>NC_134234.1:247508396-250008396 GCF_965152275.1 Natator depressus
TGCAGTAGGCAGATATGGGATAATATGCTTCATCCCCACATCAGATATAGGAATGAGATATAATTAGAGACTGCATAAGCCCTGAAACCTGAGGTTTAATATCCCTTCCAAAATGTATTAGCAATAATCATGACAACTCTGGATACTCTTGTTATCTGTATAAATGTCCAATCTCTTTTTGAATCTTGCTAAGCTCCTAGTCTCAATGACTTTCTGTAGCAACAGGTTTCATAGTGTAATTACACACTGTGGAAAAATATTTCTTTTATCAGTTTTGCCACTTTTTAATTTAATTAAAAATCTCTTTGTTCTTGTGTTATGCAACAGGAGAACACAAGCTCCCAATCTACCTTCTCTAGACCATAGTAACCCTAGTCTATACTGTTTGCTAATTTTATCTACTTTTATCATGTCACCTCTTTAAGAAAAGGAAATTCAATCTTTTCAGTCACTCTTCATGAGAGTTTTCCCATGCCCTTGATCATTCTTGTTGCCTTTTTCAGAACTCCCTTTGACTTTCCCGTATCTTTTTTTAAGATGGGATGGCCAGTACCATACCCAGTATTCCAGATGAGGCCACACAATTGATATGAGGCATTATAATGTTCCTGTGTTATTCTCCATTCCATCCTAACAGTGTTTGTTTTCTGATCGCAGCTGTGCATCAATCAGAGATCTACAGTGAGCTGTCTACAGTGACACCCAGGTTCCTACCCGGAGCTAATACAGTTAATTCAGAACCTTGAAAAGTATGCTAGTAGTTTAAAAGTTTTCCCTCCAATGTGCGTTAACTTTCATTTATCGACACTGAACTTTAATTGCCACCTCATCGTCCATTGACCTAGCTTAGTTAGGTCTTTCCAAAGTTCCTCAATCCCTCCTGGTCTTGACTAATCTAAGGCCATGTCTACACTACACAATTATGTCGACCTAACTTACGCCAGCATACAGCCACCACAGTTATTATATTGCTTGTGTTTGCGTGCACTTGGCTCCTTGTACTGGTGGTGCGCATCCACACTAAGAGCGCTTGTATTGATTGTACTGTCAGTGTGGGACATTGTGGGATGGCTTCTGAAAGCCAACAACAGTCAACATAAGCAACAGTGTCTAAACTGACACTGCGTCGACCTAATTACACTAACCATGGTTCTACGCCATTGGGGAGGTGTTACTAAATCGGCGTAGAGAGGCACTTATATCAGCGGGAGCCAAATTTAAGTGTAGACACTTCCACCCTTAGGTTGACGCATGGCAGCTTACATTGACCTAACCATGTAGTATAGACCAGGCCTAAACAACTTCTGTCATATGCAAATTCTGCTACTTTGCTCCCTTTTCCAGAGCATTCATAAATATATTAAATTCTGTACCCAGTACATAGCCTTGAGGTATCTCAGTGTTAACCTTTTGCCAGGATGAAAGCTGACTGTTTTCTAACTCCTAGCTAGTTTTTGATCCATGGCAATACTTTGCCTCTCACCCCATGACGATTTTGCTTCTTTAGTAGTGTTTTGTGAGGGACCTTGTCAAAGGCCTTTTGAACAGCTAAAAAAATTGCCAGCTACTGGATATAGAAGTAGTTTGACACATTCAAAGAATTCTATTAGATTAGTGAGATACCATTTTTCTTTGCAGAAAACATATCATCATGTAATGATCCTCCAGGTGTTTGAGTCATCTATTTTAAAATTATCATTTCAACCAGTTAGCTGGGTACAGATGTAAGATTTATTGGCCTGGAATTCCACATATCACCCCTAGCATCTTCTCTGAAATACAGATACAACATTTGCTACCTTTCAATCCTCTGGAACAGTAGCTTTTTAAAAAATGAGACTATACTTCATACTTAAGGGCTCTTGGGTACATACTAGACAGGTCTGATTACTACTAAATCTAAAATCTACTATGTTAAGACTGTTGCCAACACCATCTGTGATAAAAAGTACTGTATGGTGTTTTCTGGTTACCAGAACAAGCAATACGACAAGAGAAAGGATACATGGCAGCAGGTGGTGGAACTGTCACATAGACTCCACATTGTAACAGTGACGTAAATGAAGGGAGAGTCAACAGAATCAAGGGCAACCTTAGGGATCTCGAAAGAGAATCAGTGTGCGTTTGCCCAAACTGATGTTCTCAGAGATTCTTTCTGTGTCAAGCATAAGTAAAGGGGAAAAAAAAGACCAATACTAGAAACCAAATGAGGGCTGCATAGATGGTAAAGGAAGAAGGGTCACGATTTCATGGAGCAGTGCTGTTTCAGCCTTTGTAGATGGAAGAAGAGACTAGCAACAATGGCCTTGTGGCAAAGTGTACAGCCTAGGGACGGTGGGGAGAAAGGAAAAAGGTCTTATTTGGAAGTGAAGACCACTTCCAGTCATTTTTACTGAGTAAAATCATTATACAGGATATACCATAGGACTACTTGGTGACTAATTAAAAACAAAACAAAACAAAAAACCGACCCACACACATTCTAAGATAAAGGAAAAATTAACGCGACTTGCTAGTATCATGACGACTTACCTTGAAAGCTACAACTTTTCCTTATGTAGTACAAGCAGATCTCATCTAATTCTTCATTACTATTTGTATTCAGGGATACCTGACTAAGACTGTCTCTTCTTGCTACAAAGGAAGAAACAGAGTTATCATTTATAAATAGCTCTTGTATGCTTAGTTTCAACAAGTTCTCCCAAAAAATGCACTTATGTTTAGAGAAGACACACATGAAGAGACTTTGTAACTACACGACTCTGATCCAATTCCAAGAAGACTGAAGGTGAAGCCTCCCCACAGCAAAAATAGATTCAGGCGCATAGTTACTACATATAACAAAAAGTCATAACATACTTACATTTTACAGCATAGATGGGGTTTAACTATGTTCCATAACAAAACTAAAGCCTTTGTCATTTTGTCCAAGCCATTAGTCCAATTACATATGCCTGTTCTTTGTTTTGTAATATAGACAGTCCCTAATTTGGTCCAACTTACATTTTTAGATCCTGAGCATGTAAATGATACCTAACTTAGATTCCCTTACAGATGTAACTTAGATACCTTTACTCATCATTAAGGCTGCAATTCTTTCACGGAGGTCACGGATTCCGTGACTTTCCACGACCCCCGTGACTTCTGCAACAGCTGGTGCAGCTGACTTCAGGGCCACCCAAGCAGCTGGCCCTGGGGCCACCTGTTCCGGTGATCCCCAGGGCCAACCGCACCAGCTGCTGCTGGAGCGACCCAGGGCCACCTGCTCCAGCAGTCCCTGGGGCCAGCCGCTGCTCGGGAGACCCCAAGGACTGCCGGAGCAGCAGCCGGTGCGGCTGGTCCCACGGACCGCCGAAGCAGTAGTCCAGGGGAGAGCCCGGAGCAGCAGGGCCCCAGAAGTAGAGATTTAGTCAGGGGTATTTTTGGTAAAAGTCATGAACAGGTCACGGACCATGAATTTTTATTTATTGCCTATAACTTAGCCTTCCCATCACCTCTGAATTTGACTTCTGGGTCTCTATTTAGTTTCTTGAATTCAGTTTTTACGTGTATTGTAACAATACAATACAAGAACAGAATCAAACAGACAGTGAAATGAAGGCAGAGAGATGTTAAATGACTTGACCAAGGTTACAAAGACAGTCAATGGCACATCTGGAAACAGAACCCAGAAAGCTTGCCTCCTAGTCCCCTTCTCCAGACTTAGTCAGTTCTTAGTCAGATCAGTTACAGAATATCATGAATCAGACTCACTTGGCTTACTAAGAAAGATATCTACATCACCCCAACCAGTCGAGTAACAGCCTTATTGTTTCAAAACACACAAGTTATGTGGGTATCCCAGACACCTATTCACCTTGCCAACTTTTAACACAGAGTCTACAATTTAGAACTGCCGTGGTTCCAAAGGTACACAAGAGAGCTGAGTGATCAGATGGCAGTTATACATTCTGTTTTTCTACTGTGCAGTCCTTTAATTAATTTAGCATAGTTTAAAAATGTAAGCGGAAAAGGAACAGAAAACATTAAAGCTATTAGAAGCAATTAGGACACTGCTTTCCATGGCTTCTCATGCTAGACAACCTAGATAAGAGAAAGGTGGAGAAGTATATAAAATCTCACACACACACACACACACACACACACACACAAAAAGCCTGCCCTTCCCTTAATGTGTTCTCTCTCTGCTTAACCCACTTCCACCAGAATTATAATAAAGAATCCCTTTCTTCCCATTTCCAGTCCTACTCTTCTGTTCTATAGAGGTTTTTAATACCACACTCATCACCACAGTATCTGAACGCTGACCATAAAGCATTAAGCAATGTGACTACACTTCTGTCACATGTTGTTTGTCCTCTCGTCCTCTCCCCAGAGAGAGAAGCACATGCAATGGAGTTTCTTGTTTTGGCACTGTGTGACTTCTTCTTTTTTATTTAATATATACATATACCTGTTACTCTGTGTTTATGTTAGAGAAGGAAAGGTCAAAGAACTTCACCTTGTACTTGGAGTGGAAAGTGGTGAGGTTTGTGATGGTCCTTACTCCCTAGAGAAGAATTTGACAAGGGGGATGTTTATAAAGAGAGAAGGTCCCTCACCTGGTAGCAGGGTTGCCAACCCTCCAGGATTGTCCTGCAGTCTCCAGGAATTCAAGATTATGTCATGCGATGAAACCTCCAGGAATACGTCCAACCAAATTGGCAACCCCTAATAAGAACTAGAGCTAAGTCTCAATTTCATTTTCCCCTATCTAGCAGAGATCTGTGCTAATGCTAGGCTCACTGTCACCTCCTTCCCTTATGTTTTAAAAAGAATAAGTGTTTTACCTTTGCATGGTGAAGAAGTGCCATTTTTGATGTCATACATGTTCCTGAAGATAGAAGGCAGTTTGGCAATCAGGTTCGGGCTCATTCCCCGCCTCTCCAGTTTTTCATAACACTCCAGATTTAAAATGTCATGTGATCGCTTGCAACTACTGCCAAATCTGCACTCTCCTTGCAAATAGTACTGGCACATATGGAGTTTGGTGCAGATCTTCTTGAAGGTACAAGACCCATAGAGTCCATCACCTTTGTTATAATGCATGCATACCTGGGAAAGAGAAAAAACAACAACTCTAGTGCAAGTAGTATATTTTGGCCACTTTCTTGTTCATACACACTCAAAACAAAAACAAAAAGCCATGAAGAAATGTATAAGGGTTTTTCTGCACCACTGCTAATAAGTGGGGCCCAACTTATTACACAGGAGGGCCATGTAAACTAAGTATAACCTTGTGTGGGCCAAACAGATTCTACATATTTTAATAAGATTTAAAGTCACCTGTATTGATTTATATTTTAAATTCAGCTTGTTTTGTATGTATTTAGATAAACAGACAATACTGTACATAGATACATTCTACACCCTTGTGTAAACTAAAATGATGTAAACATGATGACAAAATACTAATGAATTGGCCGTTAGTATATTGTGTTGAAGCAGGCCGCAGGCCTTATGAAATGCTCTGGTTGGGTACCCCTGGTTTAGAATGGGCTTTTGGGCAGACTCAAACATCTGCAACAAACACATTTAGGCCCACTTCGATGATGGCAAATTGAATTTTACTCTAACTCGTATACATTTGGCATGGTTGAGTTGCTCTTGCTGTAAGAACCTCAACTCTTTAGGGTGCTAATTTTGCTGTGCTTGATTTCTCATCTTTAGTGTTTTAAGAAGATAGGTTTTGAATTTAAATTTCCTTGTAAATTCTAGTCATGCAAGTTGAGACCATTTGAGTTTCTCTTTTGTTAATCCTTCTGAACAGGTAACACCCCGTACTACAGATTTGTATTATGGATGATTAAATACTAAAGAACAGAAAGATTTATAGAAAGTCAATACAAAAAATCATTGTATAAATTACATTAGAACATTTTTAAAAGATACAAGAGCTATTAAATTAGCATGTCTAGTTTCTTGAAAGCCATTAGTCCTGTGTGTTTGGGATTTATTTTTTATTCTGAATGAACCTGGGTCTCATGAAAAGCTAGTTTCTACCATCTAGCTCTGCTAATGCACTTCAGTCTTAAATCATAACACTCCTGATATTCCAGATTCAATTTCTGATAAAGCTCTGTCAATACACTTCAATCTGATCTGCAATATGCATTAAAAAAAAAATTAGAACAGCGGGGGTGTTGCAGGTCAGTAATGAGGTACCACGCCTGAGCTATGAAGGAAATATGTAAAAAGCAAGACACTGATCCTGCAAATACTTCTGCACATGGTTGATTTTACTTCAGTAAAATTACTCTCAGTAATAAAGTTAACTATAATTACAAATGTTGCAGGATCAGAGCCTACATACCTCATCATCACAGTTTTTGCCAATGCCATTATTCTTTCTTTTCATGATACTAATTGTAAAGGGAATAATATATTGCTCCAGTAGTACTCACCTCAGGTAAGAGCGAAGAATCATTCTGAAGCAGGAGCTGACGCAACTCATCATCATTTAAGTTTTGAAGCCCATGTATTTTTAGGACACGGAGGTTATGCTCTGACTGAAAGTTATGAACAAACTTGCATTCTTTCCTACAAGTTAAGAAAACCAGACATAAAGGAGGATACGTAACCAGATTACATGGTAGTTACACTCCAGGATGAAAAAGCAGGAATAATGGTTTATGTTTCTAGCTCTCCTACCACAAATACACTACTAAACTTGAGCAGCATAAAATATTCACAATCAGTATATAAATGATTATTTGTATGATGCATTAGTCTTTGTGGATCTCCATGATTCTAAGTAGTCTGCCTATAAGGGGTCTTGTGAACTATGTAATCACATAATTGAAGATTACTTTTAAATTCCTGCATGTTTGTGCTTGTGTCCCCCACTTTTCCCCCATTTAAATCAAGCCTCTAATCCTCACGGTCGCAAAGAAAGTCTTCACATTTGAACAGAGGTCTTGTCTATAGTAGACAATTTTACTGTGTTAGTAACATTTGTTCTTCCTTAATAGACTGAAATGCATTCTGCATACACACACATATGCTGCAACCATCAGGGTCCTTAGGTAATGTTGCAGACAGATCTCGAATTCTCAGGGTTAAACAAAAAGTGAGCCTGAATCACTCTGGGGTAAATTATTTGTGAGCTAGTATATAGGAGCTGTAAGCACAAGCCTTTAAAAGTGACCTCCTACCAGAAGGGTGTGTGGAAAAAATGGAGCTGCTCTGTAATACTGTATGTTGACCTGGGTTATTGGGATGTTTACTGTATGCATTAATCTAGGATATTTTGATATGGAAATGTGCACTCTATGATAAAGCCTCCCTTTTATACTAAGCAATAAGGAAAAGCAAGCAGGAAGGAGACAATGGCTCATGATAAAAAAAAAAAATCCTTAAATATTTACCAAGGGGTGACAAGAGACAGTGATCGAACTATTAGCAGTGAAATTTCTACCACCTGGCTCCAGCCAACTTACAGAACTGGCTTTAACATTCAAGGCCAGAGCCCAGGAACTGAGAAGGACTATGGCTATTTAAAAAGAAGACTCCCTCTCAAGAAGGGAGGAGGAGAGGAGAGGAGAGGAGAGGGAGGTTGCTTTCTTTCCTGAACAGCTAATTGAGACAGACCTGATGGAGTGTCTGAAGAAACTAGGCTGATTTAAGCCACCATCATCCATAGGCCTATAGGTAAGACAGACATGGGTGTAGACTGTTTTAAAATCTTTTTCTCTCTCATGATTTGTTCCTACTGCTAATATAAATGATACTTTGCTTTTAAGATGGCAGTGTGGTCACTATACACACACCACTTGAGTGGTCGCAGACTTCCAAGGGGAAGAAATACAGGGGCCAGGGCCGTCCTCACCCGTACGCAGCTGCGTAGGGCACCAGGAAATTTGGGGCACCAAATTTCCTGGTGCCCTGGGCAGCTGCGTGCTGCTTCCACCCCTGCTCTAGCTCTTCCTGCCCCAGCCCCGCCCCCACTCCCCTGAGGAATGCAGCAGGGCTGGGCCTGGACTCACTGGCGGCGGGAAGTGCAGTGACCCCGCCCCCAGCCGCGCCGCCGGTGAGTGCTGGGGGGTGGTTCCTCTCTGCCCCTCAAGCCAGCCCCCCCACCCCTGCGGAGGCCTGGGGCCAGCCCCCCCTGCTCATGCATAGGGCCCCAGAATTGCTAGGGACGGCCCTGACAGGGGCTAAACCCAGCACCACTGATACACAGGATACTGTAGCCAGGGACCGGACTAGGAGTGAGAGAACTGCAAAATTCCACCCCACGAGCGATAAAGGCATGAGGCCGGACACCTGAGGTAGATGCACTCACAGACACAGAGAGGCCAGAAGTACAACTAGCACTGCAATTGCCATAGGGGAAGTATAATGAGCAGAGTTTCCAGCTCCACAGCTTCCTTAGCCATAAGCCATTTGCAAACGGGGGTGCCATTCTGACCACAGTCTAACTCATCAGAGACAAATTTAAGGATGGGTGCATATGACTGAGAGGAGGTCTTCTCCCCCCAGACTTAATCAACTCTCATGCCCTTCCCACACATCTTGTCCCCTTATAAACTTACTCTCTCTAGGGCCCTACCTAGAGTCCTAAATCACTTTTTCCCTCTCCTCAACATGTAGGAAAGTAGGCAACAATTTAGGCTGAACACAACTGAGAAGAATAGACGGAAAGGGGCGAGAGAGGCACACCTCTTCAAAGGGGTATAAGACATCAGGTCTCTGCAAGAACGCACATGTAGAGGAGGAAACATGCTTATTTTAAAAACTGGAGCATTCACACATAGCTTAAAGTTAAAATTACTATAGTTTTTCCATTGTTATACCAATAAAATAAAAACCAGCAGGACCTTATTAAAGAGGAAAAGGCAAAATACCACATTTATTGTGAATACAGAAAGAATCATAGTAAGCAGTTAGTTATAGCTATAACATTCCATTCAATCTCATATTTATTCACACATTCATTCATACAAACACACACACACAGGTTCTGCAAGGTTGTTATCATAGTTACCAGCCTTGGAGTTGCTCATGCCAAGCCACTGGCCAGGTGGCCTGGACATGAGGAGGGAGCAGGGCCTTGTCAGATGCTCATCTGATGCTCCTGGAAGTTGGTTTGCAGAATCAGACCCCCAAATTTCTCACTTTCTAGAGTCCATTTTTATAGGAATTTCTTCCTATGCCAGTCTATGGGAATTGCTTCATTATGCTGTTGCTGAATCAATCAGCAGATAGCACATTCCTGAAGGCTCCGTGCTGCTAGATGTTATCTTGTTCTTTGGTTCTCCCATTCTTGAGGCTGTTGGGTGGATTCCAGTCTGCCCTCCGGGGGTCCTCTGGTTATTTCCACTTGATGCCTTCTTCAGCCAATGGACACTGGATTTTTAGGCTGGCACCTCCCTGATCATTCCTTTATTATCCACACCAAGCATCCATCCACATACATCCTCTATCTCTATTTTAATCACAATTGTTAATACAACGAAAGGGCGGGGAGTCTCTGGGTGCTGTTTCTGTTGTTACAGAGTATTGCTTAGAGTCCCACAGTATTCCTGTCAGCAAGTTAAAGTAGTATGGGCTGGATGGAAGCACTACAAGGTGGGTAGAAAGCTGGCTAGATTGTCAGGCTCAACAGGTAGTTATCAATGGCTCCATGTCTAGTTGGCAGCCGGTATCTAGCAGAGTGCCCCAAGGGTCGGTCCTGGGGCCAGTTTTGTTCAATATCTTCATTAATGATCTGGAGGATGGTGTGGATTGCACCCTCAGCAAGTTTGCGGATCACACTAAACTGGGAGGAGTGGTAGATAGGATACAGAGGGACCTAGACAAATTGGAGGATTGGGCCAAAAGAAATCTGATGAGGTTCAACAAGGACAAGCGCAGAGTCCTGCACTTAGGACGGAAGAATCCAATGCACCGCTACAGACTAGGGACCGAATGGCTAGGCAGCAGTTCTGCAGAGAAGGACCTAGGGTGACAGTGGACGAGAAGCTGGATATGAGTCAACAGTGTGCCCTTGTTGCCAAGAAGGCCAATGGCATTTTGGGGTGTATAAGTAGGGGCATAGCGAGCAGATCGAGGGACGTGATCGTTCCCCTCTATTCGACATTGGTGAGGCCTCATCTGGAGTACTGTGTCCAGTTTTGGGCCCCACACTACAAGAAGGATGTGGATAAATCGGAGAGAGTCCAGCGAAGGGCAACAAAAATGATTAGGGGACTGGAACACATGAGTTATGAGGAGAGGCTGAGGGAACTGGGATTGTTTAGTCTACAGAAGAGAAGAATGACGGGGGATTTGATAGCTGCTTTTAACTACCTGAAAGGTGGATCCAAAGAGGATGGATCTAGACTATTCTCAGTGATAGCAGATGGCAGGACAAGGAGTAATGGTCTCAAGTTGCAGTGGGGGAGGTTTAGGTTGGATATTAGGAAAAACTTTTTCACTAGGAGGGTGGTGAAACACTGGAATGCATTACCTAGGGAGGTGGTGGAATCCCCTTCCTTAGAAGTTTTTAAGGTCAGGCTTGACAAAGCCCTGGCTGGGATGATTTAGTTGGGATTGGTCCTGCTCTGGGCAGGGGGTTGGACTGGATGGCCTCCAGAGGTCCCTTCCAACTCTGTTATTCTATGAGTCTCTCTCGTGTGAATTGCTTTGAGAACAGACTCTGTCTTAGAATGTACTAACGCAATTAGCAGCTTGCAAGTTTCACACATAGAGGGAGAGAAACAGTACCAAAAACCAAGAGACCTCTTAATTAGTAATACCTTGGAATTTAAACTATGGGGAATCAAACTCATTTGTGATTTTAATACAGAACTTCTTTAATATGATCCAACACCATCTAGCAAACAATGAAATAAATGTTTAAGTCATTCATTCCATCTACACTTTATTCGCTATTTAATCAACTCAACTCCCGCCTTTCCTCGGTTCTTTCACTCTCATCCTAATTAACTAATAGGGGTAACCTTACCTCCAGCTATAATTACATACACACACTTCTATAGTTTCTACAAAAAAATATCATCAAATTTAGAACAAGCACAAAAATACAGCCATTAACATAACTTTTTCAAACATTATAAAAAAAAACCACAGTGCAACCATCATTCACAGTTGAACACTAACCCTCACTTGCACATGCCCCTACAAAAACAGATACAAGGTGATCTACAAAAGCCACATCTATCCTAATTAGACCAATAAACATGGCCAGAATTCAAAGACATTTCCTGGTTGCTCAGGGAGGAGGGTGGATACATAGTAGGCTGTGGATGGTAGAAGGAAATATCTGTTGTTGAAAAGGAATGAGTGAGTTGAGTGAATAATTTAACTGCTTACATCTTTGGGCATGTCTACACTGGCAAAGTTGCAGCGCCACTCAGAGAGCACAGAAGGAAGATTGCTGTTGTGTGTTCACACGGTCAGCTGCCTGTGCAATAGCATGTTCACACTTGTGGCACTTGCAGCGCTATTTGGAGCGGTGCACTCTGGGCAGCTATCCCACAGAGCACCTCTTTCTCTTTTGCCGCTAAGACTTGTGGGAAGGCGGAGGGGGTCGCAAGGCATCCTGGGTCAAATCCCAATACCCCATGATGCATTGCTTCATGTCCCAGGAATCCCTGTGCTTCCGTCCGCATTTGGCACCATCTTTCAACGGTTTGTGTACTGTGCACCATGCCTCTTTCAGGCTGCAGGAATGGATCCCAAACTTATGACCAGTATGCTGCTCGCTCTGACCAACACCTCACAAGTGGCAGTGGAGTTATTCCTTAAACTACAAAGGCAAGAGAAGTGTGACATTGATCTTGCCACAGGAAGTAGCTACGACATGAGATTGCTTGTGGCATTCACAGAGGTGCTGACCACAGTGGAACACCACCTTTGAGCTCAGGAAACAAGCACTGAGTGGTGGGATCACATTGTGATGCACGTATGGGATGACGAGCAGTGGCTGCAGAACTTTCGCATGAGGAAAGCCACATTCATGACACTCTGCGATGAGCTCACCCCAGCCCTGCACATGAGAATGAGAGCTGCCCTGTCGCTGGAGAGGCGTGTGGCAATTGCACTGTGGAAGCTGGCTACTCCAGACTGCTACTGATCAGTCGCTAACCAGTTTGGAGTGGGAAAGTCAACTGTTGGAGTCATGTTGATGGAAGTGTGCGGGACCATTAATTGCATCCTGCTCCGAAAGACCGTGACTCTGGGCAACATACCTGACATTGTGGATAGCTTTGTACAAATGGGCTTCCCTAACTGCGGAGGGGTGATAGATGGCATGCACAGTCCAATTCTGACACCAGACCACGTAGCCACAGAATACATTAATCGCAAGGGGTATTTCTCAATGGTTCTCCAGGTGCTTGTGGATTACCATGGGCGTTTCATGGACATTAACGCAGGCTGGTCTGGAAAGGTGTATGACATATGCATCTTTTGGAACACAGGCCTGTTCAAGAAGCTGCAAGCAGGAACTCTGGCCGTTTAAAAGCCCACTGGTGATGCCTGTATGGGAAGCTGGACGTGGCTGATGACAATATTCCTATGCTTATAGCCGCATGCTGTACACTCCATAATATTTGTGGAGGAAAGGGTGAAAGCTTCCCTCAGGGCTAGACCACAGAGGCTCAGAGCCTGGAAGCTGAGTTTGAACAGTCAGAGACCAGGGCTATTAAAGGGGCATAGCATAGGGCCATAAGGATCAGGGATGCCTTGAGGCAGCAATTTGAAGCTGAAAGCCACTAATATTTGCTGCTATACTCTGGATTGCAGTGCTTGTAATGCTAGGAGGTGACTGGTACACATGATTCAATACGGGGGTTTAACATAATTGTATGTTGCTTTGCAGTGCTCTTTTTGCTTTCACTTAATAGAATAAAGATTGCTTTCAAACCAACACAATTCTTTTATTAAAAGACAACAAACAGAGGAGAGAGTCAAATGACAAAATACATCAGCAGGGAGGGGGAAGGGAAGGTCTCCAGCAGAGGAGGAGGGGTCCCAGGATGATTACAGATTTGTGTACGTCCCAGGATCATATCCAACCTTCTCCTTTGGAGTACAGTGCAGGGGGTGCTGTACTTCAACAGGGCCAAACTGCAGAGGGATGGGTGTTGAGTGCAGTGGGTAGTGGAAGTCCACACTGCTGGACTGTGAGGAGGGAGGAGTGAAATGCTGCGGGTAGAGAGTGGAGCCAGGAGGTTGATAGTGTGGTGGTGGTGGTGGGTGTGGTGGAAAAGAGTTTTGTGACAGCGGCTACAGGGGAGGGTGGGTTCAGAGCTGCTCGGTTTGAAAAGCTTGTATCGCCTGGAACGTGTCCACTGGGTGCTCCATAACATTTAAGAGCCGCTCCATGGCTTCTTTCTGGTGTGCTGCGTTCTCCTTTCGGTCCCCCTTCTCACTGTCCCGCCACTCCTTCAATTCCTGTTTTTTGGCAGCGGAGTGCATCATAACCTCATGGAGAAAATCCTCCTTAGTTCTTCGTGGCCGCTTTCTAATTCTGCACAGCCGTTCTGCCGCCAATAAGGGAGGCTGGGCTCCCAAGGTTCTCTCTGTGAAGTTTAAATGCAACATTTTACAGAAACAGTACTGTTTGCAACATTGACTCAGTGCTTTAAAACACAGCCAGTATTCACACAGCTGTCACTAAGTGGCTGACCCCAGGCAAGCACACATGAGCCACAAGGCCCCCCAAAATGTTGCATAGCCGCAGGAGCAGGGTAAATCACTCTTCCAGGACCCTGCTGTACACTGGGCACGTGGCTCTTGGGGAAAGCCAGCACTGTAGGGGGGCCTGATAATCACATCCTGTGGAAAGTGTGGGGACAGGAATGATTATTATGGAACATATCTCACTGCTGAGGGTGAGCAGGGAATCAAGGGAGGGTCTTCTCCAAGCCTGCAGCTTCCGCCCTGGCCCCTATACAGCTCACCTGTGTGCAGCAATGCCTCCCCTCCCCCCGTGATGGCACAGTGGCATGGGCAAGTTACCGTTAATGGGGCAAGAAACAAAGCAGCTCTGCTGAAGAACCTGCAGCAGCAGATTGCCCAGTATCTCCATGAGTGTTTCCTGGAGATCTCTAAGGGAGATTCTCATGAAGTGAGGGAGTCTATCAACAGCCTGTTCCGCAGCTCAGACTAGGCATGCAGTGGGAGACAAGCCTGCTTTCTGTAACCCTCCTGCCCTCACAAAAATCAGATCCTCTTACCAAGGGCCTCCTTTTCTGTTTGTGCTTCGCCAAGATCCAACTGCTGTGACTGGTTAGGCTCCTCCAGGGTAGAAAAGAGCTGCTGGCTGCATGCATCTCTGGCCTCCGAGCCATCCTCTGCCTCTGGGTCCCGCTCCCCCTCTTCGTCCAAGATTTCCTCCTCCTGGCTCGGTCCACTCTCGACTGGTACACAAGCCAAAGAAATATTCACAGTGGCCTTCACAGTGGAGGTGGGGTTGCCACAGAGTATCACGTCCAGCTCTTTGCAGAACCGGCAGCTCGTGGGTGCAGCACCGGACTAGTGGTTTGCCTCCCGCGTCTTGTGCTAGGCGTTCCGCAGCTCCTTCACTTTTACCCTGCGCTGCAATGTGTCCTGGTCATGGCCCCTTTCTATCATGCATCGTGAAATCTGTTCACAGGCATCATAATTCCTACTGCTTGAGCGCAGCCGGGACTGCACAGCCTCCTCTCCCCAAATGCCAATGAGGTCCAGCAGCTCAACATTGCTCCAAGCGGGGGATCGCCTGGTGAGTGGAGCAGGCGTGGCCACCTAGAATGATTCGCTGAGACCACTACATGCATCATCAAGCAAACAGGAAGGAATGTACAGGGTGGGGCTCACGGCTGGCCACCTGAGGGCAGGGCAGTAGAGTTCAAACTGATGACCCGAGAGAGAGGTGGGAACAGGCATTGTGGGACACCTCCCGGAGGCCAATCGCAGCGCTGTAATCGCCACTGTGTCTACACTGGCACCACAACACTGTAGCCCCAGCGCACAAAGCTGTACATCTCTGGTTTTTTTAGAGCGATACAACTGCACAGTTTCTGTGCACTAGGTGGCTTGGCAGTGCGTACACCTCGGGAGTTACAGCGCAGAAAGCTGCTTTACTGCACAGAAACTTGCTGGTGTATACAGGGCCTAAGTCTGAGAATCTCCTCAGAGCATCACAGCTAAATACAAGGTGGAACAGATTGTTTTTAGCATAAATAGTTAACAGATATTTCAAGGCACCATTCAAGGTGAAGTGGCCCATTAACACCCCTCCAGTTATAGGAAGGAAAAGGACAGAAGGGGGGAAAGTGGCAGCTGGGGATGACGGGGTTAGTGGGTTACAGATTGTTGTAATAAGCCATAAATCCACTTTCTCTATTCAGAACAACAGATGCAAACCCTGCAGACAGACACACTACTATCATGATCAGTGCCCCCCACGACACACCTTTCAAGATGCATGGGTTCTACACATGCCTATCACAACATATGGTGTACCTCATCCAGTGCACTAAATACTCTAACAACTAATGGCACGTCTTTCACATGGAAGAAAAAAAACACATATCCCAGAAGAAAAATAGCAAAGATTTCCTCATACCATGGAACAATCTATCCCCCAGTGAGTAACAATGATCAATTCCTGGTTTTCTAAACTTTTGAAAGTCAAGCCCCATAATCAGAAAAACAAAACCAGTTGCACACCCCCTTGCACTCTTCCCTTTGAGGTGTAAAGCCCCCCCCCATCTTCATGTCCACATCTTGCACTGAAATGTATCAAGTGGGAAGGGGAGACGAAACGAACACCAACTCCTGAGCAGACACTGGGTGTGCGGTCCTGACCCAGCAGCCCTGAGGGGCTTTCCCACAAAAGAGGGGGCCCCCCCTTGAACAGTTTGGGTGGCACCCACTGACAATGGAAGTGGTGGGCCCAGCCTAGGCAGGGGGCCTATCCCCCAGGGGAGGGGTGTGGGGGAATGGCCAGAGGGGGTGGATCCAGGCTCCCCCAGGGGAGGGGAATGGCCAGAGGAGGTGGATCCAGGCTCCCCCAGGGGAGGGGAACGGCCAGGGGGGGTCCCCAGAACCCCGGGGTGACCCCGGCTCACCTGGTGCGCTGGTAGCGGCAGTTGCCGTACAGGAAGTACCGGCAGATGTGTAGCTGGCCGCAGTGGCCCCCGCAGCCGGGTCCCGGCCCGCCGTGCTCCGGGCACAGCCGCACCGCGCTCGTGGCCACCACCACCCGCTGCTCCTGGGGCGGGCCGCCGGGCGAGCCGGGCCCCAGCCGGGTCACCACCGTGAACCGCTCCGGATCCGCCAGCAACAGGCTGTCCAGGCTACGACTCAGGGCCGGGAGCCGCCGCGACAGCTCGCCCTGCTCCAGGGAGCCGCTGGCGGAGCAGAGCGCCTGCAGCGCCTGGCTGGGCAGCGCGGGGCGGGCCATCCCGGGCAGCTCCGAACCCCGCGCCCCGCCGCCCCCTGGTGCGGCTCCGCCGGGAGGCCCCGCCGAACCCCACGGCCCCCTGGTGCGGCTCCGCCGGGAGGACTCCGAACGCCTGGTGCGGCCCCGCCGGGAGGCCCTCTCCCCGACCACTCAGTGCAGCTACGCCCCGGCGCTCCCTGCAGCCTCTTTGCCTATTTATTGTTGTGAACCTCCCGCAGAGAAACGAAACTGAAAGCGGAGCTTCGCGCAGCTATCTTACCCTACCCTACCCGCCCCGCCCCGCCCCCCCGGGAGCCCGAGCCGCCCCCGGCCTGAGGGCGTCCCCATGTAGCACCCGTGACCCGGCACCGCTGTATTAGCTGCCGCCGCGGGTCGGGGAGGCGGAGTCGCCCCTCCAGGAAGTTCCGCTGCAGATCAGCCCGGTGGCCAACGTACGGACCTGCCTGCCCTCCCAGGCCGCTGCAGCCGGGGGGTGGCGAGCACACTGCGCCGTAAACAGCATCTTGACGCCTTGGCCTCAGGCTCCCTCAGCGGCCCGCGCTAAGTCCGCTGCTGCCACTGACTTTGCCCTCTACACTGGTATCACACCAGCGCTCCTGATGCTGCTTCTCCAGCCTCACCCATCCCTCGCGGCCTGGCTCCCTTTTCGCCCCCCCCCCCCAAGCTGGGGCGTACCTACAAACCCAGCAGAGATGCTAACTAGAGCCATGTCGTGCACACAGCCCTCGATGTTTAGCTCTTCTTCAGGAAGTTTACAGCAGCTCTCAAAGATTAGCCACCTTTAAATGGAATAAGTCGTGTCATTAGCATGTACCCAGGTACAAAGAGTTTATCAGGTTTTTCCTGGTGGTGAGGTTGAAACCCAGGTCACCCAAATTACGATTGCCCCACCCACAGGACGGGCTTCTGTGTGTGATATCAAGTTTTTTACATCACAGTCCCTCTCTGTCCCTCAGTTTCCCCTATCTGTAAAAGGGGACACTTCCCTCCTTTGTACAGCTCCTTGTGATCTACTGATGAAAACTGCTATATAAGAGCTAAGATTTATTACTTGTTAGTCCAGGGCTGGGCAAACTTTTTGGCTGGAGGTCCACATCTGGGTGGGGAAATTGCATGCAGGGCCAGGGCAGGGGGTTGGGGTGCAGGAGGGAGTGTGGTGTGCAGGAAGGGGCTCAGGGCAAGGGGTTGGGGCAGAGGAGGGGTGTGGTGTACAGGAGGGGGTTCAGGGTAGGGGTCCAGGGAGGGGTGTGGAATGCGGGAGGGGGCTCAGGGCAGGGGGTTGGTGTGCAGGAGGGGTACAAGGTGCAGCAGGGGGCTCAGGGCAGGGGGTTGGTGTGCAGGAGGGGTGCAAGGTGCAGCAGGGGGCTCAGGACAGGGGGTTGGGGTGCAGGAGGGCTGCGGGGTGTGGCAGGGGCTCAGGGCAGGGAGTTGGCGTGCAGGAATTGGCGGCTGTGATTGCAGAGCCCTTGGCCATTATCTTTGAAAACTCGTGGCGAACGGGGGAAGTCCCGGATGACTGGAAAAAGGCTAATGTAGTGCCAATCTTTAAAAAAGGGAAGAAGGAGGATCCTGGGAACTACAGGCCAGTCAGCCTCACCTCAGTCCCTGGAAAAATCATGGAGCAGGTCCTCAAAGAATCAATCCTGAAGCACTTACATGAGAGGAAAGTGATCAGGAACAGTCAGCATGGATTCACCAAGGGAAGGTCATGCCTGACTAATCTAATCGCCTTTTATGATGAGATTACTGGTTCTGTGGATGAAGGGAAAGCAGTGGATGTATTGTTTCTTGACTTTAGCAAAGCTTTTGACACGGTCTCCCACAGTATTCTTGTCAGCAAGTTAAGGAAGTATGGGCTGGATGAATGCACTATAAGGTGGGTAGAAAGCTGGCTAGATTGTCGGGCTCAACGGGTAGTGATCAATGGCTCCATGTCTAGTTGGCAGCCGGTGTCAAGTGGAGTGCCCCAGGGGTCGGTCCTGGGGCCGGTTTTGTTCAATATCTTCATAAATGATCTGGAGGATGGTGTGGATTGCACTCTCAGCAAATTTGCGGATGATACTAAACTGGGAGGAGTGGTAGATACGCTGGAGGGGAGGGATAGGATACAGAAGGACCTAGACAAATTGGAGGATTGGGCCAAAAGAAATCTGATGAGGTTCAATAAGGATAAGTGCAGGGTCCTGCACTTAGGATGGAAGAATCCAATGCACCGCTACAGACTAGGGACCGAATGGCTAGGCAGCAGTTCTGCGGAAAAGGACCTAGGGGTGACAGTGGACGAGAAGCTGGATATGAGTCAGCAGTGTGCCCTTGTTGCCAAGAAGGCCAATGGCATTTTGGGATGTATAAGTAGGGGCATAGCGAGCAGATCGAGGGACGTGATCGTTCCCCTCTATTCGACACTGGTGAGGCCTCATCTGGAGTACTGTGTCCAGTTTTGGGCCCCACACTACAAGAAGGATGTGGATAAATTGGAGAGAGTCCAGCGAAGGGCAACAAAAATGATTAGGGGTCTAGAGCACATGACTTATGAGGAGAGGCTGAGGGAGCTGGGATTGTTTAGTCTGCAGAAGAGAAGAATGAGGGGGATTTGATAGCTGCTTTCAACTACCTGAAAGGGGGTTCCAAAGAGGATGGCTCTAGACTGTTCTCAATGGTAGCAGATGACAGAACGAGGAGTAATGGTCTCAAGTTGCAATGGGGGAGGTTTAGATTGGATATTAGGAAAAACTTTTTCTCTAAGAGGGTGGTGAAACACTGGAATGCGTTACCTAGGGAGGTGGTAGAATCTCCTTCCTTAGAGGTTTTTAAGGTCAGGCTTGACAAAGCCCTGGCTGGGATGATTTAACTGGGAATTGGTCCTGCTTCGAGCAGGGGGTTGGACTAGATGACCTTCTGGGGTCCCTTCCAACCCTGATATTCTATGATTCTATGAGGGCTGCGGGGTGTGGCAGGGGCTCAGGGCAGGGGGTTGGGGTGCAGGGGGGGTTGCAACTGGGGCTCAGGGCAGGGAGTTGGGGTGCAGGAGGGGTGCGGCAGGGGGTGGGGTGCAGGGGGTGGCAGGGGGCTCAGAGCAGGGAGTTGGGGTGCGGGGTGCAGGGGGGTTCGGGCTCCAGCCCAGTGCCACTTACCTGGAGCAGCTCTGGGGTGGCAGCGGTGCGCACCAAGCCCAGGGCAAGCAGGCAGGGAACCTGCCCTGGCCCCACGCCGCTCCCGGAAGTGGCCGGCACCATGTTCCTGCTGCCCCTGGGAGAGAGGGGGCAGAGGGCTCCGCTCGCTGCCCTTGCCGCGCCTCCAGGTACTCCCCAAAGCTCCCATTGGCTGCAGTTCCCCATTCCTGGCCAATGGGAGCTGCGGGGGGTGGTGCCTGGAGGCGAATGCCGTGCACGGAGCCCTCTGCCCTGCCCCTCCACCTCCCCAGGGGCCACAGGGATGTCGTGCCGGCCACTTCTGGGAGCGGCACGGGGCCTGCAGCGCCATGGGGGTGGCAATCCCGCGGGCTGGATCCAAAGTTCTGAGGGGCTGGATACGGCCCGTGGGCCATAGTTTGCCCACCCCTGTGTTAGTCAATGCCATTTCATTGCACTGCAATGTAAGCATGGCACAACATTGTGACACACATGGCTTGTAAACTCTTGTTGGGGCAGAGATCACCTTTTTATTATGTGTGTGCACAGTGCGTAGAACAATGGGTCTCTGGTCTTTAATGGGGCTTCTAGGCCAGGGGTTCTCAAACTGGGGGTCGGGACCCCTCAGGCAGTTGCGAGGTTATTACATGAGGGGTCGCGAGCTGTCAGCCTCCATCCCAAACCCTGCTTTGCCTCCAGCATTTATAATAGTGTTAAATATATTAAAAAGTTGTTTTAATTTATAAGCGGGGGGGGGTCCACTCAGAGGCTTGCCATGTGAAAGGGGTCACCGGTATCAAAGTTTGAGAAACACTGTTCTAGCACTACTGCAATACAAATAATATAAATGCATGGCAAAAAAAAAAATCTTTGTTTATGAAAAATTAGGGTTTCCCAGTGACCGCTCATGTCCTTCCAGAATGTAGAGTTCAACAAAATTTCAGAAAACCAGGAAATGCAGAGTTAGGGTCAAAGTGGATATGATTTAAATCAAATCAAATCATGATTTAAATCACTAGCCAGGAAGACTCAGTTTAATCATGGATTTCTACATAAAAGTGCATTCTTGTCGGTTGTTATAACCTTAATACATATTCTTCATAACTCAGAGATAGATGTAGGTTTCATTTTTAGAAGGTACACACTATACCTTTTTAAGTGATTTATTTTGAAAACTTTTCAGACTAGTTTTACAGCTATATCAGAAAATGAATGATTGTTTGGTTATTTCATTTACCACAGGTAATTGAAGCAGATATTTATGAAGTCATTGGGAGGTGAACTATCTCCAATTCAACAGGTTAACCATTAATATTTGGAGGATTTTCTTGTCATGCTGTATTAGGAGGAGAACATCACCAAACAGACATTTAAATTGTTTTATTCAACTAAAACAACAGTGTTATGTATTCTGACTTTTTTTCTTCAACAGCAAATATAATATTTTAACAAAACAAGCATATGAATTTTTGAATTTAGTTAAACATTCAAGTTTTTTAAAATCAGGTTTGTTCTCATTAAAATTGTTTTAACTAAAACAGTTAAATGAAATTTTTTTTTTTTTAAAAAACAAAAATTAAATTGACTGTGTCAGCCAGGTCAACATGAGAAACTTAAAATATTGGCTTCAGCAGCTAACTCGGTTGTCTTCACCTTCAATTTCCTGTTTGTTCATAATCTGGAAAAGAAAAACAAGCTTTCCTGCTTTTTCAGGTCCCAAACGATTTCTCAATTTGGAATGAATTAGTCCAAAGGAAGAAAATATTCTTTCTACGCCGGCGGAAGAAGCTACTGCTGTTAAAAGTGAGATTATCCAAGTGCTTAAGTGACTTCCACCAGTTCACTGGTGTGACTTTCTTTAAAGCAGGGGTCTCGAAGTCCCGGCCCGCGGGCCATCTGCGGCCCAAGAACCTCCCCACTGCGGCCCGCAGAGGAGAGATGCAGGCAGACACGCTGCCGGCAATGTCTGCTGGAGGCGCCGCCTCCCACAGCTCCCTTTGGCTGGGGGAGAGGGACAGAGATACCATCATTAGTCACCAGGCAGAGTCAGCCATGGAGGCAACATCACTTTTTTCCACAGTGAATATAAACAAGTCAAAATATCGAACACAACTATCTGATGCCCACCTTGCTGCAATCCTGAAGGTTTCAACTGCTCAGTCACTGAGGCCAAACATCAACAAGCTGACAGAACTGAAGTGTTGCCAGGTAACTGGCAAACATTAAAAACTCTCTGGCAGGTGAAGAATTGTATAAAGTTTTATGACAGTTTTATTATTTCTAAGAAATTCCAAATAAAAAATACAATATCAACATTTTCTTTTCTGAACACCATCTTCAGTGACATTATTGGCCCGCTGGGAGGATTTGAGGCACTGGCCCTAAGGTAAATTGAGTTTGAGACCCCTGCTTTAAAACATCATCAGCAAACATATATTTCTTGAATGGTTCTCCCTTAGCTCTGAAGTTTATTATAGTTGGCATTATGGAGGGATGATTGCTGGATGTCCATGTCATAGCCAACTCCTTTTCTTCAGCAGTTGAGGTTTGACCCTGGTACCAAATATTGAGAATATTTGCAAGAAAATGAGCTGGAGACAGTGCTTGTCCCACTCAGTTTTTAATGTTTCTAATTTAATTCTGTCATTGCATATTTCTCTTTTTAAGATCTCACTCAGTTCCTTCCAAATTTCAACAGCATCAGCAATAAAACAGCTATTTCCCTGCATTTTGTTCAAGGCTACAGAAATAGGCTTCAGGGTACTCAGCACGTGTTCAACATTTCTCTTAAGCCCAGTGTTGAGAACTTTGGCTGTGACAGTGCCATCTATTTTTTCACAATTTTGTTCACAAACTTTCACCAGATTAGGCCAGTTCTTGATATAGTGCTCAGAACAGTCCACTAGTGAGTTCCATCGCACATCGTGTGGGAGAGTTAGCTTGGTTCCTCCCACTTTTTTCAGAGCAGCTGCTGCAAAGTTGTTGTTACAGAAGTATTTTGCAATTTCAACAACATGAGCCTTTATTTCTGGACGCTGAAGTCTTTGGCTAGGAGGTGCGTCAAATGAGCACCGCAACCATATGTTACTAGCTTGGGACTCTCTTCTAAATAATTTCTTCTCATCTTGGATTTTGCATTTGCAACATTGTCTGTGACCAAGCTGCATACTAGACATTTGAATTTTTTTTCACAATTTGTTATAGCTTTTATTGCTACTTCTTGTAAGTATTCTGCTGTGTGTGCATTTCCTGATTTATCTGTTGTTTCTGTAAGAAAAGCAATCCCTTCTGCTGTTGTCACACAAGCACATACAACAGGATCATTGTGGACATTGCTCCATGCATCAAAACTCAGGTTAACAATTTTACCCTCTAGACCTTTTGCACACTGCTCAATTTCTCTTTCATACGCTTTATCCAGCAATTTGCCTGCGACATCTGCTCTGTTGGGTGGACTGCATCCTGGTCTTAATGACTGAACCATGTTAATGAAGTGTGGGTTCTCAATCATACGGAAAGGAGAGTTTGCTGCATAAACAAACTGGGCAATTTTTTCATCAATTACCTCTTTTTATAATCTGCTGGTTCTTATCACAGACTTATCTATGATTGTTTCTGGATGATGGAGATTTTTTTTTCTTTTTGCTACAGGTGGTATACTGTGGCTATGTGACATACATGATGTGACTGAAATACTATCATTGGCAGATAACTCTGAAACTATAGAAAATGATGGTGTTCTTGAGGGTCGATAGTCTTCAGAATCCTGTATATTGAGGATGGATTCTCCTAAACAAAATAAGTCAATGCGGTTATTTAATTATTATTACCATACTGCTTATTTAGTATTACTCATTGCATTCACTGACACTCAGTACTACTTTAAAGGTGAAATTGTAAAAGGAAGATCTGCCTATTTCAGCTATTTATTTTTTATCACAATTGCATCTACAATGGTAGTACCATAGAGTAACAACTATATATTTTGCTCAAACATGAGAATTCAGGAATAGTCTAGAAGGAAGACAGGCAGTGCTTAAGGAAGAAGTATGAAATAAAAAAGTTTACCAACCTGAAGATCCTGCATGTTCAGACATGTTTCTTTCATCATCTTCAACGTAGCTTCCTCCTGAGAAGGAACACTTCTCATGATGTTGTTTCATTCAGGCAACCAGGCCTTGCATTTCTTTGTTGCACTGTTTGCATTTTGCACACATGCCTGTCTTACCCACAGGTAGGGGAACTTCATTAAAATATTCCCAAACTGGGTCCCATTTACAGCCTGCTGCCATTATAGGTTTTCCCCCTTCCAGTGAGAGAATGGTATGGTAGATGTCAACTCAATGAAGGCTACACTCAGAAAGACCTCAAGACTTCTGGAATTTGCTGCTCAAACAGTTTCACTTTGATTTCCACCGCCGTCCCTCCATTCTCACATTTATGTCCAGACTTCTTCTCCTTGTCCAGATCTATTTCACTCCCAATAATCTTCTATTAATCGAACTTTTTGAAACTTTGCACTTTTAGAGAGAGGAAAGGGATTGACTGTGTACACAAATTTGCAGAGGGACAATAGCAGGGATGGCCAATCTGTGGCTTCGGAGCCACATGCGGCTCTTCAGAGGTTAATATGCGGCTCCTTGCATAGGCGCCAACTCTGGGGCTGGAGCTACGGGCGCCAACTTTCCAATGTGCTACAGGGTGCTCACTGCTCAACCCCTGGCTCTGCCCCAGGCCCCAGTCCCACTCCACTCCTTCCCCCAAGGCCCCTGCCCCTTCCCCTGAGTCTGCTGCGCCCTTGCTCCTCCTGGTTTTCTGAAGTCTGAGGTTTGCTGAATTCACCATTGTGGACAGGCAAGAGCAGTCACTAGGGAACCTTAATTCTGTGTTAACTTTGGGGGGGATCCATCTAATTTTCTAGTTATTTTTAACAGAAAGAAGGCTTGGTAAGAATTAGTGGTCATTGCTGCAGTTGTGAGCCAAGTGAACTAGTGATCCTGGCCCTATATTAGGTCCTGCTTTGAGCAGGGGGCTGGACTAGATGACCTCCTGAGGTCCCTTCCAACCCTGATATTCTATGTTTCTATAGCTTTCTCCCTTCCTCCACTCAGCCCCACCAACCAGTCCTGTTCATTCCAGGCCAGCCGGTCAACCCCTACCATGCTATTTTGTCCAGGCTTCCCTCCACCCCAAGCCCCCAGATCCTGGCTCGTCTGAGAAGGCACATGGAGAGGGATCAGACTCCCCTCAAGGGGCGGAGGGCCCCAGATCCTGGCATATACACACAGTAAGCCCAGGAGCAGGGCTCAGGCACACTCAGGGACCCCCACATTCCAGCTCAAAAGTAGGGAGGTAAGGAGTGGGGCTCAGACCCCCCCAGCTCTTGGCACACTCAGAAGGGGAGAATGTGGAGCTGACAGGTGCTCCTGCCCCTACTCTCCCCGAGCACTTCTGCTGCCACTCACCCCCATGTGTCCCTCACCTGAGCCCCACAACCCCTCTTACCTCCTCTACCACCCAACCCTATTTATCCTTCTTCCCCTCAATCAGCCCCAAACCCCTCTTATCCCTATCCTCCCCTTCTCCACTCCCAAAAATGCCTCTCCCCTGCCAGCAAGCATTCACATATTTTTTATTTTTTTAACAAAAATACTTTGATTACATTCACCCAAAAATTTTAAAAAAGCAAAGCCCTGACAAAGACAGATTTTTAA
Source organism: Natator depressus (assembly GCF_965152275.1). Lineage (NCBI taxonomy): Eukaryota > Metazoa > Chordata > Testudines > Cheloniidae > Natator > Natator depressus. The sequence goes on from NC_134234.1 coordinate 247,533,680, forward strand.
GCAACATGCCATCCAACCTTCCCCAGATCTCTGCCCATGATAAGACTCAGACTGAGGTTGGCTGGCTGGGTCAGGTTCAAAGGCTATTATTTAATCCCCTGGAGCTACAGCTGCTGTAAAACTTTGAAGGCTAACAATCATGTTAACTCTTCTGTTTACATATGCTCAGTATAATCCATTAGGTGCACAAATAAGCACATGAGGCACGTAAGGAACCTAACTGGAGAAGCAATTTTTAAAAAAAATGTTTTAATTTGATTTCCCCCAAAGGGCTGATTGATGGATGACATGCACTCTGTGAGGATAACCCTCAAGTATTGGAGACCCTGGTGCGATGGTCTGAGCCCTGAGTTGACCTCTATCTGTGAGCAAAGAAAGGGTGCCAAAATCTCTCAACTTCTAGAAAAGCTGGATTTATTTTGAGGGCTGTATCTTGGGAACCCTCTGGTCTAATAGCCCCCAAATTGGCTCTCCAACAGAAACCTATGCCCCAGTGAGACACACCAAATTTCAAGGCAATCCAAGAAACCATGTAGATTTTAGAACACACAGAATATTAGAGCTTTAAACAGAAAGCTGGTCTTAACCTTAACTTTAGCAGAGCTCTTGCTCTGCTATAATAATTACACACACAAAAACGATGTTAAAAGAACACTATTAAGGTTACAAAGGAAGCACTCAGTATGCATCTTCCCCCCACAAAACACATGTTTTGCACACATAGCTTTTTTCATCCCCAGGTTTTCCAGATGTAGCTACACCAGTGCAAATGTCAGGTGCAGATGCACGGTCCAGACATCAGATGAGATTTGTACCGTTGCGACTTACTTTAGTAAATTGCCAATGTTCATTGTACCAGTGTAATGTGTCTAGTTTAGGACATTTCACTGGTGTAATTAAATCAATGTAGTTAAATCAGTGCAAATTTCCCTAATCTGGACAAGCACCTTGTCTCGTTGTGCTGTGAGAAAGTGCTGGTGGACAGATCTCCACAACACCAAAACACTGCCATTTTTGATTAAAACTGGCACCCTTGTCAGAAAACTCAGCATAAAAATCAGGGTTTGAATGAATACTGAAACTGAATTGTCATCTTACCACAACAGGTGGTCCCAGGAGCATGTTTGTACTGCAGCTGAGGAAAGTTTGTACTGCAGCTGTGGGTGCTGACCCTGCTCTCGGGCATCTCTAGGAGCAGAGCTGTCAATCTGGCACTCTTCACAGGCACTAAAATTAAATCACAAAATAAACCAACATTAATACAGCTTTGCATAGAGAAGATTTCTAGTTTTCAGAGTTGCACTTAAATGGAAGCAGCCTTTTTTTTCTCCCCGTATACTCATACGAAAAGTAAACCAGAGTATGTTCCTGTTATAATAAAACTGGTCACGTGAAGTTTTATTTGTTTGTTTAGCATCATGTTCCTTAGGAAGACAGATTTGATACAACTTCCCCAGCTATGAATTATCTATAAACAAAATTATATTTTTCTCTTCTTTAGGAGTATTTTGTATGAAAGGGAAAGTAAGTTTCTTTTTGTTTACAAAATCAAAGCTCTTCAGCATATAAGCCAGTTGAAGGAGGAAAAAAAGCAACTAACTCCTTCTCCCCAATTAAATCTCCCAATTAAAAATAAGGATACATACATGTTTCATTAAAGTTAATTGTGACATAATTACATTTGATTTATTACACCCATGATAAATTACCACTTTGTGAGCTGACCTTGCAGTGAGGTCCATTCAAGTACCCCCATGGATTTCTGTATAGATGGCAGTGGTCAATCCACGTGGAATTTATAACAGGATCAGGGCCTTAGTTACAGCAGTTTCAATCAGCAACTCTTTGCTAACATCTTATTCCAGAGCTGAAATGTGGCACCATAAAAATGATCTTTAAGATATTTTTTGGGTCTGATTCACTATATTCATATTTATGCATTACAAATAATAAACTTATGAATAGTGACATTAATTTTAATTGCAGAAACTTTATTACTTAATCTATTTAATCTTCACTTGACTTTATCCACCTTAAAAGTGTGACAACTAAATGGTTTTTCAGCTGATGTATTTATATGCATCTTTAAAGCACCCATCATTGTAGTATAATAAAGGTGCCAACATCCCCTCCCCCATATTTTTAGCCCTACTTCTAGATGGAAGTTTGAAGTTCCCCTAAACAGAATATCTATAATTAGTAACAGATATAGAATGGATTTTTATGAGTATCGATGTTGAAGACTTTTGCAAAGGTTATGAGAGAAACAAGATGGGTGAGGTAATAATATCTTTTACTGGACCAACTTCTATTGGTAAAAGAGACAAGCTTTTGAGCTACACAGAGCTCTGTGTACTCTAGTAGATGCACCTCCATATATAAAAGGCCACCTACCATTTTAAAAGAATTTCACAGTGGTACACCTTTGTTGTTTTTAAAGCACACAGTCTGAAAGAAGACGTTAAGAGCATCAGCCTGAGATTAGATGCAGTACTTGAGAGGAGCCAGACTGTGGGGCTGTTGGCTTTTCCAGTGGTCTTGCAGCCTCTTATACCTTGATAATAGTATGTTCGCTACATTAGCTAAGGCTGCATCCGTATTTAACTCATTTTCAGAAATTCAGAGCATAAACTGTGTCAGAACATAGGCAGGAACGTTCTTTCAAAAATTATTTATTTTGCAATAATGATTCTGTATGAACTCAACATATATGCAAAAAAATCAATACCTGCAGTTTGCACTGATCCACTGGCATAAATCACAACTGGGTTTGCTACTAAAAAAAAATTTCAGAAGTAAGGCTCATAATGTAGTTACTAATGTAATTTAAACTGTCATCAATATAGTTCCATTCTGATTTCGGAGAATTGTTACAGTCATTTTGCACAGATGTAAATAACCACACAAGGTGCATGGGAGGAGACAATCAGGCCTTCTCTCTTCCCCCTACTCATCCTCATATCCACATAGAGGTCTTCTTCCCATACAGACCCATGACACTTGTCCCCTGGACTCTCCCATCCTCAAAAACAAGCACCATTCCGGGCCTACAATCCCCTCAAGAGTAGATTCTTTCCATCCCAACTTGCTTCACTTACTTTGGATGTCTTTTATAGGGGCAGCTCCCTTCACTTCTCTCCCGTGGCATGATCCAAAATCCATTAGCATCAATGGGAGTCTTTCCATTGACTTCCATGGGCTTAGATCAGGCTCCCACTCTTAATGTTTTCTAGGAGCATCTTGCATGGCTGCTCCCTCAAGCCTATGCCTAAGGAGTCACACCTTATACATTAAATGAGCAACACAGAGCTATCTCCGCCAGTTCTGTTATTGTGCTGACAAGAAGACATTCCCCAGAAACCCTTATGTGCATTTGCTGAACATAAGGACTTTAGGGTAAAGCTGGGCAAAATCTGTCCGACAAAACTTTTTTTGCATTGAAAAATGCATATTCAGGTTGAATTGAACATTTTGCGAATTTATGTTGAATTTGCTGAATTGTTTTGCTGAAAGAAAAAAGAAAAAAATTCCCAAAAAGTCAAAATGCTTCATTTTGTCATTTTCAAACCGTCATTTCCTTTTGAATTTTACATCCATTTTATTTTATTTTTAAAAAGGTTAAAAAAAAATCTCAAAACCAAAATGAAACATTTTGAGTCAAAACATTTTGTTCACTCAGACACAAAACATTTCTGACTTTTTCATGCTGAGCAATTCAAAAAAGTGTTGTTTCAGGTTGACCTGAAACAATTTTTTAAAAAATGTTTTTGGTTTGGTGGCCAAACCAAAAAAACCAGTTATTCACAAAGCTCTATTTTGAGGCATATATCTGGACATGTCTCTGTCCCAGAGGCTCATGGAACTAATGACTACAGGATGATAGATACACTGACCCTCAGGGTATGTCTAGTTTACAGTTGCTACAATAACACAGCTAGGGCTCTGCAGCCGTGCAACTGTAGGGCAGTAGTCTGCGCTGACAAAAGGGTTTTTTCCATTGATGTACTTAAACCACCTCTCTGAGATGCAGTAGGTAGGTCAACAGAAGAATTCTTCCTTCAACCTAGCTGCATCTACATAGGGGGTTAGGCCGACCTAACTACATCACACAGGGCATGAACTTTTTCACAGCCCTGAGTAACATAGCTAGGTCAATCTAATTTTTAAGTGTGGATGTGTCCACAGAGAAGCAGGAATTGGTCCCAAAAGGGTTTTGAGTCAACTCATGAAAAGCTTACCTGGCTGGTAGCATGTGTTGCTACAACAACACAAAACTTTCCCAGCAAACCATTTCATTACAGCTCAGTCCAAGTTTACTGAGGTTCACAAACTTTTTGAGCAGACCTGGACTGAGCAAGTCCTCCTTCCCCATAGGAGGAATTCATGATTGTGGTGAAAAACCAAACAAAATACAGCAGTCTCAGTTGAGCTTCTCTACCACTTCGGTATCTCTTCATTTGAAGTCAAAATTCAAGGTGACACTTGGGAGGACGGGATGCAAAACAATAGGAAGCAAATTGGAACAACAAGTTTGTTGAAACAACTGCAAATCAAGATCCCAAGTTTTGAACAGCTCTACTGGCTCAAGACAGTTCTATTCAACCCTGTTTTCATTTATCACCAAATCACTCAACTGCTCGCATATATGTTGACCCAGAATATACATTTTCATGAATTGGCTAAGCCTCCATCTTCTGATGGCATCTGCCTCCCTGCTGATAATTTGTCAATGACAGTTCTGTTTTCTTTAACACACAAATTACCAGAGAACCATCTTTCATATAGCACCATTTGCCTTACACACCCTTAAATGGTCAATTAACACAATTCAAGTAGTAAGGAGCTTATATAGCAGCTTTAACTTTTGTATTATTTTTGCAAAGTTTATCAACTTGCAGAACTACTTAAGACCAAAAGATGAGTTTTGTCAAATATATAAATACAGTAATTGAATTCTAAAAGTCCATTTTAATTTTGTTCCACTGTCTACAATAATCAAGAAGTTGGTCTGATCACATTATGTTTTATCCTGTGTCAAACAAAATACAAATTTCCATCTAAATAGTGTTTGCTTCCAACTTCTCCAATGACAGTGTGAATGGGTATATTTATGAGAAGGGGTAGAAAGATTCTGCTATCCTCATTAATAACCAATTGTGTTTAGACACGTCAGTTCCAGAAAACTGTGCCTTTTTATTTGTATGTTATGTAAACTCTACATCACAAACAATAGCTATGCTAATCAGGGATCAACGAACTGACTTAGATACTGTAAAAAATCCACTGCCACCCATGCTCATGGCTTCAACTCTTGTTAGTGCCAAATTCAACCCAAACCTTTTCTGAGGTTTTGTAATTTTCATATACCTTTTATTTCACTTCTGGTTCCCAGTCAGGACTGAATCCAAAAGAGTGTGAATAACATGAGAAAAATTGTTCTCATTATACCTCTGACAAAGAATCAAAATGGTAAGTGCCAAAATACAGGAAGGAAATCCATTTCATGCTATATTCTCTTGTCTTCAGATGAATTGACTCATAGATTCCAAGGCCAGACGGGACCATTGTGATCATCTAGTCCAGCGATTCTCAAACTGTGGGTCGGGACCCCAAAGTAGGTTGCAACCCCGTTTTAATGGTGTCACCAGGGCTGGTTTAGACTAAGCCTGGGGCAAAAGCTCTTGAGCTTGGGCTTTGCCCCACTCCACCTGGGGTGATGGGGCTCAGGCTTTGCCCCCCCTCCCACGGGGCAGTGGGGCTTGGGCAGGCTCAGGCTTCAGTCCCCACTCCTGGGGTCATATAGTAATTTTTGTTGTCGCAGTGCAATGAAGTTTGAGAACCACTGATCTAGTCTGACCTCCATATAACTCAGGCCATAGAGCTTCCCAAAAATAATTCCTAGAGAAGATTTTCTAAAAAACATCCAATCTTGTTTTTAAAATTGTCAATGATGGACACCTGTTGGTAAATTCTTCCAATGGTTAATCACCCTTACTGCTAAATATTTACACCTTATTTTCAGTCTGAATTTGTCTAGCTTCAATTTCCAGCCACTGTATCATGTTAGACCTTTTTCTGCTAGATAGAAGAGCCCATTATTAAATGTTTGTTCCCCATGTACATACTTATAGACTATAATCAAGTTACCCCTTAACATTCTCTTTGTTAAGCTAAATAAATTGAGCTCTTGGAGTCTATCACTCAGTGGGGGAGAAATGGATATCTTAAAGGACACAAGGAGAGCAGGAGATTTTTTTATCTCATTATGGCGGGGGGAGGGGCTGCCTGCAGCTCCTGAAGTAACAAAGAAAGCAGGCAACATTAATCACATTCTGAATGATGGGAAGGTAGGAATGGGCCTTTGGGGAACTGGCCTACCATGCTGGCTACTGAAGATACCAAAGGACAGAGTTGGATTTTCTACAATCATCCTGATTTTAACAGGACAGTCTCATATCTGACAAGCAGTGCTTGTGAGACATTTGAATTACTTTTGTTTCATGGCGTGGTGACATTTTGCACAGTATAGAAGTTGCCCCCAGACACTAATACCTTGCCTCCTGACCCACCACCAAGACATAACATCATCATAACAGATAAGGGAATCTCATCAAACATGTTTGTTGTGGGGAGGGAATAGCAAAAGCCTCTGATTTCATATGAAATTGGTAGATTTTGCAGTGGTTTTATCCAAATGCACTTGGAGATATCAGCTAATTGTACATTTGAAATGCCAGACAAACCTGAAGAGCTTCATCAGCATGAAAACAGAAGTTTGGGGCCTTATTCTCCAGCCACAGGATTCAAGTAACTCCCACTGATGTCAGTAACTGTATTTCAGTGCAGGACTTAGGCCCTTGGTTTCCAAGAATTAATTTACTCCTGCTGTTTGTTCCTCACTTGAAGTCATCATTCTCCATTTGGAGTATCACAAGGGGTTGCTGTGGAAATGATTTTGAGATCATAAACAACAGCTTATGGCTTCAGGCAAATAAGCAGCAGGGGCAAATGAACTCTTCAGAAACAAAAGGCCTTGGTTTGCTTTCAAATAGCTCTTCTAATAAAATGTTAAAGAAAGAAAAAACACCCTGATAATGTGCCACTTGGACACTGCCATCCTCGTCGTCAACAAATCTTACAGTAAATGACATCTTTTCACTGTGACTAATGTTGAGAGTGCAGTCCATTATTACCATGTAGTACTTGCTTTGCCGAGCCGCATCAATATGTTATCAAGCACCTTCCTTGTCATAAGGTCAATCAATTCATTTTGAATTGTTTTGCTGCAGTAATGGTCCATAGCTTTTTTACGAACTACTCAACGTAGGTGCTCACACATGACATTGTCGTATTTCCCAAGGAGTTCTACCAAACTGAGGAAATTACCATTATGTTCAGTGAAAAACTTATCCAACAAGCTCTGGAAAGCCAAATTATTCTTTGCAAGGAAGAGGGAAATTGAGATCAAAAGCTCAAGCACGTCCCTCCAATGCTTGGTTTCTACATTAATAATGCACTGGCTTTCTGCATCTATGCATTTATTCAACTTGAGCCTGGACTCAAGCGCCATCCATTTGAAGTAGGCCGTAAAATGGCCAGGTGATTTTTCATGTTGCTTCAGAGCATCAGCTAAATTATGCCAGTAATTGTACCTGGAAAGCACAAGCAACGATTTTGCATTCTTTTCAAATATTTTGCAACAAAAACAGATCACTTTGTCAGTTAATTTTGAGTAAACTAGCCAATGCCGATTCAGTTTCTCACCGTTCTCGAGCACCCTTTCATGGTGTGACTTTGAGAAGTGTCGTTTCTGCTCATTTACTGGAAATGTCATATCCTCAATTTTGCCTGGCCTGTTCAAAATTGTATGATCAATATTGTCAGAGTTTAGGACCGCCGGCCATAAGGCAGGATCTGACGTAGCAATTTGTGGTGTGCAGTTTTTCTCAGTGCTGTTTCTGTCCTCATGAGAGGCTGATTCTTCTTTTCATTTCTCTCCTTTTAACATAAACCAGATTTTTTTGTCTTTATTCTCCTTTTCATGTGAGCTACATTCTTCTTTATCATCACTCTCCTTTACACCACCAGGAAAACTGGATAATTCTCCATCACTTTCCTCATATTTCGATTCCTTATCTTCAGGTAAATCTGCTAATTCCTTAGTAATTGAACTTCCATCATTTACGCCTTGTTCCTCAATTTCTTCTGCACTGGGACACTCGCTACTGCCTAAGGCCCGGTCTATGTTGTTCTGTTTCAGATATTTTCCCATCAGATTTGCCCCTTGCTGCAAACTAGATTGGAAATGAGCTTTTCGCTTCCTATAGTAAGCTTCTGAAGGCTTCTTCAGGGGTATCTTTTATTTTCTATGGGGGAAAACAGAAAGTATTAGGCAGAGCAAAAGTCTTATGTTCCGCAGTCTTAGAAAGTCATCAAACATTAAGTGCTAAGCACGGCAAAAAAGTAATGGTATTTCTTTTATATTGTTGCGTAGATAGGGGTTTGATAAATATCTCTGGCATCTCATTAAAAATGTCCTTTATTGTTGCTACTTGCACTCTTCAAATCTTAAAACACAAGTACACTTTCACAATTACACAATAAAACACGATTCACAATATTGCAGCTGGGCTCTCACTTCACTTCATTCCTATATCTCACCGACTGACTGGTGATGCCCCGCCTCTTATATGCCCACGAGTGCATGGTTGACAACATTTTAGGAGGTTCAAGGAAAATTTAATTCTCACAAAGTCTGGAAGATTCCATGAGATTCTACAAAGGTCCAGAACATTCTAGGAGGTTAGTGAAAAATGAATCCACATATGGAATACCTGAAATATTTTACTTCAAACATTCTATTTTCCTTTTTGTCACTAACAAAAACAGCACCCTGAGCCCAGCGCCCCACAAGCCCAGTACCCCAAGGATGTCACATGGGTCTCCTGCCCCTAAATCTGCCCCTGCACACATGGTATCTCAAACAGCTACCTATGGGAACAAGCAAAAATAGTTGCCTAGAAAAGGAGGCCTTAACTAAAGGTCAGACAGTATAGATATTATAATAAATAGGAATAATAATATTTTAATGTGTAGATTAATTCATCTATGACTGGAGTAGTAGCAGCCAAGTGGAGATATGCTTACAGACAATCTTCGTGTAGTGGGAGTAGTACTAAGGCAGAATGTTGTATGTGGGCCAGAGGGAGCACACTGTATAATGCACCCTGCTATCAGTGCAAAAGGGAACAGCATGTTGTTTCATACACCCTGTTGCTAAAGATGAGTTCTCGGGCAAGGGGAGGGAAGCGGCCTTGTCCCCAGTACAACTAGGTAGGTGTGCTTGCTAGTCCCATATATGATTGTTTATTTGGAACAAATCACTGGACAATCTAGGCTCAGAATTCTTTCCAGGAGCTAATCTTTAGTCCAGGATTCATTATATATTTTTGTATAATTGGTTTTATTTATTTTTGCTCTAAAACAATCTTTAAATAAAAATAAAAAGAGGACCAGCCTTGTAAAATGTGGGGCGTGACAATGGTGCTTTTGGCATGTGAAAATAGTAGTACTACATGTTAGCAAGTTTCAAGTCCTATTGAAAAAGAAGAACTTGCTTTATTAATAAACACTTTGCTGAGTCAAATAGGTCGTCCAAAAGTATATTTACAATGGTTTACTAGCATTCTCATGGGAAATGCATGTTGCAATAAGGGTGATTTTCACTCAAAGTTGATGACATTTGTTTTAATTTATTTTCTCTTTATGCTTTTATGTGTGAAACTAGAGCATGAGTGAAACTTGAGAATGAGTGAAATTTATTTTTAATTTATTTTCCCTTTTAATTTATTTAATTTCCCTTTTAATTTATTTTCCCTTTATGTGTGAAATTAGAGAATGTGTGAAATTATGAAATTAAGAGAGACAAGAGTTGGGAAACTGAGAAATTGAGAGGTGAAGGAATTTTTAATTAAACTATTTACATTTTTGTTAATGTTTGTTTTGATTAATACACATATTATTCTTAACAAACATGAGAGAGAAAAGTTCTTTTTGTTAAAGATTCAAATGCTTACACTCAAAGACAGCGCGTGAACCACTGGCTGGGGGAGGCTAGCCTCCAGCCCTGCTCCTTCCACATGAGGTCCTGTCCCTTCCGCGCACCCCATAACCCAGAGCCCTCCCAACCATGGCCACCGGCCCCCGCCCCAGGCTGGCTAGTGCCCACAGCATCCCATAGCCTCCTGTCAAGGTTCCTCCCCCACTCTGAACTCTAGGGTACAGATGTGGGGACCTGCATGAAAAACCTCCTAAGCTTATCTTTACCAGCTTAGGTCAAAACTTCCCCAAGGTACAAAATATTCCACCCTTTTGTCCTTGGATTGGCCGCTACCACCACCAAACAAATACTGGTTACTGGGGAAGAGCTGTTTGGACACGTCTTTCCCCCCAAAATACTTCCCAAAAACCTTGCACCCTACTTCCTGGACAAGGTTTGGTAAAAAGCCTCACCAATTTGCCTAGGTGACTACAGACCCAGACCCTTGGATCTTAAGAACAATGAACAATCCTCCCAACACTTGCACCCTCCCTTTCCTGGGAAATGTTGGATAAAAAGCCTCACCAATTTGCATAGGTGACCACAGACCCAAACCCCTGGATCTGAGAACAATGAAAAAGCATTCAGTTTTCTTACAAGAAGACTTTTAATAAAAATAGAATTAGAAATAAGAAATCCCCCCTGTAAAATCAGGATGGTAAATACCTTACAGGGTAATTAGATTCAAAACATAGAGAACCCCTCTAGGCAAAAACCTTAAGTTACAAAAAAGATACACAGACAGAAATAGTTATTCTATTCAGCACAATTCTTTTCTCAGCCATTTAAAGAAATCATAATCTAACACATACCTAGCTAGATTACTTACTAAAAGTTCTAAGGCTTCATTCCTGGTCTATCCCCGGCAAAGACAAAATGTAGACAGACACACAAACCCTTTGTTTCTCTCCCTCCTACCAGCTTTTGAAAGTATCTTGTCTCCTCATTGGTCATTTTGGTCAGGTGCCAGCGAGGTTACCTTTAGCTTCTTAACCCTTTACAGGTGAGAGGAGATTTCCTCTGGCCAGGAGGGATTTTAAAGGGGTTTACCCTTCCCTTTCTATTTATGACACCTCCCCTACCCGCCACCCATGCTTACACTCCTCCTTTTGAGGAGTGAGACAGTTTCCTGAGGAGTCCTCCAGTAAAAACAGGGAAGATAAGACTTAATCTACAATGACAGGTTTCAGAGTAGCAGCTGTGTTAGTCTGTATCCGCAAAAAGAAAAGGAGGACTTGTGGCACCTTAGAGACTAACGTCTCTAAGGTGCCACAAGTCCTCCTTCTCTTTAATCCACAATGTATTTCTAAGGTCAAAAACAAGTGGAAAGGAACCTTTAAAACAAAACAACCCCATCTTCCCTCTATCAACTCTCCCCCCAAAACATCAACCTTTCATGCCTTCTTTACACATAATTTAAACATGAAAAACGATGCTAAAAGAACATTAAGTTTGCAAAGTGAATCAATCAAAAGATAGGACATGCCAAAAGTAAGGTTGCCTAGGCAATCTTAACTTGGCTCCTTGTGCTTATGTATTATGATACTATCTTTAATTACATCACATACTATTTGTTCCACAGGACCCCACCTCATTCAGTGCATAGAATGGACAGTGCTCATTTTACTGAGCAGCTCTTCGATGTTTTATTTTATCCCCAGTTTAATGTGTGGCCCAAGCCTTATTTACCGCATGTTACTCAAACCCTGCTTTGAATACAGAATTATTAATCTCCTCCTGGGCTTTCCTATGGGTTTTGCTACAATATCTCAGTGCTTCACAAACATTTAATTTATTTAGTTAATTTCACAATTGATTTTTCTTTGCAACATCCTTATGAGATGAGGGCTGGTATTATCCCCATTTTACAGATGGAGAATTGAGGTACAGAGAGATTAAGGTAAAGAGTATCCACTAATTTTGAGTGCCTAATTTGACCTGATTTTTCAGACTATGCAACATTGTATACGCTTTACATGTTCAAAGCACAGCTCCATTGATTTCAGTTGCAGCTGTGAGTGCTATGCACTTCTGCAAATCAGATTCCACGGTTGCAAGTTGAGCAGAAAAATGAGGAACATACAGTCAGTGGCCACCTGTGAAAAGTTTGGTTAAAGGGACTTGCCCAGGATCACATAGAAACTCTATGGCAGAGGCAGGGATAGAATCCATTTCTCCATTCAACTGCCTTACCCATGAGACCATCCTTTCTCAATCTGCAGTCACCTGCCTCATTCACTACGCACCTTCCAATGAGTTAGAAGGTCCTATGGACAACAGGGTTCATCCTGATTCATCCTCAGAGCAGGTACATCAAATGAGGCAGGGGTCCTGCAGAAAATATAGAATGTAGTCATATAATTAAAGATTGTGTCATAATACCTACACACAAGGGACAAATCAAAGAAATGGTCCTACCGTTTTGTTTCGTTTTAACCTGGGCAAAAAACCATATTTTTCCCTAATCTCATTCTTACAAATGTTTGAACCATTTTGGCTGAAGCTTTCTAAAATTATTCAGCCCGAGACAATCATTTAGTGTGGAAAATTTCTGCCCAAACAATTACTTCAGAGTCTTTCGGCATTTCCACTGGAAAGCCTTTTTAACGTCTGTATAATGCAGCTATTAAAACTGACTTTTGAGATGGAACAAGAAATACAGGTCATCAGCCTGCCAATTAATTATTTTATAACCCACTGACAAAGCATGGGGCGGGGGTGTAAAAGGAGACTGATATCTAATGCCATATCACAGGCACTGGGAAATAAACTAGTGGTTCTGTTCTGCTTCACTTAACTCGGTGGGCCCTGCATTCCTCCTGCACACACAACACAAGAGATTCAGGATCAGCCCCAAAACAGACCTTGCACAAAATTATGTGAATTGTCTGGTTTAAACTGAGAAAAGTAAGGAAACATACAGACTGGTTTGGAGACTGCCAGGCCTGTTATTCATGACTCTCCTTGTTGTGTCATGTCAAATTTAGATTGCAAGCTCTCTGGCACAAGGACCTCATTTCTATTTGTTTCTGTGAGATGCCTGGCACCCTTTTGGGTGTTTGAATATTGAAAAAAATAATTCTAATTAGCCACCACAGTACGTGATTAAATACATAATGCTGTACAAGGGGATGATTCGTTACAGAATGGCAATATTAGGTCCTGATTCAGAAAAGCACTTAAGCATAAGCTTAACTTTCAGCACATATTTAAAGTTAAGAGTGCTTTCCTGGATAGGAAGGGGCTTATGAACATGCTTAATGGCTTTACATCACTGGGGCATTTCATGTTTTGTCACTTTAGACTTCATGATTTTACTGTAGATTTTTGTATTTCATAAAGTGAAATAGTTGAATTGGTTAATGATTAATAGCACAGTTGGTAAGATCTTGTAGGGCAGCCACGGACAATGGCTAAATGCCTATTTTAAACAATTTTTTCTTCTCTCCCTGTTTTCTTACAAAAACTAAAATATTCAATAATGTACACTTTTAAAGAGGTCACATCAAAAATATTATTCACTAATGAGTTGTTATTTTGTTTTTGTCTGATTCATCATTACTGTCAAAAATTTATTTCCTAGCATTAAATCCTAGCATTATCAAATCCACCTTGGGAATGTGAAAGGAGAAATTATGAGATCGGTTTTCAGATGGGGGTTGGGGAATTCCATAATGTTTGCACTGTATAAACCCTAAGGTGTGGCATAACTGTCAGTTTTCTTGCATTACAGCTTAATTCAGTGACAAAAACACAATTTTATGTCCCTCTCTTTAAGGAAATATTAGACTTTTTAAAAGTATATTTGACTATTTCATCTTGTGTGGATGGTGAGTGAAGAGATGGGGGCAATTCATCCACCCCAAACTTCCTAGTTTTTTGTCCTGATTCCTTTTTTCTCAGTCAACCATTACATGAGGGAACTTCTGATTATGGCGTTTTTTGCACCTTAAAATGAAGTTGAGGTGAGTGAGGTCATGCAAAAGCCAAACCAGGAAAATAATTTCACATAAAATTCCAAAAAAACACAAATCAAAGTTGTCCATCAAATAACTATAACTATATAGTTGAATAACATGAAATCAGTATAGAGATTACTGACACATCTCCTACTTCGCTATTGAGATATGGAATTGAACATTCTTTAACACCAGTTTATAAAAATTCCCCAACTCTAAATGCTTCCTCAGCACTTCCCTGATGATAAGGGAAACATTTGCAAAACATAAGCAGTTTATGTCCATTGTGGCAAACAGCCGATGCTACTGTGGTGGGTCCCATGCTTTTCCTTGGTGGGGTAGGTTGGGGCACCACCCCATGCCCCTGTTCTTGGGTGCCAAGAGCTCCGCTAGTGCCCCGGGAAGGCAGGAGAGGAGGGTAGCGGGGAAGGGTCCACTCCCTACTCAGTCCCAGCCTCTTCAGCTCCGCAGGCTTCTTACCCTCTTCCCCCTTGGGTAGGATTACCCTTTGTCCTCAATGCTAGGGGGAGTCTCCCTGCTCTGCTTGGGCAAGGTCTCCCTTTCTCTAGTCCTCTGGTCTTTCAGTTCACAGCAATACTCCTCCAAACTCTAGTCATCTTTCTTTTTTCCCTTGTCTGACTGGGCCTCAATTGGCTACAGGTGCTCCAACTGACCTGTAGTAACCTTTCCCTAGTTTACAGGGAACCAAGCCTTGATCAACCTAGGGCTTACATACCTCCCCTCGAGAAACTTCAGCAGCATCTGCTTATGATAGTGACATCGTCAAGCGACCATCAGATGGTGGATGACAAACTGACTTCCGATGTTTCTGGAGACCTTGAAAGCAACCCTAGAGAATCTGATACGACTTGCCTTATGTTAAACTGATCAGGGATTGGCACCTGCTTTGGCAAAATACGGGACCACTCTCCCACTCCACTCTGGCCCTGCTGTATCACACCACACAAATGTTTGTATCATCAAAGCATAAAACCCCATTATTTGTGCCAGATTTTCTTAAATACCAGTATTTCCTGTGATAGATAAAATAGACCTACTCCATATTTTTTTATTACCTTTGCTTCTCCTGCACTTTTCAGTGCCTCCTCAAAATTCAGAACTCTTGGCTACAGTTCTGTCACTAACCTCCGTTCATACACTTCTCATTGCTGTGGCCACCCTATTCCCAGTAATGACAGGCATCTCTTTTTTAAGTAAAGAAGACAACTAACGGTCCAATATGATCTAACGATCTTTGTATTTAGGTAGTTTCAGTTCTTTTAATTATCTTAACACAGAGCATTTGATTGTCATTTTTTACTGAGTCTATTTATTTTCCCCCCTCACAGCTCCATTTTGATGTGCAGACACTATAACACTAAAATGATTCCCAACTCAAAATTAAGATATATCTTTTCTTTAAAAAGAACTAGGCCTGGGAAACTCCTAATCGTTTTTATGCTAGAAGATTCCAATTTTTACAATACTAAATAGCCTCTCTCTCTATGGTCCAAATTATGACACCCTTATTCACATTTAGTAGCAACTTACTCTATGCATGGTCTCCTTGACTTCAATGAGTCCACTCATGGACTAAGGCAGTGGTTTTCAAACTTTTTTTCTGGTGACGCAGTTGAAGAAAATTGTTGATGCCTGTGATCCAACAGAGCTGGGGATGAGGGGTTTGGGATGTGGGAGGGGCTCAGGGATGGGGCGGAGGGTTGGGCTCCAGGGGTGAGGGCTGCGGGGTGGGGCCAGGAATGAGGGGTGCAGCTTGTGTGAAGGGGCTCTGGGCTGGGGCAGAGGGTTGGGGTGCGGGAGGGGATCAGAGCTCTGGGCTGGGGGTGCAGGCTCTGGGCTGGGGCCAGGGATGAGGGGTTTGGGGTGCAGGAAGGGGCTCCAGGTTTGAGGGGATCAGGGCTGGGGCGCGGGGTTGGGGCACAGGCTTACCTTGGGCAGCTCCTGGTCAGTGGCGCAGCAGGGGTGCTAAGGCAGGCTTCCTGCCTGTCCTGGCACCACGGGCCAAGCTGTGCCCCGGAAGTGGCCAGCAGCAGGTCTGGCTCCTAGGCGGAGGTGCGCAAACGGCTCTGCCAGTTTGTGGCCAATGGAAGTGCGGAGCTGGTGCTCGGGGCGGGGGCAGCATGCAGAGCCCTATGGCCCCCCCGCCTAGGAGCCGGACCTGCTGCTGGCTGCTTCTGGGACACAGCACGATGTCCGAACAGGTAGGGACTAGTCTGCCTTAGCCAGGCAGCAATACCAATGGGGCTTTTAATGGCCTGGTCAGCGGTGCTGACCAAAGCCACTGCGACCCAGTGCCTTACATTCTGCGACACAGTACTGGGTCGCGACTCGCAGTTTGAAAACCACTGGACTAAGGAATTAAGCAACTTGAGCAAGGGTATCAGAATCTGTCCCTGTGTTGAAAACTCATTCAGAAAAGCTAGGAAGTCTTCATTTCAAATGGACTTCACCTGGGAACAGCAGTCTGCCTGAATACTGTAAATTGCAGGATTAGAGCCATAGCGTTTATGGTGGTATTTTTTTACTTACTTAAGACTTAAATCTCTTTAACAGAGCCAGCTGGAAATTTCAGTTCACAGCAATACTTCTCCAAATTCTAGTCATCTCTCCTTTTTCCCTTGTCTGACTGGGCCTTAATTGACTGCAGGTGCTCCAATTGACCTGTAGTAACCTTTCCCTAGTCTACAGGGAACCAAGCCTTGATCAACCTCAGGCTTATACTAAGCCATTTGGAAAATTTCTCCCTGTGGAAAATTTCAGCTTTTTTTTGAAAGCTTAAAAACTAAAATTATTTTGATTTTTAGCCACCAAAAATTGGAAAAAAAATTGGCCAAAACCTAAATATTTTGTGGTGGTGGCTAAACATTTTTGATTTTCTGGTTTTGTGACGACAAATTTTCTAAGTACACTTTTCATGTAAATTTTAAGTTAGTGAACAACCCAATTTTCCATTACATTTTTTTTCAATGGAAAATTTTTAACTAGCACTAGCCCATAAGTACAGAATTCACTTTGTTCTATTTCCCTTTTGTTCTTCATACGGGTGAAATCCATGTACAGAGGGCCAGCCGCAACTCTCTGCACCACTTCAACCCTCTTCTGAGAGTTCAAGTCAAACATAAATTGTGCATAGGCCTTATGCTAGTCTTCTGCACAAGGGTAAATTTCACCTCGTGTAGAGGTCAATCATGATCCCTTTAGGAATTGAGAAAATTTGTGTAGGGAGGTGTATTTTTAATTGAGATATTAATTAATAGATTTACTAATCCCATGTTGATTTGAAGAACTGGCACTTATTAAATCTATTTATTAATCCATGTAGTCAGCATTTTTTAAGAAAAAGAAAATGTGTAACTCAATTTTTTTTCTATACACTTGCCTTGATTAAAGCTGTTCCTTGTGCTGTTGCTGTGGTTTCTGTTTTTCCGGTTTGTGGGGACTTCCCAGTAGAAGACACTCCCCTGGGTTATATGGAGCCAAGGGAGAAGCCTCCCAAGAAGGCCTACTAGCAGGGGCAACTAGACCAGTTTGTTCGACCTCAATGAGGGGAATTGGAGAGAAAGTCAATGTAGGTTCCCCCTCTAAGATCTTATCCTCTCCCTCACCTGCTAGATGTAGTTTAATGAGTTCTGTAGGAGAAGTAATTACAGATTAAGGGCTATATCTTGCAAGGATTTAGGCACATGCTTAACTTTATGCATGTGATTAGTTCTATTGATTTCAATAGGACTATTCATACGTGTAAAATTAAGCAAGTGGTTAAATCTTTGCAGGATTGGGCTCTAAAACCACAAACCATGAAAGCACTAAAGCATATGCATAACTTCAAACACACGAGTCAATTAAAGTTACGTACATCTTGGCAGGATACAAATAAACTGCATAACTTGATCAAAACAATGGATCAAAAAGTCGATGACATTTTACCTTAGATTTAGAAATTACAAGAATTTGTAAAGCAAACAGAGAAGGATTGCTAACTGTCTTTAAAGAGCAATATAAAAATGAAAACTAATGTGCAGATTTATAGGACCCTCTCCAGAACTATAATCCAAAATAACATTGCTATATATTGGAAGGTCTGGTCTAGAAAATAAATCTGGGGCCTCCATCTTTCATATACAAGGTTTAAATGAGGAGTCTGATGGAGCTAATCCTCTGTGTACCTTATTAGAAGAGATTTCAATGTGAAATTTGAACCTTCTTTAACAATGGAAAATACTTTTCACTTTCCCTTATTTAAACAAAATGGTTTGTCTGACCTTTTAAAACAAATGTCTGACTTATAAGTAATTGGGATAGAGTTCTGAGAAGGATTAAAACCAAAAATACCTTTTACCATGATCACAAAATTTTAATATTTTCTAGCATAACCAAAGAAACACAAGTCAGGAAGTCAAGAAAGAATCTGCAAAAATGCATGCCAGTACAGCAATTTTTTCCCTTGCCCCATTGTAAGTAATGTTAGATGATAAATTCTATGGGCCAGAACTTCAACTGGTGTAAATCAGCAGAGCTTCACTGGCTTCAACGAAGCTATTTACACCAGCTCAGAATCTGGTCCTATATTTTTTTATTGATTACAATGAGGCTGGACATTTTTTAGGCTCCGTCTACACTCGATACTTTACAGTGGCACAGCTGTACTGGTGCAGCTGTGTCCCTGTAAGGTCTCATGTGTAGCCGCACTATGACAACAGGAGAGAGCTCCTGGGTTTGCTAATTTAAAGTTCGAATAACAAACTGATTTGGTATTAAGTAATCATGCCCAGATCATTCCCTATTCTTCATATAGAGGAGGGTATGTGTATATCCCTCCTCTTGCATAGAGAGAAGGGATTTGACACCTTGTTGCAAAGTCCTCAGCCCCTTCTGGACCTGGAAAAGGGTGCACCAGGATCTATTCTACACAGTGGAAGCAGGTGGAGACTGGAAAGCTGGGAACAGGCCAGGAAGATTAAATGCATATCATCCCTCACCCGCCTGGAGGCAGGCATAGTATTGCCTTTACTGTGGAGCCCTGAGGGCAGCTACAACCAATGGGATTTCTGGTAGCAAAGCTTCAGTGGAGCTACATGGCCAGGAAACTGGCATAGTGGAGCCTGCTGAGGGCCAGAGCAGGGATAGAGACACAGGGCCTCTGTGTGAGTGGCCTCAGCCACTCAAAGGTCTCTGAAGAGCCACTAGGTTTGTGGGCATTCCACAGGGGGCAAACCACCACCCCATGACAGAACAATTTCCACAGTCAGGCCCCCTTTCCACAAGTTTGTCTGTGATTATCTGAATTTCATATCTTAAGTCATCCATCTTTCTTGTTTGGGCAACTACAACTCAACTGACTTCTGAAATTCATGAGCATGCTACAAAGATATGATGAGAATAAATTTGCCATTTCAGATTGTAAGCTCCTAAGGGCAGGGATGGACTTTTATTCTGGTTTGAACAGTGCCTAGCATAGTGAGGCCCTGATGCTGACTGGGGCTTCTAAGAGCTATCGTCATACAAAAAAAAATTAATAATATATTTAACGTATGCTAGAGGCAGCATTTGGAAAGATTGCGGGAAAGAACACTTTTTATACTCTACCTGTATGAATTAAGTTTTACAGCCAAGCAAAGGCTACAGTGGCTTCAGAAACCTAAACAATGAATCTATTGTTGGAAGTATGTTTTTGAAATAAAGAGGAAATAGAAGACTAGAGGTTTATGGTGTCTCTATTTCTCATTGACATTCAAATTTTGAATCAATATATCAGGCTCATAAGTCATTTGAGACACTAAGATTTGAATAGCATGTTCTCATTTTCACACTCATTAGTGGAATCCACTCTTCCCATCTGATGCAAAAACCGTAACTGACACATTCAGTTCCTTTGTACACAAAATACACGAGGTGGTTGACATGTACTGCCAGGTTCAGCCATAGCAGAGATTTGTTGGGGAGGCTGATGGTAGCCAGATCTCCTCAGCCAGAGGTGGGGACAACAAGATCTCAACTCTAAAAAGAACAATACTTGTTTCTCCACAAAGACAGCTAGTTCTGCACATATCCCCTCAATTCACTCTGAGGAGAACTCCATCAACCTTGGGAGATAAAGGGTACGTCTACAAAGAAACCCTGTGGTATCGAATTTCAGAGCCTGGATCAACTGACTCAGGCTTGCAGGGCTCGTGCTACAGGGTTAAACATAGCAGTGTAGATGTTCCCGCTCAGGCTGGAGCCCAGGTTCTGAAACCCTGCGAGGGGGGTAGGTCTCAGAGCCCAACCAGAGTGGAAACATCTACACTGCTTAACCATGTAGCGCAAGCCCCCCAAGCCTGAGTCAATTGATCCAGGCTCTGAGACTTGCTGACATGGATTTTTTTTGCAGTGTATAACCAGTGTGATAGTTTTACCATTAGAAACCAAGGGGAGAGAAAATTAGGCACAGAGTGAGGCACTGTGATCCAGTAGACAGGATCTAGAACTGGAAGTCAGGATAATTGAGTGCTGTGCCCAGCTCTTCCTTGGGCAGTTAATTTTCTCTCTATATAACTCATTTACCTCATCTGTAAAATGGGGATAATGTTATTTACCCACCTTTGTAAACCACATTGAGATATAGTAATAAAAAGCACTAGGCAAGTGCTAAGCATTATTATTAATTGTTATTAGCAAACCTGAGGAGAGCTTTAAGGGCCTAATTTTCAAAAAATAGGCATCTAAGTTGTTTATACAATGGGTACGTGCCTGGGTGCAAACAGATAACTTCACACGCAAAATATGCCGCTTCAATTGCCACTCAGGACATTGTGCAGGCAATTCCCGTCTTGTGCATGCAAGTACCTGTTTTCCATGTGCAACTACATATTTTGCACACCTAGTCACCTCTCAGTATTCACACAAGCATATTTTTCAAGTGCAACTTGAGCACTTATATTTGAAATAATGGCCTTAAATATTTACCTCCATAGAACAAGAGGCTTTAGAAAACCTAAGGCTGTTCTACTATCATTTTCTCAGTGATGCAAAAGAAAGAAGTCATCCTTCGAATTTACAATTTCCCCACCAGTCCTGTATTTTAGAAGTTTTTGTTTTCAAAGGGTCTTAGACTTGCAAAGATTGAAAGCACATTCAGTTATCTGATGTGCACTCCAGGCAAGTTCTATGTGAAGGCACATGTAAAATGGAGATATAGATATATTATAGGATAACAACAATTACCATATTCACATGAGTATTTATACCTAATACAATGACAGTTATAGAAGCACAGAAATGCTGGCTCTTTGTCAATAATCTGTTCATCCCAAAGCATCTTTACAGATATAGAGAGCACTACAGCATCGCCTTTCATTCCTGTCCATAGCTTGTTCCTCTATTAAGCCCAGCCTGGTCATGTCCTTGTGTACAATGTCCTGCCACCTAGCCAGTGGCAACCTGAATGCAGACTTAGACACAAGTGCAGGCCATGATATTTCGGGCAATAATGCATCACCTATCTGTCAACAAGCACTTCTAGCTGATAAGAACACAGCAAGAACTTGGGACATCGGTGCTGGAACTAGAGGTGCTGGGGGTTCTGCCGCACCCCCCCCAATTTGAAGTGGTTTCCATCATATACAGGGTTTACAGTTTGATTCAATGGCTCTCAGCACCCCCACTATACAAATTGTTCCAGCACCCGCGGGGCCAGAGTCTGACGTCAGTTACACCAGTCTAATCTCATTAACTTAAACATTGTTTTTTCTGAGTTTACTCTGCTGTAACTGAGGTCAGAATCTGCTTGTAGTATTTTGGATTAATGCTATATAAACACGTACAAACATGGCAAATTTCTTCTCCATATTTTGGAGCCCATTCTTATTTTAAAAATCTGATACAATTGAAAAGATTTGTCACTATGTCTCTGTTGCAAGAAAGGGGTAAACTATAGAACTTTTTTAGTCTCACATTACAGAGCAAAACTGTAAGTTTAACTACTTAGTAAAGTTGAGCAGATGAACAGGAAGCTAGTTGCTTAATCAGCTTTAGTCCCACATCACACCCTGAGTTATGATTCACAATTTTACAAACATTTCTTGCAGTTCATTTTCCTTTGAAAATACATGTCAGATCAGAATCATTTGTAAAATGAAACTCTAGGTTTAAAACACCAACACTGAACTATTACTGTACTGTATTTTTCTAGAAAAAAATGTCAGATATCCTGAAGGTTCAGGGCCTAGTTTTGCAAAATTGCCCTTGTATTTGGCACCCACAGGTACTTTTGTCTGCAAATCAGTTATACTCACAGTTCAGAGTCATGTGTAGTATTACTAATTGACAGTCATTCTATTTATGTGAGCTTTATATTGAACTTGTTAAAGATGGTGCTTGGCTCATCTGTGTGAATACTATTTTACAGCACTGCATGGCATGCAATTGAGGTCATTTTGGAAAACATGCTAAAATAGATGGGGCTGCTTTTGAAAAGTTAGTTACCTAGATCCCGGTGAGAAGAGGAACTTTCCCCAAAATCAGGAGCTCTGGACTGTACAGAGCAAGAATTTTGATTTAGCTCTCTCTATATCTTAGAAGCTTCTTCCTAATTTATACATTGGGCCAGATCATCAGCTGGTGTAAATTGGCATAACTGCATTGAAAGCAATGTAACTATGATGATGTATACCAGCTGAGGATCTGGCCCATTGTTGGGGAAAGGTAGTTGGGCACAATTGTTAGATATGAATGTACTCTGAAATAAGAAAAATCAAGAATGTATTAGAAGCCTGTATTAACTGTGGTTTATTGATTCTATAACAGCCTTCCAAAATTCTACTAGCAAAATCCTAGAAGGTCACCCTCTCAGGGAAGATTGATGGATGAGTAAAATGTGTTACCATGACTGCAGACACGAGGGCCTAGATCCACAAACGTATTTAGGCTCCTAACTTCCATTGAAATCAGTGGAAGTTAGGAGCCTAAATACCTTTGTGGATCTGGGCCCAGACATGATTATATTTCACCTCACAATGATTTAGGAGCATGTCAGCAGGTTGATTTGATAATCAAAGTTAAGAGGGATTCAGGGCAGATCCAGGATTTTTTTTCTGGGTTATTATGACAATTATTTGGTCTGAAATGTGGCAGAGGAGGGTATGGCATGGAGCCACAAAGCCTTCATGATAAGGCCAGGAGGCACATAAATTGGGAGATGTATAAATTCATGTGTGATCCAAAGGAACTCGTAATTACTCATCTGCACATATCTTTTTGGGCACCAGTTATTCAGGATGGATGGGGATAAACCCATCTGACTGGGGAGCAGATGTATTTTTGTCTGATAGTAGGGAAGGAATCTGTAAATATTGGTGAATCTGGTGGACAGTGGGGGAGACAGCCAAGCTAATTGTTGGCACATTGCTGTGACAGGTGTCGCGTACAGGTACAAGTTACGGAAGGTTATCAGACAAAATAGATTGGATGAGGATTTAGAGAAAAGCCTCCCTTAAGGAAGCTGGGGAAAGGGGGTTCAGTACTCCTAACATCTGGTACAACAGGGAGCCAACCCCCCCTCCTTTTCCAGACCCCTTAAACCTCATACAAGGGGATGGCAGAAGGGTCCCAGCAACAGGCTGGCTGGGACCAGGTTGGGAAGGGGGAGGGCTGAGAGCCCATCCCAAACTGGGGGAACCAATTAAGGAAATTATGACCAGCGCTGTATAATTTATTATCAGGTATTTTAAGTGAATAAGGTTGTGGGCTAATTAAACCACATCCATTGCCTTCTGTCTTTCTTCCAGTATGGCTGGGACACTATTCACTTCTCTCTCCACTCCAACACCCCATCCCAATCATCATGGCAAAAGGAAGGTAAGCAAATTTTGTATTTGTGCTGTAACATTTTCATGACAATTTTACAAGGCTGTTCCACAGTCACACAGAATCAATTTTATTTGCTTATAATTTTGCATATTTTAAGCAATAGTTTAAACACGTTATTCCAGAATAAATTGCTACTATTTTGGAAAAAACATTATGCAGCACATAGTCATTCTATCTACTGACCTACACAAAATTATAAACTATGATGGCACTGTGCTGCACCTTTGCTCAAAAACAAAACAAAAACCCCTAGTTGAAGCACTTCCCCAAATTCAGCTATTTAATGGAACCTTTCTGCCAGCCTATTGCTGTAATAATTCAGTCCTTCATTATTTATAAAACTGGTTCTTTGTGTTGTACGTGAAGTTTCTATCCTAGGTAAGTGTTCAGATTATTTTTCTCTCTCTTTCTCTGTTTTCAGCTCTGCAAATGGTACAGTCTTTCAGTGGTTACCAATATTTTACCTTGTTAGGCTATGTAAGCCATCAATTATTGTAGCTGTGTAATCAGCTTTACCACTTACTAGTCTGGAGTTTTGGTGGGATAAAACAGCTCCATTTTAAGAAATGTATGTTAATTGAAATGCCAGGAATGCTGGTTTTAAATATGAACTCCGATGGATTTCAGCAATGCAGAATCAAGCCTTTAAATGAAATTCTAAAGCTCAGAATGCAACAAATACCAGGGCCAAAATCTGTCTTCAGTTACCTCTGAAATCAAAATCAATAGCTTTATACCAAAGAGCAACTTGGACAGTCCTGTGTCTGTTACATTGAGGAGAAATCCTGATCTCACTGAAGTCAATGGCAAAACAACCATTGACGTTGTTGGGCCGGGATTTCACTCTTTTTGTTTAGACTTTCAGAACCACATATATGGTAACAAACAATTTAGTCAGGAAGGGTTTAAAAGACATTTATAAAATTAGATAGTACCTTGATATATATTTTAAAATATACTGCTACTTGTTTACAGGAGTGTATTTAACATGTCAGATCTTTATGGTCAGTTAGGAACAAAGTATTTGTTTCTCGTTTATATTTAAATACCTCATCTAGATTCTCTTATCGAGCTTAATTCTACTTCCATTGAAGTCAGTGCCAAAACTTCCACTGTTTTCAATGGTGCAGGATCAAACCTTTTATGAGGTAAAATATAGCTTGATTGAATTTTTAAGATAATTTTAATATTACACTTAAAACTGAAAAAAATTACAGGGCATATTTCAGAGAGGTAGCAAAAACTAATTATATAAAACTGCATAAATACATATATATCTATATGTGCCAAAAGAAATGCTAAGGAACCATCTGTACATAATACTGCACATCACATATATTCTGTGTTCGGCTGATTAAAAATTATCTATCATCACTGTTTATAAAACAACCTAATTTGCTTGAGGGACTGACAATTACTCTGGAGGGCTATGTATATGCATACATATTTATATGCTAAATTATGGAGGGGGGGAAACTATTCTTGTTTTCAGTGATGTCTGAAAACCAGAAAGACTTAAATACCTGCAGTTGAGTCAGGACAATAATCTTTGGGAAATTAAGCGGTTAAGGTAATCAAGATTTAATGCCAATAGCAATATATATTCACTTTAAAATTTCTCTAAAATGTTCGTATATAGAGGTTAGATATGTGAGGTAATAATGTCAGAACTAATAGTTTTAATGAAAGTAACGTGGTGCTTCCATGAAATCTTAATAATGAGAAATTGTGTGGAATTTTTAATACAAAATCCAAGACAAATCTCTAAAATCAATGTTGTAACTAATTTAATATTAATTATATTAAAAATTTCAATCAAAGTGCACTTTCTAAATGTAGATAGGTTTTTATCAATAATGATGTAAATTACATAAATATTTAACCACATTCTGTTCTGAGTTGCACTGTTAATAATCTGGAGTAACTCCATTGATTCTACTGAAGTAATTTTAGTGATGTTGAAATACCTGAAAATAATATTGTTTCCTTTTAAACAGGATTGCAACTTTGGTATCAAAATAATGGTAAGTCAGCAGTCCCTTTATTCTTATTTTTCATTTAAGAACAGCTTCCAATTTACTACTAGAAAACACTTAGGAGTTTGCATAGTTTGCAAAATTATTGTTATCCCTACTTTGAATAAAATACCGAACTGCCATACAATGGCAAAAAGTGGTTTTGTAAAATTCCACAGTGTGGTTTCCTATATGCTTCTTTACAATATTGTAGCTTGCAGTTCCTAACTTGTGTGTCACATGTTAAGCCACATCTATGTTATTGTTTCATAACTTTAGTTTTAATAAGTCATATTATATTACAGATATAAATCTTCCTATTAAAGACTATAAAACAATCCAACAATTTTGTAAACTTTTGCTGCAAATTAAAGACACTGGAAACATTTGCACTCATGAGTAATTTTATACTCACATTAATAATCCTATGGATCTCAAAGAAACTTTTCAAAGGACCAGAAACTAGTCATATGTATAAGGGTTACAGGATCAGGCTGTCAGTATCTGCAAAATTTATACTCTTCCAGGATGGTTTATTCTATGCAAAATCTATTATGTTGTTCTATTTATTTGGGATTTTCCAAGTAACTGGAATTTGAAGGATCAAAGCTGTTCTTTGTTGATTTCAAGCAGAAAAGACCTATTGTTCTTACAGAATTATTCTGACCAAGACATATTGGGTCAAGCCTTTGAAGATGCTTTGGAGGTATTACAGCAACATTCTGATGGTGAGATTCAGTATTCACCAGGTAAAAAGAATTATTTTCCATTATACTTAATCATTTTTAATTTTTTACACACAAAAAATCTGAAACTGCTTTGTTTGGACAATAGTTTCTAGCTACGGGCTCCAACTTTCCAGTTGGCCAGGGGGTGCTCACTGCTCAACCCCTGGCTCTGCCAAAGGCCCTGCCCCCACTCCACTCCACCCCTTCCCGCCCCCTCCTCTGAGCCTGCCAAGCCCTCGCTCCTCCCCCCTCCCTCCCAGAGCCTCCTGCACACCGTGAAACAGCTGATAGGGAGATGCGGGGAAGGAGGGGGAGGCGCTGATCGACAAGGCTGCCAATGGGCAGGAGGCACTGGAAGCGGGGCAGGGGGAGCTAATGGGGGGCTGCTGACATATTACAGTGGCTATCTGGCAATGTATATTGGTAAATTCTGGCTCCTTCTCAGGCTCAGGTTGGCCACCCCGCCTTATGCTATCTTTAAACATCCTGAGAAATTTAGTTATTTCAGTGTAAATTCTTTTTGGCATTGCAGGTGCTCACACCACAGGAATATTTTCCCTGTATTTCGTTTAGATTCGTAACATTCTGTAGGTCCCTCATTGTGAAGATTTTCAGATCAACGGGATAGAACTGCCTAAAATCATGCTTACAGAATTCTATTTATTATTTCATTCCACTTGCTTATACTGATGGACATCTGCATAGAAAGTGTACAAAGTATTCTTTTCCTTTCTAACAATTCTAACATTTGTTTTAGTTTTCTATGATGTTCCCTGCTTTCATCATTATATTTGGTGAGCATGGGCCTTTTCTTTATTATCCAAACTATTTTATATTGATCAATGAGCCTCTTTTCATGAATTCTGTTTTCCATCAAACTAAATAACCCAACAACCTAGTGACATTATTAATTATTATTATTATTATTAATGTTAGTATATGAGTACTATATGCTTGGTGCTGGATAAGCCACCAATATGAACAGAGTCCCTGCTCTGGAGAATTTGTAACCTAGAAGGCAGACAAAGAAGGACAAGGTAAAATGGTAGACCCGGAAGGAAGATTTAGGTGATTTTAAAAAAAATTATTTCCTTTTCTTCCCTTTTATCACTCATTCTTTTTTCCAAATTTTCAAGTAGATTATAAAAATTGCCTGGCCCTAATCAACCACCATCCTCATCTCCGAGCAAGTCCAAACTACTCTGCAGCACCACCTACAGAGGAACCAGTATACAATTGGAGAAATGTAATAGTAAGTAAATCACATAGTGTAGCAAGCAGCCATAAGAATGAAAGCTGGCTGTTCATATTTCA
The DNA here is from genome assembly GCF_965152275.1 of Natator depressus. NCBI lineage: Eukaryota > Metazoa > Chordata > Testudines > Cheloniidae > Natator > Natator depressus. The sequence goes on from NC_134234.1 coordinate 247,561,662, forward strand.
CATTCTGCCAAAAATCCAGCCTCAGAGGCGCCGACTCCATGGGTGCTCCAGCCCTCGAGCACCCACGGGAAAAAAATGGTGGGTGCTTAGCACCCATCGGCATCCCTCCTATCAATGCCTCTCCCTCCCCCCAGCTCCTCCAGTCTGTCGGAGGGCCCCACCAATCAGCACCTCCCCCTCCCTTCCAGCACCTACTGCCTGCCACGAATGAGATGTTTCGCGGTGTCAGGAGGCTCTGGGAGGGCGGGGGGAGGAGTGAGGGCGCAGCACGCTTGGGGGAGGGGATGGAACTGGGCGGGAAGAGGCGAGGCGGGGGCATGAAGAGGCAGGGAAGAGGCGAGGAGGGGGCGGAGTAGGGATGGGAAGAAGCAGGGTGAGGATGGGGCATTGGGGGAAGGGGTGGAGTGAGGGTGGGGCCTGGGCAGAGCTGGGGGAAACACCCCCTGGCAGATTAGAAACTCGGCACCTGCCTGGTCAGGAGTAATTCAGATTAAGCTGCATGGGAAAATCTTTGCACAGTGTGTTTCACTTTAGCACCAAGATTAACTATTTGACACCATTGGCTAGAGGAGATCAAAGGGTACTGATGGAGATGTAATTCTTAGTCTTTTGCACAGTGGTTCATCGATTAATGTAAATCACTGGAGCTCTGCAAACTAACAGACAAAACTACCAGTAAGGTGGGGACAGGTCACCTTTATAGTATTTGGACAGCAGGCTGAGAAGAACAAACTCCAGTGTCCAGTCTCTCCCCATTTTAGGATGTATTTAAATGATTCTCGTGACTGACTTATTCTCTTGACTTGACTTGTAAGAAGGAAAGCAAGATTGCCAAGTACTGTGCATGTGGTTGCCTCACCACCAGCCTAATTTTAGAGTGGGGAAGGTGGCAGAGGGCAGGGTGGGGGCTCTTGGTACAACTCTACCCATTCTCCATTTTTTTAATGAGTGGTCTTCCAAGTACTGATAGAAAACATCTCCCTTACTCCATGGTCTGCTTCTTAGTATGCTGCTAGGCCCTAGGCTGCATTGCCTTCCCCACAAAGTCCCCTCCACAGTGGGAAGCCCTGGTGAGAGTCACGTGTAGCTCATCCTCAAAGGGAACCTGTCCAACACTTTCAAACGATGAGCCTGGGAGCTTAAATTCATAACTTTGCTAGACACTAAGGGCATGGCTACACAAGAGAGTTTACAGCAGCGCAGCTGCATCAATGCAGCAAGAGGTAATTAAATCTCTCTAATGTAGCCATTCTAAGCTCTCCTGTTGGCTTAACTACTCCAGCCCCCGTGACTTAGTGCTGCCCACACCAGTTCCTATGTTGGTGTAATTTACGAGGTGCGGTGGGGGGCAGGAGTGATTTATTCATCCCCCTGAGTGACGTAAGTTACACCGATATAACCTGTAGTGTAGACATAGCCTAAAAATCATGGACTGAACAGAGACACTGGATTTATGGCTTATTACAACAATCTGTAACCCACTAACTACCCTTTTTGTCCTATGACTGCAGAGGGTGTTAACAGATCACTCTAGCTTCAATGTCCCTTAGAATATGTGCTAACTACTTTTGCTATAAAAATAGCAAATAGCATTTATATTTGAGATAAAAATATGTTATTTAGACGTGACGCTAGGAATATCTTTCCTGGACTTGAAAAAGAGCTCTGTGTGGTTTGAAAGCTTGTCTCTCTCACCAACAGAAGTTGGTCCAATAAAATATATTACCTCACTCACCTTGTTTCCCCATGGGATGGTAATCAGCCCCTAGTTTGACAGTTCTCTTTATTAACACTATGTACTACACACAGTAGTGGTGGGGGGAAATCACCTGTGTGTCATGTGATGAATGGTAGGATTCCTTAGGCTATCCAGCGAGCCAGTTCTTTTCAAGTTTTCTTTTTCTCACATGGTGTTTTCTGGTAGTAACGCTTTGTTGTCTTAATTTCTTGAAGAATAGTGCAACAGATTTATATTCTGAAGGAACTGTTTACCACACTCTGTCGAATATTCCAGAAAACCAAGTGATGCATACTACTGCTAGCCAGCAAAAAGGAGGGAAAGGTGTGTAGAAAGAACTGTGCTATCTGTGAACATTGTATTATCTCCAAATCCTTCTTTTAGAAGTGGTGAATCATGCTTCTTTTATTATTTCCTCTACTATTATCAGGAGAAATGTAATTAATCTTTTGATGTAATATTTACTGGAATACAACTCCCAGAGGGCTTAATTCTGATCTGAGGTCTGCAGACAGATAGCAAAAAGACTGGAATAATCTAGCCATCTGAGTGATTTATAGAATGCTCTACATCAAAATGTTACTCCACCAGAATATTGTCATTTTCCAAGAATAGATACATCTTTTGATGTCTCAGTCTCTGACAGTATTCCCTCCTTACCTGAAAAAAGGTAAATCATTTGTGGTGAAGACCAGTGCAAAGAAATCATTTAGCTCTCTGCAAATGTCCACTTATCCGCTTTCTTTGCTTCTTTTATTCCCTGTGGTCCAGCAGACTCATCAATTCCCTGGTAAGCTTTTGAGATACCTAAATAAAATTTTAATGTATTTTGTGTCTTTGTCTCTTTGCTCTTCAAATTCCCTTTTAGCTTTCCTAAATTCCATTGTGAATTTTACCTACCATAGTTTATGCTCCATTCTATTGACTTTACTAGAGTTGGATTTCCATTTTCTGAAGGATATCTGGTTTGGCTCGAATTACCTCATGCATCTTGCAATTTAACCACTCTGTTTTACTTGCCTTTCTGCTTGTTTTTGTTTCAGGGTAAGCATGCCTTCTGTGACTCTGCTATGGTAGACTTAAGCAGCCTTCATGCTGAGATGAAATGCTCATTTTTTGACTTGAGGGTCTTCTTGAGTAGTTTCCCTTTTCTGTTGTGTTTGAAATCTCCCTTTCTAATATTTAGTCTCAGAGTGCTAGCTTTTGTTATGTTCCCTTGCTGACTGATGTTAAACTTGATTATACTTCGGTCACTATGATCTAGGGGTTCAACTATAGTTACTTCTTGAATAAACTCTTTGGAACTAAGTCAATAATAGCCTCTCCCCTCCTGCGTGCACTAGAGCTCACTATTCCAAGAAGCAAACATTAAAAATATGGAAATATTGCCTCTCTAAAACTTATCCTAATGCAATACTTGACCATTTTACATGTTGTTAGTTGAAGATACATTTAGTTATTATTCTTTTATTAGACTTAGTTGCCTGTTTGATCTCTTTCAACCCTGTGCACTCAATGGCCTTCTGCTGTTCAAGAGTCCAGAACTATACACCCTACTAGTATATTTGTATTCTTCTGACTTGGGATTTGTAGCCATACAGATTTTCCACTCCAAACTTTTAACTTTATTATATGGAATCTGTTAATTATAGTGCTACTGCTACAACTTCCTGTATAATTTCTAGCCAGGGCCCCTTGACTTTTGTCATTCTACCAAGTTTCAGAAATGCCTATTATGTCCCAGGCCCTCTTCCATTGCCAGGCATTCTAGTTCACTTATTTTTGCTTTTAAACTTTTCATCATAGTAGCAGAGTATTTATTTCTCACTGTGGCCTGATTTTAGGGAGGTTAATAATATTGTTTAGATAATATGGGTCCTATAGGCTACATAGCTGTATGCCTATTTTTATTTAACTCCTTAGTCTGACATCCTGTTACTTTTCTGGAAAGTACCTCTGAGCTCAAGTGGTTCCTCCTCCAGTTCAGCTGTCCTATTCTTTTTTACCAGATGCAGGGTTACTGTCATCCCTAGCAGATGTCTTGGTCTGGAATAAGTGCTTCTGGGCAATTGTCAGCTTCCCCCCTCCTAGTTTAAAACAATCCCCCCAAATCGTATTAGCTTTAGGTGCCAGCAGTCTGCTTCCACTTTGGTTAAAGTGGAACTTCTGCAAGGACTCTCCCTTCCCCAGATTGTTCCCCTGTGTTCAATAAAATTAAGGGCAGATCTACATTACCACTTTAGTCGATATAACATATGTCGCTCAGGGGTGTGAAAAAGACACCACCACCCCCGAGCGACTCAAGTGACAGCAACTTAAGTGCTGTCCACGCTGGTGCTATGTTGGCTGTAGACACTCTCCCAACAACATAGCTCCTGCCTCTCAAGGAGAGCGTTTCCCCGTCGGCAGAGAGCATCTTCACCAGACACGCTACAGCTGCACCAACGTAGCGCTTTTATTGTAGACCTGCCCTAAGTCCCACTTCTTTACACTGGCTTCTCATCCCCTGTCTAGCTGACTCTGAGCATGGAACTAGAAACACTTCAGAGAAAAGCAACTTTAAAGCCCTGGATTTATGCCGTTTTCCTAGTAATCTACCTTAAGTCTCCAGAACTAGAGGTGGCTGGAGGATGACAATTCTGTTTCATGACAACTTTTGAGGCATTAAAATTTGTTTTAGTTCCACCTTGGAATGAAAACAAAAGCTTTCAAATATTTTTGTGAAATGGAATTGTGTCAAATGCCCATTTTGTGATCAAAAAGGTCAGGGTTTTGAATCAGATCTCTCTCTCGAATTGACCAGCAAGTCCACCCTGGACCTCAGAAACTTTCCCAGTTGGTCAGAATCGATTTGTTGAACCCAAATTGTTTTGGCTTTGACAAAACAGCATATTTCAGCAACAACAACAACCCCTTTTGCCTAAATATTCTGACCGGTTCCATTCAGAACCTCTTTCCTGCATTGCTCCATGGCATTGGTTCCAATATTACCTTGACTATGGGCTCCCCCAAGCGTTCATTAGAAGACTGTCTAAATATCTTGTTAGATTTGCCACTTTTGAGGCCAGCTACCAAAGTGCCAAATGTTTCTTATAGTCACCATATACCCCACTCTCAATCTAGTAATGATCAAATCCCCATTGCCACAGTCTGTCTATATCTCACAACCATAGCCCCATTAAATCTGTTGCTGGTCTTCTACTGCTCCAGTTATACTGGCCTTTTAATCTGTGACTGGGTACTGCCTTGACCTAGACTTTACCTTTAAGTCTCCTTTCCAGGGAAAGGGCAGCTGCCCACCTTTCAAAATGGATCTGAGTTATGCTCTGACCATTTGCATTTTATTTTTTGATAGGGAGAAAAAAGCTTCGCCTGTTTGAATATCTTCATGAGTCTCTGTGTGACCCAGATATGGCAAACTGCATCCAGTGGGTGGATAAACCCCATGGTGTCTTCCAGTTTGTTTCCAAAAATAAGGAGAAACTTGCAGAGCTGTGGGGGGAAAGAAAGGGAAACCGCAAGGTCATGACATACCAGAAAATGGCCAGAGCATTGAGGAACTATGGAAGAACAGGGGAAATCATTAAAATCCGAAGGAAGCTGACATATCAGTTCAGTGCAGCTGTTTTACGAAGACTCTCCCCATGTTACTTCCTGGGAAAAGAAACAGTTTATTGTCAGTATCTTCAGTACAATCAAGAATACCAGTGTTCCGATGACTGGATCACTTATAATAGTTACATGTATAACAATGACCCTGAGCTGCAGCATGCTAACGGCTAGACATGTGTCACATTAATTTGTCTTTTTAATAGTTAGAAATATCTTAAAGCTCACAACTCTTCTCTCAATATATATTTTTCTTTTAAAATGTAATACACACACACACACACACACACACACACACACACCCCATGGGTGTGATTATCAAAAAAGAGAGGTTCAGTGCTGGCCTAATTTTGTGCCCATTGCAGTGAATGAGAAACTTTCATTGACCGTACAAGCAGCAGTTGTTAGGTCAGTTTCTGATCTCCATTATATCAATTACAGGAGTTACTTCAGATTCACACCTCTGTAACCAAGATCAGAATCTGGCCTGTTGCTTGTTTGACATCACAGGCCACATCCTGACATTGATCCTCATGCGACTCTCATTGACTTCACTGGCATGTCTGTGCATGGAAAAATGGAAGGGTATGGCTCTGAATTTTCAAATCACAGAGTTTATATGTACCTATACTCCACTAATCAGACTTGCTTTCAGATGGATGTACATGAAATACAAGTTGGAGGGTGTTCAACCGCCTGCCACTAGTGCTAACTTTATTAACCAATACTTCTCATTAGTGATATTTTATAAGTAAATATCATACTGGATTTGTATGCCCACATGACATGGAAGCTGGGACCGGTGAATGCTAGTGAAGGTACTAATCCTTAAGCATTTAAATTAACTCCTTGATATACAGAGTCAGGATTTCCAGGCACCCATTTCATTGCTGGCAGTGACACTCACTGGGAGAGCTACCATACCAGGAAGGGGTTCATCAGGGATTAAACTTTTTAAAATTTATTTACAGTTCTTTTCCTCATAATTCTAGAAGCTGCATTTTTAAAGGGGCAGCAATTTCATATTCAGTTGTAAATAACAAATGTATTTTTTATATTCTCTTAAGTAGTTATAATTTACATGTTTAAAATACCACTCTCTGTCTCCACTCAGCAGCCTCACGCTTTATTAGTGTAGAGGAAATTAAATTTAGATACAGAATACGTGCACTCAATGCAAAGTTAATGCAAGTCGCATTGCTTTACCATTTACACCTGTTCACTGACCAACTTACACCATCATTTATGTCACTGCAGGTTTTGTCCCAGACAGATCCATGGGATCTGTACCCAGTCCCACAAGGCCTTGATTTGCCCATGGTAACTATAAACACAAATATGTATGGAGAAAAAACTGGTTTGTAAAGGGCATTAACAATGTTGACCTGACCTGTCTGACATTAACATGAAATCATGAGGAAGTAGCTCCAGCGTAGAATAATCTAGATGGCTATGAAAAGAACAGGCTTGATTCTGCTCTCACACTGATTTTTACCCCAGAGTAACTCAATTGACTTTGATAGTTAATCCTGATTTACACCAATGTAGGTAAGATCAAAATCAGGCCCTATATATTGTTTATTAATATTGGGGGTGGTAAGGCAATCACTTTGATAGTGGCTCCAATACTACATTCCCTAGCAAGCAAAACTCTAACTGAAGTTAATTTTTAATGATAGAAAGGTTGTATTACAAGAAACTTGAGTGAAGCCATAATATTATACCAATAATGGGTCCAATTATTGAAGTCAGTGGGAGTTTGCCTGACTAAGGAGTGCAGGATTTGGTTTATCAGTGTTTTGTTTTTGTTGACATTTCTTGTAACATACAGACTTTAATATAATAGAAAAGACAGCAGACTGTCTCTGGTACTACACATTTGGGTCCAATCCTACCACACCAGGAACATTACCCGAGGTTAGAGTGTGAGATGAAGCTCTTTAATTTGTGATTCCTTCTCTGTGTAAATAAACATGCAAGTACAAAATGTAACTAACTTGAACTTTCTGAATGTGTGCAAACTATTTAGGAAGCTGAGTGAGTTTAGTTATTATGTCTATGTCTCCCCTTCCACGCTTTTTTTTTATATTCGCTTGAATCTTACAACAGCATGTATCAAATTAAATGTCTACTTTGTCTAACATGATTAGTTCAGTCATTGTATGTTCAGATTTGCCTCTTTTGACCTGAGCTGTTTGCCAAGAAAATAAATACTTATTGAGATTGATACAATTATTTTTTTTAAAATTTTGATATAAACATTAGGCTTTGGCATGTTGGTTTGATAATCTTCTGAACAAAGCATGGAGAGTTAACAGCAGTGGTGAACATGAGAACAGCCATACTGGGCCAGACCCATGGGCCATCTAGCCCAGTATCCTGTCTTCCAACAGTGACCAGTGCCCCCATGCTTCAGAGGGAAAGAACAGAACAGGGTAATTGATGAGTAACCAATCCCCTGTCATTCAGTCCCAGCTTCTGGCAAACAGAGATTTGGGGACACCCAGAGCATGGGGTTGTGTCCCTGACCATGTGGGCTAATAGCCATTGATGGACCTATCCTCAATGAACTTATGAAATTCTTCTGTGAACCCACTTATACTTTTGACCTTCACAACATCCTGTGGCAATGAGTTGACTGTGCGTTGTATGCAGGAGTACTTCCTTATGTTTGTTATAAACCTGCTGCCTATTAATTTCATTGGGTGACCTCTGGTTCTTGTGTTATGTGAAGGGAGTAAATAACACTTCCTTATGCACTTTTTCCACGCCATTCATGATTTTATAGACCTCAGTCATATTCCGCCCTTCCCTCCCCAGTCACCTCTTTTCTAAAATGAACAGTCCCCATCTTTTTAATCTTGCCTCATATGGAAACTGTTCCATATCCCTAATCATTGTTGTTGTCCTTCTCTGTATCTTTTCCACTTGTAATATATCTTTTTTGAGATGGGGCACCCAGAACTGCACACACTATTCAAAGCATGGGCATCCAATAGATTTGTAGAGAGGTACTATGGTATTTTCTATCCCTTTCCTAATGGTTCCTAACATTCTGTTAGCTTTTTTGACTGCTGCTGCACACTGAGCAGATGTTTTCAGAGAATTATCCATGATAACTCCAAGATCTCTTTCTTGAGTGGTACCAGCTAATTCAGACCCCATCATTTTGTATGCATAATTGGGATTATGTTTTCTAATGTGCATTACTTTGCATTTATCAACACTGAATTTCTTCTGCCATTTTCTTGCCCAGTAACCCAGTTTAGTGAGATCCCTTTGTAACTCTTTGCAGCTAGCTTTGGACTTAACTATCTTGTGTCATTTTGTACCATCTGAAAACTTTGCCACCTCACTGTTTACCCCTTTTTCAAGAATATTTATGAATATGTTGAAAAGCACTGATCCCATTACAGATCCTTGAGGGACCCTTTCTGCACTGTGAAAACTGACTATTTATTCATACCCTTTGTTTCCTATCTTTTAATCAGTTACTGATCCATGAGAGGACCTTCCCTCTTACCCCATGACTGCTTACTTTGCTTAAGACCCTTTGGTGATGGACCTTGTCATAGGCTTTCTGAAAGTCCAAGTACACTATAGCCATTGGATTTCCCTTGCCCACATGCTTGTTGACACCCTCAAAGAATTATAATAGATTGGTGAGGCATGATTTCCCTTTACAAAAGCCATGTTGGCTCTTCCCCAACATATCATATTCACCCATGTGTCTGATAATTCTATTCTTTACTATAGTTTCAACCAATTTGCCTGTTATAATCATATCCTCATTTAATACCAAGCACTCAAGTTCCCTCACCTTATTATTTAGACTTCTAGCATTTGTATATAAACACCTATAAAATCTGTCTATAAACACCTATAAAATTTAGTTGTCAGCCTTCATGTGATGTAATTGACAGGGACTCTTTTTCATTTGACTGTTTCTCTTCAGTTCCTACCTGTACTTTATCAACTTCTATTCTCCTCTTTACTAAGATATAGAGTATCCCCTTTAATAAATCCTTCCCAAAGGGGTGTCTCTGTCCAAACCATGTGCTCCTCTGCACCTGTCAGCTTTCCCACAGCCCTTAGTTTAAAAACTCCTCCTCCTTTCTAATTTAATATGCCAGCAGCCTGGTTCTGTTTTGGTTTAGGTGGAGCCTATCCTTCCTGTATAGGCTCCTACTTTTCCAAAAGGTTCCCCAGTTCCTAATAAACCTAAATCCTTCCTCCAAATACCATCATCTCATCCATGTATTGTGACCCTGCAGTTCTGCCTGCCTAACTGCCCCTAGTCTAACTGGTGAGAGTATATATCTGTAGATGGAGAGAAATGGGGATGAAGGAGAACTGTAGGGAACTGCTAGAAAAGCACTTTATGAGGGGTAGAAGAACTGGAGGGAATTCAGACCGAGAAGAAATGAGGGTGTAAAGAGAATTTGTAGAGGCAAAGGAGGAAGAGCACATGCTCTTAAGAAGAATTAGTGGGGACTGGGGAGAGAGGTCAGGAGAACTAGAAAGAAGGGCAAACAATTAGAAAGTTAAGATCTCATTTTTTTCAGTGGGAGAATATGGGTGGGCGGGGAAGGGGGGATATTCATGACTGGAGCAGGCAATGGAGTGAGGCCAGGGTATATTGTGTGTGAATTTAAAAGGATGACTGGATTACAACTACAAGTTTACTTACATGGATCAATTAACATTGATAAAGAGGAATAAGAGGTCACTTTAAAAGCTGTTAACACTTCCAAAACAACTAGAGGGAGCTGGATAGATTTTAGGAATAGATACTTTTACCATATTTATGTAGCTACATATTTAGTGTCCCTAAATATGTATGATGACCCTAGGTTGTACATGTATGCTGAAAAGGTTTCTGACTGTAGATGTCTTTTACTTTAGCAGAAAAAAAGCATAAAAAGATCCAATGGCTGGAAGATGAAGCTAGACAAATTCAAACTGGAAATAAGGTGCAAATTTTTAAGAATGAGGATCAATTTACCAAAGGATGGTAGATTCTCAAACACTTGAAGTCTTTAAGTTAAAACTGAATAACTCTCTATAATATATGTTGTAGCTCAACCAAAAGTTGTGGCTTGATGCAGAAATTGCTGTGTGTAATTCTACAGCTTGTGTTACACAGAACAAATTAGACTATTGTAATAGTCCCTTCTGGTCTTAACATTTATTAATCTATATGATTGTATCATGGAAATACATGGGAAGAGCTGCAGGGCTGCGACAAAAGATTTGCACAGAATTAAGTAATCATATGTAACTAATACAATGCTATGTGTAGCTTCAGTTACTCTCTGATTATATAATCTGACTCTCACAACCAGTATTAGCAATCTAGTAGGAACTACAGCAACCCTGCTGGGTAAGTGTAACAGAGAATGGTCGCAATGTTACTGTCTATACCTCACATTCTCTTTAAAACATATTTTTTATTCAGAACACTGGGGACAAATCTAAGTGTCCCTAGGTGTGTTTTAAATATTTGCTTTTGTCCCAGCTCCCTTCTCTCCTTGGCCCCCCACACCCAATTTATGTGCTCTACAGTATGTTGAAGGGCCTAAAAGCATCAGAAGAGTAAGGAAATGTACCCCAAATAGTGTACTGTGGGTAGAATAAGTTGAAATATCTGAAAAAAGAGGGTAAAATATTCTGATTAATAATGCTGCTGCATCAGAGTTCTTGTGTAGTGAGGCTTGCTTATCGTATTTTACAAGGTCATGTCACTGTGCCCTAGCTAGTGTCTCCACTAGTTAATAAATTTAGCAGTAGCAAGAGGACGATAGCAATAGTGAAAAACATTCTCATCTGAGCCTGTTTCAGCCAAAAATATTATGTCTGTAAATTTAAGGGTGTAATATATTACAGAGAGAATAAACTGGTAGCGATCTGCAAGGTTATGCTGCAAGGTTATGCTGCGGTTCTGAGAACCGTAACTCTTTTGAGTTGTTTCAGAGTAGCAGCTGTGTTAGTCTGTATTCGCAAAAAGAACAGGCGTACTTGTGGCTCCTTAGCGACTAACAAATTTATTTGAGCATAAGCTTTCGTGGGCTACAGCTCACTTCATCGGATGCATTTAGTGGTATTTTCCACTGAATGCATTCGATGAAGTGAGCTGTAGCTCACGAAAGCTTATGCTCAAATAAATTTGTTAGTCTCTAAGGTGCCACAAGTCCTACTTCTCTTTTGAGTTGTGCAGGAACCACTAGATGGCAATCTAACCTTGTATTTCAGTTTGATTGAGCATGGATCTGAATTGTTTTGGAGTGTTGCTTTTGCACCTCTTCGTTTTTCACTTAACTTCTCCTTCACTCTTAAGACTGCAGCCGCGACTGAACCCATAGCATCTTCTCTTGAAGTTGCTATCAGGGCAGCTTCAACTATGGAACATCATAAAACTGTTGTAACTCCTGGCTTTGGCGTCACTGCTGCAAATTAGAGCAGCTGAGGAATGTCTCCACCACCGTATAATTATACACAAAAAACCCCTACATTTAGTTGAATAGTGTAAGTTTCACACACTCTCCCTCGCCACCCATAAAATTTGGATCATTTCCTATATATGTCCTGGGTATCAACTGTTTTGGGGGTTAATCAGCACTTCAGCTGCAGTCTTGGCAACATCTGGACAACCACAGCTAAATAACCAACTGTCACAGGAGCACAGAGCCTGTATCAGTTCAGCACTCTGCCTCAGTGGTACATTCAGTCCTGTATTTATTGGGATCTTCACAGAACTGAAGGCAGCTTGTTTCAAGACAAGGATTGGTCAGTGCTTGGAATTTCCTGGTATACAAACTTGCTTTTGAAGGGGACAAAAAAGTTCTTGACCCCAATCCTGCAACAGGATCTGCAAGACCCTTCCATCCATACAGAGCCCCACTGAAGGCTCTTGCAGAGTGCAGTGGTCTGCATGCATGGATCCAGTTGCAGGATTGGGGCTTGAGTGGGTAAGTGATACAATGAGTTAATATATTAGCCTTTCATCACTGGAGACTGGAGTTCAAATCTGCCTTAAATTTAGGGTGACCAGATACTCCGTTTTGAAAGGGACAGTCCTGTATTTTAGCCCTCCTGCAGGTGTCCCGACTTTTTCTTAAAAATGGACAAATTGTCCCGTATTTTCTGTCTCCTCCCCATCGGTACTGGCGAGTCCTGTTGCTGGCTGGATCCCTGCTTGCCAGCCGCCCGCCCACCAGTGGTGAGTGGTGAGGTCCGGTGGCTGACAATGCGGGTGGGTGTGCAAGGCTGGTGGTGGGGCAAAGCTGCAGCACACAGGGATGGCCGCTCCTCCTGCTGGTCCATCAGCGCAGCCCCCACTGCATCCTGGCTCTTGGCCAGCAGGGCCCCGCCCCCTGTCTGGTTTCCGGGTGGCACTGGCTGTGAGCTGTGGCAGACAGTGAGTGCGGGCAGGTGCCAGGCAGCAGCCAGTTACATGTCACCTCTGCTACCCACCCATCGGCCTTTTACGTGTACCCCCTCTCGCTGTTCTCTCCCTGCTTTGCCCCTTCAGCCCCCGAGCCCCACTGCTCCTCCATATCCCCACGGTGGGGTGCGTCCCTCTCCCAGTGCTGTGTGGAGAACCAGCCCCTGGTCGAAGCACTCAGCTCACGTACAGCCTGGCTGTCAGGCTCCTTCCTTTCCCCACTGCCTCTGGCTGGGCCGGCACCCCGGGAAAGCCCAAGACCCTCCAACCCCGGGCATTGGCCAGGAGGAGCTGAGTCCTGCATGTGCCAAAGCCCCACGCACCATGGGCACAGAGAAGCCTCTCGCCCCTCAGCTAAGCTCTTGGGGCGGCAGGGGGAGGGAATTCCAGCCTGGAGTGATTTCCAGCCTGTTCACACCCCAAACCTGGAGGCTCCACAGCAGCCCCTGGGGCAGGAGCTTAGAACCCTCTTCACCCCCGCACCCTTCCCCGCCCTGCAGGGCTGCTCCATCCCCTAGGCATCCTCCCCTGCTGAGCTACCTCTCTGGCTGGGTTCGCTGAGCCCCTGCAGTCAGGTTCCCTGGGCCTTGGTGCACAATGCATCCTTTGGGCTTAACTCCTTCCTGCCTGTGCTGTAGCCAGGGGGTGGAGGACGGGACAGGAGGTGGCTGGGTTATGGCCAGCAGCAGCCTGGAGGTGTTAGCTGCCTTTCGACACTGTGTGGGCAGGAAGGAACAAGCTGCTTCCATCCATGGTGGGGGCGCGGGGGGGGGGAAAGAAGAAGAGATGAGCTCTGCAAAGGCATGGACCAGGTCATCCCTTCCCCCTCTCCTCCTCCCCTGCGGCTGGAAGCAGCTCCTGTCCCTTTCCTTCTGCACAGTGCCAAAAGGCTGCTGCTGGCCACATTCTGGTGTGAACCCTGGCAGAAATCTGGGACGGAGGGAACGTGACCCTGAGTGTTCCTTGCACACATGTTGCCTCAGGAAGACATGGTGCTGGGTACCAGGAGAGGCAGGTCCGTCCCAGGGGCCCAGCCAGGCATGGAGGGTGGCGAGCACTGGTCAAAGAGAGTCAGGTCGGTCAGTCACCCCTACTGTGCAAGAGGTGTGTACGGGAGTGTGTGTGTGTCGCATCTCTCCCTGTGGGTGGGTGGGGGTAGGGGTGTGTGTGTCACCCCTCCCTGTGTGAACCCTGAAGCCTTAAAGATAAGAAGGTAAATAAAAAGAATCCAACTACACGGTATTTCTTTTTAACAGGAGCTCAGTCAACTTGATGTTAATTTGAACGTTTGTACTGCATAGTTTTGACTGATTGCCATTGAACTCACTTGAGTACGAGTAATTTTACCAGGTGTCCCGTATTCAGCATAGGGAAATATGGTCACCCTACTTAAATTAAATGTACAGGAGCTCAGTCTTATCCACAGTTGGACAGTTGTCCATATAGTAAAGACAGCCATATGATTTAGGCCTATTCAACATAGCTCAAATCAAGAAATCCTTATTGAGGAGTTCTCTATCAAACAGAATTGTCTGTATATATGTAAATAACTGGGTAATGCATAAATTGCCAGTAGATGGTGCTCAAGAATACGCAGCATTATTCCTGAGTTTTGTAGGACCAATAAAACTTGTGCACTACAAATAGCTTCTTGTGTCAAACTCTTTACATGCAGCTCATAAGAATCTTTCCTTCTGGCAAAATTCCCCATTGGCATGTAGCTGAATAAGGACTGGTGAAGATACAGTCACTCCCCGGGGCAAAAGGCCTGTGCACCTACAGCCTTAGAGCTGCTTAGGCTTGTGCTGGCTCTCTGTGCAGGGTGAATTTCATGCTACATGATTCAAGCCCAGGATTGGTAGATTTATTCAGGACAGGTCGATACCTGTAATAATGGAGTATAGGAGGTCACCAATGAGATGATTTGGCAGAGGTATATCATAATCTTATATTATAAGTCTTATCACTCTTCAGTCGGTAGAGCTTGGAGTGCTTTATAAAGGAGATGTCATTCTCCCCACTATATACCAGGGGAAAACTAGGGCAAAGGGAAGTAAGGTGAGTTGCCCAACATTACCCAGCAGGCCAGTGGTCAAGCTGGGAATAGTATAGAGGCTTCCTGAGTTCCAGTCCAGTGCTCTATCTGCCAAGCCATACTGCCTTGCATAAGAAACATGCTTGGTCTCTGTTTCTGCTTTAGTGTCTCTGTAGCGAAGCGATGACTCACCGGTGCGGTGTCTCCTGCTGGTTGTCTTGGGAATTAGCTCTTCCCTCCTGGACCCCCGGTAGCTCTCTACATCAGGGTTCTGCCCCCAGCAGTAGCCCACAATCTGCGTCTCCCCACCCAGGGGAACCCCCAACCCTCTATCCCCAGTGGCTTTTGCCCTCAGTAGCTACTGCCAGGCAGCATCTAGCCCCCGCTCACTGGGGCAGACTGCAGTCTGTAAACCATTCATCATCAGCAAGGGGGTTGGACCAGCTGCCTCTGCCTATTCTTAGGCTACACCTCTGTAGCCCCAGTACCTTTCCTGGCCTTTAGCAAGGCCTGCAGCCTGGGGATTTTCCAGGGTGGAGCTCCCCAGCTCCTCTTGCCCTTCCCCAGCCCTGTTCCACTCCAGGTACCCTTCTCTCTCAGGCAGCCAGGTCCTTCTCTCTCCACTGCCAGAGAGAGACTCCTCCAGCTTCTGGCCCTCAGCCCTCTTATAGGGCCAGCTGTGGCCTGATTGGGGCGTGGCCCCAGCTGTGGCTGCATCCCCCAATCAGCCTAGCTTTTTTTCCCAACTGCAGCCCTCTCCAGGACTGCTTTAACCCCTTCAGGGCCGGAGCAGGGTAACCACCCCACTACAGTCTCCCTTCCATGTGCATCACGTTCACAAAATAAATAAACATTCTAGTGCGTTTGTTGAAGGTGCTCAGGAGAATGCAATCCTCCTGTACAAGCAGAGACAATACAAACTTTTTCACTCTGCCCGGCAACATGCCTCAATGCTGCATTTCGGGAACATATGGGCAGGCTAGAAGGCAGTAGGCACCATTTCTGAATATTTTTTCCCTCTCTCAAGGTAAAGAAGATATTGCAAAATACCTTGTTGAAATTGTAAGGAGCTCTGAGTCCAGAGAGCTTGGCCCCTAGGGCGGCATTTTAGAAGAGTGTGCTTTCAGGACAGTACACTACATAAAGTATCAGCCATCTTACTACAAGCTTGGACATTGGACAGTCTATGTTGATACAATGGATTATAAGGTGAATTACTGTGCAACCAGGCTATATGAGCAGAATGCCATCCAAGTGCACACAGAGTATAAGCTGACGGATGGAAAAATAAATCCTTTACTTGACATTCCAGAGTCACATAACCTGAGCCACGGGCTCAAGAATAATGATGGAATAAGAGAAAAGACAACTGGCAGCTAGTCATAATGCCTCTTTCCAGTATTACAGGAACCAATTTCATTGCAGTAATATTAATGAGCGCTTAACACCTGAATATAACTAATAAATACTTGTACTGTAATATCGCTAGTTGGAAATCTAACCATGCAAACATTTTTCCCTGCATGTGAAATGAAAACACAACAAACCCTATTGGAATACTAGCAATCTGCACTATACCAGTTTACACCCAATAAGGATTTGGCCAGCAATTCTCTCCTGCAGGATCAGGATTTAATCTCAATTAGCTGACATGAATGTGGCCTAGCAGTACTGCCAGCCCCAAGGATTCAAACATCATGGTGTGACTTGCAGTAAAATCGGGCATATTGGCAACACTAACCATAGTCAACAATGAGTTGCAGTCAGCATCTTGTCAGCTAAATCTGATTCTTCACAGTCATGTTCAAATGGCAACATTTTGTCACTTAGACAAACCTATAAGGAGTACCTGCAAGATGCTAGGTATCCTCAGCCTGACCAGTGAAGCCATCATCTGAAGAAACAAAAGTCCTGACCCTCAGCTAGTGGACTAAATGGAGTTTGTTATTTACACCAGCTGAGGATCAGGCTCAAGAGTCTTCAAAATAATAGCAAGACCTGTTTTAAAAGCCCGGCAGAAAGACTGGAGTGCTGACCAGTCAGCTGCCTGATGCCATCCAATCTTAGGTAAAGAGCTTGCTAGGAACATAAAATGTGCTGGTTAAAAAGAGTTCAGAGGCAGAATTTATGACTTGCAGTTCTAAAGAATAAATGAAACAATCACACAGGGCAAGCTGTAGAAAAAAAAAGTTGTCTGACCTTATACTGTATTACTTGAGAAAAAGCATTCGGAGACAGCGGGAAAAACTGGCATGGCCCTTGCATGGCTCCAGGGTGATGGGGCCATCCAAGAAGCCTCCCTAACTTGAATGGCAAAACAAAGACCTCCTACAGTACTAGTAGTAGAGTGCAGAGACCACTTGCTCTCTCCCCCCCCAGACAGTAATTTCCCCAAACATGGAGAGGGAAGATGTTGGACCATAGTGCAAACTCCACTCCCGCACCACAATGGTAGAAGGATCATAGCAGGACACTGTATGGGAGCAACCTGCACCAGCCAAATGGTGGTGTAAGGGACCAGGGCACAGCAGTCTTCCCTAGCAGTCATGGCTGGGGCTTGTGCACATAAGTCAAGGAGAGCCAGGAAGTAGTACTCAGTGAGCAGGGACTGGAGTAATCACTAGAACCAGAATTGATAAGCAAAAGTCAGGGTCCGATTTAGGCCAGGGTCAGAGATCAGAGAGAGCTACCAGGCTGGGGTTGGAGACTGGAGATCAGAAATCAAGATGTGTTCGAGCGTCACAGGAGGCCAGAAGTCTATATGGTTGCCCAGACAACTTCCTGGGGCAACCTTCCAGGGTTAAATAGTGTGCATGGGCAATCAGAAGGCTGCAGATTTTGTCACTCTGGACATTTTGGCCAGTACTTCCTGTGGCCTGTACTCTCCACAATCAGAGGTGGATTACAGTTTTGTGGGCCCCTGGGCCACAGCATGTGGGGCCCCTTCCCACCCCTTTCGCCTACAGTCCCCTCCTCCATGGCCCACCCAGCACTTCTGCCGGGGGGGAGCGGGGTCCGGGTGCAGGAGCGGCTGGCAGAGTGGGGCAAGCCCCCATGCCCCATCTCCACTCCCTGGCAGGAGCGCCGGGTGGGCGGAGCGAGACAAGCCCCAGCACCCCAACCCTGCTCCCCAGCAGCAGCGCTGGGCAGGCAAAGCGGGGCAAGCCCCAGCGCCCCAACTCCACTCTCCCAGCAGGAGTGCCAGGCGGGCTGAGTGGGTCGAGGCGCGGGGGCACCCATTTTTCTGGGGCCACCGGGCATGGGCCCCGTTGGCCCAAAGCCTAATCCTCCACTGTCCACAGTACTCCTAGGCTATAGCTTAGCCTGCCCTCCTGGTGGTAATGTGGGATGTCAGCTGTCTAAGGCTCTGCAGGCTTGGGTTCTGGTCCCCTACAGCCTTATAGATTATCACAAAGCGTAGCTCCCCACCCCTGTGCACACTGACTAAGTCGGCTAGAGACTGTTCCTCCTGCCAGAGGAACAATCTGTCTGGTGTTCTTCTTATGATGAACTCCACACCACTCCTTGCATAAATGTCACAATCTAGCCCTGAATCGTAACGCATACACATGAGACAGAAGAGTTAAGGTGGCATGTTCAACTATAACTTGGACATGTCTCATCTTACCACTGTTGCTTTGCATTTAATAGGCATATAACTCCCACTGTGGTTCATGGGCAAATACTGTAGCTCTTATTGAAGCTTTGTCTACCTGGGAAAGTTTATTTCACTGTAACATGAGGTGTGAGTTTAAACCAATATAGTTACACCAGTATAACTCCCCATGTGGACACACACTTATTCCAGAATAGAAACACCTTTTTTCAGTTTACCTTATGGCACTTGGGAAGGGGTTTAAACTAAACTTACAGGAATACGAATGGCCGTACATGGGGTTATAACAGTATAACTATAACCTGTACAACTGGTAAAACTTTCCCATCTAGACAAGCTCGGGGGCATATGAGAGTTGTGTATGTGTAAGTGCTTCAGGATGTGCACTTCTGCGGAAGCAAACATGCACTGAACTACTACAAGTTGTGCAAACATAGAAACATCAATGGCAGACTTCCTACTGTTAATCTTGGTCATTGAAGGCCTGATCCTGTTTCCATTGAAGTCAATAGCAGAGTTCATATTGACTTCTGCGGGAGCGGGATAGGACACCAAACCATTAATAGCTTTAGCAGATGTTTCTGATTCATAGGAAACCACATCAATCTCCCATTTAGCTGAGATTAAGATTTTGCCACCTAGAGCAGTGCTAGAAATCAAACACCAATGTAACCAGACGCAGAGCATTAAATCTCCAGGTGAAGAAAGAACAATTCAGAGAGTTCACTCTGACTACAAACAACCTCACACATTGCTGGATCCTTTCCAGTTGAGAGAGACAGAGACAATCTGTTTTAAGTATATATGTCTTTGAAAAATAAGGAATGGAAGTATTTCTTGTCACTTTACTAACCAGATCATTCCAATTTGTACATTGATATGTAGCACCTTAGAGTATGCTGGCAGATTGCCCATTCCTGTCTTCTGGCTAGTCCCTATAAATAATGTTGAGCATGTGGGATACATTTTCAGCACAAAGAATGCAGGATTAATTACTATAATTCACAAGGCAACCTGACTAAAACTCAAGAGACAGTATTACATTATACAATTGCTCAGATTTCTACCTGGTGGAAGTTACTCTGTTTCAGGCACTTGTCTGTGAAGTATCCTATTCTGCAAGGCAAAATTCACCTCATAAAGAAGCTTACAGAAAGCCAATGCACCACTTCAACCCTCAAAACAGGGATTAAGGCTATGTCTACGCTATGCAGCTTTCAGCAACACGACTGTTCCGCTACCACCGTGGTGCTAAAAGGCGTGCAGTGTAGCCACTGTCTGTCAGCAGGAGAGAGCTCTCCTGCCGACGACAAAATCTTCCACCCCTCCATGAGTGGCGGTAATTTTGTTGGCAGCACTGTTCACACCAGTGCTTTTCCTCAACAAAACTTTTCTCTTTCAAGGGGTGGGGGTGTGTGTGCTTTTTTAACACCTCTGAATGACAAAAGTTTTGTCGTTCACTTGCCAGTGTAGACAAAGCCTAAGTGGGCCTTATGTGAAACATAGGTGCACAGGGATCAATTCACCCTCACTGAGAATTACAGTAGCATGGTGTTCCAAATGATGTTCTCTTGGAGCTTTGGCTGCAATATTTATATTCAAATACACATCTCTACAATATTGAACCTCCATCCCTAATTCTGCAGATATTCTTAATGGAATATCCATGAATATCAATGGCTCATTGGGATAATAAATAATAATAATAAAATAATAATAATCTGTATTGTAGATACAGTCATGGATCAGGACCTCATTGTGCTAGGTGCCATATGAACCCAGGATAAAAAGACAGCCTCTGCCCCAAGATATATGTTGTATATTCACTAGCAGTAATGAATATGCAACATACTAGTTATATCTGTTTAACCCCTTATGTACATGTTCAGTTGTAGGGGTGGATTTTTTTTCTGTTTAGCTTAACTATCTTCCCAAGAAGAGTAAGGTAAACTGAAGAGAAAAAAAAGGCACTCATACGAGAATAAGAGTGTTCACATGGGGAATTATATCAGTATAACTATATCTGTTTTAATTCACACTTTAGCTTATACCAATATAACTTTCCTGTGTAGACAAGCCCTTAGTCTACAATTTATTGAGTGGGTAGACAATAATGATGGTTTTGTATTCAATATTGTATTTATTTTGGGAGTGAAGGAGCAACCCTTCTATTAAAACAAAGTTTGGGTGGAGTGGGTTATGGTTGCATAGCTTGCACTATGTCCTGTGGCATAGCCCTAGTACAGGCTAAAGGGTAGCACTGGCATTGTAGCTGGTTCAGAATGAGATTAGAGGGATTATAGCTAGAAATTTGCATTTGTCCCCAAGATGGCTGATACATTACCCTCCACCCACCAAAGCTTCTTATTGCCATTGCAGGTTCAAATATTTTATCATTTTCTTAAACAAAAGGACGCTGAAAATGAAAATTGTGGAAGTGAAGAGACATCCTTGAAAAAGAATTGTGGAAATGCTTCTGCAGGTAGCAGTGTCCTGCCATCAACAGGGAAAAATATCCAGGATGATACATCAATGGTCAACACCTGCATACCTTAGGAAGCCCTGTATGCCCTGATATCAGGAGCAAAAGGTTGTAGCAAGCAGAGTTTGTTACCTACTCACACTGGGAATAATGATAGCACCTTCCCAGTTGTAGATGTTTCATTGTGCAATCTAAACTGAATTAATATCCTTTTACTAATGGTCAATGTTACAACTACAGTTGGTTTTCAATGTACCCGCTCACTGAATACTCAGCTGTAATGGATTCTGTTTTTTTGTTTTCCATGCTGTCACTTAGCTACTCAAAGCACAGTTAGACCAGGAAAACAGTTTGGCAACAGACCATTCACTGAGTGTGGCTTTAAGAAATGGAAAGGTTTTCAGTGTGTGTTAAAACAGCATGCAGTCAGTTCCAGGCATCAGTGGCAAGAGTATGAGAAAATTGAAACTAATAATTCAGTATGTGTTGCAGACATGCTCATGGCCAGTTGTCATGCTACCAAAACTGAAAATTTACAGAATGTTGAAATGCAGTATAGTTGTAGCCATGTTGGTCCCAGGATATTAGATAGACAAGGTGTGTGAGGTAATATTTAAAGATATCCATCCTCTGTACAAGACAGACTACTGCTTTTTGGGGACAGGAAACACATAGAAATTACTTTCTTCTGTAAGGGTCTAAATGAACTGAATGAATTCTCCCCTGACATCTAGCTAGGAGAGGGAGAGACTTCCGGAGCAAACTGATTTACATGAACACACCTACTCTTCTTAGATATCCAGCAGATAGAGCAGGACTGCTCAAAATAATCAACTTTGGCTGGTGTTGGATTACAAGTCACTTTGGTGCTGAGTGCAGGGGTGGTGGGGTGCTGTTGCCGATGTTGTGGGCTTTGTTATGTGGGTGCAGGGAGGCAGGGCTGTGCTTCACCTGTCCCAAATTGGGGGATCACCCTCAGCTGAAAGGACCTTGTTAAGCCAGGGGCTCGAATGCCAGAAGCCCTGTGAAAGTAACAGGGGTGGGGACAGGTGTCCTAGCCAGTAGGTGTGGCCTATCCACTAAGGGTCCTGGACTGGTTTAACCTGTTCCCCTCCCCCCAGTTCAAAGAAAGAGCTAGATAGGCTTCATCAGGAGTCTCTTTGTTATTTTAAATGCTCAATCAGAGCTGAAATCAGTTACAGTAGGACTGTATTTCTGCCCTGCCTGCTAAGAGCTAAAAATCACTAAAAGCTGAAATCACTTGAGATGGGGCAGTGTTTCTGCCCAGCCTGCAAAGAGCTGAAAATTAGTCTACACTGGCAATGTTAAAGTGCTGCCATGGCAGCGCTTTAACATGGCTTGTGTAGTCACGGCAAAGTGCTGGGAGACAGCTCTCCCAGCGCTCTAAAAAAGCATCTCCACAAGGGGTGCAGCTCCCAGTGCTGGTGACTGTCTACACTGGCACTTTACAGCGCTGAAACTTGCTGTGCTCAGGGGTGTGTTTTTTCACACCCCTGAGCGAGAAAGTTGCAGCGCTGTAAAGTGCCAGTGTAGACAAGCCCTATGAGACTGATAGGAAGAGGTCAGAGCAGAGAGGTAGGTGGCAGCAGAAGGTGACTGACAGTCAGCTGGCAAATGAGTGGTTGGAGAGGCGCAGTGAGTGGCCAGCAGGGTAGCTGGTGGAGAGGTGCGGCAAGCGGCCAGAAGGGCGGCTGGCGGAAAGGGCCAGAGCAGAGACCTGCAGAGAGTGGTTGTGAGCAAGTGCCCAAGCAGCAGAGTGAGCCTCTTTACCCCTGCTCCACCCAGGGTGGGAGGTGAACTCTGCAGATGCACCGCAGAAATCTTGGTTCAACCCTCCCTTTACAATTGACTAGCAAGCTTGTGTGGATGTTATACATCTCACCAGTATCAGAATGAATAAATGCATATAATATATTATATATATGTAATATAATATATATTTTGCTGCATAACTCCTAGGAGAAAGCACTGTTGAAGAGTTGAAGAAGACAAGCCAAGTATTTTTCTGTCGTTGATGAAACTAAAGATGTATCAAAAAAAGAACAGCTGTGTCTCCTAGTGAACTATCATTGAAAAGTAATCATTCAGGAAAGAGCTCTAGGGTAATTCCACATGGAAAACCTAAATGCTGTATTGTTTTCTAACCTGATCTATTCAAGAGCTACAGCTTTGAAGCTTGATATCAATTACGGTCATTCTCGCAGGGTTAATCTCGTTATTGCAGACATGTTTTAGCATCATCCAGTGCCAGGAAGTCTTTATATTTGCCCAGGAGCTCTACATGTTCCTCAACAGTAGTTACAATCACCATAAGCTGTTTCTTAAAGTTCAACAAGTGCTAGGCCTGAAAGTCCTTGAGCTTGGTGGGTAATGTGAAACTCGGTCTTGGCAATATGATTCTATCTAAGAACTTCATGCAAGATATGGCACTGTAGTGGAAACACTGGAAGCTATTTCAGTTCAGACAGCTGATGGAATATTAGCTAGCACTGAAACGGGCCTGTTGGAGAGACTGAAGAGCTATTTCTTTATGCTGAGGATCTTAGTTTTGGAAAAAAATATTCAAGAATTTGAACAATTCTTCAGAAGAACTGCAAAATGAAAACCTAAATTTATGTAGTGCCCTAGAATTAGCAGCAAGCAATATTGCTGCTCTTCAGCAAATGAGATCATCTGAAAGCAAATGGAAGGAGCTCTGTGATGAAGCTGAAAACATGACCCTTGAGATTGAATGATTGCCATTCCCAGAACTTGAGATTGCCATTCCCAGTCAGCCAGTAGCAGAAGTTGACCTCAATAATGCAAAAACAACAAGACCACAAACAACAAACAAAATTTCCTCCAAGCTGCCACAGTTCTTTGTTTCTGGCACTCTTGGTCAGCCATCCACACATGATGTTCCCAAGACAGGTCGAGAATATATAAAAACCGATTTCTACCATCCTGTGCTGTATAGAATTATTGCTGAGCTTGACAGATGAATCACCTCTAACTCACTTTCTGCATTAAATGCTTATAATCCAAAGAGTGACAATTTTCTTAATTATGTATCACTGACCGACCCCAGGCAGTGGCCAGGACCAAACTTGGGACCTCTGGAACTAAATACATGAGCTGCAAGATACATGTTTTTTTACCCAAGGCTTGTGGCAGGCTCAGCTAGCTGGTCTAGCTGCCCCTACAGAGGGACAGAGTGCCACACTAAACAGGCATGGGTTACCATTATAACAAGCTAAAGATAATAGCAGCTCATTAGGTATCAAAAGGCACCCATTTTCACAGTCTTGTAAAGAAGTTGAAGCTGCCAAGGTGCACATTGCATCACAAAAATTGCTGCTTTAGCCTCTGAGTGCAAAGCTGCAAAACACCTGCATGCCAACAAGGCCATTGATTATTTTGCTAAGATGAAAGACCAAGATGTTATCCACTCTAATAGCTGATATCAGAAGCCTTTTGCTTCCATGAGCTCCCTCACTTCAAAAAATGTTTCAACTTAGTTGTTTCCTGTGTCAAAATGTTCCAGCCCCAACATCTAAAATAAATACCTCAGCTTCTCAGCTTGTCCACCTTAATCTCATGCCTGTGATAAATGAATTGTTTCAGTCTCCCCCTCCTTGATTTGCAACATGAGTAACTAGCTGCTAAAGCTTCCATTTATAAACAATTTAGTGGGACCATATCAGTAGTTCATGTTTTACATTAGAATGAGGAAAACCAGAAAACCAGCTGGAATTATTTTTTGTATTTGAAACAATAGGGACCACAACAGACGCAGTAAATGTCCTTCAGGCATGATAACGGGGGGTTACATATATGGGTATCAATAGATTTTTTTAAAAGTAAATTATTTGATTTTTCTCTACTAAAAATAGTAGCAATGTATCATACTGTATGACTGCACTGCTACCCTATGTAAACGATAAAAGACTGATGCATCAAAGCTGGGAGATCTATAATATTTTACTGTATTTGTCTCCCATGGGTTCTGAGCTCTGTTTTTTATAAGCTTGAAAATTAGGTGTTATTTGATCCTGGTTCTGCATGTCACAGGTGCAGGTTGCTTAACTTTAGAAGTTGCCTATTTGTCTTGTGTTGGTAATTTTGTTGTAGTAAATATATATGAATTAATATTAAAAATATAGAAAATAATCACAACAAATGCTCCTGGAATAGATTGACTTTTGGAGTTTTTTAAGGATAAGATGTAAGAGAGTCCAGGGGCCACTTAGGACCCTGGGCGCACGCTATAAATTACACACACACACCCTCTTCCCACAATCTGAAACAGCACTCCTGAGATGCAATCTGGTATCACATTTGGGCTGGGAGTCGGCAGTGGCAGTAGCTCCATTGTCCCCTGGGGACCTCTGCAGAGTCTGGCTGCAAGAAACCAGATGGTGTGTCTGTGCATACTCCCTCTCTGCCCCCCTGCTGGCTGAAGGCCAACGTAGGCCCAGCAAGGAAGGGAAGGAGGCAGCAGCAGCAGCTGGTAGGAAGGTAAAAGGATCGGTGTAAGGCAAGGGAGGATGGGACAGAAGGAGGGATGCAAGAGGAAGACTGCTCCCCAAGACTACAGGCCCCAGACTCCTGGAAACCCCCTACCCAAGTTCTTCGCACTGCCTCACACCAACAATCCCTCTTCTAGACACTCCCACACCAACACCTCCCCAACAACCATAGGTGATCGTGGGGGGGGGGGGGGGGGGATGCGGGGTCAAGTGCCCCCCAGATTTCTTCTTGGGCTGCTGGGGGAAGAGGGAGAGGGGCTTTGTCCTTCTCCCGCTGCACTTACCCGCAGCATGCTTGTCCCCTGTTCCTGGCAGGCAGGCCTGGGTGGGAAGCGGAGACGATGGGCCACCGCCACCACCTCCCCAGCCAGGTTCTCTCAGGAAGTTACCCTGCTGCACAGAGCAGCAACCCTGAGCAGCCACCTTCAGTCACGTGAGAAGTGGCTCTGTCCCACTCCACACCTGGGCCCGGCTGCCAGGGACAGGGGCTGAACGTGCTGGGGGGAGGTGGAGCAGAAGGACAGAGGCTCCCCCCACAGGTAAAACTCTGGTGGGGTGGGGAGAACGCAGCAGTCCCAGGCTGGGTGCAGGGTGGGGGTTTGCTGTGGAATGCGCCAGGAGCCTGGGCCCAGAGGCATCTGCTCCCCACTCCTGTGGCCCCAGCCCCCGCAGGAGCCAGCAGGACTGGCTGCCCTGGCCCAGGGAGGTGGGGCTGGAAGTTTCTCCCAGTGGAGACATGTGGGGCAATCACGGGTTCTCCATTTTACATTGTGCCCCTCTCCCCACAGTATCAGGAGGCATGAGTCATCTATGCTAACAACCCCTGATTTCCCAGCTTCCCCTGGTTCCCTCCTAGTCCTCTCAGATCAGGGAATAGGTCCCCACCTTCCCTATACCAGCTCCTGCAGATTGGGGGATCCTGAGGTGAAAACAGTGACTTTTTCCCTCCATTGACAAATATTGCACATGGAGCTACATAAAGATGATCCGCTCCAGGCGTCACTATGAGGACAGAAGTTGGCTGAGGAATCTCCAGGGGTCACAATGGGGACAGAAGTTGGCTGAGGCAGCTCCAGAGGTCGGCATGGGGACAGAAGTTGGCTGAGGAGGTATGCTGTGACAAACACAAGTGCAGCTTGGCACTTAGTTGGTAGATTTGAGAAGGGTGTGACATTACCTAGGGCACAATCTGGACTGCTAAATAGTTCTCCAACCTGTGGTGCCTCTTACACTGCTTTGCTGTAAGAACATCCACTCCTGACCTGTTCTTTTACAGAGGAACTAGACACTGTGGTGTCTATATATTAAGCTAGATGACTGAAGACAGCAGAGAGGGATCCACTTTACCACTAAGCTTTGACCCTTGGAACAAGTATGCTAGTACTAGGGTGACCAGATTTCCTGATAAAATCGGGATTGTCCTGATATTTAACACTTTGTCCCATATTCTGACCGATGTACAATCGGGACGCCATTTGTGCCGATATTGTAGGGTTGTCAGGTATCTGGTTGGTGCAGGGCTGGCAGGCTCCCTACCTCGCTCAGCGCAACTCCCTGGAAGCAGCGACATCTCCCTCTGGCTCCTAGGCACAGGGACGGCCAGGGGTATTCTGTATGCTGCCTCTGCCACGAGCGCCGGCTCCGCAGCTCCCATTGGCTGGGAACTACTACCGTTTACTAGTATACATGTACTGTCAACTGTCTTGCATGATGTCAGGAATCATAAAAAAACATAATTAGTTATGTTTGTAGCTTCCTTTTATAAGTGCTATATGTATACATGCTGAAACATGAAAACTAGAACACTCGGGAGTTGTGCCATAAATAGGGGAACTCAGTGGCATTACAGTATGTTTTATTGTACATTATTTATTAATGCCACATAGCCCAGAGTTATTAATACTGGTATGCATTCATTTTTTTCTATAACAAGCACTTATGATGGAGGTCATAGAAACATAGGAATTGCAACACTGGATTAGACCAGTGGTCCATCTAATCCAGTCTCTTGATTCCAACAGTGACCAAAACCAGCTGCTTCAGAGAAAGGTGTAAGAAATCCTGCAATGGTCAATTATGGGGATAACCCGCCTATAGTGAGAATTTCTTCCTGGCCCTCATTAGTGAGAGGCTGGGGCCATTCAGTGGATACATTCAGGCCCTTTATGCAGTGCTTTGATCATGTCAAATGCCATATATTTAAGAGCAAAATATCCTTAATTAGTCCCATTGCTATTACCGGTTTAAGGCATGGGACACAAAATCCAGATCCCCATTTCAAATGTTGAAAGCTCAAGGTTGCTCAAATCTGGTGGTAGAGAAAGGAGCACGCTGTGTAATTTGAATCAAACACCATGCTTGAATTCCCAGCTCCCTCCTCCCCAAAGTTTTGGGAGTATTCAGATCTGGAATTTTGTTTTGGGCCTATTTCTGAAAATTCATTTTTCCTGACTTTTGTTGCTGTTTGGTCTTTTTCTCCCTTGCCCTGTACTGCCACATGCTGTAATGATACCAGTACCTCACAAATATATTCACTAGGTAAGAGAGAAACAATGCAGACTCTTGCCAATGTCAGTCATGAGATCAAAGAGCACAGCACTGTATGTATCAGTTCTCAGTGTTGAATGTATACACATTCGTCTCTAGAAATTGCTTATTATGGGTATATAAGAGAATTTCCACATGCCAAAAGTATAAAGTCTGAGTCACAGGGTCTTCGCCAGAAACGTATAAAGCTAAATTCTTCAGATTGATTGTGGAGACTTTTACTTTTTCCTGAGCCAGGTATTAGCACCAATGTCACCTTCACCACTCTACATACAGATGACTTGAGTTGTTCTTGACCCACAGCCAACACTGATATGTTGCTTTTATGATCCAAACTTCTGCATGCTGAGGATAGGAACAAAAAATGTATGACCTCAGATTACATTTTGGCGAGTTCGCTACGATTAGGTCTCCACACTAAACCCCTTTCAATCCTTTTTGCTGAAGCTTCATTTTTGAAAGGTTAACAAACATCTGAGGATTGGAGCAAGTTGAAATCAATAGCTTTTCTCTGATATATTTTATGTGCAACCTTTAGCAACCATTTTAAAGGATTGTCTTACTAAACCAGATACCAGATTTGTTCTGCTTTTCTGTTTAGGAAAAGAGTTGTAGACACCCCCCCACCCCATTCTACACTACAATTACAACTGATTCAGAGGACTCAATTACAATACAGTTTCCCTGTGACCTGATGAAAAACATGCTTCCAGTTTTTAGGCAGAAAGGACACTAACAGTGCTCTCAAGCCTGGTGAAAGCCTTAGTTTAGAGATTCTAAACCATGCATATGGTAAAGGTCTTGTCATCACTGTAAATTGGTGCTGTGTTGTAACCGGGTCAGAGGACAACTGTGTTATAACTGGGTCTCCTGACTCAAAAAGAAAAGGAGGACTTGTGGCACCTTAGAGACTAACCAATTTATTTGAGCATAAGCTTTCGTGAGCTACAGCTCACTTCATCGGATGCATACAGTGGAAACTGCAGAAGACATTATATACACAGAGACCAATCTCCTGACTCAGTTATACTTGTACTGTAGATGGAACCACAGACTTCCCGCCCCGCCCCCATCTTCAGTGTATCAGTAATGTTACACTTGACAGCTCTCCCTCTGTCTGAAACACTCTGATCATCTCAAGTGGTCTGCCCTTTTCCAGTGTTTTCATAGCTCCTTTTCTCCAATGCTTGCCCAACCCCTCTAGTATTTCTCCCAGATGGTCTCAGTCTGACTGACTCCCAGTCTTCCATGGTCATAGATTATGCTAGACACTGGACAAGACAAAGATGAATCATACCACTTGCCCAGGACAAATAAATGGTCAGTATAGTCACATTGTCCAGCATAGCAGTGCAGTTCTGTGTTTTGTAGTATAGCATTTTGCTCCTTTTTCCAGTAATTTTACCACATATTTACATCATCTGTTTCCTTTTGCTAAAGATGAATTTTTTTACAGCTTTGTGTTGCAATTTTTAGTAATAAAAATAGAAGCACTGAAGTCAGTGCCTGATAAGTAACTCATATCAAATCACATCCCAATGATGACTTGCCACAGTTCTTCCATTCTAAAGTATTATGTGAAATGGGTGCCCAAAATAACATTTGCTGTTATTAGGCATGCCAAGGTCTCCCTTGTAATAACAATCCCTGCTGAAAATCCCATATGAATAAAACAAATCATGGCTCATACTTAAGAACTATGGAGGTTCTTTTTGCTTTCCTTATGTGTCATGTCTCATTAAGGTTTTTCCAAACTCATCATTACCTATCTGCAATGCCATTATTAACTTTAAAGAAACTAAACCTTTATGAAACCTTTGAGCTAGTTTCTCCCATGAACAAAAACAAAAAAACTGCTTGTGTAAAAAAAGGCATCCCATAAAAAGATTGAGAAAAAGTAAAATCACGTTGAATGTTATTTTTCCTCATATTTCCCCGCATGTTTTCCTTGGCGTTATCATGTTTGCTATTGAAAAGTCAGTAACTACCACCACTGAGATCCTCTAGTGTTTCCTATTCTGAGTACTGTATCAAGAATCAAAAGGGTACCCCAGCTGCCAACAGTGTGGTAGCTGTAGGTAAATGCTGGCTTTTGTAGTGAGGGGAGAAATAGTGGCAAAACAGCCCAAGGGAAGTGAAATGAAAGATCTGAGGATAACATTAGGGGCCAAGTTCTGCTCTCACTGACCTCTGAACAATCTCATTGATATATGTAGTTATTTGGGTTGGATATAAGGTCTGGTATATTGTATGAGTATATAAATAGGACTTTATGGAGGTTGAATGGGTACAACTGAAGGAACAATTTGGCCCTTAGATCATAGGTTTGTGTGATGAATGTACAGGTATTATTGGTGCTGCCTTTACAGGACACCAAAACCTGCTTCCCTCACCTGGGTGGTGCCTCTAAGATGAGGCTCTGCTAAATCAGACAAGGGCCTGGTTTTGAGGGGGAGGGATTGATTCCCCAGCCGGGATTCAGTAGCATTTTAAGGAGGCACTGTCAGTTGGGAGCTAATTAAGTACTTGTGTGGAGTGTTACTGACCAGAAACCATGACAGAGATCTCAGCAGGGGGAACGACACATACCTGTGTGGTTTGCATTTTTTTAGTCTACTGCTTATAAGAGTGCCTGGAAGGAGAGCAGCCAGAGTCTTTTGCCAGATTGGTGTCAATTTGAATTTACTGCAAACCCCCTGCAATAAAGCCCCTGCCTGGAGAGGGTGATTGTGAGTTAACACCAGAGCCTCTAGCGAGAACTTTCCCTCTCATATCATTTCACCCTAGCCCTGTGACAGCCTGTCACACCTGTTGTTCTGCATTAAAGAGCATCATCCCACAAACAATTACGTTAATTACTCCGGCCATCGCGCTTATTCCACACAGAGTCCACTGATGTTAATGAGATTCTGCACAAGAATAAGTATCCACGCAGAAGAAACTGGAACACAGGGTGCTAAATGTAAAACATTCCCAGATAATTCATTCTGAAATTCAGCCTAAAACTTAATGCAGAAGTGTCAGAAGATATTGGACTTAATCTTGCCGTCCTTAAGGTGCCAAAACTCACACTGCCATCACTGGGAGTTTTGTCCAAGGGCAGCAGGTTTGGACCCATATCTTTTTCCTTTGAAAAATTTATTCTTAATATTTTTTTAACAAAGAGGATTATAATATTGGGCAGTGGAAGAGACTGAAAGGGTTGGCCAATATTTGTAAAATTACCTAATTATAAACAAACAAAATCATCATCAGCAGTTGGATTTTCTTCTAGGATTTTCTAACAGTTCCAGTAACCTTTCCATAGCAGTTATAAGGAAACACAGTTAATGCTGAATATAAGGAATATCTCTTTTATATGCTAGATTTTAGGTGGAGTTCCTGGAACCTTAATAATTCTTCTTAACCTTCAACACCCTACACCACTCCACCCATCTACTTCTCTGACCTAACTTCAACCTACCCTCTAGAGCTGGTTGGATGTTTTCCAACAGAAGGTTTTTCAATCGAAAATGTTGATTCCACAAAATCAAAATGTTCCATGGGAATGTGTCAATTTTGACTAAATTCCGATGGAAACCAGGCAGGTTTCCAGTTGACCACTAGCAGGCAAGGGTTGGAGCAGCTGGAAACCTGAGTGGTTTCCTGCCCGCTCACCTGCCTGGTTCTTTGGCATCTTGGGCTTCCAGGCTCCCAAGTGCTTGGCAGCACAGGCTCCCAGGTTCTAGGGCAGTCCTGCCAGGCAGATTTCCCTGGAGCTGGGGCTCCCAGGACTTTCAGGCTCCCATCTCCTCAGCTGCTTGGAAGCCCTGGGAGCCCCAGGCCCCAAGCAATCCAAGCTGCTTAGGTCTCCTCTTGGCAGGCTCTGGGCAGCCTGGAGAGCCTTAGAAATGTTTCATAAACATTTAAGTTAAAATGCTGTTTCAACTTTTTCCCCCAAAAAAGTTAAAGTTTCCATTTTGTGGGAAATTTCAAATTTTCCATTTCTTTTCAGAATGAGATTTTTTTTTTAATTTTGGAATTTCCCACAGAATGGTCATTTCAATTTCCAGCTCTGCGACCTTCCCTGCACCTGGCTCCAAATCCTCACCCCAGCCTGGGCCCATAAGTTGCATCCAACTCTTACTCTATCCTTCTACCTACCCTAACATTGCCTGAGTTCACCGGACAGTCTAATGAACGAATGCTTCTTACCTCACCGCTCCTATTATCCTTCCCTCACTTGTCTGTGCTTTTTCCTGCCTGGAATTACCTCCTATACTTTATACAAATCAAATCCTACCTTAAAAACAGCTTGCTTTCACCTCCTCTGCCAGTGAGAACTCATCTAGAATTAGAAGTATTTTTAAAAATGTCATAGCTATATAAACTTCCGCTGATCTCTCTGCATCTGCATTGTTTTGTGCACCAGTTGTTAAGTCATTCCTTAGCAAATAATAATTAAGGCTACACTTGATAGCGGGAAAGGAATTTTCAGTCCAATGGATGAACTATGATGGCAGCTGACGATAGAGCCTTCCTGTTTAGATTTAGTTTTCCTGGCATAGTGCACCTTATAACAGTCTCCTCAGAGAATCTGAAGAAAAATCAAAATGGTTTAATATCTTCCAACAAGGAAAAAGAAGATGGAGAGCTACCATGCCATTCTACTGGATTATAAAGCTTACAGAATCAAACACACGTATCCTCTGATCTAACACAAGAAGGATCATGTCTGGTTCTCATCTTGAATTATAAGCCTACACATAAGGAAAAGGAAACCAAGAACTGTGTCCATGTAAACACTCCCTTCCCACTCACAAAAAAGTTCTAATGCTCAGTTCTGACAGAGTCATGTCAAATTTCCCAGCAAATTCCATCCTGTACAGAGTGTAATGGCTATGGTCTTATTCTGTCTTGGCTTTGGGTCATTTCTATGAATCTAATTACCTTTTTGGCTTTGCCTCATCAGAAATTTCGATCAATTTATAATTTACATTCTCCCCCAGGTGGTTATCATGCCCCACTGAAGCCCAGGGGAACCTTACTATTGACTTCAATGGGAGTAGGCTCAAGCCTATAATGAATAATATTTTACTCTAACTCTATCCCTCTGGGAGACCACTTAACATATGCACACACCATTCTTAACTATGATACAACCTCAACAGTCCAAAATGATTTCACATCCTCTGTTAATCAAAAGTTTGTATGCAGAGAGTTGGCTGGCCACTTTAGCTTCAGGAATGTCTGGGTAAAAATTCAATAATTCCATGTGGCAAAGATCTTATTTAAAATCTAGATGATTTATATCCATTGCACTTCCCTTATCTACCCCTCAGATACAATATTAAAAAAAGTTCTCAGATTACTTTGGCACTGTCTCGGTTTCACAAATCTCTCTTGGCTTTAAGTCAATAGGTTCCTCTGCTCTATATGTCTAAAAATAGATTCTCTTATTAGGTTTTCTAATGTTTTACTTGGAATTGAAGTCAGGCTCCCAGGGCTAGAATTTTCCAGGTTATGCCTTCTGGTTCTTTGTAAAGATCACAACTTCATTATTCTTTCCTTCAGTTCTGGGGTGCCTCATCTATTTTCCGAGAATTAATGTTCACAGAACTCCAAGGTGCATAGGGTTTAGGCCTGTAGATTTAGATGTGTCAAGTGTGCTTAAATAATTATTTATTACAACCTGTTTAATTGGTGGTAGTTTTTTATTTCCCTAATTGTTTATTGACTTAGGTACCATTTTTGCCTTGTTATCCTTATTGTATACCTAGGAGGATTAGTTGTTAAGAAATTCCTAACTCTCTATTATTGTTTCCTTTTTAGCAGCTGTCCTATCTTGTTTTTGCTGTATTGCCCTGGATATAGGCATAAAACTTTTCCTATTTCCCAGACCTACTTTAAGTTAACATGATTTAATCACTTCTCCTCCCATTTTTCTACTCCAACTGAGATAGACTGTGATTTTGGGGTAGAGCCCTGAGGAAGGAATGGTCCATAAACTGTATTAATTCTGGAGTAATCTTGGAGGGCATTGTGACTCAGAGTCTGAGAGACACCTCTGAGCCACAGTTCCTGCTTGCATCAGCCTTGCTCCCAGAGGATAGTAATTTGTTGTTGGCCCATACCCACAGTAAGTTACTATTTTCCTCCCTCATGCTAGCTCAGCTACTCTGGCCAGCAAATAGTGGCCGGGGAAGGAGGGAGAGCCTCCTTTCCACTCCCTGCCACCTTGCTCTGAGATGGCCCCACTTACTCCTATCTGTCTGGATCCACGGTTCAGACAGCCCACATAGGGATGTAAGGGGTTTCGTACTCTCCCTTGCATGGACATTAGTCTGAGTCAGTCTAGCCAGTGCAAGTAATGATGAATGAATCTCAAAGTGTCCAGTTCAAATAAGTACCCAATGTTTTAAACCTTATTCAAATCGTATCAGAGCCTCTTGAGGCTGCAAAACTGGACTGGAAATCTTGTGAGATCTCTCACAACATTGCTGATATATCTTGCTGCTAGCTGGACTGAAAAATAGCAAAGGCCACCCCTTCCCACAATATTCCAACAGTGGTCAGAACTGGGGAGCACAGAGATGTGTGAACAAGAAATACAGTTAAAAACCCCAAACATTTACATGAACTTACTAAAACCCTAGAGATATTGTTTGTTTTAGGCAACAGTACAAGTCATTTTATCTGAACTGGCCCATCCACCCTTTACCCTTAAGCATGAACACGATGGTTACTATTTTCGGTGCTGTCCTTACGCAGGATTGTTAGACAGTGAGTAGTCTCCTGTCTTGTGATCCTGGAGCTGGTCTGAGGAATTTCATCATGCAATCACCTTTAGATCAGCAGGAAGAACTAATGCTCATTTTTCTTCATGATGTACTACTTTGACACAACGTAAATGTCAGCTGGCTGGCTGCACATATCCCACAGAAATAAAACAATATTGGTGGAAAGAAACACTTTCAGGTTAAAATTCATATATTAAAAAAATTAAATTTATTTACTGGTGTCACTAATACCACCTTTGGATATTAGAACTGACAGAACTGTTAAAATCTAATTTACTTTTAATTATTTATGCTATTTGTTTACCATTGGCATTTCACTGCTAGGACAATGAAAGTAGTCTAGTCAGTCTCCTTTTCTGTTTCCAGTCAGTTTCACTTCCAGGTCTTCATGCATAACACAGTGTTGTAAAATTTGGGTTGTAAACACTGTATGGAACATTAAAGTCTTTGAAAAATAAAAAACCTGTTTCCATTTACAAAATACAAAAAGATAAAAATAATAATTAAATAATTGTAAAATCAATACAAATTCTTGAATTCTGAGACTACATCTAATGAAATTTCAGATAAAAAGTCAAAGCTATAATATAATGTTTACTTAGTAGCAGATATTATACAGGCACAATCCTGCTGTCTTTGGAAAGAATGCCAAAATTCAAATGGCAAGAATTCTAGCTGATTTCAGTTTTAGGTAAGTCATTAAGGTAGGAAAAGTTTGTAAGTGGAACTTGTCAAATATTTTCCATCCAAAATCTTTTGACAGAAAATGGAGTTTTTGAAAAAACTGAAATTTTCACTGAAGTGCCTGCTTTCCTTGAAATTTTCAACCAATGCATTTCTTACCTGAAAACTTTTGGTTTTGGTATTTTGACAAAGTCAAAATTTTCCTTTGAAAATTTCAATAAATACCTTTTTATTTTTGTCAACATTTTATAGGGAGTGAATTTTCCAACCAGTTCTGTTGTAAGCCATTTTCTATTTTAACCCCCATCTTCACATGCCAATAAATTTCTTAAAACTTCACTTTGGGAATGAAAATTTCCATGCTAGTTCTCTTTCCAGAGGTGGATTTGGGAGGTTGTGGGGGTGGAGTTTGACGAAAATAAATCCAGATTTGAGTTATGAAAGAATGATGAAAAAATTCCTATTTTCAAAAAACCAGACCACGATTTTGACTGGGTTATGTAAAAGTGCCTGAAATTAAATTTGAAACTTTGTATATGCTGGTTACTATTCCTCAATGAGGAATAGTGAATTTGATTGTTTTAGGAAAAATCTGAGTTGGCTTTGGGAAAAAGTGGGCGTGATCCAGGAAGTTATTTTAGTTTGAAAACTGCATGAGCAAGCATAGCAGATAATCTTATTAGTCTGAAGGAGTGCACTTTGGAAGAGACACAGTGCATTCATGTGCAGCTCTGGGAGTGTCCACTTTTCCAAATGGATTTTCAAGCAGGCAAAGCCTTTCTATTAGCTCTGAATTAAGACCCTTCCCTTTGTTTTTATTCCTGGGTGCGGAGTCAGAAACAAATCCTAGCACCCTTTTTCCAAGTCTTTTCAGAGGCAGTTGTTTAAACTCTGGCCCAGCAAACACATATGTAAGTTGTTCCATTTAAGGCAATGGAACTGTTCATTTGAGCAGAATTACTCACATGTGTATGTGTTTGCAGAATGGGACACTTTGTTTTCGTTTCAGAGTAACAGCCGTGTTAGTCTGTATTCGCAAAAAGAAAAGGAGTACTTGTGGCACCTTAGAGACTAACCAGTTTATTTGAGCATAAGCTTTCGTGAGCTACAGCTCACTTCATCACAGTGACCCATGGATGCTGGAGCTAGGGATGCTGGGGGTACTGCCACACCCCCTGGCTTGAAGCAGTAATAACAACCCAAATACAGGGTTTCTGCCTTCAGCACTCCCACTATAAAAATTGTTCCAGCACCACAGCAGTGATCCCACTATTAAGTGAATGCTAATTAATGGTGCAGTGAATGGATTATGCACTTCTTTGAGGCACAGGTATGGGGCAAAAGTGACTTAGGAACCCAATTTTCATTGAAAGACAATTGAACATCGGCACATTTGAAAATGTTGCCCATGGTACTTACAAGAAACATACAAGTGCCTCCTAGTGTGCACAGGGGATGATTTTTTTTTGTTTGCGTATTCTCTTTAAAAGAAAGAAATAAGTAAAGGCAAAAATACTATACTCATACAACATTCAGGTTACGTAGTTAAAATAATATTAAATCAGGAAATAGCGAAAGCTAAGGTTGTAAACTGGGCTACATTGCACATTCGTACAGTAGTAATTTCTATATCTGTCTTCCTTGTTTAGGCCCTGATCCTGCTAACACACATGTATTTAACCTTTACTACTGTGAGTAATGCATTGACTACCATGGGACTACTCAGAATAGTAAAGGTTAAGTATGTGCATACCCTATGCAGGATCAAGGCCTTAATATATCATTACATAAATTAATTTTGTAGGTATTTTGGTAGGATATAGGATGCACTTTAATTAAAGTAATAGGAATATCTTTATCATAACATTTCAGAGTAGCTCACAAATATACAACAGCTGCAGCTGTTGCAGGCCTTGTAATGAAATGAGGCAATGACTCAGACTCATTTTGTGCCAGAGGATGCTGATAGTGCATTATAACCTCTGTGATACCTCCACTGAGGAAGTCAAATGTGAGTGAAGAGGAAGTACCCATAAAGGTTGAGCCCAAATCTGCCCAAGAGCCAGCTTGCAAGAAGGGAGCTAGAGCTCTAGAGAGAAGTTACTAGAGTTAAACCTTTTTATCTGTGGCTATACCCAGCAGGATCTCAGTAGTCTTTCACTGAACAACTCCTGTTAATAGGCACACTGCATATGTTAGGCCCTAACACTATCACCTGTTTCTTGTCAATGATTATTATGGAAACATATATGTTAAGAAAGGTACCTGAATCCCATCCTGGAAAAGTGCCCTGACTTTGTTGTCAGTATCAGCCAAGATTTACATGTGCAGGGAGCCTGGAGCACTTTCTCAACCTCTAGAGGTGTCTTCCAGCATTTTCATCCCAGTATCTATTAGGGCATTACCTTTTTAAAAAAACAATTGTGAATGAACTAAAAAGAGAAACAAATGAAGGTTGTTGAAGTACTAGGTCAAATACAAGGCTGCATTATCATTAAAATGTGAAGAAACGTTTTAAATGAAGAAAAAAGGGAGGGAAGGAGATGAAGAAAGGAGAAATTATGGGTTCAAACTGTAATAAAACTGCATGTAATAAAACTGCATTCTAGCAAAAACTAGAAGTTAAAACATTAGCTAACTAGAGCTTATTAGAAAATGGTTAGCTTCTGAAAAGTCATTGGCTAGCTATCAACAGTGTAAGCTTTTAGTAACTCATAAATAGCTCTTAACAGCCTGCTACATAGATGTGGTAATCTGAGATTATTTATATAACTGTTCCAGAAGCACACATCGTAATATTACCAGAGAGAGAGCCATGAAAATTTGGAAACTAAACTCAAAGAGGAGCACCTCCACCATGCACAATCTGGGTATGGCTATACTGCAGTTAAAACCCTGTGGCTGGCCTGTGCCAGCAGACTCGGGCTCGCGGGGCTCGGGCTAAAGGGCTGTTTAACTGCAGTGTAGATGACTGAGCTCAGCCTGCAGCCCAGGCTCTAGGACCCTAAGAGTGGGAAGGTCCCAGAGCTCAGACTGCAGCCGGAGCCTGAACATCTCTGCACCACAATTAAACAGCCCCAGAGCCCAAGCCCTTGAGCCTGAGTCAGCTGGCACGGGCCAGCAGTGGGTATCAAAATGTAGTGGACTGTAGACAAACCCTCTGTTTCCCCTCAATTGCTGAGCTACAAGAATTGCATAACACCATTAGAGGGCTGACTTTCAGTAGCACTGTTTAATAAATAGCAACAAAATCACCGAGTATTATTTACAACTGACATTTATAGGTCAGCAAACATACTAGGTGATCCACCAGTCAGCTTTTCCATGCAAAACATAAGCATGAAGAGGAGATACATACTAACATCTGGGGAAGGAATAGAAACACTTTTTAAAGGAACACAGAAACTGCCATAGCAGATCAGCCCAATGATCTATTTAGTTTGGTACCTTGCTAGTCTGAGATGCTTCAGATGAAGGTGTATAACCCTCATAATGGACAGTTGGAGACAATTTCTTCCTGACCCTAGGAAATAAAAAAAATGTCTACAAACTGCTAAACTGTCTGCATGTTATCTTGCAACAATAAATTCTGTGTTGTATAATTTTTTTAATCAAATGTCAAATTTGTTGCCATTTGATTTCCTGGCCCCTTTCTTTTTGTACTGCAAGGGAGTGCATAGAATTGGCTAACTGATCTACTCTAGCTCATTCATTTTTATAGACATCTATTTTCTCAACTTTTAGATCTTGTCAACACAATAGGCATTTCTCATGCTAGCCCCTTTTTCGCTCCCCTAGCGTACCTGTAGCACAGGTCCACACAAAAAAGGCTCCTAGTGGTGCAGCACGGCACCATTTGGATTCGACTTGCTTCAAGAAAAGCTAATAACCACCATACCAGTCTCACTACTATCGTGTCAATGTGGCTTGAGACTGCTACTGTTATTGCCCCAGTGTTACTAATAGTTTTCTCACTGCTATCCCACAATACACTGATAACTACTTAAGTGATCCTTCCCCTCTGTTTTCTGTCCTCCACTGTGCAGATTTTAAGTTTGCCTGAAGCCACTGCACATGCTGTGAAGCGGAGTTCCATGCTGTTTGACCCAGGGATCAACTTCCTTATTGACGTCGTTCTATTTCAGCCGCTAGGGTGCCACAGGAAGCGGCTTTCTTTAGGCCTAAGGAGACTGCTCAGGCACTAGTGTACATCTCGTGAAGTGGGGAGATCTAGGGCCAGCTGAATTTGTTCCAACACAAACCTTTCTTACTGAGCAAGATTAAGAGCTGGGCATTCATCCTAGTCTCCATTTTGAGAGAACTAGAAAATGACAATGGTATCTGGGGGCTTAAGGGAGTTTCCCCAGGGAATTATGGGATTTTGTCTTTTCCTCTCACAGTTCCCAATCTCCCACAAGTCCCTTCAAAATTTTCCACAAGCCATTACTTCGGGGAGCTGTGCTGAGAACTATGGGATAGATACCCAAAGGGCAGAGCTACTGTGCAAATATAGTTGTGAAATCTATGCAAACTACACGAAACAGCATAGCTAATGCGAAGACATTGCATTGCATCAGTGTTACTCAGACCAGAGTTATTCCACTGGGTCAGTTATTTATCTCCTCTCCAAACTAAGTACTTTGTTTGCCTGATCCCCACCTCAATCTGATAGAGCCACCCAAATTCAGTGGCTAACATTATCTTTGACGGTCACTCCTCTCTTTGACCACATCAATTAATTTTTAATTCCTCCACTGGTTTCTCCTAGCCTACTATATATCAAAGTATACTTCTTATTCATGCCTTCACAGCCATACAC
The DNA here is from genome assembly GCF_965152275.1 of Natator depressus. Lineage (NCBI taxonomy): Eukaryota > Metazoa > Chordata > Testudines > Cheloniidae > Natator > Natator depressus. Next base: position 247,601,944 of record NC_134234.1, read on the forward strand.
AGCTCTGCCCTAATCTACTTATCATATCTTGCTTCTCATGTGTTTTCCTTCACTCTGCCAATGATACCACCCACCATTTACTTTTCTGACTCCCAGTTTTGTATCTTCTCCCATTAACTCCCTTCGCCCCCATGCTTAAAATTACCTCCTAATCCCACTGCATCAGACTTTCACCTTCTCACTGAAATTCTTCCTCTAGGTTTCTTGGCCACATGAACTGTGGTAAAAAATGGTAATATTCTACCTCCATACCACACCCCATTGCATGTGGTCTTATACATGTCTCTCTTCAGAGTGCAAGGCCACAAGGACAGAGACTGTCTCTATCTGTGATTTATACAGCTTCAAACACACACAGTCTGCACTGAAACAATACTGTTAATCTCTCCACAAATCCCTCTAATCAGGTTTGTTGCCCTTTTAATTGAATAAAGCCATATTGCTCTTCCTGTGTTAATGCTTAGTACCTATGCACACTACTTTACAACTTCAAAGTGTTCCTCAAATATTTCAGGTAAAACACTCCTCACCTCCTACACAGTCTTTTAATTGGGCGGCGTGTAGGACGTGTTGTAGATGATTGTGGTGGGGTGAAATCCACCCAGCTTCAAGCAGACTGTGTTTCTGCCATGAAGTGAGCTGTAGCTCACGAAAGCTTATGCTCAAATAAATTGGTTAGTCGCTAAGGTGCCACAAGTACTCCCTTTCTTTTTAAGAACAAAAGAATGGCCATACTAGGTCAGACCAATGGTCCATCTAGCCCAATATCCTGTCTCTTCCAGTGGGCAGTGCCAGAGGGCTTCAGAGGGAATGAACAGACGAGGTCAGGTTTGAGTGATCCATTGCCTGTGATCCAGTCCCAGCTTCTGGCAGTGGGAGATTTAGGAACACCAGGAGCAAAGGGTTGTGTCTCTGATCATCTTAGATAATAGCCATTGATAGACCTATCCTCGATGAATTTATCTAATATTTTTTTGAACTCAGTTATACTTTTGCCCTTCACAACATCCTATGGCAACAAGTTCCACATATTGACTTTGTGTTTTGTGCAGAACTAATTCCTTATGTTTGTTTTAAACATGCTGCCTATTAATTTAATGGGGTGACTCCTAGTTCTTTTGTTATGTGAAGGGGTAAATTACACTTCAGTATTCCACATATGGGCTGCCATGGAGACCACAGCTACTCACACCCTTCATTCCTTTTGTAAGGAGCAGGATGTGGGTGGTCAGGCCTAAGGGTTGGAGTCAGGAGCCTGGAACTGGAGCTGGGGTCAGAGTCAGGTGCCAAGCCAATGGTTAGAGCTGAAGACAGAGCCAGGTGCCATGCCATGTGTCAGGGCTGGAGCCAGAGTCAGGAGACAAAGCTGGAATCAGGGGCAGGGGCAGGGCAGAGGAGCAGGGACTCAGAGCAAGGCAGGAAAGCAGGAACCAGGAGCAGACAGGAAGGCATGGCTCAGGAGCTAAGTTCCCTATAGGCTGAGTGGCCGTGCAGCTGCCTATTAAGCTCCGTGCAGGGGCTGAGGGCTGCAGCAGGCAGAGGTGCCTCTCCTCGCCAGCCCCAACCCAGCTCCTGCATGGACTTGCCATGGCCCAGGGAGAGGTGCCTCTCCCCCCCTAAGCACCAGGTACTGCTGCAGGGAGAGAGAGCTGGGGGGAGTCCTCTCTCACCACCATAGCCCCCAGGCAGCCTGCACCCCAAACCCCTCATTCCCGGCCCCACCCCAGAGCCCGCTCCCCCAGCTGGAACCCTCACCCTCCCACACCTCAACCCTCTGCCCCAGCCCTGAGCCCCTCAGCCCTAGTACCCCCCCACCCCAGAACCCTCCCCCGCACCCCAATCCTCTGCCCTGAGCCCCGCTCCCACACTCTGAACCCCTCGGTCTCACCCCCACCACATGAATTTTGTTATGGGCACCTGTCACACATCACCTCCATATTGGTGCCCATAACAAAATTCATTCTGCACATGCGTGGGAAAAATTAGAGGGAACATTGCTCAGGAGTCAGGCAAGTAGGCAGGGTCCATAGTAAAGACAGCCAGAAATTCTCCTATTTCAGAGGTTTTCAAACCTTTTAGGCTGCATACCCGCATCTGAGATAGGCAGAGGCAACACATGGGGTGGGGTGGGGGGCACATGGGATCATGTGCCCCCCCCGGGATTCTGCCTTCCATTTAGGAACAGTTTTCAAACTCTGGGGTGCACCCCGCCTAGGGGGACACAGAGCAATGTTTGGGGGGGCAAACGGTGGTGCCAGGCAGCTCAAGCCAGTTCCGCACAGCGGGTCTTGAGGAGGGAGCACTATCTCCACCTCCTGACTCACCTAGGGGATCTGATGAAGTAAATCAAGCGTCACCACTCAGCTCCGCAAACATTCCTGGGGGGCGCACCCCACAGTTTGAAAACCTCTGATCTAGTTGCTCAGACAACTTCCTTTGTCTTTGTTTTTGGTGCAGCAGCCTCATCATACAAGGCTATGACCTTGTTGTTTATTCAATTTCCCTGATAGTCTCACTAGTCTCTTTAGGCAAAACCTTTAATTCCAAGATAACTCAATTTTTCATAAAGAAACCTTCATTCCATAGAATATTGCCCACAATTCCACAGAACATGATTAACAATTTCTTTGGTTTTGCACACATCTTTATTTCTTTTTAATAAGTTTAACATCAGTTAAGACACAATGACCTGTTAACACTCTAAAAATGACAACTTCACATTTTCCATCATGACTGCAGATTATAGTATTATCTTATATTTTTGAGCATACATCATAAAACCTTCATCGTTTTGTTTCCTTAGTCCATATTTCTTGCTATTCCTTCGCAAGTTCCTATGTGACCACACTTCTGAATTCTTGTCTACTTAAGGGTCTCTTAATATCCACCTCATTTCTTAGAGCATGTTTTGCTGCATTGTCAGCCATCTCACTTCCAGGTATACTGATATGCACCAGAATCTATGCTATTGTTATACAAATACATGCTATTGTCATACAGATACATGCTTGCATTATTTCTGAATATTATTTCACTCATGTCATTTTTGCTTTCCAAAGTCCCTGTTCTGATTGTCATTATTCCTGACAAGGAGTCAGATAAAATTACAGCTGCAGCCAGTCGCACACCTCCTATCCAGGTTAGTGCCAACATTATTCCCATTAGTCCAGCCATCACAACAGTCATATAATTCAATAGCCTTTTAGTTATCTGGATTCCAAGAGTAGGAACACAGAAGGCTGTTCCCACTCTACCTGTGCTGTCAGCTTTTGAGCTATCTGTATAGCCTTGGCAAAGCTGGCCCTGTTTTTCATAAATAAATTCAGAAATTTCATTGGTTACAAGTTTTTTTTTTCTTTCCTTCTTTTTTTTCATACAATTCCAAAATCCACAAATGGGGGAAAAACTGTCGAGCTGTGATTTGACGTCCCATGACTAAAAATTGTTAGTTCTCTATATTTTTCTTTTTTACATTTCTTCTTTTACCCATTTTTTAACCCTGATAGTATGTGGAAGTCTGACGCAATCCATATCATTTTGGTTACTAAGCTCCCAGCAATGTTCATAAATCTGTTGTGTATTTCTATTTTCATTATTCCTTTTTACCTTTACTCAAAAGGTTAGATCTAATAGTTTCATCCTTAGATTTATAGATGCTTCTCAAGTGGCTATTTGCAGCATGCACACTGGTGTTGTTATCATTGTACCACATGCCAATCACACAGCTTGGGAGACAACTTGGTGTTTTTCTTTCTGGCTTAAGTAGTGTGTCCCAGCCAATCGGTAGGGCTGGATGTCTCCCACAGTCAGGAGCTTTGTGGATCGGAGCTTCACTAGCCCTCTTCTCCACAGGTTCCAATGAAGTGCCAGATGGTGGCTGCAGTCTTCAGAGCAACACGTAGGAACCTGCATAATATAATATTCCCATTTGATAGGTAGGAAGGCTGAAACACAGTGGCTTGCTTAAGGCCCCATGTGCTAGTGGAAGCAATGGGATTGGAATTTGTGACTCTCAGTCTCCTGCTCTCACTGCCTGCCTAAATGTTGGCGCTGAAGTTGTCTTATTTTAAATAAAAGAGCTAAAGTTCTACATTTAGGCAACAATTATGCCTATTTTCAAAAGTTCTATGCAACCAAGTGTCAGTGGGAGCTATTAGATGCACTTTTGAAAATGAGGCAGGTGCCTAACTATGGTTTTAGGAGCCTTATTTTAGGTTCCTATTTTTAAAATCTTGGCCAATCTTGTGACATTTGCAAAAATTATTCTTCGTACTTTGTAATATTTAAATGTCAAGTTCGTAACGAGGAAAAGTGATAGTGACACACAGAACTTACTGAGTGTTCCTTTGGATATTTTGTGTGTGTGTGTCATTCTATTTCTGTAGTTCTTTGAACTAGTCTTGGCAAAAGCACTCACCACACAATAACCTTAGCCTAGGACATTGTCGTGGAATGGCTGCTTACTGAGCACCCCTTTGTGGCCAGGGGTTGCTTTGCAGGCACCCTCCCCTCATTAACCCCCTCTTGCGAGCCCCTTAAGAACGCCACACACTCAGTCTTGTGGCTAACAGCACCCGCATCCAGGGCTGGTTTGAAAACAGAAAAGATTCAAACAATTTGCAGAGTCCTTCATAACAAAAAAGGTTCAAACATCCTCAGAGAATCCCCACAATAAAACCTATCCCCCACCCCAGGCTTCAGAATCTGAGCTCCAGCCTGAACCACAACTGCAAAGCGTTGTCTACACAGCTATTTTTAGAGTGCTAGCAAGAGCCCGGCTAGCCAAATCTGTCAACTGGGAGGCTCGCTGCCCTGGGCTGTGTAGACATACCTGAAGACACTGAAAATTAAGCATGTTTTTTTTAAAATGTAAACTGAAGTAGGCCCTAAATGGTAACCACAGAAATGAGCCTGTTTAGCAATGAAGGGCTATGTCTTGGCTGTTAAGTCAGAGCACATATGGATGTGTGTGGAGGGGCTTGGTAGCAGAGAGAATCCCTGAAGGCATGGAGGGCTCAGTAGTGGCGGGTGTTGCTGGCTGCGGTCTGACTGACTCCGCCAAAATGCCTCCAGGAGTGCTTCACTGACTGGTGTGAAAGGAGGAAACTTTATGACTGGGATTGTGGCTGGTCCCTGCAGGGGAGTGCAAGTGGGAGAAGGCCCCTTGTCTCTTCTCCCCACCTTGTCTACCCACACAGGGCCAGCCACAGTCTGCCCTGTTTTCTGTGAAAGGGTATTTTAGATCACATGAATGATTCTTTCAATCCCAAGAATGCTTGTTTTGTGGGAACAAGCCAGGAAATATTTTTAAAGAACGTTTAGTGGATAAATTTCAAAAAAGTCCTACATACTTGTTTAGTTGCCAGCAGATGGCACACAGTCTCTCTGTCCAGCTAATACTCAAAGTAATCCTACAGACGCAATCCCAAGTGGGCTGTTAAACTTTGTAATAACAAAGGAGTGACCACATCATGCACAAATGCTGCTCAGCCTCATTTGGGCTTATCATATATTTGTATTGTTATGGTTCCAGACTGCTAATACCTTAAGCCCCAGGCTCTAACTTGAGCAGGAAGGGTTTATTTTTGGAAGAAGAATCTTTCCCATAGTGCTCGTGATTCCAACAAAAGCCTATTTTTTTTCTTATTTAAAAACAGATATACTGTTCACTATAGCTCAGACTAAACTAACAAGACTCAGCATAGCACAGCGCTGTCCTGTTGAGAAAGAAAGCTTTCTGGAATCAAGCCCTTGAAGCCCATGTATTAAGACCTATATACTGGAAATGGTATATCTGGGAGGTGTGGTGATACAAGATTGAAAGACTTCCAGTCAAATATGTTTAGAAGCGCATAAAGATAAATCTCTCCGACAAACATAATAGCTCAGAATACATGGAGAGGATGGTCTATTTTGTGTTTTGCATCTGAAAGCCAAGAGAAAAAAATCATACTCAGATGGGATTTCTCATCCAGAGTTCATGGAGTCACAGAGAAGTTGAAGTATGGTCTGGTAGTCAAAGAGCAGCACTAGGAGCCAGGTCTCCTGAGTTCTCTTCTTATAGCTGACCTATTATGTGGAACCGGGCAAATCATTTGACCTATCTGTAAAATGATCATAATTGTCTACCTTCACAGAGTTGTTTGTGTGGCTTAGTTAATATCAGTAGGTCATTTTGTATTATAGATTCATAGATTTTAAGATCAGAAAGGACCATAGTGATTGTTTAGTCCAGGGGTCACAAACTCAATTTACCTTAGGGCCAGTGCCAGTCCTCAAATCCTCCCAGCAGGCCAATAATGTCACTGAAGATGGTGTTCAGAAAAGAAAATGTTTATATTGTAATTTTTATTTCTAATTTCTTAGAAATAATAAAACTGTCCTACAACTTTGTACAATTCTTCACCTGCCAGACAGTTGTTAGTGTTTGCCAGACACCTGACAACGCTTCAGTTCTGCCAGTTTGTTGATGTTTGGCCTCAGTGACTGATCAGTTGAAACCTTCAGGATTGCAGCAAGGTGGGCATCAGATAGTTGTGTTTGGTATTTTGACTTGTTTATAGTCACTGTGGAAAAAAGTGATGCTGCCTCCATGGCTGCCTCTGCCTGGCGACTAGTGATGGTATCTCTGTCCCTCTCCCCCAGCCAGTGGGAGCTGCGGGGGGCGGTCCCTGCTGCAGACATTGCCGGCGGCGTGGCTGCATGTGTCTCTCCTCCACAAGCTGCAGTGGGGAGGTTCTCGGGCCACAGATGGCCCGTGGGCCGGGACTTTGAGACCCCTGGTTTAGTCTGACCTCCTGTATCACACAAGCCATAACTTTTGGTTGAGCTAGAGTATATCTTTTAGAAAGCCATCCAATCTTGATTTAAAGGAGTGGTCCCCAAACTTTTCAGGGTTGTGCTCCCCTTACTCCTGTCCACACCTCCCCGCTTCCCTGGAGCTGGGGACAGGAGCAGGACCGTGGCTTGGGGTGGGGGAGAATGCGGACAGGAATAAGGGGGTCAAAGCTGGGACCGCAGCTGGGGGCGGGTCTGGGGGCGGGAGCGGGGCTGGGAGCAGGGCCGTGGACAGGGGCCAAGGCTGGGACTGGGGTCGGGGCCAGATGCAGAGCCTCAGCTGGGTCACGGTCAGGGGCTGGAAGCTGGGGGAGGGGGGGCGGGAGCTGGGAGCAGAGTGGGGCTGGATGGTGCTCCCTCCCCACTCTCCCCTCGTGCAGGCTGGCCCAGGCCCCACCATGCCCCCCCGTAATCATAACTAACAACATATTAAATATGTACTTTCCCACATATTTAATATGTTGGTGTGATGTTCCCCTGGTGTTATCCGGACTGGTGATCTGCTAGGTCACTCCAATCCTTGACTCTGGGAGCCAGCCTTACCCTGCTCTGCTGTGAGAACCCCCACTCCTGGGCTGTTCACGCACAGTCTCTAGCATGTAAGCTTCTCCTTGGATTGTGCAACCCAATGACACGAGCCAATATCTCTGGTCCCAGACACAACGCTAGGAACCTCCATCTTAAAGTGTCCAGTTATGCCCGCTGGACTCTGCAAGCTTATATGAGTTCATCAGTTTAACAAAGAAATTTATATGTACCAGGCTTGTTATCCCAAGGGGAGTCTCTGACACACTTCAAACCAAACACACTGCTTCAGGTAGAATAAACAAACAGATTTATTAACTACAAAGATATAAGATTATAAGTGAAAGCACAACTGGAGTTAGTTACCAAAAGAAATAAAATATAAGTATGCAGTCTAAACTCTCAACCCTATTAGACTAGGCAGCAACTAGATTAAGCAGTTTTTCTCACCCCACTAGATACTGCAGTCCTTAATATACAGGCTTGTTCCTTAAACCTGGGCCAATCTCCTCTGTTGGAGCCTTGTCTTCTTCTCAGTGTCTTAGTTGCTTGCAGCGAAGGTGGGGGCAGGAGAAGGGCCCAGTATGTGTCCATTCTGTCTGTTTTATACCCTCAGTACATGTACTTGGGGAGCACAAGTCGAGGCATGTCTGGAGGGCATTGCTGAGTCTATCCAAGCAAGGTTGAGCAATTCCCCTGGTGTGGCCTCATGTAGGTGAGTCATTGCATTGTAGTTCCCTTGCTGGACAATGGCTGTTGATGGTTGTTTGACACCCCGCCCGGAGGTTGGTTACTTTCCTTGCTGTTGCCTCTGGGGAGTTAATATCTGGCTGATTCCCCAACTTATAGCATGTTTTAGTGACCACAATACAACACAATTCTCATAACTTCATATGCATTAATGATACACATATATGGATAGAGAAATGACTTTCAACAGATCAAAACCTTTCCCCTGATACCTTACAAGGCATGCTTTATATGTTAGATCACGATTATATGAAAATGAAGAATATGGGGGTTACTGTACGTTCCCCCAAGGTATAGAATGTCACAGTTGGTACTTATGATTACATAACAAAGTAATATAAATATTTTAAAAAATTTGGGGGGGTGTTTGTTTTTAAGTCCATTTGGCCAGTTTTGAATTCACAGTTTACTATAAAAATCAGAAATTTATCTTATTTTTCACAAAGACAATGAAATTTGGAAAGTGACTAATGCAGAAAATTGACTAAAGTGAATGTTTTTAATGTATTCGAGTGATACTAGGGGACATGATTGTTTATGAGAAAACTATGTTGTGATGACAAGATAAAACAGTTGTCTGCAACTTTTCCCATTCAGACAGAGGGCTGATCTTTTAATTCCACCTTATATTATCACAGCCTCTGAAACTCACTCACCGTTTAAGTGTATTGAGTGGGAAGAATAGCAATTTTACTTAAAGTTCCTTTTTCTCTTAATGCAATGAGATGGTCACGTGATGTTTATATAAAGGATAATGGGAGCGGAGATACTCCATTTAAAAAGCAATAATCTAATGACCATGTGATAAATCTCATGCTCATGTAAAGTGATCGCCTATTAGGATAAGAAAGGAATTTCTTCTGATGTGTCATAGTGCTGCATATTTGGCTTAGTGCATTAAGGGTGGTAGGAGTGTTTTCCTCATCTAAAGCATCATTGGCCATGCTGGAGTCAGTATACCAGGCTACATGGACCAATAGCATGATCTGGTGCGGCAAAGCTGGAAAACTAAATAGCAAATGCTTTATGAGCAAATCAAACTATGGCCAAAGAAACACTTCTTATTTATTGTTATATTTATGTTGCACATTTGAAATTCAAGCTTTTATAATGTAATGAAACATGAACTCAGTTCTGATTTCTTTTACACTGGTGTAACTCAGTTGATTCCAATGGAGTTGCTCCTAATGTACACCGGTGTACCTGACAGCAAAAATCAAACCTGTTATTTTTCTTTCTTCCTCTCCCAGTTGACTATTCCCCTTTCTCTTTTCAACTTTCATTTAGCTAATTTACATAATAAAAATAAAGAGTGAAATACTGGCTCTATTGAAGTCAATGGCAAAACTTCCATTGACTTCAGTGGGGCCAGGATTTCACTCCAACTCTTCCCTTGGCCTTTCCCTTCTCAGGATCTCTATTCTATCTTTTATGGCTAATTGAACAAAACAATCAAAAAGAAGAGAACTGCACTGTTTATTTCTCCTATTATTTTTTGCCTGGTGCTCTTTGTAGCACGCCTGTCTGTTAACCACTGCTGAGCGCTTCACAGTGCAGGAATTTACTGTTGGAAATGCAACACTGTGACTGCTATAACACTCCAGGACATGTGTTGCTTATACAGTAATGTCATTCTATGTGTCACTGTCAGGCAGAAGGTGAAGCTGCTGAGTGGTGTTTATCTATCAGCCAGATGCCTTGAAGTGCCTCCAAGCTTATTTATCTTGGGGGAATAAACAAAACAAAAATCAACCTGGCTTCCAAAGTTTAATCTGGTCTCATCTTGAAGAAAACCCTCTTATCCAGTGTCACATCTCATGTACATTACAAACTTCCCCACGTACCCAAATCCAGAATTTCTTTCACACCCTCATACCACTCACATAACCAATGTTACACTGCATTCTATCCAAATTGGTTGCGATAAAATAAGAATGGACCTGAACCTTTGCCTGGTTTTCAAACCAAGGATCATATCTCCAGCTGGTACAAATGTGACTTAAATGAGGTATGGTGAGTTATGCAAGTTGCTAATCTGGTCCCAGTACTTTTTTGAGGCTTGGAAAAATTCAAGTAACTGTTTTTTCTCATCCGTTATTTTTCATTTTCTTGCACTTCGGTCCTTGCTGGTCTGGCCGGGGCTGGAAGCAAAATGTATGAGAAATACAGTGAGAGATCCTGATTCAGTGGTATTGCAGCACAGTTTTAGACACCGAAAGGATCCAGAGCATCTCAACTTTGGGCTGTTCCTCACAACCGAAACTACACATCTTGGAAAATTTATGCATCACTAATCATTAATATATTTGTGCTTAATACAAACTGCTGAATATATTTCAAATGAAAATGTTATTACCTATTATTCATTAAGGCCCCGATCCAGCAAAGCACCTAAGTGCGTTGCTGCATCAGGGCCTGTGTTCAATAATGTGCTCAGTATTGTACAAGACAGATGTAACATGTAAAGACAACCTTTGCTCTGAGGAGTTTACAGTTTAAGGTTCTGATCCTGCAATCTGATCTGTGCAGGTAGACTCATGCACCCCACTGACTTCACTAAAACTCAGCACAGGTGTAAGGCATAAAGGTCTGTCTATATCACTGGTGCCCAAACTTTTCCTGCTGCACCCCCCCTTGCCAGTGATGGAATCTGTCTAGGCCTCCCCTCCATTACTGCACAGTTGGCTCAGCAGGGGAGCTTGGGCTGAAGGTGGAGCTGAGGGCAGAACTGAGAATGGGGGAGAACCTGGGGATAGAGGCGGAGCTGGGCTCAGGGGCAGAGAGGGAATAAGGGTAGAGCTGGGCTGGGGGCAGAGTGGAGCTGCAGCTGGGGCCAGAGCTGGGCTAGGTGGCACTACCTTCCCACCCCCTATGGGGGCTGGACTGGGCCCTGCCGCATGCTCCCCCAAACATTCCTCTGTGCCCCCCTAGGGGGGCATTCCCCACAGTTTAGGGACCACTGGTCTATACAGATCAGATTGCAGGATCAAGACCTAAAGATAGACAAGATCTTGTGATATAGCATTTTCCCATGGTCAGGTGTCGTGATTGTTTTCTTGCAAAAAATAAGAAATATGTGCATTTTCAGTAATGCACTTTAGTCTGTCATTGGCCAGTGAGGAGAACTGGGAAATACTTGTATTATTTTTTATAAATAACATATGTTCCTCAGTGCATCTGCATGTTCCTCACCTGAATGCACGGTTAGATCAAAAGGGGTTGTTCAAGGAACCAAGCAGAAAAGGAAAAACTATGGCCTAGTCAGATAAGGGCATCTCCTCAAACAATAGCCACATTTATAGCCATGAAGAGGGATTTCTCAGCCCCGACTCTGGCAACAGAGCTGTTAGCCAAGGCTGAAAATCTGGAGGTCAAAAAACACAGATCTGTTAAAGGTGCCCCTGGCAGAAAGGGACGAGGGAAGTGTCAGCATAGCATGAGACTGACCCAGAGAGACAAAGAGAAAGCATGCTGCAGGCTCACTCAGACGCTGAGAACCAGGATCTGCAGCAAGCAGGCAGCAACTTGGTCCCCAAGAGAATGGGTGACACCAAGGCTAAGTCACATCTACCTGGGGGCTTCAGGGAATACCAAGTGTAGGTAAAACAATGTGCTTTTAAGACTCTTTGTTACTTTAAATCAGCTTCTCTAAATGCTCTGTACCTTTGGGACACAATATATCAAACTGTGTTGTGGAAAAGCTGTTTTTGTGTCACTGCATACTAGCACTGTCCACAAGCTCTCAAGGAAGAACTCTTGCAGGTGCCAAGTCTATAGGGCACGTTAGGCATCACCTACCAGGAAGGTAAAATCTGGAGACCCAGGCAGGGGCTGGTTGGGCCTCAGGGCCCCATCCCAAAGAGAAGTAAAGGCATAAGTCTGTCACTTGAAAGGGGTGCAGTCAGGGAATTCGAAAAGGGGAATCAGAAGGGGCAGCCTATTCAGGGACTACGACAACCAGTATCCTAGACAAGAGGTTTATTCTTGTTATTGGTAAGTCTGAAAAAATGCTCATTTCAGAAATTCAACCTTTAGAAGTGTTGATGGTCTTTTTTTCTTTTTTTTTTTTACACAGGGACATTAAGGTGTGTCCACACCTTGAGCTGGGAGTGTAATTTCCTGCTCAAGGAGACATCTCTATGCTAGCTCTGATTGAGCTAAGGCACTAAAATTAGTAGTTGTGAGTGGTGGGAGGAGCTAGCCGCCCCAAGTACAATCCTGTCTGAGACATGACACACATAGTCAGGGCAGCTAGCCCCTCCCTCTGCTCGCGTCACTGTGGCTACATTTTATTTTTAGCATGCTAGATCGATCACGGCTCGTGCGGAAATGTCTCCTCAAACTGGAAATTATACCTCCAGCTCGAAGTGTAGATGTACCCCAAATGGCAAAGGCAGTACTCTCACATGAAGACAGTGATGCTACTGTGGTTCTGCTGCATGGTAGGAGAGGACAGGATTTCATGTCTCTGTGCAGGGGAGTAGGAGAAATGTGCCTTGTTGTGGGTGCGGGGTGGAGACTAGTGCACCAGAGAGTCTAGCTCCGCAGTCTCCCTACCCAGGCATGTTCATTGGTTCTTTCTGGCAGGAGAAGGTGGAAGCAGTGTATCCACCACATTTTATACTCACCGTCTTTTGACTTCCCAAGGGTAGATGGGTGTGGAGGCTACTCAAGCCCTGAGGATTCCTTTGTAGGCAACCCCAGAGCTGAGCCTAGTCTGGCTGGATGATAAGATAAGGATTTCTTTCCAATAACAAATTTAGACACCAGCTTAATAGAATGGAGCATGAGGTAAACCAGTGAATGCTGTCCTAGGAATAGCAGTGAATATGATGGACGTGGATTCAGGCATAGCAGCTGCAAGAGCAAATATATATGCATGGGAATTAATTAAAAAGCAAATGAAATTATTATTTAACTATTTAAAGCCCTGGTTAGTCCCATTTGGAAACATTGTGCTTTATTGCCAAAGGGACCATATAGAGTTATAAAAGGATACCCCATGTTTTGGAAAGAGGCCAGAAGAGGGCAATGAGATTAATTGGGTTGAGGATAGATGAGGAAAGACTTAGGGATCTTAACATGTTTAGTCAATGAGGTGGCTAGGAATGGATTTTATGATGGTATAGAGGAACCTAAAGGGGATGGGGGAGAATGTGGGTATGAACATGTTACAGAAGGGTAAAATACAAGGTTACAAGCTAAATTAGGGAAGGAGGATCAATTTAGATATCAGAAGGGACGGGATGCCGCCAGGCAGGGGTGCATGGTCCTGGCTGTAGCCCCCGGAGGAAGCCGCAGGTTTGGGGCTGCAGGGTCCCAGTTCCAGCCAGTCCCAGTTGCAGGGCAGGGGCACACAGTCCTGCCTCCTCTCCTGAAGCCCTAGAAGTCATGGAGATCCAGTAAACTCACAGAATCCATGACTGCCTTGACTTCTGTGACTAAATCATAGCCTTAATTATCCTCATTCCACCAAGTTTCTGTGACGGCTGTTATATCAATATCCTCATTTAATGCAAGGCACTCTAGTTCACCAATCTTATTATTTAGACTTTTAGCATTTGTATATAAGCACTTAAAAATTGTCACTTTTTACCTGTCTGCCATTACATGATGTAATTGAATGGGACTCTTTTTTATTTGACTGTTTCTCATCAGATCCTACCTGTATTTTATCGTCTTCCATCCTCACCTCCTTACTAGGACATAGAGGATCTCCATTAATAGATCCTCCCCTAAGGGTTGTCTCTGTCCAAACCATGTGCTCCTCTGCACCTGTTGGCTTTCCCCCAGCCCTTAGTTTAAAAACTGCTTTCTGACCTTTTTAATTTTAAGTGCCAGCAATTTAATTCCATTTTGGTTTAGGTGGAGCCCATCCTTCCTGTATAGGCTCCCTCTTTCCCAAAAGTTTCCCCAGTTCCTCAATCTAAACCCCTCCTCCCTACACCATCATCTCATCCACGGATTGAGACCCTGCAGTTCTGCCTGTCTAACTGACCCTGTGCGTGGAACTGGAAGAATTTCAGAGAATGCTACCATAGAGGTCCTGGACTTCAATCTCTTACCTAGCAGCCTAAATTTGGTCTCCAGGACCTCTCTCCTATCCTTGCCTATGCCATTGGTACCTGCATGTACCACGACCACCGGCTCTTCCCCAGCATTACACATAAGTCTATCTAGTTGTCTCAAGAGATCTGCAACCTTCGCACCAGGCAGGCAAGTCACTATGTGGTTCTCCTGGTCATTGCAAACCCAGCTATCTATGTTTCTAATGATTGAATCCCCCATAATTGGTATGATTGGGGCACACCAGAAATTTAGCTCAGAAATTTCTCAATTATATGAGTCTGCTCCTTTCTCTTTAACTCAGTTTTCACTTTATGAAGTAATTGGATAGGAATCCGGTGAGGTGTATGTACACTATATGGTTCTGCATTGTCTCTTAAGGTTATTTGTATGGAATCTCCTTTCAAAAGTCCAATATCACCAAATATTCCATTGAGTTCAAATACTGCTTCCAGTCTGTCCATTGTGAAGGTTTGTCAAAGCTGAAGTTCTCTGGGGCACTGAAGAGTGGCATGTTGATGAGTTCCTGCAACCTCTGTTACTGTTTCTTCTATTTGCAATCTTTGTTGCTTTATTCCTTCTGTTTCTGTTCTTTGTTTACTCCTGATACCATGTCATGTTCTTCTGTGTCAGATATGGACTGGTCACAGAGCTTGCTTATACACACCAGCTGTGTTCATCATAAAATTCTTTAATGCTCTGCTAGGTATGGTTGAGGTTCATTTAAATAAGGTATTTTACACACAGTGCCACCTCATGGCTGAACAGTAGAATACAGTTTAGCATTCCATCACATGTTCCACTTTCACAACTCCCCACTGAGCGCTGCCAAGACCACAGCTCCATCACACTTCCCACCTCTCTATCAGTGTTGCTGGTGTCACCTCCCTGCAGGTCCCAGTGTTGGTTCTGCACCAGTTTTTCCTTGTATCTGGACTGTCTGATGGATACGATCCACCTTCCCTTCCAGTGCCTAGACCAAGAAAATTATCAGGACCTGGTAGCAAGGGGAAAGATGTTATATTGTGAGGATAGAAAGAATGCATGGTTATGGCAAAGCCAGTTGAGAATAACTCCAGGCAAGAGTTCCTACCTGGCTTCACTTCCCAGCAGCCAGAAATCCTCCCTCCTACTTGGCACAGCATCGCCAGGTGGAAGTCCACGTCATTAGGAAATTTGCAAGTTCCCAGTTGGCAGCCATTGATTAGCTAGATGCTAAGGGTTAATTATATAAAATCCTTACAGGCCTATAGTTATTCTGCTAATTACTGCAAATTTGTCTTTAAATCCCAGAAAGCCAAGTAGCAAATAAAACAGTGAAGCTAATATAACACGAGGTACATTTCTGTTATGTTATACTGTATAAGAAAATGGTCCTATTTTATGTAGAAGTTATACAAAAGGGGCAGCCCAGTGGCTTAGTTTAGTGGTAGAACTAAGAATTGTCATTACAAATGATATGCATTGGCTTTCCATTCTTGCTGTCTTGCTTCCTGGGCTGGAAGAAGCTAGGAGTGCTGCAGAAGCCACACATTCACCTCTGGGAGCAAGGGAAAGCACCACATCTCTCAGCAATGACCTCTCTGATTGACAAAGGAGCAGTGCTGAAAGGAACCCTACACTGTCCACCTATGCTAAAATGATTATGGCTGCAATGAAGGGATCCACACAGGTGTAGCAGATACCAAAAAAAGGGAGAGGGGGAATGAAGTTTCATAGCTCCAACAGGAACACAGAAGAATCCTCTTCCCTTAGATAAAAGGAACACAAAGTATTCAACTCACAGTTCTTTTGTCTTGACTTTGAGCAAATTTCCTTACAAAGGGAGGAAAAAAGTTAAAGATTACTGTGTGCATATAGTCATGTATCTATTTGTGATCTTCTTATGCCATGGAAAAAAGGTAATTGTATACAAACAGTTCATATCAGTTCTGCATGCTGGAGAGCCCTTTGATAGCCTGGCAATGCCTTTTTATTCCTCTGTGTGTGGGAGTGTGTGTGTGTGTGTGTGTGTGTGTGTGGTGGTGCTGAATATAGAAAGTTATAGATGTTCTCATCAGCCACATGAAATGCAACAGAGATTCCTTCCAAAAGCCAAGAGAGCAGAGGCTGCAGACAACAGATGTAAGAGGGGCTCCCATAACAGCCAATTTTCAAAGTGTTTGCATTGAAAAGAGAGGAGGTGCTATTTTGATTGATATTTCAATGCAGTATATAAAGCAGAGGAATTCTTCTCCCCCTCTGCTTGTCATACTGATCTGCATATTCTCAGCTGGACTTGGGGCTACTAGTTGTTGAATCTGAAGGACTGAAACTCATTGGGAATAAATAGTGTAACAATGCCGGAACCCACCCAGAAAGCTGGTAAGCATAACCCCAGAGCCTTTTTAAAAAAAATAATGTATCTTAACAAATCACAAAAAGATACCCTTTAAACCATCTTGCATTGGAATAATTAATGACATCTGAGAGCAGCCCTAACCAATATACCAGCATTACATTATTGCATAGTTATATCAACTTAAGCAATGGGACTACATTAAAGTCCAGTACAAAATTGAATTGACCTACAACTATTTTAAAAAACAATTTATCAGAGAGCATTAAGGAGCTACTCAATGGAGCAAGTATTGCATTCTTCTTTAAAAGTATGTAAGATTTTTGAAGTGTAATTTCTGATTTATTTATTTCTGGCTATAAAATTATCTTGAACCTGAAAAACAGGACATGAGGATTCATTTGTGTTTTCAAAATTCAGTATATAGCTATGATTTTTAAGAGTTCATTTCTTGAAAATAAAGCTCAGGTCTATATTAAACTGTTAAAGGATATGATCATAAATCAGTTTAAATAATTTGATGCACATGTATTCTGAATGTGTGATGTTTAAGAAAATACATTCTATAAAAATTGAACTATGATATTATATTTTCCGGGACTGGAGACATTATTATGGTTGGTTTCAGGAGGACAGTTTAGGACAGAAAAACGATGCCATTTTTCCTGCAGTCCCTTCAGAGGCAAAACTCCCATTGAAGTCCCTAGTTACATAGCTTGTTAACAAGATACATATTTGTATGTGAGAGAGGTTTTGGAATGGATTAAGAAGTTTAATAACTATTGTCTTATGATTTTGTTAAAAATGCATCTATTACTGTTTTGGAACTCTTTCAATGAGTAAAACCAAAGCTAGTGTATTACATATATCAGATGTACATTGCTTATATAGTGTTTGCTGAATCCTTGCACTTCAACAGTGATGTGAGACTCCATCATCATCACTTATCTTTCATAATTAGAAAAAAATTATGGATAGAAGGATGGGGGGTTCTTAGGTAACAGTTTTCATTCTTATTCTTATTATTTGCTTAGCATTGACAGTGTACTCAGTGTTGTATGAGGCAAAAATAAAGATAGATTGTAAACTCTTTGGGCAGTGATTAAGAAGGATTCTGAAGACAGATTACTAACAATATGTAAGCCACAGAAAGTTTTCAGATTAACTAAATGGAACACAAAACTTTTCTTGCAAAGTGTAGGGGCTTACCCCACAAGCCTTACTCATATGAGTCCTTACTCACATGAGTAAGGGTTTGCAGGATCAGACCCTAACTTTATCTCACCCAATGTGGGGTGAATAGACATGTTTTTCAATCACTAATAATTTCAGAAGCTGTAATATTTATAATGAAGCCTACCTAATCAAGGGAAGTCTTTAGACATGTAGAGTTAGATTCTGATTTCAGTTATATCAGTGTAAACCAAGAGTACCCAGATGAAGTCCTTATTTTACACTGGTTTTACTGAGATCAGAATTTTGTCCCCAATGTACTTCCTTTTCCTAAGGGCCAGAACCTTCAATTCTCAATGGCTTCAAATGAGTTATGGGCACTCAGTGCTTCGCAGGAAGTGCTCAGCACCTTGCAGGACTGGAACTTCATTTTATTTTTCACTTGCTTATAACACCCATCCATATGAACAAAACTGAATTTAGCACCAATCTTTAATAATCTCAGAAAAACCCCATGTATACGTTTGTTTTCACACTGACATATCAGTACAAATTACATTATTTTGATAGCCTTTCTGAATATTTTTTTTCTGGTGTCATTAAGAGCAAGGAGCTGAACAACTTTCGGTGGGATGTAAGGGTTTCAGCACCTCACAGGTGAAGCTATGCACTCTGCAGGATTGACCTCTAAACAAGTAGTGTTGACAGGCTGTGATGATCAGTTTACTTGCTGGCTTTCCTTAGAGCCCATGGACAATAATGGATGAAGTATCCCACTGAAAATAGCTACACCAAATGCATGCACTGATACGAGAGCCTAATCCTTTATAAGAGCCAAGCCCCTTCTCAAGTATCTTACATGTAATGTGAATGATTTATGTGTGTATTAAGTGTCCTTTTTGACTAGATATAACACAGCTTAATCAAAATGCATTCTGAGACTACTGACAGAAACAGAATTGGAAACATTAATGTAATGTTTAGGCAAAAACATTTGAGTGGAGTATGGTGTCTTTTTTTTTTTTGGAGAGGGTGTTCTTTTTTTAAGACTAAATCAGGTTAAATGAAAAAGCTAGAGCACAGACAATTTAACAAAATTCTGTGGTTATACTGCAAAATAATTTCAGTAGACTTTGAACAAAAAATGTAATGGAGATGGAACAAACAAGGCTCATTTTGGATGAGCCTTTGTTCCGGGACATAAGACAGCAATAATATAGAACTTTTGGATCTTGAAAGAAAGTGGAACTCTAGTTCAGAGTTTATTTAATTCTGGAATAAATATACGTACATCGTGTACATCATCAGCTCACCCAACTCATCTACCTCAAGGAGCTCATAGTCCTTAAGAGACTTTGGTTGATTCTTAATGCTTCTTGGTAGGTCAAGAGCTTCAGCTGTACTTCTATAGTGAGATTGCAGATCCCCATGTGTTCAGCAAATGTCTGTCCTCAAAGGAATTTTCAGAGTGTGAATGACTGAAATTAATTCATTAATTATGATTGCCCTTGTTCTAGCAAGACTCACTACACACTGTCAGGCACCTCTGAAGGACACATTCAGGAAAGGAAACTCTCTGCTTTCGGGAACTATTGCGCTGAATACAGTGGAAAGGAAGAACAAAGAGAGGCTTCAGGCACAGGACTTTGCATTGTGTTTGGCCAATAGGAGAGCAATCACAGTAGCATCTCAACAGTAGGTTTCCCCTGATATTTCCAAAAGAATCAGTCTAGGATGATGCTGATCGTGCACCTCCTTATTCACATGAGCAGTCCCAGTGAAGCCAATGAGAGTACTCACATGTATAAGGATTTGTGGAATCAGAAACTAATTTAGCATTTTAATCTATATCTTATTACAGAGATCTGAGTAGTGAATTTTTGATACCATTGATATAAACAGCTCAAAAGCATCATTTGTAAATATAGTTAGGTTGTTTTTTTTAAGGCAGTTCTGCAGTGGGTCCCAGATCGTATGTAGAGAAAACTCCCACTAAATACACCATATTGAGGTCACTAGTTCCCTAAAGTGGGAAGTTTCCTGACTAGATCTTTCTTAGGGCCCAATCATGCAGTACATACTTCTATAAATAGTCCCACTGATTTATATGACTACTTGATAGAGTAAAGGTTGTAGGAGCATACCCATTTAGTGGAATCTGTCACAGTACAGACAGGCTTCTGGCACAGAGGAGTCATAGTTAACTAATTAATTAAGGCCTTTATCCAGCTCTGATGAAATCAAGAAAAAGAATCTCATAGACTTCAGTGGGAGTTGGATCAGACCCTACAACAACTATAGTTTCACCTGAGTAAGGTCTGCAGGATCAGACCTATTGCTGTTATTTTAATTTAGTTGTTTTGGCCTGTTTAAAATTTCACACCCATTAGATTAATAAGAGAAGAACATCAGTGGGTATCCTGCCAATTTATGTCAAGGGGTGATCTTATTAGGATTGGTAATCCCAAAGAACTTTTTAGTGATACAGTTGATTTTAGGGTCCTTTACACTTTTCCTGGTGACTAACGGCAGGTCTACACTACAGTGCTACATCTTCACCAGATGCGCTACAGTGGCGCAGCTGCATTGGTGCAGCAACGCCACTGTACCTCGTCAGGTGAAGATGTGCTGTGCTGATGCGAGAGCGCTCTCCCACCGGCATAATTACTCCACGTCCGCGAGACGTGTGAGCTATGTCGGTGGAAAAGCATCTTACCCCTGAGCGACATAAGTTAGGTCGACTTAACAGGTAGTGTAGACCTGCCCTAAAAAAAATAAGTCTAACTCATGTAATAAATCTGAAGAAAATATAACAATCATTCACTCTGCCCCACCTTTGCCTTTCCATCATGACTTCCTTTTACCAATGTTAGACACGTCTGGCCATTAATTAGCTACCCTCTTAAAAACTGTCATGGACAAATACTTGGCCATGCTTTTGTAAAACTGCCAACTCTCAGACTATTTCAAACTATCTATGGACACCATTCTATGGGACAGGCGCAACAAGTATGCGGCAAAGAGCTCCATAAACTTGTGTGTGTTTATTCTTCCTAATCTAAGAAATAAGCCATGGTCACGGCATAGATCAGTGTTTCTCAACGACCGGTCCATGGACCAGCACTAGTCCCTGGGATCGCCCTGGCACAGGTTAGGAAGGCAGCAAGCGGGTCCCTGGTATCAAAAAGGTTGGGAAACGCTGGTGTAGATGATCATTCGCAGTCCCAATCAAAAGCACTTGTCAGTTGTCTGCCAGCTTCATTTTCTAAGATTCTGCAAAGACTATCAGAGGTCTGGCCATGCAGAATATTTCCATTTCTCCTCCATACTGGCAAGGAATGGAAATACTCTACAGAAGCAGAATGTTTTGCCTTATGTGGCTTTTTACTGACCCCATTTAGCTACTGTAAGCAGCACAGGAATGTACATGTTTGGAGAAAGCAGTATGCAAACCACAGCTGCAGGAAGAGAGAACAGAAAAAGGAGTTGCACTGCAGGCTTCTTTGGAGAAGTGAAGGTCTGGTTCTCAGCCCAGCCCGAACAGAGTGTTCTTCTGTTGTTGGTGTTGCCCCACCTGTGATTTTACTTCCTCACTTGATCGTTTTATAGTTAAAAGTAAAATCAAATGAGCTATTTCAAAAGTCTTGACACTAGTTAGAATGGTCAAATTATTTAGTAACACAGATTTAGTTACATCCAGACTGAGAATTGTTCCGATAACAGATACAGTCAAATAAACCATTTAAAAGCTGTCTTTGCAACATTTTAGCCAGATTTAAGAATCCCTTCTGTAAGCTTTCTTATTGCTCTTCTCAGTAGTATCTTCAACCTTAGTTTCAATATTGGAGATGGTTGAAAGAACACTAAAAATTATGAATATTCTTCAATTCCTAATTTTTCAAAAATCAAAACAAAAATAAATGAACATTTTACTCAAATGTTCAGGGTTGCTTGGTTGAAATTCAAGTTTTTGACAAGAAATTTATTAGAAAAATCGTAATTTGAAAAATGTTGACCATCTCTACCCAATATAGAGTACAAGTATCATTTACTACCACTGCTGCTTTTCATTTCACTCAGATCTAGTCCTTCGGGTAACTACTGCAGAGTCTTGCCTCTGAAGAATGATGCTTCACTGTTTCATCAGTTATACTTTTACTAATCAGCAGACCTCAGTTTCAGTCCCTCTTCAAACCCTAAGGCTGAGCCTGGGCACTCATCCTAATATAGCCCCCAAATGGGTGGTGCAGCTGCTGCTGTTCTTTCTGTGTAGACACATGCTCCAGTAAAGCATGGGGCAAACATGCAAATATTTTGCTGCTGCCATCACCATTTCGCTTCTGCAGTACTTGGCATTAACACTTGTCTCTCCCTCTGCCCCGCACACCTTTTAGTTCTATTTGTTTGAGTACCAGTCCCGATGGCAGGATTCATGTAAAATCTAGTCGCATACAGGTCATTCACAAATACTCAAATAACACTGTAGATGCATGAACTTTGCTAGCACATTTTCACTGGCATTAGCATTTTCTGTATCTTTACAGTATGGATGTGGGGAATGAAGGGGGGAACCCTATTTTACTTTCCCTGTCAATTCTTCATAAGTTCTTTTTTCATCACTTCTAAGTACAATTTTGTAAAGGGAAGGCTTCCAAGCAAGGCCTCGAACATGTAACTGGAGCCTCATGGGTGGGCCCCTGCGCCCTTGCTGAGCTCTGTTGAGCAGGGGTCCGCCCGCATAGATTCAGTTGCAGGCTGGGGCGTGAATTACTCTTGAGCTGTCTTTTCCACCTCATAATTTATTTCCAGGTGTTGCTCCCACACTTCCTCGCAAGATATCAGTCTGTCTCTTGAATTTATATTTTGACCTTCAGCCTCCATCTCTCTGATGTTTGCTTTTATAACCTTAATCTCCTTAACCTGTTTGAAAAGCAGTTTTCATTGGCAAGAAAACAAAAACACATCAAACTTGATTATGGTGAAAACTGGAGAAGTTGCACAAGCTGTTGCCTCTCCACTGAAAAGCTGAAATTTGTCAATTTTTAATTTTCAGTCAATACTTTTTTTTAAACTCAATTGATACAACAATAACTTGACACAGCAAAATCAGCCTTGGCTGACACTGTTCTTATTTCAGTCCAAAAGTCAACCTGCCTTACTCATAAAACAATGTACAGGACACGTTTACCAGGCGTACCCTAAATAAACAAACAAACAAACCCTAAAACTGAAAGGAACATATGAAAGAGAATTCTCTTTTTGGTGCACTAGAGGGTGCTTTGTACTTGGCAGAATTGTCATTTGCAAAATGCTGCCTTTATGCCTCTCCATGCTGCACCTGTTGTGAAGATAAATAAAGGACAGTCCAATTCCTTCCCCTCATAAGTCCTAAATATATCACATAAAGAAAGCTTTTTAAAAACATGCTACACTATCCTTCTCCCTTTCCCTAGCAAACTGGATGAGTAACTGCCTTTATTTTCAGGCCTCCAGCCTAACAAGAAGGGCAGGGGCTTAGGTCAAACAGCAACAAGATGGCACAGCTATCTGGTAAGGCGCTGGTAGCAGTCACCCCGCATAAACTAGTGGTCCACAGAGAACTGTGTATGGTACAGTGCAAAGGATTCTGTTGTATGAGAGGCATCCAGAGTACTGTTTGAACTGAAAGAACAAAATATAGCTTGGAACAGAGAGCTATTCTGAGCATGGAGAAAGTACCCTCAGAATAGGCCAAATCTTGAGGTCCTCACTCAGGCAAAACTTCCACAGATTTCACCAGCCTAGTAGCGATCCCAATGTAAAATGAACGAACAATTTAGTGATGGCAGAAGAATGTTTCTCAACCATGCTGCAAACAGTAATAGACCTGCCTCTCCACCTGTCGTCAGCGATGCTATGACATTTATGTAGCATTCTTAAGAGGCATTATTTATTATACACCACTAAGCATTTACATTGCACCTAGGAACGTTCGATGGAGTGGAGGAGCAAGAGGGAAAGATTATCCAATTATTTTTATTGTTTATTTATTGTTTATTATTTATTTACAATTATTATTTTGCTGTGATCTGAAAGTTTTCCCAGTTTCGGCGGCACCAACTCCTATTATACTACTTCTCCACTTCCTCAGTCTCTTGAAGGTATTGAGTTGAGTTCCTGAGAAACGTGCAGCATTTTCATTGTTCTCCTCCCACCCCAACCCTTACTCCAAGGCACTATTGAAGTATCAACATCTAGAGGTCCGGAAAAGGGGCTTTCTTGGGCAGAGGGGTGGTTACTGCTGTTAGGCAACCATAGATGGTAACAATCAAGGCTAATTTTCTGTTATTAATAATTATTTCTGCATCATAATAGGAACATATTGCACTTTAATGTTAAATCCAAGAAGTTCAAAAGTGGTTTTGCAAAAGCTCTCATTTTTTAAGCAACTCTTTCAATTGAAGTGTAGGGGAAGAAAGGATGGGAATGCCCATGTTTGTTCACTATTAATTCTGTCAGGTTAGCGACCACAGGAATATTACAGTGACTGCACTATTAGTTTCTGAGCAAACCGTGGCAGTGTAGTAACTCTGAGAAAGAAGATCATTCATCTTGCAGTCCATGTACCGTAGCCCTGTCCATCCTGTGTAGCAGCATTATTCTCGGTTTTACTTCCCTACTAGGTACCTCCAGTTCTTTTAATATTGCATAGTTTCAGCTCCATAGTGTGACTGCCTCCTCCCTTCCTCCTCAGCATCTTTTCTGCTGGTTCCCTTCTTTGCTTGAATGTGTGCTCTCTTATTTTTGATCTTCTTAACCAAGCTTTGGGATATCCCTACTTTCCTTCCCATGCCCTTCCATTATGTCCCATCTTACTCGCTTCTTTTCTAATCAATATAAAATCCATTTTCCCCACCCAACTTTTCCATATCAACATTGTTACCCACTTTCTGTACCAGTTCTTTAACAATTAGTCTCCAGTAATGTGGTCTCCAAAATGATGAGTGGTCTTATCAGGCTCAATTCATGCCTGGAGTAATTCTAACTGAGCTGACCAAATAACGTGATTTTCAATGTGGGGGGGCCACACCATTAAAAAAAATCTTCAAACCAAAATGAAATATTTTAAAAGATTTTTAATTTTTCATCAAATAAAAAAATTGCCATTTTAAATCAACTGAAACATTTCAAATTGACTCAAAACATGGGGTTTTTTTTCCCCCAGATTTTCAATTTGTTTTGTGTCAAACCAAAACATTTCTATTTGCCTGGAAAAGAATTTTTTTTTTTTTACATTTTTCATTTCTATTTGGTCATTTTGGGTATTTTCACCTTTTTTGTGTTTTGTTTTGAAATGACCAAAGTTGAAATTGAAATGCCCTTTTGAATTGAAAAGTTGAAATAAAGCATTTCTAAACAAAAAAGTTGAAACAAAATGTTTTTACACTTTTGGAAAAAAATTCAAAGCAAAACTATTCATCATATTCAACCTGAATTCAGTGAATAGTTTGGGGCCTTTAAAATGCATTTTTCAATTAAAAACCAATTAATCAAAAAATTTTGCTCAGTTCTAAATTTCTGTAAAGTCAGTGGAATTCCACCAGTGATGAATTTGGCCCATTTAACTTTTGGAAGAGCACCATTATGATGCTGTTTGATTAGTTCTATAATGATGTATTCCATTTGCTTACCAGACACTGAGCTGGTGGTTTTAGTTTTCATTCAGTGTCAATCTGCAACTGATCACCCTCTTGCAGCCTGTGAACATTTAACACATATTGGTCCAAATTCATCCCTAGTGTAGCTTCACTTCCTTTTGCCATTTTAAATCCTTTCCTCATCTCTGGGCACCTGACTGAATAAACCACATCTCTGCCCAGGCCTCCACTGTCCCCCAGATTTCTTTTGATCCGTGCTCTCTTCTCTGAGGTTTTCTCTAGCACAAACCCGCATTTAGCAGCATAGCTCCAGAGGAAGCCATTCGAGCAAGCAGTTCTCCCAGGGGCTGCAATGAAACAGACCCCCACGCACACCTGTCCACTCCCCATGTTGTGGACATGGAAGAGGAGTTACTGTTAATTCCAGTTATAGTAACTTCCAGATGGATTTCTGCTCAGAGGCCTGCCTGGACCCGAGAAGCCCAGAATGCTGCATAGAGTGGCTGCTCCCTGGCTCCTCTCCCTGTCTGCCTCAACTCTGCCTTCTCAGAATGATGCTCCTGCAACACAGAGGATCTCCTGCAGTGTCTCGGGGAGTCTGTAAAAGAACCACTGCTCTCTCCTCACTGTGGGTTTGGAGATGTATCCTGTGCAGTTTGCTACCTTCTGTCTGCACTGTGTAGTAGAGGATAGTCTGTGTTCAATTGAAGCTGCTGTCCCCCTCATATGTGACACATAATAGTAAGAGTTATGATCACGTGATTGCTACAAAAAGCTGTATTTGTTCTAATGTAATTCATGGAGGTGGAAAGTATCCCTTTAGGAGGTCTGGCCGTTCAATAATGTTATGATGCATTCGGAAGAGGTGCTGTTGTAAAAAACACAACCACAAATGGGGAAAATGTTCCCCATTTAAACCACGAGTGACGAGGATTAGATTGTAGCTCAAGCTGTGCACTCTTGCAGGGGCATAAGGAGAAGAAAGATTCTCCTCTCTCTTCCTCCACACTTATGCCCTTCTGTAGCTACCTGGAACATGGGTCTGTGGTCACAGACATAAAGGATATTGCACAGGCACTTACTTACTCTACCCCCTGCTCCTTGACCAGATAGGTGGGGCACAGGCAAAGCCTTAGTTTGTGCTGGTGGAAGGGGGTGTTAGTCATTTACTCTTGGCCTACACCAAAAGAAAATTCTAAATTATTATGCCCTTGGGCAAGGGGCAGGCTGGGAGAGGCTACAATTCCTTCCCTGGAATACTCTCAGGGCAGCACAGCAACACAGAGCCCCACATTATGAGCTCTGACCTTACGGTCATCTACACCTGCATCAGTATTTAACATTTCCAGGTTAGTTCTCATCATCTCCTTTTCCCAGGAGATTTTTCTATCCCAGAAAGAATGACTATATTACAGCTCCCACTAACAATTCCAGCTGTTCCGCACAAGTTTTATCAGTGCTCCCATACCAACATTAGCCATTACAAGCAATTTCTGAGGTGGCTGTGCCAAAGTGGTGAAACTTTTAACCTTTTTCTCACATGGAACGAATCAGTCCAGATCTTCGCATTTACTGAATAGATACAGCACCATACTTCTGTTTTTTGTTCAAGAGTTCCAGTAATGTTTCCACTAGAACTGAAGATTCACTGTTTCTAGTGGAAACTCCAGAATCCAGTTTTGCTCTGCAGATGTGGGAAATGCCTAGAACCAGGAAGATCTAGGGATAGTCACATAAGGAGTGGTATGTAAATAGAAGGTGTCTGTTGATTGATTGCTTCTGTGTAATTTATATATACACACATACTCACTGTAGCACACCTGGCTTATGACATCTTTCCCCTATTTTTCTAAGAACCTAGCGTGCAGGGGAAAAAAATGTACAAGACTAGACCCAAACAAGAATCTGAACACTAATGGGGGCTGTGGCTGCTGTTCCTGCACAGGTGCAGACTCCAGAGATGCCTGATGACATTTTTTCCATGGCATTCCCTCCAGTCTTACTAAGCTTCTGTCTAAGCTTTCCTTTGCCCTATTTTTAAAGAGGAAATCTGACCTCTGTCCTTTCTCCTTTGCCCTTGTTTTCCATTTCCATATCTTGCAAAGAGAATTTCACTCATCTGACAAATTATTTTCAGCTGAACAGCAGGTAAATTTAGCTAATATTGTGATTTGCAAAAGCTTTTCAAATACCTTTCCCTGGCAAGCCTATGTGAGTATCCAGAATATACATTTCTAATGCACATATCACTTTACTCACTCAGTTTTGCCTGCTCTTACAATTTTATCGCAAGTCTCATGATGGGCTTTAAAGAAAAACACAAGTGATTCTTTTAAATTAACTTTACATTTTTTAAAAAGGCTGAGATTCTCATAATTAGCAAGTTTCTAACCCTCCTGACTGCAGAGAAAAAGCTTGAATATGTAACACGAGGAACCCAGAGGACGGAGAACCCAAAATGTATTTTTTTTTAAAAAGTCTCATGATTTAAGGCAGTCTGCTGATTTTTGAATATTTGGGGCTGAAGCAAGAATGTCAGTGAGCTGTGCATCAGTTACAACAGTTAGTAGAAGCAACATGGCTGTCCATCTAGGACAATAATCTCTGCAGTTTTCCCAGTGGTAAGTCATGTCTCTGAAATGAATTATAGAACAATTCCTCCTCCTCCAAATTACCTTTGTTCTGAATTTGTTGGAGTGCTGCTACTCACAAGAGGCCAGATTTTAAGTTTCACAGCTCACCAACATTCTTGCTTCAATCTATAAAGGAGTCGTCTATTGCTGACTGAAACCTGTCTTTTGGTCTTGGGAAGAGACAGAAAAATGAGCTACATTTGAATAGTGGAGAGCATTTGCCCAAATGAACTTTATAAACTTGATGAAAATCCACAATTAGGACTGGCTACAATTGTCTGGCCACTTTCAGCCATAACAATGAGTAATATTCACCAACTTTGCAGGGGTATCAGTTTTATTTAATGGTGCGTAGCGTACTATGACTGAGCAGATGGGTGCTGTCCTCATCTGGCGCATAGCTGGCTGGCTTTCTACTAGGCCCAGCTTTCAGCTTGTGCTGAGCTGCAGAGCTCAAGCTACTGGAGTGAATTTGTGACGTTCCATATCACACTGCCAGAGCTCCTCTTGTCTGAAAAGACATATGCATACAGTGCAGGTTCAGGGTAGCTGCAAAACCTGCAGCTGCAGGAGGCCCCAAAATCAAAGGGCCCTATGCCACAGAAAGCTGCTGCAGAGAAGGTGCTCTCTCTGCACTCCTTTCCCTGCAGAGGGTGTAGCCTGGTCACTGCAGAGGCAGGAGGCCTGGGGCAGCATGGGGAATTCCCTCTGGTCTCCTCAGAGAAGTTGCCAAGTGTGGGTGGTAGTCAGGTTCAGTGGACAAAACTTAGCTTTTGGCACAGGCGGGTGGTGCAAATACTCCTTTTGGGGAGCAAGGGAGCCTGACCCCCCCTGCACCAGTGGCTCCTGCGCTGGCTCCCTGCTCCGGCTGGTTCGCTCTCGCTGCTCGCAGATTCAGATGAGCCAACTTGAGGCACATGTCCATGTGCAGGTGAGGCTCTCCCCTGCAACACCCCACCTTGTCATCTTCCAGGCCCTGGTACCACAAGACACAGGGCCTCAGGATTCCTCCCCCCCCCCCCCGCTTTTCCCTGGACAATCCTTCCCCCCCCCCCCAATCCTTTCTGGAGTACCCTGGTCCCTGTCCCTGGAACTCTCACCCTGTCCCAGCGAGCCTCATCTAGATCCCCAGTGCAGGGTCTCTACTCTCTATTCCATGCCATCCGCACCTCCTCCTCCTCTCGGGAACCCCCCCAAGATCTACACTTGGATACACCTCTGCTGCTCACCTGCTGGATGCCACAGCTCCTCTTCCCTAGTTGTGGTTCTCGAGCCTTCCTGCCTGGCAGAGCCTCCTACAACCTGCCTTTTTCTAACTTCAGCCTTCACAGAAGGTGCCACTCAGAGCCAGGTGCCAGCACCCCATGTTGAAACTGAGGAATCTAGCTCCCTCTGCCAGGAAACCTGCACGCAAGCTTGGCCCTCCCCACATGATGCCCCACTCCCTTCCTGGCATGGCTGCTGAGCTATACTATTTGAAGTACTGGTACAGACAGGTCTAGGCCTGCCCAAAACTAAAGGCCCTTCCCCTCAGCTAAGGGGGAGAGCCTGCAGGGACCCTGTGACATTCTCCCTCTTGAGCCTGCACCCTGTGTTTAGGCTGGTATAATAAAGACTGTCCCATACCTTCTTTTGCTGGATTACCCAAGTGTCTTTATTTACAGTGTTCGTGTAGTTTCCAGATCCCCCAACAGCTAGTACCTCACAGACCCTCCCCAGAGTCTCCTAGCTTTTGAGACTTCCTTCTTTGGTAAAGAGACAGCAATACTACCTTCCTGTCTCCTCCCAGGCTAGCCTCCCAACTGAGGTTTGCCCAGGGCTTTTATCGCCATCTCATGCCTCTGCCCAGCTGTCAGCACTTAGCTCAGCATGTTCCTCTGAGCCAGCCCTCATTAGGACTTGCAGCTGGGCTCCCTGCTGAATACCTGTGTCTCTATCCTTGGCCAGAGAGCAGGCTGCAGCCAGCATTTTGGCAGGGCCTTAAAGGGGTTTACCCCTGCCCTGCCACAGGGAGGAACCACTAAGTCCAGGCTTCAGTTGATTTCTTGAGGCAATAAATGAAAAAAACAGAAGCGGGGATGAGGTCAGAGGTGAAGAATCAGGGATCCATCGGGGGACACCAAGCAGAGAACCCCCAGCAGTGGCAAGAAGCAGATAGAGCACAGCTGAACTGCATTCAGATTTGACTTTAACTTGTCTTTTAAGTTGGAAGTTCCTGCTAGTTCATATCCAGATCATTGTTGAACTTCCAACTTAAAAGACAAGTTAAAGTCAAATCTGAATGCAGTTCAGCTGTGCTCTGTCTGCTTCTTGCCCTTATAGTAACACAAAAGATAGCATAGTAATGGCTGCTTCACAGTGTTCTTCTTTGATGCATTGTCTAAAAATCAGATATTGTAATAGGATACTATAAGTGAACATTTTAGGCATTTATTTTACTATAGAGTCCAGAAATACTTATGTTAAGCCTAAAATAAATGCGCAGGAAAAGGAGATATTTGCATGTAGCACTTCAAACATCAGTTTTTAAAGAAGGTGATGCATGGATCAGTAAAGTTTGGGAACCACTACACTAGGGCATACCCATGTTGCTTGATATACCAGTGTGATAGTTTGGATAAGTCCTTTCACTGGTTAGAGTTTTCTGAAATAAATAACTGTTCAACTTTTATTGCAGTTCTTTTATCTTATAATCAGGACTAAAGATGTTTTAAGGGAAAATATATGGTTAAATATGAGAAAGGGGAAGAAATTTCTGTAACTCCCGAACATCAGTACTTTACTTGCTAATGATTTCTTTCCAACAGCTTTTGGACAAGTTTACTTTATTTTGTATTTCATAAGGAAGTTATAGAGCAATATACATGACAAGTACAACATGCTGTCTTCTGCTATCACTCAGCTCCAATGAATCTCTCAATAAATAGCCATTAAACCTGAAAAGAAAATATTTACTTGGAGAGAAATTATTTCTCTAACAGACTAGCTAATAATATGGAAAGGTAGTAAACTGAGATCAAAATACATTACATGCCAACCATTTGACAGTGGGTCACATTTTTGTCATGGGTACCTCCATTAATTTCAGTAGATGCACACCAGAGACGAATTAGGTCCATTTTATTTTAAAATAGTATTTGATTGGGCTAGACTAGAAACCAACTAACAGTGGTCCTGGCATCCTGCTTCCTTGGCTAGAATAGCTGAAGAAAAAACACATTTATCCAGAACTTTAAAAACTTGACTTCCTTTTGGTATCTTCAGACTGAGGGTGAAAGTTACTGTTTGAGCAGGATTTTACCTGAAATTATTTGTAGGTGCAATTCATGTTACAATAAGATTCTTATGCATCCAAGTTATATTAAGTTTGTACCTGCTCAGAAAAGGGAATCAGGTTGAGGTAGGTTTAATTTGTGTGAAGGAGCAGGGTAGGACCAACGCTGTGTGAATTTCAGCAGTTTTGCTTCATGGGGTTCATGCAAACCTTTAAATGTGGTTCACAATCCCTTTGGATTGCAGGTTTGAACTCAAACTCAAAAGTGTAAGTCGGCCAAACCATTGATATTTTATATAGTTCTATTTGAAAACATAAATTGAACCAGGTTCACTCAAAACATGCTCTGGATCTCATCCTTTTAGCAAAAAAAAATTCTATCTGAGGTTTGTACCTAAACATGTTGAACAGATTGTAAATTTCATTAAGAAAGTATAGCAGAGCTTTAGATGGGAATTCTCCCTGTAGCTGGTTAAGAGCCATTGACTAGCTCTGAAGAAAGTAGTCATCATAAAGCATAGACATGACTGACTTCATTAATTTCACTACTTTAGTGCACTGGAGAAAAAAAAGACTAGAATGGAGTAGGGGAAAAAAATGATACAGTCCTGTGATAATCCTTAAAAATAAACCTGCATTTGGGTAACTCCCTACAAAAAGTTCGTGGATTTTGTTTTGATAGCTTTGCCCCGTGAAAACAGCAAGAGAGATCCATGTGTATCTGACACAGGACCACAGAACCTAAGTGGAGATTCTGTCTTTAGACTTTTGCATTTGGAAGACCATGTACAGTATCATCTATTTTACAGCTCCAGGGAGTGCATCAGCTAGAATTCCATCCATTTCACTTACATGCCATGCAGCTGTGTCACTGATCGCATACCTGTGCTGTTATATAGCAGGTGATTTTTATGGAGCAACCACCACAAATAGATTAGGCATCTTGAGGATTCTTTTTTCATACAGTGTCAGACAAAGTCTATATTAGGAATCATGTCCTTTAAGAAGGAAAATAAAGTGTGGTTTGTGGTGCGTTGGTAAGGGTTTAGAAATTCAGATTAAAATTAAGGGACACCTTTTATTTTTACAATATAGAAACAGAGCACCTAGTTGAACTTGTGCACTCTTATGGCCTGGAAGATGAGCAAAAGGCTAGATCACGGGATTTACCTAACCATGACCCATCCCTTCTCCCAATCACATGTTTTGTTTTAACAGTAGCCAAAAGCTCTTAGCGTTTCGTTAGAACCACTCAGAGCACAGGGAGATGGGAATGGGTAGGTGGGGAACACAAGAATTTACACTGTAGTTTATAGTTACAATTAAATGCGAGAACAGGTCATAAGTATATGGACAGTGAAGAGGGACTCATAATAGAGAAATGTTTGAAAGCCTCAGTCTTAGAGCAATATTCCCTGTACTGCTGTTCCCAGTCAGCTGAAGCTAGAGCAGGTGGAAAACCCATATTTTTCCCTACAGAACATTTTGTAAGAAAAATACCCTTTTGAAATTTTTCCATTGAAATCTCAGATTTAGCACAGGAAATTTCAAACAGTTGTTTTGTAATGATGTTTGAAAATGGAAGTTTTTCGTTTCAAAGTCTCAAAACAATTTTTTAATTTTTACTTTGTGTTTGGTTTTGGAAACCAAAAATATTCGTTTTCCCACTTCGGGGTTTTCCACCCCTCTCTCTCCTATTTTTGTCCCAGCTGGAGCCAGTTTGGAAGGAGAAAGTATAAAAGACCCCCCAGTGGGAAGATTTCAGTGGAAAAATTTCAACCAGCTGTAGACTTCAGATAGAACTCTACTTCCACTCTGATCTGCTAGGTTCAAAAGTGAACATAACTTTTTCTCCTGGTAGTACTGATGCCCACAAGCTGATCTCTCTTTATGGACTAATTTTTTTAAAAAAAAAGTGGGTGGGGGAAGGGAAGGAAAGAGGAATTTAGTTAACTCATTCTGGTGCTTTGTGGGCTGAGTAGGTTATCTTTGATGATCAAAGTAAATATGTTGATTATTAACTCCCAGAAGGAAGCCCAATACTTATGAGAAAAGAGGAAACTGCTGGGGACCCCATGGAGACCTGCAGTTAATTGATACATTGCTCACAGCTGAGACAACAGGTTGCTGGAAGTAAGACTAATGAACAGGAGGCACTGTGGGAATCCTCTATGGCACAGAGTAATTGAGACTGGAGAAGAAAACAAGCAAGTGAGTGGCCCAGGATAATGAAGTAAACTTAGTGGACATGGAAATGTATGTCCTGTTTCTTTGGTCCGTACTGCACAGAAGTCACTAATTGTGGAGTTTTGGCCAAGATCATTTGCAGTATTGGTTTAATATCTGATGCTTCTGAAGTCAGGGGACCATATATATGTGGTATACCTGGTGATTTGATCTCATATTTTTTAATCTCTAATTCCTATGCACCTACATAAAAAAATAAATTGGGGTAATTATGTGGCTGGTTGTTGGAGCAAGAGTGTATTGCTGACATTACATACACGAGCTGTACTTTCATTTAAAAAAAAAAACTTCTCTCCACAGCTGTGAGATAAGAATCATCAGGAGGAAACCCTGAATGCTTTGGCAGTTTACTCAAGCTAAATCTGAGACATGGAAGCAGAATCCCACAAAACACTTAAACACGTTTAACTTGTATATTCAGTCCCATTGAAGGTAATGATTGTGTTTCTATTGACTGCAAAGGACTCTGGATCAAGCCCCGTCTCTGAGTTCATTTAATTTAGAACCAGTTGTGACTTCTGTCCAGTATACTCAGGTAACCTTTATGGTTCTGTTAAGCAAACTATGATTGATGGTTTGCGAAGGGCTGGACTGCATTGTCTGTTATGGCCCTGCACTGTCCCAAGGGAAACACTGGCGGCATTTAGAATGCTTCCTGGGTGCTTGGGAGCAAGGGGAAGTATGCAACACCTCTTTAAAGAGGTCACGCAGCATACTCCTTTCCTCTGAAGCTGGCCAGTGGAAGGGGCTTGTGGAGCCCTTGCTCCTCCTTTTTTCCTTCTCCGTTGAGCTACTCCCAAGAGTAGACCTTGCACATCCCTGAGGGAAGAGGCTGCAATTCTGACCTCTTGTATGAGCAATGTATTCTTTCTGGGGGTGGGTGGAGGATTCTTACACAGCACAGCCATATAAGGGTTGAGGAGCCACAGTCTCTCCCTGAATGAATTATTTATTTTCATCTCACTAATGGAGCTAACATTTTAGGAATGCCTATGTGATAGTTATATTTGTCTGACCTATAGAGGCTATAAACACAAGCTTAATTCATTCTTTCAAGGTTGAGGCAGCTTGGCAGGACTGAATAATGGAAGAGTATAGGGTCATTATCCTCTCCCTTCTTCTTTAACATGTGTAATTAATTCACTTTAATATGTTGCTACGTCCCAAATATCTCTTACCTGGTTCCGTGCTGATGCAGCCACTGCCTTGGTTTCCCTTTTGGATAAAGGTGGCTTAATGCTCTCACCAAATTGAGTTCATCTCCTTTTGGAGTAACAAGTCCAAAACATGGCTCAATT
Source organism: Natator depressus (assembly GCF_965152275.1). Lineage (NCBI taxonomy): Eukaryota > Metazoa > Chordata > Testudines > Cheloniidae > Natator > Natator depressus. The sequence goes on from NC_134234.1 coordinate 247,636,722, forward strand.
CTTGGCCAGCTGGTCCAGCAAACTCCCACCTAATGGCAGTGAGAAATGAGTGTAAGGGATTTTCCTCCTCCTCCTCCTTCTACTCAATATTGCAACTCTAGATCCCTGAAAGCATGAAAATGCCTTTGTGCAAGTTCTGTTTCAATGTACAAGGTCACTTCCTTCATCAATGGAGGGGGGGGGGGGACACTTTGTAAACAAAACCATTCTTTTAAAGACACCTGTAGTCTCCTTTTAGGGGGTTTTGGCCAGGAGAGACCTACCCTGAAGTACTAATCTCTCTATGGAATCAGCAAGAGAAAAATTAATCATAGCAAGTCCTCTTTCCCCTCATGCCTTGTGGTGGCCAACAACTCCCAAGCATCCATTTAAACTGCAAGTCTCAGGATGCTTTGCTGCCAAGATCAGGGTAGTTCAGGACCAGAGGCCTGTTTTAAAGGGGCTAGTACATCTGCTTACATTTACTGTACACTCCAGTGGAGTCTGGTAAGGTATATGAAATATAAATTATAGGATAAAGTATATGAGACTGTTGTGGGGGCCTTCTATACCTGCCTCTGGGGTTGACATCAGTGGAAGCTGTATGTATGTATGTCAGACCTTTTGAAAATCAGGCCACTTATTTAGTACTTTTGTATGGACTTAGGAGCCAAATTGTAGGCATCCGTTGTTTAAAATCCTGGTCACCGTATTTAAACCTCTGGCCACAACAGTGCTTAAAGTGGTTGTAAATTATGCACTTCTGATCCCAGTGCAGACAGGGCCTAAGGTGAAATTGAAATTTTAAATTATGAAGGCCTGGATTTAGCAAGGTTATTAAGCACATCCCTAACTTTAGCATGAGCAGTATCATAGGATTTATTTCAACTTATCACATGCAGAGCAAGGGATTTAAAATCCCATTTTAACTGAAAAATTATGGCTAGCTGATTGAAAAATCATTGGTGATGACTCAAGTGGCAATGCCTGCTGTTTTTACAAGGCTGGGTGTGTGTGTATAATTATAACTCAGAAAATCAAAATGTCTTGGCTCTCAGTACTTATCCTTTGTACCAGACTGGATCCGTAATCCTCCTCATGACATGACTGAGACATGAAAAAGCATTTGCGGAGATGTTATCTAAGGGTAGATCTACAGTACGAAATTATTTCAAAATTATTCTATTTGAATTTTCGGAAGCGATTTTATACATTTGGTCTTCTGTGTCCCCACTAATGCGCGTGAATTCAGCGGAGTGTGTCCACAGTACCGAGGCTAGCATTGAATGTCGGAGTGGTGCACTGTGGGTAGCTATCCCACAGTTCCCGCAGTCCCCGCCACCCATTGGAATTCTGGGTTAAGCTCCCAGTGCATGATGGGGCAAAAACATTCTCACGGGTGTTTCTGGGTGTGTGTCGTCAGTTGCTCCTCCCTTCGTGAAAGCTACGGCAGACAATACTGCTTTCAGCAGACGGTGCACCGCTGCTCTCCTGTTACTATGAATCCACCTCGCATTTCCTCTCATCTTCCTATGTAATTTCTAGTATCTACTCTTTCTCATCCTCATCGAACGCTTCCACTGCCAACTCTGCTCGGCCATCGTGAACCGAGCAGCACAGCTTCCACAGCCAACTCCGCTCTCCCGCTCTTGCCACGCTACCGAGCTTCTCCATGTTGTCTGTCCTGGGCTCCCACCTCTGTGAAAGCTACAGAAGACAACCATTTCCCGCCTTTTTTCAGCTATCGTGAACCAAAGAGCACCTCTTCTGCTGCCACTCTGCTCTCCTACGTTTCGCACCCTTTTTCCAGGATTACCCGTGCAGGCGCCATAGCCATGGAGCCCGCTCAGATCTCCCCTGCAGTTTTGACCATTGTAAATACCTCGCGCATTATCCAGCAGTATGTGCAGTACCTGCAAAACCGGCAAGGAAGTGACGACAGCACGATTAGTATACTGATGAGGACATGGACACAGACGTTCCTAGAAGCACGGCATGTGGCGATTGGGAGATCATGGTAGTGTTGGGCCAGGTTCATGCCGTGGAACGCCGATTCTGGGCCCGGGAAACAAGCACAGACTGGTGGGACCGCATAGTGTTGCAGGTCTGGGATGATTCCCAGTGGCTGCAAAACTTTCGTATGCGTAGGGCCACTTTCATGGAACTTTGTGACTTGCTGTCCCCTGCCCTGAAGCGCAAAGACACCAAAATGAGAGCAGCCCTCACAGTTGAGAAGCGAGTGGCCATAGCCCTGTGGAAGCTTGCAATGCCCGATAGCTACCGGATAGTCAGGAATCAATTTGGAGTGGGCAAATCTACTGTGGGGGCTGCTGTGCTGCAAGTAGCCAACGCAGTCATTGGCCAGCTGCTATCAAGGGTAGTGACTTTGGGGAATGTGCAGACCATTGTGGATGACTTTAATGCACTGGGGTTCCCTAACTGCGGCGGGGTGATAGACAGAACGCATATCCTTATCTTGGCCCCGGAACACCGGGGCGGCCAGTACATAAACCGCAAGGGATACTTTTCCATGGTGCTGCAAGCACTGGTGGATCACAAGGAACGTTTCACTGACATCAACGTGGGATGGCCAGGAAAGGTGCATGATACTCGCACCTTCAGGAACTCTGATCTGTTTGAATAGCTGCAGGAAGGGGCTTACTTCCCAGACCAGAAAATTACTGTTGGGGATGTTGAAATGCATATAGTTATCCTCGGGGACCCAGCCTACCCCTTAATGGCATGGCTCATGAAGCTGTACACAGGCACCCTGGACAGAAGTAAGGAGCAGTTCAACTATAGGCTGAGCAAGTGCAGAATGGTGGTAGAATGTACTTTTGGACGTTTGAAAGCGCGCTGGTGCAGTTTACTGACTTGATTAGATCTCAGAACAAGCAATATTCCAATTGTAATTGCTGCTTGTTGTGTGCTCCACAATATCTGTGAGAGTAAGTGTGAAGACGTTTATGGCGGGGTGGGAGGTTGAGGCAACTCGCCTTGCGGCCAGTTTCATGCAGCCAGACAACAGGGCGATTAGAAGAGCGCAGCAGGGGGCGCTACACATCAGAGAATCTTTGAAAGCCAGTTTCATGACTGGCCAGGGTTCGGTGTGATAGTTGTGTTTGTTTCTCTTAAAGTTACCCGCCCCCTAGAGATATATATAGATATATATATATATATGAAAGGAAATAAAGTCACAATTGTTTAAAAAGTGTTCTTTATTATTTGTTGCACAAAACATTCAGAGAAATCAGAAGCTAGATGGGGGGAGGGGGGTGGGTATTGGGTTAGAGGGGTGGAGGAGGAGGGAAGGACAAGTCCAGAAACCAAATCAAAATTTCAGATATGCCAGCTTTCTGCTGCTTGTACAATCCTCTGGGGTTGACTGTGTGGGTCCCCATAGCCTCTCCCCCCGTGTTCTTGGGCGTCTGGGTGAGGAGGCTATGGAACTTGGGGAGGAGGGAGGGCGGTTATACAGGGACTGCAGTGGCAGTCTGTGGTCTTGCTGCCTTTCCCGCATTAGATCCACCATACAGTGGAGCATGTCAGTTTGCTCCCCCATGAGCTTGACCATTGCATCCTGCCTGCTCTCATCGCGTGCGTCCCTCCTCTCTTCGTATTCATGTAATGCTTTATGCGACTCCGCAATTGTTTGCCTCCACGCATTCAGCTGGGCTGTATCAGTGCGGGAGGACTGCATGAGCTCGGCAAACATGTTGTCCCGAGTTCGTTTTTTCCACCTTCTAATCTGGACCAGCCTCTGGGATGGAGTAGATAGGGGCTGCGTTGAAACATTTGCACCTGTGGGAGGAGAAAAAGGGAGGGTAGTATTTTAAAAGATACATTTTAGAGAACAAAGGGGACACTTTCTCAGTGAAACAGGCAATTCATAGTACACAGCACATGTTCTTTCTGTACAAGGTCGCATTTTGCCTCTTATAGATTCATAGATACTAAGGTCAGAAGGGACCATTATGATCATCTAGTCTGACCTCCTACACAATGCAGGCCACTGAATCTCACCCACCCACTCCTGCGAAAAACCTCTCACCTATGTCTGAGCTATTGAAGTCCTCAAATCGTGGTTTAAAGACTTCAAGGAACAGAGAATCCTCCAGCAAGTGACCCGTGCCCCATGCTACAGAGGAAGAAAAAAAACCTCCAGGGCCTCTTCCAATCTGCCCTGGAGGAAAATTCCTTCCCGACCCCAAATATGGCGATCAGCTAAACCCTGAGCTTATGGGCAAGATTCACCAGCCAGATACCCAGGAAAGAATTCTCTGTAGTAACTCAGATCCCACCCCATCTAACATCCCATCACAGGCCATTGGGCCTATTTACCATGAATAGTTAAAGATCAGTTAATTACCAAAATCATGTTATCCCATCATACTGTCTCCTCCATAAACTTATCGAGTTTAATCTTGAAGCCAGATAGGTCTTTTGCCCCCACTGCTTCCCTTGGAAGGCTATTCCAGAACTTCACTCCTCTGATGGTTAGAAACCTTCATCTAATTTCAAGTCTAAACTTCCCAATGACCAGTTCATATCCATTTGTTCTTGTGTCCACATTGGTACTGAGCTTTAAATAATTCCTATCCCTCTCCGGTATTTATTCCTCTGATATATTTTTATAGAGAGCAATCATATCTCCCCTCAACCTTCTTTTAGTTAGGCTAAACAACTTGAGTCTCCTTTCATAAGACAGGTTTTCCATTTCTCGGATCATCCTAGTAGCCCTTCTCTGTACCTGTTCCAGTTGGAATTCATCCTTCTTAAACATGGGAGACCATAACTGCACACAGTATTCCAGGTGAGGTCTCACCAGTGCCTTGTATAACGGTACTAACACCTCCTTATCTCTACTGGAAATACCTCGCCTGATGCATCCCAAGACTGCATTAGCTTTTTTCACAGCCATATCACATTGGCGGCTCATAGTCATCCTATGATCAACCAATACTCCAAGGTCCTTCTCCTCCTCCTCCTCTACTTCTAATTGATGCGTCCCCAGCTTATAACTAAAATTCTTGTTATTAATCCCTAAATGCATGACCTTATGTTTCTTACTATTAAATTTCATTCTATTACTCCAGTTTACAAGGTCATCCAAATCTTCCTGTATGATTTCCCGGTCCTTCTCTAAATTGGCAATACCTCCCATTTTTATATCATCCGCACACTCCCACATTTTGTGCCAAGGTCAGTAATAAAAAGATTAAATAAGATTGGTCCCAAAACTGATCCCTGAGGAACTCCACTGGTAACCTCCCTCCAGCCTGACAGTTCACCTTTCAGTAGGACCCGCTGTAGTTTTTCTGTTAACCAATTCTTTATCCACCTTTCAATTTTCATACTGATTCCCATCTTTTCCAATTTAACTAATAATTCCCTATGTGGCACAGTATCAAACGTATACTGAAATCTAGGTAAATTAGATCCACTGCATTTCCTTTGTCTAAAAAATCTGTTACTTTCTCAAAGAAGGAGATCAGTTTGGTTTGGCACAATCTACCTTTTGTAAAACCATGTTGTATTTTGTCCCATTTAACATTGACCTCAATGTCCTTAACTACTTTCTCCTTCAAAATTTTTTCCAAGTCCTTGCATACTACAGATGTCAAACTAACAGGCCTATAGTTACCCGGATCACTTTTTTTCCCTTTCTTAAAAATAGGAACTATGTTAGCAATTCTCCAATCATACGGTACAACCCCTGAGTTTACAGATTCATTAAAAATTCTTGCTAATGGACTTGCAATTTCATGTGCCAATTCCTTTAATATTCTTGGATGAAAATTATTTGGGCCCCCCGATTTAGTCCCATTAAGCTGTTCGAGTTTCGCTTCTACCTCAGATATGGTAATATCTACCTCCATATCCTCATTCCCATTTGTCATGCTACCATTATCCCTAAGATCCTCTTTAGTCTTATTAAAGACTGAGGCAAAGTATTTGTTTAGATATTGGGCCATGCCTAGATTATCCTTGACCTCCACTCCATCCTCAGTATTTAGTGGTCCCACTTCTTCTTTCTTTGTTTTCTTCTTATTTATATGGCTATCGAATCTTTTACTATTGGTTTTAATTCCCTTTACAAGGTCCAACTCTACTTGACTTTTAGCCTCTCTCACTTTGTCCCTACATGTTCTGACCTCAATAAGGTAGCTTTCCTTGCTGATCCCTCCCATCTTCCAGTCCTTGTAGGCTTTCTGCTTTTTCTTAATCACCTCTCTGAGATGCTTGCTCATCCAGCTTGGTCTACAACTCCTGCCTATGAATTTTTCCCCCTTTCTTGGGATGCAGGCTTCCGATAGCTTCTACAGCTTTGATTTAAAGTAATCCCAGGCCTCCTCTGCCTTTAGATCCATAAATTCTTCAGTCCAATCCACTTCCCTAACTAATTTCCTTAATTTTTGAAAGTCAGCCCTTTTGAAATCAAAAACCTAGTCGCAGATTTATTTTTGTTAATCCTTCCGTTCAGTTTGAACTGAATTAGCTCATGATCACTTGAACCAAGATTGTCCCCTACAACCATTTCTTCTATGAGATCCTCACTACTCACCAAAACCAAATCAAAATGGCATCCCCTCTTCTTGGTTCAGCAACTACTTGATGAAGGAATCCATCAGCTATTGCATCTAGGAAAATCTGAGCCCTATTATTATTACTAGCACTCATCCTCCAGTGTATATCTGGGAAGTTAAAGTCTCCCATGATCACGCAATTTCCATTAGTATTTACTTCATTAAAAACATTAAAGAGGGCTCTATCCATATCCAAATTAGATCCCGGCGGTCTATAGCACACCCCAAGCACTATCCCAGGGGAGGCTCTAGTAGTTTTCTTCCCCAATGTAATTTTTACCCAGACAGACTCTGTCTTATCCATTCCATCACTTCTTATTTCTTTACATTCTACCTCATCATTGATATACAATGCTACTCCACCACCTTTGCCTTTATTTCTGTCTTTCCTAAACAGCACATACCCTTCAATACCTGTAGTCCAGTCATGACTACTATTCCACCATGTTTCTGTTATCCCTATAATATCTGGTTTCACTTCCTGCACCAGTAGCTCTAGTTCCTCCATTTTGTTACCTAGGGTCCTCACATTGGTGTACAAACATCTTAATTTTTGCTGTTTGGCCTCGCTCACATTCTGTACCCTATTAGGCACGGTCATTCTACAGCCAGTATAACCTATTAGACTAGTATCCACACTGCCCTTCCTCCTTATATACATTCTCCTACCCACGGCTGTATCCTTTCTTACTTCATTTTCTTCCCTCTCAATGCTAAAATCCAGTGTGGAGATTACCTGGACATCTCCCAACCATCTCCCCCAAATTCCTAGTTTAAAGCTCTCTTAATCAGTTGTGCCAGCCTCCATCCTAGAAGTCTATTTCCTTCCCTACTCAGATGAAGTCCATCCCGAGAGAACTGTCCTCTGTCCATGAATGCCTCCCAGTGGCCATACATCCCAAAGCCCTCCTTATAGCACCACTGCCTAAGCCATCTGTTGATAGTCATAATCTTGTCACAAATACTTTATACTGAAGTGCCTGCCGCTTTGGTGTGAGTAAGCCATCACATGCGGCCGGGCAACAGCATTCAGCTTGCAGGCAGCCATGGTAAGCCCCAGGGGCACGCGGGGTTCTGCTTCTTCCGCATTCATTTCAATGCTTTCAAACTGCCAGGCCCCCTTTCCCATAGCAAGCAATGCCTGGTGGGTTTGCCATATAAAAGGAGGGCCTGTGGGCTCTCTAGGATGATCACTTCACACAACACCCCAGCCCCCCCAACACGTGGCTCTGATGAGGCTCTGAGCAGGGATGAGCCCTTTAAACTAAACATGAACAGCCCAGCAAAGCTGGGTTTTCCCCCACCCCTCGCCGCATGACTCCGATCAAGCTCTCACTCACCAGAAGTGCCTTCTCCAGGGTCATGGTCCGGGAGCATGCCTTGGGAGTGCGGGGAGGCTATTGGGTCTAGCGTTAAGAATAGTTCCTGGCTAGGGGGAAAACGGATTCCCCACTTTCCGCCTGTGCACAGTCCTCCTCCTCCTCCTCTTTGTCCTCCAAAAACTCATTCTCCTCGCTCTGTGCTTGTCAAGGTTCCTTCCCCACTCTGAACTCTAGGGTACAGAGTGGGGACCTGCATGAAAGACCCCCTAAGCTTATTCTTACCAGCTTAGGTTAAAACTTCCCCAGGGTACAAACTTTTACCTTTTGTCCTTGAACCTTTATGCTGCCACCACCAAAGTGTCTAACAAAAATAACAGAGGAAGTGCCCACTTGGAAACGTCTCCCCCTCCCCCCAAAATATCCCCCCAAGCACTACACCCCCTTTCCTGGGGAAGGCTTGATAAAAATCCTCACCAATTTGCATAGGTGAACACAGACCCAAACCCTTGGATCTTAAGAACAATGACAAAGCAATTAGGTTCTTAAAAGAAGAATTTTAATTAAAGAAAAAGTAAAAGAATCACCTCTGTAAAATCAGGATGGTAAATACCTTACAGGGTAATCAGATTCAAAACATAGAGAATCCCTCTAGGCAAAACCTTAAGTTACAAAAAGACACAAAAACAGGAATATGCATTCCATTCAGCACAACTTATTTTGTCAGCCATTTAAACAAAACCGAATCTAACGCATATCTAACTCGATTGCTTATTAGCCCTTTACAGGAGTTCTGACCTGCATTCTTGCTCTGGTTCCGGCAAAAGCATCACACAGACAGAGAGGATCCTTTGTTTCTCCCCTCCCCTCCAGCTTTGAAAGTATCTTGTCTCCTCATTGGTCATTTGGATCAGGTGCCAGTGAGGTTATCTTAGCTTCTTAACCCTTTACAGGTGAAAGGGTTTTTCCTCTGGCCAGGAGGGATTTAAAGGTGTTTACCCTTCCCTTTATATTTATGACAGAGCTACTACCCCCTTGCAGGTGTCCACGGACAGTGGTGGGGTAGTCGTGGCATCACCCCCATAATATCATGCAGCTCACGGTAGAAGCGGCATGTATGGGGCTGTGACCCAGAGTGCCCGTTCGCCTCCCTGGCTTTTTGGTACACTTGCCTGAGCTCCTTGATTTTTGTACAACACTGCTCTGTGTCCCTGGAGTAGCCTCTTTCCATCATGGCCCTGGAGACTTTAGCGTACGTATTTGCGTTTCTTTTTTTGGAACGTAGTTCTGCCGTAACAGATTTGTCTCCCCAACATGCAATGAGATCCAGTACTTTCCATTCAGACCATGCTGGAGCTCATCTGCGAATCCGGGACTGCATGGTCTCTTGTGATGGTGGACTCTGCATGGTCGCCTGTGATGGTGGACTGTGCTGATGGTCACCTGTGCTGATGGTGACCAAACAGGAAATTCAAAAGTTCCCGGGGCTTTAACTGCCTACCTGGCTAGTGCATCGGAGTTGAGAGTGTTGTCCAGAGCAGTCACAAGGGAGCATTCTGGGATAGCTCCCGGAGGCCAAAAACATCGAATTGCATCCACAGGACCTGTAACCCGGAACTGCAATCTCGATTTTAGCGCTACTCCACTTGCCGAGGTGGAGTACAGAAATCTGATTAAAGAGCCCTTTAAATCGAAAAAACTGGTTTGGTCGTGTGGACGGAATCAGTTTTAGAAGTAACTCGGCTAATTCCAAAATAACCGCGTACTGTAGACCAGGCCTAAGTGACAGCTGTGCTTTCACTGTATTTGCTAATTACACTTCTTGACATACTATCCTTTCCTTGTAGCCTTATGTAAGCCAATGCTAGGTTAATTTCATTTCTTCCTGTATAGTTATTTACAATCAGCTGTCTTAGAAGTTTCACTAGAGAGACAAGTTTGGTGAGGTAATATCTTTTATTGGACCAACTTCTCTTGGTGTTTCACATCTGATAAATTAGGCTCTTTATGGAGCACAAAATTAACAAATGAAATGCATCAACCATGTACTGTGCTGCTACAGATGCGTAAGAATTGCTTTGCTGAAATAGCTTCAGAAAAGGGGATTCAATTCTCAGTTTCAGTGCATTAGTTTTGCCCCATATACTCCAGCAAGGCAAAATTCACTTTAGCTGTCCTAGCAGGAGACAGATTGTCAAATCTATTGTAGCCATCGTACAACTCCATTGCAATTTATTGGCATTATATTAAGTAGTTACAGGACAGACCTTTCAATTATTTTATTTACTATTAGGTATTTTTCTACTAAAATCTTAGCATAGCAATCCAGCTGGAATTAGCTTTCTTCACTCCTGCTCAGCTGAAGCTTCACCAGTCTTCTGTGCTCTGCAGCCCAGGAGGTTCATGATGATTCAATGGAAAATTTCTTCTCTCCAGTAGCTGTGGAATGCCTCATTGGGCATTTTGGTACCAACACTTTCTCCATAGTAAAGTCTCTGACAACACCTGCCTAGAGGAATGTATAAGTCAGTTGGGCTCTTAAGAATGGCATTTGGAGACTCCAGTGAACATGAAGAAAAGAACACAATGGTAGCTGTTGGCTGAATTTGCTGGGCTGTTTCCTAGCTAACAAGTCCGTTTCTGAGATTGGCCGGGAAAGAGAAGTGGAAGCTACTGAGTCCTCCTGTTAATGGTTTTTTTCCTGGCTGGCCTCAGGAATGAAGCTGTCAGTCAAGTATGATCATTAAAGGGGCCACACATGGAGTCACAGATCCAGGTAGATGCCCATTTCAGGCCACCCACCAGACTGCTGGGAGGGGAATCCAAGCCTTTAGGTCCCTGGACCCACAGAGGGTTTTAAGCTTCTATAGCCTGAACAGAGTTCATCATTGCCCCAATCTTGGGGTCCCTAGGCCCATGCAGGAGACACAGACACTTTGATGAGCATCCCATCCGGACAGTTGGAACCCGCAGTCCAGTTGCCTAGCTCTCCTGAGAACAGTGCTGACCCTTCAGACTCCTCTGTACTTAAACATGCCCTATCCCAAATTCCCACCGAAAGACACTGAGCCTTCTCGTTAATGGTTGAACTCTCTCAGGAGGCATGTGGTAATTGTGAAGCAGATACTACACAGAGACATTTTGCATAGAAGTCTAACACATTTGCTCATTTACTTAATCCTATAAAGCACAAGAGAGTACAGAAGATATAAAACATAACAAATATCCTAACCGCAATTCCCTTTATGAGCTCATCCTTCCCGTGGGAGTCCTTGGAGGGCAATCTGGGTTTAGGTAGGGAGGCAGGGCGGGGCCCCTCCCTGCTGGGATGCTTCTTTCTCCTTTTGAGTTGGAGACAAAATGGGCAAAGACCCCAGATAGATCAGCTCCTCCCTTTTTGTAACTTTTCACCCCCTTTGTCAGGTGACATCCCACTTGGCCTCCCCTAGGTGACCAGAAACCTCTGCCACATGACTTCGTTGCCAAGGCGACCTCTCCCCTGCTAAATCAGTTCTCCTGCACAGGAGCCAATCTGTTGTTTAGAGCTCCTACCTTTTCATGGAAGAGCACTTATCATCAACAACTCATTTTTGTTACTCTTTTTTCACCAGTCTTTGGAATTTTAGCCCAATATGGAAGCAAAACAATAATAGAGACTGTATGGCCATACATTCAAAATGGAGCTTGCAGCTTTATAAAAGTATATACAGAGAGGCATTCATGATACAGCAGTTTTCATAGTAACATTTCATAACAACTTCATAATATCACCAGAATTGATACAGATAGGTTCCCAAGTTGTCACACATCGCCAAAATATTTTCTTAAAATCGCATCTTCTTTGCCACCACTTATGCCTGGAGCTTCCTTTCTCCCTATTCCTTCCTCTCTATATATTTAATCCCTCCTCCAAGCTCACTTCTTCTGTGAACTTCTCTCAGCAACAACCTTTGGAACCTTGAACAAGTATTTAAGAAAAAAAAAACCAAAACACTGACTGAATAGAGATTCAGGCATCAACCAGCGTCTCTTGTATATTTGAATGTAGGAGATTTTGTTTGGACTGACAATGTCTTATTTATAATATAAGCTTCTTGAGGCAGGGACTATGTCTGCTTCTGAGATCTGCACAGCATCAGGCAGACTGCTGGCATTTAAGAAACCATTAATACTAATCAAAACTGTTTCCCATATGAATATAGGCCATTGGCCCATTAGCCTTGAGTGACAGTTATACAGGAGACAAGAGCTGTACTTCAGATAAGAGCCTTCTTTAAGGGGTGGGGGGAAATTTTTGCCAGAAGCTGGGAATGGGTGACGGGATGGATCACTTGATGATTTCCTGTTCTGTTCATTCCCTCTGGGGCACCTGGCATTAGCCACTGTCAGAAGACAGGATTCTGGGCTAGATGGATCTTTGGTGTGAACCAGTCTGGCCGTTCTTATGTAAAATTCAACCATAGTGAGATAATACATATAAACTTTCTCTGGTGGATTTTGCAACTTATTTTTCAGTGTAATGGCCTTCTACATCAGGCCTTTTCTGATGACATAGTAACATTTCTGCACTAACAAGGACCTGAGATATTCCAGGGTTTGTACTGAAAGAGGCCATGGTTAAAAAAATTATTTGCTAATAATTAGTAATAGCACAAATATGAAGTATTTTACATTAACATTCAAGAAGAGAAACAATGGGAGTAAAAACCAGTTAACCAATACAGTCCAATATGAGGTGCACCTAATCGGTAGAACCATTCAGAACTTTCCAAACAAAATCCAAAACGCAAACCCCAGAGCTCACTGAAAGGTGAGCCTTTCAGCTGAGCCTGGACTGAGTTTAGAAAGATTAGCCTAGACATACAAATTGTGGTCCATAGCTTATCAGTGTTTGGTTCTTGGTAAAGACCTATGGAGAGCTGACTGGTCACAAAGAGCTGGCACTCTTCCTTGTTTCCAGTTGCTAAATCATATTTTAAACTGTTAAACATACATTAAATGATTTCCTAATGCTACTTTTCTGGGTAAGGAATTGCTGTGGTTGTAATTGTCACCGAGATGTTATTTGATTGTCAGTGATAGGGGAGAGAATCTGCATGAATGGGAAGGGAGATGTTCCAGGAGATAATTTCTCTATTAAGATGTGATCCACATTATGAAAATATTTGAGAAACCCTGACCCAGGCAAGTTTACAGCTTTAGGTAAAAACCATCCAACACTGTGTGGTTTTGAACCCAAAAGTAGGAAAATTTGGAAGCTTTGCTTTCAGCTGAGGGATATTTTTAAAGCCAAAACTCAAAGCAAAGCCAAGTAGTGAGAACCAAGTCCAGATAAAAAGGTTGATATGAACCCATGCATCATGGTAATCATACTGCATATGTACTGACATGTTAGATGGTAGAGGTCTGTGACTTGGGACCTTATGGTCCTGGACTCTGTCCCTATAACTAGTGGCCATAATATCTGTATGTATTCATTACACTGATTCACTGTAGTGTGTAGCTTAATATCTGACTTCAAACCACTTCTGTGATTGAAAATTCCTGAATCATCCCAAATCTTCTGTGTACTAAAAGTATTTTTCTTTTTTAAACATTAAATGAATGTATTAAGAATGGTAAGTATGAATCTAGTTATATTTATACCTAAGGGCAGGGGAGTAGTCTTACTAGCATTCCTATGTGTCAGAAACTGAAACTTTATTTCCTGGATACCACCAGGGTCATGGTTCCAAAGGTTAATAGGTTAATACCCTGTCACATGACAGGGGTCAATGTCCATTGACTTCAGTGTCTACTATTACAGTTAGAAGAGTTCAGCCTTTTAAATTTACTCTTGTTAAAAAGATTCAAACTAGAATTTGATACAATAGGTACAATAAGTATTTTTGCTTTTTGATCCAGTGTACAATCCTAATACCATTCTAGCCTGGAAACAAGTTATCTTATTCTGCTTTAATAATAAGCTCTTTAAAGGTTTTCTAATGACAAGGGAACAAATAAAAAGTACCCCAAACCTGAAGTTCTTTCATCATAATACGTTCAGGTTGGACAATATATGATCCCCAAAATAGGTCTTAATTGACTTAGAAAATTTGATGCTATGTCATAAATATGATAAGGGCAAAATTTATTCTGTAGATTTAACATTAAATAACATGGAGAAAATGTAGAAATTATCTCTCAGTTTTTAACCCGAAAGAGTTGTAGTGGGAAAAGAACCAGGATAGCATCACCTGTGTGCTCAACATGAGGTATTTTATAGGTAGGCGTAGAAGGATTAGATTTGTGTTTTTACACACAAACGAACAAAAAATATTTCCATTGACAATAGAAATGTACAGACACGCAAAGTTAAAAAGAGCAAAAGAAAAGATGCTTGGAAGCTTATTAGCCTTTGATTTAAGGATATTCCCCTTTGTATATTTTGTATGTGAAGTTTGTATAATTTGTCTTTTAATAGTTATAAAGCTTTAACTTTTTGAATCTCAACATCTACTATCATTAAATAATTATTGTCTGACCTCTGCTGTTGTCTGACCCCTCTCCCTTAATTTCCCACAACGGTGAAAGTTTAAATCGATAAATTTAAAAAAATGCTTTAAAATGAACATCTATATTATCTGTCAAAATTATTTTTTTTAAATGTCAAATTCTGTCAAGCCTAGTTAGCAGTCTTACATTACATTCAACAGTGTAACAAAGTGGGCACATGGCACAGAAAGGTGTTGGGAAATAGGTGTGTTTCAGCATATGTGACAGGGATACTTTAAGATAAAATTATTTTAGGCAATGCAGGAAAGGAATAAGGGCAAATTTCTCCCCTAAGATCCAGATGGTGGATCTTTATTCTGATATTTTGCGCTTTCTACTTGCACAGAACTTCCACAAACACTAATGGAAAATCTGATCATGTTGGGAGAATAGCATATCAGAATCAAGATCCACTACATGGCTCTGAGAGAAGAATTTCACCCTAAAACAATAACACTAACTGTGGCACTAGTGCTGCCAGGAGTGTTCCTCCACTAAGTCAGTTTAAAGTGCTTGAGGTATTTCAGCTAGCATACTGATCGCAGCTCACTATCAAAGCTCATACTCCGTTTCCTCCAGTTGAAGGAAATTTTGCTGGAACATGAGATATCTTTGCTATATTAAAAAAGGGGGAAAAGCACCTGACAAAAGCATCATGATGAAGGTGGTGGTTTAGGCCCTGATTCAGGAAAGCATCCATATTCAGGACCGTGTGTGCTTAAGTCCCATTGACTTGAAGAACTCACACCAAACCTCAGAATGCATTTTTACTTCAATGGGACATCTAGGGGGCATGCTTAATTGCTGTTCTGAAATGGCTTGCTTTCCTGAATAAGGCCCTTCTATTGCAGTACTGCCCGAATTCCTCAGTCAGGGTCCCACTGGACAAGGTGTTATACAAACACACAAGTAGATATGATCCCTGTCCCAAAGCAGTTAAAATCTAGTTTGGAAAAAAAATGGGTTATAAATATTAGTATAGCACGTGGTAGCCATTTATTTACCATGCTGAGTTATGCAGATAGGAAGTGGAACCACAAAAACTAGTGTACTTTGATCCAGAATTTAAAAAAGCAGTAGGTCAAATCTATTTATTTAAAGCTAGTAAAGAACAGAATTATCAGACACATAGATTGACATGATTTGTGGAGGAAGAGTCAACATGGTTTTTGTAAAGGGAAATCATGCCTCACCAATCTACTAGAATTCTTTGAGAAGGTCAACAAGCATGTGGACAAGAGCGATATAGTGTATCTGGACTTTCAGAAAGCCTTTGAAGAGGTCCCTCACCAAAGGTTCTTAAGCAAAGTAAGCTGTCATGGGATAAGAGGGAAAGTCCTCTCATGGATCAGTAGCTGGTTAAAAGACAGGAAACAAAGGATAGGAATAAATGGTCAGTTTTCAGAATGAAGAGAGGTAAATAGTGGTATCCCCCAGGGATCTGTAGTGGGACCAATGCCATTTGACATATTCATAAATGATCTGGAAAAAGGGGTAAACAGTGAGGCGGCAGACAATACAAAATTACTCAAGATAGTTAAGTCCGAAGCAGACTGTGAAGAGTTACAAAGGGATCTCACTAAACTAGATGACTGAGCAAAAAAATGGCAGATGAAATTCAATGCTGATAAATGCAAAGTAATGCACATTGGAAAACATAATCCCAGCTATATATACAAAATTATGGGATCTAAATTAGCTGTTACCACTCAAGAAAGAGATCTTGAAGTCATTGTGGCTTGTTCTTTGAAAATATCCACTCTATGTGCAGAGGCAGTCAAAAAAGCTAACAGAATGTTAGGTACCATTAGGAAAGGGATAGTTAATCAATAAGGCTATGATTTAGTCATGAGTATTTTTGGTAAAAGTCACAGACAGGTCATGGGCAATAACCAAAAAATCATGGCCAGTGACTTGTCTGACTTTTACTAAAAATAAATACCCTTAACTAAATCTTAGGTGCTGGGGAGGGGGAAGCCCGGGGCCCCGCCGCCTCCACTCCAGGCGGGGGCAGCCTGGGGTGCCGCTGCTGCTCCCGGACCACTGCTGACCCGAAGGCCACCCCAGCTTCTTGGGCAGCCCTGGAGTCAGCCGCACCAGCTGCTGCAGCTGCAGAAGTCACGGAGGTCCCAGAAAGTCACAGAATCCATGACTTCCATGACCTCCATGAAAGACTCGCAGCCTTAATAATAAGACAGAAAGTTTCATAATGCCACTATGGTATGCCCACACCTTGATTACTGGGTGCAGTTCTGGTCACCATATCTCAAAATTGGAATTGGAAAGGTACAGAGAAGGGCAACAAAAATGATTAGGGGTATGGAACAGCTTCTGTATAAGGAGAGATTAAAAAGACTAGGAGTTTCCAGCTTGGAAAAGAGGCAACTATGGGAGGATATGATAGAGGTCTATTAAAATTATGAATGGTGTAGAGAAAGTGAATAAAGAAATGTTATTTACTCCTTCACATAGCACAAGAGCCAGGGGTCACCCAATGAAATTAATAGGCAGCAGGTGTAAAACCAAAGGGAAGTATTTCACACAACACACAGTCAATCTGTGGAACTCTTTGCCAGGTAATGTTCTGAAGGCCAAAACTATCAGAATTAGGTAAGTTCATGGAGGATAAGTCCATCAATGGCTTTTAGCTAAAATGGTCAGGGATGTAACCCCATGCTCTGAGTGTTCCTAGCCTCTGACTGCCAGAAGCTGGAAGTGGATGACAGGCAATGGATCACTCCGTGATTGTCTGTTCTGTTCATTCGGTCTGAAGCACCTGACGTTGGCCATTGTCACAAGACAGGATACAGCGCTAGATGGACCATTGGTTTGACCCAGCATCATCATTCTTATGTTCTTAAGGCTACTGGTGGTATTAGTTGTAGAAAAAGTGTATAGAACTGCTAATGAGATTCTGTGTAGTAGCAAATGGGCCCTGTTATAATTTCTGTCCTTTTTTGTACAAAATAAAACCCATTTAAATATAAGTCTCTCTAGAATAACTGGTGTCATTATGAAGACACAGTATAGAGAAATTATGAATGACATAGGGAATAGGAAAGATGTTTTGCTGTATGTATCAAAATATAAGCTGATTTTTGATGTTTGGTTTGAAGCCTTAAACTAACCCTGAATGTTTCTGGTTTCAACAATTGTACAATTAAATGTATGAAAAATAAGGTGTTTTTTTTACTTCACATTCATCTTTTTTCTTTCTTTATTTTCAGAGAATGAAACTGAAATTTTGCCACCTGCAGGAACCACGCCCCCTGCAGGTTAGTAAAGGAATTGCCTTCGTTACCTGATTTGGTCTCTAGCATGAACAGAATTGCATGAGTCTGGACTGTGCTACAATACTGTGGTGTATATTTTTATTGTCTGACTGTAAATAAACAGCTGCTGAACAACAGGAAGTGAGCTTGATTTAGTAAGGTGTTGTCTTCACTTACCGTTCATATAGGTTTGCCTAAGAATTGCTCAATTTCTCAAGCTTGGTGTTGTTTAGAAGAAAGCTGGTAAATATGACACTGAAAGTATCTTTCTGCACACAGTCATAGTAAAATTGGGGACTTGATTATGTTACCCACATTCACATTGTTTCTAAACAAACCATCCCATTCATTTTCCATTAAGGTACTACTCAGTGTGGATAAGGGTGTCAGAATCAAACCCTTAGTGAATAAGGCTTCAGGTAAATATGAAGCTTTGAACATAGCTGGCCCCTTTTCTCTTGTGAGAAAGTGAAACATAGAAGCCCAGGCACTTATGGTTTGATCTGCATGCTCACCTGAACTACATTAACATTCATACAGTAGTATAACTATATACCCCATATATTTGTTTGGTTTATTATTGGATCAATTCTAGTTTCTAGTCCCATCTTGGACTGCACCTCAGCTAGTTAACTCTCATCCAACCACCATACTCTGTTGGGCACTACGTAAATCATTCAACCACAGTGAGGAGGTCAGATTTGATGGGAAATAGAGTTGCGTCCTCTGTGTATTGAAGACACTACAATCCATACATCCTTGCAACACCTCCAAATGGCCCCATAAACAAATTGAGCAAGATAGTTAACAAAATAGAATCCAGTAAAACCCTAGAATAGAGAACCCTTTTGGCAATTAAGAATTTACAAAAACTAACCTCTGGGTTGTCTCAGGCAGAAAAGATGAGTCACTCAGAAGTGACCCTATCTATTCCTGCTATGATCTACAATAGCACCTCATTGCCAACATTAATGAAAGCAGATAGCCATACTAATTCTTTTAGGCTATTTGATCTTAAACCCTCCCCAGGAAGAGATGTCAGACCATATCTCCAGCACAATCTGTCTGTACTGTACACAGACCTAAAAACAAATTGACTGGAGCCCAGGAGATCTGAGGCATTTAGGTATTATCAGAACATGACAGGATCAAATGTCTGATCCAAAGCCCATTGACATCAACTGGAGTCTTTCAATTGGCTACAATGGGCTTCAGAACAGCTCCCAAGAGAACAAGGGTCTAACAATTGTTGCTTTTAAAGAAGGTGTCACTTTGCTTCCTGTGAGGGAGGCCGCAACAATCCTCTTCAATAGTACATAATCCGATAACATATCAAACACAAAATGCATGTCTATTATTCTAATATGTAACATTTGGTGTGGTGAATTATAGCTACACATTATACAATTACCAATAACCCTAAGAAATAGCCTTTTTGCGGGGGCGGAGTGGGGTTTACATATTTATATGACCTAAAGCTTTGTTATATTCTTTATAATGCTGTGTAAGTTTTTCTTTTTACTTTAAGATTCTCTCAAAAATGTACTTTTACTTCCTACACAGAACAAAAGAAACCAAAAGAGGATGGAACCGAACAGGCTAAAGGTGAGTGGACAGTCATATCCCAAAAGCTGGAAGCAGGCAGAGCATCCATAAATGTTGTACTGATGCTAGATTGTTTGAGCTTTTTTCAGAATTTTGGTGCATTATATTACAGTAGTGTGGTTTGAAGCTTCCTGGATTTTTTTTTCTGCATGACTCATTGAGCAGAAGGAAATTATGCTGTTTGTGTTTCCTTCAAAAGTTCCGTAAAACAAGTATGAAGCTCACTAGCCTTTGTTGAGCTCTACTGTGTAGTAACCATGATTAGTTAGATAAAATGGTCCATTTTCCTGGATCAGATTTCAAATTATTTGCATGAGCAAAAAGCCATCTTCAAATGAGCATGAATGGTAACATTGAGAGAATTCAACGAAACTCAGATCAGTGCACGCCACTTACATGACCAAACGTCCCAATTTTATAGGGACAGTCCAGATATTTGGGGCTTTTTCTTATATAGCCTCCTATTACCCCCCCACTCCCTGTCCCAATTTTTCACAGTTGCTGTCTGGTCATCCTAATACCAGTAGCTCTTGCATGAGGTGGGCAATCTCATTTTATCATCCAAGGCTGTTTCTATTCTACCTCAGAAGCTTGGTATTTCACATTTTCAGCAGACATCTGATCAACCAAGTCATCTAACTTCCACCTGTTCTTCTGTAAAGGAATCTTCTCACTTCATTAATTTTTCTTCATTTAGGGCCCAATGGTAAACCTCAATACATGTTCTGTGTTACTGCCTTACTGGAAAAATCATCTGCTGTGAACACACACAAACATACACATATTATATATGCATCCAACAAACAGCTACATTTTCAAGATACATAGCTATTCCTGCTACTTAGCTGAAATTAGAATCTGGCCCTCAACTGGCAATTCTTCCATTTAGGAACACACATTTGGTGGGATTGGGTCAAATTCTACCCTTTTGTATGAAAAGAAAGATCAAATATGGCACATACTGTGCATTATTCTGTACTTTTTACCTGAGTAGAATTAGAACAGCTCATCAGTTCACTTTGAATAGTTTATTGATTCAAGTATGAGGTTTCTGATTCTGATTAAAAAAAAGAATCTCAATCAGACTAAGATCTGTTTATAGCTGATCTAACATTTTTTCATTATTTGGAATAGGCCTTGAATATCTACTCTGACTTTGATCTCACCTAGCTGGGAGTTTATAGATTTGCCTTTTTTAAAGAATAGATATGATGTGGCATCTAAGACTTGTTTACAGATTAATTTGAAAAAGATATGGAGCAGTGCATGGCCATTTGTGTCAAGAAAATCAGAATGCCGATATTGAGAATGAATGAACCAAACTTCACTGGCAGAATAAACTTGCTGAACTTAGTGTCGGTGCATGCTGCTAACTGTCTTCCAATAGTGCTTCTATTTTGTCACAAAAATATTTTGGGAAGGACTTAAATCTGTCATTCTTGGCAACAGTTCTATTCAGGAGCATTTTGCACTCCAAATTGGTAGAAACAGAAGTGAAGATTTTTGCCTCATAATAGTCTAGCAGTTGTTTGTTATGACTGCTTGAATTTTGATCTGGGAAAAACATTTTGCTCCTGAATTGAACATCTATAATATCTTCCCCTCTAACTCTACAAGTCGACATTGTGCTGAATTAAAAAGACTCCTTGGTAAGTATCTCATCAAACACTACTGTTCTTTTTTTTTATATACAATCTGTCTTGTGGTTTTTGAAGCTTCACACTAGCAAAGAATAAAGAGATTTGCTGGAGGATAGGAGTTTTTCATGGGGCTAAGCCATTTACTTCTAGTGCTTGGAATGGTTTTTAAATTTTAAAAAACTGTTTGAGATTCTACTACACAAAGTAAAAGTTGAGTTGTTTCCATTTTTAATCATATTTCAACTGGCAACGACTGCTGAAGTAAGAGTTCCAATAAGAAACTGAATAGTGAAATGTCAGAAGGATTGTGGTACTGATAAGTAGAAAAGATTCTCTTTTCATCCATCATGGTCTAGTGGAGCTGTTTCTTTACATAGCAGCACAAAAGTCATTGTCAGTAAGACTCAGAGCATGCGGAATGAGTTAGCTGATATTATTAATTAAATTTATTATTATTTACATTGCAGTCTGAACCCCAGCTCCTGTGAACCCCAATCCAGGGCTAGGATTCCATTGTGCATAAGGGAAGAGAGTCTTTAAGACTCTCATGCTCATCTGTTACGAAGAATTTTGTATATGGTATTCTTTATAATAACGAGCATAGTTCCTGAATATCAGAAGAAAAGGCCTCTCTCTTCCCCATTTGCTGAAAGTCATGTTATATTAGAAAAAATATATTTTAAAGGGTTGTTTACCAACAAGGACAGATCCAGTCAACAACTGGCTTTTGTACTACTTAGTTCAGTATGGAGCTAAAAACTGCTTCCATAATTTTGCAGGTGCCAGTTTTGGGTCTTCTCTGAATTATGTGGGATGATGAAGGGTTTCACATCTAGATAGCATAATGAATGGGTGCTTGACAGATCAAACAAATTCTAAGATATCCATGATAGTTCATATGAGCCACCCACCTGGGTACATAGGAAGTTGTCTGTCTGCTGAGAGGTCAGGTTATGCATGAATCCTATAGCCAAGCAAGAAAACCTAGGCCATGTTCTTCACAAGTTCCAGATGATTTTTGTGGCACAGAGCCAGCAGTTAGGCAGAAGAAGTATACCCAGTTGTGTGTCTGCTCTACTATTCTGTTACTTGTTAGTAATTACTGTCTGTCCATGGTAAAACATTTCTCTACCTATTATGTTATTAGTAGGCCTAGTAGAGTTGATAAAATGGGTCACAGCATGTGAAAAATTCTTTGTTCTCTTTCTAGGTTTTTCACTGGAGATGATTAGTTCAGGGCAGTGAAAAGAAAATTTGCCTGCTCCTGTGTAATTTTGCCACTTTCATAGACATCTGAGTTGTGTAACTGGAAAATTCAGAACTCAGATATAGCTACTAAGTATTCATTTTATTTGCAGAACAAGAAGTGAATCAGCAGAAGTTCCACCAAATTTATAACCATGTCATCTTATACTGATCCCATTTTCCATTTTTTTTTCTTTTTAAATTTAGCATCATCTTGTATACAAAGTATTGTTATCACGGTTTTCTCAATCTAAAAACAGTTTGCTTATTCCTTTCTTTAGGTACCATCCAGCCATTCAGGTGTCTACTAATAAACTTCTGCGTATTTCACTGATGTGCTTTCTCTAGGTTCTATCCAGCCATCTACTAAAATGTCTGCATGTTTCATCCCTGTATTTTCTTTAGGTTTCACTAAGCCTTTCATCTGTCTACTAAAACTTCAATTCTTTCACTTAGGTACTCACGGTGCTGAGCAGCCAACAGTTCCTGTACAGTTTAATGGGAGCTGCTGAGTTCTCCGCACTTTGAAAAGCCAAACAATCTATTTAATAAGCTTAATTTTAGGTACAGAGTTTTGAAAACCTTGGTCATTGTTAGGACTAAATTGTGCTTTCAGTTATACCAGTGTAAATCTAGATTGACTCAGTGAGTTTAATTGGAGTTACTCTAGGTTTATCCTGGTCAAAGTGAGAAGAGAATTTAGCCCAGTTTCATTGTGACTTTATAGTTAATTTATGTACATTAATTTGGATACCTAAAATTGTAAGGATAGCCTCAACTCCCTCATAATCTCTAATTTATGAATAGATCTATAATTTATTTTATCCCCACTAAGTGTTACAGATAATCAGTACATGCAATATATATATATAATTGACCAAATGCTTTATGATTTTCATATATTGAGTTAGTATAAGAATGCACATTATCATCTATTTCATCTCGCTTTATTCCCTCCCTTTTTGTGAAAGCTAGCATCTTTAAATATAGTTCTGTTCATATTATTATTCTTAAATCATGGTAAGGTCAAAAAGTTTCTTCCATATCACAGACTGGGTAAAATATAGCTCTCCATTAACTTAAGCAAAAGTACCTGAGGTTGCATGGGTATGACTGAGAGGAAAATTAGGCCTGCTGTGTGTATGGGTCTTTAGCTTTCTCAAATTCCAATTCCTATTCTTCGCTTGCTTAATCTGTAGCAGCAAATATCCAAATCATTTGCTTACATTACCAAACTTCCTGCACAACTCAGAAGTCAAATGTTTCCATGCCCACATTTAACAAAAGTATCGTGTATTTTAACTTAGCTGTTTTGTATCTGCTCTCTATTCAATTAACCTTTTCTGCTGTTTTACAAAAGTGACAATAGTGACTCCAGATTTAAAATAGCGTTCAGTTTTCAGTTAAAGTAGAGCATACGTTTGTTTGTTAGACATGAAACTATATTGAACAGAACTAAAATCACTATATGTGTAGGTTGAATTTTGGGGGAAGTCTGATATGAATTCCTTCAGTAGTTAAAGAGACTGAATGACTTTTTAAAAATCAGTTTAGAGTTGTTTTTGTGAAGCATTCTTGTTTAGAAATTATTAAATTGTAACAGTTCAAACTTTCTAGAGATGTAGATGTAAACAAAATCTCAAATCGGCTAATATCTATCTTTATCTCTAAATAATATAGGTCTACTTTATGAGATATATATTTATTTGTCATGAAAATTAATATAGAAAAGATTAGATGTCAAGAGCTAATGTACAAATTTTACACAAGAAAACACTCCTAGTTTCAGATAGGCACAGGTGAAAATAGGTTGTTAGAGAGGATGTGGCTCCCTAGTAGAGGTCCAGGTGCCGCAGAAGCAGGGTAGGTGCTCCAATATAGCTCAGTGGATACACCTTCTCCAGAAGCACACCTCCTAAGGTGTACAGAATGGGGGTTCTGAGATCTGTAATGAGACTCTCCTCCTGTACATCTTGGGAGCTGCACAGCTTTTCTGCTATCTCATCGGCATACTGTGGAAGCCATGTGGAACCCAGCATCATAGAAAATGTAATACATATGGCACATAAAATTATCTGTGCCTATCCAATTTTAAAACTTTCAGGGCTCCCTATGTGGTATTTCTTCTTTTAAAAAAGAAGAAAATACCAACACAGAACCCTTTATTAACCTAACATTAAGGTTGCTAAAGTAATAAT
The DNA here is from genome assembly GCF_965152275.1 of Natator depressus. Lineage (NCBI taxonomy): Eukaryota > Metazoa > Chordata > Testudines > Cheloniidae > Natator > Natator depressus. The sequence goes on from NC_134234.1 coordinate 247,661,101, forward strand.
TATAATTTTTCAGTAAAATACAGAACTGCAATGCTACCATTTAAAAAAAACCTTAAGAATTAAGGGGCAGATTGTGGAAGACCCTCTCTTGTGTGCACAGGATGTAAGGGGGAAAGAGTAAGACCACACCCACCCACCTCTGAGCAACCTCCATGCATCTTTAACAAATTATTTACCCCAGAACCAATTCTAAGCCCTCTGGGGCTCCTCCGGGAGCTGCACAGCTACAGACCACCTCATTACACAGGACTCTGCCTAAAGGTACAGTCTAGCTGTAGAAGATCAAGGATTATATATTTAAATAGGCGTTGCTAATGTATGTGTACCATTGAAAGAGTATGTATGCATGAGTATGACTTGTAGGCCAAAGTTAAGGTGGTCACATTTTCACATGTGAATACTGTCAGAAACTGAATCTGAAGGCAATATTTATTACCTTTCATGTTCATTCCCCCACTTTGTAATCTGCTGTTGATCCTGTATTATCTGTTTTGTGGAAGAGTTATATTAATGACTTCAGCAACCTTTCATCCAAGTTATTAGTGTTTTATTGGGAAATATATTGCATCATTTGCTTTCTGTAGCTCTGTTAGCTTAGTGAATTTCTTTACAAAATCAAATGAGACAGTTTCAATATTTCCCGATAACAGAGAAGTCACATCTATCTACCTTCATTAAAGTGTCATGCTATGTAGTTACATGAGCTGTTAGTTACCATAAAACCATTTATAATAGTTCCTGAAGAGGAGGAAACAGGTTGTTATATTAGGCCAATTTAGAAAAAGATGCAAATTGTATTTAACTTTATAAAGTTAAATAAAATTTTATAAAGTTAAAGATGCACATTTTATTTAACATGTATAGGGTACAGTAGAACCTCAGTTATAAACCCTTCGGGAATGGAGGTTGTTTGTAACTCTCAAATGTTCGTTAACTCTGAACAAAACATTATAGTGGTTCTTTCAAAAGTTTACAAATGAACATTGACTTAATACAGCTTTGAAACTTTACTGTACAGATGAAAAATGCTGCTTTCCTTTTTTTAGTAGTTTATTTAAAATAGTACTGTACTGTATTTGTCTTTTTTTTTTGGTCTCTCCTGCTGCCTGATTGTGTACTTACAGTTCCAAATGAGGTGTGTGGTTGACTGGTCAGTTCGTAACTCTGGTGTTTATAACTCTGAGGGTCTACTGTATGTCTGTATATCTTGAAGCCATAATTATATCTAGTTTGTTCTAGCCTCTCAACAAGTACACAGGTAAAAATTATATTTTTCTACTAAAACTCATTTAAAACACTAATACGTATCGTCTATTTTCACCAGAGACTGAGCTCTGTGTGTCTTCTATTCAACAACTAAAATTCAAATACAGTTATTAGCTAACGAAAAATACTGTACTGTTGTAGAAAGTGCCTTTTATCTTGCCACTAGGGTCTCCTCACAATCATGAATATTGTCACTAGCCCTTAATATCAATATTTTAATGGCACTTTCATACTTTTCCAGGTTTTATTATTATTATTTATTCATGGCATAGTATATAAATTAACATTTTAAAATAACAGTACAATTGCTAAAATAGATTATAATTCTTAGGAAATGAAGTATTAATACCAAAGAGTGGGGCCGTTATTTAGGGTTTATCAAATGAAAACCAAGTGAACTGATAATGATTCAGTACTTGAAGTGTTACCTGTATATGGAAAAAACCTGAGTTGCTTAATCCCTTCATTTTGGATTAATCTTCTAATGCAGGAGTGTGTGTATAGTGGTGGTTTATTAAACTGTGGTATGTCTTGCGTGTCTGAAATGGTTTAGTTATGTTGAATGTATATGTGGTACGCATTTTACTTGCAGACACGAACGTCAGCGAACCGACATCCTCTTCAGAAGGTCAGATATGTGGTTGACCTTGATTTCATTTTTTGTTCTTTTGTATTCACTGTGGATTACATCTCTAACAAACAGAACCACTTAAAAAACTCTCATATAAATCCATATTTTAATAATAGATCACAGTTCACTTCCCATTATTTTATTTATTTATTTTATTTTATTTTATTTTATTTTATTTATTTATTTATTTTACTTGCCTGGAGCATTAAGGTTTACCATTTCAGCTACTGAATTACTCAACGCTTTATTCATCAGTTTGAAGTTTCCATTACGAGTGTTTCCAACTATCATGATTTCCCTCCCCCCCTTTTTTTTTTGCAGGTTTCACATTTTCGTTTGTTTGTACTAAAAAGGATAATCTACAGTGCACTCTTTTTCCTTGTATGGTTTTTTTATTCATATTTCTTTTTACAGATGAAGATGACACCGCTTCAGTTAATACTTCACAAGCAGGTTAGGATTATTACAGTGCTTTTCCCCTTCCTTCTTAGAAAAAGCTAGACTAGAAAAAAATAGGTCCTGATTCTGCAGTTTGCACTTAAGCATAATTTCCATCAACACAGAAACTTCTTTAGATACTTTAGGTAAAATTCACCTCCCCATGCAGTGGGCCAGTACAAGACTTTTACAGCACTGAAATCCCACTTGTATCTTCTTTTAAGGACTTAAGTGAGATGTCACTATTTCAGAGCAAGTGAAATGCTCAGCTGCTCTGAAAGTCAGGCTCTGTATGCATTCATCTGAATGAATACAGACTGCATTTTTAAGGTTAAAGCTGAACCCAAATTTCAGAATTATAATTAAACTAAATCCTTATGATTTAAAACTAGTTATCTCCACCTGGTTGGATGTCACCTTACTTGGGCTGTTTACTGATACCACTGCTCTACCAGTCAATCAGAAGTTAGGTGGCTTGAATTTTTCAGTGCTGACCACCAGTCAGCTGACAAATAAAAGGCCTTCAAACCACAACCACTGAATGAAAAGCAGCAGTAACAGATGCTGCATAAGGTCCTAGTGCCACCAACTTTGGGGTGTTGCTGAAACCTCATCCTGCCCACACACATGCTTTCCAACCATGTTTTATGTTAATTTGTTTTAAAAGGAGTGCAAACCCTTAGTGAAACACAATGATGGAATGCCTAATGATGCACGTCAACTTGTTAAAGTAAGAAATGCTGTGAATTATTTTAATTCCCTTAAGAAATTATCAACTTTTACACAAACCCCCTGAAAATGAAATATTACGGGGGCCAGATCTTCAGCTGAAATCAGTGGAGTTACACTGATTTGTACCAGCTGAGGATCTGGCCCTTAATTCTAAAAAGAAAACTATTATTTTAACCACTTCTAAAAAGAACCCTCAAAATTTCTTTTCCATTATTTCTCTGGATTTTTTTTTTCAATCTGAATCATTATATTGTTAAACTTCGAGATACTGTCCTTTAGGATGAATAATGGACTGAAATGTCTTCTATTATCTTGAACTACCCAGAATTTTGAGGAAAGTATTGGCCTTGTTGCATCCTGCTAAAACGTGAGCCTTTGGAAAGGAAGCCTTGCACAGAGATGCATCTTCCTGTGTTGAATACAGAAACAGAAGAAAGACAATTGAGGTTTAGACTCAGTTATACACTCTTCATATTCCTGTATTGAGACATCTCCACATGATTATGCTCCTAATTTTCTGTTCTACCTCTTCTACTTGTGTACAGTCAATTTTTTTAAAGAACCAGTAAACTCTAAGGTCAATTACACTGTGATCTCTAAACTGGGATCATCCAGGTTACTCTTTCCTTTCAGATGAGAGTACTCGGTCAGTGGAGAGAAAAGATTCAGGTGAGACCTCCTGAAAAAAAAATAGAAACATTCCAACTCTAACATAGTGCAATTATTATTAATTAATTATTTCTTGGCTCTAATTTACCTTTATTTTATATTACAGTCATTCATATGCCATTAAATCTTAACTTTTCAGTTGGTTTTAAATGTCAAAGAAAAGGGGTTACTTGGGAAAATCTACTTGGAAATTTAGAAATAGACATCTCTCTTAAATGAAATGTGCAGATGGGACTTCAACCCCAGTTAGTTACCTGGAATAGCCGAAATCTGTGAATCTTTTTAATAAAAACCAAACACATGATGACTTTATGTGATCTTCTTGCATAAAGAAATTTTTTATAACTTTTTTTCAGGATCACGTTGTTATTAGGATTGTAGCTGGTTTCACACTAAAAATTCCAGTACCAGACGCTGCCATTTGAAGAATTTTCACTAGTGACCCTTTCCAACTTGTATTTATGTTGTGTTTTTGTATGTGTACCAGTATACTATATATACAGCATATAGATAGATACATCTCTCCCTATTCATTTGTGTGGCTATGTGCATGTGTATATGTGTGTTTACATGTGAGCAATAACACAACTACATGTGCAGTAGAACTGGATACTGCATACATGGAGTGCATTAAGAGACAAGGCTAAAAGCCTAGTTCTTTTAACCATCCTAGAAGTGGAGTTATTTAGTATTTCTGTACCTCCTGAAATGTGTTATAGCCTTTAATAAAACAAAAATATTTGGTTACCTTTTTCCACAGTTGGCTAATGAGCGGTGGCCAATGTAGTCAATATTACATATCTGTGCAATGTTAACTTTCACCAGCCAGCATGATTCCTTCTGTGATTAATCCTTTATACAGTGTAAAAACCCTGCTGACATCTGGTGTGATCTTTTACAACAGTTCCAAAAGGGTCTATGTCTCTATTAGATTAATGAGATAGGAAGCAGGAACCCTTAACTTAAATCATATTATTTGAAAAGTCTTCATTCTGTAATAAACCTGTTACTGAATAATAAAACAGGTACTGTACATGAAAAGGACCTTTTTATATTAGCAACGAGGCATAACAAGATATGAATTATATTGCAATTTGTTGTGCCTGTTTGTTAATCGTAAGATCAGAGACCGACAGCCTTTGAACACACTGACCCAAATCACAGTGTCATGGTTTTTTTTCATTCAAGAACGATAAGGAGGCATTTCTGACCCAAAGAGAGCAAAGAAATTTCCTTTTGTGGGGATAGACCAGTATTCATGTTCTTCTGAACAGATTGTACTTTCTGACATATATCGCTGGGTGGCCCTAGTTTTACTAGCTACATTCATTTCCCCCACTCTGTGCTAGTCCACACTCCTCAGTCTAAAGGAAAGTATATATCATTTTTACTGCACACATTCTAACTCAGAATATGGGACACGTTTTACCGTGTCTGTAGGAGGGGAGGCTGTGGCCCACAAATGTTTTCGTTATTGCTCTCCATGGGGTTTTCCACTGGGAGTCAACTTTGATTCCTGCCAGGGCTCTGAAGGAGTTGTCAGAGAGCAGATATTCTGGAGGCTCAGTACATACATCCTTTCTCAACATTGCGGCCCACTTTTGGCTCAGAATGCCCATTGACTTCAACAGGAGAAGTATCTGTACCTGAGTGTGTGACTTAATCATTTGTGTCTGACTAGTTATTCACATATAAACATCAATCTATGCACAGGGCTGGCCTGGGGATTTGCTGGACCCAAACTCTCAAGAGGGTACATGTAGGCAGAGGCTGGTGACAGTGGTGGTGGGGGTTGGAAATCAGGCTGCCAGTTGCTATCTCACTGGTTCTATCATGGAAGGGAGAGATTGGGATTGAACAGTGAACCTCTTCCCATCATTGTCTCACTGGCAAAGGGGAAAGATTAGTTTGCATAAGTTGCTGAGCGAGTGCAGGATTGAGGGAGATCCACAAAAATCATGCACCAAGTGGTCACACTTATCTTGCTTGTGCCTAAGACTGGCTGTGCCTTTGGACCTTTGATCTGTGGTTTCTGTTTCTACAAAGCACTTTCATGGACTATATCTATAAAGCACTCATGGCTGAACATTATTGCAGTCCAAGTTACAAAAGACACTTATACCGTCCATCTGCCCAAATTCCTTTCCTGAGTAGTTCCGTTTTCCATCATCACAAAGATGATATTTCAATAGGAACTGTAGCGCATGTGACAGCCCCATCCCTGACAGTGGGTGTCACTGGGAGTAAGGGAACAGAAGACTTGCATACCACTGAGGATGCCTAAAGGGTTAGAGAGATTAACGAACTCAGGTGAGTGAACTTTGGTGGGACTGAACCATGCTCAGACAAATGACATTTCTCCCTCTCTCTGCATATTAGTATGGTCTCTTGGAGATGGAACGCCAGAAGAACCAGAGAAGCTTGACAATTCCCAGCGATCCACTTTATTTATTGAAAAACCACAGGGTGGTTCAGTGAATGTTGGTAAGTGGCTAGAAACACATTAAGTATGAGGGGTCATATGATACAGATCAAGTCTGACAAGAGGTGCATTTCACATAAGATTTAAATTCTGCCCTCAGGCACATGCAACTCCCATTAACTTCAATGGGAATCACACACTCCTCTTTGAAGAGCGAATTTGGCCTGTCTGTGAAGAGAATATTCAACTGGTTAATATCAAGACCAAATTTAGATCTAATAATTTAGTCAGGGTGAAAGCTGGAAGTTGTGCTCACTTGGAGAGGATAGGTGATCGCCTGTACTGCTGTTAGCTGTACAACAGCTGACACAGTGGGAGAGTTTCAGAGATTGTTGTTCGTATGCTCTTACACTTTCTCAGTATTTAACTAGAAGAAGGGATTTTGTGGGAATCTGTAGAGCATAAACAAAACTAGGGACTGGAGAAATAGGAACTAGACATGTCCCTCTCTGAAGCCCATCAATACTGCTCTTTCAGACAGCCATTTGGGGTTGCTGTACAATCTCTCCTTCTAAGGGTATAGCTACACTGCATGGTAAACCTCGGTTCAGACTCAGATTTGAGTCCAAACCCCTCTACCATCCACACAAATCTTTCTATAAAAGAAACTTGTATAAATGTGACAGGCAACCACATTTTCAGTAATGACTGAATTTTTTTTTCTTTTTTAAAGGAGAAAATATTACATTTATAGCCAAAGTAGAAGCCAAAGATCTTCTTCGAAAGCCAACTGTAAAGTGGTTCAAAGGTAAATGGATGGACCTGGCCAGTAAAGCAGGCAAACATCTTCAGCTGAAGGAGACATTTGAGCGTCACAGCAAGGTACACTTATATTTTTCTTTTTTAAAGAGACAAAACTTGAAGCCTTAAAAACCATTCTTAACCAGTCATTCATCTAAGGATGGAGGGCATTGTGGTTCAGGCATTGGATAGAGACTCAGGAGAACTGGGTTCAATTTCTGGCTGCACCACACATTTCCCTAGGATGTTGTGTCTGGTAAGGATCTGATGCATCATGTTCACTGGCATAAAACAGGAGCTCCTATGAGTAATAACTTTGAAAGGGGGTCTCCGAGTCACAGTTCCTTTCCAGAGTTTCTCCTGGGCAGCACAGCTCTGCATCACTCCTGACACAGGTGGAGAGAGTAAACTCTCCATCTAGGCCATAGCTTTTAACTTCCTCTTTGTACAAATGTATCCTAAACTAAAATGATTATACTTTGCATTTGAATTTCAGGTTTATACATTTGAGATGCAAATCATTAAAGCTAAGGAAAACTACGGAGGGAACTACCGCTGTGAAGTAACATATAAGGATAAGTTCGATAGCTGTTCTTTCGATCTTGAAGTCCACGGTAAGATTCGCCTTTTATAGATTTATAAATTTATAAATAAAGTCCATTTATAGATTTCCCCCCCCCCTTTACAACAAATATGGTATAACTGTATTCTCAAGGCCACAATGAAGGAAGTTTTAATGTTAACTTTTTGAACACAATGCCTCCTGAGCAACTGTGATTTCTTTTTGGAATGAAATATATGATAGACGGGGGTGGCTGGCAAGCATGGGTTTGAGCCAGAGCCCACGGAGGTCAATAGAAAGACTTCTATTGAATTTAGATCAGGCCTCTCCTAAACAAAAAGAATGCCTGTCATAAATCTGTCAAGAGATACCACATGAGAGAGATTATGTATGCAATTACATCCAAGAGAGGTTCTGATATGGAATGGTTTTGAATCCCCACCTGTGCAGAGAGAGTGTAAAATGGTACCCAGTCAGTGATAGCATTATACATCTACTTTGCCCAGGTATAAACGACTGCATAATGTAGTGGAGACTCAGGGCCAAATTATTTGTCAACTTATGCATGATAAAGACCCTCTTACACACATGCTTAACTTTACTCATGGGACTTCTCACATGAACAAAGTTTAGCACATGCATATTTGCAGAGCCAAAGAGAGATAGGAAGCAATGAGCAAACAAGAGCGAACAATCTTGTCTGCCGCATAAAGGCTACTGTTCAAATCTTAAAACCTGCAAACGTTCACCTGATTCTGTAATTTCAGCTGGTAGGCAGATCCAGCCTAGCTTCCCAAATACCCAGAGGGCAGCAACACTCCAAGCAGCCTAGTCGAATATTTGTTCATCCTAGCAAAACAAGCCTACCAAATTTCCAAGGTCATCAGCTTGGTCATCAGCCAGGGATTGCTAATTGGCAGGCCTAGGAATCTGTGTGTATTCATTAGGCTGCTAGGTGAAGGACTCATCTATCCGCATCTATAAACTTTCTATAGGACAGAGTTGTTTCATCTATTCAGATGTCTAATTCATGCAGGGGGAAATTCATCCTTGTGCCAAGGCCCAGTACAAAGGTCTATCCATCAGTTATATCGCACATAAACTCTCCAAATAGGGTTTATGTGGTGCAGAGATCTTGTGCTGGCCCTTGATACAGGGATGAATTTCCCCCAGAATCTTCCACTCTGTCAGACCAAGCTCTTGTATCTTTCTTGCTGACCACACAGCGGGAGAAAGACAAAGTCTATTCTGGGTGGCAAAAAACAACTGATGATGATTTGGGCCCCCAATAAGATTATGCAGAACTTCTTTTTTCCTGTAAATGTTGGGCAGGAGGGAATTTACTTTGAAAACTGGAAGATGTCTGTGAGAGAGAAAAAAAGTGAGAGAGACGCAGGATGTGTGGGGTCAGGAGGGAATGTGAGAGAAACATCACACAATTTGATCTTGTACACAGAAATGTATAATGTAGTTTAGAGAAATGTACTAAAAAAGATTACCTCTGCACTGATGAGACTTGCACTTGGCAGATCTTGATGCCAGAAGGGCATATACATGGTGGTCACTTAGCAATGAAACTGAAGTAGTTTAAAGCACCAAGGTAAAAATATTTCTTTAACTTTTTTTTCTTTCATAGAATCTTCTCAGGCTGCTCCATCTATTGACATCCGATCTGCTTTCAAAAGAAGGTAACTTTGACTGGTGATCCTGTGAAGTTACTCAGTAATGGACACATATAGCATACAATCACCTCATACCATCTCTCCTAGCCAAGCATATCAAGTGTTATAAAAAGGTGGTGTTGTAAATAAGGATGAAAAAAGTGGGATGTAAGGTAATTGAAAGTGGGTGGGATGAAGTAGCCTTACATCAGAAACTGCATATACAGTATAATAGACTTTAAAATGAGAGTTGAGTGTAATTGCTATAACGGGAAGTGTTGATGGAGTTAGATAATCATACAGCAAGCACAGCAAAGGCTAAATAAAGTTATAGGATTGCATTTATGAAATTCCATTTTTAAGAGATAAAAGCTTATATATCATTTCCTTTAAGTAACTCCAGAGTAGAGCTGGGAAAATAATTGATTTTGGTTCACTGGCAGATTAAAAACAAAAAGAAAAGAAATTTTGGTCCAGGTCAAACTAAATCAAAACATTCTCCCAAATTTAGGTGAATTAAAGAAGTCTATTTTGGTTCAAACAAAATATGCCATTCAACCTGAAATGTTTTGTTTCTAGGCATTTCAAAAGAGCTAGAGTCACATAATAACCAGATGAAGGAGGAGGAGATGGAGGTACCCCTTTTACTAATTAGCCCAGTGATTTACAGGTACTTGGGATGTGGGAGACATGGATTCAGTTTCCTCCTCTGTCAGATGTAGAGCAGGGTTTTGAACTTGTGTCTCCCACATCCCAGGTGAGTACCACCATCATCTTCTCTACCTTCAGCCATTTTGTGAATCTAGCCAAAAAATTTTCTGGCTGAAACTATTCAGTGAATTCATGTCACATTCACAAATTGTTTCAGGTTGACCAGAACGGTATTTTTAGGTGAATAAACTATTCATCTGAAAATTTCACCTAGCTCTACTCCAGAGTTAAATAACCACACCAATTACTAACATTTATGTAGCAACTAGTTTGTGAAGATTCCAAAGACTCTGTCTTTTTGCAAGCAGTGTCTTCTGGGACAGAAGGTAGTAGCCTTTAAACATCATATACTAATGCTACACAGTAGTTCAGGGCAGAAAATGAAAAATGTATATTACCTCACCCACCTTATTTCTCTCATTCATTTAAAAATAGACAGGAACTTTAGCTAGGCAGAAAATAACTACACAAGTGGGATTTAGCCAGCACATTGCAAAAGAAGGTTTTAGCAGACGGTGGATAAATAACATCAGAGACAAAAAACATCCCAACATTTAAAAATTGATATTGACACTTAAGATCATTACTTCATAAGACAGAATTTGTGTTTTAAAATCTTTTAATGTGTGTTTCCCAATACATTTTCCATCTTATTTGTAAGATGCCATTGAATATTATCTATTTCTTTACAATAATTTTTAAAATTTTATTTTGTGATTCATTAAAATATCCTACTATATGCTCCCTGATAGTAATCATCTATGATGTGAAAGTTACTGTGGGCCCAGTCCTGCACTCATTGAAATCAATGGCAAAATTCCAGTTGACTTCAATGTGATAGGATTATTTTCTGATAAAAAGAAAAATGCATGCCAAATTTATCTTGATAATAACATTAAAATATATGCATTCCAGAAGTCTTAGCATACAGCATTATATCCTAAACCTTCTCTCAGATTATTGGAATTTTGAGATAAACTAGCCATTAAAACCACTGTTATGATATAGTCTTTACACTCTAAATCTGCACACATTTTTCTTACCAGAACAGAAATAAAAATATTGGGAAAACAGTCTGTGGGCAGAAAACCAGTGTCATCTGTTAACTTAAAGAAATAAGCAAACAACCTTTATAATTGTGCTTAAGTAGTAACTTTTATTAAATGATGCGCTATTGAGATAAATTCACGCTCAGAAGGATATTAATTTCAAGGTTAATTCTTTCCTAGGGGTGCATTTTTGCACACTGTACTATGACTCAACAGCAACCACAATGCGAACAGAAAAAAAAATACTTCTGAAAACTTTAAGGGAAAACTGTATGCAAACTCTAAGGTGAAATCCAAGTGCCCTTGAGTTAACTGCCATTGACTTCAATAGTGCCAGGATTTCGCCCCTAATGTTTACTGTCATCACCCCAACAATAGAGCATTTTCTTCTATGTACTGTATATTGTAATAAAATTTTCTTGTGTTAAGAAGACTTTCTAGAAGGGACTGCATCTTTAAAAAGGCTACAATCACATTTTAAAAGTATACAAAGTATTTTTTCTTTTTTTCTGTCTGACTTCTCCCTTTGCGGACACACAGAGATTAAACTTAAGTGTAATGCTTTGCTAGCTGGTATCTGACACAGCTATGCATTGTTAAATGCAGCACACTCAACAATGCAAATCTTTGTTTTATATTTATAACAGAGATCAGCACAAGCCCTTTGTTTTTTACACATACATATTACTCAAACCCAAAAACAAAGCCCTTTGTGTTGATTGGCTTAAGTGAATTTGTGTTCTAAAATATAACACAAATCTTAGCAAATTAATGTATGCAATCTACAAAAATTTGCCTTAAAAGTATAACAGCAAGCAATACAAACCTTTGTGTTTATTTTTCACAAGTGCTTGTTATGGAACCATAACTTGTGTGGAAACGAATACAAGTTTGTGTTGATTTTATACCATTATTTGTGTGCCTAGACAGTATTGCATATACAGGACATCTAGAGTGTTTGCAATGTGTGTTGTCCAAGTCCCTCTGTATTAAACAAAGATTTGATCTTTTTTTTATTAACAACAGCGGTGAAGGACAAGAGGATGCAGGAGAACTTGACTTTAGTGGTCTCCTGAAACGTAGGTGAGAACCAAGTGATGAAGTGAGCAGGTGTGGATTGGAAACCATTAGGTTCATACACAGAAAGAGTCAGGTTTAGCATTAATCATTTCTCAAGCATTTTATTATCTTACTTTCTTCTGATATTCCTAACTTTTTATTATTTGAGTCTGAAATGCAAAAGTTCAACTAATCATATCATGTAAACATAGTAGGCAGGAAAGAAGCCTCAGATTTGAGTGGTGTCAAAGATTTTAGGTTGTGGTGCACTTTTCTTAATGGAACAAATCAATAGTATTAAGTCTACATGCTATTTATTTTGTGTTTGCATGGAGTTTTTTTCCTATGCAGGGATGAGCAGGTTGGAAAATTGAGTCTGGTGGGAAAGTAAGAAACTATAGGGGTTAAGCTGGCCCTTTTGGGCACACTTTAAATTAACTTTAGCAAATATCCTCAGACTGGAAATTACATACAATACTTTCAAAATGTAGGCATTTCTATTATTTCCAGGGGGGTTTCTAGTTCAAGATGTGCAAATCAGGGAAGAAGGATTTTTTTTTAGATGATCACTGACTCTTCTGCTCTTCCCTTCTCCATGCCCCAGCTAGAGAATGCAGTAAACTTATTATTTATTCAGAATTATGTGCTCTTTCATCATCTGACCAAAGAGCAACAAGCAGGTTGTTCAAGGAACAGGCAGGTATATTATTGAGACAGTGAGGTCCTAAGGAAAACTTGATAGCCTCTTACAAAAATGAGGGAAAATTAGCTTTCAGATGATATGCAGCATGACTTTGCAGTTCTAATACCCAAAAAGGAGCTAACATCAAACTGTTCGTACATGCACACCAAACCTTTAGGTATATGAACAACAAGTGTTCAATGTTAATTTGATTTTCCTTCACGAGATGGCAGCTAAAAATATTAGACATCTGCTCCTCAAGACCCCATTTAAAGTTTGGATGCTAATAGGACAGTCCCATCCCTCCAGGTTTCTAGACCTTGGACCCAGTTTTGCCCTTGGATATAGTATAGTGCAACTTCCATTGATGTCAATGAGAGATGTCAATGAGCGGTGAGCATAGAATCATAGGACTGGAAGGGACCTCAAGAGGTCATCTAGTCCAGTCCCTTGCACTCATGGCAGGACTAAGTATTATCTAGACCGTCCCTGACAGGTGTTTGTCTAACCTGCTCTTAAAAATCTCCAATGATGGAGATTCCACAACCTCTCTAGGCAATTTATTCCAGTGCTTAACCACTCTGACAGATAGGAAGTTTTTCCTAATTTCCAACCTAAAACTGCCTTGCTGCAATTTAAGCCCATTGCTTCTTGTCCCATCCTCGGAGGTTAAGAAGAAGAATTTATCTCCCTCCTCCTTGTAACAACCTTTTACGTACTTGAAAACTGTCATCATGTCCCCTCTTAGTCTTCTCTTCTCCAGACTAAACAAACCCAATTTTTTCAATCTTCGCTCTTAGGTCATGTTTTCTAGACCTTTAATAATCTTTTGTTGCTCTTCTGTGGACTTTCTCCAATTTGTCCACATCTTTTCCGAAATGTGGTGCCCAGAACTGGACACCTCCAGTTGAGGCCTAATCAGCACAGAATAGAGTGGAAGAATTACTTCTTGTGTCTTGCTTACAACACTCCTGCTAATACATCCCAGAATTATGTTTGCTTTTTTTTTTTTTTGCAACAGCATTACACTGTTGACTCGTATTTAGCTTGTGATCCACTATGACCCCAGATCCCTTCCCATAGTACTCCTTTCTCATTTTGTACGTGTGCAACTGATTGTTCCTTCCTAAATGGAGTACTTTGCATTTGTCCTTATTGAATTTCATCCTATTTATCTCGGACCATTTCTCCAGTTTGTCCAGATCATTTTGAATTTTAATCCTATCCTCCAAAGCACTTGCAACCCCTCCCAACTTGGTATCATCTGCAAACTTTATAAGTGTACTCTCTACGCCATTATCTAAATAATTGATGAAGATATTGAACAGAACCGGACCCAGAACTGATCCCTGCGGGACCCCATTCCTTATGCCCTTCCAACATGTCTGTGAACCACTGATAACTACTCTCTGGGAACGGTTTTCCAACCAGTTATGCACCCACCTTATAGTAGCTCCATGTAGGTTGCATTTCCCTAGTTTGTTTATGAGAAGGTCATGCAAGACAGTATCAAAAGCTATACTGAAGACCAGATATACCACGTCTACCACTTCCTCACAAGACTTGTTATCCTGTCCAAGAAAGCTATCAGGTTGGTTTGACACGATTTGTTCTTGACAAATCCATGCTGACTGTTACTTATCACCTTATTATCTTCTAGATCTTTGCAAATTGATTGCTTTATTATTTGCTCCATTATTTTTACCGGTACAGAAGTTAAGCTGACTGATCTGTAATTCCCTGGGTTGTCCTTATTTTCTTTTTTATAGATTGGCACTATATTTGCCCTTTTCCAGTCTTCTGGAATCTCTCCAGTCTTCCATGACTTTTCAAAGATAATCACTAATGGCTCAGATATCTCCTCAGTCAGCTCCTTGAGTATTATAGGATGCATTTCATCCTATGATGACTTAAAGACATCTAATTTGTCTAAGTCCATTTTAAACTTGTTCTTTTCCTATTTCAGTCTCTGATCCTACCTCATTTTCACTGGCATTCACTCTATTAGATGTCCAGTCACAACCAACCTTCTTGGTGAAAACTGAAACAAAGAAGTCATTAAGCACCTCTGCCATTTCCACATTTTCTGTTATTATTCCCACCTCCAGATTGAGTAATGGGCCTACCCTGTCCTTGGTCTTCCTCTTGCATCTAATGTATTTGTAGAATGTTTTCTTGTTACCCTTTATTTCCCTAGATAGTTAGATCTTGTTTTGTGCCTTGGCCTTTCTAATTTTGTCCCTACATACTTGTGTTATTTGTTTGTATTCATCCTTTGTAATTTGACCTAGTTTCTACTTTTTGTAGGACTCTTTTTTGATTTTTAGATCATTGAAGATGATTAAGCCATACTTCCTATCTTTCCTACACTGTGGGATACATAATTTCCTACACATGCATAATTGAAGGGAGAATTTTCCTTTAATCTCTGCTAGCACTCACCTCTGACTGAGAAAAAAACACATGCCATTAAATACATTAAAGATTGTGACGGTCTTAGATAGTATGATAACAGGGGCCACATAAATAACTTAGATATCTAAATAGCTAAACTTTGTCCTACAAGAAAAATAAAAATACACAATGAAACCAAGAGCAGTTTCCAACTTAACCAGTGGCAGAGCTTCCATGGAACCAACTTTCAGTATATAGTAGAAGCAGGATGTGGAAGAATTGTTTGAATTGATTCATATCCACCAGGTCTCCATTTTTTATCCTCTCTTCATTCCTAACTAGGAACTTCAATTTGATGTGTGTTCATTTAACTATCCTACTGAAACAACAAGTAACATGACCATTCTGATTGACTGTCTTGGGGTACTAATATATGGATTGCATATGGGGAGGCTTCATTGTTTTTGTGGTAATGTGAAATTGTGACTATCACTTCACTAACATAAATAATTCATTGTTTTATTTGATAAAAATATATATTAATAGAAACAGTATAACTCTTGTGTGGTTAATGGGGAAACCAAACCAACCTATTTTTAAATAGAATAAATTTTATATTGATAAGACCAGTATTTTGCCTCCACATTTAAGCTTCTGAAATTCAATATATATTTTAACAAAAGTCTAAATGCATAGAGTCTTAATGCTGCTTTTTAAAACTTATTTTGTGACACTCTCATAGGAAGTCAAACCAGTAAGCCATCTTAATGACATACTGTGTGAGGTGGTATGTCTCATCACAGCAATGGGTCAATAATGCCACGAAATTCCAAAAGGCGCCAGATCTCAAAGAGATTCAAACATTTATACTTTTTTTAAAATACATTTTTCAACAAAATGCACATCTCTCGGGTGGGGGGAAATTGGATGAGATTGTGGTCTAGATAATTTACAATGGATCTGCCTGGAAAGTAATAAATGTTGTTTGCCCACTATCCACAGGTACAAATATTATAGTCTCAGAACAGATTGTGGTTGTTCAAAGTGTCAAAATTTGTTCTTAGTTATGCAAGGTGAATAGAGAGGCTGGAATAATTGTTTAATTAGTTGAAAATCTGGACATGCTCATCCTAATTGTCAACCACTGCCTGATTTTAACGGGGCACATTATCATCTCGGTTCATGTGGATGTGTGTGTGTGTAACTCTCATTAGCATTGATAGGAGTTGCACAGCTAATGGCCAGCGCAATGAGATGAGAATTCTATCCCTTAGCGCGTGTCAGCTTTTACATATGTTTGCAAGCTGGGTTTGACCTGACCTCATGCAGGAGGAATCTCATTGAAACACGACTGTTTTCAGTAAGTAGTCAGTCTCCATAAATCATAAGCACAAAACTAAAATTTAAGATATAAAATACCGTGCAATGCCAGTCTTTATATTATCTTATGAGTAATACTACCCACCATGAACATTTTGAATCATCTTTAGTTATTTCTTAAAAATACCACTGAACTACTATAAAAGCTTTAGAAACTAACAAATTTATTTGACCATAAGCTTTTGTGAACTAAAGCTCACTTCATCAGATGTATCTGATGAAGTGAACTGTAGCTCACGAAAGCTTATGCTCAGATAAATTTGTTAGTCTCTAAGGTGCCACAAGTACTCCTTTTCTTTTTGCGAATACAGACTAACACGGCTGCTACTCTGAAACCTATAAAAGCTTGTAAACTTTCTGGATTATATAATGGTATAGTACTGTTCCCTAGTCACTGGCCCAACCCTGCTAGACTTCTCAGAGATCCCATGATTCCTCTATACCATAAGGCAATAAAGGCTGAAGTTTCTTTTATTTTTCCATACATTTGTGTTCTTGCTCTGTTGCCAAAAGTGCTGATTCCACCAGAACCTGTCAAATTTAATCAGCCAGGACTGGTCTCAGCCAGGACATGCTTCTGGAAAAGAAGGGTCAAGACCTTTGCTCTCTCTCCCCTATGCCCCTAAATTACACTAGCAGCTTTCTTTTTCTGAGATAATCAGTGGATCTCATCAAAATTATAATCTTATCCAGACTGCCCCATTATTCCTGCATTTAATGCTTGCCAGTTTCAAAATGGTTAACTAGTTTTTTTGTCAGCTGACTCTGTTGACTCAAATATAGACTTTGAAGCTAACTACAATAAATATGATACTCTAGCTTGTTTAATATGAAATCTGATAAGCTTGAACAAACAGAACTAACTCTAGAGATCTAAGAAAATGCTTCCCATTACTAAAAATCACGGTAGGTACAGAGGTCAACATATTTGTGTCATAAGTACAGATGTCAGTGGACGCATAATACCAGCCTTGTACCAAATTTAACCCCAGTCCTGCAGTCTGAGAAATACAGATGTCAGCGATGGGGACATGGGTGGTCATGCCTACTGGCTGGAGCAGGAGTCAACCTAGTGGTTAGAACAGGAGTCAGTAGCCAGGAATAGGAGCCCAGGGTCAGAGCTGGGCTCAGAGACCAGAAAACCAGAGTCAAGGGTCAGAGCCAAAGTCAGGAATCGGAGTAGAGGGTCAGAGCCAGGTGACCTGGAGTGAGGCATCGCAGGGGCAAGGCTGGGGCCAAGGCAGGAGCAGGGCTTGAAAACAAGCAGGTACAGGAGCTAATGCAGCTGTGGGCAAATACTTTGAGCAGCCGTTGGACAAATGCTGCTGCTGTGCTTAAGAGCATACCTGTTGGTTCCTTCGGCTAACTGTGATTCATTTACAAATCCTCTGTTGCTCAGTAGGGAGGTGTAGCTCGCTGGTCCCAGGTTCAGCTGCGAACCCTAATTCCTGACAGCTCGCCTGGGACCAGTGAAAAGTTCCTAGTATATCTACCATATGGATATTCTCTTCTGGTTCCCAGGATGGGTCTTCCAGACCATAACCTTCCCAATAACCAAGTATTAGACTTTCCCTCAAACTCACCTGGAGTCAGGGATTTTTTGAACTACATACTCATCTTGCCCCTCGATGGATATGGGTGTGGGCAGGGGATTGGACAGGCAGGGAACAGGTTCTCTGTGCGTGGCTTGAGAAGGGAGGTATGGAACATGGATTAATTTCCAGTGACTTGGTAAGCTGTAGCTTGAAAGAGACCAAGTTGTTCTGTTCTATGATCATGAAGAGCCCTATGCATCAGTGATCCAGTTTAGCTGAGGGGTGGATGAATTTAAGGTTCTGGAATGGACACCCAGATCTTGTCTCCTATTGCAAGGTTGGGAACGTCTGGATGGCCCTCGTTGGCATGGCATTTATAGTCTTCCTAAGAGGTGCTTAGGTGCTCTTGGAGCTCTTGTTGTATCTGATGCAGATGGGTGACCAGCTCCACTGCTGTGGATACCAGGGAGACTGTGGGCATGGAAGCGAGGATGGAATCTGTAACTAGCATAAAACAGGTTTTGCTGAGTGGAGGCATGGGTGGAAATGTTATAAACGAACTCTGTGTATGGTAACAAGGGAAGACAATCGTAGTGTTGGTAATTTAAGTATCAGTGGAATCATTTTTCCAAGATCTGGTTAACATGTTCTGTCTGCCCATTGGGGTGAGGGTGATATAAGGGACTCCACACCAAGGATCTTGAAGAAAACCAGGAAAAAATTGTGGAGCTTGGACTTACACGACACCAGAGGGCAAACCATGAAATCAGAAAACAGTTTCCAAGAAGAAGCTAGGGCGAGAAGGAATGAAATGCTCCATCTTGGTTAGAAGATCAACCACAACCAATATCACCTTGCAGCCATAGTAATTCTAATATAAAGTTCAGTGATACAGTGGACCAGGGTTGTGGCAGAATGGGCAAGAGCTGGAAGAGTTTGAGTGGCTTGGAGCATGGCTTCTTGGTCCAGGAGTAAAGAGTGCAGGAGTTTATGTAATTCTGGACATCAATGCATAGGCCTGGTCACAAGAAGCTTCATGAAATAAGGTTCAGGGTTTTAGCTTGGTCAAAGTGGCTGCTGAGTGGTGTATCGTGACATAATTTTAGAATTAAGAGGATAAAGTGTCCTTCTGGAACATAGACCTGTTCCTTGTAACCGACTGTCCTGTCCCTCAGTTGAAATTCTGAGTTGGTGGGGAAACAGTGGTATTTAAGATCTGACAGAGGTGGGTGCCAAACAGGTCACGAGACAAGAGAGATTGGATGGAGGACATCAGGCTACTGTCCACAATACCACTAATAAAATTAGATGAGTTAAGGACCATGGAAGGGGGTTCTGAGTCCGTTACGAGGTATTCATCTTCGCAGGATAGGGCATACACCTTCCCATTTCTTACCCTTGAGCAGTAGATCACCATGAAGTTGAACCTGAAAAAGAATAGGAACCAGCAAATCTAGTGTTGGTTAAGGCACCTGGCCATGGCAGAGGAATTCCAAGTTCTTGTGGTCTGTAAGAACCTACACCAGAAACTCAACTCCTTACAGGAGATGGTGCCATTCCTTAAAGGCTGTCTTGATTGCTAGTAGTTCTCTATCCCAGATATTGTGGTTCTTTTCTTCTGGGGTTAGTTTACAGGAGTAGAAAACATGAGGATGAAGTTGATTATAGATGCCCCTTTGCTCAGATAGCTTGTCTTCAATGGCAAAGTTGGATGCGCTGGTTTCTACTATAAATGGACCAGGTGGAGTTGGAGTGAACCAGGATGGGTGCTGATGTAAAAGCCCTCTTTAAGTGGTCAAAGATGAGTTGAGCCTTTGGGGACCAGAAGGACTGAGCTCCTTTCCGGAAGAGTGCCATCAGCTATCAGAAAAGTTTCAAATGTACTTCTAGTAAAGGCTGGCAAAGCCTCAGAACTGCTGCACCCCACCATGTGTCCCTTGGTCTGTCCAGTTAGAGATGGTGGCTACCTTGCAGGGCCATGGTTAGTTCCCCATGGGAAATAATGTTACCTAGGAACTCGATCATATTCTGATCAAATTCACGCTTTTCTAATTTTGCATAGAGATGATTCAGATGAAGCCTCTCCATGACGTGGCACGCATGTTGATCATGAAGAGTCTGGTCTTCAGAAAACATGAGGCTATCATTGAGTTATACAACAAGAAACTGATACAGCACCTCTATATTTATATCATTGATAAAATGTTGGAAGGTCACTGGGGCATTGCACAGTATGAAGGGCATCACCAGATATTCCAGTGTCCATACTGGGTGTGAAAGGCAGCATTCCACTCATCCCCTTCCAAAACCAGAACAAGGTTTTAGTCTCCATGGAGGTCTAGTTTGGTAAAGACCCTGGCAGAGCGAAGTTGCTCAAAGTATTTGTTGATAAGCAACAGGGAGTACTGATTCTGGGTGGTTATTTTATTCAACTCCCAGTTGTCCACACAGTATCACAGAGAGTCATCTTTCTTGACCACAAAAAAAGATGGGACATAGAAGGACAGATGATCCCCTTTTCCAGGTTCCCTCAGAGATAGACTCTGAGTGCCTGTAGTTCTGGTTCAGCAAGAGAGTAGATACACCCAAAGGGAGCCTCGGCTCTGGGCTGAAGGTTTATAGCACAATCAACAAGAAGGCAGGACATCAGCCTTCTTGCTGTTGGGGCCAGCAGGGACACCTTCAAGCTGGGTCCCCCTGTTCCAAAGTCTTTAGGGTGGGGCTGGACTCACTCAGAGGGAGAAACTCTAATCTACAACTGGGCTCAGGAAAGCAGGACTGCTGGAAGTACAGGGAATTAAAACGCACCATGCTTGATCCCCAAATGATGTGGGGATTGTGTGTCACAAGCCATGTGATGCTAAGAATGATTGGAAAGCGTGGGAAATGGACCAAACCAAACTGAAAGGACTTATGATGACCCTGATGGGTGGTGACCTCCAAGGGTGACCTCCTGTGTGACTGGGCCTAAACGTAGGGGAGAACTGTTGATGGTCTCCATGCAGTCATGGCCTTATGCAGTGTCAGAATCTTGTGTTTTAGGGAAAATTCTAGGTCCATAAAATTCCTGGAGGCACCAGTGGTTCCAGGCTGAGCTCTGTCATTGGGGATGTCATAGACAGAGCAGGAGCTGAAGGTGTGTTAAGCATTGATTAGATGCCATCAAGGTGCCTGAGGCCCACTGTAGGAGCCATTAATGGGAGCAAAGGGGAAGTGCTAGCCTCACCCAGATCCCTCTACTGGTGCTGGAATCTGGCATTTTCTCTACCATCCCTTTGCCATACAACTCAAGGCAAAGTGTCTTGGTCCTCTGCAGTAGAGGCATAGCCCTGATGTCCCATGTTGATCTTTCTCTGCATCAGAGAGATGGAGTCAGGCTGTGTCCAGTTGCATGGGCTCAGGCTGTGGGGTGGGTATGGAAGGTTTTCTGACCAATGCCAAGGAGCCACTTCTTTTCTTGTTGGCATGCCCACAGGCAGTTGTCTATCTTAATGCGAAAAAGGCATCCAAGTTGGTCGGAGCTTCCGCGCACACAAGCTTGCCTTTGATCTTGTTGTTCAGATGGAGCCAGAAATGGTAGCACTGTGCAGCTTTGTACCACTTGGGTCTGTCACCAGGTGCTGAAACTCCGTAGCTGATTGGTTGGCATCCCAGTCTCAGGGTCTGGAGCATAGCTTGTGCCATGAATGTTCAATTTGAGTCATCAAAATTATTTCCATGACATGGACAGAATTCTTGAATTGGCCCAAAAAAGGGCTGTATTTTTCCCATAGTGGAGAGGCCCAGACCTGCACCTCCCTGGTCAGCAAACTGATGATGAGCCCCACTCTGGATCAATCCATGGGGTAAATTCGCAGGCATAATAGAAACAGGAGCTGACAATGGTTCAGGAAGTCACAGAACTTTCCATGGTGTCCATCAAACTTGCCTGGTAAATGAATCTTCAATTCTTTAAGGTCCTTGTGCCAGGCTTGAGTATGTAAAGGCAGTGTTCTGCTCCTGCAGAGTGCTAATCTGGGTTTGTAAATTCTGCAAGGCATCGACCAATGCCAACAAAGGGATGTTAGTTTCTGTGGCATCCATCCTGGAAGAGGAAGCTACCCCAATTTTGGTTTTGGGCTGCGCAAACTGTCAGAGACCAGAATGTGGGTGGTCATACCTAGCAATTAGAGCAGGAGTCCAGCCTAGTGAAGGACCTGGGGTCAGTAGTCTGGAATAGGAACCTAGAGTCAGAAGTCAGGAATTGGAGCTGAGGGCCAGAGCTGGGTTAACTGAATTGAGGCAAGGCAGGAGCAGGGCTGGGGCCAAGCCAGGAGCAGGAACTAATGCAGCTGTGGGCGAATGCGTTGAGCAGCCATTGGCCTAATGCTGCTCCTACGTTTAAGAGCACACTGTTAGTTCCTTCAGGCAGTCTGGCCAATCAGGTAATTCTCTTGCAAGCCAAGTGCGATTCAGCTATAAGTCCTCTGTTGCTCACTAGGGAGGTGAAGCTAGTCTGTCCCAGGCTCAGCTGCAAGCACTAATTCCTGACAACAGGTGTACCCTTATGCCGATGACTTCAGCGAGGTTCTGTGTGTGTCCCTGCTACCAGAAACAATTGCAGAATTGTGGTCTACATTCAAAGAATAAAGGCCTCTTTTATAACTATAGAATTTATACACTACACTGTGATCTCAGTTATGTTGGTGTAAATCACAAGTGACTTCACTGAAGTCAATGAAGTTACAGCAGTATGAGAAACTGGTTTATGTGAAATCAGAATCAAGCCTTATTATACTACTGTATTTTCAAATATTTTTTTCCTTAGGATGTAAAATTTCCCACAGATTGATGATACTTGGACATCCCAAAAAAGAACCTTGGATTCAAACTTCTCCAAAATACAGGAGAAGTTTGGATCAGGATCTGAATTTCATAGTTAGCCATCCGTCTATAAGAGACAAAACCAGAACCCTTGATTTAGTTACCTCATGTTCTGTGAAAAAGTTTGAATCCAGAACTAACCTGAGGTTAGGTTTGAATCCAGAACCCAGCTCCGGTCCATCCTTAAGTGAATCAAAACTTTGATTTAAATCTTCAAATCTTAACCAAAACTTTTCTAATCTCACCATAGATTTAATACCCACTTGTCCCTTTCTTTTCTAATGCACTGAAGTCTCATTAACTGTGCTACATAAAAAAAAAATATTTTTTTACTACTGTTAGGGAGATTAAACAAGAGGAAGAGCCAGAGATAGATGTGTGGGAGCTCCTGAAGAATGCTAATCCCAATGAATATGAGAAGATTGCATTTCAGTACGGTATCACTGATCTGAGAGGCATGTTAAAACGTCTGAAACGCATGCGCAGAGAAGAGAAGAAGAGTGCAGGTATGACTTCTTGCGAGAGAGGGTGAGGCAAAGTCTGTGAAATATATGGGGACAAGCTCTAACCTGATTTACACACAGTGAAACTCCACTCAAGTTGTACAGGGAGTAAACCAGAGGCAGGTTTTGGTTCACAGTGCTTAACATAAAAGCCACATACCATTCGGTATTTATCACTAATGTCCTGTGTGCCAAATTGCAGTTCTTAATTGAGCACAACTCCCATTGACTTGCAAGGGAGTTTTTTGCTTGGTTAAGGACTGCGTAATTTAGACTCTATGTTAGGAGTAACACTTTAGTATTCCTCAACTTTAATAATCTAAACATCTTATTTGCTCTTCGCCATTTATTTTTGTACTTAATTTTGAAACTTCGCTCAGCTTCACTGAGATCCTGGCTAGTGCACAAACACTCCTTTGGGTGCAGGGGTAGGCTGATTCAGGACTGTCCTTCCCCACCCAAGATGCTTAGTAATGCAAATAGTGCAACATATGTACATGCACACAATTCTGTCCAAGGTAACTGTCTGGCAGGTGCTTGTATACCGGGGCACTTCTCAGTTTCATTCCAGATACTTGTGTTGCTCCATTGGTTCCTCAGAGAATTCCCCTTGTGTCGAAGATATCTCCCTCCCAGAACACAGGTCAGGAAGCATTCCCAGAGAAAAGGGAGCATGGCCAAGGCCTTATTGTATCCCAGTGATCCCTATCTATTGGATCAGTCCACTGGGGCCACTGGCAGATGGGTGTAAGTTAGAGCAGTCTTTAAAGTGCTTTAACTTATGCCAGAGACTGGAGAAACCCCTGGCCAGTAACAGTATTGAGGGACCATAAAGATGATATTAGGGCCACCTTTGCTCAATCTCTCTGGTTCTGCATTGAGCACAGTTTGGCCACACCAGATATTCTAGGCCAATAAATCCAGAAATAATGTACATTTATTTAACTATGTCGAGTACTACCAGAAGTAAAATAAATGGTTCTGCTGCTTCAGTCTTGCTTGGAAATTTAAAATTATCTACTGTCATTTACACAATCAGAGATCCATTTTTTTTCCTTGGCTGTTAAAAGCAATTGGATTTAAACTGTCCCTTCATACTATAATATGGTTCAACTCTTCTAACATACAAACTCATAATGAATGTTATAGAAAAGGTCATTCTCTCACTCCTATTTACCTTTTCATAAAACATAAACAAGGGGACAGTCCATGTAAATGAAGAGCAACATATTTAAAATTAATAAAAAGAAATACTTATGGTATTTTTTTAAAGATAGCATTTAATTAATTTGTAGAATTTATTGCCAAAAGATATTATTGAAGTGATGAACTTAGTGTGATTCAAAAAGGGATTAAGCATATGTCTGAATAAACTTGCTCTAAACTGGCACAAAAATTTACATACAACATCAAATCTCTGCTTCTGGATAGAAGTCAGCCACCAAATTCCTGAGGTCAGGGAGAAGTTACCCATCTCCATCACCATAGCCATGTTATTGCACAATTGACTTTTATGGGTACTGTTCCTCATCTGATGAAGCATCTGGCACTGGCCAGTGTTGAAGGAGAGAGTATTGGACTAAATGGGCCTTTGATCTGTACCACTATGGTAGTTCCTCTGTTCGGTGGAACTCTATCTAAAGGGGGAGAGGCAGGTGGAGCCATGCAGGGAGAATCTTCAGCTTCCCTCCCAGTCCTGGTGCAGGAGCAGTGCTGGGAATCAAAGCAGGAACTGCAGAGTTGGCAGGAACAGCTTCACCCCAGCTACACACAAGGACATTTGAATCTTTTAGCAGGAAGAATGGGAAAGGAATACAAACTGCTCCAAGGGGTGAAGGACCAGGATGTCCCTCAGCACCTGCAGCAACTCTGATTAGCTGCCTTTTCTATTCTCTCACTCTCTGGGGAGAGGCTGCCTAACCAATGAGGTTTTTTTCTGCTGCTGGGGTTTTCCTTGCAGACCTGTAGGAGAGTCTGAAAACCTATAGACCTTGGGGAAAATCTTTAGCTTTGGCAGATCTGTAGAGACCTTTCTTCTCACCCCCCACTAATTGCACTATAAACTGAGTGTCAGTTTCAGGATAACTGCACCTGTATCCCCACCTCCATGGTCCACTCCAGGAGATCCCAGTCAAGTTTCAGGTGTTCAGCTGCCACCTGTCTCTGGGAAGGAACCCTGCTGCCACTCCCTTCTGACAGGGGGTTTTCAGGCTGCACAACTTCCTGCCTTACTCTGTGATATTCCCAGCAAGCCAGTTTGCCTTACAGTCAGTGCCTGTGCATTGTTTTTTTCTCTCTGTGGGCTACGAACAATGTGTTGACAACAGTTACAAGTTACCACACAGCTCTTGCTAAGCAGGCACATTTATTCTTAAGGTAAAAGCATTACAGAGAAAACATAAAAAACAATGGAAGTTCCTATGCGTATGCTAAAAGCTTATCAGAGGTCACCCGTCAGTTTTATGAGGCCCTAGTAAGCCAAAGTCTCTCCAATCCTTTTGCAAGGGAGAAGCCCCCCTTTCCCCCTTAAAAAAAAGGTCCTGAGTCAACTTAAACACACCGCTTTTAAGCCAAAATGTTTGTTTTCTTTGTTTTTATAGTCTCTAGAAACTCAGTTTGAACTGGAATATGTAAACCTCCCCAAGGGAAGATACCTTTCTGGAGGTGTTTACAACATGAGTGATTTACCTTACTCACCCCCTCCCGCATACACACACAGTTCTACTTCCTGAAGGAGCTGTGGTAACCCTCCCTCCTGGAGTAGAAACACAATCATACATATAATCCCTGACCCACAGTGATACTTAAATTTAATACAATCTGCTCCCCCAAAGATACTGCATGAAGTTGCAATTGCTGTCACACCGAGACTGACTACACTGTAATTAGCTATGAACAATTTATCTGTGGGAACATTTTCTTCACTTTCAGTCCACTGGGGACGTGTTCCTCTGAGTCTCACTTCTGTGCCTGAATGTAAATAAAAACCCAAAGTGAAATTCTCTTGAAACCTCTAGGCTTTACCATGTTTAAATGAAGTGAAACCATACATTTTATATGATTTTTATACAAAGCCACAAATTGGCCCAAAATTATAACTCAGACCAGATTTTGCTTAAGCAGATTTGCAAACTTGAATGAATCCTTTGACAAACCTCATTAGAGTTTTGAGCTTGTAATGAAATTTGAAACTGGACTACTTTTGCCTGGTTTCAGGTATTTTTATAATGTTTTGTACAGTTCCACTATAAAAGGAACTGCAGTTTGCATATTCCAATCCATTGAAACAATTTGGGACTTTCATTCACTCTTAGGCAAACCACAAAGTGCTCACTCTGACAACAGGAAATTCAGTGGGAATTTTACCTGAGTAAGGACTTCAGGGTTGGCCTAAGTAGCAATAACAAAAACAACAGAGAGTTACATCGTAGTTAAGTTCATTATAAATGGTTCCATGTTATGTACTGTATCAGTCCCAGTTGGGTTTTGCATTATGCAATGTCGTTATAACATGCAAATTTTCATTTGTTTCTCCTCTTCTTTTCATACACCCTGCAATAGCTTTTTCCAAAATTCTGGATCCTGCATATCAGGTGGATAAAGGAGGTAAAGTAAGGTTTGTGGTGGAGTTGGCAGATCCAACGGTGGAGCTCAAGTGGTATAAAAATGGCCAAGAAATACGACCAAGTACAAAGTAAGTGATTTTTACTAAACACGTCAAATAAATTCCACACACTTTCTCGCTGAACTAACACATTGCATCTTCCCTTAACGCTGGATTTGTTTTGTGTAGATTTACCCCTCTTGGTGACCAAGCTCACACCAACTTCTTTTGCAGACTGTTTATCATAATCAAACTACATATAAGTTATATGCACGCTGTAAAGGTGCCAGTGAACTATAGTTCAAAGAACAATCCACAGTATGCTTCAGTATTAATATAGAGTGTTCTCTGCATCCCCAGGAATAGAGAGGAATGTAAACTATATTCCCACAACAAAACATACTGAACTATACTCTGCCCTCTAATCTGTAAGGGATTGGGAAATGGTATGGTCAGAATTACTCCATAGCGGTTCTGCAGCGTGACTTGGAGGAGAGATGGCTGGCTTAATATACCAGACCATGCGTCATGTCACCGGGAGGGTGGAGGGGAGTCTATAAATTAGGGGAGTGGTGGTTGGGAAGATAGGGGAGGGAGCAGGTATGTCCAATGCTCCTTGAATCAATTATCGCTTATGCTAAGGTCAGCACCACTTATTATCTATCAATGGATAAGGTCAAGGTGACCCTGCTCCCAGGAACAGTAAAATGTACTC
Source organism: Natator depressus (assembly GCF_965152275.1). NCBI lineage: Eukaryota > Metazoa > Chordata > Testudines > Cheloniidae > Natator > Natator depressus. The sequence continues at coordinate 247,688,778 of NC_134234.1, forward strand.
AACTCAAAATCCCAGTTCACTGCTTGCATTAGCCTGCCAAGAACATCCTTACCAGCAAGGCCCCTGTACAGAGGACTCAGTGAGTAGCTTTCCCTTCTCAGTATTAGCCGGTGCAGGATTTGGCCCAGTATTAAATGACCGCCATCATGCAGAAAGTCTAGGCGTCTTCTCTTTAATCCCTTAATCTGCCTTGACCGATTCAGGGTTCCACCACAGGCTGATTTGTGGACACCCATCCTGCAGACGCTGAACTGAAACCACCAACTCATTTCACACAGGCTGCAGAACCTCTGTCAAATGCTAATAAGTTTTGGACATTACTGAGGTGAAGCAAATCTGAACCAGTGACATAAAGGTGAAATGCTCCATATCCCGTTACAACTCCCCTGAGCCATCTGGCCTACCAATAATGGTAACTTCTTCACCTCAGCTGTTATTGTACCTCAAAAACCTGTTAAGAGTGTCAGAATGAAGCCTAGGCTCCTGTTACTGGTTATTTTTACCTTTACTGGTCTAGGACTTCAGATACCCACTTTGTTCTGCTATCTTCAAGAGCCAGTTTACAATTATTTTTCCAAATAATTGTGGCTGGGATTTTCAAATGTGCCAAAGGAGTTAGGTGCAAAACAAGCCTATAGCTTTTCTTGCTACTAGGTATTTACTACCACATCTCCATCCTTGTTAAGGCTGGAGAAGACCTTTCAGGCCATCCACTCCAAAGCCATGCACAAAACAGGCTTTCCCCCCACAATAATCCCTTGAACGTTTTGTAGTTAAAAGGAGAACAAAAGAGACCAAGTTTTTCTAACTCTGGGTTGCTCTGTGCAAATTCAAACAGGTACATTTTTGAGCACAAAGGTAACCAGCGAATTTTGTTCATCAATAACTGCACAATGGCAGATGACGCCCGCTATCATGTGACGACTGGTGATGAGAAATGCTCCACAGAACTGTTTGTAAGAGGTAGCGTACATCATCTTGCTTTTTAGTTTTAATACAGCAGGCCAGATCCTTAATTGTTGTAAATCGGCATGGCTCAATCTATTGGAACAATGGTGATTTACATTAGGTGAGGCTCTGGCCCAGGGTGTGTCTGTATGTCCTGTCCTCCTCATTCCCTACGATCTCTCTCTATCTCTTTGACAACCTTATTGATTCTTCTTTCCTCCACCTCTTAGTGTTTTAGTGGTAACTTCAGCATATAGAAGTTTTGTGAAGCTGTGATCCTCTGTAGGTTGCAACCTATTTTGGGGATCCACTGACTACAGTGTTAGCCTTCCTAGCAGCACAGAGATTTGATGATACTCAGTAGACTCAAGCCAACTGAACTTTTGAAAATCATCACAAACCAATCTTTCCAGCTGTAGATTTAGGCCACTGACCTTAAGAGAAAACTCTTCTTTCTCTCAAGAGCATGGATTGGTGGCTGGTTCTCCAGGTCTCCCTGCATTTGTGCTGTTAACATTCTTATTGGAATCACTGATGGTGCTACTGGTGCACAAGCAGGAAACTGAGTAAAAGGCAAGCCTTTCGGTTAAAGCTGCATTAGAAAATTGAAGGGAAACTCCTGTTTGTAGGAAGAAAAATTACAGGAAAAGAAAAGCCATTTCATATATATCAAAAAGCTATTTAAAACAATAGTGACTAAAAACCCTATCAAATAGTTGTCTGTGTCCTTTTAAATTAATGTAGTACAAGGGTTGTATTCTTTCTTGCTTATTAAGTTGACTTGAGTTTTAACAAGCAGGGATGCATCTAGCCTATGAAGATTCAATACTATGCCATTTCCATCGCAGCGTATGATGAGAACATTGTACTCTGGGGGATGGAGGGCTTTTAGGAAAGTAGGAATGTGGATCTGCACTTAATCCATTTAGGTTAACACACTGTTTGTAAAATGGATTAAGAGGTAGGTTTTTCTTTTAACTGACTCCAGATCTTGCAATAACTATACCTGCTATTTGTACATGGGCCATCTTCTTACTGATTTCAAGTAGAAAAAAAACGAAGTCTTAGCCAATATCTTAAGAAGATGATTGACATTAGAATTTTTAAAATATAATTATTTTCTGTACTGTTACAATACATTTTTTCTATTTTGTTTAGTTCTGTTTCTGAAACATAAAACCATATTTTTTTCTCATCATAGAGCCCCCAGTGGTGGTGACCAAGGCCCTGGAAGACCTGAATACCTATGTTGGTGAAAGAGTAGAATTATCCTGTGAAGTATCTGAAGAGGATGCAAATGTGAAATGGTAAACCACTTTCATCCACCTCAGAGTAGATGCTGTTTTCTCCAAGAATGAAAAGTGCAGTGTCTTAAGGACCATTTAATCTTCTGTGTATATAAACCTGAAATGTGACTAGAAAAGATCAGAAAATATTGTTTTTAAAAATACTGTGACAGCAATAATATGTTTTTAGTTTAATGAATTCCTTAATGAATTAAACTAATAATAATAATTAAACTCCTTGAAAAAGCACAAGAGCAAATCCACACAGACACACCCCTAGAACCCCAAACAGGGGTATTCTATCTGCTACCCAAGATCCATAAACCTGGAAATCCTGGACGCCCCATCATCTCAGGCATTGGCACCCTGACAGCAGGATTGTCTGGCTATGTAGACTCCCTCCTCAGGCCCTACGCTACCAGCACTCCCCGCTATCTCTGAGACACCACTGACTTCCTGAGGAAACTACAGTCCATCGGTGATCTTCCTGAAAACACCATCCTAGCCACTATGGATACAGAAGCCCTCTACACTAATGTTCCACACAAAGATGGACTACAAGCCGTCAGGAACAGTATCCCCGATAATGTCACGGCAAACCTGGTGGCTGAACTTTGTGACTTTTTCCTCACCCATAACTATTTCACATTTGGGGACAATGTATACCTTCAAATCAGCGGCACCGCTATGGGTACCCGCATGGCCCTACAGTATGCCAACATTTTTATGGCTGACTTAGAACAACGCTTCCTCAGCTCTTGTCCCCTAATGCCCCCACTCTACTTGCACTACACTGATGACATCTTCATTATCTGGACCCATGGAAAAGAAGCCATTGAGGAATTCCACCATGATTTCAACAATATCCATCCCACCATCAACCTCAGCCTGGACCAGTCCACACAAGAGATCCACTTCCTGGACACTATGCTGCTAATAAGTGATGGTCACATAAACACCACCCTATACCGGAAACCTACTGACCGCTATACTTACCTACATGCCTCCAGCTTTCATCCAGACCAAACCACATGATCCATTGTCTACAGCCAAGCTCCAAGATACAACCACATTTGCTCCAATCCCTCAGACGGAGACAAACACCTACAAGATCTCTATCAAGCATTCTTACAACTACAATACCCACCTGCTGAAGTGAAGAAACAGATTGACAGAGCCAGAAGAGTACCCAGAAGTCACCTACTACAGGACAAGCCCAACAAAGACACGTTCTTGTCCACTGCTGGAAATGGCCCATCTTGATTATCACTACAAAAGGTTTTTTGGTTTTTTTCCCCCCTCTCTCCTGCTGGTAATAGCTCACCTTAACTGATCACTCTCATTATAGCATGTATGCTAACACCCATTGTTTCATAGAATCATAGAATCATAGAATATCAGAGTTGGAAGGGACCTCTGGAGGTCATCTAGTCCAACCCCCTGCCCAGAGCAGGACCAATCCCCAACTAAATCATCCCAGCCAGGGCTTTGTCAAGCCTGACCTTAAAAACTTCTAAGGAAGGGGATTCCACCACCTCCCTAGGTAAAGCATTCCAGTGTTTCACCACCCTCCTAGTGAAAAAGTTTTTCCTAATATCCAACCTAAATCTCCCCCACTGCAACTTGAGACCATTACTCCTTGTCCTGTCATCTGCTATCACTGAGAATAGTCTAGATCCATCCTCTTTGGATCCACCTTTCAGGTAGTTAAAAGCAGCTATCAAATCCCCACTCATTCTTCTCTTCTGTAGACCAAACAATCCCAGTTCCCTCAGCCTCTCCTCATAACTCATGTGTTCCAGACCCCTAATCATTTTTGTTGCCCTTTGCTGGACTCTCTCCAATTTTTCCACATCCTTCTTGTAGTGTGGGGCTCAAAACTGGACACAGTACTCCAGATGAGGCCTCACCAATGTCGAATAGAGGGGAACGATCACGTCCCTCGATCTGCTGTTTCATGTTCTCTGTGTATATAAAATCATCCTAGTGTATTTTCCATTGCATGCATCCGATGAAGTGGGCGGTAACCCACGAAAGCTTATGCTCAAATAAATTTGTTAGTCTCTTTGGTGCCACAAGTACTCCTTTTCTTTTTAATGAATTAGTTCATTTAAATCTTTTCTCTTGCCCTATGTTCTACAAAAGCTTCTCTTAATCTCTTCAGGATACTTATTCATGCAGAACTTGCTTGATATAGTATTAGCAATGGTAAATTTCATTAAGGAAGTAATATTTATTATCCTCTATCAGGTTTAAGAATGGTGTGGAGCTGACCAATGAACCTAGATCTCGATACCGACTTAAGGTTGATGGTAAAAAACACACTCTGATCATAGATGAAGCTACAAAAGCAGACAATGCAACCTATTCAGTGATGACAACTGGAGGGCAATCAGCTGCTAAGCTTGCAGTTGATTGTAAGTACTGTACATCTTTCTATTTGTGCTTGAAATTTTACTCCTGTAACAGAACTGTTTTCCTAGTACACTATTGCTATTTGCCTATTTCTATGAGTCTACTGGGAAACCCGACCAACATTATTTATTTATTTATTTATTTATTTATTTATTATTTGTATTACCGTAGTGCGTAGGAGTCCTAATCATTGACCAAGACCCCATTGTGCTATGTGCTTTAGAAACACAGAACAAAAAGACAGTCCTTGTCCCAAGGTGCTTACAATCTAATTATAAGACACCGGACAACAGTTGAAAACAGGCACAAGGAGGAGCATAACGATACAATGAGTATTGCTCATCATGATAGACAGTGGTTCCAACTGATTTTTCTCATAGTGATTTTTCTATTGCTAATCTCCAGGATCAGTGCATTGCATTCTTTTCCTTTGGCTATTATGGGGGTTAACAGATAATTAAGTAGGGCTGGTTGAAAAATTTCAGTCAAAATGTTTTTGATGAAAAATTGGGTTTTTGACAAACTTAAATTTTTCACAGAAGGTGTCTGCTTTTCTCAACATTTTTAACTTTTTCATTAGAAAACCAAAAGGCAATTTTTTTTCACCCAAAACCAGAAAAAAAAACAGCGTTTTTTTATGAAGGGTCAACATTTTCCATGGGGAGAATAAGCCTTTTCCAACCAGCTCTGTAAGTATGAGTAGTGCTACTAGGAACTAGTTCCCTAATCCCCAACCCTTAGACTTGTCATCAGAAAAAAGAATAGAAACAATATTGAAAATACGACGTAGAAATACATGCAATTAACCTCCCACACTGGGGTTTTGGCAATATATCTTTAAAAGTGGCTAGAATATACGTTTTCTAGCCAAGCATATGCACATTTGCAGTTTACTGCTTTTTTACTTTAGGGCAAGTGTTGGAAATTATTGTAACATACTTTTAATCATTTTGTAAGTGTGTGTGTGTGTGTGTCTATGACAGAATATAATTTAGCAGAATTCATTCTCTTTCTTCTAGACCTATTAAGTCCTGCAGTGTTTGCGAACATGTCCCATTTTTGGTTAATCTATTTCAATAGGTCAAGATAATAGCTATCAGGAGTATGGTTGGCTGTGAAAATTATTAATATGCACAAATTTTCATCTCTGGTTCACCAGTCTGAATCTGGTCCATGTTGCAAGTGAGAGAAAGCCACTACCATCTTATAAGTGATCACTGGTATATATAAATTTAAATTTGTGGTCTCACTACAATTACTAGTGGAAGAGATGTACCATCTGTCCTATGAAGGTGGTCCCTCATTGACATGTTGTTAAGGAAAGCATGCACAGTGTTTGCCCATTCCTTGCCTGTTTTGTGGACCAGAGAAGGAATTATGTCTCTTGTACCATCACCCAGTCAATATGGCACTTTTCAAGAATACACACAATTAAAGAACTTCAGTCACTGTTACATGAAACAATCGAAAGCTAAATGTTTCACAGCTTAAGTAAAGAATGCATATCGGATTTGTATATATTACTAGTATTTAGCTATGAGAGGGTTTTTTGGTTAATAATCATAGGGGCGCTTATCTGATTTTCAGATTATGGCTGCTAGTCGCAGCTCCCAAATAAAATCATGAATGGTTATACAATATCAGCACTAATTTCCATGGTTCTCTTTTCTGAAGTGAGACCACTGAAGATAATGCAGCCACTAGCAGACCAGACGGTGAGGCTTGGGAAAGAAATCACCCTGAAGTGTGAGATATCTGAGAACATAGAAGGGAAGTGGTACAAAAATGGGCAACTTCTTTCAGCTAGTGACCATGTAAAGTTATATCACAAAGGAAGGTAGGCATCCTGAAACATGAATTGTAATAGTGACTGACCTCAGGCGATGCCAGAGTGTGAATTGCCCCATTGATATTTTTCCACCCCTTCCATTCAACCCCCTCAGAGATATTTGACCTCACAATAAGAGCAATATTTGTCAGCTACCATCTTCACTGCTGCTTCTCTATTTCAGTCAGTTTACTCAGACTGTTGATTAGCCATAATGGAATATTTCATGATGTACCTACATTCAAGGGATGCATTTTGCCTGAAGTTTCTGTATTGCACTCCTTGTGGGACATTAAGTAGCAAGATTAAAACAATTATTAGAAATGATAGAGAAATTCCATTTTAAGATTTCTGTTTTACTGTCTGTTTCTATTCCATTTCCATGTATTACGCACAGAATTCACATCTCTGCCAACGCAAGTTATGTGCATTTATCAGGTCCCTTTGCATTTAAAATCTCTGGAGAATTAGTCAAATGTTCAGAACAGAATTCATTTACTATTTTCTCCATTTTAAAAAAAACTAAGAGCCAGATCCTCGACCACAATACTTTTCCTTTGCCCTGCACCAACACACTAAACCGGGTATCTGGGAATTCCACATGTGTAGGAGAATTCTTGGGTGGTATAATGCTACCATGTTGGCTCTACTCACTCTTCCACCACCCCAATGTAAGGAGCACCTTGGGACAAATCCCAGCTGCATAATAGACCCTTATGTTGGCATACAGTAGAATAGCCTTGCCGTTGCTCTAACCTGTGGCCCCTGGCACCCTGGGCTTGGGTACGGGAACCATAAAGGTGGTATAAAGCCACTTTTCCTGCACCTCTCAAGTTGGGTCCTGCCCTGAGCATAGCTTAGCCGGACCAGAAGACAGGAGCCCAAAAAAGTCTTGTGTATTTCTGGAGAGTTCACCCAGGCATAGGATAGAGAGCAGCGTGCCTTGCTTACTCCCCTGCCACCCTGTTCCAGGGACAGAAACAGTAGAGTCACAAGGAAGGACCACAAGGGTGGTATAATGCTACCATGTTGGCTCTACTCACTCTTCCACCACCCCAATGTAAGGAGCACCTTGGGACAAATCCCAGCTGCATAATAGACCCTTATGTTGGCATACAGTAGAATAGCCTTGCCGTTGCTCTAACCTGTGGCCCCTGGCACCCTGGGCTTGGGTACGGGAACCATAAAGGTGGTATAAAGCCACTTTTCCTGCACCTCTCAAGTTGGGTCCTGCCCTGAGCATAGCTTAGCCGGACCAGAAGACAGGAGCCCAAAAAAGTCTTGTGTATTTCTGGAGAGTTCACCCAGGCATAGGATAGAGAGCAGCGTGCCTTGCTTACTCCCCTGCCACCCTGTTCCAGGGACAGAAACAGTAGAGTCACAAGGAAGGACCAACAAAAATAAGGCCTAGTTCCTGGGAAAGGGGCATCAGATTTTCTCATAGAGATCTAATTGCAACCTATGGGCAGTGTCTCAAAACACCTGAGTATAATAGATTACACTCCCTGTAGTTTTCCATTTCCATGATTAAATGGAAAACATTAAGAGCCCTAACTATTCCTACTTTCCTTGATGCCCTTCTCAAGAAAATCAAATTCTAATCACCAACAGTTTAATCAGCTAAAACACTATTTAGCATACAGTAGCAAAGATTTTTTTAGAGTCAGCAATCTGACACGAATGAGCAGACCTGGTGAACTTATAACTTGAGATGTAACAATAATTCTTCCTTTTATCTGCATAAAGTCTACAAAATATAACTTAAATGGGTTTCTTCTTTAATTTTTCACAGAATCCACAGGTTGGTTATAGGAAGCTCCATTGTTGATGATGAAGGTGATTACATGTTCGTACCAGATGCCTATAAAATTAACATACCATGCAGAGTACATGTCATAGGTAAGTGCATGACGCATCTATAGTTTATAAAGTTTTCTTTGACCTGTAGAAAGTGAGTGCTGTGTGAGAGATCCAAGATTTTGGTCAGAAATTCTTCAGAACACAAATGCAATCTCCCATTAGCAAACCTGAGTTTTTACTTAGGCAAAATACAAGGGAAATAGTTAGAAATCATGATCTGGTTATGATTTGAGGGCCTGATCCAAAGACCATTGAAGCCACAAGAAAGATTCCCCTGCTGAATTTCTAAGCCTAAAAATAAGCAAGTTTTAAGAGTTTTCTTCAAACACTTGCTGCTGGGCCTCTAGGTAGCGTGCGTTACAACAGCAGAATGCAGCATTATATTCTTCAAAGTTTTGACTTTCCATCCCATTTGAATTCTGACACTTTTTGTCAACTGATTTGATACAGGAATAGTGGTACAGGTGCACTTTGCCCCACATGCCAAGTGCATTAAGCAATCTATGGTTAATTTTATTCACCAAGATATGTTAAATCAGTTAAATACGTGGTTTGTTAATGAACCCAATTTTTCAAACAAAAGTAAAACATCACAGTGACTGTCCCCTCAATAGTGCCCTGTTAGCTGGGTTATGAATCCTAATATTAATAGTAACCATTGAATATTAGGGGTGGCTTTGTCAAACTGTACATCTTTAATATAATGTTATGTTACAAGAGCCATATATAACAAAATACATGTATCAGAGAGAGAGGAGACAGGCTAAGAACAACAGAGAATGGCAGTGACCTATCAATGGCTTTGCTGTGGGCCTTTGGAGAATGTTTGGAGGTGGGTGGTGTAAGAAAGGTAATAGGATTGGTTGTCTCCCCCCCTCCCCTCCCCCCCCCCAAAAAGATGGTTCAACTATGTTAAAAATATCAGGGAAGCACCCAACTTAGAGTGTTTTGGACCACGTTTCTCTGCATTATATTGCACAATTATGCCCAGGTCATTGTACTTACCCAAATGTGCTTCTCAATGTGGCAGGACTATAATGAATTTGGCAATGTCTGAATTTTCAGATCCTCCTAGGCTCCACCTGGAAGGTCTTGGTGACGATAACACGGTGACAGTAGTAGCAGGAAACAAACTACGACTGGAGATCCCAATCTCTGGAGAGCCGACTCCAAAAGTTATGTGGAGTAAAGGGGATAAGGTATAACAGCTGGTGCTACTATATGCGTATTTCTGTAGTCTGGGGAAGGACCTTTTTCACCAAAAATAGTTTTCAGCATAGTGAGTCAATCTGTTTTAATAGTTGTATGGCCCTTACCCTGGCAAAAGATAATGAGGAGACACTTGCTAAACTACATTGTATCTCCATAATTCTGATTCCAAGGAGAAGAGTAAGCTTTATATATATTTATGTATTGTTGTTGTTTTCCATTTGGTGTTATTTTGAAACAAGGGTTGGATAGCTAAAATCATGCAGCTGGATGAAATGGTCTTGCTGTACATACAATATAAAGGGCAGGGATGAATCGGACACAGTGTAGAGTAGCTTGCGCAATCCTCTCCTCTGCTGAAGTGCATGTTTCTGTTGGACAAAAAAACCCAATCTCCTTTGGAGAACTGAGCCAAACATATCAGATGTGCTGTTATTGGAATGTAGACTGCTCTTCTCACAGATTCCTGGAAAAGGCTAAAAGGAACCATTATGATTGTCTAGTTTGCATAACACAGGCCTACAAATTCCTGCAGTTGAGGAAATTGTTCTTCCTGTAAACTAGCTGAACTGCAGCTACTCAGTACATTTTAAATAGCACTTGAATTGCATTTCTAAAGGGAGTTGCCTAATTAACCTACTCTTCTGATGCTTTTAGTTTCTATTTTGATGGTTTTTGGTTCACAGATTCAAGCCATCTGCTTCACAGGGGTTCACACAGTCGGAAAATTTAAACATAACAGTCCAAACCACCAATGCTTTACCTGGTTTTTGCATAATTTATGTAAAACTGCAAGGTTTTGACAAAAAGCCATAACTTAGCCCATGCTTGCAAGTGTTACTGACCCTCTTGACAAACTGTTGGAGTTTCAAGTTTATAGTGAAACAACGAGCCAGGCAAACTCATTATGGTGATGCAATGCAAAACTTCACATAGATTTGTCTCTGGCCACATAGTTCCAAGAAGCCAAATTTATCACCTCCATATTTTCAATGCAGCATGCAAAGATAGGGGCATATGGTTCTCATTGATTTCAGTAAGAACCACATGGTCAAATCCTTGTGTATTCCTTAGTAAATTTTAATGGTACTGTCAAAGCTAAGAGTCTCTGAAAGGATCCAGTCATGATTGACCCATCCCTTATTTGTGTTGTCATTTTATGTATAGTAAGTGGTTGAAACTTTGAGCTTTACATTTAAAGCTCAAGATGGTTCCTGTAGTTGTTTTGCAGATTTCTTTCCTTTAAGTGTACTGTATTGTACTTTAGTTTTGATTTTTGTTCATTCTGGTTCTCAAGTCAGAAAATGCTACGTTTCCCCTCCCCTTATTTTGATTCCTAGTGGATCATGGAGACGGGTGGCAGAATACGGGCAGAAACTTATCCGGATAGCAGCTGTTTGGTAATTGATATAGCTGAGAGGGATGACTCAGGTGTCTACAAAATAATGCTAAAGAATGAGGCTGGAGAAGACACAGCTAATATCAACATCAAGGTGGTTGGTAAGTCATTCTCATGCACTAGGCCACAGCACCAAACTGGCAGATTTTATCATATCTACTTCACTTTTCAATAAATACTTGTTAAAGAAATCCCCCCCTAGAATCAGCTTCTTTTTCTCATATGAGTCTTTCATATCTCTTATGGTGCCCTAGGGCTCCTCTGTTTTGTGACCCACCCCAGTGTTTGGCAATCTAGATCTCATCCTTCTAGAGGGACCCTTTTTGGAGCCTTATAGATAGACTTATCAGCTGTAGGGTGAAAGAAACATCTGAAGTACCTTATGTCCAGTGGCTGTCTACCCTCATGATCTGTTTAAGGTACTTATGTGGCTCCCATTTCCATAGCGTTTTGGCACACACCTCACTACCTTTGCTGTATTTATCTCCACAACTCCCCTGTGAGGTTTTATCACCATTTTACAGAGAGGGAACTGAGGCACAGAGAAATAAGTGACTCACCCAAGTTCACACACAAAGCCTGTGGCAGAGGAAGGAACTGAACTGGGGTCTCACAAGCCACAGCATAGTACCCTAGCCACCAGATCATCCTTCCTCTCTATGAAGAGGTTTGCTTCAAATTAGTCGAAAGGGTTCACAAAGTGGGAGCTCTTTTTGACCGTCTGAGCTAAACATTGAAGCCCACATTCCTATAGTGCTCAGGACAGGATTTCATTTCCAGCATATTCTGACGTTTTCTTCCCACCATGTATCTAGTCACAGTAACTACACCTTCTTGACCTCCAGACTTGATTATTGTGACATATTTATTCTGTCTTTGAAAACTGCTCTTAGTCTCGCTCTCATGGAAAAGCCTGATTCCACTTTAAGAATTTTTATTTTTATTTTGTTTATTTTACAGTATTTTGTGTCCTCCTTTACTTCATTTTAGAAAAACTTTTTAAGGTTCATTTTCTTCTAATTAAGATATGTTTATTGTGTTTGCAACAGATGTTCCTGACCCTCCTCTTGCACCAAACGTGACTGAGGTGGGTGAAGACTGGTGTTTTATGAACTGGGAACCTCCAGCCTCTGATGGCGGGTCTCCTCTCTTAGGTAAGTGCCTTTCTTTTGTTTGGTGATATCAGAGTATGGTCAAGGGAAGTGAACTCCAAAGAAATGGACCCTGAATTGAAATGGCTCAGCCTCTGGTTCTGGAAAATTCAATTCTTGGAAAGCAACAGGAAAAGCATCATATGGCTGTTAATCTCTATAAGAGGTGTTCTCTTGGATATCTGGGTTACAGATCCTTGGAGACATGAAGACTATCCTCACCATCTTGTAATGTTATTAAATTACCACTATTCTGACAGGGCTGAGTTGGGTGAGTAATTTGCATATTATCATAAACCACCAAACTCTGAAACTTTGTTCTTTTTGTGAGTTAGCAGACTTAGGGAACAGTTCCATGTCTAGCTGAGCAGCTTCCAATATACAACAATAAATGGACATCAGGGGTGCTCAGAAGCTGGTAGACCTGGGCTCTTAATCACTGTGGGCTAAATACTGTGATGTTATAATATTACGTTTAAAAATGGTTGCAATTGGAGGAGAAAGCCTAACTTGCAACTGTTTGCAAAACCCCAAGGATCAGAAAGGAATGTAGAGTGGTAGCCAGAAAGGGGTACTGGCCAGCCAAAAAGATGGCATTCATTTTGGCTTTGTATCTGATTGTACAAATGCTGGTCCTTTATTTAAGTTTACATAATTATGTTTATTCAATAGGATATTTCATTGAAAGGAAAAAGAAACAAAGTTCCAGGTGGATGAGACTGAATTTTGACCTGTGTAAAGAAACAACATTTGAACCAAAGAAGATGATTGAAGGTGTTGCTTATGAGGTCCGTGTATTTGCTGTTAATGCAGTAGGAATGTCCAAACCAAGTATGCCCTCAAAGGCTTTTGTTCCCTTGGGTGAGTAAACCAGAATATAGAAGTATCTGCACATTTAAAACATTGGCTTGTGTATAAAATTTTAAAGAGCCACATCCAACAGTCCTAACTTTCTGCTTGTAATGTCTTCTTTTTGTGAAGCAAGGGGATGTTTTACGCAGAAGAGCACACGAGTGGCATACAGTGGACAGAATTCATGAGAGAATAGGATCAGTGACAGTCTTGGTCCCTCTGTGTATTCCTTATAAAAATCTCCCATTCTGGAAGCAACCAAGCACTGGAAATTAATTTTTAAAATTGGCCAAAAATCAAATGTCAATATTTTCATGTTGAGTGGCTCAGTGTCATGTGCTATGAACTCCATATGGAGATCTGAGTTTCTTTCACACTTACTCCTTTAGTAATAATACTTAGCACTTGCATAGTGCTTTGCAGTTTCAAAAACCTGTGCAAACAGTAAATTATCCTCTCAACCCATTGTAAGTTGACTGGTGTCAACTCCATTATAGAGATGGCAAAATTGGGGAATAGTAGTTAAGTTGGCCAAAATCATCCAGTAAGTTAGGTAGCAGAGCTAGGATTCAGATTTAAGGGGGTCCTGGGTTCCAGCCCTGTGCTCCATCTACCATACTATGTTAGTGAAATTACATTTCTTTCCCCCAGAACAGCTAACGTGGTTTCAACACCTTTTCTTAGCCAGGGAAAACTAACCACATTGTAAATAGTTTTGCATACCCGACTATTTATTATCTGTAATGTCGTAGCACCTAAGAGCCCTATTCATGGACCAGGATCCTAGTAAGCCCCAACCTGGTTAAACCTGATGGACAGTGTCCCAGAAAGCCATGCTGGCACCTTTGTGGAAACACACATGTTTTTAAATGATTCTGATAAACACAGTTTCCCTGTAGTACACACAGTACCTTATTCTCTAGGTCAGTAGGCAGTGGTGGCCTCCTCAGGGCCCATTCCCAGGGGCTCCAGCCAGTTTGGAGGCCCTTGCAGGAATGCTGGCACCTCTGTAGAAATGGGGGGGCCAGTGGCACTGGGACTGTGGCTCCTCCCTGCTCCCTCACTTCCCCCCAAGGGCCCACCCCCTGGCCAGGCCAGAAGCCAGAGCTGGGCCGTGGTAAGAACTGCCCAGGGAACCAGGACACTGTGGGGAGCCTCAGACCCTCCACCTGCCCTGGGTGGGGGCCAGCGTGGCAAGAGCAGACCCTGTCCATGTCCCTGTCCCTGCCCAGGGGGAAGAGGAGGCCCTGTGGAGAGGGGGGGCTAAGGCCCACCTCAGCCTTGCACTGGGAAGAGTCTGGCGCCACTAGCAGGGTCTGCGCATCATAGCAGGAGCACTTATCAACTTATCAGCTCCCCTGCCGTGAAGCACAGCCCCTTCCAGCACTGCTTCGCGCCTGCCCAATGCTACTATGCCCATGTTAAAAGGTGGGCAGGTATAGCCCTCCCACTTTTAAAAGTGGAAGGCCTTGACCCCCTCCCCCAGTTCCAGCACCCCTAGGCCCCCAGGGTGTGGGGGGCCCAAATGTTCTTTGTGCTCCAGGATCCCAATAAATCTTAATCCGTCTCAGTCAGTAGGGTTTTGCTGCCTTTTACAGAAGACACTCATAGTCCTAGGGAGCATAGGGAAAGAGTGACCTCTCCTCTTCTGAGAGTAACAATACTGTGGTCTGAGGATCTTCTCATCCATCCAAATATACATCAGTGCTGCAGAGCCTGGTAAATGGAAGTTCTGGGAGCAGTTGCTGGAGAGCCAGTATTTTATTTGCTGAGCAGGTGTTTCTTAATTTCTAATGGGACAGAATAAAACACACACCTTTCATAAAGGTGAGAAATAAAGCCTTAAATTCTCCAGTATCTATGCCCTAGAATCTGTTTTGCCACTTTGGGCAGCAATTAGAAGATTCCCGCTTGCTGTATATCATAAGTGCACACTTTAATGCTAATACAAATGTTTTCTTTATTTTTAGCTGTCACCAGTCCACCAACTCTCCTGGCAGTTGATGGAGTAACTGATAGCACCGTTACAATGAAATGGCGGCCTCCAGATCACATTGGAGCAGCAGGTTTAGACGGCTATGTTATAGAGTACTGCTTTGAAGGAAGTAAGTGACAACAACTATAGCATGCTCCTAGTGCTTAAACTAGGTGAGACTTGTCCCACGTTTTCTCCATGAGAGCTGACTCTTGCTTTGAGGTAAAAGTTAGCCATCCAGAATTCTCAAGCTATGGGGTTTCATCCAGGCTCCTTTCTAGCTACTGCACACCTATCCGTTCCTACATTTGATCTGGCATTTCAAAACAACATCCGGTTAGTCTAGTGACTTGGGGGGCAGTGCACTGTGTTGATGTGCAAGAGTTCATTGTTCAGGGGCTTCCACAGCTTGCTCCCTGAGGACATGAAATCTGGCTACACCAGAGAGATTAAATATTTGGATGGATGGGGGAAAAGGAAAAGCAGGACTAATGAACTTCCTAATTGGCAGTTGGAGAAAACTGGAGAACCACATTTTGACATGTTTTGGATTAAAGTCCAGTCACATAGGAACTTGGAGAGTCTATATCTGGTATCTTAAATCTGTTCAAAATACTAACAAAAGGGTTTCTCTGTGTTTGGAATCAATAGTGGCTTCCTCGAGTACCAGTTTCACATACAGAGGACAGACAGCCCTGTGGCTGTGGTATGATATCAAATAGAAGTGGTCCAAGCCACAGAATTCAGATTTGGATTTTGAATGCCCCTTGCATTTGGGAGTGTTCACGTACAGGATTTTTCATTCTGATTTAGAGGCATATAGGAGGATAGGAGGAGTGTAAAGGTGGAAAAGGGGGAGAGAAAATTAAATGAGCGGAGGAAAATAAAGGGAGACAGAGAAGTGCAAACAATATATATCATACAACCGGCAGTTTCACTGTGTAAAGTGATCAAATAGCAAAACCTCAGTGTTTCCCAGTTACATACTTAGCAGAAGCTTTCTTCTGAGTGGACATAGAAATGGAGTCTGGGGGCAGAAAGCAACGAAGGCTGGTGACATCTGGAATGGGTAAGCAAAACTTGACACAGTGGAATAAGCAAACTCCAGTCATTGTGGGCGTCCAAGATGATTATTTCTGGGGCATCCAGGGGAATGAGTCTGCCAGAGAAATGCAAATTTTGATGAACAGTGGTGCAGTTTAGTTCATTTTAACCACTTTTGATGTTATCTATGCTGTAAATCTAAGAACTAGTATAACCATATTACACAAGTCTCTACAAATGAACGCCAGTTTGTGCATTTAAATCAACAGGAGTTTTTCATGAGGAAAGTCTGTAGGATTCAGCCTGAAGGCAAGAGCTGTACAGGATAGAACATATGACCCACAACAGGAAAGCTTTTTGGGATTTAAACACCCCAGTGGAAAAAATAGAGCAGAAAATCAGCCAGATCCTGCATGGTACTGAGTGCCTTTAAATCTCAGTCAAGTCAATGGGAGCAAAGGGTTGTCAGCACCTCTGAGGAAGCCCTCAGCACCTTGTAGGAGTGGGCTGAAAATCCTTAAGGAGCAGGAAAGAAAATTGAAGAAGGTCAGAGGTACTGAGCAGTTGACATAAAGGTAAACACAACTGGAACGGTAGGAAGGGTTTTCCTTCATGGAGGGAGGGAGGGAGATGGGAGAAGGTCTGGAAAGAGGAAACATGCAGTACAAGATCCAAATGAAGCACATACATGATACATTCATATTGTCCTATGATATTTCAAATGCACAGGCATGGATGTTATTAATAAACCCTGTAGAAAACACTGTACTAAGAAGGCAACTGACGACTTAATGAATCTAAGAGCTGCCGTACATTATGCCCTTGTTCTGCACACACAGTTCCCATTGAAGTCAATAGAAGTAGTGGGCAAAAAGAGAAAAATCACGGATATAATATGGCCTTAAGGTCTCAGTACTATGTAGCTCATTGCAGAACAGCACGAGGAATTTTCTCTAATCAGATAAGAGGCTAAATACACTATTTATGATAATACCAGGGATAGTATTGAGAGGGATTTTCCAAATATACATTTAAAGTGGTAGGAGACCAAAGATCCTTGTATACCTGTCGAACAGAGCAAATTCTTTACTTTTTTTCTTTCAGATAGGTTTAAAACATAAGAAGATACAACAAAATGACCGTTGAATCTGTCATTTTGGTGTTACCCACCTCAGATAAAATACAATGATTACAATGTATTTTACATAGATTTTTGTGTGTGTTTGTATATATCTATATATGCCTCACATATATACATATACATTTATATATACACAATCAAAATTATTTATGTATATATTTTATCATAACATTTAGGAAGCAAGCTTTATAGAAAATACAAATAAATAGATATTTAACTTACTGTGTATCCCTTTTTCTTTCTTACACTGTTCTCTTCAGTCTTTTCCAGCGTCTGTTGTCCCTCGGACTAATTTTTCTATAATGTTTAATAATTCTTTTGAATGTCAAGGTCCTTTATGACTGTATCTTTCATCTGTCTGATTCTGCCTTTCTAGCCCGCTTCTTTATCCCTTCAGTAGTATGTTGTCTCTTTCTTGCCCTTGAATGTGGGATTATTAGAGTTTTTTTTTAATCATCAAATTTTTTACAAAAAATCATAGGGTGGTAATAGGGAGAAGGGGGAAAATCATAGAAATATATAGATTACAAGTGTCAGGTGTCACAGGCATTGGTTTGTACCCTAGAAACCTTTATTTCCCAAGTGTAGGGCCTGATCCTGCAATTGGATCCACACAGATGGATCTCTGTAGCCATTCAGAGACCCACTGGCTTCAGTGGGTCCCATGCAGCTGTAAGGTTGCATCCACATGTATCTATTGCAGAATTGGAGCATTGGGATGAATATCTAGAACTGGGCTTGCACTGTAATAACAGGGAATACGTTTGAATGCAGGAGATCCTACCCCAGAGCCAGCCTTTAATATCCAACTTGATTCTTCTTTAAAAAGGGGGTGGAAGGTCTTTTTTCCCCCCTTTATTCCTTGGTGGGGAGAGAAACCTCATCACTCCTGGAGGAATTAAACCTCAGTAATATAGGGACTGACCTAGTTCTTTGTGTCATCTCAGGGTTAGTTAATGAGCTTTTGCTGACTACAGGTGAAATTCATACCTGTACAAAGGGCCTGCACAGGACCTGTGCAACCACTTAGACCTGGGTCTATTTTGAAAGCTAGCAATTTGGCAGCTTACAAGGTTTTCAGTTGAATTGGCTCAGATTCTTGCCATCACATCCACCCACCAGCATGCACCAGAACCAAAATAATGGATTTTTAAAATTGTGGAAATTACAGAGCCCATGATTCTATGGCCATGACAGCTGTAACCTTAGGGGTTACCTTAAATTAACTTTTATTCCTGCGCTCTGCTATTCTTCTTTCTTTCCTTCCCATTAGTTAAATTTGTCCTCTCTCAAACATCTTTTTCATTCCTTCCCTTTTTCTTTGTCCTCCCTCTCTCAATACTCTTTCTTGCCATTCCCTCCTTTTGTACTATATTTCCTTCTCTCTTTTTTCTCCATTTCTCTCCTCAAACTCTTCTTTTTTCTCTTTCCTTTCCCCTTTTCATGACTGATCAATCCAAAAAAACATTTCTTCTGTCTCACCTGCCACCTTTTCCCTGAGCACCATGAATAGTTCAGAAGAGCATCTCTTCTTCCCCATTAGCCATCTCTAGGGCCATAATCACCCTGAATAGTAGCTCCCACGCACCTTCAAAGTTAAAACTGGCCCAAAGAAGAGGTCCTGTTGTGCCAAGCCACATGTAGTTTGAGGGACAAGTTGTTTATCCAGATATGATTAGGCCTCATTTCTGTTCCCACCTGAGCACAAACTGGGACCAAAACGCGTTCTGGAGCCACTAGAGGTTTTACTGTAGGGATGCTCAAATGGAGTGAGGCAAATGCCCTGATGCTCATGGGTTTAAATACCTGGATGCACTTCCCAGTTCATTGAGAGATTCAGGCACAAAGCACCCAGGCCAGGGGATAGGGCTGAAGACAGCAGAGCAGTGGTATGAAGAAGAATGGGGACCTGATGCAGAGAGAAGATAGTACAATGAAAACTTCCTTGAGTTATCCTATTTGGGTCAGGTTTGGTTCGTTCTTCTTCAACCTCACATTATGGGTTGAGCCTTGGCCTTAGTAAACCATGGACGAAACCAGTTAAACTACTCTGCTTACCTGGAAGAGTACTACTTATACCAGCTTTATTCTGGTGACTGTCCCTCACCCCAGATGCACTTTGCCTGCAAACTCCCTGATCACCCTACAGGTTCCTCCTCTGAATCTTCAGGGAGCAGTACAGCTCTATGCATAACTACTAACAGGGAATGCTAACCACTGACAATACTCCTGTGTGAAAGTGGGTGTCTGATTAATTTTAATGATGGACTCTCACAAGGTATATCGGCAGATCTGTGTGATGAATTGGTGGAGGCAACTTATGACCTGGAAGGTACAGTACTCAATGAAGGTTATAAAACTTTCTTACGCATACCAAGACAGATTTCTGAGAGCCTAACTGACTTTGGGGGCCATGAACCTCCAGAACCTGCAGCTTTACTTACCAACAGAAAGATCTAGGAGCATTCAGATGATGGGGAAAGGATCAGGAAACTGAATCCCTGACTCCAACCTTCTTGTGTTTAGTTGGAAGAAATTCTTTTAAACAGAACTGTGTTTAATCTCTTCCTAAGAGCGGGTCATCCTTATAAAAATGTATCCAATATTCTTCAGTTATTCTCCAGTGCACTAAAGCTTATAATAGTGTAACTTGTCTTGACGGCCAATACCACAGTGGTGTGTTTTTTTCTTTATAAGCGAAGTTAAACTCCTGACTTGTTGCTATAGCAATCTGACTCTGAATGTCAAAAAGCTAGGGATCTTAAAGTGATCCAAATTTGGAGGGGAGGGATGAGGGAAACTGTGTCATATGTAACCTGGGCTTTTCTAAAAATACGTAATTTTGCAATGGATCCACGAATTCTATGTGACTGTATTACAGCAAGATGAAAAAACTGAGAACACTGGAATCATTTGAAGAACTCTGATCAGTCTTGTCCTTATTTCATAAAGTGATAAGCAGAGAGTCTGTTTTTCATGGCAGCCCTATTTGTTAAAATTCTAAAGCAGCTAAATAACAAATACTTCATTAATTAGCATTAGAGCGAACAATAGAATGCAGTTAGATCATATAAAACATTTCTGTCCATACTTAGACCTCAGAACACTCTACAATTGTAAGTAAATATCACTAACTTCATCTTACAAATGGGACGACTGAGGTACAGAGAGCTTTGGTGACCTACCTATGGCCAGTCAGTGGCAGAGCTGGGGGATAGAACTCAGATTGCTAATCCTAGGCCCTGTCCATGAACCATGCTGTCTCCCAAATGAAGCAATAGCCATAGGAAAACTGACATTTCATAAATAGCTAATTATGTGCTACTATCCTCTATACACGACCGGTGTGATTTTAAAAAGTGCTCAGTGCTGGTCTAACTGTGCTCCCACTGAAGTCAATGGTAAATTTTTCATTGACTTCAACAGAAGCAGAGTTAGGCCAATGCTGAGTGCTTTTGAAAACCACACTCTATAGGCCCTTGTTTTTTATCAACAGACTTTTAATGGATTTCTTTAATTACATCCTGTAATTACTGTTCACATGTATTTACTTTTTAAAAAAGATAATGCTGAGTATCCTTAAAAACATTTCCCTCCTTATTATCTCTGTATTAATCCAAATCAGTGTCATATATTAGCATTATTAGAGAATAAAATCGTTACTCAGCAACAGTCTCTGTGCAGTTGTTGGCTATACTGTAAGTTTTCTTGATGGAGAAGTGATTATGTGTATAATTCTGTAATTTTGCCCCCTCTTTTTCCTGTTTCCTAACCCAGCGGAAGAATGGCTAGTGGCTAACCCCGAACTGACGGACAAAACAAGGTACACCATCACTGACCTGCCAGCTGGTTCCAGAATTTTCGTGAGAGTAAAAGCTGTGAATGCTGCTGGTCCCAGTGAACCTAGATTGCACCCACAACCTATTCTAGTCAAGGAAGTGATAGGTGAGCTACACCACTGTTTCTCTCTTCTCTCCCCAATACACACACACTTTCAGCGTTCATGCTTCCTCTTTCTTGTGACTAGCACCTGCAGTTGGAAACTGCAGAAACACTGCCATACAGTCACATGCTGAAACCATGCCAATGCAGTACTGCAAACTCCAAGCATTCAAAAATCATGAGACTGCCTTAGAAATAATACATTTTGGGTTGTTTTTCTTTGCCTTCTGGTTTGTTTGCGTTTTTTTGAAGCCTTAGGCCTCATGTTTTCAAGCTTCTTTCTACAGCCAAGAAGGCTAGAAGTTTGCTTTTTTCTTTTAATGAAAGTTGAGATTCTCATGTACTCACAGGACTCCAGGAGCTGGGGCTTAAAAAATAATAAACAGCACACCAAATCTGATGAGACTCTTGATAAAATTGCAAGAATTGGCAACACTAATGCTGGATAGAACAAGCTGCAGGCACAGTGGTGAAAGTAGGCCACATCTATCACTTCAATTTGCTTTTTCATCACCTCAAAAAGTGGAAAGAACAGTAATGCAGAAAGACATGGTTACATTTACATTCAGTCTCATTCCCTTCTTATGCTGCTGACCAGTGATCACATGGGCAAGATTTGAAATTTGAGAGCTAGTAATAAAGCTGTATTTGACCGTCCGTTCATATACACTTTGTTGTCCACTATTGGATCTGTACAACTGCCCTGGCACCATGTGAAGTGATTTACCCCCCAATATCTTTGTAGCCAGTGGGACCAAAGGTAGTTAGTTGTACATTGCCTCTGCAAGTGTCCAATCCAGGGGGCTGCCAGGGCTGGTTTGTCTTAGCATAAATTAGAGCAGTTTAGCATGGGGGCCAATATATCAAGCACGGATCATGAAAGAGTAGCAGCACTCTGAACATTTGACACACTCCCACGGCCCTTTCCTGTGGTGGGAGACTCCTCAGCTGGCCAGATAGTGCAGTTTTAAAGACCTTCTGAACCACTGGAATAGCACAGAAGGGCTTTAGCATGAGCTGTGTCTGGCCCTTCGTCTTTTTATGTAGTTTGATCATTTTTAACGGTGTCCATCACTACCTACCCATTAGCCTATCAGTGCGCTCAGCACTTTCTAAAAAATAGGGCCCCTTTAAGGTGTCTTAAGTTGGGAACCCAAAAGTGGAGGCATCCAGTTCACATCTCACTTCAGAGAAATGTAGGCCATAGGTTTTAATGTTACTAATGTTGGTGCTCACCAACATTGTTAAATTCAATACCACAGTTAAAAACAAAAACTCGCTTTTTTTTTTTTTTTTTTTTTTAGAACCTCCAAAGATTCGTCTACCAAGACACTTAAAACAAACCTACATTCGAAGGGTTGGAGAAGCTGTGAATCTTGTTGTGCCTTTCCAGGTAAGAAACAAAGACACAGTTATTAATGCTTATTTTTCTTATATTGTGATTGTTAGAACTGCATGTTATACAACTGTGGTGGGGCATGAAGCTAATTTAAGCAGAATTAAATCCTGGACAGCCAGGACACCTGCCAGATGGCTCTTTCTGTGCCTTCTGAAATCAGATTGTGCTCAGCTGAAGACTGAATTTTGTAACTAGCAAACAGTGCTGATCTGTTGTTCACAGAATACCCATAATCTCCAATGTAGACCTGCCATTACACACAAGATAATCACTAGCACAGCACAGAGCAGTTGCAATAGGCGGACAATGATAAGATATGGCGCCTAGAGCTGAAATGTGACATTTATTCTCTGTCTTGCTTTGGGGGTGTTGTGAAGTTTCACCAACCCACCAGAATCTTTGTGCAACAATGCCTCATAGAGCCCCTAGGAAGCACAGCTGTTAAACCAGAACTTCCAAGGATGCAACATGCACTTTCTACTCCAGCTGGTTAGCTCTGCTGGCTGGAGGCAGGGCCATAGCCTGACCTTATCCAACACCCTCTGCAGAGGCTAGCTGTTCCAGTAACACTTGTCTGCAGAGTCCTTGATCTGCTGAGTGCAAGGACCCCTACTGTGTCCAGACCTTATGCTTTCTCCTTCCTTTGTGCACATAGACAGATGCCGGGCAAAATATATGCTATAGGAAATGCTACTCCTGGTAAATAAAAGTACTACTGTGTGGTGTATACACTCAGCCAAAATACTCTGAAAGGACTGAGGTTACCATATTTGGACAGCACTCCTGAAATTCTCGTTTCTAGAAGAGCAAACTCCCAGTAGTGACATTGCATGATCAACAAGTTAGTGTCTATTGATATCGCACTGTGATTCTCTTAGGGCATCTGCTTCTGAGAACCACTGAAAACAAAATAATATTGCCCATTAAGTTCAGAAAAAAACAAGTATATGAACACGTGACTGCCTCTGAATTGCCTTGTGTTTAGAGTTATCTGCTTTTTCTTTAAAGAGTTTCCACCATTCTGGTTCAAGAAGACTTTTATTTTGTCTTTGCGACAGCCTAACACCTCTTTCTCCTCCCAGAAGCACACTTCAGTTGTTCCATGGCTTTTTACAGGGAAGACCAAGGCCAAAGGTATCTTGGAAGAAAAATGGCGCTTCCGTAGACAAGAATCAAATTAACATCCGCAACAGTGAAAATGATACTATCATCTTTATCCGAAAGGCAGAGAGGAGCCACTCTGGAAAATATGACCTGAAAGTGAAAGTAGAAAACTTGGTGGACAAAGCTACAATAGATATTCAAGTAGTTGGTATGTTTAAAAAAATAAGAAAATGTATTTTGGCAAAGCAGACTCCAAAAACTTGTTACCAGTGTGCTGGAAAACATGAGATTTCCAGTTACAGCCTCCTCTGTACCATGGTACCTCTCTACTTCAGATCACTTGGCCAGAGATTCTGAGTGAGGTCCTCAGCTAGTATAATTGGGGACCTCTGTACAAAACGTCCGTACCAGCCTGAACATTCCAGTCGCACCCTAGAATCCTACACTACTTCACTGTTTGTAATGGATTTTTATGTTCCATATTTGTCAGAAAAACTGAAGCTTTTTACGTTAAGGTGGCACTCAGTCAGATCTGATACAGCTCTGTTGCAGCAAGAGTTAGTTTCTCACAAACATGACTTGGAAGAGACCATCAGTATTAGAATCATAGAATATCAGGGTTGGAAGGGACCTCAGGAGCTTATCTAGTCCAACCCCCTGCTCAAAGCAGGACCAAGCCCCAGTTTTTGCCCCAGATCCCTAAATGGCCCCCTCAAGGATTGAACTCACAACCCTGGGTTTAGCAGGCCAATGCTCAAACCACTGAGCTATCCCTCCCCCCCAAAAAAAGCCTTATGATGGAAAAAAGAGAGACACCTGGGAAATCTCTTACACTATCTATCTATATCTTATAGGTGAAGCTGGTAGTACAGTCTATACTTAAGCGTGCCTGAGACTTCCCATTATAAGATCAAGTTTTCATTTGCTTATATCTTTGCAAAAATAGTAGGTGATTGTGTAACTGAAAACTGTATCATAACACATGTGCACAGTGGAATCAAACTAAAGGTTGCACAGGCAACTTGAATTCTGGCATTTCCTAAATTTTGAGTGCTTGACTTTGCAGTCTTCTTTTAGCATTGTTTTGTATGTGTAAGATATATATCTACAGCTATCTAGATATAGATAGAGATAGAGATATATCATATCTGAGAGAGAGAGAGAAACAGAGAGCAGGCATAATGGAAAGATGACCGTGCCATATCATCATTACAGATCGCCCTGGCCCACCACATGTTGTAAAGATCGAGGATGTTTGGGGAGAGAATGTTGCTTTAGTCTGGCAGCCACCAAAGGATGATGGTAACGCTGCCATTACTGGGTACACGATTCAAAAAGCGGACAAGAAGAGCATGGTAAGTTTTATAAAAGATGTTTGACTCAGTTTAAATCCAACAGTCACCACGTTCTTTCTTTTAAATATAAAAAGCCCTATTTACATGGACAAATGTCGATGATTGAGGCATTGGATCATTACAGAACCACACCACTACTCAGAAAATCTCGAAAGTTCATCAGAAAATCCCAGTGTCCACAGTACTCAAAGTTTATAAATGAGAACATGTGTATTTTCAAATCTGTGTTCAGATTAGAGATAAGAAAAGGAGTATTTGTGGCACCTTAGAGACTAACAAATTTATTTGAGCATAAGCTTCCGTGAGCTACAGCAGCTTATGCTCAAATAAATGTGTTAGTCTCTAAGGTGCCACAAGTACTCCTTTTCTTTTTGAGAATACAGACTAACACGGCTGCTACTCTGAAACCTGTCATTATGCAAAGCGCAGATTAGAGATGGTGCAAGTGAGGGGGACAGGTGGGAGTAGCTCGGAATCATTTGTCTAAACCCCTCAGGGTTTGCGGGGAGCTCAGAGAAATAATTCTGTTTTGTTCCCTCTGGAAATAGAGAATCAAAATCCCAAATGCTCATTTTGGAGGCAGTGTGGCCCCGCAGATAGTCCACTAGATGGTTAGGAGATCTGAGTTCTATTCCCAGCTGTCACTGGCCTGCTTGGTGACCTGGGACAAATCCCTTCACTTCTCTGTACTACACTTCACAAATTAGGTAAGTATCATTAACCCTATTTTACAGATTGGGATACTGATACTTACCCAATATGTAAAGTGCTTTAAGATTTACAGATGAAAAGTGCTATAGGAGAGCTAATTATTGTTGTTATAGCACAACCAAGCCCCTGTTTTATAGCTCTGTAAAAGACAGCGGTTGGATTTCTACATTTAATAGATACTGCAAGTTTGGACATTGTGAATCTAAGAGATATGAACCAGTTTGCATTAGAAGAATACTAATATCCTGACCTGCTGTGTGACCTTTTACCAGTCAGTTCACCTCCCTGTGACTTTATTCCCCCTCCCACCCTTCATCTTTCTTTAGATCATAAGCTGTTCAGGCCAGGACCTGTCTCTGATTATATCCATACACTGTGCCCAGCACAATGGGGGCCCATCTCAGTTCAGACTTCTAGGTGCTACTGTAATACAAAATAAAATAATAACTAGTGTCCAAAGTATGCTCTTTGCTCATAGGGCAGTGATTCCATGTTATCTCCACGCTGTCTGTGACAAGAATTTTCCTGTAATAGTACCAAGTGGGATTTTAAATAATGATTGTTTCCAAAGGTATATTTTCTTAAAACAGTTGCCTCTGAAGAAAGGGAGTCCCAAGTTCTTTCAAGTGGATGATCCTTTCTGAGCGCTATGAGCTATATTACTGGGAAGTCTAAAATAATGTGGCTCTGCAGGTTTAGTACATATCAGTACAATCTCTGGCACAAGATACTTACACAAATATATACTGTGAGAAAGGAAGACAACTGGAAGGGGTGGCATAAATAAAAGAGAGAGCATTTTCATGGTCATATTCTGCTTTATGTGAATAATATTTTTAGCATTAGACTTGCTGATCTCACTAGGTGGATATTGTGTACCAAGATCAAATTTAAATTTGATATTTAAAGAGATGCCTTTCATCTAAACATGGGTCTCTTGCGAGCTATGCAGATAGATGCCTGAAGCAGTATGCACTGGAGTATATAATACTGCCCAAGAGATGAGTGTTGTGCCAGAAATCACAGGAATTCAGAGCTGATGAAATCACATCCACAGGACTTTGTTACAGAAAAAACAACAACCCACATGCCATACATTGAATGCTTATTTCTGTCCTGTAACTTTGTCCCAGGAACTGCCTCAAAAACTAATTTAACAAACAGGGTTTTTTAGCTGTTTGTTGCACTGTGTCAGTGTCCCTTATTTACACATGATTTCTCAAATTTAAATCAAGAATGAATTGGAAGTCATATTTTTATCAAATAAATTACCTCGTGGCTACTGCCATGGGAGACCTGGCCTCTTCCAGTCGCATGAGTCTAGCTGGGTGAGCTTTACACACTGCTCTCCTTAGACCGTACTGTTGCTACTGCTAAAGAAAAGAGCCTCTAAGATCCAGTCACTGTGCTGATCGAGTGTCTGTAGTTTGGGCAGTATGCACTGCTCCTCCTACCCTATCAACTCTTCTTAAATCATGAGAAATCACCAGAATGGAATCATACTTCCCATAATCATATTGTTCATTTAGCCTAGTGCCAGAGGAGGCAGATTTGTACTGGGACGTACTGGGCTCTTGGAGGTTGACACACTGGAACTTCTAGTTGTTAGTTTTGTTGTTGTTTTGCAGTCACTTGCTTTCTTATTTGCAGCAATACTTTCTCTGTCAGCAATATGAAATCTGAGTGGCAGAGCCTGCCTTTCTTCTCTTGCACAATAGGACCTTTGTAATAGTGCATTTCCTATAATTATCCCGCCTGACTAACCATCAGCATGTGACAATTTAATAGGGTTCACTTTCCATTCACCCTTCATAGCACAGTGGTGAATTGCTTGTGACTCTTCCGTCATCACCCAGTTATTCTGTAGTGATTAGCTTAGAATTCATTGCCATTAACTCAGTTACTGTGTTATGCCTTACTGGTTATATAAATTCCTTAGAATTTGTTCTCATGCTTTCATATGCACCGTGGCTATTCTAAACCCTAGCTGTTGATAAATGAAGTGTGTTGCAGGCAAACTCAGTCTGTGTTTGTGTCTTGCAGGAATGGTTCACTGTAATTGAGCACTACCACCGAACCAGTGCCACCATTACTGAACTCATCATAGGAAATGAGTACTACTTCCGGATCTTCGCTGAAAACATGTGTGGCCTCAGTGAGGACGCGACAATGACCACAGAGAGTGCTGTGATCGCAAAGGATGGTTAGCTGTCCATTATGTTCTGAAGGGGGAAGGGTGGGTTTCAGAGTGGGGAAGAGAATAAGAGACAAAAAGATTTGAGTCTCCACTGTTAGTACCTGGTGTAGCCACTTACTCCAGTGCAAAGTGAGTGTAAATTGCTGCCATTCCAGTTTGGTAGTGTGTGGCATTCACTGCGCGCAACTACAAATTATGGGACAAGCAACAAACCAGGGGAGGATGACGCTTGATTTTAAAGGGTAACATCAGTTCCCCTCTCAATTCTGAATTATGTATCTGAGCTTTCAAACAGTTTAAAGTAGAAACGAAGGCGTTGTTGTAATCTGTACATTAACCGTTGTAAAGTAGAATGGCAGTGAGCATGACCTGAGTTCAGGAATGCTCAGTCTCTCCCATACAGTATGTACAGTGAAGGCAGTTGGCTTAAGTTTAGAGAGATGAGTGACAACAGTCGCTTGCTGTATGAGCCAGTGCTAATGGCATTCCTGCTGGCAGTGCAGAACTTTGTTCTCTCACTCGAAAGAAAAGCATCTCCATTCTGCCCATCAAAAATGGGGACTGCCTAAGAAAACTAAAAACAAAGCTGGCATTTCTCCATGAGATCGCTCAGAGCTGAAATAGTTTTCTATTTAAAAGTGGGGTGGTGGTGGTCAGAAGAGGGAGCTGTAGAAATTGTTTCTTGTCACTGAAAATTCACCCCTGTGCCGAGGGCCAGCACAAGGCCGATGCACCTGTGAACACCTGTTGGAGAGCCTAAGTAAGGTGTAAGTGGTGCGTAGCCCTTGGTGCTGGCCCTTGGTACTGGGTGAATTTCACCCCATATGTCCATTCTATGCATCAGCGTAATTTACAGAGAAAAATAATTTATTTACTACTGTCAGCACCACAAGGGCAGATACATTATCAGTGAGAAAGCCAGCTCGACTAGATTTTATTTGATACAGAATCAACACATTTTCTGCTGTCTTTATTGGTGGTGCTTGTGCAGTATAAAGCAGAAGAGCATCTGGCTTTTCAGAGACTGGGCCAGCCCAAGTTTACTGTACTGGCAGTTAGGAAATACTAGTTGTAGATGGAACAAATTAGGAAAAGAAATCAATGACAAAAATAAATGTGGAACATTAAGTGACATTTTATAATCACTGCTTTGATCATTCTTACCAGCCCGCTAATCAGTATTCATATAGTTGTACAAAGTGTGTGTGTGTAATTGCAGGCATGCACACAGAGTATATACATTATACTTAATATACCATGTATTTATACAACAAGGGAAGATTTTAAATCCTCTGTACAGTATGATCAGAGACTACAGCAGAGGTGGGTAAACTACGGCCCGTGGGCCACATCCAGCCTGCGGGACCGTTCTGCCTGGCCTTTAAGCTCCTGGCCAGGGAGGCTAGCCCCCAGCCCCTCCCCTGTTGTCCCCCCTCTCCCGCAGCCTCAGTGTGCCGTTCCACCAGCGCTCTGGCCCGCCGCTCCAGCCGGGCTGCACGGGCAGTGTGGCTGGCTGCCGCAGGGCCGCGAGCTCCTGTTGCTCTAGGCAGCATGGTAAGGGGGCAGGGAGTGGAGGGGGGGGTTGGATAAGGGGCAGGGGGGTTCTGGGGGGCAGTCAGGGGACACGGAGCAGGGGGCGGTTGGATGGGGCAGAGGTTCTGGGGCAGGGCAGTCAGGGGACAGGGAGCAGGGGGTAGTTGGATAGGCATGGGAATTCCGGGGGGGCTGACAGGGGCCTGGGATGTGGATGGGGTCGGGACAGTCAGGGGACAGGGAGCAGGGGGCGTTGGATAGGGGGTGGGGTCCCGGGGGGGTGGTTAGGGGCAGGGGGGTCCCAGGAGGGGACGGTCAGGGGACAAGGAGCAGGGGGGGTTGGATGGGTCGGGAGTTCTGAGGGGGATAGTCAGGGGGCAGGAAGTGGGAGGGGGCAGATGGGGGTGGGGGCCAGGCTGTTTGGGGAGGCACAGCCTTTCCTACCCGGCCCTCCATACAGTTTCACAACCCCGATGTGGCCCTCGGGCCAAAAAGTTTGCCCACCCCTGGACTACAGTGACTTTCCAGGCTCAAATCTGCTCACTGCTGCTAGTGAGAATGAGTGCAATAAATGGAGTTACATTGGTGTATATAAAAGAGTGCAAACTAGAGCAGACTCACTCTTTACAGTTGAATACTGTTGAAAACAGTATGAAATGCTAAACTTTGTTCTAACAGCTCCGAACGTCTTGTATTTATTTCACAGGTAAAGTCTACAAAAATCCAATTTATGAAGACTTTAATTTCACCGAAGCACCAATGTTTACTCAACCTTTAATTAACACATATGCTGTAGCTGGTTACAATGCTACTTTGAACTGCAGTGTTCGAGGAAATCCAAAGGTATGGCATACCACTTAATAACATCAGTGAAGGGAAAGGAGAGTTTAATCAGACACTGATATTTTCTAGTACTGTTCCTGTTCTTATAATTCACACACATGCTCTAAGGAGAATCAGTGGGCTAAAGAATAGAGCAAGAGTCAGGATTCCTAAGTACTCTTCTCCGTTCTGCCATTGATTTGTTGTACCGCAATGGGCAAATCACATCTCCTTCTGTCTCAGTTTACCCCTCTGCAATGTGAGTATTATGAGATTTACTAAATCCACAGATTATCCTAATGAAAATGTGGATTTTTCCAAACTGATCAGGCAAATGTAGGGTTGCTACTTCAGTAACTCACAAGAGCTGCATGGTCAATACATCAATAAGGATTTTGGTTTAAAACAAAATACTCTTTATAATTATAAATATTCATATTTATATTATAGTACCACCCAAAGGCCCAGTCAGGATCTGGGTCACATTGTGCTAGGCACTGTACAAACACATGGTCCTTGCCCAACTGAGTTTATCTCTCTCTTTGACGAATTTTTCCAGAGTAGAAAATTGAACTGACCCAGTAAAATCAGAATTCAGAATTTTTATTTAAAAGCGTTCTCTGATCCACCATTCACTTCCAAGGTTTTTGATTAAGTTCTACGCATTGGTTACTAGTAAAAAAAAACAGCTTTATTGACCAACCTAGAATATTTAGATCTTGAAAATTATTAGTCGTTTAATATTATATGGTACACCCTTTGTAATGTAACTGATCTACATTTTTGCCCACCCAAAAATATTACCTTGATTGAATTCAGCTAAATTATAAGGGCCACAGGGAGCTGTGCTTAAAAAAACAATGGCATGATAAAGCCCTAATTTATTTTTATGGATGGACTACAACTTCCCTTTTGTCAATATTTTTTTCATTGTATATCAGTAATATATCATTCAACTTTAATACAAGGTAACAGAAAGAGATTAACATTTAATTCCCTATATTTGTGTGCACTTTTTACCACAGCCCAAAATAAGCTGGATGAAAAACAAAGTGACTATATTAAATGACCCAAGATACAGAATGTTTGGTAACCAAGGGGTCTGTACCTTGGAGATCCGCAAACCCAGCCCTTATGACGGAGGCACTTACATCTGCAAAGCAGTCAATGAGCTTGGAGAGGCAGCGGTTGAATGCAAACTGGAAGTGAAAGGTAAGGTTTCTAAGATCAGAGCTAATCCACTCTTTCTTTAGATACAGTATATATTAGAGTCAAGAGTGCAGTAAGCAAATGCCAGGGGGTATATCCTACCACCATTTTTATTCAAATATCCATTGACTTCAAGGGTTGTTTCGTGAGTGGACATGACCCTTAGGGACCAGAAGGTGTACTGCTTATGTGACAAACTTTAGCACGACTCTCAGATGTACAGCACATGCCACAAGCATTAGGCAAGGAACAGTTTTGGATGGGAGGAGAATCTGTAAAGGATGCCAAAAGGAGTCAAACTAAACACGGCAATAAAGTTGGTCAGCCTTAAACAAACGAAAATAAAAGGAGGTGGAAGAGGAGCTTGGAGCAGAACTGGGTAGAACTGGGGGGCTGGATCAGAGCTGTTGAAGGTGGGGGAAGGGGCTTGGAGTGGAGCTCAGAGGGTGTGGATCACAGATGGGAGGATGGGGGTTACAGGGGGTTGGAGCAGAGCTGGGGGAGGGCTTGTACAGGCCTGAAATGGGGCTGGAGTGGGATCAGGAAAATAGGAGGCAGGAGAGGAACTAAAAGAGCCTGCGGGGGTGACTGCATAGGGACTGGGGGAGCTGGGGGCTGAACTGAAGGACTCTGGAGGATGGTTGAGGAAGAGCTGGGCTGGGGCCGGATCAGAAATAGAGCAGGGTGCGTGGGCCCGGGGGGGAACTGTGGCAGGTACTCGGGACATGTAGCGGGCCTCGAGGGAGCTGGAGGGAATCTTTCAGGAGCTGGGGGGTGGGATGGCTCGATTGGGGCTGTGGGGGAGCTAGTGGTCTAGAGGGACAGGAGGGCTGGAAAGGAGGTAGGGGATGGGGGCTGGATTGGGTCTGTGGGGGACCTGGAGAAGGGCAGATTTCAAAATCGGAAAAGGGCTCCCTAACCTATTCTTGCCCCAGGGTACTCTGAGGCTTTGTTGCACCACTGATCTAGATAGTTCTTCCACTGTCCAGTGCAGGGTTATTCCCTACAGTATATTTTCCTAGTGTTTTGCCCAATGTACTTTTAAATGCATCACGTAATGGCACGTCCACTAGTTCCCTAAGGAGAATCTTTCACTGGTTTATGGGTCTTATTATTGTATTTGTTTTTAGGAAAAATACATATAGAGAATCATACTGATTTTGCAAACAGATATGAAGGGGAAAAAGTTGGTCAGATTTCTGCAACCTTGAGAATATCTCTTTAAATCCATTAAATGAATATATT
Source organism: Natator depressus (assembly GCF_965152275.1). Classification (NCBI taxonomy): domain Eukaryota; kingdom Metazoa; phylum Chordata; order Testudines; family Cheloniidae; genus Natator; species Natator depressus. The sequence goes on from NC_134234.1 coordinate 247,721,403, forward strand.
TTATGAATTCAAGATGTTTTAGTATTGACTGCAGGTATTGTGAATGGTCCTAAGGCCCAGTCCAACACTGAAGTCAATGGGATTTGAATCAGACATGCAGTAAATGGTCTAAAAAGCATATTTTCATAGGATTACCAGTTCATAAAAGACTTACTCTGTAGCCATTATTTTGTATGCAGTGAAAGCCAATATATTTAACTTTTCTATATTGTTTGCTTTCTGTTTCTTTTGGATTATGATTAGCATTGTCTCTCATTTCTGATATATCTTGTCACACAGCTCAAATATGGTAGCAAGGAAGTAATGACATAACTGGTCTGTTCATAAAGTGGTGTGTTCATCTAATGAGAGTGGTAGTAAAGCCACATTTCTTGACTGTCCTGATACCTTTTTACTATATTCTGGCAGGTGAAAGTGATGTCCTCCATTCTAGATGTATACAGTCTGTTTCTTAATACCAAGCAAGGCTCCCTGTTTCACAGCACAGCAGAAGATTATACGGCCTAACAAAGACAGCCATTGATCACTAAAATCTAGAGGCCAAGTTAGACTAATCTTTCATTATAACTCATAAGCCCCCAAGCCCTAAATACCTTACCAGTAGTTACCTTCAACTTTTGAATCTTTAATATTCTGCTCACAATAAAGTGGTCAAAATAACACAATTCTATGATCACAGTAAGATCTCTCTGTCTCTCTGTGTGTCCAATGACTTAACAGGGTGCTTTTCCCCTACAGAATAGCTTTTAATTAAATTAAAATAGATCATATCAAACATGTTCAAACAGAAGAAACAATGTTGGTTAATATTTGTCAAATTTAGGAGTCTTAAGCATCCATAGATGTTACTGTTGCCAAAGACTGTGTAGCATTCTTCAGTAAACCCAACAACAGTGTTGATAATAACTGTACAAGGGAAAAGATCCAGTATGGTGCTTTTGTTGAGTGTGAAACCCTATACTCTGGAATTCTTTGCTACTAGACATCAGGATGAATTATAGTCTTGCCACTTTTAGTATATGATGCAAGACCCACCTCTTTATTTAGGCTTTCCCTGGTATCTAAGCCACAGGTTACTTTGCAACATTGACCTGAAAATCATTGACGAAGAATTGGTCCTGCCCTGAACAGTGGTTTATTGAGGAATGAATGAGAGATTTTGCCATTCTGATCAATATTGATGTGAATCTCGTTTCTTTACATTTGGCATTTACAAATTGATGTTTGAAGTGTAAAAAGGCTTAGATCATTTTTCAGTGGGTCTGTTATGCTCAGTAATGTAGTTAGGTAGAACTTTAATGTCTATGATGCAAAAAGTAATTACCAGCTACATTTGAGATGACCTCTTTGAGCCTTTCCCTGATGGGAATTTGATCTGACACCACCCACCTCTTACTACTTTTTAAAAAAATGAATTTATAAGACTCTAGTCCGGTGCGCTGGATATTGCACAAAAAATTGCAAACAATCCAAAATACTGCCACTGATGGCCATGCCTACCCCCATCCATGCCTGACTAATTCAACACCTCTCTTGTTGATTGACTGGTTTTTAAATGGTTTTAAATGGTTACGGTTTTTAAATCCAAACTCATATTAACCGTTGGGCAGTCCAGCGCACCCCCGCTCCCCAACTCATGAGGCATGCAAATCCTTTTCCCCTTCCTAATCCCCAATTAGGGACCACGAATCATCTCTCTTGTTTATATTCCTTCCTTTCAAGTAGCATATTTCGCCATTAATTTCATCACCTTTCAAAAGAAGCATGTTGTTAGACTCAAATACAGTACATCTGTTGTGAGGTTTCAGTCTGCTGCTATTAAAGTCAGGGAGAGTTTAACCACGGCATTCAACAGGAGTAGGATCAAGCCCATAATCAGCAATTGTACTGAACATAAGAACGGCCAGACTGGATCAGACCAGTGGCCCATCTAGTCCAGTATCCTCTCTTCCAACCATGGCCAGGGCTGGATACTTCAGAGGGAATGAACAGGACAGTGCAATATTTTCAGTGATCGATCCATCTCTTGTTGTCCAGTCCCAGCTTCTGGCATCTGTGCATTAATAAACAGTCCGGGTTTGCTATGTGAAAGAGAGACAAACGCAGTGGGTATCACACATAGCCAGATTGTAAAAACGTAACTTTACCAGTGTTCCCCCATCCATCCGCTTATATGCTGGTTGTGCGCTCTGTTGACCTTCCCAGCCCATCTGCTACCTCAGCAAGAGCAATCAGATGCTTCAGCAGCACAACCACACAAAGAAAAGTGATCTCTGGAGGAAAGGCATTCTGAGTCAATGGAAACAGATCTTTGGGTGTATATTTTTTTAAAATGTAACTTCTGCTTTACTCCAGGAAGTAAAACATTAGGGCCTGAGTCTACAGTCATTTTTCAGGCAAAACATTATTGATTTCAAAGTGAATTTTTCCTGGGCAAGGACTGCAGGGTCAAAGTTATAATTTAAGGGATGTTACATGATTGGTGAGTTTAACAGTTACAGTAGTGTCACTACTTTTTTTTCTGGATAGCACATCATGTTAGACAGATATACACTATACAAGAATATATGTTGCACTAACTCTGTTTTCTAAATAGTCTAGAATTTCTTTCATCTGTTTCTGAGCTGTTAGTAATCTCTGTTTTAACACGTAGACCTATTCCTAGGAATGTCACAAAAATATCATGGATACAGTGTACTACTCATATTTTATATGGTATCTAAATAAATGAAAAGTTATGGTAATAGCACGGTATACCAGTAGTGCATTACAATTTTATTCTTTTATCACTTTGCATCTATCATCTTAGGCTTCAAATCTAGGCTATCAGGAGTTACAAATTTTACCTCATTTCTTTAAACATTTTATTGACTATAATAGACAAATAGAATAACAAGTATTTCATTTTACCATCAGTGAAATGTTTTCTGTTCATAAATGTTATTTATTTCTGATAAACCACAGCATTTGCTTAATCTTTTTCAGGTCTATTAGATGTACTTAAAATGGCAAACAGTTGAGCTATTTACTACAATAGCATGACAAGTTTATTTGTCTACAAGGGTGCTGAAAAAGTTCATGCTGCACTTTGTAAAAGATCTTAGTTAAGAAAAAAAGTTCTATCTGAACTATGTTTTGGAAGATGACAAACTATATAAACACAGAATTCCATTAAAACTATTATCGTATTTTTCACACATCCTCTCCCCCAAAGAAAATTTTTAAAATATTTTTTACAGTTCCTTGGGCTAGATTCCTAATCGTGGCTGGTTTGTCATAAGAATTCGTAGTCATTGTCTTGTTTTGTTTTCAGTAGATAGAACCTGTTCCAAAACCCACTGAAATCAATAGAAAGACTCCCTTTGACTTCAGTTGACTTTGGATCAGGCCCTAAGAGAATTCATCATGAATAGGGCCCTACCAAATTCAGGGTCCATTTTGTTCAATTTCACAGTCATAGGCTTTTTAAAAATGTAAATTTCATTATTTCAGCTATTTAGATCTGAAATTTCACGGTGTTGTAATTTTAGGGGTCCTGCCCCATAAAGGAGTTGTGAGGGGGGTTGGTAACTAGTGGGAGGGACGAAAAGGAGGCACCAGCTAAAGGGAGGCACGTGACACCACCCCCAACGTGACCCCCTCACATGACTCCTCCCTGCCCTGCTCCCCACATGACCCCCACCATGTGACTCGTCCCCGCCTCCAGCCTAGGGACCCTGCTCTCTCCCCGTCTCCTCCCCATCCCACGTTATCTGGCCGGGGGGGAGGCCTCTCCTCCAGTCCCCCTGGCATGTGTGGAGCCACTAATGCACTGTCCCAGGCAGCCTCTGGCCACGCTGCCTGCTGGAGGCTGCTTGAGAGAGTGCAACTGCTGCGAGCTGCACCAGGCAGCGTGGCCAGAAGAGGAGGCCGGAAGAGGAGAGGCTCTGGCCCTGCCTTTTCCCTTCTGGCTCTGGCCCTGCCCCTTCATCTCCCCACCTGCTGGTCTTGCCCCCCTCAGTGGTTTGGGGCGGGTCATGTGACCCTTCACCCCCTCCCCCACAGGTCACCTGCTGGCAACAGCCTGCCTTCAGAGCTGAGCAGCTGGAGAGTGGGGGCTGCTGGCCGGGAGCCCAGCTCTGAAGGCAGAGAGAGCCACCGCCAGCAGCAGCACAGAAGTAAGGATAGCCTGGTGTGGTATTGCCACCCTTACTTTTGTGCTCCTGCCTGCAGAGCTGGGCCCAGTCAGCAGCTGCCCAGCTCTGAAGGCAGCAGCGCAGCAGTAAGGGTGGCAATACTGCGACCCCCCCCAAAATAACCTTGTGACCCCCCCTGCAACTCCCTTTTGGGTCAGGACTCCCAATTTGACAAGTGCTGGTCTCCCCTGTGAAATCTATATAGTATAATGTAAAAGCACACAAAAGGCCAGATTTCACAGGGGGAGACCAGATTTCATGATCCGCGATACGTTTTTATAATCATAATCCTGTTGTCATGAAATAATTGACTACTTTGGAGAGAGTGATCAGCCTTAAGAGTGAAGTCAAGGTTGTTTGTCACTTCAATAACACGATGATAGTAATGGATTCTGAGAAAAGTTGCAATTGGTATTAATCATATTAAAAAAAATAAGTTGTTAAATAAATTAATTGGGAACAATTTCAAACAAGAATAAATACCAGTACGAATATTCCAATTCTGCAGTGTTGTATCATGGAATAATTACCCCAGGAGAACCACTCTTCTTGGCGGGGAAGAAACAGGTTTATAAAAAGCATATTCCACTGGACATTACCTTCCATTCCATTCCTCTCTTTTTACATCAAAATGTATTTGCATGTAAAGTGTGTATTCCTTAGTTGCTTTTAGATTGTACTAGCTAGTGTCTCATGACATACATTGGCTATGTCACATGAGCAAAGAAGGCCAAATTAATCAAGAATGTGGAGCTAACATCAGAGTTATGCAAAGTCGAGGCAAGAATTAAAACTTTCTCATTAGACATAAAACCATGCATATATGTGTAAAATAAATAAATAAATAAAACCTTAAATGTATGCAACTCCCTTTGTCAAGGTGACCCAATTCCTCTCAAGAGGTGATCTGCATCTCAGAGGATTAGGTTTAGGTTAGTTTGATATAACCTGTAGACTTATTGAAAGAACAGAGGTATCACCGTGTTATCCATTTTATTTTAAAATGTATTCCTTATTGTAAACTAGATTTCTATTCTGAATTGGTACTTAGAACTTCAATACAGGCTGACACTTGGCCTGCAAAGTCTAAGGGGGAAACAGTAACTCTGTTGAAGTCAATGGGACCTTTCCATTGATGTCAGTGGGTATGTCTACGTGCAATTAAACACCTACAGCTGGCCCCTGCAGTTGACTCGGGCTTGCGGGGCTTGGGCTAAGGGACTGTTTAATTGCCATGTAGACTCCCAGGCTCGAACTGCAGTTCGAGCTCTGGGACCCTTCTACCTCACAGGATCCTACAGCCCAGACTCCAGTCCAAGTCCGAATGTCTACACCGCAATTGAACAGTCCTGCAAGCCTAAGTCAGCTGGCACAGGCCAGCTGCAGTTGTTTAATTTCAGTGTAGACATACCCATGCAGTGGGGCCAGGATTTCACCCTTAGAACCAAATAAATTATCTATGAGCATAACCCTGTTGACTTTAAATTCAGCTTCAGCTGAGTTACACCAGCAGAGAATTTACTCCTTTAAATAGAAATGACGTTTTTAACATTTTCAAAAATATAAACGTGGCCATTTTTAAATTGCAGAAATGCCCAAACACTGATATTTCCAGTACTGGAGGCTTTCAGATGCACAATTTAAAAACTTACTCTTGTGACGCAATTAAGCTAGAATGTACTGCAACCGTTTTAGATATTTTTGAATATTTCTTTTTTTAAATGGCTGCTACAGTTTAGTGCCCAGACATAGCACTACATACGTAAAATACTTTATTAAAACTAATGGTTCCTATAGAGTAAATGGCATGCCTTAACTAATGTAAATATGTATTGGTGTAAAGGTACATAATAAGGCACTGGTGTGTAACTAGTCTATACTTGATAATTTTGCCTTTTAGAGTTTCAACATATGTATATATATAATGCTATGTGTGTGGGTTTTTTCCTGTGTTGAAAAACACAAATATATATATATATATATGTTTTAGCTTCTTCTGAAGCTAAGTTTGGAAACTTTTATTCTAAAAGTTCAATTGCACAATTTGACTGGCTCCACTATGTACCCTAGACTAATTACAGAAGCCAGTCATATTTGTTTGTGCATATTAATATCACACATTAATTATGATTTTGAAGTGGTACTGGATCCCTGCCATTTACTTTCCATGTGCTTCTATTTCTTACATATTTTACATGACTAAGGATTAAAACATCATCTTGTCATCATTATGAACATAATTTCACCCAACAAGGTCTCTACTTTGGTGTTAGCAATTAAGTGCTTACTTCTCTTTCTCTCTCTCCCTTAGTTGCACAGTAAGGATTTTTGAATGTATATTGCCATCTAAGGTAAGCTTTCATATGATTCTTGCATATGAAGCTTATGTCTGTTTTCACGTCATACAAAGCCTGCCAAGTATGGCATGATTTTCATTATGTCATTTAATGAAAATGTTTTAAAATCAATAATTTAATCATTTGAATTTATATTACACTATCCTTAAACTAACAATTAACTCTTAATCTTTCCAATAATTGCTTGTTATAGTAACTCCCTTTAGTGGTACATCCACTTATTTTCTGCTAGTGAAAATGCTTCAACTGAATTTAACAGAGCATGAGTTAGGTTAATTACTTACCATAGAGAAAATACAAGTAACATAAGAGCATTTTTCATCTCCAGTCAATTATTTGCATCTAAGGATAGACTTCTAAATAAATGAGACCATTTTTACATCACTTAATTTTATTTAAAAATGAATGATTCTTATGAAAATTTGCATTACACAAGTTTTAAAGAATGCTATAAAGCATGCCATTTTTTGTCTGTAATAAACATTTACCTAAGACTGGGAAAGCACAACTCCGAAAGAGTGATAAGGTTAAATGATGTAGCTCACTTACTTAGAGTTACAATTAAATAATGTCTCTTTAGTAGGAGAATGTTGTTCATGGATATATTGGCTTGTTCTAAATTGTGTAAGTAGAATAAAATTATATCCATATTGGATCAGTCCGTTTAATCTAGCTGAAATATACAGTTTGCTCGGGTAAAGAAAATGATGTGTTCATCTTGAAAATGTACTTTTGCTTTAAAACTTTTGGTGTACTACAGAAATGCCTCAGAAGGTAAGTGTTATTAGGGGTTGGTTGTGTTTGCACCTTGCAGAAGTGAACATCCATGCAGACTTATAAAAGGTACAGTAGTAATGCAGTTTCCTTATCACACATACCAACCTTCCCTATCGAGGAGGGGTGATCTTTAATATTTTTAGCAAAATATTTGCCATTTTCCCACTGTCCCTCTCTGCCGGTTCATGGGGTACCCAAGACTGAGATACACCTTTTTACCCCCTGCCTCTAATGAGAGGTAGCCTTGTCTCTGGTGGTTCAGTGTTAGCTCTCTAACATCACCAGCCTGTTAGCCACTCAGGCATTCTCCTCTGGGCTAATCCAGTGCTGTCATCATTAGGTGCACCCTCGTCCCCAAGTCCCTTTGAATCATTCTCCTGTGATATCCAGCTCCTGACACTGGCTACTCACAGAAATCCCAGGTCCTTTGCTCTTAGAGGAGCAGCGTACCCCAGTTGGCTAGTTTTACCTTAAACCACTGCTCCTGTAAAATCACGCAGTATATGTGAGCACTTACAATAAAACAAGATTTGGTTTATTTAAAAAAGGAGAGTTAACTAAAAACAAGAGAGAGTGGTGGTACAATACAAAACAAAATCATAAAATGCAAAGCTGGGTCTAAAACAGACCTGGTATTGTCCTGCACACAGTGAAAAAAGTAAAATTTTCTCATGTTTCTAAATATATTAAAATCTATTTTAAAGGTCTCAGGCCGACCTGTGCCCTCCATCACACCAGACTAAATTCAGACTAAATTCTGAATAACTCCATTGTCTTCATGATAGCCCCAGGTTTACATTGTGCCAGTGTAACTAAAAACAGGTTTGGCCCTATCTCTTTACCCATATGGTGCCGGATCCAAAGCAATATGCTTTCCAAACCCTGGAAGCCCTGAGAGGCTGTGGCTGTTGACTGTGCTGTAGGATGCTTATTTAGTAGACACCAGGGCCTGTCAAAGTTCCAAAGCAAGCCCAACTCCCCAGAGACAAGAAACAGAGCTTTCCAGAGGATTGGAAGGGACAAAGCAACACACAGCATGGTGAGACCCCCCAGCTCTTATTGGGACCTGTCATCTTTGTCCAGCTTGTCCTTGTCCGTCCCTCCACGAATGCAAGTCAATGCCACACCATTCTATTTTGTTGCAAGCACGTTCTTTCCATTTCTGGCCAAAGAGTTTTGTCATGGGATCGGCCCAGCACGTTTTCGGTCTGCCAGCGGTCGCTTGTGGTCTCTGGTGATCCAGTCACTGATGAGGATTGTCCACCTATTGTCTTGCCTGCAGACTACATGATCCGCCCATCTTTGCTTTGCATCATACATCGCTTGCACTACATCAGTCACCTCTGTACGCCTTCTGATCTCCTCATTTGGTATGTGATCACGGAGTGATATCTCACACATTCGCCTTTCCATTGCTCTCTGGGTGACAGCGAATTTTTCTTCCTCTGCTTTCATCGTTGACCAGCTTTCCACTCCGTATATCATTGCTGGCAGAACAGTGGAGTTAAACAGTTCTTTCCTTTTCTTCATGGGCAGTTCATCATCCATTAGACATGTCTTTATTTTGTTGAAACTTGCCCACCCTGCCTTTTGCCTCCTACTGCATTCCCCTTCGAATGAGTTGTCTCTGCTCAGCTGCTGACCCAGGTAAATATATTTGTCAACCTCCTCGATTTCTTTCCCATTTACAGTGACGATTCCTTCTGCACAATGCTCGTTCTATATCCACTTCATCTTCGACATGTTCACTTCCAATGCCATATCATGCGAAAGTGTTTGCAGTTTCTGCAATTTGTTCTCCAGTTTTGCCATGTCCTTTGCCAGTATTACACAGTCATCAGCGAAGAGAAGATGCGTTAACTGTTCTCCATCAATTCTGATTCCTTCTTCCCAGTTCAATTTCTTGAACAGCAACTCCAGTACTGCTGCAAACAGCTTCAGTGAGATTGTGTCACCTTGTCTGAATCCTCTGCATATAGTAATAATGCAGGGGACATTGAATAATGTTATCTCTGTTGAGCAATTGCGGTTAATTTCTTCCAGCAGGTCGATGTACCTCCGGTCAATTCCAAGTGTGTCGAGTACAGCGTTGACCTCTGCCGAGTCAAATGCCTTTTTGTCGTCAACAAATGCAAGACACAATGGTACTTTGTATTCCTTGCATTTTTCGATGAGCTGCCGAACTGATTGAATGTGATCAATTGTCAAATACCCTAAGCAGAAACCAGCTTGTTCTTTGCTTTTGTGCATTTCAAGATCCTTCTTAATCTGATTGAGTATGACGCGGATGAAGACTTTATACACTTGTGAGAGGAGTGTGATCGGACAGTAGTTGCTCAGTTCTTCTCGATCACGTTTCTTCATCAATAGTATTGTTTTTGATTTTTTCCATGCATCTGGAACATGCTTGCTATTGATGTAGATGGTGAACTGCTGCGCTAACACTTTGAAGAGGGTATCTTCCCCTACTTTGAGATATTCCCGGCCAAATATCATCCACTCCTGGACTTCTCCCTTTCTTTATGTTACAAACTGCGTATTCAATTTCTTCCCACATAATGTCAGGAACAACTTCTGCAAGAAAGCTAAATGTATCACCTTAAAAAAACAACCCACAACTACTGAGATATGTCTTGACAATTCTGTTTTTCCTCAGAATCAAGGAAGTGAGGAAATGGGGGAAGCACATCCTCAGGCTTCACAACTCTCAAAGACGAGCTCTGACAGCAGTATTTGACAGTATTCATTGTGTGGCGTGCCTATTGCCAGTTTGGAAGGAGCATATGCAGTGTACCCATGGCTCCCCTCCAAATGTTGGCCCTGCAGTCTTTTCACGCACATTAACTCCCCTCCACACAATGCAGAAGAGGAGCATCTGGCCGTAGTGATTTCCTTAAGGTCACGGTATCAGAAAAAGACGTCACTTTCAGGAGTTGCTGGCCCCCACTCCTGTGCTCAAACTATAATAAGGGCCAGTGCCATTTGAAGGTGCTGAAACGAAAATGAAAGCTCACTGCTGAATCTTAGGAGAGGAGATTTTTTTACTATCGAAACAGGAATAATACTCATGCCAATTCTACTTCATTTATTTGAGAATTTATGGTCAAATTTTCAAAGAACTTTATGAAAATCAGGCTACTTATCAAGCCTAAATATGGGCTTCAGAGCCTAAATTCAGACATCTATTTTTGAGACTCCTGGTCTTTTTGTGCAATTCTTTCATACACATAAATAAGTTACACATACTTCAGTCAAATTCCAAGAGGTATAGTAAATATTTTGCTAAATGTTTATTATAAAATCCAGCACTAATAATGTGAATCTGCACCTCTTGTCTTTTTTCTGCCTGTCAAGTGTTCTCTGCACTGGACTTTCTTAGTCAAATTCTACCCTAAGATACACTTCATGCAACTCCATTGAAATGAACAGGGTTGTTTGGGATGAAGCTATGCATTGTATATCGGTGGGGTTGCACTGGGTGCAACTGATGACCGACTCTGGCCCATTACAGGTGAAATACACCCCTTTGCAAGGGGCCAGCACAAGTTCTATGCACCACTTAAAATCCCAGCATAGGACTTAAATTATGAGTAACCTTTGTGCTGGCCCGTTGCACAGGGGTAAATTTCACTGTGTGTCAAGAGAAAATATAGCATAGGGACTGACTAGATCTCTGTCACTTAACTGGGTCAATATTTTTCACAGAGAGCCAGAAAAATATTTTTAAAAATCTGTTTCTCGGTAATTTTAACCATTCGATTGTCTTGTTTCTTGTCCATAGGTGGACTTTCATTCTTCAGACTCTTAATGCAAGGGGTGCCTCCACATATCATTCATTCATATATGCAAGAAATGCAAGCAGGCAACCCTGAGGGAAAGTGAGAGCTCACCCACAGTGCTTTCCCGCCACTGCACTGGAAACTGGTAGCCAGCGTTTTAATTCTTGCAATAGCATCACAAAAGTGTGCCTCCCTGCTTTTTTCCTCCCATCCTGCTGCTGAAAATAAAAGTTACGCATGGATTGTTTTGGGGTTGAAATTTAAGCCAAGATACATTTTGTAGCGTTCAGCATTGTTTTCTGTTTGATAATGTGTTTTGTTTGTTTTTTAATGAGAAAGAAGAAGCAGCTGTGTAATAAGCATGAGAAGAAAATCTTCTTCTTTGTACTTTGTAGGGTTAGGCATATTTTTGTCAGAGTGAAAGTAGACTGATCAACCAGTTGCAATCCAATAGGGCCTTGACATACATACCTCTTTTGATAATGGATCTTATTAATCTAACAGCAGTTCAAAAGAATACGGTTTTGCTATAAACTGACTATTTAATACACGTGCATTTAGTGGTCATTTCAGTTGAATATTTCTTCATCTAGAAGATTTATATTTCTTATGACTCACCCACAAATCAAGTTTCTTTCAACTGAAATTAAAGTGTTTTATTTAATGTACAATAAACATGAAGTCTTTAAGACCTACCAAAATACTGTTTGATTGTTATTTTACATTATCTCACCATGTGATTATTTAAGAACATAAGAACGGCCATACTGGGTCAGACCAAAGGTCCACCTCGCCCAGTATCCTGTCCTCTGACAGTGGCCAATGCCAGGTGCCCCAGAGGGAATGAACAGAACAGGTAATCATCAAGTCACCCATTCCCAGCTTCTGGAAAACAGAGGCTAGGGACACCATCCCTGCCCATCCTGGCCAACAGCCATTGATGGATCTATCCTCCATGAACTTATCTAGTTCATTTTTGAACCCTGTTATAGTCTTGGCCTTCACAGCATCCTCTGGCAAAGAATTCCACAGGTTGACTGTGTGCTCTGTGAAAAAATACTTCCTTTTGTTTGTTTTAAACCTGCCGCCTATTAATTTCATTTGGTAACCCCTAGTTCTTATAAAGAAAAGGAGGACTTGTGGCACCTTAGAGACTAACAAATTTATTTGAGCATAAGCTTTCGTGAGTTACAGCTCACTTCATCGGATGCATTCGATGAAGTGAGCTGTAGCTCACGAAAGCTTATGCTCAAATAAATTTGTTAGTCTCTAAGGTGCCACAAGTCCTCCATTTCTTTTTGCGAATACAGACTAACACGGCTGCTACTCTGAAACCTAGTTCTTATGTTATGAGAAGGAGTAAATAACACTTCCTTATTTACTTTCTCCACACCAGTCATGATTTTATACACCTCTATCATATCCCCGCTTAGTCATCTCTTTTCCAAGTTGAAAAGTCCCACTCTTATTAATCTCTCCTCATATGGAAGCTGTTCCATACCCCTAATCATTTTTGTTGCCCTTTTCTGAACCTTTTCCAATTCCAATATATCTTTTTTGAGATGGGGCGACCACATCTGCACACAGTATTCAAGATGTGGGCATACCTTGGATTTATATAGAGGCAATATGATATTATCTATCCCTTTCTTAATAATTCCCAACATTCTGTTAGCTTTTTTGACTCCCGCTGTACATTGAGTGGATGTTTTCAGAGAACTATCCACAATGACTCCAAGATCTCTTTCTTGCATGGTAACAGCTAATTTAGACCCATCATTTTATATGTATATTGGGATTATGTTTTCCAATGTGCATTACTTTAAATTTAATGCAAAATGCAAATGCAATTTGCCATTTTGTTGCTCAGTCACCCAGTTTTGTGAGATCCTTTTGTAGCTCTTTGCAGTCTGCTTGGGACTTAACTATCTTGCGTAGTTTTGTATCATCTGCAAATTTTGCCACCTCGCTATTTACCCCTTTTTCCAGATCATTTATGAATATGTTGAATAGGACTGGTCCCAGTACAGACCCCTGGGGGACACCACTACTTACCTTTCTCCATTCTGAAAACTGAGCATTTATTCCTAGTTTTTGTTTCTTATCTTTTAACCAGTTACCAAACCATGAGAGGACCTTCCCTCTTACCCCATGACTGCTTATTTTGCTTCAGAGCCTTTGGTGAGGGACCTTGTCAAAGGCTTTCTGGAAATCTAAGTACACTATATCCACTGGATTCCCCCTTGTCCACATGCTTGTTTACCCCCTCAAAGAATTCTAATAGATTGGTGAGGCATGATTTCCATTTACAAAAAACATGTTGACTCTTCCCCAACAAATTATGTTCATCTATGTGTCTGACAATTTTGTTCTTTACTATAGTTTCAACCAGTTTGCCCGGTACTGAAGTCAGGTTTACCGGCCTGTAATTGTCGGGGTCACCTCTGGAGCCCTTTTTAAAAATTGGCATCACATTATCTATCCTCCAGTCATTTGGTACAGAAGCTGATTTAAATGATAGGTCACAAACTACAGTTAGTAGTTCTGCAATTTCACATTTGAGTTCCTTCAGAATTCTTGAGTGAATACCATATGGTCCTGGTGACTTATTACTGTTTAATTTATCCATTTGTTCCAAAACCTCCTCTAATGACACCTCAATCTGGGACAGTTCCTCAGATTTGTCACCTAAAACGAATGGCTTAGGTTTGGGAATCTCCCTCACATCCTCAGCCGTGAAGCCTAATGCAAAGAATTAATTTAGTTTCTCTTCAATGGCCTTATCGTCCTTGAGTGCGTCCTTTAGCAGCTTGATCATCCAATGGCCCCACTGGTTGTTTAGCAGGTTTCCTGCTTCTGATGTACTTAAAAAAATGTTTGCTATTACTTTTTGAGTCTTTGGCTAGGCTGTTCTTCAAATTCTTTTTTGGCCTTCCTAATTATATTTTTACACTTCATTTGCCAGGGTTTATGCTTCTTTCTATTTTCCTCACTAAGATTTACCTTCCACTTTTTAAAGGATGCCTTTTTGCCTCTCACTCCTTCTTTTGCTTTCTTTTAGCATTTAATTTCCACATTGCAGACATGCCAGTGGTAACCAGGATGCCATTGTGCTAGGTGTTGCACAAGTACATATGAAAACATGATCTTTGACCCAAAGAGCTTACAGTCTAGGACAAGGGGCATACAAAAGTGGGGGAACATGTATACTATTTTATATTTGCAGTGTTTTTAATATAATAGGAATAGTGACAACTCTCCTTATCTTTTCACCAACCTGTCCCTAATTCACTGATCTGTTATACACACCACAGCAGATGTGTAATTCTTAACCGTACTGCTATTGAGTTTCTTTCCTCATCATGAAAAATGAAAATCAAGGATAAGACTTATATAGAAATTTTTAGATTAGATAAAATAGTTACACTAATTTCTTAGTATAAGGAACATTAACCTCCAAGAGAAGCAGGTGGTGGCATTTAATGAATGTGGTATTTTTCTTTAGCTCTCCATTGAACTCTGTGAAACATACAAGACATGGGGTAACAAATAATTTGGCTGGGTTCTCAGTTATGTTCTGTCCTGTCATTTATTTACCGATTGTTACTCCAACGCCATACATAGGCTAGGTTATGAAGTCAAAGGTTTATCATGTAGTTGGAATAACTGGTTGATGCAATAATAGAGAAAACATTCAGAAATTGCAACACAGCAGCTGTCTGATGTTGAAAGAAGCATTAACATGAAAATAACCATTAGATAAAAATTATGAAACTAAATGGGCTATTATAATTAAGACATTCTTTGCCGCAGGCATTTTTATTGTCACTGGCAAGTCACTGCTGAGCTAGTGTTTCTGCACTACTTTATAAGCATCTAGTTACCTCTTCCTCCTTCACTGTGGCAACTTGAATATCCTCATGCCCTTTGCTCTGCTAAGCTTCCCAGTCTTGATAGCCTTTTCATTTCCTTCTCCTCCCACCCCCCGTTTTCATGCTTTCTGTGCATGACAGGCACTCCCACTACTAGTGCTCCAGGCACCAACCTTTCATTTCAGATCTCACTAAAAGACCCACCTCTGCTTGGAGCTCAACAAATAAAACCATGTAAAATATCAAATTCAAATGAGGGGGAAATGGAATAAAACACTAAAGATAGCTCGTTCCTCTGCATTCCCCCAATTAATCTTGTCTTTCTATATCTTCTAGACTAAGGCCTTTGAGGCAGGGGCTTTCTTGATCTTTGTGTCTAATGCAGCACCAAGCACTTTGTCTTCATTTATATAATACATAACAACAGATTGGTTATTAGGACCAGACTCTGAGCTGTGGCTAGAAGTGTTCAGTGCCCTTCGGTGGCGGGGAGAATTTGTGTGCATAGCCTCCTATGCGATGTGCATGTGTTTATGCGCACAGCTTTATGCCCACTTTATGCTTTCTCTGGGACCATGCATTTGTCAATCTACTGACTAGCATAAATTTGAGGTGCCTTAGGCCCTCTGCTCCTGAAGCCTGCTCTCATTTATGCCAAGTGTCAACAAAGAGTCATTCCAGCAGCTGGAAATTGCTGGGGTGTAAAGAAATCCCAGTTATGCTCTTCGCATCGGTAACTGGGTGGAGATGGCATCGGAGCTACTACATCAGCTCTACATCACACAAGAATCTCCCTACAGTACAAGGATCCTCTGGTGACTAGATCCACTTGGTTGAGGGCAGTTTTGCAGATCCAAAGAGGCACAGAGCTGCTTCTTCATGTTTCAGGAATCTGTGCTTCAGCCCCACAGACTCTTACCACAGTTGTTCCTTCTGATAAATGCAGATGCACCTTTTACTTTCTTCGAAGCCCACAGTTAGGCCCAGCAAACTTGAGTATGTTAAATATAAAGCTCAAATAGAACCAGTTAAACAGATAATTTATAGTGTGCCACTGGTGTACATGACACTTCACAGACAAGTGAGACCTTGGCCTGGGGAACTTACAACCCAAGGCCCTAGTCCAGCAATTGACAACTTATGGACAGAATAATGTACCCACCAAGGAGCCCCACTAGGAAGACCCCTTTTGTTGGATGGAAAAAAGGAAAACCACATGAAAAATAAGGGACAGTACTGTATTTTAAGGGACATTTTAGGGAAACACCATGTTCCTTAGCACATCATGTATTTTTCTCTCAAGTGTACATTTCTCCTGCCCTTACGTATACAATGCAATTAGCATAAGCTTCAATTTAATGTCTAGAATGGTCAAGGGACAATCCTTAAAATAAGGGATGGGTGATCACCCCAAGCCCCATTGACTCCACATGGGCGTAGCAATCTGCCCATGCATTATAATTTGCAGGGTTGGGGCCTAAATAAAGTGGAGAACATAAAAATGACAGACCAAGATGTGCAAAAGAGAAGGGAGGAAATAAGAATGGAAAATAAGGGGTAAATTGGGTAATCTTGACATTTGTATCAATGAGGTACAGTCATAAATGGTCCTCTTTGAAGCCATTGGGCTCCATGTGGGCAGAGGCGTCCACCCACATGGCACTCATTGCAGGACTGGGGCTCATATTAGCACCTAGTTTAATTTGTATGACTTAGCCACACCTATGCTGCTTCAAAGTTATTGTTAGTTTCTTTTAAAAAATCTGTTACTCCAAATCACATTTCTGTTTAACTAAACCTATTTCTCCAACTCACACAAGTCTCCCTGCTGATTAACATTTTCTCAAATAAAGTTAAAAATACAAGATGCCTCTCTTACATTAAGGAATCTTGCTAAGAGAAATTTCACCCAGTGTCCATGGAGACAGTGACTCCTACTCTCCCTATAAAGGAACTCCATATTCTGTACAGCTAATAGTCATTTGATTCCATCTACAGTAATTAGCATGGCACTCAAGACAACACAGAGAAGCGTCTCAAGTATTTTAGAGTGCACCACTGAAGATTAACAGTCATAAAAACATGACCATATTCAGAGCACATCTAATAAACAACATGGTACTAAAAAAAAAATGAAGGCCTCAAGTGCCTTGTTTACCAGGAGTAGAGCCAACATGATGTTAGGATCAGTACACATTTTTTACTCCCAATAACGCAAGTGTAGACAATACTAAATAGGCAGCCCTTCACTGATTGATCAGGCAATACAAGCCCTGATCCTGCAAAGACTTAAGCATGTATTTAACTATACACACAATAGACCCCATTGAAGTGAATGCGAATACTGGTGTGCATAAAGTTCAAAAGGGAAAAGTAGAATATTGGAGCAGCAATAGTGAAAAAAAGCTTAGATTTACTGCTTTATATTTAATTGTACTTACCTATGCAGATATGCAATAGAATAGCGAATGAATACTGGGGCCTCATATTTTAGTCTCAAAATTAATTGAAATTGACTTGAAGAGGAATTATAAGATTGAACTAGATAGGAAAGGAATTTCAAGTGGATTAAAAACTGGGTGGAGGACCACAAACAAAGGGTAATGAAAGATAAACACCACCATTTTAATTTAGGAGCAGTTATCTGCTGCAGGGACCTGTGTTCAGCTCAGCCTAATTTAACAGCCTTAATTAATGATTTTATAACAGGGAGTAAACAGAATGCTAATGATATTTGTAATTAATACTAGCTTGGGAGGAGCTGCAAATACTAATGATGACAAAGAAATTATACAAAGAAACTTGGAAAGTAGAATCAGGAGGAGATCCAACTTGGAAAAAAATGCAATCTAATACATCTAGCATGGAAATATTCCAGAACAGATATTCAAACGGAAAGACTGGAAAGGCAGTACAGCTGAAAGAGACCTAGACGTGACAGTGGACAGCAAATCAGAACCAAGGGAGTAATACAATACAGCGGGGGGGGGGGGGGGGAAGCCAATGCAATTGTAAACCGCACCACAGGGACATTGCACTATGAAGCATGGAGGCAACTGTATCTATCTCTATGGATATGGCAGATTTGTCAGCCCTAGGTAACCGTAAGCCAGGCCTCAAACAAATACAACTGACTTTAAGGTAATAGGATTTTAAAAAATAATAATAAATTTAGGGTTCTATTTATTTGCCTTCTGCTTTTTTAACCTTCAGGATTCATGTTTTCAAGCTTTCTCCACAACCATAAAGGCTAGAAATTTACTTTAAAAAACAGGGCGACAGGAAGGGATAGCTCAGTGGTTTGAGCATGGGCCTACTAAACCCAGGGTTGTGAGTTCAATCCTTGAGGGGGCCATTTAGGGATCGGGGGCAAAAATTGGGGATTGGTCCTGCTTTGAGCAGGGGGTTGGACTAGATGACCTCCTGAGGTCCTTTCCAACCCTGATATTCTATGATTCTAAAAGAAAACCTAGAAAGTTGAGATTCTCACAGAATCATATTACTCCAAGAGCTCGGGCTTCACAAAAAAACACCTAAAATCACAAGAGTTGGCAAAACTGGTTTAATGCATACCTGAATGAAGTATTACATTAAATTGTGGGCACTTGGTGGAATGGACATTCTGAGAAGAACATGCAACAAATCTGAAATGCCCAGTATCCCACTGAACTCCAAAAAGTAAATGTTTTGTTTCCTTCCAAACTTGAGAGCGAGCAGACCCCACAAATGATTCATTACTTTGTCCCAGTAATAACCCACTCTCCTATTCTTTCTCTGCTTCTTTCTTTAATAAGGTTTCAGAGTAGCAGCCGTGTTAGTCTGTATTCTCAAAAAGGAGTACTTGTGGCACCTTAGAGACTAACAAATTTATTTGAGCATAAGCTTTCGTGAGCTACAGCTCACTTCATCCGTGAGCTGTAGCTCACGAAAGCTTATGCTCAAATAAATTTGTTAGTCTCTAAGGTGCCACAAGAACTCCTTTTCTTTCTTTAATCAAAAACTCAACAGCTTCTGAGTGCCCTCTGCAATGGTAGTGATGTCTGAAAGAAATCCAAAATGGTGACCCGGACATTCATAGAATGAGTTCCTCCTCATTCTGTGAGGGAAGGGATTGTTAATTAGGAGGTGGAACTTGGCCTATATGTATACAGCTCAGGATATGAGAGCAATGATTCTAGATTAGTTTTGAAGAAACAGAAGAGTTTCTCGCTGCTTCTCTTCGGTTGGTGAAAGTGAGAACAGGCGTTTGCATGGCACTGTTGTAGCTGGCTTCACAAGACATTTACGTGCCAGATATGCTAAAGATTCATATGTCTCTTCATGCTTCAACCACCATTCCAGAGGACATGTGTCCATGCTGATGACGGGTTCTGCTCGATAATGATCCAAAGCAGAATGGGCTGACGCATGTTCATTTTCAATATCTGAGTCAGATGCCACCAGCAGAAGGTTGATTTTCTTTTTTGGTGGTTCGGGTTCTGTAGTTTCCACATCTAAGTGTTGCTCTTTTAAGACTTCTGAAAGCAAGCTCCACACCTCGTCCCTCTCAGATTTTGGATGGCACTTCAGATTCTTAAACCTTGGGTCCAGTGCTGTAGCTATTTTTAGAACTCTCACATTAGAACCTTCTTTGCGTTTTGTCAAATCTGCTATGAAAGTGTTCTTAAAACGAACAACATGTGTTGGGTCATCATGCAAGACTGCTATAACATGAAATATATGGCAGAATGTGGGTAAAACAGAACAGGAGACATACAATTCTCCCCCAAGGAGTTCAGTCTCAATTTTAATTAATGCATTATTTTTTTAACGAGCATCATCAGCATGGAACCATGTCCTTTGGAATGGTGGCCAAAGCATGGAGGGGCACATGAAGGTTTAGCATACCTGGAACGTAAATACCTTGCAGTGCCGGCTACAAAAGTGCCATGCGAACTCCTGTTCTCACTTTCAGGTGACATTGTAAATAAGAAGCAGGCAGCAGTATCTCCCGTAAATGTAAACAAACGTATATGTCTTAGCGATTGGCTGAACAAAAAGTAGGAAAAAAAGCCTTTTAAAAAGGAGGCTTGAATCTGTGGTTTTCATTCAGAACTTGAGGGACAGTCTCGAAGGCAGGAGCTGTCTGTGAACATTAGATCCCCCCATGGCCTGTGATACACTGGGAAATTCTTCAAAGGCAATGAGTAACTTATATTAGAAAAGAGATTTTATCTACTATAGAAGTGTAAAGCCTGAAACTATGTCTTCATCTTTATTTCCTGTGTAACTTGTATATGTTTGCTTTCCCTTTCTATGTCATCTTTGAATCTGTGTGGTTTTACTAGTAAATAAATATTTTGTTTATTTTTACCCTAAATAGGTCTCTCTTGTGCAAACTGCATTGAGTGTGTGCGCCAAAGTGGGCTGATAACTAAAGGCTGGTTTCACATCATTGGGGGATGATGAACCAGAGGGGAAATGTTTGAATGTCTGGTAGTTAAAAATTCAGGAAGGATGGATTTGGGGTTACTTGGGATTGGAGTGGCTGTTGGCGTTACCCTGAAAGGAGTAACTAGGTTGGTGGAAGACAGGGCGAGACTTTGTGTTTGTGGGCAGAGATCTGAGCCAGAGCAGCACAATTTTAAAGCACTCCCTGGGTATGGGGCAGGTGGGGACAGGACCCCATACTGGTCTGGGTGATGCCCAAAATATCACGCTGGGGAAATATGGTCTTGTGGTCAGAGTGCCACACTGATGGGTTGTATCCCAACACTGTCATTGTGTGATCTTGGTCAAATTACTTCATTTAAAAGAAAACTGTGAACTTGACAATCACATTTTTGTCTGAAAATGTACCTACAGTAGTTACAACTAACACCAAAGATTAATATAACAAAGAAGTTAGTGGAAAAATATTTTCTCTTTATTTTTCAGTAAAGACAACACATTTCAAAGCTCAGATTCTAAATGTTTAGAGGGCTAAAAGATATTAATAATTAGTAGGGCTGTTGAGTAATTGCAGTTAACTCACACGATTAACTCAAAAAAATTAATTGCACTGTTAAACAATAGAATACCAATTGAAATTTATTAAATATTTCTGGATGTTTTTCTACATTTTCAAATATATTGATTTCTATTACAACACAGCATACAAAGTGTACAGTGCTCACTTTATATTATTATTGATTATAAATATTTGCACTGTAAAAATGATAAACAAAAGAAATAGTATTTTTCAATTCACCTCATACAAGTCCTGAAGTGCAATCTCTTTATCGTGAAACTGTAACTTACAAATGTAGATTTTTTGTGACATAACTGCACTCAAAAACAAAACCAATGTAAAACTTTAGCGCCTACAAGTCCACTCAGTCCTACTTCTTGTTCAGTCAACCATTAAGACAAACAAGTTTGTATACATTTATGGGAGATACTGCTGCCTGCTTCTTACTTACAATGTCACCTGAAAGTGAGAACAGGAGTTCGCATGGCACTTTTGTAGCCAGCGTTGCAAGGTATTTACGTGCCAGATATACTAAATATTCGTATGCCCCTTCTTGCTTCGGCCACCATTCCAGAGGACATGCTTCCATACTGATGATGCTTGTTAAAAAAAAATGTGTTAATTAAATTTGTGACTGAACTCCTTGGGGGAGAATTGTATGTCTCCTGTTCTGTTTTACCCGCATTCTGCCATATATTTCATGTCATAGCAGTCTTGCATGATGACCCAACACATGTTGTTCATTTTAAGAATACTTTCACTGCAGATCTGAGAAAACGCAAAGAAGGTACCAATGTGAGATTTCTAAAAGTAGCTACAGCACTGGACCCAAGGTATAAGAATCTGAAGTGCCGTCCAAAATCTGAGAGGGACGAGGTGTGGAGCTTGCTTTCAGAAGTCTTAAAAGAGTAGCACTCAGATGCGGAAACTATAGAACCCGAACCACCAAAAAAGAAAATCAACCTTCTGCTGGTGGCATCTGACTCAGATGATGAAAATGAACATGTGTCAGCCCGCACTGCTTTGGATTGTTATTGAGCAGAACCTGTCATCAGCATGGACACATGTCCTCTGGAATGGTAGTTGAAGCATGAAGGGACATATGAATCTTTAGCACATCTCGCATAAATATCTTGCAATGCTGGCTACAACAGTGCCATGTGAATGCCTGTTCTCACTTTCAGGTGACACTGTAAACAAGAAGCGGGCAACATTATCTGCTGCAAATTGTAACCAAACTTGTTTGTCTGAGTGATTGGCTGTAGTAGGACTAAGCGGACTTGTAGGCTTTAAAGTTTTACATTGTTTTATTTTTGAATGCAGGGGGTTTTTTGTACATAATTCTACATTTGTCAGTTCAATATTCATGATAAAGAGATTGCACTACATTACTTGTATTAGGTGAATTGAAAAATACTATTTCTTTTGTTTTTTTACAGTGCAAATATTTGTAATCAAAAGTGAGCACTGTACACTTTGTATTCTGCGTTGTAATTGAATCAATATATTTGAAAATGTAGAAAGCAGCCAAAAATATTTAAATAAATGATATTCTATTATTGTTTAACAGTGCGATCAATCAAGTGATTAATTGCAATTAATTTTTTTAATCCCTTGACAGCCCTAATAATTAGAATTTTGAAGTATTACAGGACACACCATGCAAGTTCCATTCTGAGTAAGAAAAATGGCCAGATACTCTGAAAAATATTCTTATTTATCAACTGCGCTGAGGATCTGATGATGCCATAATCTTGGCTATTTTCCAATAGAAACACCCATTACTTAACTACTATGTCCTTCAGACACTTCATAGTCAGCATCACCTGTATGCGTACTGTATGATTTCATATTTGCTCAAAGTTTGACATGGCATAGTAAGCAATGACTTAGCCAATCACCTGGGCTTCAGGTATGGCTCTCAAAGGGATTATAAAGAAGGAAATGTACACAAGGAAAATCATATTAAGATAAAATAAAGTTTGTGAGAAAATGACCAGGATAATTTACAGCAGGGATTCAACCTACATTACCTACAGTAATGTGACTCAAGCACAGCCTACATAGTTTTGCAACACGGGGCCCATGATTACTTTCAATATCATAGAATCATAGGGTTAAAAGAAACTCAGAAACTAGTCTAACCCCCCGCCAAGATGCAAGATTTGTTGTGTCTAAAACCACCCAAGACAGATGGCTATCCAGCCTCCTTTTGAAAACCTCCAGTGAAGAAGCTTCCACAACCTCCCAAGGCAATCTGTTCCATTGTCCTACTGTTCTTACAGTTAGGAAGTTTTTCCTGAGATTTTATCTAAATCTGCTATCTATGCTGTAATTTGAACCCATTGTTTCTTGTCCTGGCCTCTGTGGCAAAAGAGAGCAACTTTTCTCAATCTTATTTTATGGCAGCCTTTCAAGTATCTGAAAATCACTATCATAATCTCCTCTTTTCCAAACTAAACATACCCAGTTCCTTCAGCCTTTGCTCATATGGCTTCCATTCCATTCCTTTGATCATCTTCATTGCTCACCTCTGGATCCTTTCCAATTTCTCTACATCCTTTCTATACATTGGTGACCAAACAATATTATTATTCATACAACAATGTCCCTCTGAATGGCACTGTGAATTCAAATAAAAAAGGAACTTACAATATAGGGAGCCTCAAACTTTTTCACAGTGTACCACAGTTTAATACAGCGGTTATCTTGTGACACTCCTCCCCTCTTATTCATGACAATGCAAATCAACTCCCCTCCCACTTGCAATTAAACAGACAACTTCCTCCTATTTGCAATTGTATAACAGCCCTCTGGCAAGCAAGGCAATTGTTTACATGAAAAAATATTAGGAAGATACTGAATGTATTTGTATCCGTCTCTTAATGCAATTTAGTTACTGGAAATAAGGAGAAGAAACCTGTACTTTGTGAACAGCTAGCTCTCAGCAGACAACAAGCAACTGCTTCATGGACCATCAGTTGTTCAGATACCATAGTCTGAGAACCTCCAAGTCAGATAAAACATGACAAGACACAAAAATCTCACACAGCACAGAATCATACCTTTATACCACAGTATAATCCTTTTCACTGTTAGTTGATCAACTGTTTCTTTCATGCAGTGGGGCACTTGACTTGGAGTTAAGAGACCTGGTTCTATTCCTGGTTCTGCCACTTAACTGCTGCATGACTACGGACAAGACCCTTCACCTCTTTGTGCCTCAGTCCCCATCTGTAAAATGGGGATAATGATACCTACATTCCTTTGTCAAGTGCTTTCAGATCTGTGCTTAGGTAGCATAAGTGCTAAGAAGTGGTAGTGCCTAAACATATATATATAGGTTGCAGGATATTAAGCACCGAAGAGGGGGATGTCACTTAAAACACAGGGCAAGTTGTCACCCTAGTGGAAAGTGCGATCTGTGGAGACCAGGCCTTAGCAAGGGATGATGTGACTGGTGTAGCACCTGATCTGATTATCACAGGTGACCTGTCTCCATTTAGTTTAGGGTGACCAGACAAAAAGAAAAGGAGGACTTGTGGCACCTTAGAGACTAACCAATTTATTTGAGCATAAGCTTTCGTAAGCTACAGCTCACTTCATCGGATGCAACCAGACAGAAAGTATGAAAAATCGGGACGGGGGTGGGGGGGTAATAGGAGCCCATATTAAAAAAAACCCAAAATATTGGGACTGTCCCTGTAAAATCGGGACCTCTGGTCACTCTAATCTAGTTATCGCTGAGGGGGTGGGCACTATGTGGGCAGCCCATTGCCTTAGAGGCATCACCGTGCCTAAGAGACCACTAGCTCGCAGTCATTACATACACAGTACAGAAGTGTCCATGGGGCGTGTGTGGGCTTGCTGGGCTCAGCCTGTGGGGTAAAGGTGTGGTGGGGGGGAGGGGGGTTGCCACTGCCAGATCCCCTATGGGGGAAGGGAGGCGGAGCTGCTTGGCTCTCTGGGGGGCAGGGGGAGTGAGCAGAGGGAGGTGGGGGGAGGAGCTGCCCGGCCCCCTGGGGGGGAGGCGGGGGAGGAGCTGCCCGGCCCCCGAGGGGACTGGCGGGGATTGGGGCTGCCTGGCTCCCCGTAGCCCAGCGGGGAGTGCTGGGGGCGGGCGCACTTCAGGGCCCGGGGGCGGCGGGTTAAATATCGGCTCCGGGCGGCGGCTGCGCTCTGGCCTCTGTCCCTCCCTCCTTGCGCCGAGCCCGCCCCCGCCGAGCCCCGGGAGCAGCCAGGCCAAGGCTCAGGCCAGGCCCAGGCCCAGGCCCCGGCGCCGAGCGAGCCCCCGCGAGGAGCGGCCATGGCCGGGCTGTGGGCGCCGCCCGAGCCCCTGAGCGCGGCGCAGCTGAGGCGGCTGGAGCAGCATCGCTACAGCGCGTCCGGGCGCTCGCTGCTGG
Source organism: Natator depressus (assembly GCF_965152275.1). Classification (NCBI taxonomy): domain Eukaryota; kingdom Metazoa; phylum Chordata; order Testudines; family Cheloniidae; genus Natator; species Natator depressus. The sequence continues at coordinate 247,746,755 of NC_134234.1, forward strand.
AGCCGCCGCTGCAGCTCTACTGGGCCTGGCTGGTGGAGCAGATCCCGGCCTGGCTGGCCCCCAACACCATCACCCTGAGCGGCCTCCTGCTCAACCTGCTCACCACGCTGCTGCTCATCGCCTACTGCCCCAGCGCCACCGAGCAGGTACCGCCGGCCAGAGGGTCCCTCTGCCGCCCCCTTCAGCGCCCCCCACCACCCCCCTCAGCCTCCCAGAGACCCAAGTAGCTTCTGCTTCCCCCAGTCTCCCGGCCCATAACCCAGGCCGTGTCCCTGCTCCCCTCACCCCACAGTAGCCTGTCCCCTTTGCCTGCAGTAACCCCCAATCTCTGCCTCTTTCCCCAGTCACCCCTCTCAAATCACCCCCCTCTTGCCCCATACTGCCCCACCCCCAAGCTAATCTTCCCTCCACCCGAGAGCGACCAGACAGCGAGTGTGAAAAATTGGGATGGGAGTAGGGGGTAATAGGCACCTATATAAGATAAAGTCCCAAATATTGGGACTGTCCCTACAAAATTGGTCACCCTACTCTACCCCAACCACCCACTGTCATCCCCCCAAACTACCCCACCCTTTCCCCCACGGTAACCACCCTCCCATGCCCAGCACGCTCCATTGTAATCCCAGTTATAACCCTCTCTAGCCAGCTCTCACCCCCTGCATCGTGTCCCTGTCCCCCACTCAAACACCTTCTCCTCCTCCCTGCATATATGCTCCACTGTAAACAACTTCACTCTCTCCTGCATTGTAATCACTAAATCCACCTATGTTGTAACTGACCTTCTGCCCCCATGGTCCCTGCTCTGACTGAAACTTCCCCCAGCAACTCTAGCATTCAACTGTCATTTTTCCCTGTAACACCTTTTGTGCACATTGTATATACTCATTGTGTGAGAGCTTATAACCCTCTCTCTAGTGTAAATAACAGCCACACAAACACACCCTGTATCCCTCCTGCATACAGTAATCTCCAGGTGTAACACACAGCACTCACTGCAAAACAAATTCCTACACAAACTGAGAACATGCCCCCATTTTAATCCCTTCCTACTGTAAACCCCAGGATGCTGTAAAAAACACAACTGTAGCACTATATCTTCAGATAAAAAGAAAAGGAGTACTTGTGGCACCTTAGAGACTAACCAATTTATTTGAGCATGAGCTTTCGTGAGCTACAGCTCACTTCATCGGATGCATTTCCACAGTATGCATCCGATGAAGTGAGCTGTAGCTCACGAAAGCTCATGCTCAAATAAATTGGTTAGTCTCTAAGGTGCCACAAGTACTCCTTTTCTTTTTGCGAATACAGACTAACACGGCTGTTACTCTGAAACCTATCTTCAGATAGTGTTTCGAGCCTACGCACACAGGAAATCCTACTGTGTTGCATCAGTAGTGCCCCACCTGTGTTATAACTATGTTTGGCCTTCTCTTTCTAGAAGGGACTAAACCATGTCTACGAAGGAAAGACCAAACTGTTATAATGCCAACCAACAGTGTCTGTACTATGCAGCTTAGTTCTAGCCGTATTGGTCCCAGGATATTAGAGACCAGGTGAGTGAAGTAATATCTTTTATTGGACCAACTTCTGTTGGCGAGACAGACAAGCTTTCAAACCACAAGAGCTCTTCTTCAGGTCTGGGAAAGGTACTCCCAGCATCACAACAAGGTGGAACAGATTGTTTAGCATAAATAATTAGCACATGCTGTAAGGGGTCATTCAAGGTAGAGTGGCCCGATAATGCTTCTGCAGTCGTAGGACAAAAAGAGGGGTTAGTGGGTTATATGCTGTTGTAATAAACCATAAATCCAGTGTTTCTGTCCAGTCATGACTTTAATATCTAGCAGAGTAATGAATTTGAGCCCCTGGGCTCGTATTTCGAAAGTGCTGTGGAGGTTTCCTTTGAGGTTGAGGACTGATAGGTTAGATATAGAGTGATGGCTTTATGAAGTGTTCACTCGCAAGTGATAGGGTGTTTTTCGTCTTTTATCATTTTTCTGTGTGAGTTCATTCAATATCGTAGTGATTGGTTTCACCCACACAGTTTTTATTGGGGCATCTAGTGCACTGGATGAGAGAGATCATATGTTGTGATAGGCATGTGTAGAACCCATGGATCTTGAAAGGTGTGTTGTGGGGGGCGGGTGTTGGTCATTGAAGCAGTAGAGATGTGTCTGCAGGTTTTGCATCAGTTGTTCTGGAATGGTCTGGTGCCACTTTGAGTTGGTGCGGCCTGGTCTGTGGGGAGGTTGCTTCTGATGCTAAATAGTTTCTAATACTTTGACTTACTCCAAACCTCACTCGTTGGATGGGAAAGGAAACTGCCTTTGGGGGGATGAATTTCAAGCCTGTTTTTGACATTTCTAGAGAGAAGATTTGTCTTGTGTATTGCCAGCACTCATGGATTTTATCATGAGAGACACAATATTGGTGTCCTTAAGTCCAAGCTCCTGGAGTCATGACATTACATGAAAATCTTGGCTTTCTGCAATACTAAATGGTTTTTTTTCCCTCACAATATCCAACCAATCTCATCTACAGTTCGGCTCCAAAGATGGGAGCACTAGTGTAGACTGAAGTTGCTGGCATTTAAAGTGCCTAATGCTACTCTGTTAACTTAAGCCAGAGGTTCTCAAACTGTGATCCATGGACCACCAGTGGTCCGCAAGCTCCATTCAGGTGGTCCGCAGATAGTTCCCTCTAAGGTGCGTGCTTGGACAGCCACACACAAGAAAATGAAGGGCCACCCACCTAATTAGTGGAGCCACGCTGGCATGGTTCCACTAATTAAGTGCTTGGACCCTGGAGAAGATGCACATGTAAGGTGAGGTGGTAGCCTTGGGGGAATAGAGGTAGGTGGGAGGGGGCAGTGGGGGGAATTTGGGATGTGTAGGTTTGCAGTAGCCAGAGAAAGAGGCGACTTTCCCCAGCTCCAGGGCTGCGGCTGCCAGGGAGAGATGGCCCTCCTTCCCAGCCTCAGTTCTGTGGCTGCTGTGGGTGGGGGAGAGACGAGAGACCCCCCCCCCCCCAACCCTTCCCAGCCCCAGCGGGGGAGAGAGGGCACATCCATCACATTAGAAAGGTAAGACTACTGATACTAGAATGAGTTGTGTGCTTTTATTTATAGAACAAAAAAAAGTTAATTTTTTTCTATAACGCTTTTATCCAAAGCACTTTACAATAATTAGCTAACTGTACAAACAACATTTGGAAAAATCATTAAGTGGTCTGCCGAGACCCTCAGCAATTTTCAAGTGGTCTGCCAAAAAAAAAAAAAAGTTAGAGAACCACTGACTTAGGTTATATAGCGTCTGTACTGGAGCTGGGGCTGTAATTTCCAGCTTGGGTGGACATACCTGTACTAGCTCTGACTCAGCTAGCATGCTAAAAATAAAATTGTAGTCATGGTAGTGCAAGCGCAGGAAGGGGGTAACCGCTCCAAGTACATAGTTGGGGTCTTGAATAGGATCATAGTTGGGGTGACTAGGCCCTCATGCTGCCATGACTGCACTTCTGTTTTTAGTGTATAGCACTATAATGCACTAGCCCAATGAGATATTTTCCCCACTTTTTTCCGTGGTGTTAATTTTATAAAAGATGAGTTTGTAAAACCTAAATGCTGGGTCAGATTTCACCTGGCAGTCTAAATTAAAAATCTCATTCAACCATCACAACATCCATTGTAAACATGTAATATGAAGCAGGAACCTCCTTTTATTCTGTGTTCTTGTTCTTCTTGTTTTAATTTAGGGGGTCATTTTATGCCTCCCATCACAACATTCTCTCTCACCAATGTATGCATCTCCTTACAACACAAACTCACCCTGTTATCCGACTCCTGTTTGTCCAAACAAATTCTGTCATCTTTTCATTCCAAGAAAGAGAGCATGAGCAGTGTGGGAGCCCTCTTGCAGTTCTGAACTACTGCACGTGTGGCAGGGGTGAAGAGGGCCTAGACTTTTCTATCATAAGGTGGAAACGATGGCCTTAGCCCTGCAAGTGCACTCACACAGTCAGACTCTTGCAGCGCCTCATTGATGTAAATGGGGCTTTGCAAAGGCCCATCTGCGCAGATCCACTTGCATGATCTGGATCTGACTTCTGCTGTGCTTTTGGGATGTGGAGAAACCTGTGTTACGAGCTAAAATTAAACCTCCAAACTTGTTTTCACTTGTGACCCAAAATGTAGGAGAACTCTTGCCTTCACGGGTTAAAGACTAAAGGGTTAACCTGCTGTTTTAAATATCACCCTTAGATATTTTCACTTCAGGAAAAATACATGTGGATCATACAGAAAAGAATTTACATTATTGGGATTGTAATAATGCAGTGAGATGGAATTACAAACTTGTAGTTAGTTGCAGCTTCGTATGTGGTAACAGACAAAAATTCCTCCGGGTTTATAGGAGTGCAGTTGTTCAGAGATCTGGCTTGTTCATAACTTTACCCATACCAAGGTTGAAACTGTGCTAGCCACAACAAATTGGAACATAGCTGTTAGGATTAGTGTATTACAGATCTTTTGATATTGTAACACTTGAGCATCTTGGCTTGTCTATGTGTTTGTTTTTTTTTATTACCCTAAACTTTTGCATTCTAGCTGTAGATTAAAGGCCTGCAAACTTATGTTTCTTTATTTAAAAAAAAAAAAAGTTTTAGTTGGGCAAACTGAGAGAAGAATGCAAATTTGCTTTTTAATTCTTAATACCCAAATTGTTTTTATCCAGTGTAGTTGTACTGTGTCAGTCCCAAGATACTAGAGGGACAAGGTGGATGTGGTAATGAAACACTTCATGAATTATTAAATCATTGGCCAACCTGACAGCATAGTAGTATACTTCAACTTCTCAACTCTACATAATTGGCCACAAGAAGCAACCTTTCCCATTATAATTGAGTGAGAGTCTTGACTATTTAATTGTGAGGAGTATTACAACACTGCATTTCCCTCTATAAAATTGTGACTATTAAAGAGACAAAAGATTCTATATAATTAAAGTCCCCTGCTAGTAGTACCTTAAATTACTGAAACTGAATTTTAATACTTTTTTTAAAAAGCGTAGGTAAGTGTAAGTACACATTTCATAATATATTTTAAAAGTGTCGGTAATTGAAAGTCCTGGATTGAGAGCCCTCAAGCCTTGATATGAGTTTTAAAGGCACAGGGGAAAGATGCACCAAGACTGTGACTCCATGACAGGTCACAGCTCTCCATTCTTACTCCCAATCTCTCACCAAGAGTACTGTAGCATTTTGAGGTGTTTTCTTCCCAGCAGAACAAAGTTAATTGTTCACTGCCAAATGGGGATGGTGTGGAGGAAATATGCCTGCCTAATCCTGGAGCTTTACAAAGACACTGTGAGATAGTAAATGTGTGAACACTATGCATACACTAAAGGAAGTGATGCAACCCCTGGTTTCTTCTGATGGGTAGGACATGACAGTGATGCAACCTCAGTATCTTGATAAACATCTTCAGAACAGCTGCGACAACAGTCCTCTGTTGTAGCACACTGACTGATGTTTGCCTTTTAATTGATTTTGACAATTTGATAGAAATTTCACCCCAGGTCAGATTGGCAGAGACTCTGAGGGTTTTTCACCTTCTTCTGCAGCATGGGGCACAGGTCACCTGCAGGTTTAAACTAGAGCAAATGGTGGATTCTCTATAACTTGAAGCCTTAAATCATGATTTCAGGACTTCAGTAACTCAGACAGAGCTTATGGCTCTATTACAGGAGTGGGTGGGTGAGGTTCTGTAGCCTGCAACGTGCAGGAATTCAGACTAGATGATCATGATGGTCCCTTCTGGCCTTAGTGTGAGTCTCTTACCTCCTGGTTACCTGCCTTAAGAACATAATTTCCAGTAGAGAGACACAACTCTGTGAATATTAGCCATCCATACATTTCATAGTGATTACAATGACCAGTGGGCTACCAGGTCTCGGTAGAAATCTCGCATGCCACAGTCTAGTGAATTATAATGCATATGTCTGACCCAGGGGAGCTCTGAAAAACCTGTGCACCTCCTGTGCCCTCTACCTGGTGGCATCACGAGATTCCTAGGTCATGGGGACGCAGTGATGAAATCTATCAAAAGTATAAACATAGTTTTTGATATTCAGGAGACGATTGTCAGACTCCAGAGGGTATAAGCAGTATGGGAGGAAATGGGAAGAAAAGCAGATAATGAAATTTTGTTTGTAGGTGTATCTCCAAAAATCAACTCAAAATAGGACCTTTTTTTTTAACTGGGCATGTGGGAAAGGAAATGTGGTAGTACAGGATGACTTGAAGGTAAGAATATGTTGTGCAGTGGCCACAAAAAGGCTAACAAGTGTCACTTAGTTGTATGTCAAGAGAGCTCTTAAACCACCTTAAAAAATATTGTGCCTAATATTTGGCACAGAGTTAACAAGTATATAGTCAAACTCTTGAAAGAGTGCTTGGGAAGCCTATAAAGTTTATCAAGGAATTGGCTCTATCCTGTAAGGAAAAAAATCTCAGAACTTTGTGTGTTCAGCCTTTAAAGAAAAGTAATATAGGACTTAAATGTACATCTATAAAAGGGTCTTTTTAAGAGTGGGGAATGGGACGTGTTCATATTACAGGGAGATGGCAAAATGAGAGATGGCGATCCTCTGTGAATCGATGAGAAAGTAGATGTGATTTAGCTGCACTCTCCTGAATAATAATCTAATTATTAAGAATAATTGCCAACTTAATTACTGGGTCCAACACTTCTTCTCTTTCGCTAGTCTGTCACTATCTCTTTCTTTCACCATATCTTGATCCTTTTTACCATTTAGCATGCAGTAATTTTACCAGAGTCCTTTATTTACTCTCTCTGAACTTCCAAAATATCCCTCAGTTTGTAAACATTTTACTGGTGTTTATAAATAACTCCTTAAGGTTTCATTAAAAAACAAAGCTACTTCAAGCTTGCCAATTTAAAGCTGCTCAATGGGACAGAAAGACAGTAACATTAAATTTTAATTTTAAAATTTTTAATTATTTTAGGTTAATTTTCGAGGCCACTGGAACCTCTGTGTTCATGACATTACATAGCTTTAATTTCAGCATTTGAATGTTGGATTGATGCAAATAGCAGAATTATTTGTCTTCAGAGTGGGTCAAGAATCTGGTCTCCTGAGCTATTTTGGCTTCCAGAAGCCTGCATCCCAAGAAAAGGTAAAAAATTCATAGGCAGGAGTTGTAGACCAAGCTGGATGAGCAAGCATCTCAGAGAGGTGATTAAGAAAAAGCAGAAAGCATACAGGGAGTGGGAGATGGGAGGGGATCAGCAATGAAAGCTACCTTATTGAGGCCAGAATATGTAGGGATAAAGTGAGAGAGGCTAAAAGTCAAGTAGAGTTGGACCTTGCAAAGGGAATTAAAACCAATAGTAAAAGGTTCGATAGTCATATAAATAAGAAGAAAACAAAGAAAGAAGTGGGACCGCTAAACACTGAGGATGGAGTGGAGGTCAAGGATAATCTAGGCATGGCCCAATATCTAAACAAATACTTTGCCTCAGTCTTTAATAAGGCTAATGAGGATCTTGGGGATAATGGTAGCATGACAAATGGGAATGAGGATATGGAGGTAGATATTACCATATCTGAGGTAGAAGCGAAACTCAAACAGCTTAATGGGACTAAATCGGGGGGCCCAAATAATCTTCATCCAAGAATATTAAAGGAATTGGCACATGAAATTGCAATCCCATTAGCAAGAATTTTTAATGAATCTGTAAACTCAGGGGTTGTACCCTATGACTGGAGAATTGCGAACATAGTTCCTGTTTTTAAGAAAGGGGGGGAAAAGGTGATCCGGGTAGCTACAGGCCTGTTAGTTTGACATCTGTAGTATGCAAGGTCTTGAAAAAAATTTTGAAGGAGAAAGTAGTTAAGGACATTGAGGTCAATGGTAAATGGGACACAATACAACATGGTTTTACAAAAGGTAGATTGTGCCAAACCAACCTGATCTCCTTCTTTGAGAAAGTAACAGATTTTTTTAGACAAAGGAAATGCAGTGGATCTAATTTACCTAAAATTCAGTATGGCATTTGATACGGTGTCACATGGGGAATTATTAGTTAAATTGGAAAAGATGGGGATCAATATGAAAATTGAAAAGTGGATAAGGAATTGGTTAAAAGGGAGATTACAGCGGGTCATACTGAAAGGTGAACTGTCAGACTGGAGGGAGGTTACCAGTGGAGTTCCTGAGGGATCGGTTTTGGGACCAATCTTATTTAATCTTTTTATTACTGACCTCGGCACAAAAAGTGGGTGTGTGCTAATAAAGTTTGCGGATGATAAAAAGCTGGGAGGTATTACCAATTTAGAGAAGGACCAGGATATCATACCGGATCTGGATGACCTTGTAAACTGGAGTAATAGTAATAGGATGAAATTTAATAGTGAGAAGTGTAAGGTCATGCATTTAGGGATTAATAACAAGAATTTTAGTTATAAGCTGGGGACGCATCAGTTAGAAGTAACGGAGGAGGAGGACGACCTTGGAGTATTGGTTGATCACAGGATGACTATGAGCCGCCAATGTGATATGGCCGTGAAAGAAGCTAATGCGGTCTTGGGATGCATCAGGCGAGGTATTTCCAGTAGAGATAAGGAGGTGTTAGTACCGTTATACAAGGCACTGGTGAGACCTCATCTGGAATACTGTGTGCAGTTCTGGTCTCCCATGTTTAAGAAGGATGAATTCAAACTTGAACAGGTACAGAGAAGGGCTACTAGGATGATCCGAGGAATGGAAAACCTGTCTTATGAAAAGAGACTCAAGGAACTTGGCTTGTTAACCTAACCAAAAGAAGGTTGAGGGGAGATATGATGTGCTCTCTATAAATATATCAGAGAGATAAATACTGGAGAGGGAGAGGAATTATTTAAGCTCAATACCAATGTGGACACAAGAACAAATGGATATAAACTGGCCATTGGGAAGTTTAGACTTGAAATTAGACAAAGGTTTCTAACCATCAGAGGTGTGAAGTTCTGGAATAGCCTTCCAAGGGAAGCAGTGTGGGCAAAAAACCTATCTGGCTTCAAGATTAAACTCAATAAGTTTATGGAGGAGATGGTATGATGGGATAACATGATTTTGGCAATTAATTGATCTTTAACTATTCATGGTAAATAGGCCCAACGGCCTGTGATGGGATGTTAGATGGGGTGGGATCTGAGTTACTACAGAGAATTCTTTCCTGGGTATCTGGCTGGTGAATCTTGCCTACATGCTCAGGGTTCAGCTGATTGCCAGATTTGAGGTTGGGAAGGAATTTTCCTCCAGGGCAGGTTGGCAGAGGCCCTGGGGGTTTTCGCCTTCCTCTGTAGCATGGGGCACGGGCCGCTTGCTGGAGGATTCTCTGCACCTTGAAGTCTTTAAACCATGATTTGAGGACTTCAGCACCTCAGACATAGGTGAGAGGTTTATTGCAGGAGTGGGTGGGTGAGATTCTGTGGCCTGCATTGTGCAGGAGGTCAGACTGGATGATCATAATGGTCCCTTCTGACCTTAATATCTATGAGTCTATGAAATAGATATAGCTTTAGCAGATTTGAGACTGTCAACTAGGCCTAAGTATGGTGGGGGGGGTTGTGATTTGGACACTGGTTTACTACCAGTTAGATTGAGATCACCAACTCCTTTCTTGTCAGCTGCCCAACAACATGCAGGTCACTACCATCCTGGGTTAGCTTTGAAGTGGTGACCTTGGGGTGAAAGGCTCCATATCCCGTTTCCAATTCCCCCAAGCCATTCATGCCGACACCTGTTGCTACATTTTCAGTGCAATCTGCTTCCCCTCTCAGCAGGTGTTCTGTAGCGTTAACTGATATGGAGGAGCTAGTTATGGGGAAGATGAGAATGAAAACCCTTTGCTTCTCACTCTCCATGGATCCTGTCATGGTGGGAATTTGTAAGGAAATGGAAAGCCCATACTGAGAAGGTGGGGGAAATTTTTAACTTGAATTCTAGCATATGTGTGTACACGTTCTAATCAGGGGAGAAAGATATTTATTTTATCAAACATCGGTTTGAAGTTGAGTGTAGCAGAACTGTTTTCCATTAAATAAACTCTCTTCTGACAATATGATCTCAAGTTATGACTGCAAACATTAGCATGTTCTCTTTAATTCAAGAATCCTTGTTTCAAAGTTTGATTTAAGAAATCAGACTGTTTCATTGTCATGTTTATTCTACTGAATAACCGTGGGGTTGTTGAAGCTGTCATTAGCTAACAATGAATACAGTAACAATGTGCAAGCTTTTTTTAATCTGTACAAATTGAGGAATTGTGATAGGAAGCTTGTTACCTTTTCATATAAAGAAGCTCTAAAGTAAGATCCTTGATACAGGTTGCAAATCCAGCAATGCTTTGAAAAAAGGCAACCTTAAAAAAAGAGTGGGGGGCGGGAAAGGCTTGACTGATTGATTGTAGTATCCCAAATTTGGAAATACTAAAAATGTCTGTGTACAGGGAGAAAGTCACAGCATTGTCTTTCTGTGACAAAGTACAGTTGTCTTTACTTACTGTATCAAGCCATTGTTCTGGCTGTCTTCATCGTATTTTATTAAATAATTATTTAAAAGATTAAACAAGATAAATAGCAAACATACCACATAGAATGAACTGGAATTAAATAGCATTGCGACTGTTGAAGAATGTGACATGATAGCGTTTTCTTCATGATTGACCATTGAATATGGAGATTATGTATTCAGAAACAAATAAAATGCCAACTGCGAGTGAGATGTTGTTTTACAATAGTAATCTGTTTAGCAGTTTTATATATCCAGTGGCTTTAGAAGAAGGGAGGAGTGTGGGAAAATAGAGTGGTTTAGAGAATCTTATTAACAGAATTAGCTCAGCCTACCGTTTTAATTCTGTGTATGATATGCATAATTGCTTTTTTGGGTAATCTGGACTATAAAACTATATTTTACACTGTAGGCAAATGGCTGAAAAGGGGAATTTATTGCAACTCAAGCAGCAGAGGGCTGGGCAACACAGCCAAGAATCTGTCCTAAGTCCTTCCCAAAATTGAGGGGCCTAGGGTCGTGGATTTCATAGACCTCAAAGGCTAGCCTTGGGCATCTGAGGGAGGGTATGTGTGTGGGGAGGGCTGTGGGGAGAACATTGAATAATACTTGATCTTTATGAAAAACTATTGACACATAATCCTAATAATTATTTTACATTTTATCTTTGCAAGGATAAGGGCTAGAACAGAGATTTTGTTTAAATGGGAATTTAGATTAATTTAGGGGATTTAAAAGTGCTAGTGTTAATCCAGAGTTGAGGGCACTTCTGGATTCTGAGGCTACTTGTCAAAAGGCCCTGTTCTTTCTACATGGTCACTTGCCTGTCTTCCTGAGGGAAGATGAGCTTGGATTTTCCCCTGTTCCTAGCTTACACATGTTTTGAAAGTCTTTGTCCTTTTACATGTTTTGCCTATAAAGATGATAAAACCATTTTGCCTCCTATTTAATAACTAGATTAATGGGAGAAAAAAACATAAAATTTAATTATTTAACAATTTAATGTTAAACCTGTATTGGAGCAGGATGGAAACTAGTTTATAATCTTCCATTGGGTTACCATAATGCTATTTTGTTTTCTGCCTGCCACCAAAATGCTCATGTCAGTTGGAATTTAAATCTTTTTCATATCTAATTTAAAGATAATGCTGAAAGTCTTAAGATCCTAGACTTTTAATTTTCTCCTCACTTAAATGCTATTTGGGAGGAGGGCAGGAACTGTTGGAGCCTCTTGCTTCATAAATCATTAGGTTTAGGCCTTTGTAAAAATGTGAGTCTAGATTTTTTGACCTAAAGATTGGTGGGGACTCAGAGTCCCTAATACTGTGTAAACTGCAGTGAAAATCCAAAAGTAACTGGTTTCATACCTGGTCCAAGAGAGACACTACTCTTTGAATAAGGGAATATATATATTTGACCGAATTGTTACAGATAATCAGTAGCAACAATCATGAATGTATATTTAAATATATCGCAGAGATTGCAAGTGTAATCTTGTCTAAGGAGTGAGAAGAGATAAGATAACCCAGCTGGAATAGGAGGGCACTTACCAATAGGAAAAAAACATTTGACTAGAATTAGAATGGTAGTATTATTTTAAATTGAAGTAATACCAACATAAAGAGCATAACAGATTTTATATTATGACTACATAAGTAGGTACTCCCACATTGGAGAAGTTTAAACCCAAAGACAGTGGACGTGTTTAAAAATCTTGAAAGCCCATATTTTCTAAGAAAGCTTCTAAAATTGTGCCAACTGTTTGCAGGTGCAAGTAGAAATTAGACACCTACAGTAACTACCAACACTAGTCCTACAATCAGATGAGTATCTAACTAAACTCTGTACTTGCAGAATTGCAAGTGCAATTTAGGGGTCAGGTTGAGATCCGTTTACAAACTTAGCTAGAATATAATGAATTCTCAGGGCTCCTTAAGGTTTATTTTAGGTCCTGTTTTTACTTCTTATCTGATTCCTTTGTGTGACATACTCTTGAAATTAATCTGATTCTGTACTCATGACATTCAGATCCTTTATTTCCCTGGAAATGAATCTGATTCTGTACTCATTACATTCAGATCCTTTATTTTCCCTAGAGTTTTCATTACTTTGTTTCTTCCGTCATGATGCTAGACAAATTTTAAAAAAGATTTAGCAATGGTCCAGATAAGGATTACTCAGCCTGCTCTTAACTAGGATGATGCTACTATTGCCTCCAAGTCAGAAGTATACTAGATTCTCATTTAGAAGTTTGTATCAGGGCTAAGGGGATTAGGAAGGGTCCCAAGTAGAGAGATACTGATAATCTTTTCTTTCTGAAAGTTATCTAAGTTTTGTTTTTTAAGTTTAAAAATTCATGGCTTTAAGTATTGTTCTTTTCTGGCTTTATGAGCAAGGCTTTTAAGCTCAAAATGGAATCTTCCTTAAATATGGTCTTCGTTGGAAGGTCTTGTCTTGTGGATTCCTGGGATGGGTCTAAATCTAATGCGTGATTTGTTCTAAACAAACTGGTTCACAAGTGCTATGATGGGATATAACGAAGAGGGTTTAAGAGCAACTATCTCACCATACTTTCATTTTTTCCCCCTTCTACATTCCCTTCCATGAAAACCACCTCTCCTAACTTAGTTAAAAAAAGGTTTATTATTTTCAGTTGTCAAAGTTCTTCTCTTTTCTGGTTTGACTGAGACCACTGGCTGGTTTATATGGATGCGTACCTGTTGTGTGAGGATTTATTTAAAGTGGTTTATTTCCTGGCTCTCAGCCCCACATCTACTCATTAATATTCAGTATATCCATATAATGTATAATTTGTTATCCAGATACACTCACTCACTTTAATAAACAGACTTTGAAAAGAAATATTATCTATCCTGATTACGATGTATGGGGTACAGCCAAATTCTGCCCTGTTACACCAGTGAGCTCCCAGTGAAGAGGGATTGTAGAAGAGTAACTGAGGGCAGGATGTAACGGATAGTTCCTACGTAGGGGTAGAAGAGAATTAATTTTCATGATTTCTGATGGGTTTTTATCTATTTGATATAAACATCTTCCATGTAACCTTTGACTTTGTTTCTTCCCGAATAATTTTTTGTGTAAAGTGTGATTGGTAACAACTAGGGGGCAAAAATGTGACCTGGACTGAAACTAGATTTGGGGGTATATGAGAAAAAGTAATCAGTAAGTACTAATTAGTTTCAAAATCGTACTGATTTCTGAAAGCTAAATCTCCCCTCCGAGATGGGACCACTACCATGGCAAGTCCTGCTAAACTAAAACCCAGTAATGAATGATCAAAAACAACCCCCCAATCAATTTAAAACAAGAACTAAATAAATGATCAAAGTCTACATTCAATAGACAGTTGCTCTTCTTTCTTAAGAGAGAACCATTTATTTACTTGGGAGAGATTCTGCAAGGCACAAATGGCAGTTAGGTGTCTGCCCTTTGAGCCTTGAAAATCTCCAACCTTGTCTATTTAAAAACTAAAACTTCTGTTAACAAATTACGTAATGCATTTTCTACTTTTAATTGCATATTAACTGAAATTTGATATACAAATATAACCAGTTCTCTAAATACCAAGGAAGAAAATAAAATTCAAAGTTAATCATCTAATTGACTTCAGAGAATTTGAATGAAATGCTGAACTTTTTTTTTTTTTTTTTTAAGAAGCTCTTTTTTGGTTGGGTTCTGTGTCCATAAACCTGGATAGAACCACTCCTACTAATTATGTGCACCTCTCTCAATTTTCAGGTGAGAAAACTGAAGTTTATTCATCTTGATGCCACTTTAGATAGCTGTATCTACCTAAACTTTTAGTTTTGTAAATGAAAGCTCAAGTGTGAGGCTGCATAGATTCTGTTTCAGTGATGTAAACTGAGTAATTCATTTCAGATTTACTGCAATTTACAGTGCTAAAACTGAAAGAAGACTTTGGCCTGTCCATGGTAGTCTCTTAGCACGCTACTGCTCTGAAAGCTTTTCATGCAGAGAAAATCTGTAGTATGATAGATTTTGGCTAATAGTAAGTAATCTGGAACTGACAGTATTGATATTTATGCATCTGTTTCAGGCACCGTTTTGGGTATTCCTCTTGTGTGCATTAGGACTCTTTGTTTACCAGTCCCTGGATGCTATTGATGGGAAACAAGCCAGAAGAACAAATAGTAGTTCCCCCTTAGGGGAACTTTTTGACCATGGCTGTGACAGTATTTCCACAGGTAACGTTATTTCTTCATTTTTAAACTTGGGGGGTGGGCGGTAACTGGAAAAAACTAAATCCTAGTAAGGTACAGTCTGGCCTAATGGATAAAAACTAGATTGGGACTCTGGAGTCCTGGATTCTCTTCCTGGCCTGCTGGGTGACTATGAACAAGTCACTTTGCCTGTTGGTGCCTCTGTTTTCCATCTGTAAAATGGGAATAAGACTACTGACCTCATTTGTAAAGCTCTTTGAGATCTGCTGATGAAAAGTTCTGTATGAGAGCTAGCTGGTTATTACTTACTAACCTAGGGAGTGGGAAAATATTTTAGAAGTGGCCCTGAGACATGTATAATGCATGTTACCTAGTTCTTGCAGGCGTACATTGAGAGTATGAAGTGAGTGTGTTCCCTCTATTGAATCTGATCACTTTTTGTAAGCAATGCAGTACATTCAGAGATTTCCTTGGAGAGAAGTGCAGTATCGCCAGGCAGTAGGCACACCATCCTGCAGGCTTTTTTTAACATTAGCGTCTACAGTATACATTTCCACTAGATCCGAGATGTCTAATACAAGTAACAATAAGGAATTAAATCTCTCCTGACCTGGTACTGTAGTTCTAACAATTTTTAAGTGTGTTTACTTTTCCTCATTTCACTTTCATAGTTCCTGATTATGTTGACGTGACTCAATCTTTCTAATTAGAAAAGGTTTCATTTCCTTTTAAGGAAGAAATCAAAATGATGGGCTAGATTGCTTCCATCAAAAAACAAAACAAACTAAAACATGCAAGTTCTTGTGTTTCTCTCTCCTGAAGTGATGCTTTTCTGAATTGCTGTCCAAGTCACAATTTTTAATTGGCTACTGCTTAATATCTGAAATTAATAGCCCACTTTTGTTGTTGTTTGTACTATAAACCTTAACTCATCTTGGCAATTTAGCATCAAATTAAAATTGAACTGCAGGTATTTATGCTGTATCTAGCATCTTAGCTACTTATACAGCCCTCATCACTATTGTGTTCGAGCCACATAAGTAGCGAGGCCAGCCTTCAGTTCTTCTGTTGAGTAAGTTATGACAGATGTTTGATTAACCCAGTAAATAGGCTTTGGTATGTGTGAGGGCCCCAAGTCTAGGGACTGGGTCCTGTTCCTGCGGGGATAGGGTGTTGAGAGGATGGGGCTTTGCAGAACCTCCCCTGCAGTGACAGCTCCTGCAGCTCTGGTTACATGGGGCTGGCTCAGCTCAGCTCCCTACTCTGGGCATTGTCACCTCCAGGATCACACCACCACTCAGGTTTGGCTCCTCCCCCTCTGGGGGGAACCAGCTGGGCCAGATTTGTGTGAGTGGCATGACCTGGCACACAGGCATCACAATGCCCCTCGCTCATATTTGAACTGGTTACCTTCCCATCATCGTGACGGAGGAGTAGCTGAGCCAAACCTGAGTGGCACTGTGACCCCATGCACCAGGCCACAACAGTCTCGCGGGACTGGAACTGTCATGTGATCCTTTGAAGCATTCCAGTTACCCAGTTTTAGGTCACAACCCACAGGCTGAGAAACCCTGACCTAAACCTAATGAAACAAGGAACACTACAGTGAGTGCTTAGCTGTGCGTGATGTAATTAAGGTTACCCGAGAGTTCATTTTCTTGCCGTTTTCACAATATTCCAGTTCTCTAAAGGTTTTGTGATGAGATTCCCTATATTTGATCTGCACTTGATGATGGTGTGATGTGTTTTTGTTTTTAAACAGATTTCAGAAAAAAAGTTATTTTTACAGTAATCTGTAACTCACTATCACTACCCTATAACCGTGTTACACAACATGTGGGTATGTCTCCCTGGTTGTGGGGTGGGAGGGCTGAAAAAATATAAATTAAGATGGGTGAGCCTCTAACAACACATTATGGGGCTGTAAAGGGCACCATAGGTTTCATTTCCCTGAAGGGGGCTCAGCTTCAAGTTTGGGAAATGCTGTCCAACAAGTCACTATACTGTTGATGCTATTGCAATCAAACTTTGTCTAGTGTTCGTCTTTAAAATTGCAGGTAGTATAATTATTTATGACTAACCATGCTTATCTCTGCCTTTCAGTTTTTGTTTCCATTGGAGCCTGCATAGCTGTTCGACTGGGAACGAACCCTGACTGGCTGTTTTTCTGTTCTTTTGTTGGAATGTTCATGTTTTATTGTGCTCACTGGCAGACATATGTATCGGGCATGTTAAAGTTTGGAAAGTAAGTAGAACTCTTTTCAGAACTGTACATATTTGATCTTTGCATTTGACACATCAAGTTTTGACACATCTCATTTTACCTTCCACCCATCCTTCCCTCCCCCGACCCGCCAAAAAAAAAAAATCTCAATCTCTGTTTTATCTGAAGTTCATATCTGGTCCAGAACCTGAAATTCATATCAAAACTGACATTCCTTTTTACAGATGTCCCTGAGACCTCTGTAAAATTGCTATTGATCTGCAATACATTAAACTCTGTTTACAGTAATGGCTTCGTAAAGTCACTGTTAGTCATTGGGGTGCACAGTGCTTCCCAGAGCTCCAAGAGCACAGTGGACACTTCACCTCACTTCTCCATTGTTTGAGGAGGGTGCAGCATTTATGCTTCGCTGAGCCTATCCAGGGGTACGTGGCCTGTGCTCTTCTACTTTGGGGAGGCTAGTCCTGGAAGTGATGTTAACCTTGTATATTCCTTACAATCGAGAGTACAAGGACCACGCTATGTCCACTCAGTCCTCCTTCTTGTTCAGCCAATCGCTCAGACAAAGCAGTTTGTTTAGGTTTGCAGATGATAATGCTGCCTGCTTCTTGTTTCCAATGTCACTTGAAAGTGAGAACAGACGTTTGCATGGCACTATTGTACCTAGTGTCCCAAGATATTTACATGCAAGATACACTAAAGATCCATATGTCCCTTCATGCTTCAACCACCATTCCAGGGGACATGCATCCATGTGTCATGTGTCATTTTCGTCATCTGAGTCAGATGCCACCAGCAGAAAGTTGATTTTCTTTTTTGGTGGTTTGGATTCTGTAGTTTCCACATTGCAGTGTTGCTCTTTTCAGATTTCTGAAAGGATGCTCCACACCTCGTCCCTCTCGGATTTTGGAAGGCACTTCAGATTCTTAAACCTTGGGTCCAGTGCTGTAGCTATCTTTAGAAATTTCATATTGGTATCTTCTTTGCTTTTTGTCAAATTTGCGGTGAAAGTGTTCTTAAAACGAACGACGTGCTGGGTTATCATCTGAGACTACTATAATATGAAATATATGACAGAATGCAGGTAAAAGAGCAGGAGACATACAATTCTTCCCCAAGGAGTTCAGTTACAAATTTAATTAACACATTATTTTTTTAACAAGCATCATCACCATGGATGCATGTCCCCTGGAATGGTGGTTGAAGCATGAAGAAGCATACGAATCTTTAGCGCATCTGTCATAAATATAAAGGGAAGGGTAAACCCTTTTAAAATCCCTCCTGGCCAGAGGAAAAATCCTCTCACCTGTAAAGGGTTAAGAAGCTAAAGGTAACCTCGCTGGCACCTGACCAAAATGACCAATGAGGAGACAAGATACTTTCAAAAGCTGGGAGGAGGGAGAGAAACAAAGGGTCTGTGTCTGTTGGTATGCTGCTTTTGCCGGGGACAGAACAGGAATGGAGTCTTAGAACTTTTAGTAAGTAATCTAGCTAGGTATGCGTTAGATTATGATTTCTTTAAATGGCTGAGAAAAGAATTGTGCTGAATAGAATGACTATTTCTGTCTGTGTGTCTTTTTTGTAACTTAAGGTTTTGCCTAGAGGGATTCTCTATGTTTTGAATCTAATTACCCTGTAAGGTATCTACCATCCTGATTTTACAGGGGTGATTCCTTTACTTCTACCTACTTCTATTTCTATTAAAAGTCTTTGTTGTAAGAAAACTGAATGCTTTTTCATTGTTCTCAGATCCAAGGGTTTGGGTCTGTGGTCACCTATGCAAATTGGTGAGAATTTTTACCAAACCTTTCCCAGGAAGTGGGGTGCAAGGGTTGGGATGATTTTGGGGGGAAAGATGTGTCCAAACTGCGTTTTCCCAGTTAGAGTTTGGTGGTGGCAGTGGATATTCCAAGGACAAAGGATAAAATTAATTTGTACCTTGGGGAAGTTTTAACCTAAGCTGGTAAAAGTAAGCTTAGGAGGTTTTCATGCAGGTCCCCACATCTGTACCCTAGAGTTCAGAGTGGGGGAGGAACCTTGACAGCATCTGGCACATAAATATCTTGTTACGCTGGCTACAACAGTGGCATGGGAATGCCTGTTCTCACTTTCAGGTGACATTATAATTAAGAAGTGGGCAGAATTACCTCCCGTAAATGTTCTTTTTAATCTCTCACTAGAAAAAGGAAAAATAGTCCAAAACTAGAGGAATGGTTTTGTTTTTAAAAAAAGGGAGGTTATGGAAAAATCAATGCATCAATTTCATATCTAGCAAAATGCGCGTGACAAACAGATGTTCGATATTTGGCTGCCATTTATTCAATACTCAAAGTACATTTGCCTGCAAAAATACCGACCACACCTGTCTAATTTTAGTGAATATTGATGTTTGATAATCACATTGTTTGATAAATTTAATAAAACAGGCCCTGGATGGTATAAAGACTCACTCTACGAATAGAACCTTGTTAAATAGAGAGATCTGATGATGATACTACTGTTTGTTTTTTGTTAAAAGCTTACTGTTGTAATTATCGTTTTGCTTAATATGTATATAACAGTGATTTGTAAGCTTGTTAAAATTTCCAAAATAGCTATACAGTACTAAAAAAAAACAAAACTCCCAAGTTTTCTTGCATAACTATAAATGATAATCAGGTATTTAGCAAAGTATGTTTTTGCTTTAGTTGGTATGTAGAATTTTGTGGTCACAGAAATCAGGTATTTTATATACATGGCGTGTCCTGAATGTATACATTTTAATTACCTAATCGTTTATTCCCATTCCCTCCCCCAACAAACAGATGTATGAACTAAGCCTGCTGCCTCTTTTCTTTCTAGGCTTGATGTAACTGAAGTTCAGATAGCCATAATAATCCTCTTCTTGATGTCTGCATTTGGTGGAACTACTATGTGGGACTATAAGGTAAGTGTATCAAGCATTCAGACTTTCACAGTTGTATCTGAAGCTGTCATGTGCAGGTGTATTGATGTTTAGTAATTGCTTTTCAAATCTTCTGTATTCAGCTTGTTATATTTATTAAATCTTATTTTTATTTCAGTTTTAATACATAAAAATGTTGCTTTATATATTTACTATAGGGTGCCTGTTTCCATGTAGTTCAGTACTGTATCTCTTGGATGTGATAGTGTGGTTTCCTATGCATGAATTTAGAGCTACACAGAGGAAAAAGACCCCATCTGCCATATATAAACTTTAGGCCTGGAAAATACATTTTGATTATAGTTCAAAGGAATCTTACCCACAGTCTATATTTTTCAGATGTAAGTTTGTTACATCCAATTTTTATATTTAATTATTCCTGTACCATAAATTTCTGCTCAAAATTATAATTTTTAAAGTAGACTGTCTCAATTGTAAAATAAACTGTCCATTAAAACCTACAAATCCAATGGGCTAAATTTTGCTTTATGCTGATGTAAATATGGAGTAACTGTTAAAGTTAATGGAGCTGCACTGGATTTACACTGGCGTAAGAGCTGATCTGGCCCTGTAACTTTAAAATGTCTACCCAGCAGTGTTCTGGCATCAGTATATTGAAAAATATTTCCAGCCTATTTGAGGGAAGGGGGAACAGCTCATATGTTTCATGTAGAATAGGACCATATAGGATTGAATGCAAATATTTTTAAAAATTGGAAACAATTTGAAGCCTGCTGTATATTGGACTGTAGTTCCTGTTCCTGGTGGTGGTGTCATCTGTATAATACACCGTACTAGTTGATTGGAATAGATATCAATACCATCAAGTTAATTTTGCAGTCTAAATTATTTTGGTAATGTTTTATTGTATCTGACTCATTCATCAATCTGGCAATTATGAAATGGCAAATTATTTTTAGAGGAAAATGTTCTTAAACAGTTCGGTTTTCTTCTCCCCAAATTGTTTTTGTTCTGTTTCTGAAACTATTAAGATTGAAATGCAAACCATAAGTGGGATCTTTAGACTTCACAAACTTGGCTAATTGACTATATATTCTTTTTGTGTTAATTGGTGGATTGTTTTGAGATGCAGAGATCTCTGCCTTACATTTTAATGTTAAAGAAAAAACAAGTCTGTCTCCAAAAATATGTAGTCCGTGGTTTCAGAAAATTTATTGCTCCTCTTTTTTAACCCTTTGCTGCCTTGGAAGTTTTCTTGAAACTGCATTTGACTCTAAAAGGTAAATATTTTGTTAAATCTATATCTGGATAATATACATAATGCAAAGATGCATCATATAGCATACTATGTAATGTGATCACAAAGCAGGCAGATGGAGTTTGCATTTCCTGTGGTGCTCCATTGTGCTGACCAATAAATTTAGAAAGAACTATCCTTTTTCCTCTGACACAGATTTCTGTTCAATCGAATTTGAAATACTTAGCAAAGTATAAAAAGAGCTTTTTAAGGGTGTTGCAAATTCTAAAGCACCATAAAATACAGCTGAATTTCAAGGGCAGAATTTAACCACCTACTTCTCCAGGATTTAAACATTCCCCCTTCCACCTTCCCCAAAAAAGGTATCCTATCATCTTAAGGACAGGACTGTACTCTGAAATTGTTCATTTGAGTATAAGTTTCAAGGAAAAGGGATAGTTAAAATAAAGCAATACAAATTGTTTTTGGAGATTTCAGCAGCAGTTTAACTTTTTTCCAAGGAATGATGTCCTTTAATTTTTTAAAAAAAACATTTTTCTTGCAAGATCCCTTTGATAGACCTAAAATTGAAGACTTTTCCTGTTCTTGGAATAGTGGGTGGAGCATTATTTTCCTGTTCCAACTATTTCCATGTCATCTTTGGTGGTGGAGTTGGCAAAAATGGATCTACAATCGCAGTAAGCTATTTTAGAATTTAAACTGTATTCTAATACTGGGGTGGGGAAGAAGCGGGTTACTGTGTTTGGCTTGTATGTTAAATTCTTACATTACAAAAAACTTAGTACTTCTGATAATCTTACTGAGTATTTAAGCAATCTAATACATTGATTCTACTGTTTGATATACCTTAATGCTGTCTGTAAAGCCATTAAATATATATGAATGAGACAGCTAATAACTCAACTGCAGTGGTAATCCAAGTCACATTTTCTGTATACCCTTGATTAGGGGTCTTGTATTGTCAGAGAAAGTGCCATGAAGTTTGAGTTTATAAAATAGAATGGGAAAAAAAAGTCAATGCGAGTGCCCCTGCTGCACAGCAACTCAGGACCTGATTTTTTTCTTCCAGACATGTTGAGTACATGTGACTTCATTTGGCTTTAGTGGAAGTTGTGGTTGGTCAGCAGTCCTGAAAATTGGGTCCAAAAATTTATGGTATGATTCAAGTTATGATGAGAAATGTTTTCTGCTTTGTGTGTTTCAGGGCACTAGTGTTCTTTCACCAGGCCTCCATATAGGGCTAGTTATCACTTTGGCAATAATGATCTATAAAAAATCTACAACTCAGCTGTTTGAAAAGCATCCTTGCCTCTATGTCTTAACATTTGGATTTGTGAGTGCTAAGATCACACAAAAATTAGTGGTAAGGAATCTTGTTTGTTTGTTTTTTTTTAATTGGATGTATGTATTTGGTACTTTTGAGAGTAGTGCTGTAGGTGGGCATTGTGTAAGCTCTCCTACTCAACTCTGCTAATTTACCCTGTTGGTTATTGCAGAACCTCTATTATTACAACTACTAACCTGGGCCTGTCAGAGACTGGCTGGAATTCACCAAGGGGACCTAACTGCCACTTGAGGTGGCCACAGTCAAAATTTAATCCTCAAAATCCTAGCTGCCTAAACTCCCTAGGCTCCTAATCTTCTACTGGAGGGAAATGGAGACTACCAGCAGCATGCAGCTTAGCAACTAACTTTCACCTGTGCCTCAATGCGGTTCACAAACTAGATATTTACCACTATCTCTGCGGTGGGATCCAATCCAATAGATGTGCTCAGAGCCCTCCTTAGAGCATAGCAGCTGGATTGGGGTCTGCACCAAACAGCTTGAGGAGCAGGTCATGATGACTCTGCCTGATTCAGAACTTGGTTCTCCCGTGTCCCAGATGAGTGCCTTAATTACTGGGCTATGGGGGTGTCTGTCTTGCCTGTTGAAACTTTCACTTTTATAAAATAACTATTCATTGGGCCAAAGAGGGGGAGAGTGCAACTTCATAACCCACTGGTTAGGGCACTAACCTGTTATGCAGGAGACTCAAATTCAAGGCCAATAGTCAAATATTTTGTACAAAGTGGAACAGCTTCAACAGGAGACATCAAGATCCATCCTAGAATACCCTATAGCCAAGTGGTTAAGGCATTCCTGCCTTAACTTTTTAATCTTTAGACTAGGGCATACACAGAGTTCTTCTAGACAACTGAAAGTACAATGTTAGGTTTATCTACATTTTTTTTCTTTTTCATTCGTAAGAGAGCAGGACTCACCAGACTGAGATCTGCCTTACCCAGACAGGAAACCACAAAATCAACAAGCTCGTTAGCATTATTCTGGATATAAATATTGGAGGACCTTTTTCTTGTGACTCTGTTTTGTATGGGTACATGCTTTGACTATTCCAAGTGTCTAACAAACCTTCACTGTAAAGCTAAATAGAAAAGTATTAGGTTTGAGTTGAGAAGCAACTATTTGGCTTACAGCAAGCATGGCACAGACTTGCTGCTTAGATTTCACAAGTGCATACAGAGCAGAGTAACAAGGAAGGACTCGATCCAGAAGGCTCAGTAAGACTGTTTGAAGGCGTACAAGAACTTGTAAACACAGCTAGTTACCAGTCAGAAGGGGAGAAGGCCTTTGGGAAGGACGAGCTCTTTGTGCAGTTGTTACAGAGCTCTATGTGCAGTTGTTACATACCTTTGGATCCAAAGGTAGCTTTTTCTACTTAATGCAAGTCTTTGTTATAGCTAACACGTTGACAGCACTAACACATATGACCAGTGTCACTGTTTTGTTGTCTAGTAGTCACATGAGCTTCATGGTGATGTCACTTTCTTTGTTATGGGTGGTGCGGCGAGAAACTTGCATACTTATGCTGCTTTAATGTAAAGGGGTTCTAGGAGTAACAGCAGCAGCAATGCTGAAACTAACTGAGCAGCAAGCAGGCATGTATTAGAGAGGCAGAGGAGATAGGGTGAGCCAAAAGCATTTTTGTGGTGGTGCTCTTGGGCTCACCCAAAAGACCTTCCTAAATAGTAGCAGAGCTTAAAGTAACTTTAAATAGAAAATGTCCTTATAAAAAAAAACTGGGGGTTTTAGTCAATTGAACAGGTTGACTGTCCCTTTTTAAGAGCATTATTTATTTGTACTGTTCCTTAATTTAAATTTGTTACCATAATAGTTCATATTCTCAAAGTAAGTTTTTCATTGATGCCAAATGTCAAGCTTTGTAGCTATATCAAATCTTGTTTTATGTAGGTGGCCCACATGACAAAAAGCGAGATCTATCTTCAAGATACTGCATTTATTGGGCCAGGTCTTCTATTTTTGGACCAGTACTTCAACAGTTTTATTGACGAATATATTGTTCTATGGATAGCATTGGTAAGCATTTGTTTTAAACTTTAATTTACAAATCCACTGAAACAGTGTTAAACACTTATTTTCATACGGAGGTGTATATAAGGGGCAGGTTGAAAACTCAGTCCCTCTTACCCATGCCATCAGTTAAACTAGTTGTTTCTCCTTTCTTGGCACCCAATACAGTGGTAGCTATTCTCTACAGTTCATGGTTTGGGGCTGAAGTTTAGGACAAAAGAAAATCCTGGAGACTCATGCCATGAATTCAGGCTTTTGCTCTAATGTAAATGTTAACCTTAATTTAGCCGAGTAAGTTAATCATTCATTCAGATTGAAAGCTTTGTTAGCAGTGGAAATACAAATACATGGTTAATGTGCAATAATGGTTTTAAAAAGTCAAATTGAAGTTAAAAACTTGTAAATTAACATGGTGGCGTATAAATTAATCACTTTTTAAAACTACTGACCCAACAATAGATGGGATTAACAAAGATATTCTTAAAATAAATGAACATGAGGGCTGAGCTATAGGGTAGACCTTTTGTTTTCAAAGCTTTTTTTTGGTAACATTAATTTGTTTTTGTTTATTTTTAGGTCATATCCTTGTTTGATTTGCTGAGATACTCCACTGGTGTATGCATGCAGATTGCTGCTCACCTTCGCATACATGTCTTCAGAATTTCATCACTTCAAGCTCCTGAACAGGTTCAAAACCATACTGACTGACTAGTAGTTCAAGCTGAAGAGGAGAAGCAGTTAGGGGAATAATGAATGAAGTAGATCCCCTTTTCAGGAATACAGACAAAGCTTTTCAAGAAAAGACAGTGAAAAGCTCAGTAATTTGCTCAGATAACCAATACGATTACTTAAATATGAAGTTGTGCAGAGTCTATTGTGATTTATGCTTGTATCATCAAGCATAAAATTCCTCCATTGTATTCTAGACATTGCAATCATTATTTCTGATCATGGATTCATCAGTCAAACTGATTTTCTGCCATGCACTAGATTCTCCTTGATTGAGAAAAGATAACTTTTAATTCTGGTACATAGACTGACTACAAATCTAAAGTACTCAATACTAGAATTCTAGAGCTGCTTTGCTTCACACAAGAGGAAAAACTTTTCTAAAATCTCAAACTGCTGAGACTTGCTATGAAATTAATCAGATTTCCAGTCTGCGCCTAAAATAAATTTCAACTCAAGACTGATTAAAAATTAACCATCCAGCAACTCACTGCTGCTGTTACTGTAATACATGGTGTTTGACACTGTGGAGAGAAGTCAATGGAGCTCAGTGCCTGACAAATCCAAGGTTTTTTGTTTAAAAAAAACAAACAAAACTACTGGATTTTCTCTTCCTGCTTCATCTTTTATAACAAACTCTGCCCACCAATTTCAAATATCATTATCTCTGTGAGTACAGGTTCAGGGGTGAAGCCTCCATTTCAGCAGTTACTGAAAATATATATTGCTTGAGTTTCCTTCTAAGGCCTGGCTTCTAGTTTTGCACCCATTATAATTTGTAAGTAACGCTTAAGTACCATCAAGTATCTAATTTACAAGCAACATCAGATGGATCTAAATGGCATACATTTCTGCCCTAGTTATTTGCACCAGTAAAACTGAAAGTGCAAATCTGCAGGACTAAATATTTGGCCTATATATTTAGAGATCTGATCAGCAAGGATCCTTTGAACACAACTGTGCAACCCATCAGACTAACTGCCATCAAAATGTGTTCTCTGTAGTTTTACTTTGTTATGGTAATAACAAGCTGTATATGAGACTTTTTAAACACAGACTCTAAGGAATTAAGTATAACTTGTTAACTCATAGGAAAGCCTGGTATTTAAGTATAAAAATCTGTCTAGAAAAAGATCTCAAAAGATTAAGTACAAAACAGTGTATCAGACACTTCACTGTATTTCATCATGGATTATTATAAAGCAATATCCCATGTGATAAGAGAGCTCTGGCTGTGAAATGAACTGGTTGGTTAATACATTTGTCTATTTGAAAATACTGGCCAAAAATAAGGGTAGTCTAAAACCCAGTGTTTAAATAAATGAGAATCAGCAGAAGAGATCTGACTTACTTTAGCTAAGGGCTAGTGCCATTTCCACCAAATCTAATTTTTAGGTAGCAAACATAATATAGATGTCAACCCTAACTTTTCACCCCTCCAAGCTGTTTCAATAGACTAGTTACAAAAGCCCTTCAATGTGAAAGTACCCCTTATCAATTTCTGGCTTGCAGTTTAAGCAATGAAGAATGCAGTTCACAACATTCCCAAAGCTTGGCATATACTAAACGCTTTCACGTTTGTGAAGAAACCCACCAACATTATTACTGCAATAATATCATGATACAACCTGTTAGATTTCAAGTGGGTGAAAGCTCTCACCTTCATGCACCTGTGATATATCTGCACTCCTGTGGTGGTGTTTCTTACTGCTTTTGAAAAACATTGTTTACCAAACATTCTGCATAAAAGTTATACTTTCTGGGCATGAGGTTCTCTACGTCTTGTTTATTATTAGAGAATCCTACTGGAAAATAGGATCATTGATCACTGAGATTATATTACTGCTGTAAAATTGGACCTGTAATCCACCACTTGCCCTCAGTGGTACTGCACTTATGTGAATCACATGACTCCCCCGACCATCTAGATAAGGCTTAAGAGTTCATCCTCCTCACCCTGTTCAATAAACTGGGAGAAAAGCATCATGCACAAATGAACTTTTAACATTCATTTGCATGTATGTTGTTCATAAGATACAGAGTGAAAAGTAGTAATGACAACTTTAACAGTTCTCAGTGAGATGCATCAGTTGCTCAAAAATACTGTAAACGAGAACTGCTTAATGAAAGAATTTTCAGTGACTCAGCAGTTTCTCGTCCACAACAAGCTCAGCCTTATTTTCAGTAACCAGTAGGCCTAAGAAGCTTGTGTTGTGCTCTCAAAACAAGTTGCAATGTAGGGTATAGTTGTGCCTGTGGGTATTAATGTTGTAGGTAATTGGACTGAAAAACATTTGTTTGACTATATCACACCAGAAAAGATCTTACACCGTTATCTGATTATACTTAAATGACAACTTGGAGATAATATAAGTGGAGTTCCATGACTTGGTAGCCACCAAAGATTCACACACTTTAACATGTCTTCCCAACATGTGCTAATTAGCACTGAATGAGTGTTTATCTGCTGTGAGTCCTAATAACTGTTGTGGAAGAGTGTGGCTGCATGGTGGTTACTAACGCAACATTTCAATCTCAGAGAAGTGGGCCATCACAAATTCCCCCTCTAGAACACTGTTCCCCTCCTCTATCCCAGTTTTAAACAGGGACTGAAAAACTGCCCTGGCACCATGAACAGCTGGCCCAGACTTCCCTATCCAGAAAATAGTGCAACAATAACTCCCTAAAAAATGACACAGGCGCCAGAATCTGGGAAGCAGTCAGAAAACTGGGGGAACCCAATTCCAAAATGTAAATATTAAGTAATGGACAAATATTTTATACAGAATCTCTACAGTCTGGTTTTGGAACCCTTTGGAAAACTACATTTTTAGGGCAATTCTAGAAAAGACTGGGAAAAAATCTCTCCTCTTCTTATGGGCATTTTACTATACATTCTTTTATAGAATAAAAGCTAAAACTATCATTACAATTGAGTGTAAGTTCCTCCAAGTTATATTTGTTAGTGATGTCAAGCAGCTAATGACCAAATTTTTTTTTTGTATTAAATCCAAATGTTGAAAATATTTCAGGGCTTTCCTAAGTTGTAAGAAATGAATGTGTATACAGTGGTTTTCTGTAAAACAAATGCATGAAAACTCCAACCTGGCTGTAAAGTAAATCAGAATTCACTGTACTGTGATATACAAAATATAAAGAATTTACTTTAAAAACTTAATCTTCACTAAACTGCTAATTCTTTCAAAAAGCAGCAAGAACTACCCTTCCAACTACAGCTCTGGAGATGGGCATCTGCTTTAGTATCTCTTCCAAAATGGTCCACAGGAACTGATAGTATATAGATGTATAGTGTTATCAATAATCACTGCAGACTGTTGTAAATTGTTTTTTAATGTGGCTCATTTAAACCAATTAGGCACGCTATGCTGTAAAGCCAAAATATCTGGTTTAACATGACTAACAAGTCTTGGCAAACATATGTCCTTGTTAGTGCAGTAAAGTACAATGTACAGCTTATAATAAGGCTACTAATGATACTTTAAAAAAACCCTCAACCATTACAGTGCCTAGAACAGAAAAAGAGTAAACAACAAGATGTAGTCTAATAACCTAAAGTACCAAAGAAATGTAATTCGTGTGTACCATACTTTTAATTCCTAAACTTTCCAGAATGTTATCCTGCTAAATATGCAAGATGTACACACACAACCTAGGATTATTTTGGTGGTTTCTTTAGTTCACAATTATAAAGTTGCAAAGGTACATTTTTGCATAACAGCATCAAGTTTTTAATGTGTCCTTTTAATCCTGTGATGTTCATTATTGGTGGAATTTTGTGATCCATTTTGCATTACTGCTGCCTATGGTACACAGATTCATATTCACCTGTTTCAAGAGGTAAACCTCTATTAACCTCCATACTGCTATAGTCTTGCATTTTATAACACTGCCTTAGAGTTAGAAAAGCAACTCTCACTGCAAAGAGGTTAAGGAGGATTCGAGCAGACATATTAATAGTTTCTGAGGAAAGAATCCAGTTTGCAATCTCTGCCATTAAGAACATGAAAAAATATGACTATCAATTTCACTAGTAACATTATTGAAATAATACATGTAACAGTTTGATTAATAGGAACTCTTAAATTGGAATTTTAAAGGAACAGACTTATTTTTCCATGGCTAATGGCTATAATTGTATCATGTTACTTAGGTGCAAGTTGTTTCTTCACTGAGCCATCAGAATAACATGGACTGAAGAGATTTGCGAACAGTTGCCATCTCTTGCTGTTGCTGTTACAAGAAAGGAGATAACACTGAACAAATGCAACATTTAGGAAAAAAATACCACATCAGTCTGATATATTGAAAGAATTAAAAGTGAATGTTAAATGGTTTTTCTACTTAATGTTCTGTCTTTACATTTTTAACTGTTTTTCCCCATAAATCAATGCTAATACTTACAGTGTCCATCATGATTTTCTTTTGCAACATAGCCATTTCTTTGCGAAGTTCATTTTGTGCACCTGCTAGAAGGTTTTCATGATTTTTCTCTAGTTCTTCCATACTCTAAATGATAGAAATTATACTAAAACTGACAAATATTAGCAGTTTTATACTAAGCCCCCCCACCTAGATTTCCAAACAAATCCTGTTCACAAACCAGAAGTAAACAAAACTCGCTGAGCACCATACACCACAGTCACTACAGAGTTCCGAACTGACCCGTCAGCCACACACCTCATTTAGAACCCAAAGTATGCAATCAGGCAGCAGACACACACAAAAAGGCAAATACAGCACAGTACTGTGTTAAATGTAAACTACTAAAAAAAATAAAGGGAAAGTTTAAAATGTTTTTGACAAGGTAAGGAAACTGTTTCTGTGCTTGTTTCACTTAAATTAAGATGGTTAAAAGCAGTATTTTCTTCTACATAGTAAACTTTCAAAGCTGTATTAAGTCAATGTTCAGTTATAAACTTTTGAAAGAACAGCCATAACGTTTTGTTTTTACAAACATTTCAGAGTTACAATCTCCATTCCTGAGGTGTTTGTAACTCTGAGGTTCTACTGTATCATAATTAGCAAGTTACAAAAGGGATCATAATTTCATGTTCCAGAGTTATCCCACAACTGGAAAACATGCAGCAATACTGGAAATACTTTTCCAGTTTACAACAATATACTGAATATTGATTAGACTGCCAACACCATGCAAAGTATCTTACCTGTCTGGTAGTGGGTTACAAGGGTATTGCATAAAGTTGACTTGCTGAGAGTAGAGCATAAAACTGAGTGACAGCTGAAAAGGGTATCTTGTAGCAGTAGTGTTTTAAGAAAACAACTACATGCTGAACACTGACAATTCTAACAGAAGCCAATGAGAGCTACAGGTGTAAAGTGCCTCTGATAATCAGGCCTGAGATATATTCCTCTTTTCCCCCTCCTGTATTCATAATTTAAATGCCCTGCACTGCACCCCTTTCACATACGATTTGGGACCTGTAATTCTGCAAATGCGTAAGATTGTCCATAACTTTAAACATCACTTGTCCCATCAAGATAAGTGGGGCCACTCAAAAGCATGAAGTTAAGCTTGTGTGTAAAGGTGTGCAGGATTTGAGTCTTGATTTTATTTGGAAGTTCAAGCCCTAAAGTCATCTTTTATTCCATTCACTTTGCATCTTAAGTAGTAGCTGTAATTTGTCTTTCTAATTTTAATATTGCTTTTATATGACACATTAACTGAAAGTTTGAAAGTACTAAGGTATGGTTAAATAGGCTTTTATTTCAGATGTGTTCGTCTAATATTAAGATGATAGATAACTAGGTTTTAGTTTTGGTTTCTGTTTTAGCAATAGGGTATGAGAGCACCTGTTTTGTTTTCATACTAACTGTGAGATTTGAAACCTACTCTAAACTGGACTTGGTTGAAACTGACAGAAAAGTTTTCCTGCCAAAAAATGAGGTTTTGTGGGAAAAATGTCATTTAACAAAACAAATTTCCACTTCAGTTTACTTTTTAAAAAACCATTTCTGGATTATCCCCTCACTCCCTTTTCTACTCTAACACTTAAGTCAAAGGGGATGGGGGGTGAGAATTCTGGACATCATTCATTTTACTGCACTCAGAGGGGGAAAACATTATGAAATTTGTTTTTCTACAAACAAACAAAAAATGAAACAAACCCCCCACAAGAAAAACACACCTTTCAAATTTAAAAAGTTTAATTAAACTTTGTTTATTTCTTTGAGTAGGTCTACTCCAAATTAAATTTCATTTTTTCTCTCTCTTTTTTGGTAGCTATGTCCAATTTTTTCAGAATGGTTATTAACTTTTACACTAATTTCAAACTAATACATTATATAGTAACTTTTTAACATAACCAGATTCTTCAGGTCCAGCTAACTATGAAACTAACCTATTGCTGACCACAGAAAATGCAAGAACAAAGACTCAAGTACTGCTGAAAACTTTTTTTTTAATTCTGTCTATGGTAGCAGTTAAACTGTTTTCTGTACCAGAGCTCAGGGAAACGTAGAACAGTGGTATCTTGGAAACAGATGGACCTATTTTGTGGTCTTAAACCAGCTTTGATTAAAAAACCACATACTTGGTTTAAACTAGAGAGATACTATTTATATTATTCATCTCACCTATATTCATGTGGCTTCTGAGATGGGGGAGAAGGTAAAGATACAAAATAGACTCTTCTTCATTCAAAAGTTAGCAGATCTATCTTATTTTAAAATAAGTAGTGACCACTTTATAGTAAGAGTACATCTATAAATTGTATATGAAGGGTTAACAAGTGATGTTTTAATAACTTAGATAAACTATTGTTAAGAGTCCATAATCTATTATACATATTACTTATGTCTGTAATGTATTTAACTTCTGTTAATCATTTATTAACCATTTATGTTAAGGGTATGTTTATAAAATGTGTACCTCACTTTCAATATAATACCAAAATACATAGTGAACCAACAAAACCCCAGAAAGTCAGTTAAACTGAAGTGAATATTAACTGCCCCAGTTGGGCCCACTTTCACAGAAGACCCCTATTTTGGGCTGACTTTTGTTGCTGGCATCAGAGTGCATATTCAGTTTTAATACTGGTTTATTAAACATAATACCTATTGTCCTGTGTTTGGAAAACTCGCCCAATCAAGCATAACTTCTTATCATAAAAACTATTTAAATTATATTTTAATTTACTTAATATGAGCATTTATCTTTCTACAAATAGCTATTTGTAAAAAGATTATTGACAATGGGTCACTATTCTATGGTAGCCATTCACTTTTAGTGAGACTGCTACCTCTAACACAAGCATAACAAACGCTAAATTTTGGCTTATGCTTTATTTTCAAATAGTGTGAAATATTTCACTATTTTATTTAAAAGAAGTAGTTTTCATAACATTAATCTAAGGCCTAGTCTTCACACAGACACATTGTGAACTAAAGTTCTGGTTACTCTTAATTTGATTTCAGTCTGATTAGTTTACCCTGGTAAATGTACAAATGCAAGGTAAACAGATATAAACAGTTTTAATCAGATGTGTGTGTGCTCACACAGGAGTTTGACTGGCTTAATTACATCACTTTTTAAAACAGATTTTAGTTATGGGAGTACAACTTGGGTGTTTAGACAAGACCTTCATGGAAAATGGAACTGTCCTTGCAGGCTCCAAAATACCACTACACAAACATTCTTGGTTAATTAAAGGAACCATGTGTAAGGCTCTCTTACCAGTATCATCCTTAAATGGATTTTAATTCAATAATTATTGTAAAATATAGGGAATTTTAATCCTATTTTAACTGTAAATTTCAATGCAGCCTTACCTATGGAGTCATTAAGAATCCCTCTAACAGAATCATGGTCTAGCTTTAAAAAAGGTATATATACTGGACCTTTAAGAACTGCTCATACAGCTGTTTAATTGTTTTCAGTCTCTGACTCTGAACTATTCTTGCTTGTTGAAAAACCTTCTGTTGCTGGCGAAACATATTCTAAAACACAAAGAAGAATCATGTTAATTGACAAGCAGTAGTTAGACAGGTCGATGCTGTCAGTGTTCAAAAGTATAAGTTCCCCCTTCACTGGAAATCCACGTTTAGAATCTATAACATGGATCTTTGATAGATAGTGGGGATGGCAAGGAAAGGGGAAATGCTGTCCAAATCTATTCTCTAGACCTATGTTGCTGTCAGGGGACAGCACAACTTGCAAACTGAAGAGGAACACAATTTCTTCCAAGTAATCTAAACTGATGCAATGTGCTCCCAGAGTAATTGTGCCCCTCTGCCATTATATAGCTTCCTTTCCCCATTATGAGGGTGACTGCTCTTGCTCTCTGTTCCCAGCGAACAGGATCACGTGTAAATGCTATAATTCCCCAATGTCATCCTACCCTACACAGACTTGGCATCGCTTCCCTACTTCCATCCCAAGTATAATATCCCAGTCTCTCTTACCCTACCCCACAGTCTCTAGTGATTTGGGTGGAAACTTGCCCATATATAGCAGGACATTTAGGATCTGCTCTGATCTTCCATGGGAACCTTGCATCTCTGCACTGGGTCAGCATATGGCTCCTGCACATGAGGAGCATTTACCTCTATATTGATAAGCCTAGGGAGAGACACTACAACATCAGATAGTCTTTATCACCTCTTCAGTTTGCAATACAGCTGATAATTTATAAACATTTTACACTTGGGAAGTCCTAAAAAACGAAAGAAAACTTTTAAGACACTGTCAGTCCCGCATACCACATGTTTTGTCTGAAATTCACCTAAAAAGTGTGTTTATGCCTGTGGGAGGTTGGTGTCTAACAAGAATAATTAGCACTTGTGAATGTATTATAAAACAAATGTATCAAACAGTTGCCAGGCTAGAAACAAACCGCTAGTTTTTCCTCCTGTTCCTCTGCTTTCTGCATGTCCATATCCCATTGTTGAAATAAAGTCAAGAACTGCTGGGAATACTCCTGGTTGAGCTTCTGCCTATAAATACATCACAATAACTTCTAGCGTTAACTGATCACTTACGAAAAGTGCTATATATTATCATCCCCATTTTACAGGTGGCAAAACATGTCTCAGTTGGCATGGCCATTATAACTGTAGAGC
The DNA here is from genome assembly GCF_965152275.1 of Natator depressus. NCBI lineage: Eukaryota > Metazoa > Chordata > Testudines > Cheloniidae > Natator > Natator depressus. Next base: position 247,781,114 of record NC_134234.1, read on the forward strand.
CACTAATGCCAGAAGAAATACTTTAAAACATTCTGTTTATAAATAATAGTGTTTACATAGGATTAGAAGACGAATTGACCAAATGTCAGTTTCTTTGGGTGGAGGGTTTGGAAGTGGGAAGAGGAAGTTCTATTTTCTTGAAGTTGAAGACCTGGGGCTTGCAGAATTTTTCTACCAATATGTAGGGAATGGCACAAAATAAAGACCTAAGCTTCTTTTGCTCATTAAAATGGTGAAATATAACCCTAAAAGGATTCTGTGCATCAATTTGAAAAATTGAGAACATAGACATTTGTTTATGGGTAAACTAATGTCATTTAAAATTATGTATTGGGCAGAGAGCATTTAAATACAACTACCAGGCCAATATCCAAATCAGAGCAAACACTATCAGAAATATCCAACTTGTTCTGAGTTTTTAGGGATGTTTATGAAAAAAATTAGGGAGGTTGCTTGGACCAGCGACAAGTACCAGAGGTGCAAAGCCAAATACAGGTAAGGGGGCTGGCGTAGAGCCTTGAATACTTGCCATGCATTTTAGATGCACTTCTGTGCATGTTACAATTACCGAGATCCTTCTGTCTCCCTCCCCGCCCCCACAGAAACTGGGACCTCTCTCTCTCCATCTCCCCACAAAAACCGGGACCTCTCCTTCCCGCCCTGTCTATTGTTAAGGGGGTAGGAGTATTGGGTCCGCAGGAACCACTCCCACACATGGAGAAGGGGAGGATGGGCACTAGGAAAGCTGCCCTACTATTCCACATAGGGCTCTTAATTACATTGGCCACTCCCACAGTGGGATCTTTGGCATAAAAACAAGAAGGTAGGTTTATACTGATTCACAGGAATTTAAATAAATTAGAAATTAATACATTGTGTGCGCATGTAAAATATTTTATCAATGCAGGTTTAAAATGCTTACATTACTCAGGGATGATAAACCAGGGCCAAGTCTACACTACCATGTTACTTCGGCGCAGCTGCATCAATGCAGCTGTACCTCTGTGGCACGTCTGGTGAAGATGCGCTATGCTGACAGGAGAGTGCTTTCCTATCAGCATAATTTCTCCACTTCAAAAAGAGGTGGAAGCTATGTCAGGGGGGAGAGTGTCTCCTGCCAACATCGTGCGCGGTGTGTACAGCACTTAAGTCGATGTAACTTACATCTTTTTCACACCCCTGAGCGACGTAAGTTACATTGACTTAAATAGTAGTGTAGACCAGCCCCAGGAGTGAGTTATACTAGTCCTTCCAAATGAGTGCCAATAAAACCTTCGTATCATATTGTTAAATATTTTGAATATGGTACATATTTTATAGGTGTCTGAATTTTAAATATTTTACTAGTACTGTTTTTCACCTCCCTTTGCCTTTAATGCCTGTCTTTGTGAGTAATTAAACATGCCTCAGAGAGAAAGAAAAATAATGAATTAATAGTTTAAAAAATCCTAAAGTTACCTAAGATTAGTTTTCAGTACATAATAAAACTTATGAGTAATACTTTTTAGTTTTTAAAAAGCATTTGACTTTTTTATAAACCAAACCATAAAATCTTACTGAAAACTTCTACTGGAAATTTTTCAGTTTTAAAGTGGAACAACATTTTGACCAAAAATAAAAATTTTGTGTTTGCTCAGAAACTTTCATGTCAAATTTCTCTTTCATAAAATGAATGAGATGTGTTACTCTATTACTGCTTATTTAAACAAAGCAGATGCACATAACCAGATGTTTGGGCAGAATGTCCCTTGTGGCCCGAGTAGATATGACACAATTCCTGATGCTATGACAACAGATTCTGTCATCCAGAAAAACAAATTGAACACATTTTTTCCAGCAATAACTGTAACTCTTACCTCTGTTCTTGCTGTGTTTTCCAAACATGTTCAATTTTCTGGTTACTGGTTTTAAGAGAAGCCTTAGTATACATTTCTAATCTTTTCCTCTTAGCCAAGAGAGCCTTGTTAATGTCAGCTGTATTTAGACAAATAATAATCAGGAATTGTATTATGTATTACAACAGACCTACTATGCATTTTATTCGGAATTTCAAAATATTTTACTATTACCATTTTTATATAACTTGTGCGTTAGTGAAGCACACACAAAGTTTTATCATTGAAAAATTACTCATATGACTTTGGCTGCTGACACTTAAAATGTTATTTATTCAAAAAGCACTGACTAAAATTGTTTTGGAAAAATATTTATTAAAGTTACTTGGATTTAAGTAGCAAAAGTGTGGGCCTACCAACGCTGTCAAAATCTTTTTAATGAATATAAGTGGTAAATAATTTCTCATTCTTCAAGCACATTAAGTAGCTCTAAAAAAGGATGGTTTGAGTAAACATCGCTGTTTTATTATTACATATATAAATTTGTTTGGAAGGGTATTAAGCAAATTACAGGTATACCCAATTTCATGCCTGTAACAACCACTTTGAACCTTCTGTTATATATTACTTCAAGGCTATATCAACTGATCTCTTATTGTCCCTCTATTTTGTCTCAGACTGATGTCTCATTGCTACCTCCATTCTTAACTATTATTTCTGTGCAGATGGCATTATCTCTTTCTCTCAACACATTTTCTGATTACTCCATATCTCATCCTTTTACCTATCTTTGGCCTACATTAGGCTGCATTAACTTCCTATTATTTAATTATTCAAAGACTGAAGTAATCTTCCTGTTAGATTGCTCTGACTAGCAGAACAGTCTTATATTTACCTCCAAAGCAAGAAATCTTTGGCATTTTTAAATTATTAATGCACAAGGGAGGTCCATAAGATCCGCTCCTACTTTGAGGCCCACATACAAAATATATTTATTCTATAAGACATCTATTTATATATGAGATAAAAATAAAATTATTACTCAACCAATTGTTGAGTAGATGAGTCATCTTATTGTCACGACCTGTCTTTCTGTCCTCTTCCTTCCCACTTCTTTTTGCCCCTTTGTTACACAATATGTTAATTTATAGAATACATTTATGTCCCTGTTTTCTCACACCCCTCCTACATTCCTGATCTTCAGTTTGCTCCTTCACTGTGACAAAAAAGGGAAGGTGAGAGGGATAGCTTTTTCACTCATACTGCCCTGCCACTCTGGAAGACTCTCACCCAAATAACTACATAAGTTCTTGTCATACTTCATCTTTAAAATCTTCCTTTCTGCTTTAGACTGTGATTGGTATTAAATTCTACTCATGTATCCTTCCATTCTCTCTTCTTTGATAATTAGCCTATAAGAATACTTGCATCTTCACTATGTTTACATTTTAGCACTTATCTTATATTGTTCCATTTATGCATGTCCGTTGACACTTTCTGCTGGAAAATGGCTGTATCCAATGCTATAAAGAGTGATCACTTTACTCTGCGTCTCACATTAAACCTTTGACACTTTAATTAAAGTTGTTATTATAAAAAAAGAGTTAGACTATATACTTCCAGTGTTGTTACTTAAACATTAATATTTCTTAATTCAATACTATATGAATAATATTTTAAAATATACATACCTCCAAATCGTTCCAACATAGTCTGTACTTCACCCCTACAAAATATTGTGTTTCAAAAACTTGATATGACTATTTTTGTATAAATGACAATAGAATTAGAACCATTGTATATACCTCAAAGTTTAACTGCCTAGTTTTAACATCTATCTATTGTATTATTATTTGTAACTGCTGACAAAATTGTCACTGTTGTACAAGACAGAAAATGACAGCAGTACATGTCCTGAGGAATTTACAAGCTAAGAGAAATGTGCACACATGATAGGATGCAGTGGGAAGTCCAGAGAGAGACTTGCATGATTTTTCAGTTATAGTTTTCTATTAACTAACTTCCTGGGGACAACAAGGGAGAATTCAGTCTGTAAGGGGAATCTGTTTGAGGAAAAGAGAGTGAACTGGTAAACCAAAATTGGGAGGAGAATTCTATATATAAGGATGATGAAGGACATAGGAAGAGATAAATGTGCCATCATGGTTGGCATCACTGGAAGAGCAGAGGATGATGATACAAGACAAGGTGCAAGATGTAGACTGGGATGGATTTGCACAGCACTTTTAAGGAAAAACCAAGAAGATTAAACAGATATGTGTGGCAGTGGGGAAACTGCAGAGAGATTAAATAAGGGCAAGACATTCTGGGCAACAGGAAAGGAAGATCTCTCTTGTTTACATGCATTTTTTTTGTAAGGTACAATTTTCTTTGTACCATATAAGAACTGGTTTCTATCTCAATCCCCCCAGTCTTCACAGACTGGAATCTACTATCACTAACACTTATTCCAACTCTGTATATTTTCAGACATAAGCCTCAAAAGGCTGACTTTACTTATAAAAATAATTGGATCTTTTCAGGTAATAATGGACACATTTAATTTTTGAAGCTTTACTGTCATTCTCAAGAAAAGTAAGAATTGGGGAAGAGGTTCAGCAAAATGATAAAACTGTCTAGGGTGGAACTCAAACTACCTTTGGGAGAAAGCAAGAATTTTGAGAAGCCAGAAAACAAATATTAATAATTTTTTTAGCTGATAGTTACAGCTATTCAAAAGTTGGCATTGCTATATAAAACATAGAAGTTTTCCCTTTTTTAAACATAACTGTAGTCTACTTTACCAATATATTACTAATAGATTTTACTGTCTTTAAAAAAAATCTGACTAGAATCTACTAGGAGAAAAATAGGCATATTAAATTTCAGTAATTAATATCTATGTGGAAATTTTTTCTTAATAAAAATAAGTTTTTTAAGCAAATTACCCCACATCTTCTTCAACTACAGCATGAGGAGTCACTGAAGGTCTTTTTTTTCCATGTTTATCAATTACTGGAGTGTCACCTTTATATATTAAAAACAACAAAAACAGACACCACTTACAAAATATTTTGCTGAAAATTATTTTATTTAAAGGGATAATTACTTATGCATAATCCTACTTTCTTACAGGATCTCATCATATAGGATTTCCAGTCTTGGGTCTTAGCTCTCTAGCATGAAACAAGTTGGAACTCCTCTAGCTCTTAGAACTTTGGCTATCTTATGCACTGGAATCTTGGACACAAATCCTTCCCCAGTGTTGAACTGGCACTGCCTCAGTTCCCCCATAACCTGCTCAGTCAGTTCCTGAATGCTCAGGCAACAATGGCTCACAAACCTGAACATTTTCCAAAACTCATGACAATCATCTCAAAAATGGAAATAATCTAAACCTTAAAAATAACAAATCACCTTAAATTGGAAACCTAAATTTGGAGGGGAAAAGAGGTGAGTGAATGGTAATACTTAAACTATCAAATTTCACAGTAAGTATCCCTTCTTTAAAAAGATTCCAAACACACAGGATTTCCACTACTGGATAGCAAGAAACCTGAGGGCTATCTCACACTGGAACCAGAAATATATAAAGCCAAAAATGTATTTATGAATGTTTTCACATTTCTTAAAAAACAATATGAGCCAAAGTCCAAAGCGTCACTACACATTCCAAAGAACAACAAACTCTAGGGAGTGGGAGAGCTTGAGCATCCCTCTCAGAAATATTGTTAACATAGACTCACAAAACACAAAAAGGAGACTCTTCTCTTGATGCCAAAACCAAGCACTAGCTGCAGCACCTCAAGTACATATATGCAGAAGAACTCTGATTGTTTGAGAAGTGTAACAACAAAGGGTCACTTCTTTAAAAGCATGATCTGTGCTGTATCCAAAATAAATCAGATGTGATCATGCCTTCTTTAGGTTTAGTCCACCATGGAGTGATGTGACAAAGTCTTCCGAGTTACCAGCCAAACAAAGCCTTCACAGGCAACCCAACATCCTGAGTATGAGACAGCAGCCTCAGATTTTACTATCTCAGGCAAATACTTGAAAAGATTTAATTGAAACAAAGGAAGAGGGAAAAACCAATAAAGGACAGAATGTGCCTGTCGAAAGACTGCATCCAAAATAGGTGACAAAATCAGCTTAGAGTTCCTGGAGAGAACATCTTTGTTGCCCGTATTCAGAAAGTAACTGAATGATACTGGAGGGAACTGGAGGCATGGTGAGGGAATGAAACATTGGGGAGGGACTCATGCCTAAGTGCCAGTGACGCTCAGGGCAAAAAAAATAAAAATAAAATAAAAAAATCTTGGGCAATGGTTTTCAACCTGTGGTTCACAGATTCCTTGGGGGACCCTATACTATGTCTAAGGGGTCCACGAAAGGTGACTACGAAAATTAAGTTTCTGATCCCAAAAAAGGCATTCTGTTTTTCTGATAAATCAAAAGTATGTGAATACCCCACCTCAGGTGAAAATCTGGAAGCACTGTCATTACCATAGAAGCCCACTGTTTAGCACCCTTCCTCGTACTGTGTCAAATGCTATGCCAAGCACGCACAACATTTACAGCTGAATTCTTTAAGTCAGCTGTCAGTCTAAGACTTCTATGATAGGGGTCCGTGGACCGCAGGTTGAATTTCCAAAGGGGTCCACACCTCCATTCCAAATATTTTACGGGTTTGCAAATTAAAAAAGGTTGAAAATCACTGAACGATGGAGCTTCAAGCTCTCCCACAGTAGGAAGCTGAGATCAAAGTATGGGAATCCTGGTGTGATACCTTTAAAGATTACTCTGCTGTTAGCTCTTTTGGACATCAACTAACCTGCTAACAAAGCTAGCTGAAGGAGAGTAAGTACTTCTTACAATATAGTTATCATCAATTCATTTTCTGACATGACATTAGACAGAAGTAGAACCACAACTGTGTAAGAGGAGCATTTCCAGTATCTGTACAAAACTTCTCTTTTGAAATCAGTTTTGTTGGCATCTGATGAAAATTCTGTAAAAATATATTTACACAAAATAATTGTTTTGATATATAATGTGCGAGGGACCATAGCTAAATGGTAATTACGCATATAAACCATGAGAGGATTGCAGCATTTGTGGCATGCCACCCAGTGACTAGAGAACTACATCATCTGCTGTTTGTGCAAACTAACTCTGTGCAAAAGCCTTTCATTTCACTCTGAAGGGCTGCCATCATTTGGTTGGTCAATTCTAAATTAAGTCCCACCACTGTATTTTTCTAACAAAGTATGTCCCTTATGACAAACTACACTTTCCCAAGACAGAAGCAAGAACTCCTTTACTGGCTGGCTGATCTCTCCTTCCTTCTCTTTCCCCTTTCCTCCCTTGTTATCTATCTTCTCTTCAGGCTCCCCTCTTGCCCTCTCACCCTTCTTCCTCAAGACTTCTGCCCATTTTTCTTACTGTTTTTCACTCTCTGCCCCTCCCTTCTTCCCACTGCCAGCACCACAATCCAAATCCCACCCTTTGACATCAGAACACTTTCCTTGCACAGCTAGGTACATCAATTGGCACCTGGTAAACAGGTAGCTGATCTGTGCATCATTCCTTACACCTCTTTGTCCATGTGGCTCAGACAGAGCAGATGGAGAACAATTTCATGCTTAACCAGAGGACAAGAGCATGCTGCTCTTGCCTGAGCAGTGCTTCCATGTCATCAATGGCCTACTGTGAACCACAAAACAAGAGCACCATCTTGGAGACTGAAGGACAAGAGAGAGTTTAAAAAAAATCTTACTCTATTACAGGCACCAATAAACCTCAGACATATAATTGCATACTACATGGAGTTGTTCCATTGTTTTAAAAAGTTCTCTCCAGGTGATGGTCAGTCAATCTTTAACTCAGAAGTCAAGCTATCAGTAGCAAAATTATGAAACCTTATTAAATAGGTAATCACTCTGACATAGAAACTACCTTGTTTTTATTCACCATCAGAAATGTCAACAAGAAACAGCATTATACTGTATCACTAACCTTTCAGTAATTTTAAATATGTATCTCGATATATCTATAGATATACATGCACACACTTCATAAAACTTGATGAAAATGATTTCAGGGGACATACTGCACCTTCCCTAATATCTTCCTCTGATCCACTCAAGTTTTTCTTTTCCTCTTCCTGAAAGTCATAGGCACATAAGGCTTGATCTTCCTGTATTGGTTTACCAGCTTTCCCTGCATGCTTTCTTCCAGATGGTGCCATAATCAGAGGCTTTTTCTCTACTGTAACAAATATACTGTATTTGTTAACCACCTCTTCCCATGATTTTTTTAAAGAGTAAAATTCCAGTGATTCCTACTGGAAATATGAAAAAAACAAAACAACACAAAAACCTCTCAAGCCCACACATATTCATTTTCTGAATTACTTTAATTTTTAGCTACACTTTGTAGACTTGGTTTATAGTGTAGTTTGCATAAAGTAATACAATTATATATTTAAAATATTGATAGTGCCCCTGTAAATATATGACATGCATTTAGTTACTCAAAGCATTAGAGTTCTTATGTGCGCCTTTGTACAATAGTTAAAATGAATGTTTAAAATTACTTATTTTGAAGAAAAGTTATTAAATATCGTTAAAAGTATGTGTATGCTAAAATGACACTAAAAACCTTTCTTAATGCTTTCTGTTCAAGAAAATAACATACAGATATAGTAAAATGTGTTAGAGTGCATGGCTGTACTAAATTACATGAGCAGCATCTGGCTGTGGAGGTATTTTAGCCCACAAGAAATTATTTTCAAGCCACCATTTCGGGTTCTTCTATGCATAAATGTGTTACGGTGATCTATACTTTTAAAAATTCCTTCAAAAAAAAAAAAAATCAAGCTGACTTCAAACGCCCACTGACTTCAAAAGAGGTTTGTTTGAGCTTCAAGTGCATATCCCATAAGAGCAACACTTACAGGTTCTGCAAGAAACAGAAGTGTAATACTAATAAAATGCATATATTAAATCCCTTGAAAATTACCTTTTTTTAAATAAAGGGAAATTAAATTCAAAAACATATGTTCATGCACATTAAGGTTGAGGATTCAAAAGTTAAGGTTCCCACAGCAATATCTCACACATGTAGAACTTCCTACTTCTGTTTTGGCTGTTAATTTTATATCTTCTGTTATACTTCCTGTTGAAAATATGTTTTATAATAAAACAAATAGATACTATGTGCAACATGGCCAAATTATACTGCTATAGGAATCTTAAAAGTTTGAAGATCAAACTTTCTGTGCTATGACTCAATTTCTATATTGTAAAATGTTTTATGGGTTTTTTTAAAAAGTATACTGTGTATGAAATTTTTTTTAAAACTTCCCATGATAGGGTTGCCAGTTTTGGTTGAATGTGACATAATCTTTAATGCCTGGAGACTCCAGGACAATCCTGGTGGGTTGGCAGCCCTATCCCATGATAAGAGACCCCCAAGAAATCATCTTAAAACACGAGAGAAAACTTTGGGACAAATCTGAAATTCTCAACTTGTCTTTTGGCTTTCAGGTGCCCAAGTTGACACGGGTAAGAAAAATCAGACAGATCAAGTAATGAGGCTTCTCGATGTGTGGGTCTGGTGCCAAAAACCTGGTCAGCTTATAGACTGCAACTGTGGGTGTTGTGGGGGTTCCTAAATCAGGATTTATATTTACTAGGGCTGTCAATTAATTGCAGTTAACTCACGCAATTAACTCAAAAAAATTAACTGCGATTAAAAAAATTAATCTTGATTAATCGCACTGTTAAATGATAGAATATCAATTGAAATTTATTAAATATTTTTGGATGTTTTTCTACATTTTCAAATATATTGATTTCTATTACAACACAGAATACTAAGTGTACAGTGCTCACTTTACATTATTATTTTTTATTACAAATATTTGCACTGTAAAAATGATAAATAGTATTTTTCAATTCACCTCATACAAGTACTGTAGTGCAATCTCTTGTGAAAGTGTAACTCACAAATGCAGATTTTTGTTTTGTTATATAACTGCACTCAAAAACAAAACAATGTAAAACTTTAGAGTCTACAAGTCCACTCAGTCTACTTCTTGTTCAGCCAATTGCTAAGACAAACAAGTTTGGTTACATTTACAGGAGATACTGCTGACTACTTCTTATTTACAATGTTACCTGTAAGTGAGATCAGGCATTCGTGTGGCACTTTTGTAGCCGGCTGTCAAGGTTCCTTCCCCACTCTGAACTCTAGGGTACAGATGTGGGGACCTGCATGAAAACCTCCTAAGCTTATCTTTACCAGCTTAGGTTAAAACTTCCCCAAGGTACAAACTATTTTACCTTTTGCCCTTGGACTTTATCGCTACCACCACTAAACGTCTAACAGGTATATAATTGGGAAAGAGCCCGTTTGGAAACGTCTTTCCCCCCAAAATCCTGGGGAAGGTTTGATAAAAATCCTCACCAATTTGCATAGGTGAACATGGACCCAAACCCTTGGAGCTTAAGAACAATGAAAAAGCATTCAGATTCTTAAAAGAAGAATTTTAATAGAAGAAAAAGTAAAAACAATCACCTCCGTAAAATCAGGATGGTAAATACCTTACAGGGTAATCAGATTCAAAACATAGAGAATCCCTCTAGGCAAAACCTTAAGTTACAAAAAGACACAAAAACAGGAATCTACATCCCATTCAGCACAGCTTATTTTCTCAGCCATTTAAAGGAATCAGAATCTAACGCATATCTAGCTAGATTACTTACTAAGTTCTAAGACTCCATTCCTGTTCTGTCCCCAGCAAAAGCATCTCACAGACAGAAAGAGCCTTTGTTTTCCCCCCCTCCAGCTTTTGAAAGTATCTTGTCTCCTCATTGGTCCTTTTGGTCAGGTGCCAGCGAGGTTATCCTAGCTTCTTAACCTTTTACAGGTGAAAGGGTTTTTCCTCTGGCCAGGAGGGATTTTTAAAGGTGTTTACCCTTCTCTTTATATTTATGATACCGGCGTTGCAAGGTATTTAGGTGCCAAATATGCTAAACATTCATACGTCCCTTCATGCATCGGCCACCATTCCAGAGGACATGCTTCCATGCTGATGACATTCATTAAAAAAAATAATGCATTAATTAAATTTATGACTGAACTCCTTGGGGGAGAACGGTCTGTCTCCTGTTCTGTTTTATCCACATTCTGCTATATATTTCATGTTATAGCAGTCTCAGATGATGACCCAGCACGTTTGTTTTAAGAACACTTTCACAGCAGATTTGACAAAACACAAAAAAGGTACTAATGTGAGATTTCTAAGGACAGATACAGCACTTGACCCAAGGTTTAAGAATCTGAAGTGCCTTCCAAAATCTGAGAGGGACAAGGTGTGAAGAATACTTTCAAGTGTCTTAAAAGATCAACACTCCGATGCGGAAACTACAGAACCCAAATCACCAAAAAAGAAAATCAACCTTCTGCTGGTGGCAACTGGCTCAGATGATGAAAATGAACATGCGTCAGTCCACCCTGCTTTGAACTGTTATCAAGCAGAACCCGTCATCAGCATGGACGCATGTCCTCTGGAATGGTAGTTGAAGCATGAAGGGACATATGAATCTTTAGCACATCTGGTACAAATATCTTGCAGCGCTGGCCACAACAGTGCCCTGCGAATGCCTGTTCTCACTTTCAGTTGACACTGTAAACAAGAAGCGGGCAACGTTATCTCCTGCAAATTGTAACCAAACTTGTTTGTCTGAGTGATTGGCAGAAGTAGGACTGACTGGACTTGTAGGGCCTAAAGTTTTACATTTTTTTATTTTTGAATGCGGTTACATTTTGTACATAATTCTACATTTGTAAGTTCAACTGTCATTATAAATGGATTGCACTACAGTACTTTCTATAAGTGAACTGAAATATACTATTTCTTTTGTTTTTTACAGTGCAAATATTTTGTAATCAAAAATAAATATAAAGTGAGCACTGTACACTTTGTATTCCGTGTTGTATTTGAAACTAATATATTTGAAAATGTAGAAAACATCCAAAATATTTAATTAAATGGTATTCTATTATTAACAGTGCAATTAATTCTTTTAATCATGCCATTAATCACCATACATTTTTTTAATTGCTTCATACACCTAATATGAAAAAAGAAAAGGAGTACTTGTGGCACCTTAGAGACTAACCAGTTTATTTGAGCATGAGCTTTCGTGAGCTACGGCTCACTTCATCGGATGCATAGCATATCGTGGAAACTGCAGAAGACATTATATACACACAGAGACCATGAAACAAAACTTCCTCCCACCCCACTCTCCTGCTGGTAACAGCTTATCTAAAGTGATCTTCAAGTAGGGCCATTTCCAGCACAAATCCAGGTTTTCTCACCCCCCCTCCCCCATTTGTGCTGGAAATGGCCCTACTTGAAGATCACTTTAGATAAGCTGTTACCAGCAGGAGAGTGGGGTGGGAGGAAGTTTTGTTTCATGGTCTCTGTGTGTATATAATGTCTTCTGCAGTTTCCACGATATGCTATGCATCCGATGAAGTGAGCCGTAGCTCACGAAAGCTCATGCTCAAATAAACTGGTTAGTCTCTAAGGTGCCACAAGTACTCCTTTTCTTTTTTCTTTTTACGAATACAGACTAACACGGCTGTTACTCATACACCTAATATGTAATGCTTTGTGCTCAAGGCCCCTCTGTGGGGCAGGAACGTCTCACTCCCTCCAGCTAAAGCAGTGGTTGTTCACAACCACACAGCGGCCGAATACGGACCACCATATGCTTTTGAACAGACCTCAAAATCTTTTTGTCTACTTATTATCATTATTATTTTATTTTCTCGGGCGTGCGGATCTTGACTTTGCCTTGATGAGAAATCTGGACCTTGACAAAAAATAATCGACTATCCCTGAGCTAAAGCGACCCCGCTCCCCTTATACAGCCCTGCCGCCCCCCCGTGACACAGTCACTGATCCAGGCACCTCAGTCTCACGTTCCCCCCAAAAGGTGGGGGGGGGGGAGTTGGGTCTTTATTTCTTGTGAATATTTCTCTCTCCGCCCAGAGCAGACTTGCAAGCCCGCGTGTGAGATTCCCGCCGCCCCGAGGGAGTCGCCCACTTCCACCTCAGCGCCGCACCCAGCGCCTGGCGGGGCCCCGCCCGCAGCAGCAGCAGCCCCAGCCGGGGGCGGTCGGCGGGTGGGCGGCTCCTGAGGGGCAAAGGAGGAAGCCGGGAGAGAGAAATGGTTCGGGGGGGGGGGGCACCTGCTCCTCGCCAGCCCGCTCAGCGGCTTCGTCCGGGGGGCTCCGGCCCCGAGACCGCGTCTCCCCGGCGCCCCTCACCGCACGGACCCAAAGCAGCCACCGCCGCCCCCTCCCGTCCCAACGCGCCCGGGCTGCACAGAGTCAGCCCGAGGCCGCGCGCGGCTGCGCCCGAGCGAGCCCCACCCCCGCCGCCGCCGCCGCCGCCAGGGAGAGGAGCCCCCGCGAGAAAAGCCGGGCTCGCCCCCTGCGGGAGGGGAAACTTCTGAGCCCCAGCGCGCCCCCCGCCAGAGCCCCTCACAGCCTAGCCTCATCCCTCCGCCCTGCTCCCGCCACAGCCCAGCCTCTCCACCACTACCCCCCACATCCACCCTGCTCCCCCCACAGCCCGGCCTCTCCACACACCCCCCACATCCACCCTGCTCCCCCCACAGCCCAGCCTCTCCACACACCCCCCACATCCACCCTGCTCCCCCCACAGCCCAGCCTCTCCACCCACAGCCACCCTGCTCCCCTTACAGCCCAGCCTCTCCACACACCCTCCACATCCACCCTGCTCCCCCCACATCCCAGCCTGTCCAACCCCCCCGATCCTGCCACCCACATCCACCCTGATCCCATCACAGCCCAGTCTCATCCATCTGCCCCACACTCAGATCCCCCACAGCCCAGCCTCTCCACCCTCCCTCCACATCCACCCTGATCCACTCAGAGCCCAGCCTGTCCATCCCCCATGATCCCTATAGCCCAGTCTCTCCATCGCCCCCACATCCACCTTAATCCCCTCAGAGCCCAACCTCTCCATCCCCATCCGCCGACCCCTTCAGATCCTAGCCTGTCCATCCCCCCACATCCACCCTGATCCCCCACAGTCCAGTTTCTCAATCCCCACCACACACCTCAAAGCCCAGCTTCTCTCCCCCCACCATCACCCAGATAAGCAGTACTGAACCCCTCCCTCTTTTACCACACACCTCCACAGTCATCAGCTCTAAACCAATTGGAGCAGGACAAAAACAACAGTAAGTGCCTTCCCTGCCCTAGCACAGAAACCTGGTCTCCCTCAACCCCCACTGGGCCACGCTCACTTTAGTGCTTAGGGCAGCTTTCACAATATAGTTGTGTCTCCCATAGCCAGTCACTCCTCCCTCTTCCCCCAAAAGGCAAAATCCTGGTGCTTCACCCCCCACCTGTGCCCTGTGTGCTCCAGCACATTGACTCACTCAAAGAACCTGGGTAAAGGGACTGAATAGCCCCCAAATCCTGTCTGATTCACATCCACCCACCCCAACACCACAGACCCTTTCACTCACCACAAGCTCTCATCTCCAGGCACCTATGCATCCACTTCTCCACTCATACGTATTCACCCACCCTCTCATGTATCCACATACATTTCACACACAGGGACCAAACCCACCTTCATGTATCCATATACATTTCACACACAGGGACCAAACCCACCTTCATTATCCTCCATGGGGTGTTTCTGCTTTCTGTGTTCGACAAAGTTCTGACCAATACTTGCCTTCTGCCACTGCTGTACATTGTGCTGGGCAATGGATGTTTGCCACCATCAATCTAAGAGGTGGCTGAATTTCAGAAGTAGTAAATATAATGTATACGGTAAATGTAAATTAATAGAAAAGATAGACTCCTTTCCTTGAAGGTCTAGAAAAGACACACCAAGCAAATACAGAACAAGACGATACACTAGTAGACACTAATCAACATCCAGAAATGTTTTATTGTACAATGCAACCATGCATAATTGATTTTGTAATAGCTTGAATTAGAAATGAATAAAAATAAGTATGTGATGTAAGTAGTTGAAGATCAACCAAGTGCAAAAATGGGATTTTAGTTATTCAGACAACTGAGAAGTTGGAAATCACAGTAAAAATAACAGGAAGAAGGATGATGTAATTTTTACAAAGGGAACTGTCAAAAAAGAGACATTTGTGGAGGACGCTGCATAGCACAAGTTTCTCTAAGTCCAAAAACGCTGCTCACATTTTTTTCTTTTACAGATGTATATTCTTTGGAAGATTAAGACCTTGTCTACACTGGGAGTTATTTTGGAATAGGTACTGCAGAGTATTCTGTGCAATAGGTATGCCCATCAAGTTCACAGTGTATAAAATCCTGAAGATTCAGTCCTTTCAGTTGTCCATGCATTCTTCAAGACAGGTTCACATCCTCTAACACGCTCTGCAATTTACTAAATCAGGGGTGGCCAACCTGTGGCTCCAAAACCACATGCGGCTCCTTGTATAGGCACCAACTCCAGGGCTAGAGCTACAAGCGCCAACTTTCCAATGTGCTGGGGGGTGCTCACTGCTCAACCCCTGGCTCTGCCACAGGCCCTGCCCCCACTCCACCCCTTCCCACCCCCTCCCTGAGCCTGCCATGCCCTCACTCCTCTCCCCCGCACCCCAGCCTCCTGCATGCCACAAAACAGCTGATCAGGAGGTGTGGGGAGGCGCTGATCAGGGGGCCTGCTGGTGGGCAGGAGGCACTGGGAGCTGGGGGGGAAGATGATGGGAGGCTGCTGACGTATTACTGTGGCTCTCTGGCAATGTACACTGGTAAATTCTGGCTCCTTCTCAGGCTCAGGTTGGCCACCCCTGTACTAAATAATAAGAATTTTCCTGGTTCCAGTGTCACTCTTTTTACTGGTGACATGAAATAAGAGAGTGCTCTTGCACAAATTTAGTTCCTTTTAGGGTCCTACTAGGTGTTACAGCTAATAAGGACATTATATTTTAGAAAGCCTGACAGGATCTTCAAGTTAACGGTTCTAAAACAATGACTATGTTAAATATTTAAAAACCCATGAAAGAAAGAAGAAAATGAGATTATCTTGTTTCTAGAGCTCAAGTGTCAGCAGCATTCTTTGCAAAAAACACATTTTTGGATTAACACTTAGGAAAAAAGATATCTGTAAAGTGATATTTCTATAGTTTTCAAACTGATTCAAAACCAGAATAATCAATTTAACAATGATTTTACAAAGGTATTTGAAAATCTACCTGAACCTATTTAATATTTCTTCCTTATTTAATACTTTATTTAACATCTCACTTCCTTAAATGTGGTTTCTAATGGAAACACACAGGACGCAATTTAGGAAGGTACTTAAACACCTGCCTACCATATGAGCCGTCCCTGTGACTTCAATATGATTATTCCTGTGCTCAAATATCTTGCTGAATCAGGGCCTTAGAGCCTGATCCAAAGCTCACAAGACAATTCAAAGACTTCCAGTAACTTACTGGGCTTTGAAACAGGCCCTAGAAACAGGCCCTTTGAGACACTAGGTAATAAAATGTTAAATGTATTAATACTTTGCTAAGGGTGAATAAGGAAAAGAGCTGACACCAAAATATTTTAAATGTAAACAATATTTTTAAAATGTGATTTATTTATAGATAATTTTTCAATTTTACTAATAATTTACTTGCTCTGTTCCAAAGGCACTCTCAAAGACAGTCTATCTCAGTATATTGAAATGGTATCTATCCTAGTTCTGTGAGAACATTTGTGCGGATGCAAGGGTTCACCCACACAGAGCTCCTTGCTGGACTGAGGCCTTAATAGCCTATTGTATAGTCATTTTTTAGCTTTATACTAGCAAATGTTACATTAATGTTCATGGTCAAATTGTTTGACGTCTCATATCTGAAGATTTATTTTTTGCCTCAAGTGACTCCTTGCTGACAAAGTTATGGACGACAGCCAAAAAACCCCTCAGCTAGAAGGTTATGACATGCATTTTACTACTTATGGACCAAATGCTAGAGATCATCTTTTTTGTTACAGTAAAAGTAATCCTCAACAGGTGATATTCACTAATTTTACTGCTGAAGACAGTGATGCAATTAAGAGGATCGAAAGCTTTAAGTGTAGCAAAGTTTTGAAAGTCCTTTCTCTCTGGACTTTAATATTGTTTCACATGCTAATTTCAGCATAAAATTTTCCTTTGATTTTAAGATCTATTGTATTTGAAACAGGTCACTTCAAAAGTAAATGTTTTTTAAATAAGATGACAAGATATGACCTTTGGGGCAAAAATGATATGAGTAAGCTGTCAGCTGCTGGCAGACATTATAGTGGTAGCATATTTCTGATATCCTGATTTATGAAGTGGCGATCATCATATGGCTCAGATCAATCATATTGCTTGTAACAACCATATTGAACAGAAAATTACAGAAAGTAATTTAAGATTTTATTTCTCTCAAATCATGTAATGAATCTATATGCTTCATCATCTGAATATGATCTCAATGAAGTTTTCACCTCTCCCAATTATTTTATCTAACTACATTACAATTACGTAAAAAATTCTAAAAAGTGAGCAAAAAGATAAAACATATTGTCAAGAACTTTTTATTTATCATTTGATTTCTACTCTCTGCTCTTTAACCTCATAGAAGATTAGAAATATTTTACTTCACTAGTTTTGTCCTTTCCAATTTATGAAATATTGGGGTAATATTTTCCTCCTACACCCAGTTTTTTTCACCTCTGCTTCCTTTCCTTCTTTTTGATATCACTGTCACAGACATTGACACAGATCTGGAAATAAATTTTGTCAGTTAATTTATGCTCTGTCTGCTGGCTGGCTGGCTATTGGTGCAATAAAACAAAATAATATGAACCTAGTTTTCAAAAGTGTTTGCTTAAACTACAGAAATGAATGGACATCCATGCACTGACATGCCATCTGTATATGGAAATTCATGATTTGCACATGTAACTTAGCCAAAAGTTTTGAAAAACTGGCCCTGTAGTTATTTTTCTTTAAATCATTTCTTGTACTCAAGTACTTTAAAAAAAAAAAATACAGTGCAGAATACTAAAACAATTTTAAGGTAGATCAAATTTTGGACTTAATCTACTTGATAGTGAGTGTCTTTTTGAAATAAAAAGTTTTAAAAATATAACTTTATTTCATCCTGGCTTTCCTGTAATTTCATTTGTTGAAGTATTCTACCATCCTTGACACTTCTGCCAAAATAGAAGACTTTGACAACTGAAAGTAGGGCAGATACAAACTGCTCATTTTATATGCTGTGTGTTTACTTTAGTATGTCACAGCATATTAAATACATCTGAGATCTTCTAGTATGAAATTCTAAAAAGAAAAATACAAATGCTTATATTTTAAAATGTTTAAAAATTAGATTCTATTTGGTTTAACAATCGGCATATACCCTGGATAATATGAAAACAAATTAGAGTTACCTTTGAATATTTCTAATGACAAGCAAAGTCTACGGGAATAATAGGTGCGAGTAATTTACTAAATTGGATGTATTTTCTTTTCCTCTAGAGCAAAAACAGAATTAACCAAAATAACTTCATTGTTTATCACAAGACTTTAGTTACTTTTAAAACAAACTGAATATCTTACAGCACACAATGTATTGTATACTTCATACTCCAATTACAAAATAATTAGTGAAGTGATTTTAGAAGACTACTGTTAATAACTATGATTGCAAGTACTCTGTCAAAAATATCTGCTTGAAAAAAGTGTCTCAGTATTGTCTCCCCCTTAAAAATCTTGCTATCCTGACACTGGTCTGAAAGTATGACAGGATTGCCCGTGCTTGTCCAAATTTTAAAACATTAATGCTTCATATGAGAATATAATTACCAAATTCAGAAATGAAACATCGCTCTAATACAATGCAACATTAAAACAATATATTACTCATTCATATGGTGAGGCACTTTTGCTCGTATATTTACAATGCTTGTAAAATAATAACATCCTAGTCACTTTTACTTGACTGTAGCTCTCTTTTTGTAATTAGGCCTACAAACAATACCACAGTATTCCTGGCAATTTAATGAATTAGGTGAGAAATAAAATCTTTAAAATAATAGTAGTTTGATTCTTGATGATATCATTAGGATATGTATCATCCAATTCCTCATTAGAGACCACCAATTTGAGGTTGCATTGTTGCTATATTTAAACAATGTAAATGTCATTAAATGTAGACTATATCTAATTGGGAAATTAAGCAATTATCCTCTGTTTTACTTCTAAAACTGGAAAAGCAGCATCAACACAATGTATTGATTAATTCAGCAATCTGCAAAATGCTTTGGAATGCAAGGTCAGGGATATCTTTCTAGTTAATCCTGAACAGTTAAACTTTCCAACATTTTACTTAGTTGGCAAAGTCCACTGCTTTAAATGCAGTTAGGTTCATTTCAGTAACCCTTTTTATAAAAAGGATAACATATCCGTGAGCTAATGCTTATAGAGTAAAACCAGTTGAGAACTGCCAATGCCCACTCCTTCTAACTTCCCCCCGTCTCATAACTTCAGGAGCTTGGGTGTTACACGCAGCGCCATGAAGGCTATAAATTATGGATATTTGACTTTTTTTCTTCATGTCAAACTAGCTAAATGTTACATCATAAAGACACTTCTCCAGTAACAATTTTAAATGCTTATTACATCTTGAGGTAGACTGATTTCGAAGCAAAGCTCTTCTACACCTTGATTCGCTCAGGACCGACTTCCTTTTGGACCCTCCTCCTCGGAAAAAGCTTTCGTTTAAGTGCAATTAGCTGAAAAGTTAAAAAAATAATTAATATTTAGTTCTCCCAAGCATCAAAGGGGAACAGGTCATCAAATTTTCTTCCCACAAACCCCATAAAACCTTGACCATTTCATAGCAATCAAGTATAAAAGACTATACCCTCAATTTTTTCACTACACAAGAGGAAGGGAGCAATTACTCAAACTCTCTTCTATTAGGCTTAGGTGTCTCTATTAGATTTGTCAATGTCTGGGTCAAGAACACTGGAACAATAGTGAGTGATTATTTCCAAGACTTATAAATATACTAAATCTGAAAGTGCATATTTTAACTAGCTTAATAAAATAACTGGGCACAATTAATTACAAGAGGATTACCACAAATCTGTCTGTACTTAAATATAAAATTTAGAGCTTTAGTCCTTTCACTAAATTAATTATACCTTCGAAGCCAAGTTTTTATACAGCAGGAGTTTCCATTAGCTAAAAAAGCTGCAAACTGGGAGAGTTGGGGAGGGGCAGCACACACAAGAGCTGTAGGTGACTTTTTTTTTTAATAGGACTAAATAAAAATATAATGGGCAAGTTTTCAAAAATCACACACTCCTCATCAGATCATGGAAAGAGTGAACAAGATTAACATAGCAGCATAGAACAGATACACAGGAAAAGAAATTGGACAACAGCATGGTTCATTTATTTTTTTCCATCAAATACAAACACTACAATAGAAATAAGGTTTATCAACAGGAAACATAACAGGCAAACATAATTTTCAGTGATAAGTTTGTTATCTAAGGCCCTGATCATGCAAACAAAAATATGTGATTAGTTCCACTGACTATGTTTGAGTTCAAAGGGACTACCCATGTGCATAAAATAATTCTCATGCCTAAGGGTTTGGCAAACTGGAGACATTTTCTTTTGGGACCTAGTCCAAAGTCCACTGAAGTCAACAGGAGTCTTTCTAATGACTTCTTCAGTGGGCTTTGGATCAGATGCTTTCTGCCCTAAGTTGGATACTGTCTGGACCAGCTGATCAGTATTTAATCAGTTTTTCCTAGTGTTATCTTACTTTGCTTTTGATTGATAGAAATATTTACAGGCTAGGATTTTCAAAAGTGACTGGTGATTTTGAGGACCCGAACTGACACACCCTAAATGGACCCGATTTTCAAAAGGTGCTCAGCACCCACCCTTTGAAAGTCAGGATCCTTTAAGGACTCGCAAGTAAGTCACCTGAAAAATGAGGCACCCCATATTCACGAATCACTTCTGAAAACTTTGGTTAAGGTGTCTTCCTTCCTTTATTGTTCCAAAACTTCTTTACTACATGTGTTTTATATGCCACGAAACAGTACTTCAGCTATTGCTCAAAACCCCTAAAAAAATTAATTCATTTTATAGAGACGACACTGTATACTACTAAAGTTGTGTATTTGGATGAAATTGTAACTTTTACCTGTTCAGCAAAAAATGAGATGACCGTAAACACAATCAATGTCACTAACACACAATGAGTCCAAAATTTTAGCTTGTCTCGGTATGCTCTCCTGTACAAAAATGGAAACAGAGTTTTATATATTAATGTTTGTACCTTTGCACTGACATATCATAAAGTTCCTAACATTCCATTGAATAAAAATATCCAGATAAAGAGAAAAAAATATGCACTATTTTGTAACAATTTACCCCTGTATAACTTGGTTTAAAAAGCAAAATGGTTATTTGTAAGGTACATCATAAGGTCTGCACATATTTATCATAACAACTCTTTTCGGTTCCAGTGAACTGTTTTAGTAGCATGCTGGAACAGCTCTTGGGCCCACTCCACAGTATATAGTTTCAAATGTAAGGCCGCTGTGTTTAAACATGGTTTAAACTCAATTGTAGCTAAAACTGGATTTCTAACAGCATTTCATCATGCTCTAAACCAAGTGTTTTTCAACACTGGGTTGTCAGAATGTGCTAAAGGGTCACATGTGAGGCCTGCGGAGGGGGAAATTCGGGGGAGAGCAGCAATGTGGAAGGCCCTGGGGAGGCAGCTGCAGAGCCTGTCCAGCACTCACCCCTCAGCAGCTGCTCTATACATTGAGTTAGATGCTGATACAACACAATAGCTCACACAGAATGTGGAAGAGAATCTGTAAAATTTACCATTCCTGAAGCTCATGCATATGAAGGAAGCGGTTCCGATATTCTCTTGGCAGCTCAAACTGAGACGGTATGGGAAACATTGATTCATAAAAATCCCGAAGCACTGCCTTCACTGTCTGAGCATCCTTATGATTATGATCAATGTTGTCATTTAGGCAAACAAATTTTCTAGAAAAATGAAGAGTCAATGTTAGGATATTTCTTTTAGTATGATAACAAAGCTATTTGCAAACTGTATTTTTGGTGGATATAGATATACTCGAATACAGGTAACAGCACTCCTTATCTTTGCATTATCTGATTAATTTTCCAGGTGTTAGGAGTCAAGGCCTTCCTCATCCACTGAGCACGTAGGGTGGCAAGAAGTCCCAATATCTGTTGTACCTAACAACATATTACATTTGCATCTGTCCTGTACCATGCGTCTATGTGCACCACTGCCCTCTAATGGAATTAATAGCAGATGTTTAAGAGTGAGTCATCTCACAGCCCTCTGTTGATTATAAAGATCGCAGAGAACAGAAGCCCCAAATTACAACACTAGCAAGATAGTTTCATGGGTCACTTGTAATTCATGTTATTTTCTCAATATTATAAATGATAGATTGATTTGTATTGTATTAGGTGCTGCAGCACAATACTAATAGTTAAACCATTTATATTGCATTTTTCAGAGGCTCTCATGTGAAGCAAAGGAAAGAAGTTTTACTGAGGGCAAAATTTGGCCCGAATAACCTTTACTGGTGATGACGACACATAAGCCAGACAGAACATAACTTGACTTACAGACCCCAGGCTGAGCTTAAAGGTTTGGTAGTCAGAAAAAACTCCCACACTTTTACTGGTAAACTGTGTAACTCAAAATCTCATCTCGCTCACCAACAGAAGTTGGTCCAGTAAAAGATATTACCTCACACACCTTGTCTCTAGAATGTATATGAAAATCACCAATAAACCAGGATCCCCACAATGCCTCTTGTATAGAGTCCAAATAGAAAGACATTGAGATCTAGGTAGTGCGATTTGTTGTAACTGAAACAGCATATAGTCTGCCTGACAGCTGTGTATCCTTGGCCACTCTGAGGTGGTGTTTGGCAGCAAAATGCCCTTTCCTACATATGGGCAAGGTTTTGTGCCCTATTTATATTGCAAGACAAAAGAGCCTTACTTTTTCCCCAGAGAAAGAAATCATATCTGGTAACATATGCCTGGTAACTGCTAACCTTTGTGAAGAAATGGGCTCAGTCAGCTGCTGTACAGTATAATGTGTCCTTTCAAATAGCGGAGAAAATAATATTTTGCATGTATTTAGCACCTGGCCTTCCAAAAGATCTAAAAATGGTTCACCAGCTACCTACGTAAAGCTTAACTGTCACCATGCTACTCTCTCTGGGGTGAAGGACACAGTCTACCTAGATCTTTATATTCTGCCCATTACCTTAGAATCTGTGTGGCAACCAGGACAACTGGCACACATTGCTCTACACAACAGCGTGCAGAAGAGAGATTTTGTCTTAGTAGAATTAAGTAAATCAAATGGATATTTAATATCCAACAAGATCAGAAAGCACCTCTGTTTTCAAGGTTTTGTCCAACAGACTGTCGGACAGCAAACAATGGAATTTTATTCATTTTCTTCACAAGATGGAAGGACTAGTTCAATTCTTTCAGGATTTGAAAGGGCAGGTCCAATAGTTCTGGGTATTCCAAAACTGATGCCTAGACCACAAAGCTCTCCCTTGCTTGGAACACTTTGTGAAAACCTTTTACATGGATCAGTAAATAAGCAAAAAATAATACTCTGAAGTCATCAGATGAAAAGCACTGGATAAGGCTTTACAAAGTTGGGTAAGTATCACATTTTACACCTGAGGAAAGAAGGACAAGGAGAAGTTAAGTGAGTTGCCCAAGCTCCCACACTGAATCAGTGGACAAGCTGCGACTACAACTCAATTCTTTTGACTCCGCATATCCTACTCTAATATAGAATGCTGTCTGCAAGTTACTCCAGAAGTGTAAGAGCAAAGGGGGAACTCTAGGTTAAGATTCAACATTTCTATTTTCTTTCCACTCCTTGCAGAGTTAACTATAATTGAAGGTATGTCTACACAGCGAGCAGCAACCCGTAACAGGGACTCTCAGAGCACGGGCTCACAAGGCTCATGCTATGGTGCTACAAATAACTGAGTAGACGTTGCGGCTCCGGCTGGAGTTTGGGCTTTGAAGCCCATCTTCCTCTCTAGGCTTCAGAGTCCAAGCTCCAGCCAGAGCTGCAACATCTACATAGCTATTTGTATTGCCATAGTGCAAGCCTGAGTCTGTCAACCAGGGCTCAGAGACTTGCTGCCACAGGCTGTGTAGAAATATCCTTAGATGGTGGGTAGGTGGGGCAGAATATTTGACACTATATACAAAGTAAATCAGCATGCTGATTTGGTAACAAAGGATCTTTCAAAAATGTTTAGACAAATGCCTACATACTGTAATATTCAGTGTCTTCCAATGTTTCATATATCATTTAAATATTATATGTACAAAACAGATCACAAAGTGGCCAATTCTTTAAAGCCTGTGATATGATGTTTGTGATCTGTAGAATCCTATTTAAGATTAAACTCTCAGCAGCAGCTGCTGAAGTTTTCTGCAAATTTCCAATGGTTTTATAAATATAAAAATTTAGCAATGGTTAATGAAAAAGTCAGAAACACATGTTATTCTGCATGACCGCATGAAAGTTCTTCACAATTTTCATCATGTTTTCTAGAATATTCAACACTTCTAGTTCATTACAAATATGAAAATTATGTGGCAGAAAAAGTATGGAGTGAAAATAAGTTGCAGTGCTAGTGACAGAATAGTTTTTATTTATGATTAAGACTGCAACCTGATGTTTAAAAAGTAATTTTTACTCACAATTGCCTTACACCTAATAAATATTAGTAAAAGCACCCTATAAAATGAGATGTTTGAAGCTGTCTCAAGGGAAAATAAAGCAATCTCAAATCATAGAAAACAATTAATGTGTACCTGGGATTTTTTCTTATATCATCTAGCTGGCCAACTACATGAGAAACGTTGGTGCGGATCATTTTGAAAGCAATTTCTTCTTCTCCCATGATTTCAAACCTTAGTATTATTAAAACAATTTTTAGATTAGCATAACAGCATGAGTCAGGCATTACAAACATGACATTCTTCAAATTAAATGTCTTATTGCTGCACTGCTCTACACCTGATTGTCCTTCCCCCCCGCCCAGAGTTGTTTAAAATTTGGTTCATCTCTCAACATATTTACTCAAGGAAGCTAACTCACTACAACTGGTGCTCTTACACAAAATCTCTTTTCTGTACATTTTAAAAAAAATTGTTATTAACCTGTTGGAAAATTAAGACCTGAATTCTCATACTCACATTGGTTAACTAGTGGTCTCAAAGGAAGAATGTTAATGAGACTTCCTGTAAACTATGTAAGCCTCTACTATTTACAAAGTATGCTTTATTATGTTTGTATCACATATTCTTAAAACCAATCTCTCTCAATCCCTCCCCTGCCCCTTCACTCCCCACTCTGAAAGTCTGAAGGGAAAAAAAAGAAGTATTTTAATTAGAGAGGACTATAATTAGGATTAGGATAAAACTCTAATCTTACAACCAATTCCTGAAAAGATTCACACAACTGTTTAACTTGACAAAGGTGCATAAGTCTTTGCGAGATGTGGGCCTTACAGTTAAATGCAATAAATTACAAATATTGACAAAGCAGTAGATGTATGAAGTGTAAAGTCTCGGAAAGAAATCTATAGGCTAAAAGTGCCTTTGATGCCGTGCTCAACTGTCCCACAAAAGTTGCCATTCCTTTTTTCAAGCTGCCCCATATGTGTGGAACATTTTTCTTATTTTGTCAGGCCAGGCCACTACCACCTCCTCATTTAAATCCCTCCTTTTAACAATGTCCACAACACCAAGTAAGCCAATTACAATCACTGTATCTTATATTAAAAATTAATAAAACCACCAAGATGAGCCTTAAACTGAGTAACATAATTTAAGTGAAATCTCCCCACTGTATTATCCCCTGAATGCATCCGATGAAGTGAGCTGTAGCTCACGAAAGCTTATGCTCAAATAAATTTGTTAGTCTCTAAGGTGCCAAAAGTCCTCCTTTTCTTTTTGCGAATACAGACTAACACGGCTGCTACTCTGAAACCTATAATTAATTATATTGTGCCTCATCTTTCCTTGCCTCATTCTCTCCCTATTGTGTTTGTCACCTCATCTGTTGTGCCATGTCTAAAATCAGACTGTAAGCTCTTTGGGGCAGTGGCTTGTTTATGATCTCTGCCAAGCATTTAGGGCACTTTGAGATGTCATTAAATAAATAAATGGCCAAGTCCTGGACCAAGCAGCATCTGTGACCCAAGCCTTCAGCAGTTCTATAATACAGTAGAACCTCAGCATTATGAACACCTTGGGAATGGAGGTTGTTCTTAACTGTGAAATATTCATACCTCTGAACAAAACGTTATGGTTGTTCTTTCAAAAGTTTACAACTGAAAATTTACTTAATACAGCTGTACTATGCTAAGAAAAATGCTGCTTTTAAGCATCTTAATTTAAATGAAACAAGCACAGAAACAGTTTCCTTACCTTGTCAAATCTTCTTTTTAAACTTTCCCTTTATTTTTTAGTAGTTTACATTTAACACAGTACTGTATTGTATTTGTTTTTTGTGTGGCTCAGCTGCTGCCTGATTGCATACTTCCAATTCCAAATGAGGTGTGGGGTTGACTGGTCAGTTCGTAACTTTTAGATTCTACAGTACTGCTAGATTCTGTAGCCACTTAGGCAATGGGAGACAAGTTTCAGTGGCCTTCCAAACAGCTCTCCCACCTTGGAAAAGGAGTCTGATTGTCGAGCCCATCTGGCATATGTGGCATTGTGGAAATGAGATCATGAGTTCCATCCCGGCTGAAGGGCCACCAAAGAAACTAAACAGGCTGTGCGGCTAGTCATTTTCCCTGGCTATTAGATCTGACAGAGCTCTGAGCTCAAGTGCTTAGACAGATTCCCAGCACACACAGGGCAGGACAACAACGACCCCTCTCTAATCCAACAGAAGAATCCCATTCTCAATTCTCAACACACCTATTTCCTTGCAAGAAATGCACAAGGCAGCTAGGGCTACAGTAGCTTTCCTTTCCCCAGCAGAATGAGGAAATATGAGACTGGGATCCCCTCTCAAGCAGATTAACATATACCACAGGCAAAGTAGAGGAAGATTCCTTCTGCACTCTTTTATGCCTGCACCCTTTTATGCCAGCAGTCCTTAGTATCAGTCTGTGCTGCATGCAGTTAATTTACATAGCCATCTGGAGCTATTGTACTCCTTACAGTTACATAAACTAGGGCCAGGATTTGGCCCAAGGAAAGGAATTGAGGTGAAATAATAGTGATCATTCTCTGAAATACATGCAATATGAAAAATGTTTAGGCTACCAAAAGTGTATTATCACTGAAATTAAAAAATAACATATCCTTTTTGGTGGTGAAACATAAAACATAAGTAGCTATCTCAGCATCGCATTAATAATTCCTAAAAGCCTAGTGCTGCAAAAACTGAAATCTAAAAAGCAACCAACGTTTGAAGATTGGAGCCTTGGCCACCAGGAAAAGAGTTGAATGCTGTAACAGAAATACCCAAGAAAAATTCTCAGAGATTCTCAGATGCTTTCCTGGAAGTATCTGAATGATACTATTAAATGCATCGGACTCCCCCTCCAGCCGTCTCCCCCTCTGCCCACTTCCTTCCCTCTTCTTTTCTTTCCCCGTCCTCTGAAGTTTGCTTCGGTTCTTTATATTATTCTAATAAATTTTCTTCTTCAATTTCTCTGTACATAAAATAAGGATAAGGCCAAATAAGATTTAAAACTAATTGGATTTGTATAAACAATTTTTGTCTGTTTGTAAACTGTGTAATACAAGTATAAATTAGTTATTTTAAACATTCCTTTTACATATAATTAAATGTCTCCAGTATGGTGAAGGTTAGGTAGCAAATGGTTAACACATTATTAGAAGTTTATGTATAATTTGTTATGTTTCATTTGTGTATGTATAAAAATAAAGAAATAAAATTTAATAAAAAGCTAACAGAAAAAAATAAGTAGTTATTAATTCTGTTTTTATTTCTGTTCAAGTACCACTAATAGGAAGCTTTGGATTAAATTTATTTTAACATGTACAGCGCAGTCTATGATCAATTATGCATTTTCACCTCTCATCTTATTACTATGTGTTTACAAATATTATACAAACAATTATAAAAAATAAAAATAATATAACATACCTATATTTGTTTTTGTCCTTGTATGCCTTACGAATTCTGTCAGTCACAGGTTTACAGTTGGTTACCAAATTTTTAGTCACTGGAGGCTGTAAGAAAATACAACTGGGGTAAACAACATCCTTGCATAACTGCTCTATAAACTATATTATTAAAAGTCTCCTGGAAAGAAATGCATTATAAAAAGAACAGAGTTCTACAATCTCCAGAGAACTATACAAAACTTTGCTCCTAGGATGAAAATGAGAAACAATCAGTTTGGTTAGAAAAAGAAGGGACGTTGGTGCATTCTAATATTAGTATTTGTTATACTTTCTATTTACAAAAAGAAAAGGAGTACTTGTGGCACCTTAGAGACTAACCAATTTATCTGAGCATAAGCTTTCGTGAGCTACAGCTCACTTCATCAGTTGCATCCGATGAAGTGAGCTGTAGCTCACGAAAGCTTATGCTCAAATAAATTGGTTAGTCTCTAAGGTGCCACAAGTACTCCTTTTCTTTTTGCGAATACAGACTAACACGGCTGCTACTCTGAAAACTTTCTATTTAGCTTCTGCATTCCATCTCTAATACAATATTCACTAGTTGAAGCAGGTTGGACAGCTGATTTTGGCATTCCTGATGCAAGCCAGTCAATGCCAACTAGTAAAATTGGACAGGCAAGCGCTAAAGAACAGCTGATGGGTATTAAGCTTATTATTCCTAGTCTGAACTATGTGGAAACAACAATTCTGGGAACCAAATCTCTATTCCCAAGGGAAGTTTTCTACAGTGCTACACTGATTCCTACAAATTTAGCCCTTGCAACCCAGAAAAGTAAAAATAAATTCTGCCTCTGTGCTAAAAACAAACACTGTTATGTCACTATTTGAAGTGGACTTAGAAATGATAATGTTAGTACTCATGATTAGTGCCTAGATTAGTAACAGTTTATTAGCACTCCAAAGAGATTAAAATAATTTAAAATTGTTCCTAACTATTCAGACTTACTTTTAACTCTATCCCAAGTAAAGTTTATTGCCTCTCCTCAAAGTTTCACTTTACTGACAAACCTAGACTGAACCATTGCATAGTTTTGCAAACTTCACTCAGATGATCACAAAGGTGTGAATACCACAAAAGACAATGAGGTAATCTGGACTGCAACGTGTTGAATATCTGGAGCATTCCCAAATATACATTTACATTTCATCAGACCAGGTTGATGCGGTTGATCAGTATTCCGATTCTTGCTGAAGAAACAACTGCCAAGAACCAGCTCCTTTAGGACAGCCTGGTTCCCTTGGTACATAAATTCATGTATTTTAAAGGACTGTCATTGGAAGTAATTATTCTGTGCTCCATGATTTTCTCTGCCTAACAAGTTCATTTCTGAGTACAATGTACCACAAAGTATTGGTTTGAACCTATAAAGCCTTAAGGCCCCAATTTAGCAAAGCACTAGAGTACATTTTTCAAAAGCAACCTAATGACTTCATAACCTAATGGCATATCTACACTACAAAACATCTGCCAGCATCATTATGTCAGTCAAGGGTGTGAAGAGGTGTGATCACTGTCCTACATAGCTGTGCCAAAAAAAGCCTCTAGTATAGATCAGCTTATATGGGCAAACTGCAATTTTACTGGCATACCTCATTTAACTAAGGGGTATGGAATAAACACCAGCAAAAGATGAATTCACACTAGGAGCACTTTGCCACTATAGTACACTAGTACACCTAACCAGCAAAGCAAGTAGACATGCCCCAAGTCCCATTTTCAAAAGTGATTCAGGCACTGGAAGCCTAAACCACATTAAAAGTCAATTGGAGTTACTCAAAAGTATCAGAATTATGAGGAAAGCATCTCAAGACTAGGTACACACAGAGCTAATCTCTTCACCAAATTGGAGAAATTCCAGATCAAGACTTGCATAGTGCCATCCAAACCCTCAGATAAATGAGGACAGTGCATATTGCCTCTCTGGTTCAACATGCTGAACTACATTTCAAGTTTTGAAAAAAAGGACAACCTTATAAATGTCACGTATGTGAAAATTTGCATTCTTTACTTTTGTGGACAATATTTCTTGACCTTAACAACTAGAAGTGTGGTTTATAACAGTTTTACACCTAACATAAGAAATCTGCATACATGCTATATTTTTTTGTGAATTATTCTTAAAATTGCGCAGGGAAAACAACCAATTCAGTAGATACAAGCTCAGGAAATGAGACAAAATGTACATCTTTTAGGCTAAATATTTTCTTACCAGATTGGGATCATAATAAGATTCCTGAGTTGGAGGAATGACATTAATCTGAGTGATGTTGGAAGGAAGTGCTTTAGAGCAATTTATCAGCATTTGCTCCAGACTTGTCAAATCCTGCCAGAAGGAGGAAAGAAATAAATCCATTACATATTTTCTCACTAACATGGTTCTATAATTATACTATATTCCTTCTGTATTCAGAATGTCTAAAAGTACCTTTAAAATATTAGCTACAAAATGTATTGGACTAGTTTTGCACAAAATCAAATATAGGCTATACCCCAAATATATACCCCATATAGGCTATTATTCAGCAAGGTATTAAGTACGAGTCTCATTAAAGTCAATGGAGCTGCTCACCTATGTAAGGTCAAGCATATGCTTAAATACTTGGCTGAATCAGGGCCACAGAGGCACAACCAAAGCAAAGGAATTGCCCTTTCCATTTGAACATCAATAAAATTGCACTATTGATGATTTCATGTAAATTTCAAAATTTGAAATAACTTATTAAGTTATTTAACAATGGGGAGGAGAGGAGGGAAGAATTGGAGAGAGAGGAAAAATGGTCTTCTCATTAAAGCACTGGCCTGGAACACAGGAGTTCTGACTCTAGCTCTAGGTCTGTCACTGACTTCCTGCATCATCTTTGGGGCAAGTCACTTACCTGCGTTGTGCCTCAGCTCCCTATCTGTACAGTGGAGATAATACACATTGTCTGTTTGTGTCTTTAGAATTCAAGCCCTTCAGGGCAGAGACTGTCTTTTTTTGTTTGTACAGTGGCCAGCACAATGGGGTCTTAGGGTGCTATCTTATTAGAAATATATACTATTACACTACTTCCTTTCTCTCACCACTCCACCTGCCTTGTCTGTTTAGCTGCAAGTTCTTCAGGGCAGGGACTCGCTCTTACTATGCATATGCACTGAGCCTAGGACAATGGGGCCACAATCCTGGTTAGGACCTTTAGGCACTACCATAATATAAACAAATACTAAGTCATTTAACATTTTATTTTATATTATGTTCAAACCAAATGCCTTACTGAACTCAGAAGAAAACAGACTGCTCTTCTACTACAGCTAAAACATTAGTAATAGTTTCCCTGAATGTTATTTAAAAAAAAAAAAAAGGTAGCACATATTAAACTTCCATTGTATGTTTAAGATTTAAGAATTGCCTTATGTTGCAGTGTTTGTTTTCTCTTGCGATAATGATCATATTGAATTTTACAGCTAAAGTAACAACAAAAATGGTTTCTGAAGAAAATGTACCTGCAAACTTAAGGGCAGTTCATGAATTCTTGTAGCCAATGTGCGAATCTCTCTGTCAGACAAAATGCCTGACTGATCTGTATCAACTTCATCAAAAACCTGGGAAATATTCAGTGGCTGAACTGCACTCATGAGGTAATAGAAATATGAAAAAGCAAACTGCATATCTTCCGAGTGTCTCACTTTGTGAAATGAGGTCTTGTCAAATTCCTCAGGAAACCTGTCCAGATACAATACAAATCAATTCACTACTTTGCCACCTTAAAGTGAAACATTCCTTACTGAAGAAAAGTACCTCATCTAAAGTTCAAAAAGTTCTCCAAAGACTACTTATTTTAACACTGTTGTCCTAATGAGGGAATAATTCTCTCTCCCCCCTGCAAAATACAAGTTTAAGGAGCAGTCAGGCTCAACCCATAGACAGGTTTCAGAGTAGCAGCCGTGTTAGTCTCTATTCGCAAAAAGAAAAGGAGTACTTGTGGCACCTTAGAGACTAACAAATTTATTTGAGCATTATTACAGCTCACAAAAGCTTATGCTCAATAAATTGTTAGTCTCTAAGGTGCCACAAGTACTCCTTTTCTTTTAACCCATAGACAGTCAATCATCAACACAAAGCTATAAATTCAAGGGAGCAGACACAGAAGATAGAATTACAACAGCTCTGGAGTTTCACCTTATTTCAAACAAAGGCATACTCACATATCTTGTAGTTCTTGCATAACAATGCGGTCAATCATATGAGGCATGTGAGCAGGGACTTTCCGAGATGTAAATCCAAATTTGCTGTTTAGAAGTTTATTTACATATCGGAGGGAATCAGCAAATGTATCTTTCAACTGCCTGCCAATTCGTTTACCATCAGTAAAGTAAGACATTTCCTTAATTAATGCCTCTTCTTCCTAACAAAATGATAGGCATAACCCAGGGTTACATTATTAGAGATCCTAACACACATGCATGTTGATAATTCCAATGAAGTACTAAGCGCTTTTCTATATTTGTAAAACTGTAAGAAGTGTCAAATGTTTTTGCTCAAACAGTTGAGTTCTCTTTTTTTTACAGTGACAGTTTAGGCCTGAAATGTGACCTTCCTTAAAACTCTCATGCACCAACAGGAAATGACATATGGAACCTCATTTAATTTGTTAAATTTTAATAGAAAAGCCATTATTTGTTGCAGGACGTGTATGTAATATTGCATTCCCTTTGATGGCTACGCACGTACAATTAACAAAATCATGTCTCTGGAGTATGGATTCTGTGTAGAAGGAACCTTCAATCAAAGATTAAATTTAAAGAGTTAAAATATCTTACATTTTAAATGGAGCACCTCTAGTACTTGAAAGCAATTAGGAGCAACCTCTGTCAAATGACTCTGTGTGTTCTACCTTCTTCCATTCTAGAGATTCCCAGAACAAATTTTTTGGGCTAGACATCTGGGAAGGATTTCCTCCTGTATTCACTTGATCTGTTCCTATAAGTTTTTGTTGGCATAATAAAACAGACACTTAACTTACCTTTTAGACCCAAAAATATAGATGGAATTTTTTAAAGATTGGATTTATACAAAAAATAAAATTTTGTATGTATATACAAATCTACATGAGAACTAATTTAAACCTTCCTTTGCAGTGCTGTAAACCTGAACAACTGCATTGTGCCAGTGCAAGAAAACTAGACTGCAAAACTGACTAAAACCCAACTAGAGAGAAAAAGTGAACTTGGACAATTCTTTCATCACCCACGGAGAAGCGCAGAACGTAAATGAACAGTGAAAATAACTAAAAGTAAAACAGATTTTAAAAATATCTCTGGGGTTTTCAGAATTTGCCACATAAGCAAAGAATGTTTCACTGTGATTTTCACCTTAATTGTATTCCATTAAATTATGCATAAAGCAAAGATGACAAATTTTCTGAAGTGATATATTTTGTGTTATGCATTAGGATACTCACATCAAGAAGATCTTGGAAATACTTATTTTTTTCCCATGGCAAAAAGCCTTGATCACTTCCAGTGTAATATTGAAGTTTCCTTCCTGGCAACACTTTGCTGCCTGCTGTATCTACGTTGGCATGCGGCTTGTTTATTTCCATTTCCTCTTTTTTCTCTTCCACAGTCTCCACATTTCCAATATCTTTCGACTTATGGGTTTCTTTTGGTATGAGTGCATTCAGTATTTTCTCTCGAGATCCATTTTTATTTCCCATGTTCTGGATTACAGGCATGGATTCAGAAATTGATTTTAAAGGAAACTGCCTGTTTACCTTCATTGTCACAACAGTACTCTTTGTAGCTACTGACTTTGAAGGAACTGCTTCATGTTTTTTTGTTACAGCTTCTCTTTTGCCACCGATTAAATCTTTATCAGGCTTGTGCCAACTGGTAAGGTTCTTTTGTTCTTTTACATCATCATAGATACCTTTCCTTTCCATGTCTGGCATCTTCTTTGTTTTTGTCATTGTAGGTAACATTTGGAAAGATCTCAGAAGAGCAGCCTTTGATAGATTATAACCTTTATGAGTGATATCCCCATTTTCTAGCTTTAAATCCAGGTTCCACAGAGCCAACCGAACATCTTCAGGGAGGAAAGACACATTTACTGCTGGCATTACCACGCCTTCAAGAAAACTCTCCTTTGTGTTATTTGGACGTTTCCTGACTCTTGGAAAACGTTCTTCTTCAGGAATATCCTCAAAAATCATTTCAGCTTCTGATACTGAAGGTGTAATTTTAATGAAAGTGTCCGATTTCTGGGTGGAAGTTGTGTTCAATTTTGGTTCCTCTCTGGTATCAACCTCAACAGCTATCTGCATTTTAAACTCTTCATCATTTTTATCTTGAAATGTAAGATTAAAATAGATCACAGTTGCATTCATTCCACTGTGCATTACCAGGTGGATAGTCTTCCACTTGTTGGCAACAGAAGCATGACGTATAATTGGATTATCGCTATAAGCACCCTCAGTTCCTTTCTTGGCTATTTCAGCAAAGCTGAAATAGGGCAAATATTCACCTTTTGGAATAATGTACTGGGTTTGATTCTGCTGGAGAGTCACCTTGTACAACTCGTCAAAGTGATCTGGAAAAACAAAGAATTAATATTTTATCACCCTGTCACTTTTCTTCAATCCCGTTTTAAGCAGTAATCAAAATATCAACAGAGCGTGAGCTCAAAAATGGTAACTACAGTAACTGCCAATTTTTCTCATTCATTTAGCCAAATAATGGATCACCATTTTATAACATATTAAGATTTATAAACTTGCCATTCATTCCAGTGGCGATTCTAAAGCTGTGATCATCAGACTTTCAATTTCCACCTTCAGCATTTTTATGGCATGTTACCACTTTCTCTCATTTATTTTAAACTACAGATCATAACTGAAACCCCCAAATTTTGCTTTCACCTCATTCTAATGGATACTTTTATGTTTCTTTAGATGAACTATACTACATCAGCATATCTTGGCTAGAGACCTCAAAAATCAACATGGCCAAAATGAACTTTTTCCTTCCGCCCTAATCATCTCCACCATTGCTGACAAGTTCGTCATCCTCCTAGGACGCTATGTTGGTGTCTTACTGTACTCCTCTCACTTTCTCCACGCCCCACATTCAAGCTCTCATCAACCTCTCATGCTTTTGTCCTTTCCGCTCTATTCCTACAACAAAAACCTTTTTGGCCTTCCTGCATCTCAGCTCAGCCCCTCCCACCTACATAAAAAGCTGCTAACATCTTCCACTTAACTACTATGACCACGTCACTCGCCTCTTTGAACTGGTCCATTAACTTCCTCTGGTCTTCAATATCAAATTCTAATTTCTTACATGAACGTTTAAGACTCTGCAAAACTTCACACTACCGACATCTCTGTGCTCTCATTTCTTTATACTGCTTGCACTCCTCCCAAGCCTTTTCGTATCTTGCTCCCATTCTCATCTTCATATCCTTTTCCATGCCATCCCTTATATTTGTAACTCCCTCCCTCTCCTAGCATCCCTGACATTTTCTCTTCCTTCAAATGATTCCTTGAAATATCATGTGAAGCCTTTCAATACTAGTTCAGAGGTAAGTATCTATAAATGTGTCACTGAGATTAGGCCATGGTGCTTGTGTGTCTGTGTTGAATTTTCTAATTTAAAACGTAAGCTTCTTGAGGCAAGGACCTTGATACTCTCTCTGTGTTCTGTACAGCACCAAACTCACTGTCCATACTTAATAAATAACTGCTCAAGAAAAAATAAAATCAGCCCCAAACACTCTTTTGAGTTTGAATCTGTTCATGAAACAACCACCCATACGCATTTTCCCAAGCTGGTAATACACTCACAGCTCTTTTCCCTCAACTCTGCAATGTGTCTTAACACGGGACTCCACAAGCAATAACAGTAACATACAGTTCTGAAGAATTCTCACATGAAGACTGTCAGTTATGTGTTTTACATACCTTGCCCACAGTCACCAGCATCAAATCCACAAGAGAGGACATTGCATGCCTGGTCACAGAATTTATCTGCCAGCCAGGAATTGGCACAGCCCTGGTTACAATAAGAAACTCCACTGATTCCAGCACCAAACTGCCAGGGTGGGCCATTCCCTGCTCCGCCACCTCCACCACCACCAGCAATGTAACGACTACCTCCACTGTTCCCTAAAGGAGGGTAGAGATGTGGGGGGAAAAACATCCATTAAAACCCTTACTTCTGACATGGATTACTCTCCGCTACTATTTTAAACCTCATTTGTTAAAATTAGTTTGAAAAAAAAAAGTAGACTCTTACATACTAACATCAAATCTTAACATTAGCGGATTGCTAACTCTTCCCCTATAAACTACTGTGAAATCTACCCTATGTTAACCCTATCTTGAATAGGAAACCCCTGGTCTTAAGAAGACCAATTTAAATATTGGTAAGGTTACCAATATATATTTGTCCAAATTTTAATTAAAGACAAATTTGTGGTAGGCAACTGATTTTTGCTACTCCCTTGCTGGTTACTTGAGATCAGTTTTCACTGTACATTCTACAGGAGCAAATTTATTTACTAAATATTCTTAAAGTAAAGTACAGTTCTGTGCTGCAAAGTGGCTTGCTATTATGGTGTTCCATGTTTTTTGTATTACGGATTTCCAGATACAGTTTCTTCAATTCACAAGTAATCACTTTTTTAATTCTTGTAAGTATCAGTACTGCACAAACAGCCTGGGAACTGAGAGTCAAGCTAGACTCTTTCCTTCTCACACATCACTAGTAACATCTTTTGAAAACTATGAAGTATGGGGAACAGAACTCTCTCGCTTGACACTGAGGTGGTTCTCGTTCTATTGCCCTGCGATGGGAAAGTGTCTGCATCCTGGCGAAGAATCTCCTCATGAGGGATTGGGAAGGTGTTTGTGGTGGTGGGGGGACAGCATGTGAGAGAGAAATTCGATGGAGTAACCATGTTAGTAATTTCTAGAACCCACCTATCTGTCAAGACAGAGGCCCAATTGTGGGCAAAAAGTGAAAGACTTCCCCCAAAGATTTGTGGGGAGGAGGGGAAATAGAAGTGGTTGGCGTCAATAAAAGTAGGCAATTATTGACCGAGGCACCAAAAGTACCTCCTTTAGCAGGTGAGTGGGACTGGGTGGAGGTCGTGGTAGTAGAGGGTCCTGAAAATTGAGGTCTCTGAACCCTGTTGCTTGCGCAGAGGCTCAGCTGGGCACCTGTGGTAGAATGTTTGTGGAGAGGATGGTCTTTGCCTATACACCTGGCTGTAGTTTTTTCTTTTTGGCACCAGGGTATAAATTCTCAGGGAGTGGAAGGTCAATCTAGAGTCTTTCAGTGAGTGCAGAGACTCATCAGTTTTCTTGCTGAACAAGTTTGACGCAAACAGTAAATCCTCTCTGGAGAACCCCGAAAAGTGAAGCCAAGACTCACACCTCATAACTACACCAGTAGCAAGCCCTGTAAATGCTGCGTCCACCACATCCACTGCAGCTTGTAAGGATGTTTTTGCTACTAGCTTGACTTCTCTGATGAAGGATTGAAACTGGGCTCTGTCCTTGAGGGGAATTCTGTCCTTAAAGTCTACCAGCCTAGATCAGTTGTTAAAATCGTATTTTGTTAACAAAGCCTGATAGTTAGCGATATGGAATTGCTGGCTCATAGAAGAGAATACCTTACTTCCCAAAAGGTCCAACCTCTTTGAGCCCTTGTCAGCCAAAGGGTGTTGCAACTTTGCTCTTTACATGGCTGCCTGAACCACCAGCAAGTTTGGCACTGGTTGCATGAAAAGAAATTCAGCTCCTTTGGCTGGGAAAAAATAGCGCCTCTCAGCTCTTTTATATGTGGAGGCGCAGGAGACTAGGGTATCCCAGACCATGGTGGCTGGCTCCATGATAACCTCATTTACCAGGAGCGCCACTTTGCTTGGACCTGTTGGTTGCAGAACGTCAAGGAGACGGTGTTGGGAACTTGGACCTCCTCCAGTGGGATCTAAAAGTCATCTGCTATCCTCTGCAGTAGCTCCTGGTATTCCTTAGGGTTGTC
This sequence comes from Natator depressus, assembly GCF_965152275.1. Taxonomy (NCBI): domain Eukaryota; kingdom Metazoa; phylum Chordata; order Testudines; family Cheloniidae; genus Natator; species Natator depressus. Next base: position 247,819,350 of record NC_134234.1, read on the forward strand.
CAGTGAAAATGGAGTGATCGCTTAGTCCAGAGATGAGAATGAGATCCCTGTTGGTAGCGTAAATCTGGCTCAGTTTCCTATACTACTACTCTAACAGATCCGGCAGATGCCATGTGGGAGAGGTGCTGTAGGGCCCATGGACAGTTCCTGGGACATTTACCATGCAGGCCCCAGTAGGGCCAATATGAGGGATCAACAGTTTGAGAGGATCCCACAGCATCAGGTACCAGTAGTCCCTGGGAAAGTCATATCTGGGAGTTGGGCATCTGGATGTTTTCCACTCCCTCTCAGGACTCATCTCTTTGCAAGGAGATGAAGAACAGGCCAGAGCATCTGACTCATCCAAGTCAGAGACCTGTTCTTGTTCTACTGGAAGGGCTGTCGGTACCGGAGGATGAACACGCTTGCCTGAGGGTTGGAGCAGAGAGGGTTCCTGTGTTACTAAAGTAGTTTCATCCTCTGCTGTGGCAATGTCTCTCACAAGAATCAGGCCTGAGAGGAGAGAGGGCTAAGGATAAAAGAAGATATCCTCTAGAAAGACTTAAGTGTCCCCACATCCCAATGTTCAGGGCACTCCTGCAGTCGGGAACAACAGTTCCGATGTGTCCCGAAATGTTGAGGGTGGATTGTCCTCCCGACGGTGGGCAGGTACCGCCAAAGAGTCAGGTCCAACATTCTGAGATGGAGCTGGAGAATGCCAGTCTTTATGTTTAGGAGTTGGAGCCAACAATGGGACTGACTAATCCTTTTTCTTCTGTGCTATACCCTCCTGCCTGGGAATCTTAAGTGGTCCTGAGCCTTAAAATCTGTGTGCAGAGGCTCACACAACCCAGACAGAGACAAGCATGGGGATCTGTCCTTGTATCCATGAGTGCCCTTTACTCTCATGCAAAGCCCTGGCTGATGATTCCTTGTGCTTGGCAGCTCCAGGCTCCACTCCCAAGTTCACACTTACTGGGCTGCTTGTCAGTCGGGGCCAATGTTCGGGGGGAGGAGAGAGAGAGTCAGTCTCCCTAGCCCAGATCAGCATGAGATCTCATGACCTTCTCCATAAGCTCATGAACTTCACAAGTTCACAGGGGAAACAAGCGGCAAATGCTGCACTTTGCAGAGAGATGCATCTCACCCAAAAAGCAGAGGCAGTGTTGGTGGCTGTTGCTCACAGAGAAGGAGCGAGAGCAAGAGAGACAATTTTTAAACACTGGTACTCTGGGCATAGTTCCAGACTGAGGGAAGGGATTCCCCTAAAGCTATTCTAATTATACTATATAAAACTCTAACTCTACTAAATATAAAAACTATTTACAATATCTATTTACAGGCTTATAAGAAACAAGCTGGAGAAGTCTGCACACAGAGGGTTCCGACTCAGGCCATGTAGTAGTAAGAAGGATCAAGAAAAGCATGGGCCTGCACTGCCTTTTACATCCTCACTCTGAAGCACAAGGAAGGCTATTGTGCATGTGTGAGTCAACAGACAATGCTTATTAAGAATCTTCAGACTCAGGAGCATGGCGTTCACACATACCCACATGGGAAATATACATAGGGACCAGCATTCAAAGAAGAACTCTGAACATTCACAGGAAATAGTCAGTAGAATGAAAAGATGCCATTTTATAGAATAATTTTTTAGAATAAAATTTAACTTTAAAAGACAAAAACACTGACAGGACTTTTGAGAAACTCTGCAACAAGAGCATCTAGAATTATTTTAAAATACAGAGAAGAAAACATTCATCTGCATTCTAATCCTGTGCATACATTTACATCCCAAAGCTTAAAAACAAGATTTCCCTTTTAAGAAAATGCACCAAAAGCTCGTGCTTAATAGTACTCACTTATATAGCAGAGAAGAACAATTCCCTCCATAGCAAGACTTACAAGTGATATTCTGTACCCTATATTTTATTTAGGAAGTCAGACTAGATGATCACAGTGGTCCTTTCTAGCCTTATATAAATCTATGAAAAACAAAAAATCACCCTCATAAAACTAAGTATCTGACAGGAAGAGAAGTGGAAGGGGAAATAATGTTCCTCAGTGTGTTCACATCTGGAGAAAGTTAGGGTGTTTAAAGGTGGAGAAATGGATGTCAAGACAGAGCATGTTCTAGTTAGACCCTCAGGTCCACCATGTCAAAGACATGACCATCTGCTAGCTTCACACTGGACAGTAAGTACCCAAAATATGGATGTGTGTTGAACACAAATATTCATAAGGATCAGGCTTGAGGAGGTGGTCTAGACTCTAGCCAGAGCATGCTCTGTAACAGGTTTTTAAAACATCAGGAAAAATCTGACAGAGAAGTGAGTCTGGATAATCTCCTTAGCAAAAGGAATGAATGACAGAGCATGTAAAATTTAAAAATTTACTAATCTCACAAAGTAAACTTTGTATTAAATACTCTGGCAAAACATTCATACCTAAAGTCCAATTTTAATTTAAAACCCAACTACATAATACTGAATCTGTGATATGAGAGAGAATACACAGCTGTCAAAAGTATGTAAAATACCATTATTAATCCTCAGTCTTCCCTTAAAGAGGGATCCTGGTCAGAAGAATGATTCTGAAATTGATATCTTATTACTGCTATACTTCTTCTCCCTATATATCTTCTGAGTGATGTGTTCTTTGTTCATGAGTAAAACCAACATTTTACTACCATCAGAGCTGCAGAGCTAATAGACATTAAGGCTCAAAGAACCCTCCATCTCATCTAGTTAGATCCGATACACAGAGCAAGATTTCCCTGTGTACTGCTCAAATACTGTAATTTGAAGCATGTTATTTCCCACATAATGAAATGTATCTTTATATCTGTAAGAAAGACCAATTTATTTTTTTTCTATTAAAAGGGGAATTGTTCATATATACAGGATAATCCACCAGTTACAGAATTTTTGTAAGAAAGTAGATTAATTAATTAGTTTCTGAATTCTCTTACCAATGCAATCCCCTCCATCCCAATCACATGCTGAATTATTACAGGCCTTATCGCAGTAACCATCTTTAATCCATGAGCCAGGACATCCTTCAGCACAGTTTGGCACAGGCCAAGTCAAGTAAACCTAGAAGGAATAATATTAGAATCTCAGTTTTTCAGTCAAATAAGCAGACTTAGCAGTTATCTATGCATAGTGCTTTACATGTTCAAAGACCTTTATGAACAATAATTCTTAACACCTGTGAGGTTGGTAAGTATTATCCCCTTTTACAGGTCTGCAAAATTAAGGCTCAGAGGTCCACACAGTAAATCGATTAAAGATCCAAGAGAAGAACACAGGACCGCCTGACTCTCGGCCTTGGATTCATTCCCACAGACAATATTTATATAAAGGTTAAACAGTGTTCAAAAGATTAAAAAAAGTCTAAAATAACTGACTTCAGTTCATTTGTCAGCTGACCCAAAAGTTTCCTGGGGCTGCCTATTAGTCATGCATGTGACAAACAGATGTAGAACTAACATACTAATCATTAAGCATCTGATAATCTATGAGTTAAATGTTTCCAAGAATTTCTGACATAACACAATGTAGAACAAAATATGCTTAGTTTACAAGCATTAAAAATGAAGCACTTTTTCTTCAGACCTTCCCACCCCCTATTTAAACCCAGTTGTAACTACTGATCGGATTTCATGATAGAAAACTTCACTTGACTCCAGGTTATCATGAGACCTGACAAAACAGTAATAAAATGAAGAATTGGATGACAGCTCTCGGAGGACTTAGCTGAATATGTTTCAGAGTAACAGCCGTGTTAGTCTGTATTCACAAAAAGAAAAGGAGTACTTGTGGCACCTTAGAGACTAACCAATTTATTTGAGCATGAGCTTTCGTGAGGTACAGCTCACTTAAATTGGTTAGTCTCTAAGGTGCCACAAGTACTCCTTTTCTTTTAGCTGAATATGTGACTATTTACCTTTATTAAAGCCTACTGAAGCAGATGAAATTTTCTGCTAGTCAACAGCAAGTTTTTAATCACCCCAAATTCCTGTAATTCTCACTATATCTTGATGCCAGTTTACTAACCACAAAATATGCCCAGGTTTATGATTTTATGGTGGTGTAAGGCCCATCCACACTAGACTTTGAGAAAGCACTCCTACTGGCACAGCACTACCAGTGGTACAATGGTGGGAACACTAGCAAAGGCAGGATTTAAATAGTCATCGGTGTTTTTTAACCACAATCTCACAAAGACCTGCTCTGACCAGGATTAGATGTACAATGGAAAAAATCTCATGTGCCCTCTTTACAGTAACACTTCTACTATTGCTATCAGCTGCATCAATGATAGTGTAAGGGCTTGACCACACGGACACTTAGTGCACGACAAGCCGTGGTGTGAATATACAGCTCACTAGCCTACCACAGATAACCTGCAACCAGTGATGAGCTGCCAAAATCTTAACGGGTTCCCTCCTCACCCCACGAGGGGGTCATTGCTCACCCCCGCCCCCCGGGGACTCCTGCCCCATCCAACCCCCCCGTGTTCCTTGACGACCCCCCCCCAGAACCCCTGCCCCATCTACCCCCCTCCCCTGTCCCCTGACTGCCCCCAGAACTGGGCAGGAGGGTCTCATGGGCTACCATAGTGGGTGCCCACCCCTAAGAGCCAGAGGCACCTGCTGGGGGGCGAGGTGGGGAGTCCCGGAGGTGCTTACCTGGGGCAGCTCCCAGGAAGCATCCGGAAGGTCCCTCTCGCTCCTAGGGGCGGGGGAGCATAGCTGGGGGGGAGCAGGGAGAGTGGCCGCTCCCCCCCGATCACATCGAAGGTGGCGCCTTAGGCACCGACTCCCTGGGTGCTCTGGGGCTGGAGCACCCACGGGGAAAATTTGATGGGTGCAGAGCACCCACCAGCAGCTCCCCACCCCGCGCCCAGCCCCAGATCACCTCACCTCCGCTCCGCCTCCTCTGCTGAACGCGCTGCCCCGCTCTGCTTCTCCGCCCCCTGCCCCAGCTTCCCACAAATCAGCTGTTAGGCGGGAAGCCTGGGAGGACTGAGAAGCACACGGGGGCTTCCTGCTCAGGCTGAGGGTGGCGGAGGTCAGCTGGGGCGGGGAGCAGTTCCCCTGCGGCCCCTCCCCGGGTTGCCTGCTGCGGCGTGGACAGCCCTCCTCACACCCCCCGCCCCAGCTCACCTCCGCCTCCCTGGGCCTGAGCGGAAAGCCGCGGCCTGCTTCTCAGCCTGCCCCAGCTTCCCGCGCAAACAGCTGATTCGCGGGAAGCCTGGGGGGCGGAGAAGCAGGGCCGGACGGTGCGTTCAGGGGAGGAGGCAGAGTCAGAGTGGACGTGAGCTGGGGCCGGGGGTGGGGCGGGGAGCTGCCGGTGGGTGCTCTGCACCCACCGAATTTTCCCCTTGGGTGCTCCAGGGCTGGAGCACCCATGGAGTTGGCACCTAAGGCGCCACTTTTGGCCTGTTAAATTTAGAAGCCCTTTTAGAACCAGTTCTAAAAGGGCTTCTAAATTTAACAACCGGTTCTAGCGAACCGGTGCGAACCGGCTCCAGCTCACTACTGCCTGCAACCACGCACTAAAGGTTCCATAGAGCACTCTGACCTATTGCTGTTTCAAGCAGTAGATCAAAGTGCACCACGGAACTTTTAGTGCATGGTAGCAGGATCCAGACAGACAGTTAGTGCGCAGTAAGCTAGTGAGCTGTACAGTCACCCCCAGGCTTGCCATGCACTATGCCTCCATGTGGACAAGCCCTAAGCAATATCATAGTCTAACGGCTAGAGCACTGGGATGGAAGTCAGAAGACGCGAGTTCTAATCATGTTTTGCCACTAAATTACTGTGTCAGTGAAGGCAAGACATTTCACCTCTCTCTGTTTCCCGCTCACCCTTTGTCTTATTTGGACTGCAAAGTCCTCAATGCAGGGCTGTCTCTTGTAATGTTTTTGTACAGCATCTAGCACTATGGGACCCCCAATCACAGTTGGGGTCTCTAGATGCTACTGTAACACTGTAAAACATAAATAACAAATGTCACTAAGTTTTCCCCCCACAAGAAGTTTACTGTAGGCATACCCCATGGATGAAATCATTCTAGCTACTATTATGTTTAAACATGGATGTTGCTCAGATGTCGTTAGGCTATAAAAATGATAAATTCATGAGCAGTAGTATATGATGTGGGTAGTAACTGGACATAGAGGCACTGAGAGTGTTATGGGTGTTTGGAGAGGAACTGGTTAGCAGCAAACCTAAACATGGAGATTTAGGAGTCATCTGCGTCAGTGTTATCGGGGGACCACTAAATCTACTGTCTCTTAAATAGACTGTTTCCCAGGAAACATAAGGAATAAATAAGCAAAAAGTGTTAGCCGCATAACCCCTTTCAAAGTTTACTTCTGTGAAAGAGGGCAAAACAACATGGAAGCAAGTTAAATGGCAGTGGCAACAGAAAAAAAATTATCCCTTACTGCCATACTTGAGGTACACACAGTGCACCTTCACCCAGCGACATGATTACTGCAGAAGATTCCTCTCCAAGTTTTGAGCTTTAATAACCTATGTAGCTGACATCAGCTTTGTTACAAAGCTTTTGTTTGTGATCCATCATTTCCACAAGGGAGACGGGTGTCTTTACAACCTCACATGTTATTCCAGAGAAATAAAATAGGTTGCAGCAATTTGGATAAGCAGGACTAACGAAGTGAATCAATTCATTCATGATACCTTCTCAGAATCCATACTGGAAGTACCTACTGTGATGGAAATGGAGCTGCTCTGCAGTATTTTAATAATATATGTTGACCTGGTTATTGGGGTGCTTACTGCATGAATATATTGGTTTAGTTTAATAGAGGGCTGAAAAGAAAGACAAGCAGAAAGGGAAAAAATGGCTCTGGATAAGCCAACCTTCAGCAAACACTGCAGAATTATTAAAGGAAAATACCAGAATTATTAGCTTTGATGATAACCCCTAAACACAGACGTTCTAAGGGTACACCAGGACTTTTTAAAAGGAATTCTCTTAGAGGGGAGTAAGAAGGAGAGTTGTTTGGGGGAAACAAGATTGTGATAGAAGCACCTGCTGGAGGTGTCTGAAGAAGTTAGGCCTGCCTTGATTATCAGCAGAGGATGGCAGTCATTGGATGTTTTAATCCTTTTTCTGTAAATGTTTTGTTCCTACTGTTAAAACACTACTTTGGTTTTAGGGAGGCTGTTATGTCACTGAATGCCACTAGTATCAGACTCCCAGACAGACCTGCTGGGTAAGCACGACTGATATACAGGGTACTTTACCCAGGTCCCTGTCTAAGAGTGGGAGTTTACAGAATTCCAGCCCAGGAGAGGTAAAGATATGATGTCCGATAGCTGAGGGAGTGCGCTCAGAGACCCAAAAGCGGACAGAGGTGCCGCTAGCACTGTTAGCATGACACTACATTATACAAGCATTCTAAGGTATGGAAAACACTTTTTTTCATCTCTCTGCTACCAAATGTTTAATTTTTAAGAATAAATATTTTTAGTCCTCCTTTCCTTTCATATTAGAATTTCTTCAATTTATATCACATTAGTGCAGAAAAAGTTTCTGCACTATTTCTGATTAATCTTGTTTCATGGTGACTTACCTTCTGACCCTTAGAGTGACTGTAAAAATCATCAGGCCATACATCCTTCCCAAACATAACATCATCATTCAGGTAAATGAACTTCTGGGAAAGGCCAGCAATACGATGAATGTGACTTTCAATGGCTGGGGAACTAAAGGTAGGCAAGTGACTCAAATTCTGAAATATGTCCTATTCAAAAAAAAAAACAAAAACACGTAGGTGTTTTTTCAACACACGTGTAAACTATCAGGTACTTCAGACAATGCTTTTTATCTATTCAATGTAAAAATGAATTTAGACAAGAATAGTAAAGAGATGGAGAAAGAGACACAAGGACAGAGAAAATAAATAGGGAGATGGTAGAGAAGAAGTAAGTTTTACCATCGTCTCTCCATATAGCTAACAAACATACAAATTTCAAGCTTAAACTGTTTTTTTTTTTTGCTCTGTCATAACTGGCAGACCAGCATTATTTGTAACTGATCCAAAGCCAACTGATGCCCATGGAAAGACTCCCATACTGCTCAGAGTTTGAGCATGCCAAGATACCCAAAACTCCAGTATTATTTAACCAAAAGCCAGTGATTTTTTCTGTTGCTGTTTATTTGTTTAGTAGATTTGAAGGAATTTTTTTAAAGCCAGTTTTAAAAGACACAACTAATATAGCTTTTCAGGTATTTCTTATTTCCAGTAACAATAATGCTAGTCTATCCTGTCTTAATACAAGTTTATTGGCTTTCCACTGGCCCTAAGAAATTCTTTACGGATTGAGATTCAAACAGCATTTACTTTCCCTCATTTTTTTTTTATAAACAGACTTCATAAGGGTATTAGAGACAGACACAATTTAGCTGAAGCCTCTGGCTCTTGAAAACAAAGAGTCAGTTGAAAGTTTGATATACCTTCAGTTGTCTTGTGAAGCAACAAAGTGAAATATAAAATGCAATATGTTTTAATAAAACGAGGGGAAATTAACATGGTTCCTTCTACCTTTGCAATAAAATGCAAGGTTTACTGAGAAAAAAAGCTGCATCTTAAAATCACTATAGAATCCTTTAGAGAGTTTTACCTGATGTGTTACTATAGTTATCCGAGGGTTATCCAGATTAAGCCAGGATGGAATCTGCCCATTAGTGATGATGAAAATGTGTCGAACCCAAGGGGCGTGCCTCTCTATTGATCGGAGGGAATATCTCAGCTCTTCATTATCTTCAAAACGGCTGGCTGAAATATCTTCATCCTGTTTAGACTATGAAAAGAATTAGATCTATATTTACACTTAATTAGAGAGTTACGGTCCCATTCCTACAAAGGTTTATATACGTGCTTAAATGAGGCAGTGCACGTAGTCTCAGTGAAGTCAATGGGATAACTTACAGTAAGCACATGCGTACGTCAGTGTTATGCAGGACGAGGGCTGTGGCTCTTAAAGGGTAAGTATAATGAAAAAATACCATTATTCCTTTACAAACTGTCTGGTTTCACTAAAATACATTGACATCAGCTGTCTTTATACTGTTGACTACTACGTATCACCAGTATGTCCATGGATCATAATGGGGGCAGGCAGTTATTTGAGCAATCTGGCTCCTCTTTCTTCAAGGTCCCAGAGAGATACTACCCTATCTTCCTGGCTTATGATTAGATATAATTTTCCTGATCTCACACTCCCTCATGTGGTGGACTGACTCAAAGCCACATTGTATTTCAATTATTTTATGTTTCACGACATTAATGTATAAAAAGCATTTTTAATAGTTGTGCCTCTTGGTTCTGTTGTATTATATACTATTTATAAATATTTGTCATCCTAATGATTTGCTTGAATTGCCTTGTGCAATACACATTTTATAAAAACCTACTTTTTAAAAATCCTGGGTTCTTCTATGTTAAAAACTCCCAACAAAAATAGTTTATTGAACAGAAGAGGCACACAGGTCCCATCAACTATCAAATAAACTCAAATATTTCAGTATTTTCTTGTTAAAAAGACTATACTCAGACTGAAACCTCATTTTAAAATTTGTTAGGTAAGTCACATTGTGAAGTCACTATCGCAACACATTTAATCCCCCGAAAAAACAAACAAAAAAACCTTTGTTAGAAGACAGTTAACACTCCCTAAGGGAAATCCGCATCTACGTCACCCTTATAAGGAATGTCCAGTTAAGGTATCCCTCTTTAATGGATCTTAATTTGAATGACTACCACTTTCAAGGCAGACTCTAACCACATAAATAAGTCCTATACATCTCCAATAACACAATATATACCTCATACTCCTTAATCATACTATAGCTCAAAATCTTAACTCCCACCTCAAGAACACCAATATACATGCCTCTGAGACATCCACACCATCAGCGAATGGAATAATGCATTATTTTTCCGTGAGGAAGTGAAGTCTGAGTTAAGGTTCTGCATTATAGTGAGAAAATATGAACAGTTCCCATAAGCCAAGCAAAAGTCCACAGAAGTATTCAATTTTAATTATAGGATTAATTTGTTGATTGGTTACAGCATATGACAAGACTTTATAATAAAATATATGCATTTGCTTTGTCTGTCTATATATATGTGATTTACTATAATATAAAAAGGCCTTGGAAGAAAGCAATTGACAAGATTCTTTTTTTAAAAAAATCTTTCTTTGAAAATAGAAGTTCCTCACTTCATTTAATATAATTTTGATAAAAATGGGCTTTGTCATTTGTTCCACAGAAGAAGACAGTTCTCTTTTACTGAAGTCTTCTAGTTAAATAAAAAGGGCCAAAAAAGTTGTTTCGAAAGCTTTTAGATGAGACACCATTAATATTTTGGCACTACTAACAGTATGTATATTATTATAAAAAAAGGGGTTGGGGGAAAAGAAATGCCATGAGGAGCAAACAAAATGTGCTATTTTAACTAAGTCTTTTTCCCATCATGAAAAATAAAATGCTTATGTGAAATTATGTATCTACTGAGACATGACACTTTTGTCAAATTAAAATAATCTGACAAGTTTGCAGACAATTTTACCAAAGTGTGTATGGAAGGCCAAATATTTTTGACTCAGTGGTCCTAAAAGACCATTTGATTAAGCTCCTCTCCCTCCAAACTCTTCTTTCCAGGTTTCAAGATCAGAGAGTTATTTTTTTATATGGCAGGAATAGCCAATTCCTAACAATCCTATAATTCTGGAAGAAATACTTGTTCCTTAACTGTATTTATTTAATCATACTCCTTGAAACTTATGACACTATAGTCTTTACATTCCTTGGTGAAATTTACCTACCTGACTGATGGCACTGAGATCCCACAGTAAATAAGCAGGATTAAGTGTCAATTCTTTTCCATCTATAGTCATGTTCTTCTTAGCTTGCTTGCTCAGTTCTTGGAAACCCTTGGGGTTATTCAGTTGCAAGAGGGCAACGCTGGCTTCTGAATAAAGCTGTAACTATACAAGCAGAGAAACAATCTTTCATTTCTGGCATGTATCCACACAAGAGAGATCTTTCCCTTGCAAGCTCATTCATTTTTTTGTTGTATTTCTCTCGTGATCGTACTAAGAAAAGACTGAATGATGAAAACTTATAAAATATCAGCTATATTGTAAAGCAACCTAACAATGAAGGGCACCAACATGGTAAATGAAAACTGACATCCTCAAATGCATGGCATGTTTCAGGAAGAAGAACAGAAACCTAATGCTGGGAAACTGAAACTTTCTTTTTTTTTTTTTTTTAATAGAACAATACTCATAAAACTTCATTGTGTGCCTGATATTACTGTTTCCAACTAAGTTTCTCTTATTACACTGCAATCCAGCAGCCATAAATCTGTGCTTGTGTTAGAAATGCTTCATTATTACATTAAATCATGCATTTTAGTCTCCCCACAATGAAATTCATATTTTTCTGAAACCTCAGTTTAGTTTATCATTAAAGGAACTATACCTTTTTCTAAAGTAACACCTTTCTGGGGACAGATAGGCAATTCAGCTATGCCTGTAACATGAAATTTTTAGAACGGCTGAAGGATCAACTCATGATCTCGAAATCTGATACACAAAAGGCTTCAGAACTAATCCATTGGTGGTTCTCGGAGCCCTCAAACACGATTGCCAATCTGCTGCTAAGGTCATTCGTTACTGGGGAACTGTTTGATCTGTTAGCTGTTTTTATCTCTTGCCACTAGTTATTCTGGCTATCAGATTTCATAATGTGCAGGATGAGAAGGGGCTTACACTGGATGCTATATCTGACAGCAAATGTGGCTTGTAAAGGGCAGGAGACTGGTATGTTTTGCTAAAAGTAAAACCACCCAAGTTAAATGTTATAAGGATTTATTTGTACATTGTAGTGTGCAAGATTCAAACAAGTTTAAAATGCACAATTGTGTTCCAGTTCTCTAGAAGCACAGTGTATATATTTAAAAGCTGGACTGAAAATTTAACAGCGGCAAATATGTCGTCAGTTCCTCGGTGCTGTGCAAAAAAAATGTTAGCGCTAATAAAAACAGTGGTCGATTAATGCATATATTTTTAGTTGGCTGAGATTTGTAAGAGTAATTTAGTACTTTACAGTAATACTATATCAAATTAAAAAAACAACTGAACCATCCCACCAGATTTTTATGTAACTATTAACTCCCTCGGACTAATTTTTATTTTCGATTAAATTTGACCTTTTCTGCCCCTTTTAAGACAGCACTTGTCACAGTGTTAGCACCCCATCCCTTAGCAATCAAACAAGCCCAGCTGTCATGCCTGTGACATTTTAAAGCTGTCGATGGTTTGACTCATATGCTATTTGATCGCTTTCAATCTGACTTAAGCGGTTTGCCATTAGAAAAATCTAATAAATTGCAGACCTTCCAGGGAATCATTTGAACATACTGACGAAAGGATGGCTTCTGTAGTTGTATGGCTGAGGAATAGTTACGGTCTGCTCAGCAAGCAATCTCCAAAAATACTGATATGGAAATGCTACAGATTGCAAAGCTGCCATTAGTAGGCATGCGCTTTTTTTAGGAATACAACAATGTCATGCAGCCCCGGAGAATCAGATATCTGGCATATGACATGAACGGCTGAGATTCCCATTCCACCCACCCCAAAACGGTTTTTAAAAATATTTAATTTCTATTTGACTTGACCTTACCACCTCGACAAAACAGGGTCAGGTATTAGGAATGGCTTCCTGACTGGATTTGCTACCAATAATTTTCCTTTTTTCATCACTATTATTTTGTGCGCTCTAGCTGCTCCACATGTGACAATCCAAATGAGGGTGACAAACAGGGTTGGAAGGGATGAGGAATACAGCTATATGATAAGGCAGCAGTTCAGTTTGGGCATGTGACAACCTAGGTTAGCTTAAGATTTTTCTCTTAAACGTAGAGATTCTGAAAAGCTTTTGAAGAAAAGACAAAACACTGCTGAAAAACAGTAGTGTGTATTTATATACCTACATAGTATATATGGCAAAACAATCTCTTGAAAACAAGGTAGCAGAGATAGATTTTCTAACAAAGCAAAACACCCCCCCAGAGTTTTAAAGTCTGACCAAAAATCCCTCCCACTCTCCATCACTCAATTCAGTCTCTTTACTCTCCTGTCCATTTGATTAGTTCCTACGTCACCATAGTCTGTTCTAGGCTAGACAACACCAAGCCCAATATATTTCCTTTGCAAGTCACCATTAAGAAACCCTGTTATTGAGTAAAAGCTGCAGACTGAATGATAAAGAGCAGGAGCGCCATCTCGTGTTAAATACAGCAGTTTCAATTGTAAGTGGAAATAAGAGTTCAAACAGTGGACTAAATATTAAAGCACACCTACCCGAACATGTTCAGCCCACAAAACAAATATGATCAGTAAGCATATTAACAGCTAACAGCGGACCAATAAACTTCAAGCTCATTACATTAATAATACATAAATTTCATAGGTAATTATCTATGTGCTTTCATCCTGCAAATTCACATCTTGTATTAACACTCTTTAAAACTTCACAGCATTTTATGAACATTAATCCTCACAATGTTGCTGTGAGATATGTAAATAACCATTATCCCCATTTTACAGAGAGGGAAGCCGACAAGGAATTTAAGCAAACTGCCTGATGCCACACAGTGCATCGATAGCAGAGCCAGGTCAGAACTCATGAAGCTCCTGGCTCCTAATCATGCTCAGTCCTCTAGCCTACATTGTCTCTCAAGCTTATCTGATTATAGACAGAATGATCAAACATATTTCTGCAGGGTTTTTTATTTATTTATTTTTTAATTTCAAGATGTCCCTTACTCAATCACTGCTTTGTAAACATCACTTTTTCTCAACTCCAGTTTGAGCTCACCTATTACAAGCCATACAGAAAACTTGTGACAGCTCTCAAGAAACTACTTTTACTGTCCAGATGGTAGAACTATTTTTATAGCTCTCCGGATCCAGAAATGTGTTGACTCAAGAAAAGAACAGATTCTATTAGACTAGAGTCATTAGCACTATATGTAAATGTATCACCAGCTTCACTTTTTGGTTTCTAATGCCCTTCCCTTCCCCGCTCAAATATAGCCACCTTTGCTAATGGAAGTGATTTCAAAATTTGTTTACAGTCCCTTACTTGCAGCACTGCACTGTAAAATAACCACTGCAAGGGTGTGACTGGGAAACTGCATGAGAGTCAGAAGGGCCAGGGAACGATAATTCTGTGACAATTAACATACATTTAACTTCTTCCATCAGAATATCTCCAAGCATTTTACAAATGATATGAATAAAAAAATAAAAGTTAATATAGCACAATTGTTTCAAATTTAAATACATACTGTAAAAGGTCCTCCTTCACTGTCTGTAGTATGAACCTGTCATCCCTCATCTTGGACCATAAGGTCTTTGAGTCAGAGACCATTTTTTTGTTTTTATATATTTGTGTGTGTGTGTGTGTGTGTGTGTGTGTGTGTGTGCGCGCGCGCACGCGCACATGCAGTGCCTAGTGCAATGAGGCCCAGTTCTTGACTAGGCACTTCCACAATACAAACAAGGGTATGTCTACACTACAAAACTAAGTCGGCCTATATTAGGTCGACTTACAGCCACCGCAGTAATTACTGCGGTGGTGCATGTCTACACTACCCTCCTTGGGTGAGTGGTGTGCGTCCTCACCAGGAGCGCTTCCACCGACCTAAGAGGGGAAGACTGGGCTCCTGCCAGGAGGCTCCTGAGTTCCTGGCAGGCTGCCCCCCAGCCCCCTTCCCTGCCCCGCAAGGTGTGGAAGAAGCCCCTCTGAGCTTCTCCTGAACCCATTCACTACCAAGAGAAAGAGGAAGCCACGCAGGGCTTCTCCTCCTCCCCCATTTCGCCACCAGGAGTGGGGGGAAGTCACCTGGGGCTTCTTGGCCCCTCATTTGCAGGGTGAAGGGGGAAGCTGGGCAGCCTTGTCAATTTCATGGCTCACTGAGCTGTGAAATTGACAAGACTGCCCCACTCCTGGCAGGGAACAGGCAGGGGGCTCCTTGGTTTTGTGCCCCGGCTCCCACCAGGGATCAGGGTCCAAAGCCACCCAGCCTTCTCGTGCCGGCTCCCAAGCTGGGATCAAGGTCCAAAGCTCCCCAGACTTCTTGCCCCAGCTCCCAAATGGGATCAGGATCCAAAGCTGCCCCAGGCTTTTTGCCCCAGCTCCCAGCTGGCATTGGGCCTCAAGCCGCCCGGGGCTTCTCGCCCTGGCTCCCAGCTGGGATTGGGATCCAGCCACCCAGCTCTCCAGGGGAGCGGTGATAGGAGGTGGTTAGATATATAAGAAAACTGTGTGACATTAGGTATGTATCCTGTTAGCTCCATTATATGTCAACCATCCCCCTTGTCCCTATTCCTCTTATCAGGAGCCCTGGAGGCCCAACCTGTCCACTCCCACGCCTTGCTACTCCCTATTCCATACAGTAATTCCTCCTTCCATGCTGTCCACCCCACACCAGAGATTTAGGATTTTTAGGATTGAGTGTGAGAAAGACAAAAAAAAAAAAAAAAAAAAGGGGGGGGGGGGGAGAGCTAATCAGAAGACTCCATTTTAGTCACAATTCAAAATGTGGGGGCAGGACTCCTGGGAAGGGAAGAAGAAAGGGTCCTCATGACCAGTAGTCCCCCGGCAGTCTGTGCCATCTCTTGCCATGATTCCTCTCATTTTTGCTATGTCCAAAAAACACGGCCCTATTTTACAGATGGATAAACTGAGGCACAGACTGTGCAACTTGCCCATGGTCACATAAAGAGTAAGTGGCAGAGTCAGTAATAGAACCATAGTCCTGACTCCTAGTTTAGTGTTCTAACCAGTACAAACTCTTCCAAATGCAAAGAGAAAAGAAGTCTAGACAGGACCTTACACGAACAATGCAAGTCTTCCAATCAAATTTAGATAGGCAAGTACCAAGGGACTGTTCTGCCAGAAAGGAGACTGCTGTGAATGTGTCTTGGAGAAATTGACACAGCCAGTACTTCAGTTTTTGAACAACTGAAAGGTAGCAACCTAACCTCCACAGCTTGGACAGCCATTAGATACACAATTGTGGAAGCAATTTTGAAAGCAATTACTTGAGGCACTATCCTGATGTACTTCATGACGCAAGAACATAGATGGACGAAAATAAACTTAAGGGCAGGGGAGAGAAAGATGATGACTATCAGCAAAAGCCATAGTATAAGCTTGAAGGTCATGCACTGAAGTTTTGGCATCCGACTGGCCAGGATCTCTCTGTAAAAAGAATTCCAAAACAATGTAATCAAACTACTCTCCCCTGCAAGTTCTTACCAGTTTTATTTTAGAGGCCAAGTTCTCTGGTAGTTTTGCTCTTAGCTGATTTGTCTCTTTGAATGTAGCTGAAAATCCACGAAGGAAAGCCAAATCTTGCATTAACACTAAACCCGGTACTTCTTTGTCTGTGGTCTACAAGAAAAATAGAATTTCTAGTTAGTTCTCATTTTGTTTTTTTAAAACCCACAGTGATTCACTCACACATCTCTCAAACCTTTCTCCAGATAAGAGAGCTAATTTTGACACCTAACCCAAACCTCAAAACTAGAATACTTTATTTTATTTTTAAAAACTCTCTCACACTACTACACACAGGTTTAGGCAAACAGTGAAAGAAATACTTTTTAAAAATGTAGGAAAAGAAAATTAAATTTATACAACATCTGACAGTTTAGTTAAAAAATTTAAGTAATTAACTTAACTCTTAAATAAACATACCAAATAACCTCTCCATACTGTCTGTCTGCTGCTTTCTTTTAACATTCCAGAATGGGCATCTTCAGCTGAAATAAATAAATGGTTCCGGAGGTCACTATTTTAGTACATTCTATTAATTAAATTCATCTCTTGCAAATTAAAGCTTAAAATTTTACAAAAAAGAATGTGAATGGGTTACAGTGCCACAAGTTGTCTGCATTACTTATGAATTATTGGTTAGGTGGTGACAACTTGCTTGACACTATACATTAAGATAAATGAAGAAGTTGTACCTGCTCTGAGAATCTTTTATATAAATGCTAAATACCTAGACACTGCTGTTTGTTCTAAGGTAAAGAATATTAATTTTTGGCAAGTATATAATTTCCTGTTGAACAGTATTAGATCTAGTATTTAGTACAATACATTCAAAAAGGTTTTCTAGGGTTTATTCTCCTCTGTCTAAAAGATCAACTTTCTAAAATTATCAGTACAATACTGAAAATGTTATCGAATACAGCAATTTACCTGTAATGTCAAATTCATATAATAACTAATCTTAGCAGTGATATAATCCTTTTCAGCAAAGAATCCCAAAAAGCTTTATAACTAACTCTGGGAGGTAATACCATTTTACAGACAGACAGACTGAGGAAAAGGAGTTAAAATGATTTGCCAAGGTCAAGCAGCAATTCAATGGCAGAGACAGAAATAGAGCACAGGAGACTGCATTCACAGTACTGTACAAGACAACATCACCTGAACAAATGGTTGGAGTCTGACAATTATTTAAAAAAAAATAAATTGGAATTTAAGGTTTAACATAATGTTCTACCATGTTAGTGCCTTGTATTCGGTAGGCAGGCCAATAAAGGAGATGCTTCTAATGTAGTGGACAATGGTCCAACTTTCCCTGCTCCTAAGCATCCACAAGTGTCTGGAGTAGGAAGAGGACTATATTTTACAGGAGACAGTTTATTTTCCCAGAGTAAGGGTCAGCATGGTGTACACCAGTGGCTCTCTACCTTTCCAGAATACTGTACCCCTTTTCGGAGTCTGATTG
Organism: Natator depressus; assembly: GCF_965152275.1. Classification (NCBI taxonomy): domain Eukaryota; kingdom Metazoa; phylum Chordata; order Testudines; family Cheloniidae; genus Natator; species Natator depressus. Next base: position 247,837,194 of record NC_134234.1, read on the forward strand.
GTCTTGCGTACCCCCAAATTTCACTTCACTTAAAAACCACTTGCTTACAAAATCAGACATTAAAAATACAAAAAAGTGTCACAGCACACTATTACTGAAAAATTGTTTACTTTCTCATTTTTACCATATACAATAAATCAACTGGAATATATATATTATACTTACATTTCAGTGTATAGTACACAGAACAGTATAAACAAGTCATTGTCTGTATGAAATTTTAGTTTGTAGTGACTTTGTTAGTCCTTTTTATGTAGCCTGTTGTAAAATTAGGCAAATATGTATATGAATTGATGTACCCCTTGGAAGACCTCTGCATATCCCCAGGGTTATGTGTACCCCTGGTTGAGAACCACTGGTGTACTTAATAACCAACTATTTGTACATATGTCTGAAGAGGTATGGAAAACTGGAGTACCTACAAAGGAAGCAACATGGACGTTCACAACATACAGGTTGGCAAAACTTCAAAATTCCACTTAAAAGCTTACAGGACTCAAAAAAAATCAGCACCTTGAAGTACAGATTGATGAGAGTACACTCCTTCTGTCACAGTAGCCTTAAAGTGCATGTTTTTAAGAATTCCATGTGCACTTCAACAGGAAAATACTCCGTTAACAACAAACATACAGTTATGTCAGCTTTGTCAGCATGGCCTTTTTTCCTTTAGCTTTATTAAATGCAGTCTATTATTTGTTTACTGTAGCACCCGCTACATGGTAAGTGGTTTCCAGAGAGACAAAAAGGAACAGTCCACCAGGACAGACAGATGATGCTACGAAACAAAGGGCTGACCCTGTAAAGAAGGCCAAAGGCCCAAGCACAGCCTGCTGTTGATTTCAGCTAAGAATGGCGGCTGGGATAGGAAGGAATACTGACAAACCATGCAAGCTTCTTGGTCAGTCTAAAAAGAGCAGGTATGAAGCAAAATCAGGCATGGGGGTATTCACCAAAAGAGCTGGACATGGACCCCAGGCATGGCTGCGCAGGAAAGGCCCTGTGAAAAAAGCTAGAGACTGGTCTGGGGTAAGAAGTTGTTTGGAGAAAGGCCCAGTTCACCTTGCAACGCTAGTACCAAGAAAAATATTGGTTTTCCCTCTGATGATTGAAAACACAACGAACCAGTTCTTACCTTCCTTAGGACTGTCAAAAACAACTACTGTCACATTGGTAGAAGGATTTTTTGGTTTTGCTACAAAGAATATATTGTTAGCAGCTTGTAAAGAAGGATGAACAGATTGCAGGTCCTTCAGAGTGATGTTGGCAGGCACGGCAGGGTCTAGGACAAGCATTGGCACTTTAATGCAGTGTGTCAATAAACACTCCAGGTGCTTCTCACTAGAACAAAATATCAAAAGTATATTTAATACCAATAGAAAATTAACATATCGTTAACATTTGGGAGACACAATATACAGAAGTCTGCTAGCAGCATTTCTTTGAATACTTCTGACCATGTTTCTGTAAAATCTGACCCCTGTTATATTTGTAAGTGGCTTACTATTCTGGAAGAAGGAAAGAGGGTTGTTTTGCTAAAAAAAAATCCTATTGCTATAACTTTAACTCATCCACATTATCGCTGACTTTATCTCCTCACCACCCCAAAGAAAACCAGAAACAATTTTTTAAAAGTTCCTGTTTACTGTGTTAACATTTGTAAAAACTGTGGTTTAACCCAAATGATCTTCAAACTACAGCAAACCAAGCAAAGTGCCATGCAGAATGGAGGGTGGGGATCTATATTATCCCTGCGCCATTAATAGCCCTTCATCCCCCAGCTAACCGTAAAAAGGCAGTTTTCCGAACAGCCTATGAGAAATCTGGCCCACAGTATGGACTATAACAACCAGATTTGCCATCCTGAAAGAAGGAATGCCAGAGGGGTGACCTTGGTAAGCATCATTTGTTCAGAGAGTATCACAACTTTCCATCCCCATATTTTTAAATATATTTTTAAAACATTGAGTCAAGTTCATATCAGAAAGGCCATTCTTGTTGGGGAAAGCCCAGACAGTGACTAAAAATCTTCACACAAGCATATTATGAAGCATTTGGAATAAAGCTCTAAACAGCTGGTACAATTAAATTTCGGATTTTATTCCCTTTGTCCATTTCCGGGAAATATTGTGGAAATCTTTACATAGCTCCTGAGACCTATGATCAACTAGAACAGAAAAGCTGTAATGTAATATCTAGAATGAAATACATACTGACATGGCACCTCTATATTATATGCAGTTACTTGTAACACTATGCAGGTAGAAGGAAAGGTGAACACAGTATAAAGGAGAGAATCTTTAATGCTTTTGGGTTATACAGGACTATGTTTAATATATATTGGGCCAACCTTTAAAGTGTAAATTATGTGAAAACAGAGACAACAAGTCCACAATTTCTAAACATTACAAACTTTCACTTGTGGAGAAGCACACCCATTTTCACAATATACTCATTATCTTTGTTCAGTGCAAATATTTGTGATTTTAAATTGTTTGAAATGATACAAAAGATAAGAATGCACTGGTCACCAGAGAGCAAACATACCACATAAACTGAAATTAATTTCAAACAAAAACGTAAGCCATCTCTTGCTTTCTTTGACTTCATTATTTAGGGCTAAAAAAGTTTACCTTTTCTTAGGTGGTTCTGTTGTATTTTTCCCAAGCATTTCCCTAAACAAAAAAAAAGTTACATTAAATTACCCTGAGTCAATTATAAAGAATTTGGGCTGAATATTCAGACACCTGGGCACAGAATGTCTTGTGAAACTGAATGATTTCTATAACAGAACACTCCGCTATAATTACTCCAGAGGACATGAAGGAAAATGTATTTGCAGAGGAAGGAAACACACGATCTTGTGAATAAGGCATATGACAGGGACTCAGGTGACCTATCTGACTCTCCTCCAGCCTTCCCATGTGAGCTTTGGTAAGGCATTCAATTTATGTGTCTCAGTTTCTCCATCTATAAAATGGAGATGATAATATTTCCTTACCTCACATTGGTATTGGGAGGCTAAATTTATTAATATTTGTAAAACACGAGGAAAAACTAGATTAGATTAGATTAGATATGCAAAAATTGTAAGGTTATCAGAGCCAGGATTATGCCCATATTGGAAAGCAGCTAGCACATTCTGACAGGTATTGCTATGTAAACAATAATAATAAAATATTAATAAAATGCCACATGAACACTGAACTTCACTTTTCAATTGGACAATTAATGTTAACAACCTAGCTACAGACCGTAACATATGAAAAATGGATGAATGTATTACCTTTTATTTACTTTTGTTGTTGTTGTTTTTAATTACAACTGAACACTATAACAGCTTGAGTAACAGCATGAGATGATTTTCTAGGTGGTGAATAGATTAGGTAAAAAGCCTGAAGAGTTGCCCACCAAGAACTGAATCAAGTGTTCCTGGACAACATAACCTGCAGCAGCAGCAGCAGCATTTGTTTTCTGAATAGTGGGCTGCCTAGCGTTTGAAGTCTTTGGTGGATAATTTTATAATACAATCAAGTTTAAATAGGTGTGTCCAGAACAAGCTAATACCTAAAAAACTGAAGCCTTGAATGTTGCAATGCATGATTTTCGCAGTTCCCGTGCCCTGTAGAGCTAACTAATCTGTTTTATATCTTCAAGTGATGTATATCCTTCTCTGCATAGTCTTAGTTTTTATGATACTCAAAATTGAACTTTAAAAGGAGCACTCGAGCACAGGTTTTAATAGAAGTTTTTAACAAAGCCCAAATACAAAGAAATGTTTCATTGTGCTTTCAAAAAGTTTGGCATAAATAAGGTTTTCTCCTATTTAAAAAAAAACTCTCTCTTGCAGAGTTCTGAAACTAAACCAAATTTAGTTATTATTTGCAGAGAGCCACTTTTGTGCATGGCACTTAAAAAACAAGAGATATGACAAGGTCACAATAAATTAATATTTTCTTTGTATTTGAAAGGCTGCCCGAATAGTCAGCTCTTCCCTGCTGGAAGGAGTTTTGAAAGAAGTTCATTTTGGTGAAGGCCAAGTGTATAAGAACAAGGAAATAAAACTGACAAGTCTTAGTTTGGCTGTCCATGCAGAGTAACATGGCAAAAAGAAAAAAGAAAATGGAGAGTATCCATTAAGCATTACTGCAGCCAGCTAGAAACAACTGTATTATGTCTCCATTGAACAGATTCTTACCTCATTATTTTCTGTTCTTCCTCCATCTGTTCTCTAACCTGTTGCAATTCTTTGATCAGCTCAACATCTGTGCCATTCACCCAGGTGTACACCACATCAATTGGCATGGGCAAACAGAGTCTACATAAACCACAAGGAAGAGCAGTATAACCTATTTACAAGTGTATGACAGTAGCATGGATTACATTGTAATACAAAAGACAGTTGAAACTCATTGACTCTGTGTTAAAAACTGAACAAAGTAAAACGCTGCTCTCTGTCTGTGTATTATCATCCCAATTATACAAAAGCTTTTAACACAACACTGCAGAAGTAAAACTAAGAGAAGGCGATAGACAAAGTGATCATCTGCATCAAACTTAACTAGTGGTCAAAATGTTAGTTATACTCAATGAGAGAATGCTTTAACATGTTCCTATTTCACTCCAATTTTTTATCCAATGACTTTGAATAACCTCCTATTAAAATAATCGTCTTTCAAATCCTCCACGTAAAGATCCAGGCACACTCTTAGTACATGGACTACTCAGATGAGGACAAAACAGTCTGAAGTACAGAGACTATTTTGAATCACGCCTTTATTGTTGGTAAATTATATAGAACAAGAGAAAAAAAGACAAGACAAGGGATGAAATTCTGGTCCCATTGACTTAAACGAGACCAGGATTTCACTCCAGGAGTCTCTCTTGGGTAATAGCATTGAGTTTAATTAACCAACAGCTAAAGCAGGGTCCATAATATAGACTCTAGACAACAGCGGACAAATTCATCCCTGATCCAATTCTAGTGTCTTGAGTTGCACTCCCATAAGGCATCTGGAGAGATTACAGGTCTTCTAGCAAACTTGGTTCAGAAGCAGCAATAGCAGTTTAGAATAAATTAGTAAGAAAATTTACCTGAAAATTTCCTTTCTTCAAGTAATAAGGTCCACAGACCTGTTACAATGGGTACTTCAGCCTACTTGCAGCTTGGGGGAAGAACCAGAACTGACAGATACTGGCAACAGGGAAATGCCCCACCTATTGAAGTGCCCTCCAACTGATATAACTTCCACAGCCAGGATAATTCAAATCTACTTTCTTAAATTACATATTGTGCTAAACATACTTTCAGGAAAATTACAATTATTTTTCCTGCTGCAGAGCATAATAAATTCAACCTAATAACAAATCCAAACTCTTGGATGTCAATTTCCATTTCTATTCTGGATGATCCATTTGTTTCCAGGGTTGACTGGGTCTGTGAACCTTATTACTTGAAGAAAGGAATTTTTCAGATGAGCACAGATAAATTTCCCTATTTTTCTTCATGCCAAAGTCCACAGATCTTTTACACTGGGATTTTAATAGCAGTGTGTCTTTAGGGTGGGAAGCAGGGTCATGCTTTAAATATGGACATCCAAAATGAGGTAGACTATATATAAGACCTCCATCTTCCCCTGGGTACTAAGGCATGGAGAAGACCTCTGCCAACAGAAAAGAAATGGTATTAGCTAAAACTAGATGCCCAATATGTAGAATTTAGTGAACTAATATCATAGGTGCTAGAACTAGGGGTGCTGCTTGAAGTAGTTTCCATTATATCCAGGGTTTACAGTTTTGTATAGTGGGGGTGCTGAGAGCCATTGAACCAATTGTCCAGCATTCCTGCTAATGCCCATCTAGCAGATCTCAGTACAAAAAAGACATGCCCTGAGATTATCAGTGCTTCTAATGACTGGACTCTGATACTTAACCAAAGAAGGAATGTTTCTTGAATTTACTTAGGGAACAAATTACAGTTGTGAGGACTACCATTCTGATATAAAAGTACAACAGTGGGTCTTATTAAAGAAACTCCCAACTTCACATAAAAGCTCACCTGATTAAAGATAACAGCCATCAGAAGGCCTATTCTATTGGCTAGGAAATATAATGACACCTCTTACAGGGGTTCGATTTGGGTAGTGCTGTAAGGAGCAGAATAATTCCAAGGTTGTGCTCTATGGCCATGCAGGGTGGGAATAAGGTTGATGCCGTAAGCATTTAATGTTGGGATTTGTCCAAAACTTCCTTTTTTTGAACACGCTGAGAACATTATAGTATAAAGACTTGACCAGGCTGCTATAGGGATGGCAGGAGGGGGATGAAGCTGAACCCAGAGACCCTTTACTGTACACGCTGTGTTGGCAGTGTCTGTGCTGTGTGTGATGCCCTCCACCCATGGCCTGCAGGGAAGTAGAGGTGAAGAAGGCGGCTGAGGTCCACAATCAGAGATGAGGTTGCTGGTGTAGATTATGGGGACATAGGCAAGATCTTCCATCTGGCGTGCCCCCCTTCTGGCTTCACTCCTCTGAGTTAAGATGGGAGAGGCGGGGCTGCCTGCCCCAGAACCAGTTCTTTTCTGGTCTTGCATGCTTCCCTTCCTGCCAGGGGAGGGAGCTGTGGTGACCACATCCAGCCTGGGATGCATCTTGTCCATCAGAACTCCTTTCCCACCCAGGGAGGTAACCCTGCCTAACCTGCTGAGAGGGAAACTGCATCCCCACATAGTCAGCAGAGCTCCCCAGTGAGACACATGTTAAGGGGGGAGCGAGAGACTCAACCCCTTAACCGTAGCCCCTGGCTTTCTGAGCTTTCTCCCCTTGAAGTCTGCAAGGGTGCCAGCCACTGCAAACGCCTCAGAAGGGGAGTTGGAGCTGAGGGGACAAATCTCCCAAAAATGCAGCTCTGGGACACGGCTGGAAATTAGCCAGAAAAATTATTTAAGATGAATTTTAGCAACAAATTTGAAATAAATTTTGGAATTTCACTCCAAAAATCTATGCAGCATGAGGGTATGGCAGAGCTGCCTGTCACCATGGGGGAAGAGCAAACTGGAGGGAATTTCAGGAGGCAAGACTTTCCCCTGCTGTCAGTGACTGGCAGAGCTGATTCTGCCCCCAAGCTACAAACAGGCTGATGTACCCACTGTAGTTGATCTGTGTACTTTAGTATGAAGAACAAGTATTTTAAACTATCCTTTTGGGGTTTTGCATTTTAAGGGCTACATTCTGCCACCATTACTCATGTGGAGTAGTTGTCCTATGGATAGGCTACTAAACACATTCAGGGTGACAGATGTAACCCTAAGATTGGACAGCCCTGTTATAGTACAGTAACTCCTCACTTAACATTGTAGTTATGTTCCTGAAAAATGCAACTTTAAGTGAAACGATGTTAAACGAATCCAGTTTTCCCATAAGATTTAACGTAAATGCGGGGGGTTAGGTTCCAAGGAAATTTTGGGGGGCAGACAAAAGGCATTATATACTGTACAGTACTGTACTGTGGTTGGGAAGTGCCCCTGGCTTACCCCACACAGGCACAGCCCGCTGCAGGCAAGGACGCTAGGAAGCAACTTCGCAGCAGCAGTGGCAGCTTACCCGGAGAAGAACAAGTGCCGACTTTGCTGGGGGATGCTCCAGGCACGCCTCTTCCCGTCACTGCTCCACTCCAGGCCCACCTTTTCCCACCTCCTCTCCGGAGCACCCTGCATCCCCGCTCCTTCCCCACCCCCAGAACGTCCTAAGCGCTGGGAGGGAGCGGGAGGAGGAACTTGTGCAATGCTCCCTTGTAAAGTCGCTGCTCTCCCACAAAATCTTACATGCAGTGTACAGAGCAGGCAGCCAGACGACATTCTAAGGGAGCATTGCACAACTTTAAACTAGCATGTTCTCTAATTGAGCAGCGATGTAACTTTGAAACAACGTTAAGCAGGAGGACGTTAAGTGAGGAGTTACTGTATGACCAATTAACATCACAAATTTTCTCCTAACACACATCATTGTGAGAGAAAACAAATGCCCCACACTTCTACTGTCCATAGTCTTCACCATGATAGCTTTTAACTTTGGCTTAATCAAAAAACTACCTGATTCAGAATAATGGTTTTCAGTCATCCTGTTCTATCCAAGTCAACTGCATAAAATAATTTAATAATATGCATATACTTAAGCCAAAACCTGTACTTACAACCCAGTGCAATTCCCCCTGTAATCAGAAATCAACTCCACTGAAGCAGAATTTAGTCCTTATCTTTCACTGTCTCCATCTAAACTTGAGTTTTTTGAACGTACAAAAACTCAGAATTTGACTGAACTTTTTTTAAAAATTAACACCCCCCTGCATAATAGTCTTTCAGCCAAAAAAGAAGTCAGCAAGGTCTGAATTTATAACAGACTTTTGTTAAACATTCAAACACCAAAAAGTACTAGCTAAATAAATACAGGGTTTGTTCCAGCCAAATAAAAATGAACTTCCAATACTGATCTGGATTCATCAGGTTTGACTAGTTTTTGTTAGGTTCAGTGCCTCTACAAAATTTAGTTTTAGCTAAGCAAATTTATTATGTCTATTCAAAGTCTTGAAATGCTGACACTCAATGTTAGGCTATTTATGATCTCAGAGCATTGTATTACTTTTAATCAGTAAGGCTTGAATACATTTCTTAGTGAGATTGGTAGATTTGTGTTCTCACATGAATGACACGACACTCATGCCCTGAGAAAACAAACTCATTTCCTCTTGATCTATCAACTGCTTTTAATATTGTTGACCACAAGGTGGTGTTGGCAAGGATAGATGGTATTTGAAGGGGAAAGAACAGAACTGCTCAACAGGACAGACATTAACGGATAATTGTTCCACTGTCTCAAGAGCTCTCTCACATAGCAGTACTGCAGAGCCTTAGTCTGTCATTCCTGTTTAACGTGCACGTGAGGTTGCTAGAAGAGACTGAGAAACTATCTGGATTGCAGTCCCAGCAGTATGCGAGAAAAACTCAGGTCTACAGCTCAGCTTTACCAGACCTGGAGATAAAAGTTTAGTTAATTGGTTTTCCTAGCGTCTGGTCAGGTGTGAAAGTCAGTTAGCTGAAACTCAGATAAGACAAAGGTTATGCTGGAAAAAATCAACCACAGAAAATAACTGTTTCTGCAATTGTTCACAATCTAAAGGTGCCTTTTGGATCATCAGCTACTTCTGGGTGTTCAATATAGCAGTGGTGGTCAACAATGTTTCTATCTTCACTTGGCTTGGAAGTTGCAATGTTTCCTTTTTTATTCCTATTCCACCACAGCTATCTGTGCTTTTGTCACCTCTGGAATGGATTACAATAATGCATTCTGCATGAGACGACTCCTGAAACACACAGAAAGCTCTATTTCTGGGGACTACAGATATTCACTCTGCAGTAGAAAGAACAAGGAGTACTTGTGGCACCTTAGAGACTAACAAATTTATTTGAGCATAAGCTTTCGTGGCTAAAGCCCACTTCATCAGATGCATGCAGTGGAAAATATAGTAGGAAGAGATAGATAGATAGATAGATACACAGAGAACATGAAATAACGAGGGTTATCATACCAGCTCTAATGAGACCAATCGATTAAGGTAGGCTATTATCAGCAAGAGAAAAAAAACTTTTGAAGTGATAATCAGGATGGCCCATTTCAAACAGTTGACAAGAAGGTGTGAGTAACAGTAGGGGGAAAATTAGCATGGGGAAATAGTTTTTAGTTATTGTAATAACTCATCCACTCCCAGTCTTTATTCAAGCCTAATTTAATGGTGTCCACTTTGCAGATTAATTCCAGTTCTGCTGTTTCTTGTTGGAGTCTGTTTTTGAAGTTTTGCTGTTGAATAATTGCAACCTGAAGCAAACACTCACCAGCAACCACACCACACAACAAAAACACTAACCCAGGAACCTATCCTTGCAACAAAGCCCATTGCCAACTCTGTCCACATATCTATTCAAGGGACACCATCATAGGACCTAATCACATCAGCCACACTGTCAGAGGCTCATTCACCTGCACATCTACCAATGTGATATGCCATCATGTGCCAGCAATGCCCCTCTGCCATGTACACTGGCCAACCGGACAGTCTCTACGCAAAAGAAAAAATGGACACAAATCAGATGTCAAGAATTATAACATTCAAAAACCAGTTGGAGAACACTTCAGCCTCCCTGGACACTCAATTACATACCTAAAAGTCACAATTATTCAACAAAAAAACTGCAAAAACAGACTCCAACAAGAAACAGCAGAACTGGAATTAATTTGCAAAGTGGACACCATTAAATTAGGCTTGAATAAAGACTGGGAGTGGATGAGTCATTACACTAACTAAAAACTATTTCCCCATGCTAATTTTCCCTCTACTGCTACTCACACCTTTTTTTCAATTGTTTGAAATGGGCCATCCTGATTATCACTTCAAAAGTTTTTTTTCTCCTGCTGATAATACCCCACCTTAATCGATTGGTCTCATTAGATCTGGTATGGCAACCCCCATTTTTTTCATGTTCTCTGTATATCTATCTTCCTACTATATTTTCCACTACATGCAACTGATGAAGTGGGCTTTAGCCCATGAAAGCTTATGCTCAAATACATTTGTTAGTCTCTAAAGTGCCACAAGTACTCCTCGTTCTTTCTGCTGATACAGACTAACATGGCTACCACTCTGAAACCTGTCACTCTGCAGTGTGTCACATGGAGTTTATTTCACCTCTGCGTCACGGAATTGCACTGGCTTCTGATATATTAATAGGTGTAATTTAAGGTGTTTTTGACCCATCATGGCTTAGAATCTGAGTAACAAGAGCTCTTTTTATGGGTTGTGACTGGATGGATTATTCAGGCAGACAATCTCTAGATTTGTATGTCTAGATCCTGCGAGTTTTAAGTGGAAGAGCATTGACTCTGGAATTTGCTTCCCTCCTTAGTCCAACAAAGCCTAAGTATGTTGACTTTCTGGGTATAGTGCAAGGCCTATTAACTCATTCTTCTTTTGAGGAGCTGAATTGAAAAATAATCTCAATTCCAATTCTTTCTTAAATAATGGGAGATTTTTAGTGCTAGTTTTGACTGTTAAAATGTATTATTTTTAAACTGTCACTAACAGTAAATATGGATATATCATATCAATTAGAAGTACAATATAAGCTACTATATTTAAAATGTGCCTATTACAGTACTGCCCTATTCAGCCACATAATTTGTAAATTAAATTAAGGAAAGAAACATTTTATGGTTATATGTATTTGGTTATAAAAATATTATGTCTCAGTTATAATACTGGTTTGACAAGTCTGTTCTCCATTAGCAGGGAATATAAAACAACCACTGTCTACAAGATTAGAAAAAATATCATCATAATTTCACTTAACTGTTTGTATGTGCATAATCTGAAGGCTGCTTTAAAAACTGTTTCCAAACTCTCATCTATACATATTTTTTTTCTTAAAACGATTCCATATAAACCTAACATTGTTGTGGGATTAATGGTTACTAATAAAAAATAAGTATTTTACAAAGGTTATACCTAATAGAGTACAGTGATTAACTAACACTAGGATTATTCAATAGCATTAAGGGAGAAAATTGTAGTTCTTTAGTCAATCTTTTTCCAAGTTTTTAGTAAATTTTGCATTGCCTCTTCAAAAAATAACTTACAGACTTTTAAATCTCAAAAGGTATGTTATCGTATTATTGCGCTTTAAAATTAAAAGGGAATAAAAAAGGCTACTTCAGCATCTTCCTCCTCAATTGCTCAGTATAAAGTCTCTCCACGAGGTGTTCTGCATAAAGCGGATCCCTTTACATATCTGACGTGGAATTTAATATTAAATGAAACTTTGAAATTTGGGAGGTTTCCAGTCAATAAAACAATTGTCTTTTTTTTTTTTAAAAGTGTTACGTTTACCATACTTCCTCCTCTCCCTCACAAGGCCCCACTTCCCAGTTGCCAGCCAAAGAAGTTGGGGGTGTCAGATCTTGTTTGACCAGGAATTGGGAGCGGATAGCTCTGAAGAGGGCATTTAGTTGCAGCTATAGGAATTTGTTGCTTCTGTCATTGGAGATCCAGAGCCTGCCAGGCTCACCTCCTACAGCTGGTTCTATATTTGTGTGGTGAGGCTCAGAGTAGATAAGAACTCTCTTAACCACCTTCACCTGCTGGCACAGTCCTACTACAAGCCCTAGCTCTTTCCCCTCCCCACCTCAGCTTTCCAATTTCTTCCCATCTCCCTGGGCCCAGATTACAACTCTGCTACTCCATTCCCGATGCCTGGAGCCCCACTCTGTTCCTTCTTGGCTCTATATCTCCTGCATCTTTTTCCCTCCCCAGCCTCACTCATCTTCTTCCCCTCCTTCCCACCTATTTGTGGCCTTCACTTGCTGTGTCATAATCAATTTTAATTGTATGCTCTATGGTACTGGGCAGGGACTATCTCATCACTTGCTCTGTTTGGTACCTAGCGCTTTTTGGAACACTCAAATATTATTTGGTCATGTCCCAGAACGGCATACAATATAAATTCAACATGCCACAACAAGCAAGGGTTGTTAATAGATGGAGGAGGAAGGACAGAGGTGAAAATCATACAATCATACAGTTAACATGTAGATTCTCACATGCAAGACTGAATCAGCAAGTTTTTAAGATTATTAATAAGAGGAGGAAAGTGATCTGTTGAACAGTTTTGGGGTAAGCATTATACATACCACAGACAGCATGAAAGGAAAACAAAGAGAAGGCAAGGAGGAGGTATTGAGGCTAATGTGTCTCATGGGAATGCTGAAAAAGACCAGGCTGGAGATGAAAGAAAAGCTGCAATGTTGAGCCTTAAAGGCAAGAATAAGAAATTTTTCTTGTCCTTACAACTACTTAGTACAATTTCTTATAATTATTAATAATAAAATCACCAGTTTTTTTAAATCACTCACAAAATAAAAATGTGTACTTTTTTTAAGCATAAGTATGTGTTCCTATGTACATAAGTCAAATTTTAACTTTATGATGTTATTGAAGAAAGTCACATCATAATGTATAATAGTTTGTCAAGGAATTCATAGATACTAAGGTCAGAAGGGACCATTATGATCATCTAGTCTGACCTCCTGCACAACACAGGCCACTGAATCTCACCCACCCACTCCTGCGAAAAACCTCTCACCTATGTCTGAGCTATTGAAGTCCTCAAATCGTGGTTTAAAGACTTCAAGGAACAGAGAATCCTCCAGCAAGTGACCCGTGCCCCATGCTACAGAGGAAGGCGAAAAACCTCCAGAGCCTCTTCCAATCTGCCCTGGAGGAAAATTCCTTCCCGACTCCAAATATGGCGATCAGCTAAACCGTGAGCATATGGGCAAGATTCACCAGCCAGATACCCAGGAAAGAATTTTCTGTAGTAACTCAGATCCCACCCCATCTAACATCCCATCACAGGCCATTGGGCCTATTTACCATGAATATTTAAAGATCAATTAATTATCAAAATCATGTTATCCCATCATACTATCTCCTCCATAAACTTATCGAGTTTAATTTTAAAGCCAGATAGGTCTTTTGCCCCCACTGCTTCCCTTGGAAGGCTATTCCAAAAGTTCACTCCTCTGATGGTTAGAAACCTTCGTCTAATTTCAAGTCTAAACTTCCCAATGACCAGTTTATATCCATTTGTTCTTGTGTCCACATTGGTCCTGAGCGTAAATAATTCCTCTCCCTCAGAGATGTTCTTTTATTGTTTTTAAAAGGCACTACACCAGAGATCTAAACAAAGTAGAAAATGTACTAGCATTTTCCCAAAAACTGTACTGCCCTCTGCCGTAAACTGCTTGATCACTTGATATCTGAAAGAGGTGTGTTTTACTTTCCGTCCATTTAAATATTTGTTTACTTTCATGGGAACAATTCTCCGAAGCCCAATTTGTTGTGGGTCCCTCCTTTTCATTCAGTTTCATTTCAGAGCATAAACACAGACAGGACAGAAAGTATCAAAATAAGAAGTCCTCTATCTACAGGTTATACAAAAAGCAAAAGTCACATCATGTCTGTAAAACCTCACCAAAAGATTCCACCAGCCCCACACTGATTCAGCTCATGTGCTAAGGATATCCAGTTAATCATATTCCCAGGATTAGGTAACAAGGAAGACTTGTACTACAGTAGCTGACAGATGCAAGAAAAATACACCCCTAAACCAAAGTCATTTTTGGTATGCCAATTCCAGGAAAACTGCAATATGGAATAGCTAATTGTATTCAAATCTCCTGACAAACCTCCCAATACCACGGACCCCTTCCTATCACACCTGACAGAGCAAGTGTAAAGACAAGCTAATGAACTCCAAATACTGAGCAGCTCTGGTGCCTACTGTGAAAACTTTAGGACTTGCCCAGTAACCAGTTACACTCATTCACTGATCCTTCAGCTCAAGAGTGGCAAAAGTCTCCTCTAAAAGGAAGCATTCCCTGAAGAACCAAAGCAGAAAAGAATTAGGCTGCACATTGCAAAACAGAAAACTGACTATATCCATACAACAGTGCTGAGATTTTCATGCCCTTTTTGGACAGACCCCACTGTTTTATCTAAATCCCTGTACCCAGTTTACCATAGTGACAGGCATTTTAGAAAAGGATATGAATAGGGACAGACAGACCAAAAAGCTCCACTGCATAGTTCTGCAGAAACATTTCAGCTCTAAACTAACGATTATCATCTAAAAGAGCTCGAAAAGTGCCCACTTTGCTTTATCTACTGATCTTTTTGGGGGTGGGGAGGTGAGCGGAAGCAGTGGGAGGTCTAACACACAACAATAAAATGTACAGTAGAGAGCAATCCTGTACTAGCAGGGGGATGGACTACTTGATCTAACCACTTACCCCTACCCAACTAATTTATATGGTCCTATGACCCAAAACATTTTAACTCTGATTCAGCATCTGGTTTTCAGTGAGGTCCTCTTTTTTAGACAAGTTTCCAGCTGAGTTTACTGAGGCTAAAAGAAACCAAACGACTTACCCTAAGTAGCTTCTCGCACATTACAGCCCACAGGCATACTGACTTCCTGAACAGTAGACCCCATGATTATTCAAAACGTGAAATAAAAGACTCTAAGAAGCCTCCCAAGAGTTGTCACAACTGAAGAATAACTATTCATATGACTCAGGCTTCACTCTGATGTGACCAGTTTCTCTGATTTAAAATTATTCCGTTTAAAAGGGCCTCTTTCTCCATGCCTTGTGACATTTTCCACTTAATAATAACCTCCATACAAGATGAAGGAAAACTTACAACATATGGAAAACAAAACTTCCTGATACGTAAAAATAAACCAAGTTGGAACTTTACTTGTGTATTTATATGTACACACTTTAATATGCGAAATTAGTCACTTTTCCCTTCTGCAGTGCTAAAAAGAACTATTTTGTTCAGTCCAGACTGAAGTGCTAATGTAGTATAAAAATTGCTATTAAACAAGTTTAAAATCCGAGTTCTCATATCACTATCGGTTCCAATTTACATTTTCTGATTTAATACATAAAGTGTAAAATCAAATACAACTTTAGTACAGACTTAAAATTTGTAGGAGGAAAAACATCCACCTATACAGTATGTTACTGCATCTTAAACATCTGGCAAACACACCAAATAGCTCAATATGCAACACTATAACCCCAAGAGTTACACCAGAGCTTACCGATTCTGAAATGATTTGCCAGCAATGTTGTCTCTATAAGAATCAAACAAAACATGATACTGGTCTCGACTCCACTCCAGGACAACCTACAAAGAAAGAAAACTTGGAGTCACATTCTTTTTAAATTAGAATTAATGATAATTTACTTCTCTCCCTTCAAAACCTTTACTATTTTATTTTTATATAAATATAAAAATAAAATTCAGGTCTGATGTGCATGTTAGTACACACAAACTGGAAATTAACCAAAGAAAAAATGTCACATTTAATCTCCAAGCACAGATCAAACCTGAAACCCAGGACACACTAAGTAATGACACAAAGAGAATGCCCATAGACTGTAGTTCAGCTGGGAGACATAAGGATTGCCATACCAGATCAGACCAATGGTCCATCTAGTCCATTATCCTAGCTCTGAGAGTGTTATTTTTGCCATTCCTGAAGTGTGGCACCCAGAACTGGACACAGTACTCCAGACAAGGCCTCACCAGTGCCAACTAGAGTGGGACAATCACCTCCCATATCTTACATATGACACTCCTGTTGATACACTCCAGAATGGTATGAGCCTTTTTCACAACTGCATCACATTGTTGACTTGTATTCAATTTGTGATCCAGTATAACCCTCAGATCCTTTTCTGCACTACCACCACCTAGCCAATTATCCCCCATTTTGTAATTGTGCGTTTGATTCTTGCTTACTAAGTGTAGTACTCGGCACTTGTCTTTTATTAAATTTCATCTTGCTGATTTCAGGCCAATTCTCCAGTTTATCAAGGTAGTTTTGAATTCTAATCCTACCCTCCAAAGTGTTTTCAATCCTTCCCCGTTTGTCATCTGCAAATTTTACAAGCATACTCTCTACTCTATTATCCAAGTCATTAATGACAATATAGAATAGTACTCCACTAGACATGTGCTCCCAGTTTGACAGTGAATCATCAACAATTCCTCTGAGCACAGTCTTTTGACCAGTTGTGCACCCACCTTATAGTAATTTCATATACACCACATTTTCCTAGTTTGCTTATGAGAACGTCTTGTGAGACTGTGCCTAAAGCCTTACTAAAATCAAGATATATAGCATCTACAGCTTCCCCCATCCACTAACCTACTACCCTGTCAAAGAAGGAAATTAGGTTGATTTGGCATGATTTGTTCTCGACAAATCCACATTGGCTATTACTTACAACCTTATTATCCTCTCGGTCAGGGGTGGGCAAACTACGGCCCAGGGGCCGCATCCAGCCCTCCAGATGTTTTAATCCAGCCCTTGAGCTCCCACCGGGAAGCAGGGTCCAGAGCTTGCCCCGCTCTGCATGGCTCCTGGAAGCAGCGGCATGTCCCCCCTCCGGTTCCTACACGTAGGGGCAGCCAGGGGGCTCTGCACACTGCCCCCTCCCAGGGTGCTGTCCCCGCAACTCCCATTGGCCAGGGACCACGGCCAATGGGAGCTACGGGGGGGTGCCTACAAATGGGACAATGCGTAGAGCTGCCTGGCCACGCCTTCGTGTAGGAGATGGAGGCGGGACATGCCACGGCTTCTGGGAGCTGCTTGAGGTAAGCACTGCCTGAAGCCTGCACCCTGGACTGCCTCCCGCGCCCCAACCCCCTGCCCCAGCCCTGAACCCCCTCCCACCCTCCGAACCACTCCGTCCCAGCCCGGAGCACCCTCCTGCATCCCCTCATCCCCCCCCCCACCCCAGAGTCCGCACCCCCAGCCAGAGCCCTCACCCCCTCCCGCACCCCAACCCCCAATTTCATGAGTGTTCATGGCCTGCTATACAATTTCCACACCCAGATGTGGCCCTCGGGCCAAAAAGTTTGCCCACCCCTGCTCTTGGTGCTTACAAATTCATTGTTTAATAATATTCTGAAGTATCCAAGTTAGGCTGACTGGTTTATAATTCCCCAGGTCCTCTTTGTTCCCCTTTAGAGGGACAGGTACTATGTTTGGCCTTCTCCAGCCCTCTGGGACTTCACCCATTGTTGGATCATATTAAAGAAGT
The DNA here is from genome assembly GCF_965152275.1 of Natator depressus. Lineage (NCBI taxonomy): Eukaryota > Metazoa > Chordata > Testudines > Cheloniidae > Natator > Natator depressus. The sequence continues at coordinate 247,854,914 of NC_134234.1, forward strand.
TCTGTATTAAAATCACAAATGAGTTTGATTCCCCATAGTTTAAATTCCAGGGTATTACTAATTAAGAGGTCTCTTGGTTTTTGGTACTGTTTCTCTCCCTCTATGTGTGAAATTTGCAAGCTGCTAATTGTGTTAGTACATTCTAAGACAGAGTCTGTTCTCAAAGCAATTCACACAGAGAGAGACTCAAAGCAATACTCTGTAACAACAGAAACAGCACCCAGAGACTCCCTGCCCCTTTGTTGTATTAACAATTGTGATTAAAATAGAGATAGAGGGTGTATGTGGATGGATGCTTGGTGTGGATAATAACTGAATGATCAGGGAGGTGCCAGCCTAAGAATCCAGTGTCCATCGGCTGAAGAAGGCGTCAAGTGGAAATAACCAGAGGACCCCTGGAGGGCAGACTGGAATCCACCCAACAGCGTCAAGAATGGGAGAACCAAAGAACAAGATAACATCTAGCAGCACAGAGCCGTCAGGAATGTGCTATCTGCTGATTGATGTAGCAACAGCATGATGAAGCAATTCCCATAGACTGGCATAGGAAGAAATTCCTATAAAAATGGACTCTAGAAAGTGAACTTTGGGGTCTGATTCTGCAAACCAACTTCCAGGAGCATATCGATGACAAGGCCCTGCTCCCTCCTCATGTCCAGGCTACCTGGCCAGTGGCTTGGCATGAGCAACTCCAAGGCTGGTAACTATGATAACAACCTTGCAGAACCTGTGTGTGTGTGTGTGTGTGTGTGTGTGAATGAATGTGTGAATAAATATGAGATTGAATGGAATGTTATAGCTATAACTAACTGCTTACTATGATTCTTTCTGTATTCACAATAAATGTGGTATTTTGCCTTTTTCCCTTTTAAAAAGATCCTGCTGGTTTTTATTTTATTGGTACAACAATATCCTTCATGAATTCTTGAAAACAATCACTAACGGTTTTGAGATTGCTTCAGCTAGTTCCTTAAATACTCCAGTGTCAATTTCATCAGGCCCTGCCGACCTGAATACACCTAACTTATCTAAATATTCTTTAACATATTCTTTCCCCTAGTCTGGCTTGTGTACCTTCCATCTTTGTTGTTAACATTAACTGTGTTGAGTATCTGGCGACAACTTACCTTTTTAGGGAAGACTGAAGCAAAATGGGCATTAAATACCGCAGCCTTATTGATATCATCAGTTATTAACTCTCCTTACCCACTAAGCAGAGGACTTTGTCTTTCTTTTGCTCCTAACTGATTTTTCTGTCCCTTGCTAGGTATAATTCATTTTGTGCCTTCACTTTTCTGATTTTGTCCCTGATGGCCTGGGATAGTCTTTTGTATTTCTCCTTAGCAATTTGTCCATGTCTCCACTTTTTGTAGGATTCTTTTTTTATTTTCAGGACACTCCAGAGTTCCTGATAGAACCATATTGGTCTCTTTCTAGTCTTCCTATCTTTCCTTCATATCAGGCCAGTTTGCTGTTGAGCCTTTAATATAGTTTCTCTGAGAAACTGCAAGCTCTCCTGAGCTCTTTTTTCCCTTAGATTTTCTTCCTATGGGACTTTACCTACCAGTTCTCAGAGATTACTAAATAATTACCACAAAAGGAGATTATTTCCTCTCCCCCTCAACATACTACTTTTTAAAAATAATTCTTAATACTTCATACCAATTATTCACCAGGCTGGGTGACATTTATATGGTTGCTTCTTCCTTGCATTAAAAGAGAACATCAAACGACAAAATAAGCTAGCATTCACAGAATACAACATTTCTAAAGCCACCTCCACAATGAGCTGAATCATTCATCACCGAAGTCAATGACAAGCCTCCTACATTGACTTACATGGGTACAGGATCAGGTCTAGTGTCAACTTATTTGGACCTACCACAAGCACATATAAACCTCCTTCCAAGTCTGCAGAAAAAGGCTCTTTGAAACCAAAACCATGCCTGTCAATTCTCGTCCTTCTCACACACGGAGACAGAATTTACAAAAGAAGCGTAACTTGCTCATTGCTATTTCAATGTGAAGGTAAATAAATGCTTATCTTAAAATAATACAATGCAAAAAATCTGTTTTTCATCTAAGTCTCTTTCCTCTCTCTCTAGCAGATATGCTGGTCTCCTCACAGTCTCAGAAACTAGTTTAACACAGAACTAAGCTGGCAAACAGTACTTTTTAATGTAGATGTTATTACTAAAAATGATGAATCCAAACATAATCTACACTTTAGAATTCTGAGACAATGAAATCTCAATTCATATTATGAATACAATTTTTGAGAAAGAAGAGGGTTAACTGTGCAAATACCTTATCACATATATCAGTTAAACCATAAGGACCTATGTGTCACCTTACAAAAACAAAGATTATGAATCCCATGTCAACTTCACTAGCTGCTTTGACCTGCTAAAAGCAATGAAGACGTTACCTGCATGACTAGGCACTGGGACAAGTTTTGGGGACTTTTTCTTTTCTGTTTCCTTGCATAATGGTGGTACGAATAAGTATAATACGTGCCTCAATAAAGGAGAATGACAAAATGTATTATTCAACCAGCTAAATAGGAGCATCACCACTCCAAGCATATATGCAGTAATTTAAGATGCATTAAATCACATTCTGTGCATTCTGGATTATATTCTATAATTAAAGAACTAGTCACAGTACTATACTACTGCAGCAATACCACATTTTAAGATAAATGTCATGTTTGTCACTCCTGACGTACCCCTTTTTCTATGAAGAAGGCAGCCACATTCTGTCATTTGTATTACAGTAATGCCTAAGGAATCTAAGATTAGGACCCCACTGTACTAAGTGCCATATGAACAACTAGGAAGAACGTCTCTACCCTGAAGCTATTGTATTAGTAATCCAAATATGTGGTTCACTCATGTTCCATCTACACAGGGCTTTGAACAAAGCTGAACCACCAAGAGAAGCTCAGTCAAAAATTGTCTATAACCAAACTCCGCCATAATGAAGTTCAACAACCATGTTCCAACCTAACTGTGGGATGCAATATTTAAATCTGGTTATAACACTTACTGGATACAAAAAAGTTTGAACTGTACTTAAATAGCACTGAGCTTCAACTCATAGATGGGGCTTGATGCCAACAAGCCAACTTTCACATATTGAGCTACCAGTATGTTATCAGTTTTGAACGATTTGCCTTATCTACCCATTTTACTGGCAGCACTAATGCCTACTGCGGTGGATTTACAGCAGGCAAACCCAATTTTGCTTAATTGCAAGTGCCACTCTGGCATCAGTATTAAGTTCTGCAACAGGATAGCAGTCTCTCTCTGTTTTATAATTGGATCACAAGCAATAGCTATAACTAAAGTACTATCACCCCAGTTCTGATCGCTCATAATTTTCAACATCTTCTTATGCTTGGTGTCTGCCCACGGGCAAATTATTCTAGAAACTTTATTCAAACACAATTCAGTCATTTTTAAGCACGAGAAGAGTGACAAAAATACACTCTTACCATTAAAATATATGTGACTGTTTCTGAACAGCTCTTGTGCTTAAATGGCTGAAGGGTAGCGAGCTGAAATGTGCAAGGAGACAACCCTCACTGATAAGCAGTACCTTTGAGTGATTTTGTGAAGATCTGTTGTGACTTGAACAAATAGTGAGTGAAAAGTACATTTCAGGCAGGTGAAGTATATTTTGCACTAATATTTAGCCAGTTTTACCAGTATTCTAAATAGAATCCAACAATAGCCATCAAATCAAAATATCAATGAAAAACGCAAAAAGTTTACTCAAACTTCCACCACTTTGTCTCTGTTTTTCAATCAGCTCTAGTCAGGGCTGGTGTACCCACTAGGTGAACTAGGTGGCCGCCTAAGGCACCAAGATTTGGGGGTGCCAAAAAGGGCTCTGGCAGGATGAGCGGCGACGACCTCGCAGATGGGAGGCGGCCGGGCAGAAGGGGGGGCGGGCTTGGGGTCGCCCCCCCCGCGCTGATCGCTCTCCCCCTGCCTTTCCCCCTGCAGGTGCCAGTCCCGTGCCCTGCCCCTGCTCCCCCGGACCCCAGGAGGTGAGGTGGGCGGCAGGGAGGGAGCACTGGACACCCGTGCTGTGGGGGCAGAGCGAGGGGGAAGGCTAGGGCTGCCGGGGAGGGGGCTCCATGTGCTGCCCGGGGGGCTCTGCTCCGTGGGGGGAGGCAGGGGCTTGCTGGTGCCGGGGACCCTGTGTGCCAGGTTCTGGGGGGAGGGACGGCGTGGCATGGCTGGCTGGGGAGAAGGGGGTGGGAGAAGGCTGTATGCCAAGCTCTGGAGCGGGGGGCAGGGTCCCGTGGGCCGGCCAGGCTGAGGTACAGGCAAGCTGGGCCAGAGGGGGCTCGTGCCACACTCTGGAGACAGGAGCAGGACTCAGCCGTGTGCTGGGCAGGGCTGGGGGGGAGGGGGCATGCTGTGTGCTGGGGAGGGGGGGAGAGAAGGCGGGGGGAGGGTGCCGTGTGCTGGGGGAGAAGGCGGAGGGGGGTCGAAGGGGGCTGTGTGTCTGGCTGGGCACTGTAAAGGGGGGATTCTTTGTGTGCTGGGCTAGGCTTTGTGGGGGACCAGCGGGCCAAGCCGGCCAGGGAGAGGGCTGTGGAGCGAGGCGGAGTGCGCTGGTCTGGGTTTGGGGGGGACGACACTGTATGTCTTGCCAGGCTCCAAGGGGAGGCAGAGGGGTTGTGTGCCGGGGGGCTCTGGGGAGGGCTGTGTTCCGGGGACAGTGTTGGGGGTGGGTGGGACAAGCGTACTGCTTCACTATGGTACAAAGTGGCAATGACATCGCACGCAGCCGTTACCCATTCTGACAGACTGTTTATCATGCTAAGTTTACTAGTTTTCGGAGGTTGTCAACTGAAGCTAACTATTTTTCTTGAGTTGTTTCAGAAATAAGACTCTGGCAATTGCTGCTGCATCATTTCGCTAATACTTTGTGTCAAATGTGTGAGAGTCTGGGGGGGAGGGAAGGGGGAGCATAAGGTGAAAGTTTCGCCTAGGGCGCAAAACATCCTTGCACCGGCCCTGGCTCTAGTTCTAAATGAAAGAAAACTCAGGACCTCTCTACAGAGCCCCGCCTTCTGGACTATGGGGATCTGAATAGCGGGGACACCAAAGTGTTCCCCTGTGTGAATACTGCAGCCGCAAACTAAGCGATTCCTAGTTCACATTGATGTACTCCTGTTTGAAGAGGACTACATTTAAAAGGTACCTATTTCGCATTAACATAATCCTCTTCAAACAGGATTACATTAATGCGAACTAGGAACCTTTTAGTTCATGCCTGCAGTGTCCACGCAAGGGAATTACAGCTCAACACTTCAGTGCCCACCACTATCCACACCTCTATAGTCCAAACACAGGGGCAGTGTAGACAAATTCTTAGTCATGCATAAATAGGTGGCTAAATGCATTGCACAGTGAATTCGTTCCCAAGGTGTTTAGCATAATCAAAGGGGGAGGAGTTAAAGTTGCCTGTCCAACCAGGTCTTTGGCATTTCCTGATTTTTCATTGCTGTTCAACTTTAACATTCCTAAATGTAGTTTATTCTAATGGAATTTTATCTAAGATGAATTCCTCCATTAAACAGAAGAATTAATTCTGTTCATCTTATAAACTGATAATTATTGACATATGCAAGCTTATAAAACTCTGGCACGTGACCACCATTTGTGGGAGATTTCTCATCCGTTATCAGATGTGCACATTGGATTTGGGGTTTCTAACTGCACATCACATGCAAACAAGTATATGTTTTAGTTTATTTTTAGATATGATTTTATCACCAGGAGTTGCAAAGGACAATGTAACATATACATTGCACAATCATTAGTCAGTTTCAAAACACAGGAAAATTAGTGGTAAGATACTGCTCTAAATGAATGCACAATGAAATAACAGTGCCCCCAACATGGGCTTCCAGCCTCTTAGCATCCATTTTACAAAAAGGCACACTTACCCTCCACAAACATTCTCTGTTGATAAAATCTGGATAAATTCCCTAAGAAATCCTCCCGATATCTAGGTAGAAATAGAGAAACTGCTAGAGGACTGGGATCTTTAAGATCTGAAGGGTATTTTTATGTTGCATTTGCAGGCCCGTGTTCCCTCTGATTCTATTTGATTTTGACAATCCCCCAAATTTGCAGTTGTCATTTTCAAAAGCTTGTGTTTATTTCTTTTTTGATTGAGTTGACCTGATATATAGTTAAGAGTGTTTACTGTATCTGTGCATATGCAAATCATTCCAGGCAGTTCAGCCCATTTGTTAGGAAAAAATTAAGTTGCATATTATTTACGGAACAAAAATATTAAAAACGATAAAAGCAGGCCAGTCAAAATACTGATGATATTGCTGAGCAGCAGGAGGTTGGAAATACCAAGTTCAGCTCTCCAGGCTGCAGGGGAGAAGAAGAACTCAATTCCCCTACTGTGGTAACAACCGGCCATTCAAAAGTGGCATTAACATAGCTCTAAAGAGAGCTCCAATCAGCCTGCCCTGATAAAAAAAAAGTGATAATGATAAATCATCTGAAGAGGGAGGGGATGGAGGTTATACAAACAAAGAAACCAAGGCCTCTGAGAAAGTGAAGATTGTACCCAGTCTCTCACTGCCCAGGCCTGCTGAGACCATTCAAGATTGAAAGGCCCTTTTCTTGACATTTAAAATTCATACAATATTTCTGAAATGGACCAAAAGAAGAATGGCATTTTTCAGTAAAGACATATAGTATATTAGTTCCCTGTGTTCTCCTGCAAAACAAAATTGTACATGCTACTTGATCATAAAACTGCTTCAATTTTCAAAAATCTCAAGTATTTTATCTTAAAATATTAAACTGCAATACAAACTGCTTTCATGATGCAGGAGTGCTAATCAAATTGGAGCTAGAGTCAACAAATGCTGATCACATTGAAAATCTAAATCCTGGCATGTGTTGGGTTGGGTTGGGTTTTTTTAAACTGTGATTCTTTCACAAGCTCAAGAGTCAACAAGAATCACACCCCACCCAGATAGAGGATTCATTTCATACTGTCAGCAATATCAAAGCATCATCGTACACCTTTTCCTTTGTGTTATCTTGGCATCAGAACAGCAATTTCAGAGCAAAGTAAAACTACTTACAAAACAGGCAGTGTCTAACAAGGTTCTGAGACCAGGGTTCTATTCCCTAACCTTTCACTGACCTGCTGTTTCACCTTGGTCAAGATACTTCATTCCTTTATACCTCTGTCACCCTTCCCTCCCTTCTTCTTTCTTGTCTACTTACACTGTAAACTCTTAGAGCAAGGATGTCCCTGGCTATACTGGAAAAGAGGTGTATTTTTACATATTAGCTGTTTTGAGACGCGTTAAGATCTGTGTATAGACTAGAATATTGTAGTTTTAACACATTACCTGATCAAGGTGAACCTTACCTGAGACTTATTTACACTAGGCTCCTACACACGTGTTAACTAGCATTTAAAAAAAACTCTTTAGTGAACACAAGGTGTATGTGTTTGTAGAGTGCTTAGTACAACAACAGTGCAAGGATCTCAGCTGCCAGTAGGCAGTACCGATATACACACAACAAAAATTACTGTGGTTATGCTTGGATATAAGTTTTCTGCTTAGCATATTAAAAACATATAGCCTTACATACAAACTAGCAGCTGAATAAAGAATTTAAAATTAAGTTGCCTAAATCCACTTTCCAAAACAGAAGTCAGCTAACTGACTTGAGGGGTTTTACATATATGACCAAATTTGGCCTTAACTTACACTTTCAGTGAGGTGATCTTAATAGGTTGCACAGATGTAACATAATTTGGCCCGATAAAGAGCTCAGTAAGATATTAAAAATAAGGGTAAATATGACCATATTGAGTAGTGCCCCAGAACTGAATGTTTAATTGGCAATTTCACAAATCCCTGCATTGTGATTAGCTGAAGAGGATACAATTTGCATTATACACAAATCCCTGTATTCTGAATATACCAAATACATCAAAATTCCACATTCAGTTCCCCACAGCAAATATGGCTGTCTCAGTGGAGAGCAATAGGAAGGCAAGAATGTTGCACGAGAAGAGAGTGGGAGTTGCTTAAGGGAAGAACAGCACTTGGGAGAGTGATAAATTCAAGACATCAAAACAGAGCATCCATGGGTGAAAGTGCTACAAGGTGTGAAGCAGGGACACTGGATAGGAGTGGCACAGGAGAAGTAGTGGTTGATGATGGGCTAGGGAAAAGCCTAGGAGCAAGGGCACTTAGGGGCACTGAACTGGTGTGCTGTAAACTTCTGCAGAAGGCAAGGTTGTATGGAGGCAGTAGCACCGTGGGTCAAGTGCTGTAGATGGGTACTGCATGGGGATACTGAAGAGGGTTCTGTGATGGTGCCGCAGAGACATTGGAGCAAGTGCTGCATACCGTGGAGCAGCCAGTCCACTGGGCATGGGGGAATATAGGGAGGAAAGGCAAGAGCACAGGGGTGGTAGTACTCAGAGGGCAGGGGAAGCACTGGAGATGGGTATTTTGGAAACACAAGTTATAGGAGGGGATGTGTGGGTGCTTCTGCGTAGGCACAGGGTCCTGCATGGGGAAGCCAGCATACTGGGGTAGGTGCTGTGGAAGCACAAGGCATGACAGTGGAGACCGGGCATTGTATTATGGTAAATGTCAGAAGGTGGGGGTGGGGAGCTCTGCAGGAGCATCAGAGCTTGATAGTAAGGGGGAAAGAGGGTACTGTGGGAGGAAGTAATTCACATACTTAAGGCAAGTGTTTAAAGGCAGAAGCAAGAGGGAAGGTTGGGGAGGGGAGGGGCACAGTTGTGCTTCAGGGCATATGCACAGGGTGGGTGCTGCGAGGGTGCTCAGAAGGGAAGTGGGGGCTGCTACAGGGGCACAGGGTGCTGCAGAAGGAAGGAGGCAGTGACTCAGGGGAGCAGTGCTGCAGGGCACATGCACAAGGTGGGTGCATCAGGCAGGAGCACCACAGATGGGGCTGGCTGGGCAAATGCAGACCGGGGGGGGGGGGAGAAAAGCAAGGGGGGGTGAACAGGTAAGATGTGCGGGGGAGTTGCTGTGGAGGGGAAGGGGCCGGGGGAGCATGGCACACGGAGTGGGTGCTGTGCGGGGAGTGGGAACATGGCACACACACGAAGTGGGTGCTGTGGGGGAAGGGGGAGCATGGCACACGTGTGGAGTGGGTGCTGCAGGAGGAGGGAGGGCCGGGAAGTAGTAAGATGCGTGGGGGGGTGCTGTGGAGCGGGGGGGGGGACCGGGAGAGCATGGCACATTCGCGGACTGGGCGCTGCGGGGAGAGAGGGGACCATGGCACGCGGGCAGAGTGGGCGCTGCGCAGGGAGGCGAGCAGGAAGCGCGCGCGCGGAGTGGGGGAGGGGAGCGGCCCGGCCGTTACTGACCTCTCCGAACTGCAGGGCGGAGACGAGGACGAGGACCAGGCCCCCGAGGCAGAGGCAGGGCCCATACCTGTGGGACAGGCAGGTGTAGGTCTGTCTCTGCAGGAGCTTCAGCAGCATGACCCGCCGACCACCATCACCCTGCGCCGCCCGCTCACCGCGCTGCCATGCGCCGGGGCGGGGAGGGGGGCCGGGTCCCAGCAACTGGCCGCTGCCACCGCCACCCACTGCCTCCGCCTCCAGCCCGGCTCGTCCCCGCCGCCGCTTCCGGGCGCGGGGTGAGGGCGCGGCGGCGATGCGAGACTCGGCGGCGCCACCTAGCGGAGCCGGCGCTCAGCCACGCGGCCTGGCCGGGCCTGGCTCCGGGCTTGGCAGCCCCCGGCTCCGGTGCCGCCACCCGGGGGCCACCCCCGCCCTCTCCCACTGAGGCGGGGTCCCATGGGCGACGGGCCAGGGCCCCCACAGACACAGCGCTCGCGCGTCCTGCAGTCCCACTCCCCCCCGCCCGATGTCTCCTCGAGCCCCAGCTCCGGGAGTCCCGAGACTCCGCTTCCCTTCCAGCAACGTTCTTAGGCCTTGTGAGTGTCCTGCCTTTCTCCCCCGCGCCTCTTCTCTCCCCCCGCTCCAAGGCCAATAAAAAATACACCCTCCGTGTTATTTGTAAAATTATCCTGGGTGGATGGTGGTTGTTGTTTTTTTTTTGGGGGGGGGGGCGATTTGTGATTTTCAAAGGCAGAGGGTTGTCAATATTGAGTCAGTCCCGGTGATACCGATAGCACCTTTGGCACAGGAAGCAGGGGCGCTGGAACAATTTGTATAGTGGGGGTGCTGAGAGTCATTGAACCGAACTGTAAACCCTGGATATAATGGAAACCACTTCAAGCTGGGGTGGGGGGGTGCCACAGCACCCCTAGTTCCAGCCCCTGTGACGGGGGCGGGAGGGGGTGTCACTGTAGCCAAACAAAAAGTCCATCCTGAGGCAAGCAGCCTGGTCACGGGCACAGTAAAATACAATGCCAGGAAAGACACCTTGAGCTCACTGTGTCTGCAGTATTGTGGTGACAGCACTTTCCTCATATACTTCAGTGTCTGAGAGATAAATTATGTAACATAGATCTCATCCGTGCATCTATTAAAAGAACCATAGTAGTGACATTTCATCACTCATTGTTATGGGGAGAAAGTGGTGTCCTCTTTACTATCCCTCCCCCTCCCCCCTTAACTCATGTTGCCCTCTCCTAGCTTGTAATTCCTCAATTCCTCTTTATTCCCCTTTTAAAATATTGGAAAACATAGTACCTTTCTCCAGCACCCTAAGACGAGTTAGGTCTTAGGGGTCGGTCCTGGGGCCGGTTTTGTTCAATATCTTCATAAATGATCTGGAGGATGGTGTGGATTGCACTCTCAGCAAATTTGCAGATGATACTAAACTGGGAGGAGTGGTAGATACGCTGGAGGGGAGGGATAGGATACAGAAGGACCTAGACAAATTGGAGGATTGGGCCAAAAGAAATCTGATGAGGTTCAATAAGGATAAGTGCAGGGTCCTGCACTTAGGATGGAAGAATCCAATGCACCGCTACAGACTAGGGACCGAATGGCTAGGCAGCAGTTCTGCGGAAAAGGACCTAGGGGTGACAGTGGACGAGAATCTGGATATGAGTCAACAGTGTGCCCTTGTTGCCAAGAAGGCCAATGGCATTTTGGGATGTATAAGTAGGGGCATAGCGAGCAGATCGAGGGACGTGATCGTTCCCCTCTATTCGACACTGGTGAGGCCTCATCTGGAGTACTGTGTCCAGTTTTGGGCCCCACACTACAAGAAGGATGTGGATAAATTGGAGAGAGTCCAGCGAAGGGCAACAAAAATGATTAGGGGTCTAGAGCACATGACTTATGAAGAGAGGCTGAGGGAGCTGGGATTGTTTAGTCTGCAGAAGAGAAGAATGAGGGGGGATTTGATAGCTGCTTTCAACTACCTGAAAGGGGGTTCCAAAGAGGATGGCTCTAGACTGTTCTCAATGGTAGCAGATGACAGAACGAGGAGTAATGGTCTCAAGTTGCAATGGGGGAGGTTTAGATTGGATATTAGGAAAAACTTTTTCACTAAGAGGGTGGTGAAACACTGGAATGCGTTACCTAGGGAGGTGGTAGAATCTCCTTCCTTAGAGGTTTTTAAGGTCAGGCTTGACAAAGCCCTGGCTGGGATGATTTAACTGGGAATTGGTCCTGCTTCGAGCAGGGGGTTGGACTAGATGACCTTCTGGGGTCCCTTCCAACCCTGATATTCTATGATTCTATGATTAAGACCTCATCTGTCCTCTATAAATTCTCAAAGATAATGGCTAACAGTTTCAAGATCAAGGAAGTAGCTAAACCAAATAGGAGGAATTTCATCAGGCCCTATGGACTTGAATACTGCACATCTAATTTATCTAAATATTCTTTAACCTGTTCTTTCCTTGTTTTGTCTTGTGTTTCTTCCCCATTGTTTAATATTAATTGTGCTAAGTATCTGGTCACCATTAACCTTTTTTGTGAATATAGCGACCACACGAAAACTACATTAAGATGAGTTAAGTTTTAGGAGAGCAAATCAGTGATTTAGAGAGAAAACAATTGATGGATGTTGTAATTATCCCATAATCTAGTGTGGAGGTTGCACTTAAAAGAAATCCAAACATATTAAGGTAAGAAGTGCACAATTAAGGCACCCAGGTAGCCTTAACTCTTCCCTGTATTGACACCATGCAATATCCATACAATTATGAATGGATGAATGCGTGGTCAGGGTCCCAGATTAGAAGAAACTGATTATTAGACTCTTTAAAAACATCTTCTCCTCACATGGCCAGGGAGCCATCAAATCCAGCTAATTGCTGGCTGTCATAATGGCCCTTGGAAGCCATCAGCATCTGGGACAATTTATAGCAGTTCTGAAGCAGCTATAATTTGTACCACAGGCCTGGGGAAGTTTTAGAGTGGCTTTAAAACTACCTATGCCCTCTCCTGAGCGGAGCAAAGGGCAGAAGGACTAGTCCTACAGATCTGGCCATTATGTTTTAGGCAATTAGGTAAATATTACATTTTTTTAATTATAGAAATTAAGCTTTTAAACTACTTAAATTATTTGTGCTACTAACAGTACCTTTGATTGTTCAAATGGAAAATTCAAAAAGCTAAACTTAATCATTAGTGATATTTAGTTTTTACATTGATTTTTTTTCAGGACTGATAATAGCTCCAATCCTATGAGATCATGCATTTCCCTGACTGTTTAATACCTCACAAACTAAGATCCTGAAAATCCTTATTCATGCAGCTATACAAGGAGTCTACTGTAAGGACTACTTATGTGAATAAAGGTTTGCAGGATGAACCCTAAATTTACTCAGTTGAAAATAAATTAGTAGTTTTCATTTTTGTTTTTAATGTGTCATTTTCTGGTTCTCATGCATTAGCACAATGTGGCAAAACTTGAGCTGTAGACAGTGCAGGGGCATGATTAAATACAAACAACCTATTTTCAGTAACATTTAAGAAAAAATGAAAACAGTTCTATTAATAGTGGGTCAACTCCTCAAGATTTGCTCCTAAGGGTTTCATCCTATGAAGTGTTGGGTGTCTCCTGAGCAAGGAGGGTGCTAATAGCTCACAGAAACCAGTGGGAGTCTTCAGCCTCTCACAGGAAGCACCTAGCACTTTGTACGCTCGGGCCCAAAACCATGTCAGATTCAGTAGTAACACAGTGATTTGTCATTTAATAGCACCATAATCTATCAGATATAATAATTAAGTCTACATTAATTATTTGGTATAGAGCAGAATTAAAGCCGCTGTTACAAGACCAGCATTCTCTGCTTTGAAAATACATACTCATCTTTGCCTCACGATTTATTGAGACCTTAGCTTTTGATAAAACAATTCCACTGACCTTAACTCTTAAATAAAAAGAAATAATGGCAGTTTTATGATAGATGGTGCTGGACTGCAGAGATATTCGGTGTAATGGAGTACCTATAAATCCACAAGTGGTATTTACAGTCTCCTGTGAATATAAATTGTTAATGTACATATGCTAATGTGAAGCTAGTGGGGAATTTCAAATCAAGCTAAGCATGGAGGAAAATTGCATGGGTGCTTTTGAAAATCCTGTTGGGCCCTTAGGTGCTGTCAAACGCTAACTTTTAAATCTAATTTAAATTGAAATAACTTTTAAAAACTCTTGAGTCCCCAGATGGGTATTTAATAGATATTTATGCCTTCTCATGGTTTTGAAAATTTTGGTAATAGTGCATAGAAACTAACCTTATCTGATTAATATCCCAGTGCTCCAATATCTAAGCACAGAATGAGAAAAGCTACTTTAATATAACATAAACAGCAACCAATTCTTCCCTCTCCCTATTTTTGAGATTTTTTGTATCAATTCAGGTGCTGGAGAGGACACAGTAAGCCACAGAGGATTGCTGAAAAGTTTTCTGTGGCTCTAAAGGAGAGGGAGAAGACAGTGGCATTTAGAAACAAACAAAAGTTGTGACTGGAAACCATAAGATCATAGCAATAAAGATTTGAAAATCCCACTTGTGGAGCATCCAGAGGAGGCCTGAACACCAAGTCAGCTTGGGCATTCAATACTGAAAGCAGATTTTCAAAGAACAATCCCTACCCAGAAGTGATTATTCCCCTCTATTCTGCACTGGTGAGGCCACATCTGGAGTATTGCATCCAGTTTTGGGGCCCCTGCTGTGGAAAGGTGTGGACAAATTGGAGAGAGTCCAGTGGAGAGCAACAAAAATTATTAGGGGGCTGGGGCACATGACTTATGAGGAGAGGTTGAGGAAACTAGGCTTATTTAGTGTGCAGAAGAGAAGAGTGAGGGGGGGGGATTTGATAGCAGCCTTCAACTACCTGAAGGGGGGTTCCAAAGAGGATGGATCTCTGCTGTTCTCAATGGTGGCAGATGACAGAACAAGGAGCAATGGTCTCAGGTTGCAGTGGGGGAGGTCCAGGTTGGATATTAGGAAAAACTATTTCCCTAGGAGGGTGGTGAAGCACTGGAAAGGTTACCTATGGAGGTGGTGGTATCTCCATCCTTAGAGGTTTTCAAGGCCCGGCTTGACAAAGCCCTGGCTGGGATGATTTAGTTGGGGGTTGATCCTGCTTTGAGCAGGGGGTTGGACTAGATGACCTCCTGAGGTCTGTTGCAACCCTAATCTTCTATGATTCTATGACTCCAGCAGACACCTTCAGGGATGGAGTTTCACTGAGAGTCCATTTAGCAAGAAGTCTATAGGGCAAAAATCCAGCCTATCCCAAATGCTTTAGAGAAGCATAGAAGGAGGGGCAAGCACTTGAGCACCTGAAACCTAGATTATCAAAGGCTTTACATATAGTCAGCGAAACCTTCAATTAGATCTGATTCCTTATTGGAAACCAGTGTAGATGGCAGATATTCACAGATTCCATTGTTCCTATACCAAGGAGAAAATGGCAGCCACATTAATCAGTTTCTAGAGAAGCCCCATTTGGAACAAATTACAATAGTTAAACGCACACATGTGAATGACCATAACAATGTCTCTGTTAGAGAGCAGACAACAGATGTTCCAGAGAACCCCAAAATGGCAATAGCCATTCTAGAATATTATTGCAAAATGAGCTTCCATGCTGAGAGCAATCTAGAATGAACCCTGCCTTCTGAGCCAGACTCACAAGCAAAGGCTTTGCCCTATGAAAAGCAGCAGTAGATCCATTGCTTTTAGTGTCCTTTGTTTATTGAAAGTCTCAAAAAAGGAAAGCATTTTGCCTTGCTGCCAAATATATTAAATATAAAGTTAACAAGTCTTACTAAAATTAATAAGTTTTTTTAAAGACAAGTTGATATGCATAATGCTTTAGCCTAATTTCTTCAATGCCACACCATAATCTTGTCTGAGTTACTACTCTTTCCAGAGCTAATCCATATTTATTTGCTTTCTTTTAAATGTTACCATGCTCCATATGGCCAGCTAATTGGATAGAATTAAAGAATCCTAATGCAATGAAGAAGATGGCACAGAGAAGAGGAGTCTGATATATTAGCTACTATGAAGCATTTGTGGAATGGATTATACAGAGAAGTGGTTGCAACTTTTTCAAAATGAAACTATGTTTCTGGTATTGAGCATCTAAGGAAGATTTTTGGGGGTGGAGTATTTAAACTATGACATGCTATGAGTGCTGCAAGGAACATAAAGTCTGCTCGGGATAACCAGAAGTACAATACAAGTGAAGCTATGTATGTATAATGGTTAAGACGATGATTTAGTCACAGGTATTTTTAGTAAAAATCATGGACAGGTCATGGGTAGTAACCAAAAAGTCACAGCCAGACTTTTACTAAAAATACCCCTAACTAAATCTTACCTGCTGAGGGTGGGGAGGCGGTGCTCCAGTGAAGGCTGCTGTTCTTGGGAGTGGGGGACAGCCTGTGGCCCCATCACTGTTGATGCTGCTCCTGCAGGCGAGGGGGGCCTGTGGCACCTCTGCTGCTCCTGGGCCACTGCTCCAGGGCAGCACCCGGAACCAGTTGCCTAGCCCCGCCAGAGCAGCATCCAGTGCGGCTGGCCCCAGAGCCACTCCAGTTGCTCAGGTAGCCCTGTGGTCAGCCGCACCAGCCGCTGCGGAAGTCATGTAATCTGTGACTTCCGTGACCTCCATGAAAGATTTGTAGCCTTAATAATGGTTGGCCCAGGAGTCAGATGAGAGACAAGGAACTGTTACATAAAACAGTGTGGCTGAAATAATATCTTTTATCATACCAACTTTTGTTGTTGAGACACAAACTTTTGAGCTGACATGGAGCTCTGTTTCGAGGGACCATTCAAGGGGAAGTGGCCCCGTAACACCTCTCCAGTCATAAGGAGGAAAGGAAGAAAGCTTGGAGGGGAGTTAAATGGTTATAGATTTCAGTAATAAGCCATAATTCCAGTGTCTCTATTCACTCCAGGATTTCTAGTATCTAGCAAAGTTATGAATTTAAGTTCCCAGGCTCACCTTTTGAAGGTGTTGTGCAGGTTTCATTTGAGGATGAGGACTGGGAGGTCACACATATGCCTATCACAGAATGTGGCATACCTCATCCATGCATTAAATGCCCCCAAAAGGAGCTATGTGGGTGAAATGAGACAGAATCACTGCACTCCCAAATGAACTCACACAGAAAAATAAGACAAACACCCTGTTCACCTGCAGGTGAACACTTTTCACTAAACGATCACTCTATATCTGACCTATGCCGTCCTGACAGACTGAGTAACCACATGAAGGAGCATCAGATTAAGTAGCAGAGCTAATTCCCCAGATGAGCCACAAGGAGGTGTTGCTGAGTGGTGAGTAGGGCAACCCTGTCACACTCAGGCTAGTGGGGCTGTAAAATTGTGCTGTAGATGTTTAGGCACAGGCTGGCGCCCAAGCTCACGGAGTCCCAGAGGCGCGATGGTCCCAGACACCTGGCTCCAGCCTGAGCCAGAACATCTACACTGATATTTTACAGAGAGCCAGAGTCATCTGACATATGCCAGCCACAGGTGTTTATTTGCAGTATAAACATACCCTTTAAGCATGGGCGGCAGGTATAACAGGCCAGGAAAGGCTCTGCCTTCTTGGGCTGCAGCCACTGCCATGGGACACTGGGCTGAAGCTGCTCCCACCCCGGGCCAGCCGGCGTGGCTAGGACTGCTCCGGCTGGGCCTCGCGTTGGTCGGCTGGCTGGGGAAGGCCTAGGGCTCCTCTGGAGATGAGGGACGGGGGTGTGGCTCGGGGTTCTGCTGGCCCAGGGCTTCTCCAGCCGGAGGGGGTGGTCCCAGGGGCAGGGCCTTGTGCAGAAGGGGGAGGGCTGCGAGGCTAGCCTCCCCAAAGGGGTGGGTCCACCTGCCGCCCATGCCTTTGAGTACATTTCCCAGACCTGAAGAAGAAGAGTGCTGAGTAAGCAAAATCAGTTGAGCTGGGTGCCTGGCACTGGGAGAGGAACTAGACAAAACTGAAAATTCTGATACATGATGGGATAATATGATCATCATATACTATATTTATCTAAAGAAGTTAAACATGGTGGAGAAAAAAAATACATAAAGATTACACTGATTCTACTGAAATAAAACATCTAGGTGGAGAAGACCATAAACATACCTATAAATCACAGGTCATAAAAATATACTAATGGGAATGTGCTAACAAGTTTTTTTATGAAAACCATGATAGTGAAGTCAAGATCCTGAACAGAATCAGAGAGGTAACAACAAAAAACAGAGGAGTGACAGATAAGTTTTTTTTGTTTTTCTTGTTGGGGGGAGCGGGGAAGAGAAGTCCTAGACAGGGAGAAGTTATTGACATCAATAACACAATATGACTTCTAGCTACCACGTATAAACTAAGTGAGTGTCAGGATGTAGTTTGGTGAAATAATTTCTTGTCTATCATAAAAATTTTTTGTAATAGCTGGGTCTGCATCATACAAGACTTAGTCCTAAATGCACAAATTCACATGCTTGAGCTAGTAAGTGATTATACAATATCATTGCATTTGACATCCTTACAAGGATAAAACTAGTTTCTTTGTAAACATCACTATGCATGAAACTTAGAATCAATCAGTCATGGTTTGACAGGAAAAGGAAATTACAATCCATAGAATAACGTAAGTACTACTTAAGAAATAAAGCCTTATAGTCACAGATGGGCTACATACCTCAAAACAAAAGAGGGGGAAAACAGTATATGATTAGAGTTTATTCGGACCCAAAAACTATTTTAAAAGGAATTCAGTGTACATGAAGTTTATAGAATATAATATACATTAAGATGGTGTTAAGAGAAAATGCAAAGGACATTGTGATACAGATGTTTAGATCCTACCTAATGTTGGAGAGCTGGAGGATTAAAAACTGAATGGAAGAGGGATAGATGATAGCCCTCATTCCAGATCCTACATAAGACTAATGTACGTGTTCAACTTCACACATGGAATAGTCCCATTAAAGTTAATGGGATAGTGACTGGTTATGTGCTTTAATAAAGTTAAGCATGTGCTTAAGTCTTTATATTGGGGTCTTACTGACCTCCCTTTCCTCATCACATCAGCAAATGGGAAAGGCATCTTGCCCTTTCTTGGCACAGCTGCCAGACTCCACTCACAGCTCCCACCTGATAAGAAGAGAGGAGCATGTGGATGAAATCCTGCTTCTATGTGAAATTCTGCTCCCCTGGCTCAGGTTGGGGTGAGGGTCTTTGGCCAGAGGCATTTGATCCATAACCAGTTTCACAGGTTTGGCCCTAACACAACTTAAAAAAACCTCGCCTGCTAATGGTTAAAGCTACATTGTATACCTGGTGATGGCTACAATGATCCAAGTCACTTGATGCAGAGTCTTCTCAGTACTTCATTGTTTCCATAGAACTGCTCAGATCTACAGGTTTTCAAAAAGATACATGCTGCACAAACCCATTAAGTATACATCTGAGTGCAAAAGCTCCACTGCTTATGCGTTCAATTGTTAAGGGTGACATGGCTTGTTTTTTAAATTAGAAAAACATTGCTGATTAAAGGAATGTTAAAGGTGGTAGAGTCATGGTAAAATGAAGGGGTCTTAAAGGTAACACGCAAAGGAAAAAACTGACACCCCCCCCCCCCTTCTGTGAGGTGTCCAAAGCAGGTGTTTTCTTTTTGCCTTTTAAATGGAAAAAAAAAAAAAAAAAAAAACCCTCACTTCCCTGTTTGTGCTGGAGGTCTCCTTAGACTCAGAGGATTGGAGAACTGGAGTGAGACCGTTCCCTCCATTTAAAGGACAGGTATGCTGAATTATTAACAAAGAGCTCTTCCTCCAGGTGTTCATCATCATGTGTTTGGTTTAAAATGATATTAATAGAACACAAGGTTATGAACTGTGTGACTAAAATCCCTCCCATCCTCAATCAATAGTTTTGGTCTCCATCTCTCATTTCCTGTGATGATATAATCCTACTAGTTCTTCAGTCTTCCAGGGAGCCTCTAGCAAAAATCATAGAAGTTAATATATATCTAATGTAAATACCCTTACAGAACTTCTTTGCATATCATACAAGCAAAACAAAAACCTTTGTATACCTTTATTTATGAGCAATTTTTTTTGTGAATAACAGAAATCATAATAGATTTTTTTTACATCAGTATTTATAAACGATACCAAAAACAAATAACAGGACAGATTCTGACTGCCACCTAGCCCCTGGGCAGAGCCTGAATGGAAGCCACCAGATCTCCTTAGCTGGGGATCATGCTGGTAGCCATATATGGTTCATATACACCACTTTCCCAGCCCCAGTCTAGAGGCAAAGGAGGCATTGGCCTCAGCACACTGTAGTCTAGCAGTCCCCAGATGGTGGACAACCTCTTGGAGTTGCTACCATTTTGAGTACTTTAGAGCAGTTCCTAGGTTGCTCTAATTTTAAAAAGGGCCAAGATTGGCATCAAGCCAGCCCCAGGATCCATGCAGCTGTGACTGGTTCCTTTGTACTTTGTCTCAACTGCACTCAGAAAGCAGGGAGCAGCTGAAAAATCTAGTGCAATATACACAGTCCAAATTCCCCTCACCCAGCCAGTGCTTAAATACTATCATAGGCATAATAGAAAAGGTCTAGATTTGATAGATACAAATTTCAGATAAGCAAAATATGCAAACCTTATCTAAACAGTCTGTCTCGATTTAATAGAAACTCTCTTCAGTCCATCAACACTTAGAGATGTTTGTGTTTTCAGCATTTTGGATTTTTTAGCCATTAGTCAGTCCTTGGGCTTTCAAACCAGGCCTTGTACAAAGTGCTTTCACCTGACTGGGTTTCTGCAGTTGTGAGTAACGGCAATATCCAGTACTCCTCCTCTGAATATCCCCCCTCAGAGTTCATAGCCAAACTCAACATTTGTGGCCTCAAGCCAACAACCTCTGAATAAACTTCTAACAGTTTAGCCCTATTACCAGCCTTCCTCCAAACAATGATGTACAAAATGCAATGTAGAGTTACCATGGTGATGACACCACCATTGCCATATCATTGTAGGACTGAGGATGCCAGCTTTACAACACTGAATGGCAGTTTTTAAAATGCTGGGGAAAGCAACTGTGGTTCAACTATACCAGAGTATTCCTGTGTTGTAACCAGGTCCCTCAACCCATTAGTATCAATAACACATGTTGGAACTAATACTGAAAATTATTAATATGGGAAATCACACAACACCAGTTTAACCATAAATTCCTTTCTTCAATCCAAAGGCCAAATGGTACATTAGGCAATAACTCTAAACATGTCTAACAGCCTAAAAATAAGCAGTCACTACAGACAATACAGTAACAAAGAATTCATAAGCATGCGATCAATATATGTACAAATGGGCTAGACCTAGGCTGACCGTCTCATTCTGGTATACTCCAGCATGATCAGGAAGGGTCTGATGAAGAACATTCAGATTTATGGCTCTCTTTCTACCCTTCATCTAACTTTAGCAAAAACCCAGTTTGAAGCAGTTTATTCTTGCTACTTTCCTTCCTCTCTGATCTTCTCTTCTCCCCCCCACCCCAGCCCCCACCGCTTACCAGCAGAACAAGTGGAAAGGTTTGGACCTGTTTCTTTTAAGGCAGTTTTTCTTTGTCTTGTTACTGCATCTCTTTATTTTATTAGTTACATCCTACATATGTCCTTCCCCACTACTTATAATACGACTTATTATTCTAAGGGATTTTTTTTTACTTGCTGGTTGGGGCCTTCTCCCTACTAGCCACAAACTATAAAGCAAATGTTATTTTCTCACAATATACTGAAGTTCAATTTGGAAAAGTAACATTTTGTCCTTGACATTCCACACGGATTTTCTCTATGCTCCTGCACTGAGCTAGTTGAGATAATAGCCCTCTGTGTCTTGTCCTGTTCCAGGCCCCTTGACCTCTACTGGCTGCAGTACTTCCACAGCTCACCCACACTGCAGCGGAAGCCTGGCCCAACTTACCTTCATGGACCATTCCAAGAGGAAGCATTTCCATGATGAACTTATAGTTGAAGTTCTGGACAGGGCCGACAAGCTGGTCCAGTACCAAAGAGAAAGGTACTTGCGGCTAGAGGAGAGACAAGAGGAAAGACTCAGGGTGGCTGCACACCTTGAGGATGGGGTTTCAGCGCAGGAGCAGGCACTCGATTCACAGCTCCTGGAACAGGAATGGCAGTTAAGGGAGGAGCTCAGCGCTCAGCAGAAAGAGCTGTTTGAGCGGCTGATATCACTAATGGCTGCAAGAGCGTCGGCTCCTGCTGCATCATCCAAGTCTCCTGTGTGGTAGGATGTGATGCAGTCCAGAAACAGTTTGGAAAACTCCATGGCTGGGTTGCCCATGCAATCAAACCCCAGGAGTGGCTGGGCAGAGCAACCTTACCCCATGCCGCCCTCCATATTGACCCACTCTCCTAGGGATGCCTCCACCCCAACCTGGGCACCAAGGGCATAGCAAATGGGAAAAGAAAGGAAAAAAGAATGGGGGCAGGGGACATGCAATGGTAGGGTGTTTCTGTCTTGTACCCGTTTTCACTGTTTGCATTTATTCATGCACTTTGTTTTTCTGTTTTGTTTTTTTTAAGGTACTGTTGTTACTGGTGTTTTTAGTGTGGTAATGTCAGCTGGCTTGCCTGGCAGTGGTTGAATGTTGTATTTTTCTAATACATATTTATAAATAAACTTTTTTTTAATTAATCAAGAAAGTTTATCACTGTATCACATCATACAATCTGTATTTAAAATAATAAAGGTGAACACATGGTCAGGGACAATTAGGAATTAGTATGCAAACACTGTTTCTCAATATGTTTATCTACATCAGTGGTTCTCAAACTTATTTGATCAGGCCCCCCTTCCTTGTATCTGTAATCATTTACACGCTCCCCAAGTACATATACTGCCACCCAGCTGCAAAGGCAAAGTGGAGAGTAGTGGCTGCCAGCTGAGCACCCAGCTCTGAAGGCAGCACCGTGCCAGCAGAAGCACAGAAGGAAGGTTGGCAATGTCGAAAGTGATATTTGTCAAATTCCCACATCTCCCTTGGCAGGCCCACCCCATAGTTTGAGAACCGCTGATCCACATCAATCTATACTATGATTCACACCATCCACCCTTTTCAGAAGTGGTCATGTCATTTATAAGTACATTGCATGACAATCAACACCCACCTACCCAAGTATTGAAACCCACTACAATCAGTAAGCCCATCTCCATCTCACACAAACACATTCATAAAGATACTATTTCCCGCACTTCTATTAGGCCATGCAAGTCCATAATGTGGGAGCACAAAGCATCCCTGACTTCTATTGCCCAGGTGCATCTAGCTCCAGCTGTGCTAGGTGGACTTTCTGACTGAGTGTACCAATTCAGTGGCCCCTCGTGGTCATGGGTCAATTCAGCAGAAAGGGGCTCACCTCTGGCTTCACAAAGATTGTGAAGAGTACAGCAAGCCACAGTAAGGCGGACAGCATTGATGACACTGGAATCCAAATGGGCCTGTAGACATCTCCAACAGGATTTCAATCTGCCAAAAACACATTCAACAACTATTCTACATCTGCTGAGAGTGTAATTAAACTTTCTTTTGCCAGGGCCTCTTAAATCAGGGTACAGTTTCAAAAACCAAGATTTATGACCGTGTCATTTGGTGGGAATAGTGTCTGAGCCTGTCCATGAATATAGACTGTGGTGGGCAAAAAACTCTGCCATCATGAAATTCCCCAGTGCAACCCATGTTGTCATTCATAAATTTCCCTCTGTTGTCCACAAGGTCCTGCATAACAATGGAGTAGTCCCCTTTGCAGTTTAAGTACTCATGTACTCCTTAAGAAGGGAAAACTATGGGTACATGAGTCCCATCAATGGCACAGTTAGGAAACTCCATTCTCTCAAAACCAGCAATTACTACAGCAGTGGTTTTCAAACTGCAAGTCGCAACCCAGCACTGGGTTGTGGAATGTAAGACACTTGGTCGTGGCGGATCTGGTCAGCACCGCTGACTGGGCCAATAAAAGTCCTATCGGCGGTGCTTTCCGGCTAGGGCAGGCTAGTCCCCACCTGTTCCGACACCACACTGTGCCCCAGAAGCGGCCAGTAGCAGGTCCAGCTCCTAGGTGGGGGGGCCATGGGGCTCTGCCCCTGCCCCGAGCACCGGCTCCACACTCCCATTGGCTGGGAACTGGCCAATGGGAGCTGGGCAGTGCCTGCAGGCGAGAGTTGCACTGAACCATTTGTGCGCCTCCACCTAGGAGCCAGGCTTGCTACTGGCTGCTTCCCGGGCCCAGTGAGGTCCGGGGTGCCAGGAAGCCTGCCTTAGCACCCATGCTGTGCCGCTGACCCGGAGTCGCCTGAGGTAAGCCAGTGGCCCAATCCCCTACCCCAGCCCTGAGCCCCCACAAACACATAGCCCCTTCCTGCAGCCCAAACCCCTCATCCCTGGCCCCACCCCAGAGCCTGCACCCCCAGCCCAGAGCCCTGACCCCCCCACAGCCCCCTCCCACACCCTGAACCCCTCATTCCCAGCCCCACCCCACAGCTTTCACCCCTGCACCTAAACCCTCTTCCCCAGCCCTGAGTCCCTCCCACACCCCAAACCCCTCATTCCTAGCTCCATTGGGTCACGGGCATTAACAGTTTTCTTCAACTGGGTTGCCAGAAAACAAGTTTGAAAACCACTGTATGGTTGGTCTTTTATGCCCTCCACCTTGGGGTAAACCACACCCCTTATTGCCTCAGAAATTTCCACTACTACTTTACCCATAGTCAAATTTCCAACACCAAACTGGTTGGCAATGTACCTGCAGCAGTCTGGGGTAGCCAGCTTCCAGACAGTATAGCAACCTGCTTCTAGATCACAATGGTCACCCTCACACTTTTGTCTTTACGCTGGAGGCTTGCGGCAAGCTACTCACAGAGCTCCAAAGATGTAGCTTTTTTCATGCAAAAGTTCTGGACCCACTGCTGGTCATCTCAGGTTTGCATGATAATGTTAACTGGTCCCACCAGGTCTGTGCTCGTGGCCCTGCTCCAGAAGCACAAGTCTACTTGGGGGGCATCAGCAGCTGTACCAAGCAAGCATCATAAGCAGTATCAGCCAGTTTGAGTCTGTCACATCTGCGTCTTCCTCCTCTTGCTCCATCATTAGCTCTGTCAGGTGCTTTTGATAGTTCAGAATACACGGCTAAAATGTCAACCAGCATCTCATGGAAGCTCTGCCTTTTTCTTGACACAGGAGTGAAAGCACACGCAAGTTATTTAAAAGCCGCCTCTTTCATGTTGCTGGTGCTGGTAGCTGGGAACACACAAACCAAAATGACAGCTTGGCAGGATGTGTTGGCAGCTATTCAAACTTCCTGTAGCATGCAGGATGGAAGGTCAAGTTTTCCCACACTGCACCATGGTCAAAGGGCTACTCCAGCCACATCTCAGGATGGCCCTAGGGAGTCTGGGATATGGTTGGTTTGACTTGGGTCTGCATGCAGCAGTGTGGATGCCAGAGCCCTACATTCAAGCCTGGATTAGAAATTTTTTAACCTAGAATTAACAACCAGTGTAGATGCTTAAACCCTGGGTTCTCTAACCCAGGGTCAGATGACTCAAGTCCCACTAACGTGGAGTTTACATTCAATGTAGACATACCCCTTGTGTCCAGAACTGGCTTTTGGACCTCTTATGACTTGTTTTCACTCAGCAAAAATTTGTGTTCTGAATTCATGTCCTGCAAACTTGTGTTAAAATGACACATTGCCTTGTCTTCACTAAGAATTTACTGTGTGTTAGCTAACATGAGCTAGCTTTTGTTCCTGGTGAGGATGAATACACAAAGCCTGTGGACATGGGCCTTCCTCTTGTAGGGAACTAGAAAGGAGAATACAAATCTGAGCTTTAATATTTTTAGACAAAATATCCAGCCCTTTTCTTTGCAAAGATAACCTGGAAAACATTTTTTTAAATAAATCAACATAAGCTGGTCACAGATCAAAATACTTTGCAAAAGCATTCTCAGGGTAGTGCAGCTCACTAGCTGTGAGCCACAAACCTGGAGAACACTTCAATCTCTTTGGTCACTTGATTACAGACCTAAAAGTTGCAATTCTTCAACAAAAAAAACTTCAAAAACAGGCTCCAATGAGAGACTGCTGAATTGGAATTAATTTGCAAACTGGATACAATTAACTTAGGCTTGAATAGAGACTGGGAGTGGATGGGTCATTACATAAAGTAAAACTATTTCCCCATGTTTATTCCCCCACCCACCGTTCCTCAGACGTTCTTGTCAACTGCTGGAAATGGCCCACCTTGATTATCACTACAAAAGGTCCCCCCACTAATAGCTCACCTTAAGTGATCACTCTGGTTACAGTGTGTATGGTAACACCCATTGTTTCATGTTCTCTATGTATATAAATCTCCCCACTGTATTTTCCACTGAATGCATCCGATGAAGTGAGCTGTAGCTCATGAAAGCTTATGCTAAAATAAATTGGTTAGTCTCTAAGGTGCCACAAGTCCTCCTTTTCTTTTAGCAGATACAGATGAACACAGCTGCTACTCTGAAACAACTCCTAAATAGAGACCTGTTGGCTCCCTGCAGCCAGTTGGGCAGCTGGCCAAACAGGTGATTCTGTTGCAGCCCAGCTGGCTCATTACCCAGCCTGAGTTAGCTAGCCTGAGGCTCAGCTGAGGGAACTCTTACTTAACCCAGCCAGTGTGCTACAGCAACTGGCCTGTTGTTAGATGGTGTGGCTACTCTCCATCATGATAGGCAGACAGAAGGGAAATAACTGGAGACTAGATCACTCAAGTTAATACTATAACAAGATTGTACCATAAAGCTGAAAGGCAGCTGGGAGGGAAGACATCTAAGGTGTTTCTCTCTCTTCCCCTCTCTTTTTATGTAAAATAAATGTTACCATTTGGATGTGTCCCAAAGAATCATCTCGCTACTCTCCTCATCTCCTTATACCAGCTCTGTGCTCAGTGGGGCGATAACGGTGGTTAGAGATGGGGCAGTTAGCAAGTCTGCTTCAAAAATGCTAAAACTAACTTTGCGGCAGTCAGTCGGAGAGTCAGGGCTTGCTGGGGCGTTCACGCCAGCCAACCCTGAATTCCTCCGTGCAGGAAACAAAAAGGGGAAGCGAGGAGCAGCAATATCCACGTGAAGGGCAGAAACGAAAGCGAAAGGGGACCTTGCCCTCGCGCGCGGTAACGGTGAAGCGCTGCGAACAAATCCATGGGAGAAGTCTCTGTGTGAACTTGGGGGCGAGGGACGAAAGCACTAGCTGCTTTACACTATTACCCAATAAATCATAAGAGAGAGAGAGGAAGACCCACGTCAGGAGGGGGTGGAGAGAGAAAATTCCTTGAATGGGCTTACTTTTAGAATGTGCCAGGGGCCAAAGGACTAGATAGCTAAGCCTGGTTGTGAGACTGAATAGACCCGTGTGCCTGCGTGTGAGAGCGGACAGTGCGGGGAGAGACGCGGGGTGTCTGTGCGGGAGGCAGCCCTGTGTGTGTCGTGCCTGTGAAGAGAATAGCCCCGTGGAGGGGAAGACCTGTGCGCGGGAGAGAAGGGACTAGCCCCGTGTGCGTGTAAGGGGACGGGGCCAGCCCTGCGTGGGGAGGAAGAGCGAAGAAGCCCCGAGTGTGAGAGAAGAGGAACAGCCCAGTGTGTGTGTGTGTGTGTGTGGCGGGGACAGACCGTGCAGTTCTGGCGGGGCTGGGAGACCCTCTCTCGGGGTGCCTCTGGAGAGCGGGGGGCTGGCAGCCGGTCGTGGCTCCTCCGCGGAGCCTTGTCCCATCCTCTTTGTGACTTCACTGGCTCCGTAACAAAGCCCGCTCCTCCACCCCGCCCGGCCGCTCCTGCTGCCCGGCGCCTCCCGTGCCCGGCCGGGGTGGGCTGCGGCCGCGGGCCCCCGGGGCAGGATGCTGTGCTTCATGCCGGGAGTGGCCTTCATCCCCGCGCTGCTCGTCTGCTGGTCCTCGGCCGCCTTCATCATCTCCTATGTGATCGCCGTGCTAGGGGGGCACGTGGAGCCGCTTGTCCCCTACATCAGGTGGGAGCCCCCTGCCCTGCTCGCTGGAGGGGAGGGGCAGAGGCCGGGGCTTGCCCCCAGGTTGCAGAGCCGCAGGGCTCCGAGGCAGCAGCCCTCGGGTAAGGGGCAGCGGAAATGGGGGATCAGGGAGCTGGGGCGTAATATTGGAGGCTGCCGGGAGACCGGAGGGCTGGAGTGGGGGGAAACCGGTGGAGGCTGCAGCCCAGGTGGCTGGGGAGAGCAGGCTGCAGCCAGGGGGGCGGAGGGCTGAAGTGGGGGGAAGCAGTTGAGCCCGCAGCCCAGGTGGCGGGGGAAGGGGGGAGGGGCTGAGGTTTTAGAAGCTGGCGGGGTGGGGGCAGGGAAGGCCACTGCGCTGACACCTCAACGGAAAGGAGAAGAATCCTGCTCTCCCTGCCGAGGAGAGAGAGGCAGGGAAGTTGGTCTCGTCCTAGAGCAGAGGCTGGTCCCTGGGGTGGCTGCTTGCGCCCAGCGGGAGGAAGGAAACACGTATTGCAGCAGGGCCCCACCTGGCAGTTCTCCATAGCATAGAGTAGAGCCCTTTGGAAGCGGGGGAGGCAGGACCGCTCTCCTTATACCAGTCATGCTTCTCGCGAGTCCTGCTTCCTTCATGACTCCAGAGTACAGGGGTTAAACAAGCCTCCCCTAGGCCCAAGCCCCTGCAGTGTCCTACTTATCCTGGTAAAACTCTCTCGGGTATTGGGAGTTTTGCCTGTGCCATGATAGCACTATTTGGACCCAAAGAGCAACAATGTGGTTCCAGGATCTAGAGAGAGTCTGACCTTATTTAAGAGCTGGTGTCCTGCAGTATTTATAAAAAGAAAAGGAGTACTTGTGGCACCTTAGAGACTAACCAATTTATTTGAGCATGAGCTTTCGTGAGCTACAGCTCACTTCATCGGATGCATACTGTGGTCTTCTGAAGAAGACCTTCTGAAGGTCTTCTGCAGTTTCCACAGTATGCATCCGATGAAGTGAGCTGTAGCTCACAAAAGCTCATGCTCAAATAAATTGGTTAGTCTCTAAGGTGCCACAAGTACTCCTTTTCTTTTTGCGAATACAGACTAACACGGCTGTTACTCTGAAACCTGGCAGTATTTATAGTCTGTGTAGAGAGCCCAGAATCTGATATTTTCATGGCCGGGTCTTTTAGAGGATGTCTTTTAAATGTCATCTTTGTTTATGTGTTGGGTTACTGAACCAAGACTGAAGCAATTTTTATGGCAATGTTTGTTTCTCTCTTTCCCTGATAACTTAGCATTCTTACAATTAAACTAGATGGGGGATAAAAGTCATTACTGTACATCAGAAAGGGATGGGAGGGCATTTGTGTGAAATGCCTTAAAATATTATATTTTATTTTCTACTTTCAATATTAAAGTACAGTTAAGTAAAATACAGTTACTCATAGTTTTGACTTTATTCATATTTAATATCTGAATATTTTGGAGAATAATTATTTTGATTTAGTTCCTAGAAGGTTAAAAGTGACTGGCAAAGGGGAGAAATGCATTTGTTCCCTTTTTTCCTTTATGGTGTGAAAATAGAATCTAAAAGGCAGTGTGGGGCAGAAGAGGTTGTACAGTTTTTCCCCCTCCCCTGCTTGTGTTTTTTTTATATATATTTCAAATCCTGTTTAGGCTGGAAGACTATGGCCCCAATCCTGAAAATACTTACGTACCTTTATGGACATGAGTAGTTTCATGAGACTACTGTAAACACATAAAGTTACTCACATGTGTAAGAGTTTGCTAGTTTGGGGCCATGGTGAAAACTGGAGAAGTGGTATAAATGATGACATCAAAAGACACAAGAAAGATGAAAACAAGGAGGCATCCGGTGGCACCTTAAAGACTAACAGATTTATTTGGGCATAAGCTTTTGTGGGTAAAAAGCCCACTTCTTCAGATGCATGGAGTGAAAATTACAGATACAGGTGATTTATTTGGGCATAAGCTACCCACGAAAGCGTATGCCCAAATAAATCTATTAGTCTTTAAGGTGCCACTGGACTCCTCGTTGTTTTGGTGGATACAGACTAACACTGTTACCCCTCTGATACAAGAAAGATGAGTCATTAAGGGCCTTGGGCTTGAACTTAAAAGATATTAAGGTGCCTAAAGATGCAGATCAGCACCTAGCAGGATTTTCCAAGGCTCTTAACCTCATGGGAGTTAGGTGCCTAGGTATTTTTGAAAATGCCACTGCATACCTATCTGCATCTTTAAATGCCTATACAGTATACCTTTAAAAATCTTGCCCCCCATCCAAAGCCCACTGAAGTCAATAGAGAGCTTCTCATGGACTTGGATTTCAGTGGTCTTTAGATCAGGTCCCATTGGCTTATGTTCATGAGAAAGTTGTATCGCTTTACCTATACCTGTATTGTTAAAGTGGTACAACACCGAGGTGTGAACACACTTATGTTGGTATAAAGGTGTTTACAATGGTATAGCTATTCCCATATGGGAAGAGGAATAATTATCCAGGTCTAAATCACCTTTTAACAAATATAACTCTGTTCACACTAGGGCTTTTACAGGCATAACTGTTTGGGTAAAAGAAACTCCACATCACTAACTAAAATAGTTATACCAGTAAAACTTTTAAGCGTAGACCAGGCCTAAGTGACTGTTGCTTCTTATACCAAACACAATCATGTAACTGTTTACTTTGTTCTTCCTACACTTCTCCCTGGTTCATCAGTTTTTCTCCATTTAATGTCTTAATAAATGGGCCCTGCTCCTGTAAATATTTGCATGCTTGTCTTTAATTGTTTCTGTGCTTAAATGTTTGTAGGATTAGGCTCTAAGAGTGTAAACTCTTTGGGACAGAGACTTGGGTATTTTAAATTACATGTATGTATGTACCCTGCATAGCACAATTGGGGCCCTGATCGGAGCCTCTAGAGCAGGGGTCGGCAACCTTTCAGAAGTGGTGTGCCAAATCTTCATTTATTCACTTTAATTTAAGGTTTCGCATGCCAGTAATACATTTTAATGTTTTTTAGAAGGTCTCTCTCTATAAGTCTATACATACGACAATAGTTTAGTTATATAATATAAACAAGGTTTTCAAAATGTTTAAGAAGCGTCATTTAAAATTAAATTAAAATGCTGATCTTATGCCGCTGGCCGCTCAGCCCATTGCCAGCCTGGGGTTCCGTTCACCTAGGCTAGCAGCATGCTGAGCGGGGCCTGCGGCCGGGACCCTGGCTGGCAAGGAGCCGGCAGCCAGAACCCCAGACTGGCAGCAGGCTGAGCGGAGCCGGCGGCCGGGACCCCAGACTGGCAGCGGGCTGAGCCACTCAGCCTGCTGCTACTCAGCCCGCTGCCGGTCTGGGGTTCTGTCCGCAGGGTCCTGGCTGCCAGCCCTGCTCAGCCCACTGCCGGTCTCGGATCCTGACCCTGCCCACATAGAGTGGTTACTTACCTTCTCCCTGGTTCTAGCCCATTCTCTTCCTCTCTCTGCACTGAGCTGAGGGTGGGAGTGCACTGAGCACAGGGCTGGGGATGAAGGAGCAAGCTGAGGGTTGAGGTGCAGGGTCTGGCCAGGAGCTAGAATGGGGGAGTGGGCTCAGGGTTGGGGCAAGAGGTTTGGGTGTGGAGCGCTTACCTGGGCAGCTTCCATTTGGTGCGAGGGGTGGAGGTGGGAATGTGGGGGGTGCAAGAGTTAGGACATGGGGTGTGAGGGGGCTGGGTATGTGTGGGGGGTGCAGGAGTCAGGGCTGGGGTGTGTTGGGGGTGCAGGGGTCAGGGCAGAGGGCTGGGTGTGTGTGAGGGGGTTGCAGGGGTCAGGGCAGAGGGCTGGGTGTGTGTAGGGGGGTGCAGGGTCAGGGCAGAGGGCTGGGTGGGTGTAGGGGGGTGCAGGGTCAGGGCAGAGGGCTGGGTGGGTGTAGGGGGGTGCAGGGCTCAGGGCGGAGGGCTGGGGTGTGTGTGAGCGGGGTGCAGGGCTCAGGGCAGGGGGCTGGGGGGTGTGTGAGCGGGGTGCAGGGCTCAGGGCAGAGGGCTGGGGTGTGTGAGCGGGGTGCAGGGATCAGGGCAGGGGGCTGGGTGTGTGTGAGGTGGTGCAGGGATCAGGGCAGAGGGCTGTGTGTGTGAGGTGGTGCAGGGATCAGGGCAGGGGGCTAGGGTGTGTGTGAGAGGGGTGCAGGGATCAGGGCAGGGGGCTGGGGTGTGTGTGAGCGGGGTGCAGGGATCAGGGCAGAGGGCTGAGGTGTGTGTGAGCGGGGTGCAGGGATCAGGGCAGAGGGCTGGGGTGTGTGTGAGCGGGGTGCAGGGATCAGGGCAGAGGGCTGGGGTGTGTGTGAGCGGGGTGCAGGGATGAGGGCAGGGGGCTGGGTGTGTGTGAGGGGGTGCAGGGATCAGGGCAGAGGGCTGGGTGTGTGTGAGGGGGTGCAGGGATCAGGGCAGAGGGATGGGTGTGTATGAGGGGGGTGCAGGGCTCAGGAAAGGGGTCTGGGGTGTGGGGGGGGGGATGTAAGGGTCAGGGCAGAGGGCTGGGGGTGTGGGCTGGGGTCATGGGGGTGCTCCTAGCCCCCTGCCAAGAGTGGCTCATGGCAGGGGGCTGGAGGGGATATGCCCTGATTCCACCCCCCTTCCCCAAGGCCCCGTCCCCACCTCTTCTCCGCCTCCTCCCCAGAACAGCTCCTGTTCTC
Source organism: Natator depressus (assembly GCF_965152275.1). NCBI lineage: Eukaryota > Metazoa > Chordata > Testudines > Cheloniidae > Natator > Natator depressus. The sequence continues at coordinate 247,887,099 of NC_134234.1, forward strand.
CCCTTCCCACGCAAGGGCCATCAGCGGATCGGTGGCAGGGAGGGAGAGGAGGAGGGGCAGGAACGCAGCATGCTGGGGGAAGAAGCGGGGGAGGGGGGAGCTTGCCTGCCCTGCAGCAGCAGCCGGCAGAACCAAGCTTCTTCATCCTGCGGGGCGGGAGAAGAGCGGGGCGGGCAGGATTTTTAATGGCATGCTGCTGCCTGCCGGGGTACCAGCCTGGGTTCAGCAGCGGGCTGAGCGGGGCCGGCGACTGGGACCCGGCAGGCAGCAGCGTGCCATTAAAAACCGGCTCGCCTGCCTACCCCTGCTCTAGAGGCTACTGCAATTCAAATAATACATAATACTAATTAAGAGGGGAAGAGATATTTATTCCATTTAAAACAACATTGTGTATTTATTTACACCTATTTAACTTCAGTGACATTCTGAGTCCAGGAAACCTTTGGCCTTGCAAACACAAAAATTGTACTGCTGTAACTATATATTCCTGGGGCCATTCTGCACCAAAAAAATAAAAGTTCTGTGCCAAGAAGTTAAAAATTCTGCAAATTTTATTTGTTAAAATAACACTACATAATCATGACAGTTTCAATTATTTTGGTAATTTATTTCAAAATACCTGTCAGCAAGTATGTCTGTAACAATACAGACACACACACACATTCCCCCCAGGAGTAGAGTGTTAAAGAAACCCCTTTGACAACCTAGTTCCTGTTTCTCTGCCCCCTTTCCTCCCGCCCTCCGAGCCCATCCGGGGGGCAGACACCCACAACCCTTCCTCCCCAGAGCCCACCTGTGGGGCCCCCCAGCCAATACACCCAAAACCCTGCTCCCCAGAGTTCAACCATGGGGTGACCTCAACCCAGATCCCACATCCTCTTCGCCCCCAGAGCCCAGCTGCAAATAACCCAGCTCTGCCGCATCCAGTTGTCCCTAGTGGCGGCTAGCCCATTTCTGTGGGGGGAAAGGAAATTCTGCATGCACAACATTAATTTCTGCAAAATTCTACATTGCAGAGTGGTGCAGAATTCCCCCAGGAGTAAACTATACCAGTATAGCTAAAGCAGTACAATCCCCCTAGTGTGGACACAGTATTACTGGTGTAAAGGTGTTTATTCTAGTATAGCTCTTCCCCCTCCCCCCAATGGAAGGGAAATAAGATACACCAATTTAAACTTAAACCACTTTTACAGTGGTATAACTGTATCCACAATAGACATTGTGCTGGTATAACTTTTGGTTTTTAAAAAAAAAAATCACACTCCTAACTGACATAGTTATATCAGTACAAGAAGTGTATGGAGATTAGGCCAAAGTTATAGATTCAACGCCTTTACCCTTCAGTGAAGGTGTTAAGGTCTCACATTAAATATCCTTCTATCTTCCAGGAGATCCTTCAATAAAACTAGGGAAGACCAGACTTTATAATCTTGATATGTCTAAGATTTTAAATAAATACATACTCAGGAAACCCCTTCAGAAAATATGCCCTGTCAGTTCAGAGCAGCATAGAATTGCATTGGTGGAACAGGACATGCAGCAAAATTTGGCATACAATCTTTTAATAGTTATGAACTCAACTGATTTTGATAGATGACTGATTCAGCGTTCTGTGCTCTTGAGGATGATATGGTGATTCTTGCTAAACAGCTGTAACACATTGTTATACTGTTTAGTACTTGCTTCATTCCTTTAGTTTAATAACTAGCTTAATCAGGGGATTTAGCCATAAGTTAGCATAATTAAAGTGAAAGGGGAAGAATGTTGCAAGATATTTCAATTGTGCAATATGCCAGTCTTGGCTCATTTACTGGATATTAAAAAATGAACTAGTTCTCTTGAAAGGGGAGTTCCAGTTAGACAAAGCAAGATATTAACAGGTTTGATTCAAGTTTTCAGTTATAATCATTTTTATTTCATAAATACCCAATATATGTCTACTCATAGCTATTTCAGTTGTATTTCTTTATGATGTAACAGATATGTTAAGACATAGGCCTTGTCTACACTGGCCAGGACACCTATATTAATATCTTTCTAGCAAACTGCTTAAACACAGTTGGTAGGAAACTGCTAACAGGACTTCACAGTCTACCATATACAGAACCTAAAATGGGGAGTGGATGTAGGATGGGTGGTGAGTCCTTTTCTTTATGCTGCTCAGAATCTAAACTGATCTTTACAAAAAAGCTTGAAGTCACTCAGTAGGATGTACTGGGTTGAATTTTCTGGCTCATTTTTAACTTGGTGGCTTAAATACTCAGTCAGACTCCTAAGGATATTTTCTGCAAGATGGTACTTTTTGGATCAATGAATGTCATAGTATGGAAGTATATCATGCCAATTCCTTGTGATGATAAATGTTGGGATTTCATTTTGAAGCAGAAGAATTTGACTTTATAGTAGGCATATAAGGTATTTTCTGACAGTGAGTGTAAATATTTTGGATCTTAAATATTCGTTCCCTTTCCCCTCCATACACTTCAAAATAATATTTGATTCAGCAGAGTTCTGAGTGGAAATCTTAAACATTAATATTATAATTTCTCGCTAATTCCCTCATTTTATCCACATTGGGTTACCTTTACCTGTACATTATTGTAAATTAAATTAATAGCAGGTTTTGTTTCATATGCGCTATATACTTTTTTCCATTTAAAAATTTCTATATGAGGAATGAAAAGGAGTACTTGTGGCACCTTAGAGACTAACCAATTTATCTGAGCATAAGCTTTCGTGAGCTACAGCTCACTTCATCGGATGCATCCGATGAAGTGAGCTGTAGCTCACGAAAGCTTATGCTCAAATAAATTGGTTAGTCTCTAAGGTGCCACAAGTACTCCTTTTCTTTTTGCGAATACAGACTAACACGGCTGTTACTCTGAAACCTGTCTATATGATGAATGTAATTTCATTTTAAATCTTTCTCAACTATAGGCTAAAGCAAATCATTTGTGTAAAATATCTACAATAGTGATCCTGAAAACATCAGTTATGCATTTTAAGGTTTCATTTCATGTTAGTTTTATTCTTTATGGTGAAAAGTATAGAATTAACATGATTTTGTCCCTGAAAATCCAGTACTGTACCTTATGGTTACATTGTAGATGTGCCTATGATACTGTGGTATGAAAAAACAATCCTTTTTAAATACTGTACATATTTGAGTATATACAGCACTGAGTTTGCTTGAAACTGTAGAACTCTATAAAATTTAGTTTAAGACAGCTTTAATTCAATAATGAGTGGAGCTCAGTACAATTTAAAATTATTTGGACTGCTCTTAAAATGTGAAGTGTTCCCAGAATTTCAAATTACTGCGTACTTCACGTGTGCAGATTCCATTCCTTTCTCACCTGAAGCTCTTCAAAGGCTTTGAAGTAACCATGGTTCAGTACTTGGGTTGCATAGAACAGTTTCTAATTTGCAGAAGTACTTCAGAATTGTCTGAAGTGGCTCTCTTTGGAAGTAAGTTTTCTGCCGTTTTTATAAAACTACTCCAGGCTCATGAGGAAAATATCAAAAATTCAAGGTTAAAAAGGCCTTGATAATTAAAACAAAGATTTCAAATACACCTACACTATTAAATGAGAAATTAAGGCAACTTTATTGTTTTTACCAGGTTCAGTGTCAGGTAAGGAATGTGTGATTATTAAAAAGTATGTGCTGTAGCAAGTCTTTGACTTGAACGAGCATAATAACTAGAAGATAAGATGAATAGAAAATCTTAACATTGTCCTGAGAGGCTGTACAAACTCTAAGATACTGATTAAATGCTGAAGTCTCCCAAGCTATTGCTCTCTGAACCCTATTAGAATTTTTATCCATATGTGCTGGGAGTCAGTATGGATGTTTTCAGTATTCGTTACAACAACTTCACAAAGAAAAGGACTCACATCACTATCTTCAATGTTTCCATCTAGTTTCTTGCCATTCTTGACCAGCTAGCCTAATTTGCAAGGAAGTGAGAGACAGACTATGCACATCAATCATTTGGGGGCAGAGGGAGATTGTGATTCTCCGATTTAATTTTGAAGGTCTATTTCCAGTCTTCCTGCTTGAAGTAAACAAGATGGCCAAACTTTTTTTAAAAATGGCCACTGACTTGGGGTGCCTTGGCTTTTTAGGATGCCTGATTTGAGGGAGTGGTGTTGAGCACCCACAATTTCAGTTGAAGTCAATGGGAACTTCAGATGCTCAGTACTTATGAAAATTAAACCAAGCTGGGCAGTCAAAAACTTGAAGCAGCCAAGTCAGTGGCCATTTCTGAAAATTTGGTTGTAAATAAATGGAAGTGGCAGAATAGAAGGAATCTAAGTACAATTAAATATTCTATATTAGTTTTCTGGGCGTTTGACCCTTTTTCTTTCTAATCACAATAAAATAAGGAATTGTTTGTCACATCAGTGGTTACAAGAATGAAGGCTTCTCAAAATTACTGAGTAGTGAATTGGTGGCTCCTTTCAAGAAGATAACCAGTAGGAAAAGTGGAAGGAGAGCAGGGAGTACACATCACTTAAGTGAACTACTTGTTCAATGTGCAATACCAGCAAGGATCATTACGGTGTATATTGTTTAGTGTACTATAATTATATGTATACTGTAAAACCTACATTTATTTATTCCTGGAATTTTAGCAAGAACCTTGACATTTTTGCCATTAAATGACAACCATATTGCTGCAGGGGTGCTGGAACAATGTTTATAGTCGGGGTTCTGAGAGCCATTGAACCAAACTGTGAACCATGTGTATGATGGAAACCACTTCAAGCCAGGGAGTGTGGCACGCACCCCTAGTTCCAGCACCCATGTATTCCTGAAGAGAAGACTTGTGTGGATATAGCAGAGACTACCTTACTAAAGTGCCTCTAATAAAATTGTTTTACTAAACACAATAGCAAGCTAAGGAGGGAAAATTGCAGAGCTTATGTTTTGAACCAGTTGCAGGTTTGAATGTTAACAGTGTGCTGTAGTCTTGATTCTCCTTTCACTTTACAGCAGTTTTACATTCATATAATATCACTGATTTCAATGGAGTTAGTCCTGATTTTTACTATGTAAATGAAAGGAGAATTGGGACCCTTCAGTTCTATCATTTTAATGTAGCTGCTCCGTCCTTTTATCAGTCAAAGGCAGAGCCACACATGTAGGGAGAGCAGGATACTGAGGGCTGGGGTGTGAATCAGAGTACAACTCTGCCCTTTGATAGCAGAACCATCTGTAGGATCCAACAGTCCAACACAGAATCATATGTTCCCACAAGCCTGCATACTGTCGATTGACATCTTAACTACAGTACTAGCTTAGCTGGCAATTGACATATAAAATGGCATTGACAGTGCCATCCTCCGTAAAGTTCACCAATGTCCTTCTAATTAGCTGCTGTTCATAGATACATTTTGTGTAACTCCAGGTCATCACAGGTCTGTATGAGTGATGAATTGCGGGAGGGATATAGCCCAGAGACTGTGTTCTATTGTAAGATAACCATTCAGTTCGACCAGTAAAGCCTTAGACAGGCAACAGAGGACATTATATTTCCTTGTTTAAATGTCTGTCTTCTTAAAATAAAACTACATACAAATGACATTTCTTTTAGGGAATTGTATAATTGAGGACTTCAATCTTACAAGCTTCATGAACTAACTTTTTTGTTCTTCTTGTTTTAGTGACACAGGAACAAAACCGCCAGAAAGTGGCATATTTGGGTTTATGATTAATATTTCAGCATTTTTAGGTATGTATGGGGTATTTGGTCTGAGCATATTAAGGGCCAAATTCTGTCTGAATATCAGAGAACCTGGATCTAGAAGTAGGATGAGTGCTGGTTGCCCCTATTCTAGTCCCCACAAAATACTGCAGAGAGCCTGCTCCAGAACACTATAGAGGGAACTGCAGAGTGCCACTTTGGGGTCAGTGAGTGTATGGTATGGATCAATTCTCTGGTCTACTAAGACCACTTAATCAGTGCAAAGTGGCCTTAAAGCAGCTAGAAATGACCAGTGGAAGAAAACTGTCAGCTGATATAAATCTGGTTGCACCAGTTGCTCCCCACCACAACCCATAGTATAAGGGAAAGGAGGGGCCAGGGTGGGTGTGGAACCAGGAGAGGTGTGGTAGAACAGTGGTGTGGGCTCAGCTATGCCTGGTCTTCCACTGGCATAAGGTTCCTTAACAGGTTGGATAAAAATCAGTGATTTTGATTTTTTTTTAAATATCTGATTTTTAAAAATTTAAATTAAATATAGGTTTAGTTAAAAAAATAAATCTATTCAAAATAACATTTGAAATTGACAACCTATATTGAGGCCTAAACTTACTATAATCTATTAAAATAATTTAAATTAAATACAAAAAGGAAATTAAGCTGCATATTTGCTGTTTCAAAGAAAGTGAAATAACTGAAATGGTTGAAGTCACTGGCTAAGCACCTGGAACCAGAATTTGTTGACACGCTATACCAGCTTTTGATAGCAGTGGCCTCTTCTGCAGGTGCAGAGAAAATATTTTCATCATTTCAGTGTATTCAACTAGTTCAGTTCAATGACTAGTTCATTCAAAAGGGAGTTGAAAAAGCAGGAGAGCTTTTTATCCTCTTCCAATTTATGAATAAAAACAGGTGTGAGAGAATGAGCTCTACTAGTTCTAAAATCTTGAAGGACATGGTGAACAGAAACATTCAATTCACGAACTGCAGGCAATACTTCCTTTAATAAATAAGTTAGTTTTAAATGTAAAACATGTTTTGATAAACATTTTGATCAACTTTTTAAATGTATCCAACACATTTAAAAAATGCCGGTTTTGTGTACTTTTAATTGAATTTGAATATCCATTCAAATAGATTGACACAAATCACAAGTAAAAATTAGTTATCATCTAGTAAATAAGAAATGCACCATTAACTATTTTCTAACATAATAAAAATGTAAAAAATAAGAATCTGAATAAATGTAAGTTTAAGCTATGTAATTACTTAAATGTGTATAGATATAATGTATTCTCCTGGTGCGCAAAAAGAAGAACCAATTTAGTATAAAGGCTATATTTAGTTGTAAATTGACATGTTTCAGTGGTTACCACCAATTTGAATCAATCTGTCTTATGAAATTAACTAAAAAGTACAAATGCAAAACACATTTGATTATTTGAATCCAGGTTTCCTGCTTGCTAATTAAAATCATGATCAAAATCAGTGATTTAAATTGCTTTGATTTAAATCAATCCACCCTGTCCGACCCGTCAGGAATCTTGCAGCGGGGCCAGGCGGTCCTGAATCAAGGAACTGCAACTGACTGCGCACCCTCCTCTCATCTGATGGAGTGGAGAATCTAAGCCTGTATATTTACGCATATATGTTCCCCAACCCCAAAATGGTGTCTATACACAACTTCCTTCTCCAATTATATCACCTCTAAGGGCCTATCTGCATAGGCAAGTTTACTGTGTTGGGGAAATTGTGTATAACACTGTATGATTTGTTCTTCCCTATGTAGACAAGTCCTGAGTTATGAACTGTGTTGTTATACTGTTCTTTACAGAGCCCGATTTACAACATATTGACCCCCTCCTGTTATAATGCAATTCTCTGATGCAGTCAATTTTCATATGTAAATAGGTCTCTGATAGGAATTAATTGAGTATTAGGGCCTATAGATTGAGTATGAGCCTAAAGACAGTGATATTTTGGCAAAAAAATATCTGTATACGCTAGTTTGGAGGGCTCTTATGGCAAGGGCTAGTCAGAATTGGGCCCCAAGAGTTAAGAACAATTTCTGATGACATAGTTGGGTGCACTTTTTTTCCTGTTACATCCAACAAAGAAACTATATGCTGGTCATTAACAGATGTGGTTCCCGAATATAGATATCTATCAGGGCAGACTAAAGTCTAATAAACTGTCCATCTTCCAACTTAGTGCTCATCTCCCTGTCATAACCTTTCTTAAGAACATAAGAATGGCCATACTGGGTCAGACCTAAGGTCCATCCAGCCCAGTATCCTGTCTATCGACAGTGGCCAATGCCAGGTGCCCCAGAGGGAGTGAACTTAACAGGTAATGATCTAGTGATCTCTCTCCTGCCTTCCATCTCCACCCTCTGACAAACAGAAGGTAGGGACACTATTCCTTACCCATCCTGGCTAATAGCCGTTAATGGACTTTAACCTCTATGAATTTATCCAGTTCTCTTTTAAACCCTGTTATAGTCCTAGCCTTCACAACCTCCTCAGGCAAGGAGTTCCACAGGTTGACTGTGCGCTGAGTGAAGAAGAACTTCCTTTTATTTGTTTTAAACCTGCTACCCATTAATTTCATTCAGTGGCCCCTAGTTCTTATATTACGGGAACAAGTAAATAACTTCTCCTTATTCACTTTCTCCACACCACTCATGATTTTATATACCTCTATCATATCCCCTCTTAGTCTCCTCTTTTCCAAGCTGAAAAGTCCTAGCCTCTTTAATCTCTTCTCATATGGGACCCGTTCCGAACCCCTAATCATTTTAGTTGCCCTTTTCTGAATCTTTTCTAATGCTAGTATATCTTTTTTGAGGTGAGGGGACCACATCTGTATGCGGCATTCAAGATGTGGGCATACCATGGCTTTATATAAGGGCAATAAGATATTCTCCATCTTATTCTCTATCCCTTTTTTAACGATTCCTAACATCCCATTTGCTTTTTTGACCGCCGCTGCACACTGCGTGGACATCTTCAGAGAACTATCCATGATGACTCCAAGATCTTTCTCCTGATTAGTTGTAGCTAAATTAGCCCCCATCATATTGTATGTATAGTTGGGGTTATTTTTTCCAATGTGCATTACTTTACATTTATCCACATTACATTTCATTTGCCATTTTGTTGCCCAATCACTTAGTTTTGTGAGATCTTTTTGAAGTTCTTCACAGTCTGCTTTGCTCTTAACGATCTTGAGCAGTTTAGTATTGTCTGCAAACTTTGCTACCTCACTGTTTACCCCTTTCTCCAGATCATTTATGAATAGGTTGAATAGGATTGGTCCTAAGACTGACCCTTGGGAACACCACTAGTTACCCCTCTCCATTCTGAAAATTTATCAGTTATTTCTACCCTTTGTTCCCTGTCTTTTAACCAGTTCTCAATCCATGAAAGGCTCTTCCCTCTTATCCCATGACAACTTAATTTACATAAGAGCCTTTGGTGAGGGACCTTGTCAAAGGCTTTCTGGAAATCTAAGTACACTATGTCCACTGGATCCCCCTTGTCTACATGTTTGTTGACCCCCTCAAAGAACTCTAATAGATTAGTAAGACATGATCTCCCTTTACGGAAACCATGTTGACTTTTGCGCAACAATTTATGTTCTTCTATGTGTCTGACAATTTTATTCTTTACTATTGTTTCAACTAATTTGCCCGGTACTGACGTTAGACTTACCGGTCTGTAATTGCCGGGATCACCTCTAGAGAGAGCCTTTTTTAAATATTAGCGTTACATTAGCTATCTTCCAGTCATTGGGTACAGAAGCTGATTTAAAGGACAGGTTACAAACCATAGTTAATAGTTCCGCAATTTCACATTTGAGTTCTTTCAGAACTCTTGGGTGAATGCCATCTGGTTCCGATGACTTGTTACTGTTAAGTTTTTCAATTAATTCCAAAACCTCCTCTAGTGACACTTCAATCTGTGACAATTCCTCAGATTTGTCACCTACAAAAGACGGCTCAGGTTTGGGAATCTCCCTAACATCCTCAGCCATGAAGACTGAAGCAAAGAATTCATTTAGTTTCTCTGCGATGACTTTATCGTCTTTAAGTGCTTCTTTTGTATCTCGATCGTCCAGGGGCCCCACTGGTTGTTTAGCAGGCTTCCTGCTTCTGATGTACTTAAAAAACATTTTATTATTACCTTTTGAGTTTTTGGCTAGCTGTTCTTCAAACTCCTTTTTGGCTTTTCTTATTACATTTTTACATTTAATTTGGCAGTGTTTATGCTCCTTTCTATTTATCTCACTAGGATTTGACTTCCACTTTTTAAAAGATGCCTTTTTATCTCTCATTGCTTCTTTTACATGGTTGTTAAGCCACGGTGGCTCTTTTTTAGTTCTTTTACTGTGTTTTTTAATTTGGGGTATACATTTAAGTTTAGCCTCTATTATGGTGTCTTTGAAAAGTGTCCATGCAGCTTGCAGGGATTTCACTCTAGTCACTGTACCTTTTAATTTCTGTTTAACTAACCTCCTCATTTTTGCATTGTTCCCCTTTCTGAAATTAAATGCCACAGTGTTGGGCAGTTGAGGTGTTCTTCCCACCACAGGAATGTTAAATGTTGTTATATTATGGTCACTATTTCGAAGCGGTCCTGTTATAGTTACCTCTTGGACCAGATCCTGCGCTGCACTCAGGACTAGATCGAGAGTTGTGGGTTCTCTCTCCCCTTGTGGGTTCCTGTACCAGCTGCTCCAAGAAGCAGTCATTTAAAGCATTGAGAAATTTTGTCTCTGCATTTCGTCCTGAGGTGACATGTACCCAGTCAATATGGGGATAATTGAAATTCCCCACTATTATTGAGTTTTTCATTTTGATAGCCTCTCTAATCTCCCTTTAGCATTTATCGTCACTATCACTGTCCTGGTCAGGTGATCGATAATAGATCCCTATTGTTATATTCTTATTAGAGCATGGAATTACTATCCATAGAGATTCTATGGAACATGTGGATTCATTTAAGATTTTTATTTCATTTGATTCTACATTTTCTTTCACATATAGTGCCACCCCCCCCCCCCCGCCACTTCACGACCTGTTCTGTCCTTCTGATATATTTTGTACCCCGGAATGATTGTGTCGCATTGATTGTCCTCACTCCACCAGGTTTCTGTGATGCCTATTATATCCTCCTTTAACATGAGGCACTCTAGTTCACCCATCTTATTATTTAGACTTCTAACATTTGTGTACAAGCACTTTAAAAACGTGTCACTGTTTATTTGTCTGCCCTTTTCTGATGTGTCAGATTCTTTATGTGAATGTTCCTCGTCTGATCTGGCCCATACTTTATCCTCTTCCATCCCCTCCTCCTGACTAAAATCTTGATGCTGGCTGCATGGTTGTCAACATTCTCTGCTCTCTAAAATCCAGATTGTAATGGGACTGAAATGACCCTGTTTCCTAAATTGTCCCAAAGTAATTTATGGGGGCAACTGGGGAAGATAGTATTGAGGAGACCCTTTCAGAATAGCATCTGAAAATAATACATGTAGAACTTACTACTTTTTTAGTCCCCATTCCCACTCCCATCACAGTAGAATTAGAGAAGATGTAATTCAGTGCATAGTGGTTTTAAGTGAATTTTGTAAATGTATATGTAATTTCACCAAAGAAAATGAAAAAGGATAACATAATTGCATGGTAAATGAAAATAAATGTTTTGGGGTGTTTTTTTTCTTTCTGTTTTTAGGTGCAGCTACAATGTACATCAGATATTTAATAATAGAGAAGCAAAACGAATCATCACATTTTATGAATCCTTCATGTAACTTAATTACATTATGTATTGGATTGCTGGGCTGTATTGGAATGGGCATTGTTGCAAATTTTCAGGTATGGTCCAATTTTAATCACAAATCTAATTTTAAAAGTTTTAACCATAAAAAATTATAGATTTAAATGGTTAATGCTGTATTTATGGATCAGTAAATTAACAACATGAAAAACAATGTTTTACTTCCATCTGTTCCACTAGTCTTCCAAAGGAAATATTTGGCTCCAAACTCTCTTCAGGCCACGTCTACACTAGAAACTTTTGCCTGTGTAGCAGTATCGGTTAAGGGTGTGATTTTTTGGTGACATTTCTATTCCTGCAAAAGCTCTAGTGTAGACATAGTTATACTGGCATAAAAGTGCTTTTACCTGTTTAGCTTATTCTACTATTCTAATATGAGGACTGCTTTGCTGATATAAGTTACACCAGGCAGGTTTGCTGGTCTAGATATACTGGCAAAACCTTCTTGAGTACAGGATAGGCCTTATTCACGGGTAAAGACAGGGTGTAAATAGCACCAGTCTGCAAGTTATCACTCTAGTGAAACAAGTGATCTGTTAAGCCTTTCAGGTTTAGAGTGGAGGGCAAAACAAATTAGGTCTTCTCTACCCTAGCTTTATTGGCAAACCCTCCTATTGTAGATTCAGCATATACCAACAAAAGCTGGGACTGCTTATATGCTTAAAGTTAAGCACAAGTGATAGTACCTTCCTTTTTTGAACGAGGATGGACTTAAGCATGTGTTTAAATGCTTTGCTGAGTCAGGACGCATAGGAACATAGAAGACCATGCAGTTTAGAAGGATATGTGAAGGTAGATGTGACCTAGAGCACAGAAATTTTGCAACTGTAAGAAGTAGTGGGTTGTGAGCTAGGCTGAAATTTGTGTGTGTTTGTGTGTACGTGCAACTTGCATCTTCCTGCTGCCTGAGAAAGTAAGTCTTATTCTAAGAACACTTGAGTGGAAATATTTTGTTTTTATGTCCAAAGCCATTATAGTTTATACTGTAAAGACTGTAAGCAAATGACTAAGATAATTTACTAATCCTATGTCTTTGTCCACTTCTCTTTCTTTTAAAAAGAAAACAGCACACTTCCTGAGCTTAAAGATACTTGACCACATTGGGTAATTAGTGTTCTCATAGAGCAACAGAACACACACCATCCATTTAGAGACCAAGTAAAAATATATTTTGTTCAGCTAGTCAGCTTTTTACCCATCAACTGATGTCATGCAGGATGCAGGAGACTCCAATTTGGGCTACAAACTCAGGTTTTATTATGCTCTCCAGGCTGGTAGACAGTGGGGACGTTGCAGAGGTGAGGGCAAAGTCTGTACCTATTTTTGGAGTGCTGACTAGCAGGGAGGGAGACTGGCTGTTCTACTAAGAGAACTTAGAATCATAGAATATCAGGGTTGGAAGGGACCTCAGGAGGTCATCTAGTCCAACCCCCTGCTCAAAGCAGGACCAATCCCCAACTAAATCATCCCAGCCAGGGCTTTGTCAAGCCTGACCTTAAAATCCTCTAAGGAAGGAGATTCCACCACCTCCCTAGGTAACCCATTCCAGGGCTTTACCACCCTCCTAGTGAAAAAGTTTTTCCTACTATCCAACCTAAACCGCCCCGCCCCCCACTGCAACTTGAGACCATTACTCCTCATTTTGTCATCTGGTACCACTGAGAACAGTCTAGATCCATCCTCTTTGGAACCCCCTTTCAGGTAGTTGAAAGCAGCTATCAAATCCCCCCTCATTCTTCTCTTCTGCAGACTAAATAATCCCACTTCCCTCAGCCTCTCCTCTTAAGTCATGTGTTCCAGCCCCCTAATAATTTTTGTTGCCCTTCACTGGACTCTTTCCAATTTTTCCACATCCTTCTTGTAGTGTGGGGCCCAAAACTGGACACAGTACTCTAGATGAGGCCTCACAAATGCCGAATAGAGGGGAATGATCATGTCCCTCGATCTGCTGACAATGCTCCTACTTATACAGCCCAAAATGCCATTAGCCTTCTTGGCAACAAGGGCACACTGTTGACTCATATCCAGCTTCTCGTCCACTGTAACCCCTAGGTCCTTTCCTGCAGAACTGCTGCCTAGCCACTTGGTCCCTAGTCTGTAGCAGTGCATGGGATTCTTCCGTCCTAAGTGCAGGACTCTGCACTTGTCCTTGTTGGACCTCATCAGATCTCTTTTGACCCAATCCTCTAATTTGTCTAGGTCCCTCTGTATCCTATCCCTACCTTCCACCATATCTACCACTCCTCCCAGTTTAGTGTCATCTGCAAACTTGCTGAGGGTGCAATCCATGCTATCCTCCAGATCGGTAATGAAGATATTGAACAAAACCAGCCCCAGGACTGACCCTTGGGGCACTCTGCTTGATACTGGCTGCCAGCTAGACATGGAGCCATTGATCACAACCCGTTGAGCCTGATGATCTAGCCAGCTTTCTATCCACCTTATAGTCCATTCATCCAGCCCATACGTCTTTAACTACTGGCAAGAATACTGTGGGAGACCGTATCAAAAGCTTTGCTAAAGTCAAGGAATAACACATCCACTGTTTTCCCCTCATCCACAGAGCCAGTTATCTCATCATAGAAGGCAATTAGGTTAGTCAGGCATGACTTGCCCTTGGTGAATCCATACTGACTGTTCCTGATCACTTTCCTCTCCTCTAAGTGCTTCAGAATTGATTCCCTGAGGACCTGCTCCATGATTTTTCCAGGGACTGAGGTGAAGCTCACTGGCCTGTAGTTCCCAAGATCCTCCTCCTTCCCTGTTTTAAAGATGGGCACTACATTTTTAAAGATGGGCACTTTTCCCAGTCGTCCGTGACCTCCCCCGATCGCCATGAGTTTTCAAAGATAATGGCCAATGGCTCTGCTATCACATCAGCCAACTCCTTTAGCACCCTCGGATGCAGTGCATCCAGCCCCATGGACTTGTGCTTGTCCAGCTTTTCTAAATAGCCCTGAACCAATTCTTTCTCCACAGAGGGCTGGTCACCTCCTCCCCATGCTGTGCTACCCAGTGCAGTAGTCTGGGAGCTGACCTTGTTAGTGAAGACAGAGACGACAAAAAGCATTGAGTACATTAGCTTTTTCCACATCCTCTCTCACTAGGTTGCCTCCCTCATTCAGTAAGGGGCCCACGCTTTCCTTGACCTTCTTCTTGTTACTAACATACCTGAAGAAACCCTTCTTGTTACTCTTAACATCCCTTGCTAGCTGCAACTCCAAGTGTGATTTTCGCTCCTGCATGCCTGAGCAATATTTTGGGCCCAATGGACACTTCGAGGTTCTAATATCCCTTACCTCCTTATATGCGTCCCAGGCTTGCTTTCTGTATTGTCCTGCTTCACCTCTCTCAATACCATTACTCCTCAAACATTTTAACTACAAATATTTTTGAGGTACCTTGAACCAGAAATAGTCCCTCCCTTTGCTACTGCCCACTTGCTGGTAGCACTCTTCATGCTCCTAAGATGCCAGGTCTGCTCCTGGTGGTCCCCTCCTTCTCTTTCTCTCAGTACATGCTTTGGAGACAGAGCAGAGAGCAAGAACCACCAGACCAGACAAAAGAAGTGTTACGGGAGCAGAATAGGCAATATCAGTGCAACATCAAGAGCTCCCAATACCGCAATGAAGAGAAAAAAGTAAGATAGTAAGCAGAATGACATGAATGTGTGGTTGGAAATCTTGCAAAACAGAAGGTCTAGAAATATTTTGTTTAAAAAAATACAGTAATAAACTTCTCCTAGCCCTGACCAGAGATCAGAAAGAAAAATTTTGATCTCTGCCCATTATCTCCTTTTTTATTTTAACTTTCTCTCTCCAACTCTTTTTTGTTCTTTCTTTAAAAGTTTTTTAATAAGGTTTTGGGATCTTGTCAGAAAGCATAAGATGAGTTCTCACTGATTCTGACATTCCTTATTTTACTATTTGGACTGCAATACAAACCAACTAAAGTCAGGGCCCCATCGTGCTTCATGCTGTACAAACACATAATAAGGTACAGGTCCCTGCCTCAAACAGCTTACAGTCTGAAGAGACAGGCAAAGGAAGTATCATCCCCATTTTGCAGACAAGAGAAAAGAGATATTAAGTGGTTTTATCAAAGGTCTCACAGGAAATCTGTTGGAGTGCTGGGAATTGAACCCTGATCTTCTGGGACCCACGCCACTATCTTAATCACAAGACCGTGTTACCTCTCTGAGAGTTACTTCTTAACTAGATGAAAATGAGATAAATGAGCAAAGTCTCATTATTACCTCACTCTCATTCTCTGTGCTGGATGAGGAAAGGAATACACAGAATTGCATGGGAACTCTTCTGAAAGTAACTGATGTAAAAAACATCTAAATTCCACCATTTTTCCCAATTCCTTTCTAGCTTGAGAGAAGCATTCTACACCACAGTATAAACTCCTGCTAGAGTTGCAAAAGGCCATCCAAACCAAGTGTTTTGCAATTATTGCAAAGTTCCTGTGTTAGTGCTTCTGCAAACCTAGTAGAAAATCAGTTGATTATGTCCCTTGAGGGGAAAAAACTGTGGGATGTTATGAAGTATTTCTTTAATCTTCCCTGGGATGTCATGTAGCCTGCTGTACTTTATCAATAATTTACCAAAAGCCAGAGCCAAACAGTATGTTTAAATAATTTACAGCATTTTGCAAAGTTTGTTACCAGCTTTGATTTCACCTCTGAAATCCGGATATTTGAACTTTCATTTATTATTATGACCAACCTCGTATAGTAAAGTTCATTCTTAGTAGAATTAATCTGTTTCAAGCCATTTACTGTGTATAGAATACATTAATAATTCATTGTTTGCCACTTTCCTCCTGTGACTTAATGTGATCACATATACTGTAGGTTTTTATATACTGAGAGTAGAAGATTTCTCATTTGGAGTGGAGGAAACCATTTTAATGAGGCACCAAGAGAGAAACATGTTTTTTGTTGGAATGGAGAGGCTATAGTCCCATCTTTTTGTTCTGCCATGTTTGTTATGTGACTTTCTGATAACAAACTCAGTCATATATTGTTAGGCCACAATATAGGCACATTTTGTTTTGTACACAGTATTGTGCGAGTATAGTAACCTAACAATGTACAATTGTGTATAGGGAAGGAACAGAGAAGAACAGTAATAGGCAACCAGAGAGAGCTGAGGAGAGAAGAGAGATAAGGCCTGTGAGTTAGCAAATCCATGGATGGTTTCAAAAACTGAGGAATACAGTTTTGCAAGTATTAAACGTTGGATGTTTCAGGCTAAAATGTCTCCAGTGCAGTGTCCAGCTCTGTTAGTATTACTTTCAGGCAATATTTTGTAACAAAAGGTTTACACACTATAGAAATTAAATCATATAAATCATGGTTTGGATCTTAAAAATAATCCCTGTTATTGATTTGTTCTATCAGTTGCAAACAAAAAACAATTTTGGCATAAAACTCAGAGAGGGAGCCCAGTCACACCATTAATTTTGATTCTCATTTGATCTTGCCTGTTTTACCTTCTCATCTCTTAATGAGGGCTGTCAAACGATTAAAAAAATTAGTCATGATTAATTGCAGTTTCACTTGCACTGTTAAACAATAATGGAATACCAATTTAAATGTATTATAAATATTTTTGGATGTTTCCTACATTTTCAAATATACTGATTTCAGTTACAACACAGAATACGAAGTGCACAGTGCTCACTTTATATTATTTTTTATTGCAAATATTTGCACTGTGAAAAAGATAAACAAAGAAATAGTATTTTTTCAATTCACCTGATACAAGTACTGTAGTGCAATCTCTTTATTGTGAAAGTGCAACTTACAAAACGTAGGATTTTTTTTTTAACATAACTGCACTCAAAAACAAAAGAATGTAAAACTTTAGAGCCTATTAGTCAAAGCATGAAGGAGCATATGAACATTTAGCATATCTGGCATGTAACTATCTGGCAATGTTGGCTGTAACAGTATCATGCAAATGCCTGTTCTCACTTTCAGGCGACTTTGTAAATCAGAAACAGGCAGCATTATCTCCTGTAAATTAAACAAACTTGTTTGTCTTAGTGATTGGCTGAACAAGAAGTAGGACTGAGTGGACTTACATGCGGTAAATTGAAAAATACTATTTATTTTATCTTTTTTACAGTGCAAATTTTTGTAATAAAAATAATACAAAGTGAGCACTGTAAACTTTGTATTCTGAGTTGTAACTGAAATCAATATATTTGAAAATGTAGAAAAACATCCAAAAATATTTATAATAAACTTAAATTGGTATTCTATTATTAACACTGTAATTAAAACTTCAATTAATCAAGATTATTTTTTAGATCTAGTTAATTTATTTTGTGTTAATAGCATGCATTAACTGCAATTAATCTACAGTCCTACTCTTAATTTATCTTATCTCTTTTGTTTATTTATGTTGTATTTTGGGTACAGCCTGCATGAAAGACATGACAAAATAAGGACCCAATCCTTCAAATTTCTGAGTACCCTGAACTGTCATAGATGGTGATGGGAACTGGGGGTCCTCAATACCTTGGGTCCTACAGTTGTATGGTATAGTAAGTGAACTGAACAGTTATTTTTATTATTAATAATAGTATTTGGCTCTTACATAGCACTTATCTGTAGATCTCATAAAGTTTTATGAAAATATGTATCATCCCCATTTTACTAACGGGGAAACCGAGGCACAGAACGGTTATGTGATTTCCTTAAAGTCAGAAAATCAGCCGCAAAGCTGGAATTAGAACCCAGCTCTCTTGACTACCCAGTGCAGTTCCCTAACCAGTAGATCATACTGTACCATTAACTCACTTAGAAAGTTCATGTATGGTGGTGGTTTGTTTTTCTCTAAACCCTCATTTTTCCCTAGTTAGAGAAATAAGTCAACATGTAAAATGCTATAGTAGGGCTGAATGAGACTGGCGGAAGGCGGGGACTTCATTCTTTCTCTCTCCAAAACAAGTTGCTACATGTTTTGTGAAAACACTTCAATTTCACACATGCTGTGAATTTTATAATTTGCTTTTATCTATACAAATCTTGTGAGCTCGGTTGTAAATTTTTAATCAGTAAAATTAGTTGTAAGGAAAGTTTTTTGGTCATTTTGGTACTGGGGAAGGCAGGGTGGAAAGTATAATTTTAATGGTTTCAGAGTAGCAGCTGTGTTAGTCTGTATCCGCAAAAAGAAAAGGAGTACTTGTGGCACCTTAGAGACTAACAAATTTATTTGAGCATAAGCTTTCGTGAGCTACAGCTCACTTCATTGGATTCATGCAGTGGAAAATACAGTGGGGAGATTTTATATACACAGAGAACATGAAACAATGGGTGTTACCATACACACTGTAATGAGAGTGATCAAGTAAGGTGAGCTATTACCAGCAGGAGAGAAAAAAACCCTTTTGTAGTGATAATCAAGGTGGGCCATTTCCAGCAGTTGACAAGAACGTGTGAGGAACAGTGTCGGGGGGGGGGGGAGGGGGGAATAAACATGGGGAAATAGTTTTACTTTGTGTAATGACACATCCACTCCCAGTCTTTTTTCAAGCCTAATGTAATGGTGTCCAGTTTGCAAATTAATTCCAATTCAGCAGTCTCTCGTTGGAGTCTGTTTCTGAAGTTTTTTTGTTGAAGAATTGCCACTTTTAGGTCTGTAATCGAGTGACCAGAGAGATTGACGTGTTCTCCGACTGGTTTTTGAATGTTATAATCCTTGACGTCTGATTTGTGTCCATTTATTCTTTTATGTAGAGACTGTCTGGTTTGGCCAATGTACATGGCAGAGGGGCATTCTGGCACATGATGGCGTATATCACATTGGTAGATGTGCAGGTGAACGAGCCTCTGATAGTGTGGCTGATGTGATTAGGCCCTATGATGGTGTCCCCTGAATAGATATGTGGACACAGTTGGCAACAGGCTTTGTTGCAAGGATAGGTTCCTGGGTTAGTGTTTTTGTTGTGTGGTTGCTGGTGAGTATTTGCTTCAGGTTGGGGGGCTGTCTGTAGGCAAGGACTGGCCTGTCTCCCAATATCTGTGAGAGTGATGGGTCGTCCTTCAGGATAGGTTGTAGATCCTTGATGATGCGTTGGAGAGGTTTTAGTTGGGGGCTGAAGGTGATGGCTGGTGGCGTTCTGTTATTTTCTTTGTTGGGCCTGTCCTGTAGTAGGTAACTTCTCGGTACTCCTCCGGCTCTGTCAATCTGTTTCTTCTCTTCAGCAGGTGGGTACTGTAGTTGTAAGAATGCTTGATAGAGATCTTGTAGGTGTTTGTCTCTGTCTGAGGGGTTGGAGCAAATGCGGTTGTATTGTAGAGCTTGGCTGTAGACATTGGATCATATGGTGTGGTCTGGATGAAAGCTGGAGGCATGTAGGTAAGTATAGCAGTCAGTAGGTTTCCAGTATAGGGTGGTGTTTATGTGACCATCGCTTATTAGCACTGTAGTGTCCAGGAACTGGATCTCTTGTGTGCTTAAATAAATAAATTTGTTAGTCTCTAAGGTGCCACAAGAACTCCTTTTCTTTTTATAATTTTAATGGTATTGCTCCTGAATGCTCAGCAAAACAGCCAGAAAGTGTGGGCGGAAGATAACTAGCAATGTCTCCTAAAAGCAAAAGAACTTCTGTGAAGGTGAACAGAGGTGAATCAGGTGTTTTGTTCTCTATTTTTAATCATACATTATTTTAAAATACAGAAGTGAAATACAATTGGTGGGATGGTGTTAAGAAGCGACTGACTATTAAAGGAGAAACTCCTCAGAACATGATGAGTTAGGCAAATTTTCTGAGCCCTTTTTTAGTATGTATGGAGGCGAGGGTGAAAGGCAGAGACGGTCCAAGAAATAAGTTAGAAAAGAAGAGAACAGTGGTGCTGGTAGCAACACTTGTAGTTAAGCTTGCTTAACACTTTCAATTTTGAGACCCTGTTTTCATATATAGAAAGCATGGTGGGGAAAAGGAAAATTTAGATACCACAGTACTGAACATAGTATAAAAATCTAAACAGAATAAAACACAATGGGGGGGCGGGGCGGGCAGAAGGAGTGAAGCAAAAGGGGGGGAAGCAGATGTTGAAGACAACAACAAAGTAAAATTACTCCATCATAGGAAAGGAAAAGGAGAGAAAAGTGGCTTCATGATGGGAAGGGAAAGAAGATATAACAAAAGCAAGGAAGACGTGTTCTATTAATGCTGCTTTGCACTGCTCTGGTGGCAGAAACCAGCTTAAAAGCTGGTTTAACTAGCTATGAGAAGATTTCTCTGGCACAGAGGTTATTTAGATCTGGCATAGTTTAACATATGCGGTTTATACATTTAGACAATCCAGGAAGTTCTTTTGACTGGCCATATACTTTATTTTACTGTAGGTTTCACTTCCAGATATATTTCAGAGTGAAAGAATTTTCAATAACCTGGATATCACAACATAAATAAAGATGGCTGATGACATGGAAAGGGGAAGGAGCTCAGGGGGTTGATGGAGGGATATGGAGATTTACACTTCAAAGTCACTGGTTTGGACTGCTACACACCACCCTCCCCCCAGCTTTTATATTGCACACTGTCTGACTGACCATCTGAGAGTGGGGTATTTGAAGTGACCTGCCAGTTCTAGTCTCTTACCAGCAGTGAGGAAAAACACCACCAAAACATTTCATTGACAGTTGCAGCAGAAAAACTAAGGACTGGCTAGGTATAGAGAATATGAACTTATCACTCCTCAAACCAGTCCCTCAAATATAAAATGAAGACATGTTGGCAGATAGCATAGGCAATCTTGCATCATCTGTGTGGTACCTCTTTTGTGGGAAAAGCACTCAGTTTGCCAGTGCCTTTAAGCTGGCATCTTTCACAATCACTAAATTGTTCAGGTGGTATTTGGGATTTAGCTGGAACTGGTGGAGATGGCAGTGTTGTCTGAGTTCTTTTCTCTGGCCTGATTCAGGTCAGATATCTCTCAGGATGATGAAGGCCCAATGTCCCAGGAAGTGGTGGGGCAGCAGCCAAGATGGTGAAGCTCACCTCAGTACCCAAATTTCCCTCCCCAAAGTCTCTTTAAGGACCCAAAAAGGGAGTGATGGATGGAATAGCTAGTCTCCTCATTTTTTCTCCACCAATTAGGCCTAATTTCCAACACACCAGTTTTGGTTAATTGATTTCTGGTCCTCTATTCCTCTTGTTTACTATTTAACATTTTAACATGGTCCTTGAGTTGTATCAGTCAATCTTTTTGTTCATACAAATTCAGTCTGTCTCGCTTTTGCTCCTTTTCCCTTCAACAACTGTTGTTTATAGGTTATTGACACATTCCTTAACCTTTCCCTCACCTCCCACAGCAGAGCTCGCAATTAGGACAGATCTGTAGGCCCAATTTTTACAGCCAGTTTCTAGGCACTACTGTAATATGAATAACAACAGATAATCCCTCTGCTGATTCTTTTTCCAGGAGTTATCTGTTCCCAGCGTCCATGATGGAGGAGCTCTTGTGGCTTTTGGCTCTGGTGTTGTTTACATTACACTTCAGTCTGTCATCTCTTTCAAGTCATGTCCACAATGGAACAGTCACTGTACATGTTATATAAGGATAGCCATCTCTATCGTGTCATGCATAGCTGTCATTCCCAGTATCCTTTTTGTGTATCACATTGTTGTATCTTTACATGCAAATGTTCTTCCTCTGACATTAAACCACTTCTAAAGTAAGATAAATGCCAGGCTACTGCTTATATTGCAGATGGAGCACCATGTTTAGCAAGTTGGCATTGTAAGAAGCATGAATGGCAGTTACCGGATATTTCTAGAAGCTACACCTCAGTTGTCAGTAGCGTATTTAAGTCTTATGCCCTTGTTTCCTACTTTTTTTTTTTCTTTGGTTGGGGGGTAGGGAAGAAAGCAAAGGGGATTCTATTCTAAGAGACAGCTAGTGAATGTAAATACAACACACAGTGCAGCACTCATGTACAAGAGTTAACCCTATAATAACCAGCCACCAACACACTACATACAGGCCAAACTACCCTGTAAGAAACAAAGAGGGCAGGTGGGAGCCTACCTATATTTGGCCCTCTGACTGAAGAGGCAAGCAGCCATCCTTCTAGCCTGACTGTCTCCTCCTGGATAAACTATCTAGCCATCTTTGGAGTGTTAGGTAGAGGAACTAAATACTGAAATGCATAAGTTCCCATTACGTAGGCACTTTCTGTCTCAATTTCCTCATTGAGTTCCCAAAAATAATCCACACAGTCTTTCTGCCCACTAACTTCCCTGCTTGGAATCTGCATTTATTAACAAAACAATCCTCAACTTGAAGTTCCAACATAAAGGGCTCCCAGCTCTCTTTAGCTAGAGTCCTTCCACAGACCTCTGCCTTCCTTGTCCAACTCTGTGACTCCAAGAAATCAGCAGGCAACCTCCCTCTGCTACTGTCCTGGCCCTCCCTTGCTTTCTCAGGGTCTTACTCCCAGGCTGCTTCTCTGGAGTCCTCAGCTTCTGTTTAGACCTTTCTTCAGAGCCTGCCACAGTAAGCCAACTTACTCCCTCTGGTTCCCTTTCGCCAAACAGTTCTCTGCCCTTTATGAGGCTCACATGTTTCATCTGCCCCCAATCAATCCTGCCCCCTCTGGCTAGGATATAGTTAATTAGCATACAGAGGTGTGATTGAACAGGGTTGGCTAGCCTCAGGCCTCCTGGCCCTGAAATAGGCAGACCACCTTGCCATCAGAGTATGTGCAATAATTTACTCCTGGAGGAATTTATGTGCCAAAAAATTAAAAATTCTGTGCACAATACTTTAAAATTCTGCAAATTTTATTTGTCAAAATAACACTACCTAATCACACCAGTTTCAATTAGTTTGGTAATGTATTTCAAAATACCTGTTAGCAAATATGTCTGTAACAGTACAGAGACACACACAAAATTCCCCCAGGAGTAGAGAGTTAAAGAACTCCCTATGACAACCCAGTTCCTCTTTCTCTTCCTCCTCCCAGAGCCTAGCTGGGGGGTCTAGACACCCACAACCCCTTTACCCCCAGAGCCCAGCTGTGGGAGTCCCCCAGCCCAGATATCCCCCAGAGCCCAGCCATGCCCCCCCTTGCCCAGATACTCAAACACCACCACACCAAAGCCCAGCCATGGGCCCCCCCGCAGCCCAGACACCCATCCTTCTACCCCTCCCCCAGCCCAGACACCCGCCCCCACTACCCTCAGAGCCCAGAGAGAGAAATAGCCTGATGCTGGGTCACAGGCTTGTGTGGAGTTTCCTGCACACCACTGTCTCCTTCCCTCAAGGCATGTGGGGAACTGCAGCTGCTGGGAACCCTCTAGTTCCCTTCCCCACCGCCTGGCAGTATCTTCTATGTGCTAGCTGGGCTCTGGTGGGTCCAGCG
Organism: Natator depressus; assembly: GCF_965152275.1. NCBI lineage: Eukaryota > Metazoa > Chordata > Testudines > Cheloniidae > Natator > Natator depressus. The sequence continues at coordinate 247,911,035 of NC_134234.1, forward strand.
GCTCCCAGTAGCAGCCAGCAGCATTGCAGACAATTTCTATGGGGGAAAGGAAATTCTGTGAGCACAACATTAATTTCTGCAAAATTCTGCATTGCCCAGAGGCACAGAATTCCCCCAGGAGTAGCAACAGCATGCAGTAATTGAAGTTATACAAATGTTTCAGAAGGCAAAACTATGACCTAAGGTGCTCACATTCACAGCTTCTCCAGCTCACAGTGGTGAATATTGTTAGCTCAACACAGGAATATGATGGTTGTTGTCAAGTATACTTCTTAAATTTGCAGCTTCTCTCGCTCATGGTGATGAATGTTCATAATGCAACTCATGACATCACTATGCTGGCTAATACCAAGTATATGTATGTACTGGTCTTCTTGCTTCAACCTGTTTCTTTCAAATGTTTTATATTTTAAATATTTGTAATAGCTTTGTGTATGTGAAGAGGTCAGAAATACTAGTTTGTAAATCTGGTAAGAAATCCTGCTCTGGGAAAACGGAAGTTTATTTTATTATGCTGCCTGGCCATGTAACATGGAAACTAAAAACAGACCAAAGATGACAAATAATATTCACTTATTTCATAATCTGTATAATTGCTGACTGTTTTGTGATTCTGCTGGGCTTGTGACAGCTGCAGTGTTAGTGAGAAAAGGAACTCTGCTCTGAAGTTCCTGTTGAAAAAACGTTTTTCTTGTATATAAAATATATATTTTATACATATAAAACAAATGAAATTTTACTTACAGAAAAGTTATGATCACTTGTGCGCCAACTACTCTATTGGTGCATTCAACCTAATTGACAGGACAGTGTTCTTGTATAAACTCGTTACTATGAGCTGCTAGATATGAGTCACAGCATCCAAGCCTCTGGAAGAGAAATCACCTCTGTTGATCATTGTTTTAATCCTTCTGGTTCAGATGAGTAAACTAATGAACAGGACTACTACTCATTGACAGGTTTCAGAGTGGTAGCCATGTTAGTCTGTATCAGCAAAAACAATTAGGAGTCCTTGTGGCACCTTATAGACTAACATTTATTTGGGCATAAGCTTTCGTGGGCTAAAACCCACTTCTTCAGAGGCATGGAGTGAAAAATACAGTAAGCAGTATATATATTACAGCACATGAAAAGATGGGAGTTGCCTTACCAAGTGGGGGGTCAGTGCTAACAAGGCCAATTCAATTAAGGTGGAAATGGCCTATTTTCAACAGTGGCCTATTCTCAATAGTGACAAGCTCACCCCTTCTTGTCAACTGTTGAGAAAGGCCACTTCCACCTTAATTGAATTGGCCTCATTAGCACTGAGTGAAACTATTAAACTTCAGGCTAGAAAATGTTTGGGGGGATTTTTTTTTCATTACAGTGCTAACACCACCCTCATCACAGGACTAGGTTCCCTCTTGCCACATATAGCCCTAGAAACCAAAAGTTGATCAAAGGTTGGTCATGAGGATCCTACTCTACCTCCTCATTTTGGCACCCACAATTTTCCTTTTATACTGAACTAGATGGCCTCGGTGGTCATTCTTTGGCTGGGAGACTTGGTGAACTTCCTTCTTAGAGGCTAACCAGAGTGTCACCCCACAGATTAGGGGCCTGCACCAAACCCCACTGAAGTCAATGGGAATCATTCTATTGACTTCAGTGGGCTTTGGATTGGACTATAAATGACAAGCAGCGTTCACACAAATGATTACACATCTTAGCCATACAGCCAGGGTCTACTCTTGGTTTCTTCTCCCGTCAATAAGAATGCCTTATCTCACCCTCCTCCTTTGCAAAGACCCCTAATCTTATTTATTCAGAGTGTCTTTTGTGTTGATCACTATAAGATGCTTTGTGGGAATATACTATGTTTGCTTGGCTTTTTAATATTCTGTTTTTATACTGCAGTGTAACTTGTTGTTTGGTGTCTTCAGTCTTAGAGAATGGGAACAGGGGATGCATTATAAATAGAAATATTTTCATTATTATTCATTAAGCAATTTTTATGATTTCCTTTACATTATTTTTCCCAGTGATTGCATGTGCGTCATTAATTTCCATAACAAAAATTGACTGGATTCCAGGTGAAAAGGTAAACCCTTAGTAGGTAACCAATTTAATCCTGCAGTCTATTAGCTTGGGTATGCGATGCTATGTACTTTTAGGCACATGTAAGGATAAGAGCACAAGGAATTTAAATAGTGTATGACAATAAACAAGCTGTCAAACCTCTGGCATTTCCCTATTTAGGGAAAAAACAGTTAACAGCTGGGCTTCCTAAAATTAGTGATTGGGAAACCTCAAAAGAGTTGGATTTTCATTTTAAGTAAGCGCCCAAAGTTCCAGACAATCTGATTATGCAAAATTGAGTGAGAAATCTTGTGATAAAACCTCCCTAGAAGTGAGTTGTTCAGCAGTTTTACTTCCTTATGCAATCACATCCTCAAAAAATGAAATAAATAAAATAATCAATCTGATCTTCAACCCTCAGGAATATCTTGGTTTGAATTATGGATGACAGTTTAGCTCTGGTCTTTATTTTACTGTACTTTTTCAGCATCTCTAATTAAATCCTTGCCACTGATTAGGCATTTAGGGTCAGATCCAAAGCCTGTTGCAGTCAATAGCAGTCTTTCCATTAACTTAAATGGCCTGTGGATCAGGATCTTAGAGCACTTGTGGTGATGACTGGGAAGGATCTCAAAGTTGGATATGTGGACAAGCTATACCACAGGAGGGAGTACTTTCTCCACAAATGAAGTAAAAGAATGCAGTGCCTGCATCTTGTTACTAAAGTTTATAAGGGTAAGCTGGGCAACATGCTTAGACAAAACAGTGGAAAAGCAGCTGAGAAGATGAATCTTCACAAGTTAGATATTTTTAATAATGTCAAGCTCCTGTGTTTGTGTTATGGGTCCTTTTATTGAAACATTTGTCATATTTCAGAAAAAAACCCTTTCATTCTATTTGTCCCCCATTACAAGAGAGCTTCTAGCACACCTCTTTTACAAAACACTCTGGGTGCAGGCACAGTACATGTGATAAGGATGGCCATCACTAAAATGTCATGTTTTTGCTTGAGGCCTAGCTCTACTGACTTCTGTGGCTTTGAATGAATGCCTTGAATTTGGGCCATTGTCTCCATCATATTTAACATTTAATAGGAATGATTATGGCCAAAGTGAACTTATTTTTATATCCTTCTACTGAGGTTTTTTTCCCCTACAGTTTATTAACTTTATTATGCAATACATATTATTTAATGGTAGAGTATGCAAAGCCTGTAGCAGGGGTGGCCAAACTTACTGACTTTCCGAGCCAAATATGATAATCTTCAGACATTTGACAGCCAGGCATGCCTCATTCAGCTTGTGGCTTCAGCCCTGTAGAATACGCCTGCTGAGGCTCGGGGCTTCAGCCCTGCGGGGCATGCCTGCCGGGACTTGGGGCTTCAGTCCCAGTCCTGCAGAAGCCCCGAGTTTGGCAGGTGTCTCCTGTGAGGCTGAAGCCCGAAGACCCACCTCCCTGCAGGGCAGGAGACCTGAGCTCCCTCTTCCCCACTCTGGTAGACAGAGAATGCAGGGGGTTGGGGTGGTGGCAAAAAGGGGGCTCTGAGAGCTGCACTTTAACTGTAAAAGAGCCGCATGCAGCTCGCAAGCCACGGTTTGGCCACTCCTGGCGTATAGGATATTTAGTACTCTGTGAAAGCTTAAACCTGTATTAGCTTTCAGGAAACAAAGCACTGGGCAGATCTTCTGAGAATCAATCTGGATCAGATATTTGCTGAAATATAGGTGTTTGGGAATGGGGAAGGAAAAGAGAATTTTTTTTTCTTTGCTAATTTTTAAATTTTGGTTTTTAAATAAATAGAAAGATATTGATCTAACTGGAAATGGAGTGACTTTATTATATATAAAGTTCACTTCTCTTCATGAAGGTGCAATAACTTAAAATGTTCTGGAAACCTATAATTTATTGCACAATTTATAAACTTAATACTGTCAATTAAATGTGTTTATTTTTACTGGCTGTGTGTTACATATGAAGTCACTAGTTTTGTTATGCTTTTCACTATTTCATAATCGTACAAGTAATGTATACATGCAATATACAGAATATTGGATACGTTTTCCTTTCTTCACTCTTACAGTACTTTTAAAGGAGCTAGTCCTGCAAATTTCTGAGAGTCCTCAACTCCTGCTGAAGTTGACTGGTGTCGTGGGCTCTCAGCATCTTACAGGAAGCATTCAGCACTCTAGTCCAAATAATAAACATCCTAGAATAAAAACATTTGAGCATTGAATACAGGAGTTTGTTTTTGCTGCGGATGACATCCTCAGAGTTTTCAAACAGAACTAGTTACATGCCACAAATAGACAAATAAGAGTAGAAGGGACGTTTTACCCAAGCAGCTGTTATTCATACATTCCACGTCTTTCCAAGGTGGATATCACGCTAAATGTTTTTCTCTACCCAAACCTAAAGGAAAGGGCAATTCCAAAAACTTAAGCAAGACCAGCCATTTACAGGTTTGATATTTCTCTACATGTACATTAATGAGAATTTCTATTTTTGTTTGATTTGCCATTTCTGTCTACCATTCCGTGTTAATTTTGTTTTAGTGTTTTATATGGAAGTGTGTTTTGTTTCTCATTTCCATCAGGATTATACTTACCATTTTGTGAGTGCAATCTGCGAATGGACAGTGGCCTTTAGTTTTATCATCTTCTTCTTAACCTTCATTAGAGATTTTCAGGTTGGTATTTATGTGCCTAAGCAGTAGTTTAAAAGGACTATCAATGATATAGTGATAGGTACTATAGAAATTAATAATTTTTAACCTGAGCTAGAAAGGTTAAAGGTATTCACACATACAGATTTTATAACACACAGAGCTCATTTCTGGTTTCCACCAGGAACATTTTTACTTTAATTATATAATCATTCAAAATCCAGTGCTGGTGCCAGATCCTGAGCCCACTTAGATAAATTGATAACTTTACTCATGTGCTTATGTGTTTGCAGGATCAGACCCTGTAAATAGTAAGGTGCACGTGTATAACATGGCACCAAAATAAGTGAAGTAACTCACTTTGACTTGGGTTTTGTTTATTTTTTAAAACATTCTTTGTTTTTAAGAGGGATTTTATGTAAAAATTCACTTCATTTCAATCAGACTCCCCCTTTTTTTTTAAAGTTGTTCACTTTGATTTATACTGTCCAATAATTTGTGGACGGATGTACTTGTCATTCTTTTCCCCTTTTTAACATAAAATACTTTTACAAATATTAAGTGAAAACCGTCTAGTGTGGAGAGATTGCACATTGATAGAACTGAGCTGATGGTTTAGTATTGAGCCTCTTGCATACTTACTGCCAGACCACCAACTGTATATCTGTTCTCTGAAAATAGCATATGTGCATAATGCATTCCTAGACACAGCACACTACCTGCTCTCTCTGCCACCAGCAGGACTCTCATATCGTGGCCAGACAACGGAACAGTCAAATAAACACAGGGCTGGGTAATACATTTTGAGTTATGTGCAAGCTTCAAATTACACACAACTCAAAATGTTATGGCATTAAAGATTTAACCAAACATATACGCACATGGTTTTATTAAAATAAGCATAAAATGCAAATATCTTATCCTAATTTACATCCTACAATAGAATATGAACAAAATATGAAAACTGTCAGATTTAGGCACTCAGAGAAGGGGTAAGTCTTTCAGCACTGCACACAGTTCACACACTGCAGTTTCAGACTCCAATCTCTGACACTTCTTAACCAGCACAGACAGAAAATCAACCTGTATATTACAATTCAAACACCAAACTCAAAACAAAAATCTTTTCCCTTCCAAAATTCCAAACGCTCTTATCATGTTCTACCTTTTGCCAAAACATCCCAATGCAGTCGCTGTGGTCCCTAGTATTGCACAGCACAATACTATGTAATTAATTTATGTTAAAAGTGATCTTATTTTTCCTATAGGGAGTTACCTTAAGGATATCAACAGAAATGCATGAAGACTTCTGAAAATAGAGAAATTATATTTTTATCAATGAACATTGTAGGGTTTTTTTTAATTAAAGAAAATGTTGCAGTGAAACAAGGGATTTCAGTGCTGATATGACATGAAGCCACTGCATCAACTCTGCAATCTGCAAAATCCTATCCAAGGAGACCTTTTTAATACTAACATTTCTAAATGTATTTTTCCCCTGAATGGGCTCTCTTTACTCTGCATCCTTGCAATATTTTATAATTTGTAATACTGTTTGATAATTTAAAAAAAGGTACCAAAAGGTGACCTGTAAAAGCACTTTCAAATTCTGTTACAGTGTAAAACAGAGGCTCCTCAACTTTTCACTTTAGAGAAATGGTTTTTCCATTAATAGTAGTCTGATTAATGGCAGTAGTCTTAAACTAAAAAGGAAAATACGGTTTGCATATTATTTGCAAAGTGTCAAGAAAGTGAACAAAATTAAATCAGTTTAATTTTAATTAGCACGTTAGATTGTGCTTTTCTCCCACATTCCGAATATTTTTTTTGTCAAGGTCTATATCCTGTTAAGTTGCAAGACGCTGGGTGGGAGGAAGATGATGTTGTGAGCAGACATGGGTAACTTTGTTCCAAGGCCTACAGTTTTATGGTTTACTGGATTTCAGTACTTATACTGTCAAGCTAATGGGTACATTATAAATATCCTAGATGGAAGTCTGGACTGTTAATATTGCTTGAAAAAATGTTTTCTGCTTATCAGTTTCTTCTTCCCTGTAGAAGGCTAAAAGCTTATTTTAATGGTGGCTACGAGGTAGCTTAAAGCTGAAGAATGTAATGGGAAGGAAAGGGATAATAAAATATTACTTTTCAGAAACAGTCAGAGGGAAATTGGATGCTTTGAGATCTTAATGCTGTTTGACTAGCATGGGCAAAGGTCTTCCAGCATACCTTTCTAACCAATAACAGCAGAAGGCAAGCATACCCTTGAGTCATCAAAAAGAGAACTGAAGAGGGAGGAGGGGAGCCACTTATAGTTATATAAAGGAACTGAATATCATTACTGGAGGGCATCTAAGATTGAGATAGGCCATGAGATATGCTGCTAAATATTTTTTACTATAAATCTTTTTATACCTTGTTTTTTAAAGAAACTATTACTGCATTTGAAGAGTCTGGGGTGGAAGTTTGCTATAATAATTGAAGAGTCTGCCATATTATAACTAACCAGGACCTAGCATTTGCTAGTATCTGGAGGCAGAAATATTCTTCATGCACTACAGAGAAAAGACAAAATTTCATTAACTCCATACAGGGTACTAACCACTGAGCTATCAGGCTAGTTCAGCAAAAATTGTACTTTCCAGGACATATCACAATCATTTGCAGAAATACTGGTAATTGTCATTAGGGGTTAATTTTATATTAAATATCATGTACACTATCAGTGAAGAGTGATGTCTAAGACTTGCCAGCTGCTAATGCACCCTTTGATATGTATATTAAACTTAAAGCCAAATTCAGCTGAGTCTCCATTTTTTATAAACTTGGAAAAAAACCCGACAAAGTTTCCTTTTAAGATTCCCCACAGCCAAAATAGTGTGACTTTTTTCTGCTTGACAGCACTGGCGGCTTTGCTATCTGTAGTGTTCTGTTTGCCTTGAATTTGAAAGTGTAACCATGACGCCTCCTGTTGAAAACCTAATCCAGACAATAAATGCAAGAGATGTGCCTGGCTGATTAAAGAATGTGTGTCCTATGGGGAAAGAAGACACAATGTTATATAGCATTTATTTTGATACCTCACAAGGATGTAGGACTCACAATAACTTCAAGGAAAGGGGAACTTCATAAAAAAGGAAAAACAGGATTTAGAAACCTGGGAAAAGTTAGGAAATTTGCATTCGTAGACTCAGTATGAAGCACAATGAAGAATATTTCATTAGCATGACAGAAGTAATGTTAGCCACATGTGGGATGCTTATCCTGTATTTTCAGTCATAGAATCTTGGCACCAAACACATGCCAAGCCAAGATACGGAACCATAAGGAGGAAACACCACTTGCATGATTAAATGGCAGTGCACACAAGTTTATTCTGGCCAAATAACAGAAATTCAGCACAAATAATACATTAAACCAAAAATGTGGTAAATTAAATAAGAAGAAAGCTGAACAGCAACTAGCGAAAGACACATTCCCTGTCTCCCTGAGAGTCCACTCTGCCAGCCCATTTTTTACATCTGAGCCAGAATTTCCCCCTTGCTTAAGGAGCTGCATCCAACAAGAAGAGTGCTGCATATGTAACACCAACAGACTCCGGTCCTCAGTGGGCAGGATCAAACCGGGGGGGGGGGGAGTGGGTGATTGGCCCTGCTTTGAGCAGGGGGTTAGACTAGATGACCTCCTGAGGTCCCTTCCAACCCTGACATTCTATGAGTCTATGACCTCTGGAGCTAAGTGCATGAGCTAAAAGCCAGCTGGCTGTTAGCTAAGACTGTAGAGCAGACTCATTTTATCTCTCTAAGTGGTCTCCATGCCACTAGATGGGGGGCACCACCACACCCAGAAGGTGTGTGGGTTACACATACTCAGTCCTCTGCACAGTCCCAGGCAACACATTCCATTGATATGTTTTCCCCCTTGATATGCTTGATGGCACACCCTACTGTATCTGATAACTATTGCAAAGTTTTACTTTGTATAACAAAATAATTATTCCCAATAAAATAAGATTTACGCTTGGGAATCTCACTAGATTCAATAGTGTGATGGACTGGATATAATTTCAGCTGACAATATGCAGTTCTTATACAGCTAAGACAGAGACATAAAGACATGAAATGTAGGAACTGAAATCCTTTAAGTGAAAGAGTCTTGCCCTGGAACAACTAACACACAGTTTCCTCCAACACTGTCTTGGACGGTATTTGGTGTCTCAACTCTGGGACTGACTAGCTGGGTGTTAAGTCCACTGAAATGGTGGTAAAAATACATTCCATTTTCAATGGCCCTTCTTAATCAACAAAGCAATTTCATTTCAAAGGATCTCTTTGGAAAGTATTCCTAATCAAGCAGAGAACAAATATGCAGGTAATTAACACAGGGCTTGATTGTAAGTTTACAATCTGCCCTATGTGAGGGACAAACCATAGCGGTGACAACACAAGGGCAAACCAAGAAGGGAAACTGACTGAGTCACAATTCCTGCCCTGTTTTCCCCTTTGCTCCAGGGAAAGTAATCTACTGCGGGTTTATATCAATGAATTATACCGCTCAGCTGTGCTGCCCACCTGCGTGGGGTGGAGGGGAAAGTAGCAAAATAGCAGCCCCCGAAAGGCTGTTCCCTTCTACACCCCTGTACAGTGACCCATGATGTGGGTAGCCTGTACAGGAGAGTAAAGGGGAACTTGCACCCTGTCATGAAGACAAGCCACAAAGCTGCCCATAAAGTAAGACAAGGTGGATGAGGTAATAGCTTGTGAATCCTCAAAAGCTGGCCTCTTTCACCAACAGGAACAGCTACAACAACACTGCAAACAACCTAATAAGTAAAACAGACACTTGACACACTCCATAACAATCTTGTATGCTTTCTGACATGCATCAGTGTTAAGGGGACATTTGATTAAATTGAAAGGAGACCAACTGAAATCTGACAAAAGGAAATACTGGGGACCAGCAGGAAGCTGAACAAAGATGGCTGCCTGAAGCCTACGCTATTCAGGAATAGTGAAGTAATCTGCCTCCATTGGCTCCTTAAACCTACTAAATACTCCAAGAAAGCAAAGCACATGGTAGCAGAGAATGGACCCGCCAAAAAAATCCCAAAGTTTTAAAAATCTACCTCACTAAGAAGAGTGTTTCAGGCTCACACTGGAGAGGCCCTTTTGATTCTAAGTGAAAACATGGCAGCCAAAACAGGCAGAAATGACAAGGCTAAAGAAAATTAACTGGCCACCAAAATGAACCTCAGGGAATTGATCTCTGCACTTAAGACCATGATGTCCATAAGTATAGCAGTAAAGATGAAAGTTACTGATAGAGGATCAAGTAACTGTGCTATAACCTGGCCTAGGAGAAACAAGTGAGAGAGACAGATGCAGAGCTGCATGGGAGCACCGCTGGAGCAGAGGAAGAGCGATGCAGCTTAAATTAGATGAAATAGAAACTAGAGCAAGTAGAAACAACATTAGAATTAAGGGGTTGCCTGAAAATGCTGAAGAAGGAAATCCAGTCTTGTACGTAAAAACTCTGATAGCAGAGTTGCTAAAGCTGAACTGTCTGGTAAAGGTGAAAGTGGCCAGAGCACATACGGCACTATTCTCTCTATTGGGCTTCATAACAGACTCAAAGATCTGATTATCAGAAGAATGATTTAATATTGAAAGAAGCTAGAGGTTATTTAGATCTTATATTCAAATATAAGATCTAAAGCTTCAATTTTTCAGTTCGTGCACTCTATAATTGCAAAGGCTGGTTTTAAAATGACATTAATATTTAAATTGATTTCCGTTATCTGCAACAGAGAAGCTGCTTGCCATATGATAGTTTTACCAGTAGCAAAAACATGCACCTAACATTGCAATTCAACTTGCAATCCAATTTGCATTACGAACCACCTGCTCTTGGGGAGTTTTCCATGTTTAGTCTCCCCACAAAGATGAATTTTGTTTAAAAGTTTGAACAAAATCTTTTCAGCATTTTCAAATTAGGCATCTGAGAATAACACATTTTTTTGTATTTAAAAACACTCCAACTTGTTTTTACAAGTATGTAGGAGCATGCCCTTGTATCTAGAGCGCCTCCCTGTGTCCAGGCATCATGCTGCAGGGTCATTCAGTTTCACTCTCCCTTCATTCCTTCCAGCATCATGGTAGTCTATCATCTTACATGACCTAGTGCTTGGCTAAGTCCCTGCTCAGTCTATCCCCTTTCTCAGTTAACAGAAAAATCTAAAAATATGGAACTCAAAGTCCAATGGTTTCAGGTATAGTCATTTACAGTCATATACAGTAATCATATCTAATTAATTTTTTCTTCTTGCCTTTCTTTTAAACAAGGAAGTTAAATAGGGGAAAGTTACAGCAATATTTTATGGTTTAAAATTTGAACAAAAAAAGAGCAAGAAATGCAAAAGTTATATTCAGCAAAATTAACTCTACTACACTGCACATGAGGCCGCATAGCCTTTTAGACTGAGCATGGTACTAGGAGCTTGGCATGCATGACTCACTGTGTGGTTTGGACAAGTTGTGTCGGACAAAATTTCCAAATGTCCATTAATTTTGGATGCTTAATTTGGGGGATTGATAGGCAGATATTCAGAGATGCTCAGCATCCAAGACTGTCACTGACTTTGATTGGGAATCATGGATACTCTTGTGTATTGAGGGGATGCTTCTGAAAATTTTGGCCTTAACCCTCTTTGGGTCTTGATTTCCAATCTGTAAAATGGTGTTGTAAGGATTAATTGGTGAATTTACAGAGTGCTTTAACAAGGTAAAAAACTAAGTACAAATATCATTATTACTATAGCGTATATCCAATAGAGTGGGAACTTCCTACAGTGAAATACATGTACTTCTTCTCCCCCCACCAGCCCAAAGTTTATTGTAAGTGGAGTGAACTATCAAAGGAGGTCTACCCAGTGAAACATCTCTCCTCTTCATTCTGGAAGTGGTGGCAGGCAACTCTCTCTAGCCCTAAATTTGTAGGGGACTTTAGCAGCTGGCAGATCTTGCTGCAAGATTGTATCTTCACTTCCACTTACAGAACATCAAACATTTGAATTAATCTTGATGAATTTCATGATATTTTCAAATAAATTACCAGACATATTTTCCCCACCATCATTCATCCAGTTCTCCTCCCAGTAGAGGGGAGCTGTAGCAACACCACCAACTTTGCTCCCTGAAGCCAGCAGAAGCAGCAAACCAATACTAGGAGCCGGGATTTCCCTTTACTTCTTGACTCACTCAACAGTGGCAATTTCCCTTCTGAACTTGTATCAACCAGGCAAGGTACTAACAAGCTTCAACAGGACTTTATTTTCAAAGTGGAAACCTCTTTACCAAGCTGCTGCGGCACCCTCTGTAGTTCTCACCCAGCCTCTCAACTCCTCCCCCCTCCTTCCTGTTTCCTGTCCTTTCAAACTCCCAACAGCCAGTGCTCCCAATTCTAATAATTACAAGCAACAACACATTCCCTCCTTTCTTAAGAAACTCTCCCAATTAAAATAAATATTATTGTTCTAACCAAAGGAACAAATATGAAACAAGACACTATACTATTGGCAGAATTATTACACTGAATACACTGTAGATACTACATGTTAGGATATAGATATTGAGGCCTGTCTGTAAAGGCCTGTACTTTAAGAATTTAGGTGTATTCTTATCACTTGGCTAGTTAGAGGTATAAAAGAAAGAATCAAAATCACTGTCTGCCAGTGTAAGGTCCTTCTCTTACTGTGACAGTCTGAGGCCCTGTTCTTAGGCTAAGGCCTTTGGCTAAGCGACAGAGGCAGCCATAAGCTGGGAAGCGACCGGTCACATCCTCACATTCCAAACTAGTCACATTGAAAGAAGGTGCTATTGGGCTGTCAGGCACTATCAGGACAGGATTGTATTCCTATCACCTCCAGAGAAAGGGAAGTGCCTAGAAAATGTAAAAGGAAACTTAGTTTGATAGCATCCTGTCTGGCAAGAACTCACTTATCAATAGCTGGGATGTGAAATCCTCACTTCTGTATTGTTTTGTCATTATAGTTCCCACTTTGCTATTGTTTGTCTGTATAATCTCTGTCTGGTTCTGTGATTGTTTCTGTCTGCTGTATAATTAATTTTGCTGGGTGTAATCTAATTATTGTGGTGGGATATAATTGGTTAGCTAATCATGTTACAATATGTTAGGATTGGTTAGTTAAATTTCAGTAGAATGATTGGTTAAGGTATAGCTAAGAATATTACTATATAAATTAGGGGCAAACAGGAAATAAGCTGGGATTCAAAAATAAGGAAAAAGGAACTTGTATTTAAGCTTGCTGGAAGTTCACCCCAATAAACTTCGAATTGTTTGCACCTTCGGACTTCGGGTATTGTTGCTCTCTGTTCATGCGAGAAGGACCAGGGAAGTGGGAGAGTGAAGGAATAAGCTCTCTAACATCTTGGTGCCGGGACTTGGATACATCGCATTGGATAGGTGAGTGGCAGCCTGTAAGTCCCCCTCCCCAACAGTCCGTGCAGCTGCTTGGAGGGGGTATGGCGAACTCTCGTGATGGTAGTTGTGGGTTCTGGCAAGCTGGGGTAACGGATTTTTTGAACAAATGGATAAGGAAGAATCAGGGCCCATACCAGGTGCAGGGGTTCACCTGGGATGAGATTGAGAAGGAGATGGGAGAGGTTTTGGGAGACCCCAAGGGAAAGGAGTGTAGGAAAAAGGGAATGGTATTACAAGGTTTGTGTGCTGGGATGGCATACTGGGTAAAAAGGGAAGCTGATCTCCTCCAACACATTAAGGATTTGGAGGGGATTGTGGATCAGCAAGGGATTTTAACAGAAAAATCTGTGTTAGCAGTAGAGGTAGCGGATTTGAAGGCACGGGATGCTGCATGGACAGAGGAGTCTTGTGAGGCAATCTGGAGAGAGAGGGACGAACTGTTGGGGAGAGTAGGAGACTTAGAGGAGTAATTGTATCATTGCAAACATGGGGGCAATGGACTTGGGGACCCCAAGCCATCCGCCCCACTAATGGAACTGAAGGAGACACCTCCACCACCCTACCCTGAAAAAACACTGTACCCACCACTGCCGGTGGATGTTGTAAGCCGGCGATCCACAGTTACAGCCCCTGCGAGAGAGGCTACCCGGGAGGAACTGCAGGAAGCAGGAATAGTGGCCCCGGTTGCAGGGTGGGGGGACCATGCCCCACAAGTAGTAGAACAGGCAGAAATCCGCCCCTTGTCCCTGAAGGACCGGGAGGCAGTACTGGGCCGTTTGGGAAAGGTACCCCGGAATGATTGGGATCAGTTTGTGCTGTGGCTAGTGGAGGTGGGCAGGGAGATGGTGGGTCTAACTCGTGAGGAGCAGGTGATCTTATGGCGTAGTCTTTTGGGACGAGGTACCTTGGGAATCGATGTGGCAGGAGTGGCACACCCATTTCTAATCCCCGGACAGGTGGCAAAACACTTGTTTGGGCTGTACTCTTGTACTGCGGGGATGAATAAGATGAAGCGAATCCCTGGGGAAACAGGGCGGGATACACTTAATCGCATACAGGCATGGGCACGGTGCTGGGTGGATCCCCTGGATGGTCCATGGGTGATGCCACAGGCAGGGGCACCGGGACCTGGTGGGGGTGTGGAGCAGGGTAGGGGTGTGGAATTGCTGGAGAAATGGTTGGAGCTGAGCAATCCGCAGTTCGTGGGGCATTTAAGGTTGCAGCACCCTGAACTTGCTCCCAATCAGCTACCCCAGTTTCTGGAACAGGCAGATGTGTGGAGGCAGATGCATCAGGGGGAAGAGCCAGTCCATGCTATTACTGCGGGGGATCAATACAAGGTGGAAAGGAGTGGGTCAGCCTGGAGAGGAGGACGTAGAGGGAGAGTTCGTGGCTTTGGGAGGGTAGTCAGGGACGAGCGGGCAGCTATAGAGCAACAGATCCAGAGACTGCAGGCTAAACTGATTATCCACGATCTTACCAGATCAGGGGGAAAGTGGTCCCGGAGACCAAGGGACTGGGACTGCCTGAAATGCCAGACACACAATTTTGCATGGAGACAGGAATGTGTTCGGTGCCAGGACCCCCGGTCCCCCCATGAACCAGCGGGAGGGACAGAGGTGGGTGCTGCAACTTAGGGGTGCCCTGGGAGGCGTCCTGTCCATGTTCTCAGTTTAGGACGGGATGCATCTGGTCGCCCCACGCTCCAGGGGGCAATCGAAGGGAGTCCCATGAGGGATTTTTTTGATAGACACTGGAGCAGCCATCAGTTTAACCACATGGGGGCAGGGGAGACCCTCAGAAGGGACTGTGACAATTGTAGGGGCAACAGGAGGGGAGACACAGTTAACCCTGAGGCGGGGACAAATCAAAGGAATCTGGGGGGAAGGGGAGATTATGTGGGGTTGTAATGATATGCTTAATCTGTTGGGGGCAGGAGATTTACACAAACTGGGACTTGTACTGGATTTAGCCAATTGGGTGTGTTTACTGGGGCAAATGCAGGACGGTCAGGGCTATACCATTCCCATGGGGATAGCCACTATGACCATTAAAGCGGCACATGCCCTCCCACCACCCCCGGCTGGGTGGGAACACATCCCTGTGTGGGCGAAGGATAACCTGGATTGTGGTAGGGGCAGCATGGAAGTACTGATGGAGAGAAGGGACCCTCCCCCAAAGAAACAGTACCCTATTCCTCGGAAGGCATTGGCAGAGGTGGGGGCAACTATTGGGGAGTTGGAACAGAGGGGGCTGATTCGGGCAGTTGCATCCCCTTGTAATGCTGCTGTGTGGCCCGTGAGGAAGCCAAATGGTACCTGGCACCTCACTGTGGATTACAGGGCCCTAAATGCTCTGGCCAATTCGCCAGCCTCAGTGGTAGCAGCGTACCCTGAAATGTTGGCCCATATTGGACCCCAATTCCGAATTTTCACTGTTTTGGACATAGCTAATGGGTTTTGGTCTCTGCCACTAGCTACCTCGTGTCAGTATAAAACTGCATTCACATGGGAGGGCAGACAATTCTGCTGGACAGTCCTACCCCAGGGATATAGGGACTCCCCTGCAATTTTTCACAGATACATGAGACAGGCTCTGGAGGGGGTGGATTCAGCAAGGTGCGTACAATATGTAGACGACCTGTTGCTAATGTCAGGGACAGAGGAAGAAGACAGGGAACTAACTGAGCAGGTCCTGCAAGCTTTGGCAAGAGCAGGATTGAAGGTCAACGGGAAAAGGCTCAGATAGGACAGACAAGAGTGACCTACTTAGGAGTGGAAGTGTCTCAGATGGGAAGGGAAATCGATAAGGGACGGGTGCAACTGATCCAGTCCCTGCCACTGCCTACGGATGTTAAAAGCTTGCAAAGTTTTCTGGGTCTAACTGGATTTTGCAGGGATTTTGTGGCCAATTATGCAGAAATAGCCCAGCCTCTATTTGACCTAACCTGAGCCTCAACTTGGGAATGGTCAGAAGAGTGTACTGAGGCAGTGAGAGTGCTAAAGGAAAACCTGACCAGTGCTCCAGTGCTGGCCTCCCCGGATGGGGAGAAATTCTTTTATCTGTATCCTTTGGTATTGGACACTACCATTGGTTGTGCATTAACACAGGAGTATGGAGCAAAGGACCGACCTGTGGCCTTTGCCTCTCGACTTTTGAGTGCTGTGGAATTGAAGTATGGATGGTGTGAAAAGGTGCTGTTGTGCTCCTACTGGGGGGTAGGGAAATTTAAATACCTTACAGGAATGCAGAAAGTAATAGTCCGATCTCATCATGACCCCCTGCGGCTGTTAAACATGCACACTATCTTACAGGGACAAGTGAGTGGGCAGCGTATTGCTAAATGGTTGCTGGCTCTACAGGCAGAAAACATTAAAGCAGAGGTGTTAAAGGAACCCACAGTCTGGGTAGCTGGATTACATCTGGCTGGCACCCCACACCAATGTGAAGCCAGCCCAGGTAAAACCCAACATCAGGTGTTTCGGGCGGCTAACCTCAATCAGGTAAAGGAGGGGACACTGGTATGGTTTTTGGATGGAAGTTATAGGTATCAAGGGGGACAGAAAACTGCAGGCTTAGCTGTTGTGGGAATCAGAGGAAATGAGACAGTCAGCACCATTGGTTTCTCACTAGAAGCAAAGTCAGCTCAGGAGGCAGAACTGGCAGCCTTGCTAACAGCTTTTAATGAAGTGGATCCCAAATCTGAGCCAGAATGTTGGGTGGTGGTAGATTCAGATTATGTATTTCGTGGTACCACATTAATGCTGAGAGGGTGGGCGGATAATCATTTCAGGGCAACAGACGGCTCCACAATCAAGCACGCTACCTGGTGGAAGCGAGTGGAGGACCTCAGTCACTGTTTAACACGGATCAATGTGGTAAAGGTAAAGGCGCACAAGAAAACAGGACCCCTAAGCAAAGGAAACAATCTGGCTGATGTAGAGGCCAGGCGGGCTGCAACAGAGGCACCCCCATGGCCCTGGGAGCCAGAAGAGAGTGTGCCTATAGCAGTGATAACAAGAAGCGGGGTAGATACAGATCGGGGAGGGCGAATTCGAGAGTTGCAGGAATCTGACCCAGGACTGGAAGGCCTCATGAAACTTGGGGACAGGCATGTGCCAAAGGTGGAACTAATGGAAGGGATTTGGTGTGTCTTAACAACTGAGGGACCGGTAATGTTGTGCCCTCAGGGAAGTCGGACGGCTTTCTTAAGCTGGGTGCATGGAAGCTTGGCAGGGGGACACCCTGGGTTTGAGGAGGCACTGGGAACTTTAAAAAGGTTGTGCTGGTGGCCAGGAATGGCAGCTGATTTAAAATAACATCTGGAACGTTGTTTGGACTGTGCCAGGCACAGCCCACCTCACAAGGTGCTAAGGGGAGAATTAATGAGACAAGCCCCAAGGGGACCATGGGAAAGAATACAGATTGATTACACAGGACCCCTACCACCAGATCACAGGAAAAACCGATTCATGTTGGTGGTAGTGGATGCTTTCAGCCGATGGGTGGAAGCTTTCCCCACAAAGTATCAAACTGCCCGGGTAACTGCTGCAATACTGATAAATGAGGTATTCACTCGCTGGGGGGTCCCAAAGGTGATTGACTCAGACCAAGGAGCTGCTTTTCGGTCAGATCTGTTAGGGGAGCTATCAGCCCGCACTGGAATCACACAGTTGTTCCATATTGCTTATCACCCCCAGGCTGCGGGGCAGGTGGAACGCATGAACCGCACCATTAAAAGTGAGCTAAGAAAGGGAGTGGAAATCGGAGGAAAAAACTGGTCACAGTTACTGCCCTTTGTCTTAATGAGAATAAGGGCCCGAGAATCAAAGGGCACAGGATTTTCTCCATATGAAGCTCTTATGGGAAGGCCTATGGAACGGTGGGAAAATCTACTTACCTTAGTACCTGGGGAAGTCACTACACATGGCTTAACACAAGAATGGATTTTAACTTTAATCGAACATGTAAAACAAGTACAGCAGGCGGTGGCCTGGCGAGACGAGCAAGGAGCAGCAAGAGTCAAAGCATGGTATGACCTGCCTGGGGAGCGTAATCTACCCATGGTGGGAGATCTAGTGATGTACAAGATTCCAGGTCAACACCATCCATTCCCAGCTCCTAAATGGAAGGGCCCCTATCTTGTCCTTGACCAATTAGGGCCCAGTCTGCTATTACTGGGTACAGAGAATGGAGGATGGGAGTGGGTTCACTGCACACAAATAAAAAGGTACAAACAGGGGATTGGGAAAGGGGACGTGTAAATTTTGTTGTGTGTGTATTACAGGTTAATTCAAAAAGGAGAAAAGGATGAAAATTCCCTGGCCCTGGATGGAACAATTACTAGTGCTAATCACAATTGTCACATTTACAAATTCTATTCAGATCCCACGATGTGAAGTGTCAAAAGGAGGAAACACATGGACGGCTACACATGCAACCTGTGGTAATAAAGCTAATGAAGACTATGAGAATCTCCCCATAGAAAGATGTACCACTAATACGCCAACAGGAATTTGGCAGTGTCGGTATATGGATTAGGTGGGGGAATCCCAACCAGGTGGAGAATATCAAATTTATCAGGAAATATCGCATGGTACTCCCTGGGTGCTGCCATGATTAACGATAGTGGAAAACACAGTTACCCAGCTATGTGGTTTGTTACAGAGGGTCCAAAGAATATAACCCTCTGGTCTCCTGGAGCAAATGAACCCTCTTGGGAAAATAGGGCCCCACATTTAGGGTGTGATGTTACCATATGTAACCACAATGGTACTTCCATGGAAGATAATCCCCGAAGGTGTGATTGTTATGTACATATTACATTAGGCGTAAAATCCCCTTTGGGACGCTGGGTGTATGATGAGTTAACCATTTTACAGAATGTAACCCTACAGGTGACATGGATGCCAAGTTGGAAGAATCCAAATTTAAAGTGGCCACAGCCTGGAGCCAAGAATATTCCCCGACGAGCAAATGTCTGGGAGCCATTGTGGGAGCAGGTGCAGCCAGCACTTTTTAACATGTCCTTTCACTCTATTACATGGGTGGTACGCCCCAAGGAATGGTGGGTGGACCAAATCCATCCTAATTGTAGTATGTACATAAAAGGATTGAAACAACAATTCAATGCATGGGTGAGGGGACACACCTGGAATCGTCGTCGGAAAAGGGGATTGTGGGCAGCTGGGAACACTATGCTGGGTACATGGAATCTGCGGGACGAGTGGGTAACCAAACAATTAGTAAGCCAAAATGTGAAATTTCAACAACAAATTAATGAATTAATGGCACAGCAACTATCAGCAGTTGCCACAGGGTGGACGACAGCAGTCGAGGTAAACTTGCAGTTAACTCATTGGGTAGGGGACCTGGTGACATGGGTAGAGGATGGCTTCAGAAGACTAACATGGGGAGAAGTGTGCGTAGGTATTCAAAATGCTCAGTTAATAATGTTAATGGATATTATGAGAGATGCTTGGTCAGAACAATGGCCTTCAGTATTAAATCGGGAGGCTAGCCCATATCTATCTACAATTGCAAAAACATGCCCATCTACCTGGAAAATAACATCTCCGACCTGTGGGGACAGTTCTTGTGTAATTGTTACTATGATACCATGGGAAGGAAATGCAAATAAGGTGGTTCCCTTGAAACCTATGGGAGTAAGTAGGGAAGGGGGAGCACGTTGGGAGCCACTAGGGAATAGGTGGGGGGGGTGGAATGGGGTAAATTGGACTGTCATCACATTAAGCAGTTGTATATCCAGAGGAGGAATATGGATGTGCCCCTCTCCTATGACTATGGAGGAGCAGGATCAATGGCCTATTGCAAAGGGGGGGCATTTAGGGGTAATGTATATGGGGTACGGTGTATTCTGTTGGGAATGTATGCAATCCTCCAATATAACACTAGGAGGCAAAATCCTTCCAGTGTATGACAAAATTATGAACTTCTATACACTGCCACCTGGACTATGGTGCCCCAATGGATCAGTGGACTTAATCGTTGTAAACAATCGAACCAGCACCTACTACCACATACCGTACCAAGTAGTTGAATTGGTTTGGACAATACCAGATTTCACTGTGGATATTCAATGGACACACAATATGGACAAAAGTACACAAAGATTACAAGAGTAACTTGCTGCAAGCGCCAACAGTTGGACACACTTACAATACACACTACAGGATGGCGCTGACAAAATTTTAACCTTATCAAAGGAGGAGAAGCAGTGTTTTTGGTGGTGGCCAGGATGTTGGACCATAGTGCAGTGGTCAGGACTCTCGGTGTTGCTGTGGATTATCATAGCAGCTGGTGTATTGTTAACTATGTGTGTGTTACATTGCATATGGAAACGATCAAGGGGGGCACAACCCCCTAGAGAACAGCCACTAATTATAACCTATAAGTAATGTAGTAAGCCCCCCCGCAAGTGTACTAGACAACCCGGACCCAACCTTCTCGGGCCCACTATACTGGGAAGTCTGGAACACTAATTGGAATAGGTGTAGTATGCCCGTACAAGAGAAGATGCAGGGCATGGTACTACACAAGGGGCAGTGGGACAGATGGAGCATCGACACCTTCCACCTTGATGCCTGGCCCTATCAGGAAATGTGTCGCCATATGTCCTATGCTTTTCCAGGGACACGTGGGCAGGAGGATCCCTGTTACGAATTACACCTGGTAGGACACGCACACATGTGCTACGAATTACACCTGGTAGGACACGCACACATGTGCTACGAATTACACCTGATAGGACACGCACACAAGTGCTACGAATTACACCTTGTTAGGACACGCACACAAGTGCTGCGAATTATACCTGATAGGACACGCACAGTTCGAATCTAGGCTGAGGCACAGAAATAAAGTCCACAACTGCAGAGTTCCCAAAAGGCACTAAGTTTATTACGCTCGAGCGTGGTGCCCTCCTGCTAGCCAGGAGGGGACCCTGAATACAGATTATACAAAGGTTATATACTTTTTAGCAAAGCATGTTGCCCTCGTGCATCGAAAACCTTAGCCAATAAACAAACCCTTGTCTTATCTACCACCTATCCCTGCTTGGTGCATTCCTCGTGCTATACCAGTATGTTAATTATACAGCATGGTCCTAAAGCCATGCATCAGTAACTTTTATTATCAGGATGGGAGGCCTCACATCAAGGCCAAGAGACAGGGAGTCAGAGGCTGACAAAAACCAGATACTGCAAATCAAGGCAGGCTGGAGACAAGGAGGAGGATTTTCACACGGATTCGGTATCTAAGGATTACTCCTCCTGGTGTATGATGTGCTGGCATTTAGACAATGGTGGGCCCCAAACCAAAATGGAGTCACATGTGCTAACTTTTCTTAACAATCCCAAAAGAAAAAGAAAAAAAAAGGGGTGGAGTGTTAGGATATAGATATTCAGGCCTGTCTGTAAAGGCCTGTCACTTTAAGAATTTAGGTGTATTCTTATCACTTGGCTAGTTAGAGGTATAAAAGAAAGAATCAAAATCACTGTCTGCCAGTGTAAGGTCCTTCTCTTACTGTGACAGTCTGAGGCCCTGTTCTTAGGCTAAGGCCTTTGGCTAAGCGACAGAGGCAGCCATAAGCTGGGAAGCAACCGGTCACATCCTCACATTCCAAACTAGTCACATTGAAAGAAGGTGCTATTGGGCTGTCAGGCACTATCAGGACAGGATTGTATTCCTATCACCTCCAGAGAAAGGGAAGTGCCTAGAAAATGTAAAAGGAAACTTAGTTTGATAGCATCCTGTCTGGCAAGAACTCACTTATCAATAGCTGGGATGTGAAATCCTCACTTCTGTATTGTTTTGTCATTATAGTTCCCACTTTGCTATTGTTTGTCTGTATAATCTCTGTCTGGTTCTGTGATTGTTTCTGTCTGCTGTATAATTAATTTTGCTGGGTGTAATCTAATTATTGTGGTGGGATGTAATTGGTTAGCTAATCATGTAACAATATGTTAGGATTGGTTAGTTAAATTTCAGTAGAATGATTGGTTAAGGTATAGCTAAGAATATTACTATATAAATTAGGGGCAAACAGGAAGTAAGTTGGGATTCGAAAATAAGGAAAAAGGAACTTGTATTTAAGCTTGCTGGAAGTTCACCCCAATGAACTTCGAATTGTTTGCACCTTCGGACTTCGGGTATTGTTGCTCTCTGTTCATGCGAGAAGGACCAGGGAAGGGGGAGAGTGAAGGACTAAGCTCTGTAACACTACATAACAGTCTCTAGTCCAGACAGGTGGTCGTCTGGGTCTGACAGGCCGTCTCTCAAGCCCCGGTTCCAGTGAAATGTCTTGTTGTGTTGGTACTATGGTGAAGTCATCCAATGCAGACTGGGTGTTGGCATAATCTCCTGTTGGTGCATAGGCAGGTGCAAGATAAGAAGCATTCCATACCCGCCCATCAGAAAGTCGATAGGTGTAAGGTCCCTTCTTCTCTATGATTTTAAGAGGAGCTGTGAATTTATGGTCCCCTTTGCATAAAATGCCAGGTTTTCGTATTCTAACGAAGGAACTACACTCAAACTTTGGTTCCTTAGCACCCCGCTGCTTGTCTGTGAAAGCCTTAGACTTTGCTGGGTTCTGTTCTACTGTTTTTCTCACATCATCCTCATTTGGGGCATCAGGTTGTGCCTTTAACAATCCAGCAATGTTCAGTTTAGTATTCATCTGTTTCCCATGCAGTAACTCTGCGGGTGATCTTTGCATTGTGGCATGTCCTGTAGCCCGGTATGCTTGCAAGAAATCAGTAGTGAAGGGTATCCACAATCGCCCTTCCAGTTTAGCCGTTTGCAAACTCTTTCAAACTTCTGTTAAACCGTTCAATTTCCCCATTGGCTTGAGGGTAATATAGGGATGACCTTCTGTGTAAAATGTTCCTCTGTGCTAGAAAAGTTTCAAACTCCAGGGAAGTAAATTGACTACCATTATCTGAAACCAGTTCTTTGGGGTTACCTTCCCTGCTAAAAACTGAAGAGAGGAACTTAATTACTGTAGCAGAAGAGATTTGCGATGTAAACGCTACCTCAGGCCATTTACTGAAATAGTCTATTAAAGTGATGACATAATGGCAGTCAATAGGAGCAGTATCAAAGAGTCCTAAAATGTCAATTGCCACTTTTTCCCATGCAGATTCAGGAAGAGGTACATGTCACTGCTGCCTTATCATGCATTTGGCAAGTGACACAGGATTTTATGAGTGCTTCAGTTTGAGAGTCCATCCCTGGCCACCAATACAGATCCCATAGTCGTTGTTTGGTTCGGACAATTCCTTGATGAGTATCATGTGCCAGGTGTATGAGTTTTGACTGTAATTCTTCTGGCACAAGGAACTGTGTGTACCTTACAGCACACAGCCATCAAACAAAGAAAGCTCATCCCGAACTCTAAAATAAGGCAGCAACACTGGGTCAAAGTTTTTAGGGTGACTGGGCCATCTCTTTGTCAGAAATTCCCATAGTTTTTGTTGAATTGGACACGCTGAACAAGCAGCTTGAAATTGTTCTCTTGTAACTGCAGTGAGAGTGCTTGTAATAAGTACAACTACTACATCCTCATCCTCCGGTGGACCATCTGGTGAAGGCAAAGGCAGGCGAGAAAGGCAGTCAGCGACCACATTTTGGTTTCCAGGCTTATATTCCAGTTCTTCATTGAAAGAGAGTAGTCTTGCAGACCATCGAGCAATACGGTATGCTGCTCTTCCCAGTCCTTTCGTGGTGAGCAATGTCGTCAAAGGGCTATGGTCTGTGTGCAACTTGAACATGCGGCCCCACAGGTAAGTTCTCCATTTTTCAATAGCCCAGACACAAGCAAGTGCTTCTTTTTCGACTGTAGAATATTTTCTCTCAGCATTACTTAGTGTCCTTGAAGCAAATGCAACAGTCCTCTCTGTGTTGTCCTCATGCAGTTGTGTGAGAACAGCCCCAAGTCCATAATCAGAAGCATCAGTAGTTACAACTGTGGGCAATACAGGACTGAATAGTGCAAGTACTGGACTATGTACAATCAAGTCTTTCACCGTTTCGAAACTAGCTTGTGCATCTGTTGTCCACACTAAGGTTGAACTTCTCCCTAGTAATTCCCATAACTGTTCAATGACAGAAGCATAACTGGGAATGAATTTTGCATACCAGGAGGTAAGACCCAAGAAGGAATGTAAGAAGGAATTTGTAATTTTGCAAATCTGTTGGAGGAGGAGCATTTGAAATTGCCAGGATATGATCTGGATCAGGTTTTAGTCCAGCCTGTGAAATTGTATGCCCCAGAAAGGAGAGTTCAGTTTGCCTAAATTTGCATTTGGACCTATTGAGCTGGAGGCCTGCTGTGCTGATGCAGTTTAGTACAGACTGCAGGTTATTGTCCTGCTCCTCAGAAGTATTTCCAAACATGATAATATCATCCAGATAGCACTGAACTCCATGTTGATTCTTCAGAATCAATGACAATTTTTTGAAAGGCACTTGGGGCAGATTTGAGACCGTATGGAACACGTTTAAAACAAAATAGTCCTTCATGTGTAATAAATAGTGTAATAAATAGTCCTTCATGTGTAATAAATGCTGTGAGGTCTCTGCTATCTTCATGCAACATAACCTGGTGGCATAGTCCTTCATGTGTAATAAATATAGTGTAATAAATAGTCCTTCATGTGTAATAAATGCTGTGAGGTCTCTGCTATCTTCATGCAACATAACCTGGTGGCATGCGCTCTGCAAATCAAGAGTAGAAAACATCTTTGCTCCATGGAGTTCTGCAAATATTTCTTCTATGTGAGGAAGAGGATGGCTGTCAATCACAATAGCTTTATTTGGCTCCCTTAAGTCCACACAAAGGCGAATGCCTCCACCCTTCTTCTGCGTCACTACTATAGGTGAAATCCATTCCGAGGAGTCGATCTCTTCAATAATGTCCTTTTGAACAAGTTTTCTAACTTCCTCTGAAACAGCTTCCCTGACTGAAAATGGTAAGCGCCATAACTTCTGTCGTACAGGCATCACATTATTCCGCATTTTACCTTTATGCAGAAACCCATAAGCACAGCTGAGTTTCTCCTCAACCTGGTGTTGGGTCCCAGCTGAAATTGGTGTGTGTACCACAAGAGTGCTTTGCTGAGGAAGATCAATTCGTCCATTAACTACCCTGAGATTTAAAACAGTCAATAAATCTCTGCCAAGGATAGGAGTGCCTTTGTGGACAATGTAGAACTCTGAAGTTACACAGCAATCACCAAAAGTAACTATTACTGGCAGGCAGCCATGTACTGGAATATGGTTTTTCAAATAGCACACCAAGCGAAGTTTGGTTTCAATAAGAGGCACATCTTTAAAGTAATGCAGAATGATGGAATCAGGTAGTATAGATACTGCTGAGCCAGTGTCCAACATTAGCTGAATAGAGTATGGTTTGCCTGAGGGTATGGCGGAAACATTTACAGTGCACTTTATCTGTTCTGGAATATGTGCAGTAGTGATTTTGTCCACGCTCAGCACAGTAACATCTGGTATTGTAACTGCATACATCTGTTGATTGAACTGGCTACGGCGACATACTTTTAAAAAAATGTCTAATCTTTTTGCAATGATTGCACTGAGCTACTTTTGCCGGACATCCTGTGTAGCTTGCAAGGTGTTGTGGGGATCCACAGCAAAAGCATGCTTTTACTGTATTTTGAATTTGCTGATTCGGTGGCTTTTCATTAGTTTTCCTCTTGCAATTGTGTGTCTGCAGTGGTAGTGAACTTTTCTGCAAAGGAGTCACAGCCTGGACAGTGCCTCCTGTACCCATGCTCATTATTTTGGCTTCAGCTGTAGCTGACTCAATCTGAGTAGCAATGGTTATTGCTTTTTCTAGTGTAAGTTGTGGTTCTAGAAGTAAGTGTTCTCTTACGTGAAGCATGGTTGTTTTCTCAATGAGCTGGTCTCTAATCATCTCATCTGCCATATTCCCAAAGTCACAACTTACAATCAGACTCCTCAGGGAAGCAATATACTGCATAATAGTTCTCCCTGGTTTCTGCTCATGCTGGCGAAATCTGTAGCGATTAGCTACTACATTCACTTTTGGCACAAAAGTGCAGTCTCATATTTATCATCTGCAAGGGGAAAAGTGTAAAATATATGCTGCCCTTTTGCTCCAAGGCAGTGGATTAGTAGATCATGCTTTCTTACTTCAGAAATCTCTGTATTACTGATTGCAAGCAGATAAGTCTCAAGCATATGGATCCAGGTAGTAAAAGCAATTGGAGGCTCACCTGGGCTTTGCAGAAAGGGTGCAGGTGGGTTCAGAGGCAGAAGATCCATCCTCATTGCCAAAATGTTGTAGCAACCAGGCAAGGTACTAACAAGCTTCAACAGGACTTTATTTTCAAAGTGGAAACCTGTTTACCAAGCTACTGCTGCGCCCTCCGTAGCTCTCTCCCAGCCTCTCAACTCCTCCCCCATCCTTCCTGTTTCTTGTGCTTTCAGACTCCCAACAGCCAGTGCTCCCAATTCTAATAATTACAAGCAACATCTAAACACCACAGAACTCTGGCAGAGGAGTGAGGGAGGTGATCATCCTCTTTGGAGTCCAACACTTAATGGATGATCTTGCACCACTGAAATTAATAGGAGTTTCTCCACAGATATCAGTGGGAACCTGAACAGGGCCTCAAAGCACTGTTCAAGTTACCTTTACTCAATAGCCTCTCAGCACCATTAATCATCAAATATAATATTTTGGCACTCCCTTTTAATTTTTATTCCTGTCAACACATTATTCCAGAATGCAATCTGTGTGTGCCAGAATTATCCACAATAGCAAAAACCTCAAACCTGTACTTCTCTTCCTCAGAATCAGGAAGTGGAACATTTGTTTGTTAAAGCCCTAAGGAAGGACAGTGTTGTCAAAAACTTTGACTAATAATGTTTTACCTTCCAAATAAAAATTACTTGCAAGTACCAGGCCAGATTCATCCCTGGAGTAACTCCACTGACATCAATAGAGTTAAGTAATTCCATTGATGTCAATGGAATTACTCCCAGGGTGAATTTATCCCATTCAGAAAGTACAAGAGGAGCCACTGAGGTGTGCAACATCATTGCTTGCCTGTGTTTTTAGAGGCAGAATTCAAATGATTTCTGTAGAAAGACCACCAGCGTATAGTAAGTATTCTGATGCTAATATCAATTAAGGAGAAACGGAACTTTATTCTACTGATATCCTGCAAGGTTAGGAAACCAATATGCAGCAAAGAAGTGTGGAAACATTTTAATATGACTCGCAAGATCAAAAAGGTCCTGAGCTCTTGATTATAAGGCATATACACTATCTGTGGCATTTGTACACCTCAGGGCTTGTCTACACTACCGCTTAAGTCAATGTAATTTACATCACTCAGGGGTGTGAAAAAACCACCCCCTGAACAACGTAAGTTACATCGACTTAAACCACACTATGTTGGCAGGAGATGCTCTCCTGCCAACATAGTTTCTGCCTCTCATTGAGGTGGAGTAATTACGTTGATGGGAGAGCGCTCTCTCGTCGACATAGCATGTCTTCCCCATACGCACTATATTGGTGCAGTAGCACAAGTCTAGCACAGTAGTGAAGACAAGACTTTAGTGCATAGTTGGAACCACTTCTTATTTTCCTTTTGTCTGCTGGTGACTGGAGAATGCAATTCTAGCACAATTGTGCAATCTCAAATATTCTGGGATCAAGTCAAACTGCTCCCCAAAATGGCCCAGTGCACAAATAGCTCAAAGCTGCTGCTATTCAAAATCTTCACCATACTTCAATCTAAAGACCTGAAACATGGGGTTTTGCAGCCAGGTCTCTCAGTGTCACAGTGCTGGGATTTCAAGACTGCAAAATACCACGGGATCCTGCAAACCTAGGATTGCTTATTATTGTTGTTTTGTACTGGGTTTCATTCATGCAGGTGACCCTGGCAAAGTCAAACACTAACATTTTAGAGTGTGGCATGAGTATTCCTTTTCGTGGTTGCTATTGTCCTTCTCAAAGGTAGTCTTCCATTATATAATAATTTCACTCTGTTTAGTCAAAAAAAATCTTGTTTTTATTATAATCAAACAAATAAATATGGAAAATAGTATTGTTACCTGTGTTACCTGAACTAGGTCTGTACATAACACTCCTGACTCTGTACTCCTTTGAATGGATTTTGACAGTACCTTTTGATTTTAAGTGAAATGATTATTTCAGTTAATCTCTCAAGTGGAAAAAAAAAATCCCTCTTGTGCAGAGGACCAGCACCACTCACACCCTCAAAATAAAACTCAAAGAGTACAGAAGGTTTTCTCATGTAAATGGGTGAATTTTAGCCTGAGCAAACTAAAATTCAGCTCACAAGCCCTGTATATGGATATAAACTTTAATTTTTAATGTAATTGTTTTGCTTACCAAATGTACACATTCACAAAGTTGGAAAAATCCCTGCTTTCCTCGAAATGCACTGGAGTCAATGGAATTCCACCAGAAACAAATCTGGCTCAGAGGGATTAATAATGGTAATATACATTATGGTTTTGTAAGCAGGGTAGAAAAGATGGTGAAGGAAGGTCAAGCTCTAAGCCTCTGTAGTTGTACTTTTGATTATGAAACTGTGCTTTTCTCCCTGAAGACATGAAAATGGACTGTCCTCTTAAAAGCTGAAGTGTATAAACACATGGCATCAGAACAATGCCACAGATTCAAGAAATATGATTTCTATTGGGTCTCTAACTTAATTTAGTTTGCATCTCAGCATAAAATGTATATGTGTAAAGACTGTCATAAAGTGGTAAGATCGGAGAGACACCCAAGTAGCTGCAGGAGAAGTTTTGAAACAGCTGGAGACGTGAGAGCCAGGGTTCAGAAAGCTTTCCTTCTCTTGTGAATATGCAAGCTTTCCTTGGCATTTGCTCTTTTTGGTTTGGGGGATAAACAGATGGCACCATTTCTAAGTCCTCCTTTTGTCTACTGTCGTCATTCTGTGTTACATAATGTTCAGTTCACACAGATTGCATTGGCAAAGTAAACTCTTATAGCATGTTAGTATTAGTATGTGGTTTTTATTCTCCTGTTCCAGAATCATCTTTCATTATGACAGTCAGCAAATTAGTCTTACTTTCCTCCATTTTGTAGTCTTCTTATTCCAGTGCCTGGGAGATTTAAATCAGTTCAGGTATTTTAAATCACAGGCACTCTCACACCTGACTGCCTCCCAAAAACAACAATGAACTGAGATCCTCTCTACAGCCAGCAGCACTGCTTAATTTAACAAAGGCTACACTGAATATTTTGGGCAATTATAAAATTTACCATACAGCAATTAAAAGTGAGATTGCCAATGTTTTCAAAGGGTGAAGCTGGTTCTTTCAATACTACCCTTCACCAAATGGCTTTAAAATCTGAATATTAATATTACAATCACAGAGTCATCGCCCCCGCCCCCCTTGTGCTGAATTTAAAAAATGCCTATTGTTTGCCGTAGGCAATACAAAATCCCTATTGCTACTTTCCTGGAATTTAGACAAAAAAGGAATGGTAACAATCAGATTTTTAAAAATTAACTTGCAACTTTACCCGGCATCTTCGGCTTACCCAAGGAAGCCAGAAGTCATTGTTGCTAGAGAAAATAGTATGTCGTGGCAATCTAAACACTCCAGAAATATTTTCTGGTTACACAATTATTTAACAAAGTTAAAGACCAGAAAGGATTGTGAGGATACACTAGAAAGACAACCTAGGAAACTGGCCATTGCAATGGCAGATAAAATTCAATATTTCCAAATAGAAAGTGATGCACAAAACAAAGAGCCTAGCTCTGCAGATTGCCGAGAATCCCTGAGGGACGAAAACTCTCAGCACCTCAGGGGATTGGTTCCTAAACCATCTGGATTAAATCCATCCCCACGCAGAGGGCTAGCACAAGATTTATACACAGCTGAAGACCCATTTTGGCCTGTTTTGAGAGTTTATACAGCTCTTCAATGGTGCATGGGCCTGACACTAACTTCCTAAACTGAGCTGAATTTTCCCATGTGAACACACTGATAGATTTTTTTTAAAGAT
Organism: Natator depressus; assembly: GCF_965152275.1. Taxonomy (NCBI): domain Eukaryota; kingdom Metazoa; phylum Chordata; order Testudines; family Cheloniidae; genus Natator; species Natator depressus. Next base: position 247,941,337 of record NC_134234.1, read on the forward strand.
GTTACTGTTAATTCAGACCCTAAGAATCACTGTGGGCAGCTCCATAAAAGAGTCTGCTTGATGTACTGCAGCAGTTAAATGATCAGGTAAAATGGGGTTTGTGCCCCATCCTATCCCTCAAAGAGAATTTAGATTGGGCCCATAGAGAATAATACAGATACATTATGATGCAGTTATACAAATCAATGGTACATTCTTATTTTTGTCACCTCATCTCAAAAACCATAGATCTAGAACAGGTTCAAGGAAAGTCAATGAAAATGCTCAGCGCTAGGGATCACAAGTGGGAAGAGAGGAACGATGGGAAGGAATGACTTAAGAGAACAAGGGCTTGATCCAAAACCTATCGAAATAAATGAGTCTTTGCACTGACTTCAACAAGCTTTGGATCAGGCCCTAAGACATGAGACGGCAGATGCTATATAGAAGTGAGAGCTCACCCTCTGGAGTTAGGAAGAACCCTCCCATCAATGGTATAGTACTGCACAGTTTGATGCACTATGGAGGTTTTGCACCTTCCCCTAAACATCCACTACTGGCCATTGTTGGAGAGAGGGCATTGGTCTAATTCCATATGGCCACTCAAGTTTTTTTCTCCCCGCCAAATGACAGAAAGGGGCCCAGGACAGAACCCTGTGGGACACCCCCCAAAAAGTGGGAGAATGGAGGACCCTTCAAATGAGCCACTGAAGGAAGCGTGTGTTCTTAGTGACTCTCTCCTTTCTCCCCATGCCCTGGGATGAGAGTTTAAAAAGGGTGGCAATGTCTGGATAGTGAGTGGTGTCTTGTTTTGTGATAGATGCTCCATTCGCAGGCAGTGAATTCTCTCTCCTGGATGAGACTCAGCAGTGCATGCAAGTCTCTCACACAGGACACCACTAGAAGGAAAGCAGAAACTCCAGATATTCTTCACTGGCAATTTAAAAAAGGCAATAATGGGCCAAACCCTCAGCTGGGGTTAAACTACAAACTTCTACTGAATTCAGTGGACTTACACCAATTTATATCAACAGAGAATCTGCTCAGTGTTTTCAAAAATTGCCACTGCTAATACCAAGTGGCAGGAAGAGCCGCAAGGCACTTGGCCCTGGGCCAGATAATGAATAACAAGGCCCTAGGATGACCCTTTGACACAGTTACCCAAAGGATGGAGAACTTCCAACAGCAGAGGCTGCACAAGTGGCAGCAGCTTTTCAGACCAAGCAGTACCAGGCTGTGTTAGAATGTGTTCTTGCCATGTATTCCGTTCACTCACACAAATCTATGGAATGTATCATCAGTTCCTACGTGCAGTGCGCAGGTAGTGGCCATATCTAGACTATTGACAACCCGTCATTTAATATAAAATGTTGCAAAAATGACCTCCTGATCGGTGTGTGGTTTTGAATGTTCATTAATGCTCATGTTCAAGTCATTGCTAGATTATTGCGATTTGTTCTCAGGAGTTTTTGATCACAAAGATTCAGTTTCTTCAGAAGGCAGTAGCCCACATACTTGCAGATACCAGAGCGCTCAGTGTATACATGTATGATCTCCTATGGGGAGGTTGTTGTAAAGTTTCATAATGTTTTGAAAATTCTATTTTTAAGGTTTATACAGGATCTTCCCCAACATGTGGGGGTGGGTGACTGTTTTTCAGCATCTAGTTATACTCATTTTCAGTGTTTATTTTTTGGCTCCTTTTTTGTCTTGCAACTTCCTCAAAAAACTGGGTGGGCTTTCTTTATCTGAATATTAAATGTATGCAGAAACAAGCTGTTGCATTAGTAATGAAAATATAAATACAAAAACTGTTTTCAATCTCATTTACTGTTTACCACCTGCATTCCAACACAGTACACAAACACACACACAAAGCTTACTTTGCTGCTGCTATTTACAATTACATATGAACTGCGGAGACGATAAACAGGAAGTGGTACAGGGTGCAATTTACAGCGGACATCGTGAACAACAAAAATTCCAATGAAAATTCCTTTAAAAGAGCCTTGCCATTTTTGGTCACTTTTTCCAGTAGGGTTTTTTGTTTTGTTTTTAAAACTATTTCTTAAGAAAAAGAATGTTGCAATTGGTGTAATTTTATTGGATGGTTCTGATTTAAACTGAAAACCAAGATCCTTAAATAAGCTGGATTGATCTGCTCTTATCTTATGCTCTTGCTGTTTCAGAACTAGCTGGTTACTTCTATTTGTCCTAAATTATAATCTTGTGGTGATGGGAACTAGAGTTTTCTGTAAATAACCCCCTTGAGTTGGAATGCACTTTCCATTACAGTTTGCAATGCTCAATCCTTGTCACTATTTCATGTTTGCTGCTTCTTTTAATTCTTCTTAATTATTGTTTACATTCATGCTTGTATAGTCATTTTTCTGGAAGGATACTGTAAAATACTACTCTGCTACTGAATGCTATACTAAGCACACTGTTTAGATATGTGCAAAAATTTGTGATTTCTTTGTCCCTATTTGAAGCCACAAGTCAAATACCACGCATATGCTATTGGCCAGGTGCCATATGTTGGATTTTTTTTTAATGCGGAATGTACAGCCACTAACACATCTGTCTTTCCACACAGAAAGAGAAGATTTGTTTCCATAGGCTGAAATGTTTCTGAGTCATCCATAAGTACTTAAATGTAGCTGGAAATTGGCAGAATATGATTGGTCTCTTCTGTTAAGTAGGCCATCTGCATGTATTGTATTCCAAAACAAGGTCATGGGAAGGAAAGTTATGAAGTGAGAAATTGCTTGTGTTAAGTTTAAAGTGCTCAAAGAACAAGTATTGTTTTAAGAACAAAATTAGTTACTCTGCCATTACATCAAGTCTTACCAGGCTCCTCTTTATTCAAAAAGCTGGTGCTGTTATTTAATAAGTTGGAGCAAGCAGTAAATTCCATTGTTCTTCAGAGGCTGTGGTTTGATCCCCAACACCAAATTATTTTGATTATTGAGTTGGCATATACCGTAAAACATTCCTAAATCAGTAGACGGATTCTGAAAAGACAGCTTGTAGCTTTAAAGTCTCTTCCAAATTAATGAGTTCCTTATGGATGATAATGCCATAGCTGTGAGAGGGGATGAAGAACCAGGAAGAACTGTGCACTTTTAACACAATCACTCTGTTAAAATTGATTTTTTGTTATGGAGAAGGAATAGAAGACACAACAGAGTGCTTAAAATTTAGCATCAACAATAAGACAAGTTCTCACAATCAGTACTCGTGGGGGAATTCTGCACCAAAAAATTAAAAATTCTGCAACAAAAAATTAAAAATTCTGCAACAAAAAATTAAAATTTTGCAAAATGTTGCAGATTTTATTTGTCAAAACAACACAATACAATCACACCAGTTTCAATTATTTTTGGTCATTTATTTCAAAATATCTGTCAAAAGATTCAGCAACTGTTTTTTGACAAAAAATTCCTTACTAGGCATATTAATACAGAACTCTGAATAATAATTAATTTAAACTACAATGGAGAATTGTATTTCCCGCACCTCTCAGAAGCAGTGCAAAGGCTTGAGGGAGTCAGGGGTAATGGAGGAACTGTGGGAGAGGGGAGTAAATTGCTGAGAAGGAGCCTGGGTGTGAACTTGGAGGGTTGTTGGGTATGGGTGGGAAAAGTATGGAACAGGTTGCTTTGGGGGGTGGGGAGGAATTGTTAGGGAGCTTCCCCCATGCAGACCCTGGCTGACCCCTAACCTCTCCCATTCAGTCAGGCACATCTGCCCCTGTCCCCATGTGTCTCTGTGCCCCCAACAGCCACTCCCCTGTCCCTATGTAGCTCTGTACCCCCTTCCCCTCACCATGTAGCCCTGTGCCTCCACTTCCATTCAACCCTTGCCCTAGTCTGTCCTCCCCCACTAACCCTTCTGAGCCGCTGTCTGAACTCCCCAGCACCCAACACAGTCTGTCTCCCATAGCCCCTGTCTCCTGACCTAGCCAGACAGGCACTGTGAAGGGGGCAGGCTCTTTCTCTTCCCTCACTGGCAGGGAGCTGCTGCTGTGTTCAATCACCACAGCTCCCTCTGGTGGGCAAAAGGAGGAACTGCAGCAACATTTGCAGAAGCTTTTTTCTTCACATCCTGTCCCTCGAGACTACTTGGCTCATCACAGACTCAGAAGGCATGTGGCATTGCATTAATCGTCTCTTCAAACTTTAAATCTAAAACAGGTGCCTCCGGTAAGAGAAGATCAGTTGAATCCATTCATCTAACAATAGAAACCAGCGTCGAAGCTGACACGAGTTTTGTGCTCATTTACAGACCACCAAAGGCTACGGTGTTAGAAAGAAGCTCCCTGATACCTTGTTGGCAATAGTGGTGAAATACCAGACAGATTTGCCAACATGGGAGATTGCAATATTATTGTTGATAAGACCACTGATGAAAAACCCAAGAAGTCACTTCCTCACTTGCCTCCCTAGGCTTTTTCCCAGATCATCTCCAGTCCAACCCACACAGCTGGTCATGCTCCAGACCTGGTCTTTTGATTAGATGTCAATATCCCAGCCATTGTCTTGGACAGATGATCATCATCAACTATCCGAGCCAACAAGAAAGACCCCTGATCCTGATTCAACCATGAAGACTCTTGGAGCCCAAATTCCAAAGCCTGCTAAAAGCCAGCATCTCTTCACCCACAGGACATGGTGCCAAGGATCTTGTGAATCACAATCACTGTGCTCTAGCCTCAAACATTGACAAACTGGCCCCCAAATAGTCCCTTCCTTCCTATTGCCAACACTGATCTTGGTTTTCAAACACGCTTTGCCAGATGAAGAGAGTGGGACAGAAACTTGAGCAGCAACAGCAGAAAACAAAGTCTGAAACAGACAGGTTGAAACAAAGAATTTCTCCAAGCCTATGCTGAAGCTATATTATAGGCCAAGGAAAGCCTCCTTTTAGCCTCCATTACAGATGCCAAACCCCACCGTAAGGAGCTACTCAGGATGGCAAACCACTTCTTTAACCCTGAAAGCCTACAGGTCATAACAGAACTGAGCACAAAGTACTGCAAAGAACTATCATCCTACTTTGCTGAAAGTAGGCATGTTTGGAAGGCTTCTCAAACAGGATGGATTTGCTCCCTCCATATCAGCCAGTAAACAGTCTGCTTGCATTTGGTACATTCACTCTACAAGAAGTATTGGTCATGGCCCAAGAGTCTGACACATGCCACTCTTGGTTTGTGAAAAGGTCATGAGCAACCGGTGTCACTCATGACTGAAACAGCCAATGCCTCACTCAGAGAAAGAATCTTCCCTTCTACCCTCAAACACACAATAAAGGGACCAACACTGAAGAAATTTACCCTGGATACACTGGATCTCGCCAACTGCCACCCACTATCCAATCTTTGATTTCTGAGCAAGCTCATAGAGAAGCTAGTCAAAGGCAAACTACAGACTCATTTAACTGAAGCCAGTGTCCTAGATATGACACAATCTGGATTCAGCCTATGACATGGGATGGAGACAGCGTTAGTGACATTGGTGGATGATCTCCCACTGTTGATGGCTGGAGGGCAGATGTCCATTCTCATCCTCCTCAACTGCAGCATTTGACATAGTCAATTATTAGAAACTGTTGTTCCACTAGAGAGAGGTGGCAGAGGTGCAGGGTTTGAGTACTTGCTGGAAGGATGCACCCAATGAGTAGCGATGCGAAATTGCACCTCTGCCACCAGACCTCACTTGTGGAGTCCCACAAGGATCCATTCTCCCTCTAGTCCTATTCAAGAGCTACATGCAGCCACTAGATGAACTGGTAAGCTGACATGCAGTCAAGTGCCGGCAATATGCAGATGATATACAGCTCTACGTATCCTTCACTACTGTCAAGGTTCCTCCCCCACTCTGAACGCTAGGGTACAGATGTGGGGACCTGCATGAAAACCTCCTAAGCTTATCTTTACCAGCTTAGGTCAAAAACTTCCCCAAGGTACAAAATATTCCACCCTTTGTCCTTGGATTGGCCGCTACCACCACCAAACAAATACTGGTTACTGGGGAAGAGCTGTTTGGAAACGTCTTTCCCCCCCAAATACTTCCCAAAACCTTGCACCCCACTTCCTGGACAAGGTTTGGTAGAAAGCCTCACCAATTTGCATAGGTGACCACAGACCCAAACCCTTGGATCTGAGAACAATGAAAAAGCATTCAGTTTTCTTACAAGAAGACTTTTAATAGAAATAGGAGTAAATAGAAGTAAATAAATCCCCTCTGTAAAATCAGGATGGTAGATACCTTACAGGGTAATTAGATTCAAAACACAGAGAATCCCTCTAGTCAAAACCTTAAGTTACAAAAAAGATACACAGACAGAAATAGTCATTCTATTCAGCACAATTCTTTTCTCAGCCATTTAAAGAAATCATAATCTAACGCATACCTAGCTAGATTACTTACTAAAAGTTCTAAGACTCCATTCCTGTTCTATCCCCGGCAAAAGCAGCATACCAACAGACACAGACCCTTTGTTTCTCTCCCTCCTCCCAGCTTTTGAAAGTATCTTGTCTCCTCATTGGTCATTTTGGTCAGGTGCCAGCGAGGTTACCTTTAGCTTCTTAACCCTGTACAGGTGAGAGGAGTTTTCCTCTGGCCAGGAGGGATTTTAAAGGGGTTTACCCTTCCCTTTATATTTATGACAACTACATACAACTACACTACTACCACTAACACGGCCCAGTGGTTGGATGAGATCAGCTCATAAATAAAGAACAGCTGGTTGAAACTGAACAAGATGGAGAGATGCTGGTGGGCAAATGAAAACATTTTGAGGAGTTTGCAGCCCTGGTGCAGACTCCTTTGGTTGAAGGTACACACCCACAATTGGCCAATTCAGTCTGTAGTTTAGGATAGGAGTGCTCCTGGGTTCTTCACTGACACTAAGCTCTTGCATAGCAGCATTTGCAAGTAACATTTTCTACCATCTCTATCTGGCAAAGGGACTCTGTCCCATCCTGGAGAATGATAACCTGGTTTCAAGTTATACATGCCTTTGTCACCTCCTGGCTGGACTATAGTAATGTAACATATCTGGGAGAACTTTCTCAAGAGCCAATATCAGCCTGTGGAACAAATGCCCACAGGCACTAAAGACCATTACAAACGACCCCACCTTTCACTCCAATTGCAAGGTGTACTTCTTTGATGGTGCTTTCTCTAATACAAACACAGAGTGGCATATGCATATTTTAAAAAAGCCTAACAAAACAAAATACATTACACTAGGGAGAGGAGGAGAGAAAGAATGTCAGATATTAGTCACAAGATTTGATACACTTACTGGAAGGCACTCAGATACTACAGTGATGTGGGCAGTATAAGACCTGTATAGAATAGAACTAGACATATTTTCTGGGAATTAGACAGCCATGCTTCTGGGTCTGATCCAAAGCCCATTCAAGTCAGTAAGTAACTATCTATGGACTTTGGATCAGGGCCTCACTCCTGACTATACATAAACCAAATTGAATCTCAGGTCTCCAGAGATGATAGGATTAACCACACTGTACATTCAAGATAGGAATGGCAATAGGCCTAATGGCAGAGCCCATTCTTTCTGAAACAAACACCTACTCTGAGCAAAAAACCAAGAACTAAAAAATTTTGTTTGTCTGTTTCCTGGACACAGGCCAACCAAGTAACGAGAAGTAAAATGTAAACTCCAAGAACTCTATGTGATACCGAGATTTGTTTGTTTATTTTTAGAACACAGAGAAAAAAGGGCAACTATCTTGTATATGAACTTTACAGTGTAAAATAAATATATAGCTAAGAAGCAATGAGGCCCACAAAACCAAAGCAACAGTTAGTTCAAAACTTGAGCAGAGGCACAGCTGTCACAGTGCTGACCTTGCATTCTTTGAATTTCAAAGCAAAACTTAAGTCCATCAATATTTTCATATCTGAGTAAATGGAAATAACCAGCCAGTACTGCAGATACTACATTTCATTTAAGGTCAGTATTGATTCAGAGGAGTGAAGTTCTGAACAGCCTTCCAAGGGAAGCAGTCGGGGCAAAAAACATAACTGGTTTCAAGACCGAGATTCATAAGTTTATGGAGGGGATGGTATGAGGACACGGCCTACAATGGCATGTAGCCCATCGGTGACTGCCAGCAGCAAATATCTCCAACAGCTAATGATGGGACACTAGATGGGGAGAGCTCTGAGTTACTACAGAGAATTCTTTCCCAGGTGTCTGGCTGATGGGTCTTGCCCACATGCTCATATTTGCCATATTTGGGGTCGGGAAGGAATTTTCCCCCAGGTCAGATTAGCAGAGACCCTAGGGGCTTTTCACCTTTATCTGCAGCATGTGCCACAGGTCACTTGCAGATATAAACTAAACTAGTGTAAATGATGGACTCTCTGTAACCTGAAGTCTTTAAATCATGGTTTGAGGACTTTAGTAACTCAGTCATAGATTATGCGTCTACTACAGGAGTGGGTGGGTGAGGTTCTCTGGTCTGCAGGAGGTCAGACTAGATGACTATGATGGTCCCTTCTGGCTTTAAAGTCTATAAGTCTAAATTAAAATCAGAATGACAACCATGCTGGGACAAGCGAATTACTTCCTTGTCATGGCACACTGATACCACATCATCCTCTCCAATATAGAGACTGATTCAAAGTTATAAATTTCCATAACTGTTTGAGATTATGGTTTTAAAAACCACTCCTTTCAGTGAGCCTTGATTTTTCAGAAAAGAGAATCCTTACTAAATTTGCAGGTTACAATTCACTAAAGAGCATTTGGAATTGCAACATATAACTTTTCATCTATTGTTTTAATCAAATTATACACAGAGTCTAAAATTAATTTCTGCTTCTAGATAGAGAGCTGTTCCCGCCAGATAAACTTGCTTGCCTTCAAAATTGTTTACAAAAAATTTGCAATAAGGAGCTGGGGAATGGGCTGGTGGGCAAAGTTTTCAGCAGAGAAAATGTATAATATATTTTAAGGAATACATTTTCTCTGCTGAAAAGTTTGCTCATCGCTGAGGTATGCAGATGTGGACAGGCATCGAGAGTTTAAGCCTCAAACAGAATAATGAAAAGTGGGAGCTGGGGTAGGATACCTGAAATACAGAAGGTTCCAAGTCCAAGATTTGAGCCTTCGGTGAAGACTTACCACAACGGGGCCCAGATCCTGATAAGGGCTGTACTGCAATACAAAAAATAGCCAACTGCTTTCCACCCAGATTTACTGCACAAGTTCTTCAGTCACTATAAGCCTGGTCCATACAAGGAAATTTCTCTTAGAAGTTGTCAAGGTTCCTTCCCCACTCTGAACTCTAGGGTACAGATGTGGGGACCGGCATGAAAGAACCCCTAAGCTTAGATAAAAACTTCCCAAGGTACAAACTTTGCCTTGTCCTTAAACCATATGCTGCCACCACCAAGCATTTTAAACAAAGAACAGGGAAAGAGCCCACTTGGAGACGTCTTCCCCCAAAATATCCCCCCAAGCCCTACACCCCCTTTCCTGGGGAGGGCTTGATAAGAATCCTCACCAATTTGTACAGGTGAACACAGACCCAAACCCTTGGATCTTAAGAATAATGAAAAATCAATCAGGTTCTTAAAAGAAAAATTTTACTTAAAGAAAAGGTAAAAGAATCACCTCTGTAAAATCAGGATGGTATTACCTTACAGGGTAATCAGATTCAAAACATAGAGAATCCCTCTCGGCAAAACCTTAAGTTACAAAAAGGCACAAAAACAGGAATATACATTCCACCAGCACAGCTTATTTTACCAGCCATTAAACAAAAGGAAATCTAATGCATTTCTAGCTAGATTACTTACTAACTTTACAAGAGTTGTAAGGTTGCATTCCTTATCTGTTCCCGGCAAAAGCATCACACAAACAGACCAAACCCTTTGTTCCCCTTGCTCCAGATTTGAAAGTATCTTGTCCTCTGATTGGTCATTTTGGGTCAGGTGCCAGCTAGGTTACCTTAGCTACTTAACCCTTTACAGGTGAAAGGGTTTTGCCTCTGGCCAGGAGGGATTTTATAGCACTGTATACAGAAAGGTGGTTACCCTTCCCTTTATATTTATGACAGAATTTCTCACCAGTTCAGTTACAGTGGTATCAATAGGGCCCTTTGTATTCAGCTTCTATTCGTATTTTTTTGGGGGCGGATTTTTCAGCGTTTATTACCACACCAACAAAAACAGGTGAAAATCAGTGCAAAAAACTATTAATAATTTTTCTGGGTAAATATCGGGGTTTATTTTGGTGGATGGAAAGAGAGGGGAAAAAAGTATTCAGTAGATTAATGCTTTGAATTCCATTCATCAATGTGGTTTGCTGCAGAACTAAAAAAGAACCCAAAACACAATGCCATCTCTAAGTTTTAGAACACAATATATTTCTAATCCCCAAATAAAACTTTTCATTTAAATAAACAGTTTACTGTTGTACTCTTAGAACTATTAGCATATAAATATTTACATTTAATAATTGGGCTACATCATTTGCAGTGCATACACTCAGCTTCATCCTTTTCTCCTGATTTTGTTTTTTTTAAACTTTTGAATACTTCCTTGTGTTCTGAAACATATTCTGATACAGATTTTCGTTTTCTTCCCATTTTAGTGTGTCAAATCTTTAAACCATTATCTGCTAACAGCTTGAAATGTTGTAGGTGGTGAGTGTGAGATTCATCGGTACGTTCAGATGTGCATGCACTTCAGAGCTTACGTGCATGCCTGTTTGTTTATTGTGTGTATCTTCTAAAGTAATACATAGCCTTACTTCAATAGGCAGCTTTGCATATGCACACAGACGAATGTATTATTGTAATACATATATCTCATGCAATGTATTGTATTTTCCTAATAAAACAAGTTAGTTTTTACATATTTGAATGATACAAAAGTAGGGTGAAAATCAGAAAAAATTGAATAATACTTTTTGTAAAACCCTGGAATTTTTTGGTACAAATTGTTTTAAACTGAATATGAAGGGGCTTAAGTATAATAATAATAATACTTAGCTCTGATATAGCACATTTCATCTAGTTTCTCAAAGGAAGATGTCCTCTGAGCAGAGTTGGACCATAGGGCACCTCTAACACCAGCCAGTGCCTGGAGCCCAGCCCGCACAAGGGTTCTCACTATTCCTTCCACAGCTGGAGCTGAATCAGCAGGAGCAACAGTGGAATTTTTTTTTAACAACAATCCTCATGTGGAATCCAGAGAGCCTCCCAGTCTAGAAAAGGCCTAAACTTCTGTAACTATAGCACCCGCATGGCACCACTCTGCAGGGTGGCTCTGGCCTGGTCTGATGGGCACCTGTTCCAAACCACCTGAAGTAAACATCCTCCCCCCACCCGAAAATCACAACAAATATAGGTGTCATAAACATACAGCTAAGGGTAGCATAAAATCCCTCCTTTACCTGTAAAAGGTTAAGAAGCTCAAATAACCTGGTTGGCACTTGACCAAAAGGACCAATAAGGGAAGAAGATCCTTTCAAATCTGTGGGGGAAGGTTTTTTTGTGTGTGCTCTCTTGTTCTCTCCGGAACAGACAGGGACCAGGGCAGGAAAAACCATCTCCTAAAACCCTACCTGAAATAAGCATCCAAGATTACAAAAATTGTAAGTAATAGCAAGGAAATGCGTTAGCTTGTCTTTTGTTTTAGCTTGTGAATTTTCCCTATGTTAAGAGGGAGGTTTATTCCTGTTTTTTTGTAACTTTAAAGTTTTGCCTAGAGGGGAATCCTCTGTGTTTTAAAACTTATTACCCTGTAAAATTATCTTCCATCCTGATTTTACAGAGGTGCTTCTTTTACTTTTTCTTTATAATAAAGTTCTGTTTTTAAAAACCTGATTGGTTTTTAGTGTCCCAAAAACCCAAGGGTCTGTCTGTGCTCACCTTGTTCACCTATTTGGTTGGTATATTATTCTCAAGCCTCCCCAGGAAAGGGGGTGAAGGGGCTTGGGAGGATATTTTGGGGAAACAGGAATTCTAAGTGGTCCTTTCCCTGAATCTTTGTCTACTCGCTTGGTGGTGGCAGCAATCCCGTCCAAGGACAAGGAAGAATTTGTGCCTTGGGAAAGTTTTTAACCTAAGATGGTAGAAATAAGCTTAGGTGGTCTTTCATGAGGGTCTCCACATCTGTACCCTAGAGTTCAGAGTGGGGAGGGAACCCTGACATGGTGGCAGAGCAGTGGGATAATTTTGAACCAGAAGCACAGACGTTAGGATTTTAAAAAGGACACATTTTTTCTTTTGGCTGCTTGAAAGACAGGGAGGTTTTTTTTTTTTTTTAAAAAAAGGACACTTTTTTTTTTTTTTTTTAAGTGAGAACAGCTGGAGTTTTTTGTTTTCTTTGCCTGGAGGCAAAGTAGTTAAGTCCTGCAAGAAAATTCACAAGCTAAAACAAAAGATAAGCTAACACATTTCCTTGCTATTACTTACAATTTTTGTAATCTTGGATACTTATTTCAGGTAGGGTTTTAGAAGATGGTTTTTCCTGCCCTGGTCCCTCTCTATCCCGGACAAAACAAGAGAGCACAAAAAAACCCCTTCCCCCAGAAATTTGAAAGGATCTTTTTCGCTTATTGGTCCTTTTGGTCAGGTGCCAACCAGGTTATTTGAGCTTCTTAACCCCTTACAGGTAAAGGAGGGATTTTATGCTACCCTTAGCTGTATGTTTATGACAATAGGGAAGGGAAATATTTATTTATAGGTGAATGAATGGAGAAAAACAGCAGAGGGGAAAGACAGGACGAGCAGTAAAATAGGGTTATATCAACATGAGGACCAATGGGCCCAGTGGTGTCGCAATATAAGAAGATAAATGCCGAGCACTGTGTCTAGACTCAGAGTTCAGGAACCCTGAGCAGAGTTCCATTCAGGCAGTGAGTCGTGGGTGTTCTTGGTCTCTTTGGTGCCAGTAAACTTTCCCCAACAAATCCCTCTGGCCAGTGCTTAATTTGTAATGAAAGAAGTGTCAGGGATCAAGCAATTTTTTTACTTTCATGACTGACATGGCAACCCCAGAGGTGCCGGGGCTATGAACTGCCAAGCTGAGAGGTGCCGGGGCTCAGCCCCGGCAAAAATTAAGCACTCTCTCTGATGCCCTCTTCTGCAACTCTCCACGAAACCGCAGCACTATAACTTCCTCACTTTACTAGCTACAGCCTCCCTCCTTATTCCCAATGCAAGGTCACAAGCCCCTGTGCTCACAGCCCCATATAGTTGTGGGTGACAGTGATTTTAAGTCTAGCTCTAGTTTGTCCTTCCCAGGTGATTCTTCCTGGCACAGTGTTCCTCCTGGTTTCTGTCCTGGGATGTCCCTCATCGGCTGCTCTGTCCTTCCTGGTCTTCAGGTTGGCTCTTGGATGCTTTGTGACATGAGGGCCTGCTTGCTGTTGGCCCTCTTGTCTGGAGCTACAGACACCTACATACCCCTGTCCTCTCCCTCTCTTGACTCCCCTCCCCCTGGAACAACCAGAATTTCCTCTGCCTAAGGATGTTTTAAAGAAGGCATGCTCTCTAAATCTCAAGGCATTATACTTCTATTGTAAAAACAGAAATTAAATAAAAATAGTTCTCAGATCTTCTTTGTCTATCATAAAGCAGCAAAATACAGCTCAAGGCCATTCCTTTACCCCGCCCCTACAGCTCCCCCTTGTTTTATCTGTGGCTTTTCCTTATTAGCTAGTCTGCAACATTTGCCCTGGTATCTTTCACCATCTGAACCCTTAGTCCAAGGCCTATATCCATTAATCTAACCATAACAAAGGAATGTCAATACTAAAAATAATATATACATTTTCCTCCAAAGATTTTATAGCACTTTTGGTGTATTTTCTTAAAACAAAAAAACCTAAACCCCAGAAACCCACACATTCGTTTGTATTACCACTGAGAATCAGATCCTTATGATTTTGTTCTGTGGAAAACTGTGCTCTGGCCTTAGAGCTTTGACACTAAGTTTTTATTTATGAGTCACTTGTACCCAAACCAGCAGCCTCTGGAACTGGAAGCTGTTAAATTAGGCCATCTAAACAAAACAAAACTGGGAATTTAAAAAAATCTCTAAATAAGTTAGCTAGAAATAAAGGTCTGATCTTTACTTCTCACTGGAGCTTTATTACTAACAGGATATTGTTCCTTGCTGATTTTCAAACTCTGATGCCTTTTTCTTTTTAATTTAGTTTTAGAGAGCTTGGCTGATGTATACAAATATCCAGTTCTGCAGAATTTTTATAACCTAATTGGGCAGTTTTTAGTTTGCTGGCATGCCTGCCCAGTTGTGACAGTTTTATACAGTAATATACTTGTTGTTTTGGTGCTCCTGTTAAAGAGAGGACACCAAGCAAAATTTTGGGATAGTCATCTCTTTATACAATCCCCCACACTTTTTAATGCAAGTAATACACGTGATACAGTATAAAGGTTCTATCATTCTATCCAGGTGTATGTAGATTCTTATGCCACATCCATCATCCTGGATTCTGAGCTCCTGTCTGTTTCACCAATCATGGCAGAGGCAGGGATAGAATCCAATTCTCCTGAGTGGCACTCAAACTGCCTTAACCATAAGATCGTCTCTTTTACCACAGTCCCCTGCCTCATCCATGACACACCTTCCAATGTCTGCAACAAATGAGGAAGGGGTCCTACTGAAAACAGCCTCCATCACACAACCCTAATTCATCCCTGGAGCCGGTCCATTCTGTGCGCTGACTGAAGCAGGGGTCCGTTGAAAAAAAAAACCAGTATGTGATTTATGCCATTGAAGACTGGAACATAATGTATTTGCATAAGTGGACTGCATTAAAGTTGAACAGGCAACCTTAATTCTGGCAATTCCTAACTTTTGATTGCTTGACTACGCAACTTAATAAACTATGTTCAAAGAAAGTTAATGTGTATTTTCCAACGTTTTAAAAAAGCAAACTGAAAAAACAAATTCCATGATGTGGCACCAGATTGACACTCACATGGGTTATCAGGAAGGTTAGAACTTTTAAATCCAGCACATAGCTCTCTGCTACTAGAGCTAATGGTATAAAAGATAGTAGTAGTAAGTTTCAGAGCAACAGCCGTGTTAGTCTGCATTCGCAAAAAGAAAAGGAGTACTTGTGGCACCTTAGAGACTAACCAATTTATTTGAGCATGAGCTTTCGTGAGCTACAGCTCACTTCATCGGATGCATACTGTGGAAATTGCAGAAGACATTATTAATAGCTTATCTATTAATATTAATATTTATATTATTATTATATTAATTATTATTTATTATTATTATTATATTAATATTAATAGATAAGCTATTACCAGCAGGAGAGTGGGGTGGGAGGAGGTATTGGTTCATGGTGTCTGTGTATATAATAATGTCTTCTGCAATTTCCACAGTATGCATCCGATGAAGTGAGCTGTAGCTCACGAAAGCTCATGCTCAAATAAATTGGTTAGTCTCTAAGGTGCCACAAGTACTCCTTTTCTTTTTAGTAGTAAGTTATAGTCTATGTGGACCTGAACTATGGGGGGGAATGGGGCACTTTGCCCAGTGGGTTTCACAGACATTCGTTACCAGCAGAGGAATGGGTGACATACTTGCAGAGCATGGAATAGAACCCAAGATTTTTGCATGTGCGCTCTACTGGGCACAGACTCCTCTGCCTGTTCCCCCTAAGCTTGACCTCTTCTGCCCCATCCTCATTCCACTCCCACCAACAGTTCCTTATCCCAGCCCCAGTCTCCTCTCCTCAGACTTATCTTAGTCCCCCGTCTCCTTTCCCAGTAAGTTCGTTTCACCCTTTTGGACTCGCCACTCCAGTCCCACCCTGCTCTGAGTCCAAGTTCCCTGCTTCCAGCTCCTTGTCTGATCTGTCTCATTCCCTGAGCCTCCAGTCATTGCCCTGCTCATATTCCCCTGATCCTCCCCTGTTCCCAGTCCAAGTCTCTTTGCCTAGCCTGTGGCAGTTATCCCCCTGCATGCCAATTCCTTATCACATCTGTCTGCCCTGCCCACCTCTACCAGTTATCAGTTCCAGTCTCCTTGCCCAGCTGGTCTTAGCCTTCTCACCACACAAGTCTCCTCAGTTGCTCCCAGTCCTCTTTTCTCCACTGGCTTCCTGTCCCCCTATTTCCCTTCCAAGCTCTCAGTCTCCTTGCCCAAACAGTCCCAGTCTCCCCATATATACCAGTCCCAGTTACCACCTCCACTCTGCTCTAGTGCAGTCTACTCCTTCCCCCAGGCTCTATGTCCAAATCTATTCCCCACCTTCCCAGGTTCAGCTCTTGTTCCCCCCGCATCTGAATCAGGTAGCTTCCTCCTCCACTGCCTGGGCCCACCAGGGGGCTCACTGAGAGCACAAGAGAGAGAGGCCCCCTGCTCTCAGCTCTGGTGCCCAGCCCAAGCCTGGCCAGGAGCAGCCATTACAGGGAAAGCATGCCAAGTGCAGACTGACTGGGAAATGTAGCTGTGAAGCTCTAGTAAGTCTCTACAAAGCATATATGAGCTATGATTTTTCATAGGCTTATAACATGGCCAAAATTGACTGGATTTTCACATGGAAGGCAAAAAGCCACATCCCTAATAGAAAGGTCACCTCCCTTCCAAATTTCAAGTGCCTGTCCCAAAGCATGCAGGTACCAAAGCTTCTCCAAAGAAAAAAAAATTTTTTTTTACCATGGTCAGAACAACATATTCTCTAATCTAGTCCTTGAAAATGGTTGAACTGTTTTGACTGACATTTTCCAGAAAAAAAATTCAGCCATCTTGTCATAGAAAGTTTCAGACAAAATGGTTAAAGTTTGGCAATGTTATTAAAGCAAACAGGGTCTTGTAATGAGAAGTGTTAGCCAACCTTAATAGGTAGCATTACCAGCTCAGCCTATAATAATATTGTACTCACGTTTGTCCACTAAATGAGGCTTTAAAAAAAAAAAAGCATTGCTAATAGCCTCAGTAACAGAATAAGTTTGCATAAAGATCTGCAAAATCAGTAACTCAGCCCCTCCAAACAATGAAACTTTAAGGCTGAGATAAAAAGCCACAAAAGTCAGGAAATTCACGAGTGAGGCTCCTCACTCTGACCCCTTCACAAGCATCCTGATCCATCCCTGTTCTCCCTCACCATTCCAAACTCTGTGCCTTTGCATAGATCTGTTATGCTGGGGCTTTTCATTATATAAGCCCAACACGCTGTTACCCTAAAATTTAGATGGCAATTATGTTACCTACAAATTTGTGTGGGGCTCTTAGCTTCTTGAGCACAAGCCTGCAAATTATGTTAGCCTACTTATTATTACTAATAATTATGTTAGCGCCTCTAATTTAACAAAAGGGTAACAAGGTTGTGGCCTGCCCTAAAGGAATTGTCAGGGTGTTACCAGGAGGCTTGTCTCCAACTTGCAGAGGGTTCCCCAGAGCCAGCTAGTCTTGCTAACCCCTGAAAGGACATGGATACAGACTTCTGCTCAAGAATTGACACAAGCAGTAATTCTTTGAAAACAAAAGAATTATTTATTTTTTTAAAAATGAGTGGTTACAATGTATTTAATAAAGCAAGGGAGAATACATAAAACAGAGTAAAACGCAATAGAATTACATTTAAAGCATCGTATACGTATAATAAAAACGGCGCACCAAAATAAAAGACAGATTATATGGAATACTCCTATATCACATCTAGAGGATACAATAATTACAATGTAATTACATTTAAATATTACCATTCTGTGAGCAGTGATCAGCCAGTCGCAGAATGGGGTGAGGTAGACTTCACTCAAACACAGGCATCCAGCTTTATTGACAGACAGACTCAATCATTCCTTAGTAATAGAAAAAAAACAGACTTACACTCTTCCTTCTTCAATTCCCTCTGTTACGTCTGATGGGCCTTCTGTTCTGTCAGTAAGATGTTACACAAGCGGAAGATAAAGGTGGCACGCTGAACTGCAGCGGCTACTTCAGAAGCTGTGGTAGCGATGGTTGCTGGCTGCAGGTAGTTGCTTGGTTGTTACGGAAGCCATTGCTATGGTGACCTTTAGAGTTCTGCTGCTGCCTTTTCTGGAATCTTCTTAGGATGCTGCTGCAGTTGCTGCGGTTCTGGCCGCTTCTTGAGGCTTCTGATCTTCACAAACCCCCAAAACCACAACACTTAAGCCTGCTGGCGGTCGGCCTTGTATTCTGGTTGCTCTCTCAAGGTCAGTTCGTTAACAAATGAAATAAATAAATGTTATTTCTTCAACCTCTCTCTGCCAAACCTGTCAGCCAAAGCCCCTATCGCCCCTGTTCTGAGAGAGAAGGTACTCTCTATATATTTCCAGAGGGTTCCTCCTGATAGGCTGGAAGAGAGGGGAGTCCTGCCCCACCTTACACTACAAGGCTCTGCTCCCTGGCCTTAAAAACAAACAAACCTGTGTCCTGGAGTCCTCCCTACCCTCCAAATCCAACTCCTAATTCCTTGGGACCACTTCCTCTCTTCCACTACCAGGCCATTTCAGCCCCCTAGAACCGAGTCTTCTGGCCAGCTCTATTCTTACAGGGCCCATATGCCCCATTATAGTCTGAATCTGGTTTGGGTTGTATTAAATATTGACCAGATTATTAGTAAAATGAGGTTGAAGATTTCTTGATTCTACTTTGATGAGATGACTATAACATGCTTAATTTACAAATGATATTTTTCCTAATATAACAAACTATTAATATAATTGAAACTGCACAATGTCAATTAAAATTATTTTCAAGAAGCAAATCATTTGGGTCCCAATCCTGCGAGGATGCACTTAATCACATATTTTACTTTAAGCGCATACTAAATCCCAGCAGTTGCTTAAGTCTTTTGCTGAATCAGGGCTCAGGTGCTGAATATTCTCAACCCTTATTGACTTCAATGAGAGTTGAAGGCATTCAGCATTGGTCCTGAGTAACTACAGAAAAATAACATGTGTCACTAACAGCGTACTTTCAAATGCTCTTAAGACAGAAGAAATTTTTGTTACTAATTTTCAGTCACACTAGAAATTTTGTTGCTACTCGATCAAACTACTAGCTAGTATGGTTAAAAAGAAATCCTGCTGCATACTCAGTTTTGTTAATTCTTTGGCTTTTCAAAAAAAAAAAAAAAAAAAAGAGTATACCCAGTAGATCCAAAACCGTATGTAGGTCACCAAGGTTGCACAAATGAAACCAAACAAAGCGAAATTATTCTGCTGTAAATAACATGTGGTTACCATTTGTTTACAATTTACTCCAGCTATGAAAGCAAGCTGAACATTTTGATGTGTTACAGCCATTTTGTAAAGAATGCAGATTATGGAAAGCACAGGCAGCATCTGCTAATTTAATGTCACCAGTATAGCTGAGCCTTGATACCCTACTTTTGTTATTTGCAAATAAATACAACTTTCTTTTAAATAATGCTGGGTGTACTTTGGAATTGCCACGGCCCAAGACTAATAATTAATCATAGTGGATTGGTTTTGTACATTTTTGATTGCACTAGGGGCTATACCATTTTACACCAGCTGAGTTTCTGGTTCCACTGCAGTTATCAAAAATTTAAAAACTAATGAAAATAAGACAAAAAAAAATGTAAAAACGTAACTAAAAAAGCACATCTGCACCCTGTTTTACTTCTTTATGAAATAAAGGCTTGAAGGTTTTCGGGGAAAGAGATCCCACTGAGGGGAGTTATTTGGGGTCATTGTTGACAACAGGTCATTTTCTTAGCTTAAAGGATTTCACTCCTGGAATTATGATAATTTACCTGGAGCATCAGAGGGGAGGGATTCCTTAGTAAGGCATTGTTGGAAAGAGGTGTGCAGAGGGAGTGTTTGATTGCCTGTGGAGGATGGAGAGAAGACTGTTTCAGTGCCAAGTTTAAAATGTCATCTGTTTTCACTATAGTTCTATGTAACAAAAATAAAGTATGGTTGGATTTTTTTTTTAAATGGGAAAGAATTTTTTCCCCATCTCTCTTGTAATTCAAAAACAGCTGAAGGGATTTGTTTGGACTTAGAAAAACTGAACTCAAAAAGATGAATATTTTGGGAAGTTAGGTGTGTGAAAAGAGGGGTTTAGAACAGAAGCTTTTCTGAAACCTACAGCAAGCACTAAGCCCCTCATTATATCTACTGAATTTCTAAAGAGGGTTGTGCTATCCCTTCCCCCCTCACCTCTGCTGAAGCGCCAATCTAAGTGCTAATAAGAGAAACCGAACTCTGTGCTGCTCTGACGGCTAAGTGCCTTGCAATAAAAGTATATTTAACCAAATCCTTTCTGAAAATACCAAAATACTGTACAAAATACATCTTGGAGTAGGACAATAAGTGGAGGATGATTAGCTAACATGAAAAAGGATTGGGCTCTCGTAAGGCAAGATGCCGTATCAACAACACTGATGTCTTGTGGGTGAGAATCGCAGTAAGTCTGGATAAAAGGCTGGAATTTAGAATGAATGGTAATGAGAATGCTAATGCCAAACCAGAAGGTTAACACAAGTTGCAATAAGAAAATTGACATTTTTAAATGTGTTCAGCTGCTTGGAAATGATCTTTTCAATATGTTTGTAATTTGGTGAGCATGCCAGCCTCTTGTATACAATGTCTGTTCTATAAACTAAACTGAACGTAGGTCAATGGTATTATGAGCCATTACCACTCTAATCAAAGAATATGCAGATAATGGCTGTTAACGATGGATCACGGAGCTTCATCTCTTGCCATTGATAATGCCAGCATTAGTCTGGGGTAAACAATCTAGCATTGCTCAAGGGTTCTTGGCAAAGTCCTCCAATGTCATCCTCTGGCACTCACTGAATCACGGCACTGAACAAATAGCACAGGATGCAGCAACTGAGGAAAGCAGAAACTCTTTCAGTGTTCTTCCACTCTCCCCCGTGCCACACTCCTCTTCTTGTTAAACAGACACACTGGATACAGCAAAGACCACATGTTCATTTGGAAAGCAGGAGGATACATAATCTACAACTGGTTAAAACATTAACTGTGTGTGTTCAGTTTCCTACATCAAGGAAAGATTCCTATTGGTCCTCAAAACTAGTATAAACTTGAGACTTTACTATGAGAACATAACTAAGCATTTGGGAAGACTCATGGTGGGAATAAGGCATAAAGTTGTTGGAGAATGAAGTAAACAAACTATTCGAGAGCACACATGTGAAAGCAGAGAGGAAGAATGCATCCTTTGCTAGATTTATCATTTATGATAGGTCTTCTAAAACATTCCATAGCGTCTCTCTTGGCAGCAGTGTGATGGTAGGATCATTCAATACTCAGTTTCTCACTGTGCTGCAAGATTTCATGTGACCATGTGGTAAAGCCACTGTTACTACAGAGCTGCTGATACAGAAAAGAGTTATGATTTATTTAGACCAGATTTTGATAAACAAGACCAAGTACTAATCCATATGTATGTACAAAAATATTTGATCTCCATCTCTTCCTCTCTGTGTACTGTTTTTCCATTCATTTTCTTCGCTTTATGAGCCTGCAATTCTCCAATAAGAGGCTGCTTCCAAGATCATGAACCATTTTACTAGGGCTTTTGGCTTCACAGACATAGTCCAAAGATATATTCAGGAAGAAAAAAGGACCATCAAGCTAAACAACACAGCACATATCCTCAGATGGAGTGTATTACAACTTCCAACGAGAAGTTCCTCTGTCATTTATATAGAGAAAGGGCAGAACAGCAAAGATCCATACTTTCCCCAAGTGTAAGGATGTTCGGATATGAAGTTAAAAAAACAAAATCTTAAACTAAATATATAGTTTTCCTGATGCATTTTGTCCATACTCATGGTCTAGTTTTGGATTTAAATTAGAACAGTATTTTTAAATAGTGGTTTAAGCCAGTAGTTCTCAGTACATGTACCCATAGTGGTACACAGAGGTCTTCCAGGGGGACATCAACTCATTTAGACATTTGCTACATACAAAGCACTAGCGAAGTCAGTACAAATTAAAATTTCATACAGTCAATGACTTGTTTATACTTCTCTATATACTACCCACTGAAATATAAGTACAATATTTATACTCCAGTTGACTTATTTTTAATTATATGGTAAAAATGAGAAAGTAAGCCATTTTTCAGCAATTGTGTGCTGTGACACTTTTGTATTTCCATGTCTGATTTTGTAAGCAAGTAGGTTTTAAGTGAGGTGAAATTTGGGATATGCGCAAGATAAATCAGACTCCTAAAAGGGGTACAGTAGTCTGGAAAGTTTGAAAGCCACTGGTTTAAGTGACTATTCTTAACTCATGAATGTACAGAGTTGGTTGGGAATGTCTCAACTTCCAGTTTTAGTTCTGTCACTCACACTCCAAGTAGTCAGACAAATTACTTCACCTCTCTGCTGCAGTTTCCCTATCAACAAAATAACTTACATATCCTCCTTAAAGGAATATTTTATTAGTTAGAGGGATTGGATATTTATACAAACATCAAGAATATCCAGAGGTATAACAGTTAATGCAAAAGAATTTGGAAAGGTTGAAGCCCTCATACTTCAGGGTTTAAATTAATCTCTTTTAGGGATTAGGATGAGACCTTCATATGCAGGGCACCTTCCTCTGAAGCACCTTTTCTGAAACATCCAGTGTTGTCCACTGTCAGGCAAGATATTGGATTAGGTGGACCACGTTTGATCCAGTATGGCAATTCCTAAGTTCCTATATAGTGCTTTGAACATATAAAGCACTACATACATGTTAAGTATTAAAAGCACGATATTTTAGACATGAGACATAAGAGACCTGCAATCAAGATCCCAAATTTGGTGGAAATAATTAAAAGAACCATGTGTACATTGTTCTGCAGATAAAGCTATATACAGAAATTCCAAGATGAATTTGGAGGCTAGATTCCTGATGAAACTTAAGCCTGTGATTTACTTTACAATGCTCTGCCATGCCACACTATAAAAAGCAAAACTGATTACAGTAAATGTACTAGATTGCAAAGGAGTGTTGATGCTGATCCTAGTGACCAAGTATTATATTGCCTATGAAGTTCTTATTACTTCATTGACAAAGCAGCAGACCATGAAGTGAAGTGAAGAACTATTTATTTCATTTATTCACAAAACGGGAAAAAAATCCCCAGAGAGCATGGTTATCTTTTCCTTTCATTAGGCACTGACTGTAAAACTCAACTGCAGCAATGGGATTTTCCCGGCCTGATATCCAGAACAAACAAGTCAGTCAGCGATAGAAACATATTAAAAGGGGCAACTGCACAAAGGTTAAAATGTTGCTGTGAGCTTGAAGCATCTCATATCAGTGCGTAACTAAGTGTCCCTATCCTCACACCCGTCACCAGATATTTAAAAATCAAAAACAAATAATGTCAGTTTGCAAGAAGGACCATGAAACTTCTTTTCAATCTGCAGCTGATCAGGGGAATTGAGTGGAAGGACAGCCCAGTGGTTTGGGTGCTAGACTAGGACTTCGGGAGACCCAGGTTCAATTTGCTGATCTGCCATAGACTTCCTATATGACCTTGAGCAAGTCACTAAGCCACTAAGTACAGATGGGGAACTGAGGCACACTGGGGATAACAACACTTACCTACCTCACAGGGATGTTGTGAAGATAAATAATAAAGATTGGGATCACTCAGATATTGCAGCAATGGAGGTTTTGTAAGTACCATAAAGAGTTATTCCAGCTATGAACTGAAATAGCCCTCAGGTCTATAAAATGCAGCATTGCCCTAGATAGAAATTTAAAAATATCTAAGACTTGGCTGCAGAAAGGTGTATTTTTATCTGAATGTCTTTCACCTCATTTATTCTCTACTGCATCTTTTAGCAATAAATTGCTGCTGGCAACTTCTTTTTAAAGCAGGCTTACCTGGAAAGCTGGCCTTTCTGTTGAATGAAACACTATGTGAAACTTGCATGGACCCAAGATGAACCACTCTCTCGCACTGTTTTGCATTGCACAGAATAACAGAAATATCAGGGTTGGAAGGGACCTAAGGAGGTCATCTAATCCAACCCCCTGCTCAAAAGCAGGACCAATCCCCAACTAAATCATCCCAGCCAGGGCTTTGTCAAGCCTGACCTTGAAAACTTCTAAGGAGGGAGATTCTACCACCTCCCTAGGTAACCTATTCCAGAGTTTCACCACCCTCCTAGTGAAAAAGCTTTTCCTAACATCCAACCTAAACTGCCCCCACTGCAACTTGAGACCATTACTTCTTGTTCTGTCATCTGGTACCACTGAGAACAGTCTAGTTCCATCCTCTTTGGAACCCCCCTTCACATAGTTGAAAGCAGCTATCAAATCCCCCCTCATTCTTCTCTTCTGCAGACTAAACAATCCCAGCTCCCTCAGCCTCTCCTCAAAAGTCATGCTCCAGCCCCCTAATCTTTTTTGTTGCCCTCCGCTGGACTCTTTCCAATTTTTTCCACATCCTTCTTGTAGTGTGGGGCCCAAAACTGGACACAGTACTCCAGATGAGGCCTCACCAATGTCGTATAGGGGGAATGATCACGTCCCTCGATCTGCTGGCAATGCTCCTACTTTATACAGCCCAAAATGGCGTTAGCCTTCTTCGCAACAAGGGCACACTGTTGAATCGTATCCAGCTTCTCGTCCACTGTAACCCCTAGGTCCTTTTCTGCAGAACTGCTGCCTAGCCACTCGGTCCCTAGTCTGTAGCAGTGCATGGGATTCTTCCGTCCTAAGTGCAGGACTCCGCACTTGTCCTTGTTGAACCTCATCAGATTTCTTTTGACCCAATGCTCTAATTTGTCTAGGTCCTTCTGTATCCTATCCCTACCTTCCAACATATCTACCACTCCTCCCAGTTTAGTGTCATCTGCAAACTTGCTGAGGGTGCAATCCACGCCATCCTCCAGATCATTAAAGAAGATATTGAACAAAACCAGCCCCAGGACCGACCCTTGGGGCACTCTGCTTGATACTGGCTGCCAACTAGACATGGAGAAGACCGTGAATGCTTACTGAATGGAATAGGTTTAGCCTGCAGGAAGCGTTTAAGGACAAACCAGAGTTAGAACCAGGTAACTAGAGGATTCTAGGATAGGAAAGAGGGCTAGGGAAACAATTTTGAAACTATCTAGTCCAAACCAATTTCCCATACTTAGTACGCATTGTTTCAGCAGGTGCACTGTGCTTCCCTTCCCCTTCCTGGCAGAATCACAGCCTCTCCCTCAGCAATGAGATGGTAGTAGCATGCAGATGAAGTTGAGGCTGGAGGCCAGGTGGGAACGGCACATTCCTGGCACCACAGGAGCAGGATTGTGATTTGCAGCTCAGGTAATTCAGGTGGAGAGGGCAAGACTTCACATATTCAACAGAGGATCTAAAGAGGTTGAGGAGGGGAGAGGGGGACTCTCTCACTGAAGCTAAGAGGGAGGGGATCGTTATTTCAGCTTCTACACTTCAGTTTAAAACCAACAGGCATGTTTAGGATTTTCAAGGTTAAGTTATATTTCCACTGAAGTAGGAACAATAACTGAAGTGCAGATGGCAGCAAGATTTGTGTAAACCATACAAAAGAACTGACCTCTCCCCCTGAGCAGAAATGGTAGCCGAAAAAACCAAATGATTCCAGCATGCCCAATAGCAAATACTAGTTATAGTCACATACAAGCTTCCATTTAAGGCTTGTCAGTCGTAAGTGTCTGAAATGCCACCATTAAAAACAAACATTTTAATCCATGTTTTTTGAAGTAAATGAAGAAATTCAGCTGTTCAATTATTAGTGACCAGAGAAAAAATTGTTTAGTTTAAAATGGACTCAATTCATGTTAATTTAAAAGTGGCATTACAAAAACAAATTAAAACAACCTCTGAATGGTCTTGCTAAATTCTTCTTGAGGAATAATCTCTGCTATATCTGAGTTAGATATGTTGTATCTTATGTTTGGTGAGTAACAATTTTAAAAGATTAACCACTAACCCCACCCTTTAGGTGACCCTTTATGTGAGCAAGGTCAGAACAATCTGCCAAAGATATGGTGGATTCCCCATCACTGAAAATTTTTAAATCAAGATTTAGAAATACAGCCAAAGATCTGTTCTAGGAATTATTCTGGGAAAGTTCTATGGCCTGTGTTATACAAGGGGTCTGACTAGATGATCACAATGGTCTCTTCTGGCCTTGGAATCCATAAGAGACAAGGTTCTGCAAAGCAGTTTCTCTTGCCAGGGCCTAACAACATGAAGTTGCCCTTGATAGGAGCCCATCCTCTGCTCACTTAGGGTGTATCTACAATGGAAAAAGAGGCAGAAGACAGGACTTGGCTTTCAAAAGTGCTGAGCACCCAGCAGCCACCATCAACTTAAAGCAAGAATGCAGGTCACTACTGGGATTTCAGTGGGAGCTGCTGGATCCTCAGCAGTTTGAGAGTCAGGTCACTTATTTAGTTGCCTAAATATGGATTGAGAAGTCTATTTGCTCCTCTTTTTAAAAATCTTGCCCCCTCCCCTCCCCACAAGACTATCACTACTTTAGCACATTCAGAATCAAGATATGTAGAAAAATAAAATTTACCTTTAGAGACGTTTACAAATCCTCCACAGTTAGCCTTATGTAACAGTGTAAAGTGATCACTGTGCAACTCCACCAATGAGAAAATGAAATGTAAAAATGTTAACTTGTTTTAAATAAGATTATGACAATTCTGTGAAACAGTCAGAGCAAAGATTTTCATATTGGTTATACAATGAACAGTCACAACTTGTTTACAAAACATAGCTTTAATTATATACACATGCTTCAATCAGTTTCAAATAGAATTCATGAAGTACCAGTGTCTTACTATATGTGAAAGAATAATAAACATTTAAGTTCTGAAATAACTATTTATTGCTAACGTATCTTAATACTTATTACTTGAGCAAATGCTAGCTTAAACTTCATCTATTAATACTCACTAGTTATTCTTTAG
This sequence comes from Natator depressus, assembly GCF_965152275.1. Lineage (NCBI taxonomy): Eukaryota > Metazoa > Chordata > Testudines > Cheloniidae > Natator > Natator depressus. The sequence continues at coordinate 247,968,277 of NC_134234.1, forward strand.
TGCACATATGGGTTATAGATATTTTAAATGTAGAGGTTATACAGAGAGGCTATGTCCACACTATAGGAGCTACAGCAGCACAGATACAGCACTGCAGCTTTGCCACTGTAATGCCATAGTGTAGAAATTTTCTATAGCGATGGAAGGGGTTTTTGGAAGAATTCTTCTGTCAACCTAGCTGTGTCTATATTGGGGCTTAAGGCGGCTCAACTACAGTGCTCAGGGTGTGAATTTTTTCCACATCCCCTATGTGACATGCGTCGCCAATCTAATTTTTAAGTGTAGACCAGGCCAGAGTTTCTCTCTTCCCATTGTGCTTATATAAGAGCTGTCCTTAAAAGTTACAGAATGAGCAGATGACTTGCTGGAGCAAAGCCTTTATCTGAAGCACTGCTCAAGGCAGGAGGATGTAATGAGCTCTCTAATAAAACCTGATACGTTTGCTCATAATCAAAGCTGCAGTTCTAGTCTTCCCTCTGTGTTTTAAGATGAACGTGAAAAGATGTTATTTAAAAGATCCAGCCAATCGAGTAGTTCTGCTGCACTTAGCCTAACATTTCAGTGTAGGAATTCAATTGTGACCCACTGAGACCAAGTACACTGAAGAATTTGATGTAAAATACATGGTATCATACAAGTCTTACAGAATTTCATGCTGTTTGGTCCATACAGTGAATTAAGTGTTTTAGAAAAAGATATTTGCTCTGTGGATAAGTCAGGCACAGAATGGGTTTCCTCATACCTCCTCCCCCCACCACGTAGCTTTACACTGCTTCAAAGACATCAACTCCAGAGGTGAGAGGATGGTTTATCATCTGGGTAAAATGAATCCTTGGCTTCTCTGCTGAAGCTATCAAAAAGGACACCAATTATAAGAGGGTTTCTTGTCCAACAGAAGATGGACTAAGACCACAGATCACTTCAAATGAGCCAAACAGCTGTCAGAGGATGGTTTCTACTTTTGGTTATTACTGACCTGTGTCACAGTGAATAAGTGGTGACAGGCTTCAGTATTCCGTTAATAATCTTCCAGTAACCCATTTCCTTCACAATGCCATTTTCAAAACAACTCGCTGGAGTTGTGTAGCCTTGTACTCCAGTCTAATCTGGATTTATACAGATTCATTTTTTTTTTTTAAACACAGAAATTTCTTTATCAAACTTTATATCAAATTTAGTCTGAAGCCAGAATACCAGTTTACACTTTGAAAGTTAGAGTTAATTTTTCTGAATATCTGATTTTTAGATCAGTTTGCAATACAGAACTCATTGTGTTCATTATAAAATAGCTAACTTTTGTATTTCTTGCTGCATCATTTAAGTATAAAATCATAACATAAGAAACATTACAGTGCATCAGTCTGAAATTAGGCCATTCCAATTTGAAAAGCCTAGCCTGCAAGCTATGGGATAGGAAGAATGAATTTAGATAAACAAAATGTTAAATTACAAGTCTAATCATATCAGACAAAAGTCTTTATTAGAGTTTCACAAATGACAGTTTAATATATAAATAGTATTTTTTACTTCTGAAAGACAGAAGAATCTTGTATAAGGCCTTCTCAGCTTGTGATAATGCATTATGAGCTATATTGATTGGGCTCTTAGTTCAGGTTGAATGTGTCTGTCTGTCTGTCAAAACTTCCTGGAAGAGAACACGAGGACCACAGCACCAAAAAAGGTGTTTCGTTTTGTTTGAGCCATATGAATAATTATTTACTATTCTCCTGCTATAATATAAAAAGCATGGAATATATAGCACTTATCAGAAGTTCTAAGGCAGAAATCAGTCTCTTTAGTCACTAAATGAAGATTCACTGTCAGAACTTTCTTCTGCATTCACTTCATCTCCCCAGGCAGGCACTAAGGCATCTGGTGTCCTAAAAGTGAAGGGAAAGATTACACTTGTTAAATTCCAGGGGAAAAAAAAATATGATCAAAATGCTACTAATAGCTTGGTTTATTTAGCAGCTTTCACCATAAATTTACACAGCATTTTAAAAACAAAACCTGAGTTTACAATCTAAGATATAAAAATATATTGGGTTAGAACCACTTCATTTTCAACTGATGTGTAACTTAAAATCCAGTGGACTGCAAGCTCTGAAGACCCAGTAGAGTTCAGATTGGAGACACATTAAGAGATCACCAGAAAATTCCTTAGCCACTAAAAGAAGTTTGACTGGCACCTGAAGAGAAAGCTGAAAGCAGACACTATTGATTAATCCAAATTCTTGTACAATCTTCAGGAGTTCTAGGACCATTACAGAATGGAACATGCTGTGCACCATTAAGCAGTGAAAACAGTACACGACAGGAAGTGAATACAGTACATAACTAAAACAGTAGGATAGTTTTAGGTAGGCAAGAACAATTAATCACTCAGACTGGAATTTGGCTAGGATACCAGGACTGAAAATCTGACTTGCAGAAAGTCTTCAATGACTACAAGCGGTCAAGCTTCTTGCATTTACTCTGAAATACAGGAAGTAGTGTATTCTTAGATATGCTAACACCATGCCAGAACGTTTGTTCTGTGTAAACTCTGGGGAAAGCGTGCCACCTAATGAATCACCACTTCCTGCAGGACCTGTTTTTTCTTGGAAGTCCCCCAGCCAAGTATTTCCCAGGCTCAATCCTGCTTAGTTTGTGAAATGTGACAAAGATAAGTGCCAGATGGGACATCACTCCTGGTACAATTTGACATTAAGTGTGTACATAGGGATGGAAGGTACCTATATTTGAGAGTAGTGGAGGGTTCAAATGAATGAAAACCAACTTCTCAGTTCATAGTTAATTACCACCTGCAAGATACATTAATATAGAATCAGATATCATAACTGCCAAGTCAATCATGCCATAGTATCCCATATCTAATGGTCATCTCCTAATACCTGCCACAGAGGTGCTTTCCAGCCTCAATTTTGCACATATTAAATCCACTTGAATTCATTTGATTTAGATGCCTGAAGTGCCTACACTGAGTCACTTGACGTGTTATAGCCCTATGAGAACACACAACAAAGGTTCTGCTTTCCCATGCACATCCCATACGAACAGCACCCCTCAGGATTATTCCTTATTACCATGGCACTGCAGCAATTTGATCTGTAGAGACCCGCAGACAAGATTAGAGCAACAGTGGTTAATCCCTGAAGTTCAAAAGTACAGGAGAGGACAAAATAGGATGTGTAAGAAAAATAAAAAATAAGGAAACATGGGGGAAGGAAGGGAGGAAAGATTAAGAGCTAAGGTCAATATGGAATTTTAAAAGTCACAGGCCAATAGTGGAGAGGAGAGATGATAGAGAAGGAAGAGAAACTACATCCCACTAGAAACAGCATCTCTTTCCAGTCAGAGAGAGAAAGTGCTGCCTTCAGAAAAGTCACTTCAGACACTGGGAAGCAGCAGGGAGAGACTAGATCACCTGATTTCTGGTATGAAAACTGAAGAAAGTGCCACAGTACCTTTTTAAAAAGGGGAAAAGGGAATAGAAGAAGAATAGGCCAGGCCAAGCTAAAGATCTAGCAACAGTGTGACTGCCATGCAGGAGGACAGTTAGATTTCCATGGCCCTGGGAATGGGCCTCCCTTCTCTAACCCCTTCTTGCAGGGCAAATGGAAGGGTTGGGAAAGAAGGGAAGACTGCCTGTTTTGGTACCAAAACGCTTTCGAGTTGTATCTGTTTTTCAAAACAAATTTTCCCCAGGAGGAATCCTTCAAGTTTTTGCTTGCAGATTTAAAAGCAAACACACACTTTGCCAAACAATTAGTTTGCTTTGTACAGGTAAGTTATCTACATAGAGATTTCCATATCAACAATTTTAAGACCATCTGCCTGAATGTTAGTACTTTGCAGAATCTTAAAAGGGGTTGAGGATGATCCCAAATGACGTATAATTCTTTCCCAGCATTTTCAAGCCAATATCCGCGACATTTTAAAATAAGGAACATGTTTCAACTTCTAATGGGCAGCCTTTTCTGGTTTAGTTTCACTGTTAGAATCCTGCCTTATACACCTAGCCATAAAAGAGGGACATTTACAAAAAATTAGTAACAAGTGGTAACATTTTAAGAGACAAAAAGTGCCTAGGATTTTCAAACAAGGTTTTGCTGACTACCTTCTACCTTGCATTTCCACTGTATGAGGTTTTTAAAAACAGTCTTACTGATCAGACTAGTGTATAGTATTTTAGTAGTTATTCCTAAAGACACAATCTTTACCTTATTAAAAGAAAGTGCTTGTTTCAGGATAGGCTGTTCAAAACAAGGTATGTACTACAGCTGGTTGAAATTTTTGCCAAAAAATATGTAGTTTTGTCAAAACTGAAAAATTTTCTGAAACTATTTTTATGAAAAAGTTTCATAAAAAGAATGATTAAAAGGTTGAGAATTTCATTTTGTTTTGGTTTTACCATTTTGTTCCAACGAGCATTATTCTGAGTTTTCCATTTTGTTCCAACTTTTCTTGTAGTTGGTCACATGATGCCCTGTGTGTTCACTGATTGGCTGACTACACAGTTTCAGATTGGTTCACCCTTGTGACTGAGGGTTTGGTTGTGTTTGCGTGATGCCATGCCTGCAAGAAGAGAAAGCAGCCTGCTTTCTGCATCAGCATCTTTTTGAGAAGATTCTCCCAGCCTAGTAGATTACAGGTTCTCTCTCTGAGCCCTGTACCTGGGGTGGTTCTATTGCTGTAAGAGGCAGACTTATTTAATTCATTGATTTCACCTAACCCTGCCATGGTTCAAGCCTATCAGAGGCTCGTTCACCTGCACATCTACCAATGTGATATATGCCATCATGTGCCAGCAATGCCCCTCTGCCATGTACATTGGCCAAACCGGACAGTCTCTACGTAAAAGACTAAATGGACACAAATCAGACGTCAAGAATTAGAACATTCAAAAACCAGTTGGAGAAGACTTCAATCTCTCTGGTCACTCGATTACAGACCTAAAAGTGGCAATTCTTCAACAAAAAAAAAAACTTCAAAAACAGACTCCAACGAGAGACTGCTGAATTGGAATTAATTTGCAAACTGGATACAATTAACTTAGGCTTGAATAGAGACTGGGAGTGGATGTGTCATTACACAAAGTACAACTATTTCCCCATGTTTATCCCCCCCCCCCAAACTGTTCCTCAGATGTTCTTGTCAACTGCTGGAAATGGCCCACCTTGATTATCACTACAAAGGGTTCCCGCCCCGCCACCCCACGCTCTCCTGCTGGTAATAGCTCACCTTAAGTGATCACTCTCCTTACGGTGTGTATGGTAACACCCATTGTTTCATGTTCTCTATCTCCCCACTGTATTTTCCACTGAATGCATCTGATGAAGTGAGCTCTAGCTCACAAAAGCTTATGCTCAAATAAATTTGTTAGTCTCAAAGGTGCCACAAGTACTCCTTTTTCTTTTTGCGAATACAGACTAACACAGCTGCTATTCTGAAACCAATCTTTTTCAGTGGATCCAGGAGACTGCAGCTTGCAAATAGCATTCTTGCATGGTGCACTTTTGAGTGCTAAATAGGCAAGCTTCCAAAAGTGGTCCAGAGTGGAGAAGCTCTGCAGCACACACAGCTGGAAGTGAAGGTATGGGAACCACCAATATCCACTTTGCCCAAGGCACACAGCTCCTCTGAACAGGAATATTTCCCTGTGGCACAGCTGACCACTCAGCACGGGGGTGGTGCTGTTGCTGGTGAGATTAGTGGCATGCCTCCACTTAATCCAGCATCACATGAAGTTGTTCTTGGAAAGGCTGAGAGACAGCAGCAGGCCACTGGCCAAAGACCATCATCTCCCTCTAAACACTCTGTTCCACTATTTCACTTCCAGAAAGGATGTGGTTGGTATTGGTAGTCTCAGCTCTCAGGTGCAGTGTGGGGGCAGTGGGGAGATGGGGAAAGAGGAACCCGCCTCCATCTCTGCTCGATATAGCTCTGGTGGGAACTCCAGGGGGGGGAAGGTTGTGCATTTTTCTCAGCAGCAAGAGTCATCACGAGCTATAATCCTCCAATCCCTTCCTGAAAATGCAAATAAGCAACTGCATTGCAGGTTTGGGAACATTCCAAAATTGACACTGTGGACATTACCAGTGCTATTTGCCAGCTCTGCAAAAAGAGGGAGAGACTACGCTGTGATCGAGCAAGCTCAGGACTTGGAGGAAAGCTAAAAGGCACTCTAACTACTAAAGAGCAGATGTTGACTGTGACACCACCAATGCTTTCCACAACTTTGTCAGCTAAGCCCTGCAGTACCACTCAACAGACCCTAATGGAGTACAGGGGGCAAAAATATGAATGCAACAGTGAAACTGACCAGAGAATGTGTGAGAGTGCTGGCCATGGACATGCTTCCTTCTTCCCACATGGAGGGTGAGGGCTTCAGATGCTTTGTGGCTGCAGTTGCCCCCAGGCGGCAGATCCCTAGCTGCTCTTATTTTGTCTAAAAGGCAGTGCCAGACCTTGGTGCTGCTGTGAGAAGTGCAGTACAGCTTGGATTGGTTAACTGTGAAGGTGGGAGCATGAACCTAATCATGGATGTGTGGACTAGTGGTCAGACAACTACATGTGTCTTACAGTCCACTGGAGGAGACGGGAAAGACTAACCATAGCACCAACAACATGAACATCTTCAATCGATGGGATGCCACGCTTTGCGTATCTGGATTTGATAAACAGCATAAATCCCCAAACATCTTGGACAAACTGTGTACTGTCTAGGATGCCTACAGCCCCTCAAACTCTTTTCTGGGTTTGTGGCAAGAGATAACGGAGTGAGCATCAAAAAAGCAGCGCATGATGGTGGCGTCACATGTCCCTTGCATTGCTCACTGCCTCAGGCTGATTGTGAGGGAATTTCTGGATGGGGATGCAAAGTTGCAGGCACTGCTGTCAACAACTAGAAAGCTCTATGGCCACCACTTCAGCTATCCCGTGAAGCACGCCACAATCATAGAGAGCTGCAGGAGACGCAAACTGCCATGTCACTAGATGAAGCAGGTGATCACCAGAGGAACTCCACCTTTACATGATAGAAAATCTCTATGACCAGAAAGAAGCAGTGGTAGCATTCTACACCTCTGGGCCCAGGCTAGCACAGCCAGATACCAGACTCCATTTGGCTCCCTTCCACTGGCTGCTCATGAAGAAGCTAACAGAATCCTATGGCACTTGGATGAGGCCACAAAGGTGTTAAGGAAGGTTGATGACTGAATCAGCCAAGTAATTCCCCTGCTGTGCCTGCTGGCGAGAGAATAGAGACAGAAGTAGACCAACTTCCAGGAACAGGGTGACATCATTGGGAAATCGCTGGTGAAAGTAATGCTGTTTACTCTTCTGCAAAAATCACCATCTCCAACGAATCAATCAGAAGCAGCACTACTGGCTGGCAATATATCTAGATCCCCCAATTCAAAACTACCATGGGTTCCTTCCTTTCAGTAGAAAACAACTTTGTCACTTAGGATTTAGATAACTCATTTAGGTGTATGTATTTGCTTGCTTTAACACACATTTATTTTTCCTAGTTAATAAACCTTCAGATAGGTTATTCTAGGATTGGCTACATGCATAGTCTTCGGTGTAAGATCTAGGGTTCCAATTGATCTGAGGTAAGTGACTAGTCTCTTGGGACTGAAAGCAACCTGAATTTTTGGTGTAAGTGACCATTTATCACTAAATCCAGTTTGTTGGGGTGGTACAATAGACTGGAGAGTACAAGGGGACTGTCTGTGACTCCATGGTAAGACTGTTCTAGTGATCCAGGAGTTCACATTCATTGCCAGCTTGGTAAAATCTAACTGTAGAACATACTACCTGTTTGAGGTATCTGCCCTGAGATAGGCACTCTCGGTCATTATCCACTCCAGACAGCATGACTGAAGCCTTTAAGTGCATAGCACTCCAACTCTAATATAAAGATAGAAGTATTACTTACTCAAGGAGATCTGGGTCTAGCCCCTCAGAAATCATTTTGTTTCTTATTGCCATTACAGGAACACCCTGTGAGGGAGGGGGAAAAAAAAGTGTTTAAGTGGTATACTACTACTACTAACCAAAAAGTGAAAATCTACTGGAACAAATAGACTCCACAGTTGCTTTTAGGCACAGATCATGTGCAATGCTTTTCTGTGCTGACTGAACCATATCACTGCTGTTGAATAAGTATATGGAAACTCTTTAGCTATGGTGGCACCTGGAGCAACAGGGCAAATGTTCATCATTTTAAGCTTCGGAGGGATTTCTCTACTTAAACAAGGAATAGAGAGGGTGATCTGCATTTACAATTGTAGGCATCAGCAATACAGCTGACACCATTAATATAATATATGTTCAAAACCAAAATTGTTGCACTTTCTAAACTTCATTGTTCAACCATTTGCTTTTTGCTACATCCCCTTCATCATCTGTATATTGTCTGTTTAAGATTGTAACCCCGTTTGGGCAGAGTCAGTCATTTTACCATTACTGAAGTGCCTAGTACTCTAAGGCTTTGACCTTACATATGTGTAACTACTCACAATAAAATTATGCACATGCATGTTTAACTTTAGTCCCTAATACAGTATTCATTCTTAATTTACAGCAGATGTTCAAGTATTTTCTATCTTACAAAAAATTAACAAGTCAGGAAAGAGTAACAATCCAAGGTTATTTAATTCATAAAGACACTGCTCCATCAATATTTTCCATATGCTTTAAAATTAGGTATTCTAATAGGTTATAGTCTACAAAAAGGGCAAACTACTTGGTACACAAGATGAAACTAGATTTGTTTGCGTTTAATGACTTAAAAGTGAAGTTAGCAATTACATGTTACAATGCCAAGAGTAACAAACATTCAGCTGCTTAACAGTGCAAGAAGTGGGACTGAACCCGATAACTGAACACACATCCTTTCTGCCTTTATGTAGCCAGTCAGGAGGGGATTAAAAAAAAAAGATGAACAAACTTTAAAGGATATTTTATTTAAAATTAAAGGTGTTTTTTTTTAAACTATTAAATTAAATATGACAGGTTGTCAATGTTAAGACCTACATTTACTAAAATCTATTAAAATTAAATATTTAGTACATATTTGCTACTAGGTTTTACAGAAAGTCAAACCACTGAATGGGTGGAAGCTACTGGTGAAGCACCCAGAGTTTGCAGAAGTGTTTAACCAGCTTTGGACAGCAGTGGCCTCCTCTGTAGGTACAGAGAGCTTATTTTCTTCATTTCAGTTTAATGACTAGTTCATTCAAAATTAAGAAACACATTGGGAGTTGAAAAAGCAGGAAAACTGGATTTCTTCTTCTTCCAATCTGTGAATAAAAACTAGGTGCAAGGATGAAATCTACTGGTTCCAAAACCTTGAAGGATGTAGTGACCAGAAATAATCAGATGAAATAAATAATAATTTACTACAGATAATACTTCCTTTAGTAAATCAGCTTTAAATGCAAAAATATATCCAGGACATTTAATACAAATTTAATACAAAATTAAAATGCTGGCTTTGTGCATTAATTGAATCTGAATATCCATCCAAATAGAGCTTAAAGCACAGGTAAAAAAATTAATCTAGTAAATAAGAAACCCATCATTCACCATTTTCTAAAATATAAAAATTAAGAATCTGACAAAATGTAAGTTAAGCTATACGAATGCTTAAATTCTGTAGAGATATAGAGTATCCTCCTGATCAGCAAAAAGAAGCACCAAATTTAGTGTAAAAGCTATATTTAGTTGCAAATAAACATGTTTTAATGACTACCAAGGATTTAGAATTCAGCCTTTCTTCAGGAAAATGACTAAAAAGTACAAATGTAATACATGATTAAAATTGATATTTAAATCAAGGTTTCCTGGTTGCTGATTTAAATCAGTGAGTTAAGTCTGTCACCCCGTGGCCAGTTCAAATCTGGTGCAGAAGTAGTAGACAAGTAATATTTTACACAATGGCTGTTCAGTGATTTATAGGCAATGAGATTGAACTACCCCATCATTGCTAGTAGTCCCTTCAAATCAGGGTTAAAAAGGTTGATCTCATCTACAAAAGCACTTCACTAGTCATTTTCCCACCATTGTCTAGCACTGGTGAAGTTTCACTTTTAGCAATAGAGGAAGTCCTAGAGCAGACAGGGTGCAGATGTGGGGGCTTCTAGTTTATTGCACTGAATGCAGCATGTATAATTACCTATCTCATGGACAGGTGGTGTACGTGTGCATTCAGTGCAAGCAACTCATGGGCCTAAGAGACCAAGTACAGGCTCTTTAAATCAGAATGGCTGAACTGGAGGAGCTAAGAGAGACAGAGATATATAGATGAGACTTTCAGGGACACAGTAGAGCAGTTCCACCCCCAAGTCTGATTGCCTCTGTGCTGTTAAGGAGGATGAAAATCTGGAGGAAGGAGAACACCAAACTGGAGCAGAGGGAAACAATCCCATAGTTTGGACAATTCTTCCAGATGATGTCATGGTCTCATCTCACATTAAGTCTACCCCTCTAGGGGAGGGGAACCTAGTTATTAGGAAGAGACAAGTAATAGAAATGGGGGATTCCAGAAGATGACCAGGAGAACTGCATGGTGAAGACCTCTCAAGATGTCTTGATAGACATATATGGATGGTCACACATAGGTACCAATGACATAGAGAAAGGTAGGAGGGAGATCCTGGAGGCCAAATTTAGGCTGCTAGGTAAGAGATTCAAGTCCAGGACGTCCATGGGAAGCATTCTCCGAAATGCTTCCATTTCCACACATAGGGCCACTTAGACAGGAAGAACTGCATGGCTGCAATGAATGGATGACACGAGGGTGTTCAGAGGAAGGATTTCGGTTTATTAGGAAGTGGGACACCTTTCGGAAAAGGAGGAGCCTATACAGAAAGGATGGGGTCTACCTAAACCAAAACAGAACCAGATTGCTGGCATGTAAAATTAAAAAGTTGTAGAGGAATTTCTAAACTAAAGAGCTGGGGAAAGCTGACATACAGAGGAGCACATTGTTTGGACAGAGCCACCCCTCTGGGAAGGATTTATTAAAGGGGATACTCTATATCCTTGTAAAGAGAAGAGGATAGAAGTTGATAAAGTACAGTTAGGAACTAAAGTGAAACAGTCAAAAACAAAAAAGTATCCCATTCAATTACATCACATGAAGGCAGACAACTAAATATTGACAGATTTTATAAGTGCTTGTACACAAATGCTAGAAGTCTAAATACTAAGATGGATGAACTTGAGCACCTGGTATTAAATGAGGATATTAATATAACAGGCATCACAGAAATTTGGTGGAATGATGATGATGATCATCATCATCAATGGGACACAGTAATACCAGGGTACAAAATATATAGGAATGATAGAGTAGGTCTTGCTTGTGGGGGAGTGACACTGTATGTGAAAGAACAGAGTCAAATACAGTAAAAATCTCAAATCAAACTCTACCACAGAATCTCTATGGATAGAAATCCAATGTTTGAATAATAAGAGTATAGCAGAGTATCCTCATGTTGACTGGATTCATGTCACCTCAGGATGGAATGCTGAGAAAATTTTGACACCATTAATGACTGCTTCTTGGAACAGCTAGTCCTGGAACCCACAAGTGGAGAGGCAATTCTTGATTTAGTCCTAAGTGGACCACAGGATCTGGTTCAAGAGGTGAATAGCTGAACCACTCAGTAATAGCAACCATAATGTAATAAAATTTAACATCCTTATGGGAGTGGAAAAATACCAGTGAAACCAACCACAGTATCATTTAACTTCAAGAAGTGCAACTACATAAAGAATGAGGAAGCTAGTTAAATGGAAATTAAAAGGAAGAGTCACAAAAATGAAATGTACGCAAGATGAATGGAAGCTATTTAAAAACACCGTAACAGAGGCTCAAACCAAATGTAACCCCAAATTAAAAAAAAAGGGGGGGGGGGCAAGAGGACCAAACAAAACAAAAAAGGCTACCATGGCTAAACAGAGCAAAAGAGGTGGCTAGAGACAAAAAGGCATCCTTTAAAAATTGGAAGTCAAATTATACTGAAGAAAACAGAAAGGAACATAAACTCTGGCAAGTTAAGTGTAAAAGTACAATGAGACAGGCCAAAAAAGCATTTGAAGAGCAAAGAGCAAAACAGACAAACTAAGAGCAAAAAAAAAATGTTCAAGTATCTCAGAAGCAGAAAGCCCAAACAATCAGCAGGGCTACAAGGTGATAAAGGAGCACTCAAGGAAGCGAAGGCCATTGAGGAGAAGCTAAATAAATTCTTTGCACTGATCTTCACTGCAGAGGATGTGAGGGAGATTCCCACACCTGAGGCATTCTTTTCAGGTGACTAATCTGAAGAACTGTCCAAGACTGAGGTGTCCGTAGAGGTGGTTTTGGAACAAAATGATTTAAGCAATAGGTTGCATATCACAGTTAGTAGTTCTGCAATTTCATATTTGAGTTCCTTCACAACTCTCAAGTGAGTACCATCTGGTCCTGGTGATTTATTACTGTTTAATTTATCAATCTCTGTACCTTATGACTGGAGGATAGCTAATAGGACACTGATTTTTAAAAAAAGACTCCAGAGGTGATCCTGGCAATTAAAGGCCAGTAAGCCTAACTTCAGTACCAGGCAAGCTGGCTAAAACTCTAGGAAAGAGCACAATTATCAGACACATAGATGAACATGGCATGCTGGGGAAGAGTCAACATGGCTTTTATACGGGGAAATCATGCCTCACTAATCTATTAGAATTCTTTGATGGTGTCAGCAAACACATCACAAGGATGATCCCCTTGAGACTTTCAGAAAGCCTTTGACAAAGTACCACACCAACAGCTTTTAAGCAAATTAAGCAATCATGGGTTAGGAGGGAAGGTCCTCTCATGGATCAGTAACTGGTTAAAAGATAGGAAACAAGGTAGGAATAAATGGTCAGTTTTCACAGTAGAGAGAAGTAAATAGCAGGATCCCTTAAGGATCTGTACTGGACTAGTGCTGTTCAATCTCTGTAAGTGATCTGGAAAAAAGGGGTAAACAGTGAGGTGGTAAAAAGAAGATACAAAATTACTCAAGATAGTTAAGGCCAAAGCTGACTGCGATGACGTTCAAAGGGATCTCAGAAAACTGGGCAAGAAACTGGCAGATGAAATTCAATGTTTATAAATGCAAAGTAATGCACATTGAAAAAAAAATCCCAACTATACATACAAAATGATATGGTCTAAATTAGCTGTTACCACTCAAGAATGATCTTGGAATCATTGTCAATAATTTTCTGAAAACATCTGCTCAATCTGTAGTGGCAGTCAAAAAAGCTAGCAATGTTAGAAACCATTCTGAAAGGAATAGATATGACAGAAAATATCAGTCTCACTATGTAAATCCAGAGTGTGTCCAACCTTGAATACCGTGTGCAGTTCTGATCTCCCCATCTCAAAAAAAGATATTAGAATTGGAAAGGGTACAGAGAAAGGCAACAAAAAAGATTAGGGGCATGGAACAGCTTCCATATGACGAGAGATTAAAGAGACTGGCACTTTTCAGTTTAGAAAAGAGACGACTAAAGGAGGATATGAGAGAGGTCTATAAAATCATGAATGGTGTGGAAAAAGTGAATAAGGAAGTATTATTTACTCCTTCACATAACATATGAACCAGGGGTCACCCAATGAAATTAATAGGCAGCAGGTTTAAAACAACATAAGGAAGTACTTCCTCAGACATAGCACAGTCAACTTGAACTCATTGCCAGGAGATGTTGTGAAGGCCAGAAGTGTAACTGGGTTTATGGAGGATAGGTCCATCATCAAAGGCTATTAGCCAAGATGGTCAAGGACACAACTCCATGCTCCGGGTGTCCAGCCCAGGGACTGGATGACAGGGAATGAATCACTTGAAATTGCACTGTTCTGTTCATTCCCTCTAATGCCTCTGACACCAGCCACTGTTGGAAGACAGGCTACTCGGCTAGATGGACCGTTGATCTGACCCAGTATGGCCATTCTTATGTTCTTTCCATCATGTTATCTAATTTATTAACTGGCTACTCATGTGTGTCATGGCAGAAGTGGATCTTCAGGAAATATTAGAATGCTGAAAGCATAGAGAGACTATGCAGTCCTCCAACTCATGAAGGGCATTCTAGATGTAAGAGAGCTTGGGAACAGTTGTGGGAGAAGCAGACAAATGTGTTGAGGCAGGCACCATCAGTGGAGTGGATGTGACTAGAAGCAACAGGAAAAGGTGGGAAAGCAAGAAAGGGTAATTTACACAGGGCCTTGAAAGCAAGGGCAAGAAGCCTAAACTTGATGTAGTGGAGGAGAGTAGAAGTGAAAGGATTCAAGGGGCGGGGTGTGTGTGCGACACTGGTCAGATAACAGGTAAGAAAGATTATTTTAGCAGTTGTGTTTTGTATGAATTGGGAGGCACAGAATAAGGTTACCAGGAAGAGCCGACAGGAGAATATTTCAATCATAAAGGCAAGAAGTGAGGGTCTGAATGAGAGTTTTAGCAGGAACTGGAGGGGAAAAAAAAAAGTGTTGGAAATTATACAAGAAGGAGTGGCAAGATTTAGACACAGGCAGGATCTGAAAAACCAAATAGGCTGTTGGAGAGGACTCCCTTCCTGAACCTGCCAGTTGTGAGCCTGGGTGACAAGGAAAACTGTGGTGTTGACAGTGGTCGCAGAGAAAGAGGGAGCAGAAAGAGTTTGGGAGGAAACATCAGTTCAGTTTGGGCCATGTTAAGCTTATGGCAATATATCCAAAAAGAGAGGATGAGTAAGACTAAGCAAGAGGAGGAAAGTTGGGAGTGGACAGGTAGATTTGCAAGTCAACAGTGTAAGATGGCAAGTTGAAGTCATGTGAGCCGTTATTACTGAGAAGAGGACAAAATGAGAAAGGCCGGCAGAAAAGGAGGACCTCCTAAAAGATACACTGAAGGTATGGCCAGAGAGGCAGGAAAGGACAACTATTAATCCGGAACATTTCAAGGAACAATTAGAATGGGAAAATAGTTAACAGATGCAGCAGGAAAGAGGACATGAGAATGGAAGCACAATTTAAAATGACTCCTCTGAATATAATAGCAATATATAAATTCAAGCCTGAGTGTGCACTGGAATGTAAGCGGTCAATTATACATATGTTAAGATTTAGAGAGAAAAATGCCTTCCTTTCATTGCAAACCCTTCAACAGCTTGTATGCTTATTCAGCAACACCTAAACATTCTCCTTCTGGACAGGATACCCTAGAACAGTTTGGCCCACAACATTTTGAAAGGAATGTTCCAACAGTATCTGCTCCTGTGTTTCCACTAGTACTGCTCAAAGAAAACTTGTTGCTTTGCCATCCTCTGCTGCAGAGGTCAAGAAACACCATCTGGATGACTGCATGCCAAAAAGAAAGTATCTAGTTTCTGATCTCCAAGGGACTGAGCTTCTGGTGGTCTAAAAAGGACATGGGAGACCTCAAAAGGTAAATGAACAGCAGTGTGGGATTTTCTGGCACTGAACAAATACTGTTTGTCCAAGGTAAGTAAAAAAAAAAAAAAAGAGCAGGCAGCCATGACCGATGGATTAGAGAATCATGTCTGTACTACCATCACAGGAGACAGAACATAGAGTGCCCAGTCTGGTGAAACGATAGCAATGCTAATTTTGTTACTGTGATTAATATTTTCCTGTGTGTGCTTGCACTGAAAAAAAATCACAATTCTAATTTTATATATAAGTGATCACTTTCAACAAACAATTAAGCTCAGGAGTTTGTAATATAGTGTCAGATATCGATTAATTTACTTTTATTACTGGGTGTCTCACAGCTCTGTTGCCATCTGCCACATTGAAACTTCAACCCAAAGGTGGTGGTGATGGTTGTTTTTTAAATGCATAAGCCCTTTGGAGTGATACACAACTACAAAATCTCTAAAATTCTCTCCTGAATTTTAGGATTCAAAAGTCCTGGAAGCTAATTGTTTTAACAACTAAATTAGAAAAACAGAACAATTAAATCTTTTGCACTTGTGTTGTAGCAGTTTCAGAAAACATCAGACTTGTCAGCTTCTACATGAATTTGTTATCTGTGATGAAAATACATGAAAGGTTAAGCCTGTGATGTTCCTATCCAATTCTAAACAAAAGCTTTACACAAGTAAAAAATTCACTTATCCTGGGATTTTTTTTTTTTTTATTAGCAGGTAATTCCAAAATACTACCAATATCCCTAGCCTAAACCTTGTGTGTAGGTTCAGCTACTTCTAGGGTTCCTAGCCTAGCCAAGTGAAATGGGAACCCATACTCACTTTCTGAATACTTAAATATTGGCTCAGACTGAACAAAAATACCAGACTTACTGGTCTGATCAGATATGGCAAAACCTATATAGTATTTTATCTGTTTTGATATATCAACAAAGATTTTGTACATAAATCCAGTAAGGACGGGTTCTGATAAGTGCCCAAGGAATTTTTGTTTGCAGTGTTGTTGCAGCTCTGTTGGTCCCAGGATATTAGAAAGACAAGGTAAGTAAGGTAATATCTTTTATCGAACCAACTTCTAAGAAGAATTCTGCATAGTTCGAAAGCCTGTCTCTTTCACCAAGAGAAGTTGGTCCAATAAGAGATATTGCATCACCCACTTTGTCTCTGTAAAGGCATTTTTATTGCTTATTTGGAAGAATATTTTCTTCCAGAATTTTATGTTTCAGAATTTCTAAGAATACTGTATTATAAAAACAATGTTAAGGATAGTCTTCACCCACAGCTTCCATCAATCTCATGAGAAATTGGAAGTGGTTAAGATGAACACACACATACATACCTATCCTTTGATATAGTGAAAAGTCTTTATTTGCCAATATTCTAATTTAACACACCAAACACTAGATTTATAAATCAAGTAAAAACAATGTGTCTAATGGCCAACGTGAGGGGAATTTAAGACCATACCAAACTGAGTGTTCCTCAAAAAATATGAACTACTAGTTTGGAGTTTTGTGAATAAGTTGTCAGATTTGAAAAATATTTCCATTCACGACCAGTTTTTTTTAAGACTTATTGCAAGGTAGTTGTGTTCCTTCTAAAATTTAAGATAAATTTATTTTTAATCCGAGTGCTGTATTTGATCCACCCACCACTACAGATGCTTCTTTTATAGATCAGTAAAAACATATTTGAACTTAAAACAACAAAACTTTCCAAGTAATTCTCTGCCCAAGAGTTTTTTCTGTCTCTACTATATTTGCTAAATGTTTCTTAAAATAAGTGAATGACCTGTGTGTTCATAAACAGGAACTTTATGGTTAATTATGATGCAAACAGTGTCCTCATTACTACAGAAATGTAATACAAATAGAAGCTGCAGTGTGCATGGATGGCTTAGAATGATGATAGAATTTTTATTTACATCCATTTATGTCTAGGCCAGGTCAGCATTTACTACCAGTCTCTCTACCCACGAGAGATGTTTAGTGGGCCATGTAAAATAAATTGGTGATTTCAGTCCAGAACCTGATGGGCAGATGTTCACAGGAGCATGAGACAGAATCACCAACACAATTAGCACACTTGCTTACAGCATTAGAAAAGTAAATGACTGAACAGGCATGGAAATGAACCATTCTTTCTATCTCAGGAAGCAGTCCCTCCACACAGTTATGACAAGATGGCAGGGAAATCTGCATTTGCACTAACTATGCGGCACCTAAACTGAATAGAGTACCTTAGTTTTCATTGCCTTCAATCTGGCACTTTCAAGATTGTCTTCATGTAGGCAAATGTAGCAATTGTATACAAAGTATGAAATATTTTATTATATCCAAGTGTTTAAGTTCTGCTGAAGTCTAATGAAAATTCCTAAACTAAGAACTATGTCAAGATGGAGTCATAGTTGAGTGCACGTATTAGTAATTTAAAGGTAAAAAGCATTACAGGGATTTTATTTTCCCAAAACCTGGGTTTTTTTAATGCTTGGAAATTCAGAGTTAAGGTTACATTTAAAAGAAATCCAAAACATGTTCAGGCAAGAAATGTACAGTTGAGGCACCCAAATGACTAACTCTCCCTAGTAGCAATTGCATGCGATAATCATATGATTAAGGCATTTTAATGTTTAAGATTAAATATCAATTTTATTTAGGCTAATCTCCAGGGTAAACCACAAATGTTGTAGCAAACCAACACCTCCAAAATGTTACTTCATCTACAAAGCTAGTCTTAAACCTAATTAATTTTAAATACTATGAACATTGTATATTAAAACTGTTACAGGGAACAAGTAAACCTGTATCTTATTCTAAGTTTAGTAACACATACTACGTATTTATGACATTACTGTATTCTTCACAGGTTTTAGACTGGGATTTTCAAAAGGAGCCAAAGCGAGTTAGGTATCCAGATGCCATTGAAATTCAATGGGATTTGGGTGTCTTTCAACAGAATTTGGGCACCTAACTCCTTCAGCTTCTTTGAAAATCCCAGCCTAACACTGTACATGTAGAAGAATATTACTGGGTAGTTATGCTAAGTCAAAATGGTAATTACCATTGAACATGTAGAATGAATTAGATGGTAGAAATAAAGTGTATTTATCTTGTAATTACATGTTTACTGTTTATAATTCATGAAAAGAGTATTTGTGCCTTGCAAAACAAGTTTATGTGAAATATTAATGCTTTAGAAGCAGTGTAAGAACACATTAAACCGTAAAATGTGACACATTGTACAAGGAAGCTCTTGACAATCTAATGTAGCCAATATTACATTGCTTTGCAGGGGATCACTGCAGTTTTACCAGTGTACATCCAGTAAATGTATAAACATTACCTGATCAAACCAGGCCTACAAGCTAGCTAGTTTATTGTTTTAGAGAACAGCTATCCTCATAACAGCTTTGCTACTTAATGAACATATTGCTTAGTAGTTTATAATCATCTTCTCATGATAGAATAGGGTGACCAGATAGCAAGTGTGAAAAATCAGGACAGAGGGTGAGGGGTAATAGGCACCTATGTAAGAAAAAGCCCCACATATCTGGACTGTCCCTATAAAATCGGGACATCTGGTCACCCGATGATAGAACTTACCTAGTACTACAATCACTGCTGGCAACAGCTACATGAACTGAGATAATTCATTAATCAGGAGAGAGTAACTTTAAAAATATTTGTTTGAACAGAATGTCTTGGCAAATACAAATAAAAAGCATGTTGACTTTTAGCATGGAAGTTTGACTTTCCTACCACACCATTTATTGCTGGCAATGGAGTCACCAGGACTGCCAGTACAAAGGATAAATGTGGAAAGTGAGATCTCACTCAGTTACTAAAATCAATGTAACTATGTATAAAAGACTTGGGTACCCTACTATTAATAAATCAAGCATTAAAGCAACAAGTTAACGTAGTGTTCTCCTCCCAGCAGTACTACTGACCCCACAGTGTTCCAAATAGTTTGTAATAAACTAGCCATAAGCTGCCAATTTGTTACTCAAAAAAAAAATTAAAAGAAAATTTCTGGGACAGCACTGAGGTCTGGTGGTAGATCCCAAAAACTGCACCAAGGTTGAACCTTGAGTGCTTTGCTTGCCATTAATTCAATTGCAGGGAAGAAGGGATGAATTACGTGGTTGGTTCTGTAATTCATATCTCTAGGATCTCCAGCAAAACAGGAAAAACCAGATTTACACTAGATATTTCAAATGTAAATAAGTAGAGGAAAAAAAAAATCTAAACGTTGTTCATGCCCTATTTATACATGAAGTGCCAACAAAAATAGGGCTTCTAATTTTAGGTTTAACACCGATAAAATATAAAATTGGGGGTGCCTATCTTCTACAGTTTTGCAATTTGATTGATTTTTTTAAAACTTGCCTACCCATAAAATCTCTGATGTAGTGGTACCTGTGTTGTGTCTGTGTGATCGGGTATATTAATACCACTACTAACATGAAATTAAGCAGAAATGTGTTCCCGTGCACATGGCTGATATCTGAATAGACAAGTAAATAGTCTAGCAGTTTTGGATCCATAACTAGATCTAGTGTTACACTTTACTTTGCCTGAGATCATAAGATTTACTCTAGCTTTTATCAAGGTATAAATTGAGCTAAGAGGCTTATGTCACAGCAAATGCAATACATATGAATATTCAATTAATTATAACAGTTTTCTGCAAGTTAAAGTCATGAGGAGCACTTGAGTTACAATTGTTAGAAAAATAATGGAGACCAGTGAAGTGTTCTCTGGGAGGGAGGAATGTAAGAGCAGGAATATACTTTTCCTTTCACTATAGCATTATTTTCTTAAATTTAAGAATAATTAGTCTATTATATAAATAATCTAAGATGGTGGTTTTCAAATGGGGCCACTGGTGCTCAGTGGATCACTTACAGGTCAAATAGTGCTGGCTCCTCTTTGTTTCAAGTCTTTTCATTACTAAGAACAGCCTGGATGGACCACTAGATAGATGGGGCTGAAAACATGGAGCAACAGCCAGTCTATTTGCCTTCACGTGGAATCAATGCTACTTAAGGGGAAGAGGAAACTGGAGCTATCAGTGAGACAGGAGTTGCCAGATGTCGAGAGAAATACCCCAGGATAAAGAGAACCCAGCTGCAAAGCAGTATGTATGTCCACGGTAAAGGGAGAAGGAAAAACAAACAAGAGAAGAGAGGAACGGAATGGGTGAGGGACAGAAAGAGCAAAAGTAGACTGATCCCCCTCACCCCTCCCCAAAAAGATATAATAGTTAAAATATATACATTTTCCTATTACCTTCACACTTAATGCTACTGTAGCTATCAGATCTTGCATGAATGGGAGAAGTGAATAACAGAGGTGATGGTCTACAAGATACTCTATTTAGAAGCGGCCCACATTAAAACAATGTTTGAGAACCCTCAGTCTGAAGTGCTGCATATTTTCCCAACTTAATTTGTGATATCCTGTCTGCCCTTCAGATAGGTGCAACAGTCAGAAGTTACCATAATAATAAGTTTGTGTAAATTAGGAAATCAGTTATATTCATATATGGCTACAAAACAGTTTCATCATAAAAAATGTAAAGGAATTTCAAATGAAACTAGAGAAAGAACAAACAGACTTACCACTTGAACCATTTTGAGATATCTGGCATATCTTGGATCCTTGGCTACAGTCATGACATTTTCTGCTGCTGCTTCTCTTTTCTGTTGTCCTACCTCATGTGTGCTATTCTGCTGTATACAGAGAACACTGTATGTAAATCTTGAGTAACAACACGGACCAGGAGTACATAAGGAGAGTTCAGCTAATAAGATTTGGGAGTAGGGTAAAATTAGCTCCTCTTTGCCCCAATGGACACACTATAGACTGCTACATGTACACACATTGCCACTTGGAATTACTTTCATTAGTGTTTGTCACAATATATTTTTGTAAGAGAAACTATTTTGAATAGCATAAATAATTTAATTATATTCAAAGTTTGTGTGTTAAAGAAGTCATGAAAAAGCTGTCAGGCTGATGATCAAAAGCAATTCTGCTTCACTCAGACAGCTTTATTACATATCATTCAGTTGATTCAAAGTACTATACCAAAAAAACTATGATTTTTCAAGTGTTTCATTTGCCTATGTCAGAGTAATATTGACATTTCTAAAAACAAAGTCTTAAAAAAGACTGATCGTGTTGCTTTAAATTGTACACTTATCCTGAACAGGTCATTCATAAAGGACATTATCTATTAACTACTTTTTAGGTATTTATGTCTGTCTTCTACTGTTTTGCAATTTGATTGTATTTTCAAACTTGCCTTCCTATAAAGTATACCATGTAGTAGTACCTGTGTTGTGTCCGTGTGATGTACACGGCCGGGGGACAAGCGCCCCTCCCTGAGCCCAGTCCAAAACCTGCTGCAGCCAGGGGACAGGCGCCCCTCCCCTGTCCGTGATCTACTGAGGCTGGGGTGCCCAGGTGCTGCTGCAGGGAGAGAGAGAACTGTCCACCGTAGCCCCAGGGAGTCCCACTGCACCCCAAACCCCTTATCCCCAGCCCCATCCCAGAGCCTGCACCAGCTGGAGCCCTCACCCCCTGCACCCCAAACCTCTGTCGCATTCCTGAGCCCCTCATCCCCGGCCCCACCCGAGCCTGCACCCCAGCCAGAGCCCCCACCACGCCCCACACCCTAACCCTCTGCCCCAGCCCTGAGCCCCCTCCCATACTCCACACCCCTTGGCCTCAGCCTGCCACATTAATTTTATTATGGGCACTAATATGGAGGTGATGAATCACATCACCTCCATATTGGTGCACATAACAAAATTCATTCCGCACATCGGTGGGAAAAATTAGGGAAAACTCTGGAACCCAGGGTAGAGGGAGACTGGGTTCCCCTTCAGGCCAACAACAAAAGGTCCAGGGCCTTCACTAGGCAAGGTTCATGAGGTCTAGTGGGTCTAGAATCTCACTTTAGTCCTAGCACATAGCTGCTGGACTATTACTGAACTGGACTCAATTCTACCTCAAAGGGATGAGACTAAAAAGTAACCTGGCTGGAGGGCAGAGTCACAAAACAAAGCAGGCTGACTGGGGGTATATCTACACAGGGATGAAAGATGCATGGCATGGGCGCGGCTGGCCCAGGTCAGCTGACTGACTCGCAGGGCTAAAAATTGCTGTGTACACATTCAGGCTTGAGCCTGAACTCTTGGACCAACCACCCGACATAGTCCCAGAGCTTGGGCTCCAGTTTGATCCCGAACGTCTAAACTGCAGCTTCACAGCTCCAGAACCTGAGCCTTGTGACCTAAAGGCAGCTGACCCAGACAAGTCATGGGTTTTTTTTAATCCCTGCGAAGACCTGAACGGTGGGTGGGTCAACAAGGCTATGGAGAGGAAAACCTTGACACCACCACATCCAGCCACAAGATGGGTGCACTGGCTGGTGAGTCACTTTGTCACAATCTGAATCAAGAACTACACAAGTTTCTGAGAAGCTTACATTATAGAAATCACAATTTCACAGCTGGCACAGAAATTGTGAAAATGACCCTAAACTATGATCTTTAAAAAATAATTTAAAAGCAAATGTCTACAAACTTTTTAGTACAAAAAATAAACTTGGCTAGTCAATTTCAAGCACAGAACAAATTTTACAAGTAATGTCAGTCAATTTGGACTAAGGTTACTTGTAAAATTCATTCCATCCTTAGCCCTAATTACAGGGCATTAAGATGACATTTTCAGTTGCCAGATGCCTACTTGATGCTACCCCTTGAATTTTTATTACTTGGCTCTGATACCACCGCCAAAGTGGCAGTGGCTCATCATCAGAATCCTGAGATATTTATCTAGCTCATAATTTCCCCATGTTGTACTTTTTACCTTTAATGGATAAGACTAACATGGTAAATTTTTACCTTAGGTAAAACATTTTAATTGCTATTTGAGTAATCTGCATAGCACCCTCTAGTGGTAAAATGTATAACCTACCTTTTCCTTTTTTCAAGCCCTGTGCCAAGTGTTCGAAAGTCATGTTATCAGCAAGAGACCATACATACTAGAGAATCAACAAAGATTCTCTTATGTTGTCAGTTATAGACACTGGACAAAACTAGCTTTTAAAGAAATTTAATTAGTTGTGTCAGAAATTTTAAAACTGTTTGTAAAATTTCATTGATATATCTGTTCAACATTTAATATGTATTGTTTCAGTTAAACATAAGGAATCTTAACAATAATATCCACTACACATACTGAGATGAATACAAAACCCACAATACTAAATTCAAAATCTTAAAAAAAAAAAAAAAAAAAAAAAAAAGCTTGAGTCAAGCAGATTGTTTTGTTTGTAGGCAGAATATGCAGAGAGAACAAATTTCAATTGTATTTGACTCGATTTTAAAATCCTGAACATTGGCACAAATTAAAAATATTCTTTTATACTAACACACCAATAACTCCCAAATGACTCATGTTAGTCCTAACTTATTCCCCATATAAACTGAGTGTTCTCACTTAAAGTTATGAAAAAATACAAAAGATTACAGGAAGTACTTTTGCTAATATAATTAGAACATTATCTTTTTGCACTAATGTTTCCATCATCTACCATTTTGATCTCCAATATTTGGACTTGGGAGGACAGAAAAAGTTTAAGCTATTAAACTCATTCTACCAGGCTTTGTTGTTAAATTGTCCATCTGAAGATATGAACCTGAAGCCCACTTTCAGAAATATGTAATATTGCTTTAAAATGCAGAGCCAGTGGAAGTAAATTAAAAAGAAGAACTGCTAATTATTGACTGATATGACTGACATTGTGCAGTACTGCCTAAGAAACTCTCCACCTTTGCTTCTACTTTGCTATTTCCCTTTGGGGTCAGTGTAATTGAGCAGAACGTGTCTAAAAGTGAGACAGATTTTTTTCATACCACAATTCTGCAGATGAATCTACAGTTACTAAGCATTAATAAGCCAGGAAGAGCAACAATCTGTTGGATTTTCAATAGTGCAGCCATTGGTACTTCACAGCAACTCCTGCCAAGTTCGAGCCTTTACCCATGCTCTGGGCTGAGGTAAACTATTACACTATAATTGCTATAAAACAGAGAAGAGTGGGAGACTGAGGGTGAAATGATCAGGAAAATCCATCACTTCTCTATCTCAAAAATAAGGCAAGAGAGTTTTGCTTTGTGAAGTGGCCAACAGGAATGTTAATTCTTAATAAACTGAGAGTGTGTTTAAAGCGTATCTAGCCTCCTTTATGCTGATAATCATTTAGTATAAAAGTGCTCCTCTAATAAACAGAGGATTTAATAGGGCAAGCATGTATTTGCAATAGAAAGTGCTAGAAATTTGTTGGGTTTCAGCTGAAAGCTCAGATTCTAAAAAAAACAGTAGAACTGGAATGGTGGGATTTGAAATTTTAATCTCATGCATGACTTTATGTCCCTGACCCCCTTACCTACCTAGTTCAAGCTGACCTTTCAGTGGGATTTAAGAAAATGTAGGAAATAATTTTTCAGTATAATATTTTTATTCAAACATAATTTAACAAAAAAGTGTAAGAAGCTTTTTTTTTTTTTTTTAAAAAAACACACTTAAACATGAAATGGAAAATGTATTATAGAGTTAAAGTTTGGTCTGATTTTTTCCTTACACATGCTTGTTCACTCCATCTTATTCAACCAAGAGGAACCACTTTCTGGGAAGAAGTATATTTTTTAAACTTTGATACTTACTTCTGACTGAGGAGATACAGATACTGAGTGCTGATCTGTAGTGGCTTGTGGAACTGGACCATTTGTAACACTGTTCATATTTGCACTGGACACTTCAAATTTGACATCTTCTAAGCCGGGAATAGATGACAACTGAATGCAGAAGACAATTTTCAAGTAAACTCTGAGTGTAACATCTTAAGTTTAACCGATAACATGCATTCCTATCACCTAGAAGTCAGCACATACACCAGTATAGCAAGGAAATCAATTGATAGTACCCATGTCAGCAAGACAATAGTTTGCTGTTTCCTCATTCAGGCCTGGTCTACTAGAGTTGCGTGAAATTTTTTAGACAAATAGTTAATTAGCAAAAAGTGTGTTTCACTTGACTCAAAATTATGGTGAATCCATATCAAGTTCACAATTGTTTTGGCCCCCAAAATATTTTTCAGGACTTAGTGGTTAAAGTAGTCATCTGAAATGTGGGAGACTCAAGTTCAATTTGCCCCTCTGCCCGATGGGGAGAGAGGATTTGAACAGGATTCTCCATTACAGGAGAGTGCCTGAGCCACTATGCTACAAGATATTCTGAGGCCAGTCTCAGTGTCTCCTATTGAAACTGTTCCACTATGTATAAACACACACTGAAGAAAGGACTTGAACATCCTAAGTGAGTACACTAATTGCCAGGCTACAGAGTCATTCTGGTTCTCTTTCCTTGGACCAATAACTACTCAGTATCATTTATAATCGCAATTTGTAGTTATTCATGATTGCTTAGATTCTGCAGACGTTGACAGCATTGGATATTCATCCAGGACAACCCTCCTATTCAGCCTGTATAAGCAGGATTTTTCAATGCTTCTATTTTACAACCTTCAAGAAAGATTAGATAGCTAGCTAGCTAGATGATAGATATACACACACACATATGGAAACCTTCTGATTATACTTAAACTTTTGCACTCCCAAGTTTGAGTTAATTCCAAACAGAGGGCCTGCTTCTAGTGAAATCAAGGGCGTGTTGTTACTAATGTCACCGGAAGCAAGATTGGGTCTAAGTTTTATATTGTTTTTTTCTAATTAATTGATATATATATTTTTAAGTAGATGACTACAAAGCTGTATCTTTTGGTCATACAGGATACATTTTTTCATCCAAATTATATATGTGTCTTCAATTTGACATAGTTTAGGCCATACTTTTAATTAAAGCTGTATAAACCATCTAGTTCTTAAAAATAACTTTTTACTTTATGTGGAAGTTGGTGGAAACACATAAACCATAAACACATAAACCATAAACAAATTAATCCACCAAGGTCTAGTGACATTAACCCCAAGACCTTTACTTTAAAGTAGATGTAACAGTTAACAGAGTTAGTGTGGTATGTGCAGTTTTGGAGCAAATTACGTATTGTAATAAGGATAAAGCTGTATTTCATCTTTCCCTCCTCCAAACAAAAAACTTAACAGAAGACAGTACTAAGGATAAAACCAACATCACCTTCTACTACATGCTGCCTGCTCCTTTGTTCCATGCTCCATGGCTGTTTAAACTGTACATTAAGTGGTAAAGCATGAGAAAGAAGAGTTTGCAGCAAGTTTTGATTTAGCCTCAGCTGTAATTTAAAGCTGTCATACTGACAATTTATTTTAATACATTAAATTCCATTACAGCACAGTTCTGATGACAATTGTACTTCAGTGCAAAAGTCTGCTAATTATAAGGAAATCTGACTTTGAGCATTGTAAACAAAAACCACCAAAACACATCTATATATACATACACACCTTTGCATCCAAAATGTTAAGCGTTGTTTCAATTTGTTGGATACGGAGAGATAGAGCTGACAACTTCTAGGAGAGAAAAAGAATTAAGACATGACAGCACTGTTCAATGCCCTTTTAAAATCCAAAACTGGCAATGGTAAATCAAGGAACATGTAGACAAACAAGAAATACACTTATGTCCTCAACCTATTGAAGATGCAAAATAAGTGACATGGCAACCCTTGTTAGAACAAGACCGAAGTGTGCTAGCTATACACCAAGAGACACTGCTTCATGTTGATTCCTATATAGCATTTGTTGGCATTTAAAGTAATTTCATTACCTACAGCTCTTTCTCCATTAATAGCAATGCTGCCAAAAGGCACTAATGGGTATAGAGAGAGACAACAAGCAAATGAGTACAACAGTTAATGAATCTTACTCAAGGTATTGGGTAATGAAGTTAGACATACTGTATCCTCAGAGTTACCTGCTTCAAAGTACTTCTATCAAAAAATGTGAAAGATGAAAGGTGAGAAGTAAATGACATATGAGGAGGGACTAGAGGAGGAGAGACACAAATCAGAAAGAATACAGGAAAGTGAATGGGAGTCATTTACAGTCAAAACTGTTGGTAAGCCAGAACAAACTAAAACCTTACCATGCTCCAGTTCCATCTCACAAGCAAATTTTGTATAAAGTTCTTTTAAAATGTAACATTTTAAAAAAATTAATCCACAGGAACTGTCACTGCTTTATCTAACCATTGCTATATCTAGCCAGACCATCCCAGTAAAGTCGGGTAGCAGTACGTAGCATTTTGACTGCCTTCTGGCATGCTAGCAAGATTCTGCCCAGCTCATAAGCAGAACTTTAAAACCTCAGAAAATGGCAATCCTTGCCAACATTTTAGAGAAATAAGAGGGACAGAGTATCACAAAAATTACAGTCTTTGGACTTGCTTACAGAAGAGTCTTTGTAAGAAGACAAGAATGGCCATACTGGGTCAGACCAAAGGTCTATCCAGCCCAGTATCCTGTCTGCCGACCGTGGTCAATGCCAGGTGCCCCAGAGGGAGTGAACCTAACAGGTAACGATCAAGTGATCTCTCTCCTGTCATCCATCTCCACCCGCTGACAAACAGAGGCTAGGGACACCATTCCTTACCCATCCTGGCTAATAGCCATTAATGGACTTAACTAGATAAATTCATGGAGGTTCTCTTTTAAACCCTGTTACAGTCCTAGCCTTCACAACCTCCTCAGGCAAGGAGTTCCACAGGTTGACTGTGCGCTGTGTGAAGAACTTCTTCCTTTTATTTGTTTTAAACCTGCTGCCCATTAATTTCATTTGGTGACCCCTAGTTCTTTTATTTACTTGTTCCCATAACATCTTTTCCTTATTCACTTTCTCCACACCACTCATGATTTTATATATCTCTATCATATCCCCTCTTAGTCTCCTCTTTTCCAAGCTGAAAAGTCCTAGCCTCTTTAATCTCTTCTCATATGGGACCCGTTCCAAACCCCTAATCATTTTAGTTGCCCTTCTCTGAACCTTTTCTAATGCCAGTATATCTTTTTTGAGGTGAGGCGACCACATCCGTACGCAGTATTCAAGATGTAGGAGTACCATGGATTTATATAAGAGCAATAAGATATTCTCCGTCTTATTCTCTATCCCTTTTTTAATGATTCCTAACATCCCATTTGCTTTTTTGACCGCCACTGCACACTCTGTGGACATTTTCAGAGAACTATCCATGATGACTCCAAGATCTTTCTCCTGATTATTTGTAGTTAAATTAGCCCCCATCATATTGTATGTATAGTTGGGGTTATTTTTTCCAATGTGCATTACTTTACATTTATCCACATTAAATTTCATTTGCCATTTTGTTGCCCAATCACTTAGTTTTGTGAGATCTTTTTGAAGTTCTTCACAGTCTGCTTTGCTCTTAACTATCTTGAGCAGTTTAGTATCATCTGCAAACTTTACTACCTCACTGTTTACCCCTTTCTCCAGATCATTTATGATTAAGTTAAATAGGATTGGTCCTAGGACTGACCCTTGGGGAACACCACTAGTTACCCCTCTCCATTCTGAAAATTTACCAGTTATTCCTACCCTTTGTTCCCTGTCTTAACCAGTTCTCGATCCATGAAAGGATCTTCCCTCTTATCCCATGACAACTTAATTTACATAAGAGCCTTTGGTGAGGGACCT
Source organism: Natator depressus (assembly GCF_965152275.1). Taxonomy (NCBI): domain Eukaryota; kingdom Metazoa; phylum Chordata; order Testudines; family Cheloniidae; genus Natator; species Natator depressus. Next base: position 247,997,468 of record NC_134234.1, read on the forward strand.
TGTCAAAGGCTTTCTGGAAATCTAAGTACACTATATCCACTGGATACCCCTTGTCCACATGTTTGTTGACCCCTTCAAAGAACTCTAATAAATTAGTAAGACATGATTTGTCCTTTACAATAAGTTAATCTGCTGGTGTGTTGTTGTTGTTTAAAAAAAAAAAAGCCACTTGGGGGTACATACAAATTCAGCTGCATAATATTATATGTCTTGTTTAATTTGACAAAAGCCAGGAAATTCAAATTGAGGTCAGTGTCAGACTCAACTCTGAATTTCCTGGCTTTTGTCAATTTAAGTCAGGGGCTTTACATTTAATATAGTTTTTGTACTTAATTTTATTATGTTTCACAAAATTAATATTTACCCATGGTTTAAAACAAGTAGTTTGAGCATGAGACTTAACAGTGTTTGTGTGTGCTGATTAAATATATAGTTCTGTTTTGGAAAGCGTGTATTTAATAGGCATCCTAAGGAGATATTGCGGTCCTATGGCTTCACATAATCGCCCAGATTTTGGAGTACTGACAAAAATTCTATTGAGGTAGTCAAGCTGACACAAATACCAAGATCTTCCTCTGCTAAAAATCCAGAATTATGTTTAGTTTCTCCTCCTCAACCCTTTATGCTGGCACAATAGCCAAATATTACATTTAAGAGTCAGGAGGATGACTCAAGGCAGCATTAACAGATAACAGAATCTTTCATATCTGTATTGTCAAATACAATTTGACTAAATTGTTAGCACTGGATATGACTGTTTGGTATTCTAAAGCAAGCTAAAGGACAATCACAAAAAAGCTACTACTGACACCCTCAGCAAAAATGATGAGGCAAGAAAACACACTGAGACCAAACTAACAGCTCATCTTCAGAAGAAGCCCTTTCAGAAGGAAGACAGCTTGCATGGTGCTGCTTGTGGCTAACCAGAAGACTTTCTTGTGCTGTCAATATGCAACATTTTCACAGGCACTAAATTCACTTTGAAAACCCGTCACTGTCGGCTGACTTTAGCAGTTTGAAAGAACAGAAACTAAAAACTGGCTCACATTATGAACTGCATGTCAATTTTTTTCATCATTAGTCATTTTAAAGCTATAGGACAAAAAAGCATCTTAAATCATTACCCTCTTTAAAAAAGGATTCAGAAGGAGCAAGAGAGAGAAGTCAAAAGTTGGATAGTTTGGTGATACTGGATAGTTACATTATCCAGCTATGAAGTAGGATCAGATTTATGAAATGGACCCAGTTCCCCAGCTTCAAATAAGCCACAGCAAATGTTTAATGGCTGAGCCATGCTGAAACTTCATCATCTTCCTCCTTACTCCCAGTTTCTTGGTAATGTACTATGTGTATGTCTAATCCTACACTATCCTCAAACTCCCAGTACTTGGAAGACCAAAAAAACCAAAACAAGCCCCCAATAAAGCATATAATGACACCAAAAAAACCTAATCTGATGGCTTTTTATTAGACTTTGATTGAGATTAAATGGACTGAGATATTTATTTCACAACTCCACACAACCACCACTACTAATGTTTAACAGGTAGTTCTGCTGGCAGTTTCTGCCAAAAGAAAATGGAACTGAATAAGCATGGAGAATGAAGTACCCTCTCAACCTGTGCTGGTCTCTCTACTTCATGGTTGAAACACATCGATAAGGTAGGAGAGTTTGCACTGCTGCCATTTATATCATACCTGCTTTGTGGAAGACAACAGTCTCTAAGACTGTCAAATCATGTAAAATGTCCAAACTTCAAGACTTAATAAAAATGGGCTATTAGCTTAGTAAAATTAGAGGTTTCTCATACACAGGTGAAGAAATCTGCACTAGTCCACTTACTCAGCCTAAACCTTAAGTGGACAGTGAACTAATTCTTTCAACTCCAACTAATATGCATGGTCAACTGGCACTGAAAGATGCAGAAATCAGAATACTATACTAGTATATGTTCATCCATGTGAAGACTGATGCAAAGTGATGCAATATGAACATACCTCTTCACAAACAGTAGAAAAGCGGTTGAGAAACTGCACTGTGTGAACCACAAACTGATTTAGAAATGCCACAGTTCTTTTCTGCTGAATAGCTGGAACCTGTAACAAGAAGATGAAATTCAATGAAGACAAGTGCAAAGTACTTCACTTTGTAAGGAATAATTCAATGCAAAATTACGAAGTGGGAAATAACTGGGTAGGTGGTAGTAGTGCTGAAAGATGTGCAGGTTATAGTGGATTGCCAACTGAATGAGTCAAGGTGATGCAGTTATGAAAAAGCTAACATTAATAGGAATGTCGTATGGAAGACACAGGAGGTAACTGTCCCACTCTACTTGGCACTGGGAACACACACTCAACTTGAGTACTGCATCCAAATCTGGGTATCAGCTTTAGGGGATGTGGACAAATCGGAGAGAGTCCAGAGAACAGGACCAAAAGTGATAAAACGTTTAGAAAACCTGACCTATGAGGAAAGATTAAAAAAATGGGACATGTTGAGTCTTGAGAAAAGAAGAGCGAGGGGGAACATGATAACATATTTGAAGACTGTTAAGGGCTGTTACAAACAGAACTAATCAATTGCTTGTTGTGTACACTGAAGACAGGACAAAAAGTTATGGGCTTAACCTGCAGCAAGGGAGATATAGATTAGGTAGTCTCAAACTGTGGGTCAGGACTCCAAAGCGGGCCACGGCTGGTGTTAGACTTGCTGGGGCCTAGACGCAAGGCTGAGGCTGAAGCTCGAGCCCCAGCTCCCAGGGCTGAAGCCCAAAGGCTTCAGCCCTGGGAAGGGGGGCTAAGGTTACATGCCCCCTGCCCAAAGCAGAAGCCCTTGGGCTTCAGCTTTGCCCCTCTCCTTCCACCCCCTTGCCCAGGGAGGGCTCAGGCTTCAGTCCCCACTCCTGGGGTCATGTAGTAATTTTTGTTGTCAGAAGAGGGTCATGATGCAATGAAGTTTGAGAACCACTGGATTAAACAGTAGGAAAAACTTTCTAACTATATGGATAGTTAAGCTAAGAAATAGGCTTCCAAGGGAGGTTGTGGAATCCCCATAAGAGGTTTTTAAGAACAGTATAGACAAACACCTGTCAGGGATGGTCTTGGTTTATTTGATCCTGTTTCAGTGCAGGGCACTAGACTTGAGGACTTTGAGGTCCCTTCGAGCCCTACATTTCTATGATTTCATACTCAACAGATCGGCCAATGTTCTCATAACTCCTAGCATTAGAGAAAGCAAAGTGTTTAGATTTGAGATGGTATCCAACATTAGCTTTAGCTCCAATATTAAAGATCGTGTTAGACACTAACTAGAGGCAGGAAAAGAGGCATGAAGATAATTGGAACAATGCGATTTTAACATCCTGTATTTCACAGAGCGAGAAATGAATGCTATGTACATCATTAGAAACACATTCCCGGCTTCTGAATGGGGTTGTATAGAATCTACTTTATAGCCCTGAATACTCAACACATAAGATTTTTTGAATTGCCACTGATTTCTCACCCATGTTTTCTCTTGGGTTCAGGACCTAAAATAGCAAGTCTTAAGACCGTGCAATATTGTGACCCCGTGTACAGTATCTCTATAGTGAGATAAGCTGCCTCACCTGTATGTGACTCAGCAGCTGGGCTTAAATTGCCCTTAAAAAGACACTGAGTGTTTGTAATGGAATTTCATTTGTTTGTAACAAAACTAAGCTTTACAAAGTTTGTTTAGACACATTATTAATGGTGCAAGAACATGAATCTCTTTCTTTTTAGATATCACACAGAAATACACTGGATACCAAAGTGAAGGAGCAAAAAGAACAGAAATGGCCTGATACTGCTAGTTGGGGAGGAACTGCTTCACCTCACAGTTTTTAGCTAGGAATGAGCATGGAGCAGTGACACAGGACACTGTGAAGTTGTGCTCCCCAAATAGTTTGCTACTACAGTTATTTGCCACAGAGTTTAATGACCAGAATGCAAACCAATACAAGAGATTGCCATCAGAAAATACATAGTTTGAGGTCAATATCACGTCACTGGCATGGCATGCTACATACCTGCTGAAGTATAATGTGCAGAAGAGTCCTGCACAGAAGTGCAAACACAGTTCCCTAACGTAAGATTTCAAAGACTTTCACGTATATGAAGGACTTTCACCTCACATACACCTCAGGGCGGCGACGGCGGGGGGGGGAGAGAAAACACCAGCGACTCGCTCGAGGTGACTCGCAGGCTCCTGCTTTACAACTAAGGCTCAACTCCCCCCGCCCCGGAAAGGGAAACACTCCTCGGTGTGCGGGGAGTGAGAGAAGAGAAACCACCATCGATCCGTCAAACTCAGCCCCCCGCCCCGGAGCGCTCTGCTGGTGGGGCTGGGCAGGGGGCTAGCGAGGATCACACGCCAGGCAGAGGGGAGCAGGCCCCAGGGGGAGGGGCTCTCCCAGCCCCCGCGCTGGGGAGCTGAGGTGAAGGGGGAAGGCAGCAATTGCCCCCCATACAGGGAAGTGCGGGAGGGGTGAGGCCGTACCTTGGTCAGGTCGATGCCAGAGCCCACGAGGGGCAACCCATCCTCATCCATCCCCAGCGGCCAGAGTCAGCGGTCCGGGGGGGGGGGAGGGGGACGGCTGAACAAAACCACCACTTCCCCCCACCAGACCCCAGCCCGGAAGTCTCCGACACTCCGTACCAAAATTAACCTCTACCCCCGGATACAAAACCCGCTCTGGAGGACAGGCCCGGACGCCACTAGAGTGGACCGGTGTTCCGGCGCATGTGCACAGGCAAGGGGAGAACGCGGAAGACACTCTGTCGCCCCAGTGCATCACGGGAGTTGTAGTTCGATGGGGCCCTGGCGAGGCGGCAGTGGCCGTTGTAAGACTGCGCCCAGCGGGGCGGCTCTGACACTAGGTTACGCTTCTCACCCCGTGCTCGGCCAGGGCGTGTCTAGAGGCGCCGGGCGGAGGGGAGGCCGCGGATACATGCCCCTCCCAACCCTCTCTGGCCTTTCCCCGGGCCGCTCCCACGCCCTAGCCTGCACATGTTGTGGGTAGCGGGGGATCCGTGAGCCCAGGGGACCCACCGCCACCACTTCCAATTTTATTCCAGTTCCATTTTGTAGCAAAACAAGCCTCCTCCAACACCGCCAGAGTAGCTGTCACAGGGGTAATAACCTAGGGTGACAAAGTGTCCAATTTTTGGCCGGACCACCCGGTCGAAAAGTGATCCTGGTGGCTCTGATCAGCACCGCTGACCGGGCCGTTAAAAGTCCAGTCAGTGGTACTGCGGCGCTAAGGCAGGCTAATGCGTACCTGTCCTTGCTCTGCGCTGAGCCCTGGAAATGGCCAGCAGGTCCGTCTCCTAGGTGGGGGGGGCCACAGGGCTCTGCGCACTGTCCCCCACCCAAGCACCATCTCTGCACTCCCATTGGCTGGGAACCATGGCCAATGGGAGCTGTGGGGGGAAGGGGTGTGCCTGCGGGCAAGAGCAGCGCACAGAACCACCTGATGTGCCTGCTCCTAGGAGCCGGACCTGCTGGCCACTTCTGGGGCGCAGCACAGAGTCAGGACAGGCAGGAAGCCTGCCTTAGCTCTCCCGCTGTGCTGCTGACCGGGAGCCACTTGAGGTAAGCCCACACCCCAACCTTCTGCCCCAGCTCTGAGCCTGCACCCTCGCCCTCACCCCCCTCTGCCCCAGCCCAGTGTCCCCTCCCATGCCCTGAACCCCTCTGCTCCACCCTCCAGCCTGGAGCCCCCTCCTGCACTCCAAACCCCGCATCCCCAGCCCCACCCTGGAGCCTGCACCCCCAGTTAGAGTTCTCATCCCCTCCCGCACCCCAACCACCTGCCCCAGCCCAGTGAAAGCGAGTGAGGGTAGGTGAGAATGAGCCACTGAGGGAGGGGGAATGTAGTGAGCGGGGGGCAGGGCCTCGGGGAACGGGAGTGGCAGGGGCATGACTTTGGGGTGGGGCGGGGCTAGGGTGTTCAGTTTTGTGCGATTAGAAAGCTGGCAACCCTATGATAATCACACTTCACAAGGCTTGCATTATTTAATCCTTTTATATTGCAAGAGACTTACTTGGTTTCTTCAGCATTTCTCCAGAATCTTGGCCCATGCTACAAATGGGCTCAACTGAGACATACATCAGATAGAGACACAACACCTCAGTGTTCAGTCTTACAAAGCTTAATGCAAAAACAAAAGTAACAGAACTACTAATATGAGAAGCACTCTTTGCGGATGATTGTGCCCTCCTAAGGGAGATCATCAGTGCATCATAGATTACTTCGCTGAAGCATCAAAATTGTTTGGCCTCACAATCAGCCTGGAGAAAACTGTGGTGTTGCACCAATCATCTTCACTACTCTGTGCCATATCCCCTCGAATATCCATTAGTGGAATGGATGGATCTCTTAACAAAGATATCACAAACAGGATACAGAAAGCTTCTCAGTTATTAGGAAAGCCACGTAACAAAGTCCTGAAATCCCACAACATAACCCTCTCAACAAAAATAAAACTTTATAATGCTTTTGTGCTCACATCTCTCTTCTATGGCTGTGAGACTTGGACACCATACAAATGGTATATCAAACATCTAGAGACCTTCCATATGCGATCTCTGCATGCCATTATGAGGATCCGCTGGCAGGACAAAATTACGAACCTGGAGGTTCTCCAAAAGTCAAATGCAATAAGCATCAAGGTCATGCTGATAAAAGCCTAACTACGCTGGGTTGGACACATCATTAGGATGCCTGAATATTGACTCCCCAGGAAAATTTTCTATGGAGAATTGGCACAAAGACATCGGAATCGAGGCTGCCCCAGAAAGCGCAACAAGGACAGCATCAAGAAGAGCACACACTTCGGTGCAATAAAACCAGATGATCTTGAGAAGGCTGCGTTAAATAGATCAGCATGGCGACATACTACACTCTAAGCTCTCCAAACCTTTGAAGAGGACAAAAATAATTGATAGTTAGCTGCAAGGGAAAAGTGTCATACTACTGCTATAGCTACGAAGACGCTCACCAAGGACTTTGCTCGATCTGCTCACAAGCCTGTGTGTCATGCCTTGGACTTCGGAATCACTCCAGAATCCACAAAAAGAGAGAGCATGAAAATGTCATTGTCAAACTGATGGACTACCCACACACGTTCCAAGAGAGATACTGAGTTTCTTCAGCATTTCTCTGAAATCTTGGACTGATAACAAATATATGACACCTCCATAATCGAGCAAGACCATTCTGATGCTTATTGTTAATGATCCTGACTGAATAATAACTTTTTAAAAAGCATAACATTAACTTTAAGAGCATAAACCAAATAAATAAAATCCCATAGTCCTTCACAGAGCTATAACTCCAGCTACGTAAATATCACAGAAGTACAAGGGACTGAGTAATACTGCACAGTAGGCTTTTTTAAGTGAAGTGGGGTGGGGGAAAGGCACCCAGGCCCCTATGCAGCAGTCCATCCCTATTCAGCAAAGCACTTAATCACATAATAAACTGTAGGCCCATGTTTAAATCCCATTGACCTCAACAGGATACAATCACACTTTTAAGATTAAACATTTGCTCAGTTGCTTTGCTGAATAGAAAGGACTTAAGCACATATGTAAATGTTTTGGTGCATTGGGAATAGCGGCAGCATACCTCTATACAAACTCTTTGCCTCTGACCAGACCCACAAATTCAGAAGATTGACTTTACTATCTCAAGATTAATGTTTAATGATGCACAGTATAGGACATTCAGGTGAGCTGACCCCACTCCTAGAAATAGTTATAAGACTGTACAGATTTTAAAAATAAAGACTCACCCTTGATAAGTTTTTCTTTATATGAGACTAGTCACCCAGTGTTTATATTTGTCAAATATATTGAGCTACTTTTGTGTTACGTACCCAGTGTGTCTTTCAAAAATGACTATGAATGCTCAAGGGTTTGGCACCTCCAAATGCTGGAAGCTTAAAATTGTAGACTATTGATTAATTTTTTCCCCATAGAGCTTCTACATAACTGGAGCAAAGAGGGCTGAGGTTAGGTCCTGAAAAGCAGTGACTTTGTAAAGGATTTAGATACCCAGCTGAACATGAGCTCCTAGTGTAACACTGTGGCTAACACAATCCTTTGATATTTGAACAAGGAAGTATTGAGTAGAAGCAGAGAAGAAGCATTACCTCTATGTATGGCATTGGTGAGACCATTACTGGAAAAGTCCATCCAATTTTGGTGTCTATATAAGGATATTGAAAAGGGTTCAGAAAAGAGCAATAAGAATGATCTAAAGCCTGGAAAACCTGCCTTACAATAAGAGACTTAAGAAGCTCAATCTGTTTAGTTTATCTAAAAGATGGTTAAGCAGTGACTTAATCTTGGTCTACCAGTACCTACATGGGTAAGAGATTTCTGATAGTGGATGGTTTTTTAATCTAGCAAAGTCATACTAAGATCCAATGGAAGCTAAAGATAGACAAATTCAAATGAAATAAGGAACACCACCATTAAACAGTGGCGTTAACTAACCCTTGGAACAATTTACCTAAGAATGCAGTAGCTCTTCCATCACTTGAAGTCTTTAAATGAGGATTGGATGTCTCTTTAAAAGATATGTTCTGGCTTACTGTTTCTCAACTGGTGGGCTATGACCCCCACAGAGCCCAAGAAAGACACTGAGAGAAATCACAAGGTGCTGAAAATTTTAATGCAATCTAAAGCAAAGAAAATCTCACTCTCCCACTTCTTATGTCCTTTTCCCCTCTAACGTCAAGTATTCTCAACCTGTCGAAATCTGCACACAAATAAATTATATAGGCTTATTATGGTTATCATTGGTACATTTTTACTCTTACTTTTATAGTAAATGTAAGGAGGTCACAACAATGTTTAACATCAAATAAGGGATTGACACCCCGAAAGGCTTGAGAAACACTGGTCTAGCTCAAGCAGAAGTTATGGGTTTCATGCAGAAATTTTGGGGTGACATTCTATGGCCTTTCTTATGCAGGTGGTCAGACTAGATTATCATAATGACCCATTCTGGCCTCAAAAAATCTGTTAATTTTTGCTGTTGAATACCTGATGAAAAATCTTGGAAAAATAAAATTCTCCAGTCCTGATATTTAATTATGTCCATTTTCCAAGCAGTCCTCAGCACTGTCTATATTAGTCTTTGAGGTTACAGAAGTGAACTGTTAACATCTCTCATATTCTGGGAACTGTCCAGCCAAGGAGAAAGTATGTGATGAGCTTGTTTTAATTTTATTTTTTCCAAATAAATTTAAATTTTCAGGGATCTACATTTCATCAGGCTAAACTAGGCCTTTATCTTCCATATCTTTTAGTTGTGGGATAAGCCATTTTTTTCTCTATTCTTGCTTAAATCTTTGATCTGGTCCTGTAATTTCATCACAGTCTATTCCAGTTCTGTAGTGCTGTGGGCACTGATCCAGTTCTTAACTTATGTGCCAGATAGTTGCTTTCTAACTTACTGGATAGATCAAGATTCCCCCTTCCTTATTTTTTGTATCACACCTCATTTAATCTTCTAAAATAGAAAAATTGATATCTAAAATAGCTGAAATTAGCAGAGATATAGCCCATTAGACTTTATACCATCATGGCACAAAGCTGTGTCCTTCATATTTTCTCCTTCAACTTCTACAATGATCTGCTATTCATTTTTCCCCCTCCACTTTTCATATTCACTTCACTAACTCCAGGCCAGAAATTCTGCAGAGATATTCTAAGAAATATTATCTGCCCAGTTTTTACAAACAGGAAGAATCTATAGCTTGTAAAATGAAGTTTAAATGAGGCCCAGTGGGTGATCACTGAGCCATCATGTCTTTCCTCAGACTGTGAAAAACATGACCTATGCCCTCCCACTAATTTTTATTAGTGCTGCTTCCCCAGTGTATGTGTCCAATATACTATTATAATCTCAGTTTATTAATCCAATTCCTTAATTACACAAGCATATATTCTGTCTTGTCCTGGAAACTTGTGTACTATACATTGTTTAAGATTGCCTGAATATACTAAACTAATTGCTTTGTGGTCACTGACTCCCAGCTTTCTTACCCCCTTTATAGCTATTAGCAAGAGAGAGGGGGAGAGAGAGACAAAAGCAAAGAAAAAACATATCTTTCAGATGAGGTTTGAAAAGATGTGGAGCATCAATAGACTGGAGAAATAGAGGAAGGCTGTTCCAGTTGCAAGGAGCTGAAGGGAATAAAGTTCTTAGAGTACCAGTGGCAAGATAGCATGAAGTGGCAGAGAGAAGGCAGGTGCTAAGTGAAAAGACAGACTAAGAAAGCAAATAGAGTTATTTCAATTTTATTTATTTTGGACCTCAGAATCCCTCTTGCTTTCTTTGAACAGTTACACATCTAGTCTGAGCAATTATCATACATTTTTAGGGCGCCTCTACATTCTCCCTACCTTGGTCCATCCCATGTGAAATAGGAAAGGTCTCTGAGGGAACATAGTATCTATTGTGGCTGAAAATGTTTGTGTGTTACATAGCAAATCTATGCCTCACATTTTCATTACATAGACATCTGTGGTATATGGAATAGGAATACTGGTAAACTGTGGCCTTAAAAGGCAGTTCTACTCTTATAAAATGACTGTAAAAATGGCATTATGGAGTTTCCATCTATATTGTCTCAATAACTTCCATATCAAGTGTGCTAAGTTTATAAGGAAAAAGTGGTATTCCAAGTAGTAATGATACAAACTCAACTTGTGTTTCTTTCCTCATGCGTCTTCCCCAGTAACAAAGATTTTGCAGGCCAAATTCTGCTTTCAGTTACACCTGTACAATCCAGCTGTGTGCCACCAAGTTTGAAAGTGTGTAATGAGTCCGTGGGCCTGTGCCATAATCCACAACTACCCCCATCCCCAGCAGTGGCTAGGGTTGCCAGGTTTCCGGTTTTCAACTGGAATGACTGGTTGAAAAGTGACCCTGGAAGCTCCGGTCAGCACCGCTGACTGGGCCACTAAAAGTCCAGTTGGCAGCACAGAGAGGCTAAGGCAGGCTCCCTGCCTGCACTGGCCCTGGAAGCTGCCAGCATGTCCAGTTCCTAGGTGCAGGGGTGGCCGCTGCCCCCGCCCTGTGTGCCGGCTCCGCAGCTCCCATTGGCCGGGAACTGTGGCCAATAGGAGGTGCGGGGGCGGTGCCTGTGGGTGTGGGCAGTGCATAGAGCCCCTGGCCCCTCCGCCTAGGAGCCGGACATGCCAACCACTTTGGGGAGCTGCCTGAGGTAAGTGTTGCCCGGCCAGAGCCTCACCCCAAACCCCTTCCCACACCCCAACCCCCTTCCCCAGGTCAGAATCTCCTACTACACCCAAACTCCCTCCCTCCTGCACCCCAACCCTCTGCCTCAGCCCTGAGCCCCCTTGTGCACCCCAAACCCCTCATCCTTGGTCCCACCTCAGAGCCTGCACCCCCAGCCAGAGTCCTCACTCCCACACCCCAACCCCCTTCCCCAACTCAGAGCCCCCTCCAGCATCCTGAACCCCTCACTTCTGCCCCCCCCCCGGAGCCTGCACCCCCAGCCAGAGCTCTCACCCCCTCCTGCACCCTAGCCCTCTGCCCCAGCCCGGTAAGGGTGAGTGAGGGTAGGGGAGAGCGAGCGACGGATGGAGAGGGGAATGGAGTGAGCAGCGCTGCAGGGAAGGGGGGGGGGCAGGGCAAGGGTGTTCAGTTTTGTGCAATAAGAAAGTTGGCAACCCTAGCAGCAGCGTGAGATTTGTAGTGGTTTAACCTCCCCCAACCTCCATTATGTGCTGCCTATACCCTAGGTATTTCAAGTTGAATGGACATTTGGCAATTTCATCCTTCTTTTTCCTGTGCCTCAGATCCCCAGCTGTTTAATAGGGATAATACCATCTCACTTCAGAAGGGGTTGTGAAGATATATTGATTAATATTTGTGAAGCAGTCAGAAACTAAAGTGATGAACACTATAGAGCATATTAATAATTTTGTGTTTAGGGCAGGCGTGGGATGGCGTGTGTGTAATAAGGCCTGTGCCCACATATTGAATGTGGAGACAAAAAATATAGAATATCTTCCCATTTACTGAATGTGGCAGGGGTCTCATGAAAAAAATAGTATGTGATTGTGTAAATAAAGACTGTAACAAAATGCATTTGCACAAGAAAGGCACACTGAGGTTGCACACATAACCTGACTTCTGGCATTTCTGAACTTTTGAGTGCTTTATTTTGCAGACTTAATGTTCTTCTAACAAGGTATTATTTATGTGATCATGTGTATAAACTGTAATGCCAGGTTCATTCAAATTTTAACAGCTGGATTCCATAATATTTTATCCCCAGTGAAATTTTGAAAGGTGGTAAAAGCCGTATAGCTAATATCCTCACAGATGTCTTCAGAACTTCTGAAATACATCTTCTATGCTGTTCAGCACCATTGTGTTTGTGCAGAGGCCTTTGACTCAATGCAGAAAAGTACAATATGTTGTTTTCCCTAGTGTTCAAAAAGAAATAGCTCATTCCTTTATGTGCATGTTTGTTTATGTTAGAGATAGGGAAAGAGTAGAGGTTATTGTTATCATCATTTCTAAGACCTGACAATTCCAAACTTAATGAAGCTCCTACTTGTTTGTTCTTCTTCAAAAAATCCTTAAAGAATGGTTTTAGAGGCTGCTCTTTTCACAGCAGTAGATTGGAAAAATTGGTGGAGCTGCATTTGGTAGAGATTGACTATTGTGGGGCTCTACTAACCAAAGAGAGTAACATTATCTTGTACAAGATTCTGAAATGGGAATACCTTCTACTTACATTTTGAAAAAATGGCAGGTTTACACTATATTCCTCATTAAACTTAGCTGAATCCTTACTTAGAGCTTCCTGCAATAACCTGTGGCCTTTACTGTACACCAGAGCTAAATGTTGTCAGAGGGCAAATTCAGAGCTAGGTAGGCAGACACAGCAAAGGATAGGACTTCTCGTACAAATAGAGAAACATACATGGGCTGGGATGGTGTCCCTAGACTCTGTTTTCCAGAAGCTGGAATGCGCGACAAGGAATGGATCACTTGATAATTACCTGTTCTGTTAATTTCCTCTGGGGCACCTGGCATTGGCCACGGTCGGAAGACAGGATACTGGGCTAGATGGACCTTCGGTCTGACCCAGTATGGCTGTTCTTATGCAAGGTAACTACAAAGTGTTTTGGAAAGGTTCTCAAGCCAAATACATGATACAAGAATAAAAGCATCCCAGGAAATTCAGGTTATCTATTTTTCCTACGAAGGAATAAGGAGGGCAATAAAAATACTTAGTTTTATTGTGTCTGCTTGATCTAAAATAATAGAACTGATTCTTGTACAGGCAATCACATATTACTGCTACTGAGGCTACAGAAAGCGTGTCTGTTAGGCACTTGTTATGAAAACACTTGTGCATGAACTTAAGTTTACTCCTGTGAGTAGTCCCATTGATTTCATTCCTTCTTGTGTGTATTCTTTAAAATATGTCCTGTTCTCTTTTTGTCATTGTTAAGGATATGGCTTGGTCATGGAGGTCACAGATTCCATGATTTTAACAGATCTTTATGACTTCCTGCGGTGAGGCTTGGGCTTCAGCTTCCGCCCCGCCATCACCATATCCTGATTTTGTACTTTTTTACCATAACTGCTCTGTGAATTTTGTCTAATTTTACTGGGACAAAATCGTATCCATACTCATTGTAAGTGACTTGTCACTAAAATCTTTATAAACTCACAAAATACAAGTTTCAGAGTAACAGCCGTGTTAGTCTGTATTCGCAAAAAGAAAAGGAGGACTTGTGGCACCTGAGAGACTACCCAATTTATTTGAGCATGAGCTTCGTGAGCTACAGCTCACTTCATCGGATGCATACTGTGGAAAGTGTAGAAGATCTTTTTATATACACACAAAGCATGAAAAAATACCTCCTCCCACCCCACTCTTCTGCTGGTAATAGCTTATCTAAAGTGATCACTCTCCTTACAATGTGCATGATAATCAAGTTGGGCCATTTCCAGCACAAATCCAGGTTTTCTCACCTCCCCCCCCCCCACAAACCCACTCTCCTGCTGGTAATAGCTTATCTAAAGTGACCACTCTCCTTACAATGTGTATGATAATCAAGGTTTCAGAGTAGCAGCTGTGTTAGTCTGTATTCGCAAAAAGAAAAGGAGTACTTGTGGCACCTTAGAGACTAACCAATTTATTTGAGCATAAGCTTTCGTGAGCTACATGCATCCAATGAAGTGAGCTTTCGTGAGCTACATGCATCCGATGAAGTGAGCTGTAGCTCACGAAAGCTTATGCTCAAATAAATTGGTTAGTCTCTAAGGTGCCACAAGTACTCCTTTTCTTTTTATGATAATCAAGGTGGGCCATTTCCAGCACAAATCCAGGGTTTAACAAGAACGTCTGGGGGGGGTGGGTAGGAAAAAACAAGGGGAAATAGGTTACCTTGCATAATGACTTAGCCACTCCCAGTCTCTATTCAAGCCTAAGTTAATTGTATCCAATTTGCAAATGAATTCCAATTCAACAGTTTCTCGCTGGAGTCTGGATTTGAAGTTTTTTTGTTGTAATATAGCAACTTTCATGTCTGTAATTGCGTGACCAGAGAGATTGAAGTGTTCTCCGACTGGTTTACGAATGTTATAATTCTTGACATCTGATTTGTGTCCATTTATTTTTTTACGTAGAGACTGTCCAGTTCGACCAACCCTGGGCGCCCCATCATCTCAGGCATTGGCACCCTGACAGCAGGATTGTCTGGCTATGTAGACTCTCTCCTCAGGCCTACGCTACCAGCACTCCCAGCTACCTTCGAGACACCACTGACTTCCTGAGGAAACTACAGTCCATCGGTGATCTTCCTGATAACACCATCCTGGCCACTATAGATGTAGAAGCCCTCTACTCCAACATTCCACACAAAGATGGACTACAAGCCGTCAAGAACACTATCCCCGATAATGTCACGGCTAACCTGGTGGCTGACCTTTGTGACTTTGTCCTTACCCATAACTATTTTACATTTGGGGACAATGTATACCTTCAGATCAGCGGCACTGCTATGGGTACCCGCATGGCCCCACAGTATGCCAACATTTTTATGGCTGACTTAGAACAACGCTTCCTCAGCTCTCGTCCCCTAACGCCCCTACTCTACTTGCGCTATATTGATGACATCTTCATCATCTGGACCCATGGAAAAGAAGCCCTTGAGGAATTCCACCATGATTTCAACAATTTCCATCCCACCATCAACCTCAGCCTGGACCAGTCCACACAAGAGATCCACTTCCTGGACATTACAGTGCTAATAAACGATGGTCACATAAACACCACCCTATACCGGAAACCTATTGACCGCTATTCCTACCTACATGCCTCCAGCTTTCACCCTGACCACACCACATCGTCTACAGCCAAGCTCTGCGATACAACCGCATTTGCTCCAACCCCTCAGACAGAGACAAACACCTACAAGATCTCTATCAAGCATTCTTACAACTACAATACCCACCTGCGGAAGTGAAGAAACAGATTGATAGAGCCAGAAGAGTTCCCAGAAGTCACCTACTACAGGACAGGCCTAACAAAGAAAATAACAGAACGCCACTAGCCGTCACCTTCAGCCCCCAACTAAAACCCCTCCAACGCATTATTAAGGATCTACAACTTATCCTGAAGGATGACCCAACACTCTCACAAATCTTGGGAGACAGGCCAGTCCTTGCCTACAGACAGCCGCCCAACCTGAAGCAAATACTCACCAGCAACCACATACCACACAACAAAACCACTAACCCAGGAACCTATCCTTGCAACAAAGCCCGTTGCCAACTGTGCCCACATATCTATTCAGGGGACACCATCACAGGGCCTAATAACATCAGCCACACTATCAGAGGCTCGTTCACCTGCACATCCACCAATGTGATATATGCCATCATGTGCCAGCAATGCCCCTCTGCCATGTACATTGGTCAAACTGGACAGTCTCTACGTAAAAGAATAAATGGACACAAATCAGATGTCAAGAATTATAACATTCATAAACCAGTCGGAGAACACGTCAATCTCTCTGGTCACACAATTACAGACATGAAAGTTGCTATATTACAACAAAAAAACTTCAAATCCAGACTCCAGCAAGAAACTTGAATTGGAATTCATTTGCAAATTGGATACAATTAATTTAGATTACCTTGCATAATGACTTAGCCACTCCCAGTCTCTATTCAAGCCTATTTCCCCTTGTTTTTTCCTACCCCCCTCCCCCAGACGTTCTTGTTAAACCCTGGATTTGTGCTGGAAATGGCCCAACTTGATTATCATACACATTGTAAGGAGAGTGGTCACTTTAGATAAGCTATTACCAGCAGGAGAGTGGGTTTGTGTGTGTGTGTGTGGGGGGGTGAGAAGGCCCAACTTGATTATCATACACATTGTAAGGAGAGTGATCACTTTAGATAAGCTATTACCAGCAGGAGAGTGGGGTGGGAGGAGGTAATTTTTCACGCTTTGTGTGTATATAAAAAGATCTTCTACACTTTCCACAGTATGCATCCGATGAAGTGAGCTGTAGCTCACGAAAGCTTATGCTCAAATAAATTGGTTAGTCTCTAAGGTGCCAAAAATACAAGTTGTAATAGCTTATACAAACTCACAAATAGTAACATAATGTACAGTAATATAGACTTCAGTCTTGGTTTAATTTATAAGCTTCAATGAGATCTACAAAGCAAGCCATGTTTTAAGAAAACTGGGTCAATGGTTAGTCACAGTTTGGTAGGATATGTGCTATGGCCCCCCCCGCCCCCATCTTTAATGGGCCACTTCACCTTTAATGGTCAAGTGTTGACTACTTATGCTAAACAATCTTTTCCACCTTGTATTTAGCTTTGGCACTTTTAAGGCTTTGCTTACACTAGTACTTTTGTTGGCAAAACTTTTGTTGGTCAGGGCTGTGAAAAAAACCAAAACCCTGAACAACTTAAGTTTCACTGACGAAAGTGCTGGTGTTGACAGAGCTACGTTGGCGGGAGAGTATCTCCCACTGACATAGCTACCGCTGCTCATTGGGGGTAGTTTAATTATGCCAGTGGGAGAGCTCTCTTGCCGGCATACAGCAGCTACACAGTAGACCTTAAGCTGTGCCATTGTAAGGTTCATAGTGTAGACATAGCCTAAGAACCTTTCCCAGACCTGAAGAAGAGCTCTGTGTAAACTCAAAAGCTTGTCTCTTTCACCAACTTGCCAAAACCAAAAAGGATTTTACCTCACCCAACTTGCCCATATTTAACAATCTCTTGGGAGGACCCCTATTTCTTTGCCAAAACCAGCAAATAGGCTTTCAAAAAGGTGAGCCCCACAGAACTCTGACTCAGAGACTGGGCCATCTGGCTTCTTCATTCCTGTTTCTCTCTGTGAGCTCTCAACAGCAAGTCCAACTGAGTTCAGACTCTAGCTGAAACTTTTTTTAACCTCTTCGGGAAGAAATGCAATTGGTAAGTATCTACAGTGACCCAGGGAAGCTTTTTAAAAACAAGGTAGCATTTATTAGTCAACCAGAATGCAGTGTTTGGGACTTCATAGGTTAGCATGGAAAAGCTAAGCTTAACAGAGAGTCTATACAGACAGAAACAAATGCCCTATTGTCCTATGTTTGGGACTTCATAGGTTAGCATGAAAAAGCTAAGCTTAACAGAGAGTCTATACAGACAGAAACAAATGCCCTATTGCCCTATGCTCTCCTGGAATCCATCTTGGCTCTCTCTGTGTCTGTCTCCTTGTTTGACTTCCTGAGCCCTGTCTCTCTCTCTGGCAGCACCCTTAAAACACAGTTGCTGGACCTCTTCTGTTTTTGTTCCAAGCTGCAGTCCTGGTGTTTCCACAATTCCTCCTTCTGGGGCTGCCAGGTATTAAGAGCTAATGTCCTTCTTGAGGGCACATTCTTGAACAAACATCCTTACCAACTCAGACAGGCTACTGTCTCCCCAGCTCAGTCCCCAGCTTACCAACTCAGTCTCCCCAGCACCCTTATCCCCTGTTCAAGGGAAGCAATTAACGCCTATATACCCAGTGGCTAGCCATACAAAGTCAGTGGGAAAAATGAGTCACACATATTGATCATAAACATATTACAAAAATTCTCTCATTCTCCTTTAAGCTGTAAACAGTTAAAATTGAAAAGCCCACAGTTTGATAAAGTCACAACTTTAGTCTTTTTTGATTCAGCCTAGTCAAATTCTTAGGACCCGTTTATATTAGGGAAATTTGCAGCAATGTAACTACATCAAGGTCATTTTACCAGAGCAAACTCATGCAGATATATTTTGCTCATACAAAATGAGGCTTATTTCAGTGCACCATGTCTACATTAAGGGTTTGCACCAGAGGAACTACACTGCCTTATTACACTAGTATGAATGTACCTAATCTAGACAAGCCATAAATCTGAGCCAGGGTTAAATGTGATCAAAAGATGAAGTGTCTCATAGCATCCCCAAAGTCTTGGACCTTTCTAGCTTTTTATCAATCAAAAATTCAAACAACAAATTCTATTTAATGTGTTTTAAAAACATTTTACTTATTTCCTAGATCTCAATGAGAAATTAGTTCTGCTATTTTTGAGTTCTACATGCACATTTCATTAGAAGATAGAAGCAAGTTGGTGTTGGGTTTAATATAATACAAACACAAGGATAGTTTATTTTGTTTAAAGTTAAAAAAAAAATCCACTCTGAAAAGCCAAACCCTGGAAAATTTCAGTCCCAAAGGAATATGTTTCAAGAAGTCATTTAAAATCCCTGGCTTGCAATTGCTCATAATAGTTTGAACACTATCATAAATATAGCGTGTGTTAGCAGTGTGTTTTTTGAGGAAGATGTTATCCAGAAGATGCCTAAAAGAACTCTTTTTAACTATCTTAACAGTGTACACTCTATGGAAGAAGAACGAATCTCCTTTAACAAAGAAAGATCTGTAGTTTAATGTTTCCGGGCAGCATTGGGGAAACTAGTAATGATTGCGCTTCCAAAGCTTTAAATACTTAGTCAAACCTTATCTGAACTTCTTTGGTCTGCAAAATTTGACAAGAGATCTTGCAAGAATAGACTTTCTTGTGAGATTTCTAGTACTTCCTGCTGATGGTCAGGCCAAAAATACTGCACAGAAAGCTGTCTCACAGCACTTCTGCTCCCAGCTGGAACCAGGAAGTGTAGAAGGGAATGAAAGTGAAATAAACATAGAAGCAGCAGGAAAATTATCCAAATTTTTTCAAACCCTGTTAAAAGGTGTTTTTTATTTTATCTGAACTAGTTCTTCCATCCCTAGGTCAAACTTGAAATATTAATTCCTACTAATAAGTAAAGAATGAATAAACTCCAGTGGAAAGGTATATAACGTGGGACAATGTCCAAGTTTATTCAGTAAATGGTTTGAATTATTGCTTCTTACCACACCCTTTATTGGATGATTATAAACTGATACAAGCTATAGGTCAAAGTAAAGTAAATAACGTGTGGACGTAACTGAAGGCAGAACATGGCCCTGTATATACACACACAGGAATCACTTCACCCATCAGTGAAGTGCTGTCCAGGTTCAGGACAGCTGTTTTAAAAAGGATTTTTAAGGTGAGCTTGAGAGTTGGTGAGAAGCTACTCTTAGAGGGACTTAAGCCAACTAGAAGTACAAAAGCTGCGTCTACACAGAAAGTTGTGTCTCTACCACCAGGAAAATCAAATATACCATCAGCATGTCTTGTGATTTGCATGCCCTAATGACAGTAATATGGAAAACTAAATTGGCACTGAAATTTTTATATTGCACAAAAATAGAACTTCAACAGCAGAATGAAACATCAGTAATTCAAGTTGTTTGCACAAGCTGAGTAAACTGGCAAATACTACTGTAACTTACAATTGTTCATATATATTTTATAAGCTTATACAAAAATGTTACAGTTCCCAAGATACAGTACTCTGTTAATAATCAGCATCGAAATGAAATAGCTATACAACTAAGAAGTAAATTAAACAGAAATAAAAAGCTGATCCAAGGAAATTTCCCAGACATGGTGTCATCTGATCCTCCATAGGGGCAACAATTGTTTTTACTAAGGTGGTCCAATAAACAAGCTGAAAAGGTCAGCAAGTAGATTAATTTTTTTTCCCCATGAAGTCCTCTAAATCCATGCTTACAAAGGAAACTCTGGCAAAACTACATGTAAGAAATTGATATGTCCTCAACAGATTTTTTTTTTTTCATAGTTTGAAGCAAATAAAAAACCACTGATATCCCAATGATTTAGCTATGGGTTAATATGCACTGCTTTGGCAAATAAAAGGTTCCTGGCATATCAGCCCTGCACAGTTAAATACATTCACAAAAGCAAATTTCTAGTGTAATCTTTTTTAAAAGACATAATGAAAAACAAATGTTAGCTGGTTTGAAATTCTTTGGCTATGCCTGTTATGTTTTGAAATCCACCAAGTGTTATACTAAGGAAACTTCATAGAATTCTCCATCTATTCTTAATCCTGGACAATGACAATTTGACCAAAACATGTTTGAACAAGCTGAGTTTTTAAACACTTTTATTAGTGCAACATTTATTGTAATACTGTAATATCTCCATCTGAGCTATGACTGTGCTAATAAAAACTGAATTAGCAAAAGTGCAACAGTCTGAACTTTGGTAAAGAACAAAAATGATTTTGTTTTGTAGAAAAGTACATGAGAAACACGCTGAACAAATAGTGACTGCTCTTTTTTTTTTTCTCCAAACAAACACTTTATAGAGGTTAGAAACAGTACTAAGAAAAGCAGACTTGGCAATACACCTTCAAATCCCGGAAAGCAGTTCTGAGATAGTCCTTAAAAGAAATTAAAAAAAAAAAAATCTTGGCCTTAAACCTTAAATACATAAGCACGCAAAGTAGAATATAATTTCTTCTCCAGTAGTGTGGGATTTGAGCAGCACCAGGAACAACACAATACTTAGGTCTGTGTCAAAATGTAACAACAAATTCTCAAAGCAGATTGGATTGCGTGTGTGAGATATCGCCAACTGCATGTGTAAGTGCAATATAAAAATGCTTATAATATACAGTTGAAATAAAAATGGGATTTCTAGGGCAGCAAGACATTTCTCTGTCTATGCACTTCTCTAGTGTTCATCACTGTTTCAGTGTCTAGGATGCATAGGCTCAGGCAGTTTAAATTTCACCTTAGAGGCACTGTTCTTTGATTGCTAATCTATATGAACTGTTTTTGGCAGACGCTACCCATTTGTCCTTGCTTCTCTTCTGACCTATGGAGAGGGTAGATCTTCGGGGCCCCTTTCCTGAACTTGCAGAAAAATGGTATGTCTTGGAGATGAAAAATGCCTATATCCGCTTCCATATGTTCAATAAGAGGAAATGCACACATGGAACAGATTTTTGGTTTGCTTCCCATGCTAGAGATAGAGACTTGCTGTAGTTGCGAGGTAAAAACATGCTGCAGTATCTCAAAGCAAGAAAGTTGTAGCTCAACAAATACCCCCTAGGCACACACCCCTGACAATATTATTCCATTTGCTGAAATGTGTCCACCAATATCAGGAGAAACTTAGTCCCTGCTTATGATTGACTGGTTTGACAGCCTCTGAAGCTGCAAACACCCGGAAGATCCTGGTAAGGATCTGTGGACCTGCCTCGGCCAAAGAACACTTGCCTTGCAGTTCTGTCCTCTAAAACATTGGACAACACTTACACTCTTCCCCTACTAAACTTATGGGGCAGAGCCTCAGCTGTTGTAAATTGTCATAACTCCACTGAAGTCAATGGAGCTCTGACAATTTACACCAGCTGGGGCTCCGTCAGTTAGCATATTTGTTGATTAGATACCTGTCTCCCAAATGTTCACATACTCTACTCAATGTTTTGCCTAGCATAGACAGATAGTTAGTGACAAGAAAGATAATTAACAGAAAATGGCAAATCTGTTTTATGGTAGCATCCAGAGTATCAATCAGCATCGGGGCCCACTGACATGGTCCCTGCCCAAAATACCTTACAATCTAACCAGGCAGTGACACATGAAGGGTGATGTGGGAAAGAGGGATACAATCAAATACACATAATTTTTAAACAGGTACATTTACTTCTCTCTCATTATACATAAAATGGAGACACATAACTCCATCTGTCCCTCAAACCTAGCCATCACTAAAACCAGCTTATTTCTCATCAGTATTGTGGCAGAGGTAGGTCTTGCAGAAGCATTTAGAGGGAAAACAAGGGTGGTGGCTTTCTGGATCATGGCTGTTGGATACTACTTCCAATTGCCTGATTTACAGCACATCATCATCAAAGATTTTTTGTCAGTTAATTTAAAGCTCAGGAGTGCAGCTCATCTAGATCTTAAATCCCTAAATTACTGGAAACCATGTCAGGAAGGTCTCGCTCCTATGGAGTTATGCATGTGAGTACCAAATGGGAGTATTCATGTGCATAACTCTGCGCAGGAATGGGTCCTAATTCTGCACACGGCTAGTGTATGTATCCAAGAGTTCCTATCATTGTTACTCTGATCCCCAATCCCCATCCTTTCCACTCCAATTGTTTGTTGCATCTTATCTTTAATTAGTCAATTGTTCAAGGCAGAGATGGTTTTTAAATGGTGAGTTCCTACAGGGCCCAGACATAGTGGGGCCCTGATCCTAATAGGACACCACTGTTATACCAAAATAGTTATCTATATTTAGTTCTATCAGATATTCTCACACCAACTCTATTTACCCTGTCTTTGTGGTATCCAACTGTTGTCACTAATAATTTCCTTGCTTTCCACACAAGGATCTCAGATATCCTTTCAATAATTATCCCTTTCATTGGAAGCCTAGCAAAATGAGCTGTTTTTAATATTTCAGCATTTTAAACTCCTCCAATTTCTATATTGACAAGTTGCTTTAATTTGTGTTTTGGAATTGTTCACATCCAAAGCTTTGTAGGAGGAAGCTTTGTGATAACATCAGCTTTTGTTTCTTTAGTAAGGATAACTGGAACTCAAGCTGCAGCAGATGGTAACCCTATGAAAGAAAGTTAAAGGTCTTCCAAATAATTTAGAATAGTCTAATTTTAAGACTGTTCATGGTGGCAAGGAAAATTAACAGCTGTATAAATGAACGTTTCCAATCTAAGTTGCACAATCTAAGATGCACAATACTTAAGTTATTATAGTTTTTTTGTGTGGAAAGGAGTCAAGCAAGTAATATAATCAGAATTTAATGCATCACAAAATGGCGATGACACACTGACATGACTTTCCTGTTTAGAAGAGGGCAATTTTAAACTTAATTGGAATCACATGACAGTTCATATGGTTAAAATGACTGTCTGGTTTGTAGCCAAATCAACTGAATTTGTAAGAAACACTTCCCTTTTATTAATAATTAAAATGATCCAATGCTTAAAACAATGTGACATAGTAGGCTCTAAACAGTTTGTTTGTTTGCTTGTAACGGCTTGTGGGGAATAAATAAGCATGCAGTATTTTCCCAACAATTGGCATCTAAACAATTTTAATATTAGTTTATCCCCAAATATAATTGTGGTGGTAATTTTTTTATAAGCTATGCCTAGAACCAGGGGGTCCAACAGTCACACCATGCTTCCAGGGACCTGACATATAGAAAAACTGGAGGAAAGTGGATTAGATTGAGGCCTTATAATTAGGGCTCAGCTGTTAGGCAAAGGACCTTTTGTCTCCTTAGGTGGAGCTGTAATGCATTAACTGTTCCTATTATAGACTGGAAGAAGAGTGCTGTATAACAGCAAGAAATCCATTATGGTAAACTACGTGTCAGTTTTTACTATGTCAGGCATCATAAGAATTGTTTAAACTAACTCTGAAAAGCAAAGCAAGTGTGTCTATTATCTACAAATATAAAGTGTCAAGCATTTCTAATTGAATAGTGGTCACAAAAACTGTTCATTTCCTCGCATGCATTAATACAATGAAAATAAGTCAATTTTCCAGATTCCTCATAGGCATAGCTGTGGGGAAATAGCTTTGATTTTGCTGTAAAAAAGCGAGAAATGATTACTCTTTGACCAGGCTGGATTTAGATGCAGGCGACCGCCTAGGGTGCAGGCCTTGGTGGAGGCCGGGTTTGGGGTGCTGTTTTTGTTGTTAGCAACAAAAGGGAAAATAGAATATTTGAAGTAAAATGTTTCAGGTATTCCATATGTAGATTCATTTTTCACTAGCCTCCTAGAATGTTCTGGACCTTTGTAGAATCTCATGGAACCTTCCAGACTTTCTGAGAACATTTTCCTCAAACCCTCCTAGAATGCTATCAGCTATGCCCTCGTGGGTATATAAGGGGCGAGGCATTGCTAGTCAGTCAGTGAGATATAAGAACAAACTGAAGTGAAGTGAGAGCCCAGCTGAGATATTGTGAACCTTGTTTTATTGTGTAATTGTGAAAGTGTACTTGTGTTTTAAGACTTGATGAGTGTTAGTAGCGACTAATAAAGGATGTATTTAATGAGACGCCAGAGATATCTATCGAACCCTGATCTACGCAACAGTATAAACAAATACTGTTACTTCTTTTGCCATGCTTAACATGTAATCTTTGATGACTTTCTAAGACTGTGGAACATAAGCTTTTGCTCTCCCTAATACTCTCTGTTTTCAATACAAATGCCATAAAAAATAAGATATTCAAAAGTTTAACAAATGGAAGGGGAGAAGCTGAAGATGCTTCTTGCCTGGGGTGCCATTTGGTCTAGGGCGAGCCCTGTTCTTTGAATATAATTATGATTATCCATTTCAGTATTATTCATCCCAAGTACTGTATATCTAGCAAATGTGCTCACCACAGTAACTTGATAAAACTAAGGACATTTCCTGACAACCGATAAAATTGTTTATCTTTTTAGAATATTGTTGTTTGTGAAAGCTAAAGATAAACACTGGCTAGAGCCAGGCATGTTGCTTGCAGGTGCAATACAGATAACTTTAAAGAGCTGTGCTAATGCTGCTCATATTGACAAACAATATACAAATTCCTCTAGCAATAAGTCTCTCCTGGCTGAGATCGTCAATTAAATGGTCTAAAGCAGTGTTTTTCAATCTGTGGGTCGCAACCCAGTACTGGGTCACTGCATGTAAGGAGCTGTGTCGCTTTGCTCTGGTCAGCACCGCCGACCAGAACATTAAAAGTCCCACGGTGATGTGACGGGTCTGGTCACAGAAACTCCCTCAAGACTGTCACTAGATATGCTGGGATACCACTGAGAACAAACCCCCCTGCCAGAGAAGGCTTCCCTCCACTCCCATCTTGCTGAGCTAGACACTCCAGTTGGCTACAGCACAAACCAAGAGGTTGGGCCACGCCCCCTGCAGTTCTACTGAAGCTAAGATTCCCTTAGCCCAGGGGCTTCTCTGTTAACAGGGACTTTCCCAGCAACCACTATTCAGTCTTTCTGGGAGCCTAAACCCCAAATGAATCTGTTTTACTCTGTATAAAGCTTATACAGGGTAAACTCATAAATTGTCCACCGTCTATAACACTGATAGAGAGATATGCACAGCTATTTGCTCCCCCAAGTATTCATTACTTACTCTGGGTTAATTAATAAGCAAAAGTGATTTTATTAAGTATAAAAAGTAGGATTTAAGTGGTTCCAACTAATAACCGAAAGAACAAAGTACGTTACCAAGCAAAATCAAACAAAAACATGCAATTCTAAGCCTAATACATTAAGAAACTGAATACAGGTAAATCTCACCCTCTGAGATGTTCCAATAAGCTTCTTTCACAGACTGGACTCCTTCCTTGTCTGGGCCCTTTTCAGACCAACGTTGTAGTTTATGGCCTGGGTCCAGCAATCACTCACACCCCCTAGTTACTGTCCTTTGTTCCAGTTTCTTTCAGGCATCTCTTTGGGGTGGAGAGGCCATCTCTTGAGCCAGCTGAAGACAAAATGGAGGAGCTTCCAGGGCCTTTTATATTCTCTCTCTCTTGTGGGCGGAAACCCCTTTGTTCTTCTGTGCAAAATCACAGCAACAAGATGGAATTTGTAGCCACCTGGTTAAGTCACATGTCCATGAATGATTCAGTTTTTTGCAGGCAGATGCCATTGTTTACATGTTAGTTTGAATGTTCCCAGGAAAGCTCAGATGTGGACTGGCGTCTCCCAAAGTCCATTGTCAGTTAAGTGTTTCTTGATTGGGCACTTACTCAGAATAGTTCTTGCTCAAGAAGCTGACCAAATGCTTCACTGATGCTACTTAGAATCAAACACATTGAGATACAAGTACAGAGCCAATATTCGTAACTTCAAATACAAAAATGATACACACATACAGACAGCACAATCATAAACAGCAAATTACAACCTTTCCATAGACACCTTACTTGACTTCCTTTGTACAAGATTTGGTGCAACAATGATCTATACGGTCATAGCTCGTCAATAACGTTACAGGCGGTGCTGCCCATCTAAGACACGCTAGTGCCCACTTGTTTCCACACCGTGCTGCAACCTGGAAGTGGCCAGCAGCGGTCTAGCTTCTAGGCAGGGGGGCCACGGGGCTCCATGCACTGCCCCTGCCCTGAGCATTGGCTCCGCACTCCCACTGACCGGGAACCAGCCAAAGGAAACTGGGAAAGAAGGGGCGCGGTGCCTGCGGGTGAGAGTCACACCTGCTGCTGGCCAATTCCATGGTGCAACGCAGTCTGCGGTGCACCCCGGTTGTGCTGCTGAGCCGCCAGAGGTAAGTCAGTGCCTGTACTCCTGCCCTAGCCCTGAGGCCCCCCAAACCCAGAGTCCCTCCTGCACCCCAGCCCCCTCAGCTGCAGCCCAGAACCCTGACCCTCTCCCACATCCCAACCCCCTGCCTCAGCCCTGAGCCTCCCCCAAACCAGGAACCCCTTCCTGCATCCCAAACCCCTCATCCCTGGCCCCACCCCAGAGCCTGCACCCCCAGCCCAGAACCTTGACCCCCTCCCGCATCCCGACCCCCTGCGCCAGCCCAGAGCCCCCTCCCACACCCGTCATCCCTAGCTCCGTTGGGTTGCGGGCATCAACAATTTTCTTCAACTGGGTCCCCAGAAAAAAAGTTTGAAAACCACTGGTCTGAAGAAGGTTGTTTAAAAACATCTCATCAACAAATATTGTGAAAAAAGATACTTATGTTTTATTATGAAAGTCACACCACTATCTCAAACATAGTATTTGCTTTAACAAATCTTGTTATAATTGTCATCTAAAAACAAGCAAAAGGGGTTCAACTTGAGTTTCATGTGTTTTGGTTATTTTATTCGTGTTCCAATAAATATTAATATACAAGAATGAAGAAATCTAGTCACTTTTTACTACAAAAAGGGACAATATTTGAGAATTTAATAATCAGAGCAGATATTTATTTTACATTTCTGTCACCCAAAAGAAAAGTTTATGATCTCCACCAACTGCACATAATGGAAGAGTCCTATGCCAGGTCAAACCGGATCCCACAGCTGCAGAGCCAATAAGAATGGGCTACAAAAGAATAAAAATTAAAAAGGACATTTTTTCCCAACATATCATACAGATATTTGCTAAACTAGAGCTAAATATGCAACCACAAGTTCAATAGGCAACTAAAATGTGAGACTTTTGCAAAAAAACACCACCACACCATTCCTTTAAAAAAAAAAAAAGAAAGGAAAGAGTATTTAAATTAAAAATCTCACTGCCTACTGTCTTTTTCTGTCAGCTATTGTACCCATATTGTTAAAATACAATACTGCAAAATGTTCTACAACTGATAGAATTGAATCTTTGCAGAGTTTCTACAAAGGCTGTCTCCACACCCCAGATGATTTTAGTAAAATCTGCTGTTATTCAAGGTTTCAATTAGTATGTTTGGAAATAGTATGCTTTTTGTGCCCAAGACAATGAAAATCTGCCTAATATAAAACCTCCTTTCCTCTGTGCTATTAGAGAATTGGAATATATTTGAATTACAAAATACTGTAGGATTTCTTATAGGTTATTTAGTTTTTATTTGCATTCTGCAAGGTACAACTCAAAAGTGGTATGATTCAAGTTGCCTTAATAAAGCAGATACAATTAATATTTTCTAAGATTCTGAACCCTCTTAATGCTTGTATGTGAAAACACAGAGACAAATGATGGAAAGAACAAAGATCAACAGATTCTCATTCCTTTTGCAATTGTACAAAAAACAGTATGTGGCATATGCCCACTTGATTTGACTGATGATCCTTGCTTAGTGCTTCAAAGGCACAACTTATTCTTCTCCTACATCCTTTCCAATATTATACCCTGGGATAGTATTTCTCCAGCCTCAACTTGGTAATCAGTTCAAACATATAGATGTGACAAAAAGCCACCACAGTTAATCATCTGATTGCATTTATTAACTATGATTGTCCAATTTATTCTTGAGTCTTTAATATCACTAATGATGATTCTGTCAGTATTACTTGGAGTGGAGAATTCCATGGTGATTAAAAGACAAAAAAAAGACAGTCCCTCCTTGTATCTTGCATACACTTTATTTGTACATATTTCCAGAACACTGAGAATTGTAAATAAGCTTATTTTAAACATAATAAAGTATCAGAACCCCCCGATTTAGCCTTATTATAACTAAAAAAAAAGCAGAAAAAAAGTGCTAAACCCAGAGTTGACAGTATTCTAAGATTTTTGTCTGGTAACTTTTGGCCTCGGAAAAAGACGACGTAGTAACAGTTTCTACATGATCTTGATGAACTTTTTAAAAGGTATAGCTGTTTATACATGGATTTAAAGAAAAGGGATTGATCCAACCCAAAACATAGAATTGTATAATTTTACCTGAGGGTGTCCTAAATGATGAACTAGAAGCTGGCAAGTCATCTTTCCTGGATAGCCAGTGGTTGCAAACAAGTTTTCATTCACTCTGGACCACCTATGAATAAATCCAAGGTGCTTTTAAATACATGTGTTATAGCATCATGAGCATACGCAAATCTGATTTTTTTGTCTGCAGTTAAATATTGCGTAAAGCCATTCTAAATTCTGCTGAAACCTGTGAAATACACAGAGATATTTATATTTAAGACACGCCCCATTCAGTCCTATCTACATTAATTCAAAATTAATTAATGAATGTGTTATATGTTAAGGACCCTATCCTGCCAAGTCCCAATCACTCTCAACTCCCACTGAGATTAGAATCTTGCAGGATGGAGCTATCTAAAAACTAACCGTCTATTGATGGAAAGAAGACATGAACACTGGAAGGAATTGGGAGCCCAATCCCACATACAGGCAGACCCCTGCACTTGTGTAGAGCCCCACAGATCAGCAACATACAAATTGTTACGTTCTTTCACTTTGTAACATTGCTGTACTACAAGATGCAGCACACTGTAGGCATTACTGAAAACAATAAATAACCCTGCTAAAATGAGGTTTTTAAAATTAAACAGGCTACTAAGATAATTTTTCTTCAAATCAATTTACTATAAACCCCCTCCCCCAAACTATACCTGAATAATCTGGCTCGATCCACATGGACAGGTCTCTTATCTTGTGGATAACTATAAAAAGACATTTTGATTAAACATCCATTCCACAAATTATAGAAAATGATACACTTCACTTCATATCACAAGGACAGAAAGTACAGATAATTTAAAACAGTAGCAGGTTCAAGCTGTAGGGTGGGAAAACATCTACTGACAGATAAAAATTCTTTTGACAACAGGCCATGTCTCATATTGTTTTCCACATGTGAGTTTTGACAGGTTAAAGTAGTATAGCTGGATGAGAGGGAGGGGGAAAAAGATGAAAGCTGCAACAGCTCTTAAAAATGAGTTTTTAGTTTTTAACAATTTTCTTCAGGCCTTACCGAATTTGTCTTGTGGATGGTGGCTGTAGTTTGTCACAGAAACGAAAAGATTTTCCTAGTTCTGTATTCAAGACATATTAGTGCCTATACCTAGAACAGTGCTACTCAAAGTGGTGGTCCGTGGACCGGAGCCATCGGCTGCTGGTCTGTGTGCACGTTGGGAAAAAAAAAAATTGCCGGTCCCCCACATCAGAGAGCTTGAGAAGCACTGCCTTAGAAGAGGCCTCAATATGATTAATATACAAAAAAACATGCTGTGAAGTAGTTTGGGTTGCTACATGTACATCATGCCGGATATAAAACTAGAGAAGCAAGGAAGTGAAAAGTTCAGCCACCTAAGAATACACCTCCCCTGTCCCTCCACACACAAGCACACCCCATTACCACAATTACCATGAGCAACAGACGATGCACTCCAACCTTAATTCTGCCCAACTGTCACCATTTCTGCACACTCCCCTTTAACCAGATTATTTCCCTCCTCCACCATACATAGAGATGGTTTCATAGAGTAGTTGGTTGTGTTGGTCGAGGGCAGTTTGATAAAAAGGGGAGTGCAAAGCTGTAATTATGCCCTGTAGTGACACTATGCGGTGAAGAAAATCTAATATGTCTTTAAAAAAAAAAATCAATTGAATCTAAGGAGACCATACAAACTAAAATGGGAGCTCTTAACCACTTTCAAGTTCTTTGTTTAAAAGCTGAGCCTCTGGGGAGACTGAGAATCTGAAGAAAATAATACTGTAACATGGTACCCAGGAGAAGGGGCGGGAGGTCGAGAACCCAAGGCCTACCAACTTGTGTGAAGCAAATGTTATATTTATGCAAGACAATATGTGCTTAGGCATTTGTTGATTTAACCCTTTTCTCTCTGCTTGTCATATTCTATAGATTAATAAATAATACTTTGTTTTGAAGGAGCTGTTCCCTATCACTCTGTTTACAAGCTGGTTACAGCTCCTGGAGAGAAGTTGATAGCAGGGGCCAAAGCCAGTTGATTCTGGTGAGATAATGTAATCGATGAACAAGACCAGTGATCCAATCTAAAAGTAGGGCAAGTTGTGGCATTTTACTCTAAAAGTGTAGGTGTAGGCCTATCACTTGAAAGAGGTGCCGCTGGAAAGGTCAAAGGCACAGCGCAGTCCTGAACCATAACAACTTGGGCCCAGATTCTGCAAAGACGAATTCATATGTTTAACTTTGTGATCTGTAAGTAGTCCCGTTTAACTGATCAGGGCCTTACTTGCACAAGTAGTCTCACTGAAGTCAATGAATATGCTTACCGAAGTAAACGCTCACCATCCTGAATGAGGATGGCATGATTTGGCCCGTAAAGTTCAATTTTCAAATAAAAGTTCAAAAGGAATTGTCATCTTCTAAATCTTAAACATATGTTTTCCATTTATTCTCTATTTTCAGAATTTTAATTGTGTAAAAGAACTTTGCTTTTGGTACCATCAGAGGTTGCTACAGTCCTAACACTTATAGTAAAATATATGTTTAAAAAATAGTGTAACATGTGAATGGACTGGATAGCAGGGGAGGGGAGGCTTATATCATTCTTGAGATCAGACAGGCCCAGTTAGGTCACACCCTACTCAGCTGAAAGGATGGGTAGGCCAGATGCTGAGTGGGAAGAGGAAGGAAAGAAAGGGAAAACATATCAGGGAAGAGGGAGGGAAAAGAAGCGGGGAAGGGAGGCGGGTGGGGAAGAGAAGAGCCTGAGGAAACTCTCAATCCTTTCTAAACCTCTACTTTCTCCCTCAACTCATCAAAAGGCACTAGACTAAATTCAATTCCACGAACATTTCAATTGTAACAGCAATTCAGCTGAAGTAACAAATAATGCATTATACAATATTTAAAAAGAAATCATGATAAGAATTTGTTTGCAAATGATCATGGTAAAGTCATAAATTCCCTGGAGAAGAGAGTGGGAGCGGTTTACTATAGAAACGCTAGATACTAAAGCCCCAGTTCATTTCCATTTAGCTAAGCACGTGCTTAAAAGCTTCACCAAACTGGGGCCTTAAGCACTGGCTATATCTATAATGAAGTTCTACTTAGCTAAGTAAAACATTATCAAAAATATCATCCCTAATCATGCAAATGAAAGAGATGGTGTGGGAAGTCTTCCCCAGTTTGACAACAATACCTGGAGCGAGTAATATCCCAGATTAACCAATCGTTTCCAGCAACTGCTCCAATTTTAAGGGTGTTTCTTAAACACCAATGTGCACACATCAATGGCATTTGTTCACACTGGAGAGACAGAATGGCCTGCTGGGTAATGAGATCGTAGAATCGTATTGTTCCATTCTTCTCTGCTACCATCAACTGCAAAAGAAAGCAACAGATGGATTTTACTCAAACTTTTGTAAACTGTATTCTTTGTAATTGGCCATAATTTAAATCTTTATTATTGCACAGCAAACCAAGTGTTCCTGCAACAAAGCATTAACAGGAACAGAAGGTGTGACACCTAGGTTTTTTGGGGTGAAAAGTGGTCATGTATGTTAACACTCTGGCAACAATTAAAACAAAACGACAACCCAGCCACTGGTATTTAATTTTCTATGAGATGGGTAGGTTTTGGAGAAAATATAAATGTCCGTTAATATAACTAACTGACATCTACCAATTGACATGCTACACATGATAGGCTTTTCCATGTACGCACAGCAACGGTTTAATCATGTGGAATGATGGCCGAAGCATGAAGGGGCATACAAATGTTTAGCATATCTGGCATGTAAATACCTTGCAATGCCAGCTACAAAAATGCCATGCAAACACCTGTTCTCACTTTCAGGTGACATTATAAATAAGAAGAGGGCAGCATTATCTCCCGTAAAGTAACAAACTTGTTTGTCTTTCTGATTGGCTGAACAAGAAGTAGGATTGAATGGACTTGTAGGCTCTAAAGTTTTACATTGTTTTGTTTTTGAATGCAGTTATGTAACAAAAAAAAAAAAATCTACATTTGTAAGTTGCACTTCATGATAAAGAGATTGCACTACAGAATTTGTATGAGGTGAACTGAAAAATACTATTTCCTTTGTGTATCATTTTTACAGTGAAAATATTTATAATAAAAAAATCATATAAAGTGAGCACTGTACACTTTGTATTCTGTGTTGTAATTAAAATCAATATATTTGAAAATGTAGAAAAACATCCAAAAATATTGAATACATTTGAATTGGTATTCTATTATTTAACAATGCAATGAAACACAAATTAATTTTTTAATCGCAATTAATTTTTTTGAGTTAATCGCATGAGTTACCTGCGATTAATCAACTGCCCTATAAATAACACCAATACAGTGATTTGAATTATGCGGTGTGATCTGCTTCATAATGATCAGGGAATACCAAAGTCATTCTATGTGGGAACTGAGGCTGGACATAACAGAAATGTTATCAGAGCTCAGAAGCGGAGGTTACTTACCTTGTACAGTAACTGGAGTTCTTCAAGATGTACACCTCTGTGGGTGTTCCACTTGAGGTGCGCATGCGTCTTTGATTGAAGATTTTCAACAGTAGTGCTCGTTTGGTTCACACATGTGCTCTAGCAACTCTTGTGGCCCATACAAAGGGATTACAGGGCTGTGGTGGATGACCTGCACACAGTTCCTTCTCTACTGCAAAAGCCCCATAAAGATGAGACTCCAAACCAAAGGGGAAGGAAGGGCAGGTAGTGGAGCATCCATAGGGGCGACACATATCAAAGAATTCCATTTAGTGCACAAGGGTAGGTAATCTCTCCTTCTTTGAGTAGTGCCCCTGTGGGTGCTCCACTTCAGGTGACTCGTGAGCAGTACCCCCCAAAGGAGGTGGGAACTTCAGAATCTGGCCGAGAACTGATTGCAGAACTGAAGGCAGCATCTGGTCTACAGGTATGCACGAAGGCATAGTGTCTCAAGACGGTGTGAACGAAGACTCACGTAGCAGCTTTCCACTACAGGAACATCTTTTAGTAGGGGAACAGATGTAGACTGAGATCTGATAGAGTTAGCGCTGACCTTAGATGGACACGGCACATTAGAAGCTCCATAACAGGATAGGATGCAGCTAGAAACCCACCAGAAAATTTCAGGGTGGACACTGTCATTCTGCTAGCTCTGTGACAGACACAGTTAGTCTCAGAGAGACTCTAAAAGATTTAGTACCATCCAATATATACTAGCACTCTCCTAATGTCAAGAGCATGAAGGGCAGCTCATTCTGATGGGTTTAAGGTGGAAAACTAGCTGATGAACAGTCTAATTGATATGGAAGTCAGAAACGACTCTGGTAGGATCATTGATGTGGTCTGAGGTATACCTTTACCTCAAAGACAGTATAAGGCAGGTCAGCCA
Organism: Natator depressus; assembly: GCF_965152275.1. Taxonomy (NCBI): domain Eukaryota; kingdom Metazoa; phylum Chordata; order Testudines; family Cheloniidae; genus Natator; species Natator depressus. The sequence goes on from NC_134234.1 coordinate 248,031,759, forward strand.
TCAAAGCCCCTAATTCACACACTCTTTGAGCAGAGGTAACTGCCACTAGAAAGACAGTTTCCATGGAAAGTTTTAAAAGCAAACAAGTAGCTAGTGGCTCAAACGGAAGTTTCATAAGAGAATTAAGAACTAAGTTCAAATCCCAAGTTGGCATTCTTTCTCTGACATTTGGGAATGATAAATCTGGAAGTTGCAGCATGAGCAAATACTTAGAAACCTTCCAATGGAGAATGGAATGATATGACAGCTACTTCGTGGATTTTGTGCTCCATTAAAGAGAGACCTCAGATAGGAGATTTGAACCTCTCCCCGAATGTGGAAGAGAATGTAGAAGGTGTGCTGAGAAATCAAAAGTAATTAAAATCCCAGGCTATTTATCTAGGCTAACACAAAAGGGACAACAGCTACAGAAAGTAGCAGTAGATTATCCCCCTTTCTTAGAGGCTTTATGTGAGTAGCTCGCAGGCGTCTCCCTGGGCTCACCTCCCTTCGAAGTAGAGGGTTGCCGTAAGGGCTCCTGCTGGGACTCCAGAGGTTGAAGGGCTGACTCCATGAGTAGGAATTTGAGCCTCAGTTCTCTGTCTTTCCTGAATCTGGGCTTCAGTTGTTGACACAAGCCACATTTCTGTGGAATGTGTTTCTCTCCCAGGCAGCGAACGCACTGCGAGTGTCCGTCAGACACTGGGATAGATTCCTTAGAACTGAGGCAATTTTTGAAGCCTGGGGAGCCCGGCATACTCTTGTCCAGCGAGGACCTCCCAACAGTGGTTAGCAGAAGACAAAGTCCTCTTCTTTTCTTCTTTTTTTTTTTTAAAAGGCAATGGCCAAAATAAAATGTAAATGAAGCAAATAAAGAAAAAGAGGCTTTAAAAGAAGCTACAATTAGCAATTCTAAGCGAGTTAACAATCCAGGAATGGACAGCTATAGTGCCATCTCTAATCAGGAGCTGCTGAGAAGGAACTGAGGAGGGATCATCTGTGCACGCTAGCTAGCCTCGTGGTAGGCATGGAGGAGTGCATGTGCGGGCTGAATGGATACCAGAGGTGCTGGAACAGGGAGGGCTGGGGGCCACAGCCCCATCACTTTTTATCAGTTGTAAGGGCAAGCAAGGGGTGGGGGGGTGGAAAAGAGCGAGCATGGGACGGAGCCTCAGGGAAAAGAGGCAGCGCAAGGGCAGGGCCTTGGAGAGAAGGGGCAGCATGAGGGCGAGGCCTCAGGAAGAAGGGGTGGCATAAGGGGGCAGGGCTACAGTTTGGGTGCCGGTGGCCCCCCCACTTTCAGGAAGCTTCCACCAGTCCAGACGGAGACTGCTACCAAAGTTCTCTGATCAGCATCGCAGGGACACAGACACTCTTACAGTGGAGCACCCACAGGGACACTACTTGAAGAAGAACCAGTCAAATTATAGACTCTGCTGATAATGAAGAATAATACAGAATGTGCTTCTACAGCGAACTCATCATACTATAGCTTCAAAATTCTATAGTTTAGAAAAGCGACACACATTTACATACTGATTTAAGAAAAATAAGCTGCGAAGTACAACCTTAAAAGCCTCCTCAGGATGCCAGCACACACTCATTCCAGGGGAACGTAGAACAAAATAAGCCTTCTGATTTCCTTCCAAGTCCCAAACCCTAATAAAAAAGAAAAAAAAAAAGTATTTACTGCTGTTTGTAAAAACATTAATTTCCAGCCTTAGCCTGCTGACAGAGAGGTGGCCAGAAGCAGATGAGATCTGGTATCTGTAATCCATCTTTTGAACACAAAAGTATCTAACAGAAGGCCTGATACTGAGAGGTGTCAAACACCTACAAATCTCACTCAAGTTGAAGGGAGTTGTGAGTGCGGAGTACTTCAGTGGGTCAGACCCAAATGTCAAAATGTAATTTTTAGGATACACTAAGGTAGTACATTATTAATTTCTCTTCCTATATTCAAGCATTCTCCCTCCATAATTAACTAGGGGATGGAAACAAAGAAGTGTTCTCTCATCATCAGTGGCCCACTTGACCCTCACACACCCAGAACCATAATTTGGGAGCCACTCTGTGAAAAAACCTATAATGCTATACAGTAGAGAACCTCAGAGTTACGAACTGATCAGTCAACCACACACCCCATTTGGAACCGAAAGTACGCAGTCAGGCAGCAGCAGATACCCCCTCCCCACAAAAGCAAATACAGTACATTACTCTGTTAAACATAAACTACTAAAAAAATAAAGGGAAAGCAGCATTTTCCTTCTGCATAGTAAAGTTTCAATGCTGTATTAAGTCAATGTTCAGTTGTAAACTTTTGAAAGAACAACCACAATGTTTTGTTCAGAGTTATGAACATTTCAGAGTTACGAACAACCTCCATTCCCGAGGTGTTCGTAACTCTGAAGTTCTACTGTATACGAAACATGGATGATGCTTTCACAATACAGGGTGATAGCTAAAGCTCCTGCCCTCTTTTTCTTCAAAATAAATAGTTCAATTATACGGGCGTGACATCACATTGTAAACTATACTCATTAAAACGGTAAGTTCGTACTGTGTGGATATGTATATTCTTTACATATGCATAAGGCTATAGAAATATGGCAGTTCATAAGGTTTTAAATAAAATGCTCTATACAGTCTTTAGAGCTGAGTGGTTACACACTTTTATTGTTTATTCTAGGGGAACTTTCACTGACTTCCAGGGTGCTTAATATTTTAAATGTAAGAGATTTCAACACACTCTCAAATAATACATCACAAATCTAGACAAAATAGATACGAAGTAAAGTAAACACATTTAGTGAACAATGTTGGCTTCCTATGCCAAACCACAGCAGACCAAATATTTGTTTTCCCTGTAGAAATCATAGAGTTTCCAATCCTGAGGGATCGGTGTCTTTATTTAAAAAACTAACAAGTGTTTTAAAAAATGGAATATCTGCTTGATTAGGTAATTTAGAAATGTACAGTACTTTCTTCCACTGCCAGAAATTGTGCCTTGTAGATATTCCAAGTCAAATCAACACTTTTCATGTGTATTTACTGTGTGGGAGAGAATTACCAATATAACTGAGGATGGTGAATCATTTTGGCTAAAGGGAGCATGCCATCTTGTCTTCTTCCCAGCTGTGAATGAGGTTATTAGGTGTGGAGACAAATTTATGCTCTCTCCTTTACTCTGTAAACAGCAAAGTGCTGTGCTTGTATCTGGTTTATTCTGTGTTGAAATGGTAGGATTAGGCACGTTATCTTCCATGAGTCCTATGGGAGAACAATATTGCCATCTCTTCTGCCCATTTCTTTTCTGCATAACAATAGGGACTATCTCACTTAGCCCTGGTCTACACGGGGGTGTGTGTGTGGGGGGGATCCACTTGAATCACTTGAATATTAGTACATATTCTAAGGGACCATTCAAGGTAGAGAGGTCTGTTAACACCGCTGCAGTCACAGGACAAAAAGGTGGGGGGAGGATTCATGGGTTACAGTCTGTTGTAATAAGCCATAAATCCAGTGTCTCTGTTCAGTCCATGATTTTTAGTGTCTAGCAGAGGTAAGAAATTTAAGTTCCCTGGTTTGTCTTTTGAAAGTCCTGTGCAGGTTTCCTTTGAAGATGAGGACTGATAGGTCAGATATAGAGTGATTGCTTGTGAAAAGTGTTCAACTACAGGTGATAGGGTGTTTGTGTCTTTCATCATTTTCTTGTGTGAGCTTATTCAAGGGTGTAGTGATTTTCTGGTTTCACCCACATAGTTGTCATTGGGGCATTTAGTGCAGTAGACCAAGTATTCCAAATGTTATGATAGGCATTGTGTAGGATCCATGGATCTTGAAAGGGGTATTGTGGGGGATGCTGATCATATGTCTGCAGGTTTTACATCTGTTGTTCTGGCACCGCTTTGAGTTGGTGTGTCTTGGGGGAGCTTGCTTCTGATGATGAGCTTGGAGAGGTTGGGGGGATTCCCCTTGGAGCATATTCTGAGGTGTCTGAGTGCCTGGCTGTAGATAACAGATTTCTTGGTGTGATTGGGGCAGTTACTGGATCAATGAAGGTAGGTGTGGTGATCTGTGGGTTCCTTGTATATAGTTGTCTGTAGGGTTCCATTGTTGAAGCTGATTGTGATGTCCAGGAAGCTGTTAGTGTAGGAGTGTTCCAGAGAGCGTTTAATGGTGAGGTGGTAGTTGTTGAAGATGTGGTTGTCAGGTGCTAGAAATCTATGAGGGAGTTTAAACCTTCTGTCCAGAGGATGAAAATATCATTCATGTATCTCAGCTTTATCACTGGTTTTGTGGTGCTTTGGCCAGGAAGTCTTCAAGGTGGCCCATGAAGAAGTTGGCATACTGGGGAGTCATCCTAGTTCCCATGGTTTGGACAAAATGTTTGCTGTTGAACGTAAAATTGTTATGGGTGAGGATGAAATTGATGAATTTGGCAATGAGCTTGGGGGTGAATATCTGAGGGTTGTCCATTGTCTTGTAAATATTTGAGGCAGGCAGTTATACTGTTATTGTGAGGGATAATGGTGTTTAGGGAAGTGACATCTATGGTGGCAAGGATGTTGTTCTGAGGCAGGTTGTTAATGTTGCGGAGTAAGTCAATTGTGTCCAGAGGAAGCTGGTCCTTTGTGTGGTGAGTGGTTTGAGGATGGCTTCTATGAGTCCAGATATTCCTTCAGTAAGAGTGCTGTGGCCAGATCTTGCATTTAGCTGTGATGCTTAGAGTATCTTTCCCAGAGCTGACGACGAGCTCTATTTGGCTTGAAAGCTTGCCTCTCTCACCAACAGAAGTTGGTCCAATAAAAGATATTACCCTCACCCACCTTGTCACTCTAATATCCTGGGACTGACATGGCTACAACTGCACTGCATACCTCAAATACAGGGAGCCTTTTTAATCTTTAAAATAACAATCATTACTCTGTGAAGAAAATCTTTTGCAAGGATGCAATCCTTAAAATACAAGTCTGTGATGGTGTGGCTGATGTGATTAGGTCCTAGATATGTGGACAGAGTTGGCAACGGGCTATGTTGCAAGGATAGGTTCCACACAACAAAAACACTAACCCAGGAACCTATCCTTGCAACAAAGCTCATTGCCAAGTCTGTCCACATATCTATTCAAGGGATGCCATTATAGGACCTAATCACATCAGCCACACTATCAGAGGCTCGTTCACCTGCACATCTACCAATGTGATCTACCAATCTACCATCATGTGCCAGCAATGCCCCTCTGCCATGTACACTGGCCAAACCGGACAGTCTTTATGCAAAAGAATAAATGGATACAAATCAGACGTCAAGAATTATAACATTCAAAAACCAGGTGGAGAACACTTCAACCTCCCTGGTCACTCAATTACAGACCTAAAAGTGGCAATTCTTCAACAAAAAAAACTTCAAAAACAGACTCCAACGAGAAACTGCAGAACTGGAATTAATTTGCAAACTGGACACCATTTAATTAGGCTTGAATAAAGACTGGGAGGGTCATTAAACAAAGTAAAAACTATTTCCCCATGCTAATTTTTCCCCCTACTGTTACTCATACCTTCTTGTCAACGGTTTGAAATGGGCCATCCTGATTATCACTACAAAAGTTTTATTTTCTCCTGCTGCTAATAGCCCACCTTAAATTGATTAGTCTCATTAGAGTTGGTAAGGCAACACCCATTTTTTCATGTTGTGTGTGTGTGTGTGTGTATCTATTGTGACAAAGTTCCTGCTCTACCTTGGTGGGTCTTGCGCTTATTGGTGGATTTGCTTGCCTTGGAGCTTCATGGCAGCCCTCAGCATGGCCGTTTTTATGAACCCACAGTCCAGGTCAAGTTCTCCTGTGTCTGACCAGGAGTTGGGAGGATTTGGGGGGAACCAGGGCCAGCCCTCTACTCCGGGTTCCAGCTCAGGGCCCTGTGGAATGCAGCTGTCTAGAGTGCCTCCTGGAACAGCTGTGCGACAGTTACAACTCCCTGGGCTACTTCCCATGGCCTTCTCCCATCACGTTCTTTATCCTCACCACAGGACCTTCCTCCTGGTGTCTGATAATGCTTGTACACCTCAGTCCTCCAACGGTCCGTGTTCTCACTCTCAGCTCCTAGTGCCTCTTGCTCTCAGCTCCTCACACGCACACCACAAACTGAAGTGAGCTCCTTTTTTTTAAAAACCCAGGTGCCCTGATTAGCCTTCCTTAATTGATTCTAGCAGCTTCTTGATTGGCTGCAGGTGTTCTAATCAGCCTGTCTTAATTGTCTCCAGAAGGTTCCTGATTGTTCTGGAACCTTCCCTGTTACCTTAGCCAAGGAAAAGGGACATACTTAGCCTGGGGCTAATATATCTGCCTTCTATTACTCTCCTATAGCCATCTGGCCCGACCCTGTCACACTGTCTATCTATCTATCTATCTATATCTCCCTACTGTATTTTCCACTGCATGCATCCAATGAAGTGGGTTTTAGCCCACGAAAGCTTATGCCCAAATAAATTTTAGTCTCTAAGGTGCCACAAGTACTCCTCGTTCTTTTTGCTGATACAGACTAACATGGCTACCACTCTTAGATATTAACGTACTTCCTTCCTAATGTGAACTAAAAAAAAATCCCTCAAAACTTTTAAATAAAGTGTTTTTGAAAGATGTTCATACTGAGAAACTGAACTTTGTTTCTGCCAGTGACCTTAGAAAAAAGTCCATGAGGTAGTTTTCAAATAGATTAAATGTGGTGATTTCATTTTTAAGGAATTTACAGTCTAGAATAAAAGTTCTCACTACCACTTCATGATCCTCAGTATAAATCATAACAATGTCACACAGGAAACTCTTCACATTTCATTAACCCCCCCCCCCCCCCCAGTTACTTAGTATTACATTAATAGCACAAAATTAACCTGAAATGTTTCTTTCTGAATAACTTCATAATTAAAGCTTATTCAACTAAGTTCCAAAGATTTGTTTCGGAAACTGCTTTTACTTTTCCAGGATTATCAGATACTGTACATAGGAGACAGGTTTAAACTTGCATAATGACCACAAATAGCAGTGCAATAGAAGCTAAACAGAATCACATCTGGGGGACATATTAGGATGCATACAACAACAACAAAAAATGGGCAGAGTAGAAGACTATGGAATCCAAAAATCAGGAAATATTTTCATTATGTCACAATCTTTAATCTTATTCCAATTCCTTCTCCATTGTAATCCATTACAATGCATAACAGCTATCTTGGTGAATGAGCTCAACAAGCCTTGGATTTGAAAAGTCTCAGTCCTTAAAGAAGAAATGTTTTGGTAGCATTATAAAAAAGAGGTATCAATGCATTCCAGATACTGGAGGTGGTGTTCTGCCAGAATAAATAGGGTAAGGATAAAATAATACAGAGTACAATAAAAATCTGCTCATTTTTTAATTCTGGCCCCCAAAAAAAGGAATAATTTTGAACATGTGCTATAAAGACTAAATAAGAGTGGTGACAAAGATATTCAACATTGCAGGAGGCAGGAACAAATGAGGACAGGCAGAAATTTTGCGTACACTATGGCCAAGAGTCTGCAATGTTTATTGAATTAACAAAATGACACCCAGGAACAACATGTCCTGGCAATGGTTTTAACAAAAGTGAAGGACCAGGGAAAGAAACAGCAGTTTGGAGCCATCACTGGCTTTCCTTCATTTTGGTTTTTATAATACCGAGCAAACTAACTGTTCAAAGACCACATAGATGTACCAAGATTTGTGGTGTTGGGCAAGCTACTGCATTGGGAAACCACTGAACATTGCACTACATTTTGGCATTCCAGCAAATCTAATCTCTAACAATAGAACACACCTTCCTGATGTCAATCCTTCTCCCACATATCTCCATTCAAGAAGCTAATCTAACCCTTGCTGCCAGGATGCACTAGCAAAATTTGTGGTCACATGAAACAAAAAGAAAAAAAGATTGAACCTGATTATGACCAACATAAAATCCTAGAGTCCATTTCAATGAAACAGCCTGCATCTTGGCATGAATAGTCCAAAATGAATGGAAGTGAGAAATTATCTGAGATATAGCAACAAAGCAACACCATATACATACAAAAACAGGGGGAACGAGCCTGCTACATATATATCTTTTGCCATGATATAAAAAATAAGGGTGGGTAGGTGGGTGCTGCTGTGTGTGCTGGAGTACGAAGGTTGTGTCTCTGACCCCAGCCTTGGATGATGACAGCCAATCCTAACACGACAGCATCACTGACCAACTGCAGCCCTTCTAAAAAGCAAATCCTTTCCCAGCAAATTGGTGCTAAGCAGTGTATTCAGAACCCTTTGACATACTTGAGTTTCAGCTTGGTACTCAACCTGAGGCCCAAATCAGCATGCAGCTGCGGCACATGTGACAACCTCAGGGTCATATAGGTAGTATTGGATGCGGCCCACAACATATCATGAACCACATATGCAGCCCACAATGGTAAATAGGTTGAGAAGCACTGATAGAGCATGAAAAACCAACTGAAACTCTGGTCAAGCAGTGAGATAACATCCAAAATCAAATTCTGCAGTTTTATTTTCTATTAGAACAACAGTATGTGGCTCTCAGCTGGAAGTGTATCAATGCCCAAGCTTGAGTATTCTTCGAAGAGATATTAAAAAATAAAAAAAAAATGTTGTGCATAATTACTTTGCTTTTACTTGTTCTAAAATATTCCACATTAATTTAGGTGGTTTACCACTGAAATGATTTTTAAAGCTTGGTTAATGTAATAATTATGATTAACATTTGTTTCCGGTATGACACCTGCCTCTATTGGCCCTCTGTTAATTGTTGTAACTTTGCCATTACATTTTCAATTTTTTTAAAAAATTATTTTCTCTCCTCTTCTGTGAAAAAAAGACTCACCTAAAGTACATTGGAAATTGCTTGACATATTATACAGGGAAAACTGTGCTGCCAAATGCACAAAGTAAAACTGAAAAATCCACAAAAATAGCTCCCTGCAAACTCCAAGATCTCCTATTTACCTACATTATAGGTTACAAAAGAACATACACAAGTGAGATTTTAAAAATCAACAGCATCCCTTTAAGCTGATATACAAACTATTGTCAGGGATCATTTCATCCACCACAGAAATGTAGCTACCTCTGGAATGAAATGAATCAAGTGTAACATACAGTTGTTTAGGAGAGGAAGTTAAAAAAAATAAATCAGTTGACTCTGCATGTAGGCAGATTAGGATCTTTAATGGCCATGGTCGATCAGCTTTGACATTTTCACTGAAAGATGGCACCTCCAGCAGAATATTGCCTCCTAATGCTGTATTAGAACAGAAATTTTCAACATTTTTAATAGTGTGGACCATATTTTAAACACAGAAATGGACTTCTCCTTTTATTCATGACTCCACACACCATTACTGGAACTGCTTTCATGAAAAAAATCAATGTATTAATTCTCATTTCAATTTTGTAGCTGGAAATAAGGGGGTGCCTACATCATGGACTCTTAGCAAGTGCTACAGTTTGGGAATTGTTGAACTGCAGGACTTATTCAACCCGGACTCACAAGGAACGTACCACCTAATGAATTACCAAAGCAGCATCTAGATTTTTACTGGAGGTCTTCATCCAAGAACTGATCAGGCCCATCCCATATTTCTGACAGCATTATAGCACAAAGTTTTAGTGTCTAAAATATTTATATATCTCCACAGAATTAATATTTCTCATATTGTAATAATATTACTTTGTGCCTTTAAAACGGCATTAAATCCACTGTTGTAGAGATGAAAATAGGAAAAACCTAGAGAAACTTCTATGAAGTCCGGAAAGCTGTATATTGAGAATTACTGTATTAACTACAGGTAAGTTGGAATAAGAGCACTGTTTGTATCTATAGCGAACCTAACAGTAAGAAATCTAGCAATACCCCCAAACACTGGAAACTTTATCCTTTTGTATTCTTGTACTAATTGCTCTAGTATTGCATAACATAACCATTTCAACAGATGCCCTATTCCTAGCGCAACTAATAGACGTGTTCACATTTTTGTTGAAGAGGCAAATTATACAATTAAGTAAGATTTCTATGAATTTTTACAAGGCCTTTGTAAGACCTGCAGATTGCAATCTCTTTTGATTTTTGGAATATAGCTCTATATTCAATTTTTAAATGAAAATGTTATCGTCATTCTCCACGTTTCTATCCCTTGAATAGAAAAAATATGAGAACTCTCAGGTGGCCAAATACATCCCATTTCTTCCCACGGCTGTTAGCCAGACTTTACCGTCTACAGTGGGGAAAGTGGCTGCCTTATTTTTCACAGCTATTGAGTTCAAATTTCGGTGGTGTTATACTTTCATTAAAAAAATCTTATCTTTTATTCTTTTGGTGTCAAGTGGATTACTACAATTTAAACAATTCTTTCTTTCATCCTTAAATATGTTGTATTTAATGGAAATATTTAAACAACTCTTTGCCGAAGAAACACCTCGTACTAGTCTATTGTAATGAAGAAACCAAGGACATGGATTGAAAAGGGAATGCTCCTTAATAGCTCTTAAAAGTATAATTTTTAAAAGACTTTTGTCCTATGTTTTGAAAAAAATACAGGACCCTTGTACTGACCAAGGTAATACCTCTGAATTTTCAGTGGGAATTAATTTAACATCGTGTAGCCCACTGTATGAAATGTCTTCCTTTCTCACAGAGGTAAGGTGCTCATAGCCTTTGAACTGTATTTATTAAATCTTCTCTTTAGTTTTTTTCCTTAAAAGACAGACCAAAATCTCATCCAAAATGATAAATTAGAAAGTCCAGCTATTGTGCATAAAAGTGAGAGATATTTAAAAAAATAATTCCTTTAGAAAAGGATTGCCTAGAGGTTTAAATGGTCATGTTTAACAAAATACAATTAGGAATTATGTGGCTCCCCCCTCTTAAGTTTACAACTCCCATTCTAGGTTTATAAACCCTACAAGTGTCTTACTTTGTCATTTAAAAGAGTAATGCTTTTCCAATATGGCGCTCTCTCTCTCTCTCTGTGTGTGTGAGAGTGTGTGTGTGTGTGAGAGAGAGAGAGAGAGAGAGAACTTTTTACCATGGGTTCTAACGGCCAAATCCTCAGCTGGTGTAAATCAATGTAGTTTAGTTTAAGTTACTGGAGCAATGATGATCTGTTCCAGAGTATGCACATCACATATCAGATCTAGCTTTAATTTTATTTGTTTCTGGCTGTGCACGTGGAACCTCACTCCCAGTCTTTTAAATGGAGAAATCAGGGGTAGGGATTATTTTGAATGTTATTTGGCTACTGATCTATTTAAGAGTGATTGTTATATCAGTAACTAAAAAACACAATCATCTTAAAACAACACAAATCACCTCTGTTCTGACATCTTCCCCATCTCTTTGGAATATTTTATCACTGAACCATTAGCGCAGAGGCATCAACCTGTGGTTTTGGGTTCACTTATGGCCCTTGACGCTCTAACCATATTTGATTTTTAATTAAATATGTTTCCTGAGTCTTCCCCTGTGATTTTTAAACGTAAGTGTTTGAGTCAGCCCTGCCACTCAAGGGAGAAGGTAAAGGCACCACCTCCTCATAAACCTGCCATCACTTCCTCTGCAGCTCACAAGGAATTCTGAGTAGCTACTGTCCCTTCCTTGCTGCAGCTGCTCAGCAGACCGGATGTCTGCCTGCCACATTGCAGGGGACAGAGGAAGAGTATCTCTGGCTCTTACATCTGCAATCCTGTGCCAGCCTCTGGTACAGTAGGATAGACGCTTGGCTCTCTACCTAAGCCTCTAGGAGGCGCTAGCAAGGGATAGCTTTTCTCCTCATTGGAGCCATCCAAGGCAGTCCAGGATTTCAATCGCACCGTGAAGAGAATACATACCTGCACGTGTGATCATCACTCACACTTGCAATATCCTGACCTTCTTTAGGGGCAAATACCAGATCATTAATGTAATCTGAGTGGCCATCAAAGATCTGTCAATGAGAACAAAAATATTTGCATACTGAAGTCATAAAAATAATAATTCTGATAAACAGCAATATTTGAGCATTCCAGAAGCTTCTACAATGTATTCGGGAATTGCTACAGGAAAAGCATACACATTTAAAATGAAGTCGGGGTTCTACAGTTAGGAGTAGAAACTTATGCCATTATTAATTATTTGTATTACCATAGTGCCTACAAGCTCCAGTCACAGTCCAGAACCCCACTGTGCTAGGTGCTCTATAAACACAGAACAGAAAGATATTGTCTGCCTCCGAAGGGTTTCTAGTCTAATTATAAGACAAAATACAACACATCTACACGGACAGGGGAGTACAAGGAAAAGAGTCAGTATTGGTCAGCGTGGTAGACAGTGGTCTTACACACCAGCAGTCTAACTGTTCTAAGTTATTTTTATGGGCATCATTGCAAAAGAGAGTTTTAAGGAGGAGCATGAAGAAGGATAATGAAGTGGCTTAGCAGATGTTTACAGGGAGCTCCTACCAAGTGTGTGGGGCAGCATGGGAGAAAGACCAAAGGTGCTTGTTTGAAAATTTAACAAGTGCCTGCTTTCAGTTCTTTGCTGATAATTAGATCAAACCAGGTTTTCCTCTAAGACAGTAATGTCAGACTATAGTTTGTGAAATCCTTCTGAAAGTGCCAAATGCAAATAAGGTTTACTATTAAAAAACAAAAATGGCTTAGTGGTTACAGTCAGACTAATCACATTCTTTAACTGCTTTTGCATGTTTTGTGTATCTCTACAAAGTCCCTTGTTGTATAAAATGTTTGCTATGTTGAATCAAAGTCATCCATACATCCACTGTAAATTTTGACACCCAGGTATCTGCAACAGGTAGTTTTCAGTCAAGTGACATTAGGAAACTGGGGTATCAAGTTTAAAAAAAAAAAAAAAATCAGCCTAACATGAGGCTGGTCTGATCCTGGCTGTTCGACAAGTTCTGAGCATCTATAACATGTTTTAGGACTGTGTTGTGTATTACAGAAGCTCTCGCCTTTTAAAAAATTTTTTTCAGAGCAAACAGGTAAGATTCCCTTGGATGGCATTGTCAGCAACTTGGACACAATATTTCATATTTTTTGCTTACAGGGGTGGATCACGAGTGGCACAAGAGTAAAGACAGTGATACCTGCAGCCTCTCCTCCTCTGAAAGTGCTGGCTCTAGGGACAAGAGTGTATACACATGCTACAGCACCGCTGGATGGTGCGTACAACTTCGTGTGCACGTGTTTACATTCCAAACACACACAGTCATTTTGGTTCTTTGCTGATTGAATTATGGCTTTTTTTCCATTGTCCGTTTAAACACACAGAAGAAATCAATTATCATATATAAGGAAGATGAGCTGAAACCTGATTAAGGTACAATACAATAAAGCAAAAATGCATAATATATTTAAAAAAAAAATATAAAACTGACAGGTTAATACACCACAAATGAAAATGCTGATGAGAAAAAATAAACATGGATCTCAGCAGTGTCGATTTTCCTAGCAAATTTTTCTTGAATTTCAATTGAACATTTCTATACGCTAATCAGTAGTCAATTACACAATAAGTGTAGGAACTAGAATGCTATTACGCACCAAGATGTAAGCTAGAATTTTCAGAAGCCCAAACTGCTTAAGTCACTTTTGAAAAGGGACTTTGGAGCCTAAGTCACTTCGGCATTACAAAAAAATGACTGTAGATAAAATTTTCACAAAGACAAGACAAGTTTCTAAAGCAGATATGAGTTCTCCACTTCTGCAAGTGGCGGTACTGCCTTCAGAGCTGGGTGGCCAGAGAGCAGCAGCTGCCGGCCAGGTGCCCCGCTCTTAAGACAGCACCGCTGCCAGCAGCAGTGCAGAAGTAACTATGGCAATACCACACCATGCCACACTTACTTCTGCGCTGCTGCTGGTGGTGATGCTGACTTCAGAGCTGAGTGCCAGGCCAGCAACCACTGCTCTCCAGCTCTGAAGGCAGAGTGGCTTCTCACATCCCCACAACCCCGGGAATACATTCCACACCCTCCAGTTTGAGAACCTCTACCTTAAATAAATGGAATAAAAGACTAATGCATTTATAAACATTCTTTGAAATGTGTGTTTGTTTTCATATGGCTTCACAAAAAAGCAATTGCTGGTTTAAGAATGCATTTCTCAGAATTGTCTACAATTATGGTATAAGTGACTGCACTGATTTCAGTATTAATGCTTTTAATTATTACGATTATAGAAGGAAAATCTTAAAAGTTGCAATTAAAACAGAAATTAATAATGATTCCCAACCATTCTTAAACATTTATGCTGTATCTCTAATTTATACTCACTCGCTAACTCTTTCCTTTATAGAACATTCCTAAAGAAAGCCTAGATATTAAAAACATTAGTATGAACTTTTGCCCCCAGCTTTCAGTATGTAATAGAATCTTTTCACTTCCCCACTTCAAGCTCACATGTTGACAATCTGTCCTTGCCTCATTTTAGTCCAAGCATAAATAATTACCTACTTGCTTTTCTAGAGTTCTGTTAAATTCAGTTATGCAGTCATTTTTCTTTTCTATTAAGAAGTACAAAACAGGAATAAATTGCAATTACCTGTTGCATGCAGACCTTTCCCTCTTTAATGTGTTGATTAAATGCTTCCAGGTATTAGGACACATTCAGTGTTGCAGATCATAATAGCAGATATTTCTTTTACAGTACAATTACAGTTATCTTGTAATACAACATGCAGGTTAGGGGATAAAACAAACAGACTAAATTCTGCTAGAGGCTAAAAAGATAGAAAAATAAATTCGAATAATGTGCATCTTACCTTATATTCATTCTTATCCTGGAGATCTGAAGTGAATAGCCTTAACTTCCTATCAGCAGCTGCAGTACAAAATCTAGAATAATGGGGGGGGGAGGAGAAGCAGCCCTTCAATCATTTCTCACTTGCAAAATTTCCATCCCAATTTAAGTTAAAGATTCACTTCATTTTTCAGAAGGAAATTCAGATTATGCTTTTGAAAATGGAAATTCTTCTAAATATTATAATTCCCTTTTGGAAATAACAGTCTTTACAGTATTCAGTGGAATGCAGTGTATTGTAGCTGCATGTCAGGTGGCAATGGATACTTTATACTGAAAGAAAACTATCCATTTTGCCCAACCAAATAAGTCACATATTGAATCAACTGTGAAATCTTTGAAATAATAAGTCAATTATAATTAGCATTTGCACCTATTGTTACCGGTGGTGATCAAATGGCTAGAGAAGTTAAAACATTTATAATAGCAATTGAAAGAGATACTAATGTAAGTTCATAAAGCAGTTTCTAGCATGCTTTAGTAGTGGTTTAAAACACAAGAATGGTATTAACACTAAACATTTTATTTTTAACAAACATCAGATTTGGCATTTGTACACTATGTTTGAAACACTGCTTGAACATTAAAAGTACTTCTAATTGTTAAACAGGTACTACTATTTAAGTGTCGGCAGTTTGTTCAGACTTAGGGCATGGCTACACTTGTGAGTTAGAGCTCATTAAAGCAGCCCCGGGTGCCCTAACTCATGATGCGTCCACACTGGCAAGGCATGTAGAGCACCCGGACTCCGCGGCTGGAGCGCTCCTGGTAATCCACCTCGATGAAAGGCAGAACACTTGCTGCGCCCCAGCTGGAGGGCCGTGGCGCCAGCGTGGATGCCCTGGTCTGTTAATGCACTCTGATCGGCCTCCAGAAGTGTCCCGGCTGAAAGACTCCGAAGAATTAGGAAGAGGCCACGTAGAAGCAAAGAGGACATGCTGCATGAAGTAATGCAGCAGTCCCTTAATGAAAGTCAAAAAGCACAGGAGGGGTGGGAGAGTGAAAGGAGGGTCTGCCAGCAGAATGCGGAACGCCAGCACCAAAGCACGGAGCAGCTGCTAAGCATTATGGAGCGCCAAGCGGACTCGATACAGGCGCTTGTAGCCATGCAGGAAGAGCACTACCGCACCCGCCCCTCCCCTGCAGCCCTTGTCCCAAAACTCTTTCCCTTGTGCCCTCATATCACCTCCAACCCACTTTCCCCCACATCCGGGTTCTTATCACCACCAGCTACCTCCAACACCTGTAGCTTCACCAACCAGCCCTACAAACTACAACCTGTACCCACTGCACTCAGCCCCCATCACCATGCATTTTAGCCAGCCTGAAGTGCAGCACTCATTGCACAGCACTCCAGACAGGAAGGTAGAGTATGAGAACAGGACATACACAAATCTGTGATTGAACCGTTCCCCACCCCACCCCCTTGCCCTGTTTTCCAAGCAGTCGTGTTTCTTTTCAATAAATGAATTTTCTTTTAAATAAATGGATTTTTTGGCTTTGAAAACATTCTTTATTATTGCATTAAGTAAAAGATATCTTAGCGCCCAAGAAAGCAACAGGCACTGCAAGTCAGCGTAGTAAACAGAGATTCCTACTAACATTGGAACCACTGCTCTTCACTCCCGTGCAGGGCACCAAACATATCTGGTGGCTTTCAGCCTCAAATTGCTCCCTCAAGGCATCCCTAATCTTTGCAGCCCCGTGCTGGGCCCCTCTAATAGCCCTGCTCTCCGGCTGTTCAAATTCAGCCTCCAGGTGTTGAACCTCCGAGTTCCATGCATGAGTGAATCTTTCACCTTTCCCTTCACAAATGTTATCGAAGGTATAGCATGTGGATATAACCGCGGGGATGTTGTCATCGGCCAGGTCCAGCTTCCCATACAGACAGCGCCAGCGGCCCTTTAATTAGCCAAAAGCACACTCCACAGTCATTCTGCACTGACTCGGACTGTTGTTGAACCACTTCTTGCTGCTGTCAACGCTCCCTGTGTAGGGTTTCATGAGTCACGGCATTAAAGGGTAAGCGAGTTCTCCAAGGATCACAATGGGCATTTCGACTTCCCCTACGGTGATCTTCTGGTCTGGGAAGAAAATCCCAGCTTACAGCTTCCTGAACAGGCCTGTGTTCCGAAAGATGCGTGCGTCATGCACCTTTCTGGGCCAGCCTGCATTAATGTCCATGAAATGCCCACGGTGATTCACAAGCGCCTAGAGAACCATAGAGAAATACCCCTTCTGATTAATGTACTTGGAGGCTAGGTGGGCTGGTGCCAGAATTGGACTATGCATCCCATCTATCGCCCCTCCGCTGTTAGGGAAGCCCATTTGTGCAAAGCCAGCCACAATGTCATGCACATTACTCAGAGTCACAGTTCTTCTGAGCAGGATGCAATTAATGGCCCTGCAAACTTGCATCAACACGATTCCAGCGGTCGACTTTCCCACTCCAAACTGGTTAGCGACCGATCGGTAGCTGTCTGGAGTAGCCAGCTTCCAGATTGCAATAGCCACCTGCTTTTCCACCGGCAGGGCAGCTCTCAGTCTTGAGTCCTTACGCCTTAGGATGGGGGCGAGCTCAGCACACAGTCCCATGAAAGTGGCTTTTCTCATCCAGAAGTTCTGCAGCCACTGCTCATCATCCCAGACTTGCATGACGATGTGATCCCACCAGTCAATGCTTGTTTCCTGAGCCGAAAAGCGGCGTTCCATGGTGAGCATGTCCGTGAACGCCATAAGCAATCTCGTGTCATATGCGTTACACGAGTCAACATCATAGTCGGACTCCTCACTGTCAATTTGTACCTTAAGGAGTAACTTGACTGCCAAACGTGACGTGCTGGTGAGACTCATCAGCATATTCCTCAGCACTTCAGGCTCCATTCCCACAGACTGAAAGGGAAGACAGAGCGCGCAGTACAAAAAACGTTGAAAGATTGCGTCAAATGTGGACGGAAGAACAGGGATAGCTGGGATGCGAAGCGATGCATCACGGGGTGTTGGGACGGGACCCAGAATGCCCTGCATTCCCCCGCCCCCTTCCCACAAGCCACAGCGCCAGAATGGAAAGAGGTGCTCTGTGGGATAGCTGCCCATAATGCACTGCTCCTGCAAATGTGGCCACGCCAGTGCGCTTGCAACTGACAGTGTGAACACACTGCAATGCTTTCCCTACTGCACTCTCGGAGGGCTGGTTTAACTCACAGCACTCTACATCTGCAAGTGTAGCCATGCCCTTAATAAAAGCATAAAACCAGGTTTAATACTCTTTTACTGTAGTCCTACAGTTCTGTAGTTTCACAAATAACATCTGAATCTTGCCTGACATTGGCTTGTACCAGAGAGAGAATTTCATCCAGTCCTAATGCAGACTTGATTATTGTAGAATAGGGCATTACAAAGAGTCCTAGCAGTGTTCTTTCTAGACAGACTACAGAGAAGGTTAATTACATTTTATTTACACCCACTTTCATATTAATTATTTTCACTAATTCAAAACTGAATGGTTCTTTGAAAAAAGTAAAAATTAACTAAAGCCAAAGGGTGAAATTCTGACCCCACTGCAGTCAATGGGAGTTTTGCTATCGACTCCAGTGGGGCTAGGATTTCACTCGAAGAGTCTAACTTTACTTTTGCATTAAGGAATAAAAGGTGGACAGACAAAAGAAAAGTTGCTCTTGTACTTAAATGTTTTTAAAATACCTTATCTGGGGAGGTAAAGCATCCAGTCTGGTTTCTGGACTCCATGCTATGGCATCGACTCTGATCCCATGATGAAACGTTCTTAGTGTCTCATACTGTATTCCTTCCACTTCTGTATCCTCCTCCTAAATATATAAAACATTGTAATAAACTAAGAGAGAAAATGGTATGCTATTATTGATCCTCCAAACAAGCCCTTCAGTTCTAGATTAGTGTGAATTAAGTCTTGTGGTGACCAAAAACTACTATTTGATTGCTTTTCAATAATGTACGCTCCTCATGGGAAGGACCATGCCTTTCGATATGCTTGTACAATGACAAATCACACTTCGAGTGATTTTACAACATAAACAACAATAATAATATTCAGTAACTTGTGATAAATAAGCGAGTGGCTGGCCTCACTCCAGTTTCTAGTGAACAAGTAAGCATATCACAAAGCCAACACCGCAATTCACAACTTAGTTCACAGTTTCAGCAGAAAGATAAAAACTCTGAATGGGCAAAAAGATTGAGACTTTAACTTTCAGAGATAGTAACTTCACAGACTTCAGGCACACTATCTGAAGGATATGGAAAAGTTTGCACTGCATCTGATCTTTGAGTACATATAGGATATTATTTTCAAGTGTTGTCCATTTAGGACCTTTGACAAGAGCTAAGAAAGAAGTCAAAGCACCATAAAGTCAATAGTATGTAGTAGGTTTTCCAAGCTAACTTGTTTCTAAGTTAATTACTGAGTGTTGTTAAATGTGTGGAGAACTGCTATCACACAGCAGATAAAACTGAACTGCGTAGTGAAGTGTACCTAAGGTAACCACAGAAACTGTTAGAAATGTACTGCTGTACTGTTTCAGCTACTAGCAGAAAAAGAAAAAAATCCTATGAATATATTGTTGTTATTGCTTATGCATTAGAAGGTCTAACAACATTTCCAATGTTCTACCACACACAGCCAAGTGCAAAGATTTTAGAAATTTGATTCAAGGATAAAAAGCTCTCCCACAGGTTTTCAAACACGTAAACTAAAAAGAAACCTAACACTAAGATACCGTATGCCCCTTTATAAAACAATTTGTATTACTTGATTATTTATATACTTATGGGCTCACAGAACAATATCTTAAAGTTTTATCCAGCTATTTGCCAACAGCAACTATGCAGAGATGTTCAGAGTGAGGATAGTGAAATAAAACTGTTTCTACTTGTAAAATTCTGTATGTCAATGCAGATAAAGCGGTATAAGAATTTTAAACATGTGAGTGCCATTCATTTGATATATTTTGTGGAGTTTTGCCACATTTGGTAGAAATACTTCAACATTTTTCCCTCTTATCTGCGACCCTTTTAAAAGTAATCACTAGTTTATGACATAATTTTTATCACTGAGTCAGTTGTCTTGAAAAAAAGACACCATAAGAACTATATACCACTTATCACAAAGTTAGGTCCTCATTTTAGGCCTTTCTTAACTATTTCTTAAAAAGCCAGATATACCTAACAAGAGAAAAATCATCAAAGCAAAATATTTGTACCACACAGGACACCAGCTCATTCTTTCCTTCAAAATATTATTTTCTGAAATATTGCAGCATTTTAAATATACCTTATTTAGAATCAAAAATAATTTAATTCATCTCTGACATTTTGGGAGCTAACCAGAAACTTAACATGGCCACAAATCATTAATAATAGGTACCCAAAATAAAGATCAGGGCTCAGATTGCTGTTAAAGAAAAAGTTGAATAAAGTGTGATAAAACACAGCAGATACCCAATTACGCAAAGAATAGTGTGAACTTAGAATTGTATAACTTTCCAGGTAGTAATTAATACCTTCGAAGAGATGCTGCAACAGAGATTACTTTCCAAGGAAAGAATAATTGCTTCAGTGAAAATCTTATTCACTGTGAACTATGACATTATGAAACTTTGTAGTAGCAGAATGAAAACCTCACAGAGAACTATGTATAATTTCAGTTACAATGTGTTTCTGTGTGAAGCAGAGCTATTTGGGGAATAAATATTAGACCCATTATAAATAGAGTAAAAGTGTTTTTGTTCCAACGTACTGTTTTATCAGTGCCTTTTAAATACCGGCACTTTATTAAATACCAGGAATTAAAAAAATCTTTGATAAAAACATATACTAACCTGAAATCTGCAAGTCCCAATAACTACATAATTATTGCCACCATATGCAATTAGGGAACCTACATCTCCACTATCAAATGGATTGAATTCCACCACATGCACATAATCCTCACAATCCACAGTGTAGGTAGCGTTTCGAGAAGAATCTTGCTTCATCTTCAATGGTAAAAATCAAGTTAGCACAGAGGTAACTTCTTCTGTAGAACATGGAGCTATATATCAAAATAAATATATATATATATATATATTTTAAAGAACTTGCTGCCACAGCAGTATATCAAAATACATTAGTTTATCAGCAGATACAACAACAAAACAGATGAGGTTGTCTTTAGAATCAATATTTTAAAAGTTAGAATGCAGTTCTACTCTTGAAATTATTATCTAAGATGACAACTTCCAGACATGAATTCTTTTCTGACTTGTACATCGAGAGAATTGTTCATTCCCAACTGTAGGGCCACCTTTACAACCCCACGGTCTTCAAATTCAAAGGCAATAGGGCTTCATAACTAGAACTGAAAGTAGAATGTGAAGACTAGACGTAAATGAGGGCACTTGGCCTGCAGAATCTTTATTATTGACAATGATGATAAACAGCTATAATTTCAGTTCCCAGGCTGCCTTTGAAGGGTTGGTAGTTTGAAGGTCCCAGTATTAATTTTTTAAACTTATAAACTGGGCAAACTTGATGTGAAAATCACTGGTACACACGAGCAACTTAGACTTACTTTCTTCTGGTGTTGCCAGTAATGACTGCAGTACCAATTTAAACATATAGCTCATTTTTTGTTTAATATTACTTTTAGGGCTGTCAAGCAATTAAAAACATTAATTGTGATTAATCACACTGTTAAAAAATAATAGAATACAATTTATTTAAATATTTGTGGATGTTTTCTACATTTTCAAATATACTGATTTCAATTACAACACAGAATACAAAGTATACAGTGCTCACTTAATATTTATTTTTGATTACAAGTATTTATACTGCAAAAAAACAAAAGAAATAGTATTTTTCAATTCACCTAATACAAGACAAAGAAGTTTGTTTACATTTGCAGAAGGTAATGTTACCTGCTTCGTGTTTACAATGGCACCTGAAAGTGAGAACAGGTGTTCTCATGGCACTGTTGTAGCCGGCATTACAAGATATTTATGTGCCAAATGAGCTAAATATCCACATGTCCCTTCATGCTTCAACCACCATTCCAGGGGACATACATCCATGCTGATGACGGGTTCTGCTCAATAACAATACAAAGAAGTGCGGAATGACGCATGTTCATTTTCATTATCTGAGTCAGATGCCACCCACAGAAGGTTGATTTTCTTTTTTGGTGGTTTTGGTTCTGCAGTTTCTGCATTGCAGTGTTGCTCTTTTAAGACGTCTGAAAGCAAGCTCCACACCTCGCTCCTCGCAGATTTTGGAAGGCACTTCAGAGTCTTAAACCTCGGGTTGAGTGCTGTATCTATCTCTAGAAATCTCACATTGGTACCTTCTTTGTGTTTTGTCAAATGTGCAATGAAAGTGTTCTTTAAATGAACCACATGCTGCTTCATCATCCGAGAGTGCTATAACAGGAAATATATGGTAGAATGCGGATGAAACAGAGCAGGGGACGTACAATTGGTTCAGTCAGAAATTTAATTAACGCTTATTTTTTTAAATGAGCATCATCAGCATGGAAGAATGTCCTCTGGAATGGTGGCCGAAGCATGAAGGGGTATACCAATGTTTAGCATATCTGGCACGTAAATACCTGGCAATACTGGCTACAAAAGTGCCATGCAAATGTCTGTTCTCACTTTCTGGTGACACTGTAAATAAGAAGAGGGCAGCATTACCTCCTGCAAATGTAAACAAACTTGTTTGTCTTAGTGATTGGCTGAACAAGAAGTAGGACTGAGTGGACTTGGAGGCTCTGAAGTTTTACATTGTTTTGTTTTTGAGTGCAGTCATGTAACAAAAAAAAAAATCTACATTTGTAAGTTGTGCTTTTATGACAAAGATTGCACTATTGTACTTGTATGAGGTGAACTGAAAAATACTATTTCTTTTCTTTATCATTTTTATAGTACAAATATTTGTAAGCAAAAATAACACATTTGATTTCAATTACAACACAGAATACAATATATATGAAAAGGTAGAAAAAAAACCCAAAATATTTAATAAATTTCAATTGGTATTCTATTAACAGTGCAATTAAAACTGTGATTAATCGTGATTAATTTTTTTGAGTTAATCGTGTAGGTTAACTGCAATTAATCGACAGCCCTAATTACTTTTGAAAATATATAGTCATTTTTTCTGGAGTCACTTTTCAGAATGGAATCAAGTTTTAACACTTTCTCCACCTCCACCCTTCAACACATCATCAATCAATAAAAATACTCCCTAAATATAAAGCTCTAAAACCAGATGAAACCAAAATCTCCACTGAATCTGCTGTGGAACTGGTGATTGGAGAGAGCTCATGACAGTTTTCTTTATTCAGTCCACTGGCATTTGACAGTTAACAATGATGTGGAAGAATCCTCACATCTCCAACATATTCAGATCCCTAAGAAAAGCATGTGCATGGATGTTAGATATCTCAGAGAGCTTTTCACAGGAGTAAAGGACAAAATCTTCCCTGCCCCACTCTTGTTTAGCTCACTGTGCAGAGGAGGACTACTACCTTTTAGTGGTGCTGCTTACGTGTGGTGTTACAAGCACGTTTGGATTAAAGATACTACAGAAATGCAAAATAAATGTCAGAAAACAGAATAGTAAGGCCTGTTCTACACTATGAAGTGAGATTGATGCAAGTCGCCTTGCATCAGCGTATTTGTGCGTGTGTCTGGTGGATGTAAGCACCTTGTTATATTGATACAGACACTGAGTCAGTCGGCCTATTGAGCTCCCCTCTGTTATCCCCCTGGAAAAACGCAAATGTCGAGGCCTATGCTTCTCACAGCTTAGATTCCTCTTCTTATACTGAAAAGCATGATTGATGACATCATATCTACATTTGATACTAAAAGAAACCATTTTCCCCATAAAGATTTGTAGAAGGCCTATCAAAGTGCTGAACGTAAGCAAAAACAAGCATCTAGTAACTTACGAGCACCTACAAACTGATAAGGAAAGAAGATTGCAAGCGAAAAAGTCACCCATTGGGAGAAATAGCTATGAATATTTTTTGGCTCAGTTTCCTTGGTCACCTCCATGTTAGTTTTCTCATCTATAAGGATAACAAATGTTGAGTGGGAACTAGCAGCAGGAGGAACTTTACCAGTGTTGCTAACTCTTGTGATTTTATGACAAATCTTGCCCTATTTGGTATTCTTCTCAAGGTCCCAGCTCCTGGAGTCAAACAAAAAAGCTTGGATTCTCATCTAAAGCAAGTTTCTCTGGTTGCAGAAAAAACCCTTGAAAACCACGAGCCAAACACATCCGAGAGACTTCAAAACCCACAGGGCGAATTTAAAGACACCCCTCCTCCCTAAAAGAAAAGGAGTACTTGTGGCACCTTAGAGACTAACCAATTTATTTGAGCATAAGCTTTCGTGAGCTACAGCTCACTTCATCGGATGCATCACAAATCTACTGACGATCTGGGGCCTGACTCACGCCTTGTGAAGGGTGGGGGCTGGCAGCAGGGCATTACTTCGCTCTCTGAGAGCGCCCTGGGCACACGGGACAACGCAGCACCCCGGGGGTGCAGCTGGGAAAGGGACGAAGCGTGGAGGCGACACAGGGGCGAAGGAAGCACGGAACGGAGATTGGGCCGCGGCGGGCGGGCGGGGGGGGGGAAAGAGAGGGGCGGCGGCAGAGCACAAGGCCAAGGGCTGCAGCCCATAGCGCCCCAGACAGGGCAGGTTCTACGGGGCCCCTTGTCCCGCGGCCCTGACGGGAGCTGAGGCCTGGACCGATCCCAGCGGGTGATCGCTAGCTGCACCAAGCGGCACACACACTCACTCACTCACTCACTCACTCACACGCACGCACACGCGCGGCGGCGCCACCACCTACGTACATCTGCACCTCCCTGCCGGCCTCTCTCCCGCGAAGAGTTTGTACGAGTTCGCGGGCACTTCCGGCCTCAGCGCCTTGTGTTTCCGGGTCAGAGGCTACTCGCTCTTTGATTGGGCAGCTGCGGGGGATTTAAATGTAAACCGCCGGCAGCGGGGCGCGAGCGAGCGGGTAACTAGGCAACCGACTGCTTCTTCTTTCGCTCGGGGCCGTCCGAACTGCCTCAAGTGCGCAAGGTAACTCTTCCCTCCCGCGGGGAGAGGGACCGCGGGTGGCGGATACAGTCTGGGAGCTGGGGGGGTCCCTGGGGCTGGAGTCTCCCCTGGCCTGGTCCTCGGCGCTGCCCCCTACCCTGGCCCGCCAGCAGCCATGCCCCCGCCGGACTCGGGCAAGGGGAGGCGGCTGTGGCCCCTGCGCTCGGGCGGGGCCGGGCTGTGCTCGAGCTGCCCCCAGAAGGGCCAGTCCCTGCGGCTGACTCGGGCAGAGTGTCTGCGCGGCCTCTTGCTTCGAGGGGTTCGTGCGGGCCTAGCAGCCGCCTGGCTGGCCGGGGCTAACTCGCCGCGCGGGCTGTGACAGGGCCATGCCGAGCCAAGCGTCCCTCTAAATGGCGTGGGGCCACCGGTGACTTCCCCGCCCTCCTGGGGCTGTGTCCGCTTTTAGCAACGTCCTAACCCTGTCTCCTCCGCAGGGCTGGATTTCCAATTAGGCACAGTAGGCACGTGCCTAGGAGTGCCTAAAAGTTAAAAATGGGTTACAAGTTTCAATTTTTATGGACAACAGGAAGGTGCAGCCCTGTCTGGAATACCGTGGGCAGAACTGGTCCCACTGTCTCAAAAAAAAGATATTGTAACATTAGAGGAGCGTTCAGAGAAGGGTGATGAGAATGATTAAGTTCCTGGAAACATATTCATGAAGGTTTCAGAGTAACAGCCGTGTTAGTCTGTATTCGCAAAAAGAAAAGGAGTACTTATGGCACCTTAGACAGTATGCATCCGATGAAGTGAGCTGTAGCTCACGAAAGCTTATGCTCAAATAAATTGGTTAGTCTCTAAGGTGCCACAAGTCCTCCTTTTCTTTTTATATTCATGAAGACAGATTGAAAGGATTGGGATTGCCTGCTTTAGGAGATGAATAAGAGGGGACATGATAAAAGCATATAAAAATGAATGGTATAGGGAGCTTCTGTTTTCCCTGCCCCATAATACAAGAAAAGGGGGACATTCAATAAAATTAAAAGGTGGCAAATTCAAAACTGAGAAAAGGAAATAGTTTCACACAATGTGTGTTTAAACGGTAGAACACATTGCCACCGGAAGTCAATGAGGCCAAGAATTTAGCAAGCTTCAGAAAGAGTTTGGCTATTTATATGGCTAACAAGAATAATGGAGTTAGCATTAAACCCATGTTTCAAGGTTTAAGCTGATTGCTAGTTATTTGAGATCGTGATGAGACCTAATGTGGGGTGCATTTCTGCTTATTGTAGAGTTCTTACACCTTTCTGAAGCATCTGGTGCTGGCTGCATTAGATGCTGAATTATATATACTTGATCAGACCTGAAGTCTGGCAGTTCCTATGATGATTTTTTACAGGCAGAACTAGAGGTGGTGATGGATGATGCAAGTGCCTTGCCACCAGAAGTGTTTCTCTTCTGGGGGATGGAAGAAGAGAGGAAATACAGCTTAGTCTGCCACAATGAGTGGCTACCCTTACAGCAAAAAGAAAAAGAGTACTTGTGGCATCTTAGAGTAACAAATTTATTTGAGCATAAGCTTTCATGAGCTACAGCTCACTTCATGCTGTAGCTCATGAAAATTTATGCTCAAATAAATTTGTTAGTCTCTAAGGTGCCACGACTACTCCTTTTCTTTTTGCGAATACAGACTAACATGGCTGCTACTCTGAAACCTACCCTTATAGCAGAGGTTTTCAAACTGTGGGGACCTCTCCCCAGTGGTGCAGAGGAACATTCTGGGGGGGTGGGGGGGAGACGGGACACAGACGAGTGGTGATGCCAGGCGGCCTTGGCTTCAGCCTGGCCTGATGGGGTTCGGGGAGGGAGTGCACCACCTCCACCCCGGCTCACCTCTTTTTGTCTGGGTTGACAAGGGTGCAACCAAAAATTTTAACTCAAAGGGGTTTGAAAACCTCTGCCTTAGAATCTTTTTGCATAAATGGTGTATTTTAATTTCTTTATGGGGAGGGGGAACTATGTAGAGACAAGTCAGAGGAAGAAATCATAGCAATTGCATTGGGTTAAGGAGAATGGCGAGAGATTGATAAATGTGGGGTGCCTTGCCCCCAAAGTGTTACTTAAAAAATTATGGTTTTAACACTGCATTTATATTTATGGACTTAATTCTCTCTCTCTGTGCTCCACTTCAGGAGTATGGCTACCTTTCAGCAAAAGATCTTAAATATGCTCAAGTGTTTTAGAAGACAATGGTGCTTATTTTCAGACTCAGAAAGGACTACTGTTTGTGGTGCAGACTGCATGATGATGGCTTTACAGCTATCAATGGCTGAAGTCAATAAACAGGTTAGTGCTCTCTCAATGGAAGTTGTTGGGTGATCAGTACTTATGAAAACCAGGCTGCTATATTTAGGCATTAATAATATTTAGGAGCCTTAACTTTAGGCACACATTTTAAAATATTGGACTTTGACTTTTGTATACCTAATTTCTCAACTTCAATATTATAATAATTTTTCTGAGGTTTGCATTTTTCATATACCTTCTCAATTTCTCCCTTTTCCTTCCATGTTCCTTCTGGCCACTAGGGGGTAGATTCACAAAGGAGCTCGGTTGTGGTAACATTCAGGTGCCTAGAAAATCACTGGGATTCCCATAGCTTGAGTTTGGTGCCACTGTACAATGGAGATAGAGGCTACTCAGAACGGGAGTCACAAAAACCAGGATGCTAGGGGCTCATTGCCTGAGGTGCCAAGCTGAGCAATGTGTGCCAAGTCTGCTTTGTAGATACTCGGGGTAAACCCTTTCCTGGTGTTAGGTGCCTGTGATACTGCACCACATAATCATCACAGTGATATATGATATGACATAATTCATTTTATGCAAGATAAGTAGTGTGAAATGTCATTGGAAGGGTTATGATTTACTGAATATGATTATCCTATTTGTGTGCATGTATCATTTTTGTATCTGAAGTTAGGAAGATTGACTATACATTTGTATTACAAATGTGTTTATGCCTGGGGAACACCCACTAGGCAAAAGGCTCAGTCTAGGTGGATGGCTGTGAAGGGCCCATTGAGGTTACTGAGCCATTAGGAAAAAACAATAGGTCTTAGAAGAAGCTTATCTCCCACCAGGGTGGGGGTAGGGGAGACTTCCTGAGGATGCTACAAACAGCCGCTGACTCATGGCTGCTGTGACACTACAGGGACATGTGATCAGGTCACCTGGTGCTGGACTCCATCTTGGGATATCAGTGTTTTTTCCACTGACTGGCATGGGAACCAAGCTTTGAAACAAAGGGTTCCTGCCATATGAAAAGGCTATTTAAGGCAGGAGAGGTGACATCATCATGGTTCTTCAATGACTCCCCACCCAAAGAGACTCTTGGAAACACCTGAGGAACAAAGACTGAACTGGCAGAAATGCTGGACCCAGGCTAAAGGGATTTTTAGCCTGTGAATGGAACACCTGGGGATTCCAAGCTGTAAACCAGTGCAACTTGCCTGTTAAGAATCTGCAGCCTGCTTGTATCCTCGCTTAGGGTGAGGATTTGCTATTCATATCCAATATACTACACAAATTAAGCTTAGTTTGTGTGTTTTGTATATATGCTGGGTAATCTTCTTGCTATCCAACATAAATCACTTAAAAGATTATTAATTACAAAAGGATAGATTTTTATGTTTTAATCCAAACCAGGTGATTTGATTTGATTAAGGTGTCCGGGGAAAATCTCAGCTTGGTTACCACAAGTGTGCCTGGCCTTCTTCACATTGAGGGAGAGGTGGACTGGGATTAAACCCATAAAGTGGTCAGATTTGACAAGGGAAGGCTGGTACTACTCTGGGGTCCTAGGTTGGGAGTTAATCTGCATGTAACTGCAGCTGGGTGTGTCCCTACCTGTGTGACTGCTGGTGAAAGTGCAAGCTTGGAGGGCTTTGCAACTTGTCACAGCAGCACCGTGTGAGAGGGAGCCCAGGCTGGTGAGGCAGAGGGCTCAGTGGTACACCAGTTCCAGATGGCACCCCAGGAACCTGTCACAGTGCCTATACTGTTTTAGCAAGAATCTGGAGTGGGGAGGAAAGAAGGAGCAGGAGGACCTCCCTCATAACTTTTAGCCCATGGTTAGGGGGCTCACCTCAGATATGGAAGACCCCCAGTTCACATCCCCCTCCTCTGTGGATTAATAATGAAAGAATCATGGGGGGGGGGGAGGCGAGAAGAGGGGGTGAGAGAGAGGAGGAAGAAGAAACAACACATAAGCATGAGTGACTCTGTAGCTGGGTGGTTAGAGTACTCACCTAGGAGGTAGGAGACCCAGGATCCAATCCCCCTACTCTAATGACTTTTTAAAAAATTATTTATCCAAACTGGAACAACTTCAACAGGGAAGACTGAGGGAGTCTCGCATCAGAATATCTTGTAGCAACCCAATGGCTAGGGTACTTTACCTCAGAGGTGGCTGATCACTGTTCATAACCCCTATCGCTTCAGGCGTGGGGATGGGACGGGATTTGACCTGGGATACGGGAGACCCCCTACTTGAATACTTAATTGCTGGCCTAAAAGTTATAAGGGAAGTCCTCTTCCTCCTTTCTCCTCTCCAACCGAACCCCATGCTTTGTGTGAATTCACCTATAGGGGCTTGATCTGATTGGTGAGTTCTGAATATACTTCCTGGATTGGGCCCCACAGGAATGTTAGGTGGAAGAACATCTACCTGTCTTCCCCCAGGTCATATACTGGGTCATGCCCGTACTACAAAATTACGTTGACTTAAGTTAGGTCAATCTATAGCCACTGCAGTAATTAAATAGTCTCTTTGTGCCCACATTATGCTTCTTCTGTTGGTGGTGTGCACCTCACCAGGAGTGCTTGCACCAATTTAAATGGGGCATTGTGGGGGCACTGACAGCTGGAGCCCTGCCGCCCAGGGGTAGCGGGATTCATGCTGTCAAAGGCAGCAACAGGCGATTTAAGCAATGTAGTGTTTACACAGACACTGTGTTGACCCTACTACATTAACCTAAGCGCTATCGCGGAGGTGGAGTTATTAAGTCAGTGTAGCGGGCAACTTAGAACGATGGGAGCAACATGATCGCGTAGACACTTACAGAGTTAGGTCGACATAAGCTGTCTTGTGTCAACCTAACTCTGTAGTGTAGATCAGGCCTTACTCTGGGGCTTACGTGTCGGGATGCTAAAAGGGAGGCTGCAGTGCACATGTACCAGTTAACTGTCTTTTTGTGCCTTATGCACCGGGAGAAGACTGAGTGGTTTTTCTTGTTGTCCTCTTCTTCTGTTCCTCTTCCATCACTTCTCCTAATGAAGCCACAGATTTGGACCTCACTGGAGAGGTCAGAACATTGTTACTGCTGTGGCCAGGACAGTACCCTGAATGATGGCGTACTGGCTTAGCCCACTGTAGGTCAATCTGACCAGCATGTGTCACTGATACAGCAGTCTCCTCGCTGAAGGGTGTCTGTTGGCTGAGGTGAATGATCAGTCTATCCACTATTGCCTGTCTTTTTGATTGTTTACTGCCTAGTTAAGTGATATTAGTGTGGGTGATCTGGTGTGCCCTCACTCATGCTTAGGAAGTAAATTCTGTTGCATTATACTCACTCACTTCAGAGAGATTGTATAAGCTCAATCCCCATTAAGGAACTTGGCGAGCTGTACTTTGTCTTGTTTGGGGTTTCATCTTTTTTCTTTTTTCTTTTAAATATCTCCATGAGGGCCAAAACACAAAGTGTGATCCCATAACATGTAATTAACAGATGTTCGTATTTTATTGGTACATAACTTAATTACTTAGTGTGGTATGAAATATTTTGAACACAAAAATATTAAAAAGCAGTGTTTTAATGAAGCTCAAAGATCATGCATTGTGACAGTTTGGGGAACATGTCTGTGTCTAAATATGAATTCCTCTGTTTTTTAGCATTTAATTGTAACCTTCAGAGTGGATTTAACTTCCATTTTTGTAGCAGAGAACAGGCGATGTCTGGGAAACTGAACCATGGCCATCAACAAGTCATCAACATTGATTAGCTCTACCCCAGAGTTAAAGGCAGATCTCTTGACTTCTAATAACTCTTTGTCAGCAATCCCATACAGGGTTGCAGGAAGGAAAATCCCAGCAGAAGGACAGGACCAAAGAAAAATTGTTGCTGTTTCTAAAAATGATAGCTCCCCTTGCTTAAAGAGCATATGTCATTGCCAGAACCAGAAATCTCCGCAGAAAGAATGGTGGCAGGAGGGACCTGGCCCCCCTTAAGGACTTGAACCAAACCCAGAGACTCACAACAGGGGTGAAACTAGTCTAATGGGGACAGTATTCAGAAGCTTTGTTTTGCATAGCTCTAACTCTTGTGCTCTCTGGGTAAAGTGCAAATGTGTGTGTTTGCAAAGCCTCAAAGGAACGTGTATTTCTTGCTTTAATGTCACATGGTCCCCAGAAAGTTAAACTATAATCCAGATTTCAGAGTAACAGCCGTGTTAGTCTGTATTCGCAAAAAGAAAAGGAGTACTTGTGGCACCTTAGAGACTAACCAATTTATTTGAGTGTCTGTGGGGGTAAACTGAGAGAATGCATAAACTACTGGGTTGGTTTGGGAAACTCGGAATGGGCCTGAGGGAAGAGAGAAGTTGGGATTTTGCTGTCTTTCTGCCAAGGAGGGGTGCCGGGCAGTGAATCTGCATCTCAGTGGTATGCCTGAGAGGCCCAAGTTAAACACCGATCTCGGCTGCTGCTCAGAGAAGGTTATCTTGAAACTCTGGGGGATCCAAAGGTTGGATCCAATACAGCAGAATGGTGACCATCTACTAGAAGGACTTTGCCAGGGATAGGGCTATAACATGCATCTCTTTCCATCTTTAAACAACTTTTACAATAATAGCAGTTGCCTTGCTAACTAATTAGCCCTAGAAAGAACCTGCAGTACCTGTGAAGTCTCTTTATAAAAATAAACCCTCTAAAACCTGAAAAATTAAGATTTAATCCTAGAATGAGCACAGCCTCTAATAAAAGTCCAAAGAGAGTATATGTGAGATAACATACTAGTAAAAAGTGCAACTGAAGTGCTTTTAAAATGTGTAACCCTTGTATTTCACAAGCATAAAACAAGGAAAGCAATCTTCCTGATGTCTATCACAGAATGAAGGCACTGAACTTTTTGAACTTCCTTCAGATATTAGCCAGCTGGCATGTGCTCCTAGCAAAACATTTTCTGATTTTTAAAAACCACAGCCTCTCTCAATCAGTTGTATGAATAATAGAATATACTGTCATGGTGGGCACCTGATCATGGAAATGGATATCTGAAGTGCATTTTTATTTGGATTTAAAATGTTTTTACAACACCAATATAAACACTGTTAATCTCTGCAAGTTCTTGATCTTGTGAGAAGGTTTTGGCTGAGTTATACTGAAGTCTTATTTTAACTAGTTACATTTGAAGGCATTTATTTCAAAACAAAGAGAGAAAACACTTTGTCTACTGCTGTTTTTAATTGGGTAAAGGTTTCATAGTGACTAGCCTTATGAAGGGGTTTACATGGAAAATTTGAAATAGGAATATTAGAAAATATATGTATAATCTTTCATATAAGATGCCTTATTTACTAATCTGCAGAACAATGTTCATGTCAGTAGTACTGAAATGTCCTAATCAATACAGTATATTAAAAACAAGGAAAATTAACTTCTATTATTAGTAGGTCAGAGGTTTAAAGCCAATGCTGGCTGGTAGCAATTGATAATGTTAATATGACTGCCATTTAAAGGTTTAGTAGCCTGTGTAAAATGAGTAAGCTATTGTTCAAAGAAGGTGGTCCAGTAGGAGCCATACTGTGGGCTTGTCTAAACTACAAAATTAAGTTGACTTTATCTAATTCGACCTTGAGCCCCCAGAATTATTGAAGTCAATTGTGCGTGGCCACACCATGCTCATTGTCTCAATGGAGTGCATCCTCACTAGCAGCGCCTGTATCGATGCACAAAGCCATGCATTGTGGGTAGCTATCCCAAAGTGCGACTTGCTGTGGTATATTTTGGGAAGTTTGTGCAATGCCTCCTGGAACCAAAACATTGTCGCAGGAGAGAATGGGAACATTGCGTCGGCATCCCATGATGCACTGCGCTCCTTCCCTCCTATCAACAGCAAACAACCCAGTGGTTTTTGCACCTTAAAACTGCCATGCGTACACATAACCCCAGAAGCATGGAGCCTACTCAGTTGTGCACTCTTGCTATGAGCATCTCAAACACCTCGCGTCTTCTCCTGCAGTATTTCCAGAGCCGAAGTAGGGTCCGCTGCACAGAACATAGTGATGTCCTGCAAGTAGCCCACCTGCAAGCCATTGAAAAAAATAATTCACAGTTGCTGTTGGCAGTCACAGAACAGCTGCACTCTGAGTGCCGTTTCTGGTCCCGCAAAACAAGCACTGACCGCTGGGACCGCATCGTTTTGCAGATATGGGATGATGAGCAGTGGTCGCAGAACTTTCAAATGCAGAAGGCCACCTTCCAGGAACTTTGTGCAGAACTTTCCCCTGCCCTGCAGTTCAGCAACACAAAAATGAGAGCTGCTCTGACAGTGGAGAAGTGAGTGGCGATCGCTATTTGGAAGCTTGCAACCCCAGACAGATACAGGTCAGTGGGGAATCAATTTGGAGTAGGTAAATCAACTATGGGAGCTGCTGGGTACCAAGTGTGCAGGGCCATTAATTGACTTCTGCTATGAAGGGTAGTGAGTCTAGGAAATGTGCAGGACATAAGGGATGGTTTTGCCATGAGGGGATTCCCTAATTGCGGTGGTGCGATAGATGGCATGCATATCCCCATCTTGGCACCAGACCATCTTGGCACCAGACCATCTTGCCAAAGAGTACATAAACCAAAAGGGATACTTTTTCAATGGTGTTGCAAGTGCTGGTGGATCACGAGGCATTTCACCAACATCAACATGTATCTTTGCAGCTTTTTGAACAGGCCCAAGTTACTAATCTTGGACTTTCTTTCCAGACCACAAAATTAACATTGACGACGTTGAGATGCCTATAGTTAGGCTAGGTCCCCCAGGATACCCCTTCTTCCCATGGCTCACAAAGCCATACACCAGCCCTCTGGACAGCAGTAAGGAATGGTTCAACTATAGGCTTGGCAAGTGCAGAATGGTGGTTGAATGTGCCTTTGGTCATTTGAAAGGGCACTGGAGAAATCTACTAACAAGGTTGAACCTCAGTGAGGAGAACATATACCCATGGTTATAGGATATTATGTTGTGTGCTCTATAATATCTGTGGGGGAGGGAGGAAATTTTCCACAGGGATGGGCAGTTGAGACAGATTGCATGGCAGCCATTTTTGAGTAGTCAGACAATAAGTGCACAGCAAGGGGAACTGCATATCTGCGAGGCTTTGAAAAGCTGTTTCAATAATGAGTCTCAGTAATGTGAGCTGCTTGTGTGCATGGTGCTTTCCCAAACCTTCACCTGGCTTGTATTACTGTCCCTGTAAAGCCAACCACCTGCCCATGCCCACTGCTTCTACTCAATAAAGAACATTTATTTCTCTAATCCGTTTACTTTATTTAACAAACATAAGTAAAGAGAGAACGGAAAGAAAAGCTAACCTTGGGGAAAAGGGGTTGTACAGTTGGGACAGGAGGAATATTTTCAGCTGTGTAACATAACACTTCATTCCAGACCATCAAATATCTGTGAACAGGCACCTTCTGTTCCTTGTACCTTCCCATCCCTGAGTTAAGTGAAAGGGATAATAGACTTTTTGCCCATGTCTCATGGAACACTTGGGGGAGGGTGATTCTGCACTGGGCACTGCTGTCTGCCTGTCCACCAGGGTCTGCAGAGGGACTCTACCCTCCTGCTTCTGTTCCTGCAGATGCCTTAACATGTCTGTTTGGTCCCACATAATCCGACGCATCTCATCCTGCGCCGCCTGCTCTCGCTCATTGGAAGCTTTCCTACTCTCCATGTCTAACTTCTCGGACAGTGAAATCTTCCACCCTCTTAATTCTGTCAGCTGTCCTGGACGCATTCACTATCTCGGTGAACATGTCATCCTGTGTGGTTTTTTTTTTTTTTTTTCCCTCCTCCTTCTAATCACTGAAAATCTGGTGCTGACATGCTGAAGGACACATTTCCAGCTGTCAGTCGGGAAAAAATAAAGGAGCCATTGCACATGAATAAAATGTTTCCCTAACAAGGCTGTTTTTAAAAAAAACAAAACAAAAAAACCCTCACCCATATTATACTAGATGCAAGTTATAACATAATCAGAATCTATAACCGTTCACTGTGTGCCACCCCTGGGTCATGGGTGACTGCACTATCAATGAAGTTTATGGCAGGCTCATGTTGGGAGTACAGGTAGCTAGTTGAACAATAGCCCTTCCCCATAGCACCACAGGAAGCTGTTTACAGATTGGCGGAGGGGAACAATTTCACTCCTAAATTGCAGAATCTCTCATGGGGCCTCAGTCCTCTATCAGCCACTTTAAACTACTTGCCGACCCATGCCCAGCACAGTAAAGGCACATTAGTGGCTGCATGATTTGGTGATCTGGAGTGGGGTGGGGGGGGTCTACATGCCCTTTTTTCCCCCCCATGTAAAAGTACTTTTAATGAGAACTTTCCCTGTTTCCCCTATGCAACCCTCAGGAGACTGATATCATATAGGGTAACAGAAGTGGAAAGGAAGGAGATGTGGCAAGTGTCTGGGTATAGACCCAGTCCTTATGCTGTGTACTGCAATGATGCCAGCAGAATTAATTCAGGAGTTGCACGGGAAAGTGGCCTACCGTGGTGAAAGAAATAAGACTGCCCTGTCCGGAAACCTTCTGCAAAGTACAGAAGATTGCAGAGTACCTCCATGAAAGTTTCCTAGAGATATCCACGTAGGATTCCTGGGCTATCCCAGTCCACATAAATAGTCTTTTCTGGGGGCTACCCTTGATGTAATTGGAGCGGCCTCTTGTAAGCAGAGAATCACAACATCTTGCTTGTTTTTCAGTGGTATTGCATGTTCACTGAGAATGTGTGTGCCCACTAAAGTTTAACTGGACTTTCCTTGTAATTGTATATTCACCAGAAGTGCCTTCCCGGGCATCCTGGTTGGCCTGCGACCCACAGGGCTCCAGGGGAAAAATATTCCCTGGCTCTCAAGGAAAATGGATCCACTGCTCACCTGTCTCCCATTCTTCTCCTCTTTCTCATCCACCATATCCTCCTCCTTGTTGTCCCTAGACTCTCACACCTGTGATGTGTCCACGTTGCTTGTGGGGGTGCTGGTTGGGTCACCCTCAAGATTTACATGCAGCTTGTTGTAGAACCAGCGTCTTTGTGGGGTTCAGCACAAGAACGACTGTTCACCTCCCTTGCCTTCTGATACGTTTGAAGTTTTTTATTTTCATACGGCACTGCTGTGTCCCCCTCATGTAGCCCTTCTCCCCCATTCCATGAGTGATCTTTGCATAGATGTCAGTGTTTCTTCTGCTGGATCAGAGCTGTGGCTGCACAGACTCTTCTCCCCACACAGCGATGAGATCCAGCACCTCCTATGCAGACCAAGCTGAAGCGCGTTTGGGGTGTGTAGTCTCCATGATTAGTTGTGCTCAAGCTGGCATGCTCCCAATGCTGATCAAACTGGAAATGGGAAATCAAAAGTTCCCAGGGCTTGATCCAGGGAAGGGCTGTTTCCTTTGTTCCTGGCTGCAGTGCGGCAGAGTTGAGGATGATCTCCAGAGCGGTCACAGATGAGCATTGTGGGACACAACCTGGAGGCCAATTAAGTCGAATTACACAACGCTGCATCTGCACTACCTCGCAGTCGGCCCATGAAAATTGAACTAAGTGCTATGCCTCTCGCAGAGGTGAGTTACAGAAGTTGACATCAGAGGGGACTTAGGTCAACATAAAGGACCCAGTAGTGTAGATACAGGCATTAACAGGTCGACTTAAGGCGGCTTCCTTCAACCTAACTCTAGTATAGACCAGGCCAGAATCTACTAATAGGAGCAAACAACTGAGAACAAAGAAACTTTCTGCTGGTGACCATAATTTACTCCCAGAATTTACTGATAGAGCATTCTCCTTGAGTACTCTCTGCATTGGAACTTACTCCCCCAGCACTTTGGCCTGAAAGAGATTGAACCTTCTGTAGGAAATTGCAATTTGTTCTTCCACCCAGCATAACTTCCTCATCATTGGCTAAGTAAAGCGAGGCTGTACACTGTTTCTCTATATGTGACATGATAGCTTTGGAACAGCACATCTGATTCCAAAACATCAGGGAGTGTTCTAGGCATCAGAACCCTATTGATTTTGGGTGAAAATCAGAAATGCCTGATTTAGAGCAAAGTCAAGCCCACAGGCTGCCAGGTGCTGGGGCCCTGGGCAGAGTGGAGCAAGCCCATGCCCCCGACAGGAGTGCCATGTGGGTGGAGTGGGGCAAGCCCCCATGCCCTGGCAGGAGCACTGGGCGGGCAGAGTGGGGGCACACATTTTTTACAGGACCCCTGTTTTTCCGGGAGCCCCGGCCAGAGCATCTATCGCCCCGCCCCCCCTCCCGAAGCTTTCCCTTGTGCTTACCCCACTGCTGTACCAGCGGTTCCCCGATATATGTCCTTTCGGTATCTGTTGCCCTTTTCAAGAACACAACCCCCCAACACTTATACTGGGGACCTGCTATATCTAACCTGAATCTCCCTTAGGACAAGAAGTAATCCTCTTAATCTGTCACATCTTCAGTGGACATAGAGCACAATTGATCACCATCATTATTACAGCCCTTAACATATTTGAAGACTTATCAGGCCCCTCAGTCATCTTTTCTCAAGACTAAACATCCCTTTTTTTTTTTTTTTAAACTTTTTTCCTCTCTTGGGCAGTAACTGCCTCTTCCTGCAGTGTGGCCCACTCTCCTGGGCCAGATTAGTCCTCAGGGCTTTCTCCTCCTGGGGTAATCCAAACAAAGTAAAGGGGAATTAACAAAATTTGGAGCCCATACGAGAAGGAGTGGGGAATGGGTCCCTTTTGGACTGTAGCAAGTCCTCCCTTCCTTCATGGAGAGACCTTATGGGCAGTTCTCATGGGGAGAGATTCTGCCTTTCCCTTAGCTCACTGCTGGAGTTGTGGGGCTGCTCTCCTCCCTGGTCTGCCATCAAATGAGCTGCTCCCCTGCCTTTTAGCTCCTTCAGTTGAAGCATTTCCTACAAGTTTGGTGGGGTGGGCTAGCTGAGCCCAGAGCACTCTCCTAACCACTGGTTGCCCATTTAGGGTTTGTATACCCTGTCACAGGTGGTTTTAATTTTTCATTTTATTGCTTTTGTTGGTTTGTTTGGGTATGTGGGTATAGTAGCCCTAGCAGCTTCACAATGAAGACTTGGAGTATTAACTACATTACAAACTATTTTTATTTTTCTGTCTTTTTGGACATCCATGCTCCTTCTCACACATGGTACTTTGTTTCAAATATTCTGTTAATGCATATTTTAAAGGTAGGCGTTTCCTCCAAAAATTGTCAATGAAGATTCCTACTTCTGTGATGCACATGGCCTCCTAGCTTCAAACTTATACTACAAGCACTTAAGCACATGCAGAACTTTCTGCATGTGAATACTCTCGTTTGAAGTCAGAGACTACTCTCATAAACAGGGGTGGATTATCCAGTGGGCCAATGGGGCCCATGCCTGGGGGGCCCTGGAAAAATTGGTACCCCACCCCCAGCAGGAACCTGCCGTGAGGCAGCGGAAGTCCCGCCCCCTATCAGGAGCCCATGGCAGGGCGGGAGAAGCCCCAGAGCTGGGACTTCAGCTGTGGCCTTGGGACTGAAGAAGCTCTCGCTCCCTGCTGCGGCCTCAGGACTGGGGGAGTTCTCACTCTCCACTGTGGCCCTAGGGCCGTGGCAGGGGAGCAGAGCTTCTTTAGTCTTGGAGCCGCAGTGGGGGTGGCAGAAAGAAGCAAACAGATTGTGGGGGCTGGAGTGGGTGGTCGGGAATGTGGGTGGGAAGGGGCAGAACGGGGTGGGGCCACAAGCAGAACGGGGTGGGACCGCAGGCATAAAGGGGTGTGGAGGGGCCCCCCACTTGCTCTGGTCCATGGCCCCAGGAAACCTTAATCCACCTCTGCTCATAAATACAGTTTTGCATGTGCATAGGTCTTTAAAGATCGATTGATTTTATTTATTTATTTTTTAAAGCCAGAAGGCACCATTGTGATCATCTTAAGAATTAGAGACCAATAGGTTGCATATTCTAAGACTGTTGAACTGCATGGTCAATACACTTCGAGAACTCTAGTTACAAGTAACATATTTTCTTTAGGCTTAATATAAATGAACCAGCATTAAAATACTTCAGTGTACAGAGTGTATTAAAAGATATATTAATGTTGTTTTATTAAACTTTTCAATATTTACACTACCAGCAAAGCATAATGCTTTTCTTTTACTTTTCCCTTTTTATATTAGCTTCATGGAGATTTCACAGTATCTCTTAGTGATGTGGTGGAAACCTGGAAATACTTGCTACATGATAAACTGGGATTGACGTGTGAGAATATGGAAGCACCTGAAAACTATGATGATATCAAAAAAGCTTATGATACCTTCTTAAAGAGGAGTAATATGTTAGATCTAATTGATATTTGCCAGAAGTGTCATACATTAATGTCTGAATCTGAAATTGAAGAGATGTCCCCTGTAAGTATGTCTTTGTATGTCTGAAATTGTGTACCAATATGGTTAACTCCAGTTCAGAAATGCAATAATATTAAGATCTGTTCAGAAGCCATGAATTGTTCATATCTGTTGCTTAGTTTTTCTGTGGGGAAGAAAGTTTAATTTTATAATTGCTCAATTGTTTTTAAAGAGTAAACTTTTGTGATTTAAACATTTCTCCGTACTCTCCTGTCTCGTGGAAACAGTCCTTCTAAGAGTCAGGTAGTCTTTTGGGGGCAGAAAACTCACCTGACTGAAATGTAATAGGTGAGTGGCGACACCACCAATTTGGTTGACTTAATGAACCCCTCTCTGCAAACATGCACATCATATACCATTTGAAAGCTTATTATGTCTACTTTTAGATGAGATATGATGTGGAGTTGTCAAGTGGTGCTGTTTTCATAGAAACAGGATAAACAATGACACCATAAACACATTAAAAAGACCACTTTTAAATATTTGCATTTGTTCCAGTTAATTTAATGACTCTAAATATTTGAAGACATAAAATTGGATTTCTTTGTGACCTCAAAGCATCACAACAACAATCTAAAGGGTATTACAAAATCTAGTAATTGATACAGGTATCATTTAAATGTAATAGCAGTGGTGACTTTTCTAGTCAACATTATTATCATCTTGTTCACCATTATCTCTCTTGAGAGTGTGTGGGTGTGACCCTAAGAGCTCCTCAATGCCTATTGCCAAAGGGTTCAGTGTCACATAACAGCTACTCCTGTCAAGCCTGACAAACTCAATACGCCGAACACATTTTTGTCATGATATTTATCTATAAAGAATGTTGTGTAAGATATCAAGTGAAAGCTGGTGACATATTAGTCATTAATATCATTATGAAGTGTATGTATTAATACTGTATAAGGAATTATAGACACTTTTACTGTTATGCTTTAGAGTCTGCAACCAAACAAAGGGAGAAACGGGTTTTCTCCCATAAAAGAGGGAGGATAGTTATCTTCCTATTGCCAATGAAAATTGAGCATGGTGATGCAAGAGACGATAGGCAGTTCATGTGCGTCTACGATACACGGGAGGAACAAATTAACATGAGGATGTGAAATCAGTATAGGAAGACACTGGCGTCTGAACTCCAGGAGTTCATCCTGACTCTGGTGACGCAGACAATAAACTTTGAGGATATGAAGAGAAGCAAAAAGACATTTTGGTTATCCATCACTCAGGGAACAGAGAGGTCAATGCTCTTTGTATTCATGAACAGTGGCTCCCCAGTCATGTGGGTTGCGTGATGCTAAGAAGTGGCTGTAGATGAGAAAACTGCATTAGACAAGTATTGTAGCTTGTTGAGTTTTGTCCATGAGA
This sequence comes from Natator depressus, assembly GCF_965152275.1. NCBI lineage: Eukaryota > Metazoa > Chordata > Testudines > Cheloniidae > Natator > Natator depressus. The sequence continues at coordinate 248,072,761 of NC_134234.1, forward strand.
AAGCGTGATTATACTTTTTATTTGTAACCATATTCTGTTTCTATGATCTCTGATTCGTATCCCCTACTCTGTTCTTTATTAATAAACTTATTTTTGTTTTATTATAAATTCATCTTAGTGCTGTTGTATTAAAGTGAGGTGTTCATTCTCAGCTGAGACAACAGGCTGATGTGTATTCTGTTTCTTTGTAGACAGTGGATTTGTGACTGTACAGTAACAGGGCTGGATACTACAGAGGAACGCTCTTTAAGAGGGTTCAGGAACTGCAAGGCAGTGTTCAGGAAGTGTTACCTGCAAGGCAAGTAAGGGCTGACAAGAGTCCTAAGGAGTTTGGCTGGTAACAGACGGGTGACAGGGAGTTGTCACACAGTTTAGTACCAACAAATTCCTTTTATGCTGTGGCAGAGGAGTAACAGGGTTACTTGCAGTTGTGGGCACACCAAGAAAGCATCTCAGTGGGTTACTACAGTCTTCGCTGCCTTGGCATGTACACTTCTATGCAGGGAATATTGTTCTGCCTACAGACGCAGTTGATTGTGCAGCAACCCCTACTGGTAGAGACACAATAAGGTCTTGAAGACTCTCAGATGCCTTTGCACTCTTGAAGAATACAGAAAGTTGTTCATCATCCACATTTTTCGAAAAATGTTGCAGTGGTGATGCAATATCTGGTTTACCTGTGTGCTAAGACATCCAAATCTTTGTTTGCCAAGATGCTCTTTTGACATGCTCTTCAAAACTGTCCTCACATGATGATGAGTTTGGCCTGTGGTTTGTCCTTTTTGATGGCTAGATTGAGGCATAAGTAAATCAGGTGTCTTTTTATTATTTATTTATCTCCCCCCCTCCCCCCTTACTGAAGCAGTAAGCTCTTTGTTTTGACAACATTAAATACAGATTCTCTCTCCCCCCCCCCCCCCATACCAAATAGGGATGACAGAGTCGCACCCTCTTAATGTGTGTACAGCAGGAAGTATGTTGCAGAAGTCAGGAGTGAGTGCATTACAGATTGCACATGCAGGTATGAAGTGACTCCTATCAGTTGTGCTGGTAATGATGCCTGTTTCAATCAACATTTTTATCTATCTATGTGTTACATTTTTGGAAGGTAATGAACAGCAAGGACTATAACATCTGTACCAGGTGACCTAATTCTATGGTTCCTTTTGGCATTAAGAGACCCAGATATAGCACATAGTATGCAGAAGCATTTTTGCATCTGCTTCCTCTTGAGTACTGTATGAGTCTTGAGCTTCTTCAACACATCTACCGTTGATGGACTTTGTTACTTCACCATTGGAGAAGCCTGCAGTAAGATGGAGTGTTTGTTGGGTATGCTCCTACACTTTCAGGTGCATTTTGAGCCATGCATTCACAGAGGAATTTTACGAGTGACTGCTTGTTGGATGCCACATTTAGAATTTTTTTTCTATGGAGGCATAGGGCATCCACCAATCACCTGGTATTTCTTGCCATTCTACCTTAGATGCCATCCAGCACTGTCTTTCTGCAGTTTTCAAGGAGTTATTGTTGTCACATCTGTCAAGGACTTGCTTTCTGAATTAGCTTTCTTAAATCTTTTTAGGACCTGCCTCAAGTGTTCAGCAGCCAGTTCACAGTATGTGTGGAATTTGTGTCCAGACATTGTTTGTATTACAGCCATGGCATCTCTGATGTACACTGTGGTTTTTGTTGCATGCTCTTAGCTCATGGATTCTTTCAGCTTGAGCTTCCAGCTGATACACTAACTTAGCTTTTTGTTCTTCTCATTATTCCATCACATGAAAGAGGAACATAGTCACAGAATAGAACCTGTGCCTAAGAACAAATGCCATTGAAATATCATTTCTGCATCCTTACTAAGGACAGGGCTCTGTGGAAAACAATGTATGGACTTATAGCTGCTGTGATTGTTCCTCCCTTGCCAGACTTAAACTTGGTCTTCGAGGCCACGTCAGCAAATGTTGTTGATGCCCGATTTCTTAACTTGACAGAAGAAGCTATGTGTTCCATCAGAATTGGGTGCATCTCTCCCAAATCTCTCTACTTGTTCTTCACCAACACCTGCTATTTTCAGTAGAAAGTTGAGCACCTGATGTTACCTGCAGTCCAGTAGATATGATGATGATGATCACCTCTGGATGTGATTCAAGGTCAAATGGGTTTGTCATATTGTTGATGAAATGGTTGGTAAGAGCTGTAACATGCTCTTTATGCCTCTTCAGTGCAGAGTCAAGGACTTGTTTGTGGACTTTGTTTTCACTACTTTTTGTTAGGTTAGTTCTTTCTCTCATAGCTTTTGCATATTTGTAATATGAAGCCATGTATTTTTCATCTCTAGTACTAATACTGACCTTTGTGTAAATGTTACTGAATTAAAAAGCTAGTTTCTAGAATATTTCAAAAAGCCTAGTACTGCATGCATAGGCAGTTACAATGTAGCATCTATTCTGATAAGTTTTAATTTGTATGTACAAAAACTTACAAATGGAGAAGAATTACATTAGGAATTCATGTACGTTTATATCTATCCACTATGTAGTACGAACGGTGGCCATGCAGTCTTCTGCTACTGGTGTGCAGCCTTCTCTGAGACTGATCTGGTCAGCAAATTTCAACTGAAAATATAGAAAACTTATCACTTGTGAGATACCTTGGCAATTAAAAATGTGTGGTGATAAATATGCAATATTGATATCTGCCATTTTTGCCACCTGCTTCATCATATCTGAAAAAAATATTTACCCATGCAAAACCAATATACATCTTTGAATACATTCTTGTTTGTGGGTTAAGGTGTTAATTAACACACATTTAGGTGTTAATTTCAACTTAAACAGAAACTGTGGTCATATTTCAGTATTTCTGGAACAAGGCAAAAAATTATTCTAATTTTGGGTATGATTGTTTCACCTCGCCTATAGTCTTATGGCACCACTTGACTGCTCCACATAATAGCTCATCTAAACATACATAAAATAAGCTTTCTAATGATATATCAGTGTGGATATGAGGGTACATTAAACTCCAAAAATATGACCTGTTTTGGAGAATTGCTGTGTGCCTATAACAATTTACAGTACTTCTGAACATGGAGAATCAATAGACTGATAGTGATTGAAATAGACTTCAAAGATTCTGTGGGGGGAAACCATTGAAATGAATATCTAATAAGAACACTTTAGTGCTTCTCAGTTAAGATTACTCTCAAGTAATCCTAGTCCCTACCAGGCTCCATGGCTATAAAATGGGTTAATTTAAGAACTACTCTCAGATCAATTTCTATGTTGTAATCAATTTAGATAAGTTGGTGAAAGGTGGTTTTGGTTAACTACAGTTACTTTATTTGATCCAAACCCTAAAATTAATAAAGCATGAGAAGATAAAAGTAAAAAGCTACTAGTAATAAGGAACTGAACAGATGATTGATTTGAGACAGTCTCATCCATCTTTAGGGTCCAGTTTGAGTGAGATAAGTGATGGTAAGTCATTCATGTTCTATTTTTGCTGTCATATCTGTCAACTATAGACATGTCACCAAATTTTTTTTTCCTCCTAAATTTTAGTTTTTTTGACTTGACCTCCAGAGTACAATGAGCACTCAACTGAGTTTGTGAGTGAGCCCCAATTTTGGCTGCAGCACTTGGGTTTCTATAAACCGTGTCTAATTGAAAAGGAATTTGACATAAAAGATCTAAATATCATAGGCAAAATGCTTCACTATAGGATGAAAAATGGCATATGCAATTTTAGATCTATGTCAAGATTCTTAAAGCGTAGCCAAATAGAAAGGAGCAGAGGATGATTTTGTGTCTGGTCTAGATTCTGGGAAAGTTTTTCCTGTTTGAGGGCAATAGCTGCCCATCTTGCCCCTGCCTCCACATTTCCTCCTAGTATCCTTAGGCATGGATTTGACTCTGCCTCCAGTGTCCTAGGTTGTTTTTTAGCTGTCTTTTCTTCCTCCTATGTGCAGCTTCCTTTTTTTTTTTTTTTGGTTAATCATTTCCAGTAGTCCCACATTCTCTGTTTTGGAGGCATCAGCTGAAATGGTGACAAACATACCTTTCAACACAAGGCTGAGTATGCTGCTGCCCAGCATTGTCCTATAGAAACTCTTCCCATAAACTGGTTTTTCAGGCTTGCATCTCAGTTACTTGCTTATACAGGTTCCTCTTTGGAAGTTTTGTGTTTTCAAGAGTAGAGAGATCTTTGCAGGCTGAAAGAAAAGGAGTACTTGTGGCACCTTAGAGACTAACCAATTTATTGAAAGCTTATGCTCAAATAAATTGGTTAGTCTCTAAGGTGCCACAAGTACTCCCTTTTCTTTTTGCGAATACAGACTAACACGGCTGTTACTCTGAAACCTTTGCAGGCTGCTTCCTCTTTCAAGGATTGGAGGAGGCCATTGTTGGGATAAGGCTATTTACAGTACTGAAATAATTACTAATTTTTTCAATTTTCAATCATCTTCATATTTAATCCTACTCTGTGTATTTTACTGAAGGTTCAACTGTTAAAATTTATCTCTGGCTTATCAGAAGAGAATGGCTCTAGTCTTTCCATACCCTCAACACCAATCAGACACAGCCAGGATAATGTTAAGGTAAAACTTTTCATCTTCATTACAACTTCTAAAAAATATTCACTCTGTATGCAAAAGTGAATAGGTGAAATGCAACACAACGTGTTCTTCCTCAATTATTGCTAGTCTAAACTGTCAGAGTAGAGAATACTTAATGACCTCCAGTATCACACCTGAGCTTGTTGGTAGTTCATGCCTCTGCTTATAGGGCTAGAAAACATGCTATATGCTGCTCTCTGTACCCTTGAATAACGAGACAGGTCTTTTCTGCAAGCCTGAAGAGCAGGACCAGGCTTCTGTAGGAGCCCTTAGTTAGGGGGTGTAAGGTTAGGTTCCCATTAACGTGGAAGAAAAAGTTAACTTTCCTTATGCATAGGCAAGGCAGCAGTTGTGGGCCATAATTTCTCTTTTTTTCTCCTCCTTTTATACTCGGATGTTGCCTTGAATAATAGGCTAGTGACTTGCTCACAGATGAACAGTGAGGTAATGGCTCCACTATGATTTGCACCTCAGATTTTATTTAACTTCCACTCTTTTACTCTACTTACACATTAGAGAAACTCTCTCACCAACAGTAGTGATGGCAGCTCCAGCAAATGAAAGGGGGGCATAAGTTGGCATTTGCTTGTCCTCAGTCAAACCACCATGGGCTTCCTGGAAATGCTGGGTACCCATGCCTTCCCATCCCTTTTCTTCTCCCCCACTACAGGGAGACTGACCAGCTAGTAGGAGTCTCTTGCCCTCTCCAATATTCATACGCTCACCATAAGAGGGAGCTCCAGCATGGCATTTGGGGACAAGTCAGAACATGTTTGCTTCCTTCCCAGAACTTCCTTCTCAGCTACCTGACATCAGACTTGTTGAATTTTTGAAATTTGGACTCTTGTTTTCTCCTTACTCTGCCCCGCTGCTACTAGCACAAGTCTTCCTTGGTCTACTTGACACATACATTTCTCACCCTTCTTTCTTTTTCCTCTTCTAAACTTCAGTCTTCCTCTACTTTTTTCCTCTTGTTCTTAGTGTCTCCTCCCTTTCTCACAATTCTTCTTCCTACATCTCCATCCCAGGTGCTCCATTAAAAAAACACTCAGATATGCATAACTTCCTAAGTAACCATATGATCTTGTTTACTTTCTTCACCAATCTATTTTCTTTTCCTTTTAGTGTGTCTGTTCTTGCTTAGACTGTACATTCTTCAGGTCAGGGACTGTCTTCTTATGTTTGCATGGGGCCTAGCACACTAGAGTGCAGCTGTAATATAAATTTTTTGTGGGGGTCATAGTTTGTCACTTCAAGTTCTAGTACCTTGTTGAAAAGTGAATGCACTAGAAATGAAATCATGAACCATTGGCAAAACTTCCATTGACATCAGTGGGGCCTTAGGTTATGAAAAGTGCCTTTGTTGTAAGGATGTTTATGGAAGAAGACCTAGATAATGTCAGATACAAATTGATGCTTATCAAAGTGTTGAAGAGAAAGGGAAATGAGAATGCTCTAAATCTCATGTGGATTATGTACAAAAACTTTCAACATATTAAAATTCCACATGTTTGGTCCACACTGGCTTACATTCATCATTTCCCAGTCTCCATATGTATAGAAGTCAGTGTCTTGTAATTCAGCATGACTGATATTCTTACTCTTTCAGAACAATGATTTCTGCGTATACCTAATTCATTTTTAAATTTTTTTTATTTTAATTTTTTTGAGACAAGCTAACTTGACACTTTCTTATGCAGTTGCTATTGATCGTGAAGAAGTTTGTTTATGCATATTTAAGCCTGTTGGTGAATTCTAAGAATGATCTGGCCGTGGCTCATGTTTTAAATATTCCTGATAGAGGACTTGGAAGAGAAGCCTTCACTGACCTAAAGCATGCTGCACAGAAGAGACAAATGTCCATTTTCCTGGTATGTGTCAAATCAGCATTAATCTTTCAAGAATACATATTTGGAGTAGATCAGAAGTAATGAAACAATTATAAAAATGTGAGTGCTGCGTCTTTAAACTCAGATGTAAGGCTGAGAACAAATTGGATTCAGGCTAACCTATCCAGTCAGGACAAATAACCTGGAAAAGCACATCTCTTAGACTAGAGCAAAGAGCTTGCGGAGTGGGGTGGATGCCTACTTGGACATCAGTTGCAAAGGTGAGCAAGGAAACAATTTGTGTGCATGTACACCCAAGTTGTAAAAAGGATATGGGAGCAACAGAAATCAACTGTCTACCCAAAGTAATAACTAGAATCCTGAATGAGTATTGTATGCATACTGATCTGGATTAACTTCTGCCCAGTTTAGTTCTCAGTATGTTATGCATGCATTTTTCTTTTGCTTTAACTAAATTTTTCTTTGTTTTTAATACATTTTTGTTTTACTACAAGCTTTGTGATTTAGGCTCTCTGGGAATTTCATGCAGACCATATCAGAGCAGTGAAAATTCCTTCTAAGAATAGTGAGTGCTAGAAGAGTTTTGGAGTATATTCTGCTTACAATAAGTGTCAAAAGGGCACAAATATAGAGGTCCTTTCTCATAAGGTGTAGCACTGTCAGGAATACTGTTTTAATTACACATAGTTGATAAGTAGATGAGAACTTTGTTCAAAGGTCTCCAACCTTTAAAGCACCAAGTTGTGTGCTTTTTTTTTAAAACAAATTCAAACTAATTTTGAATCTGATGTTACGAGTCATTTTGAATGGAGCTGGAAATAGATTTAGTATATCATGTTCTTTAAATACTTGTCATTGTGGACCCCGCTGTAAATGGGCATGCACCTCATGCATGCAAGATCAGATTCCTTTGAATAGCAGTGTCTGTTGGGGCCATACATGCACCCTGTGTCTTCTCATGCTTCTTCACAAGGGCTTATGCAGCAGCTGTGATCCTACCTCACTTCCCTCTTTCTGCTTATGGCAGCAAGATGGAACCTAGTGAGTGTGTGACTCTTCTTAGATACTTTTAAAAAATGTTTGTTTTAATTAAATTTATGAAGAAATTTTTCATCTTTACACTCCCTTCATTTGGGTGTGCCTTCTCCCTGCAAAAAAAAAAGGGGGGGGGGCGGGGGAGAAAAGTTCCTGGAGACCATGCCTGCACAGTCGGACAAGGTGCTGGGTGTCAGCTGCTATGCCTCATAGTGGACTCCATACTGTCAAGGTTTAAACCTTGCCCACCCTGTGGGAGACTGATCCCTTTCAAGCATGGACAATCAATGCCTCTTCGCCTAGACTAGGCTATCTACAGCCTGGACAGGTACTCTATGTACAAGTCCTTTTCACTCCACTCAAGCTACATCTATTGGAGCAGTCCATATGTGTCATTTTGGAACCACAGGAGATGGTCACTACCAGAGCAAGGCCAGATAAACTTGTATCTGCCAGCACTTCTTTGAGCATACATTGTATGTAGAGATCAAGCACTAGAAAGAATCTGAAGAAAGCACCAGCAGAGCCAGCACTGGTGACTTTGATGCTGGCCAGGTCCCCTTCAACACTGGCCAGTCCTTGGCACTGAAAACCTTGGCACCAAAAATGGACAGCCTTGGTGCCTACCCCAGGCAGGAAATCCAGCACCTGTGCTTATATATAAAGATGAGGCTCATTCATGGAGCTGAACGGATCCCAAACATAGATGCAAATGTTAAGGGAAGTTCCATAAGGAGGAAAGAAAACATGATTTCTCAAAGGACCGAGCATATGAGTCCTCCACCAGATCAGGAATGACAGACGGAATGAGACCTCTGATCTTTCCATCTTTCATGGAACCCAGAAAAGATCTGAGAAATACTCTGGAGGAATCTGAATGATCTCCAGAGTGTTTCCCTGCAATGGAAAGAAACCATCAGCCCCAGTGCCCTATCAACCTATGGCACTGCCTTTCAAAGAGAAGATATGCTCTTCTATGCCATTGTTGGTGTATTCATTCTTGCTGGTGTTGAGCAGAGACTTTCTCCTCTGCCTTTAGAGTGTGACCCTAAGGAGGACACCTGGGAGTCCTTATTAAGAGCACTGCCCCAGATGTGTGGCACTGGGCTAGCCCTAGTCAGGCCAGTATCCATATGACATGATACCTTGCCCATATTGCCTTTACTGGAGACTGTCATCTCATGCATTTAAGAATAGATTCCTTCCCCACCCCCCAATGCTTACAGGAAGAGTGGGTGATTGCATCATTAGCCAGTCCTCCCACACTAGAACTGAACATGGCCCCCAAGAGGAAGACATGACGACAGAGGGATCACTACAATCCCTGTCTCCACCCACAGAGTCTTCATCAGTGCCAGAATAGGCCCTGACACCAGCCCCAGTGCCAGTGATAGACTAGGCTAGCTACAGCCTGGACAGGTACTCTATGTACAAGTATTTTGAGTGCCATGATGCCAGTCAGAATTGTTCTCCCTGTTAATGAAGGGATCCTGGAACTGGTCAGAGGACTGTGACAAATCCCGGCAACTCTTCCTCCCACTTTGAAAAGAATGGAGTCGAGATATTGGGTGCCCCTCAAAGGCTTTGAACACTTTTATGCGCATCCAAACCCAGAGTCTTTAGTTGTTTTGGAAGTACAAGAAAAATCAAGGTCCATAAAAGGCATACCAAAGGATACAGATCCAAAAAAAATCGGACCTCTCTCTGGATGCAAGACAGAGAGACTGATCAACATAATTCTGTTTGGCAAATCGGGGCTAGTAATTTATCAAAGTACTGTTTTCTTTCCTGGGTGAAGGTCACTCTCTTCTCATCCAAAATCCAAGAGAAACCGGGATGAGTTAACGGAAATCATTAAGGAGGACTAGATGGTCATCAGAATGTAGCTATGGGTGTCCATGGACACAGCTGATATGGCTATAGGGTTGATGGCTGGGCAGTCACTACGAGAGAGGCCTCATGGCTCCAGGTATCTGGTATACTGTGTCAGCTGCAGGCCACTTTGGAAGAGCTGCCCTTTGAGGAGATGGAGCTCTTCAGCCAGAAAATATACTAAGTACTCCACTCCCTCTTAACGCAATGCTATTGTTCTTAGGGATTTACGTGCTGGCCCTCTATAGGAAACCTTAAAAGTATAAGCCCCAGCAGAGGACACAGTCCTATTTCTGTGGTTGTCAATCAGAGCACCCAGAGAGAGTTCAGGTACTCCAGGGGGTGACTGGTTTCCCCCCACCTCCTTGGCTAACCTGACTCGCTCTCAGTAGCTGCAGCTTTGATGGGAGTGTTGAGAGTCACACTGGAGTCAATCCGGAGCTTTCACTTATCTTTGGGAACCACCTTGCCCCTTCTTCACCATGCCTAGGCAGCTTTCATAGCTGACAAATGGGCACTAGAGGCTATCCTGTCCATTTCTAGACATTATCCGTACCAACTTTCCTGCCCTGTCCTCCTTCAGGGATCCCTCTCATGAGAAAATATTACAACAAGAAGTGGTCTTACTGCTTTATCTAGGAGCCATGAAGTATCTACAGAGTACCGGGGAAGAGGGTTTCTTCTCCTTCAGGAAGAAGAAAGGGGTCTTAATCCTATACTAGACTTTTGACTGAACAAATACATATGATGCCGGAGTTTCAGGATGGTAACATTTGGTCTCCTCTTGACTTTCAGGATGCGTACTTCTACATAGCCATCCATCGAGCCCACAAGAAGTACCTACGATTGACAGTGGACTCAATCATTACCAAAACAAGGTACTATCATTCAGGCTTTCCATGGCATTTAAAAATCTTCACTAAGTGCCAAGCAATATAGTGGCTCATTTCAGAAGGAGGGGTAGCCACGTTTATGATTACCTCAACATTTGGCTGATCACAGACCTATCTCAGGAGGGGATGGCTGTGAGCCTGAACTACTCTCTCTCCCTATTCTCTCAGCTGAGTCTCCTGGTGAACAACAAAAAAGTCTCTCTCCAATCACAGGTGTTAGTGTTCACAGAAGCCTTGATCAATTCCAGGTCTGTGGGAGCATACCTTCCCAATGACAGATTCCTCTCAGTGCAACTGCTATTACTTGCAATAAAAACCAAGTCGTCAACAACAACATTATGAATGTGTCTGGGGCAACTAGGCCCTATGTTGGCATGCATGTATGTTGCACTGCTTGCCAGACTTCCCCTGTGGCCACTCTGATTCTGGCTAGGGTCACACTATTCCCCAGCAAAACACCCAAATGGAAAAGAATGTTGTGGTTCACCTCTTGGCATTGCAGAACAGAGATGGTGGAAGGAACCCAAAAACAGACATGGAGGTGTGCAGTTCTACATCCCACCTCCTAACAAGAAGTTTAATTACTAGTGCATCAGGAGCAAGTGAGGGAGCCCACCTAGACCATCTACAGATGCGAGGGACCGGGACCTGGTCCTGGGAAGACTTTTTCAGCTTCATGTCAATGTCCTGCATGGACTTACTATCTGGTCTTCAAAATTCTGCAGTGCTGAACCTGATGGCCAACAACTCTGTGATGCACTACATCAACAAGCCAGGAGGTTCATACTCATTTCTTCTGTCGGGGGACCATCAAGTTATGGATGTGATGTCATTGACTTGGGATGACTCTAATGTCCCATCTCCCAGGAATCAGCAACAACCTGGCAGACTTCCTCTGTAGGCGGTCCTTGGCCAATCACAAGTTCTTCCTGTGGAGATCCATCATACACCCATTATTCTGTAGCTGGGTCGGTTCCTATGGTAGACATATTTGCCACCCAGGACAATTCCAATTGTCAGAATTTCTGTTTCAGAGGGGTCATGAGCCTGAGATCATTGCCAACTCCTTTCTTCTGTAGTGGAATCCAAGCTTCCTTTATGCCTTTCCATGGACTCCCCTTTATCCTCAGGGTGACTTCCAAAATTGAGACAAACAAGAGTGTGTGTGTGGGGGGCGGGGCGGGGCGGGGGGGGGGGCTCCATACGGCAAAGGCAGCACTGTAGTCAGATACTTCATCTAGAATTTGCATCTGATAGTCTGGATGTTGTCTGGTTAAGTGCCATAAACAGACTGCTCTAGATAAGTCCAGGATATCCTGATACAGAGCAGGAAGATGTCCACAGAACAACTTATTTGTCAAATTGGAAGAAGTTCTTTATTTGGACTGCCCAGTGGGGCCTGGACCCTATTCCAGTTTCAGTACTGGAGATCTGCTACTACTTCCTTCATTTTACTATGCTTTGGCCAGTTGATGTCCACCTTGCGTCATGATCAGTGGAACTGGAGGGGCTGTCACTGAGGAGACACCATGGGACCAGGGAACACAGATTTAGACTGGAAACAACTCAGCTACATGGACAGAGCAGTTCACAAGGTTTAATAACGTTCCACTTAACCTGTATTCAGCTTCATTTATGCAGATGAAACATACTTCTCAGCAATTTTTGCTTGCCATTTGCCTGTACAGTTATGCTTGGTCTCCACTCATTTGATGGTATCTGATTTCCTCAAGGGCCTACTTCCTCCTGGGACCTCAACTTTGTCCTCTCAAGACTCCAGACTATCTTCCTAGTTGCAATTGCATCAGCCAGGAGAACGAGGGAGCTCCAAGTACTTGCAGCAGGGCTTTCCCACACAGTGTTTCATGGGGTTATGGTGGTGTTCAAACCTCAATCCAAGTTCATCCCCACGGTGGCCTTGGAATTCCTTCTGAATCAACCAATAAATCTACCCGTCTTCCTCCTGAATTTATATACTCTAGAAGTTTTCCTGAGCCTTACTTTACTACATTGACAGAAACAAACTGTTCAGACTCTTTTTTTTTCCTGTCTGTCTGTAGACAGCCATTCCAAGGGACAGGCCATCTCATTACATTCTGATACCACTTAAATCTTTGTATCTCCCTGTTCTCCATTGGCTGGTGAGCTCCTCCCACTGACCATCAAGGCTCACTACACCAGGGCTCAAATAACATCCTCCACCTGCTTCAGAAATGTTTCCAATTCCAAGATCTGCAAACCAACTGACAAGTTGTTTTGTTTTTTTGGAGGGGTGGGGGAAAACAAACAAACATGCATTTGTCTTAGTTGCCAGAGCAGATGCTAGATTTGGAGAGCAATACTAAAATCTCTGATCAACTGAGGAAGTTGATACTACTCATCTTATTATCCAGAAGGAGAGGACTGTTTGTCAGTCACCTATAATGGGAGCCACACTGACACGTACAGGGAGAGAAAAGTTACGTACCTTACACTAACTGATGCCCTCCATCCTTGCTTTTCAGAGTCCTTGGCTACCATGGGCTTGAAACTGCAAAGAAACTGGGGGAGGGTTGCAGCAGCTCTGCCTTTGATGTCCTTGTGTGGGAGCACAAGGAGGCACAGGGTGTGTACGTGGCCCTGACAAACACTGCTATTCGAAAGAATTTGATCTTGTGTACATGAGGCGCATGAGCAGCTACAGTGGAATACACTGATCCAGTGAAAAACCACTGTTACTGTAGGGTAAGTAACCTTTATTTATGCTGAAGCAGCCGAACTCCTATGATCTTATGGTTGAATAAATATGGAAAAAATTGTGAAACCTCAGTTCTAGGATTATTTCAGCTCTTAATGTTGTATAAAAAAAGTATGTGTTTGGACTGGATTCATTTCCCTCTCTTTCTGAGTTGCCAAAGGGGAAACTTCTCTACTGTATAAAGAAGTCTTCTCTTTTTGGCATCTTTGTCTAGGATAAATTACATGAAGCCAAAATATTTTCCATTGAGGAGGCAAGGTCCTATGAACCACATGCAATCCACAGCAAATCTTTAACAGAGCAAAGATATGAACGTTGGCAGGTCTGCTTTCTTTTTTGCTAGAATTATTTCAGTTGTACTGTTTAAGTCCTAAGAGGTCATAAGATGTGTATAATCTGAAGTTAAATATATACACAATTACTATTGCATCTTTGCAAACAGAGATAGGATTGTCAAAAGTTTTCTTTACCTAAAAAAGATAGGAGTAGAAAACTAATTCTTCTGAAAGTTGCTGTAAAATTGTAAGTGTAAATTCTGCTGGGGGCAGTCTTATTTTTAATATTTTTATTTACTATATGTATAGATCTACTACATAAATATATGAAAACTTTACTATATTTATATAGTAGATAAAACTGACTTGATTTTAGAATATATAACTGACTTGATTTTCAGCAGTGATGAACATCCTGAGCTCTCATTTGATTTTTCTCCTCTCTCCCCTGGAAGAAAGTTGTGGGTGTCTGGAAAATTAGGCCACTTCAGTGACTAACTTTTAGTCACTCTCACTTTAGAAAATGTTCATAATGCACAGTATGTCCCTGATCCTAGTTATAGCCACGAGTAGGCCTGTTGAGTTCAGCTTGCGGGCAAAAAGTTACTCACGTGCATATATCTATAAAATAATGCAGAGTGATATTTTTAAGCTTAATTTGGCAAAAGGCAGTGCTTAATTACTTGGACCCACTTTTATATTTTGTTTGCAGACCTCATATTAATGCTGCACTATTTTAAAATCATGAGCTTGCAAATGGTTGTCACCAGGCATAAAGTTTACTACCATAAGTAACCCCATTGACTTCACTAGGACTGTTCATGCTAGCAAGCAGCTGCCTTTTGACTTGGGAGAAGATTACGACTTCAAAACAATTGATAATTTTCTCTTCCTAATGTTATACACGTCTTCTTTTACCACTATAGTTCTACCTACCTAAATATTTTTCTGATAATAGATGGCAACATCTTTCATCCGAATGATAGAACTTGGAGGAAAAGGTTATGCACCTTCACCATTTGATACTTTAAGAACCCATGTAAAGGGACTTTCAGAATTTGTTAATTTTATCGACAAGCTGGAAGAAATCATCGGCGAAGTCCTGGATCCACGGTAATGGAGTTTCCCGCTTTTCTTTCTGGGTGTGGGGGTATTCTTGGTTTGTTTTTGTTTTCAGAATTCTCTAAATTCAGTTATTGTTTGCTGATAGTGGTGTGGGATTTTTTTTGTTTTGTGTTTTCCCCCTAGGAGTAATAAATGTTTATAGCTTAAACTGTGTAGCTCTAGAAACTTTATTATTCGTTGTCCCTATTTTCACTCTGTTTGGGCAGCAGGACCAGCTGTCTTTTGGATTAAAATTTTCTGATTCCAGACCTTGGTGTGCTCATTAGGTCCCATAGAAGACAGCAATGAAAGGTTCCTATCTTGTGGTCTCTTTCAGGGATAGATTCTAGCTACCCCTGCTTATTCCAGTAGTTGCTGTTGAGTTCCAGGTGGTTTCTGGTTTCCTGAGCGTTCCAGTGGTATCCTCAAGATGTAAAATGCTCAACACTTTCTATATATTTTGATAACCATATAGTTGTTATCATTGTAGTGGTTCAGCTGTCTGGTTTTGTGTTTTTGGAGAATCCTCTTTTGTTAGCACTTGTAAAACCTTACCTTGAATCTGTCTTTGGGCTCTTCTGTAGTCACCACTACTGCCGCACAGAAAACATCCAGTGCGGTTTCCCTCTGTACTATTCTGTAAGGGGTGTGGGAGGACTGAGAGAGGACGAGGGAGGAAGGAGGAATGGGGTGCTTTGATTGCATCTCTAGCACTGACTGAAGGCACTGTTGCTAGATGCTGATTTTTCCATTGCACAGAGAGTAAATAATGTTGTTTGTGCAATCTTGTCTCCCACATGTAAGGGTAAGTAAGAGAGGCAGGGAAGAACAAGGATCCAGGTGGGATTCCCAGAAATAGTGAGGAGCGCTTAAAGAAAACAAGATGCTTTACAAGTATGATTTGGGTGGAAAGGTGGTGGAGTAGCATTGTATATCAAGGATGAGTTAGACTGTAAAGAAATGAGAAGTGATGGAATGGTTAAGACAGAGTCTGTCTGGTCAAAAATCACATTGGGGAAGAAAGCTACTAGAGCCTCCCCTGGGATAGTGCTTGGGGTGCGCTATAGACCGCAGGGATCCAATCTGGTTATGGATAGAGACCTCTTTAATGTTTTTAATGAAGTAAATACTAATGGGAATTGTGTGATCATGGGAGACTTTAACTTCCCAGATATAGACTGGAGGACAAGTGCTAGTAATAATAATAGGGCTCAGATTTTCCTGGATGCGACAGCTGATGGATTCTTTCACGAAGTAGTTGCTGAACCAAGAAGAGGGGATGCCATTTTAGATTTGGTTTTGGTGAGTAGTGAGGACCTCATAGAAGAAATGGTTGTAGGGGACAATCTTGGTTTGAGTGATCATGAGCTAATTCAGTTCAAACTAAATGGAAGGATAAACAAAAATAGATCTGTGACTAGGGTTTTTGATTTCAAAAGAACTAACTTTAAAAAAAATTAAGGAAATTAGTTAGGGAAGTGGATTGGACTGAAGAACTTGTGAATCTAAAGGCGGAGGAGGCCTGGAATTACTTCAAGTCAAAGTTGCAGAAGCTATCAGAAGCCTGCATCCCAAGAAAGGGGAAAAAATTCATAGGCAGGAGTTGTAGACCAAGCTGGATGAGCAAGCACCTTAGAGAGGTGATTAAGAAAAAGCAGAAAGCCTACAAGGACTGGAAGATGGGAGGGATTAGCAAGGAAAGCCACCTTATTGAGGTCAGAACATGTAGGGATAAAGTGAGAAAGGTGAAAAGCCATGTAGAGTTGGACCTTGCAAAGGGAATTAAAACCAATAGTAAAAGGTTCGATAGCCATATAAATAAGAAGAAAACAAAGAAAGAAGTGGGACCGCTAAACACTGAGGATGGAGTGGAGGTCAAGGATAATCTAGGCATGGCCCAATATCTAAACAAATACTTTGCCTCAGTCTTTAATAAGGCTAATGAGGAGCTTAAGGATAATGGTAGGACGACAAATGGGAAGGAGGTTATGGAGATAGATATTACCACATCTGAGGTAGAAGCCAAATTTGAACAGCTTAATGGGACTAAATCGGGGGGCCCAGATAATCTTCATCCAAGATATTAAAGGAACTGGCACATGAAATTGCAATCTCATTAGCAAAATTTTTTTTAATGAATCTGTAAACTCAGGGGTTGTACTGTATGACTGGAGAATTGCTAACATAGTTCCTATTTTTAAGAAAGGGGAAAAAAAAGGTGATCTGGGTAATTACAGGCCTGTTAGTTTGACATCTGTAGTATGCAAGGTCTTGGAAAAAATTTTGAAGGAAAAAGTAGTTAAGGACATTGAGGTCAATGGTAATTGGGACAAAATACAACATGGTTTTACAAAAGGTAGATCATGTCAAACCAACCTGATCTCCTCCTTTTGAGAAGGTAACAGATTTTTTTAGACAAAGGAAACGCAGTGGATCTAATTTACCTCGATTTCAGTAAGGCATTGATACGGTTCCACATAGGGAATTATTAGCTAAATTGGAAAAGATGGGGATCAATATGAAAATTGAAAGGTGGATAAGGAATTGGTTAAAAGGGAAACTACAGCAGGTCATACTGAAAGGTGACCTGTCAGACTGGAAGGCGGTTACTAGTGGAGTTCCTCAGGGATCAGTTTTGGAACCAATCTTTTTATTACTGACTTTGGCATAAAAAGTGGGAATGTGCTAATAAAGTTTGCGGATGACCCGAAGCTGGGAGGTATTGCCAATACAGAGAAGGACCGGGATATCATACAGGAAGATCTGGATGACCTTGTAAACTGGAGTAATAGTAATAGGATGAAATTTAATAGTGAAACGTGCAAGGTCATGCATTTAGGGATTAATAACAAGAATTTTAGTTATAAGCTGGGGACGCATCAGTTAGAAGTAACGGAGGAGGAGGAGGAGAAGGACCTTGGAGTATTGGTTGATCACAGGATGACTATGAGCCACCAATGTGATATGGCTGTGAAAAAAGCTAATATGGTCTTGGAATGCATCAGGAGAGGTATTTCCAGAAGAGATAAGGAGGTGTTAGTACTGTTCTACAAGGCACTGGTGAGACTTCCTCTGGAATACTGTGTGCAGTTCTGGTCTCCCATGTTTAAGAAGGATGAATTCAAACTGGAACAGGTACAGAGAAGGGCTACTAGGATGATCCGAGGAATGGAAAACCTGTCTTATGAAAGGAGACTCCAGTTGTTTAGCCTAACTAAAAGAAGGTTGAGGGGAGATATGATTGCTCTCTATAAAAATATATCAGAGGAATAAATACCGGAGAGGGATAGGAATTATTTAAAGCTCAGTACCAACGTGGATGCAAGAACAAATGGATATAAACTGGTCATTGGGAAGTTTAGACTTGAAATTAGATGAAGGTTTCTAACCATCAGAGGAGTGAAGTTCTGGAATAGCCTTCCAAGGGAAGCAGTGGGGGCAAAAGACCTATCTGGCTTCAAGATTAAACTCGATAAGTTTATGGAGGAGACAGTATGATGGGATAACATGATTTTGGTAATTAATTGATCTTTAACTATTCATGGTAAATAGGCCCAATGGCCTGTGATGGGATGTTAGATGGGGTGGGATCTGAGTTACTACAGAGAATTCTTTCCTAAGTGGCTGGCTGGTGAGTGTTGCCCACATGCTCAGGGTTTAGCTGATTGCCATATTTGGGGTTGGGAAGGAATTTTCCTCCAGGGCAAATTGGCAGAGGCCTTGGGGGGTTTTCGCCTTCCTCTGTAGCGCAGGACACGGGTCACTTGCTGGAGGATTCTCTGCACCTCGAAGACTTTAAACCAGTGCTTCTCAAGCTATCTGATGTGGGGGACCGGCCTTTTTTTTTTTTCCAGTGTGCGCGCAGACCAGCAGCTGATGGCTTGCAGACTGGCACCGGTCCGCAGACCACCACTTTGAGTCGCACTGCTTTAAAGCACAATTTGAGGATTTCAATAGCTCAGACATAGGTTAGAGATTTGTTACAGGAGTGGGTGGGTGAGATTCTGTGGCCTGTGTTGTGCAGGAGGTCAGACTAGATGATTATAATGGTCCCTTCTGACCTTAAAGTCTCTGTTTCTAAAGATGAAACACAATGTTTCTGTTGAACCCAGAGAGATCGTGGGCTTTCTAGGTCACAACAGTAAAAATGGAAGGAAAACTCCCACTGAGGAGGGCAGATGGACCCTCCATCCCCACTTTTACTGACTGAGACAAATGGAACTTTTTGGCTTGTGCTCAGCTTTGTAAGGAGAGACAGACTACAGCTGTAGAGATAGACTCTGCAGGGGGCCCCTAGCAGGAAGAATACCGGTGCTTTTTATAAGCAATTGGGGCCCATGTTCTGCAGCTCATCTGAGAGGCATGCACACGCAGTATTGCAGGATACTTCTTTTACATCCTACACTGAAGGAGTCTGGGCTGGGACTTGGTCTTCTGCTTCCAGTTAGTGTGGTTATTTCAAACATGATATATTCCATTAATTACCCAGATGTTGGACCTGGTTGGGGGAGAAGAAAGGAGCCAGAAAGCCCTTTCAAGAGCAGAGATTACCAAGGATTGAGCCAATGGAGAAGTCTTTGGTCTAGGCATCCATGTACTCTGGAGAGGCTGGGTGGCTGCTAAGGAGTAGGACAGGCTACTTTGGAGAGCAGTTGCCAAAGCAGACTGAGGGAAACAGGAAATGGGTATCCAGCAAGGTGAGAGGGCTGGCATCTTCTATGGATGCAGTGAAGACCAGGTCCCTTTGCATAAAAACCTTGAGACAAGAACTGTGTGGCTTTCATGGGAAGCAGAGGGGAAGGAATCACTGGAACTACAAGAAGCCTTAGATCATTCTTATTCCCTCTCATGATCCTGAGGCTGAGGAGCTGCAGTCGGAGTCGCAGAAATATCTAAGGAGGTGAAGAAGCAGGAGGCTACTGTAAGGTCCAGGAAGAGGGAGAAGAAATAACAGCTAAAGGGCGACTTCCAGAATTGGGGCAACTGGGAAACCTCAAGTCCAGGAGCCCCTGTACCCTGTGAAGGCAGAGAAGTTTCTGCTAGAGCTGGGTTGGCTCTAGTACATGTCTGCAAGCCCCAGGAAGGGCACCTGGCAGGTATTCCAGCCCCATATGTATACCTTCTAGTTACCTGCTCTCATGGATGTCTTCCCTCTGTCCTTTTCTTCCAGCCATCATCCCCTGCAAGGGTATGGTCTCCAGAGCGCCCCGTACTCCAGGGAAGAGGAAGGAGAGCATTTGCAGATTCTGTCCTGCCCTGGGTCAGGCAGTTAGGCCAATTCCCAGAAACAGCAATACACTAGATCCTGCCAGTTCCACCTCCATCAGAGTCTAGGGAGAAAGAGAATGGAGCAGTCAAATCCCTAGCTACTTGGGAAGTCTCCATGAGTCTGTTTAGGCACACAGGAGTCTGCACAGGCACCAGCATTAGCTAGATTTTCCAACACGAATAGATATCTTCCTGTCCCCATTATAGGGAGTTCAAAGGAATTGTTCTAGTGGCAGCAGCTTTTGTACTGCTGACTCCCAATTCCAGAAGAAAACGTAGTCAGAGAAGGGAAGGAACCATTTCAGCTCCAGCAGCTCTCATATGGCCTGTAGCTACGGTGTATGGATCCTTGTGAGAAGCCCCTGGCTAATGGGACATTCTCAACCTGCAGTTGCAGGAGAGAGGCGGATTCTAGCCAGGATGGTATAGATATTGCAACCGGAGGAGGGAAGCTATCAGCAGAGTCAGTTCCTGGGGACCTGTCACTGTGTGTTTGTTTGTTTGTTGCAGTGCCCTGTACATGTTCACTCTAAAATAATGGGCACCAAGGGATCTGTTGCTGACAGAGAGCCATGAACAGGACTGAGGCTATCTAATGCAGAGAACACGAGTGGATGCTGCCATTTCCAGGGTTGCTAGAACAGCAGCAACCCTAGTAGAAGCAGCAGCCCTGGAGGATCTACTGAATAGAAAAACTGAAGTTTTTCTGAAGGGAGGCTTCAAGTCCTTGAGTTTGTTGTTAACAGGCTCCAAATTACACTGTGTATGCACTGAGAATAGCAGTCCGCTACTTGCAAAAGCTCTTCAAGTCTCTGGAAGCTAAGGGCAAGTAATTCAAGCTAGTTAAGGCACTGCTCTTCCTCTGTTAAGCCTCTCATCCTGTGAGGTGATGTGCAATGTGATTAGAATTAGTTCTGCTCCATGGCCTTATCTATGTCAGCTAGGAGGTCCCTGCAGAAGAAGCAGTCTTCCAAAGGACTAACCATTCTACCTTTGAAAGTCAGGTGATCACAGAAGTCTGTTTCTTCTTGGAAACTCAGAGGTAGCTAAAAGGCAATAGGAGCTTTTAGCTGGAAGCAATATTTAGCATCAGAATGGTTAAGGTATTCCTCATCCAGTAGAAAATAATCAAGCTGCAAAATCAGGGTCCCATATTTGCTACAGGAAGAAATATACTGTAGTATTATGGAGCTGGCTGTCAGGAAGTCTCAGAGTAATCATGAGTGAGTTCAGCTGTTCATGTTGTCGTAGTGGAAAGCAGAAATGGGAGACAAAAACTCATACAAAAAAGGGTTGGTCAGTCATTGAAAACCTACACCTTGAATGTTCTGGAGTGGAAGATATCAATTATGGACACCAGCTCACAGACCGAAGTGACCAGGTTGGCACTACTTACTTTACCAAGAGCCCAAAATTTTATCTGGGAGGAATTGAACAACACAATGACAGGCATAAGTAAATTGCAATGGGGGATATGTGAAGGGTAGGACATGATCAAGAATATAGATCTGCTAGTCTTGAGAAAACAAAATCTATTTCCAGTCTGTGAGGCAGTCACATAATGGGAAAGAAACTCCAGTGATGGATTGGCTGAGTGGAATCCAGTTGAATTCCAAAGTATGACAATCCTGACCAAATATGGCACAGGCCCCAAGTGGACCCATGAGCTTACAACAGACATAGAAAGATAGGGCTGAGCATTTGACTGATCCAGAAATAATTGGTCTATTCATTGGTCAGATGATGTCAAAAATGATTAAATACTTTAAAGCACTAATTTATTAGAACAGTAACAAAAAAGAGGCAGACCATAAAGTCTTAACTAGGTTTAGCCTTAGACACTTATGCCTAACTAAAAGAAGTTGTTTAAGGGTATGTCTACACTACCCGCTGCCGGATCGGCAGGTAGTGATAGATCCCCAATCACTCTGCTGTCGACTCCTGTACTCCACTGCGGCAAGAGGCAGAAGAGGAGTCGACAGGGGAGCAGCGGCGGCAGTCGACCCCGTGCCATGAGGATGTGAGGTAAGTCGACCTAATATACGTCTACTTCAGCTACGCTATTCTCATAGTCGAAGTTGCGTATTTTAGGTCAATTTTCCCCCCCTCATTCCCCCCTCAGTGTAGACCAGGCCTAAGTTACTTTAACTCAGAAAAATGCAATACATAATGAAATAAGGTTCTAAAAATATGAAAGAATTATTCTTAGCAATGTTAGATTAACATTTAAATGTGAGTATTGTTCAAAACCGAACAGTTATAAAAAGAAAATTAAAACAGAAATAAACACACAGCAATTTTAGTTTTTAAAAAAGTCATTTTTAAATGCATGTCTGTCAGATAGGCATCAGACCAGCTTGTCAGGTATCTTGCTTTTCATATCTCCTTTATCAGCTTCAGTGCTTCGTCTGTATCTTTGTTGTCCTCATCGAATCCATCAGTATCTCCTTCCTCTTCATCTGCTGAACTTTGAATCAACTCTTCAGCTGCCATTTTCTTAAATTGTGATACACGGTTACCAGATTCCCAGCAGTGGAGGTCTTCAGTGTATTTCTGGTTTTGAAATGGATGATTCCCCAAATCGACCAGTTTTGTTCCACATATGCTGAAGTACACAGAAGTGTAAAAAGAATTTCTGCTACTGTAGCTAGAGTTCTAGGAGGACATGACCCTTTCTACGAGGAAGGAGCAAGTTGTTTTGATTCATCTGCTGGATTGTACTTCACATTGTTTTATGACTGAACAGTCTGCTGCTTGCTTTATAAGTTGCTACCTCCATCAGAATTGTATTTTTTTTTGTTTGTATATCCTTTTAATATTTACAACAGCCACTCTGAGATCACAAATTGGATCAAATTCATCATCAGAAAGGCCTTGGTCCTGGAAGTGTGGATCAAGAAGGAACAATCACTTAATATTGCTGTGATAGTATTTTGCGATTTTTTTTTTCCCCCCTCTTCAGCTTCTGTAAATGGACTGTGTTCAGTATCTCACAAATATGTTTAACGTCCAAGAACTTGTTCTTTGCAGACAGAACAATCATTTTCATTTTCTCAATGAACTGAGCTACAGATTCAAGCAATGAAATTAATTTTAAATTCCGCATCCTTTAGGCATAGTCAAGAATTTCAGTTTGGATTACTGGGGGGGCACACCTAGCCATCCTTTCTTCAGCAGCAACTGAGTGAAGAGCCTTCTTGCGTATTTTAAGATCTTTGAGACATTTATAATAGAAGATACCCATCAAGTACAAAAGGTTTACTCAATGTGGATGAAACTGAGTGCTGTACTAAATTATGCTGGAAAAAATGGCTGCTGGTACTAGTTTGCTTTTTGTAAAACTTGACAATGCTTTTAATTTTTGACATGAGATGAGAAAGTTGTCATATCTTCAACATCACTAGTGAAAAGCTGCATTATATGGGCAGAAGGTGTGGATTCTCATTTATCAACAAAAAGCCCAAGCTGCTTTCATGTTAGCTGCATTGTCTGCCACAACAGAAATAATTTTCTGTGGACCCAATTCATTGGTTGTATTTTTAAACTAGACCGCAATATACTGGGCTGTGTGGTGATGCTCAGCTGCGCATTGGAATGAGTAAAACACTAGTTGTGGAGTTGTTACCATGAAGCTGATGACACCCTTATTTTGAATATTGCTCCATCCATCAGACACTAGACACACATGAGGAGCTTGCACGATAAGAACACCAACTCCTTTTCACATTGATTGCTTCAGCATTCAGAAGACTTATCACAAGCAGTTTCCTACTTGGTATTTTGCACACTGGATACAATTTATGAAAAAAATCTTGCATATAAGGTTTTTCAAGTATATGAAACTGTGTAATGCTGGTGTAAATACCTCTAGCAAACATACTGTCAAGTTTGTCTTTGGATAGAATGTCCCATTATCAGAAAAGCCTCTTAACACAGATTTGATGAACGTCTGAAGGCTTTCCAGAAGTAGAAGTTTTCAATGCTGAACCAGATGAAGCACCAAAAATCTTATTAGAAGACTGAAGAAATGAAATTAAGGTCACTATCATTGTCACTCATATCACTATCTTCATCAGCGGACTTCATGCTTAAGATGCTGCTGAAAAAGACTGAGTTTGCACAGAAGACGACCAACTTTGATGCAGACCAGTTTTCCCTTTCTTGCTGTTTGACTGCAATAATCTCATTTTTGACAGAAACTGGACACATCACAAGAATGCAACAAGTTTTGTTCCATTCTATCTAATGTGGCATACTCAAAATAACAGAACTTGTACTTTAGATACAAAAGTTTTCCCATGTTCATGTCTAATAAACTTCCATATATGATTTTTTTTACTTTCCAAGGCTGCATAGTTTGTTACTGTTTTTAATGTTTCACTACTTTCTGGAATGCTCTCTAGATCAGTGGTTCTCAAAGCTGGTCCGCCGCTTGTTCAGGGAAAGCCCCCGGCGTGTCGGACCCGTTTGTTCACCTGCCGCGTCTGCAGGTTCGGCTGATTGCAGCTCCCACTGGCTGCGGTTCACCGCTCCAGGCCAATGGGGGCTGCGGGAAGTGACGCGGGCCAATGGGCATGCTGGCTGCCCTTCCCACAGCCCCCATTGGCCTGGAGCGGCGAACCACGGCCAGTGGGAGCTGCGATGGGCCGAACCTGCGGACGTGGCAGGTAAACAAAGCGGTCCAGCGCCCCAGGGGCTTTCCCTGAACAAGCGGCGGACTGGCTTTGAGAACCACTGAAGTATCTCTTGTATTTTAATCAACCAATAGCCATTCAGTTCTATTTGTAACAGCTGCTGTTCCAGAAGATTCCAGACAATCAAAATGTTTTCAGGCATGGTTCCCCATCTGTCCCGGATGCTTAGAGACTCCACATTGCATAGAGGGAGAAGGGGATAGGTAGCCACTCCTCCTCCATGCAGCAAACACAATGGGCTCAAACTTCAGCAGGAGGAGGAACAGAGCAGGAAGGGAGGGAAGGGACCTCAATATAAATGTGATGTCAGCCCCATTATTAGCATAGAACTTTTCATATTCTTTGCAAGGTTTGGCTGGGGATAGATGCAGGAGGTGGACGCATGGTTTATGAAGGGGCTATTTGTTGAGAGGGAGAGGAGTGAGGGTTTATTTACATGGGCATTTAATGTGAATTGTTTGCTTTGTTGAGGATGGGAGAAGTGTTGGGGGCAGGCGTTAATAGGTATGATATTTTGTTGGTTAAGGAAAAGGCTTAATGGCTGTGTACGTTTTCTCTCTTTGTGTTGTAGAAGGAAGTTAAATGATTGAACCCTCCTCTCCCACCCCCACTCCCTTTTGGAATTAATTTCTCTGCCTGGTCAGTTTAGATTGTAAACTCTTCAGGAAGGGACCATGTCTTTTAACTTAATATGCGTTGTAAACAACCATGGACATTCCTTGCAACTAAGAAATGGTTGAGGCGGCCCTGGAACTAACAAATATATCCAGTTTCTTGTAATAGATGACTTTCGGGATAAGAACCAAGTAACAGAGCCCAGCATGCCTAGTCTAGTTGTGAAGTACATGAACCTGAACGATTCCATGATAAGCAAATACATACAATGACAATTGACACCTTTCTGTGTACTTGAGGATTTGAAGAACCTATTTCTCTTGGTGTACTGCTGTAAAAACATCCATAGATCCACTGGTATCAGCAGTTCTGAAGATCCTTATTCCTTCAGATCAGTTTGGAGATGGGCCTGAGTGCCAGTTACATTAAGGTTCAGTCTCTCTAGAATGCCATCATGAAGCTTCCAGGCTTCTAAAAGCTGTAGATAAGGTCCAGCTCCATGGTCTGACCCTTGGAGTTTATGATTTATGGTCACATAAATCTCTGAGTTTAGGGAGGAGCAGTCTGAGTAGACCAGCAGCAGGGGTGCTGTGCCTGGGTGGGGCCCTGGCTTCCCTGTGTAAAACTAGCCACTAAGTGGCACTGTTGCATACATAGCTCTTAAAATTAGTAATAAGAGCCTGAAGCAGCCACTTCAAGCACTCTGATCCAACACTTTTGGTGAACATGCAGTTCTGGAGAGGATCTTTGTGAGCCCCATGAACCATCATCTTTGCAGTTGCTTATGCAGCTTATTCAGCCTGAGGCTGAAATTAACAATGAATATGGGTCAGTGGATCAGGCTCTCTTTTGAGAAGGAATGACTCAATTTCTCTTACTTTGTGTGCAGCCATTGTAAAGCCACACCCACACCCATTTGAAGGCTTAGGTGATTGTATTTTAGGTAAGAGAAAATGAGGCAGTTGTGGTTGCAGAGCTTTATACAGCCTTGCAGTGAAGGTTTGGATCCACTTTTTGTTACTTGGAGGCCACCTGAATACCAACTGCGTTCTGGACGGCTGTGGAACTTTCAGCTCAGTTGTCCATCTCTTAAGAGTGTGGATCTGCAGAGGCAATATACTCCGTAAACCTTCCATTTATATAGGGACTCTTTAAACTTTCGCTGTTACAATTTTTCATGTAAGGGACGTCTGTTTTCAGTTATTTTGGAACATTTACAATGTATTGCAATTCAGTGAAACGGAAATGTTTAAATGAATCTTGAAAACTACTGCAAAACTGCTTTGTATCTGTCAATTCATAGTACAGAACAGATGCTAACCTGTATTTTGACATTTAAAATGTGAGGGGAAAAGTTGCTGATCATAAATAGTGCCAGTCTTAAAATACATTGTTAAAAGGATTGGACTAATTACTTCATAAAAATTTTGTACATTTTTAGAATTTTAGAAGTGCAAAGGTGTGGGTAACGGGCTTTTTTTTTTTTTTTTTTTTTTTTTAAAAAAGAGCCATGTAACAAATATCAAAGCTATAGTGCAGGGGTGGCCAACCTGAGCCTGAGAAGGAGCCAGAATTTACCAATGTACGTTGCCGAAGAGCCACAGTAACATGTCAGCAGCCTGCCGGCAGCCCCACCAATCAGCGTCTCCCTCTCCCTCCCCATGCCTCCCACCTGCTACAGTCAGCTGTTTCACAGCATGCAGGAGGCTCTGGGGGGAAGGGGGAGGAGCGAGGGCACGGCAGGCTCTGGGGAAGGGGGAAGGGGTGGAGTGGGGTCAGGACCTGGGGCAGAGCCAGGGGTTGAGCAGTGAGCACCACTGGCACATTGGAAAGTTAGCGCCTGTAGCTCCAGCCCCAGAGTCGGCACCTATGCAAGGAGTCGCATATTAAACTTCTGAAGAGCCGCATGCAGCTCCGGAGCCACAGGTTAGCCACCGCTGCTATAGTGGATTTTCTTTAAAAATATATATAATTTTTTTAAGTTTAAAACCTTTTAAATACCAAGTGGGCAACCTTTTATAGTAAAATTGAATCCCCAGATAAAGTTTTTATAATGGAAAATCTGATGGACTTATTAATTAGTAGATGCCATTATGATTGTTCTTTCTTTGTGCTTCATTCCAGTTTACTATTGGAATTGCTTCAGAGTACTGAAAATCTATTACACTACTTTAGGGGAAACAAACCTGTGTACTGTAAATTACTTTAATTTTAAAAAGAATTGTGATTGCAATGATTGTACGTTTCAAAGAGTAGCTCTGACAGAAAAAATAGTCTTGTTGCTGTTGGTTTTTAATTAAGTTTGGATTGTTGTAATTTCCTGTTCCTTTCTAAACTTCCTGATTCAGGCAGGTGCTGGGAGAGGGCACTGTTGTGACCTGAAAGTAGAAGTTCAGAGCACAGCCCTCTGAGCAGACATGGATTCCCAGCTACCAAGACCCTTCCTTTTAAAGGGATGCTCTGGCCCCATCTCTGAGGCTAGGTCTAGACTTCATAGTAAACCTGGTCTGTGGGACCCATACCTGCAGACCCAGAGTTTCCAAGCCCACACTTGAGCATCCACACTGCTTTGTAAACACAGGCCTCACAATTATGCTGATGTATCCCAGGGTTCCTAGCATCCTCGTCTGCTGTAGCTGCCTTAGGGCTTGGTTCATAGTGGATTGTGGGAGAACTTGTCTGTTCATCCCATGAAACTTGACCAGAAGTGGTTTGACTGGTTTGAGCCCTCCAACACACGCAGCCAAGCCTTGTCGGATACATGTATTGCCAGCAGATGGAGTCATCAGCATCAATCCTGACTCGGTGGAAAAACTTCTCCAGCTCACTCTCACTCCTATATCAGGAATCGGGCATACCATCTGTGAGATGCTGGTGGACAATTCAGCAGCTGTATTTGACCTACTGAATGCACCTCTTGGAGGCTGGGATGCTGACATGCCAGCCATGACCCAGCTGACGCAGCTCATGCCTGTTGCCATAGACACACTTTCCCCAAATGTAGAACAGCAGCTCTGGAGAAGAGTCATGATCACAGACTGGTGGGATCACGTTGTCATGCAGACCTGGGATCTACAGTGGCTCCAGAACTTTAGCATGAATCATAGGACGAGAAGGGACCTCAAGAGGTCACTTAGTCCAGTCCCCTGCACTCATGTCAGGACTAGGTATTATCTAGACTATTCCTGACAAATGTTTGTCTAACCTGCTCTTAAAAATCTCCAGTGATGGAGATTCCACAACCTCCCTAGGCAATGTATTCCAGTGCTTAACCACCCTGACAGTTAGGAAGTTTTTCCCAATGTTCAACCTAAACCTCCCTTGCTGCAATTTAAGCCCATTGCTTCTTGTCCTATCCTCAGAGGTTAAGAAGAACAATTTTTCTCCCTCCTCCTTGTACTTGAAAACTTATGTTTCCTCTATCTTCTCTCTTCCAGACTAAACATCCAATAATTTCAATCTTCCCTCATAGGTTATGTTTTCTAGACTGTTAATCATTTTTGTTGCTCTTCTCTGGACTTTCTCCAGTTTGTCCTCATCTTTCCTGAAATGTGGTGCCCAGAACTGGACACAATACTCCAGTTGAGGCGTAATGAGGGCGGAGTAGAATGTAAGAACCGCTTTTAGTGTCCATCTTATGACACGCCTGCTAATACATACCAGAATGATTTTTTCCCCCCCCCAAACAGTGTTGTAGTGTTGACTTATATTTAGCTTATGGTCCACTATGACCCCCAGATCTCCTTCCGCAGTAGGCCTTCCTAGGCAGTCATTTCCCATTTTGTATGTGTGCAACTGATTTTTCCTTCATAAATGGAGTACTTTTCATTTGTCCTTACTGAATTTCATCCTATTTACTTCAGACCATTTATCCAGTTTGTCCAGATCATTTTTGAATTTTAATCCTATCCTTCAAAGCACTTGCAACCCCTCCCAGCTTGGTATGGTCTGCAAACTTTATAAGTGTACTCTCTGTACCATTATCTAAATCATTGATGAAGATATTGGACAGAACTGGACCCAGAACTGATCCCTGCGGGACCCCTCTTCCAGCTTGACTGTGAACCACTCATTACTACTCTCTGGGTATAGTTTTCCAACCACCTTATAGTAGCTCCATCTAGGTTGCGTTTCTCTAGTTTATGAGAAGGTCATGTGAGACAGTACCAAAAGCTTAACTAAAGTCAAGATATACCACATCTACAACTTGCCCCCCCTATCCACAAGGCTTGTTACCATGTCAAAGAAAGCTATCAGGTTGGTTTGGCACAATTTGTTCCTGACAAATCCAAGCTGACTGTTACTTATCACCTTATCTTCTAGATGTTTGCAAATTGATTGCTTAATTATTTGCTCCATTATCTTACCGGGTTATGTTAACATAACATAACAGTAACAGAAGTTAAGTTGACTGGTCTGTAATTCCCCAGGTTGTCCTTATTTCCCTTTTTATAGGCTGGCACTATATTTGCCCTTCCCAGTTTTCTGGAATCTCTCCTGTCTTCCATGGCTTTTCAAAGATAATTGCTAATGGCCCAAACATCTCCTCAGCTTCTTGAGTATTCTAGGCAATTCAGGGCAATTGCCTCGGACCCCACAACACGGGGCCCTGTGAAGCTAAGTTGCTCAGACTTTGGCTTCAGCCCTGGGTGGTGGGGCTTGGAACCCCAGGCTTCAGCCCCATGTGGTGGACTTCGTCTTCCTGCCCTGGGCCACAGGAAGTCTAATGCCGACCCTGCTTGGTGGACTCCCTGAAACCTGCTTGGGGGGGCACCCCACAGTGGGCCCCGGAATCCTGGTTGAGAACTACTGTTCTAGGATGCATTTCATCAGGTCCTGGTGACCTGAAGACCTCTAACTTGTCTACATAATTTTTAACTTGTTCTTTTCCTATTTTAGCCTCTGATCCTACATCATTTTCACTGACATTCACTGTGTTAGACGTCCAGTCAGCACCAACCTCCTTGGTGAAAACTGAAACAAAGAAGTCATTAAGCACCTCTGCCATTTCCACATTGTCTGTTGTTGTTCGCCCCCATCATTAAGTAACGGGCCTTACCCTGTCCTTGGTCTTCCTCTTGCTTCTAATGTATTTGTAGAATGTTTTCTTGTTAGCCTTTATCTCTTTAGCTAGTTTGATCTTGTTTTGTGCCTTGGCCTTTCTAATTTTGTCCCTACATACTTGTGTTATTTCTTTATATTCATCTTTTGTAATTTGACCTAGTTTCTACTTTTTTGTAGAACTTTTTTTTAATTTTTGGATCATTGGAGATCTCCTGGTTAAGCCAGGGTGGTATCTTGCCACACTTCCTATCTTTCCTTCGCAGTGGGATAATTTGCTCTTGTGCCCTTATAATGTCTCTGAAAAACTGCCAACTGTCTTCAATTGTTTTTCCCCTTAGACTTGCTTCCCATAGAATCTTACTTACCAACTCTGAGTTTGCTGAAGTCTGCCTTCTTAAAATCCATTCCTTATTTTGCTGTTCTCCCTCCTACCATTCCTTAGAATCATGAACTCTTTCATTTCATGATCACTTTCACCCAAGCTGCCTTCCACTTTCATATTTGCACCCAGTTCTTCCCTATTTGTCAAAATCAAGTCTAGAACAGCCTCTAGTAGCTTTCTCCACCTTCTGAAATAAAAAAATTGTTTCCAATACATTCCAGGAACTTGTTGGATAATCTGTGCCTTGCTGTGGTGTTTTCCCAACGGATGTCTGAGTAGTTGAAGTCCCCAATCACCACCAAGTCCTGTGCTTTGGATGAGTTTGTTGGCTTTTTTTTAAAAAACCTTATCCACCTCTTCTTCCTGATTAGGTAATCTGTAGTCAACCCCTACCATGACATCAGCCTTTTTTTTTTTTAAACCCCTTTTATCCTTACCCAAAGACTTTCAACAAGTCTGTCTCCTATTTCCATCTCAACCTCAGTCCAAGTGTATACATTTTTAATATGTAAGGCCACACCTCCTTTTTTCCATGCCTGTCCTTCCTGAGCAAGCTGTACCCTTTTATACCAGTATTCCATTCATGCGTATTATCCCACCAAGTCAATCTATGATGCCAACTATGTCATAGTTGTTTATTTACTAGCATTTTGAGTTCTTCCTGCTTATTCCCTATACTTCTCGCATGAGTATACAGACATCTAAGATACTGATTTGAGTCCTTCCCCCTTCCCCCCACCCCCCAGTTCTGTCTTGTCTCTCCTTTATCCCTGCTATAACAGCCCATGCTTCCCCCAAATTCCGATTCTTCTCCCAGGTCTCCATGTTTTTGATTTACCTGTGGGTTTTGGTCACCTGCTTTCTTTGAACCTAGTTTAAAGCCCTCCTAACTAGGTTAGCCAGTCTGTAACCAAATATGCTTTTCCCATTCAGATGTTCTTGGAGGTTTGTGATCAGCTTGCCCTGACCCTCCAGTGCCAGGAGGCCTGCATAAGGGAGGTCATGCCAGTCTGGAAGCAAAACTGTTATAATAGTCTGGAAGCTGGCTACTCCATGCTGATACAGGCCTGTTGCTAGCCAGTTTGGAGTTGGCAAGTCAATTGTGGTGGAGGTTTGTGGAGCGATCAAGACTGATTTACCCAAAGGTGAGCGGTATTAAAAATGTTCCTGAAATAGTTGCTGGCTTTGAGAGAATGAAATTTCCAAACTGGGCCAGGGTTATTGATATGGCACTCATACCCATAGTTTGCCCTCTGCAAGGAGCATGTGACAGGTGCTACATTGTTATGCAGGCCCTGGTTGACTACGGAAACAGATTCATGGACACTAATGTGGGATGCACTGGTGCATGATGTAAGGCTATCCTAGAGATGGGGATTTTACCTTCATGGATAAGCTAGGACATTATTTGCACCAAATGCCATTGTTATAAATGGAGTCGCTGTTCCTACTATTTGAGGGGACCCTGCTTAGCCCCTTTCCCCATGGCTTATGAAACTGTACCATGATTTCAGAGGACCTGGCAAAGGAAGGTTCAACTACACACGCAGTAGCTGTAGGCTAGTGGTGGCATGTGCATTTGGCAGATTGAAATTCTGTTTGTGCTTGTCATGAGGTGCAATCCTTCATTGCCATACTGGCACCTCCTCCTGGTCATGCTGGGGATTAGCTTGAGGCTGATGTCTGCGGTCTGCACACCAGCACTCTCTCTGCTGCCGCCAACGGCTCCTCTCTCAGCTCCCAGAAACGCAGTGTTCTCTTTGTGACTTGGCCCTGTCACCATCTGAGTTTCCCCCTTCCGAGAGGGGGAAACGGGGAGGGAAGGTATCTGTCCAACCACTTCCCTAGTGGTAAGTGGGAGGACCCAGGCCCACCCACTACTCCAGGTCCTGACTCAGGGATCCTGTGAACTGCATTCACCTATTGTATTCCTTTGCCTTGACTACTGCTGCATTTCCCTGGGCTGGTTCCCTGTGGCTACAGCACCCTACTCAGTCTCAGCAGCCTGTTTGGAGCTCCTTCTGTACTCCCCAGGTCCCTGCCTGCACTGCTCTGTCCAAGGTGCTGCAGGGTTGCAGCCTATTAGGGACACAGCCCTCTCCTCAAGCTCCCAGCAGCCCCCAACTACCTCTAGACCTCAGCCCTTTTTAAGTGAGTCTGCTAGGCTTTGATTGGCTATTCTTTGCAGCCTCTCTCCTATTGGCTGCTTCCTGCGCAGCGTCCTTAGGCCTCTTTTAATCCCTTACATGTCAGTGTGGGGTGGATGCCCTATCAGTGCTGCATTCAGAACCGTGTGGATACTAGTGTCATCATTGCTGTCCATATTATTGTGGCTAGCAGTGTTCTGCATGATGTCTGGGAGGACAGAGGAGAACCTTTTTGCCAGGAGTGGACTCTAGACATTGCCGAATTGCTGAACTGGTATCCACAGCCCTTTATATACAAAAAAAATCCTCCATATTACAATCAGTGGTTGAAGGGAAGGGGCTAGGAGAAGAGCGATGGTATTCTAAAACAAGCATTACTTGGCTAAACTCTTGTCACCTATATCCAATGTGTGATTTTTATTATGGCTGGGTCTGGTAGCACTGCATATGATAAGGTTGCCTCATATTTCCCATTTTAATGCCCTGTTTTCAGTTGCTTATAACTTTGCTAAACGCTAACCATTTGGGCTGAAATTTTGCAGGCTGATAAGAGCAGAAGGTCGCTGTCCCATAGGAATTCTGCAAACAGTATGGCGAGGGACCAGTACACATTGAAGGTCTCAAGCAGATGTACTTGTGCGCATTGAAACACCCATTGGGGGTACTCTGGAACTTCCCCCCCCCCCCCAACTACTGTGAATACACTGTTTTTGAGAAGAAGAATGTGGAAACCCTTCCCCCACATTGGGACTAAACTGTCCATAGAACTTCAGTCAAGAGTGAAGATGCTATTTGGACAGATGTATACAATGTCAGAGCCTGAACTAGCAACATTGCGAGAATATCTCCGAGAACCTGGCATAGGGGTTCGTCTGCAAGTTGACTTCACTGGCTGGCACCTCAGTCCTTTTCATAAAAAGATGGCTGCCTCTGCTTCAATACTGTGCACTCCGTCAGATAAGCTGGAACTGTTACCTGGTGCCCCGTTTCCTGATTGCTGGATCACAGGGGTGATCCTTGTGTGTTCACTAAACTGGATCTCTGGGGAGCTTATTTTAGAGAGGGGATGAATGGAAGACTGCCATTTGAACCTGCTATGGCCACTTTCAGGCTGACTTAATGCCCCAGGGATGTTCTAGGCCTTCATTAACAATGTGCTACGAGACCTCCTCAACCAGTTTTGTGGGGGTGTGCTTAGATGACATATTGATCTTGTCGACAGTTTGGACTAACACACCACTTACATCCACACAGTCCTGTAGAGACTATGGCAACATCATCTCTATGCTAAACTTAAGTGCGCATTTGATCAGACCTTCACAGAGTTCCTGGAGTTCATCATGGGCCCGGAAGGAATCAAGATGGATCCGTGCAAGGTCTATGCCATTTGCAACTGGGAAGTTCTGTGCAATGTGGCTTCATGAATTTCTGCTGGGGGTTCATTTCCAACCCTTCAAAACCCAAGCTGAGTCCCTCACTACCCTATTCTGGGTAAAATGCCCAGTTCCATTGGTTGCCTGAGGCTGAGTGCACATTCAAGCAGTTGAAGCTTGTCTTCACTATTGCTCCAGTATTCTTCCACCCAGACATGATGCAAGCTTTTGCTGTGGAAGCCAAAGCCTCTAGTATAGTGTTTGTGGCAGTCCTCTCCCAGATGCATGAACCCAGGCAAATACTATCGCCTATCACCTACTACTCAAGGAAGCTCATCCCTGCTGAGCAAAACTTCAAGATCTTGGACAAGGAACACTTCGCAATTAAGACCACCTCTGGAGAGTGGAGATACCATTTGAAAGGGACCTGTCATCTTGTCCAAATGCTTATCAACCATAAGAACCAGGAGTACCTGTGTAGGGCCAAAGCCCTACACCAACAACTGCTGCAGTGGGCCCTATTCTTCTCTCGGTTCAACTTTTACCTACAGCCTTGGAGCCAGGAATAGTAAAGCCAATGGCTGTCCTGAAGATATGCCTCTGATCCATGAGACCCTGGTCCAGAACCAACTCATGTTTTCAAGTCCCATAATTTCCTTAATGCAACTGGCTGCCAGGACCTGTCTATGCTCATCCCCTCTGCCTCTGAGTCTGGAATTGTTCCCAATGAGTTGGCTATTATCAAGAAAGAAATGCAAAACACCCACGAGGGGATCACATGCCTCTGTGTTCCCTCCGGACCTGTGAGTAGCAGTTCAACTGTGCCATGATGCTACTTTGACAGGATGTTTAGGGTGATACAAAATCCAGCAATTAATGTCCCATTTCTTCTGCTGGCCCTGAATGTGCCCCATGAGAGAAACCTTTGTAGCTTCCTGCAAGGTGTGTGCCCACACCAATATCCCATGTCAGAAACCCTGCAGCCTCCTCCAATCTCTAGACACCCCATCTTGGTTCTCAGAGGCCATTTCTGTGGACTTTGTGGTGGAACTACCAGAGTCCAGTGGTTTTATGATTGCAGTTGGTTGATTTGCTTTGCTAAGATGGCTCAGTTAATTCCCTGCATAGGTTTACCCTCCACTGGGAAAACAATCCAGTTCTGGATAAACAACGTAGTCCATCTTCATGGCCTCCCAAGTCACACCATCTCCAACCGGGGTCACAGTTTATTGCCCACTTCAGGCATGAGGCCCTATGTTTTTATTAGGAGGACACACACACACACCCCTGTCCTTTGCCTACCTTCCTCAGTCAAATGACTAAACAGAATTGGCCAACAGTCTTCCAACAACACTTACAATGCTACATCAACCACTGCCAACATAACTGGTCTTCACTTTCCCTGTGCAGAATTTTTGTACAATAATGCAGACCATGCCTCCACAAGCTACAGCTCCTTCTTTATCAACTATGAGTACTACCCCTAATTTCACCCACGACTACAAACAACCTCTACCAATCCATCTGCCTCAGACCTCGTACAATACATCCATCACATCCAAGAGGAGGGGAAGGGACATCTTGATAAGGTGAAGGAGGACTACAAAAGTCATGTGGACAAACATAAAGAGGGCCCTGCCATCCCTATAGGACAAAAGGTATAGATTTCAACAGAACACATCCTCACGGACAGTCCTGGATTCGGCAACAAATCAACCCAGTAACCTTCAAGCTCCAGCTCCCTTGATCTCTTAGAATCCACCCTGTAGTCCATGTCTAACTTCTAAAACCATACACCGAGAACATTTCCCCATAGAGACCAGCTGCTGCCCTCATTGGCACAAGTACAAGGTCAGGAGGAATACATTGTACATGAAATCCTTGACTAAGATCAAGTAGGGCAAATTTATGGTACCTGTTTGTTGGGAAGGTTATGGCATGGAGAAACGCACTTGGGAGCCAGCTG
This sequence comes from Natator depressus, assembly GCF_965152275.1. Classification (NCBI taxonomy): domain Eukaryota; kingdom Metazoa; phylum Chordata; order Testudines; family Cheloniidae; genus Natator; species Natator depressus. The sequence continues at coordinate 248,108,657 of NC_134234.1, forward strand.
AAAATATTCACACTCACTCTGGTTCAGGCCTTCCACAGGAACCACCCTAAGAAACCGGGATCCCTGTATCCTGGAGGGAGCCCCTAAAGAAGAGGGTGATGTCATGATCCAGGGGTCTCAAATCTGGGATCAGCCACACTCTAACCCTGTACCTGGCTGCCTGCTAGTAATAGCTTACCTGAGACCCATGAAGCTCAGCCTCAGTGTGAGGCTCCTCCCTTGAGATCTGATTGACAGACTCCAAGAGTGAGTGATTTGACAGCTTCCAGTTCCTGCTGCTGTGTTAAAGTACAGCCAGCAGGTCAGACAACTGAGCTCCATCCTGCCCCAGTCTGTGTGTGCCTTGTGGTTCCTGCTCCTGCTACCTTCTCCTGCTACCCCAGCTTGATCTCCTGGCATTCTGAGTTGGCTTGACTCCTGACATCTGCCTTGTGGTTCCTCACCTCCAGTTTGTCTCCTGCTTCTCACCTCCTGGAATCCCAACCCAGCTGACTCTTGACTCCTGTCTCATGACTACAGACTTTGACTTTGCCTACTAGATCTGGCTGCCCATGACCTGGCCTGTGAAACCCCCTTGCTGTGTCTTCCCCATTTGTGTCCCACCTCTTTCTGACTGTTTCTTTTTACATCTCCAGTTTCCTTGTCCCTTCCTTGTTTTCCCCCTCCTTCTGTCTTTCTTTTTGTTTTCACTGAACCATGGGGAAAAGTGTGCCTGTCAGCGGCAGGGTTTTCTTGGAGGTGTGAGGAGAAAGCAGTGAGTGGGCAGAGCAGGTATAAGGCCCATGTCTGATTGCTCCCTGAACTGTCTAAGATGCTCTCTTCTTCTGTCTTCTGAGCATGGTATAGCAGAGACTGGAGTGAGTGGTGGGTTTGGGAACCAGCAACACGCCTTCCAAGTGGTCCGCACACTCTCCTCTAGTGGTACAGAGTGAAGTTGTCTTTGCTCAGTGAGCTTCCCAAGATTTTAGGACTATATTCACCTAGGATTGTTTAAAATCTCAGGGCAATCTTGGGAAAAACAGGACAACTTGTATTAAGTATAGTTTTGTTTTTTCCTCTGCACTTTTTAACCATTCCATATTCTCCATTCCAGTTTTGTCAATGTACGTCCTCCCTTACCCCAAACGCAGACAATCCTTCTCCCCCAATACTGACTCAACACTTGAGCTCCAGCAAGCTCCAATTTCAAAGCAACATGTGACTAGATCCCTTAACTCAGCTCTTTTACATAAGTTTTTTTTTTCCTTCCCCATCTTGCCTCAAGCATACCTCTAGACTAGGGAAAATCTTTACCCTACAAGTTTGCATCTCAAGGGAAGTTTTGGGTTCCTTTTCGTTTTACTTCCCATACTACTAACTGAAGCTAGTAATTGTCTTTGATGGCTCAGTTAGAGGACCTCTCCCTCCACTGAAGCAGAAGAGAAGGGGCTGCTGTAAAGGGGTCTCTGGCTGTTAGCATGAATTTGTCCGTATTTATATATGAATGCATGCATTCACTATTCAGTGACTCAAGCAGCAGTTACAGTAGCCTTAGTTAAATTTACATTCTTTTCTAAAATATATTAGTCATCCAATTGATTGTAGCCCTTTAACAGATACTATGAGGTAATATTCCAGATCCATTTTCAGTATGAAAAATAACTTGTGCAGTTTTGTTAAACTAGTTTTCCTTAACCCAGACCTTGTCATATTTGATGGGGTGTATTGTCATTTTGGGCAAAAGCTGCTATTCCCTTAACCATGCTTCCCACTGCAACTTATTCATCAACCACCTCCATCTATATATGGTGTGACAAAGCTCTGTCCTTGTCTCCGTGGGTCCCGCGTTTCCTGGCAGATTTCGCTAGCCTCAGAGGCTCACTGTGACCCTCCACGTAACCCTTCTTTCTCTAGAGACAAGGGTCACAGTCTACTGAGCCATTTTCATCATAAGCCAGCAAGGGAGGTGAGGAGAAGTTATCCTTCCTTGCACTGTCTCTGTCTCCCAGTCTCAGTGATTAATCAGGGGGCAAAGGTGGGGGGAAGCCCGAGCCCACCCTCTACTCAGGCTCCAGCCCAGGGACCCTAATAGCATCAGCTATGGTAGCTGACCAATTCCCTGGGCTACTTCCCCCACAGCAGCCCTCAATTCCTCAAGCTCCACTTCACCCTTACCTCAGGGCCTCCTTCCTTGTGCCTGATATGGTGTCTACTACTCAGTCTTTCCAACAGCACAACTTTCTTTCACAGCTCCTGACATGCACACCCACCTGACTGGCTGGGAGGCTTTTATCTAGTTTCAGCCAGCCCCTGATTGGCTTCAGGTGTCCCAATCAACCTAGCATTCTCCCTGCCTTCTGGAAAGTTCTTAATTGGCCCCAGGTGTCTTAATTGACCTGGAGCAGTTTCCATTTCACTTAACCTGGTACCAGGGATTTGTTTAGCCTGGAGCTAATATATCTATCTCCCACTACTTTTCTATAGCCATCTGGCCTTGCCACGTCACAATGGGTAAACATTATAGTTAAAATAATACCTTTCCCACCATGGACTGTGTAGAGGGCATATTCTTGAACATCAATAGTTTTGGTAGTTCGATTCTTCTGTAATAAATTTTAAATCATTCATGAAATATAACTATTGAGGTAAATTCAACCTTTGGGCAATGTATTCCAGCCTTGAATAAAACCAAATCTCACAACGTAGAGTATTCTATTATAGTGTACTCTGGTTCAAAATGAAATAAGCTATGGCACAATGTCTTAATATAATCCACACACACATTAGATCAGCACTTTATGCCTTGGCCTGTTTTTATAATTCTAGTTGAAGAATGAATAAACTTTTCCTTTCATTGCTCCAGCTAGAATTTGTATATCTGATGGGGAACTGGAACTCTTTTCCTGGAAAAGAGGGAGGAATACAGGCAGAAAGAGAGATTAAATGAACTTTACTTCAAGTAGCAAATATCCTCAATTGGCATTAGGTAGAGACTAAAATAATAAAAAAAATACTGAATGTGATTTTACTGCCTTTTTTTAATTTTTAATTTTATTCCCTTGAATAAAAACTGTGGAGTAATCAAGGATCACATAAAGTAGGTAAACATTTGTGGGGAACTAAAATATCAATAAACCTGTGATAAAGGTATACACATGCATTCGATGAAGTGAGCTGTAGCTCACGAAAGCTTATGCTCAAATTTGTTAGTACTCCTTTTCTTTTACATAAATATTGGAATTCTGTTCATTTTGAATTAGCCAAATTCTTCATTTAAATACTTGAGAAATATGTAACTTTTTTTACATAAATTCAGGATTTCTGCAGTTAAAGGACTCAATCTAGCTAATAAAGACTGCTAACTTTAGGTGGTTCCTTCATCTGTTTGTCTACCTTATGTACTTCAGGTTGGTTACAGTATTTATGGAATAGGCCTTACTACGGTTATCATAGTACATTTCTCATTGACGGTAAGCATTGCTTCTAGAGATGCCAATTAAACACTGCAAGGAATAAGCAGTTTGGTATGAAATTTCAAGAGAGTTGGCTAGCACTCCTAGTATGTATATCCTTCAAAGACAGTATTTTCTTCAGCAATGCTCTGCTCTTATCTCTTAACAGCTGCATTGGTTGACTTTTTCCTTTAGAATTTTCCATTTCTTGTGCTTAAAGCAAAGGTTCACTGCCTTCCTCTGCAGTGTGGGGCACGGGTCACTTGCTGGAGGATTCTCTGCACAATATGAGGACTTCAGTAGCTCAGACATAAGTTAGGGGTTTGTTACAGGAGTTAGTGGGTGAGATTCCTTGTGCAGGAGGTCAGACTAGACGATCATAATGGTCCCTTCTGACCTTAAAGTCTGTGAGTCTATGCTTTTTTTAATATACTCTCCTGACTAAAATCAGATAGCTCTTGATTTGTGGGTAGACTGACTCCACATGGGTGTTTCCCTTTGGCTACATCCAAGCATTATACTTAAACTTCTTGTAGTGCGTTAGCGGTTGTCCCTCCTCCTCTGGCTCAGTGGGAGGGCACTTCACCTCACTGCATCACTGGGATGTCGCCCACTAACGGGGAATTACAAATTGAACACAAGGGGCCCTGGCCGGTGGCATGGGTAGGGCCAAGCAATATCTTGGTCTAAGCCTCTTAGGCCAGGCGGAGCAAACAGTCTTAAGGGCTCAGGCCCTGAGGCAGTGCAGAGCAAACCAACAGTTTTAGGGAGCTCATGCCCTCAGGCAGGGGAAAGCTATAAGCAGTCTAGAGGCCCAGGCCTTCAGGCAGGGTAGAACAAACAAACAGTCTATCACCTGATGTCCTGGCTCAGGCAGATGGCAGACAATCACAGGCTTCTTGGCCTCAGGTGGGGAGGCTGCCACCCCAGGGGTGGAGTTTGCAGCAGGAGGTAAGAGGACCCAGGCCCACCCTATTCCACCAGGTCCCAGCCCAGGGCCCTAACAGTGGTGAAGGGTTCTGCCACTGGGTCAGTGGGGATTCTACCACAATACGCTGACTCGGGTTCTAACAGTGAAACTTGACTAACATCTGGTTTCCTTGGGTACTTCCTACCATAGTCTGGGCGAGGGGTTCCATAGTCCTCCATCTCCTTGGGGTATATGGCGAGTGGCAGTCCCGGTAGCTCTTCTCCTGGGTCAGACTTGTGCAGCGCAGGTTCAGCTTTGAGGTTTTGCAGGGGGCTGGAGACCCATTTTTCCCTGGTTCAGACTCAACAGGGCTAATGGCTTCGCCTTTTATATTTAGCTTATGTCGAGGGGTGGGCCTGGCCTGGCTCCTCCCACTAGGGAATCAGAGTGGCTCCTTCCCCTTTGGCTCAGTGGAAGACTACTCCGCCTCACTACACTTCCACAAAGCATTTTATTCATTTTGATTTAAAGCTTGCAATTTAATGTAAAGTATAATCCAGTTTTGACTACCATAAAATGAATAAGTATCTGTCCTCTACAAAAATTGAGACTAAGGATTGTGTGGCAAAGTAGGGCCTGAGTGGCAGGACAGAAGCAATAGAAGACTCAGGTTAACTTCTTTAGGGTTTGTAATTTATTTACAGGACTCTTGATCAGTCAGATTAATTCAAAACAGCAAAGTCCCTGGGCATATTCCTTCAAGCAGTATAAAGAAATCACCTCTTATATATTTAGTCCAGTCCTCTCTTTTCTGCCCTTCACCTCCCCTCACCCTCAGCCTCTTTAGCTTTTTTTATTGTTTAGGGTGTGAACCTGACTAGGCTAAATTGCATCTGATGGAGGCACTTCCAGGGAATTTGTAAACTCCTGTTGAAATTGAATACACAAAAGAAATGTTACTCCTCGTGGGAACACTGTGTAGACAATGTGTGTCAGGGCTCCGAGACCCTTTTTGGAGGGTGTTGTCAATTTGCACACTTTCTGGGACTTCAGGAGTCTATAGCCCTGAATCCCTGACAGGTTTTCTGTAAAATCATTTTTCCCAGTGTTTCAGAATTCTGAGTTCAATGTATCAGAAGCTTATTTTCCATGTGAAACTTTCTTTAAAATGCGAGATGTAGTTAGCCCATCCTCTGATAAAAGTAATTTCTCATCAATATGATGTAACGTGCTGACACGTATGTTCAAAAATTTAGAAGTTGGGAGCAGACGAAAGGAGGAAGTTATGGACGCAAACAGAATAGTACTCTTAAATTGCATCAGACTGAAAAGGAAATTAATTTAGATTTAGGTCAGTCTCGGATTAAAGGCAAGGTCAAAATAGAGAACTCTTTTACAGAGAAGCCGCCCATTAACTCTGCTGGAGTAGCATCCAAAGCAAGTCTGAGACCCACCCCTGAAGAAAGCTCCTTCAGAGTCTGATTAAGAAGGTGCCAACTGGAAGGTTCTGGAAGTTGAGGTATTGGTAGTTATGTGCTAGTCACTACCACTGCATCAAAAGATCAAAAGCTTTGAGTTGTGAAGTTCTACCCTGTGTTGTCCTGAGATCATGAGACCCAGGAATGAGATTCTTATACAGATATTTTTAAACAATGGGTCCTGTCTGCTCCCTGTTGATAGGGAGTGGTCTTTAAACCAGGGTCCCCACACATCACTACCAGCTGGCAGCTCCATTTTGAGCCAATCAAAGATCTGAGGGTAAAAATAACCCTTTACTGGAAACAGTAAAGTTGAGGAAGGAAAGAATCAACTAAACAGGAATATAAGCTGATTAAGGCTTGAAGGAAAAAATGAGTACCCAATACTAAAAAGGACTAGAAAACAAATATTCATATTAATGAATGCAGACGATTAAAATAATGACTAAAATTGCCACACTGCAGGATTCCTCTTTTAAAAATGGTCTCTGAAATAATGAATACTTAGTATAAATAGTTGATTTTTATAAAATGAGTAAAGGAATACTTGGGGAAAACTTTGAACATAATCAAATCAGTAGCCATGGAGGACATGCATCCTGAGCTGATAAGAGATTTGGAAACAAAATTACCAAACCACAAACATCTTTGAAAAGTGATGGAGATGTGGGATGGTATCTGAGGACTGGAAAACTGATTCTTTGACATTATTTCCTTAAACCTGAGCACTGGTAATAATTGTAGCCTGCCTCATTTTGTTTGCTTTCTGTACATCTCTGCCACTCATTTTAAATTCTGTTTAAACCTTTATTGGTATTTAATAATTTGGTATTGTTGAGGGGCCCCAATCCATTGTGCTAGGTACTGTGCAAACTGATTAAGATACAATGCCTACTTCAAAGTTTCTCTAGCACAATCAGGAGTGCCTGCCATCCTTCATGAGTTTGAAACTTTCATTTGTGTAATTGGGAACATATATGCCTTCTTTTCTGGTCTTTCTATAAAAACTGCTGAACTTGAGCCCTGTTACATTCTCTCATCTGTTATGTCAAAAGTATAACCGATAATATTGTATGGATAATTCATAGTCAAATTTGTGTTGCTGTATGTGCTCTCTGATCGTGGAGGAATCTTTCCTGCTCTGTTATGGAATAGGAAATTGTACACCTTTATAACGAATATCAGTGCTCTACTAGTCTTCTTGGCAATCTGATATTTTAGTTAAACTGAAAACATACTGGTTGTTGGAAAGGCTTATGTGAAACAGAAATATATGTGCAAATAAAGTAGTATGCCTTACTGTTTAGTGGTTCAGGTCTCCTAGAACTTTGTGACATGCTCATGATCTATGAGCAAAACAGAAAGATGTGGATTTGCAGAAGATACTTTTATCAGAACTTTCTTTCCAGCCAGGATAGTTCCTCTTTGTCTTGTAGATCCGCATACTGCCAAATGTTGAATTTGGTTACCTTTTTATTTTTCCTTTTGATTTTTCTAATCTTTAATATGTTAGTAAACTATTATGTCAAAGGATAGTATTTAATTGCACACTGCTGTTTTATTTAAAAGATCAAAGCTGTTCTCTGAACAGTTTTGATTGACTGTGAAGACTCTCTGTGTTCAGAACTAATAGGTATATTAAAGCATTGCCAAGATTAATGTGGGGATGACTCTGCCTATTTTCAGAATTGCAGGGGGGCGAATTCTATCAACAATCAAGATACACTTGATAAAAGGCCGAAACAGTGGGGATCCATTCTGTCGAGCAGCAGAGGAAGTTTTACGAGATTTGGATTTAAGGATTAAAAATATTATAAATTCTCAACATGAAGCTGTGACTGCTAGCACCACTGGAATCAGTCCAGCCCGGGTAATGGGCCTCCTTTTGTTCACCTACTATACAGCTTTACAAGAAAGCCAATGTCTTTTTTTTTTTTTTTAACTTGAAATATAGAATAATCTTTTACCAATAATACAGAATAGTGTCATTTCCTGTGTAGCGTAGCACACTTAAATTTGTTGAAAGACTCTAAGTCCTTTAGGATTATAGTGTGGTTTTCAAAAAGTCATTATACTTCAACTAAAAATTATTATGTTAATAGTTTTATAATTTTAATGTAACTTTTTTTAAATGCAGTTTATTGTTCCCATTCATAAGAGTTTGTAAAATATTAAATATTTGTAAAATAACTAATCTGTTGCTAATATTAATACAGTTAAATTTTTATTTAAATTCCCTGATAAAATTATGTTAAGATGCAGTTAAGGCTGAGAGTACATATAAGTAACTTAGGATAAAATACATTGATGACCTAGTTATCCCAAAATCAATCAATATAAATGCAGAACACTCTACGTTAAAAATTAAATCCAAACATGTTAAGATATAGTAATGCATATCCAAACAACCTTAATTCTGCTCTGTAGATACCATGCAATAATGATATGATTGTGATTACTATTTATGGTCCCAGATTATATTAGTGATTTAAACTGACTTGTAAAGACTCATTAGATTTTTCTCTCTGTCTTGCCCTCCCCATTTCTCTCTTCCAAAAAAAAAAGGGGGGTGTGTGTGGGGGGGGTATTGCTACAGTGCAGAGTTCAGGTTACTTAGGTGGTGAAACTGTGATTTCCATAATTTAAAATGTTTGGATTTCTTTTAAATTTCCTATTAATTCTGAATTTTCCTGGTTTATAATGCTTTGTTTTGGGATCTGTTAATATGCAGTGCAGTAATAGGTAGTTGTAGTCATGTTGGTCCCAGGATATTAAAGAGACAAAGTGAGTGAGGTAATATCTTTTATTGGTGAGATAGACAAGCTTTCAAGCCACACATGTCTCTTCTTTGTCACCCACCTTGTCTCTCTAACATCTCTGTAATGTATTTTACCGTAGATTACTGATAAGTACTCTCCTAGACAAAACTGAAGTGAAGATGAAGTTAAGGTTGAATTTTCTTTGTTTGGTATTCATGTATAAAATTTTAATTAAAAAAGTCAGAATGCTACCATTTGGTATTCCTAATGATTTGAAGAGATGCCATAAATTATTTTCTATAGTTTTAACTTTTTATGTCCAGATTGACCAATATGGACTGGCTGCTTTATGCCACTTTGAAGAAGCACAAAGCAGCTAGAGTTTATATCTCATTTGCCTCTCTTTTCCTGTCCCCCAGTTTCTACTTCTTGCCTCACTCTACGTTTCCCTGTGCAGTTTCCCCTTTACTCCTGTCCTACACATTCTCCATACATACACATCCTATTTCTTCCACCCACTGAGTCTCTGCATGTGGACATTTTCCTCCTCTATCCTACCTTCTGAGTAGATCTGGTGCAACAGGTAGCTTTTGAAAATAAATATTTAGGATTAATAGTCACTCTTTGTTCTGTTTTTCATAACTGAAAGTTTTTCTGCCAGCAGAGGCTTCTGCATGAAATCTTATTCAGAAAAACTCTCAAAGAACTGTTATATCAAAATGGCTGCCATCTCTTGTTGTTCTCAATGGAACACAGGTCATAGGTTGATGTCCCCTATAAACGTGGCCACCATTTCCCTTGTTCCCTGCAGGAGAGAAGCCAAAGATGGTGGCATCCTATATTGTGAGGAAGTGAAGAGGAATACCTGGGCCCGTTCAGAACAATGGGGAATAAAGGCCCTTCTCTAAATGGGCAACTGAAGGCAGCCTGTAATGTCAGTCCCTTTGAGAACAATGAGAGAGTCAGCAATTTTGAAAAAGTGCAGTTTTTGGTGAAACACTCTGTAGAAGAATATTATTCTTTAGTGTCTGCTGAAAAAAAGTACAGTTATTAAGAATAATAGGGGCAAAATAGCCATTAATTCTTGAAAAAAATCAAATATAGCCTTTGTTTATGATTTCAATGAGGTTTTTTAACTATATGGGAGACATGAAGCATCTGTATTCTGTGAAGATCTTTTTGGACCTTAAAGGCCTGACACGGGGTGCTATATTTCTTATAGGAGTCACTAATAGATTCCATAATAAAGTCTCAGAAAAATAGGTTTTTTATTCACAGTAAGTGCTGTGATTTTTGAGGAGGGTATGCTGTATTTTTTATACTTAACAAAGGTTAATCCCTTCTTTAAGTGCAAAATTCAATTTCATTTTACCTATGGAGCCACAACTGGTGCTTTCACAATGTAGTATTGCTAGGAAGGCTGGCTGTCTAATTCACTTCTGAATAAAATGCACTTGAAAACAGTTGCCTTGCAGCAAACAGATACAAACCTTTTAACCTGGCAATATTTTTCTTTGCAATATCTCAATGTTGTGGGAATCCCTGAGCTTCAGCTAAATAATTATTCCACAGGGGAGAAAGCTTTGCTTTAATTTAATTATGTGAAGCCTGCATTAATGGTTAATGAGAATTTTCATCACTATCTGAGAAGTTTACTATTCTGGCCAGAATTTGGCTGTTGTGACCTGGATTGGCCAATATAGGACCTGGAGTAGCAGAAAGTCATTCATGAGAGACTAGTCAATTTATTTTGGAGGCAGGAAGAAATGGGCCATGGGCATAGCTTTAACAAGCATCAGAGAAATGATGCTTGCATGTTGGCTGCTTTTTCCATTTAAGGTTGAATGCCTTAATTTGTAGTGGTGCTTTTTTTTTTTTAGTCTGTGTGCATAGTTATAGTTGAGACTGCTCTTTTTTTGCAGTTTTCACAGTAAAACAGTTGTGCCATGACACAATATGATATTGCACAAAAGTCATTATGTGGTAATGTAATGGCTGCATTGGCTCAGAATAAAATTTTAGGGAAGTTAAATGGAACTGAAATAGACAATTCTGTTTTAATTTTAGGTGCCAACCATAGCTGTAGTTGCTATTTCTATTCACTAGTTGTTAACTTATAGTAAATGTCTGACATATATATTGCGATAGTTCTTGAACGGTAGATACACTAACTGGTGTAATCAGGTAGATAAAAGAATAGAATTTGATTTATTCAAGGAGATTGTTTAAGATTAGTTAACTGATTCTATAAACTCTGTTGCTACTTGTACTATCTTTTTAGAACAAATTTAAACTGCAGTGTGTTTTTTTTAACATGTAAACAAGAAAACCTGTGGTTTTAAAAATACACTACTGTACATTTAAAAAACAAACCCTAAACTTCTGTACAGGATTGTTACTTTTTTTTTTACTTTCTATTTTTTTTATAGCAAACCTGCAATTCTTGCAGTACCACAGTGGTTATGAAGTTCTACGTCTCTGCTGCTGAGAGCAGCACTGAGCATTTCCATATTTAGATTTTCTTTGAGAACTTCTCCATTATTGTGGAAGATCCTGAGGGATCTATTTTATGCCAATCTGGAGGCTGTTGTACCTAACACACCTCTGGTCAGGTCTGTGAAAAGAGTTGGTTACTTGGTAAAAGGGATTGGTGTTAGACTGTCCCAGAATATATCTGTGTGCCCCATAGCTCTCAAGAATACATGATGGGGAACTGTTCATTTTCTTCCCACCTAACTTCTGTAGTGCAGTGTCATTGCTCAGACTCCGATATTTAGCTGTGTATCTTATTAAGCTCATGCTTCCATCTAGCAATTAGCTAAATATCACTAATTGCGTGTGGGTTAGGAAGAAAATTCCCTTTTGGGTAGGTTATTCCATAATTGTCTGTGGGGGATTTCTTGCACCTTCTTCTGAAGCACCTGGCTGCTGTTGAAGATGGATTCCTTGTTGGTTGATTTGATGCATTGTAGCATTATTGTATGTTCCTATTAATATTTACTTAAATGGAATAATTTCTATTTACTTTCAGCCAAAATTACATGCCATAAACCATGGCACTGCCTACTGTGGCAGAGAAACTGTGAAGGCCTTATTAGCTCTTTTGGATGAAGAAGCTGCCAATCTTCCTACCAAAAACAAAGCAGAACTATTATACGGTGACGAAAATGTAACTCCATTTGGAATCACCTCTGTCTTAACACTCTTTAGGTGAGTACTAGTAAATCTATAAAATAAAACAAACCCCTGTAAAAAATGGTCTGCAGAACAACAATAATGTTCTTGCTTATACAAAGCAAATTACTTAGTAGCAAACTAAGAGATGTATTGTCAATTTGCTGTCAACTTTTTAGTTTCCAGTTTTTTTGTTTACTCAGTATATCTAATTTTCACTTCATTTGAGAATAGTGTGTTCATAGCTCAAAAAACATAATTATAACACTAGCAACTTATTCACAAAAGTGAATCTACCACTCTAAAATCTACCACTCTTTTCATAAACTTATGAAAAGTTTCTTACTTTTACTTAAAACTGAAGGATTCTTTTTGCTAAAATACAGGAAATCACTTTTATTTCCTTGTTTTCTTTCCTCCCTTCAGACTCTAAAATCTCTTAACAATTTGTACTTCTGTAGCACCTTTATTCTGAGGTTCTCAATTGCTTTACAAACAATAAAACTCTCAACATTGTGTGATAGGTAAGGGATCACTTCATCCTCCACCTAAGTACAGTAACTTCTGGGGTATAATACTGTTTGTAAATTCTTATGTTTTAAAAATGTTTTTACCTACGCGGTGAAATGTAGCAGAATATGGTATTTTTGAGGAAAGTGATAATCTATATCTCTACCAGTAAATTTGCAATGCAGGTTGGTCACTGGTAGAAACATAGGAAATATTAAACCTTACCATAGTTTGCCATAGAATCCTAGAATATCAGGGTTGGAAGGGACCTCAGGAGATTATCTAGTCCAACCCCCTGCTTAAAGCAGGACCAATCCCCAATTAAATCATCCAACAGATTTTTGCCTCATACCCCTAAATGCCCCCCTCAAGGATTGAACTCACAACCCTAGGTTTAGCAGGCCAATGCTTAAACCACTGAGCTACCCCTCCCCCCAATCTTATTTGTTAATTTAAAATTCTGAATTTTACTATCAGTTCTAAGTATTTTTTCTGAATTTTAACAAATATATTTGTTGTGTCCAGAGATTTCATTATTTTTTTTATATTGAATGGTCTCAAAAATCTGTTTAAACTTTGTGGTCAGCTGTGCCAGGGATCTGACCACTTTCCAGAAAACTGTGTTTATTTTTAGGGCCAAGATTGGAAGAGAAAACTGACATGTTTCATGTATGAAACTTTGAGAGATTCAGATAATTTCTCTTTGTCCCTCCCCTGTAGCTCTGTGTTGGCCTTGACAGAGCTTTCAGTTTAAATGGTTAGACTGGATGGTTCCAGAGCTTTCTTTTAATTCTAAAACTTGGCAAGAAGTTGAAAATGAAAAAAACCTTCCACAGAGCTACTGGTAAGAAGTGGTTACAGTCTCCTTTGTCTGATATTGATAGTGTTTTGTCACTGGCATCTATCTTTTGGCACTGAAAGTACCAACATTAACAACAAATCATCAAAAACATTTTAGAATTTTCCAGACAAAGTGAGATTTTTCTCACTGAATCAGTCTCTTCTATATATACTGCAACTCTGACAGAAGATGTTTCATCCTTCCCTTATTAGATGGATCCCTGCTGCTCTCCATTGGAGACTATATTGAAACAATTTCTTGTATGTATATATTCTTGGAGTGCAAATACTTAAGAAAAATAAGGGGTGGTTGTAATTATTGTGAAGCCTTATTGATGGCAGAAAGGGGTTACGTGCTGTGTTTCCAATAGCATTTTCAGCTTTTCTTTTTTAGCCTGAGAAAATGCATTGAAGATAATATCAAAATAAGGAGACTGATCTAGTTAGAGCTACTATCTGTGATTTTTTGGGTAAATTTGGAATGAACTTAGGCTAAACATTTCCATAATTTATTAAGAAAATGCACACAATTTCTTCTCTGGCCTCCCTGCCTCACTGATAAGCCTTCAAGGTCCTACGTAATTTTTCTTCTCCCAGTTTTCTATTGTCAAAGTTATGTTGCTACTCCCATCCCCTTCATTCCGTCAAGGATGCCATCTTTGGTATTCCATTTGTCTACTTCTCCCATAACTGTTTCTGTGCTTTCTAGCATGTTGCCCTCTACTCATCAAATGCCTTTCTGTGATGGGGTGCCTGCCCCACACTGGGCTTTAAGGGGTTAATAGAGCCCTTGGGAGGCTGCAAGGAGCAGCCAGTTGGGGCCATGCTGGCCCATATAAGAAGGGCTGCAGAGCAGCTTCAGTCACTCCCTGGAGCTTGAGGAGGGAGGAAGACTGGCTGCCTTGCAAGCTGAAGGCAGCAAGCACCCTGGACAGAGCAGGACTGCAGGCAGAGACCCGGGGAGTTAAAGGCAGCTCCTGGCAGGCTGCAGAGTTCTGCAGGTTGAGGCCTTCAGGCAAGGGCAAAGAGTGTGCTGGGGCCACGGGGAAGTGGCCCAGGGAGATCTAAAGAGGAGTCGGAGGGGACGCAATAAGTGGCCACCATCTACAGGGTCCCTGAGCCGGGACCCGGAGTAATGGGCGGCCCTCGGTCCCCCCCTTCTTCAGTTGTCTCTGGGGAAGTGGCGGAACTCTGTACTGCAGTTGCCACTGAGGAAAGTGGCTGGACAGATATTGCAGAGCCCCCAAAAGTGGGGAACCCAGAGCATAACATGCCTGGAGGGCTATGTTACTGAAGAGGACGCCACAGTCCTGGGAGTGACATGGGTCCCAGAGCAGAAGTGATGGCGGTGAGGCATCACCAGAAGAGGGTGCACTGGCAAGAAGAACTAATCCCCGTGACAGCCAGCAGGAGGCGCTGGAGTGGTGAGTTGCACCCTGTCACACCTTCCGAAACTGGTCTGCAATACTACTAATATCCTGAAGACCCACTTTTTGTAGGCGTTGTTGAAGGAACTAGCTCACTGAGCTAGAGAAACTACTAATTTTGGCAATTCATTGCCAAATTTGTACCTCACCTTGCAGAAGTCTTGGCACAGCTAAAAGCGTCTTAAAGAGACTCCGATCTTCAGGGGAACATGTAGAAAGGTTCCGTCTCTGCTGAAATGAAATCGCTACTTGTCAGTGCAGGCACATTGGCTGACAGTGATGATAAAGAGGTAACCATTAGGTGTATATTTCCAAGCAAAGAACAGATTTTGTTACTGCAAGAAGCAAAACCACTTGTGTATGCATCCAAGTCTTGTGTCCATGGAAATAAACTATGCACAAACTGAAAAATAGAAGTGTAATTGTCTGTCTGTCTGTGAGAACTTCCATCAAAGAGAGTGTGAGTGTGTGAGTTACTGTGGAGACTGACCAGAAGCCTTTGAAGACAATCATGGGAAGAAACTTTTTATAGCACTGCCAATGCCACAAATAACAATGATGCGCCTGCAGAATCACAACTTTGTGATTAAACTTAAACCCTAACAGCATATGCCGGTTGCTGAAACCTTAAGTCAGAAATTTTATTGTACTTCCCATCAGTACCTCACATGCAAACAGGTTTTTTTTCGGGGTGGGGAGGTGTGGGAGAGGGGCAGGAGAAAGGATAGAGGAACAGAAGCTTGGATTCCTCCATTCCCCCTATTTCTGAGGAGCCTTTAAGCGTAGGAATTTTTGTTACAAAATGCTGAAGTGTAATTTAGTTAAGAATTGATCTTTTTTTTTCTTTCTTTTCTTCTTTTTTTAATGTAGATCTCCAGCACAATCCACTAGGTCTACTCCAAAACCTCTCAGACAACGAATTAAAACATCTGTTGGTGAAAGAAAAATTAAGGTGTCGTATGGTTATTAATTAATGCATAATTATTAATTAATGCATAATTAATGCATAATTATTAATTAATGCATTAATCCCTTGCATGTGGATGTTGAGAGCTAAATGAAAGTTGGCATCTAGTTCCGGCAGATGGGTTCTAGCAATAGATGAGGAAATAAATTAGATCAATTTTAATATATGAGGAAAGACTATATTATCAATTTGTGGTAAAATGTACTTATTTAGCAATAAGAGCAAACAGTAGACTAGCATAACTAAAAGTAACTTTCCATAAATGGGGAATAATGTTTACACAATATATATGTGGTATGTGTGGGGAAGAAACAAAACTATCACCCCCTCCTAGCACCAAAATGAATTAACTTGGCATGTTGGGGCAATGTTTAGTTATTCACAGGGTGTAGCCTAGTGCGTCTAGTCCTTTGTGACATAATGTTATCAGGGGTCTGAACCCCAGGTAGATGTATTGGGTTTTCAGTACAATTCCTTGTGGAACTAAAATAAAGGAAACCATCAGACTTGAAGTATGTCTGTGTATCCTGAATATATTCTTGTTTCATATGAATAGGTTTAGCTATCAAATAAATGAAGGAACAATCATGGTAAACTAAAGAGTGAAATTAAGCCTAAAACAGATTCCAAAAATATGTCATCTGAAAAATAAACCAGATAACAATGATTTTGGTCTGCTTGTTAATGATAAATTAAACTCTGGTTTGATCCATCAAAATGTGAAAATATGTTAAAGTACATTGTAGGGCCTATTGAAATCAATAGGAGCTCTTTTGCCTGAACGAAGAGTTCAAGACTGGGTCAATGATCAATTGTGTTCAATATCAGAAAGTCCAGGGTATTTATTTAGTTAAAAATAATTATCCTTAATATTCAAAAAACCTTTTAGTCTCCTGAAAGAGATGCATAGGAGTCAGGCTTCCATCACAGAACTTACCAAAAATGTGACTCTGGAAGCTGATTCTTGATTACTAGAACATATTCACTTTTTCAGCAGGGTAAGAACAGAAAAATAATATAAACAATAGTATATTAGCTTTTTTGATTGTTAGGTAAAGGATGCTTTATGGGGCAATCAAAATTAGTCTTAGTGCTGCAGAGGATGATTACTTGGTAGCAGACTTTTATGACTTTGAAAGCCACTGCCACACCAAAAAGGAATGTAGAGAATCATCGTGGCCATAGCAGTTCCCATAGACATTCTGAAGAATGTGGCCAGACAGAAATACTTGTGGGGTGGTAAAAGGCACATGTAGCAGCAGCAATCTTTACAACCTTGACTAGGGTGCTTCAGACACCACTCCAATGGCAGGAGCACATTGGGGAGGAGGCATAGCTATGGTTCTACCCATTCTTGCCTATGCTCCTTGTGGTGGTGCTGTGATTCCCACCCAACTTATTTTTATAGCACAAGATTGACTGCCTTTTTTGCAGGAGCTAAGGGAATGGGAAAGACTATGTAACTACTGTGGAGGCAAAACCAACCTCTAGTTTCCCCTAGGATCCAGAAAGCCATAACTATTTCCTTTATGGCTCCCTCATTCCTGCAGTGCTAAGCAAAGATTAGTGCCTAATACTTCTAAGAATATTTTCCTTTAAAAAAAAAAAAAAAGATTCATGTGGCTCAAATTAGTTTAATTATATCCAGATTGAAGACTTTTTAATTGCATTTAATTGCAGAGTCTACTTACGAAGCATACATTATAAGGCAAAATGTTCAGGCAAATGTAAGTTTGTTGGCTAAAGATTACCTACAATCAAGTCTCTTTATTTTAGGGGTGAAAGGCAAACAAATTGGCATCTTATAATACAGTAGATCACTACTACTATTTTTAGACTGTATATGGCCTCTTTACATTGATATTTCATAGTTACAGGACCAGCATCTGCTGTAGCTGCAGACAATTGGCACAGAATATATTGGAGTTTATTTAAAGTAAAATTTACTCTTCTATCTCATCATGTACTAAGCATTTCTTTTTAACAATTAAATATTAGAGCCATTGCTAAGAAGAGTTTTATACATATTTCAAATAAGTCAGTAATTACTTAGGAGTTGTTCTTTCATTAATGCTTTTCCTCAGGAGCTTTTTAAGATGTGAAAATTGGTTTTCTCCCCAGTTGGTCTAAAGTATTCTATTGCACTGAAAAGCATCTATCTATGGGCTTGTCTATACAGAGCAGTAATACAAAGTACAGGAGTGTGATTTCTAAAGCTCGCTGACATGGTGTGCATTAATTGGTCCATGTAGACCCTGCTGGTGTGAACTAAAATTCCCTACTGAGCTTTAATGTAGTACTGTGTAATAAAGATCTCTAAGAAAATCTGGTAAATGAAAGGTGGAACACTTGCATGTACTAATTTTTGTAAAGAAATGTAAAGGAGTACTTGTGGCACCTTAGAGACTAACAAATTTATTTGAGCATAAGCTTTCGTGAACTACAGCTCACTTCCATGGATGCCTTCAGTGGTATGTGTGTGTGTAGTTTAAAAAAAAACAACTATAGATGATGGACAAAGCAACTAAGTTATTGTGGATTTGTGATTTTAGTGTAAAAATCTGTGGAGAGTTTCCATTGTGCCAAATTTCAGCTGAATGAATTAGCTAAGTGTAAGTGAAAGCATAAGGAATAATGCAGTATATTTTGGGGCATGTTAGTCCCATAGCTGCTTTGCAATTCAGGAGAGGGGCAGAAGACGCAGAAATGTTTACACATCCCATTCCTGAAGAGTTATTGGAGGCGGTACAAAAAGACCAAACATTCCTCAAAAGGAGATCTAGTGAGGAAGTATGCCTTTTATTCTTGACTCCTTGAAGGAAGAGGAGAAAGTATGCTTCAGCTCATCCTCTCTACCACACTTGCAAGAGCTGGTAAGGATCTCCTGCATCTTCCTCTGGAAAAAAGATAAGGAGGCAGATCAAATATCTAAACATTCTCAAAGTTCATGTTTAGTTTGAAAGATCTGAGAAGTTTTGTCAGGTGGGAAAGAGGATTCATTCAGCCCTATTCTTGAGGTACATTTAATCATGCAGCTGTGTCGCTTAGAAAGGTTTAGGTGCTCCACTCTTTGGGCTGGATTGTGCCTACCTTATTTTCCCTGACTTCAGTGGGATTGTTTGTACGTATATCTGCTCATCAGTATGAGTAAGGTGGTCAAAATCTGACTTCTAGCAGTTAGGTGCTACAAAGACTTAAGCCCACAGGCAGCCTTACTAGAAGACTGCTCACCTCTTCCTCGGGCTACTCTTGCCTCTATTTCCTTTGGCTAAGAAGGCTGCTTTTTGAGAAGCCAAGCTTTTCTCTTTAGTCACACAAACTTACCTGTAGTTCTTTACTTAGTGGTCAGAGTGAAGGGTTCATAATTCTGTATGATGCTCTTTGGATTGGGTTTGGTTCTTGGATGAATTCTTTTAATAGATTCATAGTGGATTTCTTCTTTCATTGAAGAAAAGCCTCATTTTCTATTTGCGGATCACATATCATGTAAATCTGGGGTTGAGATTTTACCAGAGACAGAATAAACATGGAATGAAAGTTTAGGTACCTTTGAGAGTGATCTGTGGTAGTCCTTATTCTTGACATGATCTCTGATGGACTGTCTATATAGGGGCTCAGGCAGATTTCTTCAAGTAGAAATGAAGTCAGGCAAAGTGGAGAGGACACTACAGGGAGTGATCCACCCAAATCCTGTCCCATAAATCTGTTTATTTTTCCGCTAAGATAATTGTATGATGACTCCTTCTAAAACAACTTCAGATATTTCTTCTATGATAATTTTCATGGAAGGCAGTTACCCTGTCAGCTTCTAACGTCTAGTTAAATCTGGTAGGAATAGAAACATTGGATATAGGTGACAAGAGGTTAGCCAAGTAATGCTTGTTTTAGAATACTATCGTTCTTCTTCTCCTATCCCCTTCCCTTCAACCACTGATTGTAATATGGAGGATATATTTTATTTCAAAGGGCAACTCGATTTTCTGGTATTAGTTGTAGTGACTATGCCCATGTGTTAACAGGGATATTAGCGAAAATTAAATATGTTGCAATAAAGTTAGCATTGTAAGCAGTGCTTCAGTCCTAAAAGCTTGCTTCAGAAGGAGAGATGATAGGGTAACAAGCCTTGTGAATGGGGGGGAAGCGGTAGACATGGTATATCTTGACTTTACTAAAGCTTTTGATACTGTCTCGCATGACCTTCTCAAAAACAAACTAGGGAAATGCAACCTAGATGGAGCTACTATAACAGGGATGGGCAACCTTTGGCACGCGGCCTGCCAGGGTGAGCCCCCGGCGGGCTGGGCCAGTTTGTTTACCTGCCGCGTCACAGGTTCGGCCAATCACAGCTCCCACTGGCTGTGGTTTGCTGTTCCAGGCCAATGGGGGCTGTGGGAAATGGCGGCCAGCACATCCCTCAGACTGCGCTGGACCGCAGGGAGGGGAGGGATAGCTCAGTGGTTTGAGCATTGGCCTGCTAAACCCAGGGTTGTGAGTTCAATCCTTGAGGGGGCCATTTGGGATCTGGGGCAAAAATTGGGGATTGGTCCTGCTTTGAGCAGGGGATTGGACTAGATGACCTCCTGAGGTCCCTTCCAACCCTGATATTCTATGATTCTGTACTTTTGGGTCCGTTTCTGTTCAATATCTTTATCAATGATTTAGATAATGGCATAGAGAGTACACTTATAAAGTTTGCAGACAATACCAAGCTGGGAGGGGTTGCAAGTGCTTTGGAAGATAGGATTAAAATTCAAAATGATCTGGACAAACTGGAGAAAGGGTCTGAAGTAAACAGGATGAAATTCAGTAAGGACAAATGCAAAGTACTCCATTTATGAAGGAACAATCAGTTGCACACATACAAAATGGGAAATAACTGCCTAGGAAGGAGTACTGCGGAAAAGGATCTGGGGGTCATAGTGGACCATAAGCTAAATATGAGTCAACAGTACAACACTGTTGCAAAAAAAGCGAACATCATTCTGGGATGTATTAGCAGGAGTGTTGTAAGCAAGACACGAGGAGTAATTCTTCCGCTCTACTCCACGCTGATTAGGCCTCAGTTGGAGTATTGTGTCCAGTTCTGGGCGCCACATTTCAGGAAAGATGTGGACAAACTGAAGAAAGTGCAGAGATGAGCAACAAAAGATGATTAAAGGTCTAGAAAACATGACCTCTAAGGGAAGATTGAAAAAATTGGGTTTGTTTAGTCTGGAAAAGAGAAGACTGAGAGGGGACACGATAACAGTTTTCAAGTACATAAAAGGTTGTTACAAGGAGGAGGGTGAAGAATTGTTCTTCTTAACCTCTGAGGATAGGACAAGAAGCAATGGGCTTAAATTGCAGCAAGAGAGGTTTAGGTTGAACATTGGGAAAAACTTCCTAACTGTCAGGGTGGTTAAGCACTGGAATAAATTGCCTAGGGAGGTTGTGGAATCTCCATCATTGGAGATTTTTAAGATCAGGTTAGACAAACAGCTGTCAGGAATCGTCTAGATAATACTTAGTCCTGCCATGAGTGCAGGGGACTGGACTAGATGACCTCTCGAGGTTCCTTCCAGTTCTATGATATCTCTGTAATCACCCAGGTTACTGAGCCACCATCTCTCCTTCCAGATCGTGAAGGCATATGGGGAGGCCCTTGAGGATATTTACTGGGACTGTTCACCGGCTTAGAGAATTGAGCACCTGATCTATCCTGAGCACTGAGGAGAAGTCCTGTACCTTCCTCCTGAAAGTATGGTGACACCTGAGGTGTGGCCTTGCCCATGAAGTGATCCCTATGCACGACACGATGGGGCTCAATAGCTGAAGACTTTGAGCTATGGTTGGCCTGTTGCATGTGTGCAGTATGGATATGAGATCCTGGCTCTTCTAGACTCTGTCAAGTGATGGGTAGATTTTTGCCACTGAGGTGTTTTTGTCCACTCCCAGGTGAGTTAACTTGTCGAAGGAATCAAGAAACTTTTCTTAATGTTTATTACAAAACCATGCACTTGTAGGAGATCCAGAGTCTGAATCATGTCTTTGTGAGCTGCAGCTTGGGGTAGGGCTCTGATCAGGATATTGTCCAGAAAGAGTTGTAGGTGCATACCTTATGACCTGAGTCTGGTCAATGTCACTGCCAACATCTTTATAAAGAACCCAGGGGCTGAGGAGAGACCAGATGGGAGTGTTTTGTACTAGTAATGATCTGCAGTGGCGTATTCATATGGGAATGTGGAGATAAGCATCTGCCAAATCCACTGAAGTCAGGAGGTCTCCTTGAGACAGGAATGACACCGTAGAGGCTAGGGTCTCCATCTAAAATTTAATTTTATTCATCCACTTATTGAACCTTCTGAGGTTGAGGATGGCTCTGACTCCCCTTTTGGTTCCTGGATGATCAAGATGGTGGAGTGGAATCCTGAGAACCTTTCTTTTGAGGGAACTCATTCTATTGCTCCCAAGTCCAAGAGATCAGAGGTCCCATTCCAGATCAGTTCACGCTTTGCAGTTTTGCTGGAGATGGGAGACTGGAAGAAGGGATGGGATGGAGCTTGCAGCTCAAGTGAGTATCCCTGGCTGACCATCTCCCTTGCCCACTTGTCTGTGGTCAATGTGGACCATTCCTCTAAGAAATGGAAGATTCTATCTCCTAGATTCAGATCTGTATGGAAGAACATTCGCTTATTGTCATAATGTGGTTTGCTGGGCTGCAGAACCACCTCGGGTCTTTCCAAGCAAGCCTCAGTTCCAAAACTTTCCATTGGTATATCTGCTGTCCTTTCTCTGTTACTTTTATGAGGAAGATGGAGAAAAGGAGTGTCTCTGCCTGAAAACAGGTTTGTACTCCCTTCTGACAGCAGTCTGTGGAGTGGAAAGGGACAGCTTAGATTTTTGCAGCATTTTCTGCTGCCATTTTACCTTATTTTTCTCCTCAGAGGAGAGATCCTGTGAACTGAGATAAGCACAGAACTTTTTTGGAGTCCATTGTTTGCCCTATTTTGGAAGGCATCTACCTTCCAGGGTTGTAGCCATATGTACCTCGTGGCTGGTGAACTGGATGCTTTGGCTCTGGCAGAAAATCTCATTGCATCCATTGAGGCATCAGCCACGAATGCTGTTTCTAGGGAAAGTTTCTTAAGTACGGCACTGGAGCCAGGGTGGTTACTGTCTTTCAGGGCCCTAGTGTCCTCCAGCAAGGACCCTGTAGCTCTTGTAAAGCATGTCACAGCGAGGGATGCTCTGGGGGTAGATGAGGAAGCTTTGAAATTCTTTCTGAGGGGAGCTTCCACTTTCCTGTCTGTTGGGTATTTATGGAAGAATTCCCCTTTTGAAGGGATATCTGTATCCTCAGCTAAGGTTTGCCACTGCAGCATCAACCTTTGGGACTTCAGTAATAGCATTTTTTGGTTCTTGCAGCTTGTGGAGTCAAAGGTCCTGTTACTGAATATACCTTCGTCAGTTTTCTCCAATTCCTCTCTGATCACATCCTCAAAGAAAGGAGGACAGCAGGGGAATCATTGCCTTGTGGAAGGATTTTTAGGGAACCTATTTGCTTTGAGGCTGAGGTCATGTCTATACTACAAACTTAATCTGACTCAAGTTACTTCTTTCCTGACTGGCGGCTTACCACTGGCAATGTTGAAATGCCAATAGTGATCGTGGGCGACCCAACCTATTCCTTGCTCCCCCTTGCTTATGAAAGCTGTACACCAGCCACCTCGACAGCACCAAACGCTTCAACTACTGGCTTAGCAGGTGCAGAATGGCAGCTGAATATGCCTTTGGTTATTTGAAGGGGTGCTGTTGTTTACTCACAAGATTGGACCTCAGTGAGAAAAATATCCCAATGGCTACTGCTGCCTGCTGTGACCTGCATAATTTCTGAAAAGCAAAGGAGAAAGTTTCAGCCAAGGCAGAGGGTGAAGGTGGAGTAGCTGTCTGCTGAATTTGAACAGCCAGATACAAAGCTATTAAGAGCTCAACACTGAGCTATCAGGCTCAGGGATGCTTTGAAAGACCATTTTAATAGTGTGACAGAGAAGCGTGTTTGTGTTGTTGTATCCTCTACCAGGCCCTGCTCTTTTGCAGCCTGGTATGAATTGTGTGGTGATTGCTGTATATGTAGGAACATAACATTGTTAATGCACCTGTTAATTTTGCTCATGAATATTATGAGTTGTGTGACACTGTGCAGTATCGGGTAACTGGGCACTGTGAAAACTGCTAAGCACAAGCCAGCATATATTGTGAACTAATAAAAATGAATTTATGTTCCAATTAATAGAATTTTACTCTTTAACAAAATCTATGCAAAAATACCCCTGGGCAATTTTAAAAACAAATTAAATTTTATTAAAGCTTAATAAATTAAGAGAACAGAACTTACAAAGGGGAATAAACATTCATGACCATTTCAGTTACACATACAGGAACTGTGGCTTTCACAGGTCAGTGTATGTGAAGCTGTTACTATCTTTAATGCCCCCCCAGGGTGGAGTGGTAAGGGTAGTACAGCAACCACTGATGCCATATGGAATGTTGGAGTGGGGAGGGTGTTTAGGGAGGTCCTGATATTGATTCTCAGTAGGCTGCAGAGGCAGGTGAGCACAGGATTGTTGAACCTGAAGGTCTACCAAAGTCTGCAGCCTCTTCGTTTGCTGTCTGAGAAGCCCCATTATGTCCTGGTGCATCTCCCTATCCTTTTCCTGCACCTTTCCCCTCTCTACTCTGTCCTTCTCCACTCTGTCTGCAGTGGTCATCCTCCAGACCCTGTGCTCACTGTGTGATGCAGCACTGGCTTGCGGGATCTACTGGAACATGTCACGCCTCTGTCCATTTTGTTTGTTTTTATAGTTCTTCTGTAGTTAGTAGTAGTAGTAGTAGTAGTTTTATAATTAGTTTAGAGTGTGTTGGGGGTCCTCCCTGGAGCCATGGTATGCCGCGGTCCTCATGGCACCAAAAAGTGTGAGGTCTGCGCCAAGCACATGCCAAAAAGTGACCCACACCCCTCATGTTTAAGCTGTCTAGGTGAGGGTCGCCAAAAGGACCGTTGCAGAATCTGTCGTGAGTTTCACTCCAGAGCTTTGAAAGAGAAGTAGCAGCGGCTCAAAGTTCTGCTTATGGAGGCAGCTCTGTGCCCCCATTCGGACCTGGGTTCAGGGGATCTCGTGCCCAGCACCTCCTTTTTGGTGCAGAGTGCCCCGGTGCCATCATCCCAGGAACCGGTGCCAAGAAAGGACTCTGTGTGAGACACTTGGCACCGTCATGGCTCCTTCCGAGTCCATTTGGCGGGTAGGCACCAGTCTCAATCACCAGAGCCTCAGAAGAAAAAAAAGCTGGAGAGGGATCGTTCTTCTCCAGACAAGTCTAAAGGGCCAACAACTGTGAGACCCCATATCAGACATGACCAAAACTTTATGGCAGATCCCATCCTCGTTGCCCCCCAGAGCTAAAGCACAATGAAGGGCGCTATTTTATGCCATCTAGGGGCTACGAGCATCTGTACTCGTACCCACCACCTGATCCCTTGTTGTGGACACTGCCAATCAGTGCTTGCGGCAAGGTTACCAGGGACCCTCCCCTAAGAATTGGGAGGCAAAAAGACTCGACCTTTTTGGGAGGCAGGTCTACTCTACAGGTGGGTTGGAGTTCAAATCAGCAGGCCATTGTCAGCAGGTACTGCTATAATACATGCGGGGCAATGGCAAAATTTGCAGAGCTGCTGCTGCAAGACTCCCGTGCCGAATTCTCAGCCTTCATCGACAATGGTAAGCTCATTTTCCGAGCTTCCCTGCAGGCGGCGCTGGACGGAGCTGATGTGGCCACGGGGGTGATGGCAACAGGGGTGGCCATGAGAAGAGGCACCTGGCTCCAGGTCTCTGGCCTTCCTTACAAGATGCAACAGATAATAGAGGGCCTTACCTTTGAGGGTGTGACTCCGTTTTCCGAAAAGACGGATAAAAGGCTTCACAGTCTGAAGGACTCCAGAGCCACCCTCAAATCCTTGGGCCTTCACACCCTCGGCATGCAGCGGAGACACTTCAGGCAGCAACCTCTGCCACGGTTCTTCCAACAACAGAACCAACAGGACGGTTCAAGGAGGAGGAATAGGAGTGGCAGAAAAAGGCTGCACTTGTCCTCAGACCAGGGCTCTGGCCAATCCAAGCCACCTTCAGGCCCTAAACA
Source organism: Natator depressus (assembly GCF_965152275.1). Taxonomy (NCBI): domain Eukaryota; kingdom Metazoa; phylum Chordata; order Testudines; family Cheloniidae; genus Natator; species Natator depressus. Next base: position 248,134,326 of record NC_134234.1, read on the forward strand.
GGCCTTTTGAAGGGGCAGTCAAGGATGGTGTACCAGTGCAAGGACTGGATCCAACCTACCTTACCTGTTTGTCCCAACTATCCCCTTTCTGCCCTGTGGTCCTGCATCACATTACCATGCAGAGAACCCAATGGTCCAGAGAGGGGATACTGCATCCAATTCTGTGCCCTCCAACCCTTCCACCCCCCTTCCCTGTCCCTCTTCTGGGATCACTCTCACGAGCATCTCCTTGTACAGGAGGTGCACTCGCTCCTATTGCTGGGGGCAGTGGAAGTTGTTCCTCAAGAGCAGAAGGGCAAGGGCTTCTATTCACAGTATTTTCTAATACCGAAAGCCAAGGATGGGCTCAGGCCCATCCTAGACCTGTGGGAGCTCAACAGATTCATAAAGGAAACTCAAGTTCTGCATTGTCTCCTTGGCCTCCATCATCCCTTCCTTGGATCCAGGGGACTGGTATGCCACCCTCAATTTGAAGGACGTGTATTTTTGTATTGCAATCATTCTGTCCCACAGAAGATACCTCAGGTTTGTGGTGAACAACAACCACTGTCAGTTCACAGTCCTCCTGTTTGGCCTGTCAGCGGCACCTCGGGTGTTTACCAAGTGCATGGCAGTTGTGGCTGCGTTCCTGCGCAGTCAGGAACAGGTGTTTCCATACCTTGACGACTGTCTCCTCAAGGGTCACTCCAGATCTCAAGTGGAGGCACAAGTCAACGTCATAAGAACGATGTTTGACAAACTGGGCCTTCTCCTCAATGTGGGGAAATTAACTCTGTCCCTGGTTCAGTGGATAGAGTTCATAGGGGTGATACTAGACTCCACACAGGCATATCTCCCAGAAGTGAGGTTTCTGGCCCTGGGCAACATCTTTCGAAGTCTCAGTTTCCCATCACCACAGCAAGGAATTGCCTGAAACTTCTAGGACACATTGTCTCTTGTACATACGTGGTGCAACATGTCAGGCTCAGACTCCAGCTGCTCCAGTCGTGGCTAGCCTTGGTGTATCGGGCGGCTTGGGACAGTTTGGACAGGGTCGTGACTCTACCTCACCAGGTCGTCAACTCTCTCCAGTGGTGGCTCGACCTGCAGGTAGTCGGTCCAGGGGTCCCCTTCACCGGTCCTCAGTCATCCCACTGGGACACATCTTTCCTGGAAATATCTGTGGAAGCTCCAGTCATCATGCTGCTCCTCCCGGACTTAGTAACTGAGGATCACGGCCGTCTCCAGCACCCAAACCTTGAGTCGTTGCACCTCACGGCGTGGAAGCTCTGTGGCTGAACCCCATGGAACTCTCCTGCTTGGACTCGGTTAGATAAGTCCTCCTTGGCAGTAGGAAACCCTCCACCAGGGCTACCTACCTTGCCAAGTGGAAGAGATTCTCAATCTGGTCGGCGCAGCATCATTCATCCTTGACGCTCGCCTCTATACCACTCATACTGGATTACCTTTTCCACCTCAAGCAGCAGGGACTGTGCATGTCACCAGTAAGGGTTCACTTGGCCGCAATCTCTGCCTTCCATCTAGGTGCAGAGGGCCGGTCAGTCTTTGCCAGCCTTGTGGCCAGCTGTTTCCTGAAGGGTCTCGACAGGCTATATCCGCATGTCTGACAGCCGGTCCCTACCTGGGACCTCCATGTGGTCCTTTCCAGAGTGACGGGGCTGCCCTTCGAACCACTGGCGACATGTTCCCTTCTCTATCTCTTGTACAAGGTGGCGTTTTTGTTCGCGATAACCTCAGCAAGGAGGGTGTCTGAGCTCAAGGCCCTAACATCGGAGCCTCCTTATACCGTGTTCTTTAAGGACAAGGTTCAGCTCAGGCCACATCCAGCTTTCCTCTCGAAGGTTGTTTCCCAATTTCACATCAACCAGGACATCTTCCTCCATGTGTTCTATCCTAAGCCACATTCAAGCGACAGGGAGCAGAGGCTTCACTCATTGGATGTCTGCAGAGCGCTAGCCTTCTACATCGACAGAATGAAACTGTTCTGAAAGTCCATTCAACTGTTTGTGGCTGTGGCAGACAGGATGAAAGGTCTTCCAGTCTCCTCCCCAACAAATTTCGTCATGGATCACATCCTGTGTCCTGGAGTGCTACACCCTGGTAGGAGTACCTGCCCCTCTGCTCATGGCGCACTCCACCAGGGTGCAGGCTTCTTCAACAGCATTTCTGCAACAAGTTCCCACCCAGGAAGCATGCAGAGCGGCAACGTGGTCCTCCATACATACTTTCACTGCACATTATGTGATTACCCAGCAGGCCAGAGACTGTGGCCTTCAGTAGAGCAATGCTCCAATCAGTGCATAACTCTGACCCCGCCTCCAGAATTTAGGCTTGGGAATTACCTGATTTGGAATGGACATGAACAAGCACTTGAACAACACATCTCGAAGAACAGTTACCAGAAGGTGAGGAACCGTTTTTTCTTCATGTCCATTCCAATGCCCGCTCTCCTACCCCTCTGTCAGAGTAGCAGGCAAGAAGGAACTGAGGGGATGGTGGGTCAACAGGACTCTATATTGAGCACAATGAAGGAGTGACTCCAAGGGGGCACCCAAGCTGACCCAATGGATGTTGCTATGGGAAAAATCTTCCGGCTGCCGTGCATGTGCACGCGTACACACCTGATTGGAATGGACATGAACAACACATCTCGAAGAACAACAGTTATGAGAAGGGGAATAACTGTTTTTTCATTGGTTTCAGAGTAACAGCCGTGTTAGTCTGTATTCGTAAAAAGGAAAAAAGAAAAGGAGTACTTGTGGCACCTTAGAGACTAACCAGTTTATTTGAGCATGAGCTTTCGTGAGCTACAGCTCACTTCATCGGATGCATAGCATATTGTGGAAACTGCAGATATGCTATGCATCCGATGAAGTGAGCTGTAGCTCACGAAAGCTCATGCTCAAATAAACTGGTTAGTCTCTAAGGTGCCACAAGTACTCCTTTTCTTTTTTGTTTTTTCATTGTTAGCACATTTAGCCCACAACAACTGTAGTGAATTTCCAGTAGTTTGGCTTATTTCGCTTCTTAATATAACTGGAGACAACCTTTCCTATATGAGGTACTCTTTTCTTCCAACTAGGAACCTAACACTAATTTGAGTTTTTAAAAAAAATTGTGGCTAAAGGACTCTACCAAACCTTGTCAAGTTTGAAGTTCATTATAATTTTACTGTGTATGGAAATTCTTCCAAGGAAAAAGCTCTACAAAGCAGAGAATTTCAATCTACCTTTCTCATGTGACTTGATTATGTCTATATAAAATGACTTGACAGCAATGCATGAAGCTGGATATTATTCTTAGTTGTTTAGTTCTCCAAGAGCTGTTGCTAGTGAGAATTGTTTTGCCTGTTTATGATTCCAGTACAAATAAAGAGAGACTTGGAAAGCTATCAACAGGAAGCTATCAAGATTTTCTGTGTATCCAATACACTTGTGCAGAGAAACTCAACATTTGACTAAGGAAAAGCTATCTGTCTGAGATACTCGTCTCATCTACTACACCAAACAAAATTAGTTTGTTTTTAATGGAGAATTATGAGGAACATCTTTGCTCAGTGATTTCAACCTCTGAGGAGCACTATGCACTTTTTTCTTGTTTTTTAACGCAATAGAAATTCTGCAGTAAGAATAATTCTAGCTTTTTTTTGCTATCCATTAATTTCTATTAGAATCTGATAAACCCTACTTACGCGGGAGAACAGCAGTATTTGTGATTCCAGGAGCCACCTAAACCGCTTTCCTAGGGCCAAATCCTGTGAGTCTCAAGGCACCCTCAAATCCCAGTGATGTGGTGATTTAAGACTGAATGCTCTCAAAACAATAGTGAATAAACCCGGGATAGTCAAAGGCTGGTATGGTGTATTGGTAATGATTTTGATGGATTTGGGACAAGAGAAACTTGCTATTACCTGAGAGATAGCCAGCACATTTTTCATGGTTGAATAAAGTGATATTTTGGTTTGGTCAAGGCAAATGACATTTTGCCACTCTTTCTTTCCTTTTAAATCTCTTTCAACCTCCCCTTCCCCACAAAGGGTGAGGAAAAGATTCTCTTTCCCCCTTCCCCCTCCCTCCCCTTCTCCAAAGGCTATCTTGATTGGTTGGCCAGAAAATAAAAACATGTGTTTGTTGTTACTGATGTCGTCTTTTTTTTTAAAAAAAAATTCTATTATGCTATTCCAGTGTATAAAAACCCACCCTGAGCATTTTTACTAAGTGTTGGCAGTTCTGTCTGTATGCAGAGGCTGGAGGGAGATCTGGAGTAGATTATCAGATGTAACTTTTTAGAAATAAATAGAAGGGCATACATTAGTAACAATTAATACAAGGGAAAATATGGGTTTCTCAGTGGCATATCATAAACTAAATAAAGTGCATTTTTTTAAAAGGTACAAGAAGACCAAGTCAAAGCATATGCTTACCTGGCCCTTAGGGCCCCACATATGCCTTCGGCATACCACAAAATGAGGCATCCAAGCCCATTGTCCTGACCCCCTTTTGGGAGTGGCAATGGCAGGGGACCCCTCTCCTCTTCTAGCAAGGCAGGGGAAACTGTATGATCTCCCTTTCCTCCACACAGGAGCACACTCTCATCTCTGTGGGCAGCAGATCTACCCTGTAGTACAGCTGTTAGGGTATATCTGCTTCAATGGATCTTGGGACTTAATATCACATTGAGATGAAAAGGGCAGTTCAAACCTCTAAGCACTATTGTTTCATGCTGTCTGCAGACTCAAGCACTCACCACTGTGTCAAATATACTCAGGTGTCATTTTCAAACCTCTCTTTGCAACAGTGAGGGGTAAAGTCTTTAAGAAATAAATAAAGTGTAAACCAAGATTGGTGTAATCAAATGACCCGAGAAGCTGTTGAGCTCTTGTAGTACCTCTGCTTTAATTCAGCTCGGGGCTCTTGCTGGTATTCTGCCTTCAGCATACTTTAACCTATTTTTTTTTTTGGTGCACTCTGAATATACCATAATTATTGCTAGTAAATACCCATTCCCTGACCAGCTGGCACATTTAGATGCTTCAGGAAACTCTTAAAGCTTGATTCAACATGACTTGCATCTTGTGTAGTCATATAAACTTGTGTAAAATGGGTGTGAAACAGTAGCACCAGTGTGAGAAAGTGGACAATTATTTTATTTAGGGTTTTGCATACGGCACAGTTGGAAATGACTTACACAGGGTATAATGCAGAGGAGAACTAGACCTTGAGACCAAGAGCCGAGACCCAAAGTAGTATATAGACAAATGGCTTTTTGTCAGGCCTCTAGTGTTGAAGTCCTAACGTGTCCAAGCTTGAAACGATCTCAGTGGACATCCCCCATGACATTTGAATCGCTATGTTCTTATAAGCTTTCACAGCTGACTTGCCTCACTGAGGCCTGTGAAAGTAAAAAAAAAAAAAAAGAAAAAAAAAGAAACCCTTGTGGTTTCTTTGACTACTTTGATGTTCTATATACTGGTTCTGTCATGCAGATGAAATATCTTAGTCAGCTCTACACAAATTGTAACTCATCCACATTATCATGAAGAACATGGGAAAGATCTGTAATATTTTTGTGACTATTATGTGACCGTCTGGATGGTTGATCGTTATTGTGTTGCTTTCTAAGAATACATGATGGTTATTTCTGTCTTAGGTGGTTTTGCACATCTTCAGGAATCAAAGTTAGTGGTGTTAGATAACCTAATAACCAATGTTTGACCCAGATGAATGTCAAGGCCTTTAATGTTTTGTCCCTGCCCAAATGAGGCACAACATCTCCTAGCTTCAAAGAGGGGAAGAGTCCTCCAGGCTGGAAACCTTAAACCAGTGATACTTAGATGAGGCTTGGAAGCCGCAAGTGGTTCTTTAATGTGCCTCCTTTGTCTCTTTGCAGCACATGATATTAAAACACTGTGATTTAATTATTAACCGCTGTAAGTTATTAACCAGTCAGGATGCTTTTTCTATGTTGTTCACCAACTGTAGAATACTTGGTGAGTCATTTTGCTGTGAGAATAATACAGTAAAAGCTTTTTTCATCTGGCATTTTGGGGGAGTGTGGGGTGCCAGTAAGTGAAAAATTCCAGTTAACTAAGAGGGAGGGAGTTTGGGTACAGGAGGGCGGGCAGGGGAGGGGGTGCAGGGCGCGGGCTTTGGAAGGGAGTTTGGGTGTGAGAGGGGGCTTAAGGCAGGGGGTTGGAGGGCGGGTGGGGTCTCAGGATGCCAGATCCAGGGGGCGCTCACCTCAGGTGGCTCCCTGCAAGCGGTACCTGGTCCCTGCAACTCCTAGGCAGAGGTGTGGCATGTGGCTCTGTGCGCTGCCACTGCCCCGAGAACTGGCTCCACAGCTCCCATTGGCCAGGAACCAATTTCAATTGATTTCAGTTACAACAGAGAATACAAAGTGTACAGTGCTCACTTTATAGTATATTTTTGAGTACAAATATTTGCACTGTAAAAATGATAAATAGTATTTTTCAGTTCACCTCATACAAGTACTGTAGTGCAATCTCTTTATCATGAAAGTATAAGTTACAAATGTAGATTTTTATTGTTTTTACATAACTGCACTCAAAACCAAAACAATATAAAACTTTAGAGCCTACAAGGCCACTCAATCCTACTTCTACAATCCTTACTACTTGTTCAGCCAATTGCTAAGACAAACAGGTTTGTTTACATTTACGGGAGATACTGCTGCCTGCTTCTTATTTACAATGTCAACTGAACATGAGAACAGGCATTTGCATGGCACTTTTGTAGCCAGCATTGCAAGGTATTTACGTGCTAGACATGCTAAACATTCGTATGCCCCTTCATGCTTTGGTCACCATTCCAGAGGACATGCTTCTATGTGATGATGCTTGTTTAAAAAAAAAAAATGCATTAATTAAATTTGTGACTGAACTCCTTGGGGGAGAATTGTATGTCCCCCGCTCTGTTTTACCCACATTCTGCCATATATTTCATGTTATAGCAGTCTTGAATGATGACCCAGTGTTCGTTTAAAGAACACTTTCACTACAGATTTGACAAAAAGCAAAAAGGTACCAATGTGAGATTTCCAACGATAGCTATAGCACTCAACCCAAGGTTTAAAAATCTGAAGTGTCTTCAAAAATCTGAGAGGGATGAGGTGTGGAGCATGCTTTCAGAAGTCTTAAAAGAGCAACACTCCAATGTGGAAACTACAGAACCCGAACCATCAAAAAAGAAAATCAACCTTCTGCAGGTGGCATCTGACTCAGATGATGAAAGTGAACATGTGTTGGTCTGCGCTGGTTTGGATCGTTATCGAGCAGAACCATTAGCATGGACGTGTGTCCTTTGGAATGGTGGTTGAAGCATGAAGGGACATATGAATCTTTAATGCATCTGGCACGTAAATATCTTGCAACGCCGGGTACAACAGTGCCATGTGAACACCTTCTCACTTTCAGGTGACATTGTAAACAAGAAACGGACAGCATTATCTCCTGCAAATATACACAAACTTGTTTGTCTGAGTGACTGACTAAACAAGAATCAGGACTGAGTGGACTTTACATTGTTTTAGTTTTGAATACAGTGTTGTTGTTTTTTTGTTTGTTTGTTTTTACATAATTCTACATTTGTAAGTTCAACTTCAATGATAGAGATTGTATTACAGTACTTGTATAAGCAGAATTGAAAAATACTGGTTTCAGAGTAACAGCCGTGTTTGTCTGTATTCGCAAAAAGAAAAGGAGTACTTGTGGCACCTTAGAGACTAACCAATTTATTTGAGCATAAGCTTTCGTGAGCTACAGTTCACTTCATCGGATGCATACTGTGGAAAGTATAGAAGATCTTTTTATACACACAAAGCATGAAAAAATGGGTGTTTACCACTACAAAAGGTTTTCTCTCCTCCCACCCCACTCTCCTGCTGGGAATAGCTTATCTAAAGTGATCACTCTCCTTACAATGTGTATGATAATCAAGTTGGGCCATTTCCAGCACAAATCCAGGGTTTAACAAGAACGTCTGAGGAGGGGGGGGTGTATGCAGGACCCACCTGTGGAAGTGAAGAAGCAGATTGGTAGAGCCAGAAGAGTTCCCAGAAGTCACCTACTACAGGACAGGCCTAACAAAGAAAATAACAGAATGCCACTAGCCGTCACCTTCAGCCCCCAACTAAAACCCCTCCAACGCATTATTAAGGATCTACAACCTATCCTGAAGGATGACCCAACACTCTCACAAATCTTGGGAGACAGGCCAGTCCTTGCCTACAGACAGCCCCCCAACCTGAAGCAAATACTCACCAGCAACCACATACCACACAACAGAACCACTAACCCAGGAACCTATCCTTGCAACAAAGCCCGTTGCCAACTGTGCCCACATATCTATTCAGGGGACACCATCACAGGGCCTAATAACATCAGCCACACTATCAGAGGCTCGTTCACCTGCACATCCACCAATGTGATATATGCCATCATGTGCCAGCAATGCCCCTCTGCCATGTACATTGGTCAAACTGGACAGTCTCTACGTAAAAGAATAAATGGACACAAATCAGATGTCAAGAATTATAACATTCATAAACCAGTTGGAGAACACTTCAATCTCTCTGGTCTCGCGATTACAGACATGAAAGTTGCGATATTACAACAAAAAAACTTCAAATCCAGACTCCAGGGAGAGACTGTTGAATTGGAATTGATTTGCAAATTGGATACAATTAACTTAGGCTTGAATAGAGACTGGGAGTGGCTAAGTCATTATGCAAGGTAACCTATTTCCCCTTGTTTTTTCCTCCCCCCCCTCCCCCGACGTTCTTGTTAAACCCTGGATTTGTGCTGGAAATGGCCCACCTTGATTATCATACACATTGTAAGGAGAGTGATCACTTTAGATAAGCTATTACCAGCAGGAGAGTGGGGTGGGGGGAGAGAAAACCTTTTGTAGTGGTAAACACCCATTTTTTTTTTCATGCTTTGTGTGTATAAAAAGATCTTTCCACAGTATGCATCCGATGAAGTGAGCTGTAGCTCATGAAAGCTTTATGCTCAAATAAATTGGTTAGTCTCTAAGGTGCCACAAGTACTCCTTTTCTTTTTGAAAAATACTATTTCTTACAAATATTTGTAATCAAAAATACATATAAAGTGAGCACTGTACATTTTGTGTTGTGTTGTAATTGAAATCAATATATTAGAAAATGTAGAAAACATCCAAAAATATTTACATAAATGGTATTCTATTATTGTTTACAATGCAATTAATCGCAATTAATTTTTTTAATTGCATGACAGCCCTAATTGTATATTATCAGTAGAGTTGTTGGATATTGTCATTATAAAGTAATTATCTCCCTTATTGATACCTGTCAGCCACTTTGAAGTCCGCTGAATTCTACAGCTAGAACTCAGAACAAAATTTGGTCCGCAGTATCTATATTATTGGTGATAAATGGTCCAGAAAGAACAAAGCTTGATATTTTTTTCAAATCCCAGATTGATTTAGTAGTGCTGGTAGCTGGGGAAACCATATTTTTGTATATAAACTGAGCAAGTTTGGTCTGGAGTCCTTGACTCATTGACTATGGAGATTCAGCCCATAATGTAACTTTTATTCTCTTTTTTATTGTTGAACCATACTTTCTGATTGATCTGTACTAATCAGTTGGGTTTCTGGCTTTGGAAGCTTAGGGGTGGAAATCAATTGTCTCTAAAAATACAACAGAGGTAGATATGATAGTGTTCTTTGGTATTGTAAAATTCTGACAATTCAGGCTGTGCAGATGCTTTTAATGCACTTGGGACTTGGACAGTATACCTGTGAAAATCATATGGCCTGCCTTTTGCACTCTGTATGGGAATTATTTGGTTTTGTGAGGGAGTTGAAAATTTCAAATTTTCATCTAACAAGAAAGGGATAGAATAATATTGAGTGTTTTACAGTTAGACCAATTTTTAGTATATTTGACTCAAATTTTATAATGGACTATAGCTATTTGTCTCTCTCTTTGGGGTGTGTGTGCTTTTTTGAGATTTCATTTTTTCTACTCTTTTATGTAGTTTGTTTTGATGGGGAGCCTTATCCTAATGAAAGTTGCTTGTTGACACTTCAAAGGAAATAGTGGGCTTATCTTGTTCATAGCCTGTGTAAGGGATGATTTGGCTCTAGGCAAATACTCGCTATTATAGCAGCTCAAAATGGTAAATAGATGCTGCCAAATGTCAGGGCAAAAGAAAAATCTCCTACAGAGAGGCTTAGGCTGATGGGTTTTAAAAGGCTTAAATATGCAGCTTTCTAAAAGAGACCAGTCAAAAAAAAATAAACAAATATTCATTTTAGAATGCCTCAATTTACTGTTAAATAAAATTTTTCCAGAACTAGTTTATATATATTACAAAATATCATAAACACTTTATTTCACATTGGTTGTGTTGTAAGAATATTTTAGGACTAGATGACCTCCTGAGGTCCCTTCCAACCCTGATATTCTATGAACTAACTTTCCTGGTAGTTTAGGTAAATTTTGATTAATTTTACCTTTTAAGTTAAAACTGAGAGGGTGGGAGGGAGGTGGAAATAATGATACCCCAGACTTTTTATTTTACCAATAATAAAGAAGTTTAAAATAATTTTCTAAACAAACATTAAAAATTAAAAGTAATGTCAATTCACCTGTCATAGATGAAGCAACCCTTAATCAGGTCCCAGTTTGCTTGTACCTACAAAGATGATGTGATGACTGAGAAGAAGGATCAGCACTTCTTCAGTAGGAGCCAAATCCCGACTTGCATACATCCAGCACCAAAACAAATGCTTGCTCTCTGTTTAGAAGCTGAGACTTTTGCAGGTAAACTGAATTATGTTTTAGTGAATGAGAAAATTTTATTCCTGATTTTTCAGGTCTTATACCTGTTGATTTTTATCAAACTACTACATCAATCTTTATTAAAAGTCAAACAAATGTAAAGGATTTTTTCAAGAAAAAACAAAACTGAGGGTTTAATAGCTTTGCACAAGTTACAATCGGTAAAAACTGATCTAGAATATTTTTTAGTCTATGCTATGTGAGATAAGTGCTTTGAAATTAGCAGAATAGATTGTAAATGATTTCTTTTTTATTGCCATCATAATCTCCAAATAAATTTTAACCAAACAGTAAGGTTTCTTTTTACCTATTTTACAGAGATGACCTAACGCTTGCGGGAAATTTATATATTGAATGGGAAAATTATGGCTAGTTGTTAATTTTACTTTTAAACAATAACACATTACAAGATGTGTATTATATAAATCACTGTTAGGACATAAATGTATTAATCCTTTGCAACATTTTGACCTTTGTATATAAACTTATTTCCTGAAGTTGTTGATGGTTACATTTATACATGTGTAATGTCATTTTAAAATTTAATGGTGAAGTGGCTATGTTTAGGTTTGTTTATAGTTGTTGGCTAGTTGATGGCCAGTCAAATTATTTTTATTCATTTTATTTAAAAAAGCACCCTCTTGCTAAAAATACATGACCTTTTATGCCATTTAAATCCGAGGAATATCCTGGCTAACTACTTTAGGAGTAATAACTTTTTTTCCTTCCCAAAATATTTTATTCTCTTGCACGATAGAAGGTGTAAAGTCACCTCCTGAAAGACCAGCACTTGGAACCAGTTCTGGAAATGTTCATTGGAATGGAAGTAAAAGTGAAAAAGCAAAAAGTTGTCCGCCAAGAAACAAGAGCTCAAAGAGGAAACACATGGATCTGAATAGTGAGAAAGTCATCTGCAATAATGAAAATGAGCCACCTCAGTACACCAATATTAAGAGACCCAAGATATCAAACATACTACAGGAGAAATTGGACAGCAAACTAGATGGAGCAGCAAAAAGCAACAAGGCTAAAGCCAAGAATAAATTGATTGCTGGTCAGAAAAAGTTAACTGACTTTTTTAGACTATGAATCTTTTATTTTTATTTTGATGTGTATATAGTAAATTTACTATTCCATAATAAACATTGTACATCTTGAAAGAACAAGATAACCGGTGCATTAACACATTTTGGCTTCACAGTGTCCAAATATATTATGTTAAAGTAGGTTACACATATTATTCATTAGACAAATATAGTGACAAGTCTTGATTGTACAGAATTCTCAATTTCAGTAACAATACATCATAACTATTACAACTAGGTCATCTAGTGAAAATGTCAATCATGTTTCCCTCTGCTTTGAAATACAGATAGAAGTATTTAGATGTAAATATATAGCAATACCAAAAACACTGTAACTTCAAGTTTCATTAAATTGGCAACCAATACTTCTTCAGAGAAGAGGCCAACAGTTTTCAAACTTGCCAACAAGGTCGATAGACTCTTCCCAACATACACCTGAGCACTGAAGAAAAAATTTTTTTACTCTTTTTATATTCTAAGTTGAAATATTTTTTCTGTGGAAAAATACACATATACTTACTGTCAAAATCTCTCCTTCCTATAGGAAATTTAGCTGAGTTTTCTACATCCCCGGTCTCTCTCCTTTTCTGTATTGATTCAATATTCTGAATTTCAGTGTCAGCTGGAAAAGCCATAGATCCTTTCAATGCAAGATAAGGTAGCTGTTTTATACCTAGGTTCAGTGGCAAACCATGGCTTATGAAATTGTGTTTGGAACCTATATTCTGAAGTAAGAAAAAAAGATTTAAATTTTAAAGACACAATGTTAACATTATGTTTAGTTCTTTTTTTGTTTTTTTTTTTCTTTTTCCCCATTCAGAACAAAGGCATTGTAACAGACAGTCATTTAAAAGATGTACAATGCCACACATTGGAACTTTGTCTAAGCCACCTTAAAATCAAAGTGCACGTCAAAATAATGTGGATGATCAGCTTAATTTCAGTTTAGTTATTCAGTGGGACTGAAACCATCTTGGTATGTGTGGCTAGTCCTGTTGACATTCTAAGATATATTTTTAGTACAGAATGGGCAAAATTTTCAAACAATGATATCTAAATAAAAGTAGACTGATATTTTCTTACAGATTATGACCACCTGGAATCCTGATGAAAATCAGGTAATTTGTTTAGTTTCCCAAACTCAGATTTAGGTGACTAACATTAGATACTTATATTTGAAAACTTAGTATTCAGTAATTGCATGATCTTGTAACTGAAACCATCCACCACAACATTCTTTTAAATTGTAAATTTTTAACCCTTTTAAAAGGACTATAAATTGAGCTTTTATTCATGTTTGAGTTCAATAAAAAATGGAAACTCACTAAGAATTTTGGGTTTCTGTCTTCCTCTTCATCCAGAAAGCTTCTGTCCTCCATCTTGTAGTGCTCAGGAGTAGGTATAGTCTCTGTCTTCTCTGTTTTACCTTCATTCCAAAGAGCTTTTCCTATATTGAATGCATTTAGTATCATATCATCATCTTCTACCTTTCTAATAGACTTCGAAACTGAAAGTAAAAAACCTTGAGAAAAGAGAGAGAAAATTAGTATTAATATGTAGGATGAAATATGCATTCTTAGTTGTTTAATGTTTGCATAGAAGTTAAGCAGGTTTAAGATATTATTTAAGAAAGGTGTCCTTTGTAAATTAATGTGTTCTCCAATCCTGTCTACCTTTATATATTTTATAGATTGAATAGAAACCACTTCAGTGGCTTATGAGTTCACCCTGTATAAATGACTCATTATAAAGAGGCTAACCTTTTGAATAGCATTTGTAATGCCATATATTGGTTAGAACTACTTAAGTATGGGTATTTTTTACCATGGATTATTAGCTCCTTTGTAGACTTTCAGAACAGTACAGATTAGTAGTTCCTTTTAATGGATCAATTTTAGCAAAATTCACAGGATACCATAATCTCTTTTTAAATCGGGCCTTACTTTTCACTTAAGGCAGTTTTAGAAAACAACTAATTTACACATGTAAGAAGGAGGGTCAGCAAAGTAACTTGTTTTGTTTTAAACCCTGGTCTACTCTATTTTAAAGTGAAATTGATTTTCAAATCTTCTTGGGAAAAGAGTTGAAAAAAACTTTGAAGGTAGCAATGATTTAAAATACTACCATGGTCTTAATACAGGCAAAGCTGAAACCTTTAACTTGTGTCCAGTAAATTGTGTACCTTTTTATCTGAAGATATAGCTGGCAATCCTCACTCATTGCTGATCCATGTATTTGTCAGAGTTTGGAGGCAGTTTCCCATCTGAAAGGATCAGTTGGGAACACCAATAGGTCAGTACCCAGATCATAATTTCAGATGTTCCTCCCTCTCCCACTCCAAATAGAAACTTCAATTTTTGCCTCACAGACTCTTCCAGATTGAATGCTCTATTATCCCCTCCTGTGTTTAGAAACACGATAAAGGTCTATGGAAAGAAATTTCTGTGGAGATTCCTCCACATTTTGCTATTTGAGGGGAAGCATTTGTCCCCCACATGGGGAAAGTGTAAGGGGCCTGCCCAGACCTAGCAGATCCCTAAGGGATCTATTTGATGCCAGGGCCATCTGCACAGTGACCCTGTACCTCTGGTCTAGTTCTAGACTAGTACCTCTGGACTAGTTTATCCACCTTGTGCGGATCTGCGGGTCCTGAACCCAGGCCCGTAGGCCACTGCTGCATTCCCAACACCACTGGATGGCTATAGTAATGACAGGAGAATTGGGAGCCCTAAGGCCCTGCACTCCACCAAACATACCACCCACAGGGACCTGACTGGAGTTGCTCCAGAGTCCCTGATTGGGCTGGTTACACTATCTAAGCTAGAAAAAGAAACAGGAAGTTGTCTGTGTAACAAGGTGGATTCTGGGTGGGTGTTGCTGCTGCAGACCCTCTTGTTCAATACCTGACTTTCGGTCTCATCTCCAGTTCCTGACTTTAACCCTGCCCTGTACCTGGCGTCTGCCCTCAGCCTCGTTCTGGTCACAGAACTCTGTCGGCCTGGTTTTGACTGCTCCAGCTCCGACCTTATGCTACTGACCCTCGGCTTTGGCTTGTGATTCCTGTTTGACCCCCAGCTCTGACTTTTGCCCCAAGGCTCCTGTCTTTGGACTGCCCATTGGCCTATGGTTCCTGAACACTGCACTGAATGGCAGGCTGGCCTGCCTATGTCCAGGTCATTGTGCCAGTCTTCCACAAGCTCTGACACACCCTTACTCCAGTCTTTAAGAGGTATCTGCATACACATGGCACACAGGTAGTCAGAGCAACTTACCAAACCATCAGGAAACTGTCCAAGCAGCTGAGTAAACAAAAAATGAGCACCTCCCACTTCCCAATTTCTCTTTAATATTTACTTCTTTGCTTACTGTTTTAATATGTAACCCCACTTTATATTTAGCTAAAATTCACTTTTGCATCAAACCCTTTTTGTGGTTTCTTTCACTAACTCTTTTTCTCTATCAGCAGGTATCTTCTGATATTTTCCACAGGCAGACTCTCCACCACTGACTGGCACCAAAGAGGGACCTGGTCCAGTGCCTATCTTTATTCCAGCCAATTATAATAAAGGTCATCAGAGGTTCATGAAAACTTACTTCAAAATAGAAGTTTACCAAATGCTTTCAATTCTCAAGCAAACAAAAAAGTTCATGTTTTGGATCCGTTTGAACAAAATAGCAGGCTCCTCTCTTTGCTCTCTTGTGGCCAGCATGAAATCCTAAAGCTATAATCCATCCTTGGATGGCTGAGGGAGGAAGGAAGATAGGCTTTGGCTTGGGTTGAGCCTTTTTAAGAAAATTAAAAAAAAACACTTTTTATCTATGAGTTGGGAAGGGCACTTTCCTTTCCTCGTTGCTGTTACTAAGGACTCTACAGTTGCTACTGTTTAGGGAGGGCGGGGGGAGTCCTATTATCTAAAAATCAGGGCGTATGCTGTCACCAAAATGAATGCCAATTTTTTTTATGGGCTAAAAGACCTAAGACCGCCTCCTTGGATAACTGCTAAAACAAAGCTGTCAGTTGAGGGAAGACCAAAAATACAACCCTTGGCCCCTTTTAAAATTCAGCAGTGTCTGTCTGATAATTGAAGAAAATGGAACATGCTCATTAGGGTCTCCAACTCACATTACAAAAAGCATAATTGCTATACATGGCTGTAGAATCAGGTAAAGTCATAAACTGTGGTCAGTACAGACCATAGAGAGCATACTTAGCTTTTCCAGATTTGGAGTAGCTTCCATGGCTGCAGAGCCTGAGCACAAGGTAGCTTCTGTCATTCTGCAGCCTCACAAATTCAATGGGTGCATCTGTGCCCAATGTATCTAGGTGTTCACAATCTAAATAAAATGCATATTTTTCCTTTTAGGCTTCAAATACTCCACTTTTGGCAGAAAACTAAAATGCTTTAAATTATAACTAAATTCATATTATAAATTGCTGCCTAAAATCTTATCTGTTATCAATTGGCCTTTTCACTTAATATTAACTTAGTTCTTTTTAGTACTGTTTACATCAGTAATTTACCATTATTTTAAGTAACTCCTCCTGCTTTTACATGGAATCGTGTTACTGTGAAATCGGACAATCTAAAATCTGATGTGAAATGCAAAAGTAAATAAATTTGGTCAATGACACTTAATATGGCTGAAACTTATCTTTTATTCTGTTTGCATTCCTATAAAAATAAATATTTAGTATACATTTTGTTTCCGTAAGTTAGTTTTTATTCATTTTTCATTCATTCATTCAGTAAGTTAGTTCTTAATTTCCATTTCTGAGCTTTTGAGCCTATTAAGCACTGTCTGTTTCTGAGCAATAAATAAAACCAGGTATACTTTTTCTGTTTTTTACAGGGTTTTTTTAAGACTTAAGTGAAATGAAAAGCAATAAACAGTATAGTGTGACATACTGTTGAATGAATATTTAAATATTAAAAAATTACTGAATTTTAGAATGTAGTGCCAAAATCCCTGTTCAGTGATCATTCTACATTAGCATACTGTTTTTCAGTTATCCTTCCTTAGCCACTAACATTGGTTTTTGCTCCATATTCAGAGTTAATGGTCTGTTTTTATAGAGTTATGATTTTATTAATCTTGAGCATGCTATAGAAAATTGTTTGCATTTAATATTTTCCTCTTAAGTTATATTTTGTCTCAGTTTTACCAACACTTCTCATCTTTTTTTTTTTTTTTTAATGGCAACAGCTGCCTCTTGTTAGTGCCATCTAGATTCTGCTGTGGCACTATATTCTGGATGAAATTCATCCCTGTGCAAAGAGCCCCACACAAGGCCTATTTTTTCCACAGGACTTGTGCTGTACCGCTGCATGTGGGTGAATTTCACCCTGTGTGTACCTACTCTTAAGTGTAGATCTGGATGTCTTTTGTTCAGCACTGAAGGAAGATAGTAAAATCTGAATAGTATGCAGTGTACTGCATTCGCCTGCACATGTTGCCAATAGAAGCTTCAAAGGGGCATTCAAGTGTTTTCTGCCACTCATTATTCTTAAGAGGAAATTGAAGATCTCAACCAGAGGGTATAAAACTTGGTGTACACGTTTATTTCTGAATGAAAAAGTTGTACAGTAAGAGAGAAACAATTATTGGGTTAGATCACTTATTGAATTTCTTTTAACTGGCTCTTCCTAGGCATGATTACTAAAGGAAAAACTCCATAGTTGGGTAAAAATGGAGGAGGCTTCAACTATAGGAAAGTTTTCTGAGCTTGATGTTTAGTTTATTCTGAGGCAAGCACAGAACAACTATAGCATTATCTTGCTCCTTCCCCTGACACACAGCATGACATCATGACGCAGTTTTGATAGGTGTTATCCTTATTTGTTTTAGAAGATCTCAGAAATTCAAACCATCTTGCTATAAAACTGTACAATCCAGAAAGTTTCCAGGTAGAGTCAAGCCAAAGGGTCTAGTTTGGCTCTATGAGCCAAAACATGAGCTGAACCATTTGAGCTGACTAGCCAAATACAAAAAGAAAATACATAAGTTGAATATATAAATATATATAATGTCACAGTGGCTGACAAGGAATAATGAGAAAAGTATTTAACTATCTTGGCTTTTCCTTGGCTCATCTTTATTTATGGATGAAGAGCTGAATCAGAACCAGATTGTAACTTTCAATAATTTTCCTACCTCTAGTTTCTTGACATTTAAAAGTAGAAATTTGTGGGATTTATTTCTGCAACTATTATAGAGATCTTAGAGAGGATTTTTTTATTTACGCTTCCCTATGCCTTTGCATTAAATTATACTTGCCAGTCTTCCCATCCATCTTCTGGAACAATCCACAAATGTCTCCTTGGAACCTGAGGAGATGACCTCCAAGATCTTGCTAGCAGACAAGCCAATATCATCCAGTACCTCATCTGGCAGACAAGCTACACTGAAAACTGGCACAAAGAAGACTGCAGCGAAAAGCAACCAGGTACCATCACTTCGGCACAAAAGATGACTCCTGTGTCAACAGCATCAAAGCAGGAACTAAGCACCTCTGGTATCGAAGTCTGGCATCAAAAGGGGCTGGTCTGAATGCACAGGCACCAGGTAGAGCTTGGTGTCCTTCTATAATGACAGACCATCCAGAGCCTCTGGAGAGAAATCAATCAGGCCTCATACAGTGTTGAGGGCTTGGGATAAGGAGCAGCCTACAGTGACACAAATCATGAATCTGGTCATGCACCTCTCAGCATCAACAGTGAACACAGAGAATGAGTCGGGGAGAACTGGAACCACCATTGGTCCTGAAACACCTGCCAGTATCTGTGACAGAGGCCCATTAGTACCAGTGGGCAAAGGTTCTTTACAAGCAACTCCTATATCAGACCTGACAAACTCACTCCATCTAATACACTACTTTCCTGGAATTTATCGAGGAAAGGTGGTAGGTGAGGTCTCTACTGAAAGCTTATAATTTAACGATATTCATAACCATTGTGAGATGTGTGTATGGGAAATATTTTAGGAATAATGTAACTACATTGAAAACTGTGCCTTATGGTCCTTGGAATAAAAGTTAGTCATCAGAAAATCATATGTCTCAGTGATGGTCTGTTCAAGTGGGAAGGAGTTGTCACCCTTCCCTAGAACTGCTGATATAATGCAAGGTTCCATTGGCTACCGTTGCCTCATCTCAGAACAGTCAATGGAAAACTATCAAAGACAACTCCAAATAATAAAAACCACTTGGAGGTTAATAGGAACATTATAAGAGGCTGGGGATGACCCTGTCTGTGAATAAAGACAAAAGACTGATTCAGTATATGAGGTCGAGAAAGACACTTTGCATCATTTACTGAGAAGACATATTGTTGAACAGGTGTTTTTCATGAAGGTTTGGAACCTGGTTCCTGTGAAGCTAGCCAGCTCTGCAACCAGCTGAACTCTGAAGGGAAAACCTACTTCATTGGATAGGAAAAAGTAACTATTAATAAGTGTAGGCCCTACTTCGTGTTTTATTATTTTGTTTTGTGTTACAACCATTTATTTCTGTCATTCTTTTGTTTCCAGTGGAACCTCTATTTTTTAAAATAAATATTTTATTATAAGTGCTCATAAGTGCTGTGTGTTGTACAGTAGCAGTGATTTAAGGTAAAACCGGGGTATACTATTCCTTTGAGAGCTGAGGATCTGGGATTTCTGTGAGTAGCCAGTGTCGGGCTAGATACCTAGCACAGGGGAATGCTTCAAGGGGACTTGTCAATCAGCAAGGAGAAGAAAGGGCTGGCATAGCCCTGAGGAGAGTGGTTGAGTGGCTGTTAAGCTGGTGGTGTTAAGGAGCTAATACCCAGCTATCACAGGCAAGAAGTTAGAGGAAGGGGGTAACAAGGTGACACACAGTCCTGGGTACCCCGAGAACCATAGCGGTACCAGGACAGATGCCAGTACCAAGACCCGCTATATGCTGCATCACTGCTTGTGGAGATCCACATCTCTACACCATCACTGGAGCATACATTCTCCCCATATTCAAGTAGAGTACCCTCTCCCAGGAGGTCAGTGGTTGACCCCATGGGAAGGTCTGCTTGCTTCCCCTACAGAGCTGCACCACAACTGGCTCATTGGGGCTGATGCTTGATTAGCCAACCACTCAATGAATCAACCATACTTGTATGGTATGCAACAATGGCCCTAATTATGTTACTGGGGTCCACCATCTTATGCATCAAGAGGTTGGTTTCACACCACAGTTGAGGAAGAAGACAGGATCACTCCAAGGTATCGGGAAGAATTTGTTCCAGTGGCAGAGCAGCACCAGTGCCCCATATTGCCACCAAAGGGCCTTTTGTGATGAATTGGCATCCTTGGCATTAGGACCAGTGCCTGATGATGATCAATCATTTCAGGAGGACCATGTGAAGGCTCCTGACACTCTAAAGATAGAGATCACAGCAATATCAGAGAAATCCCATGAGAGATTTGATTTTTTATAAGCTTCTGGTCCAGCCAGGATCGTGTTTTCCACAAATGAGGAACTGCTGGACCTTGCTAAGGCCTTATGGCAGATGCTGTCCCCAATGACACCTACTGCAAAGTAGGTAGAGAAGAGATATCAAGTACTTCCAGCAGGATTTGAGTACTTACCCCAACCAGGCTTCTTAAGTTATGTCAGCGGTACAAGAGAAATTGAAATTAAGCAAGAATACCCCAAGGTCAAGGAGGACTCCAAATGGCTCAACTTGCATGGGGAAAAAGTCATACTCCTCTGCCTCTCCAGCTGCCTGTGGCTAACTGTCAGAACTTACTGGCTAACTGTGACTTCCTAACTTTGGGCAGGGTGGCAACTTTCCCAGAGAAGCTCTTGCACAACAGCAGGGAGGAACTAAGATATAATTAAGGAAAGGTCACTTTGACCAAGACTACATTACAGGTGGTGACTGATTCCTCCCAGACCATAGCAAGGTCTGTGGCCAATGGGGTGACAATACACAGAGCATTGTGTCTCCAAGCATCAAGTATCTCAAGAGAAGTACAGGCCATGATGAAGGATTTGCCCTTTGAGGGCATGGGGCTATTTAGTGAGCAGGCAGACAGCATTCTATAGTTACTGAATGATTCAAAAGCTGTCCTGTTCTCCCTGGAGATTTACTCCCCAGACCCATACAACAGGCTGTACTGTCCTTAATCCCAGTCAAAACCATGGATGCCATCCTACCACCACAGGCAGCCTAAATATCAAGCCAAGAAATCACCATGATACAAAGGGAGCCAACCCTCCTCGTCCTCCAGAACTCACCTTGCTCCTAAACCACTTCAGTAAATTTGACAGAATAGTCATGAGCCACATCCTATTCAGTCAAGTGAGTGCTACTTTCAGAAGCTGCCTTGCCGTGTTCTATCATGATCTATCATAAAATTGGACAGATGGATGTTTAGAGATCATTGCGCATGGCTACCCCATCCAACTCCCCTTTTTACCCCCTACCCACATCATTTCCCTGTCTCTCTTCAGGGACCCTTCTCATCAGAGCCTAGTACAGTCAAGTGCCCTTGTTGTTTCATCTTGTTGATTCTGAAGAAGAAAGGGGATCTTCATTCTTTCCTTGACATGAGGAGACTCAACAAATACATAAGCCATCTCAGGTTCAGGATGGTAACGCTTGCCTCCATCATCCCATCTCTTCAAGCTCAAGACTACTTTGTTGCTTTCAACTTGCAAGATGCATACTTCCATATAGCTATCCATCTGGCCCACAAGAAGTACCTACGAGTCACAGTGGGGTCCAAGCATTACTACTACCGGGTTTTGCCCCTTGAACTTTCCATGGCACCAAGAGTCTTCAAGAAATGCCTAGCAGTGGCAGCACATTTAAGGAGACTGTGGCAGGGCCCCCCTTGGTCCTGCCTCTGCTCCATTCCAAAAACCACTCAGAGACCTTCTGGCTCAGCAATCACTGGTGCAGTTTATTTACAGCATGCAATCCCACCACCTTCTCACCATATACTTCTTGGGGGTTTCAGCCTTAAGGGCTTCTCAGTCCTGCAGCCAGGAGGGGAGAGTTACCTTTCTCATTCCACTGGGCCTGTAAAAAGCCCCAGGCTAATTAGGCTGGCAGCTGTTTTCCCTTCACCAATCAGGCGCAGGTTTCTCTAGCCAGCTCCAGTTTACCTCCCTTAATTGGAGCTGGGGTGACAGACGGCTAGCTCAGGAGTTCCTGATCAGCACCATATCACAGAAACCCATACCTGGATGATTAACTGATCAGAGTCAGGTCCCAACAGGAGACTGCAATAGTCTTGGGGATATATCCTTTCTCAGTTCTCTCAGCTAGGACTCCTTGTGATCTATGAGAAATCATCCCTCACGTCATCACAGATGATAAAGTTCATAGGAGTTATAATCAACCACTAATTGGCCAGAGCCTACCTTTCAGAGGAAAGGCTCCCCAGCTGACAGTAAATGACGTAAAGTCGAATCTGATTATGATAGTGCATATGTGTCTAGGACTCTAAGGGTATGTTTACACTGCAATTAAAAACCTGTGGCTGGCCTGTGCCTGCTGACTGGGGCTAACGGGCTTGGGCTAAGAGGCTTTTTAATTGCGGTGTAGATGTTCAGGCTCAGGCTGCAGCCCAAGCTCTAGGACCCTCCCACCTCACAGGGTCCCAGAGCTTAGGCTGCAGCCTGAGCCCCGAATGTCTACAATACAATTTAAACAGCCTTGCGAGCCCAAGTCAGCTGGCACGGGCTAAACATACATGTCTAAATGCACTAAAGACAAGCTGTGAAGGTCACAGCTGCTCCCGTTTTTATACCTTCATGTGGGAGCACAAGGAGGCACAGGACACACTGGGTGGCTCTGATGGACATTGCTGTTAAAAAAAATATATCTGATTTTGTGTGCTTGAGGTACAGTACGGGTTGACGCTTCTCCAGTTCCTTCTTACTGCCACATGGCCTGAGTCTGAATCCTGTCCTTTGCTATTGCGCATTCTGTAAAACTTCATTGTAAATAGTTATATGTTTTAGCTTACGAATTCTAGATGCCTCTATTATCTGGGTGAGATACACATCTCTTCAAAGTGCAGTATCTTCAAGTCCTTTACGCCCAGAACTAAAGAGCCCCAAGAGCTTCACCTAAAGAAGCTCTTGATGGAAGAGGCTATGCCCCACTCTGACCCAAGCCTGGGAACCCCCCCACACACACATCAGTCTCAGCTGGCTAGCCGTGCCCCTCCAAGCATGAACCATGAAACGGAGCCACCAACACCAAAGCCCAAGGACTCAGCACACAGGGCTCCCCATGAGAGTAAGAAATATTCCCATGGGTGTAAGGACGGATCCCCACAGCAGACCGTCCGAAACAAATGCGTTTCCTTCTCAAACCACTCCAGTTGGGGGAGACATCGCATACGGAACCCATTAAACTAGCACCAAAGACACCTCAACCCCCAGGCTAGAGGGTAATGTGCAAAAGAAGAGGATCCGCCAGTTCCAGCAGTGATTGTGGTACCAGGGTGGAAAGATAAGCACTCACCAGTCTCATCCATGAGTGCAGGTCTGGATGCATCATCGGTACCACCTCGTCAATATAGAGACCATCCCGCCATGAGGGAGGAACCAGGCCCTTCAGGCAGCTCTGGGCCACAGAGAGACCTTTGTAACAATGGAGGATATCTTCCCCCTACCTGCAGTCTCCATTTCTTTTGGACCCTGCCCTACTAACACATTCTTACCCCAGAGGAGGAAACACTGCCATTGTTGCAGGAGGGGCCACATTCCTGTCCATCGGTCAGGAGTATCTCAGTACCAATGGTACCACCGCTGCCAGTGGAACTGTCCTCAGAATTGGAGGAGATAGCTGCACTAGTATTTCTGTGAAGGTGCAAAATGCCAGACAGACATCTGAAGCATTATTATTCCTCTGGTTATGACCCCGCCCGCTCAGGGATACATGGTATTAATTCCCATGGGAACCTCCGTTACTGATGGCTCCTTTCTTTTGGCCTTATTGGAGGCTCCTGTGATCCTTATGGCAGGCACCCAGACCTGTCGTGGGAGTCATACCACTTTCTTCCTCCTCATACACCAATGGAACTGGCTGCCGAGAGGGGGGGGAATCAGAACTGGTACTCCCAGTTCTGACTAGGGCCTCCTTGTCCACTCTGGATGATGAAGTCATCCCATTGTCACCCACTCTGCCACATGATCACTCTGCCACATGATCACATGATCAAGAGTTACTGCAAAGGGTCACTTATGACTTAGAAATCCTGTTAGAGGCAATCCATGACCCCCAACACTGACTCCTTGACATTTTACAGCCAAAGGGGCTGACCAGTGTGGCCCTTCTGATCAATGAGGCCATACTGCTATTTTGTGGCAGCCAGGAGTTCTGATGATTTATTTTTCCACCCTGCCCCTAATTTGCTGGTAGTACAGGTGGCTATGGAGAGAGCTCAACAACACTAACAGAAATCTGGATAAAGGGTCAAAGAGGCTGGACCTCCTGCGTAGGAAGCTTTCTCTGCAGGCCTCCAATTTTGTATAGCCAATTACCAGGCTCTGCAGGCTAACTGCAATTTTAACACCTACACCAGGCTTGTTGAATTTAAAGGTAAACTCCCCATGGAAGATCAATCCCAGTTCCAATACTTTCTGGATGAAGGGAAATTGATGGCAAATGTAGTTCTCCAGGCCATGGTAGATGCTGCAGATACAGCATCTCAATCTTTGGCCACTGTCCTGGTCATGCCTAGGAAGGAGTACTGCAGAAAGGGATCTGGAGGTCATAGTGGATCACAAGCTAAATATGAGTCAACAGTGTTAACGCTGTTGCAAAAAAAGCAAACATCATTCTGGGATATATTAGCAGGAGTATTGTAAGCAAGACACGAGAAGTAATTCTTCTGCTCTACTCCGTGCTGATTAGGCCTCAACTGGAGTATTGTGTCAGTTCTGGGCGCCACATTTCAGGACAGATGTGGACAAACTGGAGAAAGTCCAGAGAAGAGCAACAAAAGATGATTAAAGGTCTAGAAAACATGACCTATGAGGGAAGACTGAAAAAATTGGGTTTGTTTAGTCTGGAAAAGAGAAGACAGAGAGGGACATGATAACAGTTTTCAAGTACATAAAAGGTTGTTACAGGGCGGAGGGAGAAAAATTGTTGTTCTTAATCTCTGAGGATAGGACAAGACACAATGGGCTTAAACTGCAGCAAGGGAGGTTTAGGTTGGACATGAGGAAAAACTTCCTAACTGTCAGAGTGGTTAAGCACTGGAATAAATTGCCTAGGGAGGTTGTGGAATCTCAATCATTGGGGATTTTTAAGAGCAGGTTGGACAAACACCTGTCAGGGATGGTCTAGATAATACTTAGTCCTGCCTTGAGGGCAGGGGCCTGGACTAGATGACCTCTTGAAGTCCCTTCCAGTTCTATGATTCTATGCGAAGGGACTCATGGCTCCAGTTGTTGGGCTTCCCAAGAGAGGGCCATAATACTATTCAAAACCTCCCGTTTGATGAGACCAACCTTTTTAATGTGAAGACAGATGAGACTCAGCAGCCTGTCCAGAGACTCAAGATCCAACCTGGAGATCTACACTCCAGCCCCCAGAAGGAACACCAGAAACAGCCCATTAGACCATGGCCACCTCCTTCCCATATCCCATACTGCCAGCCCCCGCCTGAACCTCCTTGTAAGCAACTAAGGACTCGGAGATCTCGTTTTCCAGCTCCCATTGCTGCTACACCCTCCATGTACTCCCAGCTGCAGGCCAAGGGCCACCTTTGACACGCAAGTAGAGACCTGCTTACCATACCTATACCACCTACTTTGCTTCCCATCTTCTTTGGAGGCCATCTTACTTTTTTCGCCCACAGTTGGAACAAGATCACAATGGATAGTTGGGTTCTGGAGATTATCCATCACAGATTCTCCATAGAATTCCTTTCTTTCCCTCCTCACAAACCACCTCTCAGACTCCCTCTTCCACCAATTGATTTTTCAAGGGGAAGTTAAATCTGTTACACCGGGGGTGATAGTGTGCCATCTCAGTACCAAGGGACTACTCCCCAT
Source organism: Natator depressus (assembly GCF_965152275.1). Taxonomy (NCBI): domain Eukaryota; kingdom Metazoa; phylum Chordata; order Testudines; family Cheloniidae; genus Natator; species Natator depressus. The sequence continues at coordinate 248,160,297 of NC_134234.1, forward strand.
ATTTTTTAATCCTCAAAAGGACAGAGGGTGGAGACCCATCCTGGATCTTCAGCAGCTCAATATTTTTATCAGGTGAAATTCAGGATGATTGTACTGGCATCTATAATCCCCTTCCTTCAGGAGGGGAGTGTGGTTCATGGCTCTTGACATAAAGGACGCATATCTCCATATGGACGGTCATGCATCACACAGGAAGTTCATGGTTGGCCAAGAGCACTGCCAGTTCTGCATCTTTCCCTTTACACTTGCGACAGGGCCCAGGGTGTTCACAAAAGTTTTTGCAGAGGTAGCGGCCCAGATGAGACACCAGGGTTCTAAAGTGTTTCAATACCTGGATGACTGGCTCCTGATAGAACAATTTTGCCAAGAAGTTGTCTCGGCAGTAGAGTTTCTTCGTTGCCTCCTTGATACCTTAAGTGTTTGCATAAACAAAAACAAGTCAGTTTTGTCACCCCCATAGAAAATACATTTTATAGGAGCATGGCTGAATTCAATGTCTGCATTAGCTTTCCTCCCCACAGACAAGTTTTATGTGATGAGCAAACTGATCTCTCACATCACCCACAAGCCTCAAACCAAGGTGCGTCTGTCTATCCCTGATAGGTCATATGGCCTCATGCACTTACATGACCCCTTTCATCAGATTCACCTTGCTGTGTCTAGAAGCTTGGCTCCATTCAACCTACCAACCGAACAGGGACTGCATTAACTCCAAAGCCACCGTTCCCTCTGGATTTCTCACCTCCGTCTCTTGGTCCAACCTGAAAATAGTCATGCTGAAGACTCCCTTCAGTCCTCCCTTTCAGAGAGCCACCATCTTGATGGATACCTCCCTTACAAGATGGGGCGCCTATTTGGACCACCATACAGCCTAGGGTACATAGATCCCATGGGAGGCCAGGCTGCATATAAACCTACTGGAACTCACAGTGGCCCACCTAGCATGCAAGGCCTTTCTTCCCCACATACGCTCACTCCATGTACAAATAATATCAAACAATATCACAGTTGTCTACATAAACAAACAGGGAGGAGTGAGATCTCATCTCTTCCTGAAAGCAATCAGACTCTGGAGCTGGTGTCTCAGAAATCAGGGTATCATACAGACATCATACCTGTTCAGAACTCCCTGGCAGACAGGCTAAGCAGAAATTTCTCTACAGACCACAAATGAAAGGTGTACGTCACAGTTCTGATCAACATATTTATGGGCCCCTACGGGACCTTTTGCGTCCCAGATGAACAGGAAGCTTTTCATGTATTGCTCCAGAGGAACCATATGCAGCAATTCCCAGGGCAACACTCTTGCTTTCTTGGACAGACAGCCTCAGGTATGCCCTTTTCCCCTATCCCTCTCATATCACAAGTCATACGGAAGATCCACCATGACAGATCCACCACCATCCTACTAGCCCAGACAATTCTGGTTCATGGAACTCCTAAGGATGTCCAGATGCCCACCCATCAGGATCTGCCCACTTCCAGATCTCCAAACCCAAGATGGCAGGAAACTCAAGCTCCCCAACCTGGGGTTACTACATGTCATGGCCTGGTATTTGGATAGGCATCAGAAATAGAACACTCATGATCTACCCCGACCAGGAAATCCTTACTTAAAGTAGGAAAGAGACTAGTACAGCTTACTGCTGGGCTGAATGGCACCGCTTTTTGGCCTGGGCACAATGCCACCAACATCCCCTTGATACAATGGGCATTCAGGTTATCCTAGACTATCTCCTCTCCTTAAAGATGTCAAGCTAACCCTTAGTTCACTGCAGGTACATCTAGTGGCAATTAGTGCTTTCCTTTCTCTGGTGGAGGGATAGTCTGTCTTTACTCACCCAGTTACAGTGCCATTTATGAAAGGCTTGATCAGGACTTTCCCACCAGTCATTAAACCTATGTCTCAGTAGGGATCTTAACCTTGTCTTGTCCACTCTCACAGTCATCTCTCATCATGAAGATGGTGTTCTTAGTGGCCATCGCTTCCGCTAGGAGGGTCAGTGAGCTAGCAGCCATGATGGCAAACCCTCCTTATACAAAGAGAAGGTCTCCCTTAGGTTACACTGAAAATTCCTCCCTAAGATCATTTCTGAATTCCATATTAATCCATCAATTCACTTATCTGTATTTTTTCCAAAGCCCCATGCTTCTGAAGACAAAATACTACACTCCTTCAATGTCAGACACACCTTGGCATTCTACCTACAAAGAACCAAACCCATTAGGAAATTTCTGAGACTCTTTGTAGCTGTAGCAGAAAGGTCACGTGAACAAGCTATATCATCACAGAGAATTTCTAAGTAGGTCTCAGGATGCATATTAGAATGCTGCAAACTAGCAAAGTTTCTGCCTCCTCGGGTTGTTACAGTACACTCCACGTGAGTTCAGGCAGCCTCCATGGCATCCTCATCGGATGTCCCACTACTGCACGTCTGCAAGGCAGCAACATGGCACTCTGTCCACACATTTACAGTGCACTCTGCTCTAACTCAAGTGGCAGCTGTAGGAATGGCAATATTGCAAGCATGTCTGCTGACAACTTCCTCGCACCCTCCTCCAGACTGAACACTTCAAGTCACCAACATGTGGAATACACATAGGGACCAGCACTCAAAGAAGAAATGGAGGTTACTTACTGTAACTGGAGGTTCTTTGAAATGTGTGGTCCTTATCTATATTTCACTACCTGTTCTCCTTCCCCTCTGCTTTGGATCCTGTTGGATTGTAGTAAGAGGAGGAACTGGAGAGGTGTCGACCTGCATACCCTTGGTTGGGAGCACAACGGAAGACACTGCACATGTGCAAATGAACAGAAACTGCTTGGAAGAATTTCTGAACTCGGGCACATGGCACAGAAACATATCCATGTGTGGAATGCAGATAGGGACCACACATCTCGAAGATCCTCCAGTTACAGTAAGTAACCTCCATTTCCAGGTAGGCAATGCCCACAGCCAATAGAGTCATGCTATTTCATCAATTGTCAGCATCAAGGATATTCACTAAATGCCTAGTGATAGTGATGGTGTACCTGATGAAACAAAGAGTCCAGGTTTACTATGATGACTAGCTCATTTGAGAAAAGTCTGTACAATAGGTGGCAAATTCCATACTGCAGGTTTCAACTTTTTGCCTCCCGAAGGACTTCGTGTCAAGGAAGAAAAAACAGCTGTGGTTTTTACTCAAAGGATAGAATTTATAGGCATGGTTCTGGATTCTTCCACAGCAAAGGCCTGTCTGCCCCAGGAAAGATTCCACACAATGGTGGGTCTTGTCAGCCATTGTCTAACATCAGTAAGAGCTTACCTCAGACTTCTGGGATGCGTGGCTTTGTGAACAAATGTAAATCAGCATGCCAGACTTCAGCTTTATTGATTGTAAGAGTGGAGGAAGTCTATACAGACATTTAGACATGAAGGTGCAGAAATCTTGTTGTTAAACTGGTGGAAGGACTCTCTAAAAGTGTGCAAGAGAGGACCCTTCTCTCAAACATTGCCATCCATTTGAAAGATGCTGTCGTAAACCTAGCCCTGGCACTAGCAGCTGCTTCAGTTTTGACTAAGTGAGGTACTGTTAGGGTCTGCAGCTGTGATGCAGCAGCAGAGAATGCTGTTCTGGGGAGAGAGATGGCCAATGAGAGGGCAGCTTGAGCTGGGCAGGGGGCTCAAAATACACCTAAAGCAGGCATTTGGGAAGGCAGTTAGAGGAGAAGGAGGTGAAAAGAGACTGCACTGGGGTTAAAAGGGATTTGCTTAGGAAGCTGGGAAGAGGAAGCTGGACCTCGAAGGGCAGTGTGCAAGGGCCTTGGGGAATAGGTATGGCTCTCTGGGTGAAGAGTTGTTGTTCGTAGATGGACCTGTTGGAAAGAGATGTGGTCATTGCAGTGTTGAAGCAAAGGAGTATCGCAAGCTGGAGCGAGGCGAAGGCAGGACAATTGGGGTGAAGCTTGACTTTGCAGCCAGGGAGAGGAGGAGCTGATTCCTTCTTGGAGTGACGCAGTGTGGTATTGAAAAACATCTTTTGTTATGATGGTAATTTGAAGTTTACTAATTTCCTAAGCAAGTATTTGATGTTACTTATTTATATTCTATTATTATTCCATTATTTCTTTTATATTCTTGTTCCTGCCCAATGTCTTGGTTTTTCCTTTATAAAGTTTAGAAGTTTAGGATTATTTTAGAAGTTTAGGATTATTTAAGATTATGTTGGTTTGCCTCTGCCTCTCTTCACAGTAGGCATAGCCTAGCTGGGGCCCGGGACACTGCAACGCCTTCAGTTTAGGGTAGGGAACCTACCTAGACAGTCTTCAGACTCAAGGCCTATGGTGTCCTCAAGAAGCTCATTTATATATAAATGTCCGAGAACTAAGGGCTCTTCACTGGGTTTCACATAATCCTGACAATTTTGAGCTGTTTAATTACGTGTATCATGATGGACAACACCATAATGATGTGTGACATGGCAAGGCCAGATGGCTATAGAAAAGTAGTGGGAGATAGATATATTAGCTCCAGGCTAAACAAATCCCTGATACCAGGTTAAATGAAATGGAAGCTGCTCCAGGTCAATTAAGACACTTGGGGCCAATTAAGAACTTTCCAGAAGGCAGGGAGAATGCTAGGTTGATTGGGACACCTGAAGCCAATCAGGAGGTGGCTGAAACTAGTTAAAAGCCTCCCAGCCAGTCAGGTGGGTGTGCATGTCAGGAGCTGTGGGAGGAAGTTGCGCTGTTGGAGAGACTGAGTAGTACACACCATATCAGGCACAAGGAAGGAGGCCCTGAGGTAAGAGTGAAGTGGAGCTTGAGGAATTGAGGGCTGCTGTGGGGGAAGTAGCCCAGGAAATTGTACATGTCATGTTTCTAAAAGGTCAGCTACCATAGCTGATACTATTAGGGTCCCTGGGCTGGAGCCCGGAGTAGAGGGTGGGCTCGGGCTCCCCCCCCCCACAACCTTTGCCCCCTGATTAATCACTGAGACTGGGAGACAACAGAGACTGTGCAAGGAAGGATAACTTCTCCTCACCTCCCTCACTGGCTTATGATAAAAAATGGCTCAGTAGACTGTGACTCTTGTCTCTAGAGAAAGAAGGGTTACGTGGACGGTCACGGTGAGCCTCTGAGGCTAGCGAAATCCGCCAGGAAATGCGGGACCCACAGAGGCAAGGACAGAGCTTTGTCACAGATGTTTTATATAAACAGGCAGGGGTGGGGAGGGAGGCAAGATCCACCCCTCTGTCAAAATGCTGTGCACCTTTAGTACACTTCACTTACCAGGCTTGCAGGATGTTGGCAGACCACCTTAGCAGGCAATTTGTGAGCAACCATTAAGGTTGCCAGGTGGGCTCAATCCTCTTCATGACAAAACAGAACAAAAAATGTCACAAGTTCTGTCTCCAAATTCTGCCAAGGCCAGGGATATCTGTCAAATGTGCTCCTGATCCACTGGACTTTGGGTCTAATGTATGCATGGCCTCCAATTCTGCTAATTCCAAGAGTCATCAGGAACTTCAGAGAGGACTCAGCCAAGATAATCATGCTGGCATTGATCTGGCCCAGGAAATGCTGATTCTCGGACCCGATGAATCTCTCCATTAAACTTCCAATCTCCAGCCAGATATAGTATCTCAAGGTGAGGGGAAAGATCTGCCATCCAGATCCAATTTCTCTGCACTACACAGCATGGATTGTGGCTGTATAACAGCAGTAGAGGGAAGCTGCTCTTTGGAGCTCCAGAATACTTTTATTCATAGTAGAAAAGACTCTGAGGTTATGCTATGAAATAGTCAGCAACCTTGGCATTAGAACACTAATAAAATTAAAGCTTGTCCAACGTAATTAAAAATACTGAAAACAATGAAGCTAGATACCTACAGTTAACTAATTTGTGTAAACTCAGCAAACTCTTAGTCTGATTTCAGTTACAAACTCCAAATTTTGCACCCAGAATTTAATGGTGGGCACAAGTTATATAGCATTTATATATCTAATAACTTGACAGTGCTTACAAAATTGGAGGCCAGTCCTCTTTTTTTAAAAAAAATAAAATAAAATAGAAATTTAGGCCCTTCTTGAAAATATGCTACAAGGTCATAAAGTTTTATAAAACTCTTCTTATTCTGAATAAATTTGCTAAATGTTCTCGAAAATAAAAATGGGCATAGACTGGCATTTATAAATTTACCCTTCTGTTGATATAAATATATAAATTGTTTAATGATTATATTAACAATCATTAAACAAACTTCATTGCTTAAAAATTGAATGTTTTTAAAAAAGTTAGCTATTAAAGATTTTCCCTGAACTGCTGAAGTAGTATTAAATCAAGTTTGAATTTAGTTTATTTACAATCTCTGGGACATGGTTTCTAGACTGCCAATGTCACAAAGCAAGATGGTTGCCACCAGCTGAGGATTCAAGACTTCAACTGTAATTTTAAAATGTTATTTTCAAACAAATCTAACAGCTTATTCATGGTCAGCAGTGCTTTTTTACTTCATGAACTTGTAGATTTCTAGGCTAACCAAAATGGGTGGCGTTTTTCTTTAAGATAAATAAATTAGAGTGTCTGCATTCCTATTGGCACTCATATGCAGTCTCATGTCTACACACTCTGCTAATGCTTTCCTAAATTGCGATATATCCATCATGAAGACTTCCTATACCTGTAAGCAATGTCTCCTGTCCCAAAAAAGGACACATGGATCTGACTGCATGATTTGCTACTACATCCAGCATAAAAACTGGAATCTTTGGGAAATACAGGTAAGTGGAGGTATGCATTTAGTAAAAATATTATCTTGTCAATATATCTCAGAATGAATTGGTTTTCCATCTGACCTTGTCTGGTCATGGGTTGGAAATGTATTTTCTGTTTAGCTATTTAAGTTAATGAATAAATGTTTGAGTTTAACATTTACAATAACTTTTAAATTTATATTGTACGCTTGATTGTTATCTCTCTCTCTTCCCCCCCCCCCCAACCCCCCAAGACATCATTGGTTTCTGCTGAAATAGCTTTTAATCATTATTGATGTTGTTTTATAACAGACTTGTCTAGACATTGGTACGCATGACTTGTAATTAAACACATTTATTGAGAAATCAGTGGTTTTATTAAGTATTACATTCACATATTTTAAAATAGTCATAGAACATGTCTGCAAATGTGCTATGGGTCTTTTTGATAATGGGAAAACTTTGTGTTGCCATATTGTAGTCTGTGCTGATATTTAATGGGAGAACAATACAAGTTTGTGTGTGTGTATGTATGTGTGTGTATACAGATCCTGCAAAATTAGTAACCATGAATGGGAACAGAAATCCTGCTAAATATGCAAAAGTTTGTTCCATGTAGTATAGCTACATATACCACACAACAATGTAATACCAAGAAAATGAGATACTTGACTTCTGAATTGGATATATTAGAATATACATACTATCAGATTCACACTGATTAGTCTTGCTGTAGGAAGAGTGGATTATTATGTGACCCTTTAAAGGATGTTATTTGTAGATAATAATTTTGTATAATTCCAATGAATTAACATCTAGTAAATTCAGGCAATTTATATACCATAGATGACCTTGAAAGGCAATGGTGTTTGGAGTTAGAGATGCATATCTAATTGTGATCATTGGGATTTTTTTCCTGTTGCGTTTTTGTTTAACAGGCAAACATTGTTAGAACACTAAGGAAATTATGTAACATCAGCTTACTAAAATGGGTTCACACACTAAATAGTTACATATAAAATTGAATATTTTGGATGTTTGCCACATAGTGACTGTACAAAGCCTTGCTTCGTATGACTTATTTGATTATCTGCCTTTGAATACTTTTACATTAGAAAGAGATAACTCAACTGTTAGTTTGTTGGGTATTATCATTAACTAGTGTATTTCTGTGAAGAAAATTGTAGTGTGTAATGAATAGTCAGTTATAAAATAATTGTTATCAAAAGATGCTTATTTTCCTTTTCATGTAAACTTTAACTTAAAATTTTTGCTTTCTGAGTTTTAATCATTTATAGCCCAGACTTATTAAATGATAGTGCTTTTTGCCAACAAACAAGGATTTATCAAGTAAGTCCTATGACTGAATCAAGACACTTCTCAGGAAATACTGACAACCATCACAAAAGGGGCTAAAATAGTGGAAATGTAGTAAAATGTAAGGAAGGTATTTTTTGTACCAAAAATAAATTTTTTTAGTACAAATACAAGAGCAGTGCATTTGTAATAACACTTTTGAACAATAATGATGCTGTTTTTCTAAAAGATCTGTTACAGGAATTATTCTGGGAAGTTCTATGGCCTGTGCTATACAGGAGCCAAGACTAGATAATAACGATCCCTTCTGGACTAGGAATCTATGAATCTATAGTATTTATGTTAAATCAGCCCAGCTCCCTAAACAAAAGAGAGGCTTATTTTGCTGTGTGTGTGAGTGAGAGAATGAATGAATTCATGTTGGTGTGGTGTAAGCACAGGTTTGAGATGACTGCATTACCTGCAAATGACAAATTCATGATTGAGTTATGAGTGTCTTCCACATATTCTGTAGAAGCCACATGTTATAGTATAATTAAGACTATCTCAGTACGTTATAAAGAATTTTAATGGGACTTACTTTTATCCCTCAGCTAGGAAAGCCGCGAGGCCTTAGTTACCACGAATCCAACTTTGCAGTGCTCAGAGGAGAGAAAAATGAAAAACAAATTTAAAATGCCTCCAATAATTACCTAAAATAGATTTCCTTAGTTTTAAAAAAAGGAATTACTTTAAAGTTCATCCCCTCTGAACCTTCTAGGGCTAGAAGCATCTTCACAACGGTTTAAAGTTTCTAGCCCTACATGGCTGTGAAATAGTTAATATTTAAAGTTGACATTTTTAGGTATAGAAAAGATGTACTAGCCCAAGCCTTAATAGTGCTCCACCCGGCCATCAGGCAGGTATCATTTTGGAGAAAATTTCACGTTGAGAGAAGAAAATATTAGTCTGACAGACTACAACAAATGAAAAAAAAGGCATCTGTTTGAACTAGCAAGATGGATTAGTGAGAAGGGTTCAGGTGAGGCAGTCAAAAGGCTCATACATTTACTACATGACATCACCTCTATACACCTGGCAGTTTCGATTTGAGGAGAGAACTGGCTGCTTTTTTAGAGGGATGATCTCTTAAGACTGGAAGGAGCTGGATCTACAGCCTGAAAGAGAGAAAAGAAACAGCAGGACTGCCTTGTGCAGGACAATGCTCACCCCTAGAGCTTCCAGGGAGCTGGAATCACAAGCATTAGGCCTACAGCCAGCTGGTGGGGAAGGGGAGGCTCAAGTCAACAAGCTGTCTGGCCACTCGGTGATCAGGGAGAGACTTACAGGTCTTGCTTAGGAAAAGGAAGACTGGGATATGTACTAAATGGGCATTTCCCCTCTCAAGCTCACCCCAGGCTGTACCCAGCTTGGACAAGAATACTTTGATTTACTTGTTTGAGTACAGAGGGTTTTTCCAATACCACCAAAAGGTGTATCTCTTTAGGTCCTGCTGTGGCCATTAGGTACACCACTATTGATGTGAAACCTGTACAGGTACATCCTATAGAAAAATAGTTTGATACCAGACTGCATTCTACCCAGTTTACCAGGAGGGGTATTTACCTGCATATTCCAATATCATTCTACCAGTTGAGTGCCCCCTCTCCAGTATTCTTTTCAGACATAACCATCCTCAATCATCTTCTGTAAAGCACATTTATTTTTTAAAAGTACTTTTTTAAAACTTGCTCTCTCCCCTTCTAAAAAGAATCTGTTCAGTCTCCAAATTAAAATACTGATTAATGTTTTCAAGCATGTCCATTAGTCCCAGTTCCATGTAAACCAAACTTTGTCTAATAAAAGTTTTGTTTTGTTTTGCCTAGAATTTTCATACTTTGGCATCTGTAAATCCCGGAGACCCAGTTTTGTTGCACATAATTCATGAACCCATTGTAAACTGAAATTGGGAGGGCTGACAAAGTTCTACCCAAACTCTAACCTAAGTTCTAAAGTTGGAAAATGTCATCTGTCCATATATAAGATACCAATCCTTTGCCTATAGATTAATATTAGCTAAAGCACAATTTTGTATTGATATTTACTGAAACTTTGAATCTTTTGTTCAGTTAAGTATGAAAATTGGAAAGGAGGCTAGATAATATGACAAATTATGAAACAGATGCAGTGTCTAGAACAAACAATGTATTTCTGATAATATATGAAGGTAAAAGGACATTAGAGCGCTTTCTTTTCTCTTTTTTTGTGATTCTCCTATTCCAGAGTGGTTTAAAATGTGTGAGGAGGTCAATGAGAGCTGTGGTTCTTCTTTTAGTATGTGTCCGTGTGGATTTACTATAGATGTGCATGCACGAGAGATCAGATTTGACACTGTAAGGTGTGAGGAAAATGCAATCTGACAAAATAGGTGCATGATGCATTGATATTGCTGCTAGATGGATTTTGAAAGAGCTAAATGCGAGTACTGACTGTTTCAGAAGCAGCATATAATCCAGGATCCTTGGAATCAGGGTTTCAACCAGATTCACATAGTTCTGGATCATCCATTTGGAAAACCTTCTTCATGTTGCAGAGCAGGTCCTTTGAGTGGCAGCTTTTCTTGCTCTGCATGAGAATTTCTTGCACTTGCTTGGAGCACTCTGTTAGTGATGCTCATCCAGCCAGCATCCAGCACAATACAGGGCAGCCTGAGGGTCCTCATCTCTAGGACACTCATGTACAGTTTCAGGTCATCTGGGGACCACATTCCTTGCAGTTGGAGGTGATTCAGGTGGGCATTCCATCCTGTCCCTGATGTGTCCATAATAAGAGTCATTGCCAGAGATGGGGTTGAGAAGGACACACCCCTTCCCTGTATGCAGTGTTGTTGTAGCCTTGTCGGTCCCAGGATATGTGAGAGACAAGGTGGGTGAGGTAATAGCTTTTATTGGACCAACTTCTGTTGGTGAGAGAGACGTTTTGAGCTTACACAGAGCTCTTCTTCAGGTCTGGGAAACACTCTGATTACATTTCCCCAACCTGAAGAAGATCTCTGTGTAAGCTCAAAAGCTTGTGTCTCTCACCAACAGAAATTGGTCCAGTAAAAGATATTACCTTACCCACCTTATCTCTCTAATACCCTCCCCCCTGCCTTTCCTCATATTCAAAGGGTCTATCCATCAAGTTAGTTCTAGCAGTTCTTGGGGTGGGACTGTGACCAATTTGTTCATATGGTATTTGGCAGGGAGGTACAGTGTCGAGATTAATCAAGGGCCTTCTTCATGCCTGCCTTCGGGTTAGAGACCCAAATCCCACCTGAGACCTCAATGTGGTCCTCTTACAATTTGTGAAGCCTTGCTTTGAAGTTATACTTGAATATTCCTTGTACCACCTTTACTATCAGGATGGTCTTAGTCACCATGACATCAGCTCAGAGAGGCAACGAGACCTAAGCCCTCATGGTTGGACTGTCACACATGTTATTCCACAGGCACAAGTGGTGATGAAATGACACCAGAAGTTCATTTGCAAAGTAGTGTCAGTCACTCACCTTGCCAGTCTTCTTTCTGAAACATCATTTCTCTCCAGGAGCAAAGAAACTTCACACTCAAGACATTTCCAGAGCTCAACTATATAACCTAGACAGGACTAAGCCCTTCTGGCTCTCTCTCCATCTCTTTGTGGCCATATTAGGTGTATTGAAAGGCCAGGCTCACAGAGACTCTCCAAGTGGGATACACAATGCATTTCCACATGTTATCAGCTGACTTGTGAGCTTTTCCTGCCAAACATCAATGCACACTCCATCAGAGTGCAGGTGACCTTGTCAGTCTGCTTCAGAAATGTGCCAGTCTCAGAGCTTTGTAAGGCAGCCACATGGAGTAACCCCTGCTGACTTTTGTTAAACATTATGCAGTTAACCAGGCAGCCAGGGCAGGTGCCAGGTCCTTCCATCCTGATTTGACTAATGCAACTGATACGCCTCATACACACCATCTGAAAGAGGATACTGTTTGCCAGTCATCTTCAGTGGGATCCTCACTGACATGCTCGAAGAAGAAAGTATGGTTGCTTACCGTATAATAACTGAGGCTTTTTGAGATGTTGCAGTCAGCATGGATCCTACAATCCAACTTCCATCCCTGCTTTTCAGAGTCCTCAGATACACAGGCTATGAATTGTGAAAGAACTGAGGGAGAGTTGCAGCTACCCTCCCTTTATGATCCTCTCAACATAATTTCACCTTGTAATTTGTGCATCCAACCCAATAAATTGTCATTGCCTGCAAACTTCTTAAAATGTGGACCTAGATTCTTTTCAGCTAAAAGTCAGTGGGGAAAAATGTATGGTGCCCATCACTGTTTATGTACACTGAGTTTGTTTATTTTGCCACTTAATATGTTAGAGGTTTAAAAAAATTCTAATGTTGGGAAAAGTTGATTTAACACCTCCCCCCAAAAGAATGCCCCTCCCCTTAAAAAGTGACCAACATTGACAGTAGTAAATGATTTAGTCTACCAAGGGTAACTGTGTCCCTATGTTAAAATGCAGTTTGAAAGAAGAAAGAAGAAAAGCAAGCTTGAGGCCACTTTTGTTAATGATGTAGAGCTTCAAACTGTGAGATAAAGGGAGTCCAAAAGACACTTCAGTGATAAACAAAAGCTGAGGTAATAATGGGACAAATTTTGCTCTCTGTTGATGTTTATACAAAATAACTTTTTTGAAGTAATTGGAATTATTCTGGATTTACAACAGTGTAAATGAGAACAGAATTTGGCCTTTTAAAATTGTGAGGTAATGGATAGCAATTCAGCTGAGGCAATTTTTAGATTATACTGGAAAAGTTTAAAGAAAGGAGCCAGAGTTGGATTTTGCTATGGAGTCAAACTTTGAGCTAGTTGTTGTTAGCTCAGTCTTTTAACTAATCCCCCTTAGGTGTGCATGGTGATCTGGGCTAGAGGTGGGGGATTTAAGATTTAAACTCTGAATAAATTACACAATCTAATTAGTTTTCTCTTCCAGAAGTGAGGTACATTAGTTTAGCTTGTAATAATTTGCTTGAACTAGGGTTTGCCACATTTTAACTAGAAGAGTGTTTCTGTGTGACCTCTCATTTAAAAGAAAAAAATGTAGCCATAAAAATACTTCTTGTCAAGACATTACTCTCCTGGAGTATGTTTGTGCTCAGTACTTCTGAAAGTGAGAGACTGCTGATGGCAGGGATTCTACACAGGGAAACTGTGAGAAAGCCTTGCAGAAAATGAGGCTTTGTGAATAATCCCGATTTTGCTTCATACTACTAGAAGAATTAAAAAGCAACCTGGCCCTACTTCAGCAGATTGATTAATCACATGTCTACATTTCAAGCATATAAGTAGTGTTCTTGAAGTTAGCTGGACTACTCATGTGAGTAAATTTAGGCACATGCTTAAGTACTTTGCTGAATTGGGGCATATAGTAGCATTTGTTGTGGTTACCTTGTTCTGCTGCCATCAATACCATTATGAAATTTTTAAGATCTCTGCATTACCAGCTGCTGTCACATGACTGTGTGTTGCTAATAGGCTACTACAGGGATAACTGTAGATATTTCCCAATTCCAGGTTAGCCATTGCCTCTAGCGGTAGGAAGTATTTAATAAGAAGATGGTGAATGTTGAGTCTCACCATTAGGATGCAGTTTTTCCAAGAAATGTGGAAAATATACCACTGTAACACAAGCCATGTCTGCATTGGTTTTGACAGTAGTGTGGCCCTGGACACTTTGAAATGGGAGTAGATCAAAGTGCATTAAGGAATTGTTGGTGCATAGTAGCATGGTCCACACAGACACAGTGTACAGCAGGCTAACATGAGGTAGAATCACACTCAAGCTTGCCTCAGACTAAATGTTTGTGTAGACACACCCATATTAATAGTTATCAGAAGGTACTATCTATCTAGTGGTGTAGTGGTTAAAAAACAAACAAAAAAACCCACTAGTTTAGGTTAGTGGATACACTAAACCTAAACTAAGTTCCATATTCCCCAAATGAAAAATGGGTAAATTCAGTTTATCTGAGGTTACCCTCAACTACGCTACTGGTAGTATCTGACATACAATCTAAAATAGAATTTGTACCACATATCTGACATACCATTCTGTGGTAACTGTTTGCAAATACTGATTTTTCTTTAAATGGTGATCACCGTGCCTACCTTATAGAAATGCCGTAAGTATGTGTTTGTTTAATGGTTTTTCAAAGAATGGAACATGTGTTTTATATAAATGTTAATTATTATTATTAACCAATTAGCTAAGTGAAAACATTGGCCTTTTGGATGCGTGTGTTGCATTTGATCTGCATTTTGGAAATGTGGAGGGCAGTGGGTGAAAGGGATGGGAATATCATGTTTGTGTTTTGAGGTGCAAATATTGTTGTCCAGACTGAATGCTGCACAGTTTTGCCATTGTTTTTGGCCTTTCAACACACCAAGAGGCTGAAAATGTGAGGTGAGTTCACAACTGTTAAAATTAGAAAGTAGCAAACATTTTGGCATTTGGATAGACAGCCAAGACATTTGAGTTTGCAGAAGCCACCTAAACATAGGGAGAGACTGATTTTGACTGGGTCTGTATGGTTCTATGTACAGAAATTAGAAAGCAAAGAATCCTTTTGTGTTTGTTGTTTTGTGTAGATTTGAGAAACATAAACCCTCTTGTCATAGAAACTTCTTATAGCCTGCTGGGAAGGGTGTCACATCTCATGGTCTATAAATCATCAGCTTGTGCCGGAATGACCGTATTATGGAAACTAGAGCTCGGATGAAAATGTTCATGTGTGATACCCTTGTATTCAGGACACTTAAAGAAATAAAAAAAAGAAGGCTAATACACATCATAATTGATATCCCAAAGAACGAGGAGTACTAGTGGCACCTTAGAGACTAACAAATTTATTTGAGCATAAGCTTTCGTGGGCTCAAGCCCACTTCATCGGATGCATGTAGTGGAAAATACGGTAGATATATAGATAGATATACACATAGAACATGAAAAAATGGGGGTTGCCATACCAACTCTTAACTAGACCAATCAATTAAAGTGGGCTATTATCAGCAGGAGAAAAAAAACTTTTGTAGCGATAATTGGGATGGCCCATTTCAAACAGTTGACAAGAAGGTGTGAGTAACAGGAGGGGGAAAATTAGCATGGGGAAATAGTTTTTATTTCCCCATGCTAATTTTCCCCCTCCTGTTACTCACACCTTCTTGTCAACTGTTTGAAATGGGCCATCCCAATTATCGCTACAAAAGTTGGGTTTTTTCCTCCCGTTGATAATAGCCCACTTTAATCGATTTGTCTCATTAAGAGTTGGTATGGCAACCCCCATTTTTTCATGTTCTCTGTGTGTGTGTATATATAATATATTCCTACTGTATTTTCCACTGTATGCATCTGATGAAGTGGGCTTTAGCCCATGAAAACTTATGCTCAAATAAATTTGTTAGTCTCTAAGGTGCACAAGTACTCCTCGTTCTTTCTGCTGATACAGACTAATCCGGTTACCACTCTGAAACCTGATATCCCAAAGTTATAGTAAAGGAAAGGGGAAGGGAATTGTTATAGAGGACTTTTTTATTTTCTGCCTTTGTTTATATTGTTTAAAGCTTCAAGTAGGTCCTTTTGAAAATTTTACCTTAAGCCTAAATCACATTTTCAAAAATGACTTTGGAGCCAAAGTCCTATTGATTTTAATTGTCTTAGGTACTTTTGAAACTGTTACCTACAGAATATAAACTTTGTCCATTTTTAAAATTATTTATTTTTCAATTGATTTCTCATGAATGTTACAGACCATAAGATATAGAAAGATTAACCATTGCTTGACATACAAAAGTAATAAAGATTGTATTTATTGAACACACATATATCAGGGAATACATAGCTGGTAGAATGTAATAGGTATACTAATTATTAAATATTTAGTGACAATTCCTAAATTATTCATAGACTTTTTTCGCTGGAAGGAGGACCATTACAATCATCTAGTCCAGTGATGGGCAACCTGCGGCCCGCAGGCCACACATGGCCCGTCAGGGTAATCCGCTGATGGGTTGCAAGGCCATTTGTTTACATTGACTGTCCGCAGGCACAGCCGCCTGCAGCTCCCAGTGGCTGCGGTTCACCGTTCCTGGCCAATGGGAGCTGCCGCCACTGATCTAGTCTGATCACGTGCATACCACAGGCCATAGAATTTAACACCGTGATTCTTGCATCTACTCTACAATTTGTGGTTGAACTAGAGCATATCTTTTGTAAGGGCATCCAGTTTTGGTTTAAAAACTTCAAGTGATTCAGAGTCCACCACATCCTTGAATATGGATCCATTGAGAGAGAAGTAATGGGTGAAGTAATATCTTTTACTGGACTAACTTTTATTGACGAAAGAGACAAGGTTCCCATGGCCAATTACCTCCACTGTTAAAATTATTCTCCTAATTTCTAGTCTGAATTTGTCTATCTTCAGTTTCCAGCCATTGGATCTTCTTATATCTTTGTTTGCTAGACTGAAGAGCCTTCTACTATCAGAAATCTTTTCCACATTTAGGTTCTCATAGACCGTGACCAAGTCACCCGTTAACCTTTGTTAAGATAAAATTAAACTTCTGTAGTCCAGTGTTTAGAATTGGCTGTGTAAATTACTGTCTGATTTGTTATCGCCAAGGTATGATAATATGCAAAATATGTATGCATGTTGGTGCAAGGTTTTGGAAGTTAAACTTTCCTTACATTATGACAGGTTTCAGAGTAACAGCCGTGTTAGTCTGTATTCGCAAAAAGAAAAGGAGTACTTGTGGCACCTTAGAGACTAACCAATTTATTTGAGCATAAGCTTTCGTGAGCTACAGCTCACTTCATCGGATGAGAGTGACCACTCTTATCCGATGAAGTGAGCTGTAGCTCACGAAAGCTTATGCTCAAATAAATTGGTTAGTCTTTAAGGTGTGCCACAAGTACTCCTTTTCTTTTTCCTTACATTGCTTCTTTTGGTCTTTGCAAGGAAAGTTTAATTTCCAAAACCTTGGATCAACGTACATACGTATTTTGTAAATGTGTAGAATTCATATGCATGGTGTGGTATTTCATTTTTGTATTGTTGTTTTGATCTAATAAAGCAAGTGATTTTAATATGGCTGGAACTATGAAACTCAAAAAAGCAGTTCAAGTCTCATATTGCAGCAACCATTCTCATATAAGTAGGGAAATGGATGTGGTACTATTGCCATTAGGATATTCACATAGCTGTTGTTTTTATATTGTTAGTGATATATGGGAAAAAGTCAGAGAAAATGGGAGATCTTTTCAAACAATGGATTATTATTTTGAGCCATATTCAGGTCTGAAGACATAGTTATGTAGCTTTGTGTTCACTCTGTGTAGTTTTATAAAGTATATGTTGTACCATGCACCAGAGTATCATTGTTCTCCAAATGTTATATTTTGTCTATGTAGTGTAGTAGTAGCTTGAGGCATGAAATAACATTTTGGCTCCCATTATTTTAGATATTTGTGTGAGAGGAATGTTTATGGTACTTTTGGAAAGGATTTCAGCTCTGCAAACTTTGTGTTTGTGTTGCATAGAAATGTATACATTTCCTGGATTTACATTGGCCTAAAAATGTCTTTAACTATTTGAATTTTGAGTGCATTTCTGGTACAATATACTAATCATGTGAGTTACATAACCTTAATTACATTAATAATTACAGACTGAAGGAAAAAAGAAATCACAGTTTGCCAAGAATACTGCATCCAAGTGAACACATTATGGTCAGAGTTGAATTGCCCTTTTTTAATTTTATTTTTTAAAGTGAATTTAATGCTGGTAGAAGGTGCTGATTGAGAGCTCTGGAGAAATCTTCTGAAATCTTCTATCAATCATATTTAAGGCTAAGGTTTTGCATGGTTATTTTTAGTAAAAGTCATGGACAGGTCACGGGCAATAAACAAAAATTCACGGAAGCCATGACCTGTCTGTGACTTTTGCTGCTGCGGCTCCATGATTTTCCCCACCGCTGTGGTGGCTGGGAGCTGTGGGGTTCCCCCTCCACCTATGGGGGCTGGGAGCTGCAGGGTGACCGTATTTCCGAAAGAGAAAATGGGACATCCCAGCCTCTTGCCCGAGGCTGTCCCCTGTTACTGGAACCCTGAGATGGGTCCCCTGAGGAGTCTGTCTCCTGATGCTGGAACCCTGCCAGGGGCCCATTGGCTGTCAGCTCCAGAGTTCTGCAGACCTTGGGGCTGAAGCAGAGAATGTCAGGGAGGTCTCTGGAAGTCATGGGTTCCATGACTTTCATTACCTCCGTGACATAAACGTAGCCTTAATCATATTGTATATGTTAAAGGGGTTATGTTACCAAGTGTTAAATAGTGATTTATAAAATAGTTTAAATGTTGAACCAATACTGGTTTAACCAGTCATGATTCTTTCCGGTCCGAACTCAAGTCCAAAGCAGGCATAATTGTACAAAATAGGTATATTTGTTACTATTGTATTTTAATAATACTATCGATGCAAAATGAGATCGTGATAACAGGCTAGGGCAATCAGATTTTTTTTTTAGTGGGAAAGATGTTTGGCGTCTACCAATAATTGAGAGAGATGAGCCTATTAGACCATTTTACCATGAACCACATTCAACTATAATGTCACTTCTTTTATTTATAAAGCTGTGAAAACAAAATGAATGCCAAGATAAAACTAACACAGAATGGTATTGTTTGTTTAATCACTAATGTCTAGGCCATGTGCAGTGTACGTAGGGCCTTTCTCTTAGTTGAAAGCTGATTGGGACAGTTTGACCTGTAAGATAAGATTGCCCACCAAAGAAGCCCAGGAAAATGGACACATTTGTTGGCGATTTCTTGGTTCAGAAACCTGCAGCAATACCACATTTTTTCATCATCATCAGGAGTTACCACTTTTGCTTGTGATTTTTTTTCAGGTGGAAAATATAACTTGCTAGTACTGGAGGCCTGGTATGGTGTTCCTGCAATAGCAAGGGGTTTGTCATTTGATTTTGCCCTTGATAATGGTCTGTTCTGCTTGAAAGATGAGTAGTAGGAGTCCTGTCTAGAGTAAACCAACAGTGCCTGAGGTAGAAATGAAAAGTCCTGAATATATTTCATCACTCCTAGGGCTTCTCCGGGGTAAAGTGCTGAATGATGTGAACTCACGGTAGCAAATTTGACATCGTGTCCTATTAACAGACAATCCAAAGAATATCCAGAATTAAAAGACATAGTGTTTTTCCATCAGAGGTCATGCTTGTTATACAAACTGGTAGGGAAAAAAAGCTTTTTGTGAGATAAATGAAATGTTTCCAGGTTATATTTGCATTGTATTGATGAAGACACCACTTGAGTTCCATACCTGCCTTGCTATTAATGTTTTCATTCACTCTTCTGCCAAGTTATGCCTTTTTTGTTTAAGAATGCCTAAATAAAAATGCATCCAATTTAGAGAATTATTTTTTAATGCAAAGCAAAGATGTTGTAGAGGACGCCAGTTAGGTTAAGAAGCTTCATGCAGATGGCATTCTGACCTCCACCAAACAGCATTTACACACTAGCCACCAAACTTGCTCCTTTCCTGGGGTTTGCCTTTTACAGTTAAGGTAAATGATAGCATAGTAAATCTCAGCCTAAGCTTCCTCCTGATTTTAGCTAGTCTTCAAATTTTTCTTGTAGGATTCTTGCACCTTCCTCTGTTTACCTCTGTCTCAGGGAGAGGCTCAAATGTTTTTACTGCTGGATTGGTATACCAACAGGACCCACCTGATCTGGCTGTAAGGTGAGCAGATGTCCCAATAGTAGGGACATTTATTTTACATAGTCACTCTTCTAATCCTTAATCTACCAGATGTCCTGCAAAAATTTCATTTTAAAACATATTGAATGTGGTCAATACTCCATTGAAAGTCAGACGGACAGCTTTGGCTTGAACCTAGTGGATGCTTGAAAGCCAGAGCAGTGTAAGTAGACATTAATGTAAATGAGAATCAGGCCCTGAATGAATTGTATTTTATAGCTCACCACCTTTTTTCCCTGGGAACAACATTTTAAAAGTCACAGCATTTAAAATAAAATGTTTTAAGTTATAATATCGCTACAGTGCTTTTAAAATTCAATTGCTTTTATATGTAGGGCTGTTCAGTTCTTTGTAGCTGTTCATTGCTGCTTTCTTGTGGGGTTAGTGAATCTGGAAGATTGTCAAGCACAGACAACACAGTTTTCATACTGTCTACAAATACTCAACTATAGATTTGGAAGTTTTGGTACAAAAATGAAAAATGCCAGCCAGCTCCCTTTAATTAAAAAAAAAAAAAAAAAAAAGACAAGGCTTGTAATACTGCCAGACTAACACTGCCACTGGTTTACCTGAAGAAACTTTTTCTATGGGAATCCTTTTCTAATATTCATTTAAATTCTCCTTTTATGATGAAAGTCTGTCTCTCTTCTCCTTTTGATAACAAAAATATGAACTGGGCTCCACTTTCTTTTACAAAAATAGTGGTGCTTACAAAGTGAGTAATAAGGGATTTTAAACTTTTTTTTTCAAATTTTTTATGAGATCTGTAAAACAGAACTTTTTGGTTCCATGTAATGTCAAGGAGCTAACTGGGAAGATATTTACCCTATGACTGGCTGTTTGTTTGGTAATTAGCAGTGTGGTATTATTCTAATATTTCCATTGCTTCGTCTGTGGCTCTGATGTCAAGTAAAGGTGCAAAGGTGATGAACAGTCAATAGAGATTACATATTTCCCTACCAGACAAACTATAGACCCCAGTTCTGGAAGGCATCTCAATTCAGGTAGAACTTTATGTATCCACTAGTGAAAATTTTAGCAAGGATTTTTGGAACCAGAGATATATATTCACAATACGAATCATTAATTGCATTGGTTAAAAACTAGGGTATAGGTTTTGCAAGTCTACTTTCTAAGCTCCTTTGAAATGGACTTTTAAAGACTACAAATGTACATATGCAGCATCACAACTAGAGTTGGATGAATTATTCATTATGAAAAATGCATCTGACAAATACTGGCGCCTCTTGTATTTGAAATAATTTGCAAATCGATTCTGTTACTATGATTGTATTTGTTATCCATAGGTATCCATTGAATACTTTATGAACAAACTCTGGCATATGCACTTTTCATAAGCTATTTGCTGTCACTATTGCTTTGTGTATTCACTACTCATTGTTTGGGGTGTATAACTGATCACTTAAGTCACCTGGTATTACTTATGGCCTGTGACTGGACAGTGAACTTTTAAACAGGATAATAGTGAATAACAAATAACTTCTTGGTGAGAAAAATAATTTTAAGCAAAAAGCTTATTGTATGCAATATAAATTGAATATTTTTATTTCAGGAAGACCTAGTCACAATGGGCCTGATCCATAATCCATTTAATTCAGTGGTAAGACTCCCATATGAGCTGTCCTTTTAATTAAAACTGCTATGGCAAGCATGAATTTTAGGTGGTATGATAAAATTCTGTTAATTTATTTTATCAGTAGGGGCTGGCTGGCCAGCCTGCCCATCAAGGGAGATGAGACTTGGCCTTGCCTGTGAAAGATCAGCTGCCTCCCCAGCTGATCATGATCTGCTGGGAAAGTGGGCAATTCAGTTATCAGACTCAGCTGGGGAAGAGCTGGGTGACTGCCATCAAGGGCTGGGAAGGCTGAGTTGGTGAGGAGAGCTGCATGAGGGAGGCTGTGTTCTGTGACTCGTCCTAGGAAAAGGTTGATAGGGGAGAAGGAGACTCCTATTGCGGGCCTGGGAAAAGGCCAACCCCCAGGCAGATGGCCTGGAGGTAGATTGGGAATAAGGATCCAACCTGGGGAAAACCAGATTGGGGGAAGGGTTCTAGGAAAAAGAGTCCAGAGGGTGAGCACTATAAGTGAATGCAGTGGAAGGATAGTCTAGAAGGGGCAGAATAACCTTTTGTTTTACGTTCTTTGGACTAGAGACTGCAGTATTACCCACAAGAAGAAATCTCAAATCATGAGTCAGACCCCCAAAAGAGCGTGGGGGTGTGTGTGTGTGTTTTAAACAGATGATATTGTGGGTTTTTTGGCCGGTCTTGATTTTTGACCTCTCCCTAGCCATCCCCAATGTGTGTGGGTACGTGACAGCTTGTTTTGCCAATTCTCTCAAATTTCTGGGGTAAAATGATTTTGAGCCCCTGCTGCAGTACCTCTCACCTCCCACATCTGCCCATCAATTAAGCCTGTCCTCCCTCACCTCCACATCAATCCTGTTCCTCAGTACCTGCATCAGTCATGCTCCCATCTCCATCAGTTCTGCATCCCCAAGCCTGCAATCAGGTCAGCTGTTGCCCTCATCTCCGCTCTTCTGGGGTACTTCACCCCCTTTGCTAGGTCTGAGGGCTGCATCTGCATCCCCTCCCCCCATTCGGGCTGGGGGGCAGCTCCAGGGAGGAGGAGCCAACGCTGTTGCTCACAGGAGAGGAGGGGGCAGAGCTATGCTGATCTGCTGGGCTCTTCCTGTCCCCGAGGCCTCTGAGAATGGCTTGGGGTTGCTGAGGGGGTGGGGTAGGGGAGAGAGCTCTTTCTATGACAGCACTGATGGGTTGCTCTGTCCCGGGAGATGGGTAAGTCGGGCAGCAGCCAGTCAAAGGGTGGTTTTCCCCAGGCAGGGCTCAAATTCGCTTGAGGGCTGAAGCTTTTGGGGTCCTTGTGAGTCTGAGCCCCAGCCAAAACCTGTCATTTGCAGAAAAAACATGAGGGTCGTCAACACTGAGACTGCTGCTTGGCAGGGCCTCGCTGACAGAAGGCAGGCCTCTCACAGGGAAATGGAGGTGGAACCACTGCCACAGTGTGCCACAACGGGGCACAGGGAAGTCAGCTTGCCACAGGCTTTAAAATAGCTGCCACAGTTTGGCCACCCCTGCTCTATGGGCTCTTTTACAGTTAAAGTGAAGCTGGTGGAGCCGCCCCCTCCCATCTCTCCCCTGTTACCCGCCTACCAGCCTGGGGATGGGGGAGCTTGGGACCTCTGCCTTGCAGGAGAGTGGTGAGGTAGGAGCTTCTGCCCAGTGAGGAGAGGGATCTTAGGGCTTCAGCCACATGGGGCATGCCTGCCAGGGTTTTAGCAGGAGTGGAGCAGAAGCCCTGAGCCCTGGCAGGTGCCTCACATGGGGCAGAAGCCCTGAGCTCCAGCAGGTGCACCCCGTCTCTCAGACTTCTGAAGATTGTCATATGTGGCTCGGAGGGCCAGTAAGTTTGGCCACCCCTGCTATAGAGTGTAACTGGCTCAGCCTCTCAGTAAAGAGCATATCAGGCTCCTGACAGTCTTGTTCCTGTATTAACTGTGAATGCCTCCAAAGCCTGTGCTAGGCTTACTGAGACTGAAGGGGGCCTTCAGATTAATTTCTAAGGTTGCTTTTGTGGTGTATTGAAAATTGTTAAAATTGCAGGCTGTTGCTTTAAAATCTCTAGGGGTTTCCTGGTCCTGCTTGCAGGCTAAGGTGTGATCTTGACCTTGCAGCAGTCTGTCAGCAGCCAGCCAGCCTGCCTAGAATAAGTTGTGCCTCTCTGTTCTAGGGAGCAGCCTGCTTTGTTACTCTGTCTTGCGGCAGTTTGGTGTTATCATTCTGAATTCCAAGGAATAAAATATTTTTACGCTGCAACCTTCAAGCAAGAGTATTTTATGTTTTTCTCTGACTTCTCTTTGTATGCTGTGAAACATGTTAAGCCATCTTCTTAGACTTTGTTCTCAAGAACTTTGGGGACTTTTTGAGTCTGGCTTGTGCTGCCTACCTTTTGGAATTTGAGGGTCTTATCATTGATTTCAATGGGATTGGGCACTATTAGTTTCTGTTGCCATGGTCAAAGTTCTGTGCAGCAAACAAGCCATTGAAAAGGATGTAGCTCCACTGCAGAGCTGTAAAAATATCCATGGTTAGTCTTCAAAATTTTTGTTTGGAATGCAGCCAAGTTTTAAGTAGGAAAACTGTAGGTATTTTTGTTTTCTTCTGTGTGTGGAATCTAAGCAGCGGGGCTGGATAGGGACACATATCTTATAAATACACTATTTATAAAGAGATTACTACTTTAAACAATGCACACATACTTCCTGAAATTGACACGCACTTAATAGTAATGGCAAGAACACTGAGTGATTTAATGCTCATCCTGTAATTCTCCTGTCCTCTTTATTATTTAAATAGCACTCAAAAGTGTACTAGGCACTCTACAGAAAAAAATAAAATGGCAAGTTTACTTACAATCTAATTTTCGATGTGACTCTCTGAATGCGAGTCATAAATGAGGGTAGGGTGGAGATGAAATTGAGGAAAGATAAGGGTAATGGTAAAAAGATTCTGCAATAACTCAATCATTCCTATCTTCATTTGTCTTTTTATGAATTAAATAAGGCTCTCCTCCCACAACTGGCCTTAGATTGTAAACTGTTTTCTGGCAGGGACATTGTCTTCTATTACATCTTATGCTGCATGCACAATTATGCTCTATAAATAATATATTTAATGATATTCCTTATGTATTCAGACTTATATTTGCAAGTTCCTCTGATTTTTAATTCATGTGCCAATAGAAATAGCAACCTTAAAAAATTCTTTAGCCAGAAAGGAATCATGATGTTTAAATAACCCTTCCAAGCATCAGAACATGACTGCTAGACTTAGTGTCTTTCCTATCCCTTTACATTTTTCATCATTTTGTTGCGTGGCCTCACAATTTGGTAATTTAGTCATTGTTTACTTTTATCTGGAAATCATACACACTAGGAGCCTTTATCCCCATGCTCTGAGCACCCTTTCCCATAATAAAAGCATAGTAATCACCAAGAACACAGAACTGCTACAATTTTCCCTCTGTCACATTCAAAATGAAAAATATCAAATAGTATAAAAACTGATTGTATAGTCGCCTGTTCTTTAATGGGGGTCTTCTTCTGTTTCATCTAAAAACTTAGTTAAAGAAACTGGTTCGTGGAAAAGCAAGTATTTTAAAATAGATTTGTCTTGAAGGACAGGTTACCATCAACATGTTTTGCCTTTTAGCATTCATGTGTAGAACTTTGCCAGGCTCTTATATGGATGTATTTGTTTTGCACATGAGAAACAGCTAGTAAGGGGTCAGCAAAACGGGTGAAATGTTAGGACCTTTCTGCCCCAGCATATTTCTGACTTTAATATTTTGTGTGAGAATTCAGTTGAATGACCTGGAGAACTGAAGGCCTCTATTTCTCCACAGGACAAGTGCAGCATAAGCAACAATAGAGATCACTTTTGGAGTAGCCACTCTTAGAGGTAAAAAGGTCACTCAGTCTCCATGCATGTAACTAACGTACAAGCTCAGTATAACACAAAGAAAAGCAGCAAGGAGGCAAACTGGCTCGGTGGATTCATAGATTTTTAAGGCCAGAAGGAATCATTTATGATCTGATCTGACCTCCTGCATAACACGGGCCATAGGGCTTTCCTGAATTAATTCCTGCTTCAAGTCCAACAGCTGTGGGTGAACTTTTTTTTTTTTTTAAAGAAAAAAAAATCAATCTTGACTTAAAAAATTGCTTGTGATGGAGAATCCACTGCAACCTGTGGTAAGTTCTAATGGTCAATTATCCTCATTGTTAAAAATGTGCACTTATTACTGCTTGAAAGCTTAAGCAGACCTGGTCAGGTGAAGAAGCTAGCTGTGTTTTAAAAATAAAATGTGTGGCTGTCATTGCAAACTTATCTTAACCAGCAGACATTAGGAAAAATAGGATCGCTAGAAATAATTTTAAAACCAAATAAAAATCTCTGCTTGGACACTGTCTAACTGCAGTTCATACTTCCTACCAGTGAACTGAATAGCATCCATATTAACTCAGAAGTCTTATCTCATGTTGTTGTTTCCCTGTAAGCTGCTGCCTTTTAATTTCTTTTTGAGTTTAGTCAGAAACCTTAGAGCCAGTTTAAGATATTAGCAACCTATAATTGTCATAGAACAACAGGAAGAGTCTCTGCTTGACCTTTTATTTAACAGGAAGGCTGTCTTGTACAGAAATACTCTGCTGCTCTAGCTTTTGCAATGTATCATTACAATCAGTATCTTTTGTTCCAAGCTTTCTCAGCATCTGTGAAGCAGCAGCTGGTTACTTGCCTTCATCATCAAAGTGTGTTCAAGGACATTGGTCTAAAAACTTATACTTCTAACAGAATTTCATTGGTTTGCAAAATTAAAACTTGGGGCTTGAATGTTTTCAAAGATGGGTTGAACAAGATAGGTAGAAAATAATGGAAGGGATCTTCCATCATGGAAATACTTACGTTGGTCAAACAGCTCTTTAAATAAATTCTACTTAGCAGCAGGATTTTCATCTCTTTTTCTTAATTTTATTTTAAGATTTTAAAGAGAGAGATGCTGCAGCTAGAACTACAACTACTTACCCAAACCCCCAAATGTTGGTGGTTCAGATAAAATGGAATAGAGGTTGAATACACCTCTGGTTTGGGATTTTCTGAGCCACAGTATAAGGGAGGCTTTTCAAAACTCTAACCCTTCCTGTTTCTAAGCATCTTTAATTTTTATGTATGCTAGAAAACGAATGAGGCAGATTATTTGGCAGCCACCAGTCTAGGTTTTCCTACATCGAGCATGGTCTCTAAAAGCTACAGTAGGATTCTGACATCATACAGCAGTCCTCCGCTATTTAGAAGCCATTGTTCCAGGAGCATTTACTTTACCTCGCTGTTCTTATATTTGTGTATTGAAGTGGGGATTTTTGTTGCTTTACTATTTCATGAAGCTTATAAAAAAGAGTTTTTCAGCTGGTAGCTTGTTTTAAGTTGTCCTGGGGAGATTATTTTTCTGTTAGGAAACGTTTGTTGAATGACTAAAAAGAGTGCCGATTCGGCAAAAAAAAAAAATGCTCAAAATGATCAACACGTTAAAACAAGCTAATAAAAATAGGCACCAGCAGGAGTTAGTGTAGAAAGCGTGGCACATATGAGAACTGATTGACCTTTTGCTCCATTGTCACTTATGATAAAGCCTGCAGGGGTGATAATAGTAACTACACATCGATAGAGCCATGCATGCTTCTGAACAGCATTAATAGTACCGTACGCGGGCAGCTGTCTGATCTTTATTAAACCTAGAAATACAAACTGCTGCTTGTTTTCAAAAACTCTTTGTAGTGACTAAGACAGATGCCTTTGGAAAGAGATCCAACAAGGTTTGAAACTGGTGAAGTGTTTGTCTACATAATGTCAATGCAACCTTTGCTTATGTGAATGATTACTCTGTCTCCTTCCTGGCTTGTCTTCACTAAGCTGGTTAAGTGTTGCAAAAATGTAGCTGTATGTGATTTTCAAGGTACTGAGGCCCAAATTCTGATCACTTCTGAACATTTGTCCCTGGGAGGTTTGAGAGGCTCTGTTAGGTTCCATACCCACTAGATGCTCAGAAAATCTGATTTGTTTGTTTGGCAATTTCAGGGAGTTGAAGGGGCACACTTCATTGCAAGAGTTGGCTGGAAGGCTGGGACCCTCCAAGGGGCCTAAGTGAGTTGAGCACTTTCCTCCTCTTGACCTTCAATGAGAGTTAAGTGTCTATTTCCCTGTAGGCCCTTTTGAAAATTTCAGCTTTACTTGTTACTACTTATGGAATTCTGCTACTCTTTTTTCTTTCTCTTTTTGAGTGTTGTAAAAATTCAGATGAACTATTGACTGAAGCCGTCTGTATTTCTCCCTCAATTATTTCCTTTTTCCAGCAATATCCTTTTTCTAACTAGTGTCTTTTCTGAAATTTTTTTGGCTCTTGAATTATTTGTAGCCTCTCAGGATAAAGATCTCCCATCATATTTCACACTGTGTTTGCATTCTTAATTACTTACTAAAGGTCTCCTGTACAGTACGTTCTCCCAGATAAAGAGGATAGTGAAAGATGGAAAAGAATGTGAACTCCAAATGGGAAAACCAGACAAAAGGTTTCTGGCATGGATTTATTTACTAGAACTGTTAATATATCAGTAAGGGCTAAATGTTGAAGTTCTCGCTCAGTTTTTAATCCAGTCTCTTTCTAAGGGCTTGTCTACACTGCTCTGCAGTTTGGATTTTGGGGGTGTGAATAGCAGTGTGCATCAAAGTGCTGTGGTGTAACGTGGATGCTGTGGGCACAAATGAAAAGGTTTGCATTAACATAGTCCAAATGTGAACAAGCAACCTATTAGTTTGCAACTGAAGCATCCAAATGGGGGAGTTACAGCACAGCACTTCGATGTGCACTGCTATTCATCCTCCCCCCCCACGTAGTCTGAACTGCAGGTTAATGTAGACATAGCCCAAGGCAATGTTTCATTGTGGCCAAGGATCTCAGCCTTAGAAGAAATATGGTAAGAGGTTTTTAATCCCATTTATTACCAATTTTTAACACCTATGCATAAAGAGATTTGAATAGTCATTAAGGGATGAGAACACATACTTACTAGTGAGAGCTGATTGGGAGAAACACTTAAAAATTCTTTTATATGAATTGCAGGATATAGAAGAATGTAAAGTATATGTGTCTATGAGATCATGCTTGTATATCAAAACAAATAAGAATGACAGAAAACATTTGTAAGGAGGAATTGAAAAAACAAGGCAGGCTTATGGCTTTCAGTGCAGTCAAGATTTTTAAATACTACACAATCTATGGTTTCAGAGTAACAGCCGTGTTAGTCTGTATTCGCAAAAAGAAAAGGAGTACTTGTGGCACCTTAGAGACTAACCAATTTATTTGAGCATGCTCAAATAAATTGGTTAGTCTCTAAGGTGCCACAAGTACTCCTTTTCTTTTTACACAATCTATGCATTTTATAGTAATTAGAAAACTACTGTTTACCCATGCCATCTCCCCACCCTTGCTGTTTGCACAATCCCAGCATTCTACAAGTATCTGAGGTTTGGCCAGTCAAATACTCTTCCTGAATGCGCATTCAGGTTAGAACCAGGATGCAGGCAACAGTAAGATAGTCTTCTAGAAGAAACTTTTTTTCACCCCCTGATTTTTACATAAATGATAAAGTTTTACCAGACCAATTGGAATGTACCCTTTTTCTTTTTCTAATTCTGTGTAGCTATCCCATGCTTCATTTTAATGAAAGGCATGAAGTCTTTGATTCACTGTTGGGGAGTAATTTGTCACCTCCAGATGAAAGTAATCCTGCTTTTTTGCTAAGTCACACACAGCCCAAAGTGTCATTGTCTGTGTCATGTCTCCTTTACCCCGTGGACCACTATCATCTTCTTTTGTTAAATATGAGGCTTTCAATGGCTTTATTTAGCCATTGAAAGGGAGTTTTTTCACATTTTCTGCAATTTTTTTCCATCAAAATAACTTTTAGACATAGTTTCCATTTAACCTAGCAAACAACATTCCCAGTTATGAATATATATGTACTTACGTTATGGAAACCCTGGGCCTGCTCCTGCTCCCACTTAAGTCAGTGGTAAAACTCCCTATTTTTTCCACCCTTCTTTCCCTCCTAATATATTTAACAGTTCTATTGGTGTAGGGAATTTGGAGAAGTTTAAAGATTCTCTATGGATACTAACAATTGTGTAGTTCTTAAATATCTGCATTGCTTCAATCACAGTGGGTCAAATTCTGTGGTTTTTAATCGAGCAAAACTCCTGTTGACTTCAATGGGAGTTTTGCTCAATTTAACAAATGCAGAGTTTGGCCTATAGCTTTTTCTGTATTAAATTAAAGGGTATAACCATGTTTTCATGAAATAAGCCTACCATTCCTCCCCTCCTCCTCCCTTTTTGCTTTTCCTCTCCAGGAACTCATTTCCTCCAAGGCATTCTGGCAGCCCAAGATTGTCCCTCAGGAGCATTTCCTGGTGCATAAGCCCTGGAATCTTAGTACTCTGTAAAGTTTTATGCCATATCATGTGTGTTTTTAATAATGTTAGGAAAGATAATTTTTCAGTTTGTTCTTATACACACATTTGCAAGACTTTTGATCTTAACAGTAGCTTGACCAGCTGCCATATGCAGTATCTGAACTACAGGGGATACAACATATACTGCAACTAGTCAGTCAGGTAATCAGTCTTAAAATTAGAGGCCAAACCTCTTCTCTCCTCTAGAACAGAGCATATTAAAAAGTTCATAGCTTAAACCTGGGTCCTTTTTCTCACTGTATTATTTACTTATCTACTGTGAGCTTAGCATGCTAATTAAATGATTCAGCAATATCTGAATGCTCTTAAAAGAAGAGATGAAAACTTAGGGCCTGGTCCATCCCTCACTGAAATCAATGAAGAGATTACCATTGACTTCCATAGGAGAAGATAACGAGACTCCCTAAGGGCTCTGTACTAAACTTCTTTTTATTTTGCCTATCAATGAGATTAGAAATTTACAGCTGAAACCTTGAGGGCAACTGCCCATCTCACATCTTGCACTGCATTGGTGCCCATGACTACTCTGATACGTGGGCCTCCATCCTAGCTGAGCTCTTATACGTTCAAGGAGTTGCAGTTCCCGTTGACAGCTGGAAGGGCTGGTGTGGCTCTTACTTTCAGGCAGTTAGGTGAGCACCAGGTCAACTGAAGCATCCAAGGCTGAGGAGGTGGAGGTTGCAGGTGCAGCAACTGGTTAGGGAGTCAAAGATGCGGGGTGGGGGGGGGAGACAGAATACGAGTCTGAAGGGGACAAACTGAGGGGGCAGGGGCTGAAAGAGGAGAAAATGGGGGTAGAGTTTCAGAGGGAGCAAATGAAGGGAGCTACCTTAAGTTCCCCCACAACCTCTACAACCCTGCGGAAGTTTCCTAGCTAGATTGCCCTTGGCTCTCTCTCCCCACACTCATCAACTTTCCAGGCGCTCCCCCCCGCCCCCCATGGCAATACTGACCCATCCCCATAGTGGCTTCTGTCACCTTCCAATTCCCGGTCCCCATTTGTGTTCCCAGGGTGCCTCTCCCCCAAAGATCCCTTGGCTTCTGAGTAATGCAAAACTAGGCTTCTGCCTCCTTGAAATCTGTGGGACCCTGAGGAGAAAAGTTACAAATGGAGCTGCGCAAAACTTGCCAGCTATGAATCTTTTTATCCAACACTTAAAAGATGGTGTTTATGTAACTGCTGGAGTTTTTACAAGTATGAAGGGCCAAGTGTCTTAATCTGTCATGTGCAGTATCGGTGATCAGCAAAAGCTGAGATTTTTCTCTCAATTTTTTAGAATGCAGAACAGCTTACAATGTTCTCCATGGTTTTGAATACACTGATTAGGGTTTGCAACAGAGCAGAGACGTTAAATAGTATGTCACCAGTATACCCTGATAACATGTTGGGGCTGCCACTTGTTTTTCTGAACCTTTTATTCCCTTCCATTTTTCTCCTTTAATAGTGTTAGATGGAATCCTGTGTGTAAAAGTGAATGCACTGTAAAAGAAGGTGAAGAGCTTGTCCAATCCAGCAGTTGTGGGGTTGGCAGAGTAAAGATGTGTGTGTTACCTGGGGGTATTGGAGCATTACTGAAAGAGGGCAGAGTTAAGGATGCATGGGGAACCTTACATGTGCATTTTCTGTTTTTTCAGAAGTTTGATTTTTATTCCTCTCAGTGTTCTGCTCGCAGACGACATACAGCCAAGCAACCTTAACTCTGCATTGATGTGGGTTTTTTTGTATTGAATTCCTAGTTTTTTGAACAGGAAAAGATATGTCGTTAGTAGGAGTAAGTAGTCATTTAGTCACTTGTACATATGCCTCAATTAGCTGACCAAGCCAGACGGCCCCCTCCTGCCCACACACACATCAGCTAAGCCACATCAGTCCTGCTTTGGCACATCTCCTCTGCCATGCCCCTGACCCATTCACTCCGTTCTCTCTTCCAACCTCATCCCCTCCCCACTACTGTACCTAGCCCCTCCCTGAAAGCAGGGAACCCGTCTCCCTGAAGTCCTTACTCTCCAGTATATAAACATTTCTATTGCCATTGCTTGTCTCCCTCCTGTGACCCGACTCAGATGCAGTGCCTTTAATGACAGACAACTGTATTACAGTGGAATGGTGTTCCTGGTCATGTTTCAGAATAGTTGGAAGGTGGAGTTTGTGGCAGGGCTGGTGAGAGAATCACATACAGGGTTTCTGTTCCAAAATACTGACCGTTTTATGTTTGAGAGAAAGACTCTCTGATCCCTGTCCAGTAGATGTACCCCATCTCTGACAAATAGTGAGGTGTCGGAGCTTGTAATGCTTCTGTGACATACAATTTCACACACACATTTTCTGGTCTGTCATGACCCCCTCCCATTTCCCAATTAATGTTCTTCTAACACTTATTAATAGCTTTCATACTCTCGCTGTATTCAGACGCTTAGCCAAATCACAGAAAACTATCACAATTCCTGGACACAAATCTTTGATAAGGTCCAAATCTGATTTCATACATTGTATGAGGTGCATACCAAGAACAAGGCCCAGATCATTTCAGTCTGTATGAATCACCACAATGTCTGGTAGATCACAGCCTCTTAAGTCGTTGGTTAGACATTGCAGAGTGGGCAGAAACATAATGCCAAGACAGTCCATCTCCCAATCAGTATGTAGTCAGCAAAATCCCCATTTTGTAGTGTATTCCATTCTCTTCTGCAACTTCATAATTTAGGAATTACCCAGAATCCATATGCTGGCAATCCTGACAGCGCAGATGTTTCTTTTCCCTTAGCAGTCAAGGTACCTGTGCTATCAGTTCCAAACCTCTGTGTTCTATATCTTTGGAAACACCACATTAATCTGCTCTGAAATCAAGAAGTAACCACTCCCTGCCCCCTCCACTCCTCCTTTATGGGCTACTATGATACAGATTTTTCCCAAACAACCAATCCAAGGCTTACGTACCACTCATCCTCACTTCCTCCCCCTCAGCAGCTACATCCTTTGTCCTGTCCCCAAATTTAGATCACTGATGCTACACCATACCCCCATGAGTCACACCAAATTTCAAAGCAATTCAGGTAACCATTTGCATTTTAGAGCAGTTACAAGTGTCAAGTTTTAAAGCATACAGAATGCTGGGAACAGCACGGGTGCTGGAACAATTTTTATAGTGCGGGTGCTGAGTGCCACTGAATCAAATTATAAACTCTCTATACGATGGAAACCACTTCAAGCCAGGAATTGTGGCAGCACCTGTAGCACCCCTAGTTCCAGTAACTGTGGGGAACAGTAACATTCTAGCTGTTTTTCTGTATTGGCACTTGCACACTGTAAAAGAGTACATTTTCTCAAACACCATTCCCAGTTTTGGTCCCCCAAAGATGTAATGGGTGCCATGCCCTACCTTGGTAAAACTCAACAGAGTGCGTTTTAATCTGCATCACTTCAACAGTTTGATATCTAGTCCCGTGCAAAAAATCCCTCTCCCCCCGGTAACTTTTTGAAAAATGGCTATTTTTAAGAACTTATATTTCTGCAACCTCTAGCTCAGATGACTCCAAATTTGGGTCACCAACCCTATCCTGAACCCCCCTGAGACACAGTGTATTTGATTTGAGAGGGCTTAGAAATGTTAACCTTTTAAACAGAAGTTGTGACGTAATCTTAACAATAGTGGTGCTGCCACACCACTATAATGTAACACGAATGACGGGTTCATAGAATCAATGTTCTTTTTTGCATCCAAGTTTGCAAGATCAGTTGAGCCACACTATTGTTAGGTTATTAGCTATTATAAATAGTTGAGGTAGTCCTACTTATGACAGTCAGTCTAGTCTAAGTACAGCCAAGAATTTAAAAAAAATTAACATTATACGCAAGAATTTTACCAAGTCTACATGGGTCCTATTAAAAAATAAACCTGTAGAATGTGCATTGAACTGAGTGAGCTATTTAGATGGTACACTGCTAAACGTTTACTATTATGGGGCCCACTGTACAGATTGATGACAGCAGCTGTACTTACACTGAACATTTATAAACTAATTCAAATGATGCAATATCATGAAACAAATGAGAAGAACTATGTTCAAAGCTGGGGTTTTCTAGGGTGCAGTCCTGGCTCCATGGAGGTCAATGGGAATTTTGCAATTCACTTCAATGGAACCAGCAGTGCAGTCCTGATCTCAAGCTCAGTAATAGCTTATAACAAGTATTTGCTTATTCTGTATGGAGAGGCCATTGCATAGTACCCATTATTGGGCAATTTTAGCTGCCAGTTGCCTTTGTTCTCTGAGTTTATTGAGCATGCCACATAGCTAATGTTGGCAAAATGATTTGACAAAAATAGACTGACTCATTGTTGAGTAACTCTGAGGTGAGGGTAAGCATAGAGATGTTTTTCTTAATGCTAAATGTACTTAATAAGAATGCCCAGACACTGAAATGTATGTAATGGTAATATTAGTCCCAAATCTCATGTTGGCTTGTAGTTGACATCTTTTAGAGTATAGATAGAGGAGAGATGTGATATGGGTAGAATTCAAACCTCTTGCTCCTGAAATCGTTGATATGGAGACAGTTGTCTGGAAGGCTGGCTTAGCAGGACAATTACACTTTGACATAACACAGGCTGCTTTTGTGAAGAAAAGTTTATAAATATCAAGTTCTTTAAAAATAAATCTTGGAGTCTGTAGGAAAAAGCTAAACTCTCTACAAACTTTCCACACCTGCAGTTTTCCCATCATTTTTGATTATTACCAAAAAGTCATGTTGATTTTAGGCAACACCCCTGCTTCTGTCTTCCAATCTTTATATCTTCTACCGTACCTTCTGTTTTGCCCTTTAATTTAAGGATGTTTGTTCAGCAACAGAGCTCTGCTTCTTGCATAACATAGTAATAACCACAAAAAGCATCTCAAGAATACATACTGCATTTAACAGACTAAAAAACTTTAATGTATCTTTGTGCAGAGTTAAATAAGATATATGGGTAGTTCTTATTGTCATGTAAACATTTCCCCACCAATCCTTTGTTGCCCAGCAGACTGCATTTACCCTCACCAAAAAGGAACTCCTTAGCTTAGTACAGAAGCACAATTGTAATGCTATTAGAGGCTCTCATACATGTCTCTGTACAGACCCAAGAATTCCAGTGACCTACTTCTGCAAGAGGAAGTGCTGCATATAGTAATTCTACAGGAGGAGTGCAATTGGTGCTATGTGATCAGCAATACAAGTAGTTAAATTGACAGGGTATTGCTGGTAGCATCGCTAGGCTTGGTCTATATATAAGCATTTAAACGGTTTCTTTTTTCTTACTAAGCACTTTTTTGGGCTAGTCTGAGAAATCCCCCAGTGTAGTGTTTTGAACTCTGGCTCCATATGAGCATCCACACAATAGATAAGATTTTGTTTTAACAGCTGTAGAAAGAGAGTAGTACTAATCTTTTGCCAGAGGTTTCCTGCTAATGGAGGGTTGAGATATCAAAACTTGTTAATTGACACCTCAAGATTATGAAGAGTGCAATGAAATCTAAATGGTTTCTCCTTTTTTAATTTGTTTTTCATAGTATGAGAACAAATGTGATTAAATTAAAAGGCTGTACATTTATAATCAATTATAGTAAATACAGGTACCATATCAGTTTGTGAAATGTAGTCAATTTATGGAATTCACAGGAGTTTACCAGGATAAATACTGTGGCTGGATTTGTGTATAAAAATTGGATAACATGATCTTTAATATAAATAGCTATAAAGGTAATGGTGATCCTCTTTTGTGCTTGTGTTAAAGGGGCACTCTTGTAGGAGTCAGGAAAGGACTCATTCATGCTGCTTTTATGGTACTGTATTGCACAAGGAGCTACGCCAAAATTTTCACACTTGAATGCTTGAAGTTAGGAAATCCATATCTGAGCACCTACATAAGTGGCTTGATTTTCAGAGGTGTTTCTAGGTTAGCCCAAATTACTCCTGAGGTGCCTATTGCAGGGTGGCCCTTGAATACTCCAGGGCATAGTGGTTTAAAAGCCACTTTTGAGCTCAGAGACTATAAACAAACAAACAATTCTTGGTGACAAATTCAGCCTTGGTGTAAGCAGGTGCAATTCCATTGACTTCAAAGGCCTTTCGCTTACTTAGGCCTGGCTAAATTTGGCCCTTGTCTCCTCCATTTCAGTGAATAGTTTTGAATGCCAAGATGAACCAATTTAGTTTAGCCACCTGTGTGTACAGAAAACAAAAGATAAAATAACCAAATCAATAGTGTAGTTGGCAGCAGTATTCAAGTTAATCAGGCTCTTGATGCTTTTGTCTTCTATGCTATCATGTGTTCTTTAGCTAATCTGGCATTCTGGGACGTGACAAATCCAGAAAATTTGTGTGTTTAAAAATCCAAGCCAAAGCAAATTCTAATGAAGTGTGGGTCAACTTTGTGTTTGTAAGTAGTGCAAGAGGTATTCCTCCTGTTCAGTCAGATGATATGGTAATTTAAATTTTAAATGTAAATGCATGAAGAGGAGTGGGGGAGAGAAATCTGATAACACTCTTCAAATATGTTAAGGGCTGTTATAAAGAGGACTGTGATCAATTGTTCTCCATGTTCACTGAAAGTAGGATGAGAAATAATGGGCTTAATCTGCAGCAAGGGAGATTTAGGTAAGATGTTAAGAAAAACTTTCCAGCTATAAGGGTAGCTAAACTTGGAATAGGTTTCCAAGGAATGTTGTGGAATCCCCATTATTGGAAGTTGTTTTTAAAAACAGGTTGGACAAACACACTCAGGGATGGTCTAGGTTTACTCCTTCCTGCTACAGCGCAGTGGACTGGTCTTGAAGACTTCTTGAGGTCCTTTCCAACCCTGCAGTTCTATGATTCTATTATTCCTTTTAACTAGGAAAATGGGTGACATAATTTCTTATTAAGCTATCTGACCTTCTAGAACTCTTGGAATCAAAATGAGAAGAATGTTTTTCTTCAATCGATAATGAGATGCTTAAACAGTTTTTACTGCTTTCTCCCTGACACAATTGTATAAACAGACATTTTTGCCAAGTCTTTACGATGATCAAAATCTTGGTCCCTTTTTGAGTAAAGTGCACGACAAATAAATTGGCACACAAATTTACAGTATCATCTTTTCCATATTCAAAAACTGTCTGAGGCTCATTTGATTAAGCTTAAAAATAACTCTGTGAATGTCATTAGAAGTGCTGATGAATATTCAATGTCAGTTGCCTGCATTTGTATTCTGGTAAGGAATTATTAAATTGCCTGTTAGTCTTTCCTCTTGTAAGAACTTGATTGTACTTGCCAGAGCCTGAAGGAATTATTTTCATATTGAGAGTTTTAAAGGGTTTAAATTTTCCACTTTCCATTGAAGAAGAAAACAGCTGGTAAATTAGTGAACACTTGTTACAATTTATTTGGCTACTGTAATCTTCTCTTGCTTCCTTGGTAAATAGAACTTAAATAATACAAAATCTTTTGGTGACACCATGTAGTATTTAGAAAAAGGTTGCAGGGGAGGGGAGGAAGAGGGGGAGAGAAGGGAAGCAATGTTTCCACAGAGATTAGTTGGTTATCTTCGTGCTTGACTTTGTTTTTCTTATCCACCAGTTCTCTGCTTCTGCCTTTCTGTCTGGTGGTGGGTTTTGTACTGCAGCACAACTGACTGAGCAAGTGCAAAGTCCTTTACAACTGTGCTGGTTCCTACTAAGTCAGCATTACATGGCTGCTTGAGTTATGGAAAATGTCGTCTTTTCTTCATACCTGGGTACTCCTCTCTCTCAAGAGAATAATTGACTGAGGTCCAGAAACCCCATGCCACCTCATTTTGAAATTGAATTCCCATAAGGAACTCTTCAGGAGACCAGGGAGAACATATTTCAGAGGAATTGGACTAAAAGAAAAACTATTAGTAGTATGTATAAAGTCTAAGTTGTAATGCAGAGACCTACATGTAACTGTTCATACTATTTCTAGAGATGGAAGCACAGCGGGATGTTTTCAGGAAGACGTCTAGGCCTTTTGGCTAAGATCAGTGTAATACCAGCGTACTATTATTCACCTTCTGAAATTCCAAGGTGATAGCCTCTAATATCTTACAGTCTTTTCCATATTTAACTTCTATGATCCTGGAAGCATGTTTAACAGAAAGACCTTTTAAATACCCAACTCATTCCTCTTCCATTTAAATGAGGCTACTCTTAATGAATGAAAGTGTTATCAGGAAAAAAGTCGAAGTCAGTTAATTCATATAGGTGCCACATTCCAAAGGTCATAAAGGTCAATGGGAGTCTTTTTCATTGACTTTTGGATCAGGCCCATACTGTGCTATATGATCTTTCATTTGTTCATTAATCCTAGAAAGAGTATGTGAAATATGTGTAATGAGGTAGTGTGTGCCTAGCGCTAAGATCAAGCGACTGGGAGTTGGAACTCCTGGATACTGTTCCCAGTGCTACCACTGGCTTGCTTTGAAGTTTTGAGCAAGTTACTTAAAACTCCTGAGTCTCAGCTTCCCTGTTTGTAAAAGGGGGAATAATACTGTTGCACCGTCTGTAGTGGCTCACAACTGTGAGTGCCTACCTCAGGGCAGACTGTCAGAAATAGGGCAGATTCCCCAAGCTGGTGGTGTGTTCTAGAATTAGATTTCACCAAGTCAGTAACAAATGTGAACTCCTGGATCACTATACCAATCTTACCATGGAGTCACAGACATTCCTTAGGCATTCCAGTCTATCTCACCACCCAGATAAACAAAACTTTGTGATAATGGTCACTCACAGCAAAAATCACACCACAGCAGGTTGTTTGCAGTCCCAAGAGACCAGTCTCTTCCCCCAGATCAATTGGTACTCTGGATCCTTCACCAAAGACAATGCTGGCAGCCAATTCTGTAGTAAACTAACGAAAGATTTATTAGCTAAGAAAAAAGAATGAGTTATTCAGAGCTGAAAGCAGGTAAAATATATGTACAGGTGAGTCACACTTTGTAACTCTAAATGGTGGCAGTAATGTAATAAACTGCCAGTTTCCCAAAAGTCTTCTCAGGGTATCCAGATAGTCTCTGGGGAGCTCCGCTTACTTCCCTGTAAGAGTCCAAACAGCCCAGAGATGAAGGATCTTTCCTTGAATCCATATTTATAATTTCTCACAGAATGCAAGCTGACAGTTTCTCTCCCACGTGGGCTTTCCCTTTGATGACAGTGAGTGAGGAATGTACTTTGTGTCATTGACCTCCGGTCATCACACCCAATGGCCATTTGCTTTTAAACTAGAACTTTTTCTGATAAAGTCCTTCTTTAGCATTCTACAAGGTTTCTTTGATGAATTATCTAGTTACAGGGATATACACAATGTAAATATTTGCCTCCGCATCATAACAGGATACAGATAAAAGAAAACAATGTGTGTAAAGTCCCATTAGTTTTATGAAGTCTAAACACCAGATACACTCTTCTACCTTCAACAATCACTTTGATCTATACTAATATACAAGTGACTTGGCCTGAATACACTCTGGCATGACCTGGTCTGCCAGCATCACAGATACGACTTACTGACTTTCTGCGAAGCACACTGAGATGTTCTATTTAAATACAAAGAGTTGTTATTTATTAATCTCATTACATCATCCTCTATTTTAGTTATTATAGAATTTTGTGTATATGTTGTTGTGTGATCAAATTATACAGTTACGATCACATAGTATATGGTACTGATGTATGTGAATTTGTGCAGCTACCTCCTTGTGCACTGAGACGAAGTTATGTCTTGGGGATTAATATTTCTCTTAAGTCATGCTTTACACCACTAAGTCTAAAGGCAAATAGATATGATTTATTCCCAGTACTCAAAGCCAGTTATCCTTACTATTTATACTCCTTGTCACCACGGTTATAAAACATCTTAACTTCAGCTGCTTGGGTGAGGTAGATCCTTAATAAATCGTGATCTGTGTTTTTGATTTGCTGTAATAGCATCAGGGCTGTAGGTAGCACATCACCTTTGTAATATGCTCAGGATTTATCAACCTTAGCTACAGTAGGGTATATTTCCAAACTGGAAAGTGAGACTGTGTCACTTGCTATATAGTTACTGTTGTGTATCAGTTTTTATTATACACTCCTGCACTCAGTTGTTCAATTTTCTGAAACTGTAACTTTTGAGGCTGAAATTTCCCAGGCTTGGTATCAGCTCAAAAGTGAATTTTATTTGAAAGTTGAAGTCACGACCATTTTTCTGTGTGAGGATAATAGAGAAGGGAGAGAACCCACTATAATTTTTCCAAACGTTTAATTTTTTTTTCTACAGCCAAAAAAGCTAGAAAGAAAATTTTTTGGCATGGAATAGCTATCACTCAGAAGAGGTGCCTTTGATCCACTGAAAATTTGTTGTTGACTTGACTGAGTTATGAGCCTTTGGCAGTTGCATTTTGCACATGCGGTATAGCTTTTGAGCATGATTTTTCATTAAGCTGGTAAAGTGCGCAGTCTAAGTATGCTGGCATTGTGTATGCTTGTGTAACTGACTTAACTGTTCATGTAAACTCTAGTTTCCTGATTACTCCCAAGCGCTCAGGCCCCATTATCAAATGTTTCAGAGAAATGCAGGGTCAGGTAAAAGGAATGGAATTTCTCCTTGTAAAACATCCCTTTAGTGTAGGGGAATGAGCACAGGACTGAGAGTTGTGACCATCTGAGTTTTGTTCCCATCACTTCCTTTCACTGGCCTTAATTTGCTGCACATTAGTGAGGCCTCATACTACGTTCCTAGCAGCAAAATACTAATTTGTAGTCAGGATAACTGAGGTACAAAGACGTTAAATATGTTGCCCGAAGTCACAGAGGAAGTTTGTGGTAGAACTAGGAACCAGAACCCAGATCTTGGAGGCAATAAACTCAGATCTCTGCTGCTAGAGCCCACAGTGCTTCTCAGGAAAAAGTAAATGCCACAGATCTTGGTTAAACTGCCTCTAAATAAGGCTAATTATGCATTCTTGCCCACTCTTGTCAAGTGCTTTGAGGTGTACTATCTTTGAAAAGATACAGCTGCGCTTAAATAATTTTTTATTTATTTTATTATCTGCCCCTGGAAAAGTAGGAGTAGAGAGTACTGCATGGAGCAGAGCAAGCTTCCCTTCCTGAGTTCCAGACCTATTGTCTTACACAAAGCCCAGCGAGCATGGAGGGTTCTCTGGATATGTCATTAGAAGAGAGGGTTGCGGGTTGGATGACAAATGTTCATCACAGATACTTTGTTCTATACAGAGAAAATCTTTAAAAAGAAAATGAAGGGGGG
Organism: Natator depressus; assembly: GCF_965152275.1. NCBI lineage: Eukaryota > Metazoa > Chordata > Testudines > Cheloniidae > Natator > Natator depressus. The sequence continues at coordinate 248,201,595 of NC_134234.1, forward strand.
AGAGAAGGTACCCAAAGTAGCAATGAAAACTTAGGCTGGGCCAGAGGGGATGTTTTAGTGGCCTAAATAGTAGATCTGCAATGTTTTACCCTTTTCTGGAGTCACAGGTGGTAACGTCTTTGGTGCTTGAACCATCGCTTTTTATTTGTACTGTAAAGCAGGCAAAACACTTCTGGGTGTTTGTAAAAATAAGAAATACTAACTCCATGCATTGGCTGGCTGTTGTTTTCCCCAGAGCGTGCAGCAGTGTCATAGTGCTATAGGTATACAATGTGTAAAGTGCTGTGATGAAAGGTGTCATATAAATTTAATATGTACGTTTACATGTACTCTGCTTCACTGGGACAGAGTATATTAGAATAGCTGTGATTATTAGGTCATCTCTCAGGAAGTTAGCTTTGGCTAATGATAATGCATGGTAATGGCAGTTGCTTCATTGGGACAGTATTAGCTGACAAAGCACTCTCAGTCAAGGGGATCCAACTGTGGAATGAAAATCTAGAGATGGCTAGTTGAATCCAGAGTCTGACCATCTCTAGGAAATGCTACAGAACCCTCTTCTTTGAAAAAGCCTTTCTTCCATAGCAGGAATGACACTCCCACTGTTGACACCTGAGACAGCCCCCTTAAGAAACCCCCAAAACTGAAACAAACAAACAAACACACACACAAAAAACACAAGCAGTTGTTTTTACCGTGGAAGGGGAGAAGAGCCAAAGATTCAACAAAGTCCAGCAGGGACTTTGCTATTGTTGTTTCATGTGGAAGATGCTCAGATACTATGGTGATGTGTGGTAGTTTAAACCCCTTAGATAAGATAAAAGAAAAGGAGTACTTGTGGCACCTTAGAGACTAACCAATTTATTTGAGCATAAGCTTTCATGAGCTACAGCTCACTTCATCGGATGCATAATGTGGAAAGTGTAGAAGATCTTTTTATACACACAAAGCATGAAAAAATACCTCCCCCCACCCCACTCTCCTGCTGGTAATAGCTTATCTAAAGTGATCACTCTCCTTACAATGTGTATGATAATCAAGTTGGGCCATTTCCAGCACAAATCCAGGTTTTCTCACCCCCTCTCCCCAACACACACACAAACCCACTGTCCTGCTGGTAATAGCTTATCTAAAGTGACCACTCTCCTTACAATGTGTATGATAATCAAGGTGGGCCATTTCCAGCACAAATCCAGGGTTTAATAAGAACGTCTGAGGAGGAGGGGGGTTGGAAAAAACAAGGGGAAATAGGATACCTTGCACAATGACTTAGCCACTCCCAGTCTCTATTCAAGCCTAAGTTAATTGTATCCAATTTGCAAATGAATGCCAATTCAACAGTTTCTCGCTGGAGTCTGGATTTGAAGTTTTTTTGTTGTAATATCGCAACTTTCATGTCTGTAATCGTGTGACCAGAGAGATTGAAGTGTTCTCCGACTGGTTTATGAATGTTATAATTCTTGACATCTGATTTGTGTCCATTTATTCTTTCTCTCAGAACAGCTGCTTCTGCTGGGCTAAGAGTATAGTTGGATAGGTTAACAATATTGCTGGGTGGGTTGAGGGAACCATTGCTGTGGCCCCTTGTGGCATGTAGTAGTTTAGAAAGTTTAGTGTCCTTTCTCTTTTGTAGAGAAGCAAAGTGTGTGTTGTAAATGGCTTGTCTAGTTTTAGTAAAGTCCAGCCACGAGGAAGTTTGTGTGGAAGGTTGGTTTTTTATGAGAGTATTCATTTTTGAGAGCTCATTCTTTATCTTTCACTGTTTGCTGTAGAGGATGTTGATCAGGTGATTCCGCAGTTTCTTTGAGAGCGTGTGGCACAAGCTGTCAGCATAGTCTGTGTGGTATGTAGATTGTAATGGATTTTTTACCTTCAGTCCTTTTGGTACGATGTCCATCTGTTTTGCATTTGGAAAGGAAGATGATGTCTGTCTGTATCTGTACAAGTTTTTTCATGCAGTTTCACTACAATCCATTGGTGATCTTCCTGATAACACTATCCTGGCCACTATGGATGTAGAAGCCCTCTACACCAACATTCCACACAAAGATGGACTACAAGCCGTCAAGAACACTATCCCCGATAATAGCACGGCTAACCTGGTGGCTGAACTTTGTGACTTTGTCCTTACCCATAACTATTTTACATTTGGGGACAATGTATACCTTCAGATCAGCGGCACTGCTATGGGTACCCGCATGACCCCACAGTATGTCAACATTTTTATGGCTGACTTAGAACAACACTTCCTCAGCTCTCGTCCCCTAATGCCCTTACTCTACTTGCGCTATATTGATGACATCTTCATCATCTGGACCCATGGAAAAGAAGCCCTTGAGGAATTCCACCATGATTTCAACAATTTCCATCCCACCATCAACCTCAGCCTGGACCAGTCCACACAAGAGATCCATTTCCTGGACATTACAGTGCTAATAAACGATGGTCACATAAACACCACCCTATACTGGAAACCTACTGACCACTATTCCTACCTACATGCCTCCAGCTTTCACCCTGACCACACCACACCATCCATCGTCTACAGCCAAGCTCTGCGATACAACCGCATTTGCTCCAACCCCTCAGACAGAGACAAACACCTACAAGATCTCTATCAAGCATTCTTACAACTACAATACCCACCTGTGGAAGTGAAGAAACAGATTGATAGAGCCAGAAGAGTTCCCAGAAGTCACCTACTACAGGACAGGCCTAACAAAGAAAATAACAGAACGCCACTAGCCGTCACCTTCAGCCCCCAACTAAAACCCCTCCAACGCATTATTAAGGATCTACAACCTATCCTGAAGGATGACCCAACACTCTCACAAATCTTGGGAGACAGGCCAGTCCTTGCCTACAGACAGCCCCCCAACCTGAAGCAAATACTCACCAGCAACCACATACCACCCAACAGAACCACTAACCCAGGAACCTATCCTTGCAACAAAGCCCGTTGCCAACTGTGCCCACATATCTATTCAGGGGACACCATCACAGGGCCTAATAACATCAGCCACACTATCAGAGGCTCGTTCACCTGCACATCCACCAATGTGATATATGCCATCATGTGCCAGCAATGCCCCTCTGCCATGTACATTGGTCAAACTGGACAGTCTCTACGTAAAAGAATAAATGGACACAAATCAGATGTCAAGAATTATAATATTCATAAACCAGTCGGAGAACACTTCAATCTCTCTGGTCACACGATTACAGACATGAAAGTTGCGATATTACAACAAAAAAACTTCAAATCCAGACTCCAGCGAGAAACTGCTGAATTGGAATTGATTTGCAAATTGGATACAATTAACTTAGGTTACCTTGCATAATGACTTTATTCAAGCCTATTTCCCCTTGTTTTTTCCTACCCCCTCCCCACCCTCAGACATTCTTGTTAAACCCTGGATTTGTGCTGGAAATGGCCCAACTTGATTATCATACACATTGTAAGGAGAGTGGTCACTTTAGATAAGCTATTACCAGCAGGAGAGTGGGGTGGAGGGAGGTATTTTTTCATGCTTTGTGTGTATAAAAAGATCTTCTACACTTTCCACAGTATGCATCCGATGAAGTGAGCTGTAGCTCACGAAAGCTTATGTTCAAATAAATTGGTTAGTCTCTAAGGTGCCACAAGTACTCCTTTTCTTTTTGCGAATACAGACTAACACGACTGTTACTCTGAAACCTTAGATAAGATAAGATAATATGGAGGGTTTTCTGGATGTAAATGGATTTTTTTTTATTATTGTTATCGGAAAAGGTTCAGAGAAGAAAATAGGAAAGAAAAGGCATAGTATCGCATCCCATACAACTATCATGAGCATATGTAATTAGTTTATTAAACCAGAAATATATAAGTTGAGGGAGAAGTCTGATCATTTTAATGCTAGAGACTTGATAAAAGAAAGAGACTACTCATGTACTTAAAGTTAGGCATGTGTTTAAGTATCTTGCTGAACCAGGAGTGGACAACAGGGGATGGATTGCTGGGTGATTGCCTGTTCTGTTCATTCCCTCTGAAGCACCTGGCATTAGCCACTGTCGGAAGCCAGGATACTGGGCTAGATGGATCTTTGGTCTGACCCAGTATGGCCTTTCTTATCCTCTTATGACCCCCTTAGAGAATATTACTTTAGGTGAAGGGCTAACCTCAGTAGAAAAGAGAGAAGTCATAGTTGTGTTGAAAGCCAAGGAAACCTATTTTGTAACAAACTTAATCTCACTCATTTGGTGTTAATGTGGTGTTCTTGCAATGAGGCACACCCAGTAACTAGTAGGGCTTACAGGACAACAGGGACAATGAAGGAACAGATCAAAGGGGAGCTGTTAAGCATGCTAGACATGGGAATCATAGCAGTCTCAGACAGCCGCTGGGCTTCCCCACTTGTCCCAGTCACAAAGAAAAACCATACAGTAAGCTTTTATGTGGATTATAGAAAACTTAATGCTATTAAAAATCCCAGATGCTTACCGTATGCCTCATATGGATGATATGTGAGATATACTTAGCAGTAGGGCTGTTGAGATTAAAAATATTAATTGTGAGTAATTGCGCTGTTAATAGAATACCATATATTTAAGTATTTTGGGATGTTTTCTACATTTTCAAATATATTGATTTCAATTACAACACAGAATATAAAGTGTAAAGTGCTCACTTTATATTTATTTTTATTACAAATATTTGCACTGTAAAAGAGAAAATAAATAATATTTTTCAATTCACCTAATACAAGTACTGCAGTGCAATCTCTTTATCATGAAAGTTTAACTTACAAATGTAGAATTATGTACAAAAAACTGCATTCAAAAATAAAACCATGTAAAACTTTTTAGAGCCTCCAAGTCCACTCAGTCTTACATCTCATTCAGCCAATCAGTCAGACAAACAAGTTTGGTTACAATTTGCAGGAGATAATGCTGCCTACTTCTTGTTTACAATGTCACCTGAAAGTGAAAACAGGTATTCACATGGCATTGTAGTAGCTGGCATCGTAAGATATGTGCTAAAGATTTATATGTCCCTTCATGCTTCAGCCACCATTCCAGAGGACATGTGTCCATGCTAATGACATGTTCTGCTTGATAACAATCCAAAGCAGAGTGGACCGACACGTGTTCATTTTCATCATCTGAGTCAGATGCTACCAGCAGAAGGTTGATTTTCTTTTTTTGGTGGTTCGGGTTCTGTAGTTTCCCCATCAGAGTGTTGCTCTTTTAAGACTTCTGAAAGCATGCTCCACACCTCGTCCTTCTCAGATTTTGGATGGCACTTCAGATTCTTAAACCTTGGTTCAGGTGCTGTAGCTATTTTTAGAAATCTCACATTGGTACCTTCTTTGCGTTTTGTCAAATCTGCTGTGAAAGTGTTCTTAAAATGAACATGTGCTGGGTCATCATCCGAGACTGCTGTAACAAGAAATGTAGGAAAAACAGAACAGGAGACATACAATTCTCCCCCAAGGAGTTCAGTCACAAATTTAATTAATGCCTTTTTTTTTTATGAGCATCAGCATGGAAGCATGTCCTCTGGAATGGTGTCCAAAGCATGTTTAGCACAGGGATCGGCAACCTTTGGCACGCGGTCTGCCAGGATAAGCCCCTGGCAGGCCGGGCCAGTTTGCTTACCTGCTGCATCTGCAGGTTCATCCGATCGCAGCTCCCACTGGCCACGGTTCGCCACTCCAGGCCAATGGGGGCCGCGGGAAGCAGGTATTTGTATTCTTTGTTATAATAGAAGTAAATATATTTGAAAATGTAGAAAATCATCCAAAAATATTTAATAAATTTCAATTGGTATTCTATTGTTTAACGGTGCGATTAATCATGATTAATTTTTTTAAGTGCGATTAATTTTTTTGAATTAATTGCATGAGTTAACTGCAATTAATCAACAGTCCTACTTAGCAGAGTTAAATATTTAACTATTTTAGATTTAACCCACGGGTACTGTCAGACTCCCTTGGATACTGCATCACAGAAAAATTCATTACCATTTTGGGACTTTTTGAGTTTAACGTATTACCCTTTGGATTAATTCACGTGGGAGCCAGATTCCAGAGGCTGGTCAATCAGCTATTACCTGAATTCCAGGCCTTTGTTCTCAGCTATGCAGATGATATTATTATTTAGCAACACCTTGGAGGAACATAAAACGCCTGTGGGAAAGGTATTGAAAGGCTTCAGGAAGGCAAGGTGTCACAGTCAAGGTGTCAAAATGTGCGGTGCGGGCAGCAAAAATCCTTGACTTGGGTCATTGGGTGGATGGAGGTCAAATCCACCCTGATCCCCTGAATGTGGAAGCTATTGTGAATTGGCCTGTCCCCAAAACTAAAGAATATGGTCAATATTTTATAAGTCTGGCTAACTGTTATCGAAAATTTTATGAGACTTTTCAGTGACATTGTTGCTCCTATCACAAGTCTATGCCAGAAAACAAAACCAGAAAAAGTGGTCCGATCAGATGCCTGTTTAAAGGGGTTTGGATAGAGTGAAACAAATATTATCAAATACATCCATGTTGGCCAGTGCAGATGGTCTCTCCTTTTCCCTCACACATAAAGTTTAGGAAAGGTGATATTTTGTGGTCCTCATCTGCATAACATACTATGTTTACTATAACCTCTCTATTATGGCAAAGAGTCCTGTGGCACCTTATGACTAACAGACGTATTGAAGCATGAGCTTTCGTGGGTGAATACCCACTTCGTCAGATTGCATGGAGTGGAAATTTCCAGAGGCAGGTATAAATATGCAAGCAAGAATCAGGCTAGGGATAACTAGGTTAGTTCAATCAGGGAGAATGAGGCCCTCTTCTAGCAGTTGAGGTGTGAACACCAAGGGAGTAGAAACTGCTTTTGCAGTTGGCTAGCCATTCACAGTCTTTGTTTAATCCTGAGCTGATGGTGTCAAGTTTGCAAATGAACTGAGGCTCAGGAGTTTCTCTTTGAAGTCTGGTCCTGAAGTTTTTTTGCTGCAGGATGGCTACCTTTAAATCTGCTATTGTGTGTCCAGGGAGGTTGAAGTGTTCTCCTACAGGTTTTTGTATGTTGCCGTTCCTAATATCTGATTTGTGTCCATTTATCCTTTTACGTAGGGACTGTCTAGTTTGGCCAATGTACATACCAGAGGGGCATTGCTGGCAGATGGTGGCGTATATTACATTGGTGGACATGCAGGTGAATGAACCGGTGGTGGTGTGGCTGATCTGGTTAGGTCCTGTGATGGTGGCGCTGGTGTAAATATGTGGGCAGAGTTGGCATCAAGGTTTGTTGCATGGATTGGTTCCTGAGTTAGAGTTACCATGGTGCTGTGTGTAGTTGCTGGTGAGAATATGCTTCAGGTTGACGGGTTGCCTGTGGGCAAGGACTGGCCTGCCTCCCAAGGCCTGTGAAAGTGAGGGATCGTTGTCCAGGATGGTTGTAGAGCACTGATGATGCGTTGGAGAGGTTTTAGCTGAGGACTGTATGTGATGGCCAGTGGAGTTCTGTTGGTTTTTTCTTGGGCTTGTCTTGCAGCAGGAGGCTTCTGTGTACACGTGTGGCTCTGTTGATTTGTTTCCTTATTTCCTCATGTGGGTATTGTAGTTTTAAGAATGCTTGGTGAAGATCTTATAGGTGTTGGTCTCTGTTTGAGGGGTTGGAGCAAATGCGGTTGTACCATAAGTGCTTGGCTGAAGACAGATGCTCATGTGGTTTGTCCAGGATGGAAGGTGGAGGCATGAAGGTAGGCATAATGGTCGGTGGGTTTTCGGTATAGGGTGATATTAACGTGACCATCACTTATTTGCACCGTGGTGTCTAGGAAGTGAACCTCAGTGTAGATTGGTCCAGGCTGAGGTTGATGGTGGGGTGGAAGCTATTGAAATCGTGATGGAATTCTTCCAGGGTTTCCTTCCCATGGGTCCAGATGATGAAGACATCAATGTAGGGTAGGTAGAGAAGGGGCGTGAGTGGACAAGAGCTGAGGAAGCGTTGTTCCAGGTCAGCCATAAAAATGTTGGCATATTGTGGGACCATGCGGGTGCCCATAGCGGTGCCACTCATCTGGAGGTACATTTTGTCACCAAATTTGAAATAATTGTGCGTGAGGATAAAGTCACAGAGCTCAGCAACCAGTTATGCTGTGGCATCATCAAGGAGACTGTTCCTGACACCTTGTATTCCACCTGTGTATGGGATGTTTGTATAGAGAGCCTCTACATCCATGGTGGCTAGGATGGTGTTTTCAGGAAGATCACCAATGCATTGTAGTTTTCTCAGGAAATCAGTGGTGTCATGGAGATAGCTGGGAGTGCTGGTGGCATAGGGTCTGAGTAGAGAGTCCACATATCCGGACAGTCCTTCAGTGAGAGTGCCAATGCCCGAGATGATGGGGAGTCCAGGATTGTGGATCTTGGGTAGTAGATAGAATAACCCCGGTTGGGGCTCTAAGGGTATGTTGATTTGTTCCTGTGTTAGTGTAGAGAGTGTCCTGAGTAGATGGTGCAGTTTTAGTGTATTCCTCAGTGGGATCTGAGGAAAGTGGCCTGTAGAATTTGGTATTGGAGAGTTGTCTGGCAGCCTTCTTTTGGTAGTCAGACCTGTTCATGATGACAACAGCATGTCTTTTATCAGCCTCTTTGATTATAATGTCCTCGCCCACAGACAACCCGCCAACCTGAACCATATTCTCACCAGCAACTACACACAGCACCATGGTAACTCTAACTCAGGAACCAATCCATGCAACAAACCTCGATGCCAACTCTGCCCACATATCTACACCAGTGACACCATCACAGGACCTAACCAGATCAGCCACACCATCGCCGATTCATTCACCTGCATGTCCACCAATGTAATATACGCCACCATCTGCCAGCAATGCCCCTCTGGTATGTACATTGGCGAAACTGGACAGTCCCTACGTAAAAGGATAAATGGACACAAATCAGATATTAGGAACGACAATATACAAAAACCTGTAGGAGAACACTTCAACCTCCCTGGACACACAATAGCAGATTTAAAGGTAGCCATCCTGCAGCAAAAAAACTTCAGGACCAGACTTCAAAGAGAAACTGCTGAGCTTCAGTTCATTTGCAAATTTGACACCATCAGCTCAGGATTAAACAAAGACTGTGAATGGCTAGCCAACTGCAAAAGCAGTTTCTCCTCCCTTGGTGTTCACACCTCAACTGCTAGAAGAGGCCTCATCCTTCCTGATTGAACTAACCTAGTTATCCCTAGCCTGATTCTTGCTTGCATATTTATACCTGCCTCTGGAAATTTCCACTACATGCATCCGACGAAGTGGGTATTTACCCACGAAAGCTTATGCTCCAATATGTCTGTTAGTCTATAAGGTGCCATTGGACTCTTTGCCGCTTTTACAGATCCAGACTAACACAGCTACCCCTCTGATACTCTCTATTATGGTAAACTTTCAATCTGTTAATATTTACAGTTTGGGGTGAGTATGGTTTCTGTGCAGGGAATACTTCATTTAGTGTCTCTATCATCTCAGAGACCCTCCCATGAGTTCTGCATTTTATACTTTTTTTCAAGGGCTAATACCAGAACCAAATCACCTATATCAAAAGGCTCTATCACATGCCTTTACATCATACCATGATTTTTGTATAGCTTGAATTTTTCTAGATTATGCTGTACCAGCTTCATAACAGATTTTAGCTCAGCCCTCAATTTCAAGACAAATTAGTCTCTAGATATTAAGGTCAGAAGGGAACATTATGATCATCTAGTCTGACCTCCTGCACAATGCAGGCCACAGACTCTCACCCACCCACTCCTGCAATAAACCTCTCACCTATGTCTGAGCTATTGAAGTCCTCAAATCATGGTTTAAAGACTTCAAGGTGCGGAGAATCCTCCAGCAAGTGACCCATGCCCCATGCTACAGAGGAAGGCGAAAAAACCCCAGGGCCTCTTCCAATCTGCCCTGGAGGAAAATTCCTTCTGACCCCAAATATGGATATCAGCTGAACCCTGAGCATGTGGGCAAGATTCACCAGCCAGATACCCAGGAAAGAATTCTCTGTAGTAACTCAGACCCCACCCCATTTAACATCCCATCACAGGCCATTGGGCCTATTTACCATGAATAGTTAAAGATCAATTAATTGCCAAAATCATGTTATCCCATCATACCATCTCCTCCATAAGCTTATTGAGTTTAATCTTGAAGCCAGATAGGTCTTTTGCCCACACTGCTTCCCTTGGAAGGCTATTCCAGAACTTCACTCCTCTGATGGTTAGAAACCTTCGTCTAATTTCAAGTCTAAACTTCCCGATGGCCAGTTTATATCCATTTGTTCTTGTGTCCACATTGGTACTGATCTTAAATAATTCCTCTCCCTCTCCGGTATTTATCCCTCTGATATATTTATAGAGAACAATCATATCTCCCCTCAACCTTCTTTTGGTTAGGCTAAACAAGCCAAGCTCCTTGAGTCTCCTTTCATAAGACAGGTTTTCCATTCCTCAGATCATCCTAGTAGCCCTTCTCTGTACCTGTTCCAGTTTGAATTCATCCTTCTTAAACATGGGAGACCAGAACTGCACACAGTATTCCAGATGAGGTCTCACCAGTGCCTTATATAATGGTACTAACACCTCCTTATCTCTTCTGGAAATACCTCACCTGATGCATCCCAAGACCGCATTAGCTTTTTTCACAGCCATATCACATTGGCAGCTCATAGTCATTCTGTGATCAACCAATACTCCAAGGTCCTTCTCCTCCTCCGTTACTTCTAACTGATGCGTTCCCCAGCTTATAACTAAAATTCTTGTTATTAATCCCTAAATGCATGACCTTGCACTTTTCACTGTTAAATTTCATCCTATTACTATTACTCCAATTTACAAGGTCATCCAAATCTTCCTGTATGATATCCCAGTCCTTCTCTAAATTGGCAATACCTCCCAGCTTAGTATCATCCGCAAACTTTATTAGCACACTCCCACTTTTTGTGCCGAGGTCAGTAATAAAAAGATTGGTCCCAAAACTGATCCCTGAGGAACTCCACTGGTAACCTCCCTCCAGTCTGACAGTTCACCTTTCAGTATGACCCTCTGTAGTCTTCCTTTTAACCAATTCCTTATCCACCTTTCAATTTTCATACTGATCCCCATCTTTTCCAATTTAATAATTCCCCATGTGGCACCGTATCAAATGCCATACTGAAATCTAGGTAAATTAGATCCACTTGTGTTTCCTTTGTCTAAAAAATCTGTTACTTTCTCAAAGAAGGAGATCAGGTTCGTTTGGCACGATCTACCTTTTGTAAAACCATGTTGTATTTTGTCCCATTTACCATTGATCTCAATGTCCTTAACTACTTTCTCCTTCAAAATTTTTTCTGAGACCTTGCATACTACAGATGTCAAACTAACAGACCTGTAGTTACCTGGATCACTTAGTTCCTATTTTTAAGAAAGGGGGGAAAATGTTAGCAATTCTCCAGTCATACGGTACAACCCCTGAGTTTACAGATTCATTAAAGATTCTTGCTAATGGGCTTGCAATTTCATGTGCCAGTTCCTTTAATATTCTTGGATGAAGATTATCTGGGCCCCCCGATTTAGTCCCATTAAGCTGTTCGAATTTCGCTTCTACCTCAGATATGGTAATATCTACCTCCTTATCCTCATTCCCATTTGTCATGCTACCATTATCTCTAAGATCCTCATTAGCCTTATTAAAGACTGAGGCAAAGTATTTGTTTAGATATTGGGCCATGCCTAGATTATCCTTAACCTCCACTCCATCCTCAGTGTTTAGTGGTCCCACTTCTTCTTTTTGTTTTCTTCTTATTTATATGGCTATCGAACCTTTTACTGTTGGTTTTAATTCCCTTTGCAAGGTCCAACTCTACTTGACTTTTAGCCTGTCTCACTTTGTCCCTACATGTTCTGGCCTCAGTAAGGTAGCTTTCCTTGCTGATCCCTGCCATCTTCCACTCCTTGTAGGCTTTCTGCTTTTTCTTAATCACCTCTCTGAGATACTTGCTCATCCAGCTTGGTCTACAACTCCTGCCTATGAATTTTTCCCCCTTTCTTGGGGTGCAGGCTTCTGATAGCTTCTGCAGCTTTGACTTGAAGTAATCCCAGGCCTCCTCCTGCCTTTAGATCCACAAGTTCTTCAGTCCAATCCACTTCCCTAACTAATTTCCTTAATTTTTGAAAGTCAGCCCTTTTGAAATCAAAAACCCAGTCACAGATTTATTTTTGTTTATCCTTCTGTTCAGTTTGAACTGAATTAGTTCATGATCACTCAAACCAAGATTGTCCCCTACAACCATTTCTTCTATGAGGTCCTCACTACTCACCAAAACCAAATCTAAAATGGCATCCCCTCTTCTTGGTTCAGCAACTACTTGATGAAGGAATCCATCAGCTATCGCAGCTAGGAAAATCTGAGCCCTATTATTATTACTAGCACTCGTCCTCCAGTCTATATCTGGGAAGTTAAAGTCTCCCATGATTATGCAATTTCCATTAGTATTTACTTCATTAAAAACATTAAAGAGGTCTCTATCCATATCCAAATTAGATCCCAGCGGTCTATAGCACACCCCAAGTACTATCACAGGGGAGGCTCTAGTAGTTTTCTTCCCCAATGTGATTTTTTGCCCAGACAGACTCTGTCTTATCCATTTCATCGCTTCTTATTTCTTTACATTCTACCTCATCCTTGATATACAATGCTACTCCACCACCTTTACCTTTATTTCTGTCTTTCCTAAACAGCACATACCCTTCAATACCTGTAATCCAGTCATGACTACTGTTCCACCATGTTTCTGTTATCCCTATAATATCTGGTTTCACTTCCTGCACCAGTAACTCTAGTTCCTCCATTTTGTTACCCAGGCTCCTCGCATTAGTGTACAAACATCTTAATTTTTGCTGCCTGGCCTCGCTCACATTCTTTACCTGATTAGGCACGGACATTCTACAGCCAGTATGACCTATTAGACTAGTATCCACACTGCCCTTCCTCCTTATGTCCATTATCCTACCCACGGCTGTATCCTTTCTTACTTTGTTTTCTTCCCTCTCAATGCTAAAATCCAGTGTGGAGATTACCTGGACATCTCCCAATCATCTCCCCCAAATTCCTAGTTTAAAGCTCTCTTAATCAGTTGTGCCAGCCTCCATCCTAGAAGTCTATTTCCTTCCCTACTCAGATGAAGTCCATCCCGAGAGAAGTGTCCTCTGTCCATGAATGCCTCCCAGTGGCCATACATCCCAAAGCCCTCCTTAAAGCACCGCTGCCTGAGCCATCTGTTGATAGTCATAATTTTGTCACACCTTTGTTGCCCTTCTCTAGGAACAGGCAGAATCCCACTGAAGATCACCTGAGCCTTGATTTCCTTCTGCGTCTTCCCCAGCCTGGCATAGTCTCCCTTGATACATTCCAGTGAGAATCTACCGGTATCATTTGTTCCCACATGAAGGATAATTAGGGGATTCTTTCCCTCTCCCTTTAGGATCCTTTTCAACCTCAAGTCCACATCCCGTATCTTAGCACCTGGAAGACAGCACACCCTTCTATTCAGTCATTGGTTTCCCTTCTGATTCAATGTCACCTTCCCACAAGTCTCTGACCAGATCTAGGGGGCCTCTGAGCTTCCTTCCATACACAAAGTTGAATGGGGCAAACCCTGCTGATTCTTGGGGTACTTCTCTGTAAGCAAATGATAGGTAATGCAGGAACATATCCCAGTCCCTTGCCTCCTGGTCTATATACATTGCTAGCATGAATTTCAGTGTCCCATTAAATCTTCAACTAAATCATTTGCTTCTGGTGATATGGGTCAGACATGAATTGTTTTACCCCACACCTTTTCCACAATTCAGAGAATATGTGGGACATGGAATCTGACAAATCAGATAATCTCTTTTGGGAAACTCACCTTATTAAATATAGAAAGGAGAGCAGTTGTCACTGTTTCTGTTTCTATATGAGCTAGGGTCACTGCCTCTGGGTATCTTGTGGCGAAGTCAACTACCACCAATATGTGTTTTTTTTCCCCATTTTTGGATGGCTTAGGGAATGGACTAATAATGTCCATGGCAACATCCTGGAATGCTTCTCCAATTACAGATAATGGTTGCAATGGGGCTTTACAGAGATTTAGTCTTTCTGCTTTTGGGACAAGTCACAGGACTTATAGAATTCCTGGACTTATAGGTTTATTCCAGGCCAGTAAAAATTTTTCTGATGCCTTTTAAATATCCTCTGTATTCCTAGATGTCCAGCGAATGGATAGTCATGGGCTAAAGTAACACTGACCTGCACTTTTTAGGCACTAGGCATTGTTTGTGGCATTCTCTGGGACCCTTGATCTTACCCACTGGGGCTTCCCTATATATCCTACTATCTTTCATAAAATGCCTCCCCCATTATCCTCCATATGGACATTGTTATAAAGTGTTTTCCTAATGCTTTTTAGGGAAGGGTCTGTGTCCTTATCTTTAACAAAGGCTGATTGCCGCTGACTGGTTTTAGAGCTGCTTTGGTAAGAAGAGCTGATGCCCTTTCCCCAGGAATGTGTTCCCACCTTACAATGCAGGCAAGGTGTCCTTCCCTTTGGGGCTTTTGTTTGATACCCATTCTGGCCTCCTCATGCAAATCAGCAGCCCGACCAGCCACCTGCAGTGCATCAGGAGATTGTTTCCCATATGGCAGCTCTGATTTTTGTCTGGGAATGCATTCATTTATTCCTCCTGCTTGGTTACCTCCATCCTATCTAACCTCCCTCAACACCCATGGACTTGAGTTTGAGTCAAGAAAGCTCATCATCTTATACCAGAAGAGAGAGAAAAGGAAAAAGCCCCTTTAAAAAGGAGACTAGGAATTCAGGTCTGCATCAAGAAATGGAGGGACAGTCACTTGGCATGCATTCTCTCTGAAATGTTAGATCCCTGGTACGCTGGGAAACTGTTCAAAGGTAATAGGTAACTTCCTGCTTAGAGGCTATCCCTCAGTTTTTGGATGGTCTTTAGTTCAAACCCCTTCTTTTTAAAAGGGTTTCTCCTTTTTTCCTCTCTCAAACTATGGTGACTCATGGTGACTCAGATTGGGGAAATTCAAGGTTGGATGTCTCAAAGTTCACAAACTCACAGGCTAATCTAGCCCTAACAATTGGGAATGAGTGGGTTGTGTTAATAAAGGTGAAGCTGGAGATGATGAGGATTTTTGCATGGAAGGCAGTGACACAAAATGTTGGTCTCTACAAAAGCAGGTTTTGGAAGAATGTGAAATGAAGAAGTGTCATTAATGCACGAGAAATGTGTAGTGGAAATATAGATTGTTATGGAGGTTGCAATCCAAAGTTGATTCAATAAAATCCAAATGCAAAACGGGCAAACCCCCCAATGTTTCTGTAAGAAGTGGATTATATAAGAAATGAAGGGCATTAAAAATGCAAAGAGATGGAGGAAAATTGGGAGAACAGTACAAATAAGCAGTACAAAGTAAAAACTTAGTAGCTAAAGCTAGGAAGGGCAATAAGAAATGACAAGTGGCAAATTGAAGAAAATATCCCAAATAAAAATAAGGGACCAACTTCAGTTATTGTGTAAGTGGATGCAACTCCACTGAAGTCAATTAATTTAGTCCAAGAGATTTTTCAAATAAGTACACAATAAATAAAGGATAGAAGAATGTTTGGCCTGCTTACAATTGAGAACAGAGAACCTATGCTAAGGGTAAGGAAATAGCAGAGTACTAAACTAGATTCTGTTCCCTAAATATAAAAAAATCTATTGGTCAAGATTTTAAAAAGTGATTCTAGTGATTGTTGGGTGCATCAGTTTTTGGTACCCAACTTCAGACACTTAAAGGGGCCTGATTTTTAAAGGGAGGTCCTCAGCACCTTCTGAAAACCAGGCTCCTTTAACATGTCACTGGTTGGGCTCCCAAAGTCAGAGTCACTTTTGAAAATTTCAGTCCACTCTTCATAAAGAAAATCAAGAGTTGTTTTTGGGGAACAGCAGGTCAGAGGCTTAATATTGACCATGTATATTCCTAAAAAGACAATGTGCATTTTATTAAAAAAAAATTCAGTACACATCAGATGAAGAGGGTGGAAATTTAAGTGATGGATTCATTTCCCAAAACAATCCAATCTCTTTTTTTCAGTGAGCTAAGGGAGTCTGTCTCTCTCCATCCTCTCCCCTGGGTCCAGTAAGTATTTGTCTTTTCTGTACTCTCTGGTTCTCTGAAGAAGAGCTTTATGGATCTAGAAAGCATGTCTCTTTCACCGACAGAAGTTGGTCCAATAAAAGATATTACTTCACCCATCTTGTGATTCTCTCTAGGCACTCCTATTCTTCTCAAAGATATAGTCTCCAAGGAAAAATTCTCCCCTGTGAGGAGGACCGGCACAAGACCCGTGCTCCACTTTAGTTCCACTTAAAACTGCAAAATAGGGATTTCAGTGGCGCAGACGTCCTTGTGCAGACTGTCTGCATGATGTGACTTTCGCTGTATCTTCTTTCACTTATTGAGATGCATTGTTCATAGAAGATAAATCACTGTTGCTGGGGGGAAAGAGTACCATAAAACCATCCTCACTCTTCTATGTTATATTCATTCAGAATGTATTTACAAGATGTATAATAAAAGACACTAGATGAAAGGATGCAATAGGAATCTAAAATTATAAGGGCTTAAACAGAAATTAATTTAGTAATTTGTGACTGAGGCTATTCTTTCATCAACTATTGTACTACAAAAAATAAACACAAGAAAATATACAGGTGAATAACGTTTCTCCTGACAGATAAAACTGCCCAACTTCTCACATAATGTTTGATTTTAAAGTATTTTTAACATTGTGCCCTTCTGCTTTCTGAGCCTCCTCCTGCCTATTGTCCTCTTTCTCTCTTACATAAGTGCTTTCTGAATAAGTATCTCCTCAAGGAGCAATTGATTGTGAATTGACTTTCTACTCAGCTGTGTCCCAAAACCCATTTTGAGGTTAGGGCAATGACTGAATTAAGATTGCTTTCCCTTACGCCAGTATCTAGACCTGGGTCATCCAGAAAAACTTTTTAATCAAAACTACTATAGATGATTCAATGACCTGCATCCCAGATATTGGGCTCTTTAAGAAAGGAGTTTGCCACTATACCTGTGATCTAACTGAGCTATTAGTAACTTTGTAGTGTTTTGTAAATCTTTTGTCTGTGTGTTTTTTTTTTTTTTTTTTTTACTGTGTTAACATGGCTTGACATACAATACATATACTGACAATTGTTCATATAAGATCTGAAACATATTGCAAAATATTTAATGCATTAACCTTACACATGTAGTTATCTTTGTTTCTCAGTTCAAATTATGAACAAAATTGTGGTTCAGATCACAAAACCCACACAACTGGTCGTGTCTCTGGCATCTGCATAATGTGCTCAGAGTTACAGGATGAGCGTGTGTTTATTATCCCTGGATCAACATTTTTGAAACAACAGTTTCAATACATTTCCTAAGTATTATGTTAACATGTAGTGTTTAAAATTGTTTGTTCTATGAAAATTTGTATAGAAATGTGAGTTGGTGCAAAGGAACGATACTACATTAGGGTCAGCATAGGTAAGTACCCACAAACTTCTGGATGACTGCAAAATAAGTCACCTACAGCTAGCAAGGCCATCTGCCAGTAACCATCAAGATAATCTCCCTACATCAAACCATATCTCAGCACTAAAACCTAATTTTCTACAGTGTCGGTGGATGTTCCTGTATATAGTTTAGATCAGAGTCTAAACTAGTTTTTTTTCCAGAAAAATCATATACCATTATTGTGTGTGTGTGTGTGTGTGTGTGTATATATATATATATATATATATATATATATATAATATATATATAATGTGGGTGAGAGAGAGAGGAAGGTTGTTCAATACACAGTTATTAACCATTATCCTTTATTAGACCTCACAGAGGTGTAAACTATACATACAAATACATTAGAAAGATACCCTCTTACAGTAATGCTTCACATTTTGGACCTGATACCAAGAGGGTTGCAAATATTTCAGTACATTCTACAAACCAAAGGGTGCATTAGCCTTTATGTATACAGAATGACAGAGCCCTTTACTGAAATCAAAGTGGATAAAAGTGAAAATCAGTCAGCTAGCTCTTTCAACCTTTGGACCTACCATAATGCATATAAAAGCCTTTAGAAGCATGGATACACTATTATTTATGGAACAATGTTTACTGATTTAGACAGTTTGTAGAGAGAGGGGAAGAAAATGGCTAAAATGGCATTACATGAACTGCAAATTAGCAAGAATCCTTGATTAGCTTTTATATTTGTACATATTAAAAGCTCCTTTCCTTGGACTTGATGTTTGTTACTAGAAAGCCTGTCAGTGCTAAATGGGGAGAATAGTGCAACAAATGACATTGTTGAGGTATTTGGGGGGGTTCTGCAACACAATGATGTTACATACACAGTATGAAATATTACTTGTCATCAAGTAGTGACATCACATTGTGTGTAAGCACAGGATAATAAAAAAGAATGAATCCAGTTAGAGGTTTAGTAGGAAGTTTACGGGGTTGAAAGTGAACATATAACACTCATCACTGTTGGGTTATAATGATTTGTATTGTTAAAACTAGCATTATTCAGTAGTGATAATCAGAAATTCAAGTGTCCACATTCATGCCTGCATCATGTAAACCCAGGCTTATTCAGGATATCAATTAAAGTCTAACAATGAATAAAGACAGATCAGTTAATATTTATCTATGGAAAAAGTGGCATCACAATCATTCTTGGATCTTTTGCTGCACTCCTATATATTTCAATTGTACAAGTTCTTCATAAATCAAAGTATACATTGTTTTCATTCACTGAGCGATATTACGTAGCTTGCATATTTCTATTTTACGCAAACTCCTCACTTAGTGGAAATAATGCTCAATTAAAACATAATTCATCTAGAATACTTATATCTATGTTAATCTGAAGGATTAATTTATTACAGTAAAGTACCAAATCATTAAGGATAAAATTCACCCCTGTGTACTTAGCCAGCATGAGGTTTACAGTGCCACTTAAATCCACAAAAAAGTTCATAAGTGATGTGTGGGCCCCTATATTGGGCCTTTGCACAAGGTGGAATTATATCCTGTAATAGCAAAGTGTGATTAATAAATTAAAGGTAATGGAACACTTATTTACATCTGAAAACTCATCAGTATAATATCCCATTATCAAATATAAATTTGATGCAACAAATCAGCTCTAATTATAGTTTTCTGGGTACAATTTTTCTTTAATTCAAGAGTATATTAAGCATTACATTTAATTTTAAAGGTTACCAACGTAGAAATTCTTTCAATTCTGCATTTGTTTTGTTCTGATTGCGGGGCAGGAGGGTAATAAGATTGTATTATTGAATTAGAATAAAAGACACTGAGTTTTATTGTATTTTATCAACTATTCTTAACCAAAGCAAAGTGTGAAATCGCATGAATCTCTTTCTTAACTGGATTGTTGCTGTGTATTTGTTAGAAAAAGCTTTCAATCAAATGCAATGTAGAGGTTTTACATAGATGCAGATTTTTACAAGTATGTTTAGTGTATGCTTCAGGGAAAGAGTGGGTAGCAGCGGAAATATCATATTAGTGATTATCATGAAATGTATGAGCCAAATTGGCAAACAAAATCAGATTAAAGAATAGACATAGATTAGAAATTGGTTTTAAAAAAAAAAAAAGTCCTTTCCACTTTTTCAGTATTTGTCTGTGTGACTGGAAGGTCTGAAGTCTTAGAGAACTATTAAGTTCATTTATAAAGCTTATTTAGTTGACATAGGCATAATTCAGATGACAATAAATGACCGAGATCCAAACTCTCCCCAGTTTATAACACCCTTTGTTCCTATGTCAAAAAGGAGACCGTAACCATTTTTGTAAAAAAGGTATGTAATGAAGGATGAAATGAAAGAATACTTAGGCCAATATTTTTTAAATTGGGTGTCTAAAGTTAGGGTCTTAAATCCATACTTAGGCACCAAAATAGGTTTTCCTGATTTTTTTTCAATAGAGTCTGTAAATTCACAACATTTTTGCAAATCTGGCCATCTATTTAGAGGCCTAAATATGGATGTTGGATCTATCTTTAGCCACTGATATTTTAAAATCTTGTCCTGAAGTTGGAAGAAACTTGGAAGAAATTCATGAGAAAATGTGAAAGAAGCAGAGAAGAAAAATTTAATATGTTATAGGTCAAATTTCACTGCAGATTTTTTTAAAAAGCACAATATACACCCTTTATGCAACCAGTATGAGACTTCCTAATGTAATGTAAGCATTAGGGAGGTCCTTGTTTTTGTCTCTGTCAGACTGATATCTATACTGTACTATATGTAATCAAGTTTCAGATATTATAACTTCCTTCATGTAAAAATCAAACAAAAGATGTGTATATATCGGGTATTGGGTTGGACATTGATCATCCTGTAAAATATTACAATGCTGTGACAAGCAAAACGTGTAGTGTAGGATTAAAATGAACAAAAAATTGCATTTATGATTTTTTCTCTTTCAAGACAGAACTTTGATCCATTTGCTTTACTTTATGCTATTTCCATTGGTAAAATGGATAATTTGTGAAGAGTCTTGCCAAGGCAGATTTAGACTTTTTGTCAATTTGTGAAAAAAATCCTTTAAAAAAACAAAACAGTGATGCAAAGGCATTTTAGCTAGATTTGCCATTTGAAAAAATAACAATGGAAAAGTCTGTTTGAATGAAACTTTGGCATCTTTAAGATTTGTTTGAATTGAAGAAGTGTTCCTAAAAGAGTAACCAGCTGTATAGGTTGAGTCCCAAATAAATTATCACAATTCCTTTTCAGTCTAAAAATAACTTTAAAATAATTTTAAATAGATGGATTATAACTTCATCAGAACATAAGTATTCTAGCCTATAGGTTCAAAGAATCTCTATTTGGGTTTAACTTACTAACTCTCATTCAAAAAATAATAAAACAATGAACTGTCATTTTTTTGCACATTAAGTTGTCCATAGTGACCATATAAAGTTAAAAAAAAATTCACAGACTATTAGCCATATCTTTCAACTCTTTCTCACAACTCAGAATTGCTTAGTATTAGAAGATAACCTGTTTTTCATTGGCATGCTTTTTCTTCATTTCCCATCATGATCAGAGACATACTTTGCATTACTTTCTGTACAAGCAAAAACCTTGTTGTATGGCTTGAGGATAATAGTGAGGGATGGAGGGCTAGGCAGGAGAAATAGGGAGTTCCAGATTAATCATTCCCCTGAATTAGAACCTGGACTATATCGTGTCACTGCCTATAAGCAGAACCCACCACTGATTTCAATGATATGGGACCTTCCATTGACTTCAGTGGGCTTTGAATCAGACTCATGGTCTCATGACTTTAAATGCTTTCCTCCATCTGTAATACCCACTTGGAATAAAATGTTGATAATTGTATTGTGCTTGAAAGCCCTTACCCTGGCCCAATCCCTATAATTTAGCAGATTTCTTCATGACTTTTTTGTGATTAAAAAATTGAAAAGTTATGGCTAGACATTTCTATTTCAATAAGCTTATCTATATAATTGTCATTTTCATACTTTAAAAAAAATATTTATATGCTTTCTTTTATATTTTAGTCAAGTACTTTCTTAAACAAAACAATAGCACCACTTCAGCATTGTTGGCCAAATCGGTAAAAGGTAACGCAAATTGCTACATGTTCTTTTCTGAACTTGAGTTGTAATGCTTTTGCTTGTTGAAACCAAGGGTCATTGAGCCATTGTACTTGGCATACCAGAGGCTTCATGCATGCATTCATACATGCCAACCATCAACAGAAAGGGCAATCTGAACATGGCTACTGCTTATGGATGAAATTCACTCCTGCCTAAGGCCCATACAAAGCCTATGGACCACAAGCCTTACAGACACACCTAGGCTGCGTGTTCTCTTGGGCAGGGACCATCTTTTTTATTACATTTGTGAGCTAGTACCGTACAATATGACTCTGTTCTCTGATCGTGGTTCCTATTTATGCCATAATGTAAATAATAATAATAAGCCTTGTTCAGGCCCTCCTCACAGGTGTGAATTTCACTCTATATGTACAATTTTCCAGCTGTGCAGAGAATTTATTTGCGCTATCCTTTCAAAACGGTTAATGGTTAGTGCTAATTACGATTGAATGTGGGCTCAAATCTTGCGACCATTGAAGTAAATAGCAAAAAACATATTGATTTCAATATGTAAAAGATTGAGCCCTTTTTGCACTGCTTGTTAGTCAACAGTCAGGTTTAACTCTCTCTTTTCTTTTAAACTTCAGTGAAAGTCTATGTAGTAATTAAGTCTTATTTTGTATCAAATTTTAGAAGGTCAGGATATTTCCTGAAATTTAGTAATTTAAATTTAACACTTTAAAATTTACTAAGGGGTGGAGAGCGCAAAGCTTTCCAGATGCAGAGAGCAGAGCTATGTTGCACATCTTGAAGGGGTGTAGCGTTGTGTGTGCTCCTCCCCATAGTAGGTCATTCTGGTGCTCCCTCTGCAACAGTGTTGGTTCCACATCACCCTTTGTTTCAGAGCTGTTTTAGCCTTGAATCAGAGAGTAACATGTGAAGGTTCTGTGAAATGGCAGCGATTAGAAACATACAGTCTTATTCCTCCATCACCAGGGTATCTGGGTGTATAAACGGTACAAAGTTACAGTCTAAAGAACTGCTCTGTCCACTCCTCCTTGCAGATTGTTTCTTCTGTTGTTTGTACCTGATGATCAGGTTAGCTTTTCTGATTGACAAAGGGATGCTGCAGTGTAATTAACACTCGATTTAGTCACATAGGGATGTGGGAAGAAATAAGAGTATGATTAACCCCCGTTATAAGAGCAGAATGCTAATGTTTCTTAAGGATTTAGGGCCTGATCCTACCTATTGAAGACTGTTGAAGTTTTTCTATTTACTTCAGTGGGCCTATGTGTATATGTCTGTGTTCAGAATTACTGTAACTGTATTCGTGTGTTACTATAAATACTAGAATCCAAATCTCAAAAAGGAAACTACTAGAACTTCACATCGTTATTTTCTTTTGAAGGTGAGAAACAATTTTGAAAGAAGAATCTAAAGCACTGAGTCTTTTAAAAAAATATACTTGTGTGTTTTTGACCTAATTTCTTTTATTTCATCTTTGGCTTAGTTTTCTATCTTTACTTTTACCTTTTACAGTTTTGGCCAGACCCTTTCATATAACAGATTACAAAATAGCACCATTGTACTATAAAAGAGAATTTTACATACTGTTTGATATATGTGTATTATTGATATGCTAAATTTTACATATTGCATTATATGGAGGAAAAAAAGTTATTTATACCATTGCAAAACAATTTGTTACCTGAAACAATCATTGATGGTCTAATAGCCTACATATGCTTTAACTGCTTCTAACAATCATTTGCCTCACAAGTTGCAACTACTTGCATGTTAGCAAGATGTGGAAAAATAAAGCTTTGTCTTAAATGTATTTAACCCATATGCTGTCAAAATGCCACAGATGGAATAAATGGATGTCTAAAAGTTGTGTTACTTTACTGCTGCTGCTACTGGGAATATCAGACTGTGCAAATATGAAAGG
Source organism: Natator depressus (assembly GCF_965152275.1). Taxonomy (NCBI): domain Eukaryota; kingdom Metazoa; phylum Chordata; order Testudines; family Cheloniidae; genus Natator; species Natator depressus. The sequence goes on from NC_134234.1 coordinate 248,225,282, forward strand.
GGTAGACAAACAAAGTTATCAGACACTGTAAAACAAACAGCCTGTTCTTGTATAGAAGTGCAAAAAAAAAAAAAAAGACCAAACAAAACAAACCCCCAACTCTACGCCAAGGCTGATGAATGACTCCAGCGGCCAGGGTTCATAGGTTAATTTAGTGCAATTGGATCCATCAAAGGCCCATAAATTTGCAGGCTTTTGAGGGGCACAGGATTTTAAGAGTTTTCGTGCAGGACATTTATAACAGGTTAATACTCAAGCAGCATTGTACCAACCTCAGAACATTTTTAGCACTGGGTTGGTTTATAACATTCTGCTCTCTAAAGACTTGATGTTGGAATGTTTACTTGCATTGTTTATTGGGAGAATGCCCACTGGTTGAGATTTCATCAAGCTTATTAAACTATAGTTTTTAAGTCTTCCAATGTTTAACAAATAATTTATTTACAGTGAAGTGTCCTGCAGATGGCACATTCATTCTTCATTCTTGTGGATGGCATTTTCTTACATTCTGTAGTTCCTGTTTCCTGTGTTCCCTCTACTTGTATTCTTCAAATGCACTTCCTGAAAGTTTAAAAAAATATATTTTAATGAGTTTTTAATCTGAGATATGGTTATATGAATAACTTGGGTGGGTGGAATTAGGATTAGGAATCATGAACTCCTCCATTCATATCCCTGGTTCTGACAGTGATGCTGTCTGCGGCCTTGGGCAAGTCAATCATGCAAAATCTACCTTGTAGATGTTTGTGGCAATTAATGAAGGTTTGTAAAACAACTGGAAGATGTAACTCCCTAGAGCCTGTGCAGTAGTGCATACTCAAAGGCTGATGGTTTCCAGACATGTTTTCTGTCCACCAATACAGATATGAAGATGCAGATATCCTAAGTGTGGGTGGTATTAAAGTTCTAACACCAAAACATACAGCACTGGGTCCTGCAGTTCCTTTGCACCCAGAACTCCCAGTGCTCCTGGCATCAGCAGAAAGAAAATTACATCCAGTTATTTATCTGATTTGATCTGTAATCCTGCTCCAATACTCCTGTACCTTTCAACAGTGTTAGCAATCAAGGGATACTCCAATGATTAGTTCAATTAAATACCAACTCCCCTTTACCAGATATTACTTCTTAATGTCACTAATAAATAGTTGCCTCATATACCTTGAACACATGGGTAGGTACATTTAAATATGATCTGGATCCACTATAACTTCAGGTCTCATTTGCAGCTTCCTTGTGGAGCCTGATCTATAGATTATGGATTGATTATATTGATTACTTAAGAATGACCATTTAACACTGAGGGTTGATAGGTTCTTGTCCCAAGATCAGGCCCAGTATTATTCAAATTATTATATAGTTGGGAACCCCAATGTACACAGCTGCAACACTCACACTATAGGAACTCCTCTATATTTACAAATAGTTTATTAATACATTTAGCACAGTCACAAACACCCCAACTCAGTAAGGTACATAGCAATGCTACAGAATGTATATCTGCACATCCATATACTCACACCATCCCTTGTAGAACAACCTGAAATGTTAGCCATCATCTTTCTCATCACCATCACCTTCTTCCTCATCATCAGTGGCTATCATTCTGGCAACTCCCAAAGATTACATCTCTTCTCCTACTGTCCATAGGCTGGGATGCCCCTTTTATAATATGTTGTACTGATGCCACTATGTCTGATGTTTGTTTAGTAGGGATTTCCCCCCTTTTTCTTATTTGTATATCCTCACTTTACTAATGATGCAGTTTTCTTCTCCTATCGGGTGGTGTATCAGTTATCTCAACTTATTATAATATACATCAATTCATTACCATGGCCCTCTTGTGGTTCGGTGTCTGCTGATGTAGCTCATGTACCTGTTATGTATGTCAAGTCATTGCTATGACATTCTTTTGATTGGACTCATGTTTCTGTGGTTGGAAATTCCTCTTAAACATTCTATTTTCAGCTCCCCAATACTTGAGGTTTTCCGTTGGGCTGTATATCTGTTCAAAGTTTATCTGTTCAAAGTTCAACGGCTTCAGGCCTTATGATAACTTGCAGAAGCTAATGTTTTTCAGGATACAGGCCTGTAGGTTCCTTGCATTACTGCTGAATATAATAAAAGAAGAATATAATGCAAAAGTGTGAATATAATAAAGGTAAGCTGGCCCAATGTGCTATACTTGATTTGCCTCTCCCAGGCTTGGCAAAATAACTTTCCCTACCTGTCTCTAATTTTTCCCAGATGACTTCTCCTCACATACACTTACCCCAGATGAACCCTTTGGTTTTCACTGACTCATGTTGCATTTATGCTGCTGGCCCCATATCTTAAAGATACCAAGGATCCTTCCCTAATCCACCCTGATGACAACAACAAATGGGGAAAGGATAAATTATTTGCATCTTCAGCCTTACAACTTCTGCTATGGCAATGGCTTAAAATACCAGCATGATCATTGTTGGTCCAGGATGTGTACCGCCTCTAAGAAGAATTTACTAAGAGATGGGGAAGGGACAAGTTATTTCACACAATTTTTTCCTTAAGTCAAGTATTCCAAAAATTATCCAAGTATATTATCTATAAACTAGAAAGCAGCACAAATGACTGTTCTTGATCTACAGCCGTATTGCATGGTAGAGGAAATGGCTTCCAGAAACTATTAGACTGATAATGAACCATGCAGTTTCCTAATGAGCAGATATATCTTCTCCACTATTGTTGTACTTTGAATTTATGGTAGCTTAGTCATCAAAGCAAAACATAGATTCTGATGGGCCGGGGTAAAATCATGTTTCAGTACTGAGATATGGCCAAATGAGACATTGCTTATTATCCTGTCATAGCACATGGAATTAGGTTTGAATCTGAGAAAAGGTGGAGTTGCTCCTCTGTTCTGGTCATGGCCTCAGCATTTTCATCCCTGCTGCTAGACAGAGGAGGCACTGGTGGCGGTGGCAGCCGCAGTGCACGCCAAAAAAAAAAAAGGACTCTGCCCCAAGTAGCACATTTCCTACTAACATGAACAGCTGAGACCATTCAAAACTAACTGGAATGTCTGGTTAGTGTTTGGATCATCTCCCAAGGTCTCACATCTGGCCTCTTCATGCAGACAATGACAGCAATAGAGTAAAAGTATGCGGGGAGCTTGGTCTAGCTCGCGTCTGCTGGTTCACACATGTTGGTTTTAATTCGATCATGCAGGGTTTTCTCAACAGTGCATGACCTATCCCAATTACGTTATGCGGAGTCATGCAATGTGTGCCCCCACTTTAATTGATCTCCAAAAGCCTAGGTTGTTCTGTCCCAAATTCAGCTAAAAAGCCCCCTTGCATTTCCGCATCTCGCTGAATAGATAACAAACAGATGGAATCTAATTCACCGTATTCTTGATGAGAAATCGGTACTCATGAAATACAACATTATATAAAATAAACTGGGGCTGATCATCCAGCCCAGAGTGCCATTCTTTATCATTTTTTTATGGATCTTGGAACACTCTGATGTATAAGAATGAAATTCTTAAACAGAACAAATAATACAACAAATTATCCCCAAAACATCCAAAAATGAACAATGTGAAGAAAAATAAAGACCCTAGTATAGTCCTGATCCAAAGTGCTTTGAAAGTCAACAGAAGCCTTTCCAATGATTTTAATAGGCTTTGAATGAGGCACTTGGTCACTTATGCTGACATTAAAATCTGGAAATATATATTTTTTTAAATGGCTTTTTTCTTTTTCAAGTATTTGAGAATCTGTTAGCAATTATTAAATACAGAGAGCACTAGCTATGGTCTTGTTCAGATGCTGGGTTCTGGGATAGACCTCTCCTTAGTTGCCATAACAGACAGAGATAAGGACTACAGGCAATTTTTAACCGACAAAGCGAATTAGCCATGCTTTCAATGGCAAAATGCCAAATGCCTGGTTTACCTGCACGGAACCAGCAGAGAGTGCACATTGGCGCCAATCCTTCCTTTACACCTGTACAACTCTAATGAAGACAATCAGGCTGCGGAGGCATGAGAACAGAAATTGACCTTATCTTCTTCAGCTCTGACTTCTTTCACAGAAAGACCAGCCAACCTTTGGAAAATGACTATCTCCATGATCTAAAGGGTCATTTAACTGAAACTGGCAAAGAGGATTAGGAAGCATGCAGTGGTTTTCTTAAGCTTTCACGGTGGACATTCAAACCTAACATTGGCATAAAAAGACCTCTCTGCTTTACTGGTAATAATAATAAAAAGTCCAATGTTTGTAGTTTACAGCCACTATATCTTAGTTACGAACCCTCTAGAGTCTATTTTGAAAAGCTTTTTAGCTTTGTGGGCAATGTGGTCAGCGACAAAATAACTAGACTGAAAAGTCTTAAAGAAAACAGCCCAAATTCTGTTCTCTGTTACACCTACTGCTTCCCATTGACTTCAGTGGTGTGGCATGAGTCCAAGAGGTGGTAGGATTCATGTCATTGTGCATATTTTGGCCTATGAATGTATATATATGAATTGTTAATTGCCAATCACCAGAGATGCTGCTAATCATTCAGAAATAAGAACTAAATCAGTCTCCACTTTTCCTCTTCTAATGATGTTTTCTTAATATAAAAATATTAACTTCCACAATTTTTTGTTGTCGAAAAGTCTACTTAGGGCCAAAAGTAGAGATACAATCTTTCTGAGATGAACAAATATCTGAATTTGTTAAAGATCAGCTATACTACTTGTACCTGGATGTTACTACATGGGGGGGTAGGGAAAATAAGGCCCTAAAATAAAAGAAAGGGGGAATTAGATCATGAGTTGTCCCCTTCTCTGGCCCTTTTGCTAGAGGGTGAGCGGATCGTCTGGTAGTGAGTCTTTGTCTTCCCCTCTAGCCCTGATGTCTTTCAGGGAGATAAGGTTGGCCCGTTAACTCCAGAATTTGCACAGTACATGGGGTCTAAAACAAGATTTTATTTTCTTGTCCTTAAGGTTGGCTGTGACATCCTTACAAGACTGGCCAGTCATGCATTCCCAGAATACTGGACATTCCAGGAACAGTGTGGGCCTTCCCCTGCCAGTGTGGCCTTGAATGCATGGTGCATGTAAGGTCATGCCACACAGAGAACACCCTTGTGGGGAGTACTCTACCCCCACCAGTGTGACCTTGCATGCTGGCTGGGGCAGAACAGTGCACTTTTCAAAATGGCGTTCCCCTCTCCCCCAGTCCCTGATACCAGACAAAACTGCATCCGGTTTTGTCTCAGTACTGGACAGGCGACAAACCATTTAAAACAGGACTGTCCATATTAAAAACCAGATGAATCGCCTGCCTAATCCTTACATGTACAATGGTGATGGTGCCTTTTAAGCTTAAGTCAACAGGCCTTTTTGTGCCTACTGTGCTAACCACAGCACTTCGATGTAGGAAAAGCCATAGCCCTCCCTATATCCTTGATTTATGTACAGGCTGTTGTGGTAATCTCTCTACCTCTTTGCCTGGACTAAAATTAATTTCCTTTGAGAGTGCTGGCCTGTAATTTTTCCAAATAACTGTCAAAACCCAAAACTCAATTTAGGGATAAATTGACTAAGTTTTTGTTGGCAGAAGAGAAAAAAAATCAGAAAAATAAAAATGTACGTGCTTAACACAGGATGTACAGCCCACTAGATCTAGAACTATAAACTTAAATTCCATAGGAAAGCTGAGGAGAGCAACAATGTTACCTCATGGCCTAAATAATGGAGAGCTGCTCCCACAGTTTTATACTGCAATCTTAGATATTTTATACATGTTCTCCGAAAATCAGATTTCTACCTGAAAACCAGTTTAGTAATTGGTGTAATTCAGACTTTGGTATAAAGGTGTTACAAAGTACAGTGTACTTTGACTTAAAACATCGCTTTGCTAATTGTAAAAATATAGTGATGTCTTCTTTTCTTGGTATTAGGCACATTAGCATATGATTAGGTTATGTCCTCTGTAGTAATTTGTTTGCTTCTTTACATGGATAACTACATTCACCTTAGCTGGGATTTAGGTATAAAAACTTTTCATCACACAAGGACTTTCAATTTTAGACAACGTCTTATCGTTTAATGATTCAGGCTAGATAAATAAACACTTTTTTTTAAAACAGACTTCAGTTAACTGGCCTATTGTATTGCTAAGAAATCTAGGTAATATCTTCCTGCAGAGTATTCCAATAACATACAAATGAACAAGCACTTTTAGCTACTTTGGACAAGCATAGTTGAGTAAAATAATTAAATCCAAATAAATTTAGGTACGATTAAAATTAGACAGCTATGTCACAATACATACTCAGTGTTTAGGGATATCAGTACCTAAAACTCCATTGGACCATACAGATTGAATCAGAGGTCTATCTCATTAACAATAAACTGTGACCATATGTGGGACTGCCCTTAAACTCAGTGAATGTTCGAAGACTCGGGTTGAAATTCACTCCTGGACAGAGTGCCAACACAAAGGCTGTTCGTCACCTTTAAGTTCTATTTTGAGGAGTTAAGTGGGATATAAGTGGTGCATAAGTTGTGTGCTGACCCTCTGCACAGGGGTGAAATTCATCCTTAATGAATTTGTATATATTTGGTGAAATCATGGCCCCACAGATGTCAATGGCAAAATTCCTATTTACTGCAATGGAGCCGGGATTTTACCCATGAAATTACTGCAGATCCTAAACACATAAAGTATGTTTTGAAAATATTTTTTCAATCTTCCCAGAATGCAACATAATAAAACTTTAGATTTGAAATATTAAATAGACTGTATGTGCTGCAAAAATATAATGATATGTATTCAAAGACTAAAAATTCATTTAAAACTAGTATCTTAAAAACATAGAGTAAAACTGATTTTTAAAAAATGGATTAAACATGTTAGTTTAAAAGCTGCATAGTCTAGAAATGGGCTGATACTGAAACATCCATCAAATCTCCAACCTGTCAAAAGAGGACACCATTAAGTCCATATGATTTTTACTATAATTACATCTGCTTTAAATACAACTGGTTTAAAAGTAGATTCTGTGTAATTTATTGAATTTAGAGGTTTTTTAGAGGGTTTTAAGCCCCAGCTTGACAAAGCCTTGGCTGGGATGATTTAGTTTGTGTTCATCCTGTTTTGAGCTGGGGATTGGACTAGATGACCTCCTGAGGTCTCTTCCAACCCTAATATTCTATGAGACTATGAATTCCAATGTATATTTGAGCATATAACTTTTCTTATGAAATTGCAGTATTCTTTTCCCAAAGGTACTTGGGAGCTCACGATTTATATCTTGAAATAATTTATTGAGCAATAGTATGTCATCAAATTGTCCTATGTGTATTTTACATTGCAGTTGCAGCCAGTTGGATCAAATTCTGCTCACAGTTACATTGGTGTAAATCTGGTTTAGCTCCACTGGCATTTTTGTAATTCACTCCCAACTTTGGAATTTTTCATGTGTGGCTTGGAAAACTTTGCAATAAAACATACATCATTTAACAGTTTAACTGTCATCTAAGGAATCAATGAAGTTGTCTGTGGAACCTAATCTGTTATAGCAAGGGGAAAAATTGCTGCTGTCTGGTACTGGTAAAAACATATGTAGAACTGATAATTGTTCTTGCTAATTTACATGCAACCAAATAAGGAAGAATAGAGGAAAATTACTGGTGACTATTTTTGTTTTTTATGTTTGCAGTCTTATATGTGCTTTATTTAGAATAAATATTTAGTTGATCACCACAACATAAAGGCCCCAGGAAAAGATGTGGGTTTGAGTGTTACTGAAATTAAACTCAGCATATGTTGAAAAAAATTAATAACACCTAACTTGCTTGAGAGAGGTTGGAAAATGGTTTTTGACATGGGACATTTTACATCACTGATTTTACAGATTAGCCTGTGCCGCTTCCCGCAGCTCCCATTGGCCGGGAACGGGGAACCATTGCCACTGGGAGCTGTGGGCGGCTGTGCCTGTGGACGGTCAGTGTAAACAAACTCTCCCGCAGCCCACCAGCGGATTACCCTGATGGGCCGTGTGTGGGCCGCAGGTTGCCCACCACTGGATTAGCTTGTTCAATGAAAAGCTAGAGTTGGTGAGGATTTTTTGGTTGGCCCTGACCCTGTACACACTTACACACATGCTTAGTTTTACACATTGAAATAGTCCAATTAAATTCTATGTTTGAAGTGAAATGTTTGCAGGATTGGGATTGTCATGGCTGGGTCATGGTCAGCCAGACCTAGTAGTCGGAGCCAGAGTCTGCAGTCACAGGACAGGAGCCAAGAGTCAACTGGGTAGGGACACTGGAAGATCAGAACCACGAATTGGGGACCAGTCAGGCCAAGTCAGGATATTGGGGCCTGGAGGTTAGGAACTGCAAGTCAGATGCCTGGAGTCAAGCCAGGTTGAAATGCCAGTAGAGCAAAGGAAGGAAAAGCAGGTAGTAGGTAGCAGGAAGCACAAGGCACACAGTCCAGAGCAGGATGGAGGCCAGTTGTTCATACAGCTTCCTGTTCCTGCTGCTGGCTTAAACAGGGCCAGTGAGCCAATCAGGTGCTTTGGGACTCTGCCAGTTGGACCTCATGGATGGAGCCGGCTTCTTTGGTCTCAGGTAAGTTATTGCCAGCAGGCTGCTAGGTGGAGGGATGGAGTGTGGATGCTCCCATGAACCTTGTGGGCCCAGGTTGGAGACCTATAGGTCATGACAAGGCTCTTGTTTTGTAATAATACTAGAGTGACCTACAAAAGGCAAAGTATTAAATTCCAGTAACTTCACCAATATCTTCACAAGTCATATTAAAAAAAGGCAACTACATCACCTAAAACCATTTCACTTTTTTTATTTCATTTCTCTTTCAGGCTCAGGCCAGCTTCCACTGTGCTGAGATCAGAGTGATCGGAGCACCCTACAGGAGAATGGAGACAGCTTGTAGATGGTAAATGTAAGTTATTTATTTATTTTATGGGAAGGTGTAATGGCCTATACTCTTATGGTCACCACTTTTACAAGACTATGATAAATTTTGTACACCGTATGCCTTATTGAGGTATAATTTGAAAATTGTAATCTGTTGAACATTATTGTCCTGGTAAAATATATGATCAACATTGTATGTAATGTTATAAATTTCTACAGTATAATGTTGCTGTAACATGTTCCAGAGTTAGACAGGCAGGCTGAAACCAGTTTTTCCGAGACAAAAACACACTAGCACCCCAGACAGGTGTTAGAGGGCCATCACCTATTTAAATGGCCATCCTCCAGCCGGGGAAAAGGAGAGATGTAAACAAGAAATTTACATTTAATCACATGGATAATTCAAACCTCACATCTGCAATGGACTGTGTGTCACCATGACTCAACAAGGATGTTTCTAGCATTAGCAATTGAGTTATAAAGGGGGAGGAAAACATCTGACTACACCTTTCCTCCTCTCATCTCTCTGTTCATGACATCATCAATGCTCAAAGAACTGAGCTAAAGGGGGAGTGGTCCCAGGCTGGAAGGAGACCCAGCCTGTGAAATTTACAGTAGTGTATGATGAGACAAAACCTTTGCTTTTAAGGCCACTTAGTTTGTTAAGTTAGATATTAGCTTGTGTGTTACTCTTTAATTTTCTTTTGTAACCAATCCTGACTTTTATGCATCAATGTTTAAAATCTCTCTTTCTGTAGTTAATGAAATTATCTTATTGTTTTATTTTAACCAGTGTGTTTGGATTAGCGTGTATGGAAAGCTCCATTTGGGATAACAAGGCTGGTGCACATATCATTTTCCTTTCATGAAATGACAGACTTTCTATGGGCTTACATTGTTCAGAGGTGTGCTGGACAGTACAAGATGCACATTTCTGGGGGAACAAGGCTGGGACTAAGAATTTTAAGGTGTTACTCTGTAGTTTAATTCATGAGTGACTGGTCAGAGAGCTCATGTATTTATCTGGGAATGAATTTGCATGCTGGAGGCTGTGTGAGCAGGCCAGTACTGGATGTTCTGACTGCAAAGCAATGTAACAGGCACCTCAGGGTAGACAATTAAGGGGACACAGCTGTTTCATGGTCCAGATTGTATCCTGAGGAATGTCACAGAAGGCTGATGATTTTCTTTCACAGATCACTTTCAATGGAAGAATACTTTTCAGCACAAGACTGTGTAAATGGTACCTAACTTTCAGCCCAGATTTGAGTAGTTTCTGACTAGTCAAAATACTTCGGTCTAGCCACAATGGTTATCTCAGGCTGTGACTCTAGAACAAGCTATTGGCTTTTTCAACTATGACTATTTAAACTCTTGGTGCTGGCTGGACTGAAAATTCCATTATAGAATTAGGGCATTTTTAAATTAGAAGTGCAACAGTGTTCTCACCTTTGGCAAAGCCTGTGAATTTTGCCAGTTGAGCTTGGAAGTAAAAATTTTTGATATGTCGCTAGAAACAATTGTAGTTTTGTATTGGAGAAAACCATTTTTCATGATTTAAAAAAAAAAAAAAGCATTTCCTGTCCACAAATAGTCCTTTCTGCCCAGAGGAAAAACAACAACCTCCAGTTGGCTGCCCTTGTATGCTGGGACCCCCAAAAAATAGTATCTTGGGACAGGGGACAGCCTTATCTTTCTTGTTAAGTAGGGCACTAAGGCCCAGATCCTTAAAGGTATTTCTGAGCTTAACTCCCACTGAAATGAATGGGAGTTAGGTGCCTAAATACTCTTGAGGCTCTGAATCTAACTCCCTGGTTAGCGAGTGAGTATAGGGGTTCCTTTGGCATCCTTTCAGGTGGCTGCCTGCGAACAGGTTACTTCCCAAGGTTTCCACACTGAGGACCGATAGAAGCTATGTGTCATTGTAGTTTGCAATCTCCCCTAACTACCCATATCCTGAAATCTTGCTGGAAGGATGCCATATAAGACTGCACTTGCTCAATATGGAGTTTATTGTTGGCCTGCAGCCCCACCAGTTCACCTTTCTGCACCGATCACTTTATCAGATTATTTCCCCCCAATGCTAGCAATTGTGCATGTTTGGTGTAGTAGTTGGCTACGCTGGGAGAGGGCCATTTAGCAGAGCAGTGAAAGGGGGTGATGAGAGGTTCTTAGGAGGGCAGAGTTGCAGTGTGTGGTCAGTAGTGTGCTATAGTTGTGACAATATTTATTTAAAAGAGATACCCATCATTGATGAAAAGTAGGACTGCTAAAGAAAAATATGAGCCAAAACCCAAATTCAAAGTCTTCCTGTCAGAAATTTATGAAAAGAAACCAAATAAAAACTACATAGAAAATTCAAAGGGAATAAAAACTAACCACGTGTGAAATTTCACTTTCATTGGCTGTCAAGTTTTAGAGCAAAACAAAAAATTATGCTCCATTTTACAACTCACTTCTAACTGTAGAAGTGTCTCCATAACAGGAACTCCCTATATCACAGAGGTATTGTGAGACTTAAATTTGTTGACACTGTAGCTGTGAAGTGCTTTGAGAGCTCCGGGAGAAAAGCATTGTAGAAGTGCAAATTATTGATTTAGTTCTGGGACCTGCAGGCCTATGAGATGTGGCTCTCACATAGTTTTTCCTCCAGGGAAGAAGGAGCACACATGTGAAACTTCTGTTTCTGAGAAGAAAATATTTATTTTCAGAAGATTCCCCAAGCTCAAAATCTGCATTAACCTCTCATAATGGGAAATCAAATTGAGACTTATTCTATTTCTGTATTATGAAACTCAAATTGCCTTTTGCTGTACTATGGTAGTCTCCTGAATTTGATTTCTGTTGTTTCTCATGCTACATCTTTTTATGCAAAACCTGTATGTAAAGTATCAGCCTGTTACCTTCTATCTGATGAACATACTGGGTCAAATTCCCACTGAAGTCAATGGGGCTGAATGGGTGTAATTGGGTGTAAAATTTATCTCATTGACTTATTAATGGTTTTTACTGTAACAGAAAAACTCAAACTTCTCAGAAGACACTCATCAAATCATAGGAAGCCATGACTGAAATATAGCTTATTCATAAATAAATATGCTATTCCAATCTTACTTATATTTGTGAATTGGCTCATCACATTAGGGTCACTGAAATAACACAGTGAATGTTTAAAAGATTTTCCAATGACCTTATCAGCAGGCTATTATAGGGGTTCTAAAGACCTCCAGAACACCTGCTTTCATGGGCAAGAATAATCACTGTTATATTTGTATTGGCTTAGAGTCATGTTATGATGATGATGATGACCTACTTCTAGTAACTTAATTTCATTCTGTGGAGCTCTATTACAGAAGGATTGAAACATTTAGGCATAGTCCAGAATTGCCAGACTTTGCTCAGACATGCAGGGATAGAGAAGTTGATCCCTTCCTCAGAAAGAAAAGTAGTCTCCTTCCCAAAAGTGCTTATGCTGGCTTTGATTTTCAATGACGTTCAGATATTTTACTGGACTTCAGAGTCTCGTTACTCCCCTAACCTCAGTACTTGTTGCTTAATAGTACACTCCTGCGTTGGTCAGTACACTCCTATGTTGGCCAGCATGTTGGCACCAGCTACACAAGAAATCTTCAACAGTGTCTTTATGTAGGTGGGTAAATATGGGGTCAAATCCTCAAATTCCTACTCAGTTTTTGTTTAGGCAAGTCCCTCTTTGACTTCAATGGGAGATATGCTTGAATAAGGATTGTCAGCCCCAAGGTCCCATTCTTTCAAGCTATTCTGCACAGGAGGATCTTGGTACCCACACAGAGGCCCACTGAAGAGAGTGGGGCTCTGTACAGACACAGGATCTGCTTGCAAGATTAGGGCATAAGCAAGAACTTCAGGATCTGACCCAGAGGGCCTGCTTCAAAGCCCACTGAAGTCATTGGAAAGACTCCCATTGGCTTCAGTGGGCTTTGGAGCAGGCTTGTGTTGAGGAACTATGCAATGGATATTCTAAAGCAGGCAAAGAAATTGTGCACAACCCCAAATTTTTTTTCCCATTTCACATAATTAACTTCATACATTAAAATGAGAGTGCCAGATCTACTCCGTGGGTTAGCCATCAGCTAAATATATTCATATATGGCATGCATTAGAGGAAAAGACCTGAACCTCATTAGTCTATTAACCTTGCCTTCCCCAATGGACACTTCCAAAGTTGATTGCAAAAGCTGTGAAATTTATTAAATTTGAAAATGTACCTATTACAAAAATCGATTGCTTGCCATGTTTTCTGTTGTTTCATCTGTATTCTACATAAAATGTGAAGGTCTGTGAGCTTGTATTTATTAATTTTTTATTTCAAAGTGAATTTATGTTCATGAAAAGTCCTGTATTGACAGCCCTAGAGACTGAAGTCCCGGAAGCTGCATGAGCTTTGAAATATCCTACATCTCTATTTATTTTGGCATTCTGGCTTTGCATTTGTAAGAGCCTGAATTCATGCTCCAATTAAATTTTCCCTAGGTACCATAGTTTTGGAAAAGCTATTCCATGCAAGGAACAATAAAAACACATATTACATTAATTTAAGTGGTTCATAAATATGGTGTTTCTCAAACACTAACTCCACCACCTATAAAAGCCATTATATAGTATAACTGTCCTTTTTATTTAAATAAATTTAAAACTTGCTTTTCAGTTATAACATCTAGATGCACATTATTTCTACAAGTTCCTGAGTTGGTTAACTCATCCTCCTTTACAAAGTCTGCAGTATATTAATTGCATTTTGAACTCTCTAGCCTATGTGCTGTAGGAGAATCCACTATTAAAATATTCTCTCATGCTTATTTTCATTTCATGGCAGCAGTTAACATAGATGAATAGAGGATTCAGGGAGGAAGAAGCTCACCAATTTTGGTGGCTGTCATCAGGCAGAGAAAAGTTTGTCTCATCAAACTTTATATAAAGCATTCTTCTAAAAATGTTCCATTTGTCTTTGTTTTGCTTTCTTTTTGCATTTCCCCTCTTTCCCTCTACTTTATCCCTTCATCTGCTGTAGATCTGAGTTCCATTCCTTCCATCTCTTTCACCTCAGTCTGATTTTCCCCATGCTTAATATTTAGCAAACATTTCAGTTCATTTTTCTCTCAGATTGTTCTTCTTTCACCTCTCTTTTCTCATCTTTTTTCTGACCTCCTCTTTTCAACTCTCTTCCCCTCCCATTTTCCCCTTATTTATTTTCTCTTTCTTGAGCTGATTTTTTTTTCTCTCCCCTTTTTTGAACTCCAACTTTTTCTGTTGTTCTTGTAAGTGATTCCCTTTCTCTTGGTTTCCTTGAGTTCTCTCTCAGCCTCCTTCTTCTGTTCTCTTTCCATCTTTCCATGTATTCTCTCTCTTCCTCTCAGGTCCCTTAATCAATCCCTCATCTCTCCTTTTTCTCCCAAAGTGCTCTCTTTCTTCTTCTCTTGTCCCCATTTCCCCTTGCTTATCTCCCACTCTCTTCTGGATTTCCTTCCCCCAAGCTTCATTCTCCCTTTCCTTTTGCCTCCCATCATCCTCTTTCCCCCCTCCTGGTTCTCTCAATAATCCCTCCCCTTCTCTCACTCTTTTCTTCTTCCAGTATCCTCTTCCAAGCTCTACCTCCCTTAGGATCATACTTTAGGTTTTGCGAGGATGTGAGGACCTTTCTGCTAATCCTTCTTCCCTTTGTGAGGAGAAGTGTGTTCCAATGTGATGAGGGCAGCCCCATCTTTTGTTCGTGTGGAGAGGAGAGATGTCTAGAGGGGGACTGATTGTTCTTGTGGCCCTCAGGAGGAGGTGTGTCATGGGGAACCAGTAGGGAGCTGCTGGGAATCTTCTCTCCCTTCAGCCATGGTGCGACTATTTTTTCCCCATCTCCTGAGGTCATCAAAAGGGTGTGGAGCACAAAAAGGAGTTGCCATGGTTCTTCTCTTCTTTTTTTCCCAAGGCCATGTGCATTGAAGTGCTGGGACATATAGAAACCGCATAGGTTGCTGCTCTATGATTGATCTCCGCCTGGAGAAGACTCTACTCCTCATACATTCGTAGTGGGAGGTACATCTCTGTGGTTGACTCTCAGCAAGTATTACAGAGCCATTTTTTCAGAGGGCTGACAAAGCCTTGGGGAAGAGGTGGGAGAGGGCTCACGTTCTCTCAAAAAAGAGTAAGATGTTGCATTTCTGACAAGACATTCAGACCTTAGAATTTGCTTTTAGGACTATATAAATTCTACTTTGCTCTTCTGTAACTTTCACTGAAAATGCTTTATCAGCTTGACATTTTGCAAAATATAAATCTCAATATGCTGAGACAACCATTAATTTTTATTTAATTTGATTTAATTTAAATCCTTTTCTCACTACCTTTTGTATGATTATGAATTCAGCTGTCAATTTGGATTCCGTCTTTGAGAAAAAATCCCTCGTGTAACTTTCCAGAGAGGGTCCTACAGGATAGAGTTGTGACACCAGGCCACTGCACACTGTACTCAGTCAAATGGCCTGGGCAGACAGGCCTAACCCCAGAAAATGTGCTGCACAATGTAAAAGGCAAGTAACACATAAAGGGGAGATGCTCAGAGGCCAAACAGGAGACCAAGGTGGAGACATGTCCAGATGTGACAGTGGCCATGGCAGCTTACTTAGAGTCATTTAGATTGTAAGCTCCTCAGGGCAGGGAGATCTTTTACTACGTACATGTACAGCACTTAGCACAATAGGGCCCCGATCCTAGATGGAGTCTCTAGGGACAACTGCGACACAAATAATAATAATGCGGGACTCAGAGTGCTAGTGTAATGTATATGTGAAATAATAATGGAGAGCAAGACCAAAACAAGGAATCAGTGGACAACATTTATGCCTGTATATAATAGCTGTGGTGAATATTAAATTAATTTGGTTCTGGGGAAAAATGCCAGAACTACAGCTTTGGAGACTAAAATAATCTATTAATTTACAGAGCAGACACAGCACACATGGGCAGCTGAAGTGCAAGTTTCTTCCCTAATGTCCCCTCATTGTGCCTCTGCTCTGAGCTAGTGAGAGAATTCGGAGGAGATCAGTTCATGATCATTTAGTGTTTGGCTTCTCTATTAAAAATGGCACCTACTGCCAACAGTAGTGATGGTTTTATGATGTGAATAATTGTCCAGTGGGATCTGGAGTGAGGTTATAAACTCACTTCCAGTAGATCCACAATAGCCATCTAATTACATTTGGAGAGTGATGAATTGGTAACATAAGAAAGTAAGAACATAAGAATGGACATATTGAGTCTGACCCTGGGTTCATCTAGCTCAGTATCCTGTCTTTCAACAGTGGCCAATGCCAGGTGCTTCAGAGGGAATGAATAGAACAGGCCATCATGAAGTGATCCATCCCCTGTTGTCCACTCCCAGCTTCTGGCAGTCAGAGGCTAAGGACACCCAGAGCGTGGAATTGCTTCCCTGACCATCTTGGCTAATGGCCATTGATGTATCTATCCTCCATGAACTTATCTAATTCTTTTTTGAACCCTGTTACAGTTTTGACTTTCACAACATCTCTTGACAACAAGTTCCACAGGTTGACTGTGTGTTGTGTAGAGAAGTATGTCCTTTTGTTTGCTTTAAACACGTTGCCTATTAATTTCATTGGCTGACCCCTGATTCTTGTGTTATGTGAAGGAGTAAATAACACTTCCTTATTTACTTTTTCCACATCATTCATAATTTTATATTTCTCTAGCATATCCGTCTCTTTTCCGAGATGAAATATCCCAGTCTTTTTAATCTCTCCTCATATAGAAACTGTTCCATACCCTTTATCATGTTTGTTGCCCTTCTCAATTCTAATATCTTTTCTGAGATGGGGTGACCAGACCTGCACAAAGTATGCAAGCTATGGGCATACCATGGATTTATATAGTGTCATTATGATATTTTCTGTTTTATTATCTATTCCTTTCCTAATGGTTCCTAACATTCTGTTATCTTTTTTGACTGCTGCTGCACATTGAGGAGATGTTTTAGGAGAACTATCCACAATGACTCCAAGATCTCTTTCTTGACTGGTAATTGCTAATTTAGATCCTATCAGTTTGTATGTATAGTTGGGATTATGTTTTCAATTGTACATTTCTTTGCATTTATCAACATTGAATTTCATCTGCCATTTTGTTGCCCAGTCACCCAGTTTTGTGAGATCCCCTTGTAACTCTTCACAGTCTGCTGTGGACTTAACTATGTTGAGTAAGTTTGTATCATCTTCAAATTTTGCCACCTCATTGTTTATCCCTTTTTCCAGATAATTTATTAATATGTTGAACAGCACTGGTCCCAGTACAGCTTCTGGGGGACCCTACCGCTCTCCATTTGGAAAACTGACTGTTTATTCCTATTCTTTGTTTCCTGTCTTTTAACCAGTTACTGATCCATGAGAGGTCCTTCCCTCTTATCCTGTGGCAGCTTACTTTGCTTAAGAGCCTTTGCTGAGGGACCTTGTCCAAGGCTTTCTGGAAGTCCAAGTAGACTATAGCCACTGGATCACCCTTGTCCACATTTGCTGACCCCCTCAAAGAATTCTAATAGATTGGTGAGTCATGATTTCCCTTTAGAAAAGCTTTGTTGAATCTTCCCCAGCAACCTGTGTTCATCTGTGTGTCTGCTAATTCTGTTCTTTACTGTAGTTTCAACCAATTTGCCTGGAAATGAAGTTAGGCCTGTAATTGCCAGGATTGTCTCTGGAGTCTTTTTAAAAAAATGGTGTCACATTAGCTATCCTCCAGTCATCTGGTACAGAATCTGATTTAAGTGGTTACATAACATACTTTGTAGTTCTCCGATTTCACATTTGAGTTCCTTCAGAACTATTGGGTGGATACCATCTGGTCCTGGTGACTTATTACTGCTTAATTTATCAACTTTTTCTCAAACCTCCCCAACTGACAACTCCATCTCAGACTTTTCTTCAGATTTGTCACCTAAAAAGAATGGCTCAGGCGTGGGAATCTCCCTCACATCCTCTTCAGTGAAGACCGATGCAAAGAATTCATTTAACTTCTCTGCAATGGCCTTATCTTCCTTGAGTGCTCCTTGAGCATCTCAATCATCCAGTGGCTCCACTGATTGTTTGGCAAGCTTCCTGCTTCTGATGTACTTTTTGCTGTTAGTTTTTGAGTCTTTTGCTAGTTACTCTTCAAATTCTTTTTTCTCCTGGCTAATTATAATTTTACCCTTGACTTGCCTGAGTTTATGCTCCTTTCTGTTTTACTCTGTAGAAAACTTAGAGGTGAAATATTCCACATTCAAGGAATCAGCATTCCCTTGACAGACATTACTTTCCAAAAGTGCCACTAAATCTTTGATACCTATATTTGAAACCTAGGGGATATTTTAAATAAGATTCACAATCATGATGCTTTTCCTTATTAGGTAAAACACATACTACTTGCTACATGACCAGGCTTGAGTAAAATCTCCTACCCTTTGTGCTTTTGGCATATCAGTGTGGCGCTGAGCACGTACAGAGCGTGCAGATTTGGGTGGCTTGATAGGAGCGCAGTACATTTCCAGCCTTCTCAGGTCACAGCTCTGGAAGCAGCATTCATCCACTATTCCCTTGTGGTGTAAACGTCTACTGGTGGATCCATACCCTGTTGGCTTACCTGCACACAACAGAAATGGGAGAATTTTATTGTTGGGGAAAAAATGCAAAAGCGTCAGTAGCACTCCTATGATAGGCTGCATTATTATAGCTGGAATACTAGTGACAGCCTTAGTTAAGGCTGCCTATATGTTTCCATTCTAAGACCCTTTCTTCCATTGCTCATAACTCTCTGAATCATTCACCTGAAAATGGGCTATTATTTTTAACATTTGAGCAAAACCATAACTTTTCTTATAAAATGTTGTTAAAAGCTTTTTTGGAACTATTTTAGTGCGAAAGAGGTTGAGGGTAGGAAGCTTAAATTTGGCAATGTACCGATCATCATTTAGGTGAAAACTGACTTTGAATTGGTGGAATTCGGGGTGTTTAAAGATCATAGTTTGTTCATAAACATCATAGAAAAGTAGGACTGGAAGGGACCTTGATAGGTCATCTAGTCTAGTCCCTTGCACTGAGGCAGGACTAAGTATTATCTAGACCATCCCTGACACGTGTTTGTCCAACCTGCTTTTAAAAACCTCCAGTGACTTCGGGCTAGTCTACACTAGAAGGGCGACATTGGCACAGGGGTACCGATGTAGCTGTGCTGCTGTAGCCCTGCTATAGCAGACGCTTTGGCCCAACGGGAGAGAGCTCTCCTGTCAGCATAATTACTCCACCTCCCTGAGCAGCGGTAGCTTCTCCTGCTCACATAACACTGTCCACACTGGTGCTTGGATAGATGTAACTTACGTTGCTCAGGGGTGGCTTTTCTACACACCTGAGCGACGTAAGTTCTAGAAAAGTAAGCGCTACTGTGTGCAAGCCCAGAGATTCCACTGCCTTCCTAGGTACTTTGTTCTAGTGCTTAACTACCCTTAAAGTTAGGAAGTTTTCCTAATGGCTAACCTAAATCTCCCTTTCTGCAATTTAAGCCCCTTGCTTCTTGTCCTGTCCTCAGTGGTTAAGGAGAACAATTTGTCCTTATTGAATTTCATCCTACTTATTTCAGATCATTTCTCCAGTTTGTCAAGACCACTTTGAATTCTAATTCTGTCCTCCAATGCATTTGCAACCCTCCCAGCTTGGTATCGTCCACAAACTTTGCAAGTGTATTCGGTATGCCATTTATCCAAATCATTTATGAAGATACTTAATAGAACCAGACCCAGAACAGATCTCTGCAGGACCCCACTCAATATCCCCTTCCAGCTTGATTGTGAACCATTAATAACTACACTCCGAGTATGATTTTCCAACCATTTGTGCACCCACCATATAGTAGGTTCATCTAGATTGTATTTCTCTAGTTTGTTTATGAGCAGGTCAGGTGAGACCGTATCAAAAGCCTTACTAAAGTCGAATTATATCACATCTACTGCTTCCCCACTATCCCGGCTTGCTACCCGGTCAAAGAAGAATATTAGGTTGGTTTGACAGGATTTGTTTTTGACAAATTCATGTTGACTATTACTTATCACCTTACTATCTTCTAGGTGCTTACCTTGATTTGTGCTGGAAATGGCCCAACTTGATTATCGTACACATTGTAAGGAGAGTGATCACTTTAGATAAGCTATTACCAGCAGGAGAGTGGGGTGGGGGGAGAGAAAACCTTTTGTAGTGGTAAACACCCATTTTTTCATGGTTTGTATGTATAAGAACATCTTCTGTATTTTCCACAGTATGCATCCGATGAAGTGAGCTGTAGCTCACGAAAGCTTATGCTCAAATAAATTGGTTAGTCTCTAAGGTGCCACAAGTACTCCTTTTCTTTTTGCGAATACAGACTAACACGGCTGTTACTCTGAAACTTGATTGTTTTATTATTTGCTCCATTATCTAAACTGACTGGTCTATAATTCCATGGGCTGTCCTTATTCCTCTTCTTATAGATAGGTAATGTATAGTAGTTTCTTTAAGATAATGGATAGTGCTGTTAAGATACTATTTCCTAACATTTTAAACAAAGGGGGGCTTCCTTGTGCCTGCATGTGAGGCTAAAATTAAGAGTAAAGGGGAAAAATATAGTGAATTTCTACAGACTGTAAGATGTTTAATCAGAAAACAGTAAGCAATAGAAAGTAAGGTTGAGTTAGCAGTATCCAGTAAAGTGCTGTAAAAGCAGTAAGCATTAAGGTGCATGGTGAGTGAGGGAATGCTGAATACTGCTGCCTAGCACTGTATAGTTATGACATAATGTATGAAACAGGCCTGGTATTGCTTACTGTTTGCTGCTTATTGTACACTATGGTCACTGAGCAGTTGCGATAAGTGTGTGCTCTGTGAACGAGGCAGTGTTTGCCCATTAAATGTTTGCGAAAGTAAAACTTGATTACACTGTTTACCCGATGTGAATACAACAGGGGAACCAATGCAGCAGAAATGAATCCACTTAATAACTCAAATTAATGGTCACAGAAAATGTTTTGCAGTATTAATCCAGCTCTAGCCAACCGTGTTATTAAAATCCCCACAACATCCACTTTTATTTTTCTCTCCTTCTGATCCATGGCTTCTTTCTTTCTGACTGTCTTTTTTTGATTTCTCAGATAATTTCAGCTTTTCTCTCCACTCTTTGACATTGGGCAGGGAGTTGGGCATGGAGCAGCCATCTCTTTGCTGGGCATGTAGTTTCACTACTATCCAGTGATGACATCCAGTTGCACTGTCAGGAGACTGAGTTTTAGGAAGGGACTCAGGCTGGATGAAGAGTGAGACTATCACAAAGTTGATAAATTTAGTTTTTCATTGGGAAAATTTTGCTTCTTGCCCTTTTACAGTAAATTCTGGAGGCACATCCATAAAGACATCCTGGACTTGTCAGTTTGGGAAGACAGTACAGTTTGTACTCCTTTGTAATTAAAACAAATAATCACTGATCAAGAGCCCCTGAGACCACAGTACATCCATAAAAAAAAAAAAGACTTCTTTAGTGATAAAATATGTCTAACTTTTTAGCCAGGGATACCGTCAGCTCAGAACTAACTGTCCCTGAGAGCTTTGTAAACTTAAACAATAGGGTTTTTTTAAACATCCTTTCCCAGGGATTATAAATTAAAGAAAAAGAAAAACATGCTTATTTAGTACATTGTAATCCACTGAGGACCTCTATACTGTACATTCTCTCCTAAATTATTTGTTTCATAAGGATAAACAGGACAGCAAGCCAGTAATAGATTATAGTAATATTTTATGGCATAGGTTTGTTTTTTGGGGGTTTTTGTGTGTACCACTGAAATGTCTTATAAATGTGCAGAGATAAAGACATTTTTAGTGGATTATCTAGATTATTTTCACCCAATAAGGAACACTACTACCTGTGAGATGTGCAAGATCTGATTCTGAAGCTTTCTAACTTGATCTCCTCAGCATAACTTATTTTATAGAACTTAGTGTTTAGGGGTCAAAAATAGAGTGGCACTTACTTTACTTGATACTGGGAGCTGTCTCAGATTCTCTTAGTTATTTTCCATTTAAATAATTTCAGGTTAAATTATGTCCCTGGTTGTGCCTGTGTAACTCTCACTGACACAGATCTTCCAACTATTCCTAGAAACTAGTTTATTTATCAAATTTAGCTTTTTTCACTTTACATATTGCCCGTTCACAGATTGTAATTTTAAGAAATCTGTTGTGGCTTGTTTTAATTTAGGTTGTAAAATGTTGAGGTCAAGAACTTTATTTTTCACTTGACATGTGTTTTTACAGTACCTAGAAAGTACTAATCCTGACTGGTTCCTCTGGGTGCTACTGAATTACTTAGGACCTGGGAATCATCATTAAAAAGTCAGTCTGTTTTCAGTCATTCTGTTTATCTTCTTAAGGTATGTAGAGTACAGACACAGCACACCCAGCTAGCACTGGTATAAATAGCAGTGTAGACAGTGAGACACTGCTTAGGTGAGTACAGAGACACACCAGAACCCTACAGTATATACCCTACATGGCTGTCTACACGCCCAAGCAGCACCTTCTCTATCTACACTGCTATTTTCATCAGTGTAGTGTGCCACTGCCTCCCCGCTGCTGGAGTCTTCCCCTGCTGCAGTGATAAGCTCTGGTACTGGGAAAAGGCAGTAGGGAAAGGCTCTGGGAGCTCCCCACTGCTGGAGCCTTTCCCTGCTACCTCCTACTTGCCACAGACTTTCACAGTGTGGACTTAGACTTCCTTTCACTGTGACATGGAGCTACATGTACCCCACGTGCTGCAGGAAGAGTAGACGGTCTTATACGGTCCTTATCACCATAATATCTGAGTCACTGGGAATGTCACCATTGTTTTTCATCGATCTAAATGCTATGAGATTTTAGCGATAATCATAATATTTAATACTTCTTTATCACCTTTCATGAAAAGATATCGCAAACAATAAAGCCTCCAGATGGGGAAATTGAGGCATAATAAGATTGTCATTGTCAAATACTCCTATAAAACATCAGTCAAGTTGGATATAGAACCAAGTTCCCCTTCACTGACTACATGTCTTGTGGATGACAGTGTCTTATGAATTTCCCCGAGAAGATAACAGTATCCCTGGTTCTTTAACAAAGCCAATGAGCTGTTATGCAGATGTATCAGAACATTTTTTACACTAACAGTTTTCTTTAATGGTAATTTTTTCGTCTCACTGATGTTGCTATTTGCTGTGAAGCACTGTTGACTGAACTGACATTTCTGAGACATTTGTACTTAAAGAGGCTATAAAGGAAGTAGTCAAATTCAAAGAAAGTTTAAAATGCCTGAAAACTTCCCAACTATGTTGAAGTGTATTACAGTTAACATTTGATTTTGATATGAATAAACAAATCAGAAATGAGTTAGTAGGTTGAAATGATTCTACTGGAAAGCGTTTCCTCTCTTTTATGGATCAGTAGACCCTGCCAGTGTGCTCAGGGACATTCTATATTTATATAGAATATGCTTTTATTTGATCACTTTTTCCTAGGGTCAAGCATCTGAGCTGGTGTTTCTTTTCATACATTAATCGTGACAAGCACAGATAAGGGAAAGCCTAGACATACTATAGCTGATATAGTGTACTACATTTTACTTTCTAGTATGATACTTAATCATCTCCCAGAAGCCCACTTGATCTTACGCTTACTGTGACCAGTAAAGGGACTCTAGCTGTCTGTTCCAATTTTTACATGACTGACTTAACTCTCTGCCCTGGCTTTAAGAAATCAAGATCTGCTAATACATAAATATTGGAATTAGACATGCTTTTATTTGTGGAAGTAGAAATACAAAACAAATATTTCAGAACTATCTGGGAAGGAGTGTTGTGTAATAGTAAAGCATTGGAGTTGGGACTTCTGGGTTCTGTTCTCAGCTTTACCACCAAGTTACTGTGTGATGTTGTGCAATTATGGAATTCCAAATAATTATTATTAGTCCTAGTAATTAATGTATTAATTATTATACTGGAACTACTTGCAAGCACTGAATAATAAACTTAGAAGGCGAGACCCAGAATCTTTAAGGAACATTAAATAGGCAATTTGGAATGGAAATCACTGGTATATTGGTGTCACACTGAACATATCTGTGTATACATCTTGGTATTTATTTATGTGTGGGTGTATGCATCTGGCACATGACATCTTGGATTCTCATTTTTCATTAACAAATAATACTTAGAGCATATTAAGGCTAACTGATATCACTGTCCTGGAGATCAAAGAACAATCCATGTTTCATAGATTAAAACATCCCCATCTATGCTGCTAGTTAAAGGGAAAAGGTTAATTTGATAGCTAATCAGTTTCAGAAAATGAGTTTAAAAGGTCATTTCAGGTCCTCACATGGTGTGCTGTTTTTTGTGGATCTCATTCTAAGGCACTTAGCTCTTTCCATTCATTGTGCAGGGAGCCTAGGTGCATAACTCAGGCTTTGTGGGTTGCAGTGTTGCTCCGTTGATTGTCTAGGCACCTAAAATTTAGGTGTTGTAATGCTGAGCATCACAATGCCTAAGTTGCTTTGTAGTTTTGGGCCTAAGTGCTATCAATACACAAAGGAAGCAAACAAAGGAAAACAGATTTTTTTCTCTAGTCTCTTTTGGTTATGATAATTTCAGGTGTTACCTGTAACACGTCAGTATTAGAAAAATGAAACCTTTCAGACAGAAGCATGATTTTTAAGCTTACTGTATCCCCTTAAATCAAGTGCTGCAGTATACAATAACATTTATTATCCCAGACAAGGTCCCAATAATAATTACAGTCAGATATGATAACTACTTCACTGCAGACCTGACAAGGAGTTCTTCCTGCAAAAGGACTACAGGATGAGGCCCTCTGGCTCCTATTCAGCAAAGCACTAAAACATGCACTGAACTTCAAGCACAAGCTTTATTGATTTCCTAAATGGGGATAGACTTAAGCATGTGCTTGGAATGCTTTCCTGGATCAGGCCCTACCTGAGTGGACAGCATGAGAAAATATCTAAAAAAGACAAGTAGGCCTACACATGCAACATCAGTTGTCCTATTCCCAAGAAATTTTATAATAAAAGGAAGTGGGCTGAAGGGGAGTTCATTCAAGGGAATGAGCTCCCTAACCTTTCGTTGCTCATATTGTAATCTGTTACCTAAAAGCTAGGATTGCCTAAAAATACTGACAGCTTTCAGAGTAGCAGCCGTGTTAGTCTGTATCCGCAAAAAGAAAAGGAGTACTTGTGGCACCCTAGAGACTAACCAATTTATTTGAGCATAAGCTTTCGTGAGCTACAGCTCACTTCATTGGATGCATGCAGTGGAAAATACAGTGGGGAGATTTATATACATAGAGAACATGAAACAATGGGTGTTACACAGTGTTACACCATACACACTGTAAGGAGAGTGATCAGATAAGGTGAGCTATTACCAGCAGGAGAGCGTGGGGTTGGGGAGGAAACATTTTGTAGTGATAATCAAGGTGGGCCATTTCCAGCAGTTGACAAGAACATCTGAGGAACAGTGGTGGGGAGGGAGGGAATAAACATGGGGAACTAGTTTTACTTTGTGTAATGACCCATCCACTCCTGGTCTTTATTCAAGCATAAGTTACTTGTATCCAGTTTGCAAATTAATTCCAATTCAGCAGTCTCGTTGAAGTCTGTTTTTGAAGGTTTTGAACAAAGCCCTTTGCCAACTGTGTCCACATATCTATTCAGGGGATACCATCATAGGGCCTAATCACATCAGCCACACTATCAGAGGCTCGTTCACCTGCACATCTACCAATGTGATATATGCCATCATGTGCCAGCAATGCCGCTCTGCCATGTACATTGGTCAAACTGGACAGTCCCTACGTAAAAGAATAAATGGACACAAATCAGACGTCAAGAATTATAACATTCAAAAACCAGACGGAGAACACTTCAATCTCTCTGGTCACTCGATTACAGACCTAAAAGTTGCAATTCTTCAACAAAAAAACTTCAAAAACAGACTCCAATGAGAGACTGCTGAATTGGAATTAATTTGCAAACTGGATACAATTAACTTAGGCTTGAATAAAGACTGGGAGTGGATGGGTCATTACACAAAGTAAAACTAGTTCCCCATGTTTATTCCCCCCCTTCCCCACTGTTCCTCAGACGTTCTTGTCAACTGCTGGAAATGGCCCATATTGATTATCACTACAACAGGTTTTTCCCCCCCCCCCTCCTGCTGGTAATAGCTCACCTTACCTGATCACTCTCATTACAGTGTGTATGGTAACACCCGTTGTTTCATGTTCTCCATGTATATAAATCTCCCCACTGTATTTTCCACTGAATGCATCCGATGAAGTGAGCTGTAGCTCACAAAAGCTTATGCTCAAATAAATTTGTTAGTCTCTAAGGTGCACAAGTACTCCTTTTTTTTTTTTAAAAATACTGATTGATCCTGATATGCCAATATGACGTATCCAGTCCTACTCACCCACATAATTCTTCCCTTGCTTTCTGACTCAACTTCAAAACTGCTCTCTGGCTGCCATCAAACAGTTCTTTATATTTACTCAACCTTCAGAATGATGCCTTTGGACATGTAACAGTCCTAGGAATTCCTTTCTGCTGATGTATACTGATGTTCGTGGAGGTTTGTTTCCTTTTTTGTCAGCTGTTAGCTCCAAAGAGGTTTCATATCATGTAGGTCAAAGTTTACTTAATAGAATTTTTGGCTACCATTTAATCTACTGTAGCAAAGTATTCTGCTGTTTCTTGAAAATGAGCCAAGTTATAGAATTCCAATGGTTAAACAGCTGGCTTCTGTAATAACAGCACTTCCCTTTAAACAATGCGTGGCCATGAAGTAATTTAGTAGGGCCTTCTCTATGCTAGACTTTTCTTTTTGCAGCAAATTCTCACTGCTGAGAGCACAGTTCAGCTCTACTGGTAGTAGCAATGTTGGGAGCTCTACTGTAGACAGCTACAGAAGGTCTAACCATCCTGCCATCTAGACCTCCTCTGAGGATTAGAAGCTGCACTAGTAATATTAATAATGAGAAATGTCATGAAGAATAGTCCAGAAGAAACACTGACCTAGCTTACTACTACAAGGGCTCTGGAAGGAATTGTGGCATCAGCTAAATCTGAATCATTACCCAAGTCTTCACATTGTGCTGTAATAAGTAACGTGTTTGTCATTATGGGAGCACAAGCTGAGAGTGATGTTTAGGCCCTGATTCAGGAAACCATCCCAATTTAGGAAACCACCTAAGCACATGCTTAACTTTAAGCATAAAATGCAAAACGTGAAATCCAAGTTAAATATCGTCAGATCTACAAAGCCAAGATTTTTAAATGTGACTAGTGATTATGGGTGCTCCACTTTTGGGTGTCTGATACTGGCCACCTAAGCAATGAGGTGCCCAAAATCACATTTGAAAATCTTGACTATGAGGGGGATCATTTGCTATTGGCAATGGGGGCAGTTGCCCCCCGGGCCTCCATCTTGGTTCCCCCTCCCCACCAGACTTTTCATATGCTTGTGTGTCTTCCACTTTTTGCCTCACTCCATGTGACTTTGAGGATATGATACTGTCACACATAATGTTCTATATGCTGACACAACTTTGCCCCCCAGAATTTTTCTGCAGTGACGCCCCTGTTGATGACTAATCTGTTCCCATTGTAACTTCTGCGTGAGTTTACTTCTGTGGCATTTCTTTAGGGTTTCCAGTCACTACTGGGAAAACTAGAGGCCTGTGTTAAATCAAAAGGAAATGTCTGTGTTTTGATGATGGTATGAAAGATTTACAGAAATCTTGCTACCTGTAGTAAAAGTTCCTGTACACTAGGAATGATTTAAAACTTAAATCTAGCAAGCAAAGCAAGCAGATTTTAATAAAAATGTAGTGCACTTGTTTCAAACCCTGAATCCTTAGTTGCAATTTTGCTTTTATGTTTTATTGACTGTTGTAAAATTAATATGTTTGTTTATGTCCACCAAAGTGAGCATATATTTGTATTTGTAAATATATGATGAATGGATGTACTAGCTCTGAAGCCTAATTTTTACATGTATGAGACTAAAGGATGAGTTTTATCAAAATATACCAAGTAACATTTGAATGAGAGTTGTGCATTTTTTTTTAACATTGAGAACACTAGATTGCAGGATACTTGGTTCCATTGCATTCTAAATGTAAAACAACAGGGGATATCGTCTCAAATCATTGTAAAGGGCTTTGTCTTTGCAAATCCTAAGAGAGTTTTGTTGGGAACGCAAGAGCACTCAGATGGCATAGCCATATAACATATGAAATCATATGACTTTACTGAGAGTTTTGCCTGAGGAATCATATAATCATAAAGACTTAGGGCTGGAAAGGGACCTCAAGAGGTCTCTAGTTCATCCCCCCTGTGCTATGGCAGGATTAAGTGTATAAAGACTCACGGATTAGGTTTTATGAGAAAAAAATCACTGTGTTTTGAATAGAGAAATCCACACAGACAACAAAATCAAACATTGTATTTCAGCTCTGTATTAACAGGCTGTAGCTAAACCCACTTAGAAGGAAATTATTACTTCCATCTATGTGGATTTAGTCTCCAGTTTAACTAAAATTAAAAATTAACACAGTGTTTGTCAGACAACCGGCCACATAATTGAACAGGGTAATTTTCTTCCCCTAGGAATCTGCTTTCAGAAACAATTTTTTGCTCTTCACTGGATATTTAATCTTAATTCCCTCCACCCCCAAAAAAACCCAACAATCCCTCTTAAACTTGTTTTCAAAGTACAGAGTTTGTAACAATTTACCCTCACACATAGCTGCATTGCACTATGCCATCTGCACAGAGCTGCTATTTGGAAGCTATTAAGTGTACTAAACATGCAATAAGGCCATTATTTGCCACATGGTAATTTCCAAAGTCAGTTGTGCTGATGTGAAGAGTAAGGCCTATAGGCTTGGGTAATATTGCACTGGGATACGAAGCAAATATTCTATAGTTTTAGAATTCTTAAAACAAAACAAAACAAAAAAAAATCTGAACAAAAAATTGGGAAACAATGTGATGTATTGCTTTAGACCAATACAATTCTCCAGGGGGTGAAAACCTTGCCAACACAGCACAATTTACAAGCCTAGGTCAGATTCCAGCACTGGAAAGTGCTAGACGCTGCCAAAAAAAATATACTTTGGCAAGAGAAATGCTTTGCTGGACAGAAATTCATTTCTAAGAGAATAGCCAGGTTTATCAAGGTCTAGGATAAGATAATCAGAAGCCAGTAGATCATTGTTACATTTGAATTCACAGAATGTTGCATACTATGGTGCAGCTTCCATGGAGGACATTGGTATTGCATTCTTCCAACTGTAATGAGAATATATTCCCTATTCTTGTTACAATAAAATAAGTTAACATTACACCATATCCTCTTTTTCTTGTATTTGTTCTCACAATGAAGTACTGCATAACAATTTTCTGTGGTAGTGGTGATGGCACTGCTCTCAGCTATCCAAGTAAAACATGGACCCCCAAAATCCAGTTTAGATGGGGATAGAGGCATCTTTAATATTGTTAATGAAATAAATATTGGGAATTGTGTGATTATGGGAGACTTTAATTTCCCAGATATAGATTGGAGGACAGGTTCTACTAATAATGGTACGGCCCAGATATTTCTGGATTTGATAGCTGCCAGATTTCTTCACCAGATAATGAACCAACAAGAGGTGATAATATTTTAGGTTTTTGTATTGGTAAGTAGCAAGGACCTCATAGAAGAACTGGTTGTAGAGGGCAGCCTTGGTTTCAGTGATTATGAGCTAATTCAGTTTAAACTAAATGGAAGGATAGGGTCTTTGATTTCAAAATGGCAGTCTTTACAAAATTAAGGAAATTATTTAGGGAAGTGCACTGGAACGATGAACTCAAAGATCTGAGTGTGGAGGATGCTTGAAATTACTCTAAGTCAAAGTTGGAGAGATTATCTGGAGTCTGCATCCCACACCAAGGGAAAACATTTGTAGGAAAGGGTTGCAGACCAAACTGGATGAATAAGCATCTCAAACAGGCTATTAAGAGAAAGCAGGGAGCCTACAAGGAATGTCAGAAGGGATAGATCAGCAAGGAAAGCTACCTCTTGGAGGTCAGAAAGTATAGGAAAAAAGTGAAAAGCCAAGCAGGGCTTGCAAAAGAAATTAAAACCAATAATATAAGGTGTATAAATAAAAAGAAAACAAGGAAAGAAGAAGTAGGATGGCTAAGCACTGAGAATGGGGTGGAGATTAAAGATAATTTAGGTGTGGCTAAGGCTGCGAGTCTGTCACGGAGGTCACAGCAGTCATGGATTCCATGACTTTCCAAGACCTCCGTGACTTCTGCAGCAGCTGGTGCTGGCCCAGAGCAGCAATTTGGATGTGTGGGAGGGGGCTCAGGGCAGGGGTTTGGGGGTTGTGTGAGAGGTGCTTACCTGGGGTGGGGGGCCTCCCTGAAGCTCCTAGGCAGTGGAAGGAAGGGTGTGTGTGTGTCTCTGTGCTGCCCGCACCTGCAGGCCCCATCCCTGCAGCTCCCGTTGGCTGTGGTTCCCAGCTAATGGGAGCTGCGGCAGCCGGAATTGTGGTGGGAGCAGCGGAGGAGCCCCTGCCCCTGCTGCCTAGGAGCTGCAGGGATGTGGAGCTGAGTAGGGAACCCCTGCCAGCCCTGCCAACTTCCCCAGGGCCTGCGGGGGTCCTGGGTCACCTCCCCCAGCACCCGTAGTGCCACCAGACTTCCTGCCCCCACCAGAGCACCTCCGCCCAAGTTTTAGTCATGGTGGGTATTTTTAGTAAAAGTCACGAACAGGTCATGGGCTTGTGAATTTTTGTTTATGGCCCGTAACCTCTCCATGACTCTTATTAAAAATACCCATGACTAAAATGTAGCCTTAGGTATGGCTGAACACCTAAACAAATACTTTGCCTCAGTTTTTAATAAGAGTAATGAGGAGCTTGGAGATAGTGGCAGGATGGCTAATGGAAACAAGGATATGGAAATAGAAGTTACCACTTCCAAGGTGGAAGCCAAACTCAAACAATAATGGGACCAAATTGGTGAGGCTTGGATAATTTCCATCCAAGAATATTAAAGGAACTGGCACATGAAATTGCAAACCCAATAGCAAAGGGCTGTAACCTATGACTGCAAAATTGCAAATATAGTATCTATATTTAACAAAGGGGGAAAAAGGTGACCTGGGAAACTACAGGCAGATTAGTTTGACCTCAATTGTATGCAAAGTCTTGGAACAAATTTTAAATGAGAGAGTAGTTAAAGTCATTGAGATAAATGGTAATTAGGATAAAATACAGCATGGTTTTACAAAAGGTAGACCGTGCCAAACCAACCTGATCTCTCTTTTTCAAGAAGATAACTGATTTTCTAGCCAAAGGAAATGCAGTAGATCTAGTCTACCCAGATTTCAGTAAAACAGTTTATACAGTTCCACATGGGAAATTATTAGTTAAATTGGAGAAGATCGGGATGAATATGAAAATTGAAAGGCGGGTAAGAAACTGGTTAATGGGGAGACTATAATGGGTCATACTGAAAGGTGAACTGTCAGGCTGGAGGGAGGTTACTAGTGGAATTCCGCAAGGATCGGTCTTGGCACCAGTCTTATTTAACGTTTTCATTAATGGCCTTGGTACAAATAGCATGAGTGTGCTAATAAAATTTGTGGATGACACAAAGTTGGGAGGTATTGGGAATACAGGGGAGATCTGGAATATCATACAAGACAACCTTGAAAACTGGAATAATAGAAATGGGATGACATTGAATAATGCAAAGTGCAAGGTCATGCACTTAGGGACTAACAACACTGTCATGAAAAAGGCTAATGCAATCCTAGAGCATCAGGTGAGGTATTTCCAGTAGAGATAGAGAAGTTTTATTACCATTATACCAGGCACTGGTGAGACCTCACCTGGAATATTGTCTGCAGTTCTTGTCTCCTATGTTTAAGAAAGATTAAATAAAACTGGAACAGGTGCAGAGAAGGGCTACTAGAATGATCAGAGGAATGGAGAACCTATCTTATAAAAAAAGGAGGACTTGTGGCACCTTAGAGACTAACCAATTTATTTGAGCATAAGCTTTCGTGAGCTACAGCTCACTTCATCGGATGCATTCATCAGATGCATCCGATGAAGTGAGCTGTAGCTCACGAAAGCTTATGCTCAAATAAATTGGTTAGTCTCTAAGGTGCCACAAGTACTCCTTTTCTTTTTGCGGATACAGACTAACACTGCTGCTACTCTGAAACCTATCTTATGAGAGGAGACTTAAGGAGCTTGGCTTGTTTAGCCTAATGAAATGAGAAACAAGGGGAGATATAATTGTGCTCAATAAATACATCAGAGGAATAAACACCGGGGGGAGAGGAATTATTTAAATAAGGAGCCAATGTTTGCAGAAGAATGAATGGATATAAACTGGCCATCAACAAGTGTAGGCTTGAAATTAGATGAAGGGTTCTAATCATCAGACTGAGCTTGATACATGTATGGAGGGGATAGTATGATGAAATTGCCAACAATGACATATGGTCCATTTGTGACTGCTATTAGCAAATATTTCTGATGGCTGGAGATGGGACACTAGATGGGAAGTGCTTTTAGTTACCATAGAGAATTCTTTCCCAGGTGCCTGGCTGGTGGGTCTTGCCCACACGCTCAGGATCTAACTGATGATCATATTTGGAGTTAGGGAGGAATTTTCTCTTGGCTCAGATTGGCAGAGACCCTGGCGTTTTCGGCTTTTTTTTTTTGCTTTCCTTTGCAGCATGGGTTAGGGTCATTTGCTGATTTGAACTAGTGTAAATGGTGGATTCTCTGTAACTTGAAGTCTTTACATCAAGATTTGAGGATTTCTGTAACTCAGCCAGAGGTGATGGGCATATTACAGGAGTGGGTAGGTGAGGTTCAGTGGCCTGCGATGTGCAGGAGGTCAGACTAGATGATCATGATGGTCCTTTCTGACCTTAAAGTCCAATGAGTCTATGTATCCTTTCCTTGCCCACACTCAGTAAAGATATGGTCCTGAGAAGAACTATTATGCCTCTTTTATACCCATCTTTTCCTATGGTCAACATAGCATCTCCCTTTTTCTGGTTGGATTAGTGGGCGAAAAGCCATGTTAAAGCCATTGTTTGAGTAAAATCTTGGCTCCATTGAAGTCAGTCTCAGAACTCTTGTTGACTCCGGTGGGGCCAGGATTTCACCCTAAACATTGCCTGCAAGAAGCTGCTTATGTAGGCCCTGATCCAAAGTGCATGGAAAGCGCATCCAAAACTTCCATTGTTTTCAGTGAGCTTTGGATCAGATCCATAGTGAATAATTCTCTGCTTTTCCTTCCATCTGTCCTGATGGAGAACAAACATCAACTCACTAACATGTAAAGAGAATGGGGTCAATGGATGTTTGGGGAGACCTTGAAGTAGGCAAAAATAAAAAAAGCTAGTGAGAGACCCTATATCAGAATGATCATTTTCCTGTGGTAATGCTTGTGAAAATGGAAAAGAGTTGACTAATCTGGCTACATAATAAAGTTTCTAACCATGTAGTGCTCCTTGTATGTCCTTCCTTAGCTGTATTCTGAGGAATGATAGACGATAACAAATGACACTTATGGTGTTCTTCTCCCTACATTTCAGCATCAATATCTTGTTAGGGACAGTAGGATTTAAGTGCTTTTGCATAATATATAGAATAGTATAATATAGACATAATAGAATTTGTTTCTCCGTGGCATCTTTCACACTCCAGATATGTCAAAATACTTTACAAAGATGTGTTAGCCCAGCGACTATGTAAGACTGCACACAGCCATTATAACCCATGTTATGTGATTTTTATTTATCCTATGATAACCCCCAAAGGTCCCGATCACAATCAAGCCACCATTGCGTTAGCCTCTTACAAACACATAGGTAGACAATGCTCCCTGTCTCAAAACATTTACAATCTCATTAAAGACAAGTGAGAATAATAAGCAATAGGAGGGACAGGAAGAGGGAGACTGAGGATAATGGTAATAATATTGTACAGTTATATAGGTTTGCAATGTGCACAATATGATAGAGGCTCAAGTTAACATTACAGAGCTCTTGGTCAGCAAAGCAGCAGCTTCATGCTCTAGTCTACATGATGCAGAAATACAGAATGAACCGTAAATAAGCCACTAACATTTCATTCTGTATCTGTGGCTTCAGGTTGAGTAGCATTGTTTGAATCAGACCTGACTAAGAGCTTTGTCGTTCCAGCTAGGGTACTTTTCTTTAGGAGTTAAAGGGTGATTAGTTACCAGAGCTGTGACGAGATAATGACTTAAATATGGCTTCTTACATAATTTCAGTTTGTAGATTTCTTATGCCCATAATTTTAAAAGTGATTTATTTGCCAGGAAGTAGAATTTTGGTTTACTGCCACTTTCTAGCTATTGAGGTACCTGTATGTCCCTGTCATCACCATGTTCCCAATGCCTCCCAAGTATCTGTGAAGATATCCATGCAGGAACTCTGATAGCTAGTGATGTATTTACCTCTTTTTCAGGTGGGAAACTAAAGCACAAAGAGATTAATAGTTGTATTAGTTCATCCCTTCTTATGTTAAGTAGCACCTTGCTCCAAGTTCAGAAGGTTGCTCACGGAGCAAGAGACTTCTCAACTTGAATAGTGGTGGCAGAATCCAGCCTGAAGTGATTTGCCTAAGGGAAGTCTGTGACAGTGCAAGGAAGCAAAGTTAGATCTCCCAAGGACCAGTATAATGCCTTAATCACATCACTATCTTCCCTTCAGCCCTCTTTTTAGTTATTAGATTTATGCTATTGGCTTGTAAAAGAGTAACCTTGAAAGAAAAACATTCCTGCAAAGTCATGATGCTCCTGTTAAACTTGTTTAATGAGCTAAAGGAAAAAGTGAAGCCCTCCAGTGGAGCACATGGTTATTAGAGAGTGAGGATAAAGTCACAGGTGAGAGAGGGACAGTGAGTTGTGTCTGGGAAAAAAAAACAAACAAGTAGCTAAAATATACTGGTGGTCCTGATTCACCTCTCTCTCACACTGCTTTTACATTACTGTAACTCCATTCACTTTGATGGATTTGCTCTCATTTAACACTGAAGTCAGTGAAAAGAGAGTCAATTCAGCGATGGCAATAGAAACAAAAAGAAAAGGAGTACTTTGTGGCACCTTAGAGACTACCCAATTTATTTGAGCATAAGCTTTCGTGAGCTACAGCTCACTTCATCGGATGCATACTGTGGAAAATACAGAAGATGTTTTTATACACACAAAAAATGGGTGTGATAAACACCCATTTTTTCATGGTTTGTGTGTATAAAAACATTTTCTGTATTTTCCACAGTATGCATCCGATGAAGTGAGCTGTAGCTCACGAAAGCTTATGCTCAAATAAATTGGTAAGTCTCTAAGGTGCCACAAGTACTCCTTTTCTTTTTGCGAATACAGACTAACACGGCTGTTACTCTGAAACCTGTCAATAGAAACAAAGAGCATGTTTTGAGAAATAAATGAAGCTTCTCCAGAGATGTTCTTTGGATGATCGAACACCCCCTGCTGCTGCTGAGGGGATCCTAGAGGGATCAGCTCTGGTATAATGCTTGTAGGACCACAGAAGACTGTTTAGAGGCAGTGAAATTTGGGCGCAAACAGGAAAAATTCCTGAACTTGCAGAGCTGACAGAGCCCTCCTAGTCCTGCTTTTTTTTTTTTTTTTTTTAAAGGGCCACATGCTTTTCAAAGTGGGAATTTTTGAGTTCTTACTAACTTGGTATAGTCTTTTTAGTGGAGTTTCAATGATACATATGTTAAATTTCCCCTTAAAATTGAGTTTCATAAGTAACCAGAGTAATTGCTTTCTTGTACTATTTCCACTCCAACTTTTTTAAAAACTTGAATGATAACGGAAAGCCCAGAATCATTTAAAGATGTTTCTCTGAGATTTCTCTTTTATTTGGCAATCTTTCTGTCTTATTCTTTCACTAGGTTCATTCTCTGGATGAAACAGGATCATTGTAAATTTTCAGAGAGGTGTGGTTATGTTGAAATCTGTATCTGAAATGAATCAAGTTTTCACTCCCGCTCCTCCTGGGATTGGTATAACTCCTAAATCCCACATGCTATATTAAAAGCTCACAGACTTCTTTTGAGTCCACAGTATTACCCAGATACAAGGATTTATGCAGAATAATCTAGCTCAGTTTATGATGTGGAGAGACACGATGAAACAATAGCTCAAAAATGTGTGAATTTTTTCATTTATTTTAATGCTATGTTAACTTGGAATCCTAGAATTGACCATTTAAATGTCCATGTTGATGGATGTGTTTTCCTCTTGATTATTCTTCTAGAAAGAGCCAGACAATGTTTTTGCCTAGTCACATTGTGACAGCCTCTTCAGTGGATGGGATGATTCAGAGGACTAATGTTGCATGTTTTGAATATGCAGTTAGGCAACAGTCAGACTATTTGCTACTAATTTTTAAACTGGGTTAAAAGTGAGGTTTATAGTGACGTGGGCTAAAAGTGGTTGACTCAAGCAGTGTGGTTTTTGGAATATTGCAGATTTTGTGGGATTTATGTTCAGCTTCATTGACACTTGGGCCTGGTCTCTCATTCCCCAGGCGAACAGAAGTTAGGAGTGTTCTGGAGCAAAAATAGTAGCAGGGGCAGGAGGGAAAAATACTTGTCTGTAACATACTTGAGAGGTTTATGGGCCACAAGTGCCATATTAGTGTGGTAGTAAAGGAGGGCTGAACAATTTTTATGAAATAAATATATTTCTACAAAATGTCTTGTACTCCTGTGAAGGTTATTGGAGAGCACAGTCTCTTTTAACTTTCTAGCCTTCAACATCTGTAATTCAGTTTTCATTTCTTTAAATGTTAATATCTCCAAAGCCTGGAGGAATTTGGAGGAAGCTTTGTATCACCTGCATGGATTCTAAATTGCATCTGAAGCAACTGCAAAGGTATAGACCACTGTATGGATGTCTTCAAACATTTTTTGTTGTGTGCCCTGAGGTTCTTAATCAGTTCAGTCAGAGGTTTCTTAATCTATCTAAATGTATCTAAAATTAGTAATCTATTATTCAAGAAACTAGATTAATAGTTCCAGTTTCACATAAGGAAGTGATGTGAAACATGCTCCCTGGGCACCAAAGTTTGATTTAATGAGATGATAGACATTTTTGACTGACTTGAATATCCTTGAATTTGTATGCAGTATAGTTGTAACCATGTCAGTCCCAGAATATTAGAGATAAAGTGGGTGAGGTCATATCTTTTATTGGACCAACTTCTCTTGGTGAGAGAGACAAGCTTTTGAGTCACATAGAGCTCTTCTTCAGGTCTGGGAAAGATACTTCGAGCATCACAGTTAAATGCAAGATGGAACAGATTGTTTTTACCATAAGTAGTAAGCACATATTCCATTCTAAGGAAACATTCAAGGTAGAGTGGAATATGTGCTAACTACTTATGCTAAACAATCTGTTCCACCTTGCATTTGCTGTGCCGCTCGCAGCACCTTTCCCTGACCTGAAGAAAGGCTCTGTGTGGCACAAAAGCTTGTCTCTATCACCAGCAGAAGTTGGTCCTATAAAATATATTACCTCACCCAACTTGTCTCTCTAATATCCTTGAGTTTTACAGTTATAGCTGGTATTGAAATACAAGAGCTGAGGCAAATAGGATAGAAAACAGAAAAATCCCCACCACAAAACTGTAGACTTTGGATCAGTCCCTGTGATTTTGGGGAGATAAACCTTTGCAGATCTAGAAAAATCACCATGCATTGCTATGGCCTCTGCTGATATCATAGGAAAGGATATGATTAATTATTTTATATATATAAATGCGTTTTGTTAAACCAGAAGCAGTTTGTATGTGAAATTCTATTAACTGTGGGTACAAATGCGGGACCATGTTTTGAAAATCTGGCCCATGATGGAACTGATCCAATAACTTCAAAGTGTTTGTGTTTCATTGTACACTTGTATGCATTGAATTAAAAATATCCACCCCCCACCCACACCACTAAAGAAAAATGACCGGCAAGTTATTTGATAAAATCTCATTAACTCTTTTAATAGTTTTTGACACCTTGAAAGAGAATGTTTCATTACCATGAAAATGGGGAGGAAACTCTTGAATGCAGTATTACATTCCTAAACATTTCTATAGTGAGACATGCACTGTGTTTACTTTTTTCCATGGTATCAATATTAATGATTAGTAACAGCTCAATTAAAATGGTAAGTAATCCATTTGAAATAGGTTTAATTTAAATAATATGGGATGATGAAATATGAAGGTGCAAAAGACATGAGGTTATTTTGTTTACCTCTTGCCATTGAAGGATAGTCCATACAGTATATTCTAGAGTAGCTTCTCCAGTCTAACTTGAAATGACTCAGGTAATGTGCAACAATGTTCCCTTATGGAGAATATTCCATGGCCTAATACCATAGATGTCAGTGTTAGGAAGAGCTTCCTTACACCTTATTTGGATTAACATTTCCTTGACTTACTTAAATTCCACTACTCTTACTAATACGCTCTTGGGAAAGTCTAAGTAGTTCTGCCACATTCTTGATGTATTTACACTGTTCAAATGTTTATGTAGATGTCTATTGCACCCCTCCTTTAGTCCTCCTGTACCAAAGCTATACATAGTTAGTTCTTTCCATACAGAGTGATTTTTGGAAAAATACGACTGCTCCTCTCACAGCACCTTTGGTCAAAATTTGTACCAAATGAGCCTTTTTTGTGGTTTGGGAAAGTTGGATTAGCTTTTTTCCTCTCGTTATTTTTTCATTTCAATGGGAAGTGCCAGAACAACCCAATGAGGTTGTTCAGGCTGGCTGGAAGAAGGAAGTACTGGAAGTCTGATAAGAGAGTCAATTCATGTAAAATTTCCAAATTAATGTCTTCATCATGTGAGATGCTTTGTGCCTTCAACTCCCATTAAGGAGAGGACGCTCAATATTGGCTGCTCAGCACCATGCAGACCAGACCTTAATTTTGCAGATCGCCAAAATTTGTAGAGCTCAGAAAAGCTTCAGGTCAGCATCTGGGGTGAAATTCTGCCTACGCTGAAATCAATGGCAAAGCTCCCATTGACTTCAGTGGGGCCAGGATTTCACTACTGAGCTTTTGGAGGCTTACTCAAATTAAATCTTTTGCAATTTGCCTTTGCTACTTCTGATCTTTCCTCATATGTCAGCCTCTCATGCCTCTTGGTCGTTGCTGCTGCTCTTCTTTGGTTTCTCTGATGTTAGTCATTAACTTTCTGCTAATGAATTGCCCAGATCTTGGATAGTAGCATTCAAGATGCCTTTTTCTTTATCCCTCTAGCAGTTAGACGGCAGTCATTAAAAAATAAAATGCAATTTCTTTAAAAGCCTCACAGTTATATTTTTCATGTTCTATTTGTTATAATAAAAATGTTCTGCAATAAGCCATGGTCATTCAAAATTCTTAGAGATTAAAAGATGATGACAAATAAACTATTGAATGAAGCCTCATTTATACAACACAAGAGTTATGTAATCTGGAGGCTATTCACATTTTAAAATATATATAATTTGTTGTTTGCGAGTAATGAACAGTCACCATAAGAATGGTTTATGGTAATATTTTTGTTATCAAAACTGAAGCTATTAGGACCATATTAATATAACAATCCCAAAACAAAGGGTGAACCAAAAGTTTTGATCCATTATACAATTACATATTACAGTTTTGTGTGTGTGTGTGTATAGTTACATCAATAGATGTGTAGATCCTGGTATGTATGCAGTTATAGTGGTATAAAGGTACCACATACTGGTATAGCTTATCCCCTTTCACTTATGGCCGAGGCTTTTAGGAACTTAAGGAAATTTTGAAAATGGGACTAATTTACTTGGGCACTTTTGAAAATTTTACCCTACATCTTCAAGTATTTGTTCTCTATTTATTTTTTACGCATTTTTGCATCTTGACACAACAGCC
Source organism: Natator depressus (assembly GCF_965152275.1). Lineage (NCBI taxonomy): Eukaryota > Metazoa > Chordata > Testudines > Cheloniidae > Natator > Natator depressus. The sequence continues at coordinate 248,265,325 of NC_134234.1, forward strand.
GTAGGAACAACTGTAGAAATATAGATGAGTTGCTTCAGTGTTGAAAGAATTTGGTCTCCCCATCCCATTTCTTCCCATTCAGCTCAATGACTCATCTGGTTCTTTATCTGTCATGATTCCATCTGTGAAAGAGTTTCCCTTTCTCCAGGTGGTTGGTTAAATGAGATACTGTCGGAGCCAGGACATAAAATTTTGAGGGAGCGTCATGGAATGGCACTACGTAAGCTGTAAGCAGCTGAGCTGGAGACAACAAAGAAGAGAAAATGGGAGAGGTAAAGGGTTATTTATTTTCCCTGTCCTAATAGTACCGGTTTAGATGTCTTGCTTTAGCCAGCACCCTGTGACTCCATTTCCTAAAGTTGCTTCTGCATAAACCTGGTGTGGCTGACCTCAAGTTCAGTGGCAAACTGTCAGAGCTGAGCTTTGGAGCCTGTGACCGGTTCCCCTCCTCCTTCACAGTTTGGGATACCTAGAAATGTCAGGGGCTTATTTTATCTTTGATTTAAGAATAAATATGTTTCAGGTTCTTTTCTTGGTAAAGATAACTTTGAAAAGGTAAAACATTGTAAATTGGTTAGTAGGATTGAGTTTATTCCAAATTTTTCCTAAACCCCCCCCCACAGGTTATTTAAGGTCCTTCTTATAGCCACCCATGGATGGACTTTGCGGTCTTTTGAAAATCATGACCACTTGTCGATCAATTGTTAGGAGGATCCAGATCACTTTGTGGACTGAAGGAGTTAATTATATTTTGGTGGAAGAGAAATTATTGTGCTAGTTCACCTCAGAATGCTTAGACCAGCTCTACAAACTGTAATAGGTGCTTTATGTGTACCCAGACATCACAGATACAGTAGCTCAAACACCAGGAAAACAGTAGATTACAAAGGCAGGATAAGTCTTAACTGTAGCAGAAAGGCTCCCCCTTTTGATAAAGTCCTCTGGTCTTGTTTATGTTGGAATTGAAAGAGATTTGACCAATCAATAATACTAAATAAAAATTGGTGATAAGTATGTGACTTTCAGGAGGTAAAATTCCTGTTGATCACTTTCCCCTTGCTTTGTGAACATCCAGTCTTGTGTTATGAATAATTTCCTGTTTTCATGGCTATCAGCTATGTATTCACATAACTACAGGTAATTGTTTAAATGTTACAGCATTTATTGATAGTGGATTAAATAATAATAATAAAAAACAGATGCTGAAGAACAGAACTGATTTAAGTGGTTTTCTGCTATATACAGAATTATTTTACTGTCAATCCAGCTAATCTTCCTTCCTTTCCAGATTAAATGGAAACTTATGGTAAAAAATCTGGCGATACAAATTTAGGGCAAGATTCTGATAGTCTACTTTAGTAGTGCTTTACTCCAGAAATAGCGGGTCCCAGTGATTTCAAAGGGACTGCTTGTGGAGTAGAGGTACTATTCCATGTAAATAAGTATATCAGAATCTGTCCCTAAAACCTGATGATAATTTTTTTTTTTATTGCTACTGATCTCTGCAGACTTAGTTTTTAGCTTTATGCCACTCCTTGTCAGCTTTGTGCTGTGGAATGTCACAGGGCTGACAGCTGGTGGTGTGGAGATGAACAGCCCAGTCCTGTTTAGCGTCAAAAATATGCTTGGAAAGTATTGCCATAAAGCAGAAAGACAAGACACTGTAACTGCTGAAAACAAGATGTGCTGCTTATAAAATCCGTGACCTATTGTTTCCGACTGTATCAGAGAACTCCGTGTTGGTTCTAATTAAATATATATGTGTAGGTGTGTTTCACCACCATTCCTCAATAATGCAGCCATTCCTCAATAATGCAGCAATGAGGAGATAATCCTTGCTTCCTCTCCAAGGTGACGTCACTGCATTAGGTCTCTTGTGCTGATAAGCAGGACTTAGAAAAGGTTTATGTTCTTAGCACTAGCATTTAAAAATATAATACTCATTTCAATAGAATAATTTTAGCTCTGCTAACTCTTAATATTTATCTTGCAAGATCATTAGAAAATTCTGTAATCATTTATCTCCAGTTTGGGGGAAGGGGGGGGGGGAGAGAGAGAGAGAGAGAGAGAGAGAGAGAGAGAGAGAGAGAGAATGGGGTGATCTAAGGATAAATAAACTTTGTGTTGTTGTGTTCCTCAACCACATCTGGCAAATATCTAGAATATCTTCCAAACTGATATGCTGAAAAATGACTAAGTAAATTCAATATTTAGGAGTTCAAACATATTGTTAACATTTTAGTGGTGAAGCTGGCAATAATTATTGAGTATATTTGTTCTCTAAGACAGTTGTTTTCAACCTTTTTTCATTTGTGGACCCTGAAAAATTTCAAATGGAGGTGGACCTCTTGGAAATCTTAGACATAGTCTGCAGATCACAGGTTGAAAACCACTGCTCTAATAGAGCTGAAGTTTCTAATGTATGATTTCACATTGCAAACTTTCATGTCAGACACTGCACTGGCTGAAGATGTCGTATCAGTGATAGGGCACTTGCTTTTTCATACACACATACTTGTGCCATCGTCCATATCTTCTTGAGATTCATTTTGACTAATTTCCTTCAGAAATTGCTAAAGCCTCTCCATGTTTGCCATGGGCCATGTATTAATTACTACCTCTGTCCTGTTGCACAGACACCTAAAGCCTCTTCTATTAGATATGGAAGAAGAAAGTTAAAAGGGTTAGGTGCTCAGGACTGGCCCTGTGGCACTGGCACAGCTCAGGGTGGGGACCACTGGGTACCAGGAACAAGTTATACACTCTTATTGTGCAAATGGTACATGTAATAATTTGATAGCAAAATATCTCTGCTAAAATGAACAAAAAAATCCTAGTACAATGATCATCAATCTAGTGGAAGAACTGAGGTTATAATAATCATGAAATATAAATTGAGATTTCTGGCATAGACTATTACCAAACAAATAAACTATAATTAAGTTTGCATGACAATTTCCATTATAAGACCCTGTTTTCGGTTACTTATAGCCTAGAAAACTAGAACCTTTTGGGTTGAAATTTTTATGCAAGATGGCTGCCCCAGGCTTAATTTTTTGGGGACGTTTCAGCTAAAACAGTTTTGCCATTTCTAAGAATGAGATTAGGGCAAAATACATTGTTTTGCCCATATTAAAAAAAAAATTGTTCAACTGTTTTGTTGAGAAGCTGTAGCACTTTCATGCTGCAGAGCAGAGACTTGAAATTTGGCAAGTAGGGTTGCCTGGGTGTCTGGAATGTGCAATTTGCCATGCGTGTGAAAATTTTCCCACATTTGGCCAAGTTATAAGCCTCTGAAATATCTCAGTTTGCACATGCTGAATAGAGAGTTGTTACAGTTTGGCAGCTATAATCTCTGAAAACTGCATCTGTATTGAGCTTTGGTTCAGGCCGAACATATCTCCTACATGCTGTCCAGACTGTGCATGCGCTGTCCCCAGAGAGTGGCGGACAGTCAGAGGGGAAGGAGCAACGGGAGAGCAATGGCAGCAGGAGCTGGGGCGGGGGGGAGGGAGGGGGGAGGGGACAGGAACAGAAGGATGCATATGCACAAGGGCACCTGTTGTACAGGCAACATTAGGCATTTCCTAACTCTTGAGTGCGTGAATTTTCAACCTTGACCACATAGACGTTTGTTTTGTTTCTATGTAATATCACTTGTAGAGTGCAGTGGCACTGAAAGGGTCACAAAGGCCCAATCTGTGCCTAAGCTATGACTGGCACAAAAATCTGAATGAATGAACCTATGGGACTAAGAGAGCACGAGTCTGCAGAGACAGTGGAGCTGTCTTTGAAAACCATGTTAAAAAGCAGTTCAGTCTCAAAAGATTCAGAATTTCAATTCAGGTAAGATAAGTTCCATCCCCTAAATAGATACGTAGCCAAACCTTTTGAAGGCAACTCTCTCCTCTCTGGCACCCTCCCGAGTCTCATCCTTGCTGCCTTCCAGACCAAACAAAGTCTTCAGTCATCCCTGACTATCCTCTTCACTTCCCACCAGCTCTCCCGCCTTTCTTTCCAGTCCAATGCTAATTCACAATTACTATCTTTTTGAAAATAGGATAGAAAATTAACTGCTTTAATTAAGAAGGAACATCCTAAAAGTTCACAATAGAGGGGTTTTTTTGGCCTTAGGAAATGCAGCAGCTAAAATGGAGCAGGAATAACTAGACTGAGACTTTTGAAGCCTCAACTGGTTTCCCGCAGTTGCTCAGAAATCCTTACAAACGCTGCTTTCAGCCTGGTCCTGAACACACTTCAGACACGCATGAATGTAAGTGTGAAACATGCTGAGTGGCAACTGAAGCTCCAGGGAAATCTCTGAATTGAGTCTGTTACTCTTTCGGGATTGATTTACAGAAACATTTATAGGGAAAGGAGTGGCGATGCTGCCCTGTCACTAGGAGCCTTTTGGCTCATCCCTGATGTGGCATTGGCTGAGTACTCTGGAGAATGAAGAGAAGCTGCTTGCCAGGCTGCACCACTGAAGTGGAGCGAAGCAGCAGTAGTTGCTGTGACACACCTAGGGAGAAAGGGGGAAAACATGAGCTGGAGGCTCAGAGAAAGTTAAAGGATGAGGAGTCAGAACATACCTAAAAGTAAACTGAAGACTGGAACTTGGTACTTAAAACCTAACTGCACCAGTTTGCTCAGCACAGCAATCTAAAAGCTAATGTGGTAAGAGAAACAAACCAGTGTGTAAAGAGATATGAATTATGGTTGAAGATTAATGCTATAGATGGTGACCCACAATATTATTAGTTGTATTTATTATTTATTAATATCCTCCAAGAGTCTCAGAGCCCGGTATCAGAATTGGAAAAACAGTTTTTATCCTTCCCTTAACATTTCGAATGTATCCAGCACAATAATGTCGAGGTGCCTTTTACATAAATAAGGTACCTAACTATCGTTCTGTCCAAAATAGATCTAAAACATTCTTTCTCACCTTTATTTGATCTAATTATGGCTGTTTTTCATGAGACCATCACAGGAGATCATTATTATTGTGGGAAAGCCTGCTCAAGCAGATCATGCTCTATAAATACCAAGACTTAGGCTCATCCTAGTCCTCTGGTGTTAGAGAGCTTCACAGCCTAAGGCCTTGCATCTAGAATACCTTGCCCTTGAGAGTTTCATTCTAGGGATTGCTAATTGCAGTATTGTGTTTGACCGTAGCTGATACATGAAGCATGAAGGGAGAAGTGGGCTCTGAGATAACATGGGCCTATCCCACTGAGGGCTTTTGAGATTCAGGATCAACACCTTGAACTCATGCCAAAATTAGATGGGAGCCTTTGTAAAGTGCAGAGCACTGATTTTTTTTTTTTTTTGCTCTTTAGCCTGTCACGTATTGAAGGCATGGTGCACCAGCGGCAGGAGTTTCAGCCTCCTTATGGTTGCTCCTCTTCCTCCCCCTACAGGATAAGGAGAGAAGTCCTCCTTAGCTTTGCTTGGATGCAGTGGTGGTCAGATCAGATTATAGGCACTATTACAACACCCCTGATCTCTCCCTTTAGGACAAAAATCCAGTTCAGTCCTTGTTGGGCATTATGAGTAGGTTTGGAAGTCATTTCCATGAATTCTTTAGTACTTGTGGGCTGATTTGCTCTCCATTAGAGTTCCCATATTGGATTTGATCTGGGATTGACTCACATGGTGAGCACATTTGAAAGAGTCTGTTTCCAGAAGGGGTTTTCTTGCATTTTATGTCAGATGCAAATAGTATAGTACTCTACCTCCCTTGTCCTCTCTTTTTATGTGGCAAGCTGAGCAGCCTGGTGCACAGAGCTACACCAATTCATACAAGGCCGGTGTAGTCCTGACAATATCCTCCCGTTGTCATCGATAGGTAAATGGCAAGCTGAGTAGCATGGTGGAGCAAGCTTATAGAAAACCAGTATAGTCCTTGCACTAGTCTCCTCCTGTTTAAACTAAGGGCTTGTTCGCTCTGACATCTCCATTGATCACAACTGCTGAGGTACCATGAAAGGAGAAAGGTGGCTTCTTAGATAGCTGGGCTTTATAGGTCAAAACTAACCTGAAAACAAATTGGAAGCAGAGCAGGTTGTAGAGCATATTTAGCAAGCTGCCCTATAAGACATTTATAAACAAATGAGCCACTGGATTCAGCACTAGCTGACATTTCCCAGTGATCTTCACGTATAGCCCTGTGTAGACAGCAATATTATAGAGGTAATCCCAAGGTGGCAAAGGAAGAGTTAACTGTAGCAAACTCACAAAGCAAACTTATGTTTTAGCTATCTATGAAATGGCTCATTAAATTATCAACACATTTTTCATCCAAGCACGTGGGAAGGCTCAAATCTAATTCTGCTGAAGCCAAAGGTGAGATGTTTGAACACATGGGAGTTTTGTTGTTGATTTCAATGGGGATGGAATTGGGCTCATATTCTGCTTTTAAACCAATGTTAAAATAATTCCTTTTGTTTGGAGAACAAATCTTAATACAAATCATGGACCCAGTCCCATGCTCTTTATATTGGCAATGTTCTTGCTAGTGTGCTCTACATTTAATTTCCATGAAATTTTGTATAATGGTACAGAGATTTACTAAAAGCTTTGAAGAATTCTGTGCAATCACATGATATACAGTAACAGTTTTTTTGGAAAGCTGTAGCTAATTTTTATTTATTTATCAATTGGAATGTGTTTATTGCATTTGCTTGGGCTTATTCCGGTAGCTGATTATAACCTATAATTTCCCAGCATGTTCGTATTGCATTTTGCTTAAAATTTGGATTAGTTTCATTCCAACAATGCAATATAGATCAATGAATTTCTAAAGCAAAAGAAAAAAAAGAATTTATAAAAGGTGGAAAACATTTTTGAAAACATACAAAAAAGATAAGGTAGAAAAAGAACAATTGAACCTTATTGTGTCTAGTAAAACAGTTTCATTACACTCTAATATGAATAATATTTATATTGTTCTTTTAATCAGTGGATCTCAAAAACACTGAATAGGTGGATAACTAGGTTCTTCCTTCCCAATTTGCAGCTCCCACTTGTGGGTTCATGGACTGTATGGATAGGGGCCAAGTTAGCCTTAATGGTGTCTTACTGAACTTGACCATTTCAATAGCTAAGTGCTATTGAAGCTGCTAATAAAAAATTTCAAAAAGGAATATTTAATCTCTTGGTCACCACTTTGAGACCATGCCAGTTTGGTAAAGTCATTACCATCTACTGGCCGCTTACTGACCTATGTGAAACAAAACTGGCATTTCAGTCTAGTTCTTGGTTGCTATACATCCCCATTACAAAATCTGTTATCATAGTTAGTCACTTTGGGCAGCCCAAGTGATGGCTTAAATAGGCACCGAAGATGATGAACTACTTCTCTCATTCCTAGAGATGGTCACTCTAAGTCAGCGTTCAGGCATGCTGCCAGAACAATGGTCATGATGCTTGTATTTTATTGGTGGTGAAACCTGCCCCTGCTACCTCAATTCTGTGAATAAATAAAGGGTTCCAATTTTTACTGCTAGCGTTCTGGCTTCACAACCTCTACATTCTCTTTTTCTTACTTAAAAAAGAGCTCTCATATTTCAAAAAAATATCTTGAAAGATGCTTTTATTCACCATATGTGACTGTTGAGATTTTAAGTTGCTGAATGAATGCATAGTGCATTTACAGAAGTCACATTGCTCTGGTTATGAGTTACGCAACGACACAGTGTCAGTCTTCTGACTGGAATCACGCTATTTAGCAATACCATTTGGACGAGCGAGTTCACATACTGAAGCCTGTCCAACAGTTCTAAGAATTTTGTATTGAAAGTATTCAGTATATTTCTTTATGTATTGCGGCATGTGTTATTGTTCTCCACAAATCTCAGTGAACTTGGGGTCATTGGATTGCTTTCTTACTGGCTGGACTGAGACTGAGCAGCCGTCAGTGCACTTACTGTAATTTTAAATGCATCTAAAATGGACCACAAAGCAGTGCTTTAAAATAGCATTTCGGCTGTACCTTTAAAATAGTATAAAGGAGGAGTCAGAGACTGAAGAAAAGGTAGGTGATTCAAAGTGTAGTTTGTTACTCTGCCCTGGGGTCACGCTGCTGTGAGATTGTGATGCTCGACTTCAAAATTCCTAACTTTTGTCAACTTCAGGCACAGTCTATTTATTCCAGTTTCTTTGTGATTGTAGGCCTTTCAGCAAGGAAATAGTCTTCCACTGGTATACAAATAGATCTGAGTTTGCCTCAGGGATGTGTGCAATCAAACTCCTCTGGGGCCGGGGTGGGGAGAGCGAGCTCCTCCATCCCGGGCCAGGGCAGGAGATTACAGCTCCTCTGGTCCTGGGGCCGTGGGGGGAGATCCAGCTCCTCCGGCTGCCAGTGGATAGCGAGCTCCATGGGCCATGGGGGGAGTGGTGTAGAGTCAGCTCTACTGGCCCCAGGGCTGCGGTGGGGAGATCCAGCTCTTCTGGCCTTGTGGGGGGGAAGGGAGAGCGAGCTTCTCCAGCTGCGGGAGGCACAGGAAGTGCCCCTCCAAAAGTGGCCACATTTTTATTCCTGCACATGCCCTTGCTTTGCCTGGATACCTCGCCATATCTTGCGTTTAAAAGCAACTAGCAAAATGAAATCTTTACTCAATGTATACTCCTCTTGCTTTGAAAACATAGAAACAAACAGCTATCAGTTTCTCTATTCTTCTGAAAAATTCAGGTCAAAGCCAGTTAAGATGGACTCATTGGGAAAAGCCTGATTTGTCAGTTCAAATTGTTCAAAGTAGACATCAGTTTTTGAGAGTTGCACACAATGGTGAGAGAAGAAAAGCCACAAAGGGAGAAAGCAATGTATAATGGCACTTTGATGCATAGAGAGGACTGGGATGGTTCAAGGTATTAGTGGGGTTTTTGTGGCTCATCAGATCAATTCCAACCAGACTCAATAAGTGAAATGCGTTACAATCTGTAAACGGTTGGGAAAAGAGTTAGTCGTCTCTGTTATAGTTCCTAAGGGGCAATAATTCACATCACAAAACCATTGGCACTAGCTGGCACTCTTGTTAGTAGTTTCAGTAGACTGGCAATGGCCAAGTGAGCAGAAAGCCTGAATTATACTTTCACCCCTACTAGTCTGGAGATAGTCAATCCAGCTCAGGGCTGAAACACATTACACCTTACTGTGAGGGATGCTTACACAACTGCTGCAAGTTCTGCACTTGTGGACTAATAAAGAGTTTCTGTCTCTATGTTTCTCAGTGTTACCTTTCACTAGCTCCTACATTAACTTTTAAAAAAAAGACAGCGAAAAGAAGGTTGTCGTAGTTTCTTTTCTTTTCTTTTTCTTTCAGCTAGCTAAAACCAGGAAATAGAGGAAATCATAGGAAAGAGTCAGATTTCATGAGATTTCCAGACCAAATTGGTTTACATTGGATAAGAAAGCTAAACGAATTTCTGAACCTTTTGAGGTTCACTGACAACTTTTATGCTGGAGGCTTTACTGATCTAAACTATGCTCAGAGAAATATATAGAGAAGAGATGTTGAGGTGTGGGGAGTTTAAGACGTTATTGATATTCTCTTAAGAGGGTTTGCTATTACAGGGTTTTCTGTAAGTAAAATTGGAATATTGTACATTGTATTGAAAGATACACTGAGTTTTCTGTAGAATATAAAAGTTAGGGAACAAGCAAAGGTTTTGTTTCTTTGGTGGCTTGAAAAAGATGTTGAATGCAGTGAACAATGAACTGAAAACAATATAAATTTCTTCTTAGAAACAAAACTAGAAATTGTTCTAAACATAGTGCTGAGGTCGGCAAAATACAAACCATCTTTAGAGGAAATCAGTGAATATAGAGGAAATCAGTGAATATCCAGTTAATTGCTGGATACAACTTTTAAGGAGCTAGGAAGGAAAAATCAAAAGGAGAGGAGGAAACATGAGAGAACATTTTTAGTGACTACACACATACACTGTAGCCACCCTCCCCTCAAGCTGAAAGAGGGTTAAGGCATTATTGTTAATCAGAATCACTGTAGTATCTCAGAAAAGGACGACTTGTGGCACCTTAGAGACTAACAAATTTATTAGAGCATAAGCTTTCGTCAGCTACAGCTCACTTCATCAGATGCATTCGATGAAGTGAGCTGTAGCTCATGAAAGCTTATGCTCAAATAAATTTGTTAGTCTCTAAGGTGCCACAAGTACTCCTTTTCTTTTTAGGGATACAGACTAACACGGCTGCTACTCTGAAACCTGTAGTATCTCAGATTTCTCAGGTAAATTAGAATTGCTTCCTTTATGCATGGAGATGCACTTACTGCTGCACTTGTGACCCTGCTGTACAGGGCTACTCTGCTGAGGGTTCCGCAGTAGAACAGTCTTCTATGCGCCTTCCACAAAGGTGAATTTCACCTAGTAAGCCTGGCTTCATTATACCAGAGTTTACCACAGGGCTATTCTACTCTTTGTGTATATAGGTTATAGGGGGAGCGGCAACAATTTATAGTTAGACTTGGAAGAATTCAATTTTGACTTTTTAAAATAATTTCAACGAATAATATCAATGTTTATTTTAGATATTTTCCTGTATTTTTATAGATTTAAATTTTCACAATTTTGGAAAATTATGGATGGGTGGGTGTGTGTGTGTGGGGGTGTCAATAATTATTTAATGCCAGCAGACATTGAGATTCAAAAAGTTAAAGCTTTATAACTGTTAAAACACATCATATGGCAAAATATACAAAATAAATATCCTTAAATTAAACTCTAATAAGTTCTCAAACAGTATTTTTCATACTTTGCCTATCTGTAAATTTCAATTATCATTGATGGAAATATTTTTTCGTAGATTTGTAGGTGTACAGCGAAATTGACGTTCACTGACATTTACTAATAAAAATCTAATCCTTCCAAGCCTACCTATAATACAATTGCCTAACGCTTCCCTTTGTGCAGTTTTTCTGACTATTTTTTTGGAGCGTTCTAAAGCGTCCCTACTTTGCAGCAGGATTTCGATATTTGGCACAGTGAATACTTCTGGGTCAAGAAAAGCCCTTTACTGTCCCTGTGGATCTCTATCTGTTCAGATTTGGTGAGTTGTAAATCAGCCCACTAATGGCTGGTTCACACGGTATAACTCTGTATTCCTGTTGCCTTCTGTTCTAGTTAGTCTTTTAGCTCAAGTGGTAAAGGTCTATGCTACAGTGCCAGGTTTTAAACCCCATTGACAAGGCACTGGAGTAGTGGACGGGACAGTTACAGCTGCATATTATAGAATTTGTTTTTGCCTTGTCTCAATTTCACCATCTGCACAATGGGGATAATAATACTTAGATCTGAGGGGCACTATTAGGATTAATTAGTTGATGTGTGTACACTATTTTAAACATCTAAAGCTCTATTAAAAATGTTAAATACTCTGCAAAATCAGGCCTGGTCCCTCAATGTATTGAGTTGGATGCCCAATCAGTAACATATCTACATTTAGAAAACATCCTGCAAATTTTGGCCTTAATCTCTCTCTGTCTCAGTTCTGTAAAATAAAAATAATCACAGGGAAGTTGTGAAGTTAGACGCATTAGTCTTTGTGAGGTGCTCAGATATGTTAGTGATGAGCAGCATAGGAAAGCGTGTAAGAAAATTAATAATTCTTTATTCAATGCAGTGTTTTGATTGTGTGCCATTGATAGGGCCATACATTGAATAATGAGGAAAAGATGAATATTGAACAGCTGGTCCTGTAAAAATAGGTGTCACTGTGTAATTAAAGACTATCATAATATAGAATCTGATTTGCCCAAAGCTGCACAAAGGAGCACATTTAAGGTTAATAGATTTCCAGCCCAGAAGGGAACATTATGATAATCTGGTCTGACTTTCTGCATAGCATAGCCCATAGAACCCTCCCAGAAATTCCTTCATTTAGCCCATAACTTCTGTTTGAGCGATAAAATAGATTTTAGAAAGACAGCCAGCCTTTGATTTAAAGATTTCAAGTGATGGAGAATCCATCACATTCCTAAATAAATTATTGCAATGGATAATTACTCTCACTGTTAAGTTTGCCCCATATTTGAAGTCTACATTTGATTCGATGCAAGTCATTGGCTCTTGTTATGCTTTTGTCTGTTTGATTAAAAAGCCCTCTACTATTAGAAATTTTCTCCCCACGTAGGTATTTATAGACCGTGATCTAGTCATCTCCTAACTAGACCTGGTTGGGAATTTTCAGACTAAACTGTTTTTTTTTGTCTGAAAATGTTGATTCATCAAAACTGAAATTGTACGCTGCAAGGGATTGGTTTTGACAAATCTCCTGGTTTAAAAAAGGTTGGGAAAAAAAGGTTTTGAAACTTTCAAAATGTTCTAACATACTGTATTCAAAATGAAAAGTTTTGTTTTTTGGTTCAAAATAACTTTTTGTTTTTATATGTTAGTGGATTTATACTAAAAAAAGGTTAAAAATGTTAAAAGGTGGAAATCAGTATGAAACAGTTTGAATAATTGAAATGAAATGTTCAATTTACCCAATCTGATTTTTTTTTCAGATGATCAATTCATGAAATTTTTTACAATTTCGACTTTTTATGCAGATTCGGACAGGAAATTTTTTTAGAAATCTCAAAAGTTTTCATGGGATGGGAAAATCATTTTCCACCCAGTGGTAGTTCTAACCTTCTGTCTGAAAAGACAGACAAATTGCTTCTGCAAACTTAAAAATCAGTCTTAATGCTGATACTTCCTAGCTTTTGACTACTTAGCCACATAACTTTGAGACCATTCTTTTAACATATCTTTTAGTATGTAATACAATTGTGTGTGTGTGTGAAGTGTCTTCTGTTGAAGGATTGTAAGATGAATCGGTATATCAGACATCAAATAAAGTATTTCTGATTTACATTACTATGGGCTTCCCACATACCCTTCCCAAAATAACCAAGCCTTTGTGCCTGTTTACATATTGAGACACTGGCCAAAGATTGGGGTGATATCACACCCTGTCTGTATGTCCACACAACAAAGAACAACCTTTGGCTGGCCCATGCCAGCAGACTCGGGCTGGGGCTGTGAGGCTGTTCAATTGCTGTATAAACTTTTGGGCTCAGGCTGCAGCTCAAGCTCTGGGACCCTCCCTCTTCGCAGGATCCTAGAGCCCAGGCTCTGTCCCAAGCCCAGAAGTCTACATAGTAATGAAACAACCCCACAGGCCGAGCCCTGAGAGCGTGAGTCAGCTGGCATGGGCCAGCCCCCCCCCCCATTTTTCTGTGGTCTGTATTCATACCCATACATTCCTGCATTCTTAGTGAGTACTTAGAGAAGATAAAGGAGCAATACGGGTATCTTATAGCAACAGAGACTTTTGCAGATCACCAACAATTCCTTATATTCTTCAAATTGCAAGGAATTTAAAATTATTTAAATACAGTTAGTTGCACCTCATTGTTATGGAGACCAAAACTATGGTCAGATTATTCAGAACCCACAGAAATAAAATCCTTTAATAATATGGGCAAAACTCCTTAAGAGGTTATGAGGTATTTTTATTTATACTGTTCTACATATGAGACATTGAAGACATTAGAAAACATGCATTGTCTCATGCTTCCTGCATCAATTATTGGTTTTCTCATACTGAATTTTTATCCTCTATTGTTTTTGTCCCACATTTGGGCTTTGGCATGTTGTAGGGTCTTGCAAGCAATAACTTGCAAACTTGGGGTTTTGCAGTCTTGATTGACCACCATCTGTTTCAGACTACTTCCTGATATAGAATATTTGTTCATATTCAGCTTTCATTATTTTTAGCTCGCTCTAGAAATTACCATCTTTCATTTCATGTTTTACATACTTATGCTAGAAGATTTTATACTAAGCATATTAGAATGTTTCACATCCGAGAGGAATCATTATGCCAATTTTTATTTGAGACTTTTTAATGTCTCTCTCTTTTTAAAAATGATCATGTTTTTTCACAAGCGGTGACAGCGTTTACAAACACTACACAAGTCTGCAAAGGGTTAAACAGCTGCTGGGGGTCCAATCAGCCCCACCCACCTGTAACATCTGAAGTAGGTAGGCTTTGAGGAAGAAGGTAAAAAGGGAGAGCTCAGCTCAGTTGGTGACTGACTGGGAGGAAGAGCAGGCCTTCAGCTTTTACTGTGGGAGTGAAGGCTGCCTGGGGTGAGGAACTGAGGACCTCCCTGAGGGAACGTAGACTTGGCCTGGCCTGTTTGCTTTGTTTGGTTGCCAGTGACCAACTTAGACTTGCACAAGCCCATGCGGGGCAGAAGCATTTGTTTCTTGGTATGCTGCTAAGCCCAGGAGGAGTGGAGGAGTTTGTATTTCTTTGTTTATTTTGGACTTTGGGCACCCTGGATGGGGTGAAACTTCTATGTGACCTAGCCAGAAGGCTAATTCACCTCAGCCCAGAAGGTGTTGGAGGCTGGGCGGATCAGTGGAAGACCAGGAGGGAGACCGAGGCAGAGCCATGGCCATACTGTACCATGCAGTACAGGGGCACGTGGGAGAGCATGGCCACACAACCAGTCATTAAAGTCTGTGAGTAAAACTTTCAAAAATGCCCAAGTGACTTAGCAGTCTATCTTCTATTTTCAAAATTGACTTAGGGCCAGACTTTTAAAGATGCTTATGCTCCTAAAGATGCAGATAAGTACCTAGTGGGATTTTCAAAAGTGCATGAGCACCTAACTCCCACTGATTTCAAGAGAAGTTAGGCACTTAGGAGCTCCTACGTTCCACTGGTTTTCAATAAGACTTAGGGCTTGTCTACACAGCCTTGTAATTTGGACCACGGAGGTATGTGTGTGTGTGAATCAGGGCTGGCTCCAGGCACCAGCTTTGCAAGCAGGTGCTTGGGGCGGCATTCAGAATGAGGCGGCAGTTCATGTCCCACGGTGGCAATTTGGCGGCAGCTCCACCGATCTTCCGGGCATGGTGGCAAATGCTGCGGCAGCTCCGCCGCTATTGCACTGGCGGTATTTCGGCGGCGACTGCTTGGGGCGGCAAAATTGGTAGAGCCGTCCCTGATGTGAATTGCACATGCCCTAGTATTTTGCACTGAAACTCCCCTGTGTGGACACTGCGGGCTCAAACTAAAAGGTACCCAGTTTGTGTTAACGTAGTCCTTTTGAACAAGGATTACCTTAATGCAGACAAGATACCTTTTAGTTCATACCTGCAGCTTCCACACAGGGGATTTACAGCACAGCACACTAATGCCTGTTACAGTTCAGGACTGCAGGGCTATGTAGACATAGCCTTAAGCTCCTAATCTTAGACCATGTCTACATTTACAAGCTTACAGCGGCACAGCTGTACTGATACAGCTGTGCCACTGTAAAAGCGCTCATGTAGCCGTGTTATGCTGATGGGAGAGAGCTCTCCTGTTGAAATATTAAAACCAGCTCAATGAGCAGTGGAAGCTGTGTTAGCAGGAAAGCTTCTCCCAATGACATAGTGCTGTGCATGCCAAGTGCTTATCTCGGCAAAACTCATGTTGCTTGGGCTGTGTATTTTTTCACACTGCTGAGCGACAAAAGTTTTGCTTGCAGAAGTGCTAATGTAGACATGGCCTAAATAACTTTGGCCAATATGACTGAGGCTTCTAAGTCACTCTAGGAGATTTTGAAAATTCACTCTCTATGAGCAAGTGATAGGTGAACCTCAAGCAGTACACAGGTTGCTTATATAAGCCCCCCAAATGAGTGTTTGTCTGAAGCTCATTTGCCCTATCCAAGCCAAGTGTTGATAGTATCTGTCAATAGTCCCACAGCCACCCTGCTTTTAAACAACCAGGATGCACAAGTATCAGTCGTGCAGGCAGTGGTTCTTAGGGAACCCAAATGACAGTGGACATACAGAGAGACAAGGTGGGTGAGGTACTCAGAAACCAGATTGAACCCAACCAAGAGAAACAATCTATCTGAAGCTCATGGCACCTGCAGTCAAAAGGCCCAAAGAAACCAGCCACAGAGATGAACGGGAGTCTTTTCATTGACTTCTATGGACTTGTGATCAGGCCTGATCTGATGGGGCATGGTGGTCTGGGTTGGTTGGACTATTCATTACCTGAAAGAATTCAGCTGATTGGTTCTTTAAGTTTGTTTTTGTTTGTTTAGATCAAATTTTTCTGAACCTAAAAATGGCTGAGATTTGGCACAATTAGAATTTTGGACAAAGAACTGAGTAGGTTCTTCTGTTATCCAATCTGGTTCTCCCTCCTTTAGGATAGTCTGCACTAGTCTTAGCTCTGTAATTTCTGCCTCACTTCTGCTCTGTGCATATTTTTTCCCGTTAGGGTGCTAAGTATTTATTAAAGCTGGGTGGAGTCCTACTTGTTTAATAATTCAAAAATAATCACTTTAAATTCAGAATCTGTTATCTATTAGTTGATTCTTTTTGGTGGTATCAAATCTGATTTATTAAAAAAGTTTCAATCTATTTCCACTCAGTTCAGGTTGATCTGTTTGAAATCAGGTGATCCAGACTAGAACTCACATTTGAAAAGAGTCATAGAAAAATAGGATACCACCACCACCATCAATTGTCTTCTCTTTATGAGTCTTACTCTTTGTGATAATAATTAGGGCTACAGCATCAACCCCTGTAGGTTTTGAAAAATAATATAAGATGCTTTTGCAACAGATATGCTCAACTTAAAACAGAGCTACAATAACAGAAGTAAACTACAGTGTTTGGAAAAACGAAAAGGCTAAGGGTCAAATTCTGTTGTCTCTGTAAATGTTGCATTTTGTAGTTCCTGAAAGAGTAATTCATGATCCACAAAATATTTTCTTAAAAAAAACCTAAAAAACATTCCGTGGTGTGGACAATAAATATCAAATTAAAGGAATTGACCTAGTGCAGTGATTAAGAGTTACGTGCAGTCACATAATCTGATAACGTGCTATTATTTCTTTTGAGGAGACTAAATTATTTTGACCACAGCTTGTGAAGCTAACATTGTATTTAATACATCTATTACTTGACCAGAGGGGCTATTTAGCAGTGTTTCTAAAGAATCAGTGTTGTGAGCATGTATTTCTAGAGCACACCCTTCAGGTTTTAAATTGCTGACCCCAACACATTATTACAGCTTCTCAAACCTAATTTTCCGCTCACACTATGAGACAGACTAATTTTTTTTCCAAACCAAGTCAAATTGGTACAAGCCAAAATATTAAGATAGGGTTGAAAATGACAAAGAAAACAACACGATTCAAGTAAACTACACATTTATCTATTCATAGCAAATATAAATCATCCTCTTTGTTTTTTTTAGTGCTATTCTCTGGCTCTCCTTGAAGAACGTAACTATTGAAAAAAATTGGCAAGATCCAAATAACTGAAGTACAGTCCTGGCCTCAGCAATTGGTTTGGAAATTGCAACCACAGCAATTAGCATTTCCAATTTCCAGTTCACAGAAGGTCAGGCAATGGGGTTATCTTTGGAGCAGTTATATTACCTTGGAGGAAAAGAAAAACTGAAGGGATGGAGTTAAAGGGATTTTGCATTGTTGAGTCAGCGCATGAATTGGTAATGTCCTCAAGCAGAGTTTTGTCTTGTTTTCTTCAATCAATTGTTCTACCACATACATATCCACTGCTGAGCTAAGTAGAGCTACACTATCTGTTACTTTATTCAATCCCCCCAAATGCATATAGAACCTATGGGTCCTCCAAACAGTTCAGCTTAGTGTCATTCAGTGTTCACTTGCTTTTTGAAATATGGTCCCTTTCCCCATGTACTTTGGGGCACAGCATTATAGTACAGATGCTGTTTCTTTCATTGTCAAATTGAACTGTCCAATGGGTTCAGAGATAATCCTTTTACAAAAACAACAAAAACGCTTTCCAGATTCAGAGCTCAATCTTGGCTTCTGGTAAAATTGTCTCCTCCGTCTCTAAAAAAAATTTCATTGAGTCAATTTCTTCTATGTATACTCACGGAGCAAGACACTAAATATGAGAAAAGGTATCAAACCTGTCCCTGTATTTGCACATGGATGAATCATAGAACTGGAAGGGACCTCGAGAGGTCATCTAGTCTAGTCCCCTGCACTCATGGCAGGACTAAGTATTATCTAGACGATTCCTGACAGCTGTTTGTCTAACCTGCTCTTAAAAATCTCCAATGATGGAGATTCCACAACCTCCCTAGGCAATTTATTCCAGTGCTTAACCACCCTGAGAGGCAGTTTTTCCTAATGTCCAACCTAAACCTCCCTTTCTGCAATTTAAGCCCATTGCGTCTTGTCCTATCCTCAGAGGTTATGAAGAACAATTTTTCTCACTCCTCCTTGTAACAACCTTTTACATACTTGAAAACTGTTATCATGTCCCCTCTCAGTCTTCTCTTTTCCAGACTAAACAAACCCAATTTTTTCAATCTTCCCTTAGAGGTTATGTTTTCTAGACCTTTAATCATTTTTGTTGCTCTTCTCTGGACTCTCTCCAATTTGTCCACATCCTTCCTGAAATGTGGTGCCCAGAACTGGACACAATACTCCAGTTGAGGCTGTATCAGCATGGAGTAGAGCAGAAGAATTACTTCTTGTGTCTTGCTTACAACGCTCCTGCTAATACATCCCAGAATGATGTTCGCTTTTTTTGCAACAGTGTTACCTTGTTGACTCATATTTAGCTTGTGGTCCACTATGACCCCCAGATCCCTTTCTGCAGTACTCCTTCCTAGGCAGTCATTTCCCATTTTGTATGTTTGCAACTGATTGTTCCTTCCTAAATGGAGTATTTTGCATTTGTCCTTATTGAATTTCATCCTATTTACTTCAGACCATTTCTCCAGTTTGTCCACATAAGTTTGAAGTTTAATCCTACCCTCCAAAGCACTTGCAACCCCTCCCAGCTTGGTATCCTCCACAAATTTTATAAGTGTACTCTCTAAGCCATTACCAAAATCATTGATGAAGATATTGAACAGAACCAGACCCAGAACTAATCCCTGCGGGACCCCACTTGTTATGCCCTTCCAGCATGACTGTGAACCACTAATAACTACTTTCTGGGAACAGTTTTCCAACTAGTTTTGTACCCACCTTATAGTAGCTCCATCTAGGTTGCATTTCCCTAGTTTGTTTATGAGAAGGTCATGCGAGACAATATCAAAAGCTTTACTGAAGTAATGAAATAACCACATCTATTGCTTCCCCCATCCACAAGGTTTGTTACCCTGTCAAAGAAAGCTATCAGGTTGATTTGACATGATTTGTTCTTGACAAATCCATGCTGACTGTTACTTATCACCTGTATTATCTTCTAGATGTTTCCAAATTGATTGCTTAATTATTTGCTCCAGTATCTTTCCAGGTACAGAAGTTAAGTTGACCGCTCTGTAATTCCCTGGGTTGTCCTTATTTCCCTTTTTTATAGATTGGCACTATAATTGCCTTTTTCCAGTCTTCTGGAATCTCTCCCATCTTACATGACTTTTCAAAGATAATTGTTAATGGCTCAGATATCTCCTTAGTCAGCTCCTGGAGTATTCCAGGATGCATTTCATCAGGCCCTGGTGACTTGAAGGCATCTAACTTGTCTGAGTAATTTTTAACTGGTTCTTTCCCTATTTTAGCCTCTTCCGAGCCTCCCTCATTTTCACTGGCATTCAAATACAACAACTGACTTCTCATGATACCCAGCAATACACACCATGTATTGTATTTTAAGAAGCTGTTCATTTTCCTTTGTACCTGGTCTAATCTGTATATACAGTGATTGCCTTCTCTTTCCACTTTTGCTGTACCAGTGTTGAGTTCGCACTCTTACGAAACTCCCACTGAAGTCATCAGATGTTCTGCTTGAGTAAAAGAGCAGGAGGAGGCTCAGCTACCATGATCCACATGAGCAGATCCCTGTGTCCATGCAGAGTTCCACTGAAGTCAGACCCAACTAACACAAGCTCGAGTTTGCAAATGTAGGTCTGCAATCTGATCTGTTTCAGAGTAGCAGCCGTGTTAGTCTGTATTCTCAAAAAGAAAAGGAGTACTTGTGGCACCTTAGAGACTAACCAATTTATTTGAGCATAAGCTTTCGTGAGCTACAGCTCACTTCATCGGATGCATACTGTGGAAAATATAGTGGGAAGATTTATATACATAGAGAACATGAAACAATGGGTGTTACCATACACACTGTAACAAGAGAGTGATCACTTAAGGTGAGCTATTACCAGCAGGAGAGTGGGGGGAGAGGGGGAACCTTTTGTAGTGATCTGTGTGAGCTATGCCCACGGTGGAGTCTACTGGAGTCAAGTGCGAGTCTGAAAGGCACAGGAGACAGCTTGTTTGGATCAGATAGGAGGATCCAGGCCTTAATGAGGTTTGTAAAATTAGAAGTAAATTGTCATAAAAGGAAACTACAGAGAGGAACCGCTAGCACTATTACATTATGCAATATTTCTAGCCTTATATCTTTCAGGTGCATGTACTCATATAAATGAAAAATGACACAAGCTTGTCACTGATCATCAGTCTGAGAAAGGACTGAGTGAAGAGAAAAACATCTTATCTTAATTTGACAAAAGAATCAATGGAATATTCAATATAGCATGGAAGATGGAATTATTCTAACAACACACCTCTTCATGCAAAAATGATGGGAAAGTAACATCAATGTAATTGATCAGAACCTGGTAGAAAGAAAATAATTACTCTAATAAGGAATGTTTGTTTGCTGAATTCCAACGTATAGTTAGGATCAAACTGGAAAAGGTTTCCCTAGGATCCGTGTTTTTGTTCAGTGCCCATTGATTTAGGGGACAGTGCCAAAAACAATTAGAAAAGGAGCCAGGAATATCTTATAAAGCAATGCACAGGTATATTTGCATTTGATCTTTGTTATATATTTCAGGAATAACAAGACTTCTATACAGGATAAATATTTGGCAATAATGCATCTGTTTAAACCAAGAAAAATTACATGTATTATTAGTAGCTTGCTCCCAAATTACACAAGGAGAAATTGGATACATTTTCAGTAGCTTGCTCTAAAATCTCTTCATTCCATGAGTCACCAGAGTCACTCTGCCAAACTAAATATGTCTCTGAAAGGCTGGAAACTTTAATGGAAAGAAACATAAAACTTAAAATACGTAGGAAAATTTAAGCTTCTTGGATGACCTATTGGCTAGTAATTCAGGAATTTAGGGGATGCAGAGGCGCGACATTACAACCTTCTAATCTACAGGAGTTTTGAAGTGTTGCTGAATGTGAACATGCATATTAAACTAAAATAGATGTCCAGATTAACTCCCCAAAAGCTATTGTGGCTGATGAAAAGTTACAAAAAGATGTTTTAAAAAAGCTCTCAGTAATAGTACAAGCACTTGTCTGTTAATTGACAGAGCTGACTGACATAATAGAAAACATCAGTATGTTGTGTGTGTATATGCATCCCAAACAAAAACTCTGTTATAAACCAGTCAAGGTTGCTGAAGTGTATACAACACCAACACATCCATCAAAAGCACCAGGGAATTCCAAATTAGGATTTCCTCATCTTTTTCAACCTGCATCCATCATTTCACCTTCTCCACACATTCTCATCCACATCCCCCATCCACAACATACACACCTTCTCCCTCCACAACCACATAAAACACACAGCATTTAAATCTGACCATGTAGAGTCGTTAAAAATGGATGTTTTGTCAGTTGTTTGGAATGTAGAATTGGTGTTGCTTTGAAAGAGATGGCAAGTGTGTAGGGTTTAGATTTTTATCTCATGATTCAGTAACTAGTGTTGGATGACTGTTGGAGAGAATTGTTTAAGATTAAATAATTTGCTGTAGTGTTTATCATTTTGGTTAGTTTGCAATATTTCTGGTTGTGCTATTTTGTTGCTTACCTCATTTGGAGGTAGAACTGGTCAACAGGTGTTCACCCTTTATTTATCTTCAGTAATAAAACTACTTGGCCAGGGTGATTGGAATGAGTCACTTCCATTCTTCACTTTTCATAAAAAAAGGTTTACATGATAGAGATTTAAAAACCAGAATTTTAAATTAGATTGCTGCCATAACACTGACAAAATAAACCCATCTCTAGAATTGTTTCAAATCAGCGGTGAAGTTTTGGGAAGGGATATCATTTAATTTTACTGCCCTTGATAGAAGTAAAGCAATTTGTCACCCTATGCTAAGAACTATTGGTTAACAAGTGACTATGATGAGCTGTTTTGGATCAGGAAGGCAGTGAGAGACATTTTAACTAGATCCACTTGTCTAAACTTGTGCTTATAATGACACTGTTAAACTCTAGATTGTTGTGTGCAGCCCACTCATCAGTGTATGTCACATGTTCCCTTCTGTGCCTGATGCACAGAAGATATGGATCTGTTCATGCTCTCCCTTTGAGAACCTGGCTCCTTAGCTCAAAACTGTGGAGATATATGTTTTGAGCTCTGGTTTTTAGCTCTTTAATCTCTGATGCAGCAGTTTAGATGGTGACTGTCATATTTGCACTAAACCAAATTGTAAAATAGTTATGAATTTCTAATATTTTTTCCATTTGACATAAGGGGCCCTAGAGTTACTCCAGGCATTAATTTGGCCCAATATCTTTGGTAGGAGTAGCATGAAAGAATTTGATATCACTTTTTAATTTGTTTTTTATTAGTTACATTGAAATATAACTTAGCTGCGCATAATTACTTTCATTTGTAGTCATAGTTTTGAACAAATGGGCTCATTTTAAGTATGAATGTTGATATTAGGTTTGGTTAAATGAGAAACTTATCCCAGATGTTTTGCAAAGCATTAGAACATATGCTTAAATCCATCCTTATTCTGCCAAGCACTTAAGCCCATGCTTACATCTAAGCACACGCTTACATTCCATTGAAATCAGTGGGACTTAAGCACATGCTTTGCTGAATAGACATAGACTGCTGAATTGAGTCACTAGAGAGGCTGCCGTATGAATTCCCTGTCCTGAAACACTTACAATATGGATTGCCTCAGACGCTCAAGCATTTAATGCAAAAGGTTTGAATTAAGAAACTGTGTGGGCTTGGTCAAAATTGTATGATTTGTCTTTTTGACTCTAACAGCTGTGATCAAATATTGCAAAGCCATTAATAATATCAGGACAAATGCAGAGGACCATGTGCAAAGGTTTTGGCCAATTGCATAAAGGAATATGCCAGAAGTAAAATGAGTCAAGGGTTTTTCTTGGTATTTAAGGTTCAGTGAAAAAGTAAGAGGGGCAGCAATGCCAAGAATTAACACTGAGCTTGCCAATTGCTTCTTTAAGTGACTTTAGCCAATATGAGACTAAACAATGCATTAAATACACATACAACTAACTGCAGTTAAGGAATCAAACGTCAAGTAGCAGCTTTTGCTAAATGTTAAAGTTGAGCTAGCACATTGATAAAGACAGACATCATGACAAGCTTTGTCATCTCTTTTGTCTAACCACTGATGAGGGCACACATAATTTGAATTTTTAGGAAACCTACTGCACTCTCATTTGGATTTAATAGTATAGGGACATTTCACAAAGAGTACATGTGTGAAAGTTTGCCCACTGCTTCGGCTTCAGAGCAGCCAGTCAGCTGATCACTGTGCTCAGTGTAGTGCCATTGAATGAAAAGCAAATTTATTTGTATTGTGGTTGGGACACTCTCTAGGAGAACACAGTGGCATGAGCCCCACAACCCTTTCCAATGTGGCAAAAATTGCAGACTCTCTCTCATAGGCCCTGCTTCTTTTTAAGGCACTCCTCCATGTTTCTTATGAATGGCAGTAAAATGTAGGTCATAACACCAGGGATTGAATTGGGAACTGCAGAGATAAAAAGCAGGAGCTGCTGCATCTTGAGCTAAACAGCCAAGACTCTATAGGTGGAGGTTGGAACAACTCATACCCTCTGTGGATTGGCACGGAGCAGGGATCCATAGCGCACACTCAGTAGTGGGTTATATAGACACAAAAGAGGTACGTGTCAGATCCGATTTGATTCCACAGTTGTTTCAATCCAAAACTGCATGGTTTCCATATTGTTACTACACGGGCTCATCTATTTCACCAGGATATATTTTTGAAATGTCTATTAAAAATTTCCCTAATACAGTTGAACATAGTACAGTAATTGCAACTTTTCAACGTTTCTTTTCAGGACTTGGAATAGATCATTGCTTTCAGCTTGGGACATTTAGAGGAGTGAGCATCTATATGGTTGTCATGGCCCCCCCCCCAGGTATGGGAGAGGTATGGAATGCAATGCAATGCAATTCCATCTGTTGTAATTACATTGATGAATTCTGCTGTCAGGCCTAAAAATCCTAAAGCCATTTTAAAAGCAGACTTTGAGCAGCTATTGATTAATAGGGAGGGGAATCATTGTCCTGGTACTTAGCAGAAGCACGGTGCTGGTCACATAACTACCTATTACTGGGCCACTGATTTCCTTCTCTGCAGGATACTGACTCCTTCATTTATACCTCCTTCCTACACAGCATGGGAGGTGTGATGACAGGTCTCATTTTAGGGATTCCTGCCCATTAACTCTTCCTGACTTCCTGGTGAACTGGGAGTTTGGAAGAATAATCCAGTATTCTCATGACATGTACAAGGGAGGGGGAATATCTCTGAGCATTCCCAGGGACACTGTATTGGTTTTGTGGTCTCAGTGGAAGAAAATCAATAGTAAAAATATGCCATAATAGTCCACACAGTAGTTGTCAAAAGCAATGGGAAGGCTGGATACTGGGAAAACCTAAATTTGCCCATCCCAGTTATTAGAGAGACAAGGTGGGTGAGGTAATATCTTTGAGGTAATATTTGACCAATTTCGATTAGTGAGAGAGACAAGCTTTCAAGCTCTTCTTCAGGTCCGTGTAGCTCAAAAGCTTGTCTCTCTCACCAACAGAAGTTGGTCCAATAAAAAATATTATCTCAACCCCCTTGTCTCCCTAATATCCTGGGGCTGTCACAGCTACAACACTGAATACATTCCTGTTCAGAAATTCTTTCTTCTCTGTAAGGAAGCATGTGTCAGATCATTCTTTGAAGAATGTTGGAAGAGCTTCATAATGCTAGGTCCCTAACTTTAGCTTCCATTTTTATACATGGCCCCAGATACATATTACATCTAAGCCTTTGGGCCTGAGAAATTAGAATGACTCATTAAATTATGTGAGCATCTGAAAGGCCATTTATTTTTTAACACTTATATGCATCTTTAACTAAATTAACCATCCCTGTTTGGGAATGTGGCAATGCATATTTCTTAAAGAAGAAGGAACTGAATTGAAAACAATATGACTTGTTTCCTAGAGCAAAATGCACATGGTCTCCTCTCCCAAGCTAGTTCAATTTATTCATAACATAGAAGTGTGAGCTAGAGTAAACTGTATTCTGTTATTCTCTTTGAATTATATAAAGAAACAAAGAAATAATATCCTTTTAGAGAAATCGACAGAATAACTATTACAGGAAGAGTAGAACACTTACAGCAAAATTCTACCCCTCTGATCTGTGCTGTAGCTCTCCGGAGGATGTTCTGCTTCTATTCTTTACCTCTGAAGTGTCTAGTGAAATGTGAATGATGGAAGAATAATCTTCTTATAACACTATTTTCCTGAGCAAGTTACACACAGATTTATCAGTTTGCCAGGCGAAATAAGCACGGGGTCTACAATGTATGAACCTGAAATAACAGGATGTGAGAATACAATGTCTACATTGCCTAGAAAGCTATGACAAGGAAGGATGATCTTGAGTTTCACACACAAGACTGGTTTCAGAGTAACAGCCGTGTTAGTCTGTATTCGCAAAAAGAAAAGGAGTACTTGTGGCACCTTAGAGACTAACCAATTTATTTGAGCATGAGCTTTCGTGAGCTACAGCTCACTTCATCGGATGCATACTGTGGAAACTGCAGAAGACATTATATACACAGAGACCATGAAACAATACCTCCTCCCACCCCACTCCGTCAGGACGAGATCTGTGTTCTATACCTGGCTTCGTTACAGACTTCCTGAGTTTCCTCAGGCAGTCACTTAACTAGTTTGGTTTCAGTCCAAAGCAGGTGACCCTTGAAGGTGTCAGTTGAGTTGTTTGTGTTCATTCTAACCTGAAACTCTGAGTGAATCATAGATATCTGACCCCATATTTAGGGAAACAAGGGGAAAGGTGCACACTGATGGCAAACCAAAACTGCAGAATTCCACCTCAGTGTAGCAATATTTATCCTTTTAACTTTCTGCTTACTTATGGTAATATCTTAAATGAAAGGGAGGGTGGTTCAGGGAGTATAATAATTTGAAACAGAATCCTTAAACTCAAGATCACTAGGGCTGAAAGTGAAATGTGTGATCACTGCTGACTAATATCTTACTTTTATGTTTACCCCTAAGAAACCTAAAGAGCTCTACGTACACTGGGTCACATTGTGTGGCATTAGTTGCCACAGTTGCAGTAAACAGATGCAGTGGTCCTTTGCACAAGCAACAGAAATTCTGCATGTGGAGAAAAGACTGCTAGGGAGTACGCACAGGACTCTCACACCATCATAGGGGCCAGCACATGCTTCTCACGGTATTGTCCTCAGCTGCCAACCAGTATGGACGGGGAATGGTACATGGTCATAACCTGCAGTGGCATTATGGCCGTCCTCAAATTCCTACTTAGTGAACTCGGGGTGTGGGATTCAGGTTGTCTATTAGTGCAGGAACAGAAGGACATGCAAATCTCCCTATACTTCCTCTGCCCATGTCAGAAACCATGCAAGAGAAGCCAGAATATGGGCTTTTATTAATCTACCACTTCATGGAATGTACCAGCTGTTGAACATTACTGGATTCAGTGTTTAAAGCATCATGTGTCATAGGATGGAGAATTGACTGTCCCTTCAGGGCAGAGCCCAGTGTTTTGCATGTGCAGCAGCTGGATGCCATGTTGATAGGCATTTTAGAAATTCTGATAAATAGATAGTGATAGGCAGATGTGAAACACAATAAAGAAGGATTCAATTACATGCATGCAGGGAGGTAGACTGACTTCCCAAACTAGCCCACTGGGGCTAATTTTTCTTCCCTTGTAAAACATGAGCTAGGATCTTTTCCGTGGTTAGGACTTCTCTTAGTCTCATCCAAAGGATGGCACCTTCCTAATAGAATACTTTGTCACTGGCTCAATACTGACTCCCAGGGAAGAATACCACTTACTGAATATGCATCTCCTGCAGCAGCTTGTTGTTTTCCTTGGGGCTCTCCCTTCCAAATACCAACCAGGCCCAACCCCAATTAGTACACTAGTTCTAACAAGGTAGCAACAGAAAGAGATGTGGTTGAATTGAGGGATTCAGTCTTGTAGCTAATAGACAGGTGCTCACATCATAAAACTGCCATCATAGTAAGTACTATTTAGCACTCTTGACAGCATTCTCAGGAGAGAACTCCGAATATAAAAGCAGTGTGTAGAATGAACTACCCTCTCAGCCCTAGAGATGGTCCCTCCGGATCAGGGTTGAGGCACACTGGCAGAATAGTGTGGGGAAACTTGCACTGCGGCTGCCCATTTTGTGTTTGTTCTGTGAATAAGCAGAAGACTTCAGTCTGCCAAGCTATCAGTACAAAGCCTATTAGGAGCACTGCATTCACCTAAAATTCCATGGTGTTTAATACTTAAGCATTAGTTAAGTTTGCTTCTCCTCAGTGGTAATGAAGATAGCATGTGCTGTAACTAAATACTTGGCTGTGCTAGTAAATGGAAATTTAACTGTACATATAATTACACACACAACCCTCCACCCCACATTAAAAGAACATTATGAAGGTTGCAAAATCGAGCACTCAAAAGTGCCAGCATTAAGTTACCTATGCCCTTTGCATATGCATTATGAGACAGTTTTTAATTACATAGTCACATACTGTTTTTGCCACAGGACTCCTGCCTCTTTCAATGAATAGGATGGACAGTGCTCACTGTGAGAAACCCTGTACTCTAGTGGGTTCAGACTGTTCTGCCTATTTCCGCCCAAGCTTGAATGCTTCTGCCCTGTCCCTATCCCAGTCCTGTCTCTTCCCCACCCTGGCTCCTCATCCCAGTCCCATTCTCCTCACCTAGCTAGTCCCAGTCTCAACGCCTCAGGCTTCTCATCCCAGTCCCAGTCACATTGCCTAGCATACACTAACCTGACCTCTCCAGTATCCCTGTCCCAGTTCCCCCTTCCAGTTCTTTGTCCAATCTGTCTCTCTCCCCCAACCCACGCCCACCAGTCTTCCTTCCCAGGCTCCTTGTCCAAGCTCAGTGTCTCCCCCCTAGTGCCCTCAAGCTCCTTGTCTCATTCTCTTTGCCCAACTATTCCCAGTTCTCCCCCCAAACCCTGGCTCATAGTTAGATTTGTGTACTTTCCTCTCACCTCACTCTTCTGCCACACTGGTTCTCATCTCAATCTCAGTCTCCTTGTCTAGCCAATCCAAGTCTCGCTTACCTCAGCTCTCAGTCCCAGGCTTCCCAATGAACTCTCAGTTTCACTTTTCCTCTCTGCCTCCCCCTGCCTCCAATCCCAGGATCCCACTCTCAAGCTTCTTGTCCAAATCTACTTCCTCTGTCCCATCAAGGGTCTGGCTTTTGTCCCTTCTGCATTCAATTTGGGCAGTTTCATTTACTGCCTGGGCCCAGTGGGGGTTCATTGAGAGTGCAAGAGATTTTGGGTCTGATGCCTAGCCTCATCATGGCCTGCAGCATACGAGAGCAGCAATTGCAGGGAAAATCCCGCTCAGCCCTGGGCTTGCGAATGCCCAGTGTGGATGGGATCTCTGGGAAATTTAGCTGAGAGGCTCTCTCAAGTCTTTACTGAATATGTGCAAACTATGATTTTTTTCAAAGACTCAGAGATTGGCCAAATTGGATGCATTTTCATGGGGATGGGAAAAAGCACATCCCAGGACAAAGACTAAATTCCAAGATCTTGCTGCAAAGTATGGGGTGCTACAGCTTCTCAAAGACAAGATCACCAGAAAATTTAAAAATGGGCAAAATAATGTATTTTTCCCCTTGTCTCCTTCTTGGAGACAATACATTATAATGGGAAGTGTCAAGCAACCTTAATAATAGGCAATGTACCAGTCTCATCGATACTATTTTGTAAAACTCCTATTGACTTCAATGGGGCCAAGATTCCCACCCCACACACTATTGTCTATAACCAGTATAATATATAATTTAATATCTATATTAAAAATACTGAGTATTATTGAATGACAGCAGTTGCAACTGAGTTTCAATTACATAAGCCTGATTTTGAACCTAGCCCCTACCTCTTAAGAGACAAAACAAAACAAAAACAAAAAAACCCACAACAGCCATGTACTGGCCTCAAAATTTGTGGCTTAGATCTAGGGTTGACATATGATTTTTCTACAAAATTTGAAATGACTTGAACAATGTGTTATTGAACTATGACACCCTAAATATAGAAGCGTTCACCAGAATTCCAGAAGTCTTCCGAGGATGGGGTTTTTTTGGCACCAAATAAACAAAAAGAAAGCAGAAAAGAAATGAAACTTAATTTATTTGATTTCCTAGCTGATATTTGGGGCCTAGTCCAACATAAATTAAAATAGCTGGGAGTCTTTTCACTGACTTCAGCGTGTATTTCATTGGACCGCTAGTGCACAGCATCAGAATTCATATGATGAAAGTCAATTTGAGAAGTTGCCAACTTTTCAGTTGAGATGTTGCTCTGGAACGTTGGCTTTGGTGAACTTAGTACAGCTCTTAGTAAGCATCTAGCCCCTTTTATTGCATACATAGACCTAAACATGTAACCTATTCCCAAATGAGGCTTGGTGAAATAAAAGATAATTTTTTCCAAAATGGTGCATTATGGGCTTTGAGCCTCCTCAGGCTCATGGGATTTTGCACTTGTACAGACCTATGAAGATTCGCAGGAAAAGGGGGAATGACCTCTTTGCTCTTCCCTCAAGCTACTCCTTCCTTGCACCTACTGAGGTCTTCCTTTGGGACCTGACCCAAAGCCCATTGAAATCAATGTAAATTCTTCTATTGACTTCAGTTGGCTTTGAATCATGGCTGTGGTCCTCTGTGGCAGCAGCAGTCCCCTGTGACCAGCCCCAACAGGTTTGCTGAGTGGAAGAGGCAGGGAAGTGTTGAGGGATAGTGTGTGTATAAGAGACACCTTACTTATTTTAGTCTGGGGAGAGCAGTGTTGGGCTGGTTGAAAAAAAAATTGATCTAAACTGTTTTTCAATAGAACATTTTCATGGGAAGTGCCTGCTTCCTGTGGGAAATTTCAACTTTTTGTTGAAAAACCAAAAACAGGAAAACCAAAAACTTTTGTTTTATTTTTCCACAGGAGAAAATAATAATCTTACAAGCTCTGGAGGCATGGTAACTTGGAGCAAAAGGCAAGCTGGGAGGTGTCAACCCACAGAGTTTTAAGTACTGAGGGTCAACATTTTCAGGAGCTCTTGAAGATCTCATAGGAGCCCAAGGTATAGTATATAGTATATTCTTAATATTCCTTAGGGGGAAAAATCCCAGACAAATCTTCATTGTTAAAGTAAGTAATAAACATCAGAACAATAAATATCAAGAATGTTACACTTAAAAAATAGAAATAATAGGGAAAGTTTTATATATAGATTTAATTACTCATATAATTCAAGCATTTGAACTACTTCAAGAGTATAGTTATCAATGGTTCACTGTCCAACTGGGAAGATGCATCTCCTGGGGTCTTGCAGAGGTCTGTCCTGTGTCCAGTACTATTCAATGTTTTCATTAATGTCTTGGATAAGGGAGTGGAGAGTGTATGTATAAAAATTACAGATGGCACCAAGATGGGAGAGGTTACAAGCATTTTGGAGGACAGGATTGGAATTAACTGGAAAATTGGACTGAAATCAACAAGATAAAATGCCATAACAACAAGTGCAAAGTTTACTCTTAGTGAGGAAAAATCAAATGCACAAAACAATATGGGGAATAACTGGGTAGGCAGTAGAACTGCTGAAAATGATCTGGGGTTATAGTGGATCACAAATTGAATATAAGACAACAATGTGATGCAGTTGCAAAAAAGGCTGATATCATTCTGGGATGTATTATTAGGAATGTCATATGTAAGACACAGAAGGTAATTGTTCCACTGTACTCAGCAGTGATGAGACCTCAGCTGGAGCACTGTGTCTGATTTTGGGCATTAAGAAAGATGTGGACAAATTGGAGAGAGTACAGAGGAGAGCAACAAAAATGGTAAAAGATTTACAAAACTTGTCTGGAAAGATTAAAAAACTGGGCATGTTTAGTCTTGAGAAAAGATGACTGAGTAGGAACCTGATAACAGTCTTCAAATATGTTAAGGACTGTTATAAAGAAGACTGATTAATTGTTCTCCATGTCCACTGAAGGTTGGACAAGAAGTAATGGGATTAATCTACAGCAAGGGAGATTTAGGTTAGATAGTAGGAAAAACTTTCTAACTATAAGGATATTAAGTACTGGAAAGGTTACAAAGGGAGGTTGTGGAATTCCTGTCATTGAAGGTTTTTAAGAACAGGTTAGACAAACACCTGACAGGGATGGTCTAGGTATAGTTAATCCTGCTTCAGTGCAGGGGGCTGGTCTACATGACCTCTCGAGGTCCCTTTGAGCCCTATATTTCTATGATTCCATGATACTTCCACAAAAATGTAAACATGTAAAAATTAACATTAAACTTTACAATTACAGCCTCAACTCTGACCCCAGGACATAGCTTTAAAAAAACATAGCACTTCAATTTTTTAATTATAGAAAGATAGTTATAAAGATTTAAATAACAGTGTTCAAAGATAAAGCACTAACAGATCTACAGTAACTATAATCCCTTGCACCAAAATACAGAAACAACACATTCCAAGGTCTATTGAACACAAACTTTCTATCAGAATATCGATATTTTATAATTATTAAACTATGCAGACATTGTGCAAAGAAGAATGTTGCATATTTAATACATGTAACGTATCTTTGTCCAGTACACCTTCTATTATGGTAATATATAATATCTATACATCTGGGAGTTGTTCTTATGACCTGTGCAGCTCTAGAACGTATGAATTTTGAGGACAGTGGTTGTACATAAGTAGAGACCTAACGTACTTGGTGTGATATCGCCAAAGCAATGAAAAGCCTGTAGGAGACCAGGGAGGAGGATATTTGGTGTTGGAGTTCACAGTAAAAGCGTGAAGGAGATAGAGATAACCGTGTCAGAAAACTGATTGTGCTTGTGGGAATTGGGAAGAAAAAGAGGAAGTGACTTCATTACTGAAGTGAGGTTGGGGATGGCTGGAAAGAAAAGGAAGGATCTGAATAGACTGAAAGGATGGAGAAAGCGTCCAAAGATTTGGATAAGCTTCAGGTAAG
Source organism: Natator depressus (assembly GCF_965152275.1). Taxonomy (NCBI): domain Eukaryota; kingdom Metazoa; phylum Chordata; order Testudines; family Cheloniidae; genus Natator; species Natator depressus. The sequence goes on from NC_134234.1 coordinate 248,297,723, forward strand.
TGCCCAGAATTGAGGCACTTGATCTGAATCTTTTGTGGTTTTCCCAAAATGAGGGCTAGTAGAGGCACAGAGTGAGCCTCATACCAACTAGAGTAACCTCACCAGACACTGAATGGCTTTTCTTTAGCAAATCACTGAAAGTTTCATTAGAGGCCACATGCCTTTCCGTGGACTCAAAAGCTGCAATCTGAGTAGTTACCAGACTGAGATGCACTCAACATGAGTAAATGTGCAAACTTTGATATTTTGAAGCGTATCAGTGGTACAGCCAGAATATGCTTGATATCGATGCACTGGAATCTTAGAATAAGCCACCTTTCAGGTAGGAAGTGACACTGAAATTCCCTCTGTTTCATAGCTTTACTCTTTTTGAATTGCAGACCACTTATAATTGTTTAGTATCAGAGGGGTAGCTGTGTTAGTCTGTATCCACAAAAACAATGAGGAGTCTGGTGGCACCTTAAAGACTAACAGAAAGCTTGTGCCCAAATAAATCTGTTAATCTTTAAGGTGCCACTGAACTCCTCGTTGTTTTTGTAATTGTTTAGGAAGGTATAATGGGTTTGAATTACCACTGCATTATTCCGGTTTCATACAAAAGAAGCTAAGTCAGTGAAATATTGTAGTGGTCTATCAAGGCCAATTTTTGGGATATTGCTCAGATCAGGAATTCATGCGTTAACTTATGTTCAGCCTTATAGTTCATTCATTTGAAATGTTGGCTGCATTTGTGATTATTGTTTTTTATTATCCCAATGCAAATTAATTTTGTCTTCGCTTGAACTGAATTGATGTAGTGTATGGATATTCAAATGTTGTAACTTTCTGCCTTCCAGATTTCCTCTCTCAAACCAGATCTTGGAGCGTAGTGTGTTTTTAACATGATGTGGTATGTACTTAACTTGTTTTCTATTGCTTGATATCTTAGTACATAGAACATCCAATAATATACAAATTGGTACATTCAAGTATCACTGCACCTACTATGCTGCCACATGAACCTATCAGGTCTAGCATGTCCTGTCATTCCATTGATTTCAATGGAAGGCCAGCAGAAGGTAGCAGAACAGCAGGTGGAATAGAAGCAGCTGGGAAGTGGTTAAAAGGAATAACATAGTTGAAAAAGAAAACCCATTAAAACCTCAGATAAGCTGAACTCAGACTGTGCTCTATGCTTTATTGAAACTTCATGTTCACTTCAGATTTGGATAACTCCAAGATTTAGGATAGTAGCCATACTTCACAGTCTGGTTTGATTATTCTTGTGCATGCTTGTAGTGGTTGCAAAACCCAAAGGATTATGTGGAAAATTTTTGAAGCTGAATGATAGAAGGGGTTGACTTACTGAAATAAAAGCCTCTGTCTCCACATACGAACTGAAGAGCATCAACCAGCTCAGCACCACAGAGTGTCTCTGGGCCAGCGGTGGCAGAATTGGTTAAGGTAAGCAAACACAGGCCAAGGTAGAAGAGATGAATGTAGGACACAGTGTGCATCTTCACCTGCCAAAGAAGCAAAAGCACTGCGTCAGAGTTTCCCAGTAGAGTCCTAAAGAGAATGAAATACTGCACCCCAGTGAGTTGGGAATGCATACGCAGTGTAATTTGTTAAATAAAAGTAACCACATATTAAGAAAGCTCTCATGATAATACTGTAAGTCTTTACATTTTCCATTGTATGCATTTTATAACCTGTTTTTTTCTTCCTGGTGAACATTCATGGTTCATGTTTACACAGAGGTAAAGAACCTTCTAAGAATGGACTTTGACTTGTTGCAGCTGCATGTGGAAGCGGTAGAAGGAAGGCAAGGGAACTGAGAGAGGCCAAAATAACTAGGGTGGGAGAGAAAAAGCAGGAAACAGGAAATGTTCAAGAAATTAAGATGAAAATTAGTCATGGTTTATGGGCCAAATTCAGTTTAGTGCCAGCAGGTGTATCTTCATTGAAGTTAGAGTTATACCCATTTAGCTCAGATCTGAATTTGACCATATTCAGAAGAGATTATAATTACTTTCTCTCTCTTGTAGTTCTGGTACAGACTCAGTTTTTTCTTTCCTAGAAAAAATATTAAAGGTCCAAATTCTCAGCTGATGTAAATTGACAGAGCCACATTTGTCTCCATTTCTGTATTGATTTACAGCAGCCAAGGATCTAATCCATTGTGTGTAGTGCTACAGAACCCTTATGCTGTAGAAATGACATAGCAGTTTTAGAAAATACCATTGTTAAAATAGTAGGAAATCCCATTTATGTTTAGTAGTAGGGGCAGTGAGTGAGACAAACAATGAGCCAAATTCATGCCCCATGCTTACCATGTTGCAGAGTTCAAAAGAAGAAAATATATAAATAATTTGGAATGGTTTCCCTTTTTTCTAGATGGCATTTCTGCTGTGAAAATAACCAACAAATCCAAATCCCTTAGTATGTCATACAAAGTATGAGAATAATTATATTCCCATTTACAAGAGTCTTTAGCCAATTTTGCCATGGAAAAACCAACAAAATGTTATTGCATTAAAATGACTTCAATGGTAGATGCAAGAAGATCAGATTATAAATGACTGACAATATCGGGCATTATTTCTTGTAAGGATTCCATATTTTAACACCACCAGTTTCTTCTTTCCCCTTCCATACTCTTGAATTTCAAATAAGACAGGGATACACCTGCAATTTAACATAGCTCTTACTTCAGAGGAGATAAATCAGAAAGCTGTTAAACACATAGCCTCAGTAGACTGAAAGGCTTTGTATATATAAGAACATTATGTATTTAACAGTTTGTTCTTGAATAACATTTGGGACTGCAATAAACATAAATCCTAAGAATTTAACAATTTTATGCTTTTCAAGAGTTTTCAGCTGGGTTACATGGTAAGATAAATATCAGCATGTAGCTAGGACAAGACAGATTCTCCGGTGTTTTTCCTTTAGTGCAGGCCAAGAAAGCTGCACAGTCCAACCACAGAGAATTTCTGCAGTTTATCCCAAAATATAAAACAATCAAGAACTTGCAGACAAGTTAAAATGTTGAAAAAAGAAATGGATTCACTTGTTCATAGGGCTCAATTGATGGATTTAAAAAAAAAAAAAGTTAAGTACTGTTCCCTCCAAACTTATTCCAGAACAGGATTTATTTTCTTTATCATTTTAATTAAAGGTGCCATTAGTTGATTCAAGATGTTTGTGATAAGATTAAAGTTCCCATTTACATCTCAGGGGAATATAAGAAAAATACTTACAGAAATGTAACACCACAATTGGTCACAGGTTTTTTACAACAGGTTAGGATGTTTATTGTGAGTCCAATCTGAATAGAAAACCGAGGTATTTAAAAAAATGCACTGGTTGGTGGGTGGGGTTTACTGAAGCATTTAATTACATTTGGACACCAAATACAGGTACAGGATGAGCCTGGGTAAACACTTCTGTTAATTGCATCAAATGATTGATCATATTTTCACAGCTGGAATTTCCATGGATCTTTCTTCAGTAACATAACCAGCTATGACTGCAGTTCTGTTCCAACAGTGCAAAATAGTGGCACATAAATGAACTGACAGAGGCTGAACACTCCAGAACTCTTTTACACCTTTCATGTTTTCTAATCTCCACCCATTGCAAAAACTTTAAATCAGTTGGCACAAATTGTATGTAAATAATCTTTACATTCATGAAAACAGTTGTCCATTTAATTACATTTGCAGTTATAATAAATACTATGTATAAATACCAGTAATGACATAAGTAGCATGTATTACAGCGTAAAATAGAATATAGGAATTATATGTATATATTTATATATATATAGAAAATAGAATTATATGTATCTTCTGAAGGACAGGTTGCATATGAAACTGCTGGACCGAATTACCAAACCAGAATATCTGAAGAAACATGTAATTACAATGTAATAACATAGTATTCACTAGTAATTATCATGTAAGTAAAGTATACATTTGGACCAGATCCTCAGCTGGTGTAAATCAGTGTCGTTCCATTGACTTCAATGGAGCTATGCCAATTTATACTGACTGAAGAACTAGCCCATTACTTTTAGGTCTCTTAACTTTTAGCATTGCTCAGCTCTTTTTTTATTTGTTCATCTTTCAGGTATGTTGGAATGAGGTGCCTATCTGGACACCAAAAAATTGTTCAATTGCAATTCACATATTTTACTTAGAAAAGCTATTATGAATTATAGTAAGGAAAGTGGATGAATTCTGCTTGTGACAGGCACTTTTTTTTAATGAATTGGGCCCTCGGGTAATTATAGCTGTGGAGTCTGTGTCAGCTTCTTAAAACTGTGCTTGCAAATTGGAAAAAAAAATCCCAACATAATTCTTGAAAGATATGATTTTGCTGAGAATGGAAACTTGAATGTGGGCCAGTTGATAGAAATGGAGGTCGGTGCATCTATTGCAGTCCAATTTACCTAAAGAGAATTGACACTCCTGAATAGAAATGATAGTATTATCACATGAAACTTTGCCTGAAAAAACCCTCCCTACAAAGGGAAAAGTTGGACAAGATGATGGGGGAATATTTCCACTTTCCTTATGTACAATTGTTTAAACTATATGAATATGCAAGGTCAGCAAGAGTTGTAACTGGTTTCTAATATAAAAGGCAAACCGAACTTCATTTTTACTTTTAATATATGAAAGCACAAAAATAAGTAAATGTAATATAGTGGCAAAACATTGCTGCAGTGCTACCATCACCTATAAGTTTGAACACCATAAAGTATGAACGTTTTATATGTTGTGTGCATAGAATAATAGTACAGTACTTTAACATTTACAATGTGTATAATGCATATATCAATATAAACCTCTGCACCTGCAGAAAATATCTAAAAGTTCTTATTCTATGTTGAACAACATTAATTAACTATAGATAATAATGTAACTGGAAGCTTTAATATTGACATAACAGAAATATTGTAAAGTTTTCCTAACAGAAGCAGAATTTAAAATAATTACCTGCAATAGTTCTACCTTTACAGTTGTTATCGGTATGTAATTGCAACTATCACATACAGCCATTTTTCAGATCATATAAAACTGCATATTCAGCAATTTATAAATAATTTCCAGTTCAGAAATAATGTTACTAAAAAGTGCATAACACTCTCTTAGCCAGAAGCAGATAATACACAATAAAATAAAACTCCAAAATGATTTCAAATAGTAATAAAGATTTACCTTCAAGAAATCACAAAAGCAGCACTTTAATAATTGTGTTGAAAGACTCTTGATTTTTTCCATTGCTTCTTAAAAGTGCAAAGTCTGGAAATGAATTTGTTAGCAGAAATAATGAGAAAAAAGAAATCCAGAGAGATGTGGATGTTGAGAGCAATGTCACATTTCAATTTTGAGGACTTTATTCCATTGCACAGGCTCTATTTGCTCTGATTTTAGCAGTGACAGTGAGATTTAGCAAACAGAAGAGGGATTTAGAGAAAATCCTCACATTTATCTACATTACACAGACACTGTAGACAGGAAACAGCTGGGGGAGCATTTGCCTTCTCTCTCTCTCCCTCTTCTGGCAAAGTTACCGAGTAAGGACTTTTTTGGGCATGGTGACAAATAACATCATACCTTTGTATTTTAAAACTAGAGCACAGAAGCATATTTTTTTCCCCTTAAAAGAATGTGCATTAGTGACAAAAGTGTTAGCACATGAAAAAACTTATGCTGCCATGGAAAACAAGAAAGTGTATTATGGTTAACTTTCAGCTGGGTATCTATCTAACAGCTTATACACCTTTGCATTGTTAGGGTTGGAAATTTGGTAGCCTATACAGTGAGTAATAATTGAAACCTCCAGCTTGTAGTGATATTAACCCTAAAATAGCAGTTAGCAATTTGATATAAATATGAGGCTCGGTGAGCACTTACTTACTTGTGCTAAATAAGACAAAATACCTTTAACAACCTCATGGGAGAAGTGATAGCATTTCCTAGAACCTCCTGGAGTCAGAATATAGCAGTGCTATTGGCCTAGTATGGGTCACTGTCTCATGACTTTGCTCTTTTTTTGTGCAGTAAAAATAAAGTGAAATTTACCCTTTCACTAGTATTCTTCATAATTAGTCTTGGTAACAAGTTAAATGCCAAGAGGCAGGAGATAATTTTACTTTGTTAGTTTTATAATACATAACTTTTGCCTTTTTATTTTTCCTCAGTTATGTGTATATTACAAATAACACCAGCTGGCCAGCAACATGCTCTCACGGGTTATGATGTCATTCAAATCCCTCAACTGTTAGTGGCTTGCAACACAATCCAAGCCAGCTGTTTTTCTGTTTATAATGTATATTGCATTTCAATTTTTGCCATTGAGAATAAAGATGTGATGATATTTCATAGATGCAATTTTTGCTTGTTATCCTTTGGGTTTGAGAGGTGGCCTATACAAGAAGATTATTAAACAACATTGCATGGCCAGGGACCAAACACATGCCATAGGCAGTGCATTATTTCTATAAAAACTGTTTATTTACATTGCATTTTGTCGTTATCTCTTTCCACTCCTCCATATAATGAGGAGCTAGTTGGATGTTATTAAAAATCACGTTAGTTCATATCATTACATGTGTAATGGTTCAAGTCCAGTTTTCAGGTCCACCTTGGAGTACATCATATCAGTCAGGCAGAAAAGATACATGACAATGATTAATCAAACAACATTTGGTTATTCCAACACTCTGTCACTGGTTAATACCCCTTTGATTATATTCTCTGTATACCGTTCTAGGTGGCATACAACTGACCAAACTGAATACTCCTTGGTAGGGACTTCTCTCTCCTAATCATGGGTAGTAAGGCTGAATCATTTGTACTTCTGAGCTAAATTAAATATTGGCTGCTCAGATAACACCCAATATTAAAGGGATCCTCATATTCATGTGTGGTACAGGTACTGTATTTTATTATTTTTACTCTCCAGAGCGGCTTCAATGTATTTTAACCTTGTCAATATATTTCAGAGAGTCCATTGAATAATCACATGGTCATGCAGAGAGTCAGACATGTCCTGCTGTAACTAAGAATGCATGTATCACCTTACTTCATCAATTTAATAGGATTGTTTTGGAAAAGAGGTGATCAAAGCACTGATCTCCTATAGAAGTAACCCTTATAGCAACGAAGATGAGTATGCTTGATCCTTCCTCCACACTCTCCCCTAACCAGTAGAAACTCCAAACACAAGCCCTCTCTTACTCCCTCCCTCAGTCCTTCCTTCCTCCCTCCCACCTCACTAGATCTTCCTTGGTTGTACTCCTAGCAAGGTGGATACAATTATATTGGAAGATGGCACTAATATAGCTCCTATGGTGGTTGGAAAGATTTGTGGTCTCTGGTCACTTCACATCACTGCTAATTCTCCCTCCATACATGGATCCACTCTGAACTCCTGTAGTGAGGCGGAGTGGCTTCCCTCCGAGCCAGAGGGTGAGGGGCTTCTCTCTGTGCCTGGGTGGGTGAAGTCAGGCTGAGCTCCGTCCTCCCACTGGAAGCTGAGAGGTAGAACAGGAAGTATAAGAAGCGGGGACCACAGCTCAGTGGAAGAGGAGCCAGGGAAGGAGACAGATGCCTCTTGTTTGCTGCAGGCCTCCAGCCTTGTAGCCAAACTGGGCTGCAGCCTGCTCCCAGAGAAGACCAAGCCCAAAGAGGAGCATCTGGGATTGCTGGTGGCCTAATACTGCGAGGAGATGGAGGACCTGTGGAGCTCGGAGACCGTCCCCAGATTGTGCTAGGAAGTGGACCAGGGAAACCAGACTTTAGTCCATTTTGCTGTCAGTGCTGGAACTGGCATGTTTCGGTAGGATCTCCACTGACCCAGTGGCAGAGTCCTCCACCAATGTCAGGTCCTGGGCTGGGACCCAGTGGAGTAGGGTGGGCCCTGGTCCCCTTACCCCCTGCTGCCAATCCCACTTCTGGGGTGGCAGCCTCCCCACCTTAGGCCAAACAGTTTGTTTGCTGCTCTTCCCTGCCTGAGGGCCAGAGCTCACTGGACTGTTTGCTGCCCTGCCCTACTTGAGGGCCAGAGCCCCCTAACCGTTTGCGGCTCTGCGCTGCTTGAGGGACAGGGCTTCAAAGATCATACCCTTGAGTCTCTAATTCCCCCTGCAACTGGGCTGACCCACAGTGACACAGTGAGGTGAAGTGGCCTCTCTCTACCCAGAGAGGGAAAGATGACCGCTAAACCCACTACAACTCCACATTCCTCACCCAGCCTAACTTTCTGATGCACTTCACTTCTTTCTTCCAGTTCTTGGCCTAAGAGTAAGGTCTTGAACAGGCAACCAGGGGGAGCCTCAGAGAGAGAGCAGACCATGTTAAGGTGATGTTCCTGACAGTGGCCCATTTACACTTACTGCTAGTAAGACTCTTAACCTGATCTCTCTTCCCATCATCCACAAACCATCCCTCTTACAAAACCCCTTATCAGACTCCCACTTACTTCCTCTAGAAAATTAACCATTCCATAGGTGACATCTACCTTTGGTTTTGCTAGTTCCTGAAGATGTAAGGTACAGAGTCACAGCTCCTTTTTCTGGTGGCCACATTCCAGTAACCTCTTTCTAGCCCTATCTTGAAGACAGTATTTGTTTAAATGTGTGGCCTAGCTATTGGGCATAAAACAAATAAAACTGATTTTTTGGTGAGTTGTAATCATCCTCATCAGCTGCCCATTTGGAAACATTCTAACTTTAAATGACAGGTTTCAGAGTAGCAGCTGTGTTAGTCTGTATCCGCAAAAAGAACAGGAGTACTTGTGGCACCTTAGAGACTAACAAATTTATTTGAGCATAAGCTTTCTTGGGCTACAGCCCACTTCATTGGATGCATAGAATGGAACATATAGTAAGAAGATATATATATATATATATATATATATATACACACACACATACAGAGAATGTGAAAAAGTGGAGTAAGAGGCTAATTAATTAAGACGAGCTATTATCAGCAGGAGAAAAAAAGTTTTGTAGTGATAATCAAGATGGCCCGTTTAGACAGTTGACCAGAAGGTGTGAGGATACTTAACATGGGGAAATAGATTCAATATCTGTAATGAAACAGCCACTCCCAGTCTCTATTCAAACCCAAGTTAATGGTATCTAGTTTGCATATTAGTTCAAGCTCAGCAGTTTCTCACTGGAGTCTGTTTTTGAAGCTTTTCTGTTGCAAAATTGCTACCTTTAAGTCTGTTACTGAGTGGCCAGAGAGGTTGAAGTGGTCTCCTATCTGTTTTTGAATGTTATGATTCCTGATGTCAGATTTGTGTCCATTTATTCTTTTGCATAGAGACTGTCCGGTTTGGCCAATGTCAATGGCAGAGGGGCATTGCTGGCACATGATGGCATATATCACATTGGTAGATGTGCAGGTGAACAAGCCCCTGATGGTGTGGCTGATGTTATTAGGTCCTATGATGGTGTCCCTTGAATAGATATGTGGACAGAGTTGGCATCGGACTTTGTTGCAAGGATAGGTTCCTGGGTTAGTGTTTTTATTGTGTGGTTTCTGGAGAGTATTTGCTTCAGACTGGGGGGCTGTCTGTAAGAAAGGACTGTTCTGTCTCCCAAGATCTGTGAGGGTGAGGGATCATTTTTCAGGATAGGTTGTAGATCTTTGATGATGTGCTGGAGAGGTTTTAGTTGGGGGCTGAAGGTGACAGCTAGTGGCATTCTGTTATTTTCTTTGTTGGGCCTGTCCTGTAGTAGGTGACTTCTGGGTACTCTTCTGGCTCTGTCAATCTGTTTTTTTACTTCAGCAGGTGGATATTGTAGTTTTAAGAATCCTTGATAGAGATTTTGTAGGTGTTTGTCTCTGTCTGAGGGATTGGAGCAAATGCAGTTGTATCTTAGAGCTTGGCTGTAGACAATGGATCGTGTGGTGTGTCCTGGATGGAAGCTGGAGGCATGTAGGAAAGTATAGCAGTCAGTAGGTTTCCAGTATAGGGTGGTGTCTATGTGACCATCGCTTATTAACACAGTAGTGTCCAGGAAATGTACCGCTTGTGTGGATTGGTCTAGGCTGAGGTTGACAGTGGGATGGAAATTGTTGAAACATGGTGGAATTCCTCAAGGGCTTCTCTTCCATGGGTCCAGATGATGAAGATGTCATCAGTGTAGTGCAAGTAGAGTAGGACAAGAGCTAAGGAAGCGTTGTTCTGAGTCAGCCATAAAAATGTTGGCATACTGTGCGGCCATGCAGGTACCCATAGCTGTACTACTGACTTGAAGGTATATAGATTTCAATTTGGGGAATGTTTTTTATTATCATGCAGGACTGTCTATTAACTGTCACTGCTAACTACTAGAAAAGTATCCATTCTTTCCTTGCTAATTCTAATAGCCTTGACTATATAAACCACAGGGAAGAATGTGCCATATGATTACTATTTAATGACTGAGTGCTTACACGGTTACTTGTGCCCCATAAAATTAAGCACATCTATAAACTACAGATTACATTGTAGTCATAAAAATGATCACCAAGAAATGTTTAGGTCACAAACAAGGATTTAATTTGAATGTATGTAATCAATCTAAAATTACAGAATGATTGCATGGGTGGTGATTTGTTTGTGACAGTTCATCTTAACTAGATCCTGAAATTATATAATACCCATACAGATAACTGAAAACATATGAGATAATTGGACTTTTGGAGATTTATATATTATCAGTGTCACCTTTTGCACTTTTAAGACCTGAATTATATCAATTACGTGCTGTAATGGCTGTTTGTCAAATTTTCCAACAGGCACAATTACACCTTCTCTCTTCATCCCTACTTATACATGGGAGGAGCTCTTGGTAAAAATCTGCAAGGCTATTACAATAGCCTTATTTAAATCTCTCCTTAAAACCACTAATGGTGTGATGCCTGCAAAACACTTGACAATGGGTAGGCAATTGAGGTGCTGTGACTTCTGCTTAATACACAAATCATAACCATATCACTGTTACTTTGTGTTCCATCATCTGTTGGTTATCTCTGGTCTTATACATAGATTGTAAAGTCTTTGGGGGCAGAGACCAAGATGGTGTGAGGGACGATGAGAAATACAGTGTCACCATTCTTGAGCAGGGAAGAAGGTGGGATGTAGGACGGCAGAAAACCATAAACAGAAATAGTAGTGAGTAATTTTGCCTCATTGTACATTTCTCTTCTCCCACTCTATCACAGAGACAGGGCAGTCATCTTATTGTGTTGCTTGAAAGACAATGATACTGAAAGAAACATTCAGAGAAGCAGTGAGATCAAGATGGTAGTGCCTTAGGAATGTGAGGCGATATCATGTTGTCTTGAATATCTGTGGTAAGATTCCTTCAGCTCTCGTTCCCCAAGAAGTAGAGACCCCTCCGGAGTGATGCCCAAATAAATATGATTGACTAGCTTGCTACTAAATTAAAGTCTTTGGCCTATCTGGCAATTGTCATTTTTGTGGCAGCTTTTCCTTTGTATCCTTATTTGCTAAATTAGATGTTAATGCTGAGATTTCCAAAGGGATGAGAGGCACCCAACTCCCATTGAAAATCAATGCCTAATTGCCTTTGAAAATCCCAGCCTCAGCTTTGTAAAGTGGGGACCATCTCTTTTCATACATTCTGTCAGTCACCTTGCACGCTTTTAGATGCTGTAAAATTACAGGTACTATCTCCTGAAGTACACCATGATGGTTTGGCTTTTCTAAACTCTTGTGAATGAGGTGTAAAATGTCACATTAACCCTGGACAAATGTAGTTTTTAAATCCTGGGAGGAAACTGGGCTTGGAGAGATGATGGGGGGAGAACAACAGTTTTATGAAATTCTGTGTTCCAGTAAGGGATGAAGTCAGGTGGACAATGAAAGACCATGATCATCATGCTGCAAGTAGTGGGGAGTAATAATGAGAGAAGTCATCTTATTTATTTGCCTAGCAGAAGTGGTAGCAACTAAAAGGGCTGCTTTAAAAAGTGGTTCCTGCAGGGGCTCCTGACTTAGGGTTTTTTCCATGAAGTTATAACTTATTTTTGTGGAAATGTAGGATTTCTATTCAGCAGGTTCATTGGTTGTTTATTTTGCTGACTTACAAAGGAACAAAAATTAGAAAGTATATTATAGCCAGGTTACACATTTCCACACAAATCAGACAGTGTGAGGACATGGCAGGAAAACCTGTTTTTATCTTATCATAGACAGAAGTGATCTTGTGTGAGGTTTGATAAGGAATTTATTTACCAATGTCTGCAGTTCTATAAATTTCCTAGAAACAAACGTTAATGGGGTTGAGGGAGATGGTTCCAAATGGAAAAAGGCAAGCCAAACAGTCCATTTTCTTGTACTCACCCTCCAGCCACATCCCATGCAAGGCCTATGCGATGATAAAAGATTAATAATACAACTTATTTGTAATAATCTATTATTAATATTGTAAGCACTTCAACATATGATATAAGGGTCTACCCAAAGCCCATTGAAATCAGTGGGGAGGCTTTCCATTGACTTCAGTAGATATTGGATACTTAATGATCTAGCAACCATCTCTCCCCATTTCCCTCCACCCCAAACAGTTTTGACTGGCCAAATTATATTTGCTTTTCACCCTGAGGTACAAACTAGATTGGGCTGGTAGGTACTTCTTGCATTAGGGACAGTATCTACCAGTATGGAACCGTTTTCCCTGAATGTGTTTGCCTAAATCCTTTGGTGGCTCTCTTCACATCGCTGAGCAAGAGCTTGCCTGTCAAGCCAGTTTATTATTCACCATCAATCTCTTTTATCCCCAGCAGCTCTTCTTTTTGGGATTATTTCTTTGTCCATAATGTTAGGTTTCCTAAATGGTGCTGGCTGCCTGGTTCATGGAAACTAGTTGTGTTAACCCACAGTTTCACATTTCAGAGCATGTGGGTGCTACAGAAATAATAAAATAAAAGCACATCTTTAGACATTTGTAATTTTTCTCAAATATGTTTCTGTTGAAAGTGGCTCCTAGTCCCACCTCTCCCTCTGAATTGCTGGGTGACCTCGGGCAAATCAATTCTTCTCTCTGTGCTTCATTACCCCTTCTTTCCAGATGGGGAAAATGCCACTTGCTCTCCTTTGTAAAGCACTCAGATCTATGGATGAAAAGCATAAATTATTTATTGGTAGGGTGACCAGACAGCATGTATGAAAAAATTGGGACAGAGTGTGTGTGTGTGTGGGGGGGGAGATAATAGGTGCCCATATAAGAAAAAGCCCTGAATATCGGGACAGTCCCTATACAATCGGGACATTTGGTCACCCTATTTATTGGAAAACATGGGAGCACCCTGGTGGCCAAAGTGACATCTCTGCATTCTCATAGGTAAGAAGTTACCACGTAACCTAGGTTACATCTACACTACAAGCTAGGAGTGCGATTCCCCTGCTCATGTACACATTTTTGCTGTAGCCCTCATTGAGCTAGTGAGGCTATAAATAGCAGTGTAGCTGCAGCAGCACTGGTAGTGTCAGCAGAGAGGCATGGCTGAGCCATGCTGAATACAAACCCACTTGAAACCTGGGGGTACGAACTCGGCACAGCTCAGCCATGCCTCTGCTGCTGTGACCTATGCTACCAGAGCTAGCTCGATGAGAGCTAGTGCAAGTAGCTGTGCGCGAGTAGGAGAATCACATGCCTAGCTCATAGTGTAGATGTAACCCTAGTGGTAACTGTCAATCATTTTTCCCAGGTGTTGATCATAGCTGGATGAATCTCCAACAGCTGTTTGCTTTGACTATTCACATCCCCCTTTTTATACACTATTCACAAAAATTCTTGTGAACAAGTTTGTCACCCAGTTGTTTGGGAGGATGGCTGTTCTTTGTTCCAATGCTAATATTAGTGCATAATAAATATGCATGGTTCATTATTCTCCTGGTTAAGAAGCTCCAGTTGTTCAATCAGGCAGAAAAAACCCACACAATATCATGGCCCGATTCTTCTCTCTCATAAGAGAAAGTAAAGCCAGAGTTGCTCAGCTGAAGTCAGTGGAATTACATGAGCATAAACCAGCGCGATAGGAGAATCAGGGCCCATGAGACTTAGGGGACCAGCTGCTTGCTGTTCATCATTTGTGATGTATAGGTGAAGTGAACAGTTACAAATAACCCATAGACTGAAATTTGTTCCCATAAATGATTTGTCCATCAAAAATTCTGATTAGAGAATAAGACTGTGATCCTACAATAGGATCCACTAGCATGGAATCCCTTGCTTGTGCAAAGTCCCATTGCAAGTTGCTGGCTCCACACATGCGTTTGCCCCAGGGGATTGTCAGGGTCTACATTTGAACAAATTGAGATCCGTTGGCAAACAGAACCATGGGCCTATTTTTGAGAGGTGCTAAGCATTTGAAGTTGTGGGTGCTCCACCCTTCTGAGTGTCAGGCCCTATTTGACAGTTGTTTGTCATCCTTAGTGATTCTATTGCCCTTTCTCCTTCCATGAGATTGGAGACGAATTTTTGCCACTGCTTTCAAAATAAATAACTGAGCCGAAAAGTTTTATGACAAGTAAGAAAAAGGACAATTCAGCTGTAAAAAGAGATTTATAAAAATATTTTATTAAAGGGTTAGCTGTTAAAATGGTGAGGTGAAACAAGGTACATTTAGGGCTAAATTGGTCTTTGCTTAGGGTTTTTAAACCTATACACAGAAGTTTTGATTGAGGGAGGGAGGAGACAGCTTATGCAAATTGTGCCTGAAACAATACACTCCTTTCTGATGGGGCTGTTTTCATAGCTAGCACATTTATTTTGCTGAAATTTTTTTTTTAAAAAAAGCTTGGCTTCAATGCACAGGAAATTTTCTGGATCAGGTAATACTGCTGCTTCTTTAGAGAAGTGCTGCCTTTAAACTCTGACAGTTTGTGATCTTTTCTTTTGTGAAAAAGGGCATCATGATCGTAAGAGAACTGAACACTTCTGCAATTTGTGTGTGTGCGGGGGGGGGTGGAGGGGGTGTTCATCCGAACAACAATTCTGATTAGACTGTAAATGCATTGGGTTTTATGAATGGGTCAAAAATCTCTCCTTGTGAATGGATTAAAAAGGGGTTCTCTTTATTTACAGAAATGAGTATTTCTACTTCTATTTATATGGCATTTAACACAAGGGAAAGCACATGCACAAGATCTATGGCTTAAGCAGGTATTTGTGCAACAATCCAATGTTTTTCTCCCCATTTTCTAGTAGCATATTTTTACTTTTACATCTTTGGCAGAATGATTCAACCTGCTGCAAAACACAATAAACCAGATACTCAGCTGATATAAATGGGCATGGCTCCAGTGAAGTCAAGGCCATGAGAGGATATGCCACTTTATGGCAGCTGAGAATCTAGAGCAATATCTGATTTCTAATACTGTTAATAATTCTCCCTCTCTGGATATGATGATCTCATTACCAAGACACAAAACATACTCTGGCTTCATTAGAAAGTTCTAGAGCCACTTCCATGAACAGTTTTTTAAAATTGTATCTACATTACTGTAAATTATTGCCTTCTGAAAAAAATTGTAAGGTTGTCTTACCTGTTGTTTACTGCTGTCGTTATTTTTTTATTTTATTATGTTACAAAAATGTGCTGTCAAGATTTTGTCATCATTTATGTATTCAGTTCTAACCATGCCAAAATACATGCATAGCAAGGCGATGACTCACCGGCGTGGCACCTCCTGCTGGTTGTCTTGGGAATTAGCTCTCCAGCCTCTGGAGCGCCCTCTGCAGGCCGGTGTCCAGCTTGCTTAAGGCCCACCGTGTCCCTCCTGGACCCTGATGCCCCTCTACATCAGGGTTCTGCCACCTGTACTACTCCCTACAGTCTCTGGGTCTCCCCGCCTGCAGGAATCCCCACCCTCTATCTCCACCTTGACTCAACAGCTACCACCAGTCCTCATCTAGCCCCTGCACACTGGAGCAGACTGCAGTCTGTACCACTCATCATCGTCAAGGAGGGTTTGGATCTGCTGCCTTTGTCTAACCTTGGGCTGCCCCTCTGCAACCCCAGTACCTGCTTTAGGCCTTCAACAAGGCCTGCAGGCTGGGGGTTTTCCAGCCTGGAGCGCCCCAGCTCCGCTGGTCTTGCCCCAGCTCTGCTTCATTCTAGGCACCCTGGTGAGCTCCTAGGCAACCAGACCAGTCTCTCTCTACAGCTAGAGAGAGACTGCCTGAGTACCTGGCTCACAGTCTTTTATAAGGCCAGCTGTGGCCTGATTGGGGCATGGCCCCAGCTGTGGCTGCCTTCCCAATCAGCCTAGGCTTTTCCCTCCGTCCCAGCCCTCTCCAAAGGCTGGCTTTAACCCTTTTGAGCCAGAGCGGGGTGACCGCCCCGCTACAACATGTCTGTGCAAATCCTTTTGTTCAGTCCTTTTCCAGGTGATCTGGGACATTTCTTCATACCCAGCTGCTTTGCCGGTTGAGCATTTATGGCACCTCATTTATGGTACCTATGACATAGTTTTTATATGTCTATGTACAAAGTTAAAAATGTTATTTAGGTTGCAAAGCGAAGCACTCAAAAATTAGGAAATGTCAGATTTACGGCTGCCTCTGCAACCTTAATTCAGCCTCCTTATGTATCTAGCCTGTGCACTGAATGAGGCAGTTGTGATAACATAATTAAAGATCATAATAAGGGGGCTGAATCCAGGTTGCATGGATAATGATACATTTGGCATTTCCTAATCCATTTTCCATTTCTGCAAACATACACGTGACTAGTCTCATTGGTTTCAGTGAGACGACTCATACATGTTAAGCACATCTGTACAGGTTTGCAGGATCAGGGCCTTAGTTTGTCAGCAACCATACAATCTTGTGTTGTGATCTTGTCATGTCTCACACTCTAATAAAGGTTTAATAAGGTAAGTATTTGAATGAAAACCTGCCTCAGAGAAAAACGCTATCCACTGCAAAAATTGTTTTGTCAAGTGGCCCTCTTCCAGTAAGGTGTGTAGACTGTCTGGCCTAGCAGTCACAGCTAGCCTGAGGTCTGCCTACTAGGGACAGGAGTTGCCAGGCAGGAATTGAAGGAATTGCAAGGCTGGGTCCCATAAACAAGAGCCAGAGTCAGAGACCAGTGGTAGTACCAGGTTAGAATTAAGAGGCAGGAGTCAGAGTCCATGTCAGGCCGGAGTCAGAGATCAGGAGATGAGGCAAAGTCTGGCATTGCAGCAGGCCAAAGTCTGTGTGATTGCCCAGACAACTTCCTTCCTGGGGCAACCCCTGGGTTTAAGTAGTGGCATTTGGCCAACCACAGGGCTGTGGGGTACTTTCACTCTAGGTCTCTTGGGCTGTATTTCCTGTGGCACCTGTGCTCCACACTGCTTCCTGGCTGTGCCTCCTCTTGGCCTCCTGGTGGCACTGTGGGAATATCAGTTGCCCTATGTTCCTGGGCCCTTACACATCGCCAGCATGGTACGAGTGGGCACTGTGCTGCTGGAAAAGCTGCCTTTTATTTCTTTTTAACTTTATTGCAGGAATGAGGGGCATCCAGACAGATCCCAATATGGTTCTGTATAGACTTCCTACATTCCCCTGCAATTTCAGTTGGCTATGGTATTCTGGATGTTCTGGTGTGCAGTCCTTTGCCATGAAAATTGGTGCAGTGTGCCACCCTACTGCTGCATGAAGTGCGACTTTTTTTGCAACGCACTTTAAGATTCTTCAAGATACACACTATTATATACTAATTTATTGTGTTTCATGGCCAATGCAATCTATATTTAAAACACGATCACCTAGCACTTTGTGCACAACATCATAATTAAGGTAATGTTTGAGCTATAGACTGGAGAGAGAGGTTCAATAACAAAGGGTCAGTTACTTACGGACCAGGTTCTGCCACCTTGACTCAAACTCAGTTGTACCTTATTACATTAGTATTCCCAATCAATGAGACTACATGCGTTTTTAAGTATTATTCAGTGTGCATGTAAAGGGTGGCAAAATCTGGACCCAAGTTAAGTAGAGGAAACTTGCAAGAAATCCACTGAAATGCATTATATCTTGCAATACATTTTTTCAAACAAATGTGAGGTGAACATCTCATCTCTGGGTAAATTCATGTGTTATAAAAAACAGCTGAAGTTCATGATGTAACCATGTTAACACTTTTTTATAGCTCTGTGAGAACAGAACAAAATTGTGTTTAATGGTAATCATTTAAAGAAAACTCCATATGTTCCAGATGTTGAGTATGTAATCTTTTTCACTGGCAAAAAGAGGTGTTTCTGCCATGTCCATGTTCACTTTCAGTGACTGGAACCTGTGCATGAGTAAAGTTGTTATGTTTCTTTATAGACTATACTAATAAGCCAGAGTTTGAATTGTGTGTGTGAAAATAATAGTGAAAGAAAGAGAGAGATCTAGAAAAGCATTTTCTTCTTTTGGTTTGGGACCTTTAGTCCCCAGCAGACTATAGTCCAGGCCCACAAAACCACTACAATTAGAATGACTGGCAGACTCGGCTCTCATTGTCAAACTAGCCCTTTAAGGTAAATTTATAAGAACTATGAAAATTTAGCTAACACCAAAAAGTAGAGAAAAGAAAGCGAGCCACACGCAGATTCAAACATACCATTAAATAACTGATTTTGAGTAAACCATGAAATTAGATGACCTATATTAACAGAAAACATGGCATTTACTTATTTGTTGTTTAAATTTCAAAAACTCTTCCAAGGAAAATTTGACATTCAATATCTAATCAACAAGATAGATGTGTCTTATTAGACGTACAGTAGACAGATATGTCTAAACTTGTTCAAAATGTTAAATAAACATTCTATTTAAGGTTATAACTTAAAAAAATAAATAAACTAGGGCTCTGGGAGGTGGTGGAACATTTTCTGTATATCCATTCCACAGTAGTAGCTGTCAAATGTCTCCAGTTGTGGGAATAGGTTAGAATAAATTTCTATTTCTAGGCCTACCTTTTTGCCTCTCTCTATCCTACATGAATTAGGAGGAATTAGTATGGCCCAAATGCTCTTCTGCACCTAGATCTGCTCAAGGGAAATAGGGAAGGGTGCAGTCAGGGAACTAATTATGGCTCCTTGATTCTCAAGCTGCACTGGCTCTGACCACAGCCTTGGCATGACTGTTTTAAATCCACTTTCCCCAGTTACCCCATCCCATCCCCTGATCTCTCTCATGCACACTCTTATCCCTTCCCTTACTCTTCTCCTTAACCTCTGCTCTCATAGACTTTAAGGTCAGAAGGGACCATTGTGATCATCAAGTCTGATCTCCTGCACATTCCAGGCCACAAAACCTCACCCACCCACTCCTGTAACCTCTGGCTGAGTTACTGAAATCCTCAAATCATGGTTTAAAGACTATAAGTTACAGAGAATTCACCATTTACACTAGTTTAAACCTGCAAGTGACCTGTTCCCCATGCCACAGAGGAAGGTAAAAATGACCAGGATCTCTGCCAATCTGACCTGGGGAGAAAATTCCTTCCCTACCCCAAATATGGCGATCACTTAGACCCTGAGCATCTGGGCAAGACCCGCCAGGCAGATACCTGGGAAAGAATTCTCTGTAGTAACACAGAGTCCTCCCCATCTAGTGTCCCGTCTCTGGCCCTTGAAAATTTTTGCTACTGGCAGTCACCGATGGGCCACATGCCATTGAAGGCAGTCTCATCATACCATCCCCTCCATAAACTTATCAAGCTCAGTCTTGAAGCCAGTTAGGTTTTTTGCCCCCACTGTTCCCCTTGGAAGACTGTTCCAGAACTTCACTCCTCTGATGGTTAGAAACCTTCACCTCATTTCAAGCCTAAACTTGTTGATGGCCAGTTTATATCCATTTGTTCTTGTGTTTACATTGGTGCTTAATTTAAATAACTCCTCTCCCTCCCTGGTATTTATCCCTGTGATGTATTTATAGACAGCAATCATATCTCCCCTCAGCCTTCTTGTGGTTAGGCTAAACAAGCCAAGCCCTTTGAATCTCCTCTCATAAGGTAGGTTTTCTGGATCATCCTTGTACCCCTTCTCTGCACCTGTTCCAGTTTGAATTAATCTTTCTTAAACATGGGAGACCAGAAGTGCACACAGTATTCTGGATGAGTTCTCACCCGTCCTTTGTATAATAGTACTAACACTTTCCTGTCTCTACTGGAAATACCTCGCCTGAGGCATCCTAGGACTGCACTAGCCTTTTTTTCACAGCTGCTTCACATTGGTGGCTCAGCATCATCTTGTGATCAACCAATACACCCAGGTCTTTCTCTTCCTCTGTCACTGCCAACTGATAAGTCCCCGGCTTATAGAAAAAAATCTTGTTGTTAGTCCTAAATGCATGACCTTGCAGTTTGCACAATTACATTTCATCCCATTTCTATTACTCCAGTTTGCAAAATCATCTAGATAGTCTTGTATGATATTCCAATCCTCCACAGTATTGGCAATCCCTCCCAACTTTGTGTCAGCTGCAAATTTTATTAGCGCACACTCACTTCTTGTGCCGATGTTAAGTAAGATTGGTCCCAAGACCAATCCCTGAGGAACTCCACTAGTAACCTCCCCACAGTCTGACAGTTCACCTTTCAGTGTGACTCGCTGTAGTCTCCCCTTTAACCAGTTCCTTATCCACCTTTCAATTTTCATATTGATCCCCATCTTTACCAATTTGGCTAATAATTCCCCATGTGGAACCATATCAAATGCCTTACTGAAATCCAGGTAGATTGGATCAACTGCATTTCCTTTGTCTAAAAAAAATCAGTTATCTTCTCAATGAAGGAGATCAAGTTGGTCTAGCATGATCTACCTTTTGTAAAACCATGTTGCATTTTATCCCAATTACCGTTCACCTCTGTGTCCTTAACTACTTTCTCTTTCAAAATTTGTTACAAGACCTTGCATACAATTGAGGTAAAACTAACAGGCCTGTAGTTTCCTGGATCAATTTTCCCCCCTTTCTTTAAAATAGGAACTATAATAGTAATTCTCCAGTCATAGGGTATGACCCCTGAGTTTACAGATTCATTGAAAATCCTTGTTATTGGACTTGCAATTTCATGTGCCAGTTCCTTTAATATTCTTGGATGGAGATTATCTAGCTGTCCCCCTCCCCCGCGATTTAGTCCTATTAAGATGTTTTTTCCACCTCGGATGTGGTAATTTTTACCTCCATATCTTCGTTGCCATTAGCCACCCTGTCACGACCTCTAAGCTTTTCATTAGCCTCATTAAAAACTGAGGCAAAGTATTTGTTTAGGCGTTGGGCCATGCCTAGATAATCTTTAATCTCCACCCCATCCTCAGTGCTTAGCGGTCCCCCTTTTTTCTTTCCTTGTTTTCTTTTTGTTTATATAGCTATAGAACCTTTTACTACTGGTTTCAATTCCCTTTGCAAGGTCCAGCTCTGCCTGGCTTTTGTCCCTACACTTTCTGACCTCCAAGAGGTAATTTTCCTTACTGATCTTTCCCATCTTCCATTCCATGTAGGCTGTCTGCTTTCTCTTAACCTGTTTGAGATACTTGCTCATCCAACTTTGTCTGCAATCCTTCCTACACATTTTTTCCCTTGCTTGGGATGCAGGCTTCAGATAGCTTCTGCAACTTTGACTTAAAGTAATTCCAAGCCTCCTCCACATTCACATCCTTGAGTTCTTCAGTCCAGTCCACTTCCCTAACTAATTCCCTTTATTTTTTAAAGTTAGCTCTTTTGAAATCAAGGACCCTTGTTGCAGATTTGTTTATCCTTCCATTTAGTTTAAACTGAATTAGCTCATGATCACTTGAACCAAGGTTGTCCTCTACAGCCAGTTTTTCTACGAGGTCCTCACTACTCTCCAATGCCAAATCTAAAATGGCATCACCTCTTGTTGGTTCAGCAACTATTTGGTGAAGAAATCTGTCAGCTATCACATCCAGGAAAATCTGAGGCATAAACGTCCATAAAGCTACCTCATTAAGAAAGTAAAATCCATTGACTCTGAATATTGGTGACACCAGAGCAAAATTTTTGGAAGCCTTCTTGATCCATCTCTGAAGATTCAGCAGCTAACATCAAAGTGATCTGCAAGCACCTTCTATCCATCTATTCGCTAGTTGGCTCCAACTGAGATGACCTGCCAACATTCCTTCCATGATAAATTTCTTGAGGTTATTTCCATCTCTACACCTGATGCAACCAAAGTACATAAATTTGCGCCTGTTGATTTCTAACAGTATGGTATGCTTCTCTCCAATATTATTTCTAACATAACCATTTGTCTTCTTTTCTGTCCAGGAGATATGCAAGAGTCTTTGCCAGCACCACATCTTGAAGACTTCAGTTTTTGTCTTGTTAGCAGCATTAATTTCCCATGATTCACATCCAAAAGTCACTAAGGAAAAAAGTTAAGCTTTTAACCAGTTGAACCTTCATACATTTCCAGCTGCCACATTTTTTCCAAACTTTTGTAAATGAGGCCATGGCTGAGCGAGACAATCCTAGTCTTTTTCTGATTTCTTTTGAACTGCCTTCTTGGTTATATAATATATATAATCCGAGATAATTTAATTCATATACTACTTTTACAACTTGACTATTAATTGTGTTGTTTGATTGCATCTTATTTTTGTTAATCATGTCAATATGCAGGCATTTCATTTTTGCCATATTCAGGAACAATCCATATTCCTCACTAACTGTTTTTACAGACTTACATTGCCCTACAAGAGTGGTTATAGTCAAGAGAATCATATCCTCATCAATCTTAGGTCAGTTAAGAGGTGTCCACCAATTGAAGTCCCAGTTCCTTCCACTTTGTCAAAACTTTCTAGGGTGTCTCATAATAAATTCTGTGTGCATGTTGGAAAGGTCTGGGGACAGAATACAGCCGTGGGTCACACCCTGCCCAGTACAAAACCAGTTGCTGTTGCCTGCTGCTGTTTGCACCATGGTCTCTTGTTGACAATAGAGACTCATGATGAGTTAAATGAGGTACTTTGGAATCCCCATGTCTGCCAATATCCTCCAAAGATGGTCATGTTGGATGGTACTGAGTAGTCAGTGAAACATATGATCAATGTGTGACTGTGCTCCCTGAATTTTTCAATGATGTGAAGGATGTTCACCCTTTGATCACATATACTTCATCCCTCTCTGAAACCAGCTTGTTGGGGTCGTAGTTCTGCTTCCATTATTTTCTTCATCTGATTCTAGATTATGTAGAGCAGAACTTTCTTGTGTATGATATCATGGAGATAATACTATTATTACTGCATTCTGTTATGTCTCCTTTCTTTGCTAAGGGCAGAAAGATTTGTCCAGTTGTATAGTCAATTTCAAGTAATCCATATATCATTATTCACCTTCAAATCCTTATTATCCACCTTCAACTCTCTCCTCAAAACTCTCCTTTGCTGAATGTTACGCTCTCTGGAGTGGCTCACGACTGTGAGTGCCTACCTGAGGGCAGACTGTCAAAGACAGGTCAGACACTCCCAGATGGTGGTGTGTTCTAGAATTAGATTTCACCAAGCCAATAACAAATGTGAACTCCTGGATTGCTATAACTGTCTTACCATGGAGTCACAGACACTCCCCTTGGGCACTCCAGTCTATCTTGCGATCCAGACAAACTGGACTTTGTGATAAATGGTCACTTACACCAAAAATCACACCACATTCAGATTCCTTCCAGTCCCAAGAGACCAGTCACTTACCCTTTGGTCAGCTGGTTCCCTAGATCTTACATCAAAGACAATGCCTGTAGCTAATCCTGAAATAAACTATCTAAAGGATTATTAACTAGGAAAAAGAAATAAGAGAGTTATTTACAGGTTAAAGCAAGCAAACATATACACACAAATGAGTTATTATCTAAATCCTAAGAGTGACAGAATTGTAGTGCTCTGTCTAATCAAAGGTTTCAGAGTAGCAGCCGTGTTAGTCTGTATTCGCAAAAGGAAAAGGAGTACTTGTGGCAGTGAGCTGTAGCTCACGAAAGCTTATGCTCAAATAAATTTGTTAGTCTCTAAAGTGCCACAAGTACTCCTTTTCTTTTTGTCTAATCAAAGTGTCTTTTAGGACAGACCCAGGAGGATCTGGCTTCAGTCTCGAGAATCTGGCCCTTCAGAGTTCAAACAGCCAAAAAGATGCAGTTTCTTCCTGTCAGGGATTTTTATTCCCTTCCCCCAGAGTTCAAAATGATGGGTTTAGTTCACGTGCAGGTCTCCTCTTCATGTTTGTGTGTGTGTGTGGAGGGGAAATCAACAAAGTGTTTTGTCCTATGATATTCCACAATGGTTTGTCTGGTGTCTATGGGCCTTCTTTTGTTGTTCAAGAGAGAACACTTTCTGTGGAAAACTAGTATTTCACACTTGGTAATGACAGATTTCAGAGTAGCAGCCGTGTTAGTCTGTATGGGGGTGGGGCGTTACAGTTTCAGAGCAAACACTTTTATAGTTACAGAGCAAACACACAAATATTACCTTATAACAATGGTTTTCAATCTTTTCTCATTTGCGGACCCCTAAAAATTTTTGATTGGAAGTGTGGAACCCTTTAGAAATCTTAGACATAGTTTGCGGAACCCCCAGGGGTCTGTGGACCATGGGTTGAATACCACTGTTCTGTGGTTACAACAACCATTCTCGGACCCCTTTGACGTAGTCTGTGGAGCCTCAAAGGTCCGCAGCCGACAGGTTGAAAACCACTGACTTAGACCATGGGCTATAGATATTATAAGTGAGATTAATGCATGGAGCAACATACAAGCATTTCATAGAGTCTAAACACTAAATACATACTTATAAGAGTAATACCTTTTTGAACAAAACTAACACAGGTGACCTGGTCTGGTCCCCAGCTGTTCTTAGTTAATTCCTGCAGCCTGGGCAAGAACTGGCACCTGGCCTGCCAGAGTCTCACTAGCATGCCTAGAAAAAACTTGACAGTAGTTAAGCTGTTGATATGCGGGGACCCCAGTGTTTTGTGCTGATCAGTATTGTCTCATTGTTCACTTAGAGTTAGCACTTAAACTACTTGTTGTGTTTCCCAATGATTTATGTGAAGGTTTATGACATTTTGCAAAGACATATGATTGACCCTGGTGTGAATTGGGGAACTGAATGTGTGTGAAATGTGTAGTTCTAAAATACAATTTCCCCACTATACTTGTAATCCTCATTATTCAGGAAATACTACCAGAGAGCTCCTATAGCTAGCAAACGTACATTGTTAACAAAGCCTGAGTCGTGTGATGGATGCAGTGTCAGGTTTACATCACACAGGTAGTGAATTCAAATCTAGCTGTACATATTCTTTTATTAATAGCTGGCTGCCTATAAAAACTTCTTTTGGGGGAACACTGGCCTTCCCAGAAGATGCCTGAAAATGAGTGATAGAGATGCTCTTAGGACAGTGGGAATGGCTAAATGGAAAAGGGAAGGAGGCTCCTCAGGCTTGTTCTGGGAGGGGGTGGAAAGGTATCTGATGGAGGGACATAGTGAGTACAGGGGCCTATTAGTGGGAAAAAGGAAAAAGAAACATGCAGATTTCATTAGAAAGTTGGTGACTTGCTCTGTTTGTACCAGTTTCATCCAAAGGATTTGGGATTCAATCATCCCTGGGGAGAAGAGATGGGTTGGAGGACGAAGTGTTGCCTATAACTTAGACAAGTCAAACTGGACAGTTTTTGTTGGCCCAAACAGGATAAACCAAAAGTAGCAGATATGGCAATCCTATATGGTAGCAAAGATAGGCTCATGTGGATCCCAGCTTTCCTGAACGTTGGGCCCTATCCTGATAATAAGTCAAAGCCTTGAAGCCAAGCATCCCCATGCATTGTAACTGAAATTGAGGTTCAAAATCAATATTTACATTTCCTGGTTTGGGCCTGTCCTACAGGAGTTACCGATAAAGCATTAGATAATACTGCAACTTGTAGCCTCGATATACAGGCTTGTATTAATGGCAAAGTCTGCATCATTCATTAATTAAATCTTCCTGAAACTTTTTTCTGTTGCTCTCATTTCCTTGTATCACTGCAACCAAAAGAAGTTGTAGTGGCTGGATGTTTTTAAAATAAACAGAAAAACCCTTGCTGTTATTGGACTAGATGTTCTTGATAATATGTTGCCAACAGAAAAGTTCTCATCCTTGAAGAAAGTTTTTCAAGTGGTCATGACACTCTCAGTCATATAAGCCTCTCTTTGGAACAGACATTCAGTGCCCTCAGATCACTCTCCAGACTTGGCTCAGAAACAGCCTGACACAAAAGGGGCTAATTAACACACTGATTTTCATGTGGAGGAATCTGGTTTCTAAACAGATTTTTACCAGCAATACAGCTGACAAACTGATTCTGCTAGGGCTGCTTCCTTCCTTCCATTTGAATGAAAATGGAAACAGAGAGGGGGAAAAATTTCATTCCCGTGATGATGCTGACATGATGAATTCCTTTGAGCTGAACTCCTGTCATGTCAAGGTTCTACTTGAATGAAGCAAGACACACAGTTTCAGGGTAAGACAACAGATGGTACTTTATTTAAAACAGACAAATGTTAACTGTGCCATGTGCACAACAGGACAGTGTGTTAGTCATCCTCTTTCTAGTACATATGCCAATTAGGTAGAAAGATGGCCCTATGGCTAAAGCGCTGGACTAGACTGGGAATAGAAGCTTTATCTTCACACTTCTTCCATAGACTTTGTGTCTCTTAATCCTGCTGTGTTTCAGTTCAGTCTGTAAAACTGGTTACAATAACACTTCTCTACTCTAGTTTATGGGCGTGTCTAGTCTGCATACACAGGTGAATATGAAAGAAGCCATTTGTTGGCCTCCGGTGGGGGTGATGACTCTGGTAGGATCCAGAGACTAGACAAAACACTGACCCCTGTGAGGGGCATGTGTCCTCATTGAGTTGGGTCACCATTGTTTCCTTTGACTAGTGCAGTCTGTATTTCAGCTGGATTGATTTGGAGCCAGTTACTGCCCTTCCAGGTCCCAGGGGAGATTAAATATACCCCTGTCCCCACTAAAGGAACAACTACCTAAGGTTGATAACTAATTGCTCCAGACTAATCCACTGAATGTGCACATCAGACTGGCAGGATATTGTATTGGCTGCTATCAAGGGGTTCTGGAGATAAGAACAGGTTAAAATATGTTTTAGTGCATTACAAAGAGTCCATTGAAACATTATGCCCTTTGGATTAACATTAAAGAAATGTCTTCTTTGTCAGTTTATCAAAGGAAAATTAACGCTCTTGGACATCAGTTATATTGAACATGAGCCTTTAATCAAACTGACAAGAAAAGATCGAGAATGTATTCGAGCTGAAGAATGTGCTTATAGCCTTAATGTTGGGCCCCTGGGATTTAACTCTGTGCCACCTACTGCTTTTAAACCAAAAGGAAGCAAAACAAAATAAACAATGGTCCCCCCCTCCCCATTTCCATTTCAGAATAAAATATTCCCGTAAACTTCAAGATCATGATCATGACATCTGACATGTACAATATGTAATACACTATTTTTTTATTCCACAAGGTATTAGACATTATTCCATATAACTGTAACTGTATATTCAGGAACCACTGAAAGGCACCAGCTGTTTAGCAGCCTGCAGCAATACCAGATAGTAGTTTAGGACTGAAGAGCCTGATTTTCCCTTACATTAATGTCTCTGTATACCACCCTGGCACTGTAGAGGGCTCTTTATGCGAACGTAGTTATAATTTACAGAGCACTATAAAGGGGCCTTCATGGAAATAAGAATCAGGCCCCAGATGCAGACCTCCGTATCCATTTGAAACTGCAGTGCAGTTGTAATACTACCTAAGTCAGAGTATAGTCAAAATGGTAAGATCAGGAAAATTCCCCTACTCTTGGAGAAAGATCCAAGGGATCTTTAATGAACACAAGAAGTAAGGACCATATTTTTATGTCTAATTCAAAAGATTGCGTTTCCAACAGCATAATGAAGTGACCCAGGGGATGTAGTAGAAGACGATGCCTCAAACCTTAGTGGGGAAGTCCCCGGCTTCATAGGGCCCTGGGTCGAACCTGGTGGAGTCGGAGGAGCCAGGTTCCCCTACCACACCCCACAGACCAGTAGGCATGGCTGCCGTTTGCTCTCGGTCCCAGCCTGGAGGCTCAGGGACAATAGACTGTTTGTTTGTTCTGCCCCACCCCAGAGGCTGATTCCCCAATTGCAACTGTCTGCTCCAGCCAGGAGGCTCAGGGGCTATAAACTATTTGTTTGCCCTGCCCTGGCCGGGGGCTATAGAATGATAACTGTTTGGTCTCACCCTGATGGCAAGAACCCCAGTTACTACTTCCTGCCTCAGACAGGAGGCTTGGGGACCATAGACTTTTTGTTTGCCCAGCCCTGCTTCGGGGCTATAGGCTGACCTTTGTTCCACCCCACCCAGAGGGCCAGAACTCCAACTGTTGTTGTTGGCCCCAGCCCGGAGTCTCAGGGGCTACTGGCTGTTTGCTTGCTCAGCCCCACCAGGTGTCCAGAGATATTGCAATTACCTGATCTAACAGGGAATCCCAACAACTGGATGACGGGGTGTACCAACCCCACACTGGGCCAATGGGGGCGGCTCAGCCAGACAACGGGGCCCCTTGTTACAATCACACCACATCCAACAGCATCTTGGGTGTTCACCAGAAGTCTAATATCCAAATAGTGACTAGACCTGACCCTCTTTACATCTCTTGCAATCTCAGCTCAAGGTGGTATGACTGTGGAACTGAAAATGCTGAAAACTTCATGCTTCTGCTGCTTCACTGAACCTCATAGTTCATAGTGTCTCAACCCCAAAATGATGTAAAGAACTAGTGAAAGGGCAGTAGTGAGTGCAAGAAGATCCTTTCCAATCTTGCTCCTCCTGTAGAAAAAAAATGGGTTTCTGGTGTTATCCCTTAAAAACAGAAGGGGGAGCAGGCCAATTAGCTGCTCCCTCAAGATCTGTGTGTGGAAAGTGGGTCTACCAGCCATCCTCTAAAGATGAGAGGGACAAGAGAAGGCCATTGATCATCCAAACCAGAAGATGGCTTAAGATAAGAAAGAGATTGGGGCCTGTCACAAGAGGTTCTTGGCTGGATCTGTTGGCACACAGTCTGAACCAGGTCAAGACTAACTCCTGAGTTTCAATGAAGCTTGACTGAACTTCTGATTAGTTTTGGGTTTATAAACAGTCTAAAGTACCATGTTAAAATGTGTTCAATCCTATTGAACTTCTTTGAACTTGAACATAGGCTTGGAAGGGACCTCTTGGGTCATCACATCCAGTCCCCAACTTGATTTGTCCATAAATCTCAATGTGAATGCTAGTCCAAACTGTGCAAAAAGGCTGTCTTCTGACACTAAGGGATAAAACTTCTGAATTTTGATTTGTAATCTGAACAGCATAACTGTATCTCTATTTGAACGGCATCAACTGTGGGTTTGGGCATTTGTTCAACACAGGTTTTCATGAAAGTTACCATATAAATACTACAAATGTTTTTGCCAATAAATCTTGCAGGCTGCTGAAAGAAAATGTTGAGCCACAGGAAAAAGAAACTTTTTCATCTGGTGTGTGAAGACCATGTCCTCCTATTTTGGGGGTGTCAAGTTTAGTGTGATATCTAACCACAGTCCTTTATAGTGGTTGATGTCTAAACTTGATCCAAGTGCATGTTTAGCCAGATGTCATTTGAGATTGCAGGAATTTGGACTTTCAGATAAACCACAAACCTGGATGAACGACTGTTGTTCCAGATGCATTAACTCTTAATCCTAAAGAAAATAAGATTGGAGAGGAAAGAATAATATAATTTTTCCCTGTATGAGCACTTATAGCTAGGGTTAGTCCTTAGCCTATTAGAAAAGATTAACCCACAAGTGTATAAAATTTTAGCCAAACCAGAGCTGAGGATCATAGTGCCTTTAGTATCCCTCAGATCCGTAAAGGGGCATTCAAAATTATCTGAATTAAAAAGATTTCTTTGGGATAAGAAATTTTAGGTTAAAGCCAGGGATGGGAGAATGATGCAAGATGCATTGAGTCAAAAATGTATCCATGGTCTTAAGCCATTTTGAAAAGATCTGACTTGGTGAATGTTACAATTCTAAATTTTTGCTAGTTTATGTTATACTAGCATCATCCAGCTAGTGGCAGTGCTTGGAGCATATTAGTGTGCAGTATCCTCATGGTGAAATGTAGCTATAGAGCAGTGACCTATGGACTTGCACTGTTGTCAGGAAACAGCATAGTGATATCTGTCAGTAAAGCAGGACCTCAAGATTAAGACTTTGTGAGGGTGTTAAAGAAAAGAAGATGTGAGGAGGAGAGAGGGAATGTGTAGGAGAGTTGGGGTAGGTGGAGAACCCAGGGCTCCATGATCCCGATTAGTGCATGGTACAGATGTTCTGTAAAAGTTGCACACAAATACTCTTCCTGAGATGATTACACATCAATTACATCCAAACTGACTCCCTGCAGCTGCAGCTCTGTGCTCTGACAGAATGACCAATCAATGCCGTTGTGCTCAGTTACTTGTTCTTATATAATTAGTCTTCTGGAGTGACAGAAAAAATGTAATTAAAAAATAAAGGGGAATATAACAGGAAAAAAAATCTGTACGCCTTTGGCTCACCTTCAGCTCCAGTACCATTAGTGCTACCCCACCATTCACTGGTTACTTAGCTGAAGATGCCCTCTACACTTTTGACAGCATTGGGACTAATACAACCTATCATTAAAGTTAATTTCTATGCAGATACACTCATTCACAAAACAGTATAGTCACCATGAATGACAAAGCATTTTGTTAGGTCACTAGGACTGCTGAATTATAAAGAGAGAGAGCACGCAAGTGGATTGATAGCTTCCTGAAGGAATGAAATAAAGGAGAAAGTTCTCATTTTTTCTTATTTACAACTGGACTGTTGTGGTAAGCTGAGGGAGAGAAGTAGACTATCCAGATAAAGGGTGTTTATAACTTCAGTGTCAAAAAGAGGAATGATCAATGAAATTGTCATCCAACTTTTCCATTCATGACACATTGTGAATACAAAAAGAAAAGGAGTACTTGTGGCACCTTAGAGACTAACCAATTTATTTGAGCATAAGCTTTCGTGAGCTACAGCTCACTTCATCGGATGAATACTGTGGAAAGTGTAGAAGATCTTTTTATACACACAAAGCATGAAAAAATACCTCCCCCCACCCCACTCTCCTGCTGGTAATAGCTTATCTAAAGTGATCACTCTCCTTACAATGTGTATGATCATCAAGGTGGGCCATTTCCAGCACAAATCCAGGGTTTAACAAGAATGTCTGAGGGTGGGGAGGGGGTAGGAAAAAACAAGGGGAAATAGGCTTGAATAGAGACTGGGAGTGGCTAAGTCATTATGCAAGGTAACCTAAGTTAATTGTATCCAATTTGCAAATCAATTCCAATTCAGCAGTTTCTCGCTGGAGTCTGGATTTGAAGTTTTTTTGTTGTAATATCGCAACTTTCATGTCTGTAATCGCGTGACCAGAGAGATTGAGGTGTTCTCCGACTGGTTTATGAATGTTATAATTCTTGACATCTGATTTGTGTCCATTTATTCTTTTACGTAGAGACTGTCCAGTTTGACCAATTTACATGGCAGAGGGGCATTGCTGGCACATGATGGCATATATCACATTGGTGGATGTGCAGGTGAACGAGCCTCTGATAGTGTGGCTGATGTTATTAGGCCCTGTGATGGTGTCCCCTGAATAGATATGTGGGCACAGTTGGCAACGGGCTTTGTTGCAAGGATAGGTTCCTGGGTTAGTGGTTCTGTTGGGTGGTATGTGGTTGCTGGTGAGTATTTGCTTCAGGTTGGCGGGCTGTCTGAAGGCAAGGACTGGCCTGTCTCTCAAGATTTGTGAGAGTGTTGGGTCATCCTTCAGGATAGGTTGTAGATCCTTAATAATGCGTTGGAGGGGTTTTAGTTGGGGGCTGAAGGTGACGGCTAGTGGCGTTCTGTTATTTTCTTAGTTAGGCCTGTCCTGTAGTAGGTGACTTCTGGGAACTCTTCTGGCTCTATCAATCTGTTTCTTCACTTCCGCAGGGGTATTGTAGTTGTAAGAATGCTTGATAGAGATCTTGTAGGTGTTTGCCTCTGTCTGAGGGGTTGGAGCAAATGCGGTTGTATCGCAGAGCTTGGCTGTAGACAATGGATTGTGTGGTGTGGTCAGGGTGAAAGCTGGAGGCATGTAGGTAGGAATAGCGGTCAGTAGGTTTCCAGTATAGGGTGGTGTTTATGTGACCATCGTTTATTAGCACTGTAGTGTCCAGGAAGTGGATCTCTTGTGTCGACTGGACCAGGCTGAGGTTGATGGTGGGATGGAAATTGTTGAAATCATGGTGGAATTCCTCAAGGGCTTCTTTTCCATGGGTCCAGATGATGAAGATGTCATCAATATAGCGCAAGTAGAGTAGGGGCGTTAGGGGACGAGAGCTGAGGAAGCGTTGTTCTAAGTCAGCCATAAAAATTTTTGCATACTGTGGGGCCATGCGGGTACCCATAGCAGTGCCGCTGATTTGAAGGTATACATTGTCCCCAAATGTAAAATAGTTATGGGTAAGGACACAGTCACAAAGTTCAGCCACCAGGTTAGCCGTGACATTATCGGGGATAGTGTTCTTGACGGCTTGTAGTCCATCTTTGTGTGGAATGTTGGTGTAGAGGGCTTCTACATCCATAGTGGCCAGGATGGTGTTATCAGGAAGATCACCGATGGATTGTAGTTTCCTCAGGAAGTCAGTGGTGTCTCGAAGGTAGCTGGGAGTGCTGGTAGTGTAGGGCCTGAGGAGGGAGTCTACATAGCCAGACAATCCTGCTGTCAGGGTGCCAATGCCTGAGATGATAGGGTGCCCAGGATTTCCAGGTTTATGGATCTTGGGTAGTAGATAGAATACCCCAGGTCGAGGTTCCAGGGGTGCGTCTGTGCGGATTTGATCTTGTGCTTTTTCAGGGAGTTTCTTGAGCAAATGCTGTAGTTTCTTTTGGTAACTCTCAGTGGGATCAGAGGGTAATGGCTTGTAGAAAGTGGTGTTGGAGAGCTGCCGAGCAGCCTCTTGTTCATATTCCGACATATTCGTGATGACAACAGCATCTCCTTTGTCAGCCTTTTTGATTATGATGTCAGAGTTGTTTCTGAGGCTGTGGATGGCATTGTGTTCCGCATGGCTGAGGTTATGGGGCAAGTGATGCTGCTTTTCCACAATTTCTTCCCGTGCATGTCGGCGGAAGCACTCTATGTAGAAGTCCAGTCTGCTGTCTCGACCTTCAGGAGGAGTCCACCGAGAATCCTTCTTTTTGTAGTGTTGGTAGGGAGGTCTCTGTGGATTAGTATGTTGTTCAGAGGTATGTTGGAAATATTCCTTGAGTCGGAGACGTCGAAAATAGGATTCTAGGTCACCACAGAACTGTATCATGTTCGTGGGGGTGGAGGGGCAGAAGGAGAGGCCCCGAGATAGGACAGCTGCTTCTGTTGGGCTAAGAGTATTGTTGGATAGGTTAACAATAATACAGTTAACAATAATACAGTCTTATTACATACTTCGTGATGAAACATACATAAACACCAATATTGGCTGTCCTTTCAGGTAATACATAGGTATATATGGAACAATTTACGAAGGGCTTTGGTGAATTCTCCATCACTGGAAATTTTAAAATCAAGGTTGTGTTTTGTTCTAAAATATATGCTCTAGGTCAAATGGGAATTAATTTAGGGAAATCCTGTGGCTTGTGTTCTGCAGGAGGTCAGATTACAATGGACTCTTCTGGCTTTATAATCTGTTAATCTAAAATGCACAAGTAAATGTTCTATTGTGTTGATAAGGAAGTACCTTTGTGAAGGGAGTGACAGAAAAATGTAATTTATACTTCTATAGGACTTTTCATGAAAGATCTCAAAGTGTTTTACAAACCTTGATTAATACAGCTTCACCACTCCCTTTTAAGTATTTGTTAGAGCAAAATTTCATTTTGAATTTCTTATACATCTCTAATTATAATCCACATTTTGCAGAGGGGAAAGCATATGCTGTTTTATTTATGTAGATTTATCAAGTTGCCCAAGAAGGCTGCATAAAGAGTCAGTGACAGAAGGCCTAGAAGCCAGACACCTAGTCTCTTGTTCTATACCTATATCACATTCTGTCCCTAAACAGCAACAACAAATCCCCGCTTTATCTGTAAGAGTGACATTGCTTTCTCCCCAAGAAAGAATGAAAAAACAGAGAACCAAAGGAAATAAAAGAAAAGCTACTGTAGGTCCAGCATTCTAAGTTTCAGCTTTGTTCAGTTGATCTATCTCGGGCAGGTTTGGAGGCTGGCCTTGTGGCTGACAAGTTCTGTTCAGGGGTGGAAAGAAAATTCTATAGCTAGTGCTGAATCACGTCCTATCATTTGGAAATGCTATTGTGGAGTTACATGCAACTCTGTATGTCATTACCATCCAGCGTATAGAGTTTGTACACAGGCTGAGAGAAGAGACTGTGAGCTGGAGTTAGTCTTTCTGTGTTCTGGTGGGGCCTTCAGTATGTGATCACTGAGCTATATCACATCCGGACAGTCCTAGAGTTCTCTCTCTCTCTTCATAACACCAGCAATTAAGTGAAGAAAATATCATGTATTGCTGTTGGTTCAACCTGTGCCATGAGAGTGATTGATCGTTTCTGAATTCCAGTTGTGGAAGGAGCCAGAGAATGAACAGATGTAGAGGTATAGGAAACAGTGACATGGTCTGAATATGCAGGATGTGGAAGTCAGTGATGCTAGAAATATTACTGTTAATATCTTAGCAAAATATCCTGGCTCTTCTCACAGCATATATATCTTTGAGATGTCTATGGTTAGCCAGATGATGAAGATTTGATCAACCTCTTATCAGTAGCTAATTGGTAAGGGTTTGTGCCAAAGAAGAATGGTATTGTTTTATTTAGGGGTAACTGACACCTTGTGATAGATATTTTATGGGAGAATTGTCTTACTGATGCCATATGTCATCCTCCAGTCTTGGTGAACATTGCTATAATGAGGAGTGCAGAACTGTGGGTAGTGATTCTTTCCAACCACAACTCATTAGGATCTGGATGAAAAGCTGAAGATTTGCTAACATGCTGCTCAATAATCTATATCTGACTACTTAACATTTGACTTATAGGTGCCAATTTAGTCCTACTTGTATCTTGTTTACCTCAACCATTTAAATGTCTAGTCCTTGTCTGGCTTGGTCATTTTAAAATAGATGACACATCTTTATAGGGCTGAACTTTCTCCTATCTTGACTTCTTTCAGAGATGATATATTTTGTCTGAACTATTATATCTGTTTTCACTCTTATTCTTTGGGAAAATAGTAAGAATAACTAATTAATGGCATTGATAATAAAAATTATTAAAAGAATATGTACAGCTAAATTTGAATTCACTACCTGTGTGATATAAACCAGATGCTACATCCATCATGCTACTCAGGCTATGTTATCCATGTCCATGTGCTAGCTACAGGAGTTCTCTGATAGTGTTTCCTGAATAATGAAGATTACAGTATAGTGGGGAAATTGTATCTTAGAACTACAAATTTCACACAAATCCAGTTCCCTAGTTCACACCAAGGTCAATCATATGTCTTTGCAAAAGGTCATGAAAATTTGACTTATGACAAGGTAGAAAGGTGTTCCACAAGCCCCAGTGCATGGAGAGTTAACCCTGCCTATCCCCTGGGTGATCAGGGTTGTA
Organism: Natator depressus; assembly: GCF_965152275.1. Taxonomy (NCBI): domain Eukaryota; kingdom Metazoa; phylum Chordata; order Testudines; family Cheloniidae; genus Natator; species Natator depressus. Next base: position 248,333,492 of record NC_134234.1, read on the forward strand.
CATATAAAGTTGGAGGGGAAGCGGTCGTGGTGATGGTTAATTCGAGGGAAGGATGTGTTGTTTCCTCTCCTAGCTGTTGAGAAACTGGAAAGGTCTCTTGCAGCTGGCACTCACTGTTCTGAGTGACTTGTTTTGGTCTTGGATCCTTCATTTATGACTCAATAAAAGAAGACCCTGAGGTAAGGCACTGAAACTCAGCTGCTGGTGAGAACATTATTCATTTTCCCTGGCTGGTCATTCTGCCCACAGACTCAGTATGTCAAGCATGTAGATTAAACAAATAAATGACATGATGAACATCAATTTTCTTGCATTTATTTATAAATCTTTCCATAAATAAAGCCTCTATTCAAATAACTTTTCAATATGATGTGATTAGGTGTGTGCAAAACACAGGAAAAACTAGATTTCCAATACTTGCTAGATTTTATGCTCCTTTTTACCTTCCTCAGCAGGATTTGACTTCCAATTTTGAATGGAAGCCTTTTCTCCTCTAATTGCCTCTTTTACTCTGTTGATTAGCCATGGTGGCATTTTTTGGTCCTCTTACTGTTTTTTTTAATTTGGCATATACATTTAGTTTGAGGCTCAATTATGGTATTTTTAAATAATTTCCATGCAGCTTGCAGGCATATCACTCTTGTGACTTTTCCTTTTAATTTCCATTTATCTAGCTTCCTCACTTTTGTGTATTTCACCTCTGAAGCTAAATGATATTGTTGTGGGTTTCTTTGGTATTTTCCCCTTCTACAAGGATGTTAAATTTAATTATGTTATGGTTGCTATTACTGAGCAGTTCAGCTATATTAACCTCTTGGACCAGATCTTTTGCTCCACTTAGGTCTAAATCAAGAATTGCCTCTCCCCTTGTGGATTGGGAGTAGGTGCTCCAAGGAGCCGTCATTAATAGTGTCTAGAAATTTTATTGCTGCAGCCCACCCTGAGGTGGCATATGCCAAGTCAATATGGAGATAGTTCAAATCCCTCATTATTACTGGGTTTTCTGTTTTTGTAGCCTCTCTAAACTTCCTGAGCATTTCACAATCACAGTTACCCCCCCAGTCAGGCGGTTGGTAGTATATTCCTACTGCTATATATGGTATAGTGTGATTCATTTAAGATTTTTACTGCATTTGACTGTATGCTTTCTTTCACATATAGTGCCATGCCCCCACCAGCAAGAACTACTCTGTCATTCCTATATATTTTGCACCTTGCTATTAACATGTCCCATTGATGATCATAATTCAATCAAGTTTCTGTGATGCCTATTATGTCAATATCCTCATTTGATACCAGGCACTCAAGTTCATCCATCTTAATATTAAGACTTCTAGCATTCTTATATACGCACTTATAAAATTTGTCAATATTTAGTTGTCTGCCTTCATGTGAAGTAATTGAATGGGACAGTTTTTTTGTTTGACTGTTTCTCTTCAGTTCCTACTTGTACTTTATACATTTCTATTCTCTCCTCTTTACTACAACTGGAGAAATGGTCTGAAGTAAATAGGATGAAATTCAATAAGGACAAATGCAAAGTACTCCACTTAGGAAGAAACAATCAGTTGCATACATATAAAATTGGAAATGACTGCCTAGGAAAAAGGGATCTGGGGGTCATAGTGGATCACAAGCTAAATATGAGTCAACAGTGTAACACTGTTGTGAAAAAAGCAAACAACATTCTGAGATGCATTAGCAGGAGTGTTGTAAGCAAGACACAAGAAATAATTCTTTGGCTCTACTCCGCGCTGATTAGACCTTAACTGGAGTATTGTGTACAGTTCTGGGTGCCACATTTCAGGAAGGATGTGGACAAATTGAAGACAGTTGAGAGAAGAGCAACAAAAATTATTAAAGGTCTAGAAAACATGACCTATGACGGAAGATTGAAAAAATTGGGTTTGTTTAGTCTGGAGAAAAGAAGACTGAGGGGGGGAATATAACGGTTTTGAAGTACATAAAAGGTTATTACCAGGAGGAGGGAAAAATTGTTCTCCTTAACCTCTGAGAATCGGACAAGAAGCAATGGTCTTAAATTGCAGCAAGGGCAGTTTAGGTTGGACATTAGGAAAAACTTCCTAACTATCAGGGTAGTTAAGCACTGGAATAAATTGCCTAGGGAAGTTGTGGAATCTCCATCACTGGAGATTTTTAAGAGCAGGTTAGACAAACACCTGTCATAGATGGGCTAGATAATACTTAGCCCTGCCATGAGTGCAGGGGACTGGACTAGATAATCTCTTGAGGTTCCTTCCAGTCCTACGATTCTAAGATTCCATGATGATATAGAGTGTCCCCTTTAATAAATCCTTCCCTAAGGGATGTTTCATAGTTGCCTCCCTCCCATGTCAACCCTTGGAAAGCTGGGAAGAGAGCACTATTGTTACTTACTTGTCTCAGGTCACTCTCATGATCTTCCGAACCAGACAGTAGTTTTAGAAATATGTTGCCTTTTTGCTGCCTGAAGTTTTATGTTTTAACTTGTAGCAGAAATGTGTCACCCGTCCAGAAGTCTGATTAATTGGTACATACTCCATTATATCACCAAATACTAAATAATGAGTCAGAATGATTTGCAAAAGCCAATGAATAGAATGACAAAAATAGATGGAATAATTGCGAATCTCAAAAAGGATGTTGAGATGTACAACTTACATAAATCAAAAGTGAAGTATGTACAAGACAGCATGAGTCATCCTGTGAATAAGGGGAAGATGAATTCAAATGTTGTGTGCCAGTACTAAAAGATGGTACCACTTGGGTTCTGTCAATCTGCTATATAATAGTGATGCACCTGATCCTGCATTCCAAATACTGTACAGGAAGTCAGTGGGAGTTTTGCTTGTATAAGAAATGCAGCACAGAGCACCATCAAATTTCTGAAGTTAAATAAGAAGAGTGAATTGCATTGGCTCGCCTTCTGATCCCACTCTGGATGAAGTACATGGGAAAATGTTCATTAACATTAATGGGAACAGGAGTAAACACCTAGATAAAAATAAAGTATTTTGTTGGTGCCAAAGTGAAACCTTAGATAAATTGCAAATAATCAGTCTAATATTAATTTTAAGGCCCCCGCAGTATAAAAAGCTTCCATGTATGTCATTTCAGTAATGAATTTTACCATCCCCTATGGTTGTGCCAATAAAAGACCAAACAGGAGAAAGCAATTCATTTGAGAGGCAGTGTTAGATTTATCTGCATTTATTTTATATTGCATGTCACAATATACATGAAAACAAAATGCATAATAAGTACGCAGCATGAGATTTTGGTAACTTCACTTGGGTAATGTTTGTTCCTTTTAGTCCTGGTAAGTGAAGATACAGAGCCGAAAAATCCAACCTGGTGTAGGTGGGCGCAATTACATCACATCAGGTCTTAAATTGGTCTTGAGTGTTCATCTTTGGAACAGAGATTGTCAGTTCGAATTCAAATGGTGTCTTTTTACATGGGAAATTCAGACAAAGGATAGGAGGACCACAGATGGTTCTGAAAGTCTCCACTGGTTTTTAGGCTTTTGGGCTGGTTTGCAGAACTCAGCTTTCAAGTACCTTCAGAAATGAACATGTACCTCCATCTTTCCTGTTCCTATGTGTAGATTCTCATGATGAAAACTGTCCAAATGTTTTCTATTTTACTGCTTCTGTGAACCTGAGCTCTCTGCATTTTCAGCTGTCACTGTTCAAAACAAAGAATAGTGGCATTTTTGGTACTATGGAATTTATATTATTGGTGCTCTAACTGCAGAAAGACTTGGCTACAAAAGGGATAAAGAGAGACGAGAAAGGCAGAGGGGAAATAGAGTTGAAGGAAAGAGTCTGAAAGAACAGACAAAACAGAAAAAGGAAGAACGTTTGGAGGAGAAAGATGGGCCTGGAAATAATAAAAAGGGCAAATTAATTTTTGGAGTAGAGAGAAGTCTTGGACTCTTAGAGCAGAACAAAACAATGAAAGAGGATTTGGGGACCAGAGAGAGAGAGAGGAATCACACATTGGACAGAGGGAGAGGGAAACAGAGAGACCAGGAAATAGGGCTGAAAGAAAGATGTGGGGGAGAGATGGAAAAATGAGATTTTGGGAGCAGTAGAAGGGCTTTGAAAGGACAGAGTTAAGCAAAGAGTTTTGCTGAAGGATCCAACTCTGTGAAATGTCAGCCAAGGTGGCTGTCTGTAAATCTCAGGGTTTGTTTATTTTTTCTTGCCATAATATATAAAGGAATTTATTTAGTTAGGGAAACATATTTTTATTGCATTCTGCAGAGCCTATTCTCCTTTCTGTGTACATGCTAATGGGAAATAGTTTAGCAAATCGGTGGGAGAACAGATGTCTCTGAGTAGTTTTTCACCGACTTACCATTTTTAGAACTGGAAAAGTCCAGAGAGAATACAGATAATTTATGCAGTGCAAGTACCCAAAAGTTGGAATGTATCTCACAGGTGAAGGACTAGACTGTGTAACTCGTAATCACTTTGTTGAGCTTTTAGGCTTGGATCCAGAAAGTTACTTAGGTGCTTAAGCCCCAATTTTAGGTACTACTGCAATCCACAAAACTTGCATGCAGCTACTGCCTTCCCTATAGGCACCTTAACTCACTCGGTACTTACATTTTTGCAGTAAAAGTTCCCCAGGCACCTATGTTTCTGGCTCTGGGCACATGCACTGCTGCTTAACTGAACACCAACATCCCACCTAAGCCCCAGAACAATCCACAAATTGGGGGAAATAAGTGCTCCTCCACTTAATTTGTGTGTGGGCCACGATCCAGTAGGTGTGCTCATAGGCTGCCAGATCTACCCAAAACACGTAGGGGTTGGGGGAGGATGATGATGATGACAAACTCTCTTCTAACCTTTAGCTCAGTAGTTAGGGTACTCACCCAGGATGGTGGAGACCCCTGTTCAGTTTCTTCCATCTGTCTAAAGGATTTGAACAGGGCTATACCACCGCTCAGGAGAGTGCTCAAACCACTACGCTATAGAATAGTGTGATGTGGATTTCCCTCAGTCTCTTCTATTGAGGTTCTTCCACTTTAATTAAATAATTAAATATTAATTGGGCCAGCAAGAGTGTGACTGACTCTATAGTCCAGTGGTTATGGCACTCCCCTGAATGGCAGCAGATCCCTATTCAAATCCCTTCTCTTCATAAGGGGGAGGGGACTTGAGCTGGAGGTCTCCTTATTCCAGGTGAATACTGTAACCACTGAGCTGAAGGTTTTACAGGTCTTCCCTCCACCCCAGCTGCTTTGTGTAGATCTAGGTGGCCTCTGTGCACACCTATTGGACTGGGCCCTGCATGTGAGTTCAGCAGAGGAACACCTATCTTGGCCTGGTTTGTGGATCACTAGCAGAGATAGGTGCCTCCCTGCAGCCTGGACTTACGTTCTGATCTCTGCAAGAGGGGCAGGGCTTAGGACACATCCCTCTCATCAGCATATCCCATTGGCTAGTTTAGATAGCTCTCTGCCTAGCTTGATGGCTTTATGAATCACATTTTAAGGCTGCCTATCCATACAGGGACCCTAGGCACCTAAATGAGGCTTTGTGGATCTCAGTGTTGTTCGTGTGATTTTTCTAGGCACCTAAAAGTTAGGCTTTGTGATGCTGAGCATCACAATGCCTATGTCCCTTTGTGGATTCAGGCCTTACTCACCAGAGCAGTCCAGTTGGGTACTAGTGGTGCTACTTATGAAGTGCTCACTCATGTGAATAAGGATTGCCCATTGTAGTTCCCAAATGAGCACCTCTGATGGTGAATTTAAATAGGCTGCATGATTAATAGATATAGTTTGTACTAAATGGATTAATCAACCATGGGTGGAGGGTTGAGGGTAGTGGTGGTAGAGAAGGAAATGGAAGATATAAATTGGGTCACATGTGCTCCAGCGGCACAGAGCTTCCATTAAAGAGTTTGGAAGATTTTAGCCAACTGTATATTTATAATGAGATACAACTGTTAGGACTAGATTCTTCCACCCTTACTCATGCAGATTAGTGCTTTACTTCTCTACTAGTCCCATTGAAATGGTGGGACTGCTTGAGAAATAACATATTACTCATCATAAGGTTGAGAGAATCTGACCCTTATTGAGTAAGATATTAAAGCTACTCCTTCATCCTTTCTTTATTTCCCCATGGCAGGCAAACGAAGTCCCAGCATAATATCATCCTGCTTCCAAAGATTTTATTCCAGACACATCCTGTTCTTCTGCTTTCACCACCATACGTAACTGGGAGCAAACCCAAACTAAAGGTGGCTAATCTTTGCAGTTTTCCATATGCTTAGTGTTCTTAAGAATTTTTCCAGTGGCTTGTCAAGGATTAACTGTATCCAAACTTGTAGCTATGTGGTAGCAAAACTCATTACATTTCTCATGGCATCTCCCACAAATGTGATTCTTGCTGGGATGTGATAAAACCTAGTGCCATGATGACTTGGGATTGGGATCTGAAAAAACAAAAATTAAAATTCCTTTTGCACTGAAAATAAGCTACAGTTTTGGATCCTTCCTCAGCTTCATTTGTATGTTTTCTTGTTATAGCCCCTAAAAAATGTTTTCTTCTCTGTGTGTCGCATTGACACACGAATGTCAGACTAATATAAACAGAGGCAGCAAAAATATGTTCAGACAGGTTTTTGTAAACTGGTGTGATGTGGGCAGAAGGGATACCCCTTCTCCCTGCTTGTCTTTGGATGTGGTTTCTCTCTCTCCCTGAGTAGAGGAAAGAGCACAGCTATATGCAATTGTCAGGGATTGTCAGGATAGCAGGGTTGGGCCAGCTGTCATGAACTGAGTAATTCCCCAGCATGCTGCGAGGGAAAGTTAGGTGGCTGGCACGAGGCGCCGGGTCCTTCTTTGGGAAAAGAGAAAACCGTTGGCCTCTTTGAATTCTGTTTCAACAATGACTTATAAGCACCTTCTGTGTATCAGAGCAAATGGTTGATGCACAAAAAGAGGGCCGGTATCACAAGGCTTGCCTTGCAACTGACCTCAATGAGACTTCATCCACAGCCTCCCATAGGGATCTGAGTGAATACCAGACCCCCTTTAGGTCAGAGAGCTCTGCCAACTTGCATCAAGTTTACATTAAAACAAGGAAAGGAGAAATGAATTCTCAAAACTTTCAGATGGGGAAACATTTTTTGAATTAAGATTTATGACTTGGTTTCATAATCTGTTACTTGACAGCGGCTGGTCATACAAAGTGTGGCGTCTATTGGATTAGTTTATATAACAGATGGTTCTGTTTTCAAATTTACTCCAAATGTTCAGATGCTGGACTAAATTAATATTTACCATGTGATAATACCCGATGGGCTTAGCTTTAATCTTTGGTCTTTCAACAAAAAAGAGTGAATAAAGACCATCAGGGTTCACTGACATTTGATTTTAACATGACAGATTGGAGAGTGACAGCACAAGCAATGCCAAATAACAAGGATGAGGAGAATATGAGGTTTTTGTTAGAAGTACAGTATATACAGTCTTGTGTTTTGCACTTCCACAGGCCCTTTCATCTGAGGATCTCAAATCTGATTACATATGTTGGCCTAGAGCCTATTTTCCTTGCACCTTCCACAAGTCCCACTTGAACTAATATACATTTTGAGGGTGTAAGGAAAGTAGGATTGGCCCAATAAATTAATTAAGCCTTACAACAGCCCTGTGAGATTGGGAATATTGTTGATGTCCTTTTCCAGATAGGATACTTGTAATTAATGGGTCATCTGTGTGTAATTTTGAAGGGGGGGGGAGTGAAGCCAAGTCAGCCCCAAAAGACCTACAAACAGTACATTATGTTCTCTGTCTCAGGCAGTAGACTCTCTCTCTCACACACACACACACATAGCTGTATTAAACTCTTTCTCTGTCTTTATCTCTAATTATTTCAAAACAAAAGTATTTTAAAAGAAAATTAAGGTGGCAAAGTCAAGCATTCAGAAATTGCCAGAATTAAGGTTGTCTGTGCAACCTTAATTTGGCCCCCTCATGTGTGTACATTTTGATAGTTTTTAATTACATGATCATATACTTTTTTTCCACAGGACCCCTGCCTTCTGAAGTCCACAGGAGGAATGGTAGCTATTCAATCATTCTATTTATCCTCATCATTCAGTGTAAGGCCCCATGCATCATTTACTGCATACCATCCAAACCCTGCCCCAAATACAGAATTATTATTTCCTCCTAAGTGTTTCTATGGCTCTCATTTTAGTGTCTTAGCTTTTTTACAAACAATAATGAAATTTTCTTTGCATCACCCCGGTGAGGTGAGGCAGTATTTTACACATGGGGAACTGAGGCACAGAGATTAAAGCCAAACGTGCCACAAGTGTCAAGTCCTTTTAGGTGCATAGTTTGACACGCTTAGGGTCTGATTTTTCAGAGTACTTAGCATTATCTAGACCTTGTACGTACACAGCTCCTACTGAGCTTCCATTGACCTCAGTTGCCGTTGTGATTGCTCAGCACTTCTGCACATCAGATGTCTCAAGTTGTGCACCCAGAAAATAAGGAATACACAATTAGTGACCACTTGTGAAAAGATTGGTTTAAGTGGCTTGCCTGGCATCACATAGGAACTCTATGGAAGAGGAAGGGATAGACACCAGCTCTCCATGGAAGCATTCAACTGCTGTAGCCACAAGACTGTCCTTTCTCTTCCTGCAATCCCCTGCTTCATTCACAGCACACCGAGAGTTAGATCTCCAGGACTGGACCCTCAGTCAGGGCTCAGTCCTGTGATACACTGAAGACCCTCAAATCCCTAATTATCTTGGCCATGTATACTACTCTGACTGTGTCACCTCAGGCTTTGATTATTGTATTCTATTATTTTTCTTAACCCTGTTCATTTTATTCCCTTTCCATTCATTCTAGATTCGCCGCCCACCCCCCCCAGTGGTGAGTTTTCATTTACTATAGGCCTGATCCAACTCCCACTGGAGTCAAAGGGGTTTTGCTATTGACTTCCGTGGGAACAAAATCAGCCCCTTCCTATTCTTTCTCTCGTCACTGTCCCACAGCTGTCATCCATCTATTCTTGTGTTGTATTTCTAGTTTTTTTAATCCTCTGTCCAGTATTATAAACTTCATATTTTTTTAATATTCCCCTGGCCTCTTCATGCGCTGTAATCTGACTCTTTTGCTATTCAATCTCCCTAACATTTCACACACCCATTCCCCCATCCCTGTTTCATTTTGTTTTGCATCCAAATCCTGGCTTCCCAGTTTTAATTTCTCTGACTGAAATAGGAGACAGAAAAAATAAATGAAAATACAGAGCACTCTACACAGTAGCTGATCGAGGCATGGAGTTGGATTAATCGAAGGAAATTCATTTTTCAAATTTTAATGACCAGCTAGAAATTCTGTTCGTAATTCATCTACTTCAGAGTTGCAATGAAAAGTTCCAGCGATGGGAATTGAATTTCCAGGCAGAAGTTTCAAAAATAAACTAGCATTTCATAAATATCAACTTTTTCTGCCTACTCATTATCAGTTCTTAAATTATAATGAATGAATTATCATGGATAATTATCATATCCATATAATGATAGAGAACCTCTACATATGAAGATAGTAGGATAAGAACATAAGAATGGCCATACTGGGTCAAACCAAAGGTCCATCCAGCCCAGTATCCTGTTTACCGACAATGGCCAATGCCAGATGCCCCAGAGGGAGTGAACCTAACAGGTAATGATCTAGTGATCTCTCTCCTGCCATACATCACCACCCTCTGACAAACAGAGGGTAGGGACACCATTCCTTATGCAATCCTCTTATTTCAGGAGACTGAAATAATCTATTTAGCCACAAAATAGGTACAGCACAGGCAACAGCAGTGCAAGATTCTCTCCCTCTTCCCTGCCAATGTACCTTAAGCCCTTACTGGAAGGACAGCCTCTAGGAGGAAGAGGACAGTTAAGTCTCCATGGCCTAGTCAGTCACCAGAATTCCTGTTGAGAGTGTCAACAAGAGTATCAATTGTGGAACCGGACAGAGACCGCCAGCCTCATTTCACAGAGGGAACCAAACTGCTATCAGGTTAATAAGACAAGGTGGCTGAGGTAATATCTAGAGCTCTGTGTAAGCTTGAAAGCTTCTCTCTCTCACCTACAAAAATTGGTCCAATAAAAGATATTACCTCAGGTGACCAGACAGCAAGTGTGAAAAATCGGGACAGGGGGTGGAGGGTAATAGGAGCTTATATAAGAAAAAGACCAAAAATCGGGACTCTCCCTATAAAATCGGGACATCTGGTCACCCTAATATTACCTCACCCACCTCTCTAATATCCTGGAACTGACACAGCTACAACAATACTGCGTAAATCAGGTTAGTAATAATTTTCCTCATCACTGAGCTAGAATGGGTTTGAACCAGTGACCTAGAAATGAATGGAACACCATTATCATGAGCTTTAGTTACAGTATATCCAAACAGGGGAGGGAACTCACCAATTTCCATGGTGGTAATGATTATTCATAGATTCATAGATATTTAGGTCAGAAAGGACCATTATGATCATCTAGTCTGACCTCCTGCACAACGCAGGCCACAGAATTTCACCCACCACTCCTGCAAAAAACCTCACACCTATATCTGAGCTATTGAAGTCCTCAAATCGTAGTTTAAAGACTTCAGGGAGCAGAGAATCCTCCAGCAAGTAACCCGTGCCCCATGCTACAGAGGAAGGCGAAAAACCTCCAGGGCCTCTTCCAATCTGCCCTGGAGGAAAATTCCTTCCCGACCCCAAATATGGCGATCAGCTTAATTATTATTGCTTAATATTTATATCGTGGTATCACTGCGAGGCCAACCAGGGTGGGCTGTGATGTTCTTGGTGCTGTCTAGGATATCCCCCAAATGCTTACAATCTGAAAGTGGTTGCATGTCATTATGCAGGTTGAGGTCATGTTGTATCGTTTGGTATCCTGGGAACTGGCTTGGAGGAGAAAATGGAGGCAGTGGAATGAAGGTGTCTGGACAGAATCTATCCAACTCCTGAAGACCTACCACCACCAAAAGGTGTGTACATGTGAAGAGTATGGAGCTAGATTGGGGAATAACCCTTGTGCTCCCAGGCTCTCTCCCAATCCCTACCTCACCCACACAGCCCCATTTGGAGTGGCAGGAGGGAGAGAAATTTGACAGCTGTGTTCTGAGCATCTGGTCCCTCATGGTGGTTCCTATCCCTCTCCAGTGGCGCAGAGCTAAAGAGACAGAGCTGCATGTTGGAGAAAGGAAGCAGGTAGGGGATTCCCAGCTTGAGCGATTCTTCTTCTCCTCTCAAGTGCCAGTGCCTAAACATTGACAGGCAGGAAAAGCTTGGAACTTTATAAACTCCTCAGTCATGGGTCAGTTTCTCCTGCTGCTCCCAGTTCAGTTTCTCCTGCCTGATGTGTCCTTGTTTCACCAGCCAGCGAACAGACAGAAAGAGGTGGGCTGACCTTCCTCAAGCTCAGGAGAGGATAGGAAGAAGAACCCTGCCTCTTCACTTAGCAGAAGAAGTGGAGCTAAGTTCCCAAATACTCCTCTTTCTTTAAGACCCAGCCCAGAATCTCTAGCTTGCTGGACAGATGCCAAAGATGTCAAGCTAGCGAATCCTTTTTTTCCTGGGCTTATGTCAAATTGCAACCTGAGCAAAAACCAAGGAAAAACCTCCCATGCTTGCTGGCTGTGTATGAAGGTTTAGATGTCTATGACATCTATGGATGAGAACTTCTGCATTGTTGTAAGAGGACAATCCACAAGTCACTAACTGAGCATCTTTTATCATGTTGGTGTGATGTCAAGGGGCAGGCCTCGGTGCGGTCACTGACCCAGCAACTCTGGTTTGATGTCAAGAAAAGGGCTGCTGTGTGGTTACAAGATCAGCACCTTAAACTTTCTGTGCCCTTTTCCTTGCACAGATTACTGTATGGTCTCTTGTTCAGAGACCATGCATCTCTAACTTTCTGGGTTGATATCATGACTCTGAGTTCATTGGCAGAGCAGCTCTAGTTTTCACAGAATCATAGAAATGTAGAATTGGAAGGGACCTTGATAGGTCATCTAGTCCAGCCCCCTGCACTGAGGCAGGACTAAGTATTATCTAACCCACCCCAACAGGCGTTTGTCTAACCTGTTCATAGAAGCCTCCAAAGGTGCAGATTCTACAACCTCCCTAAGTAATTTTTCCACTGCTTATCTCCCCTTATAGGCAGTGGTGAAAGTAAGCTGGTACAGGCCGGTATGGCGTACCAGTACAAATGAGTAAAATAGGCTAGGTTTAACTGTAGTAATAACAAAAATCAGATTTATAGCTTGAATTAAATATATTTTACATTCTCTAGAAACAAAATGCTCCTCTTCAGTTTTCAGATTTTACTTCTTGTCAGGTGGAAGACATACATGTGGTTCGGAACGTTAGCTTTTGAGTGCCATCATGGTAACCACTTGCTTCTTATTGGTCAAGTCTGTTGTGTAAGGTGCGCAATTTACAGTAGAAAGCACCCGGTGTGACTGTCCCCTCCGTTGGAACAACTAAATGTAGTTGATTGCAGAATCACACACTGCATAATTCAGCCTTCGCTAAGAGGGAACGAGTCATCGGAGCGGAAATGTTGCTGGAAGGGGCCTAGTTTTGTGAAATCCATGAAGGCAGAATGTATTGCAGCAAACATCCCTCTCTGCAAGCAAACTGACCACCCCTAAGCGTAGTTGGAGAGGGAATTAGAGTTGACCTCGGAGAATAGGGGAGCTGAACGGTGGCAGGTGGCGGGGGGTCCTAAGGAGCGCAATGCGAGCAGGACCTAGGAGTGTGATTGTGCAGAAAGCCCCTTGTTCCCCACCCGGTTCGCTCTTGGGCTGGTTCTCCTGTGGGCCACCTGCTCTCCAGCATGCAGGTCCACACGCGCGGGCCCTTGGGGGACAAGGCAGCTTAATCTTAATGTCCAACCTAAACTGCCTTTGCTGCAATTTAAATCCATCTGTTCTTGACCTATCCTCAGAAGTTAACAGCAACAATCTTTCTACCTCCTTGTAACAGCCTTTTGTATACTTGAAAACTATTATTATGTCCCCCCTCAGTCTTCTCTTCTCCAGACTAAACAAACCCAATTTTTTCAATCTTCCCTCATTGGCCATGTTTTCTAGATCCTACCTCATTTTCACAGGCATTCACTGTATTAGATGGTGAAAACTGAAAAAAGTCATTTAGCACTTCTGCCATTTTGACATTTTCTGTTATTGTCCTCCCCCCCCCCCCCATTGAGTAATAGGTCTACTTTGTCCTTGGTCTTCCTCTTGCTTCTAATGTATTTTTAGAATGTTTTAAGAACATAAGCACAGCCATATTGAGTCAAATCAAAGGTCCATCTAGCCCAGTATCCTGTCTTCTGACAGTGGCCAATGCCAGGTGCCCCAGAGGGAATGAACAGAAGAAGTAATCATCAAGTGATCCATCCCTTCAGCTTCTGGCAAACAGAGGCTAGAGACACCATCCCTGCCAGTCCTGGCTAATAGCCATTGATTGACCTGTCCTCCATGAACTTATCTAGTTCTTTTTTCATTTTACCCTTTATGTCTCTAGCTAGTTTAATCTTATTTTGTGCCTTGGCCCTTCTAATTCTGTGCCTACATACTTGTGTTGTTTGTTTATATTCATCCTTTGCAATTTCACCTAGTTTCCATTTTTTGTAGGCCTCTTTTTTTGAGTTTCAGATCATTGAGGATCTCCTGGTTAAGCCAGGGTGGTCTCTTGCCATACTTCCAATCTTTCCTACGCAGTGGGATAGTTTGCTCTTGTGCCCTTAATAATGTCGCTTTGAAAAACTGCCATCTCTCTTGAACTGTTTTTCCCCTTAGACTTGCTTCCCATGGGATCTAACAATGCTATCCCATGGGATAGCATTTAATGGTTATTAATCATAAAGTATTATAGACCTTCTCAGAGTCTGCTCTTTTCATCCTTAGCTTATTTGATCTTTAGCCAAGTAACCAGCATGATTCAGTATTCTCCCAGGATACACTATTAAAGTTTGCAAATGTGATTGGTAAATGCTTTAATAATTTAGATGGGATCATTAATGACATCTCTTGTCAGTGACCTAACAGGGATAATAACTTTCTTGTGACTTGCATCAAAGATTTTTTTTTAAATTGATTTCTAAAGGTTTCTAGATGTCTTTCAATTGTTTGCCAGTGACGGAAATAGCTTTTAGCTGTGGTGTGTCTTGAGGTTTATGCATTCATTTCTAAGAAAATGCGATAATCGGTTAACCAACTATTCCTCTGTAGTTGGGCTACCTCTTTAACCTAACAACTCCAGCAGTAGTTGCTATAAATAAAAATAATAATATATAATTTTCATCATAATATTATGCTGTTACTAACTAGTTTAAGATGGCAGCCTGTTATTGTCACACATTATGTAAGTCTAATATAGAAGAAAAATATTTAAACCTGATCTCTTGTAGAACAGCAATTAACATTATAGAATTTTGATTAGTATTATGTATTCCTTTTCCTTCTTAATATTTTCATATCAAGACATTTACATATTCACATAGGGTGAGATTATGACTTTAGGTGTAGCCATGAGTAGCCCTGGCAGGCACTGTGACTCTGAGACACAGCTCTGACTCACAATTGCCTACCTCCTTCCCCCAGCTCTGGGGAAAGAATAAATTACAATACCCCTTTTTGTGGAGCAGCTTACTTCCTGCCTTGTGTGCCCAGCCATTTTATCTCTCTGTCTAGTGGGAATGCTCCTCCCACTCCCTTCTGTCTTCCCCCCCCGCCCACAACTTGCTTACCTGTGGGAGTATCAAGTGAGTAACCATTGCTCTCTCCTCCTTCCCCAGATGGAGTTACAGTCTGAGCGGAGGCCTTACTCCCCTATGTGGCCCAGTAAGGAATGTAAAAATCTAGCCCCTAGGGACAAAGCATCAATCTCCACCTAAGTAAGGAAGCTAAGAAAAATGTCCTGGAAACTGCACTGCAAACTGTTAAAGCAATGGGGAGGAAAGAAACTCAGTACAGACACAGTGTCTTCACAAATCTGTGCAATCAATCTCATAGCCACTTCCTTCTTTGGCTGGCCTGGTGTAAAGAACATGGCTAGCGGAATGGTCACAAGAAGGTCCTCAGGATTTATGCCGAGGCAGAGGTCCTGACCATGGTCCTTAGTTTGTGAAGCAACACCCCATTTACCTCTTCCATGGATCCTTGCACTCCAGTGAAGCTCACTCCCAGTTTGCAGTGTGCATGGTAATCAGCAAAGCTAAGATTTTGTCATGATTATTTTTACTAAAAGTCATGGCCAGGTCATGGGCAATAAACAAAAATTCACAGAAGCCATGACCTGTCTGTGACTTTTGCTGCTGCAGCTCCATGGTTTCGCCCAGCACCATGGTAGCTGGGAGCTGTGTGGATCCCCCTCTGCCCGTGGCAGCTGGAAGATGCGGGGAGGGGCCCTCTGCCCAGGGCAGCTGGGAGCTGCAGAGTGACCATATTTCCCAAAAAGAAAATGGGACACCTCCAGCCACTCATCTGAGGCGTCCCCCCCTCCCCTCGGCATGAGGCTGTCGCCTGTCGCTGGAACCCTGAGGAGGGCCCCCTCAGGAGTCTGGCACCTGTTGCTGGAACCTTGCAGGGGGCCCCTTGTCGCCTGTCGCTAGAACCCTGTCAGGGCCCTACAGCAGAGAATGTCAGTCTGGTCTCTGGAAGTTGTGGATTCCCTGACTTCTGTGACCTCCGATGCACCCATGAAGTGAGCTGTAGCTCACGAAAGCTTAGGCTCCAATAAATTGGTTAGTTTCTAAGGTGCCACAAGTCCTCCTTTTCTTTTTGTGACATAAACGTAGTTTTAGTAACCTGTATTTTACATGTATGTTTTTTCCTACTGGTTCCCCTAGTTGTGCATTATCAGCAATGATCCAACTTTTGATTCTTGTGCACTTGCATTACCAGGTTCAGAATAGGGCCTATAGTGAACATACCCAATAAAAGGAATAGGATGTTGCATTGGTATAATTCATGGTGTATCTTGTGCAGAAAACAAGACAGCTTGGTTAATTTGAAAGACAATATTTTTCCTTTACCATTCAAATGACTGCATGCCTGCTGTAATGCTAAACACATCAATTAATACTGCAACATCATTTTCAGGCTCATGTTATTATAAAGCCTTGACAGTATACATGGTGTGGTACAAAATAAAGCAAAGGACAGTCCCTGCCCTGAAGAGCTTACAATGTAATAGATAGGCATAGGAAAGAAATGACAAAAGTAGAGAAGCAAGGGCGGGCACTGACATGATGATTTCATTACTCTCTTAAGCTCCCTTTTTGTGGGCAGTGCAGTTCTGAGCTGTTAGAGAGGAAGGGAAGAGGAGAGAATAGTGGTCTGTTGAATGAAGATAGGGATGTTGCTCCAAGCATAAGGGACAGCATGGCAAAAGGAATGGGAGAAGGAAACAAAGTGGGTATTTAGGCTAGGTTTTGGCTCAGGTTCATTTTCACAATCGAGTAGGTTTGCAGATGCAATAAGAGACCATGTCTGAGATGTAGACTGTGGCAGAGTTGCTCAGGGTATGTAAAGTGAGGGAAATTAAATTGAAACAGGATGTAGTGGATAAGGGAGAGTCAATGAGGGATCTTGAGGATGGAGACCTTGGCATACATTATTGAATCGGTACCCTACAAACTCAGTAGAGTCACCAGCTAGGCATACACTACTAATTTTGAAAGACAATTTATGTGGACAAGGATCATTCTAGTTGGGTGACTCCACACAAATGAAGCATTAATGATAGTACTTATATAACACTTTGTGGGCTTGATTTGCTCTCATCTTGCACCTTGTGTAATCATTTAAATCTGTGCAAAGCGGGCTAAACTTCTCCAGGCTGGCCAAGAAGCACACAGCACAAATCTGGAGGATGGCAGAATGACCAAGCTGGCTTTGAGCCATCTTTGTGGTTCCCTAGACCTGGAGCCACTACACTTTAACCTGATCCTTAGTGCACATACTCTTTGTACAGTTGTGAACTGTGGTATATTGAAAACAGTATTAATTGTAAGTAGGGCTGTCAAGCGATTAAAAATATTCATTGCAATTAATCATGCAATTAATCACACTGTTAAGCAATAATAGAATACCATTTATTTAAATATTTTTGGATGTTTTCTACATTTTCAAACATTGATTTCAATTACAACACAGACTACAAAGTGTACAGTGCTCACTTTATATTTATTTTTGATTAAAAGTATTTGCACTATAAAAATAGTATTTTTCCATTCCCCCATTACAAGTACTGTAGTGCAACCTCTTTATCATGAAAGTTGAACTTACAAATGTAGACTTATGTACAAAAATAACTGCATTAAAAACAATATAAAACTGTAGAGCCTACAAGTCCACTCCGTCCTACTTCTTGTTCAGCCAATTGCTCAGACAAACAAGTGTCTTCACATTTGCGGGAGATAATGCTGCCCACTTCTTGTTTACAGTGTCACCTTAAAGTCAGAACAGGCATTCGCTTGGCACTGTTGTAGCCGTCGTCACAAGATATTCATGTGCCAGATGCGCTAAAGATTCATATGTCCCTTCTTGCTTCAACCACCATTCCAGGGGACATGTGTCCACGCTGATGATAGGTTCTGCTTGATAATGATCCAAATCAGTATGGACCGCTGCATGTTCATCATCATCAGAGTCAGATGCCACCAGCAGAGGACTGATTTTCTTTTCTGGAGGTTCAGATTCTGTAGTTTCTGCATCAGAGTTTCTGAAAGCATGTTCCACATCTTGTTCCTCTCAGATTTTGGAAGGCACTTCAGATTCTTAAACCTTGGGTCAAGTGCTGTAGCTACCTTTAGAAATCTCACATTGGTACCTTCTTTGTGTTTTGTCAAATCTGCAGTGAAAGTGTTCTTAAAACGAACAACATGTGCTAGGTCATCATTTGAGATTGCTATAACATGAAATCTACGGCAGAATGCAGGTAAAATGGAACATCATTTTTTTTCCATTTCAAACGCTGTAAAACAGAAACAACTTCAAATTTTTTAATAATGGTCATGAAATTGTGTTTCTGTTTGTTGACAAATTCAAATAACTTGCAGGATACAGTAGTGTGCATATATTTTATATTCGGAGTTAGCTGGCTTATGCAACTACTTACATAAGTAAAGCTATGCATATCCTTGTTTGAAGGATCAGGGCCTTACACGTTGGCCCAATTAGTAGATGATGTAAACATCATAAAATGATTTTTTTTTAATACGTGGATATTTAAGACCACATGAACCCCAATTCAGCTGTCCATCCCTATGCTGTAAATCACTTAAGCACATGCTAAAACTTTTGACTTCGGTGGGAACAGAGTTCGGTTCAGATTTTCAGAAGTGCTTATTGTTGGCCTAAGTCTATGTTTGAGCCCTGATTTTCCATTTAAGTTAATGGGAGCTTTGCCACAGACTTCAACAGGAATAGCATGAGGGCCTTGTTGCCAGACTGATACTTTTACTCACTTTGGATAGTACTTTACACCACAAGAAGCCTCACTGAAATAAAGAGTAAGATACTACTCATTGTGACTACGGTGACCACACCTTGATTTTAAAGTAGTAACTTTTTACATCAAGCTCTTAGCTTCTGTGTGAGCTAGAACAGTACTATGGTGGTAATAATAATAATAATTATTATTATTACCATAGCACCTACGAGCCCTAGTCAGAGACCATATCTTTTGGAAGATATCTCCTCTTGATTAAAATACTTCAAGTGATGGAGAATCAACCACCTCTGTTGGTAATTACCCTCACCTTATTTTCAGTCTGAATTCGTATAGTTTCAACTTCTAGCCATTGGATCTTGTCATGCCTTTGGCTGCTAGGTTATTAAGCCATCTACTATCAAAACTCTTCTCCCCATGTAGGTGATGAAGTCACCTCCTTACCTTCTCTTGGATAAACTACACACATTTAGTATCTCTAATCTCTCACTTTTTTCAGACCTTGGCTCATTCTTGCAGCCCTTCTCTGAACACTTTCCAATATTTTACTATCCTTTTAAAACACAACTGAACACAGTCTTCCAGTAATGGTCTCACTACTGAGAATGAAGCCTAAAATATCTTACTAAATACATTGCTCAAATACTGTTGTGATAGGGACCATATAAGTACCTAGCTAGACAGATATACATAATATCTGTAATAGCATTCCATTCAAACCTTTCTTTTGGTTTTGGGTCATGTGGTTATGTTAACTTGCCCTGTTCATTTTGCTGTAAGTTTTGAGTATTCCAAGAAACAAAGTGAAACTCATCCCAAACCTTTCCCCCACCCTCACCCTTATTTTGAAGTGATGAAAAATGTGCATTTCATTGAAGACTAAAATCATTTGGACTTACTTTTCTCGAGATTGGGTCATGGCTTTCTCAAAATATTTGCAATCATTTCAAGGAACATCAATTGCATTTAGAGATTGTAAGGAAGTCTTAAATCAGCTGACTTACAGAACTCACTTGTGAACATTTTTCTTCACTATAGTTAAAATGGCTGAGCTTTTAATATTTGAAAATTGATTACCAGTGGCCAACTCCTACTTGCCTTCACAGGTAAGTAGCCCTATTGAAGCCAATGGGTGCTTAACTAATTTGTTTTTCTTCTAATGTGTTTAGTACATAGAATAGGAGTGAGGGGCAAATGCAGTCCATTCAAGTCTGGGTATTAACAATAGAGTTTGATGAACGTGAAAATGAACCCATGTTCCTGCCTCAGTTGCCAACTTTCATGCGGTAAATAAGCACCCCAACTTTCACAATAAGCCAAAAATCAAGTTAATCCCATTTCAAAACAAGGCCAAAACAAGCCAATCCCTAAGAACCCCAACACTCTGTGACTAGATCCCCCTGCTGTGCACCCCTGACTCTCTCTACCCTGCTTGCCAGGAGCCGATTTAAAAAAAAAAAGCAACAAGCTACAAGCCAAACAAGAAACAACCTACAAGCCAAAAACTAACCAACAAGCAACTCACAAGCCAATTAAGCCAAAAACAAGCCCAATTTCTGTATTGTTTTCACGGGTTTGGCATGTCTGGTTCCTGCTAGCATACTGGGAATATGTTTGCATCCTTGAGTTAGCAGTCTTCTGAAAAGGCAACACAATGTGATGACAATTGTCACACAACACGGTGTTTTCTGACCAGATTCAAAATGTTCTGGCTTAGACAGACATAAATGCAGGTGATTCCCTTAGCATGGGATTTCTGCCAAATTTTCCCAGCCACATCACAGACCCATATTATATTGCAACTGCCCTGTTTTATCCATATATCAGAGCTGTGAAAAGCAAGTCTGGGTCAATTTTTGTTTTGAACTGAAAACAGTAAAACCTGGCTGTTTCAATTTAGGGTTTTTTTTTTAAACTTGATGCAATCCTTTATGCAAAATGAAAATGAGAAAAAGGCAGCTTTGGCAGCCTTGCAAACTAGACCCAGCTCTACAGTCCAAATAAGACTGGACTTCATATTAAGGGCATGTCTACACTTACAGCTAAACTGGCACTGCAGCGATCAATGCAGTGGTGTCGATTTAGTGAAGACACGCTAAGTCGATGGGAGAACATTTTCCTGTTGGCTTCTGTACTCCACCTCCCTGAGAAGCATAAGGTAAGTCAGCGGGAAAGCATCTCCAGTCGACATAGCGCCGTGTAGACACCGCTGTAAGTCAACCTAAGTTATGTCAACTTCAGTTATGTAATTTATGTAACTGAAGTAGCACAACTTAGGTTGACTTACAGCTTTAGTGTTGACCAGCCCTAAGGGTGAGATTCAGTGCAGTGCCTCTGAGGTTGACAGGGCTGTGGTAGATTTAAGTTACCTCCTGATCCTCACCTTAATCACGGATGATATAGATATAAAGTGCATTTTAAATCTGTCAGATAAGTTTGTTTTTAAAGGGAATATGTGTTTACAAGTCCTCTGTTTCCCTTAGAAGCAGGAAAATTAAGCCCTACAAATGTATTTTCAAATAATACTAATCGCTACACTTCCAAAGCAGTACAGAGGGATTTAAAACATGTGAATCCTATTAACATCAAACAGTGTCATATTGCTAAATCTCTGTGCTTTTCCTTTGAAAATAAAATTCTGAATTCAACCCAAGAAGTGGACAGCTATTGCTCCATCTTTAATCCAACTCCTTATACTTAGTTGTTGTAAGGAGTCACAGAGCCATGAGTGACTTTCTACTCTGTCTTATGGAAAGCTGTGCAACACTTTTGAAAAGAAACCTGGAATCATTCAAAAATCCACTGTTTCATTGGAACCTCAAAATCCAGGCCAGTTTTTCTGAAAGGTTCAGAAATCTTAAGTGAATCATAGACTCGGTTTTGAGAGAGCATGCACCAATTAATGATTCTGCATCTAAACCAAGGGAAATTGTGGTTCCAACTAAGCTCTGGGGTTCATTCCCTTTATTGGGTCAGATTCTACTCTGTTACACTAATGTAATTCTAGAATAACTCAGTTAAAGTCAGGTTTCAGAGTAACAGTCGTGTTAGTCTGTATTCGCAAAAAGAAAAGGAGGACTTGTGGCACCTTAGAGACTAACCAATTTATTTGAGCATAAGCTTTCGTGAGCTACAGCTACAGTATGCATCCGATGAAGTGAGCTGTAGCTCACGAAAGCTCATGCTCAAATAAATTGGTTAGTCTCTAAGGTGCCACAAGTCCTCCTTTTCTTTCAGTTAAAGTCACTAGTGTAAATGATAGCAAAATCTAAACTTAGGGAATGCAAATGCTTGTGAATCAAAACCAAAGATAAGGGGCCCAAACCAACCCAATGGGTTCTTCCATTGACTTTAGTGGGAGTAGGATTGAGAACGGAGCAAGGCCTACACTTAAAAGTTTTGCCAGAATAGCTGTATTGGGCAGGAGTTGAAAAACATCACATCCTTAGCTAACATAGCTATGCTGGCAAAAGCCCTACTGTAGACGCAGCTGTACTGGCACAAATATTCTTTTGCTGGTGTAACTTATTTCATTCAGGGAACTGGTATAAGGGAAGGGAACTTTTTTACAAGTGTAACCTGTTTCTCCAATAGAGGCTCCACTATAGCTATAGCAGCAAACCTTTTCTAGTGTAGACAAGGCCCAAGTTTTGCACAAATCCTTGTAAACCAAAACCACCATGTTTCACACAGCCCTGCTCGTATATGCTACAATACCTCAACACAATGGGGTGAGTTAAGGACAGAGTTTCAGTCCTAACTCTGAATTTCCTAGCTTTTATGGGCTTACATCATACCCTTAATGTTATTTGAAAGTATTTCTTTGTGGTTTAATATATACCATAACTTGTTATTTTGTGACAACTGGATTTACACTGGCTTAAGCCCTAATACCACTGGAAACTGGAAGCAGGCTCACAGTGTGAGCCTGTTGTCCAAATATTTTAAACAGACAGCAACCATTCTGCACTGATTTGGTTTGCACTGCTGCTGTTCTCCCATAAAAGTTCTATGTGGCATGTTAATTAGAATGATACCTCTTACGTCAATACCACACTCCACTTGTTGGCCTTTCAGCCGGCTAAATGTTAAAGTAACCAGCAAAGGAACAAAAATGTTGTTGTACCCTTTTTTCACCTTCTTCTTTGTGTTATACAAAAAGGCCTGAGGAATGATGTTAACTTTAAAAAAAAAAAAGTGGGTGGGAGATTTTGGTTTTTCACATTAGAAGTTCAGTTCTTGTCCACCCTGTTTTCTTGGCAGACTCTGGATGACCAGGGGGACTCAGAGGTGCACTATGGCACAGCAGAACCACCAAGGAACTTGCTTTAACTGAGAAAGGGAAGTGACTTTTATTCAGGCTGTTTACATCTTTTACTCTTTGTTTTCATGAATGCCTTTTTAACTCAAATGTCTAACAAACAGTTGGAAGAAAATACTTTTTTTTTTAAAATCAATTCCTCACTCCCTCTTCAATTAAGAAAGGCTGGAGAGAGCACTCTAAGAAACCTCCCAGGACTTTATAAAGAAATAAAAGGGACACACACTTTCTTGCTTTTACTTTTCAGGTCATCTGTGAGGAGGCAATTTTAACATTGCCTTGTTTCCCTTAAAGTTTTTAGTTGTGAATGAGAATACTGGGCATTTGGCAGACAAAGGGTTAACCTTTATCTCTTATATTTCACCACATACTTGTTTCTTTTACATATGCTAAGGTGCTGGGCCTGGGCCTTTCTATGTCCTCTTTGTGCTGCCCAGTCAGTGCAAAGGGGATGGAAAGCTTGTGTAGGTTGTATAGGGGAATCTTTAAGTGGTATAAAACTAGCATAGCTGGCTGGTTGTCACCTGGCCCGCTTTCTCAACTCCCCCTCTTTCCCCATATAGGGGTGTGGCCAGACAGCATGCTGGGCTCTGGCAATCCTGGCTGGCAAAATAGTCTCTGGCGAAACACTGATATTGGTGAAAGCTAGAATAGCCTTGAGAGTGCTTTACCTTGTGCCAAGGAAGCATCTGGCTTGGTTTGGTTTCTCCCTGACACTGGTTGCTAGTAAAAAGAAGTGATGGCCAACTGAGAGGGGGGACACTTGAATCTGGAGGAACGTGCTCAGGTGCTCAAAGGCTGCACCAAATGGATAGTGTTTATATAAGGCAGAAAGCATGGTAACGACGGTTGCTGCTGCTCCTCTCAGGAGATCAACTCTTCACTACTAATACGGGTCTTTCAAGAATATAAGTTCCTTTTCGTTTTTCATTCTTTTTGGGCTGTGAGTTCTAACTAAACAGCCAAGAGCTGAAGACTTGGACTTGGAGTTTGTTATGCTGACTATCTGAAAATAAACCCTTGGGGGTGAGGGGGGTGGGGAACCCTTCTTTTGAAATGTCTATGCCTGTTTGACAGACAGGCTCTGTTAAAGGCTCAGCCATGATGCTGAACCAGGTTCCAGCTTCCTCTTAGGAGTTGGGTGCAGAAAAGTGGCAGAAAGCAATTGCCCAATCCTGTAAACTCTTCACGTGTGGAAATACCATTTGAATCAGTGGGTGATCTTCATGCAAAAAGCTTTCAGGGCTTGCTCCTACATGTCCACAGTATTACTTTAATGCTTAATTTTTCAAAGCTGCTGAATATCCACAGACCCCACTGACTTTGAATGGAATTGTGGGTGCTCAGTACCTCTGAAAATTGGGCCCTTAACCTTCAAGACACTTTGAATTAAAACTAATCGCTCAAAAGGGACTTAAAAATGTAGCATCTGGTATTTGGGTTTATGTACAGTTTTTGCTCAAGGTGACATTTCCTGGAAAAGTTATACTGCAGGAAAAAAAACAAAACAAAACAAAACCCCCAAACCCCAAAATCCTGACTTATTCATAGTCTAATACTGTGCTTTTAAAACTTATAAATGCTCTTAACCACAAACAATTTGGAGCAACCAACTGCAATCTATTAAGTTTCAAGTCATAGGAATTTCATTTTTTCCCCCTCAGCCCTTTCTTGTATGTTACACAAGTATTTATATGAAACTCACAGATTGTACTGTATTAAAACATAAGTTTGTGTGGAGAGGCACACTAATGTCCACACTTCCCAACTTAGACTTCTGAAATGGAGAACAGTCTTCACTATTGTTTGATGTATATTTTCTGTACTTTGGCTTTCTTTGGGAAGTACATCATTTAGATTTACAGGACCAAATCTTGTCTGACTTATGCATGTAGTATCACGGAGGATAATGGAACATTGATCCTTTTACTGCCTTTGCTGTGACTAAGGCAAATATGATTTGACCTGAAAAACAAATATTCCCAGATTATTCTTTCAAGAAAAGTCCTATCATGTGACACATTGTTAGTGATCCTTATCTCCGTATGAATGGTCTTCCTTACAATTGTTAATAGTTTTAATAGTGCACTTCTCCTAATAACCACAATACCAAGCAGTTCTACTACTCTCTTTAATCAAACAGTGACATTTAAGAGGTTCCAGTTAGGACTGACATATGTTCATATCAGGGTAACTTTGCCAGAGTGACAGGGGTGATTTATTTTTTTTCAATATAATAAAAATGCCAACAAAATTCCATTGGTGTATTATCCTGACAGGATATCCCCCTCCCCATCTTTGAAACTTGATTTTTTAAAAATCACATGCAATAGATACTGTTAGAAGAATGGCTTTATTATCTGTTTGGTTTGGTTAAGCCAGGAACTAATGAAATCTAATGACTAAAGCCTGTCCATAGATTTTATAGGGTTGCTCATTATGTGCTATTCTACTTTTATAGATTTATTAAATATTTTATGGAGAGGGCTTATTTCACATTTTATTAGGATTTGTTAGGACAGCAGGTCTTGGTATTTGGGAATAGATACCTGGCAGATGAGTGAAAAGTTTTACAACGCTGTTAAAAAACTGATTAAATGCAAATAATGTTTGCTTTGGGACTTTCGTGATTTTTAAAGTTATTAAAATATTCATTTTATGATCCTCCCACACTGGTTATAGAACATAATGTGGGCCAAATTCTTCTCCCAATTTCACCAATAAAACCCCACTGAAGAGAAAGTGGTTGCACCAGCTTGAGAGTAGAATTTGGTCCTGTTGTATAAGTAAACACTAGAAGCCAATCCTTACATTTTATCTCTGCTTGATTTGTTCTTGGAAAGATGGGGTATTTTGGAGAATTGATATTATGTACTGTTCACTTCCACATAAGTGAGGAAAGTACTTATAAAAACAGTTTATAGAGTATCACTTGAGGTTACTTGCATTGTGCCAAGTATCTGATCTAACACAGAGATGTCCTGGAATCCTGTCCTTTTGAATGTAGAGGGAAAATACTTTTTTTGTAAGCTTTGGACAATCAATCAATCAGTCAACTATCAGTGGCATACAAATGGAAAAAAGATGTCTTTCACACATCAATAAATTTAAGCCTTGTTAACCTAATGCAACACTAGACAAATACCATGTCTTTTGTTCATTAATCTTTTAAAAACCCAACTGGTTTATAAGTTTTGAAAATAAAAATTGCAGGGCCAGATCCTCTAGCCTTTGTACAAAAATTTCGTGGTCTTCAGTGTATTCCAAAATTGAGCGAAGATAGTTTGAAGATTTACAGTGGTAGCAAATGGTAGCTAGATATTACACTGAAGAATGTTCTAACTCATCTAAGGATGTTGTTTCAAAATTTCTACAATTTGTTTGTGGTAAGCCTTGTTTTCCAACCAGAGACTAGCATGTTCTTGGTATATACACGTCTGGGTTTGGGCAAGTCAAAAATAAAGACTTAACTCACACAGATCTGGCTCTGTATGTTCCCTGCACTCTCTGAAACATTGTAAACTCTGCAGATTAAAGTTGATGAGTATACTGCAGGGAAACTCCCATTTGTCTAAAATTATTAAAATTCTATTTTTCTCCCATAGCATTTTTTTGGGGAACTTACAGTTTCACTGAAGATTATCTTGAATGTGACATCACCAGTACCAGTCATCGCCCCCATGCAGTGCATGGTCTTTGGCATATTGAGTGAAGCATTCGGAGATATCCTTAGTTAACCGGAAATAGGAAGAGGACTTAATTCAGGGAAAAAAAAATGTAACAAAGATTAATTAGAACTTATTTCTTTGCTGAATACGTCTCACAAATTTTATGAAATGTGATCACTGAATGGTGCTTGACTCAGTTGAAGATTTTTACTTTGCAGTTGACCTTTCATAAATTAATGACCCAGTTTGGATGGTAGGGAACTAGTGATCTGCCAATGGCAATGATTAAATAAAGATACCAAAGGAAACCACATAGGCTGTTGCCTAGCATAGAACCAGAGCATTTTTCCAGCAAGCGTAATGAACATATTTTCCAGGTTTTAAAAATGCTTGTGCATTGGACAGACATGGAAACTGGGAAAGAGTAACTGTGGGTATTGGTTATTAATAGTACTATATATAATAATAATAGTAATAATTAATAATATCCTAACAGAATTTCAAAGATTTTTATGAAAATAATATAATGAAGCATTTGAGCTTTGAATCCATTTTTCAGCAAAATGCTTAACTTTAAATACATGATTGAGTAGTCCTACTGAAGTCAGTGGAAGCCAATGGGATTGCTCCTGTGCTTAAAGTCAAGCTTATACCGGAATGCCTTGATGAATTGAGGCCACAGAGAGGTTATGCTATAACTCTTCCTACAGCTATAGCTACACGTGCAGCGTGCTGTGTACATACTTCAACTGGGACCTGTTTATAATCTTATTTTGTAAATGTATCTATTAATTTTCATCCCAGTATGAAAAAGTAACAAACTCATGAACACAACAGAATCTTAGAGAACCCTCCTAATGCTTTGAAATGAACAAACTTAAAATCTGGAATTAGAATGGTTAAGACATTTTTATAATAAAATCCATATAACATTTAGATTAAGCTGAGTTTCAGGACTATTTAGCTGAACATAGGCCAAATTTCAAGGGAATCTGGACCAATTTAGGGGTGGGGGAGAGAACGGATCAATTGGATGGAGCCAGGCAAAAGTAGGTTGGTTTCATTTGCCTTGCTTTGTTTTGCATTTAAATTTGCGTTCTGGATTTGAAATAAAAGACATGCAATGCCAACGCTCTCTTTTCCCTCTTCGCCGATTAATACAATTCAAAGCACAGTTCTGCTTCAATCCTCCCTCCACGTAATGGAAGGGCTGTTATTGTTCTTTCTCTGCTTTTTCCTTAGCAAGATAAGGGCAAATCCGTTTGCTGCTGCTCCTAATTTCAGGAGTTTCTTTACTGTGACCCAGTCTGCATAATCTATTTGTTCTACCTATTTCTACTATATTCATCACCCGTGCTTTCTGGGTGCCAACAAAATTACAATAAGCGACAATCAGTCATAAGTATTGTACTCTAAACACATACATAGCCTCCTCCCCCTGTAATAAGTGATTGGGCTGTATAAGGAAGTTTCTGTTGAAGGGCTTTAATGTTGGGGTTATTTCTTATCATGAGGGAAATGTTTTCCTGGGCAGTCTTGTGGGTTATTGTGAGAAGTCTACATCAAAAGCTTTGTTTTCTCCTTTATTCTGAGGCGGTAAGATCCATTGTTAACCTGTTTTCTGGAACAGGCTTTCCCCAGCTTGTGTGTCTGCTTCTGGGATTTCCCAGCTCCCAGCCTGTGGAAGCTTTCCCCTGGGTACAATCAACTTCATAACCCTGGATGAAGTCAGGAGTCTTGGAGCATTGTTGGAGAGAGGCAGACGCAGAGTGCCAGTGTCCAAGCCACTGGCAGCTTTGAAGCTTAAGGCCAGAATCTTGACTAGGATCTTATATTGGCAGGGAACAAGTGCAGTGAATGAATCCTCAGAGTCATATGCAACCCGAGTTGTTTGGTATTGTGAATGCGTGGGTATGAGTTGAGTGTGGAGGCTCTCATACTGCCTTCCGTGCTTCAAAGACTTCCAGTTGTGTGACGAGGCCACATTCTGTGAACAGACTGTTGCATCCATTGCCTTGTGTGAAGTCTTATTTTCCTAGGATCTGGAGAACTCCTTCTGGATCTGGTCAATCTTTTCTGCAAAGTATATTGAGAATTCCTTGCATCAGTTGGTGCTAGCATCTGAGAATGAGTGAAGGCAGACAGTTCACTATCACAGATAGTTCCTTGAGGGAAAATTTTGCATCTGCTACTGTGAAAGAGGAGGTTCTTTGCCGATTCTTTCATACCTATGGCACAGGATACAAGTGTACCTTGAGCCATAGTTTGTTAGGTAGCCTTTAGGAGCCAATGTGTCAATTTGTTGACCTTCTGTATAGCCCATCTATTTGAGTGGGCATTGATGCGGGGGTCGAGGGAATTGAAGGGAATTTGTCTGCGGGTGGTTTTAAGCTGTGTTGGTCACATGACTGATAAAGGTCCCAATTCAGCAAAGCATGTAAGTGTGTCCTTAAAGTTAAATATTTACTTAAGCCCTTTGCTGAATTGGGCTCCAACTTTTGTCTGGTAGGGTGCGAGGAAGTAATACTGCTTTGTTTTTTTGTTTTTTTTTTAAAGTTGTCCTATGTTGTTGTATGTTAACTGTACCTAGAGCTTTGTGTGGTCATCTTTTTGTATGTATGAAATTTGTATGACCAAAATCTAAATATATATATTTTAGCAGACAATACTCTTTGGAAACTTGATCCTGTGATTGGGTAGCATTCTTCCATAAGGTCTTCTGGAAGTTTATTGGGCTCATGAGTTTTGGTGGGTGATTATTTTCTTTTCCTGGCAGGAGTACTACAGTCCTTTGTGAGGCAAAAGTCTCACTGAAGTCAAATGGAATGTTGCCTGAGTAATGACTCCAGGATTGGCTCCATGAAGATAAGCACAAGTAATTATAGACTGGAGGAACCAGAGTATTCCATTTGTGGATCATTAGTCCCCTCTGTACGAGCCTTGAATGTATAATTGCATCTTATTTTATATTGAATTTCAGAAGGCTTCACTTAAAAGTAAGTCAACATTAATTAAAAGGTGAATATTTATATCTACCTGATACCCAGATTACTTGGTTTGATGCATTCTTTTCTGGCAGAGAAGGAGCATCAGAATAATTTGTGTTAGTGCTATTTTTCTTGTCTCTTTGGTGACTTGGGTCCTATTTTAGTGGTACATTCCAAATAAGAATAAGTTATCATTTACTTGTTTTGAAGGCACTGGCTTCCATTGCAGGTATTCTGGCATTCACTGTGATAAAGAAACTGAATGGATTCTGATTTGTTTTCCTTTGTGAATGAATATTCAAATAAGTTGAGCTCTCAAGACATGAAGAATCTCCACGTGATGTTCACTGTAGAGGTTAACCCAGTCTCAAAAAGACCAGAGTAAAATGATTGAATGGACCTTACTTACGGCATTACCACAGAAATAAATTGGGGAAAATACTTCATCACATGAAAAACAAATAAAAGTGTCTCATAAAAGGGTGTCCCAAACCCAAATGAAACAAGGATATGATCGAGTCCAGGGAAAAAATTGAGGGAAAAAATTAAAAAAACTTTTAGGGAACGGTGCCATTTTGTTTTACAGAAAATGAATGGATAAGATCCCATTTCTGTGGAAAACTGTAGAGGTACCTCATATAATTTATAATTGATTTTCCACTAAACTGTTGAAAATTTTTTGCTTCAACTGTTCAAATGCAACACCAGCAAAAATCTGCAGAACATCTTGGCAAATTCTGCAGAATTTAACTCTGTCTCAGAAGCTTTAAAGCATGGTCTTTCCCCCTCTTGTATTTGCAAATGAGAATAAAGTGAATGTGTGGAATACATTAGTTTCATGGATCAGTAAAACATGTCACAGTATTGCAGTAGCTCTTTCTAAACAACAGTAACTTTTAGTAAAGTATTACAAATGATGCTGTCAGGTGAATTTTACATTAAAAATCAGTTCACATATTTTAGATATTAAATGTTTTTATAATTAGAGTACTCTGGGCTAGTCTGTGGCTCAGTTGCCATGTGGCAAAGCAGAATACAGACCGAAGCTTCAAATCTGGATTTAGTTTTTCACTCCTTAGAGATGTAAAAGCTGGGTATGACAGCTTCTTAGAGTCAACTCAGAGGTTTTCTTATTGGATACTTTCAGCTGTAAGTTATCGGTTCAACACCAGCCTACTGTAGTAGCAACCAAAAGACATTATTAACTGGAGGCGTTTAGTGGTCTATGTGAAATGAACTAGTGGTCTCAGTCCAGTTTTTGGTGAACTTGTGTCCTTATAATAAAAAGTACTACAGTTCTACAATTAGCATTAATTAGCAATTACAGCAGAGAGGTCAAGGCCATGGAAACTGAATGACCTTCTCTTCCCTAAAATAGTCCCTTCTGTGCAGCGCTGAGGCACGTTGATGGGGGATGGTGCAATGAAGCATGCATTTCCATTGCTCCTATTGTATCTGTTCTGTGGAGACAGAACTTCAAGGCTGAAATCCTGGCCCAATTAAAGTCAATGTGAATTTTGCCACAAACTTCAGTTGGGCCAGGATTTCACCTTTGCTTTCCAGGGCTGTCAAACTGACACCTTTCACAAAGCACTGACTTGACTTAAAAATGATCTCCACAGCATCCTTTCCGAAGTGTTTCGTGGAGCAACTTGTTGAAGCAATTAAATGAAAGCGTCTCTGTGGATCACTCTGCGTCATTGTCTGCAGCTTTGCTCTCATCGCATTTATCAGCATAACCTGTACAATAAGCTGTAGTTCAGCCATCAGTGTATCAAGTTGGTCTTGCTGGAGGTCTGAACAATCTCTTGAGGCAGGCCAGTAATAGGTTCTTTTCATTACTTATATTCTTGGCTTTGTATGTTTCATTTTATACTGATGAGGCTTTTAGGTACTGCTTGCCAATATAGATCTGTTTGGCCAGACTGGGATCCACTATTGAGTTATTTAAGGGTATGATTTATACAATACCCATGTTTATAATCTGTTGGCAGCACAGAATGGATTTCTTCTGTTATGCTGTTGACATAATGGGCATTTGCAACAATGTGTCCTATCTGATAGAAATCCAGAGCTGGATAGCTCTATATTTTCTGAAACAAAATGCTTCAGAGGGATATTGTAATATGAACCAAATGTAGATATTTGTAATTATTAGTTATTTCCTACCCATGTGACATCCAAACCAGTACTGACAACATTAGCTTTGCAAATGTTGTTTGAAACATGTTACAGCCAACTCTGCCCTTCAAACAACATAGAACGTCTGTAGTTTTGGCATCCATGAAATGTTTGCACTCCTTACCGTCTCAATCATCTAATATTAAAGTGGGGATTTCTCCCCTTGATAGCTGATGTTTCCAAAATAGGGTATTGTAATAATCCAATCAGATTGTTGCACACACAATTCAGGTAGGATTTTTACCGCTATCAGGAGGTCTGTTTCTTATACCTGGCATTTCAATCACATCTCTCATCCATATCTTCACTCAGGCCCCAATCCCGCAAAGCACATAATTTCATTGGAACTATTCATATGCTTAACTTTAAGCATGTGTTGAAGTGCTAAATTGGGACCTCAGTGTGCTGGAGGCTACTTAGAGCCTGCATTGTATTCGAGATAATGCATATCAATAAAGCACGGGGGGGGGGGGACACGGGGACTGTGGAATCTGATCTCCTCTTGCCCTTTGATCTCAGTTGCACCCAGAATTCCAGAGAAGCAGCCATACAATAGATGCCCATTTAATGGTGCAAGGCTTCCCGCCCCAGCGCTTTCTGCTATGGAATTTTGCTATGGAATTCCTGGAAGTTGTGCTTTATGACTATGATGTGGTTTCATTTTGTAAAACACTAAAGACTCATTTATTTTACATGACTTATTCATAATTAGTGAGGCTGCTAATTTTATGCCTGTGTAAAGTTCTCTGGGATGCGTATCATGATGGGCATGACAAAAGAGATCTTTTGGTGTATTAATTGATGATTTCAGTAATAGTCTGAGGCTGCACTGGAATTAAAATATTTCTACACCATGAAGAAATGTTTTTGGGAAAATGTTTAGAATAAAATACACTGAATCCATAAATTTTAAAAACAACGTTACATAACTGTTCAAAGAACCATATGCCTGGCTCTTTAGTTGTGCAACTTCTAGTAACCATAAAACCCAATGCAATAACTTGCAAATTTATGGCTGAGTGAATTGCCAGAGCTCACAAAATGGTAAGCTACCCTATCATACAGTGGAATAAAGAGGCAGAGCAGCACTAGTAAAGCATAGAATGCTAGCCTTAATTTCATATTATTTATGTTTTGTTACATTTAGTTTGACATGATTTAAATGTGGTGGTTTGTAAGTAATTTCCCATATATATATTTATTTAAAAGAGTGAATCTTTTATAAACTATAAATTTGTTATTTGCCCAGAGAAATCCTTTAATTCATATAAAAATATAAAAGGTGGGAGTGTGAGATAGTGGTTAGATGTGGGATTTCTGGGTCCTGGATCCATTTCCCACACTGACTAGCTAATGGCCTGAACCACTGAAGTCAATAGAAGGTTCGGCATGAACTCTGAAGCTCCCTTTGTTTTAACAATATTGAATACAGATTCCCCCCCCCCAACACAAATAGGCATGATAGTCACATCCTGTTAAGTATGTTGCAGAAGTCAGGTGTAAGTGTATCACAAATTGCACACGGGTGTGAAACACCACTTGTCAGTTGTGCTGGTAATGGTGCCTATTTCAACCCACATGTTATCTCTGTGTTCCATTTTTAGAAGGTAGTGTACAGCAAGGGCCAAAACATATGTATCAGGTGACCTAATTACTATGGATCCTTTGACACGGAGACCCACATGTGCCAACATGTTGGCACATATAGTATGCAGAAGCATCCTTGTGTCCGCTTCCTCTTGAGTACTGTACAAGTCTTGGGCTTCTTCAACACTTCTACCGGTGATGGACTTTGTTACTTCACCACTGGAAAAGACACCAGCAACGAGTGTTTGTGTTAGGCGTGCTCCTACGTTCTCAAGTGCATTTTGAACCATGTTTTCACAGAGGAATTTTATGAGTGAATGCCATGTTTAGAAACTTTTTCCATGGAGGTACAGGGTGTCCACCAATCACCGTATGCATCCGATGAAGTGAGCTGTAGCTCACGAAAGCTTATGCTCAAATAAATTGGTTAGTCTCTAAGGTGCCACAAGTACTCCTTTTCTTTCTGGTATTTCCTGCATCCCACCTTAGATCCTGTCTGGTGCTGTCTTTCTGCAGTTTTCACAGCGTTATTGTTGTCACATCTGTCAAAGACTTTGCTTACAGAATTAGCTTTGTCAGATCCTTTTAGGAACCACCTCAAGTACTCAGCAGCCAGTTAATTGTATGTGTGGAATTTGTCTCCAGCCATTGAGTGAGTGAGTGTGTGTGTGTGTCACAGACATGGCATCTCTGATGTACAAGGTGATTGCTTTGTTGCATGCTCTTAGCTCATGGATGCTTTCAGCTTGAGCTTCCAGCTGATTCCCTAATTCAGCTTTCTGTTCTTCTCATTATTCCATTGGCATGGAGGAGGGACATAGGCACAGGTTCTATTGGGTGACTAAAAACAGTTTCCACTGAAACATCATCTCTGCATCTTGCTAAGAACAGCGCTTTGTGGAAAACAATCTATCAACTTACAGCTGCTGTGATTGCCCCTCTTTGCCAGATTTAAATTTTGTCTTTGAGGCCATGTTAACAAATGTTTTGATGCCAGATATCTTGACTATGCAGACGAAGCTACATGCACCATCAGAATCAAGTGCACTTCTCCCAAATCTCTCCATCTGCTATTCACCATCTGCTGTTTTCTGTAGAGACTCTTGTACATCTGATTTACATGCAGTCTAGTAGCTATGTTGATAAGCACCTCTGATGTGATCCAGGGTCAAATGGGTTTGTCATATTGTTGATGACATGGTTGGTAAGAGCTGTAACATAGTCTTCATCCCTCTTCAGTGCAGAGGCAAGGAGTTGTTTGTGGACTTTGTCTTCACTGCTTCTTATTAGGCCACTTCCTTCTCTCATAGATTTCACATATTCACTCAGGACATGCCTTGTGAAGGTCCATCTCACCAAGAGCAGTTTTTTTCCTGGTCAATCCTACAACCCCGCTACTGTCCTTTAAGTTTCTAACAGTTTTCTCTCTTCCCCATGTCACTCTAAATTCCACCAGGAGTCAGGCACACAGTAAAACCCTCAGATTCAAAGGCATGGTGTATTTCTTTAGGGAGAATTACCGTAACGAGAATGTAGATTGGTATCTCCCTGGCATAGCTGGGCCTGTTTCAGCAAAGTATGGAAGCATGGCTTGTTGTATGTGTAGGTGAAGTTTCCAGCAGGGGCACTGAAACAATTTATATAGTGGGGATGCTGAGAATCATTGAACCAAACTGTAAATCCTGTATATGATGGAAACCATTTCAAGCCATGGGTTGTGGCAGCCCCCCCAAGCCTGCCTAGTTCTAGTACTGATGGTTTCCAATCATGCTCTCACTTTGCATGAACATTTAGAAGTAATAACGGCATAACCTGGAGAAAATAATCCCAAAACTTGAATGTAGGCAATGGGGCACCATTCCCATGTCTGAAATTCCTCCAGTAGTGGTAGCATATGTTGAGTTATAGCATTATCAAGCTATTTAATGACATTTTGTAAGGCCTTGGTGTCTTCAGACTCAGACACCTTTTGAGTATCAGCCAACATTCGCCAGACAGATGCTGGAACTATGTGAGTACTTCCTCCCTGCTTGCAGTATTTAACAAATGAATAAAGTTTTAGAGCACTCAGGGCCTCAAGTGCTAGTCAAGCCATATAGAGCATGGTTGAATTGCTTACCAGCAAGCATTTTTTCTGCAGCACAAACTGCATACACATTGGAATCAATGAGAAGGTCCAGGAATCCTGCATCTCCCCCAAATTTCCCAGTACCTGCAATAAAATAGCAGAGGGTGTGAAAACCACCCAGGCAAATGACATTAGTATCAAGTTCATTTGGGAGAATCCATTTCATTTGCTCAGCAACAGCATGCAGCTACTGATCCATTGTCTGAATGGCATGCTGCAGCCCTAAAGCGTTTGACATTTCAGCACAGTAGTATAGACTGGGACCACGTCTGCTGGTTTGGCATCCACAATACATGCATATGTAAATTGCTGTGCCAGTGCTCTTTGTTGCATGCTTGTGGTTGAAACCAGTTCAAAATGGAATTGTCTGCATATGAACAATATCAACATCATTTGGTATTTGTAGGACATCCAGAGATAGCAGTCTTAAGACACCAGGAGAGATCTTAAACAGTGTTCATTTGAAGGTGACAAGTTTATTTTTCATGGTGAGTCAGTTCTGGACATGTTCTAGGTTTTTCAAATGCTGACCCACTACATAAGAAACTCAGGGCAGGTCTACACTGTGAGGTTAAGTTGACCTAAGTTACACAACTCCAGCTTTGTGAATAACATAGCTGGAGTTGACGTAGCTTAGGTCAACTTATTGTGGTGTTCACTGAAACAAGAAGAGTAAGGTAAGTCGATGGGAGAGTAGAGTACCAGAGTCGACGGGAGAGTTGATTTAGCGGGTCTTCACTAGACCCTCTAAAATCGACCTCCACAGCGTCGATCCACGGTAAGTGTAGACATACTCTCCTCAGGCAATCTGAGGGTAAGTGACTTTTCTTTCCCATGCTTCAGTGATAATTCAGCATCACAGGAAATATCTGCAGACTGTTCTCGATATACTGTTCGAGCCATTGAATGGAAGGTATTCTTTCCATCAATGGTCTCTATGTTGATGTCTATGTAATCTCCTTCATGGATGAGATTTCCACCAGCATGAAGTGGTACCATTGTATTTGGAATCTTTCTACTTCAGATTTTGCAGAACTAATGATGAACTGATGCAGAATCCATGAAGGTGTAGTGTGTGTCAATTAACTTGTGAGACCCAAATTCATGGTATAGCTGTGCAGCAAGACTTGTGTTCAGTGGTGATAATT
Source organism: Natator depressus (assembly GCF_965152275.1). Classification (NCBI taxonomy): domain Eukaryota; kingdom Metazoa; phylum Chordata; order Testudines; family Cheloniidae; genus Natator; species Natator depressus. The sequence goes on from NC_134234.1 coordinate 248,370,033, forward strand.
TTGGAACTGTTCAATACTGTGTACTCCATAATTGAAAGGCACCTTCTTTGAATGTCTTCTGAAGGATGATACTCATTGTTGGCTGCATTATATGCCTCTCTATCAACCAAAAGACAAACTTCTTCACCAACTGGAGAAGAAAAGTAGCTGACCTCTGTAAACTACAATCACCTGGCTTTTGTTAATATTGAGACACATTCATTGTGACTATTTCAGACTGACGGTTTGAAGTGACATTATACAAAATCACTTCTTCCTTTGAAAGCTGTTCATTGAGCTCACTTGCCAGAAGAGCATCCACAAAACATTTGGATGACTTAAGTTCCCGCTGACCAAGCCGCAAGTAATGTTGTGCTGCATAGAACAATCAAAGTTGCCTTGGCCATGCTGTTCGTGGAATAAAATTATAAAAATACTATGGTTCTGCAATCTTGCCTGTAATTTGCTCCTGCTTGCAGTTACTACTTCTGAGGGAAGTGCAGCTTTATATCTTTGTAGTTGCTTGGTCAGGAGAAGAGCTTTCTTGTACATAAGCTTGTTGTCTCTCTCTTCAATCAACTGATAAAATGCTATGCCATAAGGCGACTGTATTGTTGCAGTGTCACTAGATGGTTTTGTTTTAAGATTAGTTTTACTCAAGTAGACAGAAAGGAATATTGAATGAGAAACTTCATTCTTAGCAATCAAGTCTTCCACCAGTATTCTGTGCAACATGTCGTCATTGCCTCTTTGAAGTGCTGCCTCCCTTAGATTAGTTGAGCTCTCAGATGTTTGTATTTTATTAAGTTTCTTGTCTTTGTAGTGTGCGTATGTGTAGTTTTTAATCAAGCAAACAATGGAACAGGACCGATCACTGGAGGACCTGCTTGCTCTGGTGGCTATACATGCAGGTGAACATGAGCCCTCTGATCAGATTCAGAGTGTTTTTTTTTCCCCCTGGGTTCAATACAACTCTGACATGTGCCAAATTTAGGGTGACCAGATGTCCTGATTTTATAGGGACAGTCCTGATTTTGGGGGCTTTTTCTTATATAGGCATCTATTACCCCCCACCCGCATCCCGATTTTTTATACTTGCTGTCTGGTCACCCTAGCCAAATTTGACTTGCTTGTGTGAAAGCAACCCCTCTGATAGTGTTGGTGGCACATCATCTAAACTGGAAAACTCATCCAGTAGCTCTCAATACAATTTCTCTCATGACTTCTGCTATCAGCATCACAAAATTCTGTCCAGCACTGGTGGCTTTTGACAGTTTTTTCCTTCTATTGATTTTTCTTGACACTTTTTTTCCAATGTTTGAAGAGTCTTTCCTCTTTGACATAAGTTTTAAGGGGCTTGTATCCTCCATGTCTTTGTGTACTGTAACTTCCCTGTAGAGGTAAAATTCTCAGGAGTATATTGTGAGCATTCCCAGCACTACTATCACCATTTTTCATTTTATTCAAGTATTGTGCTAAATTAAATCTATATATGTTAATATCAAAATTGCCATTTTAGTTTAGTAAACACTTTGATTGAAGCCCCATTTGAAGCTGTGGATTGACATATAACACTAATAATGGCCTGTGCATAAAATGTCACTGAATTAAAAGATAGTTTCTAGAATATTTCAAAGGCTTATACTGCAAGCATAGACCGTTACAAATTAAAAATTGTATGTCCAAAAGGTTACACATGGAGAAAAATTACATTAGGAATAAATGTACATTTATATCTACCCAACATGTTGTGCAAACTATGGGCACACAATCTGCTGCTACTGGTTCAGAGCCTGCAATGTGAGACTGATTTGGTCAGCAAATTTCAGCTGAAAATATTGAAAACTATTGTAGTCACTTATGAAATACTTTGACATTTAAGAATATGTGATGTGAAAACATTCCATGTTAATTATATCGCAAAGCGTCAATATTCACCATGCTACACACCTTCTTCACTTCTGAAAAAAAAAAAACCAACTTACCCATGCAAACCAATAAAAATCTTTTAATACAATGTAATTTGGTAGCTTTGACCAAACACCACATTAAGGTGTTGAAATTAACTTAAACAGTAAAAACTGTTGTCATAGTCATGTGGCAGTATTTCTGGAACTGTGCAAAAATGACACTCATTTTTGGTACCATTGTTTCACCTTGCCTATAGGACTACTGCACCAGATGACAGCCCCACATCATACCTCATCTAAACATATACAAAATAAGCTTTCAAACTACATATGACATGGGTATGTGTAGGGTACATTAAACTCCAAAAATGCAGCCCTTTTTGGAGAATTGCCACACACCTGTATCCCTCATAAGTTAATTGCCCCTCCAACCCACAATTACACAAGGTATTAGAGGAAGGGTGATAAGGCCCTGGTATTGCAAAGGTTTACATATGGGAGCAACTTTACACATATGAATACTCCCATTGTTGGACAGGAATTTCTTACTTGTGTCTTAGACAGCACCAAGGAAATTGTTGGCACTTAAATTATTGTAACTTGCTACAGAAATTCAGAGTTTTAGTACAGCTATTATAAGGCCTTACTTGCAATGCCTATAATATGCAGCAGTGCTGCTGATAGTTAAGGCACTTTCTATTATAAAGACCCTCTTTTTAGTTGCTTATGACTTTGCTAAACTTTAAACAGTTTGGGCTAAAATTTCCCATATCAGCAGTTTGCTTCAAGCTGAGTGGTGTATTGTTCTTGTGGTATTTTTTGTGAAATGTTCAGCTAAAGTGGTCCAACTGTTTCTCAGAATGAAGTTAGGGGGAAATATATTGTGTTGCTCTACAACAAAAAAAATCATACATTTGTTTCATTGAGAAGCTCTAGCGCTTCCATTCTTTGGAGCGGGGACTTGAAATTTGGCAGGGCAATTACCCTCATGTCAAGGATGTGTCTCTTCCTGTCCCCATGAAAATTTATCCAAATTTAGTAAGTTGAAAGCCTCTGAGTCTCACTTCGCACATGGTCTGTAGAGATTTGTTAGTTTGTCAGCTAAATTCTCTGTGGAATTCTCCCTAAGCACTGGGCATGCTGTGTCCTCTTCTAGCTCCTGTCATCCTCACAGAGTGACTGAGGCTGCTCCAGCCCAGGACTGCAGGCTTTTCCCCTGCAATTGGTGTTAGCTATTGGGGCACTGAGCTCCAGAACTCAAAGCAGAGACTCTCTCTCTCTCTCTACTGCTGACTCCAATCCAGAGGAGTGAGGAATGAGGGTGGAGGGAGAAAGAAATACAGGGCGGGTGGACAGAGGCATGAATTCAGGGGATGGGGGAGATAAAAGCCTGAGAGGAGGGGGAGTTGGGGATAGGGAGTGGAGATGTGAGGAGGAGCAGAAAATGGAGTGGAATTCTGGAGGAAAAAGGAGGAAGAAGCAAGGGTCAGGAGGAGGATGGGAGGGCAGGAAACCTGAAGGGGGGATGATAAGAGTGAGAGGGTCAGGAGTGAGACAGGGTGTAAGGATCCAGAGGACTAGAATCTGGGTCTTCAGGGTTCCAGATGACCAATGCTTCTACACTGCCAGCTGGGATTATAAACCCTTGGAGACTAAGCTCCCCAGTGACATCCATGGAAGACCCAATTGAAAGCACCCCCTCCCCATGACCTCTGATTGGTCAAGGCATGCCATTTAAGCATAGAGGTAGCTATCTGTGCAATTTGGCAGTACATGGCTACAACAGACCCTGCTCTTGTTCCCTGCTTTGGATCCTGGCTCTGTACTTTGGCTCTGACCCTTGGCTTGTCTCCTGATCCTTGACTGTAGTTATGGTCTCTGACTAGGATTGCAGATTCCTGACTCTGACCTACAGCTTGACTCCTAGTGTCTGGCTCTGACCCCTGGCTTGATGCTCGATTCCTGTTCCAACCACCTTACTCCTGTGTTGTCCCAGTTGTAACATGGGGTGTGGGAGAGAGTGAGCAGGAGCTGTAGAAGGGGACAGGGCAGGAGCTGAAGGAGGGGGGATAGAAGAAGGGAATAGGGAGAGAGGCTGGAGGTACAGGGGAAGTAGTGTCTGTAACCACTAGACCAGTGGTTCTCAAAACTAGGGCCGCCACTTGTTCAGGGAAAGCCCCTGGCGGGCTGGGCCGGGCCGGTTTGTTTACCTGCCGTGTCTGCAGGTTCGGCTGATCGCGGCTCCCACTGGCCGCGGTTTGCATTAACTACAATCCTTCTCTGCTCCTTGAAATATGATGTTCTAAACTGACTTGAGTATGATAATTTTGGTGATGTGCAGTGTGCCTCGTGCAAACCAGTACTGTTTTTTTCACCTTGTAATTTTCAATTCACCATCTTAATGGGTTAAGTTATTTTTATTTTTCTAAGTACATGGTTTTTATGCCTTGATTTTTGGCTGAGTCCGAAGGTTATCTTAATCTGCAATATATGAGCCTGATTCACACTGTACTCCGGCTTTACCTTAATGTAACTCTGTTGAAATTGATGGCGGTACACTGGGATAAAGGTGAAGTAACAAAATGGTGATGCGGCCCTGAAGATAACATTTTGAAAAGTGACCCGTGATTAGTTTTTGAGCACATAATTTAAGAGCTCTTCAATAATTTTTGGATGGCAGGTGCGCAACCTATTATGGCAATAGGGTCCCTTTAAAATCTCATGCTGAGCATCCAAACACAGAGGCCCATATATTTTTGTACAGTTTGACTGTTAATTTTCAGTAAAGTATTCCCAAGTATAAATAAAAATGAAACAGCAGACAGCTAACTTGGAAAGTTGTCTAATGGCCAGCCTTTTTTGGTGGGAAGTTAGATTCTTAAGACTATGTCGTCATCTCTGAGTCTGAATGTTCATTAAAGATCTTTGTAGCGTGCACAGGTTATGTATACAAAAGGCACCTGCATGCGTCGGATGAAGGCTACAATGACTCTTGAGTTCCAATATCTGGCTTAATTAGTTTTGGCTTCTGCACAGTGTTTGTGTGCACTGTATAGTAGCCAAAGCAAGGAGAAGAATTTTAGCAGCTGAAGCTGTTTTGACACCTTCCAAATGACTACTCAAGGGAACTATAGATGTTGGATGTTATTGGAATTTTTGAAACTTACTTTTTAATGTTTGAACAGGCAGATGATCCTGGAAAAGGGGGAGTTTATTAGCGTCATTTCTGGCAAGTCTCCGTGATTGTCAGTTAATTGTATTATCTGTTCTCTCTAAATTCAAGTCAATTCTGGCTGCATTATATACTTGAGCAGTGATTCTCAGATTCTTGCTTTAATGTGTCTGATTCCATCATCTTAGTCTTTGGCTCACTCTCTCAATGAGATTCTTGTTGGGTTGCTTTGGTTTGTATGTGTCCAAGGTCCAGATTTTTCATGTCACTTGTGTTACTTCAGAAGGTGGTGCTCACATTTTTCAGATCAGATGGAGTTTTAATTGATCAGTATTTTGGATTAGTAAGTGTCCTTTTTCTGCGGAGATATGTACCTCTGTAACGCCTCATGAAGAATTATGAAGATTTTAGTGTCAGATGCTGATTTCAGAGACATTAGTGTAAATCTGGAGTAATTCCCTTGACATCTCTATTACCAGTTGAGATCAGAATTTGCCATTAGTTCACTTTTTACGACAGTTTTGCAAAATATTCACAACAAGCTGAAAAACAATTTGCAACTTACCTATGTTGGGTTTTGTTACTCTCTGGAATCTCAGCCCAGGCTTCAGAAAGATTTGTGAACCTGTGCTGATTTATGGTTTTTCAGCCACACCCAGCAATATTTTCAGCTTTGCATTGTTTCTATTTGAAAGCGAAAATCATGGTTGGTGATTTTGATTGTTTTGTGATTTTAATTTTAATGAGAACTCAATCTGAAACTCAAATAGTGTGAATCCAACCAGAAAAAAAGAAATGAAAGTGTTTTAAAACCACCGTGTGAAAGTAGTATTGCTAAACTGTGATTTCTTCCGACAATTGTAAAGTTGAGAGGACTTGAAGTAAGGACTCATCTTCTCTTAGAACACCAACTCAGAGACTCATAAGTCACAGTCAGAAAAAGACCTCTTAGGTCCTTTCTCTCCCAGTATGATACTGCATCGTAGCATGCAGGGCATCTACTAGTGTTTTGTCCAGTCTACTTTTAAAAGTGTCTCAAGCGCTGGAAGATTATGCCACAACCAAACATCTGTCAAGAGAATTTTCCTGATATTTAGCCCCTATTTCCCTTTCTTCATTTCATTCCATTACTCCAAGTTACATTCCCATGTATCATCCTAAATAATTTCTCACCCATTGCTATTTACCGCCTTCAAATATTTGTGGATGGTTGTTGTTGCCCCCCCCGCCCCCCATCCTCTTTGTCAACATGTAGCCAGGCTATGCTTACTTAGCTCTTTTTTAACCTTTCTTTACAAAGCAATTCCTTCAACCCACTCATCATTTGCAGTGCCCTTAGTGTCATGCCTTTTGTTGCTCAAAAGAGCCTGAATCCTCAAAGACTCATGCATTTTACGAAGTCCCGTTGACTGAAATGGGACTGCTCACAGTGCACAGACAAGCATGTAAATTGTAGGATTGGGGCTTTAGTGTCAGTCCTTTCTAATGGCAGAGCCATATTTTGTGAGTGGCCAATTAAGATGGACAATATAGTTCTAAAAGTCCCCCCTACATAGGCCAGATTGTAAACTGCCTCACTTTTTTACAGTCCTATTTACTGGTTTCTCCAAATCAGAGATGTACAGACAATACCATTCCTATAGTTCAAGGCGCCTCAATCAAAGGAAACTTCAAAAAAAGTAGCAAGCTGAGAGATTAGTCCTGTGAATCAGGCTGTGGCAGGTGAACATTGTCAACAGTGGAATTGCCTATGGATGTTTGAGTTTTAAGGAGAATTCTAAATCTTCCATTCCAAATTTAGCTTTTTCAGACTGGCCTGTACTTCTGGCAATCCCTGTGTTTCCTCTCTGAAACAGACCAATTGCTCATCTTATTTGGCATTCTCTGTCAGACAGTAACTAATGCAGCCTGTTTCATAGAAAGGTGCAAAAACATCATGATGCACCTGGACAACTGTTCAATTCTGTATCATAGGGAACATTTAAAATAAGCTCCAGACAGTCACAACCGTCCGTCTCAGGTGGCAGGTTATGCATGGAGAAGCCTTCGTGTGGTTCTCTTCATTTTGGTTTTGCCCCTTGTAATGGAAGTAACTTGCAGTTGTTATGCCTTTGTTTTCTGTGTACTGCACCTTCCCATTTCTAAGAACTCTGTCTCTTGGCAGAGACAGCAGCCGTTTTGTTCTCAGAGTTCCTGTATTCTGTTATAGCAAAGACACATTCACGGTGTTCTGTCATGGAGACTTCCCTTTTTGTCATCTTGGTTTTTCCAAATCTAAAATAAGAATATGTTTAGACTAAGAAGCGTATGTTTTGGCTCTGATATATGGAAAGATAACACCCCCAGTGATACTAGAAATGCTTTCACTAAAAGTTGAACTGATAGGACCAGCTCCCTTTTCTCAAAGGAAAAATGGAAATCTGCTTTATCTACTTAATAAACAAGCAGACCCTGAGGTCAGTAAGAAGATACATATATAGTCTTAAAAATTACAGATAAAAATACCCCACATTTTATTAACAAATCATTTTCATCCTCTACTTCCCTGCCAATACCTGAAAAATCATTTAGTGATAAGTAACAACCTGTGTGTAGTGAACATTTCCATTGCCTATTAGAACCCTATATCCCAGACCAGTGCAACTTCTCAGGTGTTTAGTAGAGTCCATGTAAAAGTTCTAGCTGAGTTAAATTGCCTGTACATATCAGGCAAAGAGTTCTTACGCTCTTCTTGTAAATTTATCCTATCCTTTTCTCACCCCGTTTACCCTTTCTCCCTGTAATGCCTGTGACCTCCTGCCAGACTTTCTTGAAAACTAGTATACTTTTTATTGGCAAGAGCAACAGAAGCAGGAGCAAAAGAGTGAAAGAGAATGCCACATGAGAATGAACTGCATGTAGAGCATGAGAAGGAGCACCAGCGATAGTTGGAACCACAGCAACTGCATCAGCGGGCAGTCCCCGGAGCGGTAAGTGGGGATATACACGTTAGAACGTCCCAAAATGAATTCTAAATTAATTTTCCAGTATTGGAGGAAGGCACATGGGCTAAATTCTCTGCTGGTGTAAATGAGAAAAGCTCCTTTGTCTTAAAAGAAGTTTTTTGCCCATTTACAACAGCTAAGTATTTGGCCCACAAATTTCATTCCTTCCTTGTATCCAAACAATGTGTCTGAGAAGACTTTGAAGATGTATACCCACTTAGATGCAAATGACTATTCCAGTTGTGACTGGGTCAAAACAACCTTCCTGAAGTATTTTTACCAGACACCAAATGCCTGCCAGCTGGTATGTTGCTGAATTATGCTACTTTTCTGTTAGATTTATATTCAACTGGGTACTTAATAGAATGGGATTTTTATAAATGGAAATGAGCAGCTAACGACACTGCTTCTAAGATGTGGCCAAGATGTGGAACAGGTGCAGCTTCACTAAAGAACCCCAGTACTTGAGCTGAAGTCTCTTAGGGTTTGTCCGCATTACAACATCTGTAGCATGGTTCAAGGGCAAAACTAAGTCACATCACAGCTATTTTACAAGATGGAGAGTAGTTCAATCAAGAGGGGTGACAAGAAACGTTGTTACCAGATCCCAGAATGTGTTTGGTGTTGTAGTATAAACAAACCCTAACTTAGAACCAGGTGTCAGCACCAGAGAACACAGGAGGGAGCTGGGAATTACGGCGGAGCTGCTGTGAGGCCTTAGTTAAGAAGGTTGTAGTCGATTGTGCTCTTAGAGTGGGAGTTCAAGCTGTTTATTTGATACTAAAAATGTTGTGAATCTGTCCCAAATTTTCAGCACCCAAAACTGAGAACAGCCTGAATTTTCTGAGAAGTTTCACCTTCAGAGCTGGGTGATTCTTCAGGCCCTTACGGTTGTACATTAGAAACTTTAGAAAAGCAAAACATTTCTATTAAAGATTTCTACTGGGGCCATGTAATTTCCTCTTTTTTTTTTGGCTAATTAACAAAATATTAGTGTTCTTCATAAATGAATCCATCTACACCACGGTTAGCCAATCGCAAAGGCCTTCTGGTTCAGTGACTTCTACTCTCTGATGCAGTGTGAATAGATTAGGAGAGAAATACAAAATTGCCTTTTGATACAGCTCAGTACTGTTTCCTGGATGGGGGTATAGTGCATAGGGAATGGATTTTAATTTGATTTGCATCAGAGAAGAGTGGAACAATTTCACAGTGACCACAATCTGACAAAGTAATTGCTGGTTCATCAAACACTAGGACCCTCATGAAACTGTTCGGCCAGTTCCGGAGTGAAATTTAAGTGTGTGGAATTTTACAGAGCTGTGCAGAAGAGATGATATAAGGGGGAAGGTGGGTGGGTGCATGCACACTCTCTGAGGAAGGCAGTGCTGGCATTCCTGCTTGGCTAGAATTAAGGTTGTTGTATGTTCTGTGGTGTATGGTGGCAGGTATGTGTCTCTGGGTCAGAAGTATAGAATATATACCACTGATAACTTTTCATTTCCTTCCATTCTAATTGTGTTAGGTATATTATGTCTAGAACAACTTTCACACACTGCCGTGCTTTTGCATTGTAATATAAAAGGGGATGGGGAACAGTTACTACCTCCAAAGGGAAGCGGGCTGGTGCTGACACCACAGGGACACTGTTTTCACCACTGTATTCCAGAGATGGATGACGAGAAGGACAAGTGCTAGGATTTCAGAAACTGAGGCTTCTCTCATATGACCACTACCCAGATAACACACCAGGATCAGATACAGGGCTTGGAGGACTCCTGCTCTGAGTTCCAATTTTGTTAAGTGCTTTGAGCATGAAAGCGGGGGTAGGAGTGAGTCTGTTTCCTCCTGCAGTTAAGTATACTTAGCATACCAGAGTCTAACCTGCATTACAAACACTATACCATGAACATGCCATATGCTGATTCCATGGAATATCTGCAGCCAGTGCAGATTAATGGAAGGATTATTCAGGGTTAGAGGGAAACAGGCATAACATTAAGGCTAGTGAAACACACTGTGTGACTCACCCTGGGCAAATGTTTCTCAACCAATATGACTGGGATTAAAGAGCTGGGCATGGCCTGGATTTCTGGTACTCCCAGTAATCAAAAGGAGGGAGAGGATATTCTGAATGTTGGTATTTTGGATGATGTGCCAGTGAATAGTATGCCGAGGAATGAGATTAGGGATTTGGGGGAGATATTATGCTCAGGTCCTTGAAAGCTGATGTCAGAGGTACAATACGTTGAATTACAAAATTGATCCTTGCAGCTATTGGGGCTTTTGAGCATGCAAACGCCTACCAGGTCACTTAAAAGCTGATTAGTCTGCAGAGAATAGGAGGAGATTCCAGAAGAAAATCAGTGTCAAAGTGCTGGACATCTCTTGCCTTGGTTACTGTAACCTATTCCTGTCTGGTCCCACTGTTGCTCAGGTCTCCCCCTCATGTCTGTCCTTGATCTTTCAGCTAAAGCCATCTCACTCTCCTCTACACCTCAACCCTCCGTTGGTTTCCTGACTCTTACCATGTCAAATTCAGGCTGCTCATCCTCACCTACCAGACCTTTATTGTGTGCCCCCACCTGTATATCCAACTTCATTTCCTCCAACTCCCTCTCTCACATCTGGAGCTCCTCATCTGGCTGCAGTTTTCAGTGTTTGTAGCCCATGGAAGACAAGAGAGCAATGAAATGGCCTTTAAGTGATGGGCTGGTCTAAATACTAAGGTACATCACTGGTGGAGCGAGGGGGAGGGATTGTGTGACTGCCCTACTGGCAGTCTTTAGGTGTATTTATGGTCCTTTTCCAAACATGGCTGAGAGGAAGTGCACCATGGCGCTGCCAGCTGGCACCCAGGTCCCACTGTGCATCATCAGGCAGGCCAGGTGTGTTCCCCTCTGCATCTTGCCATTAGCTGGGCCCTCATCTACTGGCGCTGAAACACTGTAGCGGCTCTTCTCAGTGCTGGGGACTGGCTGGGTCTGGGAAGTGGGACAGATCCACCACCCAAGGGCCTTGGGCTCATCAGCAGGGAGGTTAAAGTACGGAGCAGGGCAGTACCAGAGAGGCAGGGACTCCAGGAGCATTGGGCTGGTGTGTGTGGGCTCTAGGAGGGTCATGCTGGTGGCATAGGAGAGGCGGGGCTCCAGGAAGGTTGGGCTGATTGGGTGGGGATGGGTCCATTGAGGGCTCTGTGAGGTCAGGTTGGTGCAACAGCCCTAAATGTGAGTGGCACCAACTAGGAAGAGGAGGAGGAGGAGACGGGACACAGGGAGATGATCTGCTTTTGTATTGCTGTGGAGCCCTGACTAGAATCTAAATCTACCTTCCTTGAGAAGGACCCTGAAGTAAGGCATACCTACGGTTTGTAATCCCTATACTAGTGGGGATGAATTGAGCCCTATATCTGCCACTCTGATTGCCTGATTTTCCAGGGAGTTCAGTTCTTCATAGGGTTATGGTTAGCTCAGGACTGAAGTGAAAGCTAGGAGCTTCAAAACACTTTTGCACTTCCTCTATTTTTAAGCTGGCCCACTCTAATTTATTCTCAGCTATCTATGGCCAAAGAAGGCCCTTCTGGCATCTGAGAACATCTAGCATTCAAAGGCACGCCATCCATGTTCACTTCATCCTGGCCACAGCACTGTGATGGTGGCTGTGAAGAGAAGTTGCACAGAGGTGTTACCGTGGCTATCCTGTGCCACCTGAGGATTCCCAGGCCAGATCCACTAAGTTTACGATCCCTGTATGTTGCCTGAGTGGCATAAAGAGTGTTAGATACATCAGAGAATCAGGCATCTTGAGTATTACTTGAAGGCCCTTTAGTAAAACACATCAATTACTAGTATTTTTTTAGTCCTCGGCCGGGACATGCAGCTGAATGTATTTTGCCCCAGAGCCCCAAGGATCCCTTTGCTTCTTAGCAGTTTTGCAGTGTTATCTTGGTATCCACTGAAGATTGCATGCTACAGCATTAGGGTGAGCACTAAACAGACATAGGGTTGAGGCATGAGAGAGAAAATTATGATAATTTGATGTATATACACAATTGGTTCTCAACCTATTTACTATTGTAGGCCACATATGCAGCTCTCTGTGTTATATGGGCTGTAACCACACAATATATATGCTATCTCTATGGCCCTTGGATGTCACATGGGCTGCAGGTGTGTGCTGATTGGGCTGCAAGTGGCCCTCAGGCCATAGGTTGAGAACCACTGATATACACCATCAGACATTTTTATCTCATATGTACTTTTATGTGGTTACCTAGATTGCTACTTGTTTGGGATCTCTAGGAATCTTGATGTTGGAAGGTCTCTTCTCTTCACTACTACATGGCCCCTTAAACACTTCCCTCCTGGAGGAGATTTACAGGAAACTCCAAAAGTTGAAACTTTGACACTTATGGCCCTCTTCTGCAGGTGTCTCCAACGGAGGTGTGGATCTGGCCTAATAGTAAACAAACATGAAACTCTAGGTCTTTTAGATCTACTTACATTGTAAGCCCTTTGGAGTAGGGACTGTCTTTTTGTTCTCAGAAAAGGAGTACTTGTGGCACCTTAGAGACTAACAAATCTATTTGAGCATGAGCTTTTGTGAGCTACAGCTCACTTCATCGGATGCGTTCAGTGGAAAATACAGTGTAGCTCACGAAAGCTTATGCTCAAATTTGTTAGTCTCTAAGGTGCCACAAGTACTCCTTTTCTTTTTGCGAATACAGACTAACACGGCTGCTACTCTGAAACCGGTCTTTTTGTTTGTGTTTCTTCAGTGGCTAGCACAGTGAGTCTTAGTTTTGTGACTGGGGCTCCTAGGTTCTATCACAATACAAATAGTAATCTTTGTATTTGTGGTTTTCCATAATATAACTAAATAGAATAATACTTTTTACAGGCTTCTTGGGTTTCTCTCATTTTGGAGGCAGATTCCCCCATTATGGATACATTTTAAGGCAGTTTTTAAAGTACGTCACTTATCTGAAGAAGGGGTTTGCAGCCTGGGTTTCTATGAACCACTGCCAATTTCCCTCTGCATATGGTAAAATCTTCCTCTTTCAAACTATCACAGTTTACAGGTTATCAGTCAAAGAAAATTTGTTCTGATGATGAAATGCTTGTAACTCAATAGCCTCCTTCAGAGTGTCGGTGGATGGAATTTTTCTAGAATTGGATTGAACTGGCTTTTTCCAATTTTTAGGGAAGAATCTTTCGCCACTTACTTGTACAGTTTTAAATGAATAATAAAAAAACTTAGTACATATGTAGCTCTTAATCTATAGATGAAGTGCTTGTTAAAGATTATTCATTCTCATAATTAAGCTAAATTGAATTAATCTCTTAATAAATTTGTGTGCTGTCACCATTCTAATTGACCTTTGCAATCCTACATACTCATTACTCCAATCTGAATAGAAACAGATTGATTTTGCTTCCTTTCAAGGGTTTAACTCTGTTATACCAATAATGGGACAGGTCCTCGGGTGTGATGTGGCCACTTTGAATCTTGTCACTAATGTAACTTGGCCATATCCTTAGTTTAATAAGATCCTGGAGAATCACCTCTGAGTGAGTGAGCCTGTAGTATCACACAGCTGACATATGGACTCTAATTGAATGTTTGTATGTTGTTGTACAGTTTTAAAACTGGAGCTGGTTGTGAGTTTGAGGGCACATTTTTGTCAAAAAATACTGATTCATAGAATCCGATACTTTTCACAAGAAAGGATCAGTTTCAACAAATTTCTCAACTGGCAAAAAAGTTTCAAAACTGTCAAAATGCCCTATTTTGGTATTTTTGAAAAAAGTTTCAGTTCGAACTGAGTTTTTGTTTAAAAATTTAAGTTCTGCAGAGTTTTAAAAAAGGGTCAAATTCAATGAAATGTTTCAAATTTTTTTGAAGCAAAATATTTTGCTTTTGAATCTTGGTTGGTTTTTATTTTCGGTTCACAAACATTTGAGATGGTCTTTTTTGTCCCAATTTGGGATGAATTTTTTTTTAAATCTTGAACATTCTCACAGGATGGGAAAAATGTTTCCTGCTCAGTTTTACTGAAGACCTTCAGAATGTTGTCTGGATTCTTTTATTCTTGTCAACAAGTAAATGCACAAGGTGGAGGCATTTTCTGTTTATGGAATCCAGGTTCAAACCAAAGGCTGAGTCCTGGTCAGATTTGCACAGTTTTGTTTTGAAATCTATTATGAAGTGTTATCAAGTGGGGCAAAGAAGGATCCTGCCCTGTTCACATAATAGTTTCTGTTGAAGGTGGTGTATGGGGCAAGGTGCTATTTTGCCTATACAGTTCTCCTTAAAACAAATGAAAGCAGGTCCAACAAAAACACGTGTGTGTGTGTGTGTGTGTGCGCGTGCGCCTGAGAGAGAGATAGTTACAGTGTTTTCTGCACTGTGGTGTTTGTATCAAGGCTGGAGATTAACACAAATTGCCTATCCTTACTTGCACACAATGATAAATGTATTGCTGGTAGAAATTGGGCTAACTGCCTTGACTTCAATGGAGTTTCTGCTGCCTGTGCCAGCAGTGAATTTGTTTCAGCATCTATCAGCAGTGAAAAGCAAAATGAAGAGGGAAGAGTGGGAGCTGTAGGGGGAGGGGAGGTCAGTGATCTCTTTATGTAGCTACTCAAACACATTGATTGTAATTTGGGATTTTTCAAAGCTGCACATGTTGAGTAATATCTGCCAATAAACACAGCACAGTGGGTGAGAATTCTGTCTGCCTCTTGCTGAGGACTAAAAGTAAAGAGACACCCAATGAGCAGCTCCTGCCCCTGTAGGTCATGCCCCTAAGTGGGGTACTTGTCCCTGGCTTAGTTGTATTCCAGTTTGACCCTCATTCTAGCCATCCCTATCCTCCGCCTCCTCCGCTGCACTATTGGTGGTCTGTTGCATGCTGCACAGATGTTTTCCCCATGCTATTATAAGATTATTTTTCAAGTGGCTTCTTGGAACAGATGTTCCAGTGTGTGCACCCTCCTTCCCTTGGCTGAAAGTGCTCTGCACAAAGAGCAGATTGCATTGCTGCTCTCCTTTTGATCTAAGGAGGGGGAGAAAAAAATCTCACATAAATTATGCTGGTTTTTGTTTCAGGCTGCTTGGCAATGGTGCACCTGGGTGTGGGTCTTCTGCTTCCCTTCTCCCTCATCGCTAGTGCTGCCTGCAGATGTTTTTTGGGGGCCTCTCTTCTTCAGCCCATTTTTTCCCCCCTGTGACCCAAACCCTTATTCCCACTGCTTTTTAAATTTTCTTTCATCTTACTCTCTGGCATCACCGCTTCCAGATGATTCTCTTGACCATTGCCAACACCTCTTCTTCATCTCCTTCCTCCTTTTGGCAACTACCACACTGTACGGATGGATTATTCTCACATGATTGGGTACAAGTCCTGTCCCCTTTTTGCCTCTTCGTTTTGAGCATGTGGCTTAGCTTTACTCTCTGTTCTTGCTACAGACGCTTGGTATTTGCGGTCCACCTTTAGCTCTGCTGTTTCTATTCTTTGACTCTCTTCCTCAGTTTGAGTTGGTGACACTGGTAAAACTCAGGGGTTACCGTCTTAGGCTATTCTAGCATAGCTATGTCAGCATAGCTCTCTAGTGTAGACATAGTATACACTGACAGAAGGTGGAGTTCTGCCAGTATGGAAATGCCACCATCCTGAACAATGTTAGCTGATACCAGCCCTCTTCTGTTGCCAAAGCTGCATCTACACTGGGGGTTTTGTCAGCATAGCTATGTCACCCGGGTGTGAGATTTTTTTTCCCCACAGCCCTGACTGACATAGCAACATTGGTATAAGATAACTGTAGTCCAGGCCTCTTGAGGATGTAAGGTCTGCCATCACCCAATCCCCGTTTTGTCCACCAGGCCAGTGTAATTGGATGTACATATGCAGTGCTTAATTTATAATGAAAGAGGTGTCGGGACTGACGTAATTTTTTTACATTCATAACTGATGCAGCAAACCCAGATGTGCCAAGACTATGAACTGCCCAAACCTAGAGGTGGCAAGCCTCAGCCCTGGCACAAATTAAGCACTGTATGTATGTATGTAACCAATTAACAGACATTTCTATTGCCCAGACATGAAGTGCATACTATCCTCTGCATTCCCATAGCTAAGGCTTAATCAACCTGGCCTCAGCCTCTAGGGTTAAAAACCACTGCATTTATTTGACTTAATCCAGCCTTTTAAGGAGACAAAAAATCTCATCCTTGAACTGAACATAGCCTTCATTAGAGAGAATTTCCTGCATTCAGCTGACCTGAATCCAGCCTCTATGGAGAAAAATAAATATTTGTCCTGACAGCCCATTAGTATAGACTATGAGGGTGTGAACAGATGCAGACTCACCGGTGGCACCTCCTGCTGGTTGTCTCAGGGAATTAGCATTCCAGCCTCTGGAGCACCCTCTTTAGGCCGGTGTCTCGCCTTGCTGCTGGCTCCTATGTCCCTCCCAGGACCCCGGTGCTCCTTTCACTGGGTGCTGCCCCCTGGCAGTACCCCACAGTTCTGGGTCTCCCTCTCCCAGGGGAACCCCCCCACCCACTATCCCTACCTCACCACAGTCATAGGCTCCTGCCAGTCACCAGCTAGCCCCTGCGCCCTGGGGCAGACTGCAGTATGAGCCACTCATCACCAGCAAGGTTGGGTTTGGACCTGCTGCCCCTGCCTACCCGTGGCTGCCCTTGCAACCCCCGTACCCAATAGGCCTTCCCAGGCCTGCAGCCTAGGGCTTTCCTAGGCCAGAGCTCCCCAGCTCCCTTGGCCTTTTCCCAGCCCTGCTCCAAACTATGTCCTCTATTCAGGTCTCTACAGCCAGGTCCCTCTCTCTCAGAGCTAGAGAGAGAGTGCTTGTCTGCTCCTGGCTTTTATAAGGCCCGGGTCTGTTTGCGACGTGGCCCCCCAGCTGCAGCTGCTCTGCCAATCAGCCCAGCTTTTCGCCTGCCCCAGCCCTCTGCCAGGGCTATCTTAAACCCCTCTGGGCCTGAGCGGGTGTCCACCCTGCTACAGAGGGCCAGATCCTCAGCTGGTGTAAATCAGCATGCCTCCATTGGAATCAAACTGATTTGCGCCAGCTGAAAATGTAGCCTAAACATGCATTTAGTAAAACTGGCCATTATTGTTCTTATTTTGAAGTGGCCAGTATTCTCTGTAGCCATATCTTGTCTTTAAAGCATCCCTTACAGAAAAGTCCGATAGCATTTAATTCTATAGAATTGTCATATCAGATTTATAAAATTCTGTAGCAGGATTCTCTATTTAATTGTATAGGATGCCTTAAAAATTCTCTAGAGGAAATATAATTCTCTATTATAGTATAGGTTTTTATAGTAATTTCTTTAGAGTTCTGCTGGTTTACCCTCTATTCAATTATAGAACTTTTCCATAAAAGATTTAAAGCACAGTTATAAACCCCCTTTTTTGCTTGCCCTGTGTGACTATTATACTGTACTGTTGTACTACAGAGCATGTCAGAAAAAAATTGTGCACTTCTTAAGTTCAATTTACCATGATTTTGGTGGTATTTCCCATTTTAAATATATAGGAAATACCTAAGATATTGCTGTAAATAGAAAGGGACAGGGGCAAGATCCTCAAAGGTATTTAGGTGGCTAACTCTCATAGAAATAAATGGCAATTAGGCACCTAAATAACTTAGAGGAGCTGTGCTCCTGATCCTCAGTTGGTGTAAATTGCCATAGCCTCATTGAAGTTAATGGAGTTGTGCCAGTTTACAGCAGTTGAGGATCTGGCTCAAATTTTTTAATTGGTGCTCACTGTACTTGACTTTAAAGCTTAAATAACAACTATAAGACCATTTCCATAGTGCTCTGTGTAGGAACACAGGAATTGTCATTTGGGAACAGTCCATTGACGAATCTAGTCAGGTATCCAGCCTCTATCAGTGGCCAGTACTAGATGCTTCAGAGGAAGATGCAGGATCCCCATAATGAACAAATATGTATTAAAATTTCCAGGGGTGAAGTTCCCTAATTCCAGGCAGCTAGTGGTTGGTTTGCCATGAAACATGAGGACTGATACATTTCTACCCAGTTAGTATAATTATGAATGATGATATTTTTAGTAATATAAACAGCTAATTCTTTTTGGATCATACTAACCTCTATAGTGATTTTATTTTGTTTAGTTTAGTTTATATAAATGCACCTAACTAGTGCTCTGGGCTCATGCATATTCAAAAAACTATAACAATTTGAACTGACATCTACCAGCTGATCTCTTGCAAGACCCACCAGATCCCCCTAAAACCAGAACGCTTCAACCATCATCCCATTGACCACCACTACACATGGAGAAACTGTTTTTACTGTGTGGTCCTGAATGACATTTCTCCCTCAGTTGTATGCACTGTAGTTGTAGCCGTGTTGGTCCCAGGATATTAGAGAAACAAGGTGGGTGAGGTAATTTTGTTTATTGGACCAACTTCTGTTAATGAGAGAGACAAGCTTTCCCAGACCTGAAGAAGAGCTCTGTGTGGTTTGAAAGCTTGTCTCCCTCACTAACAGAAGTTGGCCCAACAAAAGCTATTACCTCACCCACCTTGTCTCCCTTACTTGTCCCTCAGTTGTTACAGTTAGTTTAGAACATATCCTTGTGTATGAGTGATTCAAATTGTTCTTTTCAGTTCATGTTACCTTGTTTAGACTACACTATACTTCATCTGCATTCATGTTGCCAATTACCAACTTTGTTAGGTCTTTCTGAAATTCCTCACAATCATCCTTAGCCTCAACTTACTTATAATATGTGACATCTGTAGATTTGGCCACTAAGGCAATTACTGCTTGTCTTTGATGGAAGTATAAATTCTTACTCATATGGCAATTTGTGGACTCTGGCTGAACTGAACAGTTTAGTGGGAGAAGATGAAAAATGAATCCTTGAATCAGCCTAACACAAGAACTAACAGCACGCATTTAGCAGAGCAGGTGACATCATAAGTGCACATAGTCCAGTTTGAATCCAAAATTAGTAGAGGAAGACCAACCAGCGATTGCTTGGATGATCATATTTGACTTATTGAGCTAAATTTGTGGTGGCAACAGTATTACTTGCAGTCAGCAATATTTTTTCCCTTAGAAAACTCAAAATGACAATTTTTGCAATTGCAATTTTTTAACTGACAATTTCATTTTTTCTCCAAGCACAGTGTGATACACACAGAACTGGGAGAGATTGAGAGAGATATATATGTTAAACTGCCTTCATTGAAATTCTTTGAATACACCGAGTTGTTGATTTACATCTCTGTAGTAGTAAAAATAAAACCCACAGAAATTCATATATATATAAAAATAACCCCTACAAGCAAATTCTTGAGGCTGATACTAGTGCTAGACCCTTTGTATGTGCCAAGTTTACAATACAACCATAGTGTTCTTGGTCAAGATGAGACCTCCTGTAACCCACCTTTTCCCTTCCCCGAGTGCCCTTCAAAAGAATGTAGAGCTAGACTGTAACTTTGGACACAGCCCTGTAGAAGGGGTTGACAGATAAGCTGCACCACCCCAGATGGCATTGTGATGCAGTGATAAACCTACAGGGCACAATTCCTTCTTGCTTTGGGGTTCAGGGACAAGTAATTTTCTGCTGACCTATACAAGCAATGGCTTATCTTACCCTAGATGGCATCACGACACCCTTCTGACAAAGAAAATTACCATGCAACCTCAGGAGGGTGGAACCGAAGTCTGAGCCCTGCTGCTGTGGGCGGGGGGCCAAAGCCCAAGGGCTTCAGCCCTGGGTGGTGGCCTTCGGCTTATCCCTGGACCCCAGCAAGTCTAACACCAGCTTTGGTGACCACATTAAAATGGGGTCATGACCCACTTTAGGGCCCTACCCACAGTCTGAGAACCGCTGAGCTAGAGAGTATTGGGAGCCATGGCTCTGCCCCTTACCTAGCTGCCCCATGGAAAGCAAGCATGCACCTAGAGTCAAGATCTGGGTAGCCTGTGCAGGGCTGTAAGGGGAATTCTTCCTCTTTTTGTGGGTGCTTATTCCAAGTCATAATCTAGCCCATAATGAATAGCAGTCATCTGGATTTGAAGAAGTGATCAGCTATTTTATGAATTTGGTATGTCTGTCCAGATATTTTTTTAAATAGATGCTACATCAAACTTTTTGAATACGTTGCCATATGTCAGAACTTGGAACCCGACGAGGGTCACTTTCATGATAAACTAGAAAAAACAAAGGTGATCATACTGAATTTGTCAACTGTTCCAAACAGGGATAGTAGCAATAGTGAGAGAGCACCCAGTAAACCAGATCATTAGAATGTGGATTTCCAAATGCAGTGAGCTAAAATACAGAGCAAGAGGAATGTGAAGTGTTAACTATTGGTTGTACAAATGAATGGCACAGACTCAAAATGAATGGGACTGAACTTTTCAAGATAGATTTTACAGGGGTTGGATTAACATTGGACTCTGCAATCAGAATATTCAGACAATGCAGGAAAGTAATAAAAAGGAAAAATAGGTTATGAAAATATTATTTACCACAGAAGGCTGTAGAAGGTAATTTGAGGTAACACAGTGTATTGGTTAGGCTGCAGTTAGAAGTAGTGTAACATGTAGACCTGGCCAATGCAATTTGAAAGAAGTGTCAAGCTTTTGACAATTCTCCAAAGGAAAAAAAATCTTCACTAGAATTAATTTTTGTGGGGAGGCAATATTGGTACCCTGTTGAGGACTGAACCTCACATGGGGCCTGGTCTAAAGCCCATTGAAGTCAATGAGAGTACTCATGTTAACGTCACATGTCTTTGCATCAGTCTTTTGGCCATCCCTGGTGCATGACAGGTCTGAACGTTTCTGTTCAGCTTAGACCCTGATCCTGCAACTTGTAGACTGTGGCTGGACTTGGGCCCCTACTTAGATTTGAACTCCATGGGGTTCCAACTGTTTGCAACAAGTTAGGGCTCTTAGACTGTGGGCTCTTTTGGGCTGTACCATAATATAAATACCTAGTGTGACTATTTCTCTTTGAAGAAGATCTATGCCTTTTTCTGTTCTGAACAGCAGCCAGGCCTACAGTTGATACTCAGTAAGTAACAACAATGCTCCTGAAAGATACAGAAAAGGAAGGATTTTTGTTGTTACCCTTAATTTTGAATGTTCCCCTGTCTCTTGTGTTCTGTCCTTTTGTTCTATAGTTGCCCTTTTAGTCAATATCGAGTGTAGTTATACAAAACTGTAATTTATTAGCAACTTGTATAGTTGTTTTCATGGTTCAGAACTTCAGCAGGACTGCTCATGTGCCTAAAGTTAGGCGCATGCTTAACTGGCTTGCTGAGCCAGGGCCTAAATCACTAGATCTCACCAGATGTGATTTTTGCCACATCTTATCGACACACAAACTGCAGTGAGGACACCAGAATCAGGCCCACAGTAAGTAAATGGCAGAATTAATATCTTAGACTTGTTGAAGACTGAATTTATCTTACTAAGAAGCAACATCTTAAAAGGAGGACTTGTAATATCATGGGATGAATCCCAAACTGTGACACACCATACTAAGACTGAAGCTGATAAAAATTGCAGTTAGCTAGCTAGCAATGGCTGATAGAGTTTGCAAAGAAACTAGAATAGGCTTGTTTGATTTGGAGATTGTTTTAAGTAATATTTCTTAATTGCACAATAGTTTTTAGAATTTGACCCTGAGTTAGCAAGTAGATTGCAGCATTTCCAGTTGCTAAGTCCATCTGTCCAAAGTTACCTAAAGGGATCTCTTCCTGATTGCTAACAAATGTTACAAAATAACATTTTTGTCACTTCAGTGAAATTGATTTCATGAGAAATTTAAATGCTGCTGTAGAAGGCTTCCTTCAGTGGAACAGCAAAAATTTCTTGGACTTAGTGCCAACTCTGTTCAGATTCTTCTTGGTCATACATCTGTCTACTTGCACTACTTTGCTGGATTTGTAATGAGTCTTTATGGAAATATTTGCAGCTGCTCTCAATTAAAACAAAGATTGTGATTCCAGCAGTCAACATAAGGCAAACATCAGCTGCCTAAGAGATATAAGCACTCTCCACTTACTAACATTTAAGAGCGTTGTAGTTCTTGGTGCTTCCTATAAGGCTGGACTCAAGTGCTGGAGAGAGGGAGGGTGGTGGGACTTTGAGTATGTCTACATTTCGAGCTGGAGGTGTGATTCCCAGCTTGAGGAGACGTACCCGCCCTAGCTCTAATCGAGTTAGCATGCTAAAAATAGATTGTAGCCATGGCAACGTGAGAGGCAGGAGAAGCTCGACATCCTGAATATACGCCTATGGTCTTGGACGGAGACATATTCGGGGCGGCTAGCCCCTCCTGCTGCTCACACCACTGCAGCTGCGGTCTATTTTTAGTGCACCTGTTTGATCAGAGCTAGTGTGGGTATGTCACCTTGCACTGAGAACTGCAAATCCAACTCAAAGTGTAGACATACCCATAGTGACTTGGCTGCTTGCTCTGAAACATCTATCAGCATCCTGTACATTTGCCTGAAAGGACAACTATTAACAATTACATAGTGATCAGATGGGAAAAAAATTAAGAGCTTTTTCTAATCGCTTTGGGCTTGATTGTCGCAGCCCTTACTCATATTTGCAGTGGAAGAAGCCCTCCTGCCCTTTACTCCCCTACCTGGATCAGCTCAGATGGTGCTCCAACTGCTGTGGGGAGGGCAGGGGCTGCTCGCTCCATTACATGCTTGTATGGGTGGGGAAAGGGTTGAGAGGGGTGAGGAGTGGAAGCTGTCCTGGCTCCGTCACCCCAACTTGCTTGCAAAGTATCTGGCTGTGTACCTGATCCAACGCCCACTGAAATCAATGAGAATATTTCAGTTGACTTCAATGGCTTTCGGATTAGGCACCAGGTGCACAGGGTGAGTAAGCTGCTACACAAAAAGGGGTAAAGTAACTTATTCCTCCCTCAGAACAGGAAGCATGAAGAACTGTGGCTCTCTGGGTGACCATCCTTTCTCTGCTCTGCTCCTGAGGCAGTGCAGCTACATGTGGCCCCGTATTCTGGTCAGATTGTCGAGTTACAAACGATCACTCTTTTGTCCACATTATAGACACCATTTTTTGTAAATGGCATTTCAAGAAACAGTTTGTTGTTGGTAAGAGAATACATAGGATACTAATGTGAAGTTTGCTGATTCAGCAGTTTTGAACATTCAGGGGTAATCTAAGATCAAGAACACTTAATAGAATCTATCATTTCAGTGGAGAAAGAATTACAGATCTTTAATACCCACAGAAACTATAACTGATTGTGACTTTGGCAAAGTACCAACCCCCAAGTTCCCTGAAACAATTTGGCCAACTTTCTATTTGCGATAATCTGCATGAAATATATTTCTGGGTTTTTAAAATAGTCTTTTTGCTTCAAAATGGTTAGTTTTTTTTCTAGGAAGAATACAAATAACATGGCAGATAAAGAGCTCACAAGCAAATAAAATTTGAGGTTACAGGCCAAGCAAGTTCACTGTTACACAAGCCATCTAAGTCTACTGATTAGCAACCCATTGCTAGTCTTCTCCCCCACAAATTATAATGAAACGTATTTTCAAACTGCATATATATTCTATCTTGTAATCATAAAGTGTCAGTGCAATAAGAAGTGTAAAAAGTGCTGTAGGTTGAGCCCTTGGGGGGTCATTCAAAATGTAGGAGCTGAATAAATAACAATTTTCTGTTTTTTTGTGGCTAATGATTTATCATTTTGATTGGCTGTTGATGATGTTATGCTGTGCAGCTTAATTCAATTCCTTGTCTTCAGTCTTGCAGTTTTGAAGTCAGTCTCAAGCTGCTCTTTCAGTCCCCTCCTCATACGCTGCTGCACTGGAACTAGCCCATGAATAGCTTTTTTTTTTTTTTTTTTTGCCAAGATCTAAATGAAACCCCAAAACCTGATTTAAATAATTCCATGGGATTGAAAACTAGAATATATCTTTGCTGTTTTGCAGCTGGGTTGCTTCTCCTAGTTGGTGGGACGGGAATAAGGATGGCTTTCATCCTCTCTTCCTTTTTGATTTGTCCATGGGGGAAAAGGAGTCAAGCATTTCTGCTGTTGTGGTATATTCCTAAGGAGGTGACAGAAGATCCCTTATGGATCAGCGCTAGAAATCTCTCTGTATTGACAAAAAGAAAAGGAGTACTTGTGGCACCTTAGAGACTAACAAATGACTATTAAAATGTTTACAGTTTCTCCGGAAATCACATAGTAATACTAAGACAGCCACATATAAAACTAAGGCAAGATATCCTCTCTAATTTTATGTTGAATTCCCACCTTCACAAGGGCTCTTTACTGAAGCACCACATGGCATCTCTTCACAGATTGACAAGGACCCTCTATGTATAAGTGTTTTAGATCTAGTTCATTCTGGTTCTAGTGAAATTGTTCTGTATTTGTACAGTGCATCACACAATAGGGACCTGATCCATAACTGGGGTTCCGAGGTTCTACTGCAATACAAATCATTAATGATAATAATACAATATTTCTGATTCTAGCACTATTCCCCATTTTGAGGCTAGCAAACATCGCTGAAACTTACATCTAAAGCTGAAATGAACTATTTAAGTGCATCATCTGTATCCTTTTGATGTGCCAGAGTGCTTGCCAATACAGTAATGTAACTGACTAGAACAGTGGTTCTCCACCTATTTACCATTGTGGGCCACATATGCAGCTCTCTGTGTGTTATGTGGGCCAGAGCCACACAATATAGATATACAACCTGTTTGGCCCTGAGGATGTCACATGGGCAGCAGCTGTGTGCTGATTGGGCTGCAAGCAGCCAGTGGGCCGCAGGTTGAGAACCACAGGGCTAGAATAATCTAAGGACTCTTATGAAAGCACTATCAAAAAGCCAGAATTGGGAAAAAGTATATTTCTTGTTGCTGGGTTTTTCAAAGGAGCCTAAGGGGAGTTAGTTGGTCTGCTCCCATAGAATTTTAATGGGATTCAGGCCCATAAGTCCCTTAGGCTCCTTTGAAAATCCCAGAGAATATCTATAAGGAAAGAATTCAACTCACTGGATGCAAGAAGGAAAAAAACTAATCAAATGTTGATTATGGAAATGAGGTAGGCCAGCGTTTCTCAAATTGTGGTTGGCGGACCCCTGGGGGTCTACGAGCTGTGGAGCAGCTGTTCAGCGGCGTGCAGGAGGCGCTGGAAGGGAGGGGGAGGAGCAGGGATGAGGTGCGCTTGGGGGAGGGGGTGGGAAGAGGTGGGGCCTTGGGGGACTGGGTGGAGTGGGGGCTTGGCCTGGGACTGAGCAGGGGTTTCAGGGGTCCGCAAAATTTTTTAAATCAAAATGGTAGTCCTCAGGTTACTAAAGTTTGAGAACCACTGAGGTAGGCAATGGGTGTGGGAGACTAGGTATGGCAGGTATCATACGATCAGGCACACAGGAAGGCAGGAGTCATAAAATGTTCTGCTCTTTTTGGTACTACTTTGGACACAGAGGGCCTGATTCTCATTTACAGTAAGGCCCTTTACAACAGTATAATAAGATCTTAAAACAAGTGTAAATTACACTGCCGAGGTTGGTATGGAGGGACTATGGTGTAAATGAGAATCAAGACCTCTGTGCCCAAATTAGTACCAAAAAGAGCAGTAGTGTGGATATACAAGTGGTTTCTCATTGACCTATCGGATCATCTACTCTTACAATTAATTACTTTATTTGTTTTTAAAATCTTTTGTCTTACTAGAAACAAATCATCAGATTAAAATCTTTGTGATGTGAGACTCTTCATCTGATTTGAGGGGAAAAAATCTAGTTCAACTTGTCATTTATTTTTAACAAATGTGGTTTTGTCCCAGTGGTTATCTTGGTAGGTAACAGTTATGCTGCCTGAATGTTACATTCCATTGATATCTCGTAATCATTTTATACATAAGGGCTTAGTTAAGATTGTGAGTTAGAGAGACAAACAAACTGCTATGATAACATGTAAGAACTGGAATATGAGTTTATTTACACTGACCTCACCAGTGATTAGAAGTGACCTTCACTGAGAGTAAGAGGTGCAGTTTGCAATTATAATTGTCCTGTAGGAAACAGAGTATTGAACTTGCCCACTAGGGGTCAGATTCACAAGGGGGACTTTGGCTGAGACTTTTAGGTGCCCTGCTGCCAAGTAGAATTTACAACTGTGAGTTAGGTGCCCTGGCTCCCTATACAATGCATGGGGAGAGTTAAGAGCCTAGAAAAGGATTCACAGAAGACAGCGTGCTGCTGAGTAGGGGAGACACCTAAGAGCTAACCAGTAGGTATTGCCAAGGAGAGGGGTGTGGTCTATGCCCCGCCCCTCACAGAGAGTTGGGTACTTCCATCCACTTGGGATTCAGAGCCGTGGACCCTCACTTGGAGCAGGTGACTAAGCCTGGTGCTTTCTCAATGAAACAATGGCGGTGGCACCTCCCGATACCCAGTTGCTCGGTAGTGAGAGCACTCGCCCAGAGTGTAGGAGACAGGTTTAAAACCCCCCTTTGCCTGAGATGCAGCAAGGATTTGAACCTGTGATATTCATTGGTGGAGGAACTGGAATCTGCATTGCCCACATCCCACTGAGCTCCCTAACCACTGGGCTATAGAGTCAATCTTCGTGTTTGGCTCAATGAATAGTTTAACTGTTTATATGAAATGAAACAACTTCAATAGGAGAGACTGAAAGAAACCCACTCTAGAATGCCCTCCTCTAGCCCAGTGCCCTCCTCTAGCCCAGTGCTTAGGGTCTCATCTAGGAGGTGCGAGACCTGGGTACAAATCCCACCTCCATACTTGGCAAAGGGAAGAACTGAACCTGGGGCTCCCACATTCTGGGTGTGTGTTCTAACCACTGGGCTTCTGCACCTCCAGTACCACCCCCACCCCCAACCTCCTCAGGCTGTGCTTTATGTTAGGCCTGATCTTGTGGATGTGCTTTAAGGCAGCCTCTGAGTACATTTACCAGATTGGGTCCCACAGGTGAGATATGTGGTGAGACCTTATCCTGTGAATCCCGCTAGGGCTTAGCTGTGAGTTAGGTGCCAAGCTGATCGGCAGTGTCAGGACTGAGGCGACTGTGCACATATGCACAGCAGAAATGTAGGTACCTACAGAGGTAGGTGGCAGCTGAGCAAGGGCTTTTTGAATGCCAGGGGTACCTAAGTGTTGGACTTAGGTACCTAAAGGGGCAGTTAGGCACTTAAGAACCCCTTGTGAATCTGAGCCTAGCCATCTCCTTTGCTGATGCGAAAAGGGAGGTCCTGCAAGAACACAAAGGGCTAGATACTGCCAGCTTTTCTCATGTTGGGCCAGATTGTGGCCTGTCTTGCATACTGGGCAAGGGAGTAGAGGAGTTATAAGGCTTCCCTTTCTCCCTTGTGCTGGTGCGCACTACTGTTGCTTCCTGCATGCTGTGGGAAGCAGGCTGATGATGTAGCCCCTTGCATTCCCACTATCTTACTCTGTAGTCAGACCCATTGATTTCAGTGAGATGACTTGCAGTGTAAGGTACAACTCCATAGCCAGATTCTAATGTCTTTAGCCAATGGGCCTTGTTGTGGAGTTAGGTGCTCCTCAAAATGAGTCAGGCCATCAGACTCTGGTCCAGAGGGCCAATCTGTGTATCCCTCAGCGAGCAGTTACTCCCATTAGTATTCCCGGTGATTTCAATGGGATTAACCCCGGAGCAATGAGCTGTACACCGAGGGGAGAAAGGGGTACGCAATCTGCCCTGCTTAAATTCCTCTTTGCAGGAGACATACCTCACAGCTTATCCACATGAAAGAGAAACCTCAAGTGTGTGGGAAGCAGTATAAAGAATGCCTGTGTGCCAAGACTATGCCAGTTACAGAAAACAAGTCAATGAACGACATGCTCACCTAAACATAAAACATTCACAATGAAGGGAGGGAGAGACTTTTTTTCCTACTAGTAACCAATTAGGTAAATTCACAGAGGTGTTAATAGATGGCAATTGCATAGTCATCTGGATAATTGTAAGATGCTTGATTGCTAATCTGGTCCACAAGAAGCACTGAGGACAAGCTAAAAGTCACAAGAGCTTTCAACTGTCTAGTGCTCATTTGGGGATTAGTAAGGGCTAGACTGTGCACTGGTCTAATGCAGTCATGCAGGAAAGTAGGGGAAGCCATACTATTGCCTGGATCTAGGATCAGCGTATTGTGGGCAGAGCAGGGGCAGTACCGCCTGATGCTCGCTCCCATGAGCAAGTGGGTAGGGAGGGGTGAAGCCATAGATCCATCCTTCCACCATGCACCAACCAGCACACTTGTTTGGACATGCTGGGGGAAGCAAGCTGTGACCTTGTAAGGCCTGTAGTAATTTAATCCCAATACAACAGGGGAGCACAAGTGGAATTGTGCCTCAGAGGCATATGTGTATCACCCCTTATTCTGGGCTGGGGCAAAGGGCACAGTCTAGCCTGAAATATTCAGTGACTATATTCTCAAAATCAAAAGGCAGGACACTTTTTTCTGGCAATGTATTTTAAGGTTGTAAAATATTCATAAAAAGACAACTGCACTTTAAAACAATGTCATCTGGTGTCGCTGCTGCCTACATCTGACTCCATGGGATTATTTCCCAAAAGTGCAGGAATTTTTTTTCCCAGAAATTTAATACTCCGAATGAGGTTACCATGAAACACTGAAGAAGTGTTAAATATAGCTCAGACCGACATTTTGTAGTTAAACAAGCCAAACAAAAAACATTTGAAATGACAAACTGGGACACAAAGAAGTTCCTGGGATCCCAAGACAATCGGGAAACACTGGGAAGTCCTGATAAATTCAGGCTATATGGTCACTGCACCTAAATATATTCACATAAAGTATCGTGTGGAAAGTGAAGAGGACACATGTAACATAAGGAACATATCTGCCTGACCACAGAAGTAAGAGTAACAGCTAACTTATGATTTCCACAGACAATATTCTAGCATGTGAAGGATATAATACAATAAGGGGATACGGCTATAAAACAAGTGAAGTGTGGACCTTTGCCCTTTTTGGCATTCCAGACCAATCTGGTGTAAACAATAATTTTCAATTTACAAGCTGTGATTTTGACTCTATTAAAACCTGTCCCCTTTTTCCAGAATCAACAGGAGAAGAAAGAAATTCTGGAGAAACAATGGGGCAGGACAGCTTTCACTAGGGCCTACTTATCTACAGATCAACTCCCATAGAAGCAACAGGTGCCAGTTCTGATAATTTGGGACAGCAATTAAGGATTACAGGCTAAACTGAAGACTTGTTTAAACTGCATGTTTTTGGTGTATGTTAGATGACTTTCACTTATGCACATTTTTCTGACTAATTTGCAGAAATCTGGGAATTCATCAACCGTGTAGATGTTTGCAGGCAGAGACATAGGGTGAAATCTGGACCCGTTTGAAGTCAATGGCAAAACTCCCATTGACTTTAATGAGGCCAGGATTTCACTCCATCTTTACCTTTCTTTGTAAAGAGCCACATACATGTGGCATTTTTTGCAATGGTATCCAGGATATCTGAGCATCATGTAAGCAATAAATTATACATATGCATTATAGAGGTGACTGGCAGTGGCTCCATAGTTGACATTTGTGTTCTAATATGGTCTTAAAATGGGGGCATAAATTCCTGTTTTTCTCTAAAAGCAGGTCTCCAATCACTCTGAAATTTCACGCATGGTTAGTTTTTATGCCCTTTACATAGAAACTTCAGAAATTTATAAATTTCTAATAAATAATCTTTGGATTTCAGCTGTGGCTAAAATTTTTCCTTGGCAGGTCTTTCATTGTAGATCATGTATATTTTAAAGAAACATCGGTCAGTCTACACACAGCTTGGTGGAGGTGCAGATCTTGATATCTTTAATAGGAGGTTTGTTCTTTTTAAATGCTGGACTAGGGTCAGGGGAGCATATGGGTGGGTTTCCCTTAGCTCAGTTCACCACAGTGGATATTGCTTTGTGTGAAAAGGGAAATAATTTTACAAAAGCATGATGCAGACTTCTTTTTAACTTAAAATAAATGGTTGCTTTGGGTTTCAAAGTTGGAAGGAGGGTTCAGGTTGGATTTCATTTTTCTATGAGCTGTCCCCATCCATAGATTTACTGTCCCCATTCACAGATTTTGATGGATTTTGAGTAGCTGGCAAACAAGCAACATTAGTTTTAACTCGGAGCTAATAATATAAAAGGGAGATTCATTAAAGGTTGGAGTGTAATTACGTTTCTATTGCTACTTGAGTCCTACAGTAGTTTTCTCTTGGGTGCAATTTAACAGTCATTTATAGTGTTTTTGGAATGTGGCCATGCAGCAGGGACTGAGCTGGGGCAGTCAAGTTATAACAGGCAAGAATCTTGATCCCACTAGGAAAACAAGTAATTTTATTATACCTGTGAAATAATTTGGCCACTTTCTCTGTCACTTCATTCCAGACAGCTGTTTCTTTTTCTGCTTGCCATGTACAGAAAAAGGGCCAAATCCTATGACCTTTACTATTGTGAGTAGGCCCAATTAAGTCAATTGGGCTACTCATGTGAGTAAGGATTAATTGCCAGATAGGTGTTATGGGATTGGTCTCCAAACTTGGAAACAATGTGCAAACTCAGTGCAGCCTAGTTTAATTGTTTTTAAACTTAAGACCAGAACAAATATTTTTACTGGATTTGGTCCTGTTTATTTTAACGGATCTAGTCCTGCCTACCTCCTAAGTAATATGGACTATTCTGTGCAGATAAAAATGAAAGCATATGAAAATTTAAACCCTATCTGCAGTCATTCATGCATAAATTACTTCTTCCTAGCTATTTCTATTGCTAGAGCAATGCAAATTGTTTTCCAGGCAAAACTGAAGCGTGCACACTTTGTTCTTCATTGTAGTTTTTAAAAAAAAGATGAATAATAAAAGGGTAAACAAATAGCAGAGATCAGATTCCTCCCCCCAGCACCAAATAGGTGGTTTTCTGAATGTAATAAAAGCAATCCTTTTGCAACAGTATGTCGCTTTCAATCAAGTTGCAAAGAAATACCAAAGGAGAATCCGTTTAGGAAAAAAAAACAAACCAATTTTGATTCAGAAACAGATTTCTTTGTCAGGATACATTTACAAAGCAAGGTTCCAGAACAGGCTGTTTTGTGACACTGGAAATAAATGAACTGCATAGTGCATTTGAAAATAGTTTCTGGAACTGTGTGGCATAATCAAACAGCATATGCAAAAAGGTTAATAGTCACCCAATGTCAAAACTGAAAACTGTTCTTCAAGCACAATGAGCCCATGTGGCAAAGGCACACCGACATCCCTGTGCTGAAGTCAGATACCACTCAGTACATTTTAAAATAATGGAACAGGAAATCTTATGTGTGCTTGGTTTTGAACAGCACACTGTACCTGTAAATTATCAGAAAGGGTATATAATCTTTCTTTACCGTACAGAATACAAATAGTCTTAAGTTGGTGAGATATTTAAATAGAGAGGGATTCATTAAGAATATAATACATCACACAGATATAGGTCCTGGTTTGCTGCCAAAAAAATATGCACTGCAAGCAATCCCTTTCGGACCTAGTGAAAAGGTAGAAGTTGAATGTGATTGACTTGTAAAATTAGATGTTTTTGAATGAACTCAGACACTAGCTGACTGAGTTAATGGTATGGTTACCATAATAAAACCAAACAAATTAAGGATTTGTTTAGATCCAAAAGATTTGAATAAGGCCATGAAAAGTGAGCCCTCTCCGATGAGAACAGCTGAGAAGGTCATGTCTAGACTTCAGAATCTAAGATTTTTTTTTTCAATTTTAGATTTTAGACAAGGGTTTTGGCAAACCCAATTCAATACAGAAATTCCTCCTCTGGTAGATATGTTGAACTGATTCGCTTGCAGGATTCCAGTGGTACCTGAGGTACACCAAAACATCTTTGGGGATCTGGATGGAGTGTAAATAATTATTGATGATCTGCTCATTTGGGTTAAAAATGATTAAGTGCAATGAGAGACGGTGTAATGTGTGCCACTGAACAAGAACAAATCTCTAATTGGGATGTGTAAGACTGGTTATATATGAAACATACTGTGATTATTGTGCTTGTAATCTCAATGCTATTCTCTATTGTCATCTAGCAGCATGCGGAGTGGAGCATTTTTTTTATAATAAATTAGGAAATTTATCTCTGTAAGGCCTCATTGTTTGGGGGTCTTTCCATTTGTCCAATTGCCCTTGCTTGGTTGATCCCAAAATGATGAAGCCTTACAGAGATTCATCGGCATGTTAACATATCTAAGCAAATTAATCCCTAATTTATCATAAATAAGTGCTCCATTCAGCATGCTGTTAGAGGACAATTCAAAATAGCACAGGACTTAATTTTTGGGAGTTGTCACAGAAGCACTAGTACTGAAAAGTTTTAAGTAAGGCTGTCAATTAATCACAGTTAATTTACATGATTAACTCAACAAAATTAATTGTGATTAATCTCAGTTTTAATCGCACTGTTAAACAATAGAATACCAATTGAAATTTATTAAATATTTTGGATGTTTTTCTACATTGTCATATATATTGTATTCTGTGTTGTAACTGAAATCAAAGTCTATATTATTTTTGATTACAAATATTTGAACTGTAAAATGATAAACAAAAGAAATAGTATTTTTCAATTCACCTCGTACAAGTACTGTAGTGCAATCTCTTTATCATGAAAGTTGAACTTACAAATGTAGAATTATGTACAAAAAACTGCATTCAAAAATAAAACAATGTCAAATTTTGGAGCTTGCAAGTCCACTCAGTCCTACTTTTTGTTCCACCAGTCGCTCAGACAAACAATTTGTTTACATTTACAGGAGATAATGCTGCCCGCTTCTTATTTACAATGTCACCTGAAAGTGAGAACAGGCATTTGCTTTGTAGCCGGCATTGCAAGGGATTTACGAGCCAGGTATGCTTAACATTCATATGCCCCTTCATGCTTCAGCCATCATTCCAGAGGACATGCTTCCATGCTGATGACACTCATTAAAAAAATAATGTGTTAATTAAATTTGTGACTGAACTCCTTGGGGGAGAATTGTCTGTCCCCTGCTGTTTTACCTGCTTTCTGCTATAAATTTCATGTTCTAGCGGTCGCGGATGATGACCCAGCACATGTTGTTAGTTTTAAGAACACTTTCACTGCAGATCTGACAAAACGCAAAGAAGGTACCAATGTGAGATTTCTAAAGATAGCTGCAGCACTGGACCCAAGGTTTAAGAATCTGAAGTGCCTTCCAAAATCGTAGAGGAACGAGATGTAGAGCATACTTTCAAAAGTCTTAACAGAGCAACACTCCGATGCGGAAACTACAGAACCTGAACCACCAAAAAAGAAAATCAACCTTTTGCTGGTGTCAGATGATGAAAATGAACCTGCGTCGGTCCGCTCTGCTTTGGCCTGTTATCGAGCAGAACCCATCATCAGCATGGATGCAGGTCCCCTGCAATGGTGGTTAAAGCATGAAGGGACGTATGAATCTTTAGCGCATCTGGCACGTAAATAGCTTGTGACTCTGGCTACTGCAATGTCAAGCAAACGCGTGTTCTCACTTTCAGGTGACATTGTGAATTTCACACCGTTACTCCTGTGTTGAGCCATAGGACAGCCTGGGTTTGAACCCAAGCGGCTAACGTGAGTTAAATGAAGAGTTGCCATTCTTCATGGCTATTTTAACCCAATTTAGGTAATGCAGGATAGCCAGCCTGAGGTGAGAACACATTTTTTTTGCAGTGTCGACAAAAGGGATCCTGGGAAGACAATAAATCAGCATAATTTATAGTCCTGCTGTAGTGGGGTGATATAAAAGCACTGTAATTCCAATAACTGATTATGAGGAGCAAAATTGTCACACCGTCTACACTTAACTGCCTTAAGGATGCAAAGAGAAGCAAGCTAAAAGAAGGCGGGGGGCAGAGGGCGGAAAGTCAGGGAAAATAAGAATAGCCATACTGGGTCATACCAATGGTCTGTCTAACCCAGTAAACTGTCTACTCAGAGTGGCCAGTGCCAGATGCTTCAGAGGGAATGAACAGAATGGGCAATTTATCAAATGATCTATCCCAGTGGTGGGCAACCTGCAGCCCATAGGCCGCATGAGGCCCATCAGGGTAATCCACAGGTTGCCCACCACTGATCTATCCTGTCGTCCACTCCAAGCTTCTGGCAGTCAGAGGTTTAGGGAGCCCCAGAGCAGGGGGGTTCATGCCTTACCATCTTGGCTAATAGCCATTGATGGAGCTAGCCTCCATGAACTCATCTAATTGTTTTACTTTTGGCCTTCACAGCATCCCCGGAAATGAGTTCCATAAGTTAACTGCACTGTGTGCAGAAGTACTTCCTTATGTTTGTTTTAAACCTGCTGCCTATTAATTTCATTGGGTGACCACAGGTCCCTGTGTTATGGAAAGGGGTAAATAACACTTCCTTATGCACTTTCTCCACACCACTCATGATTTTATTGACCTCTATCATATCCCTCCCCCAGTCATCTCTTTTCTAAGCTGTCTTTTTAACCTCTCCTCATATGGAAGCTCTTCCATACTACTTATCATTTTTGCTGCCCTTCTTTGTACTTTTTCCAATTCCAACATATATTTTTGGGATGGGGCAATCAGAACTGCACTCAGTATTCAAGGTGTGGGGGTACCACAGATTTATAGAGTGGCATTCTGATATTTTATGACTTATCTACCCTTTTCCAAATGGTTCCTAACATTCTGTTAGCTGAAGCTGCGCATTAAGCAGCTGTTTTCAGAGAACTATTCAGGATGACTCCAAGATCTCTTTCTTGAGTGGTAACAGTGAATTTAGACCCCATGATTTTGTATGTATAGTTGGGATTATGTTTTCCAATGTGCATTAATTTGCACTTATCAACATTAAATTTGTAAGTCTCTCAGGTGCCACAAGTCCTCCTTTTCTTTTTGCGGATACAGACTAACACGGCTGCTACTCTGAAACCTGATATTACTGTTAGTAGTTCTGCAATTTCATATTTCCTTCAGTACTCTTGGGTGAATACCATCTGGTCCTGGTGACTTATTACTAATTAATTTATCAATTTGTTCCAGAACTTTCTCTACTGATACTTCTATCTGGGACAATTCCTCAGATCTGTCACCTAAAAAGAAGGGCTCAGGTGTGGGAATCTCCCTCACAATCTCGCTTCCCTGCAGTGAAGACGGATCCAAAGAATGCATTTTGCTTTTTTGCAACAGCCTTGTCTTCCTTGAGTGCTTCTTTAGCACCTTAATAATCTAGTAGTCCCACAGATTGTTTGGCAAGCTTCCTGCTTCAGATGTACTTAATCTTTTGCTGTTAGTTTTTTTTTGTCTTTTGCTATTTGCTCTTCAAATTATTTTGTGGACTGCCTAATTATACTTTCACACTTGACATGCCAGAGTTTGTTCCTTTCTGTACTGTCCTGTACCCTGGTGTATGTTTGGAAGTAGCATTACTCTGAGAGAAATGCAGGTGCTGGGCCTGTCACCTGGAAGGGGTGTCCACAGACAGACCGAGAGAGGGGTCAAAGGTACAGCTTACCCTGAACCATGACACATGGTGTTTTCTGTCTGTCTCTCCTCACCTCCCTCAATGAAAATTGGTTAATGTTTGCAAAGTGCCTTAAAGATGAAAATTGCTCCACAATTTCTAAGTATTCCGTGCCATCATCTGATGGCATGAATGCTGTGGTATTTTGAACTACAACTGGTTGAAATGAGATCTTGATTTAAAATAACCCAAACTTTTAACGTGTTTTCTGCCTCATCAAATGCTTCTGTTGTATCAGAAGTGTTGAAGTGTTCTTTTTCTCAGTTAGGAAGCATGGTATATAGAAAGATAGTATGCCCTCTTACAGAAAGTTGGAGAGTTTAGAATTAAACAGGCAGAGTTACTTGTGTCCTTTTTGGACTAAATTCTCTAAATTTGAGCTCTGCCTGTAGACATTCACAATAGCTGCACCTGCTCTTTTATTATTGTTTCTCAAGTGTAGCACAGTAGCACCCGGAGGCCCCAACTGAGATCAGGTCCTCATTGTGCTAGGTACTATGCAAACATACAGTAAGAGACAGCCCTGAACTAAAGAGTTTACAGTCTAGATGGACAAGACAGAAAATGATGGGGAAAAGGTATTCAAACAGAAGACTAGGAACTGTGGGACAGACTAAGGTGAAATCTTGCCCTCACTGATGTCACTAGGAGTTTTGCCATTCACTTCAGTGGGGCCAGGATTTTGCCAAACGTGATGTCCAAGAATACACAGGAAGTCTGTGGCAGGGACAGAAATTTGAACATAGTTCTTGTGAGTCCCAGTCAAGTGTCTTACCAATGAGATCATCCTTCCTACCAAAGAAGAAGGGTGACTTACACTTTCATGGCTTGACCTTGTCTTCTCACTCAGGTTACTGGGAGTTCTATGCATGGACAGCTTACAGGATTGGGTCATTAGTACCTGCTATATCCCCTTTCTTCATCTCTTTAGTAGATTATAGTTTTGGAGGTGAGAAATGTGTGAAACTCAGCAGGTTCACACAGGAAGTTCATGTGAACCTTCTTCATGGCACAATCTGAGTTTGGAATTTGGAGTTTGAGGTTTTAGGTTTTTTAAAAGGGAACGTCAGCTGAAATGACCAATTTTTGCCTGGTTTGGGGTCAAAACCATGTGAAAATACAGAATTTCAGATAGTTCCTACCTAAAAACATAAATCCATGCAGGTTCACTCAAAACCACCTCAAACTCTCTTGAGACTCAGGACAGGTTCACAAAATGGCATGGAAAATTACATCTGTTGAAGTTTCATATTGGTAACAAAACTATAAAACAGATTAAACTTGGTTGGTTCCAGGATTCTTTCACTTCTAAACTTTGGCACAAATCCAGTAGCAACCTAAAATGATATAGTACCAAGATCTTTCCAAAGAGTTAGTAGGCTATTACAGAGAGTTCACTGAACAATTTTTTTAGATGTAAAATTAAAACTGCTGCAATGTAGAATAAAGGGATAGCCCTTCATGTGGACTGAGAGTGTGTTTGCTGGGACATCCTGTCTCATGATATTATATGATGAATTTAAGACACACACAAAGTGACTTGCCAGCTAGATAAATTCTGCTAAGCCTCACTAAGCTTTGTGGTTTTTTTTTTTTTTAGTTTCAACTGATGTTTGTTTATTTTATTTTATTTTTTTAATTTTCACAGATGTGGAAAATTCTGGGGGAGGGTCAAACAGTTTAATAACAGTACATATTGACTCAAAAAGTTAAAGCTTTATAACTGTTAAAACACAAATTGTCAACATCACATGTCAAACTATACAAAGTAAATATCCTTAAATCAAACTCTAATAGTTCTCAAGCAGCATTTTTCTTGCTTTGCCCATCTGTAAATTTTGGTTACTACAGATAGAAATATTTTTCATTGGTTTGTGTGTGTACAATTAAATCAAAGTTTACCAGTATTTATTGATTCTAATCCTTCTGAGCCTAAATTTAGCATCAGTCCTGGCTAGACCAGTGGTCTGTTATCTTAAGACAAAAGGGTCCTGGTTTGAGTCTCAGCTGTAGCAAGAGCAGAATATGCACCTCATAATTTCTACACCAGGAGCACAGTGTTGTCTGGTTATTAGCTGGCAGCCCCATCAGCCTTCCTGGAAAGCCTCTGCTACTGGCAAAGTAATGATGAACCATCCAGAAAACAAAATAGAGAGCTCACTAACTGAGATAAAGGCTAAACAGAGTTATCTGCAAAAGTATGCTGGAAGGGTTCAAGGTAGCAATGCTTACATCTGTTTCCTGCAGTACCTGTTGCATTATGAATTAATGGACTAAGTGGATTTAAACCATGCTCCTTCTAAATAGTTTAATAAATCAGTCCTGTCACACAAATAAAAAAGCATGGCAGCAATGTTAGTCCAGAAACCAAACACTAAGGAAGCTAACACGGAGATTAAGAATAGCTTTTCCATGTGAGGCAAAGTTTAATTGTTGTATACAGAAGATTCATCTGAGTTGCCCAGTGAAATTGGAAATAAAGAATGGGGTCTTCCTAGAAAAAAATATCAGCTTTGTGTTGCCAGTTTTAGACAGTCTGTCTATTAGCAATGGTTACCCATCTTTTGCAGATGCCTCCCTTTAATAACAGGGAGCAGAAAGATGATGGAGCAAGAAACTAAGGAGGATCAAAATGGCAAGTCAAGCAACTGAACTTTTGGGTGGCAAGAAGAGGGTCCTTTTCAAATACAGCTTTGCTTTTCTTAAGATTGTTTGTATTGCTTACATGCCACAATGACTGGTACTGTATAAATGCCATGGATAGTTGCAGTTAGCTCCACATGTGCCATTAAGGAGCACTTTTGTCTGATCTGTAGGGCACATGGTAAGTATTTCACATAAGTAACCTTCTGATTTCATTTCAGTGCTACCATCTGGTGGGCAAAATGCAGATAGCAAATAGTTATATCATTATACTGCTGTGGAACATTCTGATACAGTGAGTTTTTGTTTTATTTTGAGGAGGAAACATAAGATATTATTAAAACAGCTAGAACATCTGGTTTGGGGATAAAGTCATTTTACAGTGTTGCTGCCAAGCCTCAGGGCCAAGCTTACAGAGAACAGCCTCCCTTCCAGCCCCTCCATAAAGCATAATACCAAACTGTAAAAATGCATATTGTCCAACACAAATGAAGAACAAAATATACTGAAGCTATGGGTTCTCTTAGAGACATTCACCTGATGGATGAAAAGCCAGGGAATTGCAGAACAGTTGTACTTCATTTAATTCTGTTTTCATAAGCTCATGTCCCCATGTGATTCAAGCTGTATAACTGTGAAGGCCAATGAGGAGGGAAAAGAAGTTTTGTGTTTTAGTATGGGTAAGTCCTCCATGAACAAAGTTACAAATCAGTGGTTTCCCCTTACAATAGGCATTCTGAGTAAATGGAGGGGAAAAGGGAAAACAAACCCAATAGCATAAATCCTGGTAACCATTTCTTGAAGAGCTCTGTTGAGCTGCCCTACTGGAGATCAACACCCCTTCCTTTGGAACATTTGAAACTTATGGTGCATGCACGCAGAGAAGGGCCAGGGGCAGACCCAGCCCTCCTCCTCCCCAGCCACCACCTGACCTTTTGTGGCTTTCTTAGAAAGGAGCCAGGCCAGTCAATCCAGTTTTGTATAGCTCTGTTTCAGATGCAGCTGCTCCCCCAGCTTCTACCATTTTTACAAACTTCTTCTCACCCACCAAAAGTTATATGAGACTTAAACCTGAGCCTCCTTGTTTTTAACTTCTACAAATCCATAGGGAAGAGGCTTTAAAAATATAAATTCCACCTCAGGGTAAAATCCTGGTCCCACTGAAGTCAATGGGAGTTTTGCCATTGAGTTCAGAGAGACCAGGATTTCACCTTGGTGTTGTCCATCTACTCTCTGCTGACTTGAATCACTAACACCATTAGAGCTAGCCACTGACATTTCAAACACCTCCCGTGCCCTTTCAAATATTGCCTTTGACCATCTGCACACACTAGATACTGAAACATCTTTTGAAATTTGATTCACATGATATCATACCATCTGGGATCCCACTGACTTTTAGCCTGTTACCTGACAAATCCTTGAAAATGAGATGCAACTTAGTAAAATTTAATCAATAATGTTATTTTTGGACCAGATATGTGTAAACCACCATCAGGCTCTGATCTTGAAGAGGGATACATTAAATCCTTTGGCTGGTTTGCCGCAACAGAATTTATACAATAATCCCCTGTCTTTAAATACTCATATTGCTTTCTCTCAAGTTTTGGGCATTCGAAGTCTGTCAGTCCAGTAGGTGAGCCTCAGGTGATAAATCTGACCAAATACCTTTAAAGAAGTTACACTAATGAGTACAAGAACAATCCATGACAGTTTCAACCTGGGGAATACGGTTAACAAAAATCTGGTTAAGTATTCCAAAACTCCAGTATCATGGAAGCTAAGAGGTCTTTGCATTGTAAGTGAGTAAGAACAGATGACTTCCCCCCCCTCAAGGTTTGTTCCCATGCCCATTTTCATTATCAGAGTCCCCACCAGCCTGCCTATTGTGTGAGGGAGCTGCCCATGCAACTCCCTCAACCAACAAACAGCTATTCTCTTGTATGTGGTTGATTGCTACACCTGCTACACTGGTCTTGGCCCCTGACTTTACCATAGTGGAGGGTAATGTTCAGTTCATGAGCGTTTTTTCATATAGTTGATATATTGCATGAGAATACATGGACTCTTGATAAAATACTCTCCTAGAATTTGAATCATGTTATGTTTTTATAGTGAAATGGCAATGATAACTGGAGAGCCACAGATTTTTTTTAAGGCCACAAGGGACTACTATACTCATCTAGTCTGACCTGCATAGCACAGGCCATACAATGTCTCCCAGTAATTTTTTCATGACCCCATAATTTCTGTTTGGACTATGGCACATCTTTTAGAAATATATCCAGTCTTGATTTAAAGACTTCAAATGATAGAGAATCCACCACATCCATTGGTAAGTTTTTTCCAGTGGTTGATTACTCTCACTCTTAAAAAAAAAAAAAAAAGGGTGAAATTACA
The DNA here is from genome assembly GCF_965152275.1 of Natator depressus. NCBI lineage: Eukaryota > Metazoa > Chordata > Testudines > Cheloniidae > Natator > Natator depressus. The sequence goes on from NC_134234.1 coordinate 248,410,756, forward strand.
GTTTTGGCTGTTTGGTTAAATCTGGATAAACCCCCCAAAACCTGGATGTTTAACTGAACTTCTTCAGCCTGCATAATCAGTCTGTAAAATTCCTAACAACATTTTCTCAAGATATTGAAGTATTTCCTTTTCCTGTGTTTCCCAGCAAAACTCCTAGGTACAGAGTCAAACTTCAGTGAAAAATAAGCACACCTTTTCCAGGCTAAACAAAGTGTTCGGTCTGGCCTCTATTTGCGTTTTGGGTGGAGCTTAAATTTTGTGCCTGTTATTATCTGCACAGGTTCAACCATTCCTAATGATGATCAATTTTAGATGATAGTCAGGCACCGCCTCATAAAATTTAGTGAGTTAGTTAATGATAAAAATGTTGCTGATAAACTCTAATTCGTAGTAACTCTTACATTATGGTGGGCATCTGTGTATTTCTGTACAATTATTCTATACTTTTTGGCACACTCTCTCGCTGGCATCAAAGGATTAAAGTCAGATACCCTTACTTATCTAAAGTAAAATTCTCAATTTTAGTATCATGGATTTCAGTGGGACAATTAAAATACTATTCAATATAAGTAATGGTTTCAGAATCTGGCCCAAACTATGGTTAAATTGTGCTGGATGAACTATTTAGAGTGAACAAATTATTCCAACTATTTTCTATTCCGGAATCATCTGAGAACAGACTTTGTTTTTTAACACTGGTTTTGCATTGTACCACGTGGCATATGAAAACGTATTTCAGCCTATGGATTGTTTCCTAACTATTTGTCTCAAACTCCTACTATGTGATTGGTCAGGGTAGATGAGTGTCTCACCTCCAGAACGTATCCACATTTTCAAGTGCAGGGTTGCAGAGTTTTTTAAAGTTCAGTGCTCCCTTTAGCCATTCTGGTTCCATAGCAATCTATCATTTTCTGTGGCCAAACCCTCCAGCCAGGTCACTACTTAGTCCATTCTCCTTCTAAGGTAAACAAAAATGTCCCAAAATAGGAAACTCAAAGGCTAATGGCCTTCAAGCCCGTCTCTTGACATCTAGAACTTGTCACTTTTGGCCTCTTTTAATACCTGATCTAGGGGAAAGATTGAGGAACCCAGGCCTGCCTTTTCCTCTGGGTTCCAGTCTAGGGATCCTCTTTTGGTCAGATAGGGACCATTTCTTCGATTCCTCAACCTCTTTCCTGAGCTGTTCATACCTTCACCCTGCTTGCTAATGTCTTCATTGAATCTCTGCTATCCCCACCTGAGAAACCTGGGTCTGTGGTTTCTCATAGCTTCTCCTTAGCCAACTAGGAAGATGCTTTCTCAAAGACTGTCCCCAGCCCTTCTCTGCAGCACCTAGGCTGTTTTGTGAGTCGCCACGCTTGTCTCTTGCCTTTAGAGCAGTTAATGGCTCCCTCTTCCATACAGGAGTTCCCCTTCAGCCCTCTCTCTGGGGCTGGGGTTTGTGTCTCAAGCCTTTGGCCTTGGAATAGTCAGCTGCAAAGCTTTTGCCTGCTCTCTTCAGCTGAACATCCTCTCAGATTAGCCTTCCAGCCTGGACAGTTCAGCAGGCCAGCCTTCTCCTGTCCATGTCTGCCTTCCCTGTGAGGGGAGCCTTTCTGCTGTCCCCTTTCTGCCATTGATTGGGGAAGAGTTGCCCTTCCACTGTGCCAGGGTTATTTAAAGAAACCGTGTCTATCTTTCTCCCAATCACTACTTATTTCTGGAACTGCATCTTCTCTATCCCTATCCCTGGTTAGCTCTTTGTGGCTCTTTATTGGGCCTTAAACTCTTAAAGGGAAATGCCAGGTGATGAGATGGGCTGACCACTATGTGCTACCCCCCCTTAAGGGTAGGCCGCCCTGTCACAGTCAGCTCATACGGTATTGTTTCAGCTCCCTGACTGGGGGACGCCCAAACATGCAAGAAACTTCCAAGTTAGCTGCAAAGTTGAGCTTTTGTATATAGCTATTCTCATGTGCATTCATAACTACAGCTAGCTGAAATCTTTCAATTTTTTGTTGAAAAATGTCCTTTTTATTAAATCTTGAAATTAAAATAAAATAGCAAAAAAATTCTGTTTTTCCTTGTTTTTTGTTTACTGAATTGGAAAATGAAAAAAATTAGTCAATATTTCAGCTCTCCTTCCCCACTCCAACTTTTTCCTTTTCTACCCTTCCTCCCTTTCATTTTCCTTTTTTAATTTTGCACTGAAAAAAGGAGGAGGTGGGAAGTAAACAAATGTGGAAAAGAGGAAAACTTAAAAAAGGAAAAGGAAAAGGGGGGGGGGAAGGAATGAGGGGAGGAAAAAAGGAAAAACAAAAACTGAAAAAGCAAAACTTTAATAAAAATGTTTTTTAAAAAATTGAGTACATGAAAAACTGTTCCTATTTTAAACGTATCAAGTAAAATTGACTTTCATGGTCCCCCACCACCCATTAGGTGGGGAGAGGCAGCCTTTTCATCTGAGTCAGAACAAAGCACTGGAGAGCATATTATTATACTGAAGGGAACAAACTTGCTCTAGCAAGGGGATGATCCAGAAGATCTGATAGATCTTTCCCATCTGCAACTTCTGGGATTTCATTATTTCCAATTGCTGATTGTCCAGGGAAACAAGCGTCTGAATGTTGTTCTCACACCTGGGGCTTGTGCATATGTCACCCTAAGAATCTCTTAATGCCAACTGGCAGAAGGCCCACTATACTGTAACTCATATCAGGCCTTACACACTCACTACCCCCAACACACTGTTGTATAATATGTATCTAAGATGTGTCACATAAGGTGTATGTGAACTGTTGACACGCTGGTCTCAAAAATCATTGTGTGGTGTATCTATGGGTTGTATGAGAAGAATTATGTATGTGTGCTGGAAATATGTTCTTCACATGTATTTGGAAGGCAGTGCATAAATCCAGCCTGCACTAGACAAAGGAATGTGGATTTATCTGTCGGACTGGCTTGATTCCAGGCAGAGGACAATGAAAATACATTTACATATAAGGTAAAGAAAGTCATCAAACTACCAAGTGGGGGAGGAAACAGTCTGGTGAGCACTCTGGGGGTCTAAGTTTGCACCGCAGGAAGTCTTCCTTTCTGTTGAGACAAAGACAATGAACTTTGGGAACTATAAGGGGGAGCAAAAAGACATTCTAGTTATCCATCACTTAAGGAATAAAGGGAACAGCACCCTCTGAATCTGTGCAAGTTGGATGCCCTGGTCTGGAAGGCTCAGGATGCTGGTAACTCGATGTAGGTGAGAAAACTGCTTCCGCAAAGATTGTAACTTGCTAAAGTTAAGTTTTAGTAACTAGAAATCATGGTTTTTTTGTTGTTTTTTTTTTGTAACCACCCTGTCTTTGTCTCTTGCTTTGTATCACTTAAATCTCAGTTCTTTTGTTAATAAACTTATTCATCATTTTACTATAAACCATCTCCGTGCTGTTATATTGAAGTGAAGTGGGAGTCTTCAGCTACACTAACAGGCTGGTGTGGGTTCTGTCTCTTTGGAGGTAGCTAACTTAATTTCTGTGAGCTTCCATTGAAAGGGGCCTGACGCTGCAAAGAGAAGTCTCTGGGGAACTCGGGACCTGGTGTTCATTGATGGTTACCTGCATGGGTAAGACTGGCAGAGTCTTGAGGAGTTTGCTGATGAAACAGACAGACTGGCTGGCAGTGCGCTGATTCACAGTCTAATCTTTGGCAGGATTAGAGCAGAGTGGTAACACAGCGACTTATGGTTCTGGGCTGCCCTGAGGAGAGCGTCAGAGCACAGCAGTGCCACTTGTCACTATCAGAATGATCTGCTTGCTTTATTGACATTTGTATTTTCTTGGTCATCTCTCACAATCATATCCACATCCCTAGGCACACCCAGAGACATGAAGATTTTTGGAATGTGGTCAAAGGGAGCTGCCTACTTTATCCCTTGAGGCATTCACTTAATCTTTAAAACTCATTGCAATAAGAGTTCTATATTTTGACATGTCTAACACTCCGAGGCTTGAGGCAGGCAATTTCTGGTGTTTGAGGTTTCAGCAAAATGAATGGTGAAGTAATGGCAGCTATCAATAGCAGCATCTTCCCCCCCAACCCCCCAGTGGAAGCCCACTCCCCTTTCATAGAGCGGCTGATTTCTATGGGAAGGCCCTGAGGCTGGACCCATCCCAAGAGGTATTTTCAGCTATGGTGCCTGGATGTGCTTCAGCTAAACTGCAGGATATCCCAATAGCCTACAGGGTGTCTGTGACCTACCGGCTAGCCTGGGATCAAAAGGAGTGGAATAGCTCTGCAGGGGAACTGAAGCCATTACAGTGCAAGTGCATTGAGCTTCTATTTTATTAACATGAAAATTAACAGTAATGTCACATACAATACACCTTATCACCAGGCTTGCTTGTGCCTTGGGTTCTTTCCCCCAGATTTCTCAGCCCACGCTCTAGATCCTATCTCTCGAGAAAGCCTCTCCCATCTCCCTTATATCAGGGTGGGTAACAAACCATCTGCCTCAGTGAGTCAGCCGAACTAATAGAACATTTCTTACCAGGATCAACCTGATAAGAGGGAGGGGAGTTTCTGGCAAATATATTAGTTCATTTAAAGAACTTGAAGAATAGTCTTATGACGTTTTTGTGTCTCACAATAGCATCTGCCATTAGACTGTTGGATTAGGGTCAGCTTAAGAGAGAGTGAACATACCCTCACCTCCCTCAGAAATTCTGTAGATTTGGGGAGGAAGCCATGAAGAATATTCAGATTGTAGGAGAAAATTCCTACATAACTGGCTAAAAATTTCCCAGAAGATTACTATTGATCCTGTGTGTAATAAATGATAGTACATATTTATTTATTTATCCTGTTTTAGATCTGCAGTACAGTGCTATCAGCTAAATGGTATTGGATTCCTGAAATACCACTTGTCAAATCCCTTGTGATTTTTTTCTGTAGTATTATACCAACACTTTGCCAAACGTACAGAACAAATTCCAGCAATTCACATGAGTTTGCCATGTGTTTCAGCTCTGTAAATTTCAGAAGATGGCAGTTTTGAGTTGGAAATTCATCCCCCTGCATCAGGGCAGGATTGATTTAGTTGTTACTTTGAACATCTCCAAATATGGGGATTCCACAACTTCTGGGAGATGTTTCCTGTACTAACAATTCTTATGGTTGTAAGGTCTTTTTTCTGATATTTAACCCAACCTTTTCCATGCTGAAGCTTAAACAATTCTTGTTGTGTCAGTATTGCATAATGACAATAATTGTTACCTCTCTCCTGAGTAACAATATCCTTAATATAATAAGATCTTCTAAACTTTCCACAGTATGCATCCGATGAAGTGAGCTGTAGCTCACGAAAGCTTATGCTCAAATAAATTGGTTAGTCTCTAAGGTGCCACAAGTACTCCTTTTCTTTTTGCTTAATAGTCTACTATCCCTATAGGCAGTTATCATGTCTCCACTTGGGCTTTTCTCTAGACAGCTATGCAGATTTCTGTTTAAATTTCTTATAGATTTTAATCTACCCAATTTTCTATCATTTGTATAGTTTTCCCCTGCCACTCACTCTAAGTTTTTTCTCATGTTTGACAACCAAAATACCTGCATTTATGTAGATCAGTTTATTCTAAGAAGCAGACTGAGACCAATGGTCTTACGCTAGGGATGAATATGACCCAGTAATTGTAATACATGATCTTCCCATGTGTCTATCTCAGTGGATGGAGAAAGAACATTTGATTTGACTTGGTTGGAAAAACTTGATATACAAAATTTGGCCAGCATTTGGCCTCTTAGAATGAATTGTATTGATGTCAACATTTTGGGCACCTAACTGTAAAAAAGGCTTTGTCTACTCTTATTTTAGCATTTTCTAACCAGGTCCTGCCCAGGAAGATACAAGCTGGCAAAGTTCCTTTATTCCTGGTGGTGTATTAACCTTTGCTAAAATTTCACGTTCTATATTAACAGCAAAATTGAACCATTATTAGCTCAACAATCAACAGCTTTTCCAGGTCGTACCAATCATTGGAATCAAAACCAGCTTTAGGATGAGCTGTTGGTCACCTGTTTGATAAATGTTGTATGAGACCAGGGAGATTTGATCACAACCATGGAGTCTCACAGAATGTATACATGGAGTCCCAAATTTTAGAAAGGGGCCTATAATTTAGGGTGCTGCTGGTTTTGGTGCCCACCTTGAGGCTGTACTTGCCTAATTTTCATAGGTGCTGAGCACCCACCACTCCCGTTAACTTTAAGTGGAATTGTGGATGCTCAGCACTTCTGCAAACGAAGCCCCAGATTTCAAAAACTGCATACTCACAAATAAAGGCACCTACCACTAGAGGCCACTTTTGAAAATTAGGTGAAAAGCATATTCTGCAGGCCATACTGTGGTCTCTAAAGTTCCTAGAACATATCAACTTCCCAAGGCTGGTGAGTCTATTAAAGTGGGGTCCTACTCTGAAAAGTAAAACAGCATCAGAGGGTCCTACATTTGTCCATCAGTCTGTGTCTGGCCTGTGCCAGCTGACTTGGGCTCGTGGGTCTTGGGCTAAGGCACTGTTTAATTGCAGTGTAGATGTTTGGGCTTGGGCTGGAGCCTGAGCTCTGGGACCCTCCCACCTTGCAGGGACCTAGAGCCCAGACTTTAGCCTGAGCCTGAACATCTACACCACAATTAATCAACCCCTTAGCCCGAGCCCTTTGATCCTGAGTCAGCTGGCACAGGCCAGGCACGGGCGTTTAATTGCAGAGTAGACATCCCCTCTCTGACCTGCAGATGAAATCTGCTCAGTTTCTAAGTAAAAAGGTTGATTTTCTAATGGACAAAACCACTAATTCAACCTGGAATCTGAAGATCATGTTGTTTTCTTTCTGTCCCAGGCACTACCAGCAACAGCGATGTGGCAGTTAGCATTTATTAACCATTTGAATTATGCTAGGCAAATCAGAACTGACTCCAGAACACTCTCCTATTGCTCTTTGGTCTCTACGTTGCTAATTGGCATGTAAACAAAAAAACTTACTTTAGCCAATAAAGTAAACAGATATGTCTCTGAATGCACACGGAGGGTAGATACATTTTTTTAAATTTAATTTCTTTCTTTTTTTTATATGTAGTCATTTCAGAGAATGGATGGCACTTTTAAAGTGCAAGAGAACAAATTCATCACTGGTGTATCCTGGCCAAAGCTCAGAACTGGTACACTCCATCCTCTTCTTCCTTGACCTCTCAGCTGCTTCAGATACCTCCAGCTATGCTCCTTGTTGAAGTCCTATACACCCTCAGCCTTTTTGACTCCACTGTTCTCCTGGTTCTCCTCGTACCTCTCTCATCCCTCCTTCACGCCGCCTCTCATACTTAGATTGTGAGCCCTTCAGGGCAGGGGCCATCATTCTGGTATGTTTGTACAGTGCATAGTGGAACTCAGTCCTATAGGTGCTATAGCAATTCAAATAAATAATAATAATAAAATAATACTGTGACTCCATTGAAGGCAATGGCGTTAAACTGGGCCGTACTGAGCCACAGTGCGTATTATTTATCTCCTTTGGCAATACACGTTATTATCTGTTTAAAAATAAAAGAGTGTCAAAAATGAATAGGGAAAAACTGCCATTGACTTAAATGGGCTGTATGTTTGGAACTACAATAGCTAAGATTTGTAAAAAAACCAAACCTAACAAGACCCAGACGTCTATGATACAGACGGCCAAAACTAAGGGCATGTAATTAAATAAATAATAAAAAGACAAGATCTTTCCATACAGCCAAGAAAAAGTTCAAAGTGAAAGCAAGACACTTTTTTACTTATAAGAGAGATTTATGATCAGATTAGGGGAATATTTAAATATGACAGTTGCCACGTTTATGAGCTACATGGCATGTTCACATGTGGACAAATCATGTATATTTCAATATCCTTAGACTTGCCTCTGTTGTTATGCCAGTATTCAGGCTAACAATAAGAAGCTGCTACTGCCCATGAGAGGAACTTTATCCAGCTGTTGGTGCTGGTAAAGGAGAAAGCAGATGCAGTGTGTGGAATGTAGAGATGCTATTATTGAGGGATTTATCTCCAGTATTGCATTTTGTAATGTGTGGATGAAAGCAGTACACGAGCACAGGTTAGTAATCTTTCTACAGCTGATGAGTATACAGAAGAGTCAGTATGAAACAGATTTTGCATTTGGTTCTGGATACCCATGATGCATCTGGTTTATCTTCTGTGCTTATGTACAATTCTATGTCTTTATAAAAATCCAGATTTTCTTTAAGACTCCTTTGGGAGTTTTGAGGAAATTCATGTAGGCTTCAATATCGAACTTTCTTAGCCCTAATATGTTCACCATAGAAGCAAATAAAACTTTCATTGTTGGCCTAAGTACCATGCTACATAAATGTTGAATTTCCCACATTGTCTGATAGGCTGTAGTTCTTTCCATTCTGGTGTGGCCTTGCTAGGTAAATATCAGAGGGGCAGCCGTGTTAGTCTGTATCCACAAAAACAACGAGGAGTCCGGTGGCACCTTAAAGACTAACAGACTTATTTGGGCATAAGTGTTTGTGGGTAAAAAACCCCACTTCTTCAGGTGAATGGAGTGAAAATTGCAGATACAGGCATAAATATATATTGGCACATGAAGAGAAGGGAGTTAGCTTACAAGTGGAGAATCAGTGGTGAAGGCCAATTCAGTCAGGGTGGATGTGGTCCACTCCCAATAATTGATGAAGAGGTGTCAATACCAAGAGAGGGAAAATTGCTTTTGTAGTGAGCCAGCCACTCCCAGTCCCTATTCAAGCCCAAATTAATGGTGTTAAGTTTGCAAATGAATTGTAGCTCTGCAGTTTCTCTTTGAAGTCTGTTTTTGAAGTTTTTTTGTTGAAGAATGGCTACTTTTAAATCTGTTATTGAATGTCTAGGGAGATTGAAGTGTTCTCCTACTGGCTTTTGTACGTTACCATTCCAGATGTCTGATTTGTGTCCTTTTATCCTTTTACATAGAGACTGTTGGGTTTGGCCAATGTACATGGCAGAGGGGCATTGCTGGCACATGATGGCATACAGCACATTAGTAGATGTGCCGGTGAATGAGCCCCTGATGGTGTGGCTGACATGGTTCGGTCCTATGATGGTGTTGCTAGAGTAGATATGGGGACAGAGAAGGCAACGGGGTTTGTTACAGGGATTGGTTCCTGGGTTAGTGTTTCTGTGGTGTGGTGTGTAGTTGCTGGTGAGTATTTGCTTCAGGTTGGGGGGCTGTCTGTAAGTGAGGATTGGCCTGCCTCCCAAGGCCTGTGAGAGTGGGGGATCATTTTCCAGGATAGGTTGTAGATCGCTGATAATGTGCTGGAGAGGTTTTAGATGGGGGCTGTAAGGATGACCCATGGTGTTCGGTTATTTTCCTTGTTGGGCCTGTCCTGTAGTACGTGACTTCTGGGTACCCATCTCGCTCTGTCAATCTGTTTCTTCATTTCCCCAGGTGGGTATTGTAGTTTTAAGAATGCTTGATAGAGATCTTGTAGGTGTTTGTCTCTGAGGGATTGGAGCAAATGCGGTTATATCTTAGGGCTTGGCTGTAGACAATGGATCGTGTGATGTGTCCTGGATGGAAACTGGAGGCATGTAGCTCAGTATAGCTGTCAGTAGGTTTCTGGTATAGGGTGGTGTTTATGTGACCATCGCTTGTTTGCACTGTAGTGTCCAGGAAGTGGATCTTTTATGTGGACTGATCCAGGCTGAGGTTGATGGTGGGGTGGAAATTGTTGAAATCCAGGTGGAATTCTTCAAGGGCCTCCTTCCCGTGGGTCCATATGATGATGTCATCAATGTAGCGTAAGTAGAGGAACTAGGGGACGAGAGCTGACTTAGAACAACACCTCCTCATCAGTTATTGGGAGTGGACCCCATCCACCCTGACTGAACTGGCCTTCAACACTGGTTCTCCACTTGTAAGGTAACTCCCTTCTCTTCATGTGCCAATATATATTTATGTCTGTTTCTGCAATTTTAACTCCATGCATCTGAAAAAGTGGGTTTTTTACCCGCAAAAGCGTATGCCCAAATAAGTCTGTTAGTCTTTAAGGTGCCACCGGACTCCTCGTTGTTTTTGCTAGATAAGGAGTGAGGCACAGGGAATTCTCCCTTTATTTTGGAACACTCATCCCTTAATTCACAGAACTACAACTACTCCTTGTTGAACATAAAATCACTGGAACCAGGAAATTGGATGTACACATAGCCATCCTCTGACATTTAGTGGACAAAATTCATTTCTAGTCATACAATGAAGGCATATCACCAGTCCATGGGGATTGCACCAATGATGGATTTGCCCAAGTAAGTATCAGACTAGAATACTTACTGCATCAGCCACTCCAGAATTTCAATTTGAAAAAAAAAAAGAAATCAAGATGCTGCTCCTAAAGGAAAGTGGAATATAGCTGCCTGAGAATTTTTGAAAGTCAGAGTTATGTTAATAGCTGTAGTTATGCTCTATGCCACCCCTTGTATCGATGCAAGTTTGCTTTGGAAGGATGTACTTAAACAGTGACATAAAAGTTCCAAATGGAAGCTCAGTCTGTTCGTATTTTTGTATAGACTCACCATTCACTCTGACCTTGGATGTCAAAAAAAGTATTTTAATAGGTGTGATATTTATGGGGGGACCATAGAGCCAAACTAGTGGGAACATTCTTGTTGTTCTTCACCTTTTTCATCTTCATGTGAAAGTAGCAAAACATCCAGTGAACAAGATACATGTGAGGTAGTGTGTGCCAAAAGGCTCTGCCGAGATCTTTCATGGGTTCTTAGAATTTAAGAAAGAAACATTATGATAATCTAGTCTGACTTCCTGTATAGCACAGGCCATGGAATTTCAACCAGTAATTCCTGCTTCAAGCCCATAATTTTTGTGGCAAGGTCATTTATTTGGCTTTTTCCCCTCTTGTGAAGAGAGCAGGATCATGGTGAGTAAGAAGACCATTACTACGCCACTCTTTGACATCAGAATCAGTAGGATAATGGAAATCCCTAGTGGCCCATTTCTCTTTCATTTGATAGATGTTCTGGCCACTCTTGCTTCATTATAATGCACAAGACAGACATTTTCTCACTCTGAGGCTTACTTTTAATTTAATTCACGTAAGCACCAAATACCAGTCATTGATAAAATTAATAAGAAAAGGGTTGCTCTATTTTATGTTTCAATAGCCAGGTTTTGAATAGTCTGAGAAAGTGCTACTGCATTTCTGTTGTTTTACTTCTGATGACTGCTCTTGTTTGTTACACTAAGGTCTATAGTGCAGCGAAGAATGTGCCTCCCAGCACGAGTACACAGACAAGTATTAGCTCTGCTCAAGCGAGCACACTAAAAATAGTAGGATGGTGGTATGGGTGACAGCTCGGGCTAGCTGCCTAAGAGCATAGCCAAGGGTTGAGGGGGCTTGTACTAGCCGAAGCTGCTGTCTGTGCTGCAGCAGTCACACTGCTGTTTTTAGTGCGCTAGCTTGAGCAGAGCTAACATATATGTCTTCCTGCACTGGGAAGCACCCTCCCAACTACTGTGTAGATGTACCCTAAAGCAAAACACTGCCACAGTAACCTCTACTACACAGCAGATTAAAATCTGGCTTGCAGAGAGATGGTGGTGTGAAGAATGAAGAATAACGCTCTTTGGGGTAGAAGATTGTTTGTTCTATGTTTAAACAGTGACTAACACAGTGGGGTTTTTGTCTGGGACTAGGGCTCCTAGGTGCTATAGTACTACAAATGATAACTAATTAATGCACTTCATTTATACGTATTTTCATCAATTTACATCTGCTAGTAATGCTGTGTTCATTGTATTTACTGTCTGGTTTAGATGCCTTCCCACAGCTAACTTAATACAATATCTTTGTCTTTCTTTACCAAGTCTCTGCAAGTAGGGAGCTGAAGTGCTGAATTTAGTCATCCTGGCCACAGTATGCTCAGCAGAAGGGATGCAAAGGTGGCTTTATATCACCATTGCTGTCCCTCATCTTGGGGACCCTGGTACAGTGCAATGTAAAGCAGTCTGAAGGTTGCGCTACATTACACTGGCCACCCATGGCCCTCACAGAACCATTCTGGCAGTTGCAGATCACTGGCACGCCGCATCTCTCCAGATGGACTTCCTTTCCCTTGGCCACACTCTTACAATAGAGGTGGTGTAGAAGCTATTATGACATCCCTGAGTCACCACAGAGTTGTGAGGACTCTGGTATCAAAGCCCAGTCTCAAACCCAGGCCCATTGGGTTCTTGAGAAGCAGCATTGGCTGTCACACCACATTGGCTCATCAAATTACTAGGGAATTCACAGAGGTGGGCGGGCCACCCTCCAGTCTTCCGCTACTTGCAGGGTCTTAATCTTGATTGATTAGTGACCATATATAAATTTCCTGCTTCCTTTCTGGCCTTGTCTGAGCAACAAGCTACTGCCCGCTAGTTGCTAATCAGACCCTGCTTGAGTCTGCCTTGCTGCCTTACCTGACTCTGTCTTGCCTGACTCTGCCCCACCCAGTTCAGCTTTGCTGCCTCACCCAATCCCTTTCCCCCAGCTGCCTCACTGTACCTTCCTCTTGGGTTGGATCTCCTGGCTATCCAACTTTGTGTGAACTCTGACTACTGATCTGGACTGCCCTTTGATCTGCCTGCCTCCTGGGGATCAGGGTTTGCTCAGACAGCCTTCAATTTCACCTGGTCTCACTCCTTCTCCAAGGAAAGAGGGCATGGAACCCACAGGGGTAGTGTCACTGGCACCCTCCAGAACACCAAATCCTCAGGAGCAAATCACACTCTTACAAGCAGAAAACCTAGCCCTATGGCCTATGGTGGACCACTTCCAGGTAGAAACTCACATCCTTCAGGAACAGATTACAAGAATGCAAAGGAGAACGCCCCATGGCTCACAGCTCCTTCAATATCTGAGCCCATAGTGCCTTTACTAGAGCATCATGATTGTACCTGCAGTAAGTTTTGTGAATCCGTGCAGGCTCCTGTTAATGCTGTGTCTCCAAGTCCACATGACTGACCAGGCCAAGGTAGGCCTGGTTGTTAGCTTTCTCACCAGTGAAGCCCTAGACTGGGTATCTGTCCTATTAGAATGGGATCATCCTGTGTTGGCTAGCTGGGACTCCTTCTTGGGGCTTTTGCAATGATTTTCTATGATCCTCACCAGGCCCGCACCACAGATGCACCCTCACAGAGGCTCCATCAGGCTCCAGGATGAGACGAGTTGCATATGGACTGCTTCCAACAGCAGGCAGCAAATATGGCTTGGGATGAGCTGGCCCAGCTGCACCAATTTCAGCTAGGCCTGAGCAATGAGGTAAAAGATATACTGGTCTGCATGGAGTCCCGCAGAGGACTCAACGCCTTCTTTGAACTTGGTGTTTGGATTGACACTCAGCTTAGCAAGTTGCAAAATGAGAAGGAAGATCTATTTCATGTCCAGGCTCTACCTCAACCTCTCATGCAGGTGAACTCAGCTTGAGCATGGCTGAAGCTTTTTGAATGGGAATGCTGGCACTGAGAGAATTTGTGTTTTCACTGTAGCAGCATGGGCCACATGGCATCCATCTGTCTGGCCAAGGTCCCAAACCAGGAGGGTTTGGGGAAATGCCCCTGAATGCTTAGCTAAGGGAGTTGAGCTTGGGTAACATAGGAGACCCCATTCAGCAAGCCCTGCTAGGCATCTGCCCCATCTCCTTGAGGTCATCCCCTCACCTACAGCCCCAACTACAACTCTGACTTCAGGGCTCCAAACAAGCTTTTCCCCTCCAGTGGGCACTGACTGACTCCGGGTTAGGGGATGCCACTGTAGCCCAATTACTCGGTCTTTCCATACAGCCTAAGACTACCCCTGACCTGGACACTGCTCACTGCTTGCCTCTGGTCCCATTAGTCTGGAAACTGTGTTTCTGGAAGCAGTAATTGGGGAACACCATGAACTCCTTTGGTTCAGCCTAATCCAGTCCCCATACTTTCCTGTGATACTTGGGATCCCCTCATTGGACACGCATGTCCTAAGTATCTCCTGGCAGCAACACATTATGTTGCTTAGTGCAAAGTACTTTTGAACTAATTGGCTTTTAGCCCTGAGGCCTGGATTCCAGGCATCCCCAGCCAGACACCTCACCTGGGCTTCAGGTACGTTGCGGGGTACACAAGGTTGAGCAGCAGAATGAGTCTCCTTACTTCTAGGGTCAGTTGTTTCTCTCCCCCAGAGATGCCAAGAATTTGCAGACGGGTTTGAAAAATGCAATACAGATACCTTTGCCCCTGCCCTCCCCATTATTATGACTGATCAATAGATTTTCAGCCTGATGCCAAGATACCATTTCGATGTATATACTCCATGTCTGAGCCTGAACTGGTAGCTCTTAAAGAATATATCCACGAGAGTCTAAAAAAGCATTTTATCCAACTGTCCACATCTCTATGCAAAGCTGGAAAAATGTATCTTTCGCAACCTACCACAGAGTTTCTAGGATATATATTGTCTCCTGAAGGGTCCACATGGATCCCTGTAAGGCAGTACAGATCTGCAACTAGGCAATGCCCTGAAGCATTGAGGAAACCCAACACTTCATTGGGATTGCAAACTTTTATTGGTGCTTTATACGGGGTTGCTCTCAAATTCTGGCTCCAGTAACCACCGTGCTTTGAATACCTGCCAAATTCATCTGGACATCAGAAGCCCAACATGCTTTTTCATAGATTCATAGATACTAAGGTCAGAAGGGACCATTATGATCGTCTAATCTGACCTCCTGCACAACGCAGGCCACAGAATCTCACCCACCCACTCCTGCAATAAACTTCTCACCTATGTCTGAGCTATTGAAGTCCTCAAATCATGGTTTAAAGACTTCAAGGTGCAGAGAATCCTCCAGCAAATGACCCGTGCCCCATGCTACAGAGGAAGGCGAAAAACCCCCAGGGCCTCTTCCAATCTGCCCTGGAGGAAAATTCCTTCCCGACCCCAAATATGGCGCTCAGCTATTCCAGAACTTCACTCCTCTGATGGTTAGAAACCTTTGTCTAATTTCAAGTCTTTTGAAAGCTTAAAGGAGATGTTCATCACTGTGTCCATCCTCATGCACCCCGACCCCTGTCAGCCATTCATCCTGGAAACTGATGCCTCCAATGTTGCCATTGGGGTGGTGCTGTCCCCAAAGACAGAGTCGTGATCAAGAGATCCATCACTGCACATATTTCTCTCGAAAGCTCTCCCCTGCTGAACGTAGCTCTGAGATTTTGGATAAGGAGGTGCTTGCCATCAAAGCAGCTTTTGAAATCTTGAGGCAGTACCTGGAAAGGGCAAGATGCCCTGTGCAGATATATGCTTGATCACAAAAATATGGAGTCCCTACATTCTTCTAAAGCCTTGAATCAATGATCGTTATACTGGGATCTCTTTATCTCAAGGTTTGATTTTACCATTATTTACCGCCCTGGCTCTAGGAATGGAAAGAATTAGTGGGGGAAGCAAAAGTGGATGGGAATCTGGGGGGCAGTGACCATGAGTTGGTTGAGTTCAGGATCCTGACGCAGGGAAGAAAGGTAAGCAGCAGGATACGGACCCTGGACTTCAGGAAAGCAGACTTCGACTCCCTCAGGGAACGGATGGGTAGGATCCCGTGGGGGACTAACATGAAGGGGAAAGGAGTCCAGGAGAGCTGGCTGTATTTCAAGGAATCCCTGTTGAGGTTACAGGGACAAACCATCCCGATGAGTCGAAAGAATAGTAAATATGGCAGGCGACCAGCTTGGCTTAACGGTGAAATCCTAGCGGATCTTAAACATAAAAGAGAAGCTTACAAGAAGTGGAAGGTTGGACATATGACCAGGGATGAGTATAAAAATATTGCTCGGGCATGTAGGAATGAAATCAGGAGGGCCAAATCGCACCTGGAGCTGCAGCTAGCAAGAGATGTCAAGAGTAACAAGAAGGGTTTCTTCAGGTATGTTGGCAACAAGAAGAAAGCCAAGGAAAGTGTGGGCCCCTTACTGAATGAGGGAGGCAACCTAGTGACAGAGGATGTGGAAAAAGCTAATGTACTCAATGCTTTTTTTGCCTCTGTCTTCACGAACAAGGTCAGCTCCCAGACTGCTGCGCTGGGCATCACAGCATGGGGAGGAGATGGCCAGCCCTCAGTGGAGAAAGAGGTGGTTAGGGACTATTTAGAAAAGCTGGACGTGCACAAGTCCATGGGGCCGGACGAGTTGCATCCGAGAGTGCTAAAGGAATTGGCGGCTGTGATTGCAGAGCCATTGGACATTATCTTTGAAAACTCATGGCGAACGGGGGAAGTCCCGGATGACTGGAAAAAGGCTAATGTAGTGCCAATCTTTAAAAAAGGGAAGGAGGAGGATCCTGGGAACTACAGGCCAGTCAGCCTCACTTCAGTCCCCGGAAGAATCATGGAGCAGGTCCTCAAAGAATCAATCCTGAAGCACTTACATGAGAGGAAAGTGATCAGGAACAGTCAGCATGGATTCACCAAGGGAAGGTCATGCCTGACTAATCTAATCGCCTTCTATGATGAGATTACTGGTTCTGTGGATGAAGGGAAAGCAGTGGATGTATTGTTTCTTGACTTTAGCAAAGCTTTTGACACAGTCTCCCACATTATTCTTGTCAGCAAGTTAAAGAAGTATGGGCTGGATGAATGCACTATAAGGTGGGTAGAAAGTTGGCTAGATTGTCGGGCTCAACGGGTAGTGATCAATGGCTCCATGTCTAGTTGGCAGCCGGTGTCAAGTGGAGTGCCCCAGGGGTTGGTCCTGGGGCCGGTTTCGTTCAATATCTTCATAAATGATCTGGAGGATGGTGAGGATTGCACCCTCAGCAAATTTGCGGATGATACTAAACTAGGAGGAGTGGTAGATATGCTGGAGGGCAGGGATAGGATACAGAGGGACCTAGACAGATTGGAGGATTGGGCCAAAAGAAATCTGATGAGGTTCAATAAGGATAAGTGCAGGGTCCTGCACTTAGGACGGAAGAACCCAATGCACCGCTACAGACTAGGGACCGAATGGCTAGGCAGCAGTTCTGCGGAAAAGGACCTAGGGGTGACAGTGGACGAGAAGCTGGATGTGAGTCAGCAGTGTGCCCTTGTTGCCAGGAAGGCCAATGGCATTTTGGGATGTATAAGTAGGGGCATAGAGAGCAGATTGAGGGACGTGATCGTTCCCCTCTATTCGACATTGGTGAGGCCTCATCTGGAGTACTGTGTCCAGTTTTGGGCCCCACACTACAAGAAGGATGTGGATAAATTGGAGAGAGTCCAGCGAAGGACAACAAAAATGATTAGGGGTCTGGAACACATGACTTATGAGGAGAGGCTGAGGGAACTGGGATTGTTTAGTCTGCAGAAGAGAAGAATGAGGGGGGATTTGATAGCTACTTTCAACTACCTGAGAGGTGGTTCCAGAGAGGATGGTTCTAGACTATTCTCAGTGGTAGAAGAGGACAGAACAAGGAGTAATGGTCTCAAGTTGCAGTGGGGGAGGTTTAGGTTGGATATTAGGAAAAAACTTTTTCACCAAGAGGGTGGTGAAACACTGGAATGTGTTACCTAGGGAGGTGGTAGAATCTCCTTCCTTAGAAGTTTTTAAGGTCAGGCTTGACAAAGCCCTGGCTGGGATGATTTAATTGGGGATTGGTCCTGCTTTGAGCAGGGGGTTGGACTAGATGACCTCCTGAGGTCCCTTCCAATCCTGATATTCTATGATTCTATGATTCTATGAAAGGCAGATGCACTCTCCAGAAAAGAAGAGTACGCCAGTGATCCTAGGGACTGTGATGTAGAACTGCCCTAAATCCTAAAGCCATATCACTTCCTTGGAGGGTCATTACTGTCAGACTTAATGACAACCATATATTCTGTTCTTTGGGGTTACCTTTTGGCCCAGAAGCACCTAACCTCTGTTACCTAACCCTTCGCTGAAATTACACAGAGGGATTGACTCCTTCACATTTATAGGCATATTTATGTCCCCGAGGAAAGCCCTCATCTGGAAGTTCTACACCTATGCCACCAAGTCCCTCGGGTGGGTCACTTCAGCCAGACAAAAACCATAGGCCTGGCACTCCAATTGTTCTGGTGGACAAAACTGTGGTCTGATGTTCAGGCTGATGTCAGATTCTGCAACACCTGTGCTCTTACAAAGATACCTCTAACTAAGGAAGGAAGTTGTGGTACCTCATTGATTGGGAAGGATACAAGCCCAAGGAGTGGATCTAGGAACCAGCTTATCATGTACATGCTTCTGAAAAAGTCAACCCCTGCCACAGGGCACACCCAGATAAACCCATACCCCCAGCACCCCAAGGGGATGTGATGTCAAGAGCCACTGGGTTCTTGGGAACCAGCCTCTCACTGAATTACCAGGGAAATCACAGACTTGGGTGGGCCAACTTCAAGGGTTCCACAACCTGCTTCCTGGTTGGCCACATGGTCTTGATCCTGATTG
The DNA here is from genome assembly GCF_965152275.1 of Natator depressus. Lineage (NCBI taxonomy): Eukaryota > Metazoa > Chordata > Testudines > Cheloniidae > Natator > Natator depressus. The sequence continues at coordinate 248,429,248 of NC_134234.1, forward strand.
GCTGGCAACCTTATATAAACTTCCAGCTTCCTTTCTGGCCTTGTCTGAGCAACAAACCATTGCCTGCTAGTTGCTACTTGGAGCCTGCTTGACTCTTGGCTTGCTGCCTCACCTGCCTCTATCTTGCTGCCTAACTTGACCCCACCAGCTGCCTTGCTGTATCTTCCCCATGAATTGGATCTCCTGGCTATCTGACCTCTTGTGTGAACTCTGACCTCTGATCTGGACTGTCCTTTGACCCACCTGACTCCTGGGTATTATGAGGATTCCTCTATATTGGAGAAATCCTTCTGCAGCTTTCAAATCCAGATGTAAGGTTTCTTTGTGCCACTGGAGTGGTGCATAACAGACTTGTCAGGGATGAAGATCTGTCCTGAACTCTAAGCACACTCTGAAGGGCAGGCAACGAAGAAACTCAGAATCCATTCTGTATGTGCTGGCCACAATTCCTGCTTCCCCTGCCAATATGCTTATGGTTTGGCATCTGTTGAAGCACCAAAGCTATCTAGCTGATTAACTGACACGCTTTGGGTGGCCTTAGTCTCTTGAGATTTTACAACTGCTGTTGCTCTACCAGACAAGAGCCAAAGGCTTCCAAACTCTCCCACAGAGACTTTCCTTGTACACCGGTGTCAAGTTCAGAACAAGAATCCAGAGCAGACTTTTTATTCCTCCTAACACTCACCTCCTGATACTGCTGCTCTCCCTCAGCTAACTGATGTATGTGATGAACCCATGTTTTATGCACTATTTTCCACAGTATGCATCCGATGAAGTGAGCTGTAGCTCACGAAAGCTTAGGCTCAAATAAATTGGTTAGTCTCTAAGGTGCCACAAGTCCTCCTTTTCTTTTTACTTCACCCTGGTAATCAGTAGTCAGTAGTAGTTCATAGTAGTATCCCTGCCACCCAGGAGTGCTCTCCTCATGAAATATGAGACATTTTGTACGCTTGACACTTGGATCCAAGATTGTCGCGAGAGTTTGTTGCAGTGCACTGTGCAGTTCTGACTCCTGGATCTCTCTGCTGCGTGTGCTGCATGCTCAACACCCAGGTAAAAGGGACTGTTTGCTGACAGTGAGACAACATGGAAAAAACAATGTCTCCAGCAGGAATTTTGGAAGGATAACTTGACTGATACAGTGTTAACACCACTCAATTTATTAGGTCATCTCCATTTAAGGTTCACACCGTAGGTAAAGGTGCTGGCTGATATGTATCTTGGACTTTGTGTAGAATGCTTGCTTTACTCATAGAACCTTTTCACAATATGCAGCATGGATTTCCACCACTTCCCCCTCTCTGGCTTCAGATGGTGGAAGGTGAGAGCATTCTGCACCAAGTTTTGATATTCCAAGGTTTTCTGGGCCATCTTCAGTATTCCCATTCTGTTTCAACAACTCCCACATCATTAAATGCAGGCAGTGTGCAAAGCCAAGGTCGCAGACAACCCCACCTTCATGCACAGCTCACACCACACTGGAACTGCTGTTGGATGCCATGAATACAGGGGAGGAGAGAATTCATTAAGTTATGCACGTCCTTTGTTTTTTGCACAGCGTGCCATATCTCAGAATTGTGCATACATGTGGCTGCTGCTTCCGCCACCAGCCAGCACACAAACAAGCCCTTTTTAATATTCACCACCTAAGCAGACCAAGTGGGTGCTCTCATTCAATACTTTATAGGTCGGTTTGTCAGGAGGATTTTCTTGCCTTTAGATTTCTCCAAAGAAGAGATCCCTGTATCCAGCAGCATTTAGAACAGCTGTAAAACTGTTCTTGAGGAAAAATACATCCTGCTTGATTCTTACCATCTGGGGGCTGCCCATGGCCTCAGTTCCCAGGGGGATTCTCACCTTGTATAAGTGAAAAGGACAACACATAACTTCCAGGAATTCACTTGCTTTGGCATTGAAAAAATCCACAAGGGAAAGTCCTGAAGAATTTAATGGGATGAATCCAATAGATTTCCAGAGAAATTGCTTTAAAACTATATAGAATTTAATAGAGTGATATTCTTTCTCTAGTTTTTTAAAAAACAATTTTATAGAATTCTGTAACAGGGATATAATTTTCCAATAAATTCTATTGGATTGTTCAAAAAACCTACAGTACACTTTTCATTTTCTATTACCTTCTATACAACTTTCCTATAAGGGAAGGACCATTGGGTATTGTCAGCACAGTTAGGGCTGTATTTGAGGGTCTCACCAAAAATCAGGTGAGTCATTCACTTGATTCCTGACCTTATTGAGGGATGATGGTTTTGGGACTGCTTTTGCTCGGCCTTCTTAACAACAGCCATTGCTCTGATGGATTCAGCTGAAGAAGTAGCTCTTCCTCTGTTCATAACCTGCACTGACAGCAGTGACACCCCGTTACTGCTTCTTCAGTAGGACTACTTTTATGAGTGAGTGCTCACCAGCCTAAGTAAGAGTTGCACAAGGATATGTCAGAGCTTAGGTCCACCCCCTACAATGGCTGTCAAGACCCCAGCTACTATTTTGCCTACCCAAGCAACATATCCCTTTTCCTCACCCCTTTTCCTCTAGGTCACACCCTTGGCTCAACTCTTTTAATATTGATACCTGTGAGACTCATTGTAGCTGGGGATATTGGTGGCAATTGCCTATACAGATATAGTCAATGCTTCACTTCTAGGTTCATGACCCACAAAAGTTTCACTAGAAACCCAGCTAATTTAGTTTCCATGTGATTTAAAGATGGGCAGAGAAGTCTGCCTAAGGAAATTCAGTTTGACATGCCATTTAGGTGCTGTAAAAGAGGACACCATCTTTATTCCACTTAGAAGCTTACACATAAATAATTACAGCATTGAACTCTAGGATTTATGTGTGTGTGTGGGGGGGGGACTTGTAGACTAACAGGGACCCCTGTTTCTGGAGTGGTTTTGCTGTATTATGCTATACTTATAATCTGCTTAGCTGTAGTTTTAGCTGCTTAGCTTACTGTAATTAAAGTAACACTCTAGTTCCCCCACGCGGCTATTTATGGTAAAACTCAAAATCAGCTGAGTGTCTCAACAAAAGGCTAACCTAGCTCTCTATTGGTCAGTCCAGGAATACAAGATAAACATTCCATGGACCAGCGCTGCTCTCCATCTTCCAAGAAACCTGCTATCTGAAGGTTATTATGGTACCTCTGCTAGAATGACTTTTCTTCATCAATGACCATTCCCTGCAAAGTTTTCAGTCATGCTGTGCAGTAACTCAGACAACCATCCCTTCCCCCTCACCAACATGAAAGTTTCTGTGCTGATAGTATTGCTACCGAGAACAAATCCATGCAGTTCCACATTTTCATGATAGCTACTAATGTCCTCTTAGCAGGCCTAAAAGATGATCTTTGGCAGCACTGCTCTGGAGGAGAGTTCAACACTCTGTTGCTGGCAGAATTTTCTTTCTTCAGCATTCACCTTCATACTTTTTTTAAGAAAGGGAAAGGAGAAGATAACATCTGAGCTGGGATGACCAAAATATTTGAAAAGATCCATTTAATATCTTAAAATTATGCACAAAGTTGGATTTCCAGTAGTTTTCAAGTTAAGGCAAGGGGTTGGTGCAGAGCCAAATGTATATGCAGGCCCCAGTAACCTCAGTTGTTACGTGATTCAACCTGCACGTCTTTGTTTGCTTATTTACTTTGAGTGACTACAAGGGCACTTGATGTGATAAAACATGGTCAATGTCCTGGGTTCAGTTGGAGAGTTAGGTTAGGATGTTATCTTTCTGGAGATTTTCCCTGCAGCAGTGATGATACATGTTCTGGGGTTAACTTTCTGTCGAATAAGCAGGGCAAGTTTTAAGGCACGGGTCCAGATGGTAAACAAGTCTGTCTATTTGGAGCCTGCATTGGCAGCTGTGCTGAGGTTGTTTGTATTAAAATATTTGCTAAGCAATTCTTTATAAAGCGAGGTATGTTTCTGTGAAAAGGAGAGATAACGCTGGTGCTTTGTCCCATTTCCAGTAGCAGTACTCTTGCTACCTTTGTTACCACTGATTACTCGCAGCAGCTCCAGTGCACTGAATTTGGTGCTGCTGCAAGCCTGGAACTGGTCTGATTGCACTTTCTGATTGTCTGTCTGCCCAAGAGGCAGGAGCAGAATCAACTCAGTTGCAGAATTCCAGTGGCATCAAATTCAGTTCACCAGTGCTGCTGAAACCAATCAGTGATAGGGAAACTAGTGAGGGTCTGTCAGAATAGGGGAAAATCAGGATGTAGCACATATAAGTTCAGCTCATCCCATTCTCACGTATAAGCTCTATACAGCAGGGATTGTCTTTGTGTTCTGTGTTTGTACAGCGCTGAGAACAATGGGGCTGTGGCCAGTGACTCGGGCTTCTACGAGCAAAATAAGTAATAATAATAATTTACAATACTTCTGTTCCTATCTGGAGAAAAATTGAACAGTCGGAAGAAGACTTAGTGCAATGCAAAACTACTACAACTATTTTTGAGACAAGGCAGGTGAGGTAATATATTTTATTGGCCCAACTTCTGTTTGTGGAAGGTACAAACTTGTGAGCTACACAGCTCTCTTCTTCAGATCTGGGGAAGGAAGCAGAGTGTCTGAACTAAATACAAGCTGGGACCGATTGTTTGAGCAGAAAGGGTGAGGCAGTCCCTTGACGTGGGCAATTGGGAGTTAGATGATAATGCATAAAGGGTTTGAAATGGCCAATTAAAGGTTAGCCAGCGATAAGGTTTGTTAAAATTGTTTTAAAGAGCGTAAGACCAGTGTCCCTATTAAGTCCATGGTTATTCATAGCAGAGTTATGAATTTAAGTTCCCAGCCTCGCCTTTTGAAGGGATTGTGTAGGTTTCCCATGAGGACAAGTATTAAAAGATCAAGTCTGGAGTGATCGCTTTGTGAGAAGTGTTCGCTCCTGGCTGCTAGGGTGGTTTTGTCTTCTTTAATTTTTCTGTGTGAGTTCATTTGAGAGCAGAGTATTGGCTGGTTTTACCCATATCGTTATTATTTTATTTTATTTATTTGGCTATGTTTTTATTAGTTATGTATTATTCTTCATGTGGGACAGATCAACCTAAAGGTGCACAGCACTTTTCAAACAAGTAAAAGGCATAGTCCTGGCCTCAGATCTGCGTCCTGTCCTGCATTCCTTGCACACTCAAGCTTCCATTGCCTTCAGTGAGTCATGCAAAAATGTAAGGTTGTTCCTTATATTTTGATATTAGATTATGAGTGATAACAAGGGAAACGAAGGAGGGTATTGGAGAAAGGGGGATGACTGTTGCCGAGGCTGGTGTGCGCTTCCTGAAGGCTCTGGTTTTGTTGTCTTTTGTTCATTTTGTTTGCAGTTGGTTAGGATAAAGCTGTTAGTGATAGCTGCAGTCCTTTTAGCTTCTCCTCATTTCATTCTCCATTTTCCCGGACTTGGGTTATGGGACTTACACTCAAGTTTCTGGCAAAGAAAAATGTGGAAGGACAGGGGCAGGGGCAGGGAGAACAAGGAACAGAGGTCACTGATAAATTAGATTCAGGGTATTTTCAGTGGGTGGAGGATCATACCTAGGATGATACCTAGGATGATACATGGATGTTAGAAAGAACCTGTATATAGACATTTAAATGGTCTGTTTACAGTGCAGCTGATCTCTCAGGGTAGAAAAGGAGCATGAGAAAAGGTAGCTATTGATTTAGCTGTAGGGAAAAGATCAGAGGACATGGAAGTTCCTTAAATTTCCAGTACATACCCGTGTCTAATCCCTGGCAGGGAGCTATGGAAAGGCATTTGCTGTGCTGCTGACATGGTGGGGAGAAAGAGGGAGGAAAAAGAAATGCAAAGTAACAGGATGAATTTGCTGGACATTTTGAATCTCAGATCTAAGTGAGAGTGAAGAAGAGGGAGCCTGGGGTTCTTCTCCAGGAAAAAAATAATAAATTGAAGTTTACATGCAAGGTGGGATATTGAGATGGTAAAAATGGTAAAACTTCCCATAGACCAACAATGAGCACTTCTGAGAGCATGTTACTGTCAAGGAAATTAGGGATTATGCACTCTGGGGGCCACATCCTCAGCTGATTTATCAGCTGATAAAAATCAGCATAGCTTCATCAAAGCCAGCTGCGGGTCTAGCCCTCTGGGGTGGAAATTCCTGCAAGTTATTCTTATCTTTATCCCAAAGGACAATGAGGATGCCTCTTTATCACAACTTCTTGCTGGGTGTCTCCTCCTCTGATTGTAGCCCACTCTCTTCACCATTTTTCATTCCTTTTCCCTTCTTTCCTTTCCTCCCTCTTCCTTTCCTTTATGATCCCTTTCTTGTCATCCCCACACTCAGCTAGCATATAATTTTTTTCCCTTTTATGGTGGCGTAGATGTGCATGCTGCACAAAAAACAAATAACTCTGCAATATCTTATTGTGTTTTGACATTTTTTTATTAGCATGTAATTATAGAATGAATTCCTTTGGTATGGGCCTGCTCCAACATTTTGTATTTTATTGCTTTGCTTACTGTCATAATTAACAATGATTTTTTTTAAGTGACAAACTTCACTTTTTTTCCTGCCAATTTCTCCTCCTTGTTTTCATTAATTTTTCTCTGCTGCAGGTCAGGTTAGGTAGTTTTGCCATCCCCTGGAGCTTCAGTTATCTCCTAATGTCTGAACAGGCTTTCTCAGGGCAGCTTTTCTTATGTGTGATCTATGTTTTCATGTGGGGTGGATTTTTATTCTGTCTGTCTTCTCTGTCTCTGCGTCGTGTCTTTTGGTTTGTCTTTGGCCTTGTGTCTTTCTGCTTTTTTGGCTCAACTCTGTAGTAGCGGAGGCAAAGCTATTGTTAGTTCTGGCTGAGAGTATATTACAAGATGGAGTGATGCTTGTTTCTTCCATAGTTAAGACCGATGCAAAGCCTTCCATTATAAGCCTGACTTTGAATTCCTCACTAATTTTGTCAGGATGAAATCAATCCACCTGAAATTTCACAGGCATGTTCCTACAGCTGGCTAGAATTGTCTTGGAAAGTTTGAGAAAAATAAGGCAAGGCATTTTGGAGATATTTAAAAATGGGAGTGATCTCACTTTTTTTACTTTTTCCTAATGTGTGTGTTTTGTTAAAGGAGTGTCATAACTAAAAACTGCCTTGACCTGGAAACTCCAAATTTGGTTATTTTGTTGTGTCTGGCAAGGACTGGTGCCATGGACTAGTCTTGGAAGGTTTCATGGTTATTATTTAAATATTAGTAACATCAATGTCTATGTACATTTGGAACACAGAGATATTCTATATATAGCATGCTGGCTTTGTACTTTGTTTGGAAATTGCTATCAGCCAGTTATGTGCTCCTTAAGCAACGTATCAACAGCATGCACTTTTTAGGAATAATGTAGCCAAAGGCTACCAAGTGCCTAAATAGCTGCTGTCATGTGTCATGTGACTGGGAAGCACTCTACTTGTTCATCTTGTGTTCGCCACAGGAATTCTTGCAGAGCCTGTCAACTTTGCTATTGTTCCTCTGGACTTTACAAGCTGCACAGGGCCTCTCTTCCCCTTTAGTGCCTCCCTGAAGTCTCAGAAATTTCTTCTACTAGGCTCCCCCTCAGTGCCTTTCAGTGACCTGGGGGACATTAGGGATCCTTGAATGGACTATGGCAGAGTTGGCTTCAAGTTGATCCTAGTTTTTTAAAATTTAATAAATACTGAAACATCAAACTTTGCTAACCTGGAAGTGAGGCCAAGAAAATAAAGTATGGAAATTCTGGTAAGCTGCCCATATGATGTCGTAGTTATGCCTGAATCTCAATACACAGAATGCCATTACTATGAAAACTCAATAAAACCTTTACATGTCCAGATCCAGACTCCCTGGAGGCTCAAGGATGGCTCCTAGGTTCTCCGACCTTAGGAAAAACTGAAGTAAACTGAGAACGTACATTGTAAAGATCTCCAGGTGGCCTTTTCAAGAGTGCTCATCATTGGCCTAACTCTGCTCCCATTAAAGTCTTTGGTAAAGCTCCAGTGAGTTCGAAGGGAACAGAGTCAGTCCAACTCCGAGCCCTTTTGAAAATTCCACCTTACACTAATAATTCATGTATTTATAATGTTCTCAGGCTGTTGTACCACATGATAAATACACAGTCAAAACATAAAAAGAAAAGGAGTACTAGTGGCACCTTAGAGACTAACCAATTTATTTGAGCATAAGCTTTCGTGAGCTACAGCTCACTTCACTGGATGCATCGGAGCTGTAGCTCACGATAGCTTATGCTCAAATAAATTGGTTAGTCTCTAAGGTGCCACAAGTCCTCCTTTTCTTTTTGCGAATACAGACTAACACGGCTGCTACTCTGAAACCAGTCAAAACATAGTGAAAGCTTAATTGAAAAACCACCCACAATAATACAGTAAAACAAACAATACACAACACAAAAAGGAGCAGATAAATATGAGACCAAATATGTCGCCCGGTTGCTGGAAGCCTGCGGGGGGCCTCGCATGCTGCAACTCTGCTTCTTCCCCTGCCACCAGCCCTGCCTCTCCCCTGCGGGGGGCTGGCATCTTCACTCGCCCCCACCCCACTTTTTTTTTTTCAAAAAATTGGCATTTGTCCTGTTTGCTCTTGCCAATTGAGCAAGTCCGCAAGAGCAAACAGGACAAATGCCTCCTTTTGGAAAAAAAGTCGGGATGGCCAGGACAGGGCTTAAAAAAGGGACTGTCCTGGCCAAAACGGGATGTAGGGTCACCCCAGTCTAGGAGAATGCAAAGCAGGTATTAGACTGAAGAATGGAGAATCTGGCAATAATGTCCACAGTGAGGGTGCTGGCAGGCTAGAGCTCTACAGGTGCAAAGGTTCCACAATTAATGTCCAGGCGGAAATGAGCGTGGATGTGACAAGCCTAAACAAGAGTATGTGCTGTGAGCACATTAGCTACTGTCAGTGCTCAGCCTAGTTTGGGAAGGTGAAAATCTTTGCAGAGTTAGATTTCCCCTAGCCTTAAGTGTTCAGGTTTTCACATTTGGAAATTGTGCCTATGGTGACTGTTTTCACTAAGTACAGGAAGTACTGGTACAGGAAATATGTTTTGTGACATGTGTTGGTGCATGGTGAGAGAATCCACATACTGTCATTTTGGTTGAGTTAGCGTATTTTTATAGCATTTTTGTAATTTTGTGTTGGTTTTAAAGAATACTCTCACCCTGGCATAGGGCAGCCTACTATACTGGGGCAGAGGACCCTTTTGCACTGCTCACTTCTGATGCTGATACTCTCCTGTAAAGATTGATCACTCTCTGTAATAGGCAGGAGGAGTTTGTTTGAAACACTGCATTGTGTTAGCAGATGTTGATCCTGCTGGGGAAGGGTTAAATGGATTGTATTGATTCACTGAAGCAAGCAGGTGATTCATTACCCGCACCTGAATATAAAGGGTGAAGGTGAAGAAAAGAAATGGTTTGAGGATGGGATCCAAGTAGTCCTGGCCATCCTAAAAAGGCAGCTTATGCTGATTTTATAGGCCTAATCCAAAATCCACTAAAGTCAGTGGAAGTACTTCTGAACACCTTGCAGAGGTCATGAGTATCTCCAGGAACGGGGTAATTAAAAATCTTGAGGCCTACATTTCCAAAAGTGACTAGCAATTTTGATTCCTCAGTTCTTAGGTGCCCAACTTGAGACAATTTAAGGGAATCAAACACAAGTTATGGGGCTCAGTACAGGGGTAACTGGGTGAAATTTAAGGGCCTATGATATACAGGAGTCAGACTAGATGATCTAATGATCGCTTTTGGCCTTAAACTCTATGAATCAAAAAATCAAAATGAAAGGGGCCTGACTTTGAGTGTGGGTGCTCTGTAGTTTTTGAAACCCAGATCTCTTTAAAACTGATTTATTAGATGAAATGTAGAAAAGATTGGAGGGTCATGGTGGATAATCAGCTGAACACGAGTTCCCAGTGTGATGTGGCCAAAAGTGTGAGGTGCTGATGTGATGCTTGGATGGATAAACAGGGGAATCTTGAGTAGAAGTAGAGAAGGTGTTTTACATCTGTATTTGGCACTGGTGTGACCACTGCCAGAAGCAAGAAAGATGTTAATAAATTGGAGAGGGTTCAGAGAGGAGCTATGAGAATGATTAAAAGATTAGAAAACATGCCTTATAATGATACACTTGAGAGGCTCAATCTATTTAGCTTAACAAAGAGAAGGTTAAAGTGTGACTTGATTACAGGCTATCATTACATATGTGGGGAACAAATATTTCATAATGGGCTCTTCAGCATAGCAGAGAAAAGTATAGCATGATCCAATGTCTGGAAGTTAAAGCTAGACAAAGTCAGACTGCAAATAAGGTGTAATTTTTTAACATTGTGAGTAATTAACCATTAGAACAATTTACCTTGGACTCTACGTATCTATAAATTTGGCACCCAAAAATTAAGGCACCTAGAATCAATAGTCACTTTAGAAATTTTAGGCTTACGGATTTTTTTCCCCTTTTCCATTATAATGTTTTAAAGATGAAATTCTGATCTTATTACAGTTTATAACAAAACTCCTATTGATTTCCATATGATCAGGATTTGGCCCTACAAGAAAGATGATATATGATATGTCCGGTTTCCTCAACTGATCTACAGAAAGATTTATGTTTACTCCAAGTGTGCAATAAAAAATGGGCTCACACTATTTGATCACACCCGAATTTTTGCTCTTAACTTCATTAATGATGATTTGCTAAACAACAGTTTATTGTAATCATGTTCCACCCTCATTATGCTGTGTGGTTTGGAAACAGAAATATAATTAAGACCTCTTTTTAAATGATTTTCTTTTATATGATTGCTTCTACAAATAAAAGCCTTTTAAGGGGTTCCAAGCTATATGTTTTTATCTCCAAACTCAGTACATTAGCCATGGATGAAGAATTATGGTCACACAGAAATAGCACCTACAGAATATAGAGATGCCATTGGGAAGCTAAGAAATTACATGGTTTTATTCAGTATTTATAATCTGCAGCATGCTCACCCTCATTATGGGCCGTATCCTACAAACCCTTATTCATGTACATAACCATTACACATGCAGGTAGTTCCAGTAACACCAAGAAGTTCAAGATTAGGCTTTCTGGTTTTGACAACTGTTAAAGAAAGTAAATCTCCAGCTGCTATGGGAGAGGAAATGTTAATGCTCTAGTTAACTGGGACAGCACCAGAACCTCTCAGACGCTGTAGTGGTCTGTGAAAAAACTTGATTAGTTTTCAGGTATTCAAACATAGTGATATCAACAGTATATAAATCCCAGTGTAGAAGACTATCAGTTGGGTAAGAGGGACAAGCTAGGTGATTTCAGTGAATAGTAAACTCTTATTTCGGGTGGAGTAGAAGATTGACTCTTCCAAATCAATTGGCTCTAACCTTGTGAACCAAGAAAGTTAAGTGAACTATGGGAAACCATGGGTCATCATGAGATGTTCACTATGCTCACTATATTACATAGCAGATTAATGGTGTTAAGTACTAATGTCCATACTTAATTTTCTGATGACTTATGATGCCATGATCTCCATAGTATCTGGATGCATTGCACATTTTAAATCTGTACTGCCACAGAAGACTGCAGAAATAGCCATGATCCCTGGTAAGCAATCCAACCGACCTTAGGGAAACCAAGCGAGCCTTAGTCAAGCGACTGCTTAGCTAAAGGAATGGATCTTGCATACTGTCTTGAAAGTCAGTGAATTTAGGCTCTGGTGGAGCACAGCAGGAACAAGTTCCACAACTCAGGACCCTCTACCAACATCTTCCTCCCTCCAGTCTTCTCGAGTTTGATTCTAAGCATGATCAGCTACTGCCCCTCAAATGATTTCAACCGTCACGAGCAACAGTTCGTAATATTTGCCCCCTTACTTCTCAAACCAAATCAAAATAGCAAACCCAAGCTGATTCATTTCAGTTACATGTTTTTAGTCCATGCTGTTCATGCTTCTCATGTAGCCTTCTTCTTAGGCTTGGAGTGGGATTTAGTATGCCTGCTTGTTTAGAAATATTTACTTGCTTTGGGATACTCTTGTTTGCACTTCATTTTTTCCCCTTACGTTATTTGATTATTAAAGTCTGACACTATCCCACGAAGCTTCTGGGGGGGTGCTGGACTGGAATTAAGAAACGTACTGTCTTTACATTAAATATTAATGTTATGCTACCACCTTGTGGGCAAAATATAAATAACACTGAACTACTGTACACAGGTATACTGCAGTAAGGGTGGAAGTCACATCACCCAGGGAAAAAATGGCTGCATATGAGTGACCTATCTGGAAGCATATCAGAGACTGAATCCTCCCCTCTAACTAAGACAATACAGACTACCAGTGTGGCCAAACTCCGGTGTAGCCTATGGACTGTAATAGCTGTTCCAGGCCACCCCCAAAGTCAGTGATCCTCAAACTTTTGTACTGGTGACGCCTTTCACATAGCAAGCCTCTGAGTCTGACCCCCTTATACATTGAAACCACTTTTTATATATTTAACACCATTATAAATTCTGGTGGCAAAGCAGGGTTTAGGGTGGAGGCTGACACTTAAAAACAACATAGTTTACAAAATATGGTTGAGAAAGTTTTTAATACTCTTGTTGTGCAAAAGAGAAAGTTGCTTAACTGTGTCATCTCAAGACATTCTTGAAACACAACACTGTTTAATGGCCACCTTAACCGATACTTACTCTCTATGAGTTCGTTCGCTGTCTATTTCAGTGTATTTAAAGTGGGTCTATCCATAGCGCTTGATGAACCTCAATTAAATCCATGCAACTGAGTTATTATCTATTAATAAATAAAGGGACATGTCACTAAATGTTGTGATTTGACGTTACTGTAAATGACTTCTTTATGGAAATTCTGATCCTGATTATGCACCACTGCAGTCAATGGGAATTTTTCTATTGACACAGCACCACGTGTGCTATAAATCAGTGTAACGTTACTAAAGTCAAAGGTCCCCACTGCTTTATGTCAGCTGAAGCTCTGGCCTCATGACTTCAGTGGTAGCAGGCTCAGGTCCTTTAATTTCCAGTGGTATCCCAAACTGATTTAAACCAGCTAGTTCAGCTTCAGTTTTAGCTTCTAAACTGGAAGAGCTTTTTCCTCACTTTACCTTGCCTGGTCTTTGCAGTCCTTTGTGGTATGTTACATGTGATGCGTGCTTCTACAATAACATCCCAATGAACAGTGCTGTAGAAGTGGGCTGCAGCAATGGAAGGGAGGGAGGGGCTTGTTTTGCTACTTAAAGGAGCACTTCCGACCACTTAGCTAAATGTATATTGTGAAAGTGTTTCCTCCTCTTTTATCCAAGAGTAATATAAATTTAATAGCAATATTGATCAGAAAACACCCACAGACACCAGCTGGGGACTGCTAATGCACATTGTGCTCCAGTCATCCCCTGCCCCACCCCCTTACCTGTGACATGCCCCTTGCGCTGGTAATGTGGTGAGGGAGGTGTATAGCTTGCCTCTATGCCTGCTGGGGACTCCCCCATGAATCCCCAGAAGGGGACTTAAGTGAAGTTTTCACTCCCTTTGTTCATCCTGAGTAGTGCAAGGCTACTGGACTGAGGGCTGAGAATCTGGCCCTTTATCTTTGCTTCCTGTCTTAACTTGCTGTGTAGTGCTTCAGTTAGCTATTAAACAGTTATAAAGATTCACTCTTGAGGGGAATCTTGGAGGTGGCTGCATTTCAGTGGTGGGTTAAGTGACCCCTTTGTATGTGTGTAGACATCCGTTCATTACCTGTTTTAGGATCCTTTGGGAATTTATCATGTGAGTTTGCTTCTTTCCTCCTGGGTCAGTAGGGAGTGGGACTGTTGAGGATGTGATACTTTCTACTCATGGGGAAAGGGTCATGATTTTCTCCTGCACCTTGTTTGATTTTATTGGTCATGTCAGGATGGAGGTTCAGTCCATAACACATCTTCACCCCAGTGTAAAGAATGAAGATGTCTCAGAGGGAAGTGGTTGATAAATAGTGGTGTCCCACTGGACTGTGAGAGCTTTGCCTTGCAATGAAACACAGATCCTCAATGGGGGAAAGAGGAGGGTGAGGTGAGAAATGGGGAGAAACATGGTCCAGTTTCATGAAGACTTGAGGATACTTAGGACCCGTCTCCCTGCCTTGTCAAGTCCACAAAATCCTAAGAAGTGACCATGCTGGGAACGCCTTGTAAGTCCACAACGCAGCAATCAGGCACCTGGAGACTTCAGAGGGGTCAAAATGGGTAGGGGATGGAGTTGGCTAAGAGAAAAAAAAGTAACAAGTTCCCAAGAATTCTCCCACATATCACAGAAAAACACAATACAAATTTAATAAAATACACTGTTTTGTTTTACATGCAAGCAATCTAGGAAAAATAAGTTTATCACGATAAGCAAAATATCCACGACAGGGAGTTCCTCAGTAGTTCAGTTTCAAGTCACAAGACATGTTTTACTTGGCTTTCAAGTCACCCTATGAGAGATTAACATGTGAACTATATCTAGTTTTTTTCTGTTTGATTTTGTCTGCTGCTAGCCACTATCACCCCCATCTGGCACCATATGCTAGCCTTTTCATGGTTATTTTATGATGATGAAACAACAGCTATTGTAAGAGCAACGCAATTGGTCCATGTCATTTTGGGTCAAACCCTGCAGTTCTTGCTCTGTCCTTACACCAAATAAGGGTTAAAGAATTTAGTCCTTAAGGAAGTGTGATGACTGCTGCTTTTGGAACAGCCTTTGCTGGATCATATGAGACCCTGACCTAGAGCTTGAGTAAGGACTGCAGGTTTTGCCTCTTATGGAAAGAGCAATTTACCCCTGAAATCATGAGTCACATTAATCACTGTTGTAACTCCATAGGAGTTGATGAAGTTACACCAGGGATGAATCTGGCCAATTGCCATTAAGTCTGCAGTTTGTCAAAATAGTGTGTTGTTAAAAACACCAAAATCAGCTCAGGACTAGATTCTGCCACTGTTATTCCACTGCAATGAATGGCCTTATTTGAGAAGTAAGGCACTAAATAGCATGTGTAAGGGCAGGAGAAGCTGGCCCTAAGTTATTTCTTTTTCTCTCACTGCTCCAGGAACTGGAAAAGACAAGGGTGTGTGGGCGGCCCTGGACTCCCTCCAAGGCAAGTGTGAGGCCTTGGACAAAACAAAGCCATTTCTTCCAAATATAGGTCTACTCTGAGCTCCAGCCAAACTCAAGACTAAAATCCAAATTCAGTCTCTCAGAGGGAATTCACGAACGAGACCCTATGGCCTGCAGAGTCCATCTATAGAAAATATTTTGATAACTCTTCCTCTCTGGCATTATTCTCCACCTATTTTTCCTTGAGCACATGGTTCAGCCTACAAAGCAAAATAACCAGCTTGATGAACATAATATTTGGTTTTAAAAAAAAACTTGATTTATTCAAAAATGATTTATTATTAGTCATCAAACATTTTTGCCTTTGCCCCAATTGGCAAGAAGCAGACAGATAAATTACTACAAGATGCAATGGAAAAAATGGCTCTAAAGAAAAATTGTGTGTGTGAGAGAGAAATACAGGAAAGTAAATCCATAGCAAACTTTGGGCCCCAGTGACTGGCACTAAATTATCTACCAGTATATGAAGGCTGTTAAATGAAGTGGCAGTCTCAAATAAATACCATGTACAAGTTCAAGGCCTGATCCTACAAACATTTTCTACAGGGCATATTGAGGGGACTATGCATGGTAACTAGTATTAGATGTCTTAGTAACTGTTTGCAGAACTGAGCTCCAAAAATTTATAGATGATGTTTTCAAGCAGTTATCAGCCCAGATAGTTTGGGGTCATTTAATTGGCAAACAAAAGTCGTGTGTCTGAAAGGTGGTGTCATTCAATGAGATAGTCCTAGAAAAGTGGCATGGGTTTCTATATATCAGTATAATGCAACAAAGGGTACAACAGTAGATAAATATACTCCACTCAATGCTAGCTTACATTGCCTATCAAAAGTAGAAGATTTTGTTGTTTGTCACTGAAACATACTATAACAAGTCATGAATGTGGCTAAGATTGTGTAGCTTGACCCACTGAGGTGATTAGACTGACTCAGCTACTCATGAGTTAGGCTTTTCAGACACACAGTTTCACCACTAGAAATCAGTAAGTTCTAGAGTTATTTGTACACATTTCAGCACCAGCTAAGACGGGTTTTTAAGAAATGTGTTCAAGGGCAAAGCAGAGGTTTTTCAGCTCCTCTTTCATTTGACTGAGCGTGTTCTTGACTTTCTGAGGTGTATTCAGAACCTCTATGCTGCAGGTGAATGGATCATAGTGAAGATAAAAAGGCTTCTTGATCTTCAGAGCATATTTTCTATTGGGAGGGTCGGGGTGGGGGAAAATATAAGAGATAGGTAAATGACATTTGAATCTGCAGACAAAACTCTAAATATAAAACCTATAGGGCCTTATTTACTACTATGTTACTCCTGTTTTACACCATCAATGAGCTGGAGCAAGGCAGAAGTGTAGCACACCCTTTCAATTTTCATTTATTTCTATTTAGAATAAGAGGTAACCATTCTGACACAGAAGTAAAACACTCACAGAGACACATGTTATGGGTCCTCTTCCCTTATCTTTGAATGAAGGGACTATCAGTAGCAGTCATTTATGTCAATGTTTCCATTTGGAATTTATATAATTGTAGGGGGAGCTGGAAGCAATCCCTACATTTAGGTTACCTAACGCTTTCCACCATGAAGGATTCTTGTGAAGCTTTTCTTTTTTTGAGAAGCTGCAAAACCTCCATTGCAGTCGGCTTTTGAAATTCGGCATGGATAAAGCCCTGAAGCCGGAAAATTGCCTTTTCATTGTTCCATGACATTCTCTTCAGGTTTGACTGAGATTTACACTTTTGAAAACTCACCATTTTTCTTCAGTCGGGTGAGTTGTCAGCAACATTTTGGCAGAGTGCGAAAATAACTGAACACTGTAACCTAAGGCGAGGCCTACATTGCTGCTACTACCACAATAGCAGACTGTATACTGGGAACCCTGGGAAAAGGCAGCCTCTCCAGGAGGTGGGGGAAAAGAGATTTGGATTGGGCTCACCTTTATAAATTCCCCACCCTGACCCAGCACATGGCCCCAGCAGCCTCTTCCCCACCACTACAACCAATAGCTGCCTTCTCCTCCTGCCAGCTAATGTGCTGATGGTTCAGTGTTCAAACACTGCTGGGAGCAGGGGAGGGCATTGTTACACAATAGGATTTTTTTATTACCTTTTTTAAAATATCTAGGAAATTATCTCCCCCCACACACTCTGATGAAGTGAGCTGTAGCTCACGAAAGCTTATGCTCAAATAAATTTGTTAGTCTCTAAGGTGCCACAAGTCCTCCTTTTCTTCTTGTTTTAAAAGAGCTACCAGCATTCCCAGCTATCTTCGAGACACCACTGACTTCCTGAGGAAACTACAATCCGTTGGTGATCTTCCTGAAAACACCATCCTGGCCACGATGGATGTAGAAGCCCTCTACACCAACATTCCACACAAAGATGGACTACAAGCCATCAAGAACACTATCCCCGATAATGTCACGGCTAACCTGGTGGCTGAACTTTGTGACTTTGTCCTCACGCATAACTATTTCACATTTGGGGACAATGTATACCTTCAAATCAGCAGCACTGCTATGGGTACCCGCATGGCCCCACAGTATGCCAACATTTTTATGGCTGACTTAGAACAACGCTTCCTCAGCTCTCCTCCCCTAATGCCCCTACTCTACTTGCGCTATATTGATGACATCTTCATCATCTGGACCCATGGAAAAGAAGCCCTTGAGGAATTCCACCATGATTTCAACAATTTCCATCCCACCATCAACCTCAGCCTGGACCAGTCCACACAAGAGATCCACTTCCTGGACACTACGGTGCTAATAAGCAATGGTCACATAAACACCACCCTATACCGGAAACCTACTGACCGCTATTCCTACCTACATGCCTCCAGCTTTCACCCAGACTACACCACACGATCCATCGTCTACAGCCAAGCTCTACGTTACAGCTGCATTTGCTCCAACCCCTCAGACAGAGACAAACACCTACAAGATCTCTATCAAGCATTCTTACAACTACAATACCCACCTGCTGAAGTGACGAAACAAATTGACAGAGCCAGAAGAGTACCCAGAAGTCACCTACTACAGGACAGGCCTAACAAAGAAAATAACAGAACGCCACTAGCCATCACCTTCAGCCCCCAACTAAAACCTCTCCAACGCATCATCAAGGATCTACAACCTATCCTGAAGGACGACCCATCACTCTCACAGATCTTGGGAGACAGGCGAGTCCTTGCCTACAGACAGCCCCCCAACCTGAAGCAAATACTCACCAGCAACCACACACCACACAACAGAGCCACTAACCCAGGAACCTATCCTTGCAACAAAGCCCGTTGCCAACTGTGTCCACATATCTATTCAGGGGACACCATCATAGGGCCTAATCACATCAGCCACACTATCAGAGGCTCGTTCACCTGCATATCTACCAATGTGATATATGCCATCATGTGCCAGCAATGCCCCTCTGCCATGTACATTGGTCAAACTGAACAGTCTCTACATAAAAGAATAAATGGACACAAATCAGATGTCAAGAATTATAACATTCAAAAACCAGTCGGAGAACACTGCAATCTCTCTGGTCACTCGATTACAGACCTAAAGGTCGTAATATTACAACAAAAAGACATCAAAAACAGACTCCAATGAGAGACTGCTGAATTGGAATTAATTTGCAAACTGGATACAATTAACTTAGGCTTGAATAGAGACTGGGAGTGGATGTGTCATTACACAAAATAAAACTATTTCCCCATGTTTATTTCCCCCCCCCCCACTGCTCCTCAGACGTTCCTGTTAACTGCTGGCAATGTTTCAGAGTAGCAGCCGTGTTAGTCTGTATTCGCAAAAAGAAAAGGAGTACTTGTGGCACCTTAGAGACTGACCAATTTATTTGAGCATAAGTTTTCGTGAGCTACAGCTCACTCACGAAAGCTTATGCTCAAATAAATTGGTTAGTCTCTAAGGTGCCACAAGTACTCCTTTTCTTTTTGCTGGCAATGGCCCATCTTGATCATCACTACAAAAGGTTTTCTTCCTCCCCCACCCCCCCCACTCTCCTGCTGGTAATAGCTCATCTTAAGTGATCACTCTCCTTACAGTGTGTATGATAACACCCATTTTTTCATGTTCTGTGTGTATATAAATCTCCTCACTGTATTGTCCACTGAATGCATCTGATGAAGTGAGCTGTAGCTCACGAAAGCTTATGCTCAAATAAATTGGTTAGTCTCTAAGGTGCCACTAGTACTCCTTTTCTTGTTGCGAATACAGACTAACACGGCTGCTACTCTGAAACCTGTTACCTAGGTTGCACTCTGATTCTATGCCAGAACCTATGTTGACTGTGAATTTTAATTCTGTTCCCTTGTGCTTACATATTTGGGATAGAAGGATGGCCTTATGGTAAAGCCCCTTGACGGGGCTACAAGAGATCTAACTTTAATTCCTGATTGCCACAAACTTTCTGTGTGACTTTGGGAAAGTCATTTAATCTCTCTACCTTTCAGAAACAGAACCTACCTCAGAGAGATGTTGCGAGGACAGATGTGAGTAAGGCATCTTTTGGATGTTGGGTGGGGGCTGGATAGGTATGTAGATGGCATCTTATATGCAACTATTGCTTTTCAAAAGCAGTATTTACTTTTATTAAAAAAATGTGCAGATTGTGTGTGTTCTGAGTCAGCCATCATATTTTATGGAATGAGGCTGGATCTATCTTGACACTGTGAAGGGAGCCCAGCTTCTAACCTTAGCTCAGCTGCCAGATTGGGCAGGGGTGTAATAGTGCCTCCTGTGACTTGGAGATTGGCCCAAGGTATTTGGCTCAATGAAAAGAATGGGCATTGGTGACATACTCACTGGAGTTTGGCCTTGGCATCTTCAAAATTTTCTGCTACAAAATAGACAGGTTGGAAGGTCTGATCCTGATATGGATGAACTGCAGTCAGTTCGGGATCAAACGGTTTGTGCTCAGGCTTGTTTGATAAAGCATACTTTAAAAACAAATAACAACACAAAAGGTTAGAATTTGTGCATAAAGACTTAAAAAAATAAACATCCATTCTACTGATTAAGATTCTAAGGTGCATTCGGGACAGGGCAAGATAAATTATGATTAGGATTCTACATTTACAGTTTAAAGTTTTATTTTCATAACTTTTCACTAACACAACACACATGGAAAAGAAGATGTTTCATGCATTGCAACAATCCAGGGTGGGCATATCATAGCCCTTTTCTAGAATCAAATTCAGGGTGTGACGCTATTTAAACATTTATTCTGAAAGGTTAATAAAGAAGGCAAATGCAATTCATAGATATAAATACTAGGTAGGGAGTTGACAGAAAAAATGTCATAACAATAATCCCTTTTACCAAGGTGGGTAAGGATGGCAGGATCTGGCTCTCTAGCATTCAGAGATTGATGGTATTATCTCTGATTTTGAGCTAACCATCTAGTTTTGAATCACTTGCCTCTTATCAGATAATGATTTGAAATTTCTTTCTAAATACGAGAGTTGTATGAAGGCTTTGACTATGCAGGTCTGTCCCAAGCAAATGAGCTGTGGGTGAAGCTCCTGGTTTCAGTAACACAGCTGTCCCTTCACCTCACAATCCTCTTTAGTTTTATTTTAAAAGTCCCATCAACTTATTTAATTAGCAATAAATTATGCAACAAACTCATGAAGATGAAAGAAACAAAGCTCTATTAAACATATTGAGAGGCCATCTTTACGTTCTGAGGCATGACTTGTTTGTCTTCAAGCCACGCTCAGGAACAATCCTCATGCCTGCATTCCTGAGCCTCTAGTCTCACACCAGTGTATGGTCTTTCTGACATCTTATCCTCTTTCTCCAGTTCCACTTAGCCTGTTGCACAACCAACCTGTAGCAAAGAGGTGTGGCCATGCTTGGAGATTGACAGCGAGGGACAGCCAGATGCCCCCTAGTGGGCAGAACCAGGAAAGCCACACTCACCACACCGGAAGCAGAGGGGTGGGAGAGGAACAGGAAGTATAAAAGGTGGACCCTGTAGCTCAGTTGGGTTGCAGCCACAAAGGGAGATTAACATGTTCTCCCCACTGCTGATGCAGGAGACCGCAGAAGACTTCTTTTGCTTTGAGGACTCTCCCGAGCTACCAACTGATACTGAGAAGCTGCTGGGCTTGCCACTGGCAGTGTACCCTGGGGAGACGGAGGATGACCCCAGGGTTCAGGTAGTAGCCCAGGAGCAGTCGACTACTATCTGGCTATGTTGCTGGCTTACTCTAGGTCAGCATGTTGTGGCTGGATCACCCTGCCACTGTTAGGGCCCTGGGCTGGGACGTGGTGGAGTCAGGTGGGCCTGCATCCCCCTACTCCCACCATCTCACCCCTGGGGTGGCAGCCTCCCCATTATAGGCCAGGAGGCCTGTGTTGCTCTACCGTCCACTGAGCTAGGATGCTAGACTGTGTGGGGCTCACCCCCCTCCTGAGCCCTAGACTGTGTGGTGCCCCACCCTGCTTGAGGGCCTGGGCTCATAGACTATTCACAGCTCTGCCCTGCGTGAGGGTTTGAGATCTAGAGACAGCTAAATTCTCCTTTGTACGACTGTCGTTCCAGGTGCGTGACAGCAAAGAGGTGTAGCCACCCTCTGAGATTGACAGTGAGGGACAGCCACACATGCCTACACACTTACACAGCCATTTTATAAAGGTTCAGAAATGTTTGGAGGTGTGTTTTACACTGCTGATTTCAGCCAGTATTGCTATAGGAAGTACCCAAATCCCATGAGAAAGGCTCTGTGTGCTCTGTTTCTGACTATGACTAGAAGCATCTAGAAACTTTCATTTAAAAAAAAAGCAGCTGAGAGTCTCGTTAATTCATATGCTGTGGCTTGAAGAACACCACCAAATATCACGACACTAGTGATAAAATTTCAAGAGGTAGTGATACTGCGTGAGATTTCCAGCCCAATGTGCTGACTTGAGAAAGTCAAACAAGTTCATTAAGTAAATTTTTAGAATCTTATCTGAACCAAACCAGAACTCTGAATATTTTGAGGTTCACCCTAACTTGTTCAGTAATGTAGCTTGCTGGGGGGAATGGTACAGAACTTGCCTAATTGTGTGGCCAAAAGAAATAAAAATAAAATGCAGACATAGCTATGGAGCTCAGGGGTAGTTATGCAGACATAACCCCCATGTAGATGCAGCTAGGTAGACAGATGAATACCTCCATCGACTGAGGTACTGTTGCTTGGGGAGGTGAAGTTTCTACAGTGACAGAAAATACCCTTCCAGTGCGATAAGAAGCATCTGCACTACAGCACTACAGCAGCATAATTATGGCACCATAACTGTGTTACTGTAGCACTTGTAATGTAGGCATGGCCTGAGATATGTGTATTAGTAATGTGCAATCAAAAGGCTGCATATAGATATTACTAGCTTTGTGAAACAAAGAGGACAGGTTTTAGAAATTCAAAAACAGTGGGAACACACTGTACCATCAGTGTTTACACAGAACTCCCCACTGATTTTAGTGGGAAGTTCTGCTTAACCCAGATGGGCTGATATAACTCATAGAAGGTAAGGGCTCACTGTGCTACAAATGAAGCGTGTACAGTATTGAATTCTGCAGAACCAGTGTCTGGGCCTTTACAGTTTACTGTATGTAGGGACAGAGCCCAGCCTGGATGTTTATTTTTTATCTTGTCTCTGGTGATATTGCAAGTTTTGTTGATAAAGGGAATAGTGTTGATGTAATAGACTTAGACTTCTGTAAAGCATTTGCCTTGGTACTGCACAATATTTTGATTAAAAATTAGAAAGATATAATATTAACAATGCACACAAAAAAGCTGGCTAGCTGATAGGTCTCAACTGTAGATCTGTCGGTCTGTAATTGTAAGTGGGGAATCATCTTTGAATAGAAATGTTTATAGTGGGGTCCAGCAGGGACTGGTTCTTGGTCCTTCGCTATGTAACATTTTTATTAATGATCTGGAAGAAAACATAAAATCACTGATCAAGTTTGCAGATGACACAAAAATCGAGGAAGTGATAAATAAGGAAGAAGACATGTCCCTGCTACAGAGTGATCAAGATTGCTTGGTAAGCTGGACACAGGCAAACAATATGCATTTTAATATGGCTAAATGTAACTGTATATATCTAGGAACACAGAATGTAGGGCATACTTACACGATAGGAGATTCTATCCTGGAAAGCAGTGACTCTGAAAAAGATTTGGGAGTTGTGGTGCATAATTAGCAGAACATGAGCTCCCAGTGCGATTCTGTGGCCAAAAGGGGTAATACAATTCTTGGATGCATAAATAATGGAATATTGAGTTGGAGAAGAGGTTATTTTGCCTCTGTATTTGGCACTGGTCTAACCACTGCTGGAATACTGTGTCCAGTTCTGGTATCCACAATTCAGGAAGGATGTTGATAAAATGGAGAAGTTCAGAGAAGAGCCACAAGAATGATTAAAGGATTAGAAAATAGTGATAGAGTCATGGAGCTCATTCTACTTAGCTTAATGAAGAGATGGTTAAGGGGTGATTTGATTAGTCTGTGAGTACCTATATGGGGAACAAATATTTAATAATGGGCTCTTCAATTTAGAAGAGAAAGGTATAACATGATCCAATGTCAGGAAGTTGAAGCTAGACAAATTCAGACTTAAAATAGGGCATAAACTTTTAACAGTGAGAGTAATTAACCATTGGAACAATTTACCGAGGGTCTTGGTGGATTCTCAAATCAAAACTGGATGTTTTTCTAAAAGATATGCTTTACGAATTATTTCAAAGAAGTTCTATGGCCAGTGTTATACGGGAGGTGAGACTCACTATATGATCAAAATGGTCCATTCTGGCCTTGGAATCTATGAATTTTTGAACACGAGGAGCACCTATATAATAAGATTCCATAAACATCATTCTGAAGCCTAAAAAGTCTGAGTCGGTGTGAAGCAACAGAAGCAGCTACAAGCATGGCTGAGAGCTTTTTTTGTTCAGAATATCACCAGGTTGAGTCGTCACTGAGTTTCACAGTCTGTTACCATCCAATTTTTAAGTTTTAAGCCATTTTAACTTTATGAATTACACCCATGTGGTATACAGTTACAGTAAGGCATTTATCTATGCTATGAGATGAGTCCTAGGTCATTGTGATATCAGAGGTAACTCAACCAATCAGCACCAATACTCTACTGCTAATTTGCATGCAACATTTTCATTGGTTGTATGAGAGAGACTACACAGATGGTGGATTACTTGGTTCAATTGCCACACCCATGCACCCAGCTACCAACCACATAAATCAACTCAAATCTCTCAGCACAACCTGCCACAAATCAACACAGACACCTACACAACCAACATACACAATAACCCTGAACACACATAGATCCTCATGGCAGTACATACCCTTCATTAGTCACCCAAGCAAATTATCACATCTCTCCCAGCACAACACAACCTAGCCCAAATCAACACAACCACGCACATAACACCACAACCAGCACATACAATAACCCCAAACATCACTCAGAAGTCTAGATGATCTGTAGAGTCAATGTGAAGCAATGAGAACAGCTACAAACATGACAGAAAGCTCTTTTTGTTTAGAATATCACCACAATATTACACACATGACTTGATGAATTACAGCTGTCCCACAGCATGGGCTGTCAGCTACTAGTTTTACATAATGCTGAATGGCTGACAGTTATGGTATAGTGAACTTACAGTACAATACTGAAAGCTGATTTGTGATTATCCATACAGTTCGGGGAAGGCAAGTTTGGTTAGCAGACTCACCACAACTGCTAGGCTTAGAGTCAGACATGGTTCTCCAGTCCCGTTCAACACCTACATGCAGCCACTAGGTCAACTGGTCAGATAACACGGACTCACATACAACAACATGCAGATGACACAGAACTCTACCTATCCTTCACCACATAGGATCATACCACTACCATCAAGATGGCCCAGTGCTTGGATGAGATCAGCTCATGGAATAAGAACAATTGGCTGAAGCTGAACCTGAGCAAAGTTGAGGTGATGCTGGTGGGCAGAAGAAAACATTCGGAAGAGTATACTGCTACAGTGAACTCTCCATTAGATCCATTGATAACTGAATAATTCAATCCATAGTTTAGGAGGACTCTTGGATTCTTCACTGACACCAAGCTCTCATATAGCAGTATCCAGGAATAATGCCTTCGATCAGCTCTGATGGCTAAGAGACTCTGCCCCATCCTGGTGGACAGTGACCTGGCCTCATTTATTCACACCTCATCTGAACTACAGCACTGTGATGTACCTGGACATGAAGCCTTCAGCGCCTAGGAAGACCTAACTAGTTCAGCATGGCACAGCACCTCTCCTCCTGCAACATAGGCTACTGTGAGCACATCACATCTAGCTTCTGCTCTCCACACTAGTTTCCAATAGAATTTCAATTCAGGTACAAGGTCTCAGTCTGAACTTTATGGCGCTCTGTAACCTGGGCCCAGGATACCTAAAAGGCCACCTAGTACGCTGAGATATAAATCAGGGTCAATAACTCCGCTTCTTTGACACAACGGAACTCTCTACAATAAGGCAGAGGTGAAATTAAGCCGGTACGCCCCGGTGCGGCGTACCGGCAAGAGCCGGTGCACCATCCTGGACCAGCTTCACCAGGTGGCAATTTAAAGGGTCTGGGGCTCCCAGCAGCAGCTGGAGCCCCGGGCCCTTTAAATTACTGCCAGAGCCCCGTTGCCCCCAGGTAGCAGAGGTGGCCAGGACCCCTGGGGCTCCAGTGGCGATTTAACGGGCCCGGGGCGCTGCTGCGGTAGCGGTGGCTGGGAGCCCCTGGCCCTTTAAATCACCGCCGGAGCCCTGCCACCGCTACCCCAGGGCTCTGGCAGCGGGGTTCTGGTGGTGATTTAAAGAGCCCAGGGCTCCGCTGCGGAAGTGGTGGCCGGAGCCCTGCCACCTCTGCAGCTGATAGCCCCGGCAGTGATTTAAAGGGCCCGGGGCTCCCAGCCGCCACTACCGCAGCCGGAGCCCAGGGCCCTTTAAATCTTGATTTAAAGGGCCTGGGGCTCTAAAGGCCCAGTGTCTTCCAGTTGAGGCCATGCCCCTTCCAGCTGAGGCCCTGCCCCCAGCTCAGGAGTCCGGCGTACTGTAAGTCCTTTAAGTTACTTTCACCCCTGCAATAAGGGTAAAGATTGCTGGAGCTAGAACTTTCGCCGGGGCTGGTCTGAGACTGTGGAATGAATCCCTCCATGCCAGGTATTAAGGGCCATCACAAACCTCACCACCTTTCACCCCAAGAGCAAAGTGCATCCCTTTGACCTTGCCTTCTGTAACATAAATACACAGCAACACGTATATTTTAAAAAATATCCCCCAGGGATAGAGAATGAGAGAACACACGGGGATGTTAGTCGAGTTACTTAATGAGATATTGGAAGGCATTCAGACTGCGGTGATGAGCACAGTATGGGAACCTTGATAATATGGAATACAGTGGTTGATTTTAAAATGAAGTACCAGCAGTTAGCAGGGAAGAGTTAAAACGTCTCCGACTGATTCTACAGTTCTTAATGAGAAAATTAGTCAGCCCCAAGAGCAATACAAAGCACTTGCCTTCTACATTCAGTTAAACGGCAGATGTAACTTTAGCCTTTACAACCAAGGTCGTACACTCACTCAGTTTCTCTCACCACAGACCTAGCCTTAGGACTTGACTGGATTCCTCTGTTGTGATTAATCACTTAAAGGAGATTTAAAGCTCTGTCAAAATCTCTAGAGGCCATGCTGAAAAACAACTAGTTAACCTTTACTGAGCTTCTGAACTTTAACCTAGGTGCCTCAAAACATATATATTTGGAGACATGAGTACCAGTATCCTTTATTACCCTGCTTAACGCTGAAATAAATTAGATTTAAAGCTATAAAGTATTCAGACAGATCTAGGGTGACCAGATGTTCCGATTTTATAGGGACAGTCCTGATATTTGAGGCTTTTTCTTATATAGAAGCCTATTACCTCCCACCCCCTGCCCTGATTTTGCTGTCTGGTCACCTAGATAGATAAGGGGATAAAACAAATGTTGATCCTTGCCTCATATTCAGTTTGGATAATGGATCTGACAGGTTTTAAAAGATAAATAAAATCCGCTATAACCTTATATTTGTTGACAGTGCATATGGTGAAGACAGAGGGACGTTTAAGAAAATATCAGTAGCCTGCAGAGTTTATCCTAGAACAGGTATAAGTCTAAACCAACTGTATGGTAATTGAGCATAATTTGTGGAGATGCATGCTGATTTTTTGGTTCAACATGAGAAAGTCCAGTATTATATATATATATATATATATATATATATATAGGTGCTGCACCTCTATAATGCAGGTTTTAAAAATGGTCATGCACAAGATCGCAATACCACATTGTAACAAAGACACACATACTTCTATACGGGTGTGAATGAGGGAAGCTTTCCCTGCATACCATAAAGGAAAAGATCTGCAAACTGTGCACCATTCAGTTCGGAAACTGAACCCTGCAGTTTGGTTTGCAGGAGTTAGGAGCACACCAATCCCAGAAGACTCACTGCCCTCTGTACGGGGAGATTTTGGCAAACCAGTAAAGTGCCTGAAACCACTATGGCTTGTTGCTAAAAGCAGCCAAGTCAGCAGACTGTAAAGTGGCCATGCAGCTTGACCAAGGCAGGAGGGGAGGGGGTTTTGGGTGCCACAGAAAGGGCAACTTGACTCCGCATCCTTCCTGATAAGATTTGTGTTGAAGTTGCTGATACATGCATTTTCGAAGAGCAGGATGTGCCCCAGGAATGCCTATTGGGGCCTCAAGGCTCCAAACTCTGGAAAAACCCACACCTGATTAATCTATAATCAGAAGGAACCTCTTGCTTGACCATTGAAACTGCTTATTTAACAAGTTTTCTTTAAGGGACATGTCATTCTATTACTAATGTATAAATAAGGGGGAAAAGTTTGAGGTAGTTGGACTCTTTTTGGCCTCTCCCTCTGGATACATCTTGCAGTCCCCACCGGCAGACGGAAGATTTGGCCACCGGAAGCCTGCTGCTGTGTCACTCGAGAGCCACTCAGCTTCGGTAATTATCAAGGGTTGGGGGTGTTTTACTAACCTGTTGCAGACGTGTGTAAGTGCTTGAGACTAAGTAAAGTTTAGCTTTAATTGAAAGCACTCTTGTGTTGTCCTGTTTGTGCCAGCCATCTATCGGTCGGATGTCCGTGTCTCCCCTGATTTATTTCCTGACACCACCTCGTACAGAGTAAAAGTTATCAAGAGCTTCGGGTTGAAAGAACCCCGGATAACACCCTCTAGTGAACGACAAGCAGCTACACTAGCTTAATGTCAGACAACCGTGCTTCTGTCTGCCAGGTTTTGATCTGCCAAGGCATCTGTGGTCATCTCTACCAAATTCACGGTCCATTATGGTCAATTTCACGGCCATAGGATTTGAAAATTGGTAAATTTCATGTTTTCAGATGTCTAAATCCAAAATTTCACGATGTTGTAACCGCGGGGGTCCCAACCCAAAAGGGGATTGTGGGGGTGGGGGTTGCAAACCTGTTGTAGAGGGGTCATGGGATTGCCACCCTCACTTCTGTGCAGCAACCACAGAGCTTCCTGCAGCCGCAGGAGGTTCCCGGAGGTGGAGGTGGGTCTGAGCTCCGCCTCCCCACCAGAGTAGCTGTGCAGGGGAGGGACAAGAACTGTCCCTCTGGAGCTCAGCGCTCCCTTTGCTGGGGCACTCCCAGCAGCACAGGGAAGATCAGACACAACTCCACAAGTCTCATCCAGCTGCAGGAACCTCTGGGGCAGCTGCCCAGTTCCAGAGAGCATTGTGCAGCAGGGGGAGGCACCCAGATGTGGGTCTGGTCTCCCCCCACAGAGCAGCTGTGCAGGAGATGGACAAGTCCTGTTCCTCCCCTGCCCAGCAGGAGCAACGAGCCCCTTTTGCTGGGGCGCTCCTAGGAACAAGGGGATATCGGATTTCACAGGGAAGGGCTTATTTCATGGTCCCTGG
This sequence comes from Natator depressus, assembly GCF_965152275.1. Taxonomy (NCBI): domain Eukaryota; kingdom Metazoa; phylum Chordata; order Testudines; family Cheloniidae; genus Natator; species Natator depressus. Next base: position 248,458,452 of record NC_134234.1, read on the forward strand.
TGCCTTTTTCATGGCCCTGAAATTGGTAGGGCCCTAGTCATCCCTGAACCAGTTTTGAACAAGACAGGGCAACTGTGCGGCTAATCTTTTTAAATAGTGTTTTTCTAATGACCTGCGATGCAGCTGCGGTCAACTTCAGACTGTCGCATATCCTTGACAAGTCCTCACTGACTTATTTTGACAGCAGGCTATCGGCTCTCTACCTGGTTATTGCTGATGCCATCAAAGAGCTGGGTACATTGTGCATATGCTGAGAGAGACCAAGCTTGTACTGGTGAAGGTACCATGAGGAGACAGTCTATTAGTTCACAAGCATGGTTAGTTTTCAAGGCTATGTTGATTATTTAGTTGGAAGACAGACAAAACTATATCTTTTCTATTCATATTTGTAATGTCTGTTGTAGGAGAGAAGGGAATATCTGAATTTCTCTAGGGTAGAAGGAGTAAGGTTCTAAATGTGATGATCAAGTGTTTTTTAAAATGATCCTCAGAATATTTTTATGTCAGAAAACATTCATTAACTTTTCCCACAAACGCTAGAAAATGGATCATAGGAATCCCTCAATAATAAATACATTTTACTTACCACAAGCTCCCCGTAGGATGAAAGGAGTCCTGCCCCATAAGCTTTGATGGATCCATTTTGTTTGCAGAGACCAAACTCAATAGTAAACCAATAGAGCTGATAACCAAGAACAACTAATCAGTTTGTGAGAACCATAAACTAAACTCATAATCACCTCCCTTTTGGTTTACTTGACTTGTTCCCTCTCTTTCTTTTGTTTCTTTTCTCCCTATTGCTTTTCTTAATTTCTGTTATCTTTAAGCATTAAGTTTGTATATTTTAAGAAAATATCCTTACATATTTATATATTTAAATTTTAAAGTAAATTATCCAAATCTACTGCCATTCTGCCCCTCCAAAAAGGAAACTCAATTTTAAAAAATGCTAACCATGTGGAGGAAACAAAAAAGTTTTGCCTGCTCCATTCCGTTTGATTTGAAAGATGCTACAAATTGTATTGTGCCCTGTGAACTGTCAGTTACATTTTAGTCAATGGAGACGTAGAGATGTCTGTGGGGCCTCCACACAGGTGCAGCAAGCACCCGTATGTTCCGCTGTGTAGGATCCGTGCCTGAGATTGTAACACAAGTTATCTACTACTTGAGCAAAGTGAAATAGAAAAGGTCCCCTCCCCTCCATTCTATGTATGGCACTATTAGCAGAAATTTGAAAGGATCCATCCCTTAGCTTCAACATCCACTTTAAAATGAAGCCAATTCCATCTTTTATCGCATTACAACAGACAACAAGGACAAATATCTTTTGGCTGCCCTTGCAAATTGAAGTAGTTCCACATTAAGTGCTGGATTGTGACAGAGCCCTACAGACCTGCTCCGGAGAGTAGGGGAATTAGGACACTTTTCCCCTCTGCAACCCTGTTAACACTTCCCACATTGCAGTTTCAGACACGGGGAAGCTGGGGGAAGGAGGAAGCAGGGCCTATACACTCAGTACCTTTCCCCAGCAGAAGGGCAGGGAGGGGTAGAACCTATACCTGCTCCAAGAACAAGAGAGAAACAATAGGGAAGGAAGGAATCATATTCCCAATGTGGCTCCATGTCACAATTCATCTCAGGCCTCCTTCTGGGGCCTTCAGCTATGCACTGCCCCTTACACAGAGCTGAGCCCTGAGTTTCAATCAAACCCTAAGTGATTTGTTTACAGCACTCCACTTAAAGAGTTGGTGATACCTCACAGAACAGTATGAGACTATTCTACCTATATATCTTGGTTTCTTTGATGTATAGCATCATAGTTCTCTGACTTGTTATTAACAAGGACATTTACAATTAAAACAACCCAAAAACCAAGCAGTCAAACAAAGAAAGAAACACCCAGGATTGTTGTTCCTTACGGGTTTTCTCTTCTAACTACTTTACCCACATTTCAAATGATAATACTCCATTTGTGATGTTCTAATCATCTAGGTCCTTTTTATTTTCTAATGGGGATCTTTTCCAATTCCTCATCTTTTTAGTATAGGATCTCTTTGGTTGGATCCTGAGGGACAGGAAGGTGGAATGGGGTGCCCCATTCTTTCTGAAAGTACCCCATGTGTCACTTCTGTGATGCTAAGTGAGTGAGGATCTTGGATCTTGACACTCATAGCTATAGTGTGATACATGCTATGATGCCACCTGGGCAGTCAGTTGAAGCATGAATGCTGACACCTTTCAATCTGTCCTGCTCTCACACAGTTGTGTAGAACTGGACACATGTTCAAGCTAAATATTAAGAACGGAATAGATGAAGGAATCAATGGTGGGTCAGCGTTAGATTTAGTAAAATCAATCTCATAACACTTAGCAGCACACTTTAATTACATTAACTAGCTCGTCCTCACAATGGTCCTATGACATAGGTATTAATACCCCTATTACAGGTGGAGAGACTGAAGCAGCCAACTAAATGAGTTAATCAAGATCACAGAGAGAGAGAGAGAGAGAGAGAGAGGGAATGCAGATATTCCTGGCTCCCAAGACCTGTGCTCTGGCCACTAGACTTGAGAGGCATTAAGAACTAGATTGTGACAGCAGCACTCATGCCTCAGCGTGAGTCTGATTCCATAAGTGGTCTCACTGACTTCAGGAAACGTCTCATGGAGTAAGGTCAGCAGGAGGAGTCGGAATGTGTCTCTATGTGATTTGGTAATTTAGAGCCAGCTTGTGGACCCCATTCTTCCACTGATGAGCCAGGAATCTCAGGAGTTGTCCCATTGACATTAATGGGACCACTTGGATGAGTCATACCAGGGGTTCGCAATCTGACCCGTAGTTTGCATCACTTTGTTGGACAACCATAAAAAACTAAAGATAATTCATTTGTTCCCCTCCCCCGCGAGCTGAATTCCCAAGTACTGGTGCAGATGGGATCTAGGGACAACATAACTCTTTTCCTCCTGTTTTTGCTCACCCACGAAGAGTCTTTCTCACGTGTGCCGTAGACTCCTGAGGATTTTGGACGGGGGGAGTGTGGCTCCTGCCATGGCATTTTATGGGATACCTGGGCTCCTGCGTTTCACAGTAGGTGCCACAGAAGCGTTAAAAGGTTCATGGGGAACTTTGCACTCAATCTGCGTCCTGGCACATGTGGCTGAGCAAATCTTCTCCAATGGGTGACTGGAGAAAGGGAACATTAGACAGGCTCACAACCCCTGGGCTGTTACTGGCAACCCCCTCCTGGCCTGCAACAAAGAGACTGAGAACTGCAGGGTTTGCAAAGATATATGTGGGCTCATCAGGGAGGGGCTGCAGGAGCTGCTTGTATGTGGGGGGGCACTGGAAGGATTCCTCTGCCTCTGGCAGAGCTCTCCGTAGATGGATAATTCACCCCGACACAGCTGATTTACTCCTGGCACTCAAAAATCATCCTGATGAGCAAGTATGCCCCTTTGGAATAGGCCAGGTCGCATGAAATGGTAGGTGTTCCCGAAAGCCTTTCACCGGGAGAATGACCCAGGGTACAGCTATACTGCAAAAATAGACCCACAGAAGCAAGTCTCAGAGCTTGGGTCAGCTGAGTCAAGCTCAGGGGGCTTGTGTGACTGGGCCAAAAATAGCAGTGAAGATGTTTGGGCTCGGGCTGGAGTCCAGGCTCTGAGACCCTCCCTCCTCACTGGGTTTCACAGCCCAAGCTTCAACCCGAGCCCAGACGTCTACACTGCTATTTTTAACTCTGTAGCATGAGCCCTGTGAACCCAAATTATTTGCCCGGGCTCTGAGACTCGTTGCCGTGCGTATTGTTTTGCAATAAAGACGTACCCCCAGGGTGTTTCATTAGGGGTCAAAACTCCATTCAAGTCAGTGGAGTTATCCCCATTTATACCAGCTTGCTCCAGGTCTTCATACCACCTCACTATCCTCAAATTACACAGATCAGTGTGAGGTGACAGTATGTTATCATATCAATATACTCAGCGTTTGCAGGCTCAAATTGCAAACATCTCCGACCAGTGTAATTTAAAATGTGTGTTCACTAAGTGGTGATTCTCATAACCAAGGAAGGAGGAAACTATTTGTGATTAAATAGGAGAGCGAGTTAATAGGATCCTCACACAGTCCCCTACCCATTCTCTCCCAGAGGTGCTGGAACTAGGGGTCCTGGGGGGTGCGGCAGCACCCCCTGGCTTGTAGTGGTTTCCATCATATCCAGGGTTTACAGTTCGGTTCAATGGCTCTCAGCCACCCCACTATACACATTGTTCCAGCACCCCTGTTCTCTCCACGGGAACTTGCACTCCTGGTGCACAGATTTGATCACAGGAGAGCAGGGGATACCTTTTGTGGGCTCTCTTTGTTCTTAAAGTATTGTCCATCCCAGGGCTAAGTGATGTAATGTATGATAGTCCAGTCTTCCTTACAGTGGTCCTACACAACTTCCACAGGCTGACATTTAGGGCCTTTGGCTTTGGGGGCCAGTAACTATTTTTGGATGGCAAGAAGCCAGGCGATCATGTAGCGCTTTCTGCTCTGTGGGCCCTGCTCTACTCAGATTGCAGGACAGTTGTGAGCTGCTCGGACTGGGCAGCCTGGTAAAGTGAGGCCAGCTGTGAATTTGTATTGTGGTTTAGCCTTGGAGCTCGATTCTCCAATGACTGGGGCAGCTGGCTAGGGGGCAGCCACAAGAAAGACCTTGTGGAGCAGATCCTCAGCTGCTGAAAAGCTCCATTGATGTCAGTGGTGGTGATGTTGTCTTATTCCAGCTAAGGATCTGGTCATGTAAATGACTATAACTTCCACTGTCTGAAATGAACAGTGATGAAATAAAAACACCCAGTTCTTATATCACACTTTTCATCCATGGATTGCAAAGCACTTTAGATTAGTACATCAGTATCATTATCCTCTTTTCACAGAAGGGGAAACTGAAGTTCAGGGAGGTGAAGTGACTTGCCTGACGTCACCCAGCGGCAGAGCCAGACTAGAACCCAGGTTTTTTTTAGTCCTAGTATGGGCTCTATCTGCAAAGCCAGGCCATCTACAGAGTAATAGCTACCCTGAGATTGCTTATGATAGTTCTAGTGTTTGCAACTGTAGTGACTATGTGGATCATCACAGCTAGTGGCTGGTTTATGCTCACACAAAAATAAACCCTTTTTCAACGCTGGTTTAGTTTAATAGTAGGATGCAGGTAATCTGACCTCGTAGCTGGTGTGACGTGAAGCTGGAAGTGACTGGTGACTTTTCTGTGACTGAAACTGAATGAGGACCCTGATTCAGGAAGACATTCAGGTTCAGGAAAATAATTAAGCACTTGCTTAAAGTTACGCATTTGCTTATCTGCTTTCCTGAAGAAGGATGTATTTGAGCACATGCTTCTGCCCTTTCTTGATCTGGAGATTCAGTTCAGAGGCAACATTTGTGATGCCTCCATTTTTGTTACCCAACTTGAGGCACCTGAAAGCGAACGCTCAGCATTTTTCTCAAAATCAGGGCCCTTGTATTTTCTCTCTGATGTTAAAGTATAATCTATACTTACTGTTGCCAGTTTTTCAATCTCAGCATCAGATGAGCCAAGAGAAGCCAGTCCAATAGCCTAAAGCAAGTAGACAATGTTATACTTGTGTTATTGTTTAGCCAACAGGAGAAAGACAGAGATAGAGGAGTACTATCTCATTTCTAACATGAAATAGTCATTGCTGTTTGTCAGCCAACATGTCCTACAGGGGTTTCCAGGATACCTTTGTCTCTCTGTCCCCATCTACACAGCACAAGGAACCAGATTTGTTGATCCTTAAAACTGTTTAATCGCATGTAGTTCTTGGCCTCATGTTGACCAGCTCTTAGCCTAGTTTTGACCCAAGGCATATGCCCTCTCGCCCCAAACAACAAAGAAATCTTGTTACGAGGCCAAGGTTTATATGGCTGGATGACACCTCCAGCTTCTCCCATTGCATGGCCTGGCAACATACAAATAGTCTCTTTCCCACCTGCCAGACCCCTTTCTAGCTCCTATGCCAGCTCCACTCACTGTCCTTGATGCCCATCTGCCAGCCTACCCACCTAGCCTTGTCTTTTCAATTGCTTCCCCCTTGCCCTCTCTGCCTCCCTATCTACATTGCTGGATTCCCTCATACTTTCATGTTTTCTGGTACTCTTCCTGCCTCCTTACTGTCTCCCCTATTCTTTCCTTCTCCTCTCTTCCTAACTGTTCCTCTTTCCCCCTCTGCTACCATGCCCATCCTGGAACTCTCCATCTTCAACCCTGACTGTACAGAAAAGAATTCAGAAGCAGGTTACAGGTGAGAATGAGTGAAGTGGTTTGGATAAAACAAGAACCACCATCCTCAGCACCAGAAAAATAACCAGAAACTTGAATCAAACCTTATCTGAGATTGAAAAAGTTCACTCCTTCTGTCCTGTGTCGATGACCTGACCCTGCAAACTCAATTGGTGTTTTCTGACTGAAGGAGAGAGAGCGGCAGAAATGGCTCTCACTACAAAGAATCTGTGTGAGTAAGGAAGTAACATGCCTCATGCCAGACATGCCATACAGTCAGAATGCCAATGGGCAAGGAAACTCCTCTGCTGCTTCTTTCATGTCAAATTTACATGCAGCCACTAGGTAAATGGGTCAGATGGTGTGGACCCAAGAACAAGCAATATGCAAATGAGACACAGCTCTACCTATCCTTCACCACATATGTCATAAACATAAAGGGAAGGGTAAACACCTTTAAATCCCTCCTGGCCAGAGGAAAAACCCTTTCACCTGTAAAGGGTTAAGAAGCTAGGATAACCTCGCTGGCACCTGACCCAAATGACTAATGAGGAGACAAGATACTTTCAAAGCTGGAGGTGGAGGTGGTGGTGGTGGTGGTGGTGGGGGGGGGGAACAAAGGGTCCTGTCTGTGTGTGTGATGCTTTTGCCAGGACCAGAGCAGGAATGCAGGTCGGAACTCCTGTAAAGAGTTAGTAAGCAATCTAGTTAGATATGCGTTAGATTCTGTTTTGTTTAAATGGCTGATAAAATAAGTTGTGCTGAATGGAATGTATATTCCTGTTTTTGTGTCTTTTTGTAACTTAAGGTTTTGCCTAGAGGGATTCTCTATGTTTTGAATCTGATTACCCTGTAAGGTATTTACCATCCTGATTTTACAGAGGTGATTCTTTTACTTTTTCTTTAATTAAAATTCTTCTTTTAAGAACCTGATTGCTTTTACATTGTTCTTAAGATCCAAGGGTTTGGGTCTGTGTTCACCTATGCAAATTGGTGAGGATTTTTATCAAGCCTTCCCCAGGAAAGAGGGTGTAGGGCTTGGGGGGATATTTGGGGTGGGAGGGAGGAGACGTTTCCAAGTGGGCACTTCCCCTGTTATTTTTATAGACACTTTGGGGGTGGCAGCGTTTAACCTAAGCTGGTAAGAATAAGCTTAGGGGGTCTTTCATGAAGGTCCCCACATCTGTACCCTAGAGTTCACAGTGGGGAAGGAACCTTGACAACATATGACCACACTACTGCCATCAAGAGATCCCAGGGCTTGGATGAGCTCATTTCTTGGATGGAGAATAGCTGGCCGAAGCTGAACCTGAGCAAGATGAAGGTGATGTTGGTGGGCAGAGGAAAGTATTTTGAAGAGCTTATAGCTATGGTGCAGTCCCTGTTGGTGGAAGATATACAGCCATAATTGGTCAATTCAGTTGTAGTCTAGGACTACTCTTGGATGCCTCACTGACACTGAGCTCTCGTATAGCAGCATCCATGAGGAATGCTTTCTATCAGCTCCACTTGGTTAGGAAACTCCATCCCATTCTAGTGAGCGAAGACCTGCTCTTAGTTATTCATGCCTTCATCACCTCTCAGCTGGACTACGGCACTGTGATATACCTGGCCATGAAGCCTTTCTATGTTTAAGAAGCTCCAACTAGTTCAGAATGCAGCAGCGCCTCTCCTCAGCAACACAGGCTACCACGAGCACATTACACCTCTCCTTCCCTCTGTCAGGAATCAGGACAGCAGCATTGCCAGTATGGAGGCAGGGCCTGCAGCACAGCCAGTCTCTGGGCAACCTAACGAGCACGGCTTGCTGGTGGTAGGCTGACTGACTACACTGCCCAACTGGTTTGCAGAGTCAGCAGGCCGGCTCTTAAGCCCAGCTGCAGCAGCAGTTCAATGGCTGCTCAAAGTATTTGCCCACGGCTGTGATAGCTCCTGCTTGTCCCCAGCCCTGGTCCTGCCTTGACTCCAGCCTTGCCCATGCCTTTCCTCACACTAGGTAATCCAGTTCTGACCCTTGACTCCGATTCCTGACCTCTGACTCCGGCTCTGACATTTGGCTCTGATCCCTGGCCCTAGGCTCTGGCTACTGACTCTGGCTGTGACCCTTGAGTCTGGCCCTGGACTCTGATCCTTGGCAACAGACATCTGTTCTAATTACTAGACCTGACTCTTGCTCTGATCATTGGACATGACTCCTGCTTTGACCACTGGCTATGTCCCTATCACATGACACCCTCTTTACATTAGGTTCCCATAGAATTTTGAATCAAATTTATGGTCTCAGTCCTTATCTTCAAGGTGCTCTGTGGCCTGGGCCCAGGGTATGTAAGAGACCATCTAAAAGTCTGCGGGCAACAACTAGGCTCCCCTGGTGCAGTGGAATTCTGGACAATCCGTGTCAAGCTCATCTGTGCGGGAGACATCTTTCTCCAGGGCAATCCCAATCTGTGGAATGAACTCCCTCAAGAGCAAAGGACCATCACAAACCTCACTACTTTCCGATCCCAGGGCATGGTGCCTTTCTTTGTCCTGTCTTCTCAAACAAACATTGAGTAACAGGTATGTATATATATATATATATATATATATATATATATATATATATATTTTTTTTTTTAAAAAGACATATGCTATCCAGAAAAGACACTCCACTACCCACGCATCTCCCTCTGGGGAGAGGAGGAGAGAAAAAACAACATATAACAGATGTGTAGTCACATGGCTTGCTGGAAGACTCTCAGATACTATAGTGGTGAACATGGGTATAAAAACCTGAATAGAATTGAATAGACCTTGGTAATCGGAGCATAATACACCTCCAGAATTGCATGAGACACAAGGTCCTTTATAGGTTTACCAGCCCAATGGAAATCTGAGCCTGTTAAAACTGCCATTAAAGACAATGGAAAGACTCCCATCAACTTCAGTGAGACCTCAATTGGGCCTATTGTCACTTCAAAAGAGCACTACTGAACTTTTCAGCAGCAGCGGTTGACAGCAAGAATCTGTCTCCTCCCTTGTATGCTCCCCATTAAGCTAATTGCATTATTTTTAATTCTCTGGAGCCTCCTTACAATTCAAGCCCTGGATACAGTGTCATAGTAACAGAAGCAAAACAAGGGCATTTTTACCATTAATTTTCACATAGTGGATGAAATCAAGAAGAATTTCCATGACAGGAATTCAGCCATGAAAAACACTTGATGTCATTCACTTAAATTAGTGAGCAACAACAAAACCTGGTGGTTCTGAACTTACTAAAGGCCCCCATTTTTACATCTTTTAATGGTTTTTTATTTCTAGTATCAAGCAAAAGGGAGTGTCCCCCCCCCCCCGCCCCCACAGTGCAGGGCAGTCATTGGGCATTAGAATATTATATGATCCACTGGTTCGAATATGGTAATGACCAAAACTCATGACCCGGTGATAGCTCCTGCGTGTTCCCAGCCCTGGTCCTGCCTTGACTCCAGACTTGCCCAAGCTTTTCTTCACTCCAGGTAATCCGGTTCTGACCCTTGACTCTGATTCTTGATCTCTGACTCTGGCTCCGACCCTTGGCTCTGTTCTCTGACCCTAGGCTCCATGTCATGAAACCAACAGGTGGTCTCTTTCCACAACTACTGGACAGGTGTCTACATCACAAAAACACTGGCACTTTTGTTGACCGTGTCAGTAGAGGAAAAAGACTGATGGGGCTAGTGCATGAGGTACCTTTTAATCCCTGAGAGGATACCACCAGCTCAAGTTTGAGGCATGTTAACAATGCAGGGTAGGGGAAATTTGTGCTGCTTTTTCCTGTGCTGTACCTGTTCTGTGTTTAATTAGAGAACAGACTGGCAATCCCTAGAGATTGCAGTTCCCTAATTAGCCACAGAACGCAGTTTTTCAGAAGCGCTAAATCCACTTTGGGACAGATTCTGATACTCTTACATGGAGTAGCGGCTTACTCCACATGTAAGTACCATTTACTTTAAGGAGACTGCTCATGAAGTAAGGCTCTAATCAATATGAGTAATGGTGTCGGAATATGGCCATTTATAAACAAGATAAAACTCTACTGAGTGCCACAGTGACGGACATAATAGAAGTACCCTGTCAGATTGAAATCAAAATGCTGGGACAGGATCAGCCTAAATTATGATGGCTCCTGTCTGTGAAACCCAGAGATGTGAGTTCCCATGCAGTATGATGGGTACCTAAAAGAACAGCCTATTCATTCTCAGGCAGGCAGTTCTTAGGGGGTCTCACTGCAGTAATGGCTGTAAAAAGAAGCTTCCCTCTTCTTATTTCTGCCTTGGTTCTTATCTCCCCTAGGTGACACTGCCTGCCTGTCCTCGGGTATATTTCCTCTAGGGTGTAGCTGGCACCCCCCAGTGCAGGAGAGTACAAGTAACACCATCACCTATACAGGCATAAATGGGGGAGAATCAAACCCTCAAAATTAAAATAGCAAATCACATCTAGTTCCTTGAATTCATTGCTACTGGAATTACAGACAAGGTTCCTTACCTGTGAGAACTGTGCAAATTCTTTGTCTGCTAACATGGGAACATGGCCCAACAATTCGTGGCAGCAGTCCCTGGAAAACAAATCACTTTTCTCATGTAATAAAGCTTGTTTTATGTGAAAGTCCAGACACCCCCTCCCCCGCAGTACAATTCTAAGCAGAGCATATCAGCTGTTTCACTGCTATTCTTTCCCTCCCAACTCTTTGCACAGAAATTTCACGCGGGCTAGATTCTCAACTGGCATAATCCAGTGAAGCTCCATTGGGGACATATATAAGAATACCACTGGAGTCAGATAGACACCAGCTGAGTATTTGGCTCTATGTCTCTGCCTTCATTTTCTCCTATCCAGCTGTCTGTGCTCTTTCCAAGCCTCCTACCTGTCCAGCTCTGTGTTATCTTCCTATTCTTGTCTTTAAGCCTTCTTCCATGCTATGACTTAGAACTCCCCAGATCCAGTAATTTGCTCAGATACCTCCTTCTTTACATGGACATCTCTCCCCAAAATTTACTTCTTCCATGCAGCCTTTCATTGATAACCTTGCCAAGCTCTGAACACACATCATGAAAACAGAATTCAAATGGCCACAGCTGCCATTGACTTCATTCATACCTGTGGGTGCTCAGCAGCTCCTCCAAAAACCAGGCCACAACTACAGAAAAGGCCAGCCTTTTATCCAATGCCTCTTGTACATATAATCTGTGTATGAACTTGATTTCGAACTGTACACCATGAGCCCAACTGAGAAGTGGTGCGAATGCTGGTGTGGAAGAGGATGTGCAACTGGTGTGGGACTTGGAGAGGCAGAAGTGTGGACTCATAGCAAGCAAAGCAACCAAGAAGAGGATGTAAGATAAGGCAGGGCAGGCCCTGCTGTCCCACTTACTCAATGCGTAAGTTATACTCACTTTCATCCACTCTTACTGATGTGTAACTTACCCCCCAATCTCCCTCCCCAATTATGTCAACTCTGAATTTGGTCCTTGAGGACTCATCTTCAAAGGTGCTCAGCAATGCAGTTCCCAGTAACTTCAGTGGGATTGATGGGTGTTCAAAATCAAGCCAAGAGGCTGTGTCTAATTTACATTGTATGCTTCTCATGGCTGGGATCACATTTCCTGTGTTGTGGATGCAGCCAAGCATCTTCTCAGAATTCAACAAATGGTCAACATAATAAGTATGAACAGATTAAACCAGCTGCTCCCCAGTCTTTTCCTTCTCCAGACATCTTTGCAAAAGAAACAGGCTCTCTCTCGTGGATCACTTCCACCTCTGCTTGCTTCTCAAATGATTTCATTCTGTGGCCCATGTTGTGGTAATTGAGCCTACAAATTTATCCTAATTGCGAGCTCAACTATAAAAAGTGACTGAAAGGTCTTAAAAATGTCACAATAGCTGAAGATAACACATGTTGATGGGCAAAAGGTAACCAAAGTCCAACTCAGACTGTTGCATAAGCTTGTTTATAAAAATTAGCACAAGTGAAAAAAAACAGAACTGAATTAGTCCAAGCAAAAAGAGCATCCTGACAGTACTCAAGGACTGTGTTAAAATCACGCCTGGTAAACAAGAAAGGCCTGAGACTGAAAATTCATGAATCAAAATTGGTGTTGGAAATTAGGCCTAATTTGTAGACCAAATAATGAGGGAATGGGCTCATTCTGTCCATCACTCCCTTTTGGGCTCCTTAAAAAGACAGAGAGACAGACCCTGGGGGAAAAGCTAATGGACTGCGACACTGGCAGATATAAGATGAGAGAAAAGGAAGGAACAAGGTTTGTCATCATGGCTGCCACCCCCACCAGCTCCTGGAACCTTGGGCCACTTTCATCCCTATCCTAAGAGGTGTCCTGACCAGACTGGGCCAGAGGGAAGGGGGCTTACCTCATCCTCTCCTCCACTAGCTCTGGCTGAATCCCAAACACCACCTGCCATGTGAGACTTGGTTTCCCCTGCACACCCCCTTTGTTCTTTTCCTTCCCTACCTTATTTCTTCGCTTTCCTATCTCTCTCCTTTTTCCTTTTGTTTGAGAAGAATCTGTCTTAGCCAGGCAAGACTGCATTTTTTTTAAACACTGCTATAAGCCTGTGACCAGACAGGGCGATAAAAACAGTGCTCTAAACAGCCTGGTGATGATATGAGTTTGTCAGATCTCAGAGTTGCTGGTAAGACTGTGTGCTGTGCCTGTGTTTTTCCAGCAATGAGGTTGCAAGCGATAATCAACCTCAGAGAGAGAAGCTGCTATTTTCCATCTTTGCTGTTCTCTTCTTTCCCCTTTCGTGCATGTGTATCTTGTTTTGTCTTTTAGGAAATGGGATTGTACTTTAACAACAGCTACAAGAACAGCTCCAGCCCATCTCAACTAACTTCTCTTCTCCCCAAAAGAACAGTTATTACCATCTCAAAACCTGTCAAACAAAGGGACTTTTCCTTCTAGAAACTCTCTTCAGCCAGAGGGAAAGGGAACGAGGGAGGGATGTTGTTAAAGTGAAAGCCTGACTTAATACTTTACATTTCAAATGCTTTAACTTTTTCCTTCTTTTCTGTATCTTTAATAAAAGGTTTAAAGAATGTTTAATGGTGTTTTTGCCATGGTAATAAGCAGACTGAGGTCTCTGTATAACAAAGACCTTGTTTAACACTGCTGAATGTTGGACAATGACTGGGTTACATTGACACCTTTGACTCTTTGAGCCCCTGTATTCCATCTAAATGAATACAACCACCACGACGAAAGGCTCACAGACTGAGAACCACTGGATTATGCCATATCATCCTACTTACGGTTCTGGGGAATGCATAGGGGAAGAGGAATGCCTTATATACTGTGTGCTCTGAAAGACACGAAATGCCAGGCTGGCAAGGAAGTCACGAGGAGATAGCAGCCCTGCAGCTGGCCTCAGCTGAAAGCCTGTTCTTTCTGCAAAACAAAACAGCCCAGCAGGAAAATCTACTGTGAACATGACAACTCCACATCATCCAAGCAGTTTGAAATTTCCTTTGCATTTAGTCCCAGAACTTTCTTGTACAGATGGAGAAGGAAAATGTCTGTCTATTTTAGGTACTAATATGGGCTCTATTACTGTGGTATCTGAATGCCTCACAATCTGTTGTGTATTTATCTCTCTAACACCTCTGTGAAGAAGGGCAGGGGTATAATCCACACTTTATGGATGGGAACTGAAGCACAGAGGGGTTAAGTGACTTGTCCACAGAGGGGAACTGTGGCACAGCAGGAAATTCAAGCTGGATCTCCCAAATCCCAGCCTACTGCCCTAGCCACTGGCAGCCTTCTTCTCTTGTAATCATAAATATCAGAAATAAACAAGAGTTTTGGATGGGAAGCACACCCTCTTGATTCAGGGCACAAGGTAACTTCCAGCCACTGGCAGCTCAGGAGGTATATTCCCTGGTTATACATTAGCCCGTAACTTCCTACTGCAGGATTCTTACCCCTTCCTCTGAAGAAGCTGGCGTTGGCTTCTGCCGGAGACCGGGCACTGAACTAGATGGACCTCAGGTCTAAGCTAGCCTGGCAATACCTATGGTCCTGCATGGGCCTTTTATGACACAATCAACTTCAAGTAGTCGAGTTACCATATGGTGTTATGTTGTGTTTCATTTACTTTGTATGCATGATTCAAAAGCAGGGACTGGATTTACACTGGCAGGACACTGCCATACATTTTTGGAGAGGGTGTCTGTTTTTTGCAGTCTGTTGAAATCATTGGGGTGCAGCAGCAATTGAATTTACATGGGATCCCTACAAGGTATGTAACAGGTAGGGTTACTCCTTATGGGTAATTTGGCCCTTAGCCTTTCTACATTTTTATTTGAACATTCTTTCCAGAGCTGTCAACTCCCATCTTTCCATCTGCTCTTGCACCTTTGTGTTTTATTTGTCTAAGTTTAAACTATAAGCCCCCTTTGGCAAAGCCCATGTTTTCTATGTATTCAGAAAGCATCATGTAAAACTGCCGTGCTTTAAGAAGAGTAGATAATGTATTTGAAGTCCCGTATTCCAAATCTGTGTTGCATTCCTTGCTTTCATAAATACCGTTTCATCTCTTATTTTAATTACTTTTATTGTGCACAACTAAAAAATAAAAGGACAGAAATGGCTTTGTGCTTGCATTCCTAATTTGTTTAAACAGAAATGTTTCCCACAGAAACCAAGCTGTTCACATGAAATGTTTTATGTTTCTTCCAGCACATTTGGTCTCGGTCTGTTTGGTCACTAGTTCTCTTTCTCATATAAAGATGATCTTTCAGGGGAAGAGGTAGAAGCCCCATCCCTAGAGACATTTGAAGTCAGACTAGACAAAGCAGGGAACACTCTTTCCCTGGCAGGCTGATGACCTGGAGGAAAGGTCTTTTCCATCTTGAATTTCTATGATTCATTGAACCAAATCCAAAGACGATGTGTAAGAGGCAGCATGTAAGCTGCACTATAATAAGTACATGTGAATCTAAGAGTTTAGATTGTACTTGGGCTACATGCCTGTGCAAGGGTATCAGGAGGAACTGGGAGAACCTACACTGGCTATTCAGGCCTGTCATGGCATTTAGGCCCTGGCTGTAGCACTCAGGACTAGCCTTGCACATGACCACAGCTCCACCTACGTCTGGCCAGCCATGGAAGGAACTGCACACTGCCTCCCATTATAGGATATAGTGGCTGGCATGTCCCCACCACATGCTGTGGAATTCTGGGAGACACAATGCCACCCAGAGTTCCTCTGGGACAGTGCATCTCTTCACCACCCACAACACGGGTTGGATTTCACCCAAGATATTTGTAAATAAGAGGTATGCCTCATGCACCCTAATCTCACAAGGTGGCTCACTGACATGGGACTGGCTGTTGCGGCTTCTGCAGATCTTGCAATGACACCATTAGACTCTGACTTAGAGTGAGTTTGTGCCAAAGGGATCTGACAGTAACTGCAACTCTCACAATGCCCTATGAGGAATGCTGTGTGATAAGGAGAATCTAATGTTAGAGGTATTGGTGACAAGGAGGTATCGATGAATATTGATTCAGACTGGACCCAAGTATCTTATCCACCACTATATGAGTCCAGCCACAAACAACACTGGTTTGTGGAACACTCTGAATTTCCCTCCCCCAGTAGATATTTGCAGAGTTTTCTAACTGATTTTTTTTTGTCATACGTTTGCCCAGAACAACTTGCATGATGACACATGGAAATAACTTAGGACACAATCTAGAGCAGATGTGGATAGCCACAGACATCAGTAAACAAAATCTGACAGTTCCCATACAAACAGTGAACACCAGTAGATCCTTACTTTGCCCTAATCTCCCTGCTTCTGTTATCCCTTCTGACGTTAGCTAGGACTGATAAAAAATATCAATATCAGGCACACTCAGAGCAGTATCCCAAGACTTATTGACAAAGATTACTTCTAGAGCTCCCTGCTGGCAGTAAAACACACAGAGAAGACACATACCCAATTCCTCGCCACCATCCAGAGATGCCCCGATATTCTAGTGAGTGCAGGAGGCAGGGTTGAATAGACAGGAAGGGGGGAGGGAGAATACTAAAACAAGCCCTAAACTGGTCAGAGTAGCTTGCCCAAATGGTCAGGGCAGATATGGTTGCCATGTACACCAAGGAGAGGCTCAGTGGAGCAGAAAAGGAAGAGAGAGCAGAGAAGGAACTGGGTGATGGGTGAAGCCTGGAGGTTTGGCTCAGGGAGTCGAGGAAAGACATGGTTGAACCCACTGAGTAGGATTTTCCAAAATGAACAGTAATCAATAAAACAAAATGTCATTTTACCTACACGGTGAGGTATGATGTTCCCTTAGTTGGGCTCAGGAGTGTTGTGATCCACTATTATTTTAAATGATTCTCTTTTTTCCTATATTAAATAAACTTCCCTTAGCTAAGGCACTTTCAAGTCTTACGCTTTTTTTTCAGGAAAATTTCACTCTGGCACATTCTCAAAGGGAAACAGCCTCCGACCGCTGGTGAGAGGCAAACGATAGGAAAAAGACAAGTGACCTGGTCTAAGACATCTTCCAGACACTGGCTGTGATCAGTAGGGGTCTGGAAGAAGCCAGCTGAGCAGAGGCAGTGGCAGGAATAGGACATGACGGTAGCAACAACAGTGTGTTACGAAAAACAATGTGTATTATGAGCCCAGTTCTAACCACATGTTCACTAGTGTAAATCAGGAATAACCCCCATTAAAGACAGTGGAGTTATACTTGTGTATCACCAGTGTTAGTGATATCAGAATGAGGCCATTGTCCCCATGATCCACTGAGGAACTCAAAGGAAACCTACAATATTCTTAGTTATTTCTCACTTTCTGTTAGTGAGCAAGCTAAAATGGGCCAGATCCCTAGGCCAAGCTGAGTGGTGTTCAGCTCATGCACAGGTGTGTGAGATGTGGGAAGTTGCCTCTCAGCCATCTTTCCACTCTCCTTATCCTTAACACAACCACGAGCTCCCAGCATAACGTAGAGCAGCCTAAAGGCAGCTCTACATTATATCAGCAACAGCAACTCTCTAGGACTGCTTTGCCATCATGGAATCACTGGAGGGCATTGTTCTCCAGTTCCACCTCCTCCTAGCCCTGGCAATGCCCTCAGCCCACCCAGGAATGCCTATTATGCCTGAGGTTCGGGGAGAGAGGGGATGGATGACATACTCCTAGCCATTCCCATTTACACCACTGAAGGATGTCTCTACATCTGGGGACTCCCTGGCTGCACTAGTAATGCAGCTGTCCAGTCTCTTTTTGCTGCTGGATCAACACAAGGACCTGGCCCAATATATGTTAGTCTCTAATTAAAATGACAATGTACTAGAAATCTCTTCAGCAGTAGGTTAAGCCAATTTGTCTTGCATTTGTTTATTGGTAGATGGAGTGGATCACTTGACTGGATAAACATCCAATTTAAACTTTATTTGAAGTTAAATCTACAATTTATCTATTTATTTTGCCCTACTTTAGCAACTGTCTTTGGCCTGCATCTGGCACCCTTCCTATTGCTGGGAGAGCAGCAAGGAGGGTGTTTTCTTTTATTGTAGCCATTCCTTGGCTACTCCAGATTACAGTGATTTTGGCAAGCCGATTTGTCGAAAAGGCACACCCTGCCTTGGAACTGAATCTGGCCTGGGGGTTAGCAAGACAGGATCTCAATCTCCACTGTCCTCCGTCACTCAAACGTCTGCTGACAGACTAACTTGAGCTTGCAGCCTCTCAACAGTGTATCTATTCCTAACCCCCCTCTCCTTCTTATTAGCAAACAGATCTTCACGGCCTGTGCAGTCACAGTTCCTTCAGAATGGGGGTCTACCATCAACTCCTCTTTCCAGCACACAGCATTGTAGAGTCCCACCTTGGGAGTGCTAAAATACAATGAGCTGTAATGTCTTGCCTTTTAAAAATCTGGAGACATCCTGAAGCTGAGGTATACTATCCTCTTGGTATCCACAGCATTTCTCCAGCTGCTGAAAGGCATCCAGGTACTGCTTACAGGCGTGGGTGGGATAGAGGCTGCTCAGCTTCCTGTAGACTTCTCTCCTGAAAGAACAACAACCCTTAGTTCATCTCCTTTACTAGGAGCAGCACCTCTTCTCCCTGGCTTCAGAACCACGGCTGTTCACACAGGCAGCGCAGAGAGGGTATCTAAAGCCGAGCTGAGCTCAGAAAAAATGATGCTCTGAAGCCGAAGCCTGGATGGAGGCTGCAGGGTAGGATTTTTCCAGGAGATGGGCACAAAATGAGGAACCAGATATGGGCCTCGATCTTGTACTTGACTCTGCTCAGGCAGATCTTGATGCCTGTGTGGAACCCCAGGAACTGTTCAACTGTGAAGAGGCACCCAGAGTTTCCCTATTCAGGAAAGCACTAAGTATGTGCATAAAGTGAAGCAAATGCTTCAGTGCTTTCTTGCATCAGGGTCATTGTGCAAGTGCAAGATACCACCCAGGCAGATCCGAATGCAAGATGGAGATTTCCATCATCTCAAATTTTGGAGGTGTTTAGCTTATTGTAAGGAAAGGTGCTATACGCTATTATATAAAAATATTTGGCAGTACTTGGAATCTAGGGCTTTGGTTTGGGCCCTTCTCTTGTATTTTATTATTTCATTTTAAAGTCTTCACTTTTTAACTATATTTAGCTGTTGCAAAATAAACAAGCACTAACGTGATGGCAGGGAAGCTTATAGAAAGAGTTATATTTATTCACACCCGGCTCTGGGGTTCTAACAAGTGTATAAACATTGTTTTATGAAAATTGAGCTCATTCTTGGAAATGCTGACTAAAGAAAATGACCTTCTCTTGTTTTTGTATTGCAGTTTTTTTGCTGCTATTGTTGCTATGGAGGTGATAGCCAGTATCTTGTAATGGTTTGTCATTCCATCACATAAACTTCTTATGTTAGCGTGGGTGTAATTGGGAAAAAAAGAAACAGCCTTAGACAGTGGCTGTTGTCAGTATTGTAAAAGCTGCATGAGCCTGGACCATCTCCACGGAGCAGTTAGGAAAAGTTCAGGAGAATGAGAGGCCAGATTTTGCCCTAACTTATTTCCCATAGACTACCCCTGACTTTAATGGGATTGTATAGGGTATAAAGCAGGGCATGAGTCCAAGATTGCTCTCTGGACAGTCTTAGCTAGACTTGTGTGAAGAATCTGGACATACTTACTTCAAAGAGTGACTTTACTGTTAATACTAGTACCAAAGCTTAGGCAGGATAGGAGACTAGAAATGAGTGTGACCCAAAACTCCAGGCCAAATATTCTTCTTCAGCTTTGGGAAAGTTTGTATTCTGATAAGAAGCTGGATGCCCTGTCCCTTATCTCTATGGAACTAATCTTGGTCATTTTGTTTTAAAACAAAACAAACTTTAAAGTCCAGGGGCCAGAGCCTCAGGCAGTGTAAATAGACACAGTCCATGCATTTTATCTAATTGTCTGGATGAGGCTTTGGCCCACAGTGTATTTTGTAGTCATGTCTCTTTCAGCACCATTTGTCTGCATAATTATCACCATCAGCATATAAGAGGAGAAGCCACTAGATACTGGCCTTCTACTATAGGACTTGGAGGAGGAGACATGGAGGACAGAAGCCCCACAGAGAAACAAGTTGTTGCCAGGATACTCTGCCATTGGAGGAGCCAATTGTTGGCCCATTTCTCCTCCATATGGTGGTGTTCTGACTCCCTGGTTGGATGACAGAAATGGGGACTAACATAAAAGGAATGGGGACTAGTGGATAATGAACACCAAATATTTTGTGTGGGCATAAATACCTTGGTTCACATGTGAATGCAGCTATTTGTACAAGGAACAGGCATTCTCCAAACCATTGTACAGAGCACATGAATAAGAATGAACTGAGCAGCTGGAAATTCAAATGAATATTTGTGAACCCTGTATTCAGCCTGCTCTAGCTGTAGGGACCAATGGCGCTCAAGTGCCAGTGCTGGCCATCCCCACACTAACAAGAAGGGTGGGAAGGGCAGAGTGAGGTGGGGGAGTTAAGCCGAGGAACCTGATCCCATAGCAGCCCCTCAGACTGCAGTCCACACTCTGAGAAGACTAGGTGAATCCCCACAGAAGAGTTTGTGATCCGGCCTTTGGACGCCTATGATCACCAGCAAAGGGACATTCCCTGTGTTGAGGCTGCTTTACCTCTAGTTGTCACAAGGGGGTGGGACTTCTGGGCACCCGTGTTCACGAAAGATTAATTCACACTGGAACAGGTACAGAAAAGAACTGCTAGGACGATCAGGGGAATGGAGAGCCTATCTTTTGAGAGGAGAAGCCAAGGAGAGCTTGGCTTCTTTAGCCTAGCAAAACAAAGGCTGAGGGGGAATCTGACTGCTCTCTATAAATGCATTGGGAGTAAACCCCAGGGAAGGAGAACAGCTATGGAAGCTAAAGGACAATGTTGGCACAAGAACAACTGTGTATGAACTGACCATGAACAACAGGCTGGAAATTAAATGAAAGTTTTTAACCGTCAGAGGAGTGAGGTTCTGGAACAGCCTCCCAGTGGCAGTTGTGGGGCCAAACACTGTAACGCGTTTTAAGGTGGAGCTTGATAAATTTATGAATGGAATTATATGCTGTGGTTTCCTGTGATAGCACGGAACTGGACTTGACCCAGCAGATCCCTTCCAGTCCTATGTTCCTATGAATTCTGTTTACAAACCAAGTAGAAAGGAACTGAGTTAGAAAACAGAAATTACAGACTTTTAAATATACTTACTTATACTTTACAAAACTTTTAAAATATTTTTTTAATAGACCAATACTTCCCTGTTAGAAAATGTAAAATTGTGTTTACACTTACAATAGAGACAACTTTAAAATTAATTTTACAGGTTGCTCTAAAACAAAGTTCAGTATTACACATGCTTTTACTGCAAACAGTTTATTTTTTTTAGAAAATTATAAGCACTGCAAATTTAAAAAAATATATTTTATTCTTAGAAAATAGAGAGAAGAAACAGTGGTCTTTATTTAGTATTCTCAGCTGCTGTGCACTATTAATCTGCACTGTTAAGCAGCTGCAGTGTTCCAGCCCAGAGGTGGCTACAATTCAGTCACAGGAAAACAGAACTGTGTACACACAGGGTTCAATTCTGCAGTCCTTATACAGGGAAAATGCCCACTGCTTCAGTGCACAGCTTTTCTAGGTATGAAAGCCTTGGAAGGCAGCTCCATAGTAAGCTGTCTGAAGCAGAGGAAAAGTTAATCTGCTTTGAAGGCAGAACCTCCTTACGCCAAACTTCTCCACAGAGAGTTTCAGAGCTTCTCAGGAGGAGCAGATGGTGAGCTCAGGAACATGTGCTCCTCTCCTTCCTTCTGCACTGAACCTCTTCTCATTCTTTGGATTGCCTTTAAAGTCCCCAGGCCATGAGGGGGAAAGCAGAGGCAGTCCATCCTGAGCAAGGCTGCAGTCACTTCCCTGTGTGATCAATGGTTTGTGGAAAGATGCACCACCCTTAGATGACTGGGATTGGTTTTTAAAATTACCTGGGACACAGAAGAGTGATGTAGTTGCTAGAGAAAGTAGAAAATGTTCCTTCAAAACATTTTTTCCACAGAAAATGGCTTTTTGAATCAATGAAAATGTTTGAAAAAAATCTGTTTTTCTCAAAATTTGAAGGGATTTTGTTAAAAAACCTGAAAAACAATTTTTTATAAAACAAAAGAACCCCACTTTTTTTAAATATAAGCTGAACAATTCAATTGCTGAGAAAGAGAAATATATATCTATACACACTCAGTACAGACAAAATCCTAAAAAATGTACCAGTATGGCCATTCTTATGTTCTCATGCTAGCTGCATTCAAAAAAGAATTTGATAAGTTCATGGAGGATAGGTCCTTCAATGGCTATTAGCCGAGATGGTCGGGGCAGAACACCATGCTCTGGGTGTCCCTAAACCTCTGACTGCCAGAAGCTGGAACTGGGTGACAGGGGATGGATCATTTGATAATTGCCCTGTTCTGTTCATTCCCTCTGAAGCATCTGGCACTGGCCACTATCAGAAGACAGGATATTGGGCTAAACAGACCAGTGGCCTGACCTCATGTGGCCATTCTTTTGACCTTAATTTTTTTAAAAAAATCAATGAAAATTTGATTTTCATCAAAAACATTTTGTGAGAAGAAAATTATTTCCTGACCATCTCTAGTATCATAGAATATCAGGGTTGGAAGGGACCTCAGGAGGTCATCTAGTCCAACCCTCTGCTCAAAGCAGGACTAATCCCTAATTTTTGCCCCAGATCCCTAAATGGCCCCCCTCAAGGATTGAGCTCACAACCCCGGGTTTAGCAGGCCAATGCTCAAACCACTGAGCTATCCCTCCCCCCATACATCCCCTAGATAAAATTTATTCAGAACACTGAGGATAATACACCTGAGAAATTTAGGGTCTGATCCAACTCCCATTACATGCAGTGAAATTATTCTTATTGACTTCCGAGGAGTTGGATCAGACCCCTATTTGGTGTGGGAGGAGGAAGGTAATAAATATTTTAAAAGGGAATATTCGTTGTAAATACTAAAAGCTAGTAAAAATCTGGATTTCTAAAACTGAACCTTGATCTGAATAGTGTGGTAAATTAAGCGCATTGGAAAATGCACACATGCTGAGAGCATATGTGTGCTGTTTCTTTAAAATGACAGGTGAGGGCTGTGAAAGATTCTAGGCAGACTCTTGACAGTGAAGCAGAGGGAAAGAGCTAGGACAGCTTTAGGGCTAATACTGTTTCCTTATTCTAATCAAGTTCCTTGTTCTCTGTTAGAAGAAGGTGACTGTCAGCCTCTACTATTGTCACATGATGTATGTCTCAATACCTTTGTCCTCTGTTCTCCCTTTTCCAGGACTGTTCAGTTTATGGCTCTGCAATAACTATGCCTGACAACGTAGACTCAGATTGTCCAAGCCCTGTTTTTGGAAGCTGAGATTTCTGTTCTTGTTTTCATTTTTATACACATGTTGCTACAAACTAATGGAATCCAACAGCTCTTCAGAGCTAACATCAAGGGAATTTACAGCATGTTAAAAAATTTCCCCTTTGGTTTCCCTGTATCCATATGAAGTTGTGCTGTAATGCAGCTGACCTCAGCACACAGCCCAAGGGAGCTACGGTAACAACTGTGAGATCTAAATTTGGAATTTGATGTTCACAACCAGGGACTTGGGTTGCTGGGGCTAACTGTGTTGAGGAGACAAATAGATACTCCCAAAAGGCCTGTTCCATTTACCACTATGGGAATAGTTCTAGGTGGAGAATGGCTTCCGTGACGGAGGTTGGCAGAAAAAAGGGAAAAACAGGAAAGAACACAAAATTTAATTTTCTTAAATACAACATTCCCACACACCAGAACATGCCAATATTGTTGGCTGGTGGGAGCCATCATGAACATGACGCTAAGGACTTAACAGGCATGTTACTACTTTTCAAAGGTTATTTGAAAATCTAGCATTTGAGCTTCTGAAAATAATAGAAGCTGGATGAGTGGGATATGATGTTCCTTGGTGATTATCTGGTGCTTATTTTGCAAATTCTAAGGCCCAATGGATTTTATTTAAAATAAAACATTTCTTCAGAGAGGAAGGATGACCTTGTTGCTGAGGTGCTGGGTGGGGACTTGGGAGATCTAGGTTCAATTCCTGGCTGTGCCCCGTAAGACCTTGGGCTAATCATCTAATCTCTCACTTTCCCATCTGTAAAATGGGGATAATCATTTTTCCTTTCTCCCACCTTTTGTCCGTCTTGTCAATTTAGATTGTACACTCTTCTGGGCAGCGACTATCTTCAACTATCTGTACATGCAGTACTTAGCGCAGTGGGGCCCTGATCTCAAGTGGGACCACAAGACATTCTTGTAAAACAAGTAACCCATAACAATAATTATTGCTATATACTGTGATTTTTGAAAGGCAGCTAGGGATGATGGAAGGAGGTGGACAAGGAAATAAGAATTCCCCTTTCCTCCAAAACCTTCACCCATTTCTGAAGTTGGCAAACGTCTTCTAGGTTTAATGAATTTCTTGCATTATTTTTTTGTTGCAAACCCCACTGGGGCTTTTGCACAGGGATAGCTACAATGGGGAAAACACCGGGGAAAATGTGCTGCACCAGTGTGAAAAGTGACTTTCTCTAGTGTGGCTTGCCCTGGGTTCAGCTGAGATCATGAAGCTTTTATACTGTAAGTTGAGACCATGTTTATTCAGAGAATGAGTCAACTTAAAAAGGAACATTTTTAACGTAACAGGAAACCTGTGCTGTGCACTGGGGTTAGAAACATCCCGCACCCCATAAATTGCTAGATAGATGCATTCCCTTGCACGTACTATCTGTCTCAGCATGTATATATTAAGAGCACACCTTTGCATCAGTTCTAGCATATAAAGGGGAGGAAAGAGGAGAAGAGAAAAATTCAAATGGAAAAATACACTCTGTGTGTGTGTATATGTATATACATTTGACTACACTGCTTTTTCTCTTCCCTCCCACTTTCACATAGTTTTTCACTCTTTTTGCTCCATTTTCACCCTTTTTTTCCACTGGATTATTCTTTCTCCCCTTCTCGCTTCTTTTTCACACTATCTCCTAAGTAGAACATGAACCAGATAATGTTCAATTTCAAGTTAAGAACATAGGAATTGCCATGCTGGACTGACCAGTGGTTCAAATAGTCAGGCATCCTCTCTCTGGTAGAGACCAGTAACAGATGATTTCAGGCCCCTATGTTTATAAGGACCAAACAAAAACCACAGACTCAAATCCAGATCTGGATAGAGATCTGAATTTTCTGGTGTGGGACCAATCTCTTTTAAAGATTCTGAAATGCTCAGTTAACATTTATTTGATCATTTTTCAGTCTTACACACTTCCAGGTTCTGGCCAAGCCAGGAGCTGCCAAAATATCTTGCAAGAAACTGTTTCATTTTATTTCCAGCCCAAACAGAAGCAAAAGAAATCTTAATAAAGCGCTTGTTCTTATGAGTTTTCAAGACAAATTTAGCAGATTTTCAAGAGTTCTGGATAGTATGGTTAAGTAGCCAGACTTCTTAGTGTCTTTTAACTGAACCAGAACTCTGAGGGCTAGATCCACAGCCCTACTAAGTCTACTTTATGCTGCTTTGGTCCTAAGCTCCACACCTTCTACCAACGTCACAGGGGATGTGAGAGCCCCTTAGCGAGTGCAATTTAGAGCAGCCCCGAGGTTGTTCCAACCTGCCAGGGATCAAATTTGTCTCTGCTACCTTGGAAACTGGGTGGGGGCAGAAAGAGGGGCCACAAATGTAGCAGAAAGCCTCCCCTCACTTAGATGCACCAACCCTGAGCCTTCTGATGTATTCTCACCACTTAATGTAACCTGGAAGTAGACTCAGAAGTCTATTCACCTCTCAGTGCAGGTATGTAACTCGTCTTAGCAACACCAGGAGTTACACTTGCATGGGGAGAATAGAATTCTGCAAAATGAACAACAAGAAGGGATCATTAAGACATCAATTAAAATTAGAGATGTCCAATATTATTTGAAAATGTAGGGCACCATTGTGCACTTCTTGCGCCACCAAAATTTCCCTGGGTTTCAGTAGAATTGCCCCATGACCTGTCATGGGGCAGGATATGAAAAATATACTCACCAAGTAGAGGTCTCCTGGGCAGTGTACTCAACTCTAGGCAAAGGGTCTCCTCTTTAAGGAGAGAGAGAAAAAAAATTATGTAGCTGATTTGAGTTCTAGTTTCAAATATAATTTTCTTTCTATGCATCAGGATTATTTGGCATACTAAAATAAATACAAATAAAAAATAATCATCCTGAAGGATTCCAAAGGGTTTTATGACCCAGGTGTCCTAGGCTCTACCGAATCCCCAGGGGTGGTGCAAACAGTGAAATACTGTAAAGGACGGACCACTTGATGGAATGTAGAGGAAGCAGTGCTGTATTGTCTCCCGTTCCCATTGCTTAGCTGCTGGCAGACCATCAACAACATAGCTGGCTAGCCAGAAGGTGGGATGGAGCTAGGAACAACTGCTCCACGTGACATAGTCACAGGGGAAAGAGCCCTAAATTATACAGCAAGTGGGTGCATAGGTATATTGTGCATATTTCAGCATTAACTTTCCCTCTGTAGTTGTATCTACCATCTGAGAAGGTGATCATTCACACTACTAGTGAGGGAGCAGGCTGACTAGACACCATGTATGGAGGCTGTCATCAAGCAGAAATCTCCCAAGGTTCAGGGTTTCTCCTGAGTTCTTGGGCACCATGTGGCTCACAGCTCAAGGTCATTATGCATCTTGCTAATGCCACCTACAAGTGGGTAGAATGAATTTCAGTGTCCACAAGGACAAGCCCCCAGACTTCTCTTCCACTCCCATGTGTTTTTACACAGAAAGGCAAGAAAGTGTAAATTGTTCATTTGAGGATAAGTCCATCTTTTTTTTATTATTATTATTTTCTCCATTTTCTGTAGGACATGCACAAGTCCTTGTCTACCTGACAGGTTTATTGAGGTACATGCCAAATCCTGGAAGGAAGATAGCCTCATCCTATAATTTAAACGAAAGAGTCATATAGAGACCATTTTCCCCCTAGAGTTACATGAAATTATGCAGAGCTCAGTGAGGCAGCCCTAAAGTTAAATATTAAATTAATTTTCATTGTATTCTGAAATGTTCCTGATTTGCCTGGGATGTGTGTTTCTGTGATTAACTCAGTTTTCCAACAGATGGCACCACAGACCAGGTTTAGCCTAGGATTAAGTTACATCAACCATAAAGATGCTTACAGGTGAACAAAATCAGACTACTTACTGTGAGAGCACACAAAATGTGAAACTGACTTAGAACAAGCAGTTTTCCAGTGGTGATGCACTTACTCTCTGTAGCTGAAGGCCAGGTCTGTAAAGAAGGCTCTCCGGTTCCTGTACTCTGGGTCAGTGTAGCCCTAAATTGGGAAATAATTTAGCATCACTCTTACATCAGGACATATTGATGGGCTTGGATGGATTTGCTGACAGAAACGTTCAAAACTAACAGGCGTGAATTTGGTTGTTTCTTCTATTGCAGTCTCTCTGTGGCAAGGCATCATGGGAATATTACAGAGTAAGCCAAATTCTGCACTTAGTTACACCCATGAAATCTCACTGACTTTGGACCTGTTCCTACAAAGGAATGTAAATTGTACTTAGGTCACAGCTAAGCATGAAGATAGAGTAGGCTTGCGTCGTGAGCATTATACAGAATGAAAGGCACAATTTAAGTGGGAGAGTTAGAAACTAAGCTCACTCCATTGATTTTCTGCTTAGCCATTGTGAAAAGGGACTATGTTAATAAGGAATTGTATGCTAGGAGACGTTGCTATAGGATAAGAGTTGTTAAGTGAAATTGTAAGATGAGATGTGTCTCTGGACAAAGACCAAAAGAACATATGCTACTGGGTGACCTGAAACACAGGATTCCTGGATGGAAGTGTCGTTAGCCTGCTCATTTGGAACTTTGGGGGGTTCGCTGCTATGGGGAGAAGGAGCAGGATCCCAGAGGAGGGTGGGGAGCTGGACTGTGGTCAGGAAGGGAAGCACCACCAGGGTCTTATAAGCTCAGGCTTTCCCTCTGGAGTTAGTAGAAGGGTTACTGAAAGCTATTGTTATCTTTAATTTGGTTAAATAAAAGTTGAGTAGTTTTTCACACGTAAAAGTCAGAAGTGTCGTTAGTCGGTGGGTTTTGAAGAGATCTACAAGGCCCACAAAAGAGAGTTAGGAAAAAGCAGACAGGATCTTCTGCTTTTCACTGGCAAGGGTCGTGACAGAAAGCTGAGGGATGGGGGGGAAAAGGCTGTACTAACAACACACAAACACCAGTGCTGAACAAAGTGTGCGCCTAGGAAGGGAAAGGTCATGACAGCCATTTTAAAATATGAGACATTTAGAGCTAGACATATGATATTTTGCTCAAAAGGGAGCAAATTGAAATTTTGAGTTTCTTTTTTCTTATGTTTTACTAGAAATTCAGCTCTTCCAGTCAGGTCTTTCCAATTCTTCAATAAACATTAAAAACATGTGGAATCAAATCCCTTTAAGGTTTACATCACTTTTGATATAATAAGAATAATATCTGAATTCCGGCTCCATATTAACACAACTAATAAAGCATAGCTGATCGGTATCACTGTGCAAATATTTATTATTGTAAAATATTCAACATTTATTGGAACCATTTTTCATGTTAAGGGTCAAACTTTTCCTTTAGGGTTATGATCATGAATACTACTGTAGTCCATGAGAGTTGTGCACATTTAGCTGAGGGAAGAATTTGACTCTGAGAGTATGTTATAATCTCTGTGAGCCAGGGAAGTATTATTATCTCCTTCAATGGGACTGCTCATATGTGTAAAGTTACCCAGGGGCTTAAAGACCATAGGATCAAGACCTAAGATAAGGCAAGATGCAGAAGGTTGGGGAACAGGAACACATTGTTATGTCAGACCAGCCAAGCACATGATTAATATGTTGTAATTTGGGGGTGGCAAATGAACAAGAGGTTTCTTGTCTAGAAAGTGAAATCTGATCATGTGCTAAAGGGCTTTTCTGAATAGGGATGCACATAAGAGTGAGCTTTATCATCAGGGCTGCCATCCCCACTGTCTCTTGGGACCCTGGATCTCCTGTAATATCTTTGGGCCTTCCTTGTACTGATCCTGAGAGATGGTTCTTACCAGACTGGGCCAGAGAGAGGGACCCAGATGACATCACCACCTCCACTGACAGTGGCTGAATCCCAAACCCCACCTGGGATGTGAGACTGTTCTCCCCCTTACCTCTTCTTGTGTCTTTTTCCTTCCCCACTTTATGTCTTCTCTTTTCTTTCCCTCTCCTTTTTCCTTCTGTCTAAGAAGAGTCTGACATAGCTGGCCAAGACTGTATATTGTGCACACTACTGTAAGCCTGTGATCAAAAAGGCAGCTAAAAGCAATGCCTTAAGTAGCCTGATGCTGTACAGGTTTGCCACACCTCAGAGGGCCCAATAAGACCATGTGCTGCAAGTGAGAGTCAACACCAGGGACAAACGTTGCATTTTCTAGCTTTGCTAGTCTCTACTTGCCCCTTTTGTGCGTGCTTGTCTTCTTGTGTCTTCTAGGAAACAGCATCAGAGTTCAACAACAATGGCAATAACAACAGCTCCGTCCCAGCTCAACTAACCTTTTCCCTTTCCCCGCAGAAGGACAATTATTACCATCTAAGACACTGTCAGACAAGGGGGCTTTTCCTTCTAAAGACACTCAACAGCTAAAGGGAAAGGGAACAAGGGATGCTATTAAAAGGAAAGGCTTACTTAATACTTTACCTTTCAAATGTTTTAACTGTTTTTCCTTCTTTTTCTGTATCTTTACTAAAGGGTTAAAATTATTTTAATGGTGTGTTTGCCATGGTACTAAGCAGAGTGAGATCTCTGTATGCTAAACACCAGACCTTGTTTGACACTGTTTAATGTTGGACAGCGACAGGATCATGTTAACACTTAGCTCTTTGGGCCCATTTATTCCATATAAATTAATACAACAGGTCTCTATGATTTTTTTATTAGGTTCCTTCATTCATTCCTAGTTCACTGATGTCCATTGTAAATCTCCTCTTTAAAAGACAAACGTTGGGCACAGAATTGTTTTGGAGGCTAGTTTTACAGAGAATTCATCTGGACAGCAGAAATAGCCAACGTATTTAATTAGTTTCAAAGGTAAACTAATGATGATCTCAAACTTACAGGATGATCATGGTCCAAATCAGGTTCATACTTGGAGATCAGATGGTGGCACTTGTCAAGGTCTCGTATTTTCTTTGGAAACCATGGGACTGTTGGAGATAGCAAAAAATGGTACATTTAAATGATATAGGCTTGGGAAGGGACAGAAAAAAAACAAGCCACTGAGAATAACAACCTCTGCTTTATAGGAGGAATATTTTACACCTCCGCATTACAAATGGTGAATTAAAAATGAGTTGAAAAATGACAAACTTACTGTCACTGATCCAGTAATGCACTTATACATGTGTTTAAGTCTATTCCTATTCATACTTGAACTAAAAAATGTAGCTTGCATTAGCATAAATGAGTGTTACGCACATGCATGAAGCCCATATACCATTATGCTCTATCATTTCCTCAAGTTTTGATCACAGATCATTCGCTCTTCACCAGCCAATGAACGTAAGAATTACCAGAATGGGCTGAGCCCCTGTTCTCTGGCAAAGGATATTTAGATCTCAGACCACTGTTAATTTCAGACTGGCTGGTGAGAAGGCTGTTTTTCTTCTAAGAGAACAAATAATATTACAGGAGGAATATCCTGTCCTTTAGAAATTTAAAAAGAAGAGAACACTCTGTATTCTAATAAATAATAATAATAGCACTTCTTATTTATAGAACATCAGTTTTCCAGAATATTTTCTATTGCATAGAAAATATAATTACTACATGTTGACACACAGAGACAAAATGCATGGAAGTACTATGGAATATATGAAATATTGATAAAATCAATTGCATATTTTTATGTGCATTATTTTCAGAATCATCTAGAAACAGAAGATGTATGAAAAACATGTGGAACCCAATGCCGCAATGTGCTTTAGGAAGGCTGACCTCTGTGAGGTCACTGGAGCTATGCTTGAATGTGGGGTCTGCTCAGGAACATCACATTGCAGGATAGGGGGCCTAACGTCACATACACAAAATGGAAACTCTGGACCTAATGAATAATTTAAATACAATTAGACACAAGCTAGTGCTCATTTGTGGGAGGAGGGGACTTAGCCATTAGGATACAGGTTCCACACATTGCATACCTCTCTCTTCTCTGATAGTTTTCACATCTTCTGCCACTTTCTTTAAGGAGTTAATAAGGACACTGACATCAGAATTATGAACTTCACATTTGACAAAAAATTCGAGGTCATCGGTAGTGTTCTTGGATATTTTGGCTTGCCTGGTTTCAAGGTGTTGGATTCCAGCTTCAGAAGCCTGCAAAAGACAAATGTCCACCTGGTGAGAAATCTAAAATCACTGAAAGACGGCTCGCTTTGACTGCAGCTGTTATATGTCTTTTAAAAGATAACTGGATAAAGCTTTACAAGAAACGCCAACCCCGATTTTTCTTAGGCCTAAAATGAACTATCCATACAGCAAGATGGTTCCTCTGAACAGCGGTTCCCATCCCTGTAACCCTCCATCCTCATTTCAAAGTGCCCCTGGCATCCCCCTTCAGCCAGGAGAGCCCCAGCTAACCCCCCTGAGCAGCGAGGTGGTGCTACCATAGAGGGGAGCAGCTGGGCCATAAGGTGGGGACACGTGCAGAGGCTAGAGGGGGTCAGGCCCAGCAGGGCCCGAAGGAAGGTACAGCTGTGATGAGAAGGGAGGGGAAGATTAGGGGGCAGAGGAAGGGGGCTGCAATGGAGCACGGAAGGGGATGAGGCCAGAGGTAGGGCAGGAGGCTGCTGTGGAGGGCGAGGATTAGGCGAGAGGCTGGGATGGGGAGGTTTGTACCTCGAAGACTTTGGCTGTCTTGGACAGCCCGACCTTTCCAGCATTCCGGAGGGTGAAGGTCAGGCTCAGGGTGGCTCTTCCTTCCTCTTCCTCCCAGACCAGGCCCTCTCCCTTGCCCACGGGCTCTGGGGCCGGAGTTCCCCTCTCCGCATCTTCTCTGCCTGGGGCGCCCGCAGCGTCGGTCTTCATCGCAAACCGGCTCAGGAAACCCAGATCCCCGCCAGGGGCGACCCCTGTGCCGATGGGGGCGTAGCTCACCCCGCCCGCAGGCGCCGAGTTTCCGAGAGCCAGCCCTCGTCCTCGCCTTGCTTAGAGCCAGCCCCGGCGGAGATCTGTCATAGGCAGCGAAAGGGGTCTATGCCCTGGCTGCGAAGGGCTGTGGGGCAAAACCCTCCCCGGCGTCCTTACAGTGCGAGCTGGGCTTGGGGTGGATGTAGGCTTCCCTGTGGGTCTGACAGTGGGGGAGACCAGTAGTGAGTGGGGACCCTTTATGGTGCCCGCCTCAGGGAGATCAATGGAAGGGCGCTGCCTACAGTGTGCGCAGGAGACTAAAATAACCCCCCTTCTCATGGTAATTTCAAAGCAGGACCCTCCTGCTCTATTTCAAAGTGTCTTTATTTTCCGCCGCGTTGCATCTTTTACCGTTTTAGAAATAGGGGTCTTTTGTTAAGAGGCCAGTTGAAATCTGGATTCAGTTTACATCTCTGAATCTGAGCTTCTGTGCTTCGTGTGTGAAAAAAAGCCTCCCCCCAACCTCTGTGTGTGTGTGTGTGTGTGTGTGTGTGTGTGTGTCTTTCTTTGATTTTATTGTCTAACTGGACAAATCTTATTTCCATAGCTGAATTCCCTCTATTGGACTGGTCCGTATTCTACCTAATGCGGTCAATTATACAGGTAATTCAGAAGGTGGAAGTAGAATTTCTCTTCTCGAAGTCTTCGATCTGGGGAACAGGTGATCATAAAGAAACCTCTACATTTTATTTCCCGGAGCCACAGTCCCGGCCAGCAGCAGGGAGGAGATGGGAGGAAATTAGAATGACCTGGAAAGGGACAACTCTTCAATCTGGTAACTCTCGATGGGTTTCCAGCCCTGCTTAAACCCCGCTGCAAAGCCAGCTGTGAGTGTTAAGCGCTATTTTAAACACTGTCAGGTAGAGATTTTTATTAGCTATGACTAAACCTATGTCGTGCAATATAATTATTTCTAACCGGTTAGTTTAAGAAGGTTATAAACCGGTGATTGATTTTTTTTAAAGCAATAAAGTAGAGGAGATGCCAGTCAAGAACACCCTGTGATTTTTGCAAGGTGTCCGGAATCTCGCAGTCCCCTTTAAACTTTGCTTCAGATTCATATTTTACTTTCAATAGCCTGTTCTCCCAACCTGCCACTCAGGGGCTCTTTCATACTTCCTCCGGGGATAAATCCTGTTGTTTCAAGGGGCTGATTTCTGTTGCAATGTTGTATGTTGTAACAGTATTTTGAACTTCACTCAGATTAATGCTACCTAGCAAACGAATTCAGCTCTGGTAGATAATTCAAGCCCCATCTCTTGGGAACACATGACTCCGGATTAATGATGGACATTTACTAGCTGGCCAATGGCTCTAAAGCCCATGCAACTTCAGAGAAGCAGGACACTTGTTCCATTTTATTGATTTCGGTGAACGATGATCGGCAATCTGTATGCGCATTTTATATACAGTACTGAGGTTTCTAGAAAAACATTGCCCCTGGTGTGTCTGTGTTTATGGATCCTGAATTAAATCCTGCCAGCATTTCCACTAATACAGTTCGTGATTTTTAAACCAATTTCAAGTCCGTGGCGTTTAATGTTTTGTTTTCATGCTTTGGGTTGTTGTTGTTGTTGTGTTTTGGGGGGTTTTTTGTTTTTGTTTTGTCTTCTTCCTCCCAGCACTCTGCAGTGTGGGACACGGTGTGGGACCTTTGTGTTGCTGTCCGTTCATTTCCCAGCTTTTAAAGCTGTATTTCGATTGCCAGAGTTACGTCAAGCTGCTACGTGTTAGCACAGCGAAATGTAACCTAATCAGACGCCCACATGACCAGTTGGACTATCATTTTCTTTAGCAGTCTAGGCTAACGTCTCAGCGATACAATTTTACTGGACAAACCTTTGGGCCAAACTGTCACTTAATAACAAGAGTAAATAATTCAACATGGTTGTATAGAAATTATGCCATACAAATGTACCACCAAATGCTCCACAGCTTTATAAAATCATCCTCCCCTGATCCCAGGGAGAACGCTACAACGACACATGGTCTACTGTGAGCCCCCTGAATTCCCCTTCTTCCCTGTGGGTCAGAGGAGGGCAGGGGTGGGCGCTGTCCCAGGTGCTGAAACTCTCCTTGACCAGAAGCAGCAACCCCAGCTGCTTTCCCTGCTCCTGGATCCCTTGTAACGTCCTATCCTCTTAGTGCCTGGATTTCTAGGATAGTCCAGTTTGTTGGCTGGCTCGGTCAGTTTGGTTCTGATTTTGGCTGGTCGCTTGGGAATAAGGATCCAGAGTGAAACGCCTTCCAGCAAAAGCAATAACTAGGACAGAACTTTAGCGCCGAGATACCTATTTGTAATTAACACGAGTCTTCTGAGCTTGGATTGTTTCTGAGCTAGCCACGAGGGAAAAGCGAGTTCTCTGCAGTTCGAAGTGTTAGCCAAGGAGATCCGAGGTTGTCAGCTGATTTGCTTTCAGTGGGAGTACAGTAGGAATCCGTATTCCTTCGGCATTATTTACACCCACAGTGAAATTAAGACCAGGTATTTAATAAAGAACAAGATTCCCAGAATCCACATTTTCTGGAACTGACATTCCGTGGTGAGCTTTTGTAACCGGTAACTGAAAGTGTGACTGGATGGTAATATAAACTAGAATGCCATCGATATAAACCTGTATTATCTCGCTCTGTAATCTATTATCTAGCTCTCTATAGCTATACCTATATAATCTAATCAGCAAAGCGCCTCAAACACGAAACTGTGACACAGTGCAGAAGTTCACAACGAGATACCAAAGAATACAAGTTTATAGGGGTAAACCCAATAAAAATCTTCCCAGAGTGAAAAGCCAGTCAAAACAGCCTGGGGCTTGATTCTCTCTGAAGATAACGACCTCCTCATATGCTACTTTTAAATCTGGACAGTAAAAGGTGTAAATATTAATAGTTTCCATACAACCACCTGTACTCCCAGTCAAAATAATTGGATCAAAATGTCCAGCAACATCCATTTTCTTGGTGTTTTTTTTCTTCTGCAAAATAAAATAAAATAAAACCATGCTAAGAAATACAAAGTTGCCAGCGAATGGATACTCGACCTCCAGCTTCAGACTCAGGTAATGCAGGGTTGAAATTAGCAAGGCCAATCTCCTTCGCGCATTGTGTTCGAAGCCAGCTTCGGGGTTATAAAGTAGCAACAGCATCAGTCACCCTAACAGGGACAAACCACTTCTCCTTTTGTTCGTTCTGCTGCCATTTTGTTGAGCTGAATGAGAAAGCCTGTAGGCCGCGGTTCACCAGCTCATTCCCCTTTTTGAGATCCAGCAGGGGAGGCTAAAAGCTAGCAATAGAAACTACCAACAGAGCTCTGAAGGGTTAGTGACACATAGAGGAAAAACCAGCCAAGTGTTTACTGGAGTGAAGGCACCTCTGATTTGCTTGAGGGGCAAAAGAACAGATTCAAACCGCTTCTGTGGGTTTCTGGCTGACAGCCTCATCAATTTTGAAGCGTGTTAAGCACAGGAATAATACCCTATAATGCCTTATTAAATGCAAAGTTATGCAAGGAAGTCTGATACAAATGTCATAACTGCAAAAAGTACATCAGGTAAATTAATTTGCAATCGTAATGCCGTAAACCACCAGCATTAAAACATAGCTGATGAAAAATGTGGTCAGGTAAATGCTTCTTTTTATACCATAAACTTCTATTATTTGCCCGCTGTAAATGAATATTTAAAATATGGCCCATATGTTTAATTGTAACCATTACGGGCCTGTTCTAAAGCCCACTGACTTATGTGAGAGTCTTTACACTGATTTCAGTGGGCTTTGGACTAGGCTAGGCGTGAAATCAATGCCAAGATGAATTACATTATTTGAGTCTGCCTATACTACGAATATTGCCTGCAGTGGTTTTGTATGTGTTGGTCCCAGGATATTAGAGAGACAAGGTGGGTGAGGTAATAGCTTTTACTGGACCAATTTCTGTTGGTGAGCAAGGCGAGCTTTCTAGCTCCCCAGAGCTCTTCTTCAGATATTAAAAGACATTACCTCACCCACATTGTCTCTATACCATAAATACAGACCTTTTACATTTTAGCTATATAGCTACAGATATAGTTAAGTATTTGATCAAATAATTTTAAGGGCACAGAGTTACTGACTATAAGGCTAGTGCGAACATTGCCATCCATGCTCTGAACCCAGCTTCCCCAAAAATCACTCTGCGGAGTATTAAAAGAAAGCGCCACTGCATTAAAAGTGACATTTGTGACTTTTCAGAGAAGAATGGCTGAACTTTTGTAACACATGTCTGTGTTTTAGGGGTGCACCAGTGTAAGAACTGGGCAAGAAATAATTCCATGGACTTGATTCCACACTGTCATATGTAACATTAATTCCAGGTGGCTAGACAGTAAGCTCTGAATGGCAGGGTGTATGTCTTACATTGTATTTATAGCTGCCTACCACAACTGGACTAGTCATGTGACGAACATTCTAGTTCCAGGTGTCCTTACCGGGACAAAATGTACCAGATCTTAATAAATTATTATACAGACAGACTTGCAGCAGCTTACAGCTAAGAGGGAAAGAACTTCTAACCTCAGTGGTCAATATTTGAAGCTATAACTCCCCAAATAAGCTACATTTTCTAAAAGGTCTGGTCCTGCAGTCCTCACCTAGACTCCTCCTGAGTCTCACACGCATAGGCACTCACATACCTGCACATAGTAGAGTGATCCATTGCCCACTGAAGTCAATGGGCGCCTTTCCCTTGACCAAAGCTGGGCTTTGACTCAGGTCCAGCTTGCACATTTGAATGCATATTTTGTGTGTGCAGTCACCAGTTGGCTGCTTGTGATTACATGTGATTGTACCTGCATGCAACTGCTCATTTGAACATGAACATGTATGATTTATGTGCATCTAGGAAATCTGTCTGGCTATATCCATTTTAGGGCACCCACAGACACTCTATCAGGAGTCAAGAAGCAGTAGTAATGCATCAGGTGCCATAGATAAAGGTCAATATCCAGAGTCAGAAAGTAGAAATTAGGTGCCAAGGAGACCAAGATCGAGTATCCTGTGCCAAGAATTAAGTTTCAAATTTCCCCGAATATAGAATTTGTCAATCATAGGTTATTTTTGGAAAACCTATTTCCCCTGCCCTCCAATTACTCTCCCTTTAAATGGGTATATTTAATTGGTTAGGTCCCTACTGAATGCAACAAGAACTGGGCCAAACTATGGGAACCTATTTCAGCCCTGGAGGCAATTCCATTGACATCAATGGAGCTGCTTCTGCTTACAACAGGACTAAATTGGCCCTCATCTCTGTGTGTGTGTGTGTGTGTGTGTGTGTGCGCACGTGTGCACACACAGGAGTGCTCCTGTGGACAGCAATCTGCTCATTCTTCTTGAGAACTGCTAGTCTAAGACATGGATGCTCCAAAATAAATTTGTTGCTTTAAAATCACAGACTGAGTGTTTTATACAAATCCACATTTAATAAGGAGGATTAATTAAGGAGGATCCCCCCCCTCTTCCTGCTCCAACTAACAGCATAGGAGTATATGATTCCTACTTTGAATCACCATCATCTCACTTTACTTGCAAAAGCAATTTGGTTTACTTTCATTATAGTGCTGGCCAGAGATATTGTAGACACTCCCATTTCCCTCTCCCTCCAGTATATCAGATTGCAAATTTCTTTTCTTTAACTAATTCTCAGTATGCGTTCAAGCAAATCTCTGGGTTGCTCTTGCTGGAGGAGATGAATTTTTGGTCTAAGCTAGTTATTTTCTTTATTTCCTGAAGCAGCAGTTATACAGCATTGTGAGGGCCCCTTGCTGGAGAATCTATGATAAGTAAGACTTATGTTTCTGTGTCAACCAGGCTTGACAGCTTTAACTCAAACACAGGTCAAGGTTTCCATTGGACTCAGCTTCTAGTGGTGCTGACAGAGTCTTTAATAAGCCCTTTCTTTGAATACCTCAGTTTCAACTTATAAGGAAACTTAGGTCTCAGACACATAGGCTCAGATCCTCTAAGGCAGTTAGGTGCCTAACTCTGACTCAAATCCCTTTGAGGACCTGGGCCATAGTCCTTTTGCAGGAAAATTCCCTTGGAAGTCAGCGAAAGTTGGCCTACATAAAAGACTATAAGACTGAGCCCTAAATTAGTTTCCATAGTAAAAGAAAGTCAGGTCACAAAAGAGCTATGCCCATGCTTTATATTTTAAAGGGCACATATTAAAGACAGGAAGGTCCTGTTGGTTTAATGGAAAGTTGTGGCATAGCCTTGGCTATGGAATGGCTAGCATGTCTCCATAGTAGTAAACCAGGTTACACAAATCCCATCTGGTTAATGGGTTTTATTGTTAGCAATTTTATTTGCATACAACAAAACAAAACTGTTACCTATTGCTTTTAAGACATATACAAGGATCAGTGTCTCAATCACTACATTGCCCAGTACTGCTGAAATATACACTTAATATGTACTACACACTGTATTTATTTAGCTCTGCAAGAACATGATAATCTGTTGACATAAATAGTAACAGTGAATATATGCAATGTAATGAAAGTAAATGGTAAGGAAGTTAAATGGTTTGCATGCAGTGAGGCGCCAAAGTAAGTGTTAGCTCAGCTGTGCATTTGTGCAGACAGCAAACCTGCTAAAGAGATGCTACTCAACGAAGATGTATAATTACATCCCCCCATACTGAAGATGAAAAGTAAATGCTTCAAAATATAGAATATCACAATGCACTATATATGGCATCTTGTCACTACTTGATGTGCCCATGCAACTCATTATTAGTGTTACTTTATGGAGCCATAATGGCCTATATGCTTAGAAGAATCTGGGTTTACGGAAGAATGAAAAGCCACACCAATCGTATTAGCTATTGGCACTTTTAGGGAAAACAAACAAATCAACCAAAATCAACTAACTAATTTCAGCAGAAATCCTTTTCATACAGTGGCTTTTACATTGTATTTATTGTTGAGGCTTTGTTAATAATGGATTTATATGGTATTACTATTATTCATTTAGAGTCATTTAAATGCTAACCAGGTCTTCTACCTATACACCTTTGACATAACTTAAAAATACAGTATATGCTAAGTGCAGCAGTATACTTTAAGATTAAATCATCAACAGAAAGCAAGGTAAAATCTC
Organism: Natator depressus; assembly: GCF_965152275.1. NCBI lineage: Eukaryota > Metazoa > Chordata > Testudines > Cheloniidae > Natator > Natator depressus. The sequence goes on from NC_134234.1 coordinate 248,497,734, forward strand.
AAGTCTCCCTCCCACTCTACTTCCCGATCTTTACAATAATAAACACCCTCATGATCAAATCTATTAAAGGCAGCTACCAAGACTAATAGTATCAGCATGGGCAGCTGACCTTCTGTCAATGCAACTAAGGTAGACTCTGTTTCGTAACCAGGTTGGTACCCAAGCTGAAAAAGGTCAAGGAGATCTGAGGCAACTAGATACTGCAAGAGCTGTTTCACCGCAACTTTTTGATCACCTTAGTCAGGAATGAAGGCACCATGGATATTTTAGCTTATTCTACAAGAAGCACTGAAGGAAGAAGCATGGAGGAAGAGGTTATAGCATGGGACTGGGGGTCAGAAGTTTAGTCATAGTTGAGTATCCTAAGTACTTGGATAGCACTATGATGGGAACACTATAAAAGCCTAAATTGACAGAGCTGGAATGTTTATCTCAGGCTCGATAGCAGATCCTGGACATGCCAAGTAACCTTCTATGCCTCGGTTTCCCTGATTGTAAAATACAGGTAATACTTCATGGATCTGAGACTTCTTAGTTAATGTTTTTAAAGCATTTTGATGTTCTTGCATGAATGATGCTGCAGAAGTGTAAAATACTATTGAGTATTTTTGTTTAATTTAGTCTTTCCAACACACCACTTAAAAGTACTATATATATATGTAACTATTTGTTTTAATACTGGCTTACTAAACGTTTACATTTATTTAGTTTACAAAGCAGAATGATATGTTTACCAGACAGAAGAGAAATTAAAAGATTTTTTACAAATTTTAATTTCTTTCTTGAGCTATTCACTAAAAATAGTATTCTAAATGCAACTAACTTAAAATATTTAAAAATAAATGCATAAGCTTATTTTTTTAGTAAGAAAATCTAGTTGCTTTTTGTTTCATCCATTTCTAAAATCCCAAGGGGGCTAGTGCTCACCTCACTTAACAGTAGTTTGACACCAGTGTAATTCCATTGACTTAACTGGAGTCATTCCAGACTACACCTGTGTAAATGAGACAGAATCAGACCCTAAATGTGAAAGATCTTTAATAATTCCACTTAAGTATAAAGGAAGCCATGTATCCTGTGTTCCCAACAGCACCATGGATGCTGCTTTACTGTTATTCATAGCAGCAGTCACAAGAAGATTTGAAATCCAGCAGGAGATTATTTTGAAAGACTTCAAACTTGTGGTGGAATCATCCTTTTGTGAACACAATCACCTTAGCGGTATCACTATACTAGAAGAGAAGGAACATGGGCTACTTTCACTTTTGAAATAAGTGCCAGGGATTAAAGGTTTGCACAGACATTACCACACAACAAAAGACCCAGTAATAAAAAAGGCATACTTCAAAGCACCAAAATGATGCCATTTTGTATAGATATACTTCTATTCAAAAAGATCCCAGCTGGTATCCTTAGATTAGATTAATGCTATTACACTCTATAAATATAACAGAGGTAGTTGTAGATCTCCTTAAAGGACAATGTTTGAATGAAAGGTCCATTGCTTTTTGAGAAGTAAATATAAAAGTGGTGCAAGAATACATATTACAAAACTGATTTAAAAGTCCATAAAATGTAAATCCCACAGTAGCTTTAGAACCTCTCATCACATGTTGAAACTTGTGCATGGGAAAGTTGTTAATGAGAAACACTGATTTGCTCTGCTTAGCTCAGGATAGTTCAAATGTCCAATCTGTGACCTAGCAAATTTAGTCCCTGGACTATGAGCTGTGGGAACACATTGCACATGGTGTGAACACAATATTTTAACACTGAAGGAGAAATCTTCACTAATGAGTCAGAAACATACTGAAAACACAGTCTCCACTAGTAACATCAGAGCATCTACTCTTTGGCTAAATTTGAAGTCACTTTTGCAGAACAAAAACTTTTACAGCAAAATTCACCCCAGTGCAGAGGACTCACACAAGATACTACTTTAGCCCCATGTTAAGGTGGCAAACTGTGGCCTCTTCTCCTTGCAGAGTGCCCAGTGTGTAGTGGAAGAGGTGCAGATTTGCTATGTAGGGGACAGGGTTTGTGAGGACATGTAGAGCCTGTGTACTAGCTAGGGATACAGAGCTTAGCTCTCCAGGGGAACCTGGCATGGCTTCAGGCTGGGGCAGATGGGAGTGTAGGAGGGATATGGCAGGGTGGGTGAATCTGCTGCTAGTCATTGCCACGTTGTCACTGGGACATGGGGGCACTACAGTACCAGGGCTGCAGTAACTCCACAGGCTGGTGAATGGAGAAGGATTCCCTCTTCTGCCAGCTTCCAGGATTCAGACAGAAAAGATGTGCAGGCCATGGACAATCACCCAGGGCGGGGGTGAATTTTAAACAGAATTATGATATGCAACCAAAGAGAGCACAGAGTCACCCACAGAAGCCCCTTTTTTTGCTAAGCTATATTAAGTAATATATATGTGTATGTGTGTGTGTGTGTGTATGTATATATATCATAAACATTCACACATTCAATAGAGTGATAATGTGAAATAGCTAGAATATTATTGGCATTTGCATATAGTCACTTCAGCAAGTTGCTCTTGGAAGAGAGGACTCTGAGAAAACCTTCATTGTATCTTCTTGAGGGCACTGCAAAGAGTTCCCATCTCACCTGCACATGAAATAGCAAAAATCAGTGTTTGTCCTGTTAGTCTTACAGCCTGTTCTATACATTTCAGTGGAACTACAGCACAGCCATATTTTCATTCCCTGAAAGAATGAGACCAAAGAGGCGGGTGATAGACTGGGCACATTAACTTAAATGGATGTTTTGTATGAGTACAGACAGCAGGATCAGCCTTATATCTGGAGTTTTATCAGCCATAGATGCTGTGTAAGATCAGGGATGCTGGCTCTGAGCAGTCCAGCCAGTCAATTGGAAAGAACTGCTCATCCTGGAATGATGAAAGAAAATCCAAATGGTCTAAGGCTGTGAATATCCCCTTTTCCTCACTGGGGGCAGAGAGAGCCACAACTCTGGTTTCATCCTCCTGTGTTATCACCAACCAGTCCTCCAAACTTTGCCAAAGCCCTCCAGCAAAAGGAATAACATCAAGATGTGATATTTCCAATATAAAAAGCAAACAATAAAGTGGGCAAACTTCTTTGGGGGACGGGTGAAATTAGGAAGCAGTTTTTATACACCATAAAGGAAATATTTAGGACCTGATCAAATTCCCACTGGAGTGAGAATCAGGTCTTTAACGGAGACAGGAGAAAAACACTTCTCCCCATTCAAGTCCTAGCTTTTGAGGAATCTAATATAACAAAACTGCAATTGCTTACTGCTGATGGACTCAGCTAAATTCTTCAACTGCTTTGCATTGTCCAAGACTTCAATTCTCTGGGTGTATGGATTGTAGCGAACCGAGAAAGGTCGAGGGATTGTTGAAGCAAATCTCCTGAAGGAGAAAAGACAAACACCTTTATGAAAACAACTGCTTCTTTTTAAGTAACCTGCTCCTTTGAGTTGGGAGGAGCTTTTATTGATGTGAAGGATAGGGAAGCCAATGTGGTAAAGTAACTAAAGACCTACTCCGTGACTAGGCAGCAACAGTATTCTCCAATGCTTTAGCAATATCCTTGAGGCTGACCTGGGAGGCTTTGCTATAGGTGTGTCATTTATTAACCACCCTTCATTTTTTCAAACAGACCCCATTATGCAGTATTTACCATGCTATTATAGGAGTAATACTGGCTGCTGCTGATTTAACCCAGTGAGCAGGTGTCATCATTTCCCAGACTTTAAATCCCCATTTTCCTATTACTAATGCAGAATGTGATTCCCTGATCCAGTTTTGCAGTCCTTGGGGTTGCAGACCTTGACATGCATTAGAGCAATCTCAGAGCTTGTCTAACTTCTGATAGCTGGTAGCAGCCTCCAAGGTGCTGGAAAGCCGGTCAGAGATCACTGGAGCGCAGTTTCATTCTGGCCACACTTTTTTCTCAGCCTTGCCAGGGGAGTCCTCAGCTGTGGGATTAGGATTGCTTTACAGCCTCTTGGTCTGGCACTTATATACTGGAGCTGAAGATCTGGTCCAATAATTGTGGCAGAACACCTGTCATTTGCCAAAGCTCTCTCACTGAAGTTATACCAGATTAATAACTTGCCTTGGAAAATGGCTGGGCTTCTCAAGTCACCTACAGCTCTGTTACTTCAAAAAGTTTGAGAGACAAAGAGGGGAGGTAATAGGCTACCAAAACCAAGGGCCTCATGTACTCTGTGGTAAAGCTGGACCAAATTCTACAGCAGCAACTCCTGTGTTAATTTATTCTATCAAATTTATTCTATAAATAAAGTCCTTCATTCCCACCCCCCACAAATGCACACAGTTATGGCTCATAGTTGAATATTGACATAAAATTTGTTGATGATTATGTTCAGCCTTGCGTATTTCTGGCATAGGTGTTTTCCTCTATCCTTTCCAGGTGGCCAGCTCCACTCCTTGGGCCGTGGCTTCCACAATGTCCAGGCAACCCAACTCCAGAGGCAAACACCTGCATGCGGCTGTGGTAAACAGGCACAATGGAGCATGTCATATCTGAATGTCCCCGGGGGGTCTGAAGGACATTCACCAGCTCATTGCTGTGGCAATGTATTGGCAATCAAATCTAGATATAAATTTGTAGTCATTGCTACCTATCCAAGCCATACAAAAGAAGAAGAAACTCCAGATTGAATTCAGGCCACGTTAGTAGTGACTGAAGCCACAATCCCACCCGAAGTCTTTATGGGTTGCTCCCCTGTGTTCATGTGGAACTCTGCACAGAACCGTGGCCTAAACGTATTATTGTGTGATGGCTAGTCAGTGGTCTATAAGACAAAGGTTGGTGGTATCAGTCCAGGTCCTTCTGGGCAAGTGTCAACATTCTAGGAAAAAGAATGTTCCTTCCAGATCTCAGTAAGAGGCCAAAGGGCTTCACTAGAAGTAGGAAACCTTAGCTCAGACACAGAATGGTGACTAAAAAAACAAAGGCAGTCTGTGACCACAGTCTCCCTTGTATTCACACTGTTCTAATTATTTTTGTACAAAATATGCCTTGTGAGGTATCATTTGAAAACTAAGAACTCACTGATCAATAATATCATGGTGAAAGGCATGTAGCAACATGATATGTAAAGTTATGAAATTCCCCTGTATAATATTATTGGCACATGTTCAAAAACACACAGCTCTGCCCAGGCAGAACTATACTGAATTAAAGTGTGTGTTTACCTCAGTAATACATATAAGTATTAAATAAGGTCCTCAACACAGCAGGGGGAGGAGATGGCAGGCAACAAAGCAAATTAGCATTTCAGCAAACACGTTTGAGAAGAAAGTACATGGAGCCTCCTTCACCACCAGACTTAATGTCACCTTTTTTACTGTTTGAATAAACTTTGCCTTGAGGAGTAACCCTCAGAAGAATCCACTTCAAAGGTTAACTGGACTATGAAAGAAAGGGGCAGAAAACCCCAAGGTATCTCTCTCTTTCTCACCTAAGATGACAAAAGAACCAGACCATTGACATTGAGGGGAGATCCCGACCTGAGATTTTGGTCATCCATATTGCTGGGAATGTGTGTGAGGATTTTACTTTGAATGAAGTGTAGCTTGTTACGTTTTAGCTACTAAGAAAGAGTTTTATTTTTATTTCTCTTCTAACCATAGTACTTGATACTTGAACTCATTTAAAATCCTATCTTGTTTTGTTAATAAACTTGTTTTATTTTTAATCTGAACCAATTCAGTGCTGTGTTTAAATTGAACTGTTTGGTAACTCCAGTTAAAGTAGCAAACTGTTGAATACTGACCCTTTACAGCGGCAATGGACCTTTAATATCTGAACTGTCCAGGAGAGGGCTGGACAGTGCAGAATACATGCTTTTGGGAAAATTTGGAACTGGGAGTGTGTTGGGGTCACCCTGAAAGTAGTAACCCAGACTGGCGGAAGCCAGAGTGTGACTGGGGTGTTGCTGACAGGTTGCTGGGGTCAGAGCTGTTGGATCAAAGCTGTAGCTATGCACACACACACTCTGGGTGAGACCTTCATGCTGTCAGGCTGTTTGTAAGTGGCCTAGTTTTGAAGCTACAACAGTAAAGTATTGTAAGGCACCCATGGTTACAGGGCAGGCAGTGACACAATCTCTCTCTGGTCTGGATTGTACCCCAGATGTGACACAGTCCCATGAAGGAAATAGGCAATTATCTTATTTCGGTGTAAAGCCCAAGTTTGAAATATATACATGAGGCGTAAGATAAATAATAAACAATAATAGTTATTTTTATTATTAAGGGTTTCCATTGTGGAATAAAAGGGGAAAAGATTTGAGCAGCAGATGAAGCTACTGAGCAGAACCAGAAAAGAATAGTTGTTGTGAAAGGCGAACATGGCCCAGGGATTTTGTTGTTAGCCTCAACTACAAGAAGCCAAGGCTTGACTGGGCATTGAGACTGAACTATTCTCTCATCCCTAGAAGGGATTTTCCCAGGATGTGATTGGTAGAGTAGCATCACTGCCTACGTCACACTCTTCTGAGAAAAACTGAAGACTTCAGCCTTCAGGGCTATCAAGCTGACTACAGAACACATTCAAACAGTCCTCTTATGCAGAGCAAAAGCTGAAAGAAGCTTTTAAAAGCCAGACCAGAATTCTTAAACTTCAAGACTTCAGAGAACATGCTCCTCAGCTGCAGGGTCCACAAAGGCCTCAGGGAGGTATGTGTGTGTGTAAGATATTGCCTATAATGGAGAAATGATTATTTTACCTTACTTTTTCCTTGGCATTTTTAAAACTTTCAGCAACATAGTAAACAGGCTGGAACTCAGTGACTGGGTATTTCTGGACTGCAGTCTTCTCCAGGTTAAGGGATTGAATTTCAGGTTTATCTGATAAACAGTACTGTATGGAAAGAGTGAGAGATTTCTTTCCATTAAAAAGTGGTTTTGCTTGAATAACGAAGGAGGACAATGTTACTTAGATATGCACACGTTCAGTTATTCAGGACCTACTCTTCCTCCCATTGAAGTCAAAAGGAATGTGACCATTGAGTTCAAAGTGAGGCGGAACAGGCCCTAAATGAAGATAATGATCCATTTACGAAATATGACTTCTATGCAATATAACAGATTCATAGATTCTAAGGCCAGCCCTCCTGTTTAACACAAACCATGGAACTTCCCCAAATCTGTTTGAATTAGAGCCGATTTTTTAGCAAAAACATCCAATCTTGATATACTAATTGCTAATGATGGTGAATCCATCACTATCCTTGGTGAGTTGTTCCAATGGTTAACTACCTTCACTGTTCAGTTCTGTGCCTTATCCAGTCTGAATTTGTCTAACTTCAATTTCCAGGCATTGGTTCGTGTTACTCCTTTCTCTGCTAGATTGAACAGCCCACTATCAAATATTTGTTGTCCCCATAAATACTTAAAGACTGTCAACTCACCCCTTAACTGTCTCTTTGATAAGCTAAATAGATTGAGTTTCTTGAGTCTATCACTATAAAGCTGTGGTCCCCAAACTTTTGAGAGTTATGTCCACCTTTGCCCCTGTCTGCACCTGCCCCAGGGCAGGGAGCGGGGCAGTGGCTCCAGGAGGGAGGACACACGGATGGGGTAAGGGGACCGAGGCTGGGGCTGCAGCTGGGGGTGGGTCTGGGGCTGGGAGTGGGGCCACGGACAGGGGTCGAGGCTGGTGGAGGTAGTGGGAGTAGAGCCGCAGACTGGCTGCGGTGGGGGCTGCAGCCAGGCCCATGGCTAGGTGCAGCTCTACTCCCAGCCTTGCCCCCAGCCTTGGCCCCAGACCGGGAATGGAGCCAGGGCCAGCAGCTCACACTGGGGGCTGGCACGGGGCTGGGAGCACAACCACAGCAAGGTTGGGGATGGGGCCAAGCGCAGAGCCGGGAGCCAGGGATGTGGCTGGGGGTGGGACCAGAGGAGAGCTGGGGGCGGGGAGGGGCTGAGTGGTACTCCCTCCCATGTGGGGTGGCCCGAACCCTGCTGCACTCCCAGACATTTCTCCATGCCCCCCTGGGGATCCGGTCCCCCACTTTGAGACCCTCTGCTATAAAGCATGTTTTACAATACTTTAATCATTCTCATAACTCTTCTCTGAATCCTCTCCAATTTATTGACTTCCTTCTTTAATTGAACTGAATACAGCATTTCAGTAACAGTTGCACCAGTGCCTAACACAGAGGTAATATAACCTCCTTACTCCTATTCAAGACTCCAAGCATTGCTTTAGCCTTTTCGTCCACAGCATCACACTGGGAGCTCATGTTCAGCTGATTGTCCACCATGACCCCCAAGTCTTTTTCAGAGTCATTTCCCAGTCCTCCACCCTGTAAGTATGGCCTGCGTTCTTTCTTTCTAGATGTATGGCTTCACATTTGGCTGTATTGAATTATAGTACTCCATTTAATTCAATCTGGATGCACAGCACTAGGTGAAGATACAGTAACATTTACATAAGAAACACGTAATCAAAAAAACCCATGAATCATGTAGCTATTATGACGTTATTGGGAACAAACCTGCAACTCGCCAAATGAAGACAGCAGCCCAGCACCATAGGCCTTTATTGCATCACCTTCTTTACAGAGTCCAAATTCCACCGTAAACCAATAGACCTAACATGAATATTAGACAGAAATAGATGATTCTCTAAGCAAACACTATCTGACCATGTGGCACTGATTTTTAAGTATTTGGAACTTACATTTGCTAGATAAAGTTAGTATTTAAACCATAGCTACATAGATAAAGTTTTTAAATAAAGACTGTTTTAAAATGGTTCATTTTTACTGAACAGATCTGCTCTCTTTCAGTGAAATTCACCCCTTTGAAGAGGGTCAGCACTAGGTCTACGTTTCACTTACGTCCTACTTAAGCCATCCAAATAGCCATGTGTGTATCCAGATCTGCTTACTTTCCTGACAGAATAAGTTATTTTTTACAGCCTTTATATTTGTTGGCAGAACAGAGCCAGAGAGAGAAATGGATTGTAATATGGATTGTCAATCATTGACAGATGTTGAGTTTTGTTCCCTTAGTGAAACAAATTGTTTCCTGTTTCACATGTAGGGCACCAAGATATTACAGAGACAGGGGAGAACAAAAGAGACTAAATTGTTAGCAGAACCCTGACAATTGCTTAGGGTTCGGCTTGGAAGGAGCAGATTTTTATCAGTAAATGTTGGTAAACATCAATTTCACTGTACATGCACAAGGCAAAGAAAAAATATTTCCAAAGATAACAATTGAAATTTACAGATCGGCGGAGTAAGAAAAATGCTGCCTGAGAACTTACTAGAGTTTGATTTAAGAATATTTACTTTGTATATTTTGACATGTGATGTTAACACTTTGCATTTTTCAACCTTAATGTCTACTACTGTCATTAAATAATTGTCCCCCCCCATTATTTCCCACTTCTGTGAAAATTTAAATAGGCAAAAAATGAAAAAGTTTAAAAAACAAAATTTTGCGCAACTGTGAAAATTTAAATGTTTAAAATGCTTAAAAATCAATATCAATATTAGCAGTCAAATTTATAAAAGAAACAAATAAAAGTGGAATTCTGCCAAACCTACTTATGCTGCTTAAGCTAGAAAGAACACAGCTTGACTTTCAGCTGGAGTTCATAGAGCTCTGGGTCTCAGCTCTCCCACAGTAGGGTATGAGTAACTCCCATTGACATCAGAGGGAGTTATTTGTACCATAGGGTGGAAGAGCAGAGTCCTTGGCCAGTAGAACAGCTGTAAAAGCTGTCTCCTCCTGCCCATTTGCAGGAGAAATGAAGTAACTGCAGTATCTCCTTACCAGAAAGGGTCCAGCTAGAGCAACTATACTCTGGCTCTTCTTGTTTAATCACAACTGTCAAGTCAATAAGGCTCTGATAGGATAAGCATTCTTAGTATCCATTAAGGCAAGTGTTTACCGGTGGGATTTTCCAAAGTGCTTATCATTGGCTTAATTTTGCTTCCATTAAAGTCAGTGGCAATTCCACCACTGACTTCAGTGGAAATTCCACCACTGACTTCAGTGGAAGCAGAATTAGGCCAGCCCTCCACCCCAGATCTTCAAAAGGTATTGAGGCACTTCACCCATTGAAATCCATGGGAATCAGGTGCCTAAAAAACTTCTGAAGATCTGGGCCTGAGAGCTTTACAAAATCCCATCCTAATGTATTAAATTACCGTAGCAAGTTTCTCAATGTATTCATCCGGCGCTCCCAAGGATGCAAGTCCAATTTCCTGCAATAATAAATCATTGTTCTTCAAGCTGTTTAGTGCAAACATTGCTTCTAATATGCCTTATTTCATTGTTCACTTTTTAATTACCATCTAGCACCACCACACACAAATGTTAACAGAACACCTTACCCTAGTGCACCAGCAATTGTTAACCAGAAGTCCCTATGGAAGTTAATGAGGGTCTCTGTCTAAATTTCATTTGCATGGTGTGACCCATTGGACCTGGCATGTAGCCCATTTCCATTGACTTCAATAGGCTTTGGATCAGGCCAATAGTAAGCAACCAGCAGAACCTTACAATAAAAAGATGATAAGTCAACCACAAAGCAGATACTTTAAATATTTATCATTGTTCTGGTGGACCCTGGTGGAAAGTGAACATAAGAACATAAGAACGGCCATACTGGGTCAGACCAAAGGTCCATCTAGCCCAGTATCCTGTCTTCTGACAGTGGCCAATGCCAGGTGCCCCAGAGGGAATGAACAGAACAGGTAATCATCAAGTGATTCATCCCCTGTCGCCCATTCCCAGCTTTTGGCAAACAGAGGCTAGGGACACCATCCCTGCCCATCCTGGCTAATAGCCATTGATGGACCTATCCTCCATGAACTTATCTAGTTCTTTTTTGAAACCTGTTATAGACTTGGCCTTCACAACATCCTCTGGCAAGGAGTTCCACAGGTTGACTTTGCGTTGTGTGAAAAAATAATTCCTTTTGTTTGTTTTAAACCTGCTGCCTATTAATTTCATTTGGTGGCCCCTAGTTCTTGTGTTATGAGAAGGAGTAAATAACACTTCCTTATCTACTTTCCCCATGCCCGTCATGATTTTATAGACCTCTATCATATCCCCCCTTTGTCATCTCTTTTCCAAGCTGAAAAATCCCAGTCTTATTAATCTCTCCTTATACGGCAGCCATTCCATACCCCTAATCATTTTTGTTGCCCTTTTCTGAACCTTTTCCAATTCCAATATATCTCTTCTGAGATGGGGCAACCACATCTGCACGCAGTATTCAAGATGTGGGCATACCATGGATTTATATAGAGGCAATATGATATTTTCTGTCTTACTATCTATCCCTTTCTTAATGATGCCCAATATTCTGTTCACTTTTTTGACTGCCACTGCACATTGTGTGGATGTTTTCAGAGAACTACCCACAATGACTCCCAGATCTCTTTCTTGAGTAGTAACAGCTAACGTAGACCCCTCATTTCATATGTATAGCTGGGATTATGTTTTCCAATGTGCGTTACTTTGCATTTATCAACATTGAATTCCATCTGCCATTTTGTTGCCCAGTCACCCAGTTTTGACAAATCATTTTGTAGCTCTTTGCAGTCTGCCTGGGACTTATCTTGAGTAGTTTTGCATCATCTGCAAATTTTGCCACCTCACTGTTTACCCCTTTTTCCAGATCACTTATGAATATGCTAAATAGGACTGGGCCCAGAACAGAGCCCTGGGGGATACCACTATTTATCTCTCTCCATTCTGAAAACTGACCATTTATTCCTACCCTTTCTTTCCTATCTTTTAACCAGTTACCAATCCATGAGAGGACCTTCCCTCTTATCCCATGACTGCTTATTTTGCTTAAGAGCCTTCAGTGAGGGACCTTGTCAAAGGCTTTCTGGAAATCTAAATACACTATATCCACTGGATCTCCTTTGTCCACATGCTTGTTGACCCCCTCAAAGAATTCTAGTAGATTGGTGAGGCATGATTTCCCTTTACAAAAATCATACTGACTCTTCCACAACAAATTATGTTCATCCAGCTGTCTGACAACGTTGTTCTTTACTATAGTTTCAACCAGTTTGCCCGGTACTAAAGTCAGGCTTACTGGCCTGTAATTGTCAGGGTCACCTCTGGAGCCCTTTTTAAAAATTGGCGTCACTTTAGCTACTCTCCAGTCATTTGGTACAGAAGCTGCTTTAAATGATAGGTCACAAACTACAGTTAGTAGTTCTGCAATTTCACATTTGAGTTCCTTCAGAACTCTTCGGTGAATACCATCTCGTTCTGGTGACCTATTACTGTTTAGCTTATCAATTTGTTCCAGAACCTCCTCTAATGACACCTCAATCTGGGACAGTTCCACAGATTTGTCACCTAAAATTGCTTCCCCATAAGCTCATATGAAATGGTTCCAGATGCTAGGGACACAGTGTGAAAAGAACCTACTCTTATCTCAGGAGCTAACTGTGAGTTTGAACCACAGAGACATCCACATGGGTGTAAAATACCCAAAGTGCAGAAAAAAATACAAGCCCAACTCAAGAATGTGTATAGCTAACTTGCTCTAAAACACAGACTGCATGCTGCAGAGTCAAAGGCTATGTCCTCACTGCAAAAAAAGAGGGCTATCTTGATGTAAAATCCTAGCAGGAGACAAGGCAGAGGCTGCTTTTGCCTCGATGTAGCTAGTCAAGGTAAACCCCAGGGCTGTGGGAGTGTGTGCACATGTGGGGGTTGGGGGACTTAGGGGTAACAGGGTTGACCTCCACTTACTACACCAAGGTAAAGACTATCTGTGCCTTGTTTCAGCTAGGATTTACACTGACTTAGCTATCTTGATGTACAAACACACCCTTTGTTGCAGTGAAGATATAGCCAAAAGCTCAGTCCCTTCCTGAGGTTTGGTGCGATTAACAGAGAAATTAAAAATTAACAACATACAATACAAAGTAGCAGCTCAAATTTTCTCCACCAGGTTTGACGGCTCTGAGGGTTCCAATCTTACCTCACCTCAGCTACTCTGACGCCCAAGTCACTCCAACTCCTGTATATCAGAGTGGGGTAACAAGTCATCTGACTCAGATACCATTTAACCCTTTCTAAGCAGGATTAACACCTGCTAAGAGGGTGTTAGGCAAACACTATCAGCCTGTTACAAGGGATATGGATTCAAAAACCAAAACTACACAACAAAGAAATCTATATTTTGTATACACTAGGGTTTTTTGCGTGAACTAAGTCTAATTTTTTAAACAATAAATAAAACAGATCCTACTTAAATGTATGTAAAGCAAAATTTTAAATCACATTACATACTTTGCATAACAGATAGGCCTATGTGCTTCAACTCTGACTGAAGGGATCACTTCTAGGAGACAGGGGAGTGCATTTTCTATGCCCATTCAGTTCTTAGCAACTTTGTTGAATCTGCCAATGCAGCTGCCAATTAATATTATGTTTACCTGTCCATAAAGAACTACACCTTTTCACATAAATTGCTGAACAGCAGACAGATAATAAATACTTGTTTTTACATGGGAAACTGACTCACCTGACCTCAACTAGATTTGAAACAATAAGCTAGAAGTTGAAAGCTCCGTAACCCTTTACTAATTTTCTGAATTATCCAGTTTCTGGCATCGTAAGTTACAATGATAGAGTAATGTATGCACTTACCTGGGAAAATTGAGCAAAGCTAATGTCAGCAAACAGAGGTACATGTCCTAGGAGCTCATGGCAAACATCACTAGAGAAAATAAGCTGTATGAATTAACTTTATTTAAAAAAAAAGTGTAGACACGCTAGTGTCAGAGTCTGTCCATGTGTACAGAGAAGAAATCATATTAGAGAGAAATGCCCAAGATCCAGAGGGAAAGGAATTTCTATCTCAGGTACTTCTGGAGCCCACACTACTGTGCTATATGGGTCTCTCACAATTTATAACAAATTTATGCTCACAACAGCCCTGTGAGGAAGGGAAGTACTATTTCCCATATTTCACAGAAGAGGCGCTAAGGCCTGGGGAAACTAAGTGATTTGCCCAAGGTCACACAGGCACTTTGTGGCAAAGCAGGAAATTGGGAGCAGATCTCCCAAATCCTAGGCTAGTGCCCTAGCCACTGGACCGTTCTCCCTTTTCATTTTTTTAACAATAATCACTGCTAACAGCTGAAGAAGGGAACAGTAAAGCAAATCTTGGCCGTAAGTAAAATATACCTTGTATATTCAGCCCTGCACAGAGAAGCAGCTCAAGACCTATGCACCACTTAAATCCCACAAAATAAGTGCAGAGGCTTTGTGCCAGCCCTTTGCACAGGATGAACATAACTCTCTTTGAATTCCTGGGCCAAGTTTACTGAAGCCAACACCTGTAGGTGTAAACTATACCTTCCTGCACCACCCTGGGCCCCTGCAGCCCAGAGGGGATTCTCCCTGCAGGAGGAGATGCTGTGTTGGAGTTCTTACCCTCACATGGACTTTTCAGCCATGGAAGTAGGGGGCAGCTTTAGTTTATCATGTGGCCTCACAGGAAGCAAGCTGACCGGGCTGTTGAGGGGATGCACTTTGGAATCTGCCTGGCCAAGCCCGCTTTGACCTGTGCCACTCACTTCTTGCGCTGCTGCAGCCTCCCGCTGGCAGACTTCCCTTCACACTCCTACGCATGTGGCGGTTTGCCAAAGCTGCAATTCTTGTGCTTAAAGCTCCCAGATGGCCAGAGCATGTGTTTCAGGGAGAGCGGGACTAGGGGTTGCTGGTAGTTGGAAAGGCAGAGAGGAAGTGGTGAGGGGGTGTGCAGCTTTGCCATATCCCTGGCAGAAAGGATTGGGTGGGGGAGAAAAGTAAAATAGGAAGGAAGAAGGAAAGAGGGAGGAGGCGGAGATTCTCCAGGCAGCACAGGGGCTGTGGAAGACGCTCTATACAACTCTGTTGTGCAGGGGGTGGGCAGCTACAGAATGGACATGCAGGGGCACACGGTAAGTTGTACACAGCAGAGCAGGGCTCCACATAGATCATCATGGAGGGAAGTGGAGTAGTGCAGGCTAGGGACAGGGAGGTGGCCAGTGGGTCTGCAGGTATGAGGCGTCACTGGCCCCAAGCCCCTGTGAAAGGGGAGAACAGGGTTCACATCCACTATTGCAGAACCGGGACTGGAGTAATGGCTCTTGAGGGACTGTGAAGTTGCCTTCAATTTGCAGGTAGGGTTGTGTGGGAGGATAACACCCACTGCACAAAATGGTTTAACTCTGGTTTTGTGCAAGGGAAGGAGACAAATTTAACCTAGACTGAGAAGAAACGAGAGAGGGAAGAAAGAAGAATGAGGTGAGGAAAAAATGAAGGGAAAGGAGGAAGTGAAGAGAGGAGTAGGAAGTAAAGAAATAAAGGGGAAAGGAGAAACAGAAAAAACCCCAGATTTTTTTTAAGGAAAAAGAGAAAGAAAATAAACACAAGGTAGAGTTAGCAAGACCAAAGGAAAAATGGAGAGAGAGAGAGAGAATTAAAGATGGAGATGAAAGGAGGCGAGAAAGGCATAAAGGAATGTAAATGTGGCAAGAAGGAAGAATAAGAGATCTCTGATAGTCAGTTAGTGACGCTGTTCAGTTCAAGAAGGGACAGCTTGCAGAGACAGACCTACTCTGTCTCGCTAAGGAGACTAGAAATCCCTTCTAAAATGTTCAGCTGAGAGCAACAATATAATGTGGATACCTCAATATGGCACAGGGTCATGCTTTGCCATGAGGATGGTATATTATTAATAGGGCCCTACCAAATTCATGGCCATGAAAAATGCGTCACGGGCCGTGAAATCTGGTCTTTTGTGTGCTTTTACCCTATACTATACAGATTTCATAGGGGAGACCAGTGTTTCTCAAACTGGGGGTCCTGGCCCAAAAGGGAGTTGCAGGGGTCACGGTTTTGCCACCCTGACTTTTGCGCTGCCTTCAGAGCTGGGTGGCTGGAGAGCAGTGGTTGTTGGCCAGGCGCCCAACTCTGAAGGCAGAGGCACCGCCAGCAGCAGTGCAGAAGTGAGGGTAGCAGTACCGCAACCCCCCCTACAATAACCTTGAGACCCTCCCACAACTCCTTTTAGGATCAGGACCCCTACAATTACAACACTGTGGAGTTTCAGATTTAAATAGCTGCAACCATGACACTTATGATTTTTAAAATCCTATGACCGTGAAATTGACCAAAATGGACTGTGAATTTGGTAGGGCCCTAATTATTAACAATAGTATTAACTGCAGTTATTATTTACTAACCCAACTGCATAGTTAACCTCTGCAGCTTATGCAGCCCTGTCTACCTTGTGTGCCAAAGTACTTACGGTTCTGGTGTGTACATTGGTTTAGATCCATGGCGGATGTACTGTGTAGAGTGAAACACTCTAAATGCCAAACCAGCCAGGAAATCCCGAGAAGACAGCAGGCCAGCCACAGGGCGTAAGCGGAATCCAGTGCAGGCTTTAGGGAGAAAAAGGGTCCATTTAAAAAAGTCTATTGGACTTGGTTTATGCCTCTCCTTTGGGTCCTGGGAACTGGACAGAGCTTTGCATCAGATTTCTCTCTTAATTATAAGCTTGGGTAACAAATAGAGGAGAACTCCCTACCTGCCTAAGGAACTTACATGGATACCGTCATCACAGTATCTCTGTGCCTCACAGTCTTTAATATATTCGTCCTCGACACATGCCTGTAAGATAGGGGAGTTCTTTTATCCCTATTCTATTATCCCTATATGGTCCTGCTTCGAGCAGGGGGTTGGACTAGATGACCTCCTGAGGTCCCTTCCAACCCTGATATTCTATGATTCTATGAATTCTATGATTATATTTCACAGGTGAGGCCCTGAGGCAGAGAGTAACTAAGTGATTTTCCTAAGGTCACACAAAGTCTGTGGCAGAGCAGGAAATTTAACCTAGGGCTCTCAAGTCTCAGGCTAACACCCTAACAGCTGGACTATCCTTCTTCCCTATTGGGCTATTTTAACACAAACCTACTTTGCAAGAATCTTGAAACATCTTCAAGTTGTGGAATATTATCCTCCTGGTAGCCACAGTATTTTTCCAGTAGCGGAAACACGTGGTTGTGTTCATAGCAAGCGTGAGTTGGATAGAGAGTCTTCAGCTCCCTGAAGACTATGCCCCACGTTTTCTTTTCTTCCTCTGTGTAAGTCACTTTAGGAATAGGCTGCCCACTGTAAAGCAAAGAGCATTTTTAATCCACAGTGAAATGGATACACCTTAAACCAGCAATATAAAGAAGTGTGTTGTGTCACCAACATCTGTGCTTGTATTCCCACCTGGAGCTGGACAGGAGTTGGTGCGAGTGACGAAAATCCCTCTTCTCATACACAGCAAGAGAGAAAACAATGTGATGGAATAACTCTACTGAATTCAGTTGAGCTACGCTGTCATTTAGATTGTACACTCTTAAGGGCAGAGGTTGTCTCTTCCCCTGTGTTTGTTCACTGCCTGGCACAATGGGGGCCTGATCTCAGTTGCAGCCTTTTGGTTCCAGTGTCGCAAAAATAAACTGTGTTTATTTTGCTGCTGCTGCTGATCTGCTAGCAAAATTCACTGGCTGCTGTCTTTCATTGATTTTCCTTTACTGATGTGCGGAAGGTTGTTGCATTTCATGCCTATTGATTTGTTCTGACGTTCCTACTGTGGTCAGGAAAACATCAGTTCTGAAGATGCACAGCTCTTACTGGTTTAAGTATCTTGGAGATGCTCCTAATCATCACTAAATGCAGATTTTGGTAAATTTGATTTAAAAAAATGAATAACCCCTGGGTCAAATTCTGCCTCAATCACATGTTCATGGAGCTCATGCTGATGTTAACAAGAGTTAGGCACCATGAACCATGAATTTGGCCCTATTGCCTTGGAATTAATCGGGGGGAGGAAGATTCCTTAGCAATAAAGAAAAGGGCCATAGGTGAATCCCCCAGCTTTTAAAATCAAAGAGTTTTAAGCAACTTAATAGGGTTAGCAGCACTACTGGAATAATGCGAGGGCTTTCCAAGCCCTGAGGTTCATTGTTAAACTCCAGTGATACCCCACCGCCTCCCACTCTCTCATTTTAACTTCGGCCTGGGGGCAGCTCCCCAGTAACTCTGTAATTTTCTGCCTGTGTGCATCAGTCCTCCTTGATCTATGGAGCTTTAAACATGCTCTTGAATTATTAAGATTGCTGGGGGACCACTGCTGTTCCTACAGCACTCATTGTTCCTAATTAATCTTTGGGCCACCTTCACAGGGCTGGAGAAGGAAGCAGAGGCTTAGCACACTTTCAAATATCAATCAAAAGGTCCCAGAGATCAATAGGGCAGGGACTAGGGAAGGAAGCAAGAGAAAAGGGAGCCAAAAGCAAGGGAGAGGGAAGGCAGGGAAGTAGGAATTCACGCTGGGGAAGGATAAGAATAAAATGAAAAAAGAAAAAGGAGCAAAGGAGAGGAGAAAGTCAAACAAGCAGCAGATATGGGCAGAAAAGACACGTCAGGGGAAAGCAACAGGCTGGGGGGGGGAGAGATCAAAGGAAAAGAGGACAAGAGAGTGTGAATCCGTTCATTACATGGCTGTCCCACTTCATGTAGCTGATTTTTAGAGGTAATGGCACCTGGATTTTATAGTTACCCTTTAAAGGCCCATCAACCTTCCCATCAACCCCAACAAGTTCCAAGTTCACAGGGGACCCTCTGTGCCTGGATCTGCCCCTTTTTACACAGATGGGAACTCAGCTGCCTTCATAGCACTGTTTCTCACTCCTCTGCTGAACCTGCAACAGGTCATCTCTGCAGGGCTCAGGGTCTGAGCGTGCGGTTACTGGGTGGCTGGCTGGCTGGCCCAGGGTGGGTCCAGAGGGGTCTACACAGTGCCCCTTCTTCTTTGTGCAAAATCCAAAAAAAGCCAAATTTCTTTGCCATCTTGTCACTGTTCTATTATTATTCTATTATTTAAAAGCATGGAGCTCAAGAACTCCTGATAGAATACGAAGTAAACGCATAAAATCCCAGCCCGGTCTGTCTCCTGATATGGACACATCTTAGTAATACTGTGGGGTCTCATCCTCCGAACTTGTTTCAGGTTTGGTAATAGCTATTTTTGATACTTGTTCTATCATTTTTATATAAAATTTGGCTGAAGTCTGCAAAGTAAGGGACAAATTCTGCTCTCAGTTACAAAGGCTACAATTCCACATATTCCTGTAAGTGGGGATGTATCTCTGTAACTAAGATCAGAACCTGGCCATATAGGCTTACCCAAACTTTCTAGGCAGCAAGCAGGTTCCTCTCTGATTTCTTTGACTCCTTTCAAGTAATTAAACAGAGAGGTTGCATCTTTTGTTTTGTAGCTTAGATTGTAAGTGCTTTGGGGCAGGGACTGTCTTTCTGTTCTGTGTTTGTACAACAGCCTGCACGGTGGGACCCTAAGTAAAATTAATACAATAAAATAATAATAATAATGGTTTAAAAATCATGAAACACTTGGTCTAATCCTTTGAAGTCAAAGAGAGCCTTACCATCGACTGCAAGAGTTGGGCCCATTAGGTATAATAGAAAAGCGTGAATGACTTTGGGGGAGAGTTTTAGTTCCTATTGTCATTCAGATTTGACCGTGAACAGAAAGAGAAATAAAAAGCAGAAAACAAAATGAAGTCTATCCTAGGGAAGTGGATCTGCTTCATTTGTTTATTTTGCTTGTGAAATGAGAACCTAAATTGCTCAATGCAGCTGGATCAGACATGATAAAAGTAGAGTAACAAGCACTGGATTAACGAGAGGACCATAAGTTATTCATTATTTTAATAGTGTGTGCAGCTCCTTTACTGTAAATTATATACACTCTCCCCCTCTCCACTGTTTAATATGGAGAATACCAGAAGCTGCTTTATTCAGTGCTCGGGTCTTTGTAGTAGCATGTGACACTGTTGTACAATTAGACAACAAAGCTCGGTGCTGGAGTGTGGTGAGGGGACATGTTCTCATTTGAATTTCCGCCTTGAGCAATTTACTTTTGTTTTGCTGTAATTTTGGATAAATGCATTTACCGGAAGATTTAAACACACGCCAAGAAAGAAGGAGCCAACGGCAAAAAGGAAATCCCTGACAAGAATTTGTTGTTGCGGTGATGAAAGGGCAGTGACAGGGTGGGAAGCATTCACTTGTGTGACTAGTGTCTCTCCTGCCCGTGTGGTGCACACTCACTGTCTGTAGTTGTAGGCGATGTCAGCAAACTCCTTTCTCCGGGCCCGGTAAACAGGATCTTTGAAACCCTAGGAGGAAACAATTAAAATGTACTCCTCTTGCTTAGTGGGAACAATGCAGGGTTCAGGCCTTAATCCTGCTCCCCCTGAAGACCCTGGGAGCTTTGACACTGAATTCAGAGGGAGCAGGAAAGCAATCTTAGGCTAAAATCAAGATCCCAGCCCCCAGTGTGGACACCAAGTGCACAAGAGCAAGCAAGGAAGACTGCTTCTTCCCAGGCTGAATGACGGCTTTGCTGAAACAGCATATGCAGGCTGTTTCCATCCTCCCACCAGAGAGTGTGTGGGAGAGAGACAAGAGGATCCATTTAGCAGCAATTTCCCAGCCTTACTGACGTCCTGCCTCCTCCAGTTCTCTGCATGCTGCCAAGCAGGGGGCTCAGAAAGAGGAGAACTTCACTTATTACCACACAGGGGGTGTGCACTCGGACGCATGGCTCCCCCACACATTCAAGCTAAAAATCTCACCTCTTATACATTTATTTCTCACAAGGTTCATCTCGCCAGTGAGGATTAGGCCTCACCTGAAGAAGAGCTCTCTGAGAGCTCAAAGCTTGTCTCTCCCACCAACCGAAGTTGGTACAATAAAAGGGATTCCCTCACCCCCTTGTCTCTCTCATATCCTGGGACTGACACAGCTACAATGCTACATACTCCCGTCTTTGTCTGTCTTGTCTATTTAGAATGTGAACTCTTCAGGGCAGGGCCTGTCTCGCACTATGTGTATGTACAGTGTTTAGCACAATGGGACCCCTGTTTCAGTTGAGACCTCTAACTACTACTCCAATATACAAATAATAATGGTCATTTGGTTAACCCCAGCGCAGTACAAGATGAAACAGGATCTGGGGACGACTGTGAAACAACCAGGTATCCAACACAGTTGTATTAGACCAAAGTGTGCTCATACACCAAAAGGGACCAGGTGATCTGAAAAGTTATTTGTTATAGAATAGAATGGCATAATAGAACATTTATCCTATCTTTAGCTCCCATGTCTACCTAAACGATAGCAATTGAGTGACTACTAGTTTTTCCTCCTGGCTGCATCCTAAATTCTACTATCCTTTCTTACTATACCATATGCCTCGTTGTGCTTTGATTTTATGAGAACATAGAGGAAACTGACCCCTAGCTAAGGAGTTCTGCCAGCTAGAACTGAGCGGCTTCATTCACTTTAATAGCGGAGTTTTATTTCTTTTTTTTGGCTTTCAAGAGCAACTTTGTTTTACAACATGCTCATCTCCCAGTGCAACAAATGAGAAGGCTCTTGATTCAGTTTGCTGAAGTAATTGCATCTTCTTTCCTTCTGGTTTTCATGTGGCCACACTGAATATCATGAATCATTGTACGTGATACACAGCGCACTTTGAATTAAGCAATAGGTAGGGAATGACTAATCACCCCGTCTCAATTCCACTAATAGCTGCAAGTCCTGTTGTGCTGCATGTAACTTGGTATGTTTTGACATGGAAATAAGTTGTTCTTTGGGAGCGGGTGGGAATGGAAAGTATATTTGCATCAAGAAAAGTCTTTAAAACACTTAAAGATTCATGTGCTGACTAGCACAAACAAATGTGCTTTCATTATTTAAATTGCAAGCCCCTTGGAGCAGGGACCACTTCTTTTACTGTGCCTTGCATCATAAATGCCATATCGGCATGCAACAAATAATATGCAGGTGTCAATCAACTATACGTTCATTATAAAAGGAAAAAAAGCTCATCATATCCCCATACTGGAATACGGGGAGTGACAACTTTCTGTGGTCCATGAAGTATAACATGGCCAAAAAATTGTTCGTCAAGATACCACATCCCAGAATCCTTTGCATATGTGTAGTTGGGAGAAAGTGAGTGTGCCTGTGATGACTGGGGGCTCTGGAGAGCCCCAGCTGCCATAATGCTTGGGGCTGCTGGCATTTGCATAAGTTAGAGCAGCCTCCAGACTGATCTAATTTATGTCAGGGACCAGCTCTCAAACAACCCTAGTTATGGGAACTGCCTTTGTGCCTCCCTGGACCACTAGAGTTACCCTGGTATAGAACATGTGGACATGAGAATCCCAATACTATAAAGTTGTTCTTTGTTTAAAGGTAGGACTTGTTTCTTACAGGGTGGTCTGCATCCAGTTCAGCTCCATAACTTAGGATCTGATTGGCAAATCTGTCAAGCTCCTGGATAGTTCTCGGGAACCACGGCACTACAAAACAGAAAAGAAAATACAAATAAGCCTCTTTTCAGTTTAGCTTATCTTGGGGATCTCATCTAACTCTTTCCATTTCTTTGATATAAATATAAAGTAGGATAAACACTGGCTAGATTCACTGGTACTTTTCGGAAGTGTTGCACTGCACCAGTGAAGCAATGCAACAGTAAACCCAGCTTCATGAGCCAGTTTAATTAGGTTTATGGCTGTTTTGCATTGTTGGAGCAATGCAAAGCAGCTGGAGTAAATCCAGCTTTTGGCATCGTTTGCTTGTGATGGTTATTATTTATTGTTTTATTATTGATATTTCTCGAATCATCAGAACATAGGAATTACCAGACTGGATCAGACTCAAGTTCCATCTAGTCTAGTATCCTGTCTCTGACAGTAGCCAGAGTCAGCTGCTTCAGGGGAAGGGGGAAGAAACCCTGCAGGATGTAGATATGGAATAATCGGCTCCATGAAAGTCTCATCCAATTCCTAATCTCTGCCACTTCAGCTGGTTTAAGCCATGAAGCAGTATACAAATTAAACAGCACTCTAGTACATCTGATTAGTGTTCTATCAATTAATGGACATTGCAATAACGCACAAGGTGTCATTTCAAACAGCAGGAACAGGTCTGTTTGTCCATTGCCCCGCAACTCTCAAATGCATTTGCATCAGTGCACAGTAGGTGTAAAACGCTACCAACATTGATTTCAGAGTCTTTTGCATCCAGCTTGTACTCACACTGCATGAGCGTGAGAACTACATGAGGTGCAGGGCAATAGAGAATCAGGCTCCATTTCTTTTTATTTGTATCAGAGATGGAAAAATGGCACCCAAATCTCTTGAGAGCAATTACTATAATAGGAGAGGGGGTCATTACAGCTCTTGCGGTGACAACAGCACTGCCTTCAGCTTGGACGTCACATGGAGCTCGCACTCTGCATTCGTGTGCCTTATTCTCTTCATGCAGGATACAAGTAACTGCCATTGATATCAATGGGGGGTCACTCATCTCAGAGGGCCCCGGAGTTTAAAGTGGAGGGTTCAAGCCCAAGAGCTCTCAGTGTTCTCTCTACCAGCTGAACTGCACCGTGACTTATATGAATTTAGCCTCTTTCATGAAGGTGCATCATTCATCCAAGTGAGTGCCTTAAAATGCTTCCCATGCCCTGCTTTCTGCCCTAAGGAGGACACTGCTGCGGAGTGAATCCATTTTATTTTGTTTAACATTTTGGTTTTTAGTTAATCTAAGCGGCAGGAAAAGTTCTGCACCAACAGCTCTGGAAAGGGAAGTCCTGTATAAATCCTCCAGGGAGCACAGCCAGCTGCAGCGCAATCCCTCCCACAGTGCCCTGCGGATGCTCCCCAACCCTGAGCCGCATGGACCACCTAAGGGATGAGAGGATCATTCCGTCTCCAGGCCTATTCAGCCCTTGCCCTCTCTGCTGAGACTCACAATAAAGAAGGCATTTATGGGGTAGGGTTTAAGTAATGCGGACACCTGCCCATCGGAATTGGAGTCAGACCACTAGCTCATTTCACATAGGCCCCAGAAAAGCAGGCTGCATTTATGACTAGTGGGTGGCATGCTTCCCTGACATGTCCATCTGTGCCAGGGCAGTGTTATGCACACTAATGTGAGGGTTGTGCTACTGTCTTTGTGCTTTTAGAATTCCTGCCACAAACAGTTTCTACACATCAAAACAGGCTCTTTTTAGTGCGGTGTTTTGGTTTTTTCCCCTTAATGAAAGTGAATGTGGCTTTGTATTGCAGAAAGAAATGGTCTTTGGAGCCCCATGCTACCAACTTTAAGCAGACCTAAGAAGTTAGTCACTAGATGGCAGCAGCAGTAGCATCAAAATCTTGCCCGACTGGATGTATTTGTTTTTTAGCCATAGCTCCATTGTTTCTCTAGAAATATTCGACTACTTTCTGTCAGTAATTTGCACCCCCTCTGATTAAGTAAGCAAATGGGACTTTGTTATGAAATAACGGTTTTACTTGATACAAAAGTCCCTGTCAGCTGACACATTAAAAGAAGGCAAACCTCATACAACAATCCTGGAGGATGCCATTATCTTCTACATTGATTGCCTTGGCAACTAAGCTACTGGCTTTATGGTCAGGAAACCTGGGTTCTTTTCCCAGCTCTGCCAGTGACCTTTCGTGTGAATCACATCACCATGCCCTGCCTCAGTTTCCCCATCTGTAAAAAATGGGGGTGACAACACTCTGTAAAGTGCTTTGAGTTTTTGGGAGGAAAAGTGCTACCATGAAGCTACATGTATATTATTAATTATTGCCACCACATATTGCCATTCCCAGGGAAGCTCTAAAACCCATCAGATCTGAACACAGCAGAAAGCCCAGTAGTGACTGTGAAGCCTGCTATGCCCTGTGATGGATTTCAGTGTATGCAGCTCTGAGATGATGGTCTGTTAGGGATTTTGGAGAGGAAGAGGTATTCCTCTGAACTAGAAAGGTTTGGGTTCAAGTAATTGCTGTTCCAAGTGTGGATGAATTAGACAAAAAATAGTATCTAATAAACTTTTATTACCAAAGTTTTTGACAAACTGGTGACTTACAAACTGTGGGGCAGATTCATTCCTGGGCTGGCACCAGCCTAGGGACAGAAGGGAGGTGGTTTGTTTCTCTCTTATGTGAGCTGCTGGTGACCAATATGGAGTGTTGTGAAGATTAGAGCAGCCCTCAGGACTCCCCAAACTTGTACCTTTGCATTAGTGGCCCCCAAGGGGGTTTTTGCAGGGACTCAGAATCACCAGGACACAAGTCCACCCTAATCACACCACCTTCAACTACTCCCCTCCCTCCTCTGGCCTCACTTCACCTCACCTCCTGTGTCTGTCCCCCCGCATCCCACCGCCGAACACCCTCTGTGCCTGGGGCTCATGTGGATTCAGCTCAGAGCTGGTGGAGTGGCTCTGTAGTAGGGGAAATTCCTGATGAGGGAGGCTTTATACCTGCCCTATGGTCCATTTGCACCAACCTCACTGGTACAAAGGGGCTGCAGCAGAAGGCTGAACAGGGCCCTATGAGTCTTCTGTCAAGAGCTTAGTATTCTCAGCACCCAAGTCAATGGGAATTGAGGATGCTGAGCACAGCATGGGATTTAGCCCCTCTGCCCTATACATACAGTAGGAATCAGAGCAGTTAGAGATGTGAGAGAGCTGCTGGGGTATATTGTCTGGCAATGCAGTTCAGAAAGACCTTCCCCAACAATGCTAGCAACAGTTTAAAAATATCAAATCAAATTAGGCTCTCAATGAATTTGTCAAATATTTTGTTTGCTGACATGTTTTTGTGGGGGCTAGCGAACCAGACATGCTGGCTGTCTGCACTGTGGTTAATGAATTGCCAGAGCAAGCTGTTGCAACAGGGAGCCTCTGTGAAGACTTCAAGAGAGAACATGGGCTGATCAGTAATAAATATTGATTTGTCTGTAAGGGAAACAGCAGCATTTATGGACATGTACTGGACACCCAAGTGGTGACCAAATTAACATGGGGTCAAATGCGTAATAGGATGCTAATAAGCTATTTATATGTGGGGCAACAAAACGGAAGCCGTTAGGAGTTTCTGCAGAGCTCCTACATTCTGACCATTGTGAGGAGGGTCAAAGGCAGGTCTATTAAATTTATAGCTGTTCGAGGCACAGGTTTGGCCCTTTTTAAACAGATCCAAATGCTTTGGCCTGCCCCAGGGTTTAGCAAACAAGGCTCTTACAGAACCTCAGCCTCCAGCCAGTCTCAGAAATGCAATAAATTGTCTCTGTTTCCCCCCCACATACACCCCCCCTGAAATAGACTAATATTTAATTCTTTTATTCCTGGGCTCCTAGGGGTCTGCAAATACTCAACTTGTTTCCCAAAAGAGTCATGAAGAGATGCACTGTGTTTTCGCAACAAATAACTCTAATTCCACAAAAGGCATTTGGCCAGATGAAACACTTCAGCGCATCACTCATGTGAAGAGCTAAAGTTACCTTCAGAATAATGATATTTTGCTAGCATTTGCTAAGCTACAGTTATATTATTGATCTAAATCTTTTATTCATTGCTTGTACAGGGGAAAATATAATATCTTTTGTCGTACAATTAAGAGAGCTTGGGGAAAAAAGAAAGTAAAAATGATAACTGAGCCCAAATGAAAAATCATCAGTACACTAAAGCCCCAGACCAGTAAAGCACTCAAGACATGCTTCAAGTTAAGCACCGGATTTGTACATTTTCAGGCCAGAAGGGACCATTGTGACCATCTAGTCTGACCTCTGGCATAGCACAGACCATAGAATTTCACCCAGTGATTCCTGCATCAATCCCAGTAACCTGTGGTTGAACTAGAACTTACTTTTTTAGGACGATATCTCGTCTTGATGTAAAGATTTCAAGTGATGGTCAATCCACTACACATTCTCACTGTTCAAAATGTGATCTTATTTCTAGTTTGAATTCACCTAGCTTCAACTTCTAGCCATTCAATCTTGTTATGCCTTCATCTGCTCGATTAAAGACCCCTCTACTATCCAAGGTCTTCTTCCTGTACTTATAGACTATGCTCAATTCACCTCTTAGCCTTTTCTTCAATACACTATGGGTATGTCTACACTACAGCCAGTGGATGCTTCCTACATTGACAAAAGGAGCTTTTAATTCACTCCAACATAATAAATCCACCTCTCTGAGAGGCAGTAGCTATGTTGATGGCCATATCTATACCGGGAGTTAGGTTGACCTAATTACGGTGCTCAGGGCACGAAATTTTTCACAGCTCTGAGTGATATAGCTAGGTTGATCTAATTTTTAAGTGTAGACCTGGCCTAAATAGATCGCGCACTCACTGTACAGCATGTTTTCCAATCCTTAAATCATTCTTGTGGTTCTTCCTTCTCTTCGTGTGCTCAGGGGCTATACTGGACCAAGTCCTAGAAGCACTCAACAAATGTCAGGCAAAATGAACAAAAATTATTTAAGTGCAAGCCGAAAAAAGCCCAGACTGTCATAATTAGATCAGTTGAGGAAAGAGGATTTCACTACCCTAGATGGCGCATTGGTCACCAAGAAGCAACATAGGGAAATACTTCAAAATCACCTTTGCTACCCCTGTGGCCCTGCACTGAATTCATGTAAAGTGCACAGCTGAACTGAACCCATAATCCTTAGCAAAGAAAAATCAATCACATTTGTAGATGTAGATGGGGGATAAGGAATTGGCACTATTGCCCTATATTAAGTAAATTGCTTCTTTCTTGACACAGATATGTCTCACAAGGAGAAGATTTTCCTTGACTTTACTTGGCAATGAAAAAGGCCTGTGTCCGCATACAACATAGGGGAGGTTGGCTTGCATGTGTGTGTGTGTGTGGGTGTGGTGGCGGGAGGGGGGGAAGAGAGGTGATATTTTGTTTAGTTTTATATTTTTCAAAAAAGAACATCAGCAGATTCTGATGTTAAGATTCCAATGTTAAGATCTATCAGGGATGATTTTAAAGGGCAAGTCAATGTAGACATTGTCATGGCAATGCTTGTTATTTATTAACACTGTCATATATTTGTTTAAGGGACAAATTCAGCCATTATGTCTGCAGCGTGGTCTCTCATTTCACTCTGAACCCGCGTACGCTTTGCTCTCTAATCAGCCTTAGTCCACAGGTGCTGGAACTAGGGGTGCTACCACATCCTCTGGCTTGAAGTGGTTTCCATCAGATACAGCTCAGTTCAATGGCTCTCAGCACCCCACTATACAAATTGTTCCAGCACCTCTGCCTTAATCTGACTTTTAGGACACAACCCTTCTGAGATTTAAGCTCATGGTGGGCCCTTCCACTAATGGCAAGTATTGAAAGTGAAAAGGGAATCAAGAACAGAAGAAATAAAAATAAAATGATTAATTTGATCTTTTCTCTCTCTGATGATAAATTGTTTCCACTAACAAACAAAAACAGTCATTCCTTCAATCAGAAGGGATCGAATTAATCTCTGCTGCTCTGAAGTCAATAGAGATTAATCTGGCTCAAGAAGACCTTTTGATGAACTTGGAAACATGGAGTGAAATCCTAGCCTTGATAAAATCAATAGGATTTTTGCCATTGACTTCAAGGGAGCCATGATTTCTCCTGTGGTCTTTTTGTTGTTGTTGACGTTTTGAGCTCTACCGTGTGCTTGAATCAGTGCCTACAAAACCTTTAATCACTGCTGCTCAGCAAAAACTTGCCAGGGTCTGTAGCTTTCTTCTGAAAATATAAATTCAGAAAAATGAAGCGTGACAAAGAGAGAATATCTGTGATAGCAGGTGTAGCTGAGGTCTGGCTGGAGTAATTAACTCCTGGAGGGAGGCCTCTTTTTTTTGGAAGAGAAAATTAGGGAAGGAAATGAATCATTAGGTTGAAAACAGAATGTTTGTGCTAAATGAAGTAAGTAAATAGGTCAGTAGGCTAAGAAGACAGAATGTCCCAGACAACTAAGAGGGGAAATACACAGAGGACTATTTACTATGAACTAGATAAGGGATTGGTTCCTGCAAAGTAACCAGACTGATCCAAAAATGTGTGCTGCAACATATAATAAATGCAATGAAACGTGTAATGTATACAAAGGGAGGAGGTTTCTGTGTAACTTTGGAGCTGTGATGTACCCTGCATCCATCCCCCCTGCATTTGAGACTGATCAGCTCACAATGGCACTGCTGTGTGCCCAGTAAAGATACCTGAGTGACAAAGGCGGGAGTCGAACTGAGTTCTTGGGAAGCCGAGTGGAAAGAGGACTCGGAGGGAATCCCAACAGTAGTGCTCATAGCTCCCTGTCCAGGCATAACCCTTTGTCTCTTGTCACTTGAATGGAGAGAACTGACCCCAGAGAGTATTTGCTGGAGGCTTCTTTCCCCCAAATGTAATGTCATGGGTCAGGCACAAAGGAGATGGTAAAAGGATTATCAGGATTCATCTCGGGCAGATATTAATGCCCTTTTATGTTGTTCTGAGGAAGAAAGAGGAAGAACCAGACCAAAAGCATTTGAAGACAATCCTAGCTTAAATCCTATTAAAATCACGTCTGGTATCTGAAGAGGTATTTAGGTATTAATAAAAGTGGGTGTCGTGGTTTCTTTATATGAATCTTCTGGGCCACGTCTTTATCCAGGCCCCAATCCTGTGAGGTGCTGAGCACTCTCAACTCTCACTGACTTTCATAAGAAGAACAGACGGTACTCAGCACCTCCCAGGATCATGCCCTACTTCCCTAAAAAGGCAAAACTACCGTCAACATTGCTGGGAGTTTTGCCTGCATGAGGATGGGTTGAGCTTGCGCCCACTGAAATGGGTAGAAAAAACTCTCCCTGATTTCATGGGTGGGGGAAGGGGGGCGATTGGACCCAAAAGATTTGAGTGAGATTATGGTGGCAAGATTATGCCTATGAGGGGGAAGATTGTGCCTGACTCTTACGTGGGTGCACTGTGGGGGAGGAGATGCAGAAGAAGGCTTCCTCTCCTCTTCCCACACATCATCCAACCTGCATAAGTGTCAGATAAAGCTGCTGCCCCTGAGCTTGAAGGAGGATACAGCCTGCTCCCTCCATCCACCAAGGGGTGCACAGTGCTCCAGCAGGAGATGGAGAGAGATTGGAGGCTGATCAGCCTGTAGAGAAGGACCAGTGTGGAAGAGATGTTGGAATGATTTCCACTCTCTGAAGGGGCACAGTAATAGATCCCTGCCAGGGAAATCAGAGAAGAAATCTACTTCCTTGAAGCAGAATTTCTCCCTCTGCTTGCCCATGGGTTACATCGCTTCACACTACGCATAGTGCTGGACTGTGCCTCATTGGCCTTAGTCCTTAGTAAGGGCTGCAGGATTTGGCTCATTGTTATTAACCAAGATTTAAGGGTGTTTTGGGGGTGGTGATGGGGGGTGTTGGAGTTAGCCAGGACAATCAACACTTCATTCGTTATTTTGTTACTTGGTCCTTTATCAGCAACTTTTATGCATTAAACACAATTGAGAATATGGTCACACTTTGCATGAAGGGTCCATTTAACAAAGAGTTCATAAATGACCAGCAGATGTTTTAAGAACTGGTAAGTCAATTGTTAGAGAGTCCAATGGGTCAACTGGTAGCTTATAACCATCTGTCATACTTTCTACTGATGGGTTTATAACCCATCTATAACTCATCAAACTACTCATATCTGTAAGATGCTGATAATCACAACACCTCTTATGATAATTAACTCTTTATAAACTACTTCTGTGTGGATCCTTACTATGAAGGGTGACTAAGAAGGGCTCCGCTCACTTTGTATTGTGGATTCAAACAATCTGCATTATCCTATTTCAATGTTAGCGCACTGCCTGTCTTCACCTGACTGCTCCCCTGTAAGGGTGATCAAGACATGGCAGCTTTGAAAAGTGATGAGAGTTCTTCATCCAGGGAGCATAAAGGGCAGGCAGTTGCAAATGTCTCTAGGCCACTGTTCTAAACCCTCCTTAGTGACTTAGAGGAGCCAGCCCTCCTTAGGAAGGTGAAAGAGAATCTTTCTCTAGATAGCATTCATTACCAAAAATGCACATTAAGGGCTCGATTCAATTAGGTGCTGAGCATTCTGGCATTGCTCCAGCAAAGCACTTAAGCACATAATTCATTTTAAACACATGAATAGTCCCATAGATTCCAATAGAATTACTCACATGCTGAAAGTTAGGTATATGCTTAAGTAACTTGCTGAATCTGGGTTTTACGTAACTTGCTGGAGGTTGACAAGACTAAAGACGTTGTGCATGTCAAGCACAGGCCATCATTAAAAAAAAACAAGTTTGAATGTAGGTAATGTTTATAGGAATAGAGTAATACCCCTTTAAATAGTTTGTGAGCCCTCCAATGGTGCTCGCTGTGTTCTAGAAGCCACCGGAAATCAGTCACAGTGGCAGTGTGCATGTAGCTAGGCTTGGCATGTTTGTGTATCTTTAGCAAACGCAGTCATTTGGAACGAACCTGTGCCCGTGTGGTTTCTTCATATTGTTTGTGTGTGTGAGCAAAAGACAACACTAGATGAATTTGGTAGATTGCTGAAAGCTGTGTATGAAAATACAGCCTTTTTGAACAGCCGGGGCACTGTTCATTTGCAGAAAATGAACATGCCTACAACTTTTTGGAATGGGAGACAGGACTATAAAAATGCTTTAATCAGTAAGTAGCCCC
The DNA here is from genome assembly GCF_965152275.1 of Natator depressus. NCBI lineage: Eukaryota > Metazoa > Chordata > Testudines > Cheloniidae > Natator > Natator depressus. The sequence continues at coordinate 248,529,406 of NC_134234.1, forward strand.
ACTGAGGATAAGTGTTTGCAAGACTGGCCCCTTAATAACCATTCACCTGACTACATATAACTACCGTAGTTACATTAACCAATTACTACAGTCCTGCTAACTAAATATCAGTGAGTGCCAGCAAACAGAATATTGAAAACCGCTAGGTGATTATGTATTCATATTCCAAAAGATCCAAGAGACCTCAGCCAGAATCAAGGTTGACCATACTAGGTACTAGTATGCACATGCACGTAGAGTGTATGGGTATGTACAACACCTAGCATAGTCAAGAGCTTGTCCCAAAGAGCTTACACTCCAAATAGACAAGACAGATAAAGGGTGGAAGGGGAAACACAGGTACAGAGGTCAACCAGAAAACTGCTTTACTGAAGGGAATAGAAGGAGTTCAAAGAGGCCAAGTGGTTTAGGCAGATAACACACAATTTTATAGTCAATATTATCACAGTCAATATTTTTTTACCAGCATCTTTCTTCTTTTTACGTGAAAGCTCATGAACTGTCGCTCCAATTTCATTTCTCAAAGTTGCGATGATATCCGTGAGAAGAGGAATATTCCTGCTATCCAGGTTTATGAAGAATTCATATTCATCTTTGTTGACTCGGGAAGGTCTGGACTCAATGTGGATCAGGTTTATACTTTTTTCCTATGAGAAAAGGATAATAGGTTGAATGTTGATACTATATGCTGTAGGTGGAATCACAGCATGCTGAAATTCACCTGTTGGTGAATGGTCCACACAAGGCCCTCTACACCACAATAATCTCCAGCAGATGGAGCAGTTGTATAGGGGTGAATTTCACCCCTATACAACTGAAATCCCCCCCACCCACCCGTGCAGAGTCAATGCAGGGCCTGCACACAACTAAGTCCCTCAAAATAGGGCTTACGTTGGATTTAAGTGATGCATAGGCTTTCTACAGAGGTGAATTTAACTCCCGGTACACCAGGAACAAAAGCTGCACGGAGGCTCTGAATACGCCTATGTGGAGAAGAGCATTTACTCAGAATCAACACAGGATTCAAGAATTCTTTCCATGAAGAATAAAGAAGTGAGAATAAACAAATACATTGAAGCTATTTGCGATTACAATGAAATGAGGTTTGGAAAAGCCAGAAGCGGGGCATCTTGTGATCCAAATCTCAAGGGGCTGAAAATGAAAAGCCATTATATGCCCTTGCTCTGTGCATGCAGTTTCCTTGCCTCATACCCTACTGCAAGTTTACTGCTGTGACTGCAGGGATAATCAATGGACAATTCGTTTAAACCTGCCTACCTACTCTCTTTGCTCCTGCATTGCAGCCAGCCAGGGGAGCAGCTCAAGTGCCAGCTGCTACAAGCTCAAGTATCTCTGCTCCTGCAACACTCAGCTCAGCCCTGGAAGCACATGTAGCATGGCTCCAAAGTGCCACTGCAAGCCACCCAGGGCAGCATGTAGCATTCAGGTGAATGGGGAAATTGGAAGGGATAACAAAAGTCAAGAGAGAACAGGAAAGAATAAAAGAATAGGAAGCCACTCCCACCAAAAATACATAAATTAAAAAAAAAATCACAGAAGAAAAAACAGATGAGAAGGAAAAGAGAAAATGGAAACCGAATAGGACAAGAGCGAAAAATAATGGAAACAAAGGAGAAGAGACAGCAACTGTCATAGGAAACAGCACAGGAAAGGGCCCCTATTTGCCAGTCCGACACTAGGGGAACACCAACAAAAAACTGCACATCGGGAACCACTGACCTAGCAAGCTAAATAGATACCATATCTGATTAATAACATCCAAGATACACATTCCAAAGTGTTTTTGAAACACTTCACAGTGTTTCAGTATCTCTGTCCAGTGAGCAGGACTGTTGTCTCTCTCTTAGAGGGGGCTGAATCTTAGGTAGAGCTGGTCAGAAAATGTTTTCTCTCCCATGGAAAAAAGTTTGAAGACAGTTTTTGTTGTGGACCACATTTTTCTCCAAAGTTCTTCTGGTTTTCATCAAAAACCCAGAATGTGCAGGGTTTGGTTTCTTGAGGAAAACCAGAAAAACGTAGTCAAAAGCAGAGTTTCTCCCAAGGAAATTTTGATTTACAAAAAAAACACAACAACAACAAAAACCCATGTTTACTTGAGAAAACCCTTGAACAAAAAATGTCAACCGGCTCGAAAAGTAGGATCTAGGCCTGCATTCCTTATTCAGGCATATTCCCACTGCAGCCGTTGTTGCTATAGGGTGAGGCCCATATTGAAATTCTGCCTCCCAAAAGGAAGCTGAGACCCATGAAGACAGAGAAAATTCAGGTTTGGGCCTGTCTGCTCCTTGGTTTTGCTCTCCTTTGCTCCCCTTTGTGCTGCATAGTGCAGCGAGGCAGCTGGCCATAAACAACACAGAAATACCTTGCTACAAAAGGTAGTTCAGAATCTGGTAGGAAGAAGCATGCACGGCACTCTTCTGTGTCTGGAGGGTGGAAAGCCGCTGATTACCTTAAGTTGTTTTGCTAAATACCAGTACAGTAAGTTCAAAAGTTCAAAAGCACATTCACCAAGGGCTGCTCATGAAAGATACTCCCCAGTTGTGCTGTCTGAATGCAGAGAATGCGTTTAACTGTGCTAAGCCCCAGGGACAATTTGTTTTAGAGCCATAAAATTCTGTGTAGCACACAGACCTTACTTTGTATTTGCTTTTTAGCTAGATGGTAAGAGATCATTACAGTGCTCAAGACTTAGAAGTTAAAATTACTTGCCACTAGATATATTTTTTGACAGAGACCAGAGACAGTGGGCTATAGTCTGCTGTCAGCTGGGCCATGGTAAATCCACAATAACGCCAATGAGGTCAATGCAGCAATTGAGGGTTTACACCAGGGGCAGAATCTGGACCATTAGGCCTTATTCTCCACTGCCTGTGTAAAATGGCGGTAAAATGCCACCAAACCGGAATGCTCTATTCACACTGAGAGTAACATTTTACGTTCACTGTGCACAGGAGCAAACGATTGCACAAAGACTTGTTGTTCTGAGGTTGTACAGCACCTAGCACAATAGGTCCATGTCTGGGGGGGGGTCCTAGATACTACCGTTATAAATAACAAAAAAAAGAACACGGGAGTGGAGAACGAAGCCCACAGCCTGTACTGATTGGCAGGAGGGAGGGACAGAGGAGTATTGTAATAATTGGGACTACAAATTTACCCTCGTTGTAGGCTCAACTGTAAAAAGTATGTAAAAGTTCATAAAATGTCACAACAACCTATAGTAATAAATGTTGATGAAAATAGGTGCAAAAGGGAGACGAAAAACTGAATTAGTCCAACAAAAAGGCCTCCTGCTATAACTCAAGGACTATGCTAAAATCATGCTTGGTAAAAATAGAAGATGTGGAACTGGAAATTAATGAACCAAAATTGGTGTGTCAGATATTAGGCCTGATTGGTGGACAAAAAAAATGAAGGGATGGCTATTCCACCCTCCATTCCCTTTGTGGGTCCTTATAGAAAGAGACTTTGAGGGAAAAGAAAAGAACAGATGAATGCTACGAGTAAGCTTCATGATCATGGCTGCCTCTCCCACTGTTTCTGGGACTCAGGATCTTCATCATCCTGGTCCTGAGAGATGTCCTGAGCAAACTGGGCCAGAGAGGGAGACCCAGATGACATCAGCATCCGTACCAACTCCAGTTGAATCCCAAACGCCACTTGAGATGAAACAGGATCAGACTTTAAAAACAGCAGCAGCTTCAGCTCACGTCAACTAACTTCTCTTTCCCCCTAAAAGGACAGTCATTACCAGCTTTGATACCATTTAAGAGACTGTCAAACCGGGGGTTGGGGGGCGAGGGGTGTTCCTTCTAAAAAAGGAAAGGGAACAAGCCTTACTTAATGCTTTACATTTCAAACGCTTTAACTCTTTTCCCTTCTTTTCTGTATTGTTAATAAAAGGTTAAAAAGGATGTTTAATGGTGGCTTTGCCATGGTGCTAAGCAGGCTGACGTCGCTGCATACCAAACCCTGAACCTTGTTAAAATTGTTTAATGTTAGACAGTGACTGTGTTGCGTTAACACCTTTGGCCCATATGTTCCATCTAAATGAATACAACAGGGGCCACACAGCAATGCTTTGTCCAGGAGCCCTGGGAGAACAAACAATGGAGCAGGCAGCCAGCACGCGTGCCACTCTAGTGACAGGTCAGCCCTGCTATCCTGGCCTCATTCCCCTTGAAAAGTCTTGAGCCTGGGGTGCAGGGTCTTGAAGCCCAAAGGGACCCAAGATGCAGGACTAGGGTGGGAGGGCTGTTTTATACCTTCTCCGTGTTTTATCCACCCACACTGGTCCTGGTGCATTCTGGCCTGATGTAAAAAGCAGAAGGAGCTATTTTGCTTATTATAGTAGCCTGTCCTCTCAAGTTCTACTCATCCAGCTGTATCACTAATGCACAAATACAGAGGAAATACCTATTGATCTGCTATCGTGTTGTACAGCAGATTGTTTCTAGTTCACCAGGGAGGCAGAAGAGGCTCATGTGGGTTTCTTTTGGTCAGACTAAAAGAGGACGTATACTCACCAAATCAGATTTCCACCTCCTTTACACCCATGTAATTCTGGAATAACTCCACTGAAATCAGAGAAGCTATTCTGAATTTGCATCAGCATAAGTGAGACCAGGTTCTCTCCCCCTTCTCTGCACTTCTACACTGATCCAGGAGTAGAGGCCAGAAATTGGTCACATTTGGCCATCTAATAATTCTTCAGTCCTTAGCTTGTATAAATCTGGCACAGGCAGCTCCTTCTCCACTCCCATCATCTCTGTACAGACTGTATGTCAGGAACAGATGGGAAGGGCGGGGGGGGGGGGGAGGACAGTAATTATGCTTGCCTGGCAGAGTTTAAATCAGGCTCTACAATGCCCTAATCTGTATAGGGCCAGCCATGAACCAACCTCAGAAACACAGAGGGGCAGCCAGCTGTCTGGTAGCCCTCTCTCCACCAGTCTGCTCCATGCTCAGCAGACACTGGGCATAGCAGAGACTCTGGGGCAGAATGCGGTCCAAGTGATCTGAAATTCTGATGCATTAAAGGCCCATGGTGCTTAAATTACTCAGGGTCAAAATTCACCCTGAATTACAATCTGATGTCAGAAAGCAATACCTTTATTTCAAACTATCATCTGAAAAGAACAATGATTGACGGTGTAGCTTTTGAACTGTATATATCCCATTATGAATTATGTAACTTTGCCTATCCTTAGCAATATATACACACACAATTAGCTGTTCACATTTTATTTTCATTTCTATTAAAACCAGTGCTCTTAACTACAAAAACATCTGTTACTGAGTACATTGTAAACAAAACTGATCTGTATTTCTTATGTCCATTTCTCTTACAATCAGTAGTTTGCTCAGAGGAACACAATACAGAAAAACTGTTCTTATAAGACAGTTGCTTGCATAGTTGTTGTAGCCATGTTGGCCCCAGGTTTGAGTAAGAAGAGTTGGGTGAGGTAATATCGTTGACTGGACCACCTTCTGTTGGTGAAAGAGACATGCTTCCTTCAGCTCTGAGGAGGGCATTCTTCACTTCCTGTCCTAACATCTTGTATAATGCAAAACAACAGACTCGAGGATGTAGTGTTATGTACTCACAAACAATTTTTGCCTTTCATTCAAGAGGTGCCTGCGTCTCAGCAATGGGCAAAGAAAATCATGTGTGTATTATATAGATATATATGGTTGCCATTTTGTAAAGAGTGCTTTGGGATCCTTTTGAAGCCATATAAATGTAAGTTACAATCACTGTTGTTTTAGAAACAGAAGTTCAGTCACAGAAATTGACCCTTCCCAATTGGTAGTTTTGCAGAATGATGTTTTGTGTTGGTAATAAACACTTTCACTTCAAAATATTTACAGCAGCTCTGTTACTTGAGTTTCTATTCAGCACCCAACTTCATTTTGGTACAACTTCCCCACCTGGTGTCTCCTGATGGTATTGTAATTATATTTTATATGAACTCAGTAGGACGTAGTCTGTGTTGCCAGTTCTTGCAATTTTATTGTTGGTCTCATGATATTTGATGTTTTACTTAAAGCTCCAGCTCCTGGAGCCAAAAGGAGAATTTGGGGGTTAGTGGTTTTTTAAAAAAGATGTTTTTAGCCCTCCTGGTTGCAGACAAAAGCTTGTAAACTTGACATGAGTATCCTCTAAAAGCTCAGAAACCAGAAGGCAAATAAAAAATACACCTCCTCGGGTGTATTATTTCTTAAAAAAAAACAAACAAAAACACCCTCATTATTTTTAAGCCAATCTCATGATTTTGGGGCCCAAGTCATGATTTTTGAATGTTTGGGGTTGACAACACTGTAGTTCACACCTTAACGCCTAATGCCCCTGGCTCAGATTCACCCTTGTGCCAGTGCTAGCACAGGGACAGAGAGGGGACATCTTGCATCTCCCCTATTCAGGAACAACAGGGGCCAATTCAGCACAGGGTTCAGACTAACTTGTGCCCTTGCTGCAATTGCTCCTCTCTCCGATTGCGGCTGTGCAGAATCCCCCAGGGGTGGGCACACCCTGGCCAGTCCCCCTCCTACCTCAGCAGGCCCTCCTCCTGCCTTCAGCCTGCTGTGGAAAACCTGCTGCATGGGGGTCTTCCATACGTGGGATTTATGGCTCCTTTATGATTATTTGGCCAACTGAAAGGGGCTTCAGCACATGAGTGAGTCCCCTGTCAGAGTTGCTCCGTTGCAGAGATGCTTGTAAGCGTATAGCTGTCTGCCTTGCATTTATTTAAAGGCACAACACTTGCCATTTATAAGTTCAGCATTATCATGTAGTAACCAGTTATAACAGATTTCACCGTTAGGGTCAATGATAGCTCTCACTTTGCGCTATGCAACCCTTCAGTCTTCAGTGGGGTTGCCAGTTCCCATGATTTTAGCCTGAGTCTCACCGCAGTTATTGTTTTGCTTAAAGGCCTCACTCCTGGAGCTTAAAATTTTACCTTCCTTACAGGGGGTGGGTGGGGGAAAAGCAAGCATCTAGCCTTCATGGTTGCAGAAAAAAGCCTGAAAACATGATTTTTAAAAGTCTCATGATTTTTAAGACAAAGTCAGGATTTTTTTTGGGGGGGGGGGGGGAAATCAGTCTCATGGTTTTTGAATGACTGGAGTTGACAATATCGCAGGTGTCACTGGTGGTAGACGTTGGCCCATCCTTAACAAGTCTTTTAACAAAAGATCATTAGAGAGGTTCCATTTTCACACATGTTTTTCACAACTCTATTAGGAAGCCTTAAGGGGGAGCGATAGTTCTAGGCTACTGTTTCCAACAGCACATTTGTGTCTTCCCTCTGTGAGCTACCACACGCCCCTGTACTCGATTCTTAAAAACCAAGAACAGCTATAAACAACCATCTGTAGCTTGTTTCCGTGGCCCTTGTCACTAAGCGACCTCGGACCCATCATGACGTTCCTACAAGGTGGTTGCATAACTACTGAATTTTCACTCGGACACTGAGTAAATACTCCCAGAGTGAACATTTACATGCTCTTTCTTACCAGCTTTATATAAAATGATGTGCTGCAGTTTTTAACCCTGACTAGCTGTGGGCTACATTCAAGTCCCATTAAAAGGGAAGGTTTTCAAAAAGCACACATGACAGTTAAGCAGTTGATTCCCATTGAGAGTCAATGAGAGTTAGGAGCCTAATTGCCATTTGTGCTTTTGAATAGCTTCCTCAAAGTCAATGCAGAGACTTTCATTTTGGTCAGGGAGAGTTCGTTTAGGCTCTGTTTGTTTAAGGCAGGGATTCTCAATTGTCTCCTTACTGCAACCCCCTTTCCCCTACAGGGACCCCACCCTCACCCCTCCATGACACCCCTCTTGTCTAGCTGATATCTAGTCAGGAACCCTTCCATTCAGCAGTGCGGGAAGGGCAGAGTGGTCACAACCTCCTGACATTTCTGGGGAGTTGTGACAACCATTCTGAGACCCTCTGTCCTCAGGCACTCATCACAGCAGTGTCTAAGTGCCAAAGCCCATGAGATCAGAGTTTGCTGAATGTATTAAATACAAATTAAACAGCCATGAATCATGCAACTTTGTGCAAAGCACACAGGGCTCTGCCCCTTCTCCCAACCGCCCTGCCCATTTTCGTGTGGCAGCCAGTTAAACTGAGCCAACATGCCCTGGGAAGTAATCTGCCTTTGGTGTAAGGCTAGTACAGATTTCTCTCCTCCTGGAGCACGGCAGAACCAGGAACCAGATAGTTACTTTGAGTCACAGTCTGTTTCCCTTGTCTGCTCCTGAGAGAAAGGAGCTAGCCACTGCCCCTTGCGCAGGACCAAGGGCAAGGTCACAACTGAGCCTACCTCCTCCTGTGGTTTTGTGAATGGTATTTCTAATTGTCCTTTGCTTTTAATAAAATGAAAAAGCATTCAAAATGCTCAACATAGAAATGAAACATTTCATCTGACCTGAAACTAATAATTTTTCATCTTTTGTATCACCGAGAAACGCCTTTTATTTTAGGTTTTTGGGGGGGGAAAAAAACACAATAATTTGCACAGCTCTCGTTAGCACTAACCCAGTATGTCACAGTGCTTTCTGTCTTGAAGTTAAAAGCTATGAAATGACCCCTCTGCAGTATCTAGATCAGAGCAGCAAAGGAAGGGTTGATAGCTGGTCCTTGTTGTAGTGGAAATAGGTATACTGGGAGTTGTGTGTGTGCTGAAGTGGGAGAGGTCCCATTTATCCCACTAACGTACTGAGTTAAATTCTAGGGACAGATTGCTTTGCAAAATGTGCCCATGCCTGCGTAACCTGTATGCTTTTCCTCTTGTTTTGGAAACAATCCAAAATTCAGCAAAAGCCCAGTACATTCATGATGGTCAAAGAGATAAGCTTCAAAGTGGTCATTATTTGTTGACCACAAAGTTAACTCCCTAAACAGAAAAAAATTACCACAGTCATCTTTGTTGGCTCAGAAGGCAAAGGGTCTGACTCAGTGTTACCATTTACCTCTGGGCCAGGTTCCAGTATCTTTACTCACATGATGCAACAACCTACTGCATGAGAACAGCCAGGTAAATCAAATGTCCTGCACTGCGCCAGCAAAGCGATCAGCACCTGATCCTGAGGGTGAGATTCTGTGATGTGAAAAGAACATTACTCAACAAAAGCAGGGTGATTTCTATTTGAACGTGAGGTAACAATTTGCATCATACTGTAACCCACACACCTCTTGGGTGTGGTGTTGTGTCAAGACCACTGAGAGAGAGAGAGAGAGAGAAAGATTAATGAGTCTGCTCTACAGCCTTAGCTAACAGTCATATGGCTTTTAGCTCACGCAGTAGAGGCTCATGCATTAAGTTCCAGTGACCCCAGGTTCAAACCCGACGATGACCAGGTCTGTCAGCATTACAATATTATTCCACCCTATTTTTTTTTTTTTTTTACTAGTAAACATTTTAATCCATCTGGCTCTGGGCAGGATTTTCCTTATTTCACATGGCCAGTATTTAATTCAGAGGTGAAAGTAAGCTGGTAGGCCCCGGTACAGCATATTAGTAAGAGCTGGTGCACTGTACCAGGACCGGCTTTCTGAGAGGACAATTTAAAGCCCTGGGGTAGCGGCGGCAGGGCTCTGGCGTGGGATTTAAAGGGCCCCGGAGCTCCAGCCGCTGCTACTGCCCTGGGGCCCTTTAAATCCCGGCCTGAGCCCTGCTGCCTGAGCCCCGGGGTAGTGGCAGCAGGGCTCTGGCGGGGATTAAAAGGGCCCCGGGGCAGTAGCAGTGGCTGGAGCTCCGGGGCCCTTTAAATCCCCACCAGAGCCCTGCTGCCACTACCCCGGGGCTCGGGCAGCAGGGCTCAGGCTGGGATTTAAAGGGCCCTGGAGCTCCAGCCCCCGCTACCCTCCCGGGGCCCTTTAAATCCCCACCTGATCCCTGCCGCTGAAGCCCTGGGGTAGCAGCGGCGGTGCTCCGGAGGGGATTTAAAGGGCCGGGGCGGTAGCGGCGGCTGGAGCCCCAAGCCCTTTAAATCCCCACCTGAGCCCTGCTGCCAAAGCCCTGGGGTAGCAGCGGTGGGGCTCCGGCGGGCATTTAAAGGGCTGGGGCAGTAGTGGTGGCTGGAGCCCCAGGGCCCCTTAAATCCCCGATGGAGCCCAGCCACCGCTACCCCAGGGCTCGGGCAGCAGGGCTCAGGCAGGGATTTAAAGGGCTCAGGGCTCCGGCAGTTGCTACCACAGCGGAGCCCCAGGCCCTTTAAAGCTCTGCCAGAGCCCAGAGCCCGGGGGTAGCAGTGGTAGCCGGGAGCCCCCAGGGCTCCTCAGTGATTTAAAGGGCCTGGGGCTCCGCTGCAGTAGCGGCAGCTGGAGCCCTGGGCCCTTTAAATCACCCCCGAGCCCCAGGGCTCCCAGCCGCCTCTGCAGCTGGTAGGTCGGGGGTGATTTAAAGGGCCCCGGGCTCCCAGCCGCTACTACCGCAGCGGGATTTAAGGCCCTGCCTCTTCCGGTTGAGGCCACAGCCCCTGCGCAGGACTCCGGTGTACCGGTAAGTCCTCTAACTTACTTTCACCCCTGATTTAATCCATCCATGATTTTCTGCACAGGGATATATATATTGTCTACCACACTGTAAAATCATTCTTGTGGTCAAAGCCACTAGTGACTTCCTACATGTTTCTTTACAGCATAAAAGCAGATTCTGCCACCCTTACTTACAAGGGGCAGTACCTTGCTTTCTACATAGTCCCATTAAGATCAGTAAGACAGGATGAATACTATTCACCATGACTAAGGCTGGCAGAACCAGCAGCTATTGATGGTATGTGATTGGTTACCTTAGTCACAAGGTACTACTTCTGCTACCTGACTGGTTGACTCCCAAACCCACAAAGAGCTTTCAGATCCCAACTTCCGAGAGAGAGAGACATGAGTACTTGAGAACAGACACATGGGTGTCACAGAAGAGGAATGGTCCAATGGTTAGGAGGCTAGCCTAGGACACAGGAAGTCTGGACTCTGTTCAGTTCCAGAGATTTCTTGTGTGATCTTGGGCAAGTCACTTAGTCAGTCTTTCTGTGCCTCAATTCTTTTCCCCTTCTGGAAAATAAGGAGAATAGTACTTCCCTAACTTACAGCAGTGTTGTGAAGACATTAAAGATTGTGAGGTGCTCTGATGTTACACTAATGGGAGCCATATCAGTTCCTTAAGAAGATTTGCATGCATATTTGTGCACAGATACACATTTGCAGCACTTCTCTTTCCACAAACATTTTGGCGAATAACAGTTCTCACAGGCATAATATCATCACCAATCCACTGCTTACTGAAGTTAAGGGAAAGACTCCCTTTTACTTTAATGGGGACTAGATTTGGACTGTAGTAAATAAGGACAGGGAAACAGGCTTCCTTTCATCTCCCAAATGGACTGCCATATATTCTGGTACTCACCTCTGGGGCAGGGATAGTGGATACATAGAATCTGGCTCAGGTTAGGTTTGTAACCACCTGCTTATAATGGTGGAGCTGGATTCACAGCTCAGTTTAAGAATGAGCCTCTGACTCCATGAGGATTTGGCTCACCCTGCAGGGGAGGATGGGTTGGGGGGCTCACTGGGAAGTCTTCATAGAATCCCAGGGTTGGAAGGGACCTCAGGAGGTCATCTAGTCCAACCCCCTGCTCAAAGCAGGACCAATCCCCAATTTTTGCCCCAGATCCCAAATGGCCCCCTCAAGGATTGAACTCACAACCCTGGGTTTAGCAGGCCAATGCTCAAACCATCTTCTGGGGGTGGAAGTAGAGCCGGGTAGCAAATGGTAGCAGGACTGGGTACTGAGTGATGCTTGAGGAACACATGCACTCAGCCAGCCTGCTGCCTGGTTCATCAGCTCAGCTGGTCGATGACTCCTTCAGGGCACCATTCTAGTGTTCCATCTGGCCTGGACGTTTTGTCCCACAACTTATAAAGCATGGGACAAAACACTAGGGCTAGATATTCAAGAGAGCTCAGCATCTCAATTTGCACTCCATGTCCTGAGGTCTTCTGAAAATGTGGCCATTTATTTTGCTGCCTAAATGGGAGCGAACTCTCTTTGAAAATCTGGTCCCAGCTGAGCATGCTCAGCACTTCTAAGAACATGGCTCTAAGCCTGTTGCTGAAAACCGAGAGATTCCCAGTTTAAAGGGATACATGGTCACCCTGCTCATGCACCCCATCCTTTGTTGGGGACCAGAATGGTTATCCACGTTGGCTGATTGCACTTCTCAGAGTCACAGACCTGGCTCTGAAAACTGATTGAAAGAATATAAATCAGGAATAAACATAAGACAAAAAACAGATCTACCCAAACCTGGTTTGAATTTAAAGCAGTCAGATGCATAGAAGCAATTACATAGAAATTATTCAAATCTGGTGGTAATATTCTAACAGATAAAATATCAATTCCTATTAATAGGAGGGGTGCAGTGCATGAACACAGGATACCAAAAGATACCACTTCTAGATACAAGTGGGAATTGTACTAAAACAAGAGCCCAGTTTCAAAGCACAAAATTACACAACAGTGCATATGGACAGTCCCTCAGTCACAGACATGACCTTGAGGGCTCTTTGCATACAATAAATACAGTGCACCCCAAAAGCACATTGAGATTCCCTTAAATTTGGTGTCACAGTTGCAGGGCTATCTGCACCTCTATCCCCTTTTGGGTTGCTCTGAGTGCACCCCCTCAGGTGTCCGGCCTCATGCCCTTACCTCCCCTAGGGTGGAATTCTGCAATATTCCCATTCCTAGACCGGGCCATGGGCTTCAGTTCCCCGTGCATCAACCATGCTTACCGAGCAGGTTCGAATAGGATCGGCCTCTGCAACTCTTCCCTTCAGGATTCTGTGACCAGTGGGGTATATAGTGACTAAACCACCTTCTTAAAACCAAAATGTCATTTGTTTAACTGTAGGAACAAAGCTTTTTGAGAAAACTGATTTTAAAACAAACATCTACACTAATGCTTGTATTACACAATGGCTTACTGCCCCCTGCCATTAACCTAAGCAGGCCTAATTCCTCTGACACCTCCAGCAGGTGCCTGGGTTGCAGTCTGGTTCCCACAAACAACTTTCCCCTCTCTTGACACAATGTTCCTTTTTAAACATGCCAAAGATCTTTTGGTATCCTATGCTCATGGCTGTAATAGGACAGGCCTACCCTGCCATTCATCCTTCTGGCAAAGTGTGGCTCTGCAGTGTCCCTTCCTCCTCTCCTCCCCATTAGGGACTCTGTAACAGGGTGGCTTGCCCTGTGGGCTAGAAAACCTGGGGCCAAGCCAGCCCTGATTACAAGATGAATGCCACCTGAGAGAAATCAGATCATTAAAGTATAAAAGGCAGCAGGAAGGGGCAAGGGAAGAGTATGACTGAGAGTATTTGAGACTACCAGAGGTAGGAGGCCTGCCAGTAAGCTATGGAAGCCTAAGAGAGGCTATTGCATGGCTCTGGAATTGAGGATTGTTTTGGGACTTTGTTCTGTTTTTGACAAGCTTTGTTGCCAACTTGGTGGAGAGTGAATTAAAGAATTTGGGGCTGAGAAGGTGACTAGCAACTTTGTGAATCCCTAAAGGCCCTGAGGAAAGGGAAGTAGAGGCAAGTGGTGGCCATGGAACTACAGACTCCATATAAGAATTACAACAGGCTTACCTGTGTTTGTGCCCAAGCCAGCCTTGTTTATTAATAAAAGGTTACATTATCATTCCTCCCCCCAAAACAGAGAGATTTACCCTATTTATGTCAAGCAACAATAGCACTCTCTCTCTCTCCTTACAGTTCTTACAGTTCACCTATTCCTGGGCTCTTCTTCCTTGAACGGTTTTAAACCATACTGCTCAGTGATTAAATATCCCACTTCCCCCCCCACCTTTGTGGCCAGGTGATCTCTCGCCAGGTTCTCCTTCTGGAGGACAAATGTCTTGTCTCAGCATATTATATTCCCTGCCACCTTTCCCCAGATGCTGAGTGCTCCCTCTCCCTGGAGACAAGCTTCTTCTCTAAACCAGGGACATGTGGTTGGATGAAATTATGGTAAAGTGGGTGCCCAACTGGTTGAAAAACCATAATCAAAGAGTAGTTATTAATGGTTTGCTGTCAAACTGGGAGGACATATCTAGTTGGGTCCTGCAGGGATCTGTCCTGGGTCCAGTACTAGTCAATATTTTCATTAGGGAGTATACTCATACAATTTGTGGATGACATCAACTGGGAGGGGTTGCAAGCACTTCAGTAGGACAGAATTAGACTCCAAGTAACCTGGATAAATGGGAGAATTGGTCTGAAATCAACAAGATGACATTCACTAAAGACAAGTGTAAATTACTGCACTTAGGAGGGGAAAAAAATTCAAATGCACAAACTACAAAATGGGAAATAACTGCTTAGCTAGTTGTACTGCAGAAAAGGATCTGGGGGTTATAATGGATCACACATTGAATATGAGCCAACAATGTGAAGCAGTTGCAAAATAGATTAATATTCAGGTGTATATTAACAGGTATGTCATGTGAAGAACACAGGAGGTAGTTCTTCTGCTCCACACAACACTGGTGAGGCCTCAGCTGGACTACTGTGTCCAGCTCGGGGCACCACAGTTTACAAAATGTGAACAAATTGGCAAGAATCCAGAGGAAAGCAACAGAAATGATAAAAGGTTGAGAAAACCTGACCTATGAGGAAAGGTTTCAACATGCCCAGTTTTATTTGTCTTGAGTGGGGATCTGATAATCTTCCAACATTTTAAGGGCTGTTGTAAAGAGGATGGTGATCAGTTCTCCATGTCCACTGAAAGCAGGCCAAGAAATAATTAGCTTTATCTGTAGCAAGGAAGACTTAGGTTAGCTATTAGGAAAAACTGCAGAAGGATAGATAAGCCCTGGAACAGGTTACCAAGGGAGGTTGTGCAATCTCCACCACTGGAGGTTAAGAACAGGTTAGACAAAACACCTGTCTGGAATGGTCTAGGTTTATTTCGTCCTGTCTGTCTCAGTGCAGAGGAAAGGGACTAGATGATCTCTCCAGGCGCTTCTAGCCCTGCAATTCTATGACTTTCTATGATTAATGTTAAGAACTGTGTTTTTAATATTATACATCCTGCCACCTGTCCCCAGATGCTGCCTTCTCAGAACTCGCCTGGAGACAAGCTTCTCTAGCCCAGGACTCTGGCTACCTCTTGCCGGGTTCACTCTCTTCTTTTTCTCCCTAATCAATCTCTTTAATGTTATGCCTGAAGGGGTCAGCAGGCAGCCCTTTCCTTGCTGGTGTCTTTCCCTTTATAAGGCCCATGTGAATCAAAGTTTAAGACCAGAATGGACCACCAGATCATCTAGTCTGACCTTCTGTATATCACAGGCCACCAGCACCCACACACTAACCTCAACAACCAAAATATTACAGCCCCCAGGTGCCTTCCCTTAAGCCCAGCTGAGCAGCAGGTAGTCAGAGATGCCCTGAACCCTGCTCCCTCTCAAAGGGGCTAGTCAGCCTGTGACAGCTGGCCTTTTCCTGTCCTGGTCCAAACTAGTTTTGTAGGCTGGCTGAAGAGGAGTCAAAAAATCACCACAGCTAATAGAGAAGGGTCAATGCCAAAGCTATCACTCTCCACAAACTCTTGGGAGTTATCAGGAGCTATTCTTTTCCTTTCCTGTTTGTTTCCCCCCGCCCCCGCTCCCCACACACTCTCGCCTGTTGGTTTAACCCAATATAGCCACACAGAAAACATGCCAATAGCCAGGCCAACACACAATAGTCATAAATTATTACGGAGCAGCTCCAAATGCATCACACTGGTCCTCGAACCACAATATGAAGAACTCTGTGGGGGACTAGGCTTAGCTTTAGTAGGCAACAGATTCATAGAATGCAGGCTCAGTTCCAAGGAACAATTTCATTTGAACCATATTTTGTAGCCTTTGTGTTGGCTTTCCCCACCCCCTATTTCATGCACAAATGTGGCATGGTTTTGAACAGATTAAGGAGGCTTAAACATGCCCATAGACAACCAGAAATCCATAGATTTCTTCCATGTGCAGTCTCCTTTGAGAAGGGCCCAAGGAATACCACCAGGCCAGACATGGTGCCTGCAGACAGGCTCCCCCAGTAAGAAAAAAAGATGTCCCCTGTACACCCTCAATTGAGTCAAACAGATGTGACCAACAAAGCTGTTTCTAACCTGAACACTAAAGCCGTTTTCATCCCCTCTGCTTCATGCGGTGGAAGGGGTGAAAAAAAAAAATGGAAAACCTGCTCCTTTGGCTGAACTCCTATTGAAAGTGAGGGCTGGGTAGGCTGAGTGTAAATGTCATCATGCCCCCCATCTGTCGAATTCCCTCTGTCCAGACTCTGCCTCTCTGGTGTTCCATGGTCATGGCTGTGGTGGGAAGAGGGCGGGGGGCTGGGGGTGGTGTCACAGGGAGAGTGCTGAGTATAGCCTCATCCCCCTCCAGATTCATAAGTCTTTCCTCATATAAGATCATGAGGATCATTCTCTTGTTCCTATTCTTACCACAGGACAGGGATATGGATGGGATCAATAGAGCATGGCAAATGTGCCGAGACAGGCACCTGGGAGCAGCGCAGAGTCACTGTATCTCTGTGTAAACGTCCACACATGGAGTTAGTTAATGAGAAACAACTATATGTGTAAACAACCCCTCAGACGTGCATGTCGCTAAGAAGTGGAAATACTGTCAAAGGGCCATACTGCAATTCACAGGCTGACACTAGCTCTGATAGTTATGTACTCCCCTTCCATTTAATGAATTGAAGATGTCCTGGGACATTGTTTCCATTTGTACTATGCCTTTCATTTACTAGTCAATTCAATTTTCTAATAGAAAATATGTAGTCTGCAGTTCGTTACAGTAATCTGCCTAAACAATTGCGCAAAGAAACAATTGATTAATATTAAAGTTCTAAAAACCTAAGAAACCAGTGGATTTGCTTGGAATTATGTTCACAGCCCTATGTGTCACAGCTAAGGCTGTCAAAGGTGTCACGAATTCCATGGGCTTTTTTTAAACATTATCCACGACATTTGGGGAAATGTATGTGCATGGATGACGTTTTAAACAGCAATGCAGCTCCTTTCTTCCCACAGGATCCCATATCCTGGGCCTGATTCTCAACTGCCTCACATCTTGTGTAGTGCTAAACACCTCTGCAAAGTGGATGTAAAATGCTGCCATTCTGATCCAATCGCATTTTACACAGAGTATGCACTCACTTTGTACAAGTGTCAGTGACTACACAGGGTGCAAGGAAGTGAAGAATCAGGCCTGATTATAATCTGTATACATTCATAGGTAGGAAATATAGGGACACATCCACAGGCACACTCCACAAGCTAGTCAAATGCAACTACTTCTCGGGTACATTTTGTTCGCTAAATCGTTTTTTGAGAATGGGAAAAATTCAGATTTTTTTTTAACCCTTGGACAAGTGACTGAAGAGTTGGTTTTGAGGGGCTTTTTTTAAAAAGTCATCTCTCAGCTGAAAGTAATCAAGGAAAATTAGACCCCAGAAAAGAAACACCCCCCAGCCCTTAAGTCAGGATCATTTGAAAACAGGGGGGTAGCACTGGAAGTCCTGACATTTTAAAGACACAGAGAAAAGCAAAATATTTACCTCAAATATGCGCAGAGCTTTAGCCAAAGCCCCAACCTTTTCTTTCAGAGAGACAATCAAAGAGATCATATCATTCTTATAGGTGTTTTCTTCAATGTACATAGTCTCCTGAAAGATAAAACAAACTCTTTCAAATTCAGCTATACAGGTAGGGCCCTATTCTGCTCTGCAGTAAGTCCCCTTTGCCCTCCTCCAGCGGCTCAAAGTGGACTTACTGCTGCCTTAAACAGACATCTGAGCATTGCCCCAGCACAGGGAGCGCGCCAAGGCACAGCCGAAGTGTACTCTTGCCATCCTGGGTTAGCATAGGGAGCTGCTTCTGCTGGTGTAGCTTAGAAAAGTATTATGGCTACTCTGACGTATGCTGAGGATGAGCCACCCGTGCAAGGATGTATCGTGGTTGGTGTCACTAAGCCCCCAACAATGTCCAGCTTCACCTCTCAGACACACCAAGCTCACTTCATGCACACTTGAGGCTTTAACATTCTTTTATCTTCTATATTGTGACAAAAGACTTTCTTTTAGATTTTCCTTTCATTAAATCATTGCCTTAGGATTCAGCAGAACTACATACATACATGCATATGCAGTGCAGAGAGCCATCACAAGGTCTAGGCACCACTTACACCCTCAAAATAGCACTTCAGGGATGACTTTCGCTCAGGGTGGTACCAAAATTAAAGACACGGTGCAGCAAATGTAAAAAGTCAATGAAAGGCTGAATGATTAGTGACGGATGGTAAGATATGCTTGCATTTATATTCATTCAAAACATATTACGTTTTCTTCCTCAAACAATTAAGCACAATTTCTGCCATGCACTAGCTAAGGCGTGCTCTGCCTGCATTACCATGGTGAGATTGCACCTCACAATCTTTAATGTATTTGTCCTCACAAAATGCCTCTGAGGTAGGAAAGTAATATTATCCCTGTTTTACAGAGGGGGAACTGAAGCACAGAGGCCCAGATCCTCAAAAGGTCTTTAGATCAATAGGAGTTAGACACTTAACTTGGTTAGGTGCTTTCAAAAAAATCTCACTAAGTGCCTATCTGTATCTTTAGGTGCCTAAATGCCTTTGGAAAAATCTGACCTTAAGTGACATGCCCACGGACACACACAAGAAATCTGTGACTGAGCAGGAAAATAAACCCACAAGTCTCAGACTAGCACCCAATTCACTAGACCATCTTTTCCATTTCTCTCGAAGATATTCTTCAGAACTGTATTTTCAGGGTCATCTTCAGAGAGCATTCCTCATGCAGAACTCCTACTAAAATCACTGAGAGTTCGGTGTAAGACAAAAACAACGCCAGGATAGAGGCCTTGCTAAGAGCAAAGGCAGAGTCTGCAGCCTTTGGTTCAGCAAGGGAATCTGGCTTTCCTTGTACCCCCAGTACTGCCCCTGAAGTCAAAAGGGAAGGACTCATTGAGGGACAACATTTTCTGGCACAGTGATACACAGAACAATGTTTATTTTAAAAATAAATTATTGTTACTTCTCCAGACCAGCTTTTGTACTTGTGTTAGACTGTGCACTGATCACCAGAGGCTAAGGGAACATTTTCTTCCAGGTGCCGCTCCCTTTGGGATGCTCAAATAGCACAAAGAGGATTCTCCCAGTATGGGGAGTCTCCAGAGGGCGTAGGGCTGGTATAGATTATAAGCTATTTGGAGCAGGGACTGTCTTTTTGTCCTGAGTTTGTACGGTGCCTAGCACAGTGGGGTCCTGGTCCAGGACTGGGGCTGCTAGGTGCTACAGTAATACAAATATAGCACCTTTCAGCCGTGGGTTTCAAAACACTGTACAATCATTAACTAACTATAGATTACAACACTATTGCATGGTAGGTAAGGGATTTAGAGAGGTCACTTCACCATGCCATTAGGGGGTGTGAAAGTAGAATGAATTATATTGAAATTATAATCCATTAAAGAAATGCTACTTGAAGGGTTTGTTGAAATATAGTTGTCAGGAAGAGAAACATTAAGGAGTGTGAGACAATGGGTCCTCAAACTAATTAACTTAGAGCTCCTACTGAGCTAGGAGATTGGTAAATGTTAGTATGCAAATAAGATATGTATGTATATTTGTCAGTTTCTGCTTTCTTTTGTCTCTTATGTTAAATTGGCTTTGGCTTAGCTGTATAAATAAGCTATCTTGAGCCTCAGAGAGGGGCTCACATCTGGGTGCATTAGCAAAGCGCTTTGCTAATAAACAGAGTGGTCTGACAAATTATGTGAGTCCTGAATCTGACTTTGACAATTTGGAGGTTCCACCGAGATGGCAACCATCTTCACTGGGGCCGTGTGACTCCTGACTGTTCTTAGGCGGCTGTGGCAAGCCGGCACCTGGGCATTTGGCCCGAGCGGTCCTCCGCCAGAACGGAAGGGTGCATGACCACAGTGAAGTCTACGCCATCAAACCTGTTGGTTCTCACTCTGTTCTGGTAGGGATCCGACATCAGGAATCTGGTCAGGTAATTATTTCTGTGTTTTGTCCGGACTGAGGACTGTCTTGTCTCTGTGTCTATCCATCCTCCCTGTGCTGTGTTTGAGTCCGGGCGCCATCTCCGTCCGGGGATCGGCTGACCAAAAGGTTCCTGTCCCCACGGTCTGAGTGAGTGAAATCTTCACAATCGCAGCCGCACTGCGCCTCAGGTAAAACCCTTGGTGTGAAAGCAAGGGCGATTGAGGCAGTAGCCTGTGGGCTCCTTTTGTGTGTTGCACCGGGCATCGCTCTGACGAACCCGACTTTCCTTCTTGTGTGATTGGTGTGTAAAGTCCTCCTTTATGGGTAACCAGACTTCTAAGTCGGGACAGTTCCCTAAAGGAACGCCGGCTCAGTTTATGTATTTTAGGAAGAGTCCGGACTCCTGTAAATTTCTGGAAAAATGGTCTAGGCTAAGGGGGTCAGGTAGAGTGGCTACTACCACCACTACGCTTCTGTACCCAGAAGCCTTTACAGCTATTCTGAGGGAAAATGGGCCCTTTTCCCACAGAAATGGTCTATAAGGGACTGCTGCAGGCAGAGAGAGAATCGGATCAAAATTGTTTGACTATTGGGTAATGTAATCAAAATCACTAAAGGATGTAAGGGGTTTCTATTGGAACTTAACTTGGCTGCTCCTGGTTGTGTCTAGTTGTACAAGATGGAAGTGTAATCGGGGTACAGTTGTGTAAAAGAGTAATCACAGTGCAAGGGATGTTAGGCAAAAGAGAATTTTGTGTGTGTGTATAGTGCTAAAGTCTGAAGCTGTGTCTCAGCTATTACCTGAGAATAAACTTATAGCTTGGTACAGCAGAGAAACTATTGCAAACATGGTCTGTTGCACAAGAGGGGAAACTGAGGTACACCACCTCATGAATTTCATAAATGATCAGTGAGTGGGGTAATTCACTAGCCTGACTATAGAACAGCCCGACTATAGAACAAAATAAGGACAGCCTGGAGGTAATTCTTCTGTTTTTCCTGCAATTAGCAAGGAAATTTGTAAAAGAAAGTGGTATTATTATTAAGCAATAATCTGTCCCCACCAGGGGGGTGGAAATTGTTTCTTTTGTTTTTAGACTTTACAAGCAAACTGGCGCCAGTGGAAGAAAAATTCAGAATACCATGGATCTATGTTTTGTGTTGTTTGTCTGTGGTGTTTGTCTTGTTGCTAGCATTTTTGTGTTTTAATGAACAGAAAACCTCATGACATGGGTGGGGGATGGCTTCAAAAGGCTGACCGGGGCGGGGAGGGGGGGATGTGTATGGGAATGCAAAAGGCTAACTCAGGAGAATCCCAAAATTCAGTGGCCACTGTTAGGATCTTGGGACAAAGACCGAGTAGACATCTTAAAAGACAAACTCGGCCAACCTAAAACTAAATTGGCAAAAGGAGAGGTTGATTGTTTCATGCAGTGGTGGGAAGAGGCAAATCATAGGTGGACAGAATCAAAACTTGCCTCTCTCAAAGATTCTGGCTTCTATCCCACCAGATGCAACTCATTTTACTGTTGTTGGTTTGTGCTCTGCTTTCTTTTCTGTCCAGGTTCACCCTGACTCCCAGTTCCTGTTTGCCTTTTCTTACAAGGGGCAACAGTACACATGGACCACACTGCCCCAGGGGTATACTGAAAGCCCATCATATTTTCCCAAGCATTAGCCCGAGACCTTGCTTTCCCGTCCAGGTCCACACTAGTCCAATATGTAGATGATCTACTCCTCTGTTCCCTTTCATTGTCTGCCTCTGAAACTGACTCTTCAGTGCTCCTTACTGCCCTAGCAAATAAGGGTCACAAAGCTTCTCGCTCTAAACTACAACTCTGTCAAGCTTCTGTCACATACCTTGGCTTTCTCCTCTCCCAGGGTTCCTGTGCACTGTCTCCTACCCGCGTCCAAGCTATCCTTAGCTTTCCCTGACCCCGCTCCCCACGCCAGGTCCGGAAGTTTTTAGGCATGGCTGGATTTTGCAGACAATGGATTCCCCAATATGCCTCCCTTGCAAAACCTCTCCAGGAACTCACTCGATTCTCTGTGCCTGACCCCATGCTGTGGCCCCGAGGCCAATTCTGCCTTTGTTTCCCTCAAACAGGGTTTGGCTTCTGCCCCTGCCTTAGGGCTGCCTGACTATTCTAAGCCTTTTACCCTTTTCTGCCACGAACAATCTGGGTGTGCACTTGGAGTTCTCACTCAGATACACGGAGAAAAGAACCGCCCAGTGGCTTATTTCTCTGCCACTTTAGACCCTGTTGCCCAAGGCTTACCCCCCTGCCTGCGTGCTGTGGCTGCTGCAGCGCGTCTAGTCGAAATGTCTGATTCCCTTGTTCTCTGCTCTCCTCTTACCCTCCTGGTCCCTCACTGACCTCACCCTGCTCCAAGACTCTGCCCCAGAAACCGAGAAAGAATCCTGGGTTGCCCAAGGTTGCTCTCTACATCCCGAATCCTTTTGGCGCTCGCCTGCTGGCGCCTTTGTAGCCCCCTTTTCACTCTACCCATCTCTGGCTGCCCTGCTACACGGTGTTTCGCATGTCGGAAAGGAGGGGATGGTCTCTGCTGTAACAAAGACAGGATGGTGGGCCCCCCCATTTTAGCTCTTTTACAGCCCACCACTGTGCAGCCTGTACCATTTGCCAAAGCCATAATATTGGTAAACCTGTAAAAGTGGCCCAGGGGTTCCGGGGCCTGCCTTAAGCACTGTTGTTGCACAAATGCCTAAGTGTCAACAATATGAATTTATATTGGTTATGGTATGTTTATTCTCTGGTTGGATTGAAGCCTCTCCTTGTCGCAAGGCTGACTCACTGTCTGTTGCCAAATGTTTGTTAAATCATATTATGCCTGCCAAGGGAATTCCTGCTACTCTGTCCAGTGATCAGGGTACACATTTACTGGACAACTTGTTCAACACCTGGACCGTATATTGCATATCAAACACCTGTTGCACTGTCCCTACCACCCACAGAGTGCAGGTGCAGTTGAAAGACCAAATGGTGTACTTAAGAATAAGCTTGCTAAAATTTGTGACTCTACAGGATTAAGCTGGCCAGTAGCCCTTATGGACATGAGATCCACTCCATCCCAAATTCATAAATTAAGTCCCTTTTGAAATTGTTATGGGACGCCCTATGCGAGCTATGACTACCATTGCTCCCGTTCCAGATTTGAACTTGACTCACAGTGCGCTCCTTCAGCATTGCAAGGGACTAATGCAAGCTGTAAGTCACTTCCATTCACAGGTTCGAGTCGCCTGGCCCACGGAACCCACCTCCGACGCTTGCCACAACCTCGAGCCAGGTGATTGGGTCTACATACGGCGCCATCATCGAAAGCACGCCTTGGAGCCCCGGTGGAAGGGTCCTCATCAGGTACTGCTTACTACACAGACGGCTGTTAAACTATCTGGCATCACAGCGTGGATACACGCTTCACAGTGTAAGAAGGCACCATCCCCAGAGAACCAATCATCACCTCAGGACAACGCAGAGTCAATTTTGACTCCAGAAGAAGACGTAGAGGAACAGTCTGCAATACCTTACAATCTACGCTCTCGTAAGGGTTGCCAGAAGCAGACGACGAACAAAAAAAAAAAGCAGTAGCGAGCCTAGCGCCTACTGCCTGGTGGGCGTAAAACCGTGACTGAGGTTCCCTCAGTTGAGGTTGTCAGAACCAGAAGAGCCTTGCCTTCAACATGCGCCTCTGCCTGTTCCTCGGCGGCTGGTATCTTACGGTCTGGGGAGACCACAATGACAATTCTTTTATCCAGCAGCAGGTGTGGATAGCTCAGACCCTTAATATTTCTAATTGCTGGGTCTGCAGCCACATCCCAGCCCACTCTCAAACTGGTGTTCCTGTCCTGGCTATCCCACTCAAGTCCCCAGACCTCACTGGAGGGCCTCGTCCATTTAACAAAATATGGAACAGCAATGACACTTGGGAAGCGGTGGGACTAAATGCATCTAAATGGATAAGTGTGGTGGAGGAAAAAGGTCATTGGTGTTGGGTGTGCAATGGGACAGGGCTGGATCTGGGGAAAAGCTGTTGCCTTCAGCATATTGTGGCCAATGGTGTATGGGATTATTCAAACAAAACTAAAAAGTGGCGGGCCAGGTATGGAGATATGAATTTTTTCTCAACCTGGGATCAAACAGAGAAATCAATCTCATGTTCCCCCTACAGTAACCTTAGTGAAAACAATACAATCTTTCAATGTCATGCAAATAACACCACTCCTCGTAAGGAGAATTACCCTGTACCCTTTGGGGGACACTACTCCTCCTTTGCAAACACCTATATGACAAATGGGTGCAACCGACCCTTCCCGGCCTTAATAGGCCATCATTGGGTGTGTGGGACCAGAGCTTATACCGCACTACCAGCTAATTGGTCAGGAATCTGTTATCCCGCCCGACTCTTCCCACAATTCCGAGTGCTAGGAACCTTCCCTCGAGAACGCCTCCGCAATTTCAGGTGAAAAAGAAGGGACTTAACAGATGCCCAATGGTATGTAAATAACATAAGCCCCTTAACCTGGGAAGAGGCCATTGGCAGTTCCTTAATATCATTACGGGGAGTAATACATCATGCAAAAAGGGTCCTAAGGTTACAAGCAGTAGTTGAAATAATGGCAAATGAAACCGGAGAAAGTTTAAGAGCCCTGGGCAAAGAAACAGGGCAATCCGACAGATGGCCCTCCAAAACCGTCAGGCATTGGACATAGTGCTGGCGGCAAAAGGAGGGACTTGTGCTCTCATTGGAAAAGACTGCTGTGTGTATATACCAGACAACACCAATGAGGTAATAGCTCGTGCTAGCCACTTAGAACAAATCACATATCTTCCCCACGAAGAGCCAAGTTCTTTATGGAAGTGGCTAAGTAACCTTTTCAATTTCTCTGGCATAGGAAACTGGTTGTTTTAGGGAGCCCTAACTCTCCTGTTTGGAATCCTAATAATTTTTGTATGTTTTCAGTTACTTTCCTGTTGTATCCAAAATTGTGTCAGGCATGCTACACAGATAGCTGCCCCAAACCAGAGTGCTAATTTGATGATTTCAAATATCACTGATGAACAAAGAGATAAAGAACGATCGATATGTGGAACCCAGTCATTGTTGGTCATTGCATAGCTTGACCAAAAGGAGGCATTGTGAAAGTAGAATGAATTATATTGAAATTATAATTCATTAAAGAAATGCTACTTGAAGGGTTTGTTGAAATACAGTTGTCAGGAAGAGAAACATTAAGGAGTGTGAGACAATGGGTCCTCAAACTAATTAACTTAGAGCTCCTACTGAGCTAGGAGTTTGGTAAATGTTAGTATGCAAATAAGATATGTATGTATATTTGTCAGTTTCTGCTTTCTTTTGTCTCTTATGTTAAATTGGCTTTGGCTTAGCTGTATAAATAAGTTATCTTGAGCCTCAGAGAGGGGCTCACATCTGGGTGCATTAGCAAAGCGCTTTGCTAATAAACAGAATGGTCTGACAAATTATGTGAGTCCTGAATCTGACTTTGACAGGGGTAAACCAGCAGCTGTTTCATAGCACACAAACAACATTAGGTAATAGTTTAGGATGGGATGTGAAAAATACCAGTACCAGTGCAAACTGTTCCAACTTTAACTCATCTCCCCAGTTGCGCAAACAAGCATGGGATCAAAGCACAAATAAGCACGTGATTGAGGGGTCTACATGGTTTGGGGAGGGGTGGGTAAAAACCTTGTGTAGAGACAAAGGCTAAAAGACTGCAGCGTAGAGGAAAGATTGCCATCTAGAGGAAAGATTGCCATCTATTGAATCATCAACACCATTTCCCACAACATGTTTGTTTTCTGGAGGCTTCTCATATGAATACCTACCCATTCCAACTCTACTTAGCTTGTGAAGCCTGAGGGAAACAGCAGTAGTAGACAGTATGGCAGCAGACTAATGAAAGCCATTCACACAAAAAGCACTTGTGTAAGAAAAAGGTCAATAGTCTGCACGATTTAATGAGGAAACATTTTAACCAATGAGAAACAATTCTAAAATATTAGCACCAGATGAGTTTGGTGTTCTGTATGCAAGTCAGTTTTGGGGGGGAAAAAACAAATCTATTACACAGACGTCAGGCAAGTGGAGAGGGCATTTAACTTTAAAAAGCTGTGTTCTAAAACATTTTCAAATCCAGGCAACAGTGCAATTAAAATAATATTTAGAACCCTGTACAGAGCTCCATAATAGGCTCAGATTAATATGCCTGACAAAAGAGGAAGCTGTGAGTTGGCATGGTATATAATCAGAGGTGCAAAACCTGCACAGTAACTATAAAAACTGATCTTTTTCGATCATGTGACTTTAACCATGTACTCAAACCCTAATAAATTCCATTTGGCCCTTAACTTTAATGTGTTGAATCGAGTCATTTTTAAAACAAAACAGGAACAGAGGCTTTTCTACTCTTGGAAATTGGTAACATTGTTTTGCGATGTGCAGTTCTTTATGCCTCAGACATGTTGCAATAGACCAGTGGTTCCCAAACTATGGTTTATGTAACACTGGTGGTACATGAGCTTGTAGGAAGGAGTATACTGTGAACAGGGCAGTCTGTGCCCTTTTAGGGGTAGGGAAGACTGGATCAGCCAGCTGCTGTCTAGGACATGGCTCCTTTAAGGAAACAGGTATTCAAGGGAGCAGCAGATTAGCCAGAGGAGTCTCAGTCATCAAGTAGCTACCTTCTTAACTTAAACTGCTGTTAAGTGACTCCAAGAGAGAGAGGGGAGACAGCCTGAAGAAGAGAATTACAAGGGAGCTGTTGTGTCAAAATTAACTACATTGGCTAACCCAGCAGAATTACCTACCTTGCTGTTTCTGAGCATGTCACTTCTCAAGCAGTTTGAGCATCTCAGTGACACCTTCTGAATCCTTTGTGCTCATTTTGCCCTTAACGGTCTTCAGAATTTGCTACTTGTTGAAAACGAGGGTACCGGGGCAGGGGAGGGGAAGGAGGCAAATTGGAGAGGACGGAGGGGCAGAATTTGTGCAGCAGCCAAACAAACAGAGGAGGGTAAAGGGGATGGAGAGAGGGGAGGAAGAGGAGCAGAGAGGCAACACTGGGAACAGAATGGGTGAGCCAAGATTTAAGACAGGAGGAGTTGCGTTGCCAGACAGTGGCAGGGAAGGGGAAACTGGGAGAGTGAGGGAGGGCATGGCAGGGGTAGGGGGGGTTAAAGGTTGCTGGAAATAGGGTGAGCCACCTGTAGTGGTTGCCAAAGTAGGGTGTGAGTGGCAGAGGGGCTTGTGTTCCTCTCTGGATGGTCCATATCAGTACCCCCTCCCCATGACGATGGTGTTAAAGGCATAGTGTAACCTAGAGCCCAGATCCTCAGAGTCTTGAGGATTTGAGCTCTAGGAGACTTGATTTGGTGTAATAGTTTACTTACACACACGCACCCCACAAACATTCATAATTTTCATACATGTTTTTAATGTTTCAAAGAATTCCTTGTTAGTTTTCGTAAGTGCAATGTGTCTGTATATAGCTTTAT
This sequence comes from Natator depressus, assembly GCF_965152275.1. Classification (NCBI taxonomy): domain Eukaryota; kingdom Metazoa; phylum Chordata; order Testudines; family Cheloniidae; genus Natator; species Natator depressus. The sequence goes on from NC_134234.1 coordinate 248,557,069, forward strand.
AGCATTTCACAAATTTGTCTTCTCTTCATTCTGATTGCCTGAATTGGACTTATCTCAAATTATCACATCTCACAGTGTTAGCATAGCACTTTGTTACTGTAATTTTCAATTTTTATTTCTAAAGTTTTAATTTTTCCCCTTATGATAAATTCACTCTTTCTTCAGTTTCCTTTGATTTTTCAACAAGAAGTTCCTTTCTCAGCTGTTATTTTGGTCTATAGTTTTTAATTTAATCACTTATGCATAGATCTTACTTCCTGCATATTCACTAAGGACACTACTCTAGCTTATATGAACCCCCTCTTAGAAGCAAACTTCTACTGTAATTTTGACTAGTTATTAACACCAAGCATTTTTTTAAAAATGCACCAGAAAGTTCTCATATGATCCATTTCAGTGGTGGTTTTCATTCTGGAAAGTTTACTTTTTGTTCTGCTAAAATCAATAAAGTTTTTTTAACGTTAAATTTTGTTATTTCTTGGACAACCCTTCATTTAAGAAAAGGGGAAAGGCTTTGAAATCTTTATGAGTCATCTTAGTAATGAAATCAACATATGAGGTTGGATACTTTATGTGGGTTATGAATTTCAGATCCTTCCTCTATAAAGAAACTAGAAGTCTGGACAACAAAAGTTCCTCTACACGAAAGACAGCAGGATGGGCAGAACTCTGAGCCACTCATCCTCAAAGTATGCAATGCCAAATTTTGACTGTTAGTTCTTAATTATGTCTAATTATTATTTTAAATGTAAGTTATGAACTATTATTAGTTTGCAGAAATGAATCTGGAAAATGGTGATAGTAGCAATGTTGAAATGTCTTTGTTAGGAAGGCACCCTAACAAAAGTATGGAAGAGAAACAGTGGCTCATTTAATGAAATAATCAGGTAATTACTTTGTTAGACATACCTAATGGAAGCCAGATTTTGTAAAGGTAAATATTTCAGTTTTGAAGAAATTGCACACTTAAATACAACTTCTATAAATAGAGTATAATTTGTATTTTTAAGTGTTCATATATGAGAAGACTCAAAAAATGCTGTTGTAGAAGGCTCTGGTGAGACCTCATCTGGAATATTATATATAATTCTGGTCAACCAAGTTCACGTGAGATGAATTCAGGCTAGAACAGGTGCAGAGAAGGGCAAAGTGCAGATGTTGGCCTGTGATCTGACCTGCTGGGATAATCACAATGAACTGTAGAGGTCTGCAAACCTACATATCCAGCCAAGAGGAAGGGGGAAGAAGTCTCCACCCACAGAGAGGTGCCTTTAAGGAGATTGAGGAGGGGTCAGAAGTGCAGTTAGCCCCAAACTATGACTTTAGTATTTTTAATGAAGTAAATACTAATGGGAATTGTGTGATCATGGGAGACTTTCACTTCCCAGATATAGACTGGAGGACAAGTGCTAGTAATAATAATAGGGCTCAGATTTTCCTGGATGCGATAGCTGATGGATTCCTTCATCAAGTAGTTGCTGAACCAACAAGAGGGGATGCCATTTTAGATTTGGTTTTGGTGAGTAGTGAGGACTTCATAGAAGACATGGTTGTAGGGGACAATCTTGGTTCCAGCGATCATGAGCTCATTCAGTTCAAACTAAATGGAAGGATAAACAAAAATAGATCTGTGACTAGGGTTTTTTATTTCAAAAGGGTTAACTTTAAAAAATGAAGGAAATTAGTTAGGGAAGTGGATTGGACTGAAGATCTAAAGGCGGAGGAGGCCTGGAATTACTTCAAGTCAAGGTTGCAGAAGCTATCAGAAGCCTGCATCCCAAGAAAGGGGAAAAAATTCATAGGCAGGCGTTGTAGACCAAGCTGGATGAGAAAGCATCTCAGAGAGGTGATTAAGAAAAAGCAGAAAGCCTACAAGGAGTGGAAGATGGCAGAGATCAACAAGGAAAGCTACCTTATTGAGGTCAGAACATGTAGGGATAAAGTGAGAAAGGCAAAAAGCCAAGTAGAGTTGGACCTTGCAAAGGGAATTAAAACCAATAGTAAAAGGTTCTATAGCCATATAAATAAGAAGAAAACAAAGAAAGAAGAAGTGGGACCGCTAAACACTGAGGATGGAGTGGAGGTTAAGGATAATTTAGGCATGACCCAATATCTAAACAAATATTTTGCCTCAATCTTTAATGAGGCTAACGAGGAGCTTAGGGATAATGGTAGGATGACAAATGGGAATGAGGATATGGAGGTAGATATTACCACATCCGAGGTAGAAGCCAAACTCGAACAGCTTAATGGGACTAAATCGGGGGGCCCAGATAATCTTCATCCAAGAATATTAAAGGAATTGGCACATGAAATTGCAAGGCCATTAGCAAGAATTTTTAATGAATCTGTAAACTCAGGGGCTGTATTGTATGACTGGAGAATTGCGAACATAGTTCCTATTTTTAAGAAAGGGGGAAAAAGTGATCCAGGTAACTTCAGGCCAGTTAGTTTGACATCTGTAGTATGCATGGTCTTGGAAAAAGTTTTGAAGGAGAAAATAGTTAAGGACATTGAGGTCAATGGTAACTGGGACAAAATACAACATGGTTTTACAAAAGGTAGATCATGTCAAACCAACCTGATCTCCTCCTTTTGAGAAGGTAACAGATTTTTTAGACAAAGGAAACGCAGTGGATCTAATTTACCTCAATTTCAGTAAGGCATTTGATACGGTTCCACATGGGGAATTTTCAGCTAAATTGGAAAAGATGGGTATCAATATGAAAATTGAAAGGTGGATAAGGAACTGGTTAAAGGGGAGACTACAACCAGTCATACTGAAAGGTGAACTGTCAGACTGGAAGGAGGTTACTAGTGGAGTTCCTCAGGGATCAGTTTTGGGACCAATCTTATTATTACTGACCTCAGCACAAAAAGTGGGAATGTGCTAATAAAGTTTGCAGATGACACGAAGCTGGGAGGTATTGCCAATACAGAGAAGGAACGGGATATCATACAGGAAGATCTGGATGACTTTGTAAACTGGAGTAATAGTAATAGGATGAAATTTAACAGTGAAAAGTGCAAGGTCATGCATTTAGGGATTTTTGTTATAAACTGGGGACGCATCACTTGGAAGTAACAGAGGAGGAGGACGACCTCAGAGTATTGGTTGATCACAGGATGACTGTGAGCCACCAATGTGATATGACTGTGAAAAAAGCTAATGCGGTCTTGGGATGCATCAGGCGAGGTATTTCCAGCAGAGATAAGGAGGTGTTAGTACCGTTATACAAGGCACTGGTGAGACCTCATCTGGAATACTGTGTGCAGTTCTGGTCTCCCATGTTTAAGGAGGATGAATTCAAACTGGAACAGGTACAGAGAAGGGCTACTAGGATGATCTGGGGAATGGAAAACCTGTCTTATGAAAGGAGACTCAAAGAGTTTGGCTTGTTTAGCCTATCCAAAAGAAGGCTGGGAGGGAGAGATGATTGCTCTCTATAAATATATCAGAACAAAACAAACTATACACAGGTAACCAGTCCCTATTAATTTGCATCTGTGGAGACTAAGGAAAATCCAAAAGAGCTCAGGAATAAATTGAGTTCAGCAATTTTCTCCCCATTCTGTCCTTTTAAGACACTAAAATAAAAACAAGATGGTTGGCTTAAATACCATTTTGGACCAAAACACCTAATGCAGACAGAATGGGGTTGTTTAGACCCAAGTATTTTGCAAGAAAGTGTAATACCAGTAGGCTGAATGTTTTGCATAGAGGCTGCTGTTGGCCTTTCAGGCACACATGATGTTCCAAAATTTGGAGATCCACAGTGCACACCTAAGAGGGAAAATATGACTCATTTCAAAATCTGCCATTCATTATCATATATTTTGGAGTTCATTAAATTAAGAATGAAGAGTAAAATCCCAGCCCTACTGAACACAATTGATTTCACCCAACGTTACTAAACTCCAGAGCTGGAATATTTATAAATGGAAATATATTCCTACTTCAAAACCTGACACAAGATCAATTTTTCAAACACACCTAAGTGACTTAGGAGTCTAAGTTTCTTTTTCAAAAGTGATCCAGGCACTTATGAGCCTAAATCCCATTGACTTTCAAGGAGACTTAGGTTTGTCAACACTGCAACTAAACACCAGCGGCTGGCCCAATTCAGATTACTTGGGCTTATGGGGCTGTACATTTGCAGTGTAGACATTTGAGTTCAGGCTGCAGCCTGAGCTCTGAGACCCCCACAAAGGGAGAGGTTCCCAGAGCTTAGGCTCCAGCGCGAGCCCAAATGTCTACACTGCAATTTTACAGCCCCGCCAGCCCAAGTCAGTTGACACAGGCTGGCCAGAAGTGTTTAATTGCAGTGTAGATACACACTTATGCTCCTCAATCACTTTTGAAAAATGGGAGTTAGGCTTCTAGGTCACTTAGGTACTATTGAAAATTTTACCCTTGATCTTCTGTGAATTTCCATTTTTAAATTGCTATACCTTCTCATTTTCTTTGCGGTTCCACTCGGACCTTGATACAGTTGCACTAGGGCAAATGAGTACAGAATTTGGCCCTAATAATTTGCCTATACCACTGATCATGGACTACTTCTCTCATTTGTTCCTACAGTAAAGATATTGCCCACAGCTTAATGGCATGTACTTCAGCAGATTGTCATCTACTTTCGGAAGCTATGGATTCAAAATAGCCAGAGCAATCAGAACTTTAAAAAAAAAAGTAACAAGAGACAATAAAAACCCAGCATTTAACAAAATAATCCCTCAAAACCAGTAAAGAAACTGGCTATCATAATAGACACTGTCTTCTTCTAACACATATTTTGAAATCTCCAGTATCTTTCTGGTCACTTCTTTTTTTATTCTATCTGCCATATATACACATAAATACATTAGCAGTGGTCTTATGATGTTGCTATAATGTGTCTCCATCTCTGTTTTACTGTTTAATATTTGTTACTACTGCACACATATAAATATAATTTACAACAGAAAAGTGCATTCACTGTCAAAAAGGGATCAGACTAAGCACCACAACTGCTGGTTTCCTCACATACCAGAAGTGAATAATAATGTGCTGTGTCTCACAAACACAGTACAAGATCAGAGGAGCAAAAGCCATCCATCCTCCCCAAAGAGCAGTATCATTTCACCTGCCATACCAGATACACCTGCATATACCATACTACTTACCTGAAAAGGGTCTACATTCATTTTGCAAACCTCTGTGTCCAGGCTTTAAAGCTAGTAATACTCAGGCTGCAATGCACTCTTCTCTCTGTAGAGAAAGCCTTCTGACCTTACTAGGTTTGACAGATCTGTGCTGTGCAAAGGTATTTAAAGTTCAGCATGAAAGGCAGGTCCAACCCTTCCTCACGCTGTCCTCCTCCCTCTCCTTCTCCAGCTGTGTGTGGTTAGAGGGGGCGTCTTCCCTACACGCCCCTCTCCACCCCCTGTCAAATTCTGGCACCAGAGTCTCAAACAATTCACATGTGTGCAGTGAGAGCAGCAGAATTCAAGCCTCTACAGGAGTGTCCTTTAGCATACAGTCACTCCAGCATATGGTATCTATCTGTGACCAACATGGACAGATGGCATGGTTTAAGATCCTTTCCTTTTGGTTAATATTGTATGCTATTTTCATTTTAGTTGTGCAAAGGGCTTCATCTTTTGTTAAGCAGTTTCTGATCGGTACATTGATGTTCCATGGCCTGTGTGAGCATTAGACAATATTTGACATTATACGGGATTTACAGCATTTTCTGTTTACAGTTGGATCTATTTTAGTAAGCAAGTATGTCTAGGGAGATACTTGAACATAGAGAAAAGCCACAAGGAGAGGATGTAGGAAGAGAACTGCGAAAGCTGATGTGAGGAGCACAGGAGTATCAGAGTGCTAGGGTGTTGCAGTACTGAGAAGGGACTATGTGAGATGGGTCAATATGACAAGAGAATCATGGAGGAGGGCTGAGACTGGTAATGGGATCTGCATAGAACAGCACAGGACCAAGCTGGGAAAGGACGAGAATGGGGGATGAGGGAATGCTGCAGAGCCAGGGCCCTATACAAGAAAACAGGAGCAATATTCAGGTGCATTTTGATGATGTTGATTTTGACCTATATACCTAAATGATCTGAGGTCCTGATTCTGCAATTTGTTACATGCCCATGCACCCAAAAAGAGCCTCAATGAAGGCAGTGGGACTCCACCAATGTGCTGCAACCTGCAGGATCAGGGTTGAATAGAGTGCCCCTCTCACCATGTGATACCACCACAGCTGTGGTCAGCACAGGCACAGTTGAAATCCTGAGATGATGGGGGTAAAGACGTATCCCGGAGGATCCTGAGAGGATTGTCAGGGGAGAAGAGGAAGCCCTGGGGAGGAGGGATCCTGAGGTGATTGTGGAGGGAAAGAAAGAGTCCTGGCAGAGCAGGTATCCTAAGGGGATTGTGGGGGAGAGAAAGGGAGTCCCAGAGGAGGATGGATCCTGAGGAAATTGTGGGGAAGGGGATTCCCACGGAAAGAGGAAGATCCTGAGGGGATTGGGGGTGGGGGGGAGAAGGGGAATCCCATTGAAGGGGGAATGCTTAAGGGATTGTTAGGGAAGAAAAGGGGTATCCCGGGAGGGGAGGAGGGGGATCCTGAGGTGATTTAGAGGACGGAGAGTCCCAGGGGAGGGGGTATCCTGAGCAGATTGGGGAGAAGGGGAGTCCCAGGGGAGGAAGGATCCTGAGGGGATTGGGGAAGAGGAGTCCCATGGAAGGGGAAAGATCTTGGGGGAATAGTGGGGGGAAGAAGGGGAATCCTGGGGAAGGGGGAGATCCTGAGGGGTTTTGGAGAAGAAGGGTTCCCAGAGAAGGGTGTATCCTGAAGAACCACCTCCAGTGCCAGAGGCAGGAAGGAGTGGTGTCAAGGAGGGAAGTATCTGACTGTGCATGGATGTGCGCATCTTCTGAGGCCATGAGAGCCAACAGGCCCGAGCAAGGAGTCAGTCCTGGCCCATGGGTCACGAGCCACCAGTGTAGGGTGAGTGAGGGGCAGGCTCAGCCCCAAGATAGAATATTTTCACCAGCCACCTATGATTCTTCCCCTTCTTTTGTCCTGTCCCTTTCCTTCTCTTTTGTGTTCCCATATGCCTTCAGTCTTGTCCTACTTCTATTCTCTTCTCCTATCTTTTCTTCTTTCTGAGGCCTTCCTCTTATGCTACCCATACAGCAGTGGCAAGGCTAAAAATCATTCATTCAGAATCTTTGTAATTACTTTTGTATCCCCTCCCGCTCTTTGTCTATTTTGTATATGAATACCCTAAGCTCTTTGAAACAGAGATGCTGTATACGTATATATACCATGTGGTGAAAATGATACTGACCTCCCTTGTAAAACACTTTGAGATCAACTGATGAAAAGCACTGTATAAAAACTAGATATTAATTATTATTTATTATTATTACCTAGAATAAAATGGCCTCTGTGTCTTTTGGGGCCTTTAGTAGCTACCATAATATAAATCATAATACTAGTATCATCACTCTGTTGCCACCAGCCCTCTGGATCTATCTATCTGCTAAGTCAGCCAGGACCTTTAAAGGTGATATGGTTGCAAAAAACAATTTCTAGGAGAAAACAGGTAATAGGTATCAAGTGTGTGTGTGGGGGGGGGTCCCCTTGCCAGTAGTGGATTTCAGACTCCCCCCTTATCTTGGGATAAAGATCCCTCCTAGTGCCTTTGTGGAGGCAGGAATTTACCTAGGAATCACACCAACTTGTAGGACATGGGATATATCTGTCAAAATCTGTACTGTTCCATAATATTCTCCAAGAGTCTACCCCTTTTCTTGCCTTTTCAGCACATCCCAGACAGTTTGAAGAATCAGTGGGAAGGAGAGGGAGATTCCCCTAGTGGCAAAAAAAATTCTGAAAAGTTCCATTAAGATAAATTAAAATATCTTCCAAGAAAACTAAGTCCCTTTCTTGGAGATGTAACACCACTATCTTCCTGCTGTTCTCTGAGAAGGCTCGGCTGAATTCCTTACATCCTTCACAGAACTACTCCACCCCTTTTCTTAGCTGACTCCCCTCCAAAATGTTCGGACTCTCCTAATTCCCCAAGGCAAATCATCTGTCTGTCTTTACTTGAAAACTCCTTGCCGATTTAGTGTAGCTTAAGACTGTTTCATCATGCATTTGACTGTCCCATCCTCTGCTACCGTCACTATGTGATGGAACAAGCCAAACCAAGTATTTAAAGGTGCTAGAGTTAAACTAAGTAAACACTAAAGAAATACATATAATGTATCTGAATCAAATTTCAGTCCCAAGATAAGCCCTCTGCAAAAGCAGTGCCTGAGTATATCTCTGGGTCAACGTACCTTTTTACCTCTCACAATGCTACAGCTGGTCGATAGGTGGCGCTCTGGCCTCACAAGATCACTGACTTTGCATATTTGTATTTTTTATGCAAGATTTAGAAATCATTACAACTGGAGAGAAGGTGGGGGCTCAAACTCCAGCAACACAATTAATCAATGGAAGGTTAGCAGTTACTACAGGGAATTTCAGTTCCTCTGCACCTGGATCAGCACCTGCCTCTCTCTCCACTCTAGTTAATTGAGTCAATAAAAGGAGAGATTGGAGCATAGCAACATCTTAGCGCTGTCTCTCTCCAGGTATTTGGTCAATACACAAATTATTCCGTCTTTGCCACTTACTGATGACTCTCTTTTAAAGAGATGTAATCGTTTTAAACAACCTGACTGAGAAGGCGAATCAATGCAATGCTCAGAGCAGGCAAAGATCATTAGCTATTGAGGAAGTTATAAAACACACGTTCTCTCGGCACATCTGAAATGCGGAGAAGATGCCCTCTCCTGGACAACCACAGTACCCTGGGAGCTAAAGGAACCTGTCTGCCTTCCTCCTTCTAGCTTGTATAGGGCTTCGTTTTAACTAAAGAATCAGCCTTTTAAAAGTGAATTAGAACCAGTGAGCCAAAGTGACTCGTGCAAGTCCACTGGCGTCAACGGACACACTCAAGGGGCAAATGTATTATTTATTCCTTATAATTAACATCATTACTGATTGCTGGGACCGTGCCATAGATGGGCATGGAGTTGGCCCGTTATATCTAAGGTTAAGGGTGGCAATATAACTCCTATTCCATATGAATGTATAATAGGCCATCATCACAAACCATTTTGCACACATACATACAGTGGGGCCGGGCAAAACTCCTCCCCCTGACTTCAAGGGCAGTTTTACCTGAGTACAGGTTGAGACCCAATCGAATCCTGTATCTTGAAATAAACCCCTTCCACCCACTGTTCACCTACATCCTGCTGAAAGAGAGTATAGCGCGACCTTCACATACTGAAGGGTTAACGAGCTCTCAGCTGGACTGAAGTCAGCCCAAGGTACAGAGGTTAAGTGTTAGTTTGTACACAGTTGCTTCCAACCTGCAGGGAGAGTCAATATTTCCGCATCAGTCGCTGACATCTGGGGAATAACAGGGAGAACCTGGGGGATTGATTGATGCTCCCGTTCTGTGCTGCCGGGAGTCGGGCTGCATTGGACTTCGGGAGCTCCTGATGGACACGGGACACGTGGCCACACAATGGAGACACACGACTGACCTCAGCTAATTCGGCAAACTGCCCCTATCCTTTTCCATGTCCTCGGAAATGTGGATCGAGTGTGTGTGTGTGAGTGTGTGTGTGTGTGTGGTGGGGGCAACCAAATCGGGGCTGAATATAGACCCCCCCCCACCCCCAGCTGTTTTGTGCCAGTGACTTCAAGCGTGACTCTGCACCGCAGTCTGGGAACTGACGGATCAAGAAGAAGTTGCAATATTTTCAAGCCAGGAGAAAGGAAAACGCACGGGCAATAATATCTAATATCGTGTCTCATCCTCACCTCGGTGCCTTCAGTGAGCGGCCTTGCCCTTCATCTCCTTCCAGACCACAAATGGTGATGGGGGGGAGGGGGAAGCTGGATGTTTGTGATATAATAACACGGGTTTATGAACTAAAAACACCCCAAAGTTTGCGGAAATTAAAAGGGAGGGGGGTTGCAAAACTGCTGTGTAGACATCCATAGTGCTTGTGCTTTTACAGGAGAGAAGACTCGAAAAACGTGGTAGTGTCCCCCGCCCCCCCGCCTTATATGCAAACTGTCACTTCAGGTTAGTATGAGATCCGATGTAGCTCATTAGCATGAGCTGTATCTAATATGCTTAAAACCTCTAATTATTTATTATGCCCTAATGGTTCGAGAAACACGGAGACTTTTTTTAATTGGCAGCCCAAGAAATGTCTCTAAAGTCGAGAAGGAGCCATTCCAGTGAATATTCCTGGAAGCTCCCAGTAACGTCCCTAGACGCAAACATCCTTGTCGGTCTTTACTTTCAGCGAGCAGAGTGCACACACTTTATTCCTCTTCTGGCAGATTTTACAGGAGAGGACTCTTCGGACTTGCAGTATGGGGTATTAGTCTCTAACGTGGTTTGGAATGGCCAGTTCTTCAACACTCAAAGCCAGCAAACCTCCTTCCATAGGGTTAAACTGTTACTAAAGGACACCTCCAAGGTGTATAGAAATAGCCTTAAACATGACCGATCATAAGAAATCTCTCTTTTCTGTGTGATGAGACTAACAATATTTGGAAATTAGATGCACATAGTGTCTGATCCAGAAAACTGTTTCAAAATAAGTTAACCTCTCTGTGTCCCCCCTCCTCCTAATTGTGTTTTTTCTTTCCAGTCTGTTTTATGTTTCTTCGGGTTGTGCCAACTATTTATTTATCTTTCTTTCTTTCTTTCTTTCTTTCTTTCTTTCTTTCTTTCTTTCTTTCTTTCTTTCTTTCTTTCTTTCTTTTCATTCATTCCTTTCTCTTTTTGTGTGTGTGGCTTCTCGGTCTGATCTGTAGCTTGTTACCACCCACTGCACGCTCTCTCCTGCAGCCGAGGTGTTTCTATACAAACTTCAGCGTCCAGTTGTCATATTAATTATTACACTGAGTAATGACTGAAATAGTCAAAATAAGGGGAGACTCAAGAGAGCTTTTTCTTGCTGCTCAAAGATTCAGCAAAGAAGCCTTGCAACAAAGCACTAATTGGTCCCCAGAAATACTCTGACAAGGCATGGAAGATAGGTTTCATAAAGCCCAGCAATTGTGAAGGGGGAAAAGATCCTTGAATAGACCCCACGCTTCTTTTCTAAACTCTCTTGCTGAGCAAAAAATGGACTGCTTCTTGAATACTGGACTGATCTTGAATGCTATACCCAGCAGAGAAAAAAATGCACCATTTATTGTAAGTTTTTTTTCCAGCTATTCATGTGTTCTATGTGGAGAATAAGCTGGTTTTGTTTACCATGAAAGACCTTTTACTTTATTTTCACTCTTTGGGGGAGGGGGAGAAACACATGTGCCCAGACCCAGACGAGCTAGCCTACTGTAACAAAATGGAGTGTAACAAATCCTACAAAAGTTCAGAATATATTGATTCTTTGAAGATCTATATAGATTAACGACTTTCGTTATGCTTATCCAAGACTGTATTTAATCATAACGTAAATGGGCCTTTTTAAAAAAAAGCTTGAAAAGTAAAGAGGGAAGGGGGCTTCAAAAGAACTCCTGAGTGTAGCTGCAATTTACAAAAAAGAAAAAAAAAGAAAAAGAAAAAGAAAAAGAAAAAAGCGCGCAACAATAAAATAATGACAGTTCAAGATTTTTAAAAAAACCAGTGAAAGGGGGAAAGGGATATTTATCATTATGTGAGAATTAAGAACTCTAAGAACTCTTAACTGCAGGTGCGGGGCGACTGCATAACGGGGGGGAAGGGGGGGACCTTGCAACAAATATTCATTATCTATACATCTAGCATCAATAGATACCTTACTCTGGTAAGTGACTTGATTGGGAAGTAGACAATAGACTATTATACGGCCCAATGTTTGAAATAGTATTTTAAAAGTCGGGTTTTGTTTTGGTTTTTTTCCATAGAGACAGTCCGGGACTGGTGTAGTCACGAGATGTGTTCTGGTCAAGACGTTTTCCCACTCTCTCGTGGCAAGCGCAAGTTTGTCTTGTGGGTCAGGTGTGCTTTTAACTGCGTACACCAGATCTCTTGTCAAGATGGAAACAGTGGGGTTTCTACTGTAGCTCTTCAACAGTACCTCGTGCACTACTCATCTTTTCCAGGTACTTTCCCATCCTTATAAAACTGACGGGTGGGGCTCTAATTCGGAGGCTTACAGAAGGGGCTGCGCCTTATTAGTATTACGTTTTTAACATCAAGTTAGTCGGATACCCGGGGGCTAGCTTGCAATATTTCAACAAGGTTTTTGATAGTGCTTAATTTGTACGGAAAGAGATGTAAGGGCTCAAGCAATTACAATAGGTGCCAGGGCTCAGGAAATGTCTTTACATTCATAACTGATGCAGCCAACCCAGAGGTGTGGGGCTATGAACTGCCAAATCTAGAGGTGCTGGGACAGCCCTGGCACAAATTTAGGACTGCTTTTTGAGGGTTATTTTTCCCCCCACTGCCTGGAGATTCGGTAGGCAATCAGCACATTCCATCATCTCTCTGAATAGCAAGGAGACATGAAAACGGCCCGTGGTCTAATATAACTAGGTGAACTGAAAATGATACTGCGAAACATGCTCCTAGATGTCATTGCGTTGCAACACTGACGCCTGCAGTCCTATCCCAGGCAAAACGCAAAGTGAAGAAAGAATTGAGTAAGGCCCACTGGGTCACCTTTCAAAACCATAAACACTGGACTAACGGGGTTTTTTTCCTTCTGCTGCTTCAAGACGACTTTGTATCATTTATTTATTTAGGAAACAGGTAGTTATGTTAACCTGGCACTGTAAACATGCAGCCTGGGAAAGCAATATCGGTAACACCAACCCCCCCCCCCCGCCCCCGCGTGTTTACCGTATGTTAACAGAGTATGTCAGGAATGGAACTCCAGCTCCCAGAGTCTACTGCTGCACACCCGTTTATCCGTCTATATTGCCTCACTAGTTCAACCACTAGGATTTCTAGCTGCCTTCATCTGTGTCGAGATAAAATACTCTGACAATATGCATTTACCTCCACTTCCGCCTCCCAGTCAGGACTGGTCTAAAGCGGGACAAAAGCTACAAGGGTTGCATTTATGATCTGCATCTTTTTAATACAGCTAATTTGACGACCTTCTCTCTCTCTCTCTCTCTGAGACTCGTGTTAGATGGGACCTAAGCATTCGTGCCCCGTCCATTTCTGAATAGGTTCACGATTATACATTGTGATGTTTATTGGTCGTTAACATCTTCCATGCTACCTTTTACAATGATCCACTCCAAAAGAATCACTTTTTAGAAGCCGAGTTCATATGTATAGGGCTAACAAGTAGGTATGTGGCTGCTCTTATCATTAAGCTATAGTGAGAAAACAATAGGGTTATCCTTTATTTTCGTTATAGTTTATAGCCTCTAAATAAGTTGATAATACACATTTAAGGAATATATATTTCATTGAACCTCTATTAAACTGTCATTTTGTTTTTTCCTCTATTTCCTGTCCTGTTATTGCTACTTTCCAAAAAGTGTGTGTGTAAATGGAAGCTCTCTCTTTCACAACCAGAGTTCTCTTCCTTCAGTAATGGCACAATACAGGGCTCCTGATGTCAGGACTTCTTTCCTTGTACTGAATTCTGATATCAGGAACACTGGATTATGACATCATTGAATGAATCAACTGGAAAGCTAATTACTGAAGAGAAAAGTTTCTAATTACACAGAAAATTAAAACCAAAAGACTATAATGCCATTGTATAGGTCATTTGTATAACCTCTGCTTGAACAATGGGTCCAGGTCTGGTTACCCTATTTCATCTTCCATATGTAGAGAGGATGAAAGATTAAGACTAATCAGAGAAAAGATTAATAAGACTATACATGACCAAGATACATAAAATAATTAATATGACATACAGGAGATCTTTTGGGCAGACCTCTTTATCTTTCTCATAAGGGCAAAGGGACATACAATGAAATTTAAGGCAATAAATTCAGAACTGATCAAAGGATTATTACACTATACATAATTAACATATGGAATTTACTGTCACAAGATAGCATTCATTATTTATTACTATTAATTATTATTTATTGATGTAACCATGGTAATGCCTAACAGCCCCATTTAGGGAAGACATGAAGAGCTTACACACTGATCCCATGGAGTCATTTCCAAAGGGGTCTTCACCTCCATTCAAAAATTTTTAGGAGTTCGCAAATTAACAAATTTTAAAAAACTCTGATTTATATAGACAATATGAACACTCACGTAATGATAAAAAAAATAAAGGATATCAACCCTCCTGCTTTTTGGCATAAGCTAACCAGGGGTTTCAGAAGAACTTTCCTCATGGGCAGATTTTTACATAATAGTCCCATTATAGGGCTTTTTGTACCTTTCTCTGAAGCATGTGATGCTTACCTCTATTTGAGGCAGGATACTGGACTAGTCTAATCCAGTGTGAAAATGTCCATGTTTACCCATAAATTGTTCAGCAGCAACAACGGGAAAGTATAAATAAAAAGTACATGAAGCTGAGCTGAATTTTTAGTTTTAGTTTTGTTTTGTTTTTAATAAAAAGCCTGTCAGAGTGCATCAGAGTCTTTCAAACAATAGAGCTATACTTATTTTCAGTTCAACTTTTTGAGCCATTTCCTCCATTCAGATAACTGGCTTTAGTGTGGGTGTAAAGGTATTGGCTGATATCCTGACCTCACTGAAGTCAATGGGAGTTTTGCCACTGACTTCAGTGGAGCCAGAATTTCACCCATTGACTTTAGTGGAGTCACACTAAGGTAAACCGGTGTAAGGGACTGGAGAAAAAAATCCCTTCATCTATATCCAGTGCTTGCTTTTGCAGCAGATGTACAATCAGAGTTTCACACATAAAATAAGTAGACTATTTACAAAGAGAGATTTCAGAGTAACAGCCGTGTTAGTCTGTATTCGCAAAAAGAAAAGGAGTACTTGTGGCACCTTAGAGACTAACCAATTTATTTATGCTCAAATAAATTGGTTAGTCTCTAAGGTGCCACAAGTACTCCTTTTCTTTTTACAAAGACAGGTGAAGACATAACAGAGAGAGGCCATTATTTTGAGAGAGCAGAGATTAAAAACCTAAAACCTGGAGGAAACTAAACCAATAACTTCATGTAAACATCTAGTAAGCACAAAGGCACTGACTAATTTGTCCAAGAAAAGCCATGAAGCCATTATCCTCATGCTGTCTGGGACAGGTGGCAAGAGTCATAGATGGATCAGAATTCAGGACCATTAAAGACCCAGCTTTTTCAATAATATCCATAGTGATTTCTGTTTAGCTGGGTATTTTCAGTTAAATCAGTGGCAGGCCATGTCTTCATAAACATATGAATGCCTCCAGTGAAAGGTCCAAACTGCAGGCAACACTTTTTATTTGGAGTCTGAGCCTGAACCAAAAGCAAACCAGTCTCCACTGCAGTAGCAGTATCCTACCAGAAAACCATTAGACTGGGGTTATACTCTTCTATACTTTCAACCCATCCAAGTCAGAGTGTGCTCTAGTGGTTGAGGGCAGGGAACAAGGAGATAAGATACAGGAACCTGGCCTACGCTGAAGAAATGTCAGTTGAACTATCTCCATCAGCTTAAAGCAATTTAAAATCCAATTGGAGCCACAGAGCAGACCGGGCTCTAGGTAATCTGAACCATGTGGTTTTGAAATTGGATCAACTAAAACCAATTCAGGCTGCTAAAAGCAGGTCTAGGCTATGTCTCCAACTGGTTTCAGAAGAGGGTTAGCTGAACCATTTTTAAAACCAATTACAATCTTGGGGGACATTTCCCCTGTGTAGGACAGGCCTAGGATTTTCTTCCTGGCCACTGACTCTGTCTGGACAAGTCTCCTTACCTACTTCTCAAACTGGTAATGTTATAGCTACTTCACAGAAGTATTATGAAGCTTAATGGAAGCTTGCAAAACACTTTGAGATCTGCAAAGGAAAGATGCTATATGAGTGAAAAGCATAGTATTGCTACTTATATTTATTATTTAGCCAAACATTGCCAGCAGAATGGGGAAAGCTCTTTAGCATATATTTTTCACAAATTGATTAGTCTGATTCATAAACTGATTTTTAAAAATAAATCTTATATGGAAATGCCCCACCATCAACACAAATGCCTGGCACTTTTAAAACTCGGCTGGACAAAACAATAGATAATCTATGGTAGAGAACAATCCTGCACTGGAAGGGAAAATGGATTGGATTATTTAATGACTTTTTTCCATGTCTTATTTCTATGATTAACAGTGTTCTGGCTATCAATGAAGTCAGTATCAAAACTCCCATTGACTTCAATGGCAGTTTCAATACGGTAACTATTGGGGAGTGATTTTTCAGGTGCTCTCCTTGCTGGACAGAGCTAATGCTCCTTCCCTGGCTGGTTCCCACTGGCAAACACCCTGGTTCAGAGGGGTATCTTAGAATAACTTCTTTTTAACCTGCAAATCTTATTGTTGCAAATTTTTTTAAAAAATCCTAGGTCCTGTACTATCATCATAATAAAATAAGAATTAATAATTAGCACTTATAGCACCTTTCACCCAACCATCTCAAAACAGAGAGAAAGGGTGGTCTTGTACATACCACACTGGACTAGTACATCTAGGAGATCTGGTGCAGTCCCTGGTTCTGGCAGAGACAGGTTCTCTACAAGCCATCTAAATTCTCTGTGCTTCAGTTCCTCATCTGTAAGTTACAGCCAATAAAAAGTTTTGTCTCCAGTCCTTTCTCTCTCCTGTCTATTTATGTCCCAACTCAGGAAAGCACTTAAGCATGTGCTTAATTTTGAGCAATTGCTTAACTCCCATGGACTTTAATGGGATTTATGCATGGGATTAAATGCTGTCCTGAACAGTGATGCTTTCCTGAAAGGGGCTTTAAACTGTACGCTCCTCAGGGCGGATACTCTCTTTGACAATGTGTTTGTACAGCACATAACACAACGGAACCCAGACCTTGTTTGGGGCCTCAGCGTGCTACTGTAATGCAGATATTAATAAATAAACAAAGTGTTTGACAAACATTACTGACTTAAGTCTCACAATACCCTGTAAATTAAAGAAATATGATCAGGCACCTTGACTTTACCCGAAGACCTAAACAAGCCAACCACTTCCTAATCCAGCAGGCTAGGAAGTGTTAACTCTCTCTTTGTGTCTATTCCCCCCCACTCCCACCCCGGGGTCCTCTTCCATCCCCGCCACAATTCTCTAATATTGCTTGCAAGGCCCTTTTTTTTCTGCAGGGACACTATCAGCATCTCTGTGCAGAGCAAAG
The DNA here is from genome assembly GCF_965152275.1 of Natator depressus. NCBI lineage: Eukaryota > Metazoa > Chordata > Testudines > Cheloniidae > Natator > Natator depressus. The sequence continues at coordinate 248,574,426 of NC_134234.1, forward strand.
GACACATCCACGCCAACACTTCCTCCTTATTTCTTTAGCAAAACACTGATAAGTTTCCAGACTGCAGGTCCAACTCCTGAGGTGCTCAGCGACCTTGGACTTTCACTGCGCTCCAGGAAAGTCGCGGGTGCTCAGCATCTCTCGGGATCGGGCTTTCCACCTGCCTTTCTTCTTTCCCCCTCCAAAACCCCCTCTCTCCTAAAGTCTAGTATATTTCAGTGGCGTCCAAAGACGCGCCCCTCTCTCCCTCCCCCAGATGTCTCTATTTATGGGTCCCCGATGCAGCTAGATCTGCCCTGCGTTTTCCCGCCCCACTGCAGCCGCCGCTTTAACTCTGAGTTTAAACACGGCAATTCGTCCCCTGCTTCGCCAGGAGAACAAGCCTCCGTGCCAGCTCGTAGCTTGGGCACCTTGTCGGGCTGGGTGAGCTCTCCCCGAGCTGCCTGCCTCCCCTTCTGCTTGGGTTTGGGGCTGGTCCCAGAAAGCCCTCCCTTGCTGCCTGTGCGCCCTCAACCCCGAGGCTTGCCTACATCCCCCAGCCCATCAGCGCTCGCTACAGCCTCTGGGTCTCTTCCCAACCCCCCCTTGCAGCTCCTTCCCCAGCCCGGTTGTTTATTCAGCGGCTGGGAGAGCGGCACGCGCCTGGCGCACGCACTTCCAACAACAAACCCGGGAGGGGTAGGGCTGGAGGGGAGAGGCGGGTGAATGAATTGGAGGCCGTGCGGGAAGGGGTGGGGGGGGGGCTGTTTCGAGCGGAGGCGGGGCCGGGCCGGGGCCAGCGCGTGTGTGCGGGGCGCCCCGTGTGTTGTGGGTTTTTTCTCTCCCCCCCCCCCCCACTCCCCACCCCCCGCGTTGAAAAGGCGGCCGCGCTCCCCGGCCCGCGGCCACTCACTGCAAAGCCGGGGAGCGTGGACGGCGCAAGGTGCAGAGCGTGTGGGGAGGGGGTGGGGGGACCCCGCAGGGGGAGTGGGTGTGTGTGTGTGTGTTGGGGGGGGGAGCGGAGGGGGAGAGGCCGGCAAAGCCCCGGCCGCCCCTTATAAGAGACACAATCCCCAGCCGCTGGCTTGCAAAAGGGGGCTTTGCGAGGCAGGCTGCGCACACGCGAGCGCCACGAGCCTCCCCGCAGCCCGGTGCGCAGGGGGGCAGAGGAGGGGGGCAGAGAGGGAGGAAGCGCCGCGCTCTCTCCGTCCCCCTGCGAGCCCGGCCGCCGCGCGCCAGCCCCGCGCGCCCCGTCTCGCTCTCCCCTGGCTGCCAATGGCCAGCGCCAGCCCTGCCAAGATGGACAGCGGCGCCAGCCAGTTCCTGCAGCCCGCCTGCTTCTTCGCCGCCGCCCAGAGCGTGCCGCCGCCGCCGCCGCCGCCGCTCAGCCCGGCCGGCGGCCAGCCCTCGCCCGGCGGCAAGGCGGCGGCGCCCAAGCCCCTCAAGCGGCAGCGCTCGTCCTCCCCGGAGCTGATGCGCTGCAAGAGGCGGCTCAACTTCAGCGGCTTCGGCTACAGCCTCCCGCAGCAGCAGCCGGCGGCCGTGGCGCGGCGGAACGAGCGGGAGAGGAACCGGGTGAAGCTGGTGAACCTGGGCTTCGCCACCCTCAGGGAGCACGTCCCCAACGGGGCGGCCAACAAGAAGATGAGCAAAGTGGAGACGCTGCGCTCGGCCGTCGAGTACATCCGAGCCCTGCAGCAGCTGCTGGACGAGCACGACGCCGTCAGCGCCGCCTTCCAGGCCGGGGTGCTGTCCCCCACCATCTCCCCCAGCTACTCCCACGACATGAACTCCATGGCGGGCTCCCCCGTCTCGTCCTATTCCTCCGACGAAGGGTCCTACGACCCGCTGAGCCCCGAAGAGCAGGAGCTGCTGGACTTCACCAACTGGTTCTGAGCTCTGGCTGCAGCAGGTGGGTCTGGCTTCTGCGGGAGCCCTTCTCGGGGCGCTCCCTAGCAGCCGGGGGGATCCTTTATTGCCGGGATCCCCAGCCTGGGGGTGGGATTGGGGAAGGGGGGGGGCTGTGCAGCCCTGGGAAGGGCTCAGTGAACGCTGATGAAGCTGCAGATGAGCAGAATTCCCCCCGCCTAGATCTTGCAGCTGGTTGTACCTAAGAGCTACCTTGACGCTGACTCTCTCTCTCTCTCTCTCTTCCTCTCTCTTGTTTGTTCCAGGAGTGTTGCAAAAACAAAAAACAAAACGCATTTCCCCCCCGCCGCGGAAGGGAAAATACATAGCACACGAGGAGTTTGTGTCGCCTCTCCAAGAACACCGAAGCACTCACGGCCTTTGCACTCCGGTCAGTTTCACAAGACCAAGATGGATTTGAAAGCTGCGGGGACCACGGCATGATGAAGCATGTGTCCTCAAAAACAAGTGTCATCCTATCCCTCTAGGGAAGAGCACTGCCTAGCCTCAACATAGAGAGGGGCTCTTCCCCACCCCATCCCCTCCTCGTACAGTTTTAGCCCTTAAAGACTGGTGTTCATTACGCTATGGCCACAATTAGTTTCCTAATGTTTGTGGAGATTTTGAAATTAAACTATGCTGTACTCAAAGAACCCTCTAAAGTCACCCCTCCCCCCATCACTTTGACTTTTTTCTACCATTTTCATCATTGAATGCTTCCAGTCCTTTTTTGTGAATTTTTTATTATAAGAAAATCTATTTGTATCTATCCTAACCAGTTTGGGGATATATTAAGCTATTTTTGTACATAAGAGAGAAATTTATAGAGGTTTTTTGTACAAATGGTTTAAAATGTGTATATCTTGAGACTTTTTTTTTTAAAAAAAGTAATACTTATTACCTCTTGATATTTAGACATGTAGTCAACGTTACCTTTACCTTACAACTGCCATTTTTTGTATGTGGTTTTGTAAAGGACTTGGAATTCCTCCAGATGTACTTTAGCACCAACGTGTCTTACTTTATAGAAACTTTGTTAATGTATTAATAATGTTATTAAACAATGTTCAAAGTGAACAAAGTTTATGCAGCTATTGTCCAAACCCCAAAATGGTAGCCATTTGTTTTTATATGCTGCCTTTTGAAAAAGGAAAAAGGAAAAAAAAAAAAAAAAAAAGGAAAAAAGCCCTTATACCACTGCCTTTTCTTACTGTTTTATTACAAACTTACAAAAGTCCTGTATAACCATGTTTTATACAAGCTAGTTTCGTAATAAAACCCTTTTTAAAATTAAAGTGATCAGCTGCCTATTGCATGTAATTTTACTTCTGCCATTGATAACTATGAATGTAAAGAGAAAAATGTTGAGTGATAACATGCCAGAGATAAGTTACATATAGAGTATTTGTATGTATGCTGGATGTAACATATATATGCAAAGATACAGAGGTATTACAATTGTTTTCTTGCTCTTCTATGTTGCAAATGTGTATCTAATCCAAGAGACTTGGGGGTGATTAATGGCTTCATTGTCCCTCGTGAAATCACTGCACATTAAAGAATTTCCTAAAAGAATGAACCCTAAAAAAGAGGGCGCTCCATCCCACATTTTCACTGCTCGACCATCCTCTCACCGCCTCCAACGAAACAGGGTAGAAGAAAATATGAGGAAACGTATAGTTAGAGCCACCGAAATAGACAGGCTACTCTTTTTTGCCTTTTAGATGTTTATTTTACACAAGCAATCAATACAATCATTGGGGGAAAGCGGGATTGTGGGGGCGGGGAATAAAAAAACAAAACAAAACACAAAGTAGTAGAAATGACACTGATCTTCCTAAACTTGTTATTTTATCCAAATAGCGTGATCTGAGTGTAAAAGTACCCAATTACCAAGATTCAAAAAGATTTTTTTTTTTTTTGGCTAGCCTGCTTGTTGTCAGTTAGCAAGGACGTGACCAGAATTCGCTTCCCCCTTTTTTCTCCTCCTGCATTACTTGCAAATTCAGTTTGCGTGCATCAAGCCAAGCGGAAAGCAAAGCGCAAAATGCATCTTTAAAAAAAAAAAAAAAAAAAAACCACCACAGCCAACAAAGAACTAGGTTAGCCAGCATGCCTTACAGAATTAAAAATCTAGCTTGATTTTGTACAGCTTTACCATTTATTTGCAAGGTGCTAATTAAAAAAAAAAACTTAAAAAGAATAAGTCATTGACTACACCGGAATTTAATGTAATTTTTCCATTTTTGCATTGCTTTAAACATGCATTTCTATACATTCATTTCACCCCCGCCCCCCTCAAAATTATCAATTCGTTATTTAAGAGTGGGGGGGAGGGAGGGAAGAGAATCACTAAATCCCTCATGACCTCCGTACAAACATTCGTTGTTTTAACCCATCCTAGAACTAATGTTTAATTATGAAAATAATAACCGTTATAATGTCTCCATCCATTCTCTCGCTACAGGCACCTCCGCTTTTTATTTACCCACTTTTGCAAGTGTGTAGATAAGGTATGCAAAGAAAGTGTAGCGAGTAATTTATGGCTATGAATATAACATTAGGATAATGTTTCATTCTGTTACAAAGGCGAAATTTCTCTTCCTTGTGTAGACAGGTGTTCTTTTTTGCTCACTTCTGAATAGTAAATATCCAGACTCATTAAACTAAAGGCAAAGTTACGCTGTTATTTGCTACAGTGTATGAGGCAGACTCAGAAATTCATCCTTCTTCCCCCTCCCTCCCCCAGGCCTGAAAAAGAGAGAGAGAGAGAGAGAGAGCGAGAAAGAAAAAAAAGACACACAAACACACAATTTTACTGAAGATAGGAAAGGCCAAAGCAGGATTGGGGTAAATCTCATTACATCTGCTCTAATCGCTTAGCAACACAAAGCCTGTTCTTGTATGAGGAGGGAGAGCCATTCAGTGCGCCCTGACAAGCAGTATTCAGTTAGCTTTAGTAAACTCCATAAATCAGGGGCTTCTATTGGTCGCAGTCTAAGTTTTAAAGCTACAAAGGGCTATCAGAAAAATACAAAATGCAGATGGAGATTGCTGGGTCTTTGTTTTTAAACGCCAGAAAGTGAGTTATTAACAAATTCATGTCACCCAAGTGTTTGATTTTGTTCCCCGGTGTAGCGAACTTCGAGTGTGCCGAAAAAGCGAAACGTTTGTTGTAGTGAAGTGACGTGCAGAGGACTGAATATGCCTGGCTCGGCAAATTTAGATCCTGCTTTAGGCATCTTCCTACGATGGTTCAAATTAGGACCTGTAACCCTCCCGGAGTAACGGTCCTCCGCCCACCCTTCATACCTGACTGTTCAAAACAAACTGTAGGACTTCTATTGCCGGAGCAAAGGTCAAGCCTGGAGGATCATAACTTTTAAAGTTTGGGTTCCCCCTAAAAAGCCCCATCCTTCTTCCATTGGGAAGCTGGATCGTCCCTTTTGAAGATCTACATCTGGTCCTATCCTTCATTCCCTGGCCACTCAACATTTCCACTGCAGACAATGGGAATTTTGGGTATAGACAAGGAACGCAGGACTGGTCCAATCTTTTTTAGTTGCTGGTAGGCTCACTTCATCCTGTACGCATGGTGTTGCTGTACCCTTCATTTGCACTTCTCACTTAATTTGAGAAGCGATTCTGGCTATTCATTTTCAGTCTATTCGCTGTATGTCGTAAGGTATTCAACGTATATCACAGCAAGGTATATCATAAGGTAAAAGCAATGGCAGAAAAGTCCTCTACCTGGTAGCATTAACTCTAAGATTAATCACATATTCACGTGGACCCATGATCTGAGGCAAACTACAAATGAGTGGAAATCTTCTGCAATACTTTTGTGCTCGGGGCTATGTAATGGAAGCCCCATTGCCCTTTCTCGATGGCTGTTTCCCTGCCTTGCAAACTTTAGCAACAACTTGAGCAACGATATGCTCCAATAGGATCCAAATGCTAAAAATGGAAGAATACTCAGCATCTCTTTCCCTGTGTCTTGTTATTAAAATGTTTCTATTACTTTACACAGTAATCACCCTTTCAAGGTACACCATTAACCTCCGTCCCCTGCATTTATACCCCACAGTAGCAGATTCCCAGGAAAATGAGGGTGGGGAGGAAGAAGACTTTCCTCTAGATGCAGGTTTAAGTTATATTCTGTCTTTTGTATGCAAGATTAGATTGATACAAAAGAGGTTTTGTAGGTTAATGGCAGGAAGCGAGTTGTATTACCGAGCCCAGAGAGTGGGGAGCGCGTGTCAAGCTTAATGATTTATTCAAGCTATATACCATCCCGGCTCGTTCCCAGCGCTGATTGGCTGCAGGCATGCGTCCACTGTCAGATGCGCGCGCCTTCGCCTCACACCGCCCAAGCCCTGCCATTAAGATAACAGCAGTTTAAGGGTCGCTCAGTTACCTGATTATAAAAAAAGAAAAGGGGGGGGGGGCGCCGTGTGGAGTAAAGGGTTTTGCAGAATGCACAAAAAGCTGGGATCGTAAACACACCGGTAGTTTGCAGAGCCTTCTCCCATGATACTGTTGCTGCTGTTAGCAGAAGCGGGACAATCAGCCTTGCAGAGAGCACCTACGCTAAGCTCTACCCTCATGAATCAGGTTTCAGAGTAGCAGCCCCGTTAGTCTGTATCCGCAAAAAGAAAAGGCGTCGCTAAGGTGCCACAAGTCCGCCTTTTCTGTTTTCCTCATAAATAAGTAACTTGAAAGTGGTGGGAAGGTTCCTGCGGCTTCTGCCTGGGCGTTTCTTATTTATTTCTTTTCTTTTCGGGAAGGGGTGGGGGAAGGAAAGTTCAAGGGGACAGAAAAGAAACGCCACCTGCCCAATGCAAAAATCAGGTCGGGAACACCCTTACTTCACCCTGTGGGCTGCGCTGGAGGGAGGAGCTGTATACTGCAGTGATTATTACTCCGTATATTCATGGATTAGTTTGCCTTGAAATGCAGCGGATGGTTTCTTGTTCCCCTTTGTATCGTTAAATGTGAAGGTACCATTTACTAGTTCTAATTCCCCAAGCATATCTAAGATCACACAGTTCCAGCGACTTCTTTCTGGAGCAATTAACAAGCCTGCTTTTACTATGTTAGCCAGTACAAATCCTGCTACAAAAGGCAAATGGTAAGTAAGCAGAGTAGCATGCCTTTTATTTTCAAGAGAGGTGGGGTTTTTTTCCCTTTGCCCCCAGACAGTGTATTTGCTGCCACTTTCCAGCGTCCTATCCATAACCCCATGCAGGAGATTGCAAACAGAGGTTACCCCATCGTTTCTATGCGCCTGAAGATTAATTTCTCTATGTACAACTCAACGGGCATAGTTATCTCTTTAACAGGGAAAACAGTTTGGCTCCATTGTCCGGTTGCCAGCACCGTCTTTTGAGAAAGGGAGCCTGGCTAGTCTTCTGACCAAACTCAAAGGTTAGTTAAAACACAAAACACAGCTGAAAATCTTCATGAATAATGCTGCTCCCCTGAGCTCAGAGCAGGGCAAGCGCACATTTCAATGCCAGAGCATTTTGTTATGCTGCTCGCCTAAGTCAGAATTTCACAGAAAAGGCAGAGAAGAAAAGCGTCAACAATTAGGGGTCGCCTGTCAGAAAACATTAACGCCTTCCTCTCCCAGCCTGTCAAGCGTGCTGAAAATAAAAAACTGCCATAGCGAATCGCACCTCCACCCTGAGCAGCACTAGGGGGAGAAAGGGGGAGGTAGGGTTTTTTTTTTTTTTTTTGGTAAGACTTGATAGATGCACAGTTCTACTCAGCTCCAGAGAATAGTCCATCTCAGAAGAAAACATTGAAATACCCTCTCGTTATGTTTCTTTCGTACTCTCTCTTTCACACAGATAAATTTACATTTTTCATAAGCACCTGTATTTCCTACTTTCAAGCTTGTCCTTCCTTGAGTTACTCCTTCAAAGTTCAAGTGACACCCTCAGAGAACTTGCAAACCAGAATGGGGCCAGATTTCAGAATACCTTCTCCTACTTCTTGAAGCCCCAAACAGCATAACCCACTATCCCGCTAGCTTTTATTTGTAAATACATTCCTACTAGTCAGTTTTCCAGTCTATGGACGGACTGATGATAAGGGCCATAGAAGTAGCGGGTTAGGGTCAAATCCTCAGCTAGCATAAATTGGTGTAACATGGAAGTCATCTGAGCTATTCCAATTTACAGCAGCCAAAGATTTGACCCTGTAGATTTTTAACCCTCGAAAGCTACTGCATAAAACATACTCCCCACCACCGCAAATATAGATGCCTGAGTTTGTCTAAATAGTGGAGTATCCCATTACAATGGCATTCCACCTTTAACATTCAGCCAGACTCTTCACAATAACAGAAACCTAGACATTGATTTTACTGGTCAAGACATTGGTTTTTCCAAGCCTGTAAACCACACGGGAGTCCTGTCTGATGCATGATCAAAACAATGCTTGGATCCAATTCTTACAGTGAATTTAGCTTGTTAAAGAAAAAAAAAAGCTAATATTCTACAGCAATGGTCCCAGACACTACATCCTGCAATTGTCATACCTTAGGTTCGTGGAGAATACTGTAGTATTTTCATAAGGGTTGGGAACATGAAATTATGGCAAAGTATCAACTAATGGAAGGAGCTGCCATTTCCCCAAATTGTGATAAAATGTTCTAGCTGGCTCATATCAGGACACAGCTCAGACAACATTAAAAACAGGCTAAATTAGACTGTGCCTTTAAGAGATGGGCTGGGGGCAGTATGGATTCATGCTGCCCCAGGAGGACCTCTGGAAAGTGTTGTGTCTTCAGAGAGGCATAGTCCCTCCCTGAGCACCTTGTTGAACCCCAGGAGTATGCAGCCCACTCCCCCAGCACAGAAAGGGCAGCAAAATCATGGCTCCCTACCTCTTTGGGGCAATGTGTGTCCCCCAGTACTAGTACACAAAGGGAGCAGTTCCTTTGCTCCCCAGAGCACAGGGATTTTGATTGCCTCTGGACATGGTACAAGGCCTGGGCTCAGGGAAGGCTCTTTGTGCCTTTTGGATCCTTCTCCTATGTACCCATGGAAGGACTAGTCACTGTCCAGACCAAAGTTCATAGGATGGATGCTTCTCTGCACCTATGCTGATAGAAGAAAACAAAATCAGATGGCAATATAATGGAGACTTAGGAAAGGTGGTCGTGTAGCCAAGACACTGGACTAGGATCCAGGAGACCTGAATTCTATTCCAGCCTCTTCTGACTCCCTGCCACAATCTCTGTGTGCTTTAGTTCCCCAGCTGTAAAATGGAGATAATACTACTTCTTGACCTCACAGAGATGTGGTGATAAGATGGCACTGGAGAATATATAAATAGTAGCTAGTGAGGGAGACAGAGGGCCTTTACAGCAGATAGTCTCTCTGCTCTTGCAAATTTCCTGGTCACGAAAGGAAGTCCAGCATGCCTCAAGCAGCATTAAATCCCATTCTGCATTTCTACCCACCCTCCTCAGAGTGGGAATCATGCACAGATTTTCAAAAGGGCTCAGCTCCCACTGAGGCACCAAATTTGGCCATAATAAGTGGAAGCTGCTGGGAGCTGAGCCCTTTCGAAAATCTGGTCCTGGTTGTGGGTGCCAAGAACTTTAACACATAGCCCAATGGGCCATATTCTTCAGTCCCCGCTGAACCCCCTTTCAAGCAAACTAGGCAGGTGGTGGGTGTGATATGGTGGCTCCTGCTCTGTCAAATTAATACCAAAAAGTCATTTCACTTCTTTGTTTATTTTATAAACTGCAAATGTCAAGTTTCCAATAGCACCAGAGGAAGAGAGATAAAGATCATTGAGGCTGCTTACATCTCCTTGACCGGCTTAGACCAATCTTTTGTGAAACGGAAAGAATAGAAAGTGCCCAGGTATATAAAGTTGATTTTCCTTTAAAATCGCACCCCAAATTAATTTAGTCCCTAATGCACATAAGCTTTTTAAAGAGAGATCCCTACTAAGCCACCATTGGGATGGACTTTTAGTATATTTCTTCCCTCTCTCCTCCCCCCTCAAACCACACTTCTCTTTCTCTCTCTTCCTGCAGTTGATTGGAGCTGTGAGCAGTTTTAATTTGCACTGGCTGCACAGGGAGATCTATATTACCCTAGAGCAGGAAAAGGAAAAGCCCCATATTGGTAAAGTGTGAAATGCTGTTTTGATTGAAAAGGGAAACCATTTCGATGGGATTATCCTGTGACAATGTAGATTAAAACCCTGCCATATGGCCTAGATAGGCTTGCTTTTACTTTCAGGTAACAATACTTTGCTAATTAAGTAGTGATGACATTTCTAAATGAAAAAATAAAGCCACCTGTATGTGAAATAAAGGCTGCCAAGGAAGAGAAGTCATTCAATGGCACTAACAACACTGGAAATCAACCCCTCTTTATCTTTGGGGTTTGCTTTCAATAGAAGATAACAAATTAAACAAATTCTATCAAGTAAACAATAATTCACGTGTGCGCTTTTAGAAATGAATTTAGTGCTCCAGAAAGGTGACAGTATGGGAAAGCCAAGTGCAGCAACTGAGCCTGATTCCCAGCCAGAAACCCAGGCTCAGACTGAGGAGCAAGATCTTTTCAATGGAACTTCGGCACATAAGTTCCTATCTTTACAACGCTGTACTGCCACGCTAGTTTTCTGGTCTGGGTGAGCAATGGCCAGAGCCATTTTAGGCAGAAAGGCTCTTAGCTCACATGTGAATCTCCAGCTCCCCACCTCCCTCCCTTTCGGCCCACACTGTCTGTTTGCCCCCTACATGTTGTCCAAACGGCGGCTGCTCTGGCTGGGCAGTCAGCCTCTGTCTGATGCTAAAGCTGACTATCAACTGTTTTCATACCCACACCATGGAGAGCATGTGCCCATCTACCTATTTTCCTTTTCCCTCCCCTCCCTGCATCTGCCCTGTCAGACAACACTCTACTTCTCCCAGCCTCTCAAACCTCATTCACCAGCTCAACATGGTGGCTGGCACCATCGTGCAGCGCACACTGTTGTAGATTCAAATACTGGAAACATGCATTGGTGCAAAATTCAACAGTTTATTGAGACAGTGGTTGCAGGAAAAGTTTGGTTAGTATTCACATGTTATATGGAGGTAGACATGGACATTGTAATGCCCTGTAACACACGTTCCTACAGGAAAAGGGCTTTTCCTTAGGGATAGCAAAGCTCTTAATGGCTTCTCACAGGCTTACAAAAAGAAAGACATGGATGCTTCAGACAATCACTGCAGAGCCCTATCTATTTTTCTCTGCACTTTTTGCCAGGTCTGTAGAGGAGATGAAGCAGAATCTAAGACTGAGAAATAGCTCTATTTTGGTCCAGATATTACAGGGAATAATGACAAGGTCCTTCCTTCTATGCAACTCCCTTCTATGGTCCTGCGGGGACCATCTTGGTGAACAAGTTCACAGCATACCTCGATGGTCTGCCCTTTGCCTTTTTGAATAAGTCCATTCTCTACCTCCTAGACTCCTGCCTCAGTGTAATGTCATTGAAAGTCAGGACAGTCCAAAGGAGATGTAGAGATGATTACTATCCAGCTCGCCCCCACGTGCCTCCTGCTAACACTTCTGACACCACAGAAGCAAAAATGCAAACCCAAACTGGGGACATAATTCCCATCCCACCAGCCTCCAACGCACAACTGCAAACCCAAACAGCATGTGCTGCACAGACAAAAATCCCAATCCAGCTCTTCTCCTGTACATGCCACTTACCATCTCTGAGGCTCCCCCAGCCTGGGAGGACTCTCAGGGAGGGAAAGTCAGAAATGCATATTAAGACATGCGATCATAGCCTCTTTGGTATATGGACAATAACTGCTTGGGGTTTCTTTCCTTGTTCCCATAGCCACGCGGCATCTGTATCAGCCAGACCCCCAAGGAGAAGGCCTTTTCCAACAGCTAAGCGGCTCGCTAACCCGAGGAAATGAAAATGGAAAACTTGTGATGAAATGTTTGTTTTTCTTTGGGACCCTGCAATGAGGTCAGCAAACAGTGGAAAGATGGAGGCAGTACTTGAGGATGGAGGGGGAAAAAAAAGAAATGGAGCTCTCCAGAGAGAGGCTCAGAGTGACCAAAGACAGCATCACAGCGATCAGGGACAGCATTGCCATGGCAGAAGACAGTACTGAAAAAGACAGGGAGATGCTGAGGCAACTCCTGGAGGCAATACAGAGCCAGAATGCTCTGCCGCAGCGCATGCTGCAGTTAGGGCAGCAGGCAATGCGGTGCTGTAAACCAGGACCCAGCTGTGTTGTGCAGCCCCTGGATAATACTGGGCACTGTGAACACCAGCAGCTCCAACCCACCACAGTGCTCCAGGAGGCCATTCCCTTCACAAACCCAAACTCAGGGCAGTGACAACGGTTGCACCTGGAAGTCCAGCTCTTTTGAGACATCTAATGGCCCGTATAATTGAAGCCTCACCACTCAATGTCAGAAGGCCCAATAATAAGAAGAGGAAGAGCAAAGCGTACACTCACCTGTGACTTGAGTTCCAGCCCCCCTCTCCTTTGTTGTATTCTGTTCTCCACTATACTGTGCCACTTGAATCTGCGTCTCACTAGTTAGAGGTTTATTTCTGTATTTCTTTGCTATATATTACAGGCTGGAGACTCTCTTTATTCCAGTATGTCACAGTAAATCATAATTCTAAGTTAATATTGGGCACCCAACACTGTATCTCAGAACAGTGGCCCAATCCAGCAGCCTTCAATTAAAACAGAATTTATACCATTTCATACCGCTCCATGTACACAATGGAATAAAATGAAAGAGAACCCCATCAGTATCATGAGCAGGGCATAGACCACCAGGCCAAGTGATTGGAGCAGGACTCAGGCATGATTGACTGGAGTCAAGGGCTAGAGCCAGAGTCAGAGTCAAACCAAGCATCAGAGCCAGATCCAGAGTCAGGAGCAAGCAGGGAAGCAGTAGCTGGAACAGGACAGGAATAAGGCTGGGAACATAGCAGGTACAGGAGTGATCACAGCTGCAGTCATATGTGTTAAGCAGCCAGCAACATGCTGAGCTTAAAAACACCCATCTCCTGCCTCCCTTCAGCCAATCAGGCAGGCTGGCCAATCAGGTGATCCTACGGCAACCCACCTGAGCTCATTAATCTGCCTGGATGCTGGCCTGGCTAGTCTTCAATAGGTGAAGGAGCTCACTCTTGACAATGAGAACCATACCTCTCAAATGTCCCTCATGTCACTTCTGGTAATCCCCAAATTCCCTCTGTCCCACAGAAAGCCGGTCCCTCCTCACTTTTATGGTTGGAAGTCATTTAAAACAGAAACAAAGAGCCATGAAGCTGAGGTTGTAAAGAGAATTCTGTACACGGAGGGAATGAATCCCACAGTATTTTACATTTCCTTCCTCAAGAATGTCCCCCACACCTTCATTTTGGGTCTTGGTCACATTGTGCATCTCACATTAGGGCCAGGGCAGGTTGAAAGTTATGCTCAGAACCATCTTCTCATAGCAGTGGGCCCAATCCAGCACCCTTCCATTAAAACAGGACTTACACCACTCCATACCACTCCACCTACACAATAGAGAAAAATGAAGGAGAACCCTTGTCATCGGTATCACAACAAAGGCATTGATGGTCACTCCTAGTGGCTGGAGCAGAAGTCAGGTGCCAGGAACTGGAGTCAAGGATTGGAGCCAGGCCAAGTGTACAGCTGCACATCTATCTGTCCAGGTACTTATACAATTGTCATTGCCACAATATCTGAGCATCTATCTGGGATGAGAGGGGCTAAGGGAGGCAGTGAAAGAGGCCCATTGGTGATGAGAGTGGTCAACTCTTCCTGCATGCAACGGATACCAAGCCAATAAGTGAGATGGCTGTAAATGCTGACAGCTGCTCATCCCAGCCCTGCACAAAGCGTCACCTACAAAAAGAAACGAGCATGGGGTGGATTTGCAGCGATGTGCCTCTATCATAGGCTGCAACAGGAAACTGTTGTGTCTGAAATGCAAAACATGCACAGAGAGAGAGGGGGGAGATTCCAGGCTGTCATACCACAATCTGTGGAGCAGAACTGCACCATGCAGGCACATGCTGCTGAAGCACCAAACGGCCATTGACAGTGAAATGGGAGCATATAGGAAAAACAGTGCTGGGCAGACATCTCTCCCCCATAATTACATGAGCTAAAGGCCACGACAGATCACACGTGGTGCCATCAGCTCTGAAATGGCCCCATGCCCCCATATAACAGATCAGAGTAACAGATCTCTCTGCAGGGTCCTTCCTCCTATGCACATCCATACACCAGCAACCAAGCCCTACAATAAAGATGGGCAAAGAGTGGGGAAAATTATTCATGCACAACACAGTGAGTTAGGAACCAAATTTCAATGTGCCATGTTCACGTACCCTTTCCTCATTTTGTGGATGGGTCTTTTGTACTTATATTTGTGCATAAATCAAAACTCCTTTTGTGACCAATTTAAATTAGCCGCAGGTCGAAGTAGTAGCCCCCACACCCTGCAGTTTCTTTGCTGAAGAACAGCAGGTTTTGCCACTAGCCGAGGTGCCAGGCTGTGATGATACACACATATCTGCAGCTGCTGCCTATGTTAGAATTGCCTGCATGAGGCCCAACCCCATGCCATTTTGGCAGACCACTTCCGCTTACCACGCTATGTCTCGTTCACTGTGTGTGGAATGGCTGGGGATCCGTACAAGCTGTTATAAATAGAACAATGTTTAATTAGCACAACAGTAGGACAGACTTGTTGAAATGTTCCCCAGACTGCAGGTAAGTGCCCTGACAAGGAGGCTATTATGGGAATCTTAATGAATCCTTCCTAAGTAGGCCTGCTCAGGTACACGTAGGCTGCAACTGCTAATTTTGTTTGTGAAACTTATGTTGGTGAACGGTGCTGAGTGACAACAAACTGGTGACCAGTAAATTGAATAAATGTGAAATGTTGCAAACCGTCCAGAATTCGGCGCTTAACAATAGCAAGAGACCCCGGGGGCTGAGTTCCTGTAATCCCAGGCCAGAGCCTTAGCACTAATGAAGTTTAAAGAAGAGAGAGAAGGAACCCTGACCCAGAGGCAATTAAACCAAACAAGGATCTAGCTGTAACTGTAATTGCTGAGACATGCACACCCGTACCCCATGCAATTACTTTGTGTGAGTTCAACAACAGAAAATTTAAAATCAGATACCTCAGTAATGGGAGACATATGCGATTCTAGCCTATTATACACTAGCCTACTTTTTCTAATAGTGGTGTCTCAGGCATGAAGTGAGTGGCACAGAAAAAAAAGCTTTACAGTGTCCACAAACTACCTTAACATAGTAGCGTCACTCTTCCTAACTCCCACCCCCTACCCGAGACATTTCACTTGTCCTGTCAGGGGACGGAAACAACATAATATGACTAAACGGACCAACCACACAGTGGTGACAATCAATAACGAAGACGCGAGCTAGCAAAGTTTAGGAACTAGCCTATACACGTACACAGCAGTTTTATCTGAACAGGCTCTTCCTCAAACAACAAATACATTCCTAAAAGTCAGAGCTTGCAAAGACAAAATGGGCTAAAGTTACTGAATACACTGTTTGGTGTGGACAGTTCACGCACCTGTACTGGACAGCACGACACCGCACGGATAGCAGTGAATGAGGAACTGATCATTTGTGCCTGCTGCTGCAGCTCACCACTACCGGGGCAGCCTCTCCCCAGGCCCAGCTGCTCTATCTTCTCTGTCATTCTGGCTCTGAGGCTGGAAAAACTTGCTCACCCAACTGGAGCAAGATACTGCATGGGGACAGGATGTGTGGCCAGGGAACTTGGCCCAACCACCTCTCCCCTTTGGCCTGTCCATTTCCTCTCCCATGCAGGCAAGGCACGTGTCTCCTGTGCGTGAGCTGTGAATGCACAGCGGGCTAATTAACATGGTGCTAGTTTTAGTCCATGCAAAATGGCTTATTGGACCAGGAAGTGATGTGAAATAGCCCAACTATGGGCTTGCTAATTACGTAGTCTCAAGTTCTGACCTCGCAAGCCCTGGCTCACGAGCATAGTCAACAGGACTGTTCCTGAGAGTAAAGGCTACTCACAGAGGGCAGGGGGATGGACCACTTGATGATTCACGTGATGATTCTGTTCTGTTCATTCCCTCTGAAGCACATGGCATTGGCCACTGCTGGAAGACAGGATAGTGGGCTAGATGGACCTTTGGTCTGATCCAGTATGGCCGTTCTTATGTCCTTATTTTGCCCCTACAATGAAAACATCTTGTGACGTGGCTGCATCTCTCCTTCCTGTTGACTTCTTCATGACATACAACCCTGAGTCTTATTTTGCAGATTTAGATCCTACCCTACCCGCAATGCAACATATTTACTATGAATCCACCTAAACCAGACAGCAACAAGGTATATTGGTAGGTTTTAGCAGAAATCATTATTAGCATCCTGATTAGATCCAGCTGTTACTGCAGTACTAACGAGTGGTTCTCCACAGGTATGTCTGAACACCATAGTAGTGTTATGTAGAAGTTGTTTAGCATTTTACTGGGCTTGATTTACTGCCTGCTGCCAGCAGATCCCAGCCAGCAGGCTCCAGGTGGTGAAAAGTCATCTGGATGGAGAGTGCAGTGGCACAAGCTGCCCAGAATCTCCACCCTGCTGAGGGGCTTGGAGCTGCTTAGTCCAGCCACCAAAGCAGGCAGGAACGTCTGGGGCATGGATGGGGACAGGGGAGTTTAGCGTGGTGCTGATACAGCCCGTCTTCTAGGCAGGGTCCACATACAGACACCTATAGAGACCCCATTGCAAATTACAGCTGCTTCGCCCAGCACAGCCCCCCAGGGGAGAGGGTCAGCCGTGCTTGGTGCCTGCCTTCCCCTGAGGGTGAATCTCCAGTGAATCGAGCCAGCGTTTTGACAGTGATTTGCGAGACAAAAATCAATTGTTGTGCATTCTAGGTAATGCTAGGGCTTGAATCTGTTGGCTTAGCTATACCGCCACTTCCCTTCTTGTAAAATGACTATCCCGCTCCTTAAAGGCCCATCGCGTTGCATTTAATTTGTAACTATCATACTGAAATCATATTGTACGAGCATACTGCTATATATTAAATGGCTGGTTAAGTGTGGGAGGCCTTTAAAGTACAAGATTGGCAAATGAGGTGATGGGAAGGGCTTGCTAATTATGTACAGTCTCCAAGTTCAGACCTCACAAGCCATGGCTCATGAGCATAGTCAACAGGACCGTTCCTGAGAGGAAAGGCTACTCACAGAGGGCAGGCTTGTGACAGCCAAGTTCACACCGAACAGAAGTACTATTGTAGCACACAAACTGAAATCAGTGGGACTATGTGAGCAGTACAGCACCACGCACTGTGAGTAAGGGTAGCAGAATCTGACCCATGAGGATTTGAAAGATTGGGGCCTTAAATACCACCAGATTGTTTTACTGTCAGTTGTCTTCCTGGTTTATGTGTGTGTATGCTTGTTTACATATGTGCATATAAATGTGTGTGCACTTATCTGTGTGTATTGTATGTTTCTGTGCATAGCCCCCTGCACCCCCCCCCCACACACACACACAACATGGACCACTTGATATAAGCAGCTCATGAATAGGGTTTAGCACTCTGGAGGTCCATAAAGAATGAGCGCTAGTTTTATGCCTAGTATTTATACTACCAACATTGTCAGTGCTAACAAAGATCATTCACGCATTTTGTGAGACTGTTCTCTTTTTGATCTGGGGATGACAGGTGGGGAAGGAAGCTCATGTTTAGATAATATAGATTTATATTGGGCTTGGGGTACAACCTTATTTTCCCACCTTCCAATCACAATTTTTCTTTTCTTGAAACTTTAAAAAAGAATCCATTCTATATTTTTCTTCTTTTTAAAAATACCAATGTAGTGTGTGTGTGTGTGTGTGGGTTTTGGGTGGGCTGTGGAAATTGATTTACGAGTCAACCACTTTTCTCTTTTCTTGCCATCTCTCGCTTGAGTGGTTTGTAGGCCTTGGCCCTTTCTTTCACTCGAGGAGAATAAGGTTGTCTATGGAAGAGGTCAGCGTTTCAAATTGGCGGAGTTCAACTGCACAAATGACATAGAACTGACAAGAAAAGACAGGGGGTTTGGGGGTCATAGACTGTATAGGTCCTGGTTAGGGTCTTTGCTTTGTGATGGGACCTGGCACCAAAATGAATTAAATAACAGGCTTAAGGACTATTGAGGGAGGGCTGAATGCAAATCAAAGATAAGTAGAAGTTTTCTTTCCTAAAAGGGGAATGATTTTTTTTCTTACCTCCCCCTTTCCATATCTGCACAGGCAAGGTCTGCATGTTAAACATGATTTAGCAGGCATTATTCTGGGAGTCTTTTCATCAGGTTTCTGCAGTGATTGCCTATCTTGGCCTATGATTAATGATCTGCTGTGCAATTTGGAGGCTATAATGACTCAACAATCCACACACAAACTATATAGTCACATTCCTTTTGCAGATTTGCCAAGCTGTTACCAAGGGGCCCACAACTGAGCAGGATTGTTAGCGAGATAGCTAAGCATTTCGGCAAATGCCATTCTGCCCTTATCTTGCTGAGAAGTGCGTCGGGCAGCAGGCTCATTTACAAAATTCAAAGCCCAGATTTCAGTGGTTCCTTTTTTAAAAAAAAATCTGGACTGAAATAATCATTAAAAAGGCTGGTAAGAAAAGAGCCCGGTATATGGCCTTGCAGTGATTATGCAGACAAAATACTTTCTTTGTTTCCAAATTTTGAATCTGATTAATTGAGGCCTAATGCTATTAATACAATCTGAAAGAGAAAAGTTAAGCTTCAGCAACCCTTGGCATAAACAAAATCTGAAAAACGAAGCAGATTTTGAAACACAAACCTAATCTTAAATTTAGTTTTGCTATATTAATACGTTAGTATGATTTCATTATACCGTCCACTTGTATCTGCAGCCAGTGAAAAAACTACCTGTGAAACAGCCCTGTGACAAGCAGTTTAATTCAAACTGTGATCCTGATGAGGATTACTTTTTAAAAATCCCATTTCACAACAGCAGATCTGTGGTTTGGATGTTGTTTTCTGGGGGGTAGGGGGGAATTTAAAAAGGAAAAGAAGACGTGGAGACAGAGTTGAAGATGAACACCACTTTTCAGGAGGACTTTAGTTACCTTACAAAAAATAATTACGGGTCGATTTACTTTTTATGCATCACTGCTTCAATAAATAATTCCTAGATGCAACCTAAATAACTGAGCAGAAATTCAAACAGTTGTGTTGATAGTCTGTTGCAATGACATTTACTTAAATGATTCATTCCATTTTAATTTTCTTTTTTGCCTGACTTGAGGGGAGGGGAATTGGAAAGTCATACAGCATATCCATCTTGCTACATCATACTATCATTATTATTTATTATGAAAGTGCCTAGAAGCTCTAATCAATTATGGGGCCCCATTGTACTAGGCATTGCACACACACAGAACACAAAGAGAGACCTTGCCCCAGAGAGCTGCAATTTCAGGCCCTGATTCTGAAAAGCATCCCTATTCAGGACAGCATTTAAGCACATGCTTAAATTGCACTGAAATCAACTAGATTTAAGCACATGCGTAAGTGCTGGGGATGGATTTAATCAACACTTAAGTGCTTTTCTCAATCAAGATCTAAGTAAGTACGTTACACTATGAGGTAGATTGTTTACAAGTAAGGGTGGGACATTTCAAAGTGCTTAGACATTGGCCTAATTCTGCTCTCATTGAAGTCAGTGATGAAACTCTCACTGATTTCAAAGCTAGTGCTTTGGAAAATCCCATCCTTAAAGAAACCTTTTCTGTACAGTAGATTTATTTACTTAGAAGACATCAACAACTAAATTCAATCGTGTCTGTAAATCATCCCAAGTGAAATGTTATCCAAAAAGAGCAAAGGATTATTTTTATTTTGTCGGTAGATTGTTAGCAAACAGAAACTGCATCCACATTGCCTCCCTGAACTAATTGTTTCACCAAATGTGTCTAAATGGGAACTTTAAATTATAAAACTTGTATAAATTGTCTCCTCTTATTGCTCATTTTTGGAATCTTTTTTGGTGCCATCACAGTTTTAAATGGTGGGAAGAACTGCCATGTCAGACATTCATTCATCCAGATACCACTGTGATCAGCACAAAATAGATGACTGTTTGCATCCACCTATTTTCTCTTGTGTTATTCTTAGATTGTAAGCTTTTTGGGGCAGGGACCATGTCTTTCTTCTGTGCTGGTACAGCACCTCGTACAATGGGGCCTTGGTCATTGCCCGGGGCTCCTCAGCACTACTGTAATACAAATAATACATAAATAATCATTGATTAGAAAGCTAAGAACATTCCTCTTGCAACATTCTCTTGCATTCATGGAGGAAGGAATTGGAAACCCTCCTGTGAAGGGATATACAAGCAAAATATAATTCACTTTTTCTTCCCACAGGGTTCATTTTATAGTGGAATTCACCCCGTGCTGAGAGCCAACACAAGGTGTACGCACCTTTGAAGTCCTTACACACACTTTAGCGAGTTCCGCCCATAGCTTCATAATTTTAAGAAAGATTTTTGGAACAAAAAAGCTCTTCTGTGAGATTATTGTTAGGGGAACAGCAATGATAGAGTAGCTGTGCATTTAAATCTAATGGTGTATGAAAAATGCAAATGTACATGCATTTCACATAAACGAAAGGGGAATATGGCAGGTCTGTACAGAGGAAAGATTTTAACTATGAAATACGGTAGAATCTCTGTAGGGTCATAGAAGTTCACAGAAGAATAAACATTAACAAATCCTTCCTTACTTTTGTTTGTCAATGGTGCCAGATCAACATCCCTATATAATATAGTCTTCTATCCCTTGAAATGATACAAATATGGGCAGCAATAGTGCAAAGTTTCCAAACTGCCAGCATTCCTCAATTTTGACCAGCCTTGTGAGAGGGTGATGTAATTCACCTTCCCCATCCATTGGCTTCTCTACTGCGAAAAATTCATGTTGAATGTGGCAGTGGGTTTTGTGATGTGGACAACTGTCTACTAGGTATTGGGCTGAGACCACTAACCTTATTTCACTTAGGACATCAAATGGTCATCACTGATCTGGGGCTAGATTTGAACTGGTGCTTCGAGATGAAAGTTACCAAGATTTTCAAAAGTGATTTTGAATGCCTCCATTTGGGGTGCCCTCCCTGAGACATGATAAAGAGGCCTGATTTTCAGAAGGCAGATGCTCAACGCTTTCTGAAAATCAGGCCCCTTTAAGGTGTCTCACATTCAGCACCCAAAAATGGAGGCATCCCAGGTTGCTAGTCACTTTTGAAAATCTTGGTTGTAGAGCTCTGTATCTCATTAATGATCACCTGAACCACTCAGTCCCATACTTGGCTGAAATTTATGGGAACCACATAGATCTTTAAATTGCAATGGAAATTGTATGGGAAAAAGTTGTCATATGAGATTTATGGGACTTCCTTGGTCCCAGTCAAGCTGGATAGTATAAGAACATGTTCTCTTTAAGTATTTTGACATTTTAATCTCTAGCTAAAAATGGAGACTACAAATGGAAATTACAGGGAGGCATACGGGGGGTAGGGGGGAAGTTATCAGGTTCCTCCATACCTCAGAAGAGGTTCAGTTTGGGTTCAATACAAATGTGGTTAGAAATTATTTTATATGGACAGACTGGCCCATCCTTATCAAGCACAATCAGTCCAAAGGCTTGATTATAATACAAGACCTCAAATACAATACCTTGCAGGAAAACTAGATTTAGTGATCTCTGACAAAAGAGGGATTGTGTGTGTATACTGTGCAATGTTCAAATATAGAGGGATGGCCAACGATGAAACCATTGTGGGGAAGGGCCAGGGATTCCTGTCTGGGAAAATATTTTGAAAATAATTTAATGTTTTCTGATACATTCTAAAAGCAAAATGATTCCTCTTTGAAACTTGGTGCCTTGACACCAAGGTGTTGGGCTCAGCACAGAGAGAGAGAAATTAGGTAGAAGTACTATATCTTTATGATTGAGGGGTTGTTTGGCAATATTCCTCAGTTGGGAAGGGAGCGAGTGTATGAGCTTCACCATAGGCTGGGAAATCTGCCCCACAACCGGTATAGTCACTGGGGCTTATATAAAGTGGTCGCCATGAAAGGATCACCATTTGCCAACACTTAGCAGACATTAAATATCTGAGATACCTGAGCATTTCTCTACACTTGGTATAGGAAGTAACTGTACTGACTGTTGGCAAATGTTGACTTCTCAATTGCAACCACTGTTTGACTGAAATAGCTTACAAATAATGAGTATATAATTTCCAAAGAATAAACAGGACTGACTGCCTCCACTTCTAAGAAATCCTGTCCAAAAATCACTGTGTTTATAAGAACGACTCTCCATGGAATCTCCATGGTCTGTACTTTTCAATTGTCATTTGCCCACTTAATCAAAGACTTAGAAAAGGTATTTGGCCAAGATTTGTAAAAATAGGAGCTCAAAGTTAGGCTCCCGAATCCATACTTATGCACCTAAATACACAGAAGTTCTGGAGCGCTCATCCGTTTTGGAAATTACGTCACTTATTTAAAAAGAACGAGGAGTACTTGTGGCACCTTAGAAACTAACAAATTTATTTGAGCATAAGCTTTCGTGGGCTAAAACCCACTTCATCAGATGCATGCCTATTTATTTAGATGCATGCATACTTATTTAGATGCCAAAGCATGGATTTACAACCCTAATTTTAGGTATCCATTTTTAAAACGTTGGCCATTCATTTAAAATTATTTTTGAATTTTTAACCACAAAAAGCACATTATAGCTTGCCAGAAGCTGAAGTAGAGTCAACAAGAACCTGCAGGATATTTCTACAGTGGTCTGTATTTTCCACACATGTTGTGGCCTTTCAGAGTGACTTCAGAAGAAATCCTGATTGTATTCTAGGATTTAGGATCTCACACTTATATTGTATTTTACTCTCCATGGTACAATAATGTACTGTAAATATAGGCATGTATGGCAGGTACTACATTCAAATGGCTTTAATAGTGATTGTGTGGCTACCTTCCTATGCTCCAATTTGTGAATTTTCCACTATGTTTGGTCACTGCTCCTCATTCTTATCATTTGCATCAATCACCATAACCAAAAGGTTAACAGAATGAACAGCCAGATCTAAATCATACTATTTCTTAGAGTTAACCACAGAAAAATGTCTGGTTTATGACACCTCAACTCAATTCTTTTGTGGAACTCAAGATCTAGGTTTCCAATGATACCAAGTGAGGGATAATGGTCCCACAAATTGTTAATATCTGCTCTTCCAGATGTGAACTTCATTAATTTAATCTAACACATCTTGAGAGATAATAATACACATATTTTCAATTACCACAATTACTTAAATAGCCCAGATCTTGCACTTAATAAAACCATTTACATTCACTCTAATGTCAAGCTCTGCAGGATAGTATGTTAATGCCAGAAACATGACATCTTCTAATTACTGCACTTCTATAAAACAGAAGCAAAAATGACTTGGTAAAGGCTGAGCAGAGAGCAGAGCTTACACTAGAAACAGGCAGAGATGCAGACCCACGGAGACAAAGCTGCACACAGGCAGATAGTACACTTACCTGCAGATACACACTCATGCATGATTGAAAACACCCCCACACTTCTATGTATGGGCTATCACATAACATCCTTGTTATCTTTTGGGAGGGTCACACCAGCATTGACTGAGAGTTAAACAGACACTGATAGCTTCCTGAAGTACAGGTCAGAGGAGAGAATTATCATGTCACTGCTCTTATAAGCCTTAGCATCTTTGCAAGACTGAAGCAGCTGAACCAAGAGAGAAAAGGGCTACAGTCCAAAACTGCATATGAAGGGAATTGTGGATGTGCAATGTGTCCAGTGTTTCTGTCAAAACAGGAGACACCTCTGACCTCTGTGATCTATTCTGACAAGAAAGAGAGCAGTATGAAGCAACATCAGCACTTCCTTGTCTAAGAGAAACCATACTGCACTTGGCACAGACAGACTGCAAAGCATTGGCCAGATTTTGCTTTCAGGTGCTTTACTGAATTTCTGAATTCCCCTATGGTGCTGGAGATTCTGATGCTCAAGGGTTGCATGTTTGTCATGTGTCTTCCACTTTTATTTTGGTGGACAGTTCAACTCCGAGGTTCCCGTGTGGCCGCTTAGAAACAAAGGGAGTGATTTTCAAAAGCACAAGCGGGGTCAGGCCCCTAACACCCAGTGAAAGCCAATCTGCTCTTTGTGTCTTTGAATACCTCCCCTCAAGTAAATAACAATATAAACACAAACATTTGTTGCCTAATAAACTATAAAATACATAAGTAATGAGTTTTGCCATTGATTTGAATAGGATGAGGATTTGGCTCTGTAGTAATAATAGCAGACTGAGTTGAGATGGGATGAGGTGCCTCAGAATGGGATACGCAAAAGCCAGCATGCTAGGGAGTACCTTGCATAAACTAGCCAAGGGGAGGTGTCGAGCTAAACCCCCCACCCTTGGTCAGAGGTAGATGCCTAAATCTGGGCTACAGGGAGGTGCACTCCTCTGCTTAGGATTCTCAGCTGCAAACCCTCTCTTGGCATTAGGTGCCATTTTAGCAATAAACTGGGGTGGTGGGACAAGGAGGACTTTCCTCCTAACTTTTAGCTCAGTGGTTAGGGTACTTCTGACCCCTGGTTCAAGTCCCCCTTCCCCCTGAGGTGAGAAAGGATTTGAACTGGGCATCGGTACCTTTCAGGTGAGTGTGCTAACCACCAGACCGTAGAGCTCTTGAGCATGCACTCTCTCTTCCTCCCTCCCTCTTCCCACCCCAGTGGATAATTAATAAAAGAATCTTTGGGCCAAAGAGAAGCAGGCAGAAACATAGGCACCCGGGGAGCTTTTACCACACAATTTTGGCACCGAGTGACTTCAGGCACCTAGAGGGGTTCGGGGCAGCTGAATGGGGGCTTTGTGAATCCCAGTGGGGCCTGATTATGGGATTTACGCACCTGTGGCAGTTAGGTGCCTAAGTCTTTTTGTGAATCTAACCCCGAGTCTTTAGTGGAGAATCATTTCCTCACCTTCCATCCGGGCAAAATAACAGCAAATGCCAGCAAAAAAGATCTTTAGGATGCAGACAGCCCCCAAAGAAACAGGAAATATTTAGGTGATCTAATCTACTGTTGATATGTTTTAGAGAGCTAGGGCCTTTCTGTCAGGTGGTGGGAACTGAGTTTGGGAGGCCATTCCATACACAGGGACTACATGAAAGAATCCAAAAATCAGGAGTGAGACAGGCAAATTAAAGGGGCGTTGAGGTGAGCAACACTGTCAAAGCAACGTCGGTGTTGAGGGATGCAATCAGAAACATGATCTGAGATACAGGCTGGTGCAAAGTTGCACCGGGCCTGGGAGATGATGAAGAGAGTTTTAGATTTGATATAATGGGCAAGGGCAAGCCAGCAGAAGGCCTCAAAATAGAGCGTATCATGGTTTGATTGATAGATGATGAAGATAGCTTTGGCTGCTGTATTATGGATAGATTGGAGGGGAGCCGCCTGGGTATCAGCCCATGCCAGGGAGGAGGCGATTATAGTCAACAAAGGATGGGATGATGACAAGAGCATGGACAAGTGTTTTAGCCCCTAGGACAGAAGGGCACATTTGAATGTTTGAAATGTGGTGGAGAAAAGATGGGGCGAGATTTAGTAACAACCTGATGCGTGAGGAGTCAGACGATTATCCCAAGGTGGCTGGCCTGAAGGACAGGAAAGATGGCGATGCAATCAAAAATAGGGGAGAAGAAGAGAAGCAGAGAGGGTGTGTGAAGAACAAAGGAGAGCTGAGTTTTGCCATATTTAATGTGAGCAGGCAGCCTTGGGGATATGATGTCAGACAGATAATTAGACAAAGGGTTGTGGGCAGAAGGGAACAGCACAGCTGTGGAGAGAGAGATTTGCAAGTCACCAGCATAGAGATGACAGTGGAAATTATCATGGGAGAAGGTGTTGGGGACAAAGAGAAGGGGACCAGGGCATAGCCCAGGATTCCCTCAGAGACAGAGTTGAGCAGGAGGGCTCACCAAAGGAGAAGAGCAGTCAGAGGTAGGAAGAGAATCACAAGAGGAGGATGCCACAACACTGTGATAAACTCTTACAGGGTTCCGCTAGTTTGGGACAGCATCATGTTCCATTATATTAGTGGTATTTCAATTCTGCATCCACTGTTGATGATTAGGTACGTACTGTAGTTTGGTGCTGGATCCTAAAAGGGTAAAGAAGGCAGCTGAGATTTATGCATAGTGACAGATAGGTTATAGGCGGTGATAGTGGAGCACAATCATAGAAGAGGTATACAGTGCTGGAAGATCAGAATACTCTCTGAGTGACGTATTGGCCTTGAAAACTGAAAGATCTTCAGGGAAAATGGGTATCTACATGCAAATACAAAGGTTCAGATTAGCATCCCAAACACATGGCCTGATCCTACACCATTGAAGTGAGTAGGAAATTCACCATTGGCTTCATTGGGATTGAGTTTGGGCCCACAGCCATAACTATTTAGGCTGGGAGTTTGAAGGAGTTAGATGCTTAAGTCCCATGGAAATTAAATGATATTTGAGTGCCTAAGTCCCGTAGGCTTCTTTGAAAATCCCAGCCTTAAGTATATTTTTCTATTGTCTCTTGATCACTGACAATTATGTTATGTCCTAGTCATACCAATAAGTAAATAATATTATGGTAGTTTCCGAAAGCCCCAGTTGGGATTGCCGCCCCATTGTGCTGGCTGCTGTATAAATATAGAAAAGAGACAATTCCTGCCCTGATGGGTTTGCAGTCTGAAGACAGTACTTATTTGCTTGTATGTTGCATTCCCATCTCCTAGCCGTAGTAATGTGTGTTTGCCCCTTTGGGGTAGTAATGCTTTAAATTCCACCGTTTGACTTTAAATCACATCCCTCTGCAGCTGCATGCACCTGTCGAATCACAACCACAGAAACATGTCCGTTGCAGAAAGAAAAAAAAAAAAGCAAAAATATATTCCCCCTCCCCCCCCAGATTTTGCATCTCCCATCATTCTTCTTAATAGTCATTTGCCATTGGTCAGTCTGCTGATCAGGACAGTTCATACAACCACTTGGCCAAACACACAAAAGTCAAAATCAGTCTTAAAATAATGAAACAATCTCTCATATAAAAAGGGTCCACAATATAAGGCATTTCCAAAGACTGCTTCACCCAATATTTCCCCCACCCCGCAGCCCAGTATTCAATATGAAGTTATAGAAGGGAATAGGGATGGAAAGAAAAGAAGTGTGTGTGTGGGGGGGAGGGAGTTGAGACTTTTTAATTGCAATTGTTTGGGTTGCTGCTCCAAGGTAAATGACAAGAAATGGAAAAACACCCCCAACACACATATTTCAACTAAAGCAAACGCTTGGGGTTATTTTTCCCCTGTGTCTGTTTGAAGCGTATTCTCCTGAGTTGACAAGCACGTGTTTTGGAGACCATTGAAAAGTTTCTGCCATAAATAGAGGAGGCAGCTTGGCTTAAGTGTTGCTAGGGAATACCTGGCAACAAGCAACAATAGCCCTTTTAGAGAGCCCAGGGCAAACAGTGAGCGTGGTAATGGGGTGGGCCTTGAGGGAGGCTCCTTGCCCAAAGCCCCTCCACTCACACTGAGCCCTCGGCACTGGGCTGTGTTCCGGAAATTCCCTGCACAAAGCCCCCTATTCAATAGGAGGTGGGCCAATGCATGTGCTTTTTTGAGGGAGAGGGGGGGCGCTGATGAAGGAGGGTGCTTTCTTGCCAAAAAAAAAAAAAATCCAAACTTTGTTGTTTTTTTTTGCAAAGTCTCAGAGAGGCACAGAAAGTGCTAAGTTTGTAAAAGAAGCTGAAAAGGTTCAGAAAAGGAGCATAAAGGAGCCAGGGAATGCCCCGTGAATTTTGAACAGAGAGCAGAAAAGGGACCCTAAAAAGCAATTAGTGATGCTGCTTGTCGCTGAAGAGGGAGCATGAAGGGGGGTGGGGGAGATGCAAGAGGAAGAGGGCAGCTCCAATCATTTAGTAAAGTAGTAGAGAGAGAGGCAGAGGCAGAGACAGCGAGAGATTGACGCCTTCTGGAATTTTTATAGTGAAAGCGGACACACAAATAGCAATGCACAGTGACTAAGAACTGGAGGAATTGTTGAATCTTGAACCTGGAGGCACATGCCAAACTGGGGCTCGGCTTCATCAACACCCCCCCCCCCGCCCCCCCCCCACACACCTTCCCAGCTCATTTCTGCAAAGCTTGTGAAGCAGCTAGATCAGACAAGGTTTCAACTGCTTTCCTTCTCAGCCTCTCTCTCCTCTAACTACCCTCTAGATTGCAAACCCAGTGACTGGGCTGTTCGGTGAAGTGTGGGTGTGTGTGGAGGGACAGGGAGGGAAGGGGAATATAGAAAATGCCCTCCCAATAAAACCTTCATTTCAGTTTCCACTTCTCCTTCTCCCAACATGTCTCCCAATTTCGTGAGTCGTACATAAAACAGAATTTGGCCATACAGTCCTTGTGAAAAATAATATAATATGGCCTACTCATTAGCTTGAGAGTTATAAAAATATAGCTGTCTAGATTGGGACTGAATAGCTATCACCTTAATGGATTGTCAGAAATCTGCTGGCAGCGGAAGGAGGTCAGCCAGTCCTCCTCTATCTTTTGTTCTAGACATCATTTAAGATCAGCCGTAGTTCATTAGAATTGGACAGTAATATTCTTAATCCCGCAGTGCGGAGGCCCCAGACACACATCTAGCCTGGGTCATCAGTGGTTTAGCTTTTGCTGCTTCGATCCTGATGGATTGTACATTTGTGAACAGTCTGATTTATGTTTCACAGAGTGACAAAAAACTTTTAATGAATGAATTTTTTTGTGAAAAATGTTGAATTGCTACAAACAAAAGTAACCACTAAAGGGGGAGGGAAGCAGCTCATATTTACAGAATGCATCCCTGTGTTATTGCTGCTTTACAGAGAGAGAGGAAGGAAGCTGCAGGCATTAGCATTATGTCTTGGAGACCTGCGTGTAAGTCCCTGCTCTGTCACAGACTTCTCGTGTGACCTTGGGCAAGGCACTTGCCTCTCTGGCCTCAAGTTCCCATCTGTCAAAGAGGCAAAAAAATCCATTCCTATCTCATAGGGGTTTTGAGAGGATAAATCCATTAAAGATTATGAGATGCTCAAATACTACAGTGGCCGTATAAGGAAATAAAATAGATAGATTATCTTAATTATGGCTTCCTAAAAGATGACTTGAACTTTGGTTTCTAACCTCAAAGAAACCTCATCTAAATTACAACCTTGAAATAGTCTTGTAAACCATACCATATTCCAGTGTGCCCTACTAGCTAGCACTTCAGACTGGGAGTCAAGGAAGCTGGGTTCTAGTTCAGGCTCTGCCATGTCAGTGCTCTGGGCCTCAGTTTCCCCATCTGTAAAATGGGGATAATGATAGTGCCAACCTTCATAAAGAATTTTGAGATCTACTGATGAAAAGTGCTCTACAAGAGCTTGCGATTATTATTATAATATGGAGACATCATATTATATTTCGTTGGAGCAGATTGTGGCTGTTTATGTAGCTGCACAGAATGGTAGTGGGATTAAGACACACTTCTTATCTCTGCACAGCCTTCCAGGACTTTAGGTCCAGTCATTTAGGGGTAAATAAATGCTACCTGATGCCCCTAATGCAGGACAAATTGTACCAGCACAATCTAGCCCTCTCTAATATAGCCTCAATAATGGGTAAAGAAATGTAAAAGAATATTGTATTGAATTGATGATCTGAGAGCAGAACTGGATCATTTTATGGGCTTTCCCATAACTAATCAGAACTTCACATATCTCACTGCTGATCACTTAGTGACAAAGGTAAAATACTTTAACCTTCTGGGAGGTTACACTAGTTTTTATGACTGAGATTTTCAGAGTTTGAGTGAGTTGTACACTCAGCTGCCTTAGGTTCCTTTGAAAATCCCAGGCTAAATAATTATCTAGCTACTTATCTTTTTGCAAAAAATTGAGCTAGACACCTTTTTCCTGAAGAAATAGACTAGCACTCCTTTTTTAAAAAAAAAAATGCAACAAGAAGGTGGTAAATATACTAAAGTGAATGTAAAAACATTGAAGGATCATAACCAAAAGGCCAGAAAAGTGATCAGAAAAATACATGCCAGAATCTCAGCTAGTATAAATCATTAGTGCTGCTTAGTTAATGAAGCCATAACTTACACCAGCTCTCAAAGAGCTGCAGCTTGAGAATCATGGAGCCATAAAAGGCCAAGCCTCATAGAATCATAGAAATGTAGGGCTGGAAGGGACCTTGAGAGGTTGTCAAGTTGTGCACCCACCTTATAGTAATTTATTTGAGATAACAGTTCCCTAGTTTGCTTATGAGACTATCCTGTGGAATTGTGTCAAAAGCCGTACTAAAATCAAGACATGTCATGTGTACTGTTCCCCAGCATCCACTAGGCCAGTAACCCTGTCAGAGGAGGAAATAAGGGTGTTGTGGCATGATTTGTTCTTGACAAATCCATTCTGGCCAGTCTTTATATCCTTAATATCCTCTAGGTGCTTACAAATTCATTGTTTTAATAGTGTGTTCCAGTATCTTTCCAAGTACTGAAGTTAGGCTGACTGGTATACAATTCCCACGGTCCTCTTTGTTCCCCTTTTTAAAGATAGGCGCTATATTTGCCCTTTTCCCATCCTCTGGGACCTCACCCATCCTCCATGAGTTCTCAAAGATACTTGCTAACAATTCCAAGATTGCTTCCGCTAGTTTCTTAAGTACCCTGGGATCAGGCCCTGCCAACTTGAATACATCTAACTTATCCAAATATTCTTTAACCTGTTCTTTCCATATTTTGTCTTGTGTCTCTTCCCCCTTTTTAATATTGTGTTGAATACAATTACCAATAGAATTAATGTAGTCACCATTAACCTTTTTAGTGAAGACTGAAGCAAAATAGGCAAACTCCTCAGCCTTCTTGATGCCATTAGTTATTATGTCTCCTTCCCCATTATGTAGAGGACCTACACTTTCCTTCATCTTTCTCTTGCTCCTAATGTATTTACAGAACCTCTTCCTATTCCCCTTCAGTTACAGCCATGCAAACCCACCTGTATCAATAAGGTTGGGTGAGTGCAAGTGAGAAAAGATTTGGCCTCCAGTGGGTAAAACACAGAAATTCACTGGAGTGAGTAAAAGGATTATGAAACTTTTCCATAAATTCAAGGTAATTGCCTTGACTTGTGCCTCTCATTGTATCAGGTCAGGGGCAGAAGGTCAAGTCAACTATAACAGACAAACTGGTATCATTTCCCTTATGCTTAGCATAGAAAGTGAGACTTCTCTCATCAACTTTACTAGTTAATAAGGAGCATTGTTTGGATTAGTCAGATTCCTCACATTCCAATCTTGTACACTGTCTGCTTCAAAATTGCATACAGTTGTAATACTCTGAAATGTTTAGTAGCGTATTTTCAGTGCTGATTGCACTAAAGTAAATATAGAATTCCAGTTAACACTAATGGAAATAGGGTGTCAAATCTGAAAATAAGCCACATTCTCCTTTCAGTTACACCAGTGCAACCCTCATTAACTAAGAACAGAATCTGATCCACAGAGTTCAGTGAAATGGCACTGGCATGACCTAGATCAGACTTTGTCCTTTTTCATGTGAACAGAGTGGAATAAAAAATGTTTGGTTTAAGATTTACTGTAAAAAAGAAGCTATCATAGAACAGAGAGGATTTTAAAAAAAAATTAATCAAAGAGGGTTGTGCTGGGTCCTAATCCAATGTCCACTGAAGTCAATGGAAAGACTCGCTGGACTTGAATGAATTTTGAACCAGATCCCGAATTCAGAATAAAAGTGGTGGGGTAGAGTCTCTGCTCCTACCCATTCCATGTATGCCACTCAGGCAGTGCAAAGGGAGCCAACACTTCCTGTGACTCCTCTACTGGGTACATCTTGGGTGTAGGGGAGTCCTCAGCAGGCAGAGCGCCCCTGCACCTGACTCCTCTGTCTCCTTCCCCACACAGCTTGGTTCAGGGGTATATCCCTGGGTAGAATGGTGTGGGGTGAGGGAACAGCCAGTACAATGTGCTCCTGCTGTCCTCCAGTGGCAAATGGTCCCTAAGGGACTATTAGCCAGCTGGTGAAATTAGAGCAGCCTGTCAGCTGCTCTAACTTGTGTTAGGACTGGGGCAGAGAATCAGGGAGCCTTAATGAACCCCCTGGCAGTCTCCCTGAGAGCAGCAGAGAATCTTCCTCTATGTCCATAAATGTAAGAAATCAAAAGGACAACTCTAAGCTGTCACACTGTCGTATGAATAACAGGTGTATGTTTCGGGTTGTGGAGAGCACTGTAATTAAGACAGAGAAGGAAGCTTAGACCAGTTTGCTATTATTTGTTTACAGTTTGTACAGATCATTACTTCAACTTTCTGTGTATATATATTCTTCTAAGTTCTTTTAATCTTAAAAAATGGTTAAATAGGTCTCTTAAAAATCATACTTTCAGTACCATAGACAGCACACTGTACAGTGACTTTATTCCATTACCTTAGTTCCACAGGGAAAAGTGAAAATATTATGGCAGAACAATAAATCTATCCATTCTGGGGTAGTACCCATATGACTGGAGAATAACTAATATTGTATCTATATTTAAGAAGCAGGAAAAAACGATCCAGGCAATACAAGTATGCAAGGCTTCAGAACAAATTGTGATGGAAAGAATAATTAAATTCATGGAAGCAAATGATAATGAGGATGTAATGCAATGTGGGCTTACCAAGGGTAGATCACGCCAGACTAATCTGATTTCCTTTGTTGAGAAAATAACTGATTTTTTAGTTAAGGGAAGTGTAGTAGATCTAAAGCATTTGACATGGTGTCACATGGGAAATTACTAGTTAAATTAGAGAAAATGGGGATCAGTACAAGAATGATAAGGTGGATAAGGAACTGGCTAAAGGGGAGAAGGCAGCATCTTGTGCTGAATGAATTATCAGACTGGAAGGAGGTTACTACTGGAGTCACAGAGTCTTAGAATTTAAGGCTAGAAGAGAGCACGAGATCTTCCAGTCTGACCTCCTGCATATCATAGGCCATCACCACCACCCAGCACTTGCACACTACACCCAACAATGGAAATTATACCATAGTATCACAGCCCAAAGGAGACTAGACTATGATGTACCACAGACAGAGAATAGGAGGGACCAATGTTCACCAGTACCCAAGGCCCCTGAAATGTCAGGGAAATGATTAAGTGAGATATACCCAGATAATCCTGGCAGGTGACCCAGACGCTGCAGAGAAAGGCAAAAAAAAGAACTCCAACCCCAAACCAAAACCAAGGTCACTGCCAATCTGACCTTCAGGAAAATTTCTTCCCAACCCCACATATGGAGATCAGTTAGGCCCTGAGCATGTCAGCAAGAACCAGCCAGCCAAGCACCTGAGTGCAAAGGTTGCTGATAAAAATATTGAAATAAGTATTGAAATATATTGAGTAAGTTTGGTCCCAAGACTGATCCATGAAGAACTTCGCTAGTTACCTCTCTCCAGTCTGATAATCCCCCCTACAGCAAGCACAATCCCTTGCCTTCTCCCCTTTCGCCAATTCCTTATCCTCCTTACAGTGGTTGTGCTGATCCCCATCTTCCTTAATTGAACTAATATTTTCCTATTTGATACTGCATCAAATGCTTTACTGAAGTCCAGGTGTATTAGGTCTACTGCACTTCCCTTACCTAAAAATCAGTTATTTTCTCAAAATAAATAGATCTACCTTTAGTAAACCCATGTTGCATTAAATCCCCTTCACCATTTACCATTATGAATTTAATTCTTCTTTCCTTCATATTTTACCCTAAAACCTTACCTACTACCGAGGTCACACTAATAGGTCTGTAATTGCCCAGATTACCTTTTTTCCCTTTCCTAAATACAGGTATGACATCAGCTATTCTCCAGTCAGATGGGTTCTTACCCCCCTCCTCTCCCCAATAGATAGATTTATTAAAAATCCTTGCAATTGGACTAGCAATCTCAAGTGCCAGTTCTTTCAATATTCTGGGATGCCAGTTATCCGGTCCCTCTGATTTGGGTGCATTAAGTGCTTTAAGATTTTCTTCCATCTCCGATGTGATCATTGCCATTTCTAGACACTCATTTCCATCAGTCATACTGCCTTCATGCACACCTTTCATATTATCATTGATATTGAAAACCGAGGTAAAGTATTCATTTTAATTTTTGCACCAGACCTAGATTATCTTTAATCTCTTTCCCATCCTCACTGTATAGTGGCCCAATCTCATCCTTCCTTGGTCTCTTTTTATTTATAAAACTAAAAAACCTCTTATTATTTATTTTAATTTCCTTGGCAAGAACTAATTCAGCTTGACTTCTAGTAATTCTCACTTTATTCCTACATTTTCTAACCCCCATGATGTAGTGTTCTTTGCTGATCAATCTCTTTTTCCATGCCCTCTACCCTCTCTGCTTACTCCTAGTAACCTTTTTGAGGTGGTTATTCATCCAGCTGGGTCCCTACAAGATTTTTATCCTTGGGTGGGATGCAAATATGCAAATATAGTTTTTCTATAGTTGATATGAACAAATTCAAAGACTCCTCCATATTTAAGTCCCCCAGCTCTTCAGTCCAGCTGACTTCTTTAACTAGTTCCCTTAATTTCCCAAAGGCTGCCCTTTGGAAATCAACAACAATGGTTTATGACTTGGTTTTGATTATTCTTCCATTTAAATTAAATGGAGTCAACTTGTGATCACTCTCCCCAGGACAGCATTCTGTGCTGCTTCATCACAGCTGCAGCAGAGGCTAGTGCCAGGGTCAGGGTTACTACCCCATTTCCAGTAGCGATAGAGAAGTATTAAAGCCATCGTGCAGGGAACTGGTAAGACCTCATTTGCAATACTGTGTACAATTACGGTCACCTATGTTCAAGAAAGATTTATTTAAACTGGAATGGGTGCAGAGAAGAGCTACGAGGATGATTAAGGGAATGCAGGGCCTATCTTATGAGAGGAGACTGGATAATTTGATTTGTGAGGTCTTTCAGAAAGAAGGGTGAGAGGAGATATGGTTGCTCTCTATAAATACATCAAGGGATAAATAACAGGGAGGGTGAAGAGCTATTTAAGCTAAAGGACAATGCTAGGACTAGAGCAAATGGGTATAAACTAGGCATGAACAAATTCAGGCTGGAAATTAGAAAGTTTCTAACCATCATAGAAATGAGGTTCTGGAACAGCCACCAAGTAGAATTTGACACTAGTTCCATCAGAGTTAAGATGCAAGCAAGTTTCTGATTTTAAAGCCAATTTTCAGATTCATACCCACACACCCACCCTCTCTCTAAAATAAAAGAGCCCTCCAACTTTTTTATCACATGAATACTTTCTGATTGCAGTTCTAGTAGTTCTGTTTGAAGCACACTGAAATGTTTGTTGTAACATGACAAAAAATTGCTTGAGAAATGTTATAGATACAATAATTTCCATCTAAAAATATACCATGCATAATCCCTGCTGTTCCCTTTTCGTCTTGCTTCAGATTAAGGCATTTTATAATGCCCTGAAATAGATAGTTAGGAAAATCATTTAGAAAATATTCTTATAACTAGGAACAGTGAGAGAGAAGAGGCTCATTTCTATAATGTACAAAAGGTCAGAAAGTAATAAACCTTCAACTCACCCCACACACCTCGCTGCATGGGAAAGAGACCTCAACATCTCTAAATCAGAAGACAACTGGAAAAAAATAAACTCTGCTATTCATTCTAGGAAATGTTAGCAAAGACCTCATTTTGTACTTCCCAGCTAACTCTGCAATATAAGACCAGAGGCCAGACCCTTTCAGTGGCTCTGGTGGTGAACCAGGCCTGAAGGCTAGTGTAATGGGCTAGTTTGGGTTCCCACTACTGTAAGTGAGACAGATATACAAGTTCTAATCCCCTCCCCGCACTTTGCAGCCCATGGTGAAAGGGATGAGGTCAAGGAAGAAGACCTGAATGGAGGGCTGCTGCAATCTCCAGTTTGCATGCTATTACCCATCTCTTGGGGGCCATTACCAGCTGGCACCAGTTAGAGCAGCCTGAAAGCTGCCCTAGTTTATGCTGATGGTCAAACCAGCCCCAGGATTGCAGGGGGATAAAGGCAATGTAAGGCTACCCCCTTTGTTGCCTGTGTTGAGTTCTGCTCAGCTAAATTTGAGTATTGGGGCCCTTCTGGCTAATGAGCAGAGCGCACTCTGGAACTTGTATGTAAAATGGGCAGAGGTGACTGGGGTTGCTGTGACAGGGAGCATGCACCAAGGTGGGGGATTTTAAGCCCTTGTAATGAAAGTGCCCAAGAGCCAAACTCATCTGTGGAGAAATCTAGTAGAAATAAGCTAACAGCATCCCAAATAAAAACACATAAGTGAATATGAGGCACGCTGTCCTTGGACAGAACAGGGAGCCCTCCTTTCCCTTTCTCCACCTGCAAAGAACTGTAGTTCAGATCTCCAGTTGGCTGAATAACACTAGTAATTACACTGCAATCAACCGCAGAGCAGGGTGTCACTGGGAGGCATTTGGCAGTATGCAAGGGGTCCTGTGAGCTTGAAAGCCCTGCACCTGAGCAGAATTAAACTGAGAGAAAGTTTGAATTATGATCAGAATTTTGTGGCTCAAATTTGAACTAAGTTTAGTATCTTTGGAGTCCATTGTATTAAAAACTAAATGATTT
The DNA here is from genome assembly GCF_965152275.1 of Natator depressus. Taxonomy (NCBI): domain Eukaryota; kingdom Metazoa; phylum Chordata; order Testudines; family Cheloniidae; genus Natator; species Natator depressus. Next base: position 248,611,207 of record NC_134234.1, read on the forward strand.
ATGTGTTGTGAGATTGTATGTAGCTTCTCCAGGGAAAGGGGAGTGCTAACAGTTATCAGTCATTTGAAGCTTTGCCCAGGAGAAGAGACCCATTGTTTGGCTGATTACCCCCACAGCTGCCCATCCCCTGCCCAGCAATTAATTCTTCCCAACTCAATCCTGTCCTTGCAGTTCCCACATCAGTTCTGCCCCCACCTTGTCCCCGCAGCCTCCACTCAGTTCAGCCCCAATTCAGTGCCCCTCCCCAGCTTCACCTCAGCATTTCCTGGTGTTCTTCACCTCCTCTCCCAGGCCTGGCAGGCTGCAGCGAGGTCCCCTCCTTGCTTCCAGGCTGGGGGACAGCTCTAGGAGCTTTTCTCCCCGCTCTGTTCCCTCCCAGGCTGGGCACAAAGACAGTCTCTGGCAGAGCTTGTACTAGAACTCATGCCTCCTGAGGCAGTCAAGGGCCTTGCCCACAAGACCACCCTTCCTCTCCCCAGATTCTGGTTTGTGTGACATCTTTGTTGCGCTGTTTCAAACGGAAATAAACGTGCACCATTTTTCTTCAAGCATCTGTCTTGTGATCTGATATTTTCTCACAGGGTTTTAAACTTCTTTACACATATCACAACGTTGTGACTTGAAAGATGTAATATGAAAATATGCAGTCACATGGCTTTGTGACTGGATTTTAATTTCAAACCTTTACGGATATTGTATGATGCTTAGGGCTAGATCACAGAGTTCCTGGGAGCCCTGAGTAAGAGGATTACACAGCTCCAGGAGCACAACAAGGAATGAACTGTGAGACAGTCACTGTCAGGTCCCTGACTCCTCTTTGCATCTGGAGGAAATGAGATAAACCATGGAGCAGCCTCCTGCTCCCTCCATATTGGCTGGCACACTGGGGTGGAGGGTGGCGTCCAGGTTCCATCCCTGCCTGCCCACATGCACAAGCAGAGTAGTGTCCCTGCACAGGCAGCTGCAGCCCAGAATGCAAGAAGCCTGTGCAATGGAGAAATGAAGCATCTTATGACCCCTCAGGCACCTGCGCAGGTCACCATTTGGGTCACCATTTGGTCCTTACTTAGTAAATATATTCCTGTTCAAATGAATTAGTGTTATAGTTCACGTGTAGAGACTGTGATGAACCCCTGACTAGGCTACGGTGCACCTTAGAGGTTAATCTGTATAACCATACCTCCTTTATTCAACAGCTTCTTTGGTTGTCTCTCCCCCCAGGGCAGTTGGGTGGCTGCGATTTGTGGCGATCATTACCAGGCAGAAGTTGAGACCGAGGAGTGTGGAGACCTAAGAGGGTGGGTCACAGTGTTGCCAAAGAAAAGCTCTTTCCAGCCAAAGACATTTGGCCTCAGAATCTGGCTACAAAAGAATACACGTAAGAAAGCTTTTCCTGTGCACTACCAAAACACACATGGAAAGTGAATCCTATTAGAATCAATACCCAATAAAGGAATAAGAGAAACTTCTAGTCATAAAATGTACGAGAAGAAAAATATAACTGTAGATACAGCCCTGTGAAACTAATACACGGATGGGCAGAGATGGCGGTGAAAACTAATAGTGGTAAAAGAAAAAGAAAAACTTTAGAGCATTGAACACCATATCTTTAATAGTCTGCCACGCTACTTCTTCCTTTTTTGGAGTAATATAGATAATAAAAAAGGCCGTCTTGGCGACCTATATATACCATAGTACAGTATTCAAAAACACAGTTTCAAACCCCACTCACAATTAAGGGTGAACTCTTCTTTGATTTTAGCACTCCATTTGGAAGAGAGGTCTGGTCATAATTAGGCGCTCACAGCCATTCACCAGTGTGCCTCTGTAGGAAAATAACTGTCTTTGTTCAATTATGAATCTGCATTTTCATGTGACTCTTCACTGAGTATTCTGAATGGCGAATGCTTTCTGATTAAGACAGCTAGCCCTCTCAAATGTCAAGAAAAAGGATGAATAGTAAATCTGAACCACTAATTCCCTTTGCAGGGCTTAACACATTCTGACAGAGTAAGATGGCTGTCTTATATACAAGGACTATGGGCTCATCATTTATTTAAGTGGGCAAAAATACCCCTTTTCTATCTAAGTACATTATTGAGATTCAAGCCCCACCTCTCTCTCAAAAAATTGCAGGAGATTATTCTGCAATTATATTAGACAGTCTTATTCATCAGTCATCATTTTGCATGAGCTTACCAACTCATCTTCAGTAGGAGTCTCCTAGTGGTGGCCAGTTGTTATGGGACACAAATTCCAGCTCTAATTCTTGATGTACATAATAGAAAATAAAGGAGAATGAGAGGAGCCCACTATTACTGGAAATAGCCAAGCGTCAAAGACACAAACAGGAAAGACCCTTATGCCCCAGTATGATGGTCACATTACATTACATGCATCCGATGAAGTGAGCTGTAGCTCACGAAAGCTTATGCTCAAATAAATTTCTTAGTCTCTAAGGTGCCACAAGTCCTTCTTTTCTTTTTGCGAATACAGACTAACACGGCTGCTACTCTGAAACCTGACATTACATTTAGACTTCGTACAACTTAAATTTAGTTTTTACAATTTTGCCAGGGAATATAGCTGTTTATATTTATGCTTTTTAAAATATTTTTATCAATTTGAATTTTTACAGTTGTGGGAAATTTGGGCAGGTCAGACAATTATTTAATGACAGTAGATGCTGAGATTCAAAAGGCTAAAGCTTTATAAATCATTCAAACACAAGTTGTCAGCATCACATGTCAAAATATACAAGGTAAATATCAGTCAATCAGCAAATCATATCTGTTTTTACTATTCATTTGCTAGTTCGTTTGTAACAAGCCCAACTAAGAAGTCTAAATCATTGGATTTTGACTCTAAATTCTCAAGCAGCATTTTTCTAACTCTGCCAATCTGTAAATTTCAATTATTATCAATGAAAATATAATTTCATTGGCTTGTGTGTGTACAAAGAAATCAATGTTTACCAACATTCCCCCTCCCCTCACCCAATCTAATCCTTCCAAACCTAATTATATTCAAAGTTAGTTAGTAAAGCGGGTCAATATTGTTCAAATGAAACATTTTTTTAACTGAAAAATTGCAGGTTTTTTTAAATGATTTTTTTTGTGAAAAATTGATGACGTTCACATGGTTGGGGCATTTTGTGAAAAATAGCATGTCTTTTTCCAATATTTTGGCAACGTTTTTATTGAAAATTTTTATTTGGCAAAGTCCGAGGTTTCGATAAACAAAGTTCGTCCATAGCCATTCCAATAACATTTTATGCAGCTAAAAACTATTGCAGAAACACAAATAAGGGTGCGTTTCAATCACTTCCAAACAAAAACACATTTGAATTGTTTTGTGAACTTTTGGATTTTTCAACCAGTGCTGATATTTAGATATGGACGTAACCAATGTTTTTTTGGAAGCTCATAATGGAAACTGATTCTCTTTAATGGACTTTGGATCAGGCCCTCAGAGCAGAGAGAGGAAGAGCACACATCAGGGTTCAGAGTGATGTGCGATAGCCCAGACCACTATTCCAGCTCTTTGATAGCCCCCATCAGCTTCTTCAGCATTTAAATTAAGAATCTGACTCTGTTCTCCCTTATACAACAGTGGAATTTCAAGTCTGTGGAGTTCCGCCTGATTTACACCAATCTTTAAGGAGGCTCAAACCCTAGATTGTGATGTTGTCTTATATTCCCGAGCCTGCAGATAGTTTTGAATAATTCATTTTTAAAAGCATGTCATTATATGTGTACCCTAAATACACGTGCTGTGTCAAAAATCTCCCTTCAGTGCATCCTGCTAAGCTCTAACAAAACTTTTCATTTTAGAAACACTAGACAGGTTATTGTAAATCACCGCCTTTGAAGACGTAAGTTAATGCCTTCCCTTTGCTAAGCACATTTGTAAAGCTACACACAGACATTTTCCAGAGCCTTGAACAATTTAGTCTCACAGCAAGAAGAAAAATGATTTGCTTAAACACCTGTACGGAAAGTGATATCTAATCTTTTGTAGTCACTATTGGAGAGCGCTCAGGTCAATCAACAGTCAATAGAAGGTGGTGGTAACTCTTATTTTATATTTTATTTTACAGTCAAGGCTGAGTATTTGTTTTTGAAAGATTGGAGGGGTTGGTTGGCAGTGCCAGGGAACCGGATTCTTTTTATCTACATGCTTGATATGGTGAGGAGGCAGGTGCAAAGCAAGCTTTCCAATACTGTCTGCAGCAATAATCCCCACCTTAGCCTAGACTAACCACCTGCTCTTGAGGCACAGAGATAATTCAGTCGCCAAGTTAGTTCAGCCCTAAGTATCTCCCGAGTAAAGACTGACAAATGAGCCAAATTACAGCGTGATTAAGGGTTATGTCAATACATCAATATTTGATCACTAACAGTGGCCCCTGCTTGGTTCTCCCCAGGACATGGAGCTGAACTTTAAATAGCCTAAACAGATTAATATACCTGTAATTTATGCAGGCTCTGTTCCAAATCTCATTGAAGTCAACAGATAACTTTCCAATAGCCTTTGGACCAGCCCCAAGTTACCCACATTCTTATTTAAAATATTACTAGAATTTGGACTTTCTAAAGTTTGGTAGATTTTTGTTCTTGTATTTTAGCCTACAGTTTGAAACCCAATAGCATTTAATCCAGATTTTGATACCTCAGGCACTATGCAGCTGGTCATTTTCATGACAGAATTATTCATTTTCACCGTAAAATAGTTGCACTCTGTTTAAAAATACTTCCACGCTGAAGCCTGTCAGCTCCATAGTGTTTAACTGGGCTGCTTAAAGATGTTTCAAGCAAAAAATGCAGAGGTGTGCAAAAATGAAAGCTCCCTTTCTAAGAATGGATCTGTACTGCCTTAAATAAAGGTTTACTAAAAGGATGGAACAAGATTTTGCTTCATTTCTTATTTTCTCTAAATTGCTTTACCTATCCCTAATTAATACAAATTGACCACATGGGGCCTCCATTCCTTTAGACGCTGATCCATGATAGTGGTACTTTTGGGGGAAAAAAAAACAACTGCTTGGAATGGCATTGAGTCCTAACCCCAGCTACAGTTCTGGTTAGAATCATAGAATATCAGGGTTGGAAGAGACCTGAGGAGGTCATCTAGTCCAGCCCCCTGCTCAAAGCAGGACCAACCCCAACTAAATTATCCCAGCCAAGGTTTTGTCAAGCTGGGCCTCTAAGGTTTAAGATTCCACCACCTCCCTAGGTAACCCATTCCAGTGCTTCACCACCCTCCTAGGGAAATAGTTTCCTAATATCCAACCTAGATCTCCCGCACTGCAACTTGAGACCATTGCTCCTTGTTCTGTCATCTGCCACCGCTGAGAACAGCTGAGCTCCATCCTCTTTGGAACCCTCCTTCAGGTAGTTGAAGGCTGCTATCAAATCTCCCTTCACTCTTCTCTTCTGCAGACTAAATAACCCCAGGTCCCTCAGCCTCTCCTCATAAGTCATGTGCCCCAGCCCCCTAATCATTTTCATTGCCCTCTGCTGGACCCTCTTCAATTTGTCCACATCCCTTCTGTAGTGGGGAGACCAAAACTGGACGCAATACTCCAGGTATGGCCTCACAAGTGCCGAATAGAGGGGAATAATCACTTGCCTCGATCTGCTGGCAATGCTCCTACTAATACAGCCCAATATGCCATCCGCCTTCTTGGCAACGAGGGCACACTGCTGATTCATATCCAGCTTTTCATCCACTGTAATCCCCAGTCCTTTTCTGCAGAACTGCTGCTTAGCCAGTCAGTCCCCAGCCTGTAGAGGTGCATGGGATTCTTCCTTCCTAAGTGCAAGACTCTGCACTTGTCCTTGTTGAACCTCATCAGATTTCTTTTGGCCCAATCCTCCAACTTACCTAAGTTACTCTGGACTCTATCCCTACCCTCCAGTGTATCTACCTCTCTCACCAGCTTTGTGTCATCTGCAAACTTGCGGAGGGTGCAATTAATCCCACCATCCAGATTATTGATAAAGATGTTGAACAAAACCGACCCCAGGACCGACCCCTGGGGCACTCCGCTTGATACCAGCTGCCAACTAGACATCAAGCCATTGATCATTACCTGTTGAGCCCAACAATCTAGCCAGCTTTCTATCCACCTTCTAGTCCATTCATCCAATCCATACTTTTTTATCTTGCTGGCAAGAATACTGTGGGACACCGTATCAAAAGCTTTGCAAAAGTCAAGATATATCACATCCACCATTTTCCCCATATCCACAGAGCCAGTTATCTCATCATAAAAGGCAATCAGGTTGGTCAGTCATGACTTGCCCTTTGTAAATCCATGTTGACTGTTCCTGCTCACCTTCCTCTCCTCCAAGTGCTTCAAAATGGATTCCTTGAGGACCTGCTCCATGATTTTGTTGGGGACTGAAGTGAGGCTGGACTGGACTGTAGTTCTCCGAGTTCTTTTTCTTCCCTTTTTAAAATATGGGCATTATATTTGTCTTTTTCCAATCATCCAGGACCTCCCCTGATAGCCACTAATTTTCAAAGATAATGGCCAATGGCTCTGCAATCACATCAGCCAAATCCCTCAGCACCCTTGGATGCATTAGATCTGGACCCATGGACTTGTGCACGTCCAGCTTTTCTAAATAGTCCTTAACCTGTTCTTTCACCACTGAGGGCTGCTTACCTCCTCCCGATAATGTGTTGCCCAGTGCAGCAGTCTGGGAGCTGACCTTGTCTGTGAAGACCAAGGCAAAAAAAGCATTGAGTACTTCAGCTTTTTCCACATCATCTGTCACTAGGTTGCCTCCCCCATTCAGTAAGGGTCCCACACTTTCCCTGACCTTCTTCTTGTTGCTAACATACCTGTAGAAACCCTTCTTGTTACCCTTCACATACTTTGCTAGCTGCAACTCCAATTGTGCCTTGGCCTTCCTGATTAAACCCCTGCATGCTCAAGCAATATTTTTATACTCCTCCCTAGTCATCTGTCCAAATTTCCACTTCTTGTAAGCTTCCTTTTTGAGTTTAAGCTTACTGAAGATTTCACTGTTAAGCCAAGCTGGTTGCCTGCCATATTTGCTATTCTTTCTGCACTTCGGGATGGTTTGTCCCTCTAACCTCAATAAGGCTTCTTTAAAATACAGCCAGCTATCCTGGACTCCTTGCCCCCCTCATATTAGCTTCCCAGAAGATCCTTCCCATCAGTTCCCTAAGGGAGTCTAAGCCTGCTTTTCTGAAGTCCAGGGTCTGTATTTTGCTACTCTCATTTCTTCCTTTTGTGAGGATCCTGAACTCAACCATCTCATGGTCACTGTTGCCTGCAAGCTTGTGTCTGCAAGGCTCCAACATCCTTGAGAAATTCCTTTAACTCCCTTAAAAATACAATTTTGTTTATGGTTTTTATATGACTTTTGCTTATGAAAAGTCACAGATGTACACCACTGGAAAGTGAAGTACTCTATTTGTCCAGAGACTGGGTCCAGAGGTTCTCTCTAGTATTCACCTGATTTGAAGAGTAGCTTTTTGTCAGCAGAACTTGGGGACCCTTCTCCACCATCCCATGTCTCCAGTCCAACACGTTGCCCCAACAGAGACAGGGAATTCCATCAAGTCACTGTGCCCCACAGTCAAATTATAAAAGTCCAAGTTACAAGAAGCATCCGTCTCGATAACTCCCATGCAAACGTATGGCATTCCTAGTCATCATCCTTTATTATTTGCATTACAGTAGCACCTAGGGACTCTAAATGAGAGCGGAGACACGTTGTGTTAGCTGTGGTACAGACACACACAGTAATAGACAATTGTGGCCCTGAAGAGTTTGCGATCTAAATAGACAACACAGACATTGGAGGGAAGAAAGGAACTATTACCATCTCCAGCTGCTTTAATGGAGCTGGTAGTTTTCTCTGTCACCTGAGGGGAAAAGAGAAGGTGAATAAAAGGGAGAGGGGTAAGGAGGAAAGTGAATCAGCTTCCGGGCCTATTTGCTGATGGCTTATTTCAGCTAAGCACTGATCCTTCAATAAACTTGTGGTGGCAGAGGGGAAAACATTTCCATGAGCCAAGAACACTAACATTCCCTAGCAGAGCCTGGCTTTGTCTTGCTTGGTGCTATCCCTCTCCATTTGATTGTAACATCAGGATCTATTCTTCTGAGCAACTCTGATGCATATTTTGCAGGGGTTCCACTGAGCATATTGAAGAGCCTCTTTGCTGCAAGGGCAACACTGATGACTACAGGAAGACTAATTAGAAGAGGGTTTCTGTTTCTACCAGCCTTGTTAGCCTGCAGGGGGACATGCCGTGTGTCAATACACTGTATGTGTATTGTCTCCCCTCTTACTACCTCCCGGGTCAAAATCATTCAGCAAGCTGTATGCATATAATTATGGATAGGGTGCTCATCACCATACAGCAGTGCTGGAACCTGGAGCAGATTTGAGGTCCATTCTACAGCTCTTCCATAAAATTGGTGAGCCGGTACTTTGAAGAAGATATCTCAAGCATTTCTGATTAAACACATTGCTATTATTAAGCATAAGTTAAGAAGCAAGGAAAGCTATCTGAGGCCACTTTTGCAACAATTTCCGTACAAACTAAAATAAGGCATTGCCAATTCTGCTGCATCCTTCAGGGAAGCAGCATACCCCACTGCAAATTAAAACACAAAGAACTAGAGTGCCACACAACTACTCCAGCATCAACTCAGCAAGCACAGACTAGTTCCATAAAGTCTTTGGCAGTGGCTCCCAGCTGGACTATTCCAAAGACTTCAGGAAGCCGGGACTGACCATGTAGGCTGCTATCTCCCTCCCCTAGAAGACACTGCTGGGAGCTTAGCTATCTTGCAGCCATGGGGAGCAGCCAGGAGTCACTGCCGGAGGCTGCAGGGGTCAGAGACTGGCTAAGGGGGCTCCTGCCCTTTCCTCCAGGAGACCCTGCCAAAAGCCACTTTTCTATCAGGGGGAGGGTAGAAAGAGCAGCACAGAGTCCCTGCTAGAAACTACTGGAGACAGGGGGTAGTATGTTGGGCCCCTGCTGGGAGCCACACACCCCTCCAATGGAATGAAGGGACAGGCTGTAGACATATTCGGCCAATTTGTACTTTTTTCTTTTTAGTCCCAGGCTGAAGTGGAAGCTATATTGGATGGGCAGGAGGAGGAGATGGCACCAGAAGTTGGCTGAAGAATGTAGACAGAGGGGAAAAAAGAGGTTGGTCTGTGGAAATTAAAAAATAGGGCAAGGGGGAGAGTGCAACTAGCAGTCCTGGTTGCAAAATGGTCTTATTTGAGAACAATTTTTTTCAGGAAAAATTGCATCAGGGTTGAATTTTTTGTTTTTTTTGCAAAAATATTCCTGCCTCTTTAATATATTTGATTTTTTTCATCAAAATATCATCAAAAATCATTACCAAATTTTATTTAACCCAACCATTTTTTCAGTAAGTGAAAAATGTTGATGACCATTTTGATGACACTGTTGATAACTTTTTAACTGGAAAAAAAGTGCAGAGAAAATGTTGACAAAAACGAACAACAAAAAGAGGGAGAGGGCCTCTTTTGAGCACTTCAGAATGCAAACAACTTTGATATTTTTCACGTAGGTTTCCATGTTTTGAACCAGCTCTAGAAATTAGTAAGCTCTGTGCTTTTGACGTTTTGCATATTTGTTGTTTGGCTGGGTACTTTTTCTCTCTCTGGGCTTGGCTACATAGAGAGTTACCAGATGGCAAACTGGGGTGTAAGTCTGTAGCACATTAGCCTTCTGCACACTGGCTGGATGTGTGGACCCTATTCCCACACACTAAATTTTTTGTAGTGTGTTTTGATCTTCTCCAGTTTGTAACAACAATAAATCAAAGCGCACTACAGATCTTTTTTTTAATGCGTGGTAACAGGGCCCACATGGCCAGTGCCATGGCCAGTGACATGGCCAGAAGACTAGTGTGCTGGAGATTTAGACTCCAGCTTGCCACACACTAACTCTCCATGTAGACAAACTCCCTGTTTCCATATGTCTTTCTTTTCTATGTAGATTGTAAGTTCTTTGGGGGCAGCGACTGTCTTTCACTTTCTTTATACAACACTTAGGCCTCACTCCTGTCTGGGACCTCTAGGCAATACTGTAATATAAATAAGAAGGATAATGTTCAAGTGTATGAACAGTCCAGAGTTGGAAGACCATAGATGTCTAGGAGTTCACCACACTGAAGCTGTCACTCACATCCTTCTGCAGACAGAACAGATAAATTAGGCCATACATATTTTAGCATTTTCAAAGGCAAAAAACACACACAGAGAACTGAACAACTAAAATGAAACAGGTTTCAGAGTAGCAGCCCTGTTAGTCTGTATTCGCAAAAGAAAAGGAGTACTTGTGGCACCTTAGAGACTAACAAATTTATTTGAGCATAAGCCGCAAGTACTCCTTTTCTTTTGTAAAATGAAACAGGTACAGTTGTGTAATGCTGGATTTATTTCAATACACTGTGACAAAGCTTCTCACAAAGTGCTCTGGACTGAATTCCCAGGTGAATTAGTATCATATTTAAATACTGCATGCCTATGATTTAAATAAACAGCTGTTATACTCATTAGAAACAAATCTGCTCAACTGGAAGGTATTAACTGTTTCTAAATTGCACAAATAACGTTTATTTGGAATTTGATTCAGTTACATGCTTTTGAATGTCAGTCCACTATCCGTAATCTAATAAGCCCTACCCACAGTTTACAATGATGCAATAAAATATTGATTTAACTGTTTTCACATTGAATTGATCAACCGAACATATAATTAAGTCATCCTATAACTTTCCCTTAGTGCAAGTGCATTATCTTATTATTACTTAAACAGTCTAGATATGTATTTAAAGCCTAAATCAATGAGGATTGCGAATCTCAGGCATGTTTCAAGGCAATAATTATACCAAACTACTGTATGCATTTACTGGATTCTGATTAAGGCTTTGCAGACACTCACAAAAATATGTGTAGGGTCTAAATATATATTGCCAGGACCTCAGCTTAGGGTTGCCGGTTGCCAGGTATCCAGTTTTTAACCGGAACACCCGGTTGAAAAGGGACCCTGGCGGCTCCGGTCAGCACCGCCGACGGGGCCATTAATAGTCCAATCGGCGGCACAGCAGGGGTCTGGGGCTAAGCCAGGGGTCTGCTTGCCCTGGCTCTGTGCGGCTCCCGGAAGCGGCTGCTAGGTCCTTGCGGCCCCTAGGCGCATAGGCAGCCAAGGAGGCTCCGCATGCTGCACCCACCCCTAGTGCCAGCTCTGCAGCTCCCATTGGCCAGGAACTGCAACCAGTGGGAGCTGTGGGGGCGGCGCCATCAGGCACGAGGGCAGTGCACAGAGACTACCTGGCCGTCATGCACCTAGGGGCTGCACGGACCTGGTGGCCACTTCCTGGGAGCTATAGTAAGTGCCACCGGGACCCCACACCTCCTCCTGCACCCCAACCCCCTGCCTCAGCTCGGAGTCCCCTCCCGCACCCATACTCCCTCCTGGAGCCTGCAACCCCTCCAACACCCTGCCCCAGCCTAGAGCCTGCTCCTGCACCCTAAACCCCTCATCCTGGGCCCCACCCCAGAGCCCATACCCCCAGCTGGAGCCCTCACCCCCTCCTGCACTCTGAACCCCTTGGCCCCAGCCTGGAGCTCCCTCCTTCACCCCAAACCACTCATCCCTGGTCCCACCCCAGAGCCTTCACCCCCAGCTGGAGTCCTCACATCCCGCATCCCAACACCCTGCACCAGCCTAGAGCCCACTCCCGCACCCTGAACCCCTCATTTCTGGCCCCACTGGAGCCCACATCCTAGCCCAGAGCCCATACCCCGACCCCGTACCTCAACCCCCTACCCCAGCCCTAAGCCCCCTCCTTCACCCCAAATCCCTCATCCTTGGCCCCACCCCAGAGCCCATGCCCTCAGCTGAAGCCCTCACCCCCCTCCCGCACCCCACCTACCGGGCTGCAGCCCAGTGAGAGTGAGTGAGGGCGGGGGAGAGTGAGCAACGAGGGAGCGGGGAGAGAGTGAGCACGAATGGGCCTCCGAGAAGGGGTGGGGAAGGGGCAGGGTAGGGTTGTTCTGTTTGTGTGATTAGAAAGTTGGCTATCCTACCTCAGATGGTACAATACTTTGATTTCCACCAGCTCAGGATTTGGTCCAGAGTGCTTTGCATTAGGTATCTAAGCAAAATCCTTGTGAAAGACCTGTGACTGCTACAAATACACAGTGAAAATCATTGGACATGCCTAACATTAGTAAAACAAAACTCCCCCTGAAGACAAAGCAAAGGTTCCATAGGAGTCTATCGTAAGGTCTTATAGATTGCCACCTATATACACAATTGCTTTTGCCGTATGTGACATCAACATCTCCCATGAGACAACATCCTTGCAAGCCCGCTGGGATCAGCTTTTGTCTGATACATTTTCTTACTTTTGACTCTTCTAGGCAGATCCAGGTTCCGTCACTGGCTGACTACCCTGAACCAGATGCTGTTTATCTCACTTTACCCAATGATAGTTTAACAATATAATTTCAAAACGTTTGTGATCAGATTGAAAAGGCAAAATTAATCCTTCGTGCTTTCAGCCTATTTCTCACAACACACTAGAAATAACCTGTTGATTCTCAATAGTCATAGGCCAGTCACAGTAACCAGACTTAAAAGTGCACTGGCTGAGGTAAACGGAGAAAAGGGAATTCCTACACATTACGTAAGTATTTTATAATCATTTTAAAAAAATATATTATAAAGGCAGATAACGGGTCAGATTTTCAAAAGAGCTCTGGATCCAACTCTTCCCGTTCAAGGCACCTACATGAAGTAGCCAGTCTGAGCACAATTGTGGTTGCTGAGACCTTTTGAAAATGTGGCCCCTCATGTATAAAGGGGGCTACAGCATCACAGAAACCCTGACAGTTTAATTGTTGGGAACATTTCCAGGACTGTGGCTTAGCCACTGTCTCTGTGGGTGCCAAATGTACCCTTAAAATTTACATTTACAAATCTCAGTATTTGAGCCTCTATCTGATTTACTCCTGCAAGGACTACTCAGGTGACTGAGGGCTGCAGATTAGGCCTTGCTGTATTTACATGTACTAGTGTATTGATTGGAATTGCAATTTTTGTTTCTGATATGTTGTTCCTTACCATCACCGCAATCTGTGGTGTCTGCTGGAAAATGGTAAATCAGAAGCCTTCATAAGACATCAGGTTCCCTTCTGCTAGAGTTAAGGTAGTTGGTCAGATTGTTCTCGAATCATCCAGTGGATTGGCAATGACAGAATTGTGGATAAGAACAAAAAGTGGCAGGTAAGTCAAGAAATCAAGAAGATCTAGTTTCTGGATGTGTCGCAGTTCTCTCTGCACGGCTTTCTCATGCTCTTCACTTATCCCTCCAGCCTTCAGCTCTACCAAAAGTTGGTCCACGGTGATGCTGCTGGAGTGAGAGTCAATATTCCACAGAAATAATTGCTGGAAAACAGTAAGGAGGTTATTGTTCTTATTACCAGTTTTCCTTCATTTCCAGCTTATTTTCCTCACTAACAAAGTCAGCTACCTGTCAGACAGTCTGGATGCAATCTTTGGCTCTTGCTCTGTGTAGCTGAGTATGCTGAGAAAGGCAAAGGTGGCTCTAAACCACTTTTTCCCCTCCCTTAATCCCGTGGGCAGCCAATGGCCAAGCTGTCCCCCAGCACAAACGAGAGCAACCATAGGGCTGTTCTAATTTATGCTGGCCTAGAATGATCCTCTAGGGGTCATGCTTTGCCAGCTGGAGATGAGCAGAGCAAATTTTTCTCCTGCCCCACTCCCTTCAGCCTACATCACACCCCTTTCCACTATGGAATGTCCCTGCCCAGCCCACAGCAGGACCTGTCATGTTGTCTGCGTCAGGTGGGGCTGGTGCAAAGTTGGCTCTACTAGCTGTATGCCAACCCAGGAATCTCCCTTGCCACTGCAATCTTTATCGACTGGTAAATACTTAGAAGCACTTTAGAGATGCATAGAGAATCATAACAGTATCTGGGCAATAAGCCACAAATACCTTGGGCAGGTCACATCATCTCTCTGTGCCTCAGTTTGCCCATCTGTAAAATGGTGATAAATGATACTGGGCCTCTTTGTAATGCACTTTTAGCTCTACTGATGAAATGTGATGTCTGAGAGCTAAGTAATAATAATAATACAGTGCTAAAGGAACACTAGAGGCCAGAGTTTCAAAGGGTATGTCTCCATGGCAGCAGGCAGTGAGCCTCCCAACCTGGGTGGACAGACTCATGCTAGCCTGGATTGAGCTAGGACATTAAAAATGTCAGGGTAGACACTGAAGCTTGGGCAGCAGCTCAGGCTCTCAAGCCCCCGTAACCCCCAGGGTCTGAGCTTGGCTGGCTAGCCTGAGCCTCCATCAATGCCGCAACACCTACACTGCTATTTTAAACGTGTTAGCTTGAGTTAAGCTAGCACAAGTCTGTCAATCCAGGCTGGGAGGCATATGCCCAGCTGTTGTGGAGATGTACCCAAAGGAGGGGCTTCAATCCAGCCACTAGGTTTGTGCCTGAATATTTGCCTGTGCAATTTTTTTGTGGCTGCCCACCTCTAAGTTTGCACTTGAAAATTGCATTTGCTTGTGCAAATCAGGTGGTTAGGTATCCCAGTTACTCAATTTATGTGCTTGAAGTTCTGGGTGAAAACTTGAAGGATATATCCAAGGTCAGGCTTAAAGGGTCCACAGCTGTAATGTGATACTGCCAAGCCTCACGGGCCCCAAACTGGCCCAGCCTAAAACTTGTGGGTTTTTTTAATGTGTTGCCCCCATCTAGAAAATATCCGCCCTCCAGAATGAGAGATGCAACTATCTAAACATCCCAGCTGCTGAGCTGAGTGACTCATAATAAACCAAGCCAGGACCCGGGGTTTGTTCTGAGCAAGTGGAGTTAATGCATGGATACACATTGCACCACCTCTCTGCTCCTCTACCAGCTCTAGTCTTGTGTCCCAGCAGGGGACTGAAATTGATGAGACTGTTGTACTCAAAAAGAGCACAGGATCGCATAGCTAAGCAGGGACAGGCTTAGTCAATACTTGGTCTGACCTTTCACCCATACAGAGTTTGGTCCCTGCAGATTAAGGCTGAGGTCAGCAATGAGGCTGTATAAGGAAGTTAACACCGCAGGTGCAGAATTGTATTTGAGATGGATTTAAAAAACAAACAAAAGCATTTCATTTTCCATTTCTGCTGTCTGATCGCTCATGCTGGAAGAGTACAGACACAAACACACATCCAAGAAAAACATTAAAGCAAACTATGTTTGAGTGGGTTTTTTGTTTGTTTGTTTTTTACATTTAAGGTAATATTTTTGCAAAGGGAATCTGAAACTCTTGCAGTCTGCTCTGGACATACATCCTGAGACAATCTGCGTTACCTAATGCATGTTCCATAACTCCTGATCACTCCTTCAGAACCATAATGCACTCCTTCAGAGCCAAATACAAGAACATACATATTTATACCATTTTAAAAATACAGATTGGGAAAAATTCATCCCTGATGTTACTCCCTGGAATCACTAGTCTTCTTCTTCTGCACTTCTGTCAGCACTTTGTACTTTCACTGTCTCCTTCTGCATTCTGTAGTGGAGCACAAGCCCACTGTGTTGTTCATTATTTGTATTATGGTATCATTTTGGCCCCAACCAAGATCAGGGCTGCCCTGCCCTGCCCTAGGCAAACACATAGTACAAACACATAGTGAGAGACAGTCCCTGTCCCAAAGAGCTGAAAAACTAAACAGAGAAGATAAAGAGTGGGAGAAAGGAGGGGGTATAAATAGGGAAAGATAGGGAACTGAGGCACAAAGAGATTAAACAATTTGCCTAAGGTCTCCCAGGGAGCCTGTGGCAGAGGCAGGAATTGAATCAACATGTTCTGAGAGCCAGTGCCTTAGCCCCAAGACCATCCTTCCTCTTAAACAAAGTTACTCATGTGAACTGTAATGACTACCCCTCCTCCCCACATAGGTCATCCCTAGGGTTCCAGGGGGCATTTTCAGTACTGCAGCCCTGACCACCACTACCACGTGTGCTAAATAATAACTACAGGCATTATGCCTCAGTTCCATTACTTTTCAAATAAACAGTGACAAACACCTCCTTACGAAACGCATTGGCGAGAAATCCCCAAAAGCTTTCAAGTGGCCCAAGAAATGCTTTCACGTGCAGAACAGCTTGCCGAGAACCCTCTCGCACAAGCACAGTGCAGTTAAAACCTTACCATGCCCAGTGCTTACAAAACAGAGTGCCTGTAGGCTTGCAATGGTATTCCTGCTACCTGGGGAACAAAGAGTGAGCTGTGGTTCAGAGCAGACCACAGAAATGATAATAACAGCCTTCCGCTTGTCAACTGCACTGGCAGAGTACACCAGCAAGCACTCGCATGTGTCATGGCACATCACAGCTGCATGACTTAGCATTGCCTCTTTCTTCTGTAGTGAATGCAGTGCATACTGCAAGGGCAGTTCAACATAATGATACCTCCATCTCAGTTTCCAAGCAGCTGTGCCTCCATATGCTTTGTGTCATACTAAGACAACTCAACAACAACTACTGCTGTTCTGCCGTTTACTCCCTTAGACCTCAGAAATCAACAACTGTTTCTTTTTTCCAAGAATCTTTTTATTAGCTACCTATATTTTCCAGTGTTCCCAGAAACCTCCTGCACATAGTTCCCACTAACAAAAGTGACACGTACTGTACAGCATTAAGTTCTACTCCGTGTATTCAATCCTGTCAAACAAGCCCGTCTGATATTTATTTTGTGCTGCAAAAGCAACAGGCAGGATTTACCCCCAACTCTGCCCATCTAAAATAGGGGAAAAATACTTAAAGGGACACACTCAACTCAAGGCTGTCAGACCAACCCTGATAGTATTTATTTAGTCGGAAGTTTTCAGTGGTCCAAATGGACTACTGAGTGTTTACCTCCCGCTGAGATTCAATAGGCAATAGATACCTAACTGCCATTGTGACTTCGAAAATATCCCCCTAGTTTTTTTTCCACTTGCACTTATCACGTTCTATCAACCAAAATTAAAAACATGCTGCGTGCGTCAAATTCTGAGCTAGTGCAAATCAGTGGTGCTCAAAGGGCTCCTGGTTTACATTGGCTGAGAATCTGGCCAACCAACAGGATTGAAAGCATTTTAAAAATACATTGGCGAGCAAAACACCTAACAACCTATTGCACCCACAACAAACTTCACCCCAATCAAATCCTTGCAGAAAAACCCAAGGGAAACAAGTGAATTTTGCCACGTGACCAAAAAGTCATCAAATGCAGGTTCTGGCAGACCAAGGAAGGATGAGAATGCCCTACCTTCAGCCCCTTTACATTTTAACCAAGTCTCATTTATCTTGGGAAGCTCAGTTGATCATGTCTGCTGCAGTGTGCCACAGGGAAAGAAGCAGACTGCCAAAGAAGTGGAACCCAAACCATATAAAAGGCTTTATTAGACTGTAAGCTGCCTTTCTAGTCTATAAAAAGAAAAGGAGTACATGTGGCACCTTAGAGACTAACAAATTTATTCGAGCATAAGCTTTCATGAGCTACTGCTCTAAGGTGCCACAAGTACTCCTTTTCTTTTTGTGAATACAGACTAACACGGCTGCTACTCTGAAATCTTTCTAGTCTATGTTAATACGGAGAACAATGAGGCTAGAGCTGACCTCAGGTTTTCTGACTGACTGTTCTTCTGGCAAAAAGTGCTGAATTTTGACTAACAATGATCTGAATGACTTGTTTCAATAGAGTCAAAATGTTTCATTTCAATAAAGTTTGTTCTGATTTGGAACAACAAAACAATTCAAAATTTTGGAATTTCCCACAGAATGGAAATTCCAGGTTCTGACCAGCTCTACAAGAGGGCCTGATCCTGACTGGGATCCTGACTGGAAACACTACTTGAATACAAATGAAATAACAACAACAGTAAATTAATTATTATTATTATTAGGTTAGAGCCACCACTTTAGTCTTCACCGGGAAATCAAAATTAGCCTCACCTTAAAACCTACCATCCATTATTGTACATGTTTCCCTGATGCAGAAGTTAAAAATACCAGCCCTCCTAAACTAAGGCTGGAAGAGTATAAGCCTGAAGTAGGATCAAAACAACAATCAGAATGGTGATGGGTTTTGCTGGGGTTGCAGACAGACCATGCATGTGTACTCTGCTGTCCCTAGGCTCCCCTGCTGGCTCGCATTCTTGAGAGTGAGCAGGGGACTGAAATTGCTGAGAGCCTTGACCCAGGCAATTTCAATGCCTTTGCTGGCACACAAGAATGGATCTGGCAGGGGAACATAGGGATGGGGCATCATAGGGCTGTTGTCATCTGTATACCCATGATGCCACCAACTCAGTGTGGTTTGTTTCGGTCATACAGCTTACCGGCTGGGATTTTAAGACCTTACACTAAGAATCACTTTATCTGTCAGAAACTCTCTTTTCAAGTACTGCCATCCTCTAATTAACAGAGCACAGCCATGCTATAGCACTGAGATGGCCACAGTCTTAGCTGGAAATCCTGTGCATTCTGATTAGTCAGGATAGCCAATAGCACTACTAGGAGTTGTATGCAAGATTAACATTTGGGGGCCCAACAGCTGAATGACGTTTTACTGACTCATTAGGAATTCTGGCCAAAAAGTGCCATCACAGAAGCTCCCCAGACTTCCCTATCTCTGAGCCAGCAGCTGTTTCGTCATCATTTACACAATGGATTCATATTCTGCTCTGCAGAAACTAGGAATCTGCTCTTCCATGCCACCACCCCTTTATAGCCCTGACTTCCCCAGTGGCCATATATAGAAAAGCCAAATCCGATGACATTAATAGAGATAATTAATGTCCAGAGAAGATTCTCCATCCCTGATAGAGAGCAGGCCAGCTGCACACAAACTGCAAAGAAAACAAGAGTTAAGTTCCCATTTCTCATGTAGCCAAGCAATGAGGATTCTTCATTTACGCTCAGGTTTCCTGGTATGACTTGCCAGTTTTGGAAGATGCTGTATTCTATGCTGAGCCCACAGGACTGTTTCTCCGCACTGCACCTTTCAGTACATTAGAGGTACACAGCCTTATTCTGGAACTGCTGTCTGAATGGAACCTCCCCTGAAGTCAATGGAAATTGCACATGTACAGTGACTATCAAGGTGGCTACGTCATTTGTAATAAAGTTAATGGAAGAATGTTAAAGGAAACTGTACAATTAAATCTGAGTTAGGGATGTATTAAGCAATAGGATAAGACTCAAGAAGTCAGTTCAGGTAAGTAACCCTATGAGTTTTTGTTAATGCTAGAGTTGGGACAGAGCCACAAAATTCAGATTCAAGTTTAGAGTCGGGGTCTAGTTTTGTCCAGTATAAAGACTTGCCTTAATAGTGAAATTAGAAGCCTAATTCAAGGAAGATTTTGAACCACCTCCACCACAACCGCCCTCTGGCTTCCAGTTGAAACTAATTATGAAATAGCCCTTTCCTCGGCTAAGGGTTTGATTCCTATCTTAGATATAGCACTGAGTGCTTTGTAATATCATTCATGCAAATGCAAGTGCGGTAGCTGATTTTACAAGATATGCAGAGATCCCTATGTGCTCAGACAGGTTCTTCTGTCTTACGCTGTGCTACAAATCACAGGCGACTCATTGGTTGCTCTGCACACCAGACACCCAGGATCATCAGTCCTCACTGATTAAAAAAACCCAAATACACATGAGAGAATTAGAATGATTCTGACAGAGAAATGGAGAGAACCAGCAAAGCCTTGCAGACCAAGGCAAGAGACTTTGCAAGGGATGGGACAGAGGGGAGGGTGATGGCACTGAGGGATGGTGCATCTTTGGGTTTTCATTCCTGCATCTGTCACTGCCTGCAGCAGAACATCGAACCATACCCAGGCCCAGGTGTTGAGGCAAGTGAAGGAAAGGAAGAAGAGAGCGAGGCAGGCCTTGGCTCAGAGATTTCCTTATCCTTCAAACAGAGTCTATGAGCCAAGACTAGTGTAGGTTTTTCTTGACATGACAAAGGTGCAAGCAGCCCAGCATTACTGCATACTCCAAAGGCCAGCATGAACCTATGTGATCAGCTGAGAGGAGATCTGGGAAGCATTATGCAACAGGAGCCATACCTTGTGAGGTCACCATTGCCCTAGGTTTACTAACCCACATGACTTTTCACAGGTCTGTAGGGGACACCATTGCCATCAGCCAATCTGCAGCCTCCCCTTGCCTGGAAGGCTCCCTCAGTGCCATGGGGAGGAGGATAACCAAATACACAGTGCCTTCCCCATAGACAAAAGCCAAGAGCTGGAAATGCAGACATTCTGTCTGACTACCCACTTTCAATTTTGTGGAAGTCCTGCCACACCCAGCCTCCACTTGGAAAGTTTCCCTCAAATCCAGAGCATTCTCTGATACATGGCCACAGTGCTCCCTTTGGAAATTTCCCTAAATGCTCACACCTGAGAGCGAAATGGAACCCCTAACACTTACTCCTGGGACATAATGCTTATAATACTACCATGTATATTGTCTTGAAATATACACTCCAAACCCAGTGGGGACAGCAACATGCTTCCCAAGGTTTAATCTCACAAATGAACCATGCAAACGTATGTACTTGTGCTTGAGGTGTGATTTAGAGAAAAATGTCCTGATGGTTGCAAAGTATATAAAAACAACAAATCAACAAAAAGACTACGATGAAAATATCAACAGCAAACAAATATTTTATAACAGCAAAATCATGTTTTGTTTTGTTTTGTTTTGATTTTAAGGCCTTTTTCTGTTAATTTAGAAGTCTTCTCTCTCTCTCTGGGTCTGTGCCCAGGGGTCAATCAAAGAGAATTCTCAGTTAGCAGGATACAGTTTGTAAAGGGAACTATTGGCTAGCTGATTTCAGACAGCACTATTATTCTTAGGAGTCACTTTGACTGCTGCAAAATTATTCCAGTGAAAAGGTTTTTTGAGGTAATGCACAATTAAGGGTAACCCCCTTTGCTTAAATTAAAATAAGAGTGTAATGAAGAATCTGACTCCTTCCTCTAATTTTACAAGTTCAATGGTAATCTAACCATGCCACTCATTTAGAGAAACCATTAATTTTGCTATGTGGCTGAAACTAGAAGGCCTCAGCTTTCTTTCTCTCACTTTTCCCCCCTCTTTTTGTTCTTTGTCTGTGCACCTGTTTGCACCACTTTAGCATCCCATTTAAAAAACTTTGGGTAATCCTCTGGCACTAACCCTGGTGTGATAATACTGCTGTTATTCAGCAGCATAATTACAAAGGGCAACACAGATAAAACATGTCTTTCACTTCTGCTTTGAATATGCCAGTTTTGCCAATCTTCAAGGTGAATGGTTTCCAAAACCTTCCGTATTTAATGCTAATCTAAATTCTTCACACAAATGAAACTTCCAACACCTCAGACAATGAAAAATGGTTAATTCTGATTCATTTGAATGAACAGTAATGATCAAAAGTTTTACAACAATACTTTGCCCTTCTGTAGCCTCTTCTGTGCTAAGGTATCAAAATGCTTTATAAACCTCAATGAATGGATCCAATCAGAGCCCCATGAGACAGTTAATGATTATCCCCATTTTACAGATAGGGAAACTAAGGCAGAGGGAGGCTAAGTGAGTTGCTCAGGTCATGCAGCAAGTCAGTGGCAAAGGCAGGAGGAAAAACTAGGTGTCCTGGAACCTAGTTTTTTGCTTTACCCAGTACACCATGCTCCCTTTGACTTAGAAAATACAGTTAAAATTTACAATACGTATAATTACTGATTAATGGAGATTTATTCAAAACATTAACTAATGTCTATCCAGGGCTCTTGGCATCTTTGCTATATTTTAAAAATACATTATTCACAAAATAAAACTAAATGCTACATGTTTCCCATAACCAAGGATGCAGAAAATCTCACTCTCCACTCTCAAAACCCAGACCTCGGCTCCCCACTCCCTCTCCAAAAATCTTAGGGGAATGAGACAGTGAATTCTAAAGGTTGAGGCTTTGCATTAAGAATTCCCAATGGCAGCTCACTCTCTTTCAGACCATGGCAGCTCCAGCATGAGTGCCTCAGCTGATTGCAGCTGTGGAAGTTATGGCACAATCAGCCTGGTGGTCCCAAGCCATTTATGGCTTTTTAAGGGAAAACTAATTCTTTCAACTCCACCTGGAAATCAACAGAGAGCCTGTGTAGTCCTGGAGCACAGAGATTTGTCATGTGCTCATGGGGAGAGACTGTACCTAAAAAGTGAGCGATTGCATTCGGCACTAGCTTCTGTTTCCAAGTTGATTTAAGATGTAGCCCTATGTGCAATGCCATTATAGTAGTGTAATCTCAAGGAGAAAAAAGCACAGATCATCTCTGGATAATCACAGATTCAACTACTATCTCTATGGGTTTCAGAGTAACAGCCGTGTTAGTCTGTATTCGCAAAAAGAAAAGGAGTACTTGTGGCACCTTAGAGACTAACCAATTTATTTGAGCATAAGCTTTCGTGAGCTACAGCTCACTTCATCGGATGCATACTGTGGAAAATACAGAAGATGTTTTTATACACACAAACCATGAAAAAATGGGTGATTATCACTACAAAAGGTTTTCTCTCCTCCCACCCCACTCTCCACCAGCAGGAGAGTGGGGTGGGGGGAGAGAAAACCTTTTGTAGTGATAATCACCCATTTTTTCATGGTTTGTGTGTATAAAAACATCTTCTGTATTTTCCACAGTATGCATCCGATGAAGTGAGCTGTAGCTCACGAAAGCTTATGCTCAAATAAATTGGTTAGTCTCTAAGGTGCCACAAGTACTCCTTTTCTTTTTATCTCTATGGGATGATTCATAGATCTACCTCTCTACAGACCTGTATCCTTCCACCCAAACTAAAATCTCAGCCTGTCTGGATGATATCTCCTCATGAATATCTAGCTGTCAGCTCAAGCTCAAAATGACTAAAACAGAGCTCTTAAATCTCCCTACCCCCTTCAGGCCCTCCCACACTACTTCCTTTCTCAGTCACTGTGGACAACACCACCTCCCTGCCTGTCGCTCAGCCCCATAACCTGGGCATTGTCTTCAACTCAGATCTCTCTCTAAGTCCTCAAATCCATGTTCTGTCTAAATCTTGCCAATTCTTTCTGCATAACATCTCTAAGATTCAATCTTTTCTATCCATCCACGCAGCTAAAACTCTCCTCCAGGCTCTGATCACCTTGTGTCCCCATTACTGTTATCCTTTTCTCTGGCTTGACAAATGCAATTTTGCCCATCTCATATCCATTCAGAATGCTGCCTCAAAGATGATTCTCCTAGCCCATTGCTTTGACCATGCCGCCCCTCTCATTGCATCCCTCCACTGGCTCCCCATTCTCTATTGCATCAAACATAAGCTACTTATCTTCACTTTCAAGGCCCTTCATAGCCTATCCCCACACTACCTAGCATTTCTCAGTCCCTACTGAAATATCGACTCAAGCCTCAGGTCAGTCCATGATGCCAGCTTCCCTCACCCACTTGTTAAATTTTCCACCAAGCACCTTTGTGCTTTCTCACATGCTGTCTCTCACTCTTGGGAAGAGCTTCCTGTAAACATTCACAAAACTAACTGATTATCCTACTTCAAACTCTCCTTTTCCATGATGCCTACACAAAAACTTGACAATGCTTAGTCTGCTGTTGTCCCTTGACCACTGCCTACCATGTTGACTAGTACTGCTTCCTTGTACTCCTCCGTCTAGCTGACTGTTTCCATCTGTTGTCTCTTGTCTTATTTGGGGTTCAAGTGCTCTGGAGCAGGGACCATCTCTTTTGGTCGGTGTTTGCACTGTGTGTAGCATAATGAGGTCCTGGGTCCATGACTGGGGCTCCTAGGTGCTCTGGTAATGCAAATTAAGTAAGTAAGTAATTAATTAATAATGGCAGCCAATTCTGTACCCAAAATAAATGGTCACAACCCTCCTGGACTGACGTAGATGAAAAAAAATCAGTTGGCCTTGTCTCTACTGCTTTAGGATCAACTAGCAGCAGCTGGGGATCTAATAGTTCTTCCCAAACTACAAACTTGAATCCCAAATGGTGGGTACAAACCCTCAGTTAAGAGGGCAGATATAATTACTATATTTTCTGGTTGCTTCCTTCATCCTACCAACATCACTTCTGTCTTATCTGTATTGAGCTTCAGCCAGCTAGTTGTCATCCATTCCCCAGGCTCTACCAAACCCAACATCTAGCAAACACCGAGTAACACTGGCTGGAGCAAATGAAACAGAGACGTAAAGCTGGATGCCATCAGCATAGTGAAAACAGTGCAGCCCCTGCCTCCTAACTAGCCTTCCTAACAGCCCTATGGACACAAAAAAGGAGGCATGATGGAGTCCTGAAGACCCCATGTCAAGGAACTAACAGGGCAGGAGGGTAATTGTCTAGTGCAGACTCCTGTGACCTCCCAGGAATAAGAATAAAGCCACTGAAAAATGGCCTGGCTTCCTTATCCTCCGGTTCACAGGCAGCTTAGCAAAATCTTATGATGATCAAAGGCAGCTGATAGATCTAACAGTATCAGAATGGACACCTTTATCCATCGCAAAGAGGAGATCATCTACCAAAACAATTAGTGCAGTCTCCATACAGAAAGACTCAGGTTTCATTAGTCCCTGAAAGACAAACCATGAACATGGAAGATCTGAAAAGATGTATGCCCCAACCTTGAATCACAGTCCATGCACGTCATAGGTAAAATTTTCATTTGTCCCACATCCAGTCTCACCCTGACAGCTTGATTAACAGTGAGGCCAGCTGTATGAGTTGAGCCAGACACCATTTAAGATTGCCCCACAGTTGTGAAATTCCAAGGTACTTCAGAGGAAACATCAACACTGAATCCCTGAGCACTAACAGCCTGGATGCCTCCTATGACATTTCAGCGAGGAACTTTCCACAGCTCATGCAAAAATAACATCTTCTGAATAAAGAGACTAAGAGAAACTTCACAAGATCTTCCCACAGAGTCTATTTTTCCCCAGGTAAAAGAGGGGCTTTATTCCTATGGGTGGGCAAATCTTCAAAGGTACAGTTCAACCAGAATAATTATCTAAAGATTTGGCTGCTTCTCAGAGCCTTTGCAGGAGAGAAATTGGAGTGGAAACTGTGGGTTACTGTGAATGTTTAGAGCTGCCATGAGGGGGAAGAGAGCAAGGAGTTAAGAGTTTGTGTAAACAGGAAATGAAGTCAGTCTTGCTCTGTTCACACCAATCACAGTATGCTGGGTCTCTGTAATCTCTCCATAGTGTCAGAGTGGGATCGAATAAAATTCTGACAGATCACGGAAAGGAAAAGAGAGAAGCAAGCCCTCCAGCCCAGCCAAAACAGCTTCACAGAGGTAGCAGCAGAACAGGCAGAAAAGAGGCCTGAAAAACCCAGCTCAGCGAGAACTGCTATGGTGAGTCCAGATTTTGCAACGGGGAGTGAGGGTAGGAAAGTAGGAGACACTGACACTAATGCTAGGCCCCCAACAACACCAGTTTGCCAGATGGCCACTCTGATTCCAGATATTCTGTCAGGCTTCTGGTTTAGACCAACAATCAGAGAAGAAACCAGTGAATACCTTGCTCTGTACAATGGGACCAGAAGCCTCCCAGCTTCTCAGAGGAAACAGTTCAATACTGTTAAAGAACAACTGGATAAGTATTTCATCCCACGCCACAAGGTAATTTTTGAGCAGGCATGATTTCACTTACACAAGCAAGAGAAGGGGAGTCAGGAAATGATTTCAGAACAACACTGTACAACTTCATTCAATACTGTTGCTTGGGGAAATGAGTAAAGAACTTATCAGAGATAGTGTCATTGTAGGGCTGAGGCACAACCAACTCTCAGAAAGGCTCTAAAATGACCTTAACCACACACTAGAGACAGCCAACAATGTAGTCCTCCAAAGTCAGTACATAAATAAGCAACAGACTCTTCCCAGCAATAACTTCGAGGAGGAACCCCCTGTAGAAACCATAGACATGAGGAGGAAAATGCCTCAGAATGCCCAGAAATAATACCCATGCAGATCAGTACAAGCACAAGAGGGATCCAGAGAGGGCTAGGCTAATAAGAGTAAAGAAAAGGAATAAAACAAGAGCATGAAAGAACGTGTATGGTGTGGCAAATCCCTTCACAGCAAAGAGCTTTGTCCAGCAAGGAATAGCGCATATAGGAATTTTCTAAAAAGGGGACATTGTGTCGCACTCTGCCAGGCTAAATGCATAGTAGCAGCTGTCTTTCAAGAAGATGATCCAAAAGACACTGTGATCACACACCTTGGAGCCATAGGAGATGATGAAAAAGAACCACAATGGATCACCACCATCGCCTTGGGAAAGAATGAAATAGACTTCTGATAGACAGGTGCTGATATAACAATGAATCCAAAATCACTACATAGGAGGATGAAAGCACCAACACTTCACGAGCCAAAAAAACATATTGAAAGTCTCAGGACAGCCCCCATTAAATGTGAACGGAAAACATTTGGCCATTTTAAACCTTGGAAAGAAGATTACATCCCAAGACATTTACACTGTAGGTGGCCTATGGACTTGTCTACTTATCTGCCAAGCAATCACATCCCTAGGCCTGGTTATAAGGATAGAACCAGTTACCATGGACCTAGAAACTGAGATCAGGAAGATGTTCCCTCAAATCATTCCAAGACGGGGAAATCAGAGGGAGAATACCACATTAAACTTCTGTAAATGCAAAGCCATTTGCTCTGATGACATGTAGGAGAGTCTCCCTCTCTTTAATGCCCAGGATGAAAGCAGAGCTCATACCAGATAGGTGTCATTTCCAGACTAGATACCCCCAAATGAATGGTGTGCTGGCATGGTAGTGGTTCCAAAACCAAATGACAAGGTTTGGATCTGCGTAGACCTCACCAAGGTCAATGAGAATGGCTGTAGAGAGTGACATGTACTCTCCTGTGTTGAACACACCTTTGGA
The DNA here is from genome assembly GCF_965152275.1 of Natator depressus. Lineage (NCBI taxonomy): Eukaryota > Metazoa > Chordata > Testudines > Cheloniidae > Natator > Natator depressus. Next base: position 248,638,268 of record NC_134234.1, read on the forward strand.
CAATTCAGAGAAGGAAAAGTCTTCCCAAAATTAATGTCCAATCTATTTTTTGGCAGATACCCTTGCTGCAGAATCTGCATTACTTATGAACTTCATCACACCATTTGGAAGGTTTTGTTTCATTAGGCTAACATTTGGTATATTGTCTGCTCCAGAACACTTCCAGAGCAAAATGTCACAAATCCTGGAGGGTTTGGAAGGGGTTCTCTTCCAAATGGACGATATCCTTATATACGGATCAACTCAAACCCAATGTCTCTTTTGAGTCCTGGAAGGACTAGGGAAAAAAGACTTAATGCTAAGTGACAAGTGTGAATTCCCAGAAGACAGAGTCAACTTTCTAGATCAGGTCATTGATGGAACAGGGGTCAGACCAGATCCAGAGAAAGTGCAAATGATTATCCAGATGAAAGAGCCACAGAGTGTTGGTGAAATATGCTGATTCATGGGCCTGGTGATATACCTGGGAAATGGAGAAGTCAAAGCCATTGCAAGATCTCCTCAGTCCACAAAATTCTTGCTATTGGGGAACTAAACAGAGTCGGGCATTCAGAGAACTAAAGCAAAAGCTGAGAACTCCACCAGTTTTGGCCCTATATAAGCCAAATAAATCCATCACAGTTCCAGATGATGCTTCATCTTCTGGGATATGGACAGTCTTCCTTTAGGAATAATCACCTTCACTGTGGTGCCCAGTAGTGTATGTCTCATGAGCAGCCACCAATACAGAGCAGCACTACACACAAATAGAAAAAGAAGCCCCAGTCGCTACATGGGTTTTTGAATGTTTCAGAGACTTTCTAGTGGGCATCAAATGTCATGTGGAAACTGACCACAAACTGTTAGTTGCTCTTCTAGGCTCAGAAAACCTAGATGAGTTACCACCTAAAACACAACATTTTTGAATGAGACCCATGAGGTTTCAACAATCAGTTGCTCATGGACCTGGGAAGAATCTTGCCACAGCTGATGTACCCTCCGAGGCCCTGAAATCAAACACACCACAGCAAGTTTAAACAGGAGGGGTTGCTCATAGAAGCTTTTGTAGATGCAAGACATACCACTTTACCAAGCACTGAAGAACTCTGGAAATAACTGAAAAAGAGGCAAGAGGCAAATGAACTCCTGAGTCAAGTCATAATTTATCGCAAAGAAGGCAGGATAAAACAGGCACATTCAGAAACCTCTATGAAATCATCCCAGGCAGTTTTTCTGGATCTTTCTATAAACCAAGGTCTACGGCTGAAGGGGTCCAGACTGGTTATCCCTACATAAATGCAACCGAAAATCCTTGACACGCTGCATGAGGGACAGCAAGGCATTACAAAATGCAGGGAGAGAGCTAAACAGCCCAGCCTGGGCTGAGCAAAGAACTACAACAGAGAGTTGAGAAATGTGATATTTGCGCTTGCAGGAAAGCCACCAGAACTCTAACACCATCTGCTCTACCAGACTGACCAGGACAGAAAATCAGAATGGATTTTTTTCTGTTTGAATAATAAAACCTATCTTTTGATGACTGATTATTTCTCAAGATTCATTGAAGTCGCCAGGTTGCTCAAGACCACCTGAAGTGCAGCTGTGGAGAGGAAAAAGCCTGTGTCCCTGCCTGTTTCAGGATTCCCGGGCAAGTCATCTCTGACAAGGGTCCTCAGTTCTCCTCAGAGACCTTTAAGAGGTTTTGCAGATACCTGTGGTTTATTTCATTTCACACAACGCCCACAGTTCCCTCTGAGTAATGGTGAAGCAGATTGTTCTGTGAAGACAATACAATAACTTCTTTCTAAATCCTCAGATCCTCACCTCCCCCTGTTGGCATACCAGTAAACACCTTTTGCAAATGGATTCAGCCCCAAAGAGCTATTGATGGCAAGAAAGTTGAGGTCCAATACACCCTGATTACTACCCTGAGAATGAACCTGTGAACAACATCCCACCTGCCCACATAGAACAACCAGCATGTCCTCCAGATCCTCTCCCTGCAAGGAGATATCCAGCAAGAGAAAGACGGCCTCCTGCATTCCTGGAGGCTTACATAAGATCTTGAGAATCAAGGAAGTCAGAGGACTAACAGCCAAATGTCTTAAATGGGGAGAATAAACCCCTGACCAAAGGCTGCAAGTTCAGGCAGCCTACCCTATCCTTCACAGGGCTGTTTGTTCTTGTTTTGTGTTGATATTTCATTCCTGTGATACGCTGTTGTTTAATGTAAAGTTTGAATAAAGGTTTTATGACACCCCCTTCCTTTCTCAGAAAGGGGGATGTGGTCCTATTGTGAATGTTTAGAGCTGCCACAAGGGTGCCTATTGCAGGGAGGTAAGAGTCTGTGTGACCAGGAAATAAAGAGTCTTGCATTCACCCCAACTATGGTTTGCTGGGTCTCTTTAATTTCTACAGAAACCCCACTAGAACAGGGTTTCTTGTGATATCTCTCACTTCTTTGTCCTGGCCAGATTGCTGGGTTGAAATATTGTGAATAGCCTCTGCAATGATATTTCAGTGGTTCCACTTCTGGATCCAGCTGAAACCAGAAAGTGCAAAGGAGCTGTAAATTCTAATGAAAAACAAAACAAAACAAAAACCGAAAGAGAGAAAGATAAACCAGAGTTCCAAATGTCCAAAAAAATTTCATTTCAGTTTGGGGCAAAGGCCTGGGCTGGTTTTCCTGAAGCAGTTCATCCACCCCAGTTATTTCCTGTTCTTATAATGTATAAAGTGCATTTGTTTATCTTTTTATTTGTTTATCATGAACATACCATGCAATATATGGCTGAAAAGACTTGTAGGATTGAGGACATGGCAAGAGTCCTTGGTTGGTTTGGCTGAGGATTGCTGGGTGGCAGATGCTGGTTCTGGATGCAGAAGGGTTGTGCAGGGATCTTCCCCCATCCCTTCCACTCCCATCCCACACAGCACTATATACATTTAGGACGCAGTTGCTCTAGGCCTCATCCAGCAAAATGTTTAAGTATTGGCTTATTATCCTTTTAATTCAGTAGGACACTCAATGCTTATGGTTAAGTACCGTCACGAATAGGGACGGACTTAAGTTTATTAGCTTTGCTGAAATGGGGCCATCGGCAGTGGTGAAAGTAAGCCGGTCTGGTACGGTTCGGCGTACCGGCAAGAGCCGGTACACAGCTGACTGTACTGGCAGGGGGCAACTTCCCCAGGCCTCAATTTAAAAAGGGCCCTGGGCTCCCGGCAGTGGCTGGAGCCCCTGGCCCTTTAAATCGCTGCCAGAGCCCCGCTGCTGGAGCCCTGGGGTAGCGGCGGCAGCTGGGAGCCCCGGGGCTCCAGCAGCAATTTAAAAGGCCTGGGACTCCCGGCCGCAACTACCATAGCTGGAACCCCAGGGTAGTGGCGGTGATTTAAAGGGCCTAGGGATTTAAAGGCCCTGCCCCTTCCGCCTGAGGCTCCACCCCTTCCAGTTGAGCCTCCCTCCTTGCTCAGGAACCTGGCCCTGTGTACCAGTAAGTCCCTTAAGTTACTTTCACCCCTGGTAAAAGGGCGTGATCCTGTAAGGTGCTGAGCAATTCCTAGAAGTACTGAGTGTCTTCAACTCCCAACCTCAAAGTTCATTTTGATCAAAACTTGTACTGTGTGAAATTGTCACTTAATGTTGATTTTCAACAAGTGTTGGAACACCGGGGAAGTTCCAGAAGACTGGGAGAAAGCTAATGTTGTGTCAATTTTTAAAAGGGTGAATGGGGTGATCCATGTAATTACAGGCCTGTCAGCCTGACATCAATCCCAGGGAAGATAACAGAGCAGCTGATATGGGAATCATAAGAATGGTAATGTAATTAATGCAAATCAGCAGGGGCTTACAGAAAACAGATCCTGTAAAACTAACTTGATACCTTTTCATGAGATTACAAGTTTGGTCGATAAAGGTAATAGTGTTGATATAATATACTTAGATTTATTTAAGGCATTTGACTTAGCACCGCATGACATTTTGATTAAAAATCTAGAATAATATAAAATTAACATGGCACACATTCAATGGATTAAAAACTGGCTAACTGATAGGTCTCAAAATGTAACTGTAAACCGGAAATCATTATCAATTGGCTGTGTTTCCAGAGGGATCCAATAGAGGTTGGTGTTTGGCCCTCTAACATTTCTATTAATGGCCAGGAAGAAAACATAAAATCATCCCTTTGCGGGTGACACAAAAATTGGGGAAGTGAATACTGAAGACGACCGGTCATTAATTCAGAGCAATCAGGATTGCTTGGTAAACTTGCACAAGCAAACAATACGTGTTTTCATATGGCTAAATGTAAATGCATACATACATAGGAACAAAGAACGTAGGGCATACTTACAAGATGGGGGACTCTATCCCGAGCAGCAGTGACTCTGAAAAAGATTTGGGGGCCATGGTGGACAGTAATTGAACATGAGCTCTCAATGTGACACAGTGGCCAAAAGAGTGAATGCAGTCTTGGGATGTATGAACAGGGGAATCTTAAGTAGAAGTAGCGGTGTTATTTTACCTCTATAGTTGGCACTGGTGCAACTGCTGTTGGAATACTGTGTCCTGTTCTGGTGCCCACAATTCAAGAAGGATGTTGATAAATTGGAGAGGGTTCAGAGAAGAGCCAGGAGAATGATTAAAGGATTAGACAACCTGCCTTGTAGTGCTAAACTCAACGAGTCTATTTAGCTTAACAAAGAGAAAGTTAAGGGGGTGACTTGATCACAGTCTGTAAATCCACGTGGGGAACAAATATTTAATAATGGGCTCTTTAATCTAGCAGAGAAACTATGGCTGGAAGTTGAAGCTAGACAAATTCAGAGTATAATTAATGAGTACATTTTTAATGGTCAGAGTAATTAACCACTGGAAAAATTTACCAAGGCAAGGGTCATTGTGCATTCTCCATCACTTTAAATTTTAAAATCAAGATTGGACGTTTTTATAAAAGATCTGCCCTAGGAATTACTTTGGGGAAGTTCTATGGCCTGTACAGGAGGTCAGACAAGATGGTCACAATGGTACCTTCTGGCCTTGGAATCTGTGAATCATCTGAATGGAATAAATCTATTGAATTTAATGTTTGGGCATTAAAGGCTCCTATAAAAATATGGTTCTGCATCATTTCATAGATTTGATATGTTTTGATCATACACCTTGACTGTACCTTATCTTTTCAATAGCTTGCTAGATACATTTTTTCTTTGAATAGTTAGTAGGTTGTAGATACCAGATAAACTGTGAACAATTGCTAAATCAATACAGAATGGAGAGAGACACACATCTGAAATATGTCAAAAACAAAAACAACAAAAAACAAACAAAAAAGCCATTAGAAAACACTAATTTTTCAAAAACTATCCTCACGCTATCTATAACTTTTTTCTGAGACAAAAAAGAGAGAGTTCTATGTTTTTAGAAACAGCCATGGCCTTATTCATGCTACAAGCCAAACCACTTAAGAAGCAGAACCTTTGTAGTGCCACAAGGATAATACAAAAAATAAAAAAAACACACTTGCTTCCTCTTTTATTTATGAGTATTGACATTCTTGCGCAGTATTAGGAGAGCTCATTTAGCTTCCAGTTCTAAGAATTTCTGAATCTATAGCCAGTAATTATTGGCATTCAGGGGTACAAAAGAGAAAAACAAAGCACACAAATTCTAGCACATTCATGTGGGATTGGGAGTTGAATTAAGATCTTCACACCCCATTGAATTATCAGCCCCCCTATTAGAGCCTTATTAAAATGGTAATGATTATATGCCAACTATAGGCAGGCTCCCGCACCTGTCAAAAATACCCCGATTATCCTGTTCATTCAACTGTCTGGCTCTTGAATCTGTGTCTCAGGTTTACTATTCTGTGAAGTTGGAAGGGTATTTTTAAGAAAAGATACAAGAACAAACACTTCCATAGGGGTGAGAGAAAATCCTCTCTGATTTCCTACGCCTAATGCCCATTTGGTATTATGGTATCTCGGACAGCAATAGGAGGAAACAGATACTATTTCACTGGAATTGAGGAAGAAAACAGAGAGGCAAACTACAAGCTCTTTATCAAAAAGAAAGCACTCCTGCTTTACGATCAAAAAGAACAAAACAAAATCTTCACATCATTACTCATCTAGCAACCAGAATCGTGTTATATACAGCAAGAAAGACTGCCCTGAAGTACAAAATAATACTCTAATATTTTTAAAGGAACATCCCTCTTAATTCCAACTTTTGACCAAGTCCACAGCTTTTCCTACTGAACTGCCACATTCTCCTGGCTTCTCTTTTAAAATTAATGAAAGCATTTTTCATATTGATCTTCAGTAACCAAAGCCTAATCCTGCAAATCCTTACTCACATAAGCAAGGGTTTGCAGGACTTGGAAGGATCCCCTATACCTTATATTTTAAATTAGAAGTTTTCACTTCAAAATGATAGAGAGATATTAAGCTTCCTAGAAGGAATTTTGTCCTGTTGCCTAATAAAACAGAACAATGTGCAATAGCTTCTGCTAATATTAATAGACAATCCTGAAGGAAGAAAGTATTTTTCACTGTTTCAAAAATGTCTTGATATTACCACTATTCTATTAGTTTGTCAAATACCAGAATATAAAAGAATGTTGTTATAAGGGCATTTAGGGGTTGAATGCCATCCACAGAACCTGAGATAGATGCTATGTCAGTAACTGCCCTGAGCACTTTTGAGAGGTGGAACAATCAACAAAGCAGAACTTGGTTTGCTCCCAAAAAGCATTTTTGATTTGAAGCATTTCTTGTGATGAAGTATCAGAAAGACCAGTAAACATTTTTTTAATTTAAATTTTAAATTAAAGAAATTTCTAAGAGCTGCATTTAACGGGTCTAAGCTACCAAAGATATGATTTTATGAACAACAGGCCTGATTCTGCTCACTCTGATGTCAACGGCAAAACTCCTTTTGCCTTGGGAACACAGATACAAATGTGATGGCTGCCATTATAAGAAGACAACTACTGTATACAGAGAGGTAGAACACAGAGGGATCAGGCCCCAAAGTGCCATAATTGTTAAGCTATGAATTGTGGTTGTAACTTTATTTTCTGTGACTGTATATTCCAATGGGGGGGGGAGGCGGGGGTCCTCAGTTTAACAGAACTCAGTTTTTAAGTATGTTTTAGTGGGAGTGGGAATACAAAAATAGATCACAACATCATTACAAATGTATAAATAAATAACAAAAAGATGGAACTAATAATATGTGCTCAATAGTATCACCCAGACTAACTTGTTTGTATGTTTTTTCCTGCTTCCCACCCCTTTGTCTCTGTTTGGCTTTTTGGATTCTAAATTTGTTGCAGCGAGGTCTGTCTCTTACTGTGTATTTATACTGTGGCCTAGCACAAATGTGGTCCCAAGCCTGCTTGGGGGCTTTGAGCTCTACCATAATATGGGGTGGGATATTCAAAAGCACTCAGTGTTACTTCAGTGGGGGTAGGGTTAGGCCAATGCTGAGCACATTTAGAAACCCTACTCATAAAGAATCATAATCCTTTTGGTCAAACTTTTCAAGCATCCACTAATATGAAGTGCCTCACTGCCTGGGTATGCAAATCAAACACTTGAGCCCTCACTTTGAGCAATAACAAATAGGAGGCTTTGCACCCATATTTCTACACCCTTACCCACCCCCAGTCCTAATCCTGATCAGAGGCTGAATCAACTTGTGGATCAAGTTAGTGCAGCTTCTGGGCAGCTCTAACTTGTGCTGATGGAGAACAGCCCTCAAGGAGCCACTCCACTAACCAGGATCACCAAGGACATTAAGTTCTGACCCTGCCCCAACACATCTTTCTTCTCACTCTTAGCCCACCCTATGCCAGCTCAGGATTCCCCATTTATAGGGGAATTCTCATCTCCTGCCTTAAGGCAGATATTAGTTCCTTTGTGCAGGACTTTGGAGAGCCTGTATAAATGAAGTGATAGACAAGAGCAAAAGTGTAGGGGCAGGAAGCTGTGGGAAAGATAGAGAGGCCACTGGGGGGAAAGAGGGTACCTAGTAGGGATGGTAAGTGAGAACAGGGAGGTAGGTGGGTGGAACTGAGTAAGAGAAGTGTCATCTGACTGGATTACTGTGCGGCACTCTGGTGAGAAGTTGTGGGGATCAATTTGGGGAGTGGGAGTATGTAGTATGCACAGCAGGAGAGGAGAGACAATACCAGGAGATGAGCAGTGAGGAAGGAGCTGAGACATAGCTGGGAGGAGGTCCTTCTACCTCCCTTTCTTTGATCAAAGGGCTGCTGCACAATTCTTCAAATTAAAGTTTTAAAAAATTTAAAACAAATGTTTAAAATTCTAAAATGTTGAAAAACGATGGAGAAAAATACATCTATACAGACTAAGATGACTGTGAACTAAACATCTTTAATTCACCCAAACTGAGTTTGAAAGTAATCAGAATATGAATATTTAGGAAAAAAACCCAAATTACATGTTACTTTTGAGTAATTTTTCTGCCCACGTTTCAAAAAACATAGACATTATTTTGTGTCCCTTTAATCCAAATAAATAAGTTTTGCCATCTTGGTTGAAAATAATGTTTGTAACTAGAGAAAAAAGCTGTTTTTTTCATGATTTTTAAACCACTGATGGGTCACTTACCCATTATTAGTGAGGGTTATGAGTTAAAAACCTATGAAGGGATTCACGCTAATAGAGGTCAGTGTTCACGTCATACCAGTTTGAACAAGAGGATAGATGGATAAAAGACAAGGTAATGATTTGTGACAGGGGCCCAAAATTTAATTTAAACAATTAAATTACCCTTCTAAGAGATCCCCAAGGAAATCTATTAACATACCATCTCCCCTCATCCCCAAAGCATACAAAAGCTGCCTAGTAACTGCCCAGCATCACTGCCTTTGTAAGATGTTGGATGATCCCAAGACAAAAACCATATGCTATTAGTTTAATGGTAGAGTGATCAACAAGGGTGGGCTATTCTTTAGGTTTACTTGCCCTACAAACGAGACAATTAATGCCATGCAACAAAATGTCCCAGCAGAAGCGTAGGGTCTGATTTTTCTCGCATTTCTGCTGGTTTTTCACTTAGATAATTCCATCAGTGTAGTTGGAGTTAGTCCTGAGTTACTCTTACATGAATGAAAATAGAATCAGATCCTTAGAAGGTGAGGCAGGCAAAATGAGCTCCATATTTGTGAGCCACAAAAGCAGCCATAGACACTTCCCCCTGTTTTGAGGAGCATACTCAGGATTTGAACTGAGCTGGCTCAACTGTGGTGAGCAAACGGGTCCTTTTTTCAGCCAGCCACCCTTTTGTACCGGGGCTCACACAGCCTGGCTGCCACTCAGGCTATGTCTACACTTTCGCAATAAGTCAACCTAAGTTACACAACTCCAGCTACGTGAACAATGTAGCCGGAGTCAACGTAGCTTAGGTCGACTTACTGCAGTGTCTACACCGTGCTGGGTCGACTTACCCTACTCTTCTCGTTCGGGATGGAGTATCAGGGTCGACCAGAGAGCGATCTGCAGTCTATTTGGCAGGTCTTCACTAGACCCGCTAAATCGACCCCTGGTGCATCGACCGCTGGAGCACTGATCTGGCAGTAGTGTAGACATAGCCTCAGTAAGCATCTTGCCTTGTTGGTGCCTCTGGCCAGTCAGGGTATGCAGCTGGGAGTGAGCCTCCCGGCCTGGGTAGACAGACTTGTGCTAGCAGCATTTGAGCCAGCACACTGAAAATAGCAGTGTGGATGTTGCAGCTTAGGCTGGAGCTTGGGCTCTCAAGCCTAGGGGATTAGGGACCTCAATTCTGACATTTCCTAACTTTGCTGTGCTTGACTTTGCATCCTTAACATCTTTTTAATGTAGTTTTTTGTATATAAGATACATTAAAATTACAGGACTTAGGACTTACAGTGGTTGGGGCACTAGTGGTTAGGGTACTAGCCAGGACTCAGGAGACATGGGTTCAATTCCCTGCTACCTGTGTGACCTTGGGCAAATCACTTAGTCTGTTTCTGTGCCTCCGTTTCCCCATCTGTAAAATGGGGATAACAGCACTGCCCTACCTCACAGGGGTGTTGAGAGAATAAGTATGTTAATTACTGTGAGATGTACAGCTGCTACAACAATGAGGGCATATATGACTCTAAGGGTATGCGTGTACTACCTGCCGGATCGGTGGGCAGCGATCGATCCAGCGGGGGGGTCGATTTAGTGCATCTAGTCTAGACACGATAAGTCGATCCCCGAGCACTCTCCCGTCAACTCCTGTACTCCACCAGGCTGAGAAGCACAGGCAGAGTCGACGGGGGACCGTCAGCAGTCGACTCACCGCAGTGAAGACACCGCGGTGAGTAGATCTAAGTACGTCGACTTCAGCTATGTTATTCACATAGCTGAAGTTGCGTAACTTAGATCGATCCCCCCCCTCCCCAGTGTAGACCAGGGCTAAGAAATAGATAAGATCCACTTGGCTGTTTAACACACCATCCGGCAGGGTTCTTCCCTAGAGGATATGTTCCAATGCTTTTTTCCTAGTATTGTTTTAAACTATTAAAGTGATGGGCTTTCCATCATTTACTGTACTTGGCCAAATACTCTATATCTAGATGTGATTTAAAGCTATGAAACACAAGTAAACTTTCAAAATAATAAGCTAGGAACACACACATTCTGCTGAGTTATCATACCCACTGAGTTACATCTGATTTGCCTTCAATTAGTCCCCAGTCTACATGTGTGTAACTTTGGGCTCAATCCCACAAAATAATAAGTATCCTGGTCCCAATTCAGTAAGCACATGCTTAACTTTAACCAAATGAGCAGCCCCACTGAATTCAAGGAGACTACTCATGGGTGTAAGGTTATGCACGTTTAAATCTTTGCAAGATTGGGCCTCAGAGTGGATCTCAAATCCAGTTACAAAGATCTATAGCAAATCCAGGGTGGCCACCTAACAATGAAAGTGGGGTTTCCTCATTCTAGAAGACTGGGTATTTTTAAAGTACAATAGAAAGGTTCACTTACCCTAGCATTGTACATTTTCAGTTCCAAGGCTTTAAAATCCATGCGGCCAATCAATGCTCTCATAAAATTGCTGCAAAATATCAACAACAGAAATAAAAAAGAGGCACTTTTACATAACATGATTATACTTTTTCTTGATGGTCTCTAAACTCTTTAGTGCTCCTTAGAAAAAAAGAAATAAACTACAGATGTCAAATTCCATTTTATTCTCTATCATTTTCTAATTGATTTCTTCACATATCACTACAGATGATCCTGAAGTAAAACTTTTGGATTTGAACAACTGTCCCAGTCGAAGTTGGGTCCAACTCCAGTTAGCATTAAAGTTCAGCATGTACCACTCGTATTCTGCCCTTGGTTCCTCTGGATATGCTTTCAGTACTTCCATTGAAGTAAATGGAAGCTGGATAGGTGTCTGAGGACAAAATGTGACCCATAAGGTCAAATTTTATTCTGATCTACTTAATTCAGGGCAGGATTTTGCCCATATACTAAGGTCCAGATCCTCAAAGGTATTTTGGATAACTTCTATTGATATCAATGGTAGTTAGGACCCAAAATACATTTGAGGATCTGGGCCCAAGTTCCTAATTCAACAAAGGACTTAAGTATGTGCTTAAGTGCTTTGCTGAATTGGGGCCTATAGTAACTGAGATTTTTGTATTTATTCTGCTGTACATCAAAAAAGATTTTCCTGCCAACAACAAAATTCTTGCATATGTCAAAAAAGATTTCACTGCCAACAAAGACTCATCTAACCCTTTTACATAGTAATGACTAGACAAACTGGAAGCTAAACTCACACAAGTGTGCTGACTCCCCTCCCTCTTACAATGATGTAAATCAGAGTAGCTCCACTGAAGTCGGTGGCATTCTTTCAGATTTCCCTGTTGTTTCAGAGAAAAATCTGGCCCATGAATTTACAGGGTGACTACAAACTGCTGTGAAGCAAATCATGGACATCATGCTTTGTGGAGTATTCCTGACTGACAACACTGTAGGAGGAGAAACTTGTCTGGGTGTAACATCAGTTTCGTGTAACTTTGCTGAAATCAGTGAAGATACATCAGCATTAAAGCTAGTGTAACAGCATCAAGAATCAGGCCTATTATCTTCCAAGTCCAGGTTGCAACGATATGATAGACAGCAACTCTTTGTACGGTACACCCATCCACCTCTTGTAACTGAGACCCATACTTACTGCCAGGTCTCGATGCAACCAATCCAATAAGTGGTAAATTGGCATGTTGGGATTTTTGTTCTTGATTTGCAATTATTACATAAAACTAGCTCTGCAAATATAGGCTAACAAAGTTCTTACCAGCACGGGGGGGGGAAGAAAACAGACCAGGTCTACACTTAAAACTTTTGCTGGTATAGTAATGTCAGTCCGGGATGCAATACTTTTGTGTGTGACATTTTTAATATCAGCAAAAGTCCTAGTTTGGATCCATTAAACTGGCAAAAAGTGCTTTTGCTGTTATAGCTTATGTTGTTCAGGGAATTGATGTAAGCTGCATCTACACAAAGAAGGTTTGCTGATACAACTATCCCAGCAAACCTTTTCTGTGTAGTCTAGGTGTTTCACATACTGGATCTCTCAGTGCCAGGCAAATTCACCTTTGGTCTTTATTCTGAACAAGTCAGGTCCATTCTTAATTTCTTGTTTTGTGAGAGCAAAATACAGAGACGGTGACATATCTGAAGAAACTTCCCCATGCGCCTAAATAACCAAAATCTCATTTCCCTCTTGTAGGGCCATATCCTGAAGTCCTAGGAAAAGGCCATATCCTTTACACCTAGGGAAGGAAGGATGGTCTTGCAGTAAAGACATTGCACTAGGACACAAGAGATCTGATGTCAATTCTTGGCTCTGCCACGGGGGTGACCACCCATCCATTATTTTAAGGGAGCGTCCTTTATTTGTCCCTTAGGGTGACCACCCATCACTTATTTTAAGATGTATTGAAATGTATTAAAACTGATAAACATTTTAAACATTAAATGAAGCTTATGATAATTTCACTGTATATTTGAGGGCAGGAGAAATGTACACTTGAGAGAAAAACACGATATGCTAAGGGAAATGATGTTTCCCTAAAATGTCCCTTAAAATAAAGCGTTGTCCCTTATTTTTCATAGGGTTTTCCCTTATTTCCACCCAACAAAGGTGGTTACTCTATCTACCACAGACTATGTGACCTTGGACAAGTCACTTAATCTTTGTGCCTCAATTTCCCATGTTGAAAATGGGGATAATAATACTCCCCATTTCCCTCTCTTGTCTATTTCGGCACCTTTGGGCAGGGGCTGTCCTAATACATATTTGTACAATATCTACCTCAATGGGGCCCCTAAGTCCTGCTATAATACAAAAACATAAAAAACAGTGATAGATTTCTGAATATGCCTTTTACCAGCCAAGTTTCCAATAAATACAAATGAAATGTTAACTATTACCATGACTGGAAATAAGGGAAAGCATCTGAGGAGCCTGTGAAAGGAGACTATACTCCTGGAGTCCTGCTACATGGGAGCAATCTGTGCTTCCTCATGCAGCAGGCAAGTCATAAGAGAATTCTCAGCCAAAAGCATGATGAGACCTTCCCCCACTTACGCTTACCCCTGTGTCATTTATTTCTGAGAGATTGGACCACTCCTCATTACACCTCACATTCCAATTGCTCTGTCCTTGTTTCATATCCTGCTTCTACAGAATCTTATTTTCCTTTTAGCCAGAGCTATGTCAGGGTTCCCTTCCCCCCCTCTCCTGCCCCCATCCATGCATTTGAAACAAAAGTGTAAACTACAGAAACTATTTGCATTTCACGGGTATTCACACATTGTGCCAACACGATGGCCCAAAAGTTTGGCGGGTAACCTTGCCCAGAGAATTCGTGAGCTGATGATGAATGGCTGTGAAGCCTTTGTGATTGCTCAGGCTCCATTGTTGGTCAAACAATGAAGGAGGACACAAGTCTGGCTCAGGAGAGCAACGGATAAAATTGTTGGGCAGAATGGCGGGCTCCTGCCGACATGACCACTTGTTGACATTGAAAGGATTCAACAACAAGTGAGCAGAAACAGAAACGATTCTGTTCGGCAAGGCTATTAGTTGCAACGTGTGGCACTGGCGCGGTCACTCCTGATGTGTTTCCTCACTAATGAGCTCTGAATGCCCTATTAAACTGGGAGGCTATAGGCCCAGAGCCACTAGGACAATGGTATGCATGAATGACTCCCCCAGTTCCTATTGGCTGGTCAGATGAAGGAAGCAACTGGCAACACTCAGATTTAAACAGGGCTGACAGTACAGTTAAATGATCATTAATTAGAGTTGGTGAACAGATAGGGACTCAAAGCAATTCTTAATGACAAGATAACAGTCTAACATTACTCAGCTTTGAGCAAGTTCAAGCTTGCACCATGTCTCGTTCTTTGTATTATACAGATTGTCATCACACTGATTTGAGGCTCTTTCACATATTCACAAACAAAAACACTTTGTTAAAAGTGTGTCAAGGTTCAGAATGTGAATCCATTTTAAAAATAAATAAATACACTCTTTTTATAAAAAAAAAACTAGGTTAAAAAAAAAAACCTGCTAACCAACTAAAGTCTGCAAATGGACAGATGAGGAATCCAGCCAGTTCATCTTCTGCCATATAATTCTTCATCACCCACTATCACCCTCCCTGACATAACATTGCCCATCCAACCTTAGTTTTGCCCTTTAGTTTGCTTTGTCTTCGGACATTTCAATGGATAATGAGAACATTCAGCATTACAGCAGTAAGGATTCACAAGCAAGAGTTTGGAAGGGAGATAAATCATCATGATCCAGGGCATAAACCAAACTCTATCTGATGGGGTTAGCAAGAATTTTTTTCCTGGGGCAAGTTATTTCGTAACTGCCGACTACTGGATTTCTTGAATTTCTTTCTGAAGCATGAGGTACTGAGCATTACTGGAGACAGGGCACTGGCTCAGCAGGACCGTAGGTTCGGTATGGCAGGTCCTATGTCATGGAAATATGCTATTGGATATTTATACTGTTAATTTTATATATTGCTTAGTAAATGCATAAGAAAGTTTTCTAAAGAAATATAGTACCGGGCAAATGAAATTATGTCAGAGCACTGCAAGTTCTCTCACTGTGTGATGTGTTGGTAAAGCAGAAGACTATAGTTATGATTAGCATTGGAAAGACTGATGTGTTTGTTTTTGAAATGTGTTGATTGTATGGCTTTGGAGTTTTCTGGGACTGTATGCAGATCTTGCAAATTTGTATTTTAACTATGTTAATTAAGTTCTGTAGCAACTAATTTATGTAGTTTTTCCACAGGAGGTAATGATGTAGTATATGTTAGTGATACTGCATACTGGAAATGGATTCCTTGAATGAGAGATTATACAATCTCCTGGCAACTGGGCTGTTCTGAAATGCACCCATATTTTTGCAAATGTTAGGGGGCAAAGTTAAAGTTGGGTGGGTGATGTTAGTTGGGTGTGGCAAGAGTGACCGATGAAGGGTTGTATGGCAAGGAACTGGCTGCATCCACTATTTAGACTGTAAACTCCCCAAAGCAGGGATCATCGTTTTGCTCTGGGTTTCTACCTTGCTGAGCACAATGGGGTCCTGGTCCATGACTGGGGCTCCTAGGGGCTACCACAACATAAATAATAGATTAACTCTTTGTTTCCAGCCTCCTTTTGAGGGGCAGGAGGTTTGAAGGAGCAGATTTTTTTTTTTGAAAGAAACTAATTTTTGGTGGGTGTTAGCTTGCTCTGTAGAAACACTTTCACCTTTAATGTCCTTTCAATGAATAATTTTTATTGTGAATTTCCCTGTTTGATGTTTTGTCTTTTTTTTTTTTAAAGAGTTCTGAAAGTTTAAACTGGGAACCCTTGCTCTGAATGATCTTATTATTCTGACCAAAGTGGTGCTCCAAACAGCAGCTCCTTAGGTAGTATGTGGCTGTTTGTGAGACTTCTACACAGAAGGAAAAGGAGAGGGAACCAGATGGAAAATTTTAATCATGCAAAGATTTGCATCTCGAAAATTATAAGCATTTTAGGTTTCTAATGTGCATAATAGTCTCTGCTTTCCCCTGTGGCCGTACACCTCTCTCCAGCCCAGTTGCAGGGGGGAAGTTCATAGGGGCTGGGAATTGGGCTTTTAGTGGGAAGCCAGTGTCAAACTTAACAATGGGGTAGCTCCCACTGTGCCATAATCAATTCTTGCATGAAAAATAATTTCTCAGTTTCCATGTAGGCTAGTAGGTCCCAAATGTCACTCTGTTCCCTAGATGCAGAGAGACGGTGTGATTCTGCTGCACAGGGGTGGGCAGGAGTTGATAATCCTACAGAGCCCAGATAATGTGAGGCATCCCCACACTGCCCTACGTAATGTGGCCTTAGAGGCAACAAGGATGGAGCAGAATGGAATTGGGGGAAATGGAAAATAAACCTATATTTATTCCCTAAAACCCCACAAAAAGGAGGTTTATCTATCTCTTGGAGCACCCTCTTCACCAAGTCCACCTGCTGAGGCAAGTCAGAAGAAGTTGGTGGGCTTAGAGGATTTGGTTCATAATACATTGATCCATTATGTGATGAACCCATTGTATTACCACAGTCAAAGTTAGGTTCAATTTTACACTTAAAGCAGGAGCTCAACCTCTTTGTCTTGTATGAAAAAAACAGGGTATCTGCTCTGAATATTCAGCACATAATATCTTAGCAAAGCTTGAATTTTCTGAGTTTCAAGAAATGTCTGACACTCTGTTAATGAATGTCTGAGTTCCAATAAGTTTAAAAAGTTCACGTTCTGGATCTCATGATTTTTCAGGCCCCTTTAGCTTTAAAAAAAACCCACCATACACATTATAGAAAGTCAAACATTTGTACCCAGTGAGAGTTTGGGGCCCTGTCTGGAGTTGCAGAATTAATGAACTTAACAAAAAGGAAAAAAACAAGTTGTTAGCATTATTAGAATCATAGAATATCAGGGTTGGAAGGGACCTCAGGCGGTCATCTAGTCCAACCCCCTGCTCAAAGCAGGACCAATCCCCAACTAAAATATCCCAGCCAGGACTTTGTCAAGCCTGACCTTAAAAACTTCTAAGGAAGGAGATTCCACCACGTCCCTAGGTAACCCATTCCAGTGTTTCACCACCTTCCTAGTGAAAAAGTTTTTCCTAATATCCAACCTAAACCTCCCCCACTGCAACCTGAGACCATTACTCCTCGTTCTGTCATCTGCTACCACTGAGAACAGTCTAGATCCATCCTCTTTGGAACCCCTTTCAGGTAGTTGAAAGCAGCTATCAAATCCCCCCTCATTCTTCTCTTCCGCAGACTAAACAATCCCAGTTCCCTCAGCCTCTCCTCATAAGTCATGTGTTCCCGTCCCCTAATCATTTTTGTTGCCCTCCGCTGGACGTTTTCCAATTTTTCCACATCCTTCTTGTAGTGTGGGGCCCAAAACTGGACACAGTACTCCAGATGAGGCCTCACCAATGTCGAATAGAGGGGAACGATCACGTCCCTCGATCTGCTGGCAATGCCCCTACTTATACATCCCCAAATGCCATTGGCCTTCTTGGCAACAAGGGCACACTGTTGACTCATATCCAGCTTCTCATCCACTGTAACCCCTAGATCCTTTTCTGCAGAACTGCTGCCTAGCCATTCGGTCCCTAGTCTTTAACGGTGCATGGGATTCTTCCGTCCTAAGTGCAGGACTCTGCACTTGTCCGTGTTGAACCCCATCAGATTTCTTTTGGCCCAATCCTCTAATTTGTCTAGGTCCCTCTGTATCCTATCCCTACCCTCCAGCGTATCTACCTCTCCTCCCAGTTTAGTGTCATCTGCAAACTTGCTGAGGGTGCAATCCACACCATCCTCCAGATCATTAATGAAGATATTGAATAAAACCGGCCCGAGGACCGACCCTTGGGGCACTCCACTTGATACCGGCTGCCAACTAGACATGGAGCCATTGATCACTACCCATTGAGCCCGACAATCTAGCCAGCTTTCTATCCACCTTATCGTCCATTCATCCAGCCCATACTTCTTTACCTTACTGGCAAGACTACTGTGGGAGACCGTGTCAAAAGCTTTGCTAAAGTCAAGGAACAACACATCCACTGCTTTCCCCTCATCCACAGAGCCAGTTATCTCATCACAGAAGGCAATTAGATTAGTCAGGCATGACTTGCCCTTGGTGAATCCATGCTGAGTGTTCCTGATCACCTTCCTCTCCTCTAAGTGCTTCAGAATTGATTCCTTGAGGACCTGCTCCATGATTTTTCCAGGGACTGAGGTGAGACTGACTGGCCTGTAGTTCCCAGGATCCTCCTTCTTCCCTTTTTTAAAGATGGGCACTACATTAGCCTTTTTCCAGTAGTATGGGACCTCCCCCGATCGCCATGAGTTTTCTCTCCAATCACATCCGCCAGCTCCTTTAGCACTCGGATGCAGCGCATCCAGCCCCATGGACTTGTGCTCGTCCAGCTTTTCTAAATAGTCCTGAACCACTTCTTTCTCCACAGAGGGCTGGTCATCTCCTCCCCATGCTGTGCTGCCCAGCGCAGCAGTCTGGGAGCTGACCTTGTTCGTGAAGACAGAGGCAAAAAAAGCATTGAGTACATTAGCTTTTTCCACATCCTCTGTCACTAGGTTGCCTCCCTCATTCAGTAAGGGGCCCACACTTTCCTTGACTTTCTTCTTGTTGCTAACATACCTGAAGAAACCCTTCTTGTTACTTTTAACATCTCTTGCTAGCTGCACCTCCAGGTGTGATTTGGCCTTCCTGATTTCACTCCTGCATGACCGAGCAATATTTTTATACTCTTCCCTGGTCATTTGTCCAATCTTCCACTTCTTGTAAGCTTCTTTTTTGTGTTTAAGATCAGCAAGGATTTCATTGTTAAGCCAAGCTGGTCACCTGCCATATTTACTATTCTTTCCACACATCGGGATGGTTTGTCCCTGTAACCTCAATATTCCATTATTCATTGTAATGGAATCCTCTTACATTTCTAGAGAACCCTACTGTTTTCATTCATGAAAAATTCTATAGTTTTCCCTATGGGAGGAATATAAAAATGCAAGGGAAGTACAATTGTGACGCTCAGGAGCATAGTGATGTAGCAGTTCTGGATTTAATTTCTGTAAGGTGGGTTTGTTGCCTGTCCACACTTTTGGGGTCTGAATGCATTGTTTTGTATCATTATTATTTTAAATCAATAAAGACATTGAAATATTAACAAACGCTTGTACCCATACATTTTTTAAAATTGGTTTGCTATTTTAACCATTGTATAAATATACCAGCTTTGATTTTCTGATAATTACTTCCATTATGAACTGATTAATCTTAGTTAACATTTTTATTTCAGTAGTGCCTAGCCTAGGGTGTTCCATCAAGATAGGAGCCCAACAATGCTGGACACTGTATGAACATATAGTAAATGATGAGTTATCTTAAAGCCTCTCTAATAATTACCTGTTCCTCCTAGTAAAAGGATAATTGAAAAGAAGAACTGTATATTCACTATGTATTGTTGCCTAGGCTGATCTCTCATTAGGACTAAGTGGAGTTTTGAACGTGCGCTGAGTGGAGAATATACCTGTATGCTCCACATATGAAAAGAATGTTTGGTGTGATTAAATAGGGAAGTCGGGGCACTGCTTAAGCTATGCTGTCTGGCAGTGGCCCCCAAAGGAACTGTTCTCCATCTTGGAATAGCCAGAATGGAGCAAACTCTGGCCATATCCCCTCCATGCAATGGACGGCACAGGAGCTGGCTACACTGCCTTGGGACTCCACCATACCAGGGGAATCCTCAGCTAGGGCGATCCACAGGCTTTCTAGCCTCCTTTGCACCACCCCAGCAGTTCAAATGGCCGGGGGGAAGAGGGAGAACATTAAGCCCACAGTTCTGTGTCCTCCAGATGATACATTTCCTTCACTTAGTAGCGCATAATGATGGTATTCAGATTAGACGCATCACATATAATGGTATATAGGGTTACTAGCAGACTAACACTATTTTAAAATCCTCAGTGTGATGATATCTGTTTTCTTTCTCAAGACATACATTAATATAAAATGATATTTCATGGCATTTAAAGACAGGCAGGTAATATACAGCCAGCCTCCCTCCTTACGGTCTGTAATCCATTGTTAGATACCCTGTTGATGTAAAGTTAGTTAAAAATGCAAAAAAAAACCTCTTTCAAAAAAGCATTCAGAGGAATGCCATCTCTGTGAAGATTCAATGAAAGCAAAGAACATTCAGATGCATCAAACTGTAATGTCTCCCGTCTCAGATACTTCTATACCATATGGCCAGAGAGAAGCAGATGGACTAGGTCACAGCAAAGGGAAGAGAGAGAAAGTCTGCATTGTTATCTGACCCACTGGGCCAACACTAACAGACTGTCCCTAGTGATCAGGCTATTATCATCAGAAAGATCTGATAAGAACCTGATACTTGCATTTATTTGCCCTCAAGTAGTTCTCAGATGTGGCATCTGATCAAAATGACTTTATTTTGTAGATCTATTTATTTTGAACTTGGAACATTTGAATCATAGAGGAGCAAATGACTAGGCTGCACTTGTCTTTTATTGATTTTAGAAATCAGGTTATTCCTACCTGATCACTTGCCTAAAGTTCACAAAACAGCTTGTCTAAACACAATACATTCAACAACAAATAAAGAAAAACAGGATTTTTGTTTTATTGCTGCTCGCGCTTCCACTGACAAACGTTAGCCAGCCAACTAAAGCGGTACAGTATAGTGCCTGCCAGAAAACTCCTCTGATTTTTGTCAGGATGTTAATACAGCAACATAGCAATCTTCAGTTAACACTAAATTAATTGCCTTGCATTAACAGCTACTAAAGTCCCTCAACATATTAGATCATACTGTCCTGGCTTCCAGTAGCTTCAAAGTCAAATGGAAATCATTTTAATGGATATTATTTTGGGGGATGGGGGGATTTCATGAATTAGTTCTTTTGAAAAATGCCAGAATAACAGTCCTAGAGGCAGAAGACTATTTTTTCATTGGGAATGGATGTTAAGCACCTCACAGAAAACACAGACCCGAGATAGCAGGAGCAGTTACAATGCAAGGATTATTTACTGATAGGCTTTTCTTTAATGGCACTTATTACTGTAGTTTCTGAGCACCTCACAAATATGAATGGATTTATCCCACAACTCCCTCATTAGTATCATTATTCCCAGTTTTACAGATGGGAAACTGAGGCAGAGAGAGCTTACATGACTTGTCCAAGATCCCACAAGAAATCTTTGGTAGATCCAGGAATAGAACCCAGATGGCCTGAGTCCCAGGGTCTTTAACCACAAAACTATCTTTGCTCACAACACGTGACCAATGTGCCTCAACCACATCACTGAGGGAATGACTGTTACTCAGCTTTCGGTCCCCACGTCCTTTCAGTTCTTGGTTTCTTATGGCTCTACCAACCAGAGTGCCAGCTGTGCTGGTAGACTTTATGAAACGGGGCAGTCCTCCAGGACTGGGCTGAGACCAACTCATTTTATACAGCCCATCCAATAGCCGTAAAAAAACCCCCAAAACCCTGGCATTTGATCAACGGTGACTGTGTCAGATTCAAATTGGTGACATGGAAGTGAAAGGAACACTGTTCCATTACCTGTCCTCTGAGATACTGTTGAATACTGGGCTGTAAACAAGAAACGTATGGAGTTAAATTGTGGCTCCACAGCCATGCCCATGGGTGAAGGGGCAGAGATGCATTGCCCCAGCAGGAACTCATAGGGTATGTCTACACCGCAGTTAAACGCCCATGGCTGGCCTGGGTCAGCTGAGTTGGGCTCGCAGGACTAGGGGCCATAAAACTGCAGTGTAGGCATCCGGGCTAGAGTTGGAACCCAAGGTCTGGAACTGTCCTCCCTCGCAGGGACCCAGAGACCAGGCTCCAATCTGAGCTTGAAAGTCTACACTGAAGTTTTAGAGCCCTGCAGTCCAAGTCCCATGAGCCCTAACTCAAGCACAATGCCACCTGGAGCACCAGAGAAAGGGAGACCAAAACTAACCCCTGTGAAAGAGTGCCATGTGTACTCCCTCTAGCCCTACAAGCTCGGCTGGCCAGTGCTAATGCAGAGTGCTCATAGTATTTGTGTTTGCCCTTCCCCATTTGGGGATGCCAGTGTCGCCGTCAGCTATAGCCTGGAGCAGTCCTTGTGTTCAGGTTGTGTATGGGCTGTGATTGTGAGCACAGGCTAGCAGAGTCACTGTGCAGGTGAGCAAGGTGGAGTAAGGTTTTTGGCATCCTCTGCCCCCACCCCCACATGGTGCAGTGCACAGGGCCAGGCACCAATCTAGCCTAGGAATGAAACTTGACTTTCTAATTATTGAAAAATCTTGTCTATGGTCTTTTCTGTACAAAATAAAATTAACAAAATAATTGTGTCACTATTTGTCTGTCCAACCAAGTGTAACCCTTGCCCTGGCTCCCCCGGTTTCTACCGCAGACTGAATACACAAGTTTCTTTTCAGGAGTTATTTCATAGCCCTGACACTTGGGCATACAACTGACAGAGATGGAGATGCCAATTTTACAATGAACAATGGTGCTGAGTTCTCATCCCAAATGGAAGCTATTTTGTAAAGGCAGATTCTGCTGACCAGACAGTGCTGTTTGACCTTAAGCACAACCACAAAAAGCAGGGAAATTCTGAGCTTAGAATTTCCAACCCTTATCAAAGTGATAATTTCAACCCTGTCACTCAAATGAAAACACAGCAATTTAATGTTACTAAGAGACATTATTAGGACACTCTGAACCTAAGCAATTCTTTACTGATTTTGGAATCATTGGCTAGTGTCCTTGAGTTGCATTCCCCTATTGTTACACTGTACATTTAACTCATTTAACACTTGCATGGAGAGGAGGAGATTGTGGGGGAGTCTGTGCCCCAAAGTGCTATAGAGGTGCCCTGGGGGTTCCCTGCCACTCAACATGGAGAGTAATTTTGGAGATGGACTGGAGGAAGGACAATGCATGCATGCGTCTGTCTGTGCGTAAATTGTGGGTGGTGGGCATGGGAACTAGAGAACCCTTAAGGGGAGAATTTTGGCCCTATAGCATTACATACAGTACACATGGGCCACTACACCACCTGTTTTCTAGACCTGTATGTTGGGTCTGAGATTTGGCCCAGTGCAGATTTCGTGTGCGCATAGAACTGCCCTCTGTTACCGGACTCATACTTTAACAGCAACAGCAGAGTTCCCTGAAACGAGACATTTCACACAAGAACATACATGGAAAAAGAAAGTGCCTGTGTGTGTTTCTTTTTTTTTTTTTCAAGAGGCTTGAAGTTCTGCTCCTGTATCCATATTGAGCGGTCTGAACAAGTGGCCCAGAATACAGAAATGTCAAGCACTCAGCAACTCCCAGTGCAGTCAGAGGGAGCTGCTAGGAACTTTTCAGCACTTATGAAAAACGGGCCACGCATCTGGACAGCTTCATACACTTTAAGGGCTAGGGGTGAGATCTGCAAAATTGCCCAAGTGATTTAGAAGAACAAGTCCCATTGACTTTCAGTGGGACTTCCGCTCTTAAGTCAATTAGGTGCTTTTGAAAAGCTTGCTCCAGTAACTAGAAATGGACTAAAAATGAAAGTCAAAAGTGAACTCTGTCACAATATTCTCATTGCTCTCCCATGTATTGTCTTGGCTTGACGCTGCATATACTTTTTATTAAAAGCCACACAAACAGCACTGTCTGAAGCTTGTTGGAATGTATCAGTTTCTGGATTAAGCTGTCCCATTGTTTTGACGAGAAGTTATAGTTTAGAGATCAAATAGGACATGGCCTAGCCTAATCTAATATCAACAGCCTGTAATAGTGAAGGGACACTCTGCACTAGAGAGCAATCTAAGTCTTTAATTACTTTAGCTACTGATAGATCGGCTCTCGCCCCCTCAAATTCCTTTGTCAGCGAGGAGTTAAAATTCATGAGCATCTAGGCCTCTGAATACTTACTCCAGTGCTGCTATTTTCTGTGCCAAGCTAGCCATCACTGCGAAGAGTCGGAGGTCTGTCAGGCCATCTGTTACATAATAGTCAACAATCTCTAAGATCTGGGGAAACAGAGATGGAGAAAGCAAAGATGATGAAGGGTTTAGAAAGAACAGATTGCTGCCTTGCTTTAGCAAAAAAAAAAAAAAAAAGATAATAAGCTCTGATCGAAGCAGAGACAAGATTTATTAGCATAGCCAGCAAAACAAACAAAGCAATTTCAGCAAGAAACCTGACAATGAGCCTAATAAACACTACAT
Source organism: Natator depressus (assembly GCF_965152275.1). Classification (NCBI taxonomy): domain Eukaryota; kingdom Metazoa; phylum Chordata; order Testudines; family Cheloniidae; genus Natator; species Natator depressus. The sequence goes on from NC_134234.1 coordinate 248,662,639, forward strand.
TGCATTGTAGGTCTGTAGGATCCCCTCAAAACATTATGGACCTGATTCACATAGAGTCACCTGCACATATGTACACCAGAGTGGTAGGTGTTTTAAGAGAATTCACTTTAAAACAGTGTATAGAAGACCACACAAAAACCTTCTACCTAATGCACAAACACTCTCTGCCACACAACTGGAAAGTCAGTGTGACTTCCTCTCCCTAACAACAAATTAAAACCAAAAAGTTCTGTACAGTATATTCATCAAGTAAGATTTTAGAATATTTTTCAAGTAAGCCCATGATACCACATGTTTGCAACATGCCCACATTTTAAACAACAGTAACTGCATCCTTAGCTAAATACTCGCAAAGCAAATTATTATTGTGTTAACTGTCTCTTAGGGCACTGCTGTAACACAAGCAATAATAATAATAGGGAGAACCATCCATGATTAATTTATATTATATTGAAATGGGTTTTCTTTGTCCTCTCTCCCCTCTGCTCATATTGTCTTCTATTTGCTCCAATACCCTACTGTTGCAGAACTCCCCATAAATATAAACACAAGCTAGCTGCCTCTACTGTGCTGACATCATGGAAGTAGCTACTTTGAAACATTGCAACATAACAAAATTTGTTACCAGACTGTACAGAATTCCCCGCGCCCCCCAAATCTATATAAAGAGCCAACTTTTGCCTCTAAAGCCTTTTAGCATGGAGGGGAAAGGACATTGGAAGTTGAATCCACTCCTGTGTTTGCTCACATCCTGATCAAAATTAGGTTTTAAAGAATAAACAAACCACACCTACTTCTCTGTCCCTCTTTGGATAGTATAGCTTTCACTAAGGACAACAGTCTTATAACACATGTGCCTAACGAGAACCCACAGGTAATCTTTTGTACAAAGCACCTTAAAGCAATAAGAACTATTATGCTCTCTCTAATTACAAGGCCCCTTTGACTGTTACGCACTCTGAATGCATAATTTCTATCTAGAAATTTGTGGCTGTGATCTAAATACCTATCACATGAAACTAGAGGAGGAGGGTTGCTGGTGTGTGTATGTGTGTGCTTTCCAATTGTCTTTGTGTTTCAGGCACTGAATGCTATCCAAAGACTTGTTCCTGGATCCTCCCTTTTTAGCCTTTCACAACAAAAACCACGAATAATAAAGTATGCCTTTAATGTTCCCATTGTGCAAAGCTGGTCTTGTACAAAATGTTGGCATAATACATATAGTCCTGCTCAGGTACCCTGCTCTTATCTTCTGTCTTAGCTTTGCAAATGATGTTTAATGTTAACAGGGAACAAAATGCATGAACACTGAGGGAGGAAAAAGGGGATGTTTACTGAAGGCACATGCACAAACAACAAAAATTGCTGGGCTAACTTTGCAGTTTAATTTTTCATAGAATAGAAACCACTGACAAAGCAAACATGGTATAATGGAAGTAATTAAAGTCTGTACTCATTTTTATTATTGCTATAAAAGAAGGCCACTCGTTAAATAAGGTCTGAGTGTATAGTGCAATGCAGCCTTTTTAGATTTATTTGTGGATCATGCACAATAATGCTGACAGATGGAAAAGATGAGCTTTCTAGAGTCAGTAAAAGTAAACAATAAATGTAGGCATCACCAAACTGGATTGTCATCATGCAATATGAGTTGTATAATGATGTTAGCATTGGCGTCTGCCATGGGGCCATTGCTTTGGAATACTAAAATTAAGCCATTTGATATGTGTTTGATGTCTGAACAAGTCACATCATTTGCCACCATGAACAAATTGCAACTGGGCCTGGCTGGGTAGTTCCAAGTTTTAGCTAAAAATGTGTTCAGATCAATCCAAGGTCACTGTCATTTATCTAAATGGCTCTCCTCTTTTTATCATATGAAATTCGTCCCCGCTCTAGTGTTAAAGTCTTATCTAACATTTCGTGCTGAGAATGTAAAGCAGGGAACCAAATACAGTAGTACAAATAACACTTTATTTACAGTTTCATGGCTTTCAGATTTCCTGTCTCCATAATCACTTCCTACTAATTTCCCTCTGTTTTTGTTTGAAGTGGTAGTCTTTTCAAAGAAAGTGTCCAAAGAAACAAAGCCTTTGTAAGGTTCAGATTAAATCATAGAGGATTTTATACTTTTCTTTATTTCTGTGTTTCCTGGTACCGGTTTTCTGTTAACCAAGTTTATGCTCTTTGTCAAATGAGTTTCTATGTTTCAAACAGGATCATGATAGAAAGACTGCAAAAAGGCAAACAACGGAGGGCCTGATTCTCAACTGGGGTAAGCTGGCACAGCTAAGGACTGGATCACTGAGTTTGCTTTTAGAAGGAAAGCAAAACTGAATGTTTATATGTTGGACATCAACAGACTTTCATACTGTACCCTAATTCTTACATAGCATGAACATTTAAGCAAAATGAAAGTAATACATTATTTAATATCTGTGCCTTTCAAAAAATACAAAGTAACCAAGGGGCTGTGCTTGGAGACTAATGTGTGTGTTTCGGTCGAAAGTTCAGATAAAGGCCTACATTTTCAACAGTGACTAGTGATTTTGGGTGCCCAGATAGAAACAACTTAGCTTAGCTCTTTATGAAAACCAGTCCCCTTTATATAAGTCTCAAATTAGGCACCCAAAAATGTTGTCTCAAATTAGACACCCCAATCATTAGTCACTGTTGAAAATGTAAGCCACCAATTTAAAAAAAAAAAACCCATCTATGCAAGAGCAAAATTTAGCCTCTGAGCAGCTTTCATGCTTCCTATTGGCTCTGTTCACACCTGCAAGGCCAAAAGTTATGTGAATCAATTTGAAAATGATTATTGCTATGTTTAAAAAAAAAATCGAACTTTCATGGGTGGCCTCCTGCCCACCATCTCTTAACTAGGCCTGGAGCCCACCCCCATCTACCCCTAATGTTTTCTGGCTTACTTGGGCCTTGCAGGTCTTTCATCCCTCCTACTACTGTAGTACAAAACAAGGACTAGCCTATCATCCCTCCTAACATGCTCATTCATTCTTGTGGTATCTTGTTGGCCATCAGTGTCCCAGGAAGGAGCTGACTGATTTGTGGTCAGAAACTAGGGTGGTAGGCTTCAATGATGATAATGTAAGTTTAAACCAAGGGTAACACAAGACAACCATGGAACATTAAAAACCCCGCACATTTTGCAGTAGGTGTGGCCTTGTAATAGCCCATTAGGTCATCAAGTGAGTTAGAGCGGCTCTTAGAATTAAAGGCCGTTTTGTGGCCTTCACATCTCTGTGCAGCTTCCCCAATGGTAAAGTGAGTATTATCCAGATTACCTACCTCACATGGATGTTATGAGGCAGAGCTTGTTTTGAGATCCTTGGATGGGATGTGTTATAGATGCATAAAATATTGCATGAAGAATAGTGTGCATATCTGTCACATTTGCTCCCTACTCCCATATCATTCAAAGCATAAACAGAGAGACTGCTTTGGATCTGATTACCCTATATACATAAAGTTCTTCGGCATCAGTTAGTACATCTGAAGGGACAATTTCTTTCAGAGCCATCAAAACTTGCAGGCAGTTCAAGTATCCATCTCCATCAGTATCCACCTAGAAAAATATCCACAATGTTAATGGTCAGCATGCTAACCATCCTTTGGGTGGGATTTAAATTTTATAGAGTTTATTTGCATTTCCCTTCTTAGGGAAGGTCCCTGAAGACTCCTAACTCCTTTTTTCTCTAGCTTTAAAACTTTTCAGCTATAAGATTCTGTGTCATGACCATGGTCTTCCTGTTTGAGGAGTAGGAGGGACACTTTTCAGATCCATCCCAAGCTTCCTTACCTCCCCACCAGGCACCCCTCACTCAGTCACTTTTCAACAGGTAATATGACTTTTAGCATGACAGGAACTTCAAGAGTGCAAATATCATGTGAATGTAAGTAGCCCCTGAAAGCAAATAAGGTAGCCATTGTATTCTAGGACTTGAAGAATGACTGTACGCTCCAATTTTCCGCATTTATCAATGGACAGAACTGAGTATTTAAGTTTCTTGAGGAGATAATGTGTTGTGCACATGTACCTCAGAAATCTAGGCTGATCCTCTCTGGGTTAGTACTAGCCCTAGAACTTGCAGTGAATGGGAGGGTCACAGGGGATTACAGGCTCCTGGGGGGAGTGGGGGAAGAAAGAGAGATAGACAGACAAAGAGATAGCTAAACCAGTTTGGTTAAGCAAGAACTGATCTGAGCTTCAACTTTCTACCCCAAACAAACATTTTTTAAAACTCCAGGAAGATTCGTATGAGGGGCTCTTCCTTCTCATCCTCTCAACTAAAGCTCCATCTCTCCCAGCCCTCATAGGCTCCCTTCCAACCTGCAACCTCAAACAGTACCCTTGTGCTGCCTTCCAGGTCTTCCTCTCCTTGACTCCCTTCTTCTCTCCCTACAACCAGAACAGGCTTCCCTGGCCCTCATCAGGTGCACCCTCCCTCCCCCCCCCCCCCCCCGCCACGCTCCGCCGCCTTCATAGGACCTTTGAAGATCCTTGCTGTATCTGAAAGGTCTAACAGTGGGCCTACTGAACTGCCAGAATGCTGTTGCAGTGAAATGCAGGACATGCTGGGGATTCTCCTACTAGGTACACTCCAAAGTGCATTGTGCATGACTTAGGAAGCCCCAAAGTGCCCGTCACACCACATTACAAATCCTCAGTGCTTACCAACCTAATAATATGAACTTCAAATCTTTGAGTACTCACAGACATTGAATTGCTCTTCAATGAACATGCAAGTTAGCCAAAGTCCCACTAAAACTCAGTTGAAGTTAATAGGATACACTCATATGCTTAAAGTTAAGTAAGTCTATCTATTTTGGAGTTTTATACTGCCTATCTCTGTAGTATCTGAATGTCTTCCACCTAAAATCAACAGCAATAGTGATGGTCTTAGGACCTTTCAGAAGTCTGGCACTTCTTAGGGTCAAAACTCTGCTTGGGGTAGTTTTCTGTTATTTTGTTTTTTAAGAGTTTAATAATTTCATTTGGCAGGGGGGACTGGAAGGGGTAGAAGGGAGAGCCAAGTGTTGTGAATGTCACTCTTATGACAAAGAAGACTGCATGCTTAAGTATTTGCAGGATCTAGGTCTTAATGGCAGGAGAGGTTGCTGGCCTTTTCTGCCACAGAACTAGTGTCTAGAAGTCTCTGAAATCATTTGATGAGGACGTCTGGCAAAAAAAAAATGCATTTTTGTTTTTTTTGTGGGAAAAAAGTGAAAACCTCAAGGGTGAAATACCAAGATATTTCTTGTTTCATGTAATCATCCAAACCTTGATTTCCCTCCCAAGAAATTCAACAGCTGTGCAAATTTTTATCCACAGTTAAATTAGTGCCATAATGTAGCAAGTACACTAAAGAGAGAATAGCAACCTAAAAATGAAAAAAAGGGACCTCCTGAAATTTGAATACGCTACTTCAATCAACTTCATAGCCCAAGTCACGGATTTGTAAGAGTAGCAGCTTAGTAAACCCCTTAAAATATGCCTTTGGTCTAGACAGATGCTTAAGAACGGAGGACTTCTCAGAAATATGGGATTTAAGAGGTCCATGAATGAAGAAGAATGTGCTCCCCGATTCTATAATGCACAAGAACACTGGCAAGGTATGGGATGCATTCAAGCTGTGAAGAGATGCAAACATTTAGTTTGTTTCCTAATGTTTGGCATCTTAGTCCATGATGCAAGACAAAAAAAAATCCCAAATGTCTAATTTGACATGGCCTAACATGACAAGGACTGAAAGAAAACCTTACCCCCCGATTGAGCTGTCACTGCCTGCACAGAAAGTGACTGTTCAGTTGAAAACACTTTGCAACCAAATGCAAACTGAACAGTCTTGAAAAGTAGAATTTTCTTTTGTGCTTCAATTTCAAGAAGAGTGAAAAGAGGCAAGAAGAGAGGCAGAAGGGAGGGAGCCGACCATTTTGCACTATCAGCACTCCCTGCTGTCTGCTCCACAGACCATCGTTGGCAGACAGCCCCAAAGGCAGCAGCTTGTTGGCCTTCCCAACTGGGTGAACCGTACTGTGATTGCAATGACAGATATGCACAGGGGAAACACATTTGGAGGGAGCTGGAGGACCGTGATGGAGTCTCAAAAATGGAGCTTTCCTAAGCCATGGGTCAGAATCTTTAGTTCAAGTTTATCTTAAAGAGTTTGGTAACTTAGAAACTACTATTTATGTGTGTGTGTGTGTGTGTGTGTGTACACACTCACACACAAACACATTCACACACTCAGATACACACACACACACACTCACACATTCAGAATAACTAGCATCAGCATATCTCAGTACAGCTGTTGAATGCACTGGATATAAATTGTGTTCAGTACTGCACTGTGATTTTATGCATTCCATGGACTAGAGCTGTACAAGACTATCCATTTCAATTAATACACTTTGCTAATTCTCACACTAGAGAATTGAGAATGTCGTGAAATTTCAAGGCATTTTCAAATTCAGCTCAGGGTGAAATTTCTCCTATACAGTTTTACTTGCAAAAATGAAAACAATTTGTACACAAACATAGAACATGTTTTCATGAAGTTTCCCCAATGTGAAATATTCCAGTTTTTGAGCAGAAAACATTTGTAATGGGGAAAATCATGGTTTTCCAACTTCAAACACCTACCTTTCTTTCTGTGGAGAACAGCTTATAACTTGAGATATTAGAAAATATTCAAGCTTTATATGAAAGTAACAAATCTATGATTTGACACCGTCTCAATTGGTGATTTGACACATTTTTAACTTTTAGAGCAGAGCTGAACTTTTGACCTTTACATCCTCTTTAGCCTGTAGTTTATACTTTAGCTTCAATACTGGAAATTTATAAGCAGTGGAGCTGTCACATTACATTCACCTGATTCATTGCTTTCAGCACCTGCCTGCATGGTAGCTCCCTTTTTCTGTAAAAAAATTACTTTAATGATTGCCTACCAATGAACTGCATAAACTGTTAACAAAAATAAGTATGGTATCATAGTGAACAGTGTTCCATTACTACCTCGGAAACACTGCATGTTCAGATCTTTACAGCACTGAACAAGTGCACATCAACTACTACTGGTAACGAATTCACCTTTTAGTAAGTGGAACATATGCCATTATAAATGACATATGTGACACAGTAAAACATAGCCAGGGCTTATGTGGTGCATGGATCTTGTGCTGGCCCCTCTGCTTAGAGGTGAGTTTTATCCTAAATGAGGCAGGTCTTTAAAAGTCCCTGCTTTGTTCACTGTGCAGTACATTGGCAAACAGCAAATGAAGCCGAAAAGCCCGACCTCCCTGAATGCAATCAAGGAATGCACCGTGAATGAGGCAGGATTCAGTTCGGACCCTACTTACATACTGTGCAGCAAAATGCTCATTTAAAGAGCTGGGCTCCACCGGAAAAAGGGGACAACCTGGTCAAAATGAGGTTTTGAAAACCTCATCGAAAATTTGAAAACTATGCACATGGGCTGAAAGCTGCCCCCAAATAAGTTTTTAACTTGTGCAAACAGTCCCTGTACAGCAGGCTGACATGGGTCTCACTGAGGCTGGCAATGCTACAGGGGTCAGAATTTCCCCTACACTGTTTCAAGCTGTGCTGGAATAAGTTTTGGCAACGTATTAGGAACAAAGGCTTTTGTCAGACTCAGACATTGTGATCTCATTGATAGGCAGTGCATCTCAGCAAGCTTAACTGTAAGTGTGGGAGCCAGTATGACAGTGTGCTGGGAGAACGTCACCACTTGTTACCTAGGAGTCAATTCCAAGTACTTGCATTTTGCAACCTACTGGAGGAAGTCGCCTCTTATGGCAAAAATCTAATGGAAAAAGTGTATTGCACAGGAATGTAGGAAAAGGCCAAGCTTGGTATTGCCAACCTTAAATGCTCAAAAATCATGTATCAGGCTCCAAAATCAGGAGATTGGCCCAAAAAGTATGGTTTGGCTTTTAAAAAAAGATCAGATCCAGGTTTTGGTCTGTTTTCTGATTTTTGAACTCCTCCTGTCTCTGAGAGAGAGAGAGAGAGAGAGAGAGAGATTACAGTGTAGCCAACTCATACATTTATCATGAGTAATGCAATTTTAGCTTCTGCTGCAGGAGCACTCACTAGAGTAGTGGTTCTCAATCAGGGGTACAAGCACCCCTGGGGGTATGCAGAGGTCTTCCGGGGGTACAGCAACTCATCTAGATATTTGCCTAGTTTTACAACAGGCTACATAAAAAGCACTAGTGAAGTCAGTACAAACTAAAATTTCATATACTGCTCTATATACACTATACACCAAAATGTAAGTACAATATTTATATTTCAATTGATTTATTTTATAGTTATATAGTAAAAATGAGAAAGTCAGCAATTTGTCAGTAATAGTGTGCTGTGAGTCTTTTTATATCTGATTTTGTAAGCAAGTGGTTATTAAGTGAGGTGAAACTTGGGGTACACACGACAAATCAGACTCCTGAAAGGGGTACAGTAGTCTGGAAAGGTTGAGAGCCACTGCACTAGAGGATCCACCGGAGACCTGGGCTCTATTGTGCTAGGCACTGTCCAAAAACTCTTTACTCCAAAGAACTTGCAATCTAGTGCACTTAACAGTGGTGGTTTATGTTGAGGGACTTGGAACTGGAGCGTACCAAGCATCCATTATTTAGGAACAATTTTTAAACCCTGATGAGCTACTCTGGAGTCAAACTGGTGACCTACAGATGAAAGGCTCTGTAGCACATTACGAACACCCTGAGTTAGTCCCCTGCTAAGAGCTAACATTGCATCTTTAAGAATGAGTCTTGCTTTCTGGAAAGATAAGTTTATTAAGTCTAATTCTGATGTTTTTGGAGCAGGATCTTCCAATCTCTGCATACAGGCAAAACCTTCTTCACATTGCTCTCAGTCTCTCAAGCATACTACAACACAGGCTCCCACCCTGTTCTTAAGGGGACAGTACTCATTAACCAAAATACAAACACGAAAAATACAAAATGAATATTAACAAGGCATTCAAATTCAATTAACTACGAAGTTTTGCAACAAAAAATCATTCCAACAATTACAATTATTTCAGAGCTCTTACGCTAATTTTATACATGTATATTTTCACCCCCAGAAGGGTAAAAAAAAGGGAGCGAAAGAGGGGAAAGGAGGGAGAAAAGGAAAGGGAAGGAGAGAAGAGGAGGAAGGGGGAGCCCTGGTGCCACACCTCCTTACAGATTGGCAGCAATGGATGCAGCTGGGGAAAGTGGGGGGCCCTTGTGTTCACTTTCCCTCCCAACTGGTATCACCAGAGGCAGATGAAGGAAAAATCTAGTGGAAGACAGATCCTCAGGCAGCAGGCACACATCTGTGTGCAGTACAGCAAGGGCATGGCAATTCATGCACATCATTCGGGGGGAACCTGACTGGACTTCTTTTTAATTGATACCTGTTTAGTTCATTTACCCTCTTGTAACTTTCCCTTTAACCATACTGTTTATTTCTTGTCTTCCTGCTTCCTTAGGGGCATGAATGCGTTTCTGATTCTATCATGGTAGCCTTCATGCTGAGTCTAAGGATTTAAATTTCTCCATTTGCCTTTTTGATAAGCTTCCTCCTTGTTTTAAATCCCCTTTTCTAATGTTTAGTGCCACGGTGCTAGTGTTTGGTATGATCCCCCTACCCTTCTCTGAGAATGTTGAACATAATTACATTTTGCACACTATTCTTTAGTGGCTCATTTATACTTAATATACATCTTATGCTGTTCCCTTACATGGTGAGCTAGAGAGTTTCTGTGTCCATATTTAAAATCCTCCTTCCACTACGCCTTCAGCCAAACTTTTCAATAGTTTGAGCACAGCTTTGTATTTTGAAGTTCTTTTGGCAAAGACACGTAAAATTGCTCATCATCTTTTTTTGCATTTGACTATGGGTTATTTCTGTCAAGGTTTTTCTTATGGTGGGCTGGAATGGTACAGAGAAGGACCTGTTTTCGCTATCCACAGTATGGGATTTAACTTAAGGTGGTGTGTTACTAGCTGAAACTATATATTAAATACCCAGAATCAAAGGTGCTGGGTGCATAAAACAGTAAAATAAATACAGGACTTTGGCTCATTTATTCTGACAAGTGATTTCAAAGACCTGAAACATTCAGGATTCACTGCTTGCCCTTATTTTGTGTGTCACTGATTTGGCTAGGATCTAAACACAGAGCTTCACAGTTATTGAACCACTGTCCCAGACTCAGCCAAGGATTGGAACACAAAGCAGGACTGAACAAACCAGCAGGCAGAGTACAAAGGAAAAGCAATTGTTCTGCTTTAGCAGCAGCACTGTTTCTGCTATGCTTAGCATCAGAACAAGTTAATTTGGGAGCACAATCTTCTTAAAGGAAATGTTCCTCAGCACAGCATCCTAAGAGTTCATGTGGTGAGATGCCCTTTTCACTAAGTACAAATTGGGAATTCTACTTGAAATTTATTTTTATGCTATTAAAATCTGTATTTCCAAATCTCTTGCTGGCATCTTGCTGAAAACTGACATGTCTGACTGTTATAATTGGTTCAATCACATCTTGGGTTAATATTAGCTTAATAAGCAGAGGAAGAATTTTACTGTTGGAAGATGAAATTTCCCTTGAAGTATCAAACTCTTTTCTTTCCAGTGTCCTTGGTAAAAGATGCTGCTCTCAATTGCCACTTCACACAGGTAAAAATATATAATTGTTAATAAAAGTATTGCTTAAAAACAAAGGGTCAGATTCTCAGCTGGTGTAGGATGGCAAAGCTCTGTTGAAGTCAATAGAGCTACAGAGATATATACTGCCTGAAGATCTGGCCAAACATTTATAAATGGTATATTGAAATATGATAATAACTAAGCAGGAAGACTTTCAGAACTGATAGGGCTGCAGCTTTGTTGAGGCCACTTTGAATCACAGCAGCAGTGCAAAGCAGCCCTAAAATTGGATTAACTGGCCATGGGAGGATCACCTCAATGTAGGGGTCTCCTCCCATGACACAGAGCCAACATAATGGTTCATATGCCCCAACCCTCCCTGCAGCCAATGTAAGGGACAAGAGTACAAGAAAACAGGTATGGCCAGGGCTTCCCTGTGACTCAACAATCCTCAGTTACCTTAACAGCTCTTTGGGACAATTGGTAGTCCACATAAACTAGATCAACCTTTAGGCTGCTCTAACTTATGCCAGGGGACCACCCTGGGGCATAGCTGGTCTAGGATAAAGGTTCCGCAAAGGTGGCTTAAAGCCACCTTTACATGCAGTGCTGACTTTCACTGTGCACTTCTCAGCTGCATGGGCCTTCGCTTCTCTCTTCATGGTGAGTAATTCCTGAGCTGGATGAAACGGTATTTTGACGTCACATTTTTTTTGTGAATGCTTGCAAAATTTCACAAAAAAACAGAACAAACACAAACACAAACAAACAAACATGAGCTGCTCCCCCAGGGCTCGGCTCACTCTCTCACCTGCCCACACAGCAGCAATCCAGGTGAACTTCTCAAGAGAACACGTGTGGGGGAGCTTTTATGCCTCTTTACTCCCCTGTGTAGCTGCAGAGGGCTAGCTACAATCTTGCCCTCAGTCATTATTCACTGACGTAGTGGGCTGAGTAAAAGTTGAATAAAGACTCAGAATTTGGCCCTTAGAATATTTGAGGGGAGAGAGGGAATTGTGCAGTACATTGAAGGCGACCGTTCAGCATTCTCAGTTCCAGAGGGGACTGAAAGGGACAGTATTACAACAGGGACAGTAATGCCGAGCCCCTTATGTTAAACACTGAACACAAGAACAAACTCAGAGCCAGATTCTACCACGCTGACTCAAGTTGTACAGTTCCTTAACTCCACCAGTAGTCTTATTTTCTTCAACGAGGATACTCACAGAAAAAGGAACAACTCCGCATGCAAATGGGTTTCACTATCAGGGCCTAAATGAATGACTATCCAGCATAGTGGTCTCTTTACCCCCATCTACCTAGATCTACTTAAAATATTAAGGCAAAACCCTGCCGTGAAGATCAAAGGATTTTCACCCTTAGTGAGAAAGGTAAAAGCAATATCACAGGCTCTAATACTTGGATTCTGCTTCTATTACACTCTCTTATTTCGTATAAAGGTAGCTACCCGATCTTGACCTCAGACTAACACTGAAGTCTATAAGGGAAGATGGCTAAAGAACTAAAGCAGAGGGCCTCATCCTCCCTGACTGAACTAACCTCGTTATCCCTCGCTTGATTCTTGCTTGCATATTTATACCTGACTCTGGAAATTTCCACTACATGCATCCGACGAAGTGGGTATTCACCCATGAAAGCTTATGCTCCAATACGTCTGTTAGTCTGTAAGGTGCCACAGGACTCTGCCGCTAAAGCAGACATAGTCATTAAGCTCAGGCAATAAAACAAATGTGATATTTTGAAGAATGTATTTCATTGCTCTGTTTATATAGATACTTTGAATTTACAACCGTTCACTAGGCATTCAGCATATGCTAAACGGACAGTGAAGTGAGTGAGTGAGAGGATAGAAAGAAATATGAGGTCTCAGAATATATTAAAGTCATGAATGAAGATGGTAAAGGTGTATATGTCTGCATTCAAATGATGTATCATCAGACAATGGTGAAAAGCACAATGAAGTTATACAATTTTAAAATGAAAATATCAACCGGGAGACAAAACACAATCATTTTATTTTAGTCCTAGCTCTCTGAGTAGAGCGGTAAAAGGGTTATCGTGCCCTGTCATATCAAACGCAGTGGAATAACCATAAGAGCCATCATTCTCCAATCACAAATGAATTTAAATAGGGAGAGGCATGCAAAAAAAAAAAAAAAGGAGTTGTTAAAGCATAAAACTACTGTATGTCTCCTGATAGCTGGACTCAAGAAGCCTGGTTAAATACTGACTTTCTTTCACAGTCAATCAGATAATAAGACCCCTTTAGAAGCACAGAATAGTTAAATTCATCACCATAATTTAATTGTGGAAGGTTATTAAAGAGCACTTCGACTCCCCTCCTGCTTCGGCGCTGCTTTTGTGTATTAAACTCAGACTAATCAAATTGCAGATTCCAAGAGTACTGTATTAGTCATCCCCATCCCTTTTAATTTGTTTAATGGCCTCCCTTCTTTGTGTGTGTGTGTGCGTGTGTGTATGTGTGTTCGTTCTGACTGGCTGTGCAGCACTAAGGCTCACGACATGTAAATAAAGAACGGACAGGGGAACAGTTCGCCGAAGAGAATAAAGCGTGCCTCCATTCTAAAGTTACATTTGATGTCAGAGTAATTCATGGGACGTGTACTGCAAGCAATGCTGCTTATTATTTCTGCTTAACTGTCTACTGACACAGGAGGAGAGGGGAGAGGGGTATTAAAAAAAAAAAAGGAAGAAAGAAAAGAAAAGAAGTCTGAATTTACACTTACCGCTTCAAAAGACCTTTTGTACTTAGCCAACTTCTCCTGGCTGAAGATGCAGTATTTTGCCAAAAAGTCGACTGAAAAAGAAGACAAAAAAAAAAGATAAAATAGGACCATAAAAGAACTCTTTCCCCCTCTTTTTTTCTTTTAGCTTTTTTTAAAAAAATTAACATAACGAACACTGTTTTTTAAAGGCACAATAATGCTGACCTCCTATAAAACCACAGAACCATCTTCCTGGTAGAAATTTCAATTTCAGATATACTTTTTAATTTTTTTTTTGGAAAAGTCTTTTCACCTGGCCCAGGGCACAAAGTCAGAGTCAGCTCTGAATAGGACATGTTTAACATGTATAACACATAGGAGCTCCATCCTGGGGAAGCTGCAGTCTGGGAGCGTGTCGAGGTTTTGTTGTTGTTTGTTTTTAACTGGCCCAGAAAGACTATTTTCAGACTTTAGTTAGATGGATAGGGTCCATCACTTTTCTCAAAATCTAACAAATACCAACACGCCCTTTTGTTTAATTTTATTGTCCAGGAAAGAAATAGAAATAGGACAAAGATATCAACACTCCCTCTTTTATGTCTAGGACAGAAATGGATATATCTCATGCTATTGTCCATCTGGCTGAAATCAGGAAGGAAATATTACACTATGGCCAAATCTATCCTCACTTGGAATTTTTCCTCTGCTTGATTTTGTTGTTGCCTGTGTCCTGACCTATCGTTTCTGGAAGGCGAGAAGGGGGAGGTATTGGATTGTATGAAGGTGGCCTCATTTCCTCACACGAACAGAAGCAGGAGACACTGCTCAAAGTAGGATGAGAAAATTTGAAGGGAAATTTTTTCTGTTATGCTAAAAGTGCAGATCTGAGGTCTGAAGTTGTGGAACCAATGAGTCCCATATAGAGTAAAGAGTAAGTAACTACCGCAGGCAGACTCTTCAAATCAGTTATTTTTTCTTTTCTTCCTTCCTCAAGTCTCTAGATCAGTGGTTCTGAACCTATTAATCATTTTGGGCCACATATGCGGCCCACAATGTGTTACCTGAGCCGCAGATTGAGAACCACAACACCTCCCACACCCCGCTATACCCAGTGCCCCCAGCCCAGAGACCTCTCCACAGAGTGGGGCCAGGAGCGAAGCCCTGGTGGTGGGGCTGGGCAGCAGGGACCCCGTACCCTGTTGTGGGGGGCCGAGTTGCAGCTCCAACCCGACCCTGCTGCCAACCCCGACCCCTGCTCTGTAGGGACAGGCAGAAGTGCCAACCCAAGACCCTGCTGTGTGGGGGCTAGGCGGCAGCCAGACCCCGAAGCTGGACCCTGTTGTGCAGGGCCAGGCGGCAGCCCTGACCCCTGTTGTGCAGGGCTGGTTGGCAGCCCCGACCCTGGACCCTGCTGCAGGGGGACAGGTGGCAGCCCCAACCCCAGACCTGCCACGTGGCAGCCCCAGCCCTGGACCCTGCTGCCCTTTAGCACAAGCTGGGCCACATGCAGCCCGCGGGTTGAGAACCACTGCTCTAGATCATTGTTTCCATAACTGTATAATAGTTTTGTTCTTCAAATGAAGCAGTTAGATACTATTTTTAGTTCAAGAAAAGTGCTGTCAACTGAGGTCCTGCAGAGAAAAAGGGCTGGATCTCAGCTCCTGTGATTTCTTTTTCATTTAGAGTGACCACAGGCAAGCAGAGCTATTTAGCTTGTGAAAGGGGCCAGGGAACCCAAGAAGAACTAAGTGATGCACTGGCTGTTAAAGAAACAACCCTGAAACGTTACTATTTGCATGTAAGTGTCATTGCTCATTTGGGGCTGTGTCCCAGATGGAACTACAGGAAAAACAAGAGTGTCTCAGTGTCATAGTCACTCATTCTCCACACACCAGATGAATCAAATCTCCATAAGAGAAGCAAAAGTCTCATTGATTTCTACAACAAAACAACAAAGGAGATTTCTGTGAAAATAAAGATATAATCATAATTTGACAGTTGCTGTTAAATCCACTGTTGTGGCACATGTATCTGCATCCTAAAGAAAACTACATTACCTAAAGACACAATGAGAAAACTATGTTTTGAAAACATGTAGTGTTTGCTTGTTATGTATCTATACTGTAGGCAGCTGCTTTGTATCTAAGAAAGAGTCCTGTCAGAGAGAATCAACTTTTCTAGTGACATACTCTGCTTCTAAAAAAGAAGTGCATCACCACAAAAAATTAGCATTTCTCCAAGATCTAACTACCTATACTTTCAGGGTGGAATTTTCATACGTGCTCAGCGTTGGCCTAGCTCTGTCCATAATGTCAATCTGAGGGCTTTACAACATCCCACCCTCTGTTAAATAGAATTTGTATGATTATCTGTATTGGCGCCACCTGGTGATTCCCAAAAATATAACACCACCCTTTTAATACAAGAAATGTTATCAAGTTTACTGTTAGAGTCTTGAAATTTTCTCTCACCAAGTATTTCAGAATACTGCTATTTAACTTCAAGCCACATTATTCAAATATTAACTTCATAACAAATGTTTCTAAATTCACTCTCCAGAGTATAATACATCACTTACTGAAGCAGGTTTTAGGAGAACTTATTTAATTAGATTCAAAGTTTTTAAGACTGGAAAAGTCTTTCAGTTCACATAGGCTGACCTCGTGCACAGTAAAAGCCATAGAATTTAATAAAGTTACTCCTATATTGAGCCCAATAAATTGTGTTTGGCTAAAGCATATTTTCTAGAGAGGCATCCAATCTTGGTCTGAAGACTTCAAGAGATGGAGAATCCAACACTTCCCTTAGTAGTTTGTTCCAATAGTTAATCACCCTCCTTGTTAAAAATGTGTGCCTTATTTGTAATTGGAATTTTTCTGGCTTTAGCTTCCACTCATTGGTTCTTGTTATGTCTTTCTTTGCTAGACTAAAGAGTCTTTTAGAACCCACCATTTTCTCCCTGAGAGGTACTTATAGACTGTAATCAAGTCACCTCTCAATTATATTTTTTTTATAAACTAAGTAGATTGAGCTCTAAGTCTCTCACCATAAGGCATTTCCTTCATCCCTAGAATAATTTTTGTGGCTCATTTCTACGCCCTCTTAAATTTTTCAACACTCTTAAAATGTGGACAACAGACCTGGACCTACTATTCCAATATTGGTCTCAACAATGCTGTATCCAGAGGTAAAATCTCCTCCCTACTCCCACTCACTAGTCCCCTCTTTATGCATTCAATGAACTATGGCTCCTACATGCTTTTCAGAGTCACTGCTTTCCAGGATAGTTCACCCCATTACATAGGTAGGGCCTGCATTCTTTGTTCCTACATATATGACCTTGCTTTTGACTGTATAAAATACATTTCATTCAAATGGGACCAAGTGATCCAAATCGCTCTGTATGGCTATCCTATCCTCATAGTTATCAATCTTTGTGTCATTCACAAATTTTATCAGCAGAGATTTTATATTAACTTCCAGATCATTGCTAAAAATATTGAACAACATTGGGGCAAGTTTTTATAAACAGCTGCCTTAGACAAATCCTCAACATCAAATGGCCAGAAAAAATGATAAATGAAGCACTTTAGAGGAGGATGAAACAGAAACTCATAGGACAGGATATGATGGGATGAAAATAGAGATGGCAAGGGCAGATAGAGAATAGAACCGAACAACATAACAAGAAGGTGTTGGACTGGAGTCCCCAGGGTAAGAAGTGACTGGACAATTTGGAAACACAACAGAAGCAGAACTGAAAGCTATTCAAATGACATGGGAAGATGCTAAAGCAGTAGCAAGACACGTTTTTTTTTGGCTCATTTTTTTTTCCACCATTTTTGCTCATTTCACCGAGGCCTTGTTTCCCCATAATTCCTTCCCTGACAGTATTGTTGCTCCTCACTTTAGCATTCATGTCTGCAGTTACTAGGAGGATATCCCTTTTTTGGACCTTGTCTACTATGCTACATAACTGATTGTAGAAGTTTTCTTTTCCTCTTGGCTAGCTTGATTTGCTAGATTATAGCATCGAATAATGTACACCTGCTGGAAATGTAATGTAAATAATGCTATTATAATTCTTTCTGAAACTGGTGCCCATTCTATCAGGCTTTTAGCAGCTCTTCTTGCTAATATCAGACCCATGCCTCTCTCTGTACATCACTGGCATTTGGTAGCCCAAAATATAGTAGGATGTGCCCATCTGACAATTATTTGTCCTGATGTTACCCATTTCACTTCATTTAGGCCTAGTTTATCTACTTTATATTTGTCCATACTTGAGCTGTGTCCATTAGCTACTTCTTAATCCCTTTAGCATCCGCTTTATATTGTATAGTGCTAATTTTTAATCAGAATGCAGTATAGAATCAAGTCAAACACCTTACAGCAGTCTAAGTATTCCCACTAAATATTCCATCTACTTAGTTACCTTTATCAACAAAATTTGTAATCTCATAAAAAATGAAACCATGTTTATTCAACAAGACCTATTTTCTATAAAGCCATGTTGACAGGCATCAATTTTATTCCTATCCTTTAATTCTTTATTGATTGAATCCCATAATAGCTTTTCAATTATTTTGCCCAGGACTGACGTCAGCCTAACCTGCCTCTAAGTACCCAGGTCATCCTGATTGTCCTTTTCAATAGTGGCAGGAAGTTAGTGCTCTTCCATTCTCATGGAATTGCCCTGGCATTCTGAGATTTATTAAAAATTAATATTAGTGTATCAGATCTCCTCATCCAACTCTTTTATGGCTCTTATATGTAAGTTATCCAGACCTGATGATTTAAAAATGTTTATCCCAAGGAAAGGTTATCTAACAACCTCCTTAGTTACTAATGGATTGGAAAGTAGTTTGTTATCCTCACATGATATGAGGACACCCATCCTGTTTCTTTCCAAACACAGAACAGAAATATTTATGGAATACTTCTGCCTTTTCTGCATCCATATCAGCAATTTTACCATCTCCATCTAGTAATGGGCCTATGCCATTGGTCAGATTTCTTTTGTCCCTGATACATTTAAAAAACTACTTCATATTGTCTTTAGCCCTACCAGACATGGATTTTTCCTTCATATATTTAGCTTCCCTTATCAATTTTCTATGCTTCAAAACTTCTAATTTTATTGACTGCTATCTATTTCCCATTTTTACAAATGATATGTAGAATTTTTATTGCTGCTTTCATTTCCACACTGAACCAGGCTTTTACCAAACTAACTCAAAAAAACAATTTATAAAGTAAACAGTACTGATTCTGCTGCTGTCTATTTTAAGTACTTATATGGCCCCATTGCTGTAATAATTAGGTGCCTCACTATCTTTAATGTATTTACTCTTACAGAACCCTTGTGAGTGTAGAGAGGTACTATTACCCCACTTTACAGATGGGGATCTGAGAAACAAAGCAATTAAGGGTGAAATCCTGGCCCCAATAAAGTCATGGGAAGTTTTGCCATGGACTTCAGTGAGGTCAAGGGTTCATCTTAAACTGAAGCTTAATCTCAGACTTGCCCAAGGCGATGCAGGACTTCTATAACACAGGAGGGAATTGAACCTGTATCTCCTGATTCCCAAGATAGCACCCTAACCACTGAACCATCAATTTTCTCTAATCTAGCCTGCCTGTATTCTCTTTCTCAATCTCTGTAACTGGCTCCTGTCTCTATGTACGAGTCTGAGAGAGCCAAAAGGAAGTGTAACAACTTCAAACTTCCTATCAAAGCTTAATCCTTTATAGCAGCTAGGTAGATTTGTACTATGGACCCGTCAGATAACATAAGGCTGGATTGTGGCTGAATAGTCACCCAAGGGCGTAAAGAGGCCTCCCCGTATCTCTACTGCAGGTGCAGAGACAGTAACTAGGAGCTGTGCACCTGGTACTTCCCCCCCTTTGTGTAGGTGGGCAGAGAGTGGGCAGTGAGAGGTGGAGTCCATAATATTATCTTGTTGCTTGGGATTGGAAATGAGGAGGCAAATCATCAGCCAGCAGCAGTCATAACAAAGAAGAAGGTTTGAGAATTAATATTAATAAGAATTAATAATATTAGTACCTAGTTGGTGAGAGGATCCACATGTACCTGCAATGGGGTTGCCAGAAAAGCCCATAGTTTACCAAAAGTAGAGCCATTAGCCCCAAAGTTTCCAGTATAAGTTTGGTTGTGCTCTAGCCACCATATAGTGAAACCATTTTTTTAAACATTATATGTTTAGATCCAATGGATACAAAATGAGTTTGGGCTATAAATGTGAGGCCAGATGTAGATGGGCTAGGCTCCACTGAAGTCAATGGAGCTGCACCCAGGTACGCTAACTGAGGATCTGGCCCATGAACTTTTAGGCATTTGTTAAAATCAAAGTGAACCTGAATAAGGTTCAATTTACAAGGAACTTAAACAATTGACAGTATGGCAAGCCATCCATTCTGGGTAAGAGAGAAATACAGTCATAGAGCACAAACTACAGAATCTTTAGATAATGGCTATAAGAGAAGATGATACTGATTTAGAGGAAGCTGAACACAGCTGCATGATTGGAGGCCAGATTAGATTCTGTTGGAATCACACTGCAGAACAAAACTGGAAAAAGAGATCTCTTGGGGTATTCCAGCAGTACTATCAGGAATATACCTACAGCAATGTAGACTGGAGGGGGGACACCAAAACAACAGTAATGCAAGTCACAACTCCAGCACATACATTTTCCCTGATTGCTACTGTTGCAGCTTGGTGGGCCATATTAGAACACTGCATTTTTCATCAGTGCAGTCGTAACTGTCTCAGTCCTTTTATCCTACAGCGGCTACGCCACCATATAGTTGGGGAAAGGGTCATACACTACTAACAAATACAGATTTCCAACTGGTGTTTCTGGGAGTGGGCATTTTAAGTCAATCTGTATGAGCTCCCAGGGCTTACTAGACTGGGTCATTCCCCTAAAAGTGGTCTGCCTCTCTTGGCTGGCACTTTCCTTTCTTGACATGCAAGACAGAAAAGTATCCAAAGTCCTTAAAATCTGTCATCCAAAAAAAATCTGTTGGATACCAGGTTCAGTGCCTTTTCATATCCTAGGTGGCCTGCTGCGTTGTTATCATGGAGGCATCCCTGTATTATTCTCTGCAAACTTGCTGGCAAGACAACCTTGTTACCTTCATACACCAGCAAGTTGGTAGTCGGATCAATGGATAATTTTTCCTGAACTGTGTTGAACCTCCCCAGTCTGGGTCTCCTTTGGTAGACCTGTTGGTGCACTGAACGTAAATCAGGATCCTTAGACTGTTCTTGCCAGATATCCTCTCAAGAGCACGCTGAGTCTATTCTCACTACTTCCACCCGGCTGTGAGCATCCACAACTGCATTGTGCTTTCCAGATTTATGGTGAACTGTGAATGTATAATCTACAGTTTGTGAATCTCACTCATCTGCCGAAGCAATGGGAGAATCCATCCACTGTGAATCCACCTTCACAGGAATCCTTCTGGGTTGTGGAGATGGATTCAGAAACTGTCTGAATATACAAATTTGCTGTTAGCCTACAACTATATTTGGAGCTGGGGGTGTGATTCCCAGCTTCAGCAGACACATTTGCACTAGCTCTTATGAAGCTAGCACACTAAAAACCAAATCATACCTGCAGAAACATGGCAGCTTAGATTAATCACCCCAAGTACAAACCCACCCCGATGCCGTGGTATGAACGGGTAGCTAGCCCATGGGGTAGCTAGCCCATGCCGACGCTCACCCTGGACTGTGCTACCACAACTACTATTTTTGGTGTGCTAGCTCAATGAGAATTAGTGCAGGCATATCTACTAAGGCTGGGACTCAGGCCCCCAGTTCCAAGTCTAGACATAGCCTTACTAAGCTGGTATAATGGCACTGCACATTTTTACAAATCTCCTATAGAATCTGCAGAGGCCTACAAACCGCTGTATCTCTTCCTCCAGGTTTTTAGGAACCTTCCAGTCCTTTATAATGTTCAGTTTCTGGGGGTTAGGGCTCCAAGACATTCTCACTGACCATATATCCCAAAAAGGTGATGCAACTCTTCGCAAACTGACATTTGTTTCCTGCAAGTTTAAACCCTGTTTCCTTACAAAGTTTTGGAATTCTTTCTGCTCCTACCAGATATTCCTCCCATATTCTGTGGAAACAAATTAAGTAACCTAAATAGGTGAGAATGTCTTCAGTTCTCAAACTTTGGGTTAGATCACTAACCACCCTCTGAAATGTCCCTGGTGAATTTGAAAGGCATTCCACCAAACTGAAAAAACCCATTAGGGTGTCACAGAGGCTGTTTTTCTCAATCCTCAGGTGCTACTTTAATCTGATGGTATCTGGATACCAAATCAAAACTACTAACATATTTAGCTCCTGACATTTTATCCAGGGTTTCTGCTATGTGGGAAAGTGGGTAACTATCTTGAACTATCCCTCTACTTATGGCACAGCTTACAGTTAAGTTTGCCTGACACTTTCCATTATAAGGACCTGTTTTCAGTTGCTTATAACTTTGCCAAACTTAAACCATTCTGGCTGAAATTTTTCACATGGGGTGTCTGCCTAATGGTAAATTTTGGACAATATTAGGGGGAAATGCATCGTTTTGCCTGTGTTAAATTAATCCCACAAAAGTTTGCCAGCAGGGACTTGAAATTTGTCAAGGTATTGAGCTGGTATCAGGGATATGACTTTTACTATCCTTCTCAAAATCCACCTAAATTTGGCCAAGTTATATCACTCTGAAAATCTTAGTTTCCACATGCTCAGTAGAGACTTTAACAAGTTGGGCAGCTAAATTCTCCTAATGTTCCATCTGTACCGAGCATTCTGCACCCCAGGGCTGTAGGGGCTGAGACAGACTTTCTCTGCAATTGCTCCTCCTAGTAGCTAAGGCCCACTATGGTGCTGGGCAGTAGAGCTGAGTGCAGAGAAACTGTCTGAACTTGTGCTCTCCCTGCTGACTGCCAGTATCTTTGAAACCCAGGGGTAACATGTGTGCCTCATCTCCCGCTAGAGGGTGGCCTACTATTGCTATAATTTACTCTGTTAGTTCAAGCAGCAGAAGACTGTGCTATAGATTTAAAGATTCTAATGCCGCTGATGAACCATGTGGAAGTCAATATAGTTCCACATGATGGAACTTCTGTTTTTTCAGTTTGCTTTTTAAAAAACCTCGGAAATTATGTACAAAAAACTACATTACAAGAACATGAAACACTCAAGCTTTTGTCCCAAGCACTCAAAAGTTAGGAAATCCATAATTAAGTAATTAAGAAAATATAATATGTGATCATGTAAATAAATACATCATAATGCATATGTACAAAGGGGCTGAATTAAGGTTGCACAGACAACCTTATGAAAGCAACAATGGAAACAAGCTCAAGGGGAAACTCACTAGCAACCTTCATTACTACTTCTCTCAACAATACACTCTAAGAATGTTTTTTACATTTACTCTGTATTTTTAAAATTATAATAAAGATCTTGTAGCACGTTACCAACATCAATGAATTAAGTATCACAACATCCCTCTGAATTATACATTATCCTTGTTTTACAGATGGGGAAACTAAGGTGCAGAGAGATAAGTAACTTTTCCAAAGTTGGTGGTAGAGTTGAAAATCCTCAGCTATTCTTTATTGTGCTTTAACCACTGGACCATGCTCTCCTCTGGGAGATCTGTGTCAGAGTTCTGAAGGACATTAAAATACTCCCACACTGTCAACAGTGCTAATAGAATAATTGGCAATTTGGTCTATGGTACTTTTCCTTTCTCGAAGGAGGGATTAGAATCTTCAGCCAATTAAGTGATGAGGCTGACTGAACAACCCTAGATGTTTATGAGACAGAGAGGAAGGAAAATACAAGTGAAGGGATAATCAGGGACTCAGGTAAATACTAAACCTGGTGGACTATTAATAGGCAGCTAAAGAGCAGATGTGCACACTCTAGCTTTGCTACAGAGTAGAAACTACCTCGTGCCTGCATCTGGGCATTCAAAAAGAGGGTTGGGGACCCAGATGCTAAGGTTCACATCAATAATTTTGAAGCAACAGTACACAGTACTGTCTATATTTGCTTGTGCAATTAACACAACTGGTCTCAAGAACCAAGCATCTTGCATGTGCAAATTGCTCTCTAGCATAGCTGATTAGATGCCTATCTGAATGTGTAAATACCCGATTTGCATGTGTAATTTTGATAATTGCATACATCAATGTAGGCATGCAAATTATTCATATGCAAAAATGTAGGGGGACCCAAGGTTTTGCTTCTGAAAAATCATGTCCATCCTGACAAATACTGTCCCCATAAACATTTAATTGTCTGACACTCCCAGAAAATCTGCCAATACACTGTAAGTTAATTATAAATGGATAACTTTCTATTTTAGTTTGAAGTGGATGTAATGCCCTTCTGTTGTGTTTCACGGACAATCATTTTATATTTACCCTGCCACAAGTAACATAGTAAAAAAGACTACAACACATCTCTAGACAATGCTTCCTAGCCGGGTGTCTTCCCATGTGCATCGTATTTGTCACAAAAATACTGAAACTGTATATTCAGACTAGATTTGACTCAACACCACCATTGTGAATCAGATTCAGAACTCCCAGAGAGAGAGAGAGTCTCTGTACTCCAGTGTAATATACATGGAATCACAAGGAACATTGTTTAAGATGAAACAGGACAACTTTTCACTAGCTCTTTGCCTTTACTAGGCTGACTCTTTAATCCATCCATCTAAACTGTTCTTACATACCTCACTTCTACCATACCACGTTTAATCTTCATTTTTGTCAAATGTCAGATAAGCTTGAATCTTTTACCTGCTGCTAGCATTTATCTAGCCGCTCAAAACATCTCCTGACACTGTAGCATAAAGCAATATGTGAACCAGACAAAGCTGAAAAACAGACGCTGCTTCTGATTCACACTTTCCTGGATAAACAAAAAACGAAAATAAGAATTTATAGAAAATTACTATGATCTACGTTACAAATGCCTTAGTTTTTTCAGAATACATCACAACTCTCCAGCACCAAGCAGACCTGGCTCTGTTAGCTTGCTTCCTTCCAAATTTTTAAGATGCTCTATTCAAGAGCATAAGTCATTAAATAATTTTCAGTTAAAGTCTTCTTATCTTAAAAGCATTACTAGACAAGGCCTCTGAGTGTTTCAAAGATCTTGCTCTATCAAAACAAACAAGTAAACAAACTCATGGTAGATATTTTCATCCCTGGCACTGATATGCAAGCTTATTAGAGGGGTGATAGAAAGCTTGTGGGCTTAATTCTTCACTTGCTTGAACTACCATAGACAGCTGGCAAAAACTTGATCAAATCAAATCAATTCAAAGGCAGTGACTGACGTGTCAGAACAAAATGGAAAGCCTTTTGTTTCTGTAGAATCCAGGCCTTATCAGCTCATTCTATCACTCATGCGTCTTCAGGCCACTTGCAAATCCTCCTGGATTTATTGCAGATGTATCAAGCTTACTGGAAACAATGGTACAAGCGAAGAGGCTAGTCCGCTATCAACTCCAAGCTCTGGATAATACCAATGGGAAATTATTCACACAAAAGGTGCGCTGGGGTGACAACTGAAGAGAACGCTTTGGCCCATTGAAGATGCTAGCAGCTTGAACAAAGCTAACACCCTAATACCAAACAGCTAGCTTTATCTGATTACATTCTTAGTGCTTGATGGCTCCTTCGCCCGCCCCAATTCCAATACCCTCCCCCGCCCCACACACTTGCACTAAAAGGACACAGGTTGCTTTCTTGCACCATGAAATGGTAATCTGAAGAACTACCACATTTAAAAAAAGAAACAAAGCAATTTATTCCAAACAAAGAAAAATACATTTTAATCTGCAATAATTTGTTTTTAATTGATCATTGAGATAGTTTGAGGGAAAAGAGCACAGAGACATGATTTAGGTTTACCACATTCTCATGTGCTTTTGAGATTAACAGATTATTCTTTTGCCCATTTTCTTACATTTGGGAGATTAGCTTTTTTTTCTTTTCCTCTGGGCCATCAGTCCATTTCTACATGTTAGATCATTGACAATTGATATGGAAAAAGACCTATTGGGTCATCTAGTACACCCTGCGAGTGAAGAAACAACCCCTAGATAAATGATGTATCAGGCAGGCCTTGGGTGCTGCTGGACTGAGTTATTAGACAGGGAATCTGGCTTGCTACTTGGCTTTGGCAAGTCACACAATATCTCAGTTTCCATCCCTGTTAGACACCCATCTCACGGTTGTGTTGTGAAAGCCCTTGGGAACTGCGGGGTGCCGAGTACATTTGAAAATCTGCCCAGTTCACTAAATGGGAGTTGAGTTCTTTAAAAATCTGGCCCCAGTGGTAAGTGCTCAGTGCCTTTGAAAATCTGGCCCTAACATTTGCAAAGCACTCTGAGAAGGTAAAAAGTCCTACATAGTGCTAAATATGATCATATTTTCCTGATAGCAAACATTACATTTCATCTTAGCCACAAGACCAAGCTAGGAACTTCTGTAATGCTGGTTTGGTTGAAATATTACTAGATACATTCACAAACTGACCAAAGCCAAAGACATCACTTCACCTCAAACATTGGTGGGATTCTTATAACAAATCTGACTCTCTGATCAGTATGACTAGAGACTAAGCCAATAAAACATTTCAGGGAGGGACAACTTTTGAGGGTTTTTTGTTTGCTTGTTTGTTTAGAAAGAAGAGGAAATGTTATTAAAAATAATCTTGGTGGCTGTTCTAAAAGAGACTTGTAATAACACCTTTGCTCCCCATAATCTGGCAATGCAAAATTATGATCTTTGTTGAATACCTCTTTAGTCATTCAAGCTCTTCCTCCATGGGGAGTGTGCCTGATCACCTGGATGACCCCTGTATACATTTAAAGAAACAGTAAAATCTCTCCACTACACTTTAAACCCTTAGATTTAAGCTGAATCTCAGCTGGATTTTGACCTTTGAGGTCAATGTCACCAACCAGTTCATTAGGTGAATGCTTGCTGGAAAAGTGCTGTCTTGCATCACACCCCGAGAGTGACAAGAATCTGGCTCAGGCTGTTCTCAGCTCTGACTGCATCCCATGCTAAGAATATCCTGCTCACAGCCTGGAGAGTCTGAACCTTGCTTTTGTCACCCTTAGAAATTCACATCCATGGCAGTTGTTGTGGCTGGGAATCACAAGTGAGAGACACTCCACTTTCAGTCCAACTTCTAAAAATAATTACCAGTACCATGAAATGGACTTAGGAGTGGATAAGCAGATTCTATAGAGTGTAGGGGTAACATGGTTGTGATGGTTTGCCCCACTTAGCAAGCAGGCCTGCTGTCATTTCTGCTTAGTCTTCACTGTCAGTCCCAGGTGAAATGTGGATGGGACTAAAGTATGGATTACTGTGGCCAGGTCTGCATCTGAGACATGAGAGGGCACTCTCCCATCTAGCCAAAGTAGTAAGAATATGATTCTGGCCACTGCTGCTATCTGGGCTTCCATGCAGTGAGGAGTCAAAGGTACCCCAAGCTTGCTCACTGCCTAACAGCTGGCAGAAAGAGACTCTCCATTGAGAAACTAATGAAATCCAGATGAGAGAAATCCAGCTTGGAGAACAAGACATAATTTACCATGACACATAATTTACCCTTTCTAATGAGACACACAGACCTACTGCCCCAACTCCACTCATTCACTAGGGGAGAAAGCTTCCTTATTAGGAGAGGGGACAGAATAGGAGGAGGGAGAAGATTAAAATTTTGTGGCTGTTTTGAGTTTTTCCTTCTGGGGGTTGGAGGTGAGTGTGTAGTTTGCCACAGGGAGTAGGAAACAATGGAGGATTTTGTTGTGTGTTTCATTCCAACTTTTGAAATCTCCTTTCAGTCACACTGTCCACGCCTCTGTTCCCCTGTTACTTGAGGGCATGCACTGAAAGACCTAGGTACTAGAGGGAGGAGGGCTTTACACATAACTTAGATATATAGATAGACACCAGCCCCCTACCTCTAAGGGTATATCTACACTGCAGCTAGGAGTGTGCTTCCCAGCATGGGTAAACAGACATGCACTAGCTCTGCTCTAGCTCATGTGCTAAAAGTGTAGCCAGGGTAGCACTGATGGCAGCTCGGGCTAGATGCCTGAGTATAAACCCTCCTGGAACACCTGTTATTTTTAGTGCAGTAGCTCAAGCAGAGCTAGCACATATCTGTCTACCCGTGTTGGGAAGCACACTCCCAGCTGCAGTATAGACATACCCGAAGAGCAGGATACTAGCCTGAAATGCATCCAGCCCCTGTCTCTCAGGGTTAATTAGACAGTTGCTCCAGCCCATCGGTTAATGGGGACTGAGGCAGCGCCATCCAGTCTCTAGGGCTGGGGTTGGGATGAGAAACACCATCACACAGAAAAACACCCTCCCTCTCAGAGAGAAAAGGGGAGGCTGGATAAGTGACAACATCTGAGTTGACATCTGTGAATGTGCTGCCCCAAACAGAACTGTCTTCAGTTCAGCCCAGACTGCGATTTACTTTTGGTGTAAGGGAGGGACCTGCAGCTAACCATGCAGAAGTAAGGAGTGTCCCACACTGCAGTTATTGTTGTAACTCATGTGCAATGTCCTAGATACCATGTGATGGGGATTAATAAACAAATAGATACTAAATGTCTGAATTCTACCCTATAAAAGATCTACCCTCTACAGAAAGAATCGGCCTCATTTTGTATTTTATTTTGGGGTCCACAATTTTATGTTTGACATTTTAAGAGTTCCTCTTTTTACTCCTATTTTCCAAGAGAAAACTTGCCATCTCTTTTAATTTTATGTGGCTTGTTTTTTTTTTTAAACAAAACAAAAAGAAAAACATTTTGATGCACATTCTTGTGGTTGGTCTTAGTCCCCGTTGCTCACTTCATCAAAAGCAGATGGTGTTTGCTGAATTTTGTTTGTTCCAAAAATAAGCAACATCCAACTGTTAGCTACAGGAGTGTGAAAAAAGGCCTGACGTGCAAACAAATTTTCTCCCTCCTTATTCTAACACAGAAAGAGTGTGACTATTTCTGTATATGCAATTCATCAAACCCTTTCCATTACCCAGAAAGTGACTTTCCCTTCTAACCTACCATTGGCACATATCACTCTAAAACAGGTCGTGTCAAACAATAAGTGTAGACAAAACTTAACCAGAGGGTACCTGATACTCTTTGTAATGAGGATTATCATCCAATGTTTAAACTGATGCAACCCACAGATGAGGGAAGACACCTGCTACCTCCTTGGATTCCTGGATTGGAACTAAGCTGCTAGTGAATTCACAGCCTGCAACTGTTCTTAGAACCCCTCTGTAAGGTATAGAGACAGAAGGCCTCTGTGGAGGTTGCATTGTCTCTCCAGGGGATATAAACAGTTCCCAGGGGAACCACAGGTTTTAGGAGCTGGACTCCTGCTTCTACTGCTAGAGTTGCGGGGAAGACAAACCTGCTCCCCTCTGGCAGAAAAGTTCAAAGCATACTCAGGGAGAAGAATCTCAGAGTTTTCCTGCCATGGTACTCTCTTCTATGGGCTTTTCCACATTGGGAGGCAATCTAAGTCAGGGGTGGGCAACCTGTGGCCTGCAGGCCACACGCGGCCCATTAGGGTAATCCGCTGGCGGGACTCCAGACCATTTGTTTACATTTGCACGGCCACCCGCAGCTCCCAGTAGCCGTGGACCACAGGTTGCCCACCACTGATCTAGGCCCTGGGAAATGGGCCTGCCCTCGATTACCATTTTCACAGGGTTAAACAATGTATGGTTCAAAACAGTTTATAAGAAATTTAAGCAGGAACAAAACCTTGTGTTATGTTTTGGCTCTGAATTTCAAATGTAAGATTCTGAGACATAGATTCCCAGGCCTGGAATTCCACAGCTGCAAGGTGTTTACCGCCTCCCATGAGCAGCTGAGCATCTTGTGTAGACTAGGCAAAAAGATGCTTTTCTTTCAATCAATGTTGCTTAACTCAGCTGAAAACCCAACTGAATAACTATGTTAGACACTGTTTAACACCTCTAGCTCAATTTTAGCAGGTCAGGTTATACCTGCCCCGCCCTCAGGCTTTAGCATAAGCTAAAGTACAATGGCTTTGTCTTGACTTGAGTTTTAGAAATAAATTAAGCTATCTAGCAAGAAACCTTTAAATCTAGTCCAGTCTATGCAAGCCCTAGTGACCTCATTGGGAGCTGAGGGCATTCGACTGCAAGCAGAAGACACTTAGCAGGACCTTAGTCTTGACATGCCAGTCCCTGCATAAATACAGGAGCATGAAGCTTCTGGGAACATCTTTTCTGAATAAAGTAAAAAAAAAAATATATATATATATATATATATATATACACCAAACCACCATCATCCCTGCAACGTGCCCTATTATGTTTTTAAACTACTCCCAGTTTGC
The DNA here is from genome assembly GCF_965152275.1 of Natator depressus. NCBI lineage: Eukaryota > Metazoa > Chordata > Testudines > Cheloniidae > Natator > Natator depressus. The sequence goes on from NC_134234.1 coordinate 248,692,537, forward strand.
TTAGCATGTATCCAGAAAAGTCCAATTACACTTGTCACTTAATGCAAATTGCTGGATAAATAAACATAGAAACAGGAGCTTAGTGACTGTTAGGTTTTCTTTAAAATTTGGTCTAAAGGTTCATTATACTACACACAAAAGAGAAGGGAACTCCTTACAATGAACTTATTAAAGGCACATTTTCCACAGAAATGATCATAGTGTAGTTGTATAATAGCATATCATTTGCTTTGTTGGCATTTCCAGCATGAAGCTTCCAGATAGTAGGCACGAATAGTGAAAGGAGCTGCAGGGATGCCACTTGTGCTGTGAGAGGTGTCAACAATTATTTCATGGAGGAGGATTCTTTACCCAACAAGGGGAGCATATCACAGCATTAGCAGAATATACACATTTACACGGAAGAAAAAATGTAGCACAGTTCAGCAGTCAATAAAACAAAGCAACTTATTTCAGTACATACATCCTATAAGTTGTGGAGCCCCCTGACTTCCTATGGATTCAAAACCTTGAAGGAGATAATGGTACTTTGTCTGAGCAGCCACTGAGTAAAGACTAAGGGTTTATTCTACCCCACAGCAGCTGTGAGTCAGGCTCTGCGGGTCTTGAAGCTGGGTCTACGTGAGTCCTGGGAGTCATCACACTCCAATCCTCTACCCAGCAGCTGGGATTGGAGTCCATAAAGCCCAGCAGGGGCATGATCCCTGCCGTTATGCTCTCAAGGCTCCTAATTGAGCCACACCTCTATTCAAGCCCGAGGAGGAAATGAAAAGTTGTCCATACAGCTAGGCTCCACCCTGCCTCTCTAGTATTTACCTATACATGCCTTCAGAGCCTGACCTCCTGGGAGCCTGACTCCGCCTGGTTCCTGGTAACTGACTCTTGATTCCTGCCCTCTGATTTGTCTCTCAGTTCTGATCTCCTGGTATCCCAACCCAGCCTAATTCCTGGTAATTGGTTCCTGGGCCCAGGATTCTCAGCCCACACCTGACACTAACCCGTAGGCCAGGCCACCCACACCCCGGCCCTGACACTGTACTGCTGCAGCGACATAGCATAGACACTTCCTACATGGATCAAAGGGGTTTTTCCATCCATGTAATTAATCCACCTCTCCAGCTAAGTCGCCGGAAGGATCCTTCTGTCAACTTAGCCATGTCTACACTTAGGGTTAGGTCGACCTACCTAAAGCGCTCAAGGTGCAAAATTTTTCACAGCCCTAAGCAATGTATCTAAGTCAATCTAATGTTTAAGTGGAGACCAAGCCTAAGAACAGACCTCAGCATTTTGCCCTGGGCTATTATAATGTAATAAGTTAAAGGGAACAGCTATAAAACTGGGTATATTCAATGGCATTAAACCTGACTTTGCCCCTGCACCACAGGCGATGCTCCATAGGGTTGAACAGGGTGCACAGCTGGGCATGGCATTTAAATTACTTTTAGTATCCAACCTGACCCAGAAGATACTGTCTCCGTGCATGGTGCCAAAACAACCCAAAGGTGAGCTCTGCACTACCTGCCATCTGTCATACCCAGAGCTGGAGTCTGGCTACTGATGACATCGCTCCAGGGGACTTTTCTGGTAAGAACACTTCTTTCAATTTGGTTGTAGCCAGGTTCTAGGTGTGTGGGTGGGTCAGGGCATTAATGAATGAACATAAAGGAGTTTTTTTCTTCCTCCTCTTTGTGCTCTCAAGAGACTTTTTACTTGCTAGGGCTGATGGCTGTTTTAACCTTGTCAGTCCATTCCCAGGAGTTCTGTAGTATCCTGTGCTGCTTTGGGAAATTTTGTTGTTATCCTGAAAGGGCAATTATTAGGGAAGTGGGGATTAAGTCCATTATACATTGTTTGGACAACTTTCTTTTCACTGAGGGTTGTGACTCAGAAACTTGCCAGCACATTTCAGCCTCTTTTCAGGAACTGGCAGCAAAACTAGGAGTGCTGCTGGCTGAGGACCTGGCATTTGTGCTGACTTTCATGTTGTGGAGCTGGATATTCTAGTGGGCAAATCAAGGATAGCAGAGGCAGAAGTGTCATCTCTAGGTCACTGGTACAAGCTGTACTGGGAGCATCCAAAGCCATGTCCTGGCCACTGCTGGCCACTGCTATGTCTGGCCACTGCTGGCCACTGCTATGTCTGGAGAGCACAAACCTAAGCACTTGATTCAAATCATAAAAGGTGACTGCCTAGCATTGCAGTAATTTCTAAGAGCTTTGTTATTATTATCTGTGCCATGCTGGATGCTTTACAGAATCCTTGGAACAGTCCAAATGAACAGGGAAAGAAGGCCAGTGGGTGTGGTCCGATATAGCTCATGGCGCAGATACTATAATGAGAGGTGTGTAAAAAGAATCGAGATACACAGATGCTCAGCTTGCAGGCTGAGTTTCCCTGGAAATGTGGAGCCTATGATGATGACCTTATGGCCAATGACCCCAGTGATTTCGTAGATAATGGCTGTTGTGAGGGGCTCAGCCCAGACGGCTACAGGAGAGTGCTCATATTGGGTTCCGGGAAGCGCTAAAGGACGCTCCCCCAGCCTTTGGGGAAGATCTATAAGGTCCAGGAACTCAAATAATTATGGGGGTCAACCAAAAATGTAACAGGGGCAGGTGTGAAGGTCAAAGGGTCAAAGAAAGGGAACCTGAAGGGGACACTGAGCAGAGAACCCCGGACAGTGCCCACTGCTCCTCGAAGGTGTCAAGGGAGCCAGTGGATGCCGCTCAGAGGAACTCTGCCCGGATACATGAGTGAAGGCAGGATTGGAAATATGCCCCACAGTCAGAGGAAACCCCCTCAGCCAACCTCCTGTCCCTGGTCTTATAGATGGCCACTTTGGCCGGCGCTAGGAGGAGGTTGACAAGGACATCCCTTGACTTTGTGAGGCCATGGATAGGGTGTGTGTATATGAAAAGGTGAGGGGGAAAGTGCAGCCAGAAACATAAAAGGATGGTCAGGAGGAGCTGGAACAGGGGCTGCAACCTGGCGCACTCCAGGTATACATGCACCAGGGTCTCCCTCACACTGCAAAAAGGCTAGGTGTCAGGGACGGGGGTGAACTGCATCAAGTACACGCCCGTGCTCACGGCTCCGTGGAGGAGCCACCAACTAATATCCCTGGCGGGCCTTGGGACTAGGGAGACAGGTATATTAGCTCCAGGATAAGCAGGACCTTTTCCCTTGGTAGCTGAACAGAGGTTACTCTAGGTTAATTAGGACAGCTGGGGCCCATCAAGAGCCTGCCAGAACCTTTTAAAAGCCTCCCCTCCAGCCAGACAGGAGCCTGTGATAGGAGCTGAGGGAGGAAGGTGAGCTACTAGAGAGCTGCACAGTGCAGTGCAGTGCAGTACAGTACAGTTGCTAACAAGCATTAGGAGAGAAGCCACATAGGTACAGCAGTGAAGGACAGGAGAATCCCTGCCCAACATGGCGGATGGCCCTTCCGGGCCCCGGAGGTCTGAGAGAAGAGACTCTGCCAGAGGGCAGAGACTGAACCAGGTGTCTTGTCTGTTGTCACCATGCCTGGAGGGGCTCCCAGAGACTGAGACGCTCCCCTCCCCCCATCAGGGAGGCTGGAAAGAATCCTGCTCCGACAGGCAGGGCCGGCTCTAGGCACCAGCAAAACAAGCAGGTGCTTGGGGCAGCACATTTCTAGGGGCAGCATCCCGGCGCCGGCCATGCCACCCCTAGAAATATGCCCCCACCGCCCCAGCTCGCCTCCACTCCACCGCTGCCTGCTCCCCTGAGTGCGCCACCGCTGCCGCTCCGCTTCTCCCCCCTCCCTCCCAGGCTTTCCGGGCGCAAAACAGGTGTTTCGCACAGCAAGCCTGGGAGGGAGGGAGGAGAAGCCGAGCGGCGGCACGCTCGGGGGAGGCAGAGGAGGTGAGCTGGGGCAGGGAGCGGTTCCTGGTTCTACCCCCCCCCATTACTTCCTGTGCTACCCCCCAACCCTCGCTCACTTCCGCTCCGCCTGCTCCCCTGAACGCACTGCATCTCCCTCGCCTGAGAGGGAGGGGGGAGAAGCAGAGCGGCGGTGTGTTCAGTGGAGCACGCAGAGCGGAGGTAAGCTGGGGGGGAGGTTGCGGGGCAGGGGAGCCGCAGGAAGCAATCGGGGCGGGGGATGCGGCATGCCTGGGGGAGGAGGCGGGGCTGGGGATTTGGGGAAAGGGTTGGGAAGGGGCGGAGTTGGGGTGGAGCACACAAAAAAGCAGGGGCAGCAAAAAAATGTTTTGCTTGGGGCGGCAAAAATCCTAGAGCCGGCCCTGCCGACAGGGTGTGGACAGTAAACCCAGGGGCGTGGGGAAAATTCTGAGGGAAAAGAGGAATACCCCAGCCCGCCACTAAATGGAAGCATGAGACCCACTGAGGTGGAGAGGAAGCTTTGTCACACTAGGCTTAGAATTTTTAGCCAGGGCACCATTTTGGTTAATTGTTACCTGAATTTATAAAGCTGTGGCCTATTACTTGAGCCTGAGCAGACCTCTATGTGCTTTATTTGCCAATCACATGGTGGCATGAACATCCAGTTACAATCAGCTGAAGTAATGCATGTTAAACAAGCTCTCTGGGCCAAGGTTTTTTAACATGGCTGTCTAAATTTCATATGCAAAATTTGTGCATGTACCCGTTATATGTACAAATCCCATATCTGAGTAATTGCCCATGCACAAATAGGCATATATGATGACAGTTTGTTTTACATGTACAAATGTGGACTCTGAACTATGGATAAACACAGAGATTTCACATTTACATGTACCAATGTGGACTCTGTGTGTGCACTATGGATAAATGCAGAAATTTTGCAAGCGTAATTCAGGCAGGTAGTTCTGAAAATATGGCCCTTTGTGTTTCTGCTGCTAGGAACAAGACATACCTTTTTACAGAGGAAAGAAATGTTAAAAGTGCATTCTTGTCTATCTGAATAACAGCAGGAGTAAGTTATTTTATAGTAGTGCTAATGCCTGAACTATAGCAACACAATGAAAAGTGTGGGTGCACTGGACTTATAATGTGCTTTGTAAGCAAGAATTTTGGAAGGCTACTGTTCTCTCCCCTTTTTGATCTCTGTATTTTTACTGAGTAAACAACTTCAAACGAACTCAAACATAAGAACTCACAATCTTCAAAGTTGGAGATAGTCCTAGTCTCAGGTGCTCGGAATGCAGGAATTTGAGTCTCCTGAAGTTTTGAGTAAATGTGTAAGACTTGAGCTTGTCTTCCTTCAGCTTTTCGTTGTTGCTCCATTCCCAGCAGAATGGTGTGGTCCAGTTTGGAAGGTCTTCCTCTATTTTCATGACTGGGTCTTCTGGACTCTCCAGGCCTCTTATCTCCAATCCAACAGCCATCCATATCCTTATGTGAATCTTCAACTGGTTCTTTCAGGACTGGAAGATATTTAACACAAACCACACATGAAGGTAATAGTATTAAGAATTGTTCCGAATAGGAAAACAGATGAGGGACCAGGTGTATCTCCTTTGGCCATTTCCTAAAAGATTCAAAGCACAAGATTTGGAGTCAGGGTTCTATTCCCAGCTCTGCCATCAATTTGCTGGGTGAACTTAGGGAAATCGCAACCTTTCTGTGACTCAGAGTGGGAGAATACCTGCTTCACAAACTGATGTGAGTCTTTGGTAGCTAAGGTTTGTAAAGCACTTTGAGATCCTCAGAGAGTACATATTATAGAAGTGCAAAGGGAACTTTGGGAGAAAATCAAATCCTATGGGTGCATGCTATTGTGGAGCGTTATACAAGTTGACACAAACATTTTTATTTTACATCACCTACACAGCACTATATATGAGTCACCAAGTCTCAAGAATAATTGTTAATACAGGCATCAACAGCTACAGGTTTTGTTCTGCTCCCAGTCCAGTTTACCCTTACTGATACTCTGAGTGTTAGTTCAGTGGTTCTCAAACTTTTGTACTGGTGACCCCTTTCACACAGCAAGCCTCTGATAAATTAACACTTTTTAATATATTCAACACTGTTATAAATGCTGGAGGCAAAGTGGGGTTTAGGGATGGAGGCTGACAGCTTCTGACCCCCCCCCCATGTAATAACCCCCAAATAAATTAACACTTTTTAATATATTCAACACTGTTATAAATGCTGGAGGCAAAGTGGGGTTTAGGGATGGAGGCTGACAGCTTCTGACCCCCCCCCCATGTAATAACCTCGCAACCCTCTGAGGGGTCCTAACCCCTAGTTTGAGAACCCCGTGTTAGTGTCTAAAACATGTAAAACTTCAAAATCTGGTTTACCAAATAACAGTACCTGTTGATGCATGCCAAACCCATTCCTGCTCTGCTTTCATAAAAAATGTCATCTTAAGAGACCAAAAGTATATTATTTCTTCCCATTTATAAACATATCAATGGTGCTGTCATAAATATAAAGGGAAGGGTAAACACCTTTAAATCCCTCCTGGCCAGAGGAAAACCCCTTTCACCTGTAAAGGGTTAAGAAGCTAGGATAACCTCTCTGGCACCTGACCAAAATGACCAATGAGGAGACAAGATACTTTCAAAGCTGGAGGGGGCAGAAACAAAGGTTCTCTCTGTCTGTGTGTTGCTTTTGCCGGGACCAGAGCAGGAATGCAGGTCAGAACTCCTGTAAAGGGCTAATAAGCATTCTAGTTAGATATGCATTGGATTCTGTTTTGTTTAAATGGCTGATAAAATAAGGTGTGCTGAATGGAATGTATATTCCTGTTTTTGTGTCTTTTTGTAACTTAAGGTTTTGCCTAGAGGGATTCTCTGTATTTTGAATCTGATTACCCTGTAAGGTATTTACCATCCTGATTTTACAGAGGTGATTCTTTTATTTTTTCTTTAATTAAAATTCTTCTTTTAAGAACCTGACTGCTTTTTCATTGTTCTTAAGATCCAAGGGTTTAGATCTGTGTTCACCTATGCAAATTGGTGAGGATTTTTATCAAGCCTTCCCCAGGAAAGAGGGTGTAGGGTTTGGGAGGATTCTGGGGGAAAAGACGTTTCCAAGCGGGCTCTTTCCCTGTTATATATTTGTTAGACTCTTGGTGGTGGCAGCAATAAAGTCCAAGGGCAAAAGCTAAAATAGTTTGTACCTTGGTGAGTTTTTAACCTAAGCTGGTAAAAATAAGCTTAGGGGGTTTTTCATGCAGGTCCCCACATCTGTACCCTAGAGTTCAGAGTGGGGAAGGAACCTTGACAGGTTGCCCACCCTACATTCTAGATTCTGGGAATGATCCCATTTCACCTCTTTTCTTGGAAACCCTGTGAATAAAATGATTACTAACCTTCTCATAACTGTTGTTCTTCGAGATGTGTTGATCTTGTCCATTCCAATTAGGTGTGCATGCGATTCATGCATGGCAGCTGGAAAATTTTCCTCCTAGCAGTATCCGTTGGGTCTGCCTGGGTGACCCCTGGGGTTGCGCCTTCATGTTGCTCAATATAGAGACCTGCTGACCCCCCACCTCCTCAGTTCCTTCTTGCCAGCTACTCCAACAGAGAGGTAGGATGGTGGGTATTGGAATGGATGTGAGCAACACATTTCAAAGAACAACAGTTACGAGAAGGTGAGTAACCGTTTTTTCTTCTTTGAGTGATTGCTCATGTCAATTCCAATTAGGTGACACCCAAGCCTAAATTTTGGAGGTGGGGCCAGGGCTTAAATGTTCGCTGACTGGAGCACTGCTCTACTAAAGGCTGCCTCATCTCTGGCCCGCTGGGTAATTGCATAATGCGATGTGAAAGTATGAATGGAGGACCACATTGCTGCTCTGCATATTTCCTGGGTCAGAACATGTGCCAGGTATGCTGCTCACAAAACCTGCGCCCTGATGGAGTGCGCTGTAAGCGGAGGGGACGGTACCTTCGCCAGGTCATAGGGGTCCTGGATGCAGGATTTGATCCATGACTAAATCCTTTGGTAGGAGATTGGAAGCCCTTTCATTCTGTCCGCTACTGTGACAAACAGCTGAATGGACTTCTGGAATGGTTTTGGTTCACACTGATACCCAGCAAACGTCCAACGAGTGAAGTTTTTGCTCCCTGCTGCTTAAGAGCGGCTTAGGATAGAACACCAGGAAAAAGTTGTTTTCACTGACATTAAACTGGGAAACAACCTTAGGAAGGAAAGGTGGCCCCATTAGTCTGGAAGGGACCAGACTGAGGTCCCAGGCTGCGACTGGCTGTCGGACATGGGGATATAACCCGTCAAGACCTTTCAGGAAACGGCTGGCCATAGGGTAAGCAAAGACTGACCAGCCCTCTGCGCCTGGATGGAAGGCAGAAATGGCATCCAAGTGAACCTCTATTCATGACATGGACAGCCCCTGCTGCTCAAGGTGGAGAAGGTAAGCCAGTATAAGGGGTATGGACACGAGCATCGGAGACAGGTGGTCTGCGCCGACCAGATTGAAAATCTCTTCCATTTGGCCAGGTAGGTAGCCTTGGTGGAAGGTTTCCTACTGCCCAGGAGAACTTGCCTGACTGGGTCCGAACAAGCGAGTTCCGTCAGGTTCAGCCATGCAGCCATGAGGTGCAGCAACTCAAGGTTTGGGTGCTGGAGACGGCTGTGATCCTGAGTTATCACATTTGGGAAGAGCAACAAGGTGATTGGGGCTTCCATGGACATTTTGAGGAGAGATGTGTACCAGTGTTGATGGGGCCAGGCTGGAACTATCAATATCACTGTGGCCTTGTCCCTCCGAACTTTGAGGAGCACCGTGTGAACAAGAGCAATGGGAGGGAATGCATAGAAGACGTGGCCCCCCAAAGAAGGAGGAATGCATCTGCGATGGATGGGCTGTGATTCAGGAAGGAGCAAAACTGCTGGTACTTCCTGTTGTGTCGCATGGCGAACAGGTTTATCTAGGGAAAGCCCCACTGTTGGAAGATGAAGTTTGCGACGTCCAGGCACAGGGACCACTTGTGGCTGTGGAATGACCTGCTGAGATAGTCCGCCAATTCATTCTGTACTCCGGGAAGGTATGATGCTTCCAGGTGTACCAATGAGTACACAAAAGTCCCACAGCATGAGGGCTTCCGGGCAAAGGATAGAGGAGCGTGCACCCCCTGTTTGTTTATATAAAACATTGCTGTGGTGTTGTCCGTCATAACCGATACACACTTCCTTGCCAGGTGGACATGGAAGGTCTGGAATGCTAGGTGGACCACTCTCAGCTCTCTGACGTTGATGTGGAGAGCAAGCTCTGCCTGAGACTAGAGATCTTGCGTCCTGAGGTCTTCCAGATGTGCACCCCACCTCAAGGCTGATGCATCCATCACCAGCGAGAGTGGTGGCCGAGATGTGGTGAAGAACTCATGCACACACCACCTGCAGGTCGAACCACCACAGGAGGGAGTTGAGGACCATACAAGGCAGAGTGACAACCCTGTCCAAATTGTCCCGAACTGGCCGATATACCGAGGCTAGCTATGAGTGGAGCGGCCGGAGTCTGAGCTTGGTGTGCTGCACCACATAGGTACAAGCAGCCATGTGTCCAAGGAACTTCAGGCAATTCCTTGCTGTGGTGGTAGGGAACTGCCTGAGACGTCAAATAATATTGCCCAGGACCCGGAACTGCGCTTCCGGGAGGTACGCCCTGGCCTGCGTGGAGTCCAATACTGCCCCTATAAATTCTATCCGCTGAACAGGGGACAGAGTTGATCAGTAAAGGACACTGAAAAAAGATGCTTGCTGAGGCAAGAGCTAAAGGCGTTCCAGCTAACCGTTACTGGCAGTAAGAAGGAACTGAGGGGACGGCAGGTCGGCAGGGCTCTATATTCAGTGCCATGAAGGCATGACACCGGGGAGGCCCAGGCCGACCTGACGGATACTGCTAGAGGAAAAGTTTTCTGGCTGGCATGCACGCAGCGCGTGCACACCTAATTGGAATTCATATGAACAATCACTCGAAGAAGAACTATTTTTGCCCATGCTATTGGACCGACACGTCTCATTATTAATGTTATTTTAAATGACACAATAGCTATAAACATTATCAGCTGCAGATACTGAGAATCACAATTAAACCCCTCAATATGGCAACAAGAATATGCCAAATCCCTGTAACAATTTTAGAGGTTCTACTTTTGAGGACACAGCCATAGTGGCATTCTCCTGTATTCTTCCAATATTCAGGTTTTTTCCACTGAAGACATATTCAATTTCTTTACTAAGATAGCTCCGCTCAACACAGTTTGATGAGCTAAACAGAAGAGAAACCAGCCACAAGACTTGAATGGTGAACTGTGACAGGATGTACTGTCCCACAGAGGCCCTGGGGAGTCATTCTTCTGGACCTATCAAACCCCCTCCCCAAAATGGATGCTGGGGAAAAACCCAACTATCTCGTCCTCTATTTCAGGATTTTATCCAGAACCAGTGAGGGTTAAACAAGTAGGTTATTTGGCAATTAGGTATTGTTAATATGCCAATTAGGAACCATATAATCTGCTGACTTTTGCTGGGTATGGAGAAGGGAGCTCAGAGATCAGCCAAACTGCCCACAAGTAAGGACTCTGACCCATGTAGGTGGCCTGAGTGATTTTTTCCCCCCGTGCTTTGAAATATTTATGTTTCTTTATTATAATTGCTGCCGTTAACAAACTACAAAGAAACAGTGGGGATAGAGAGGCCCACGTTTAGTTTGTTCTACTAACAGTATAAAATAAACACATAAGTGCAAGAAGTAGGAAGACAAGATATTTTTCCTGCTGGACCTGTTACTGATGGGGAAATCTGGGGTCCATTTGGGTGAACTCAATAGATTATACATAGAACACCAATGGAGACCAAATCTTGCTAACCTTACTCACATAAGTAGTTCCCTTTATTTCAATGGCGCTATACACGTGAATAGGGTGAGGTGGGTTTGGCCCCAGCTGGAGCTAAGTTAAATGAAGAGGAGACCAACAGCTCAGAATGACAGAAGAGTTAGTAATGCTATAGAGCCCATTTATGCCTGCCAGTGCGGTTGTGACAATGGGCGGAAGACAGCCATGATTCCTTTCTGGTAGGAAAAAGAAAGAAAGAGAGAGGGAAAGAAAATTGCCAGTAAAAGAAAAATTCATTCACAGGAGGGCCATCAATAGGAGGGAGATTCCTAGTTGGTGAGGAACCTCCTTTGACAGGAAATTCCCTACATGTGTTGATTCTAATCCAGCTGGCTTGATCTGAATTTGTAACCACCAGATGCAATTCAAGCAACTATGGATATTCAAAAGAAAATCAAATAAAACCTTTTTAAACCAATAAGTAGCATTCTTGTACACAGATGAAAAGTCAAGAAATGGATACAATTGTTCCCCCCCCCCCCCCAAAAAAAACTATCGAAAGACCTCTGGTATCAAGCTGCCTTTCATTTGTATACATATCAGATTATGGAAGATCTCTCTTTATACATTTTTTAGAAAGGATGGCAGCCTCAGTTCAATAGAGTTAGTGAGACAATCCTTTAAGCTGTGTCAAAATGCCAGTTATTCTCAGATGCCACCCAGATTTGAATAATTTTGAGAAAGACAAAACCACAGAAAGGCAGAATTGTTCTTTGACTGCTGCTGCCTTTGACACGGCTGCCTCCCTCTCCTTTTTACCAAAGCATCTTCCTCTCTCTATCAGCCATGACAAGTGCCAATCAAACCTTCTGCTTTCTAAGGTTCTTTTTTTGGGGGGAAAGAAACATGAAACATTTTCTAACAATCACTGAAGGCAGGTCTACTATCAGTGTGTGGTCCAGGGGAATCCAGCCTTTTCCTTTTTCACTTCTAATCTCTGACCCACTGTTTACCTCTTTTTTTATATACACTTTAATCTCTCTGTTGCTCCAAAGGATCCTAAACAAATTGTAGGTCAGCATGGATTAGGCTGCTTTGTTACCAATGATTAGTACATTTACTTTTGCTTTAACATCTTCCGCAACAGCTTAATGTCAAAAAGACCCAGCAGAAGTTTGTTTTATCTCAACTGAAACTATATCCACACTGCAGTAGAAATGCATTTTCTGGTTCAGAAAAAAAATAGAACACAATGGGTCCCCACTGCTAATATCTCAACTCTTTTAAGCAACCCCCTTAGTAATTCCAGAGCTCAGAGAAGTCTGTATTAAGCAAGCATATCACCACATTCTATGCTGTTTTTACCATGGGACAAATTAAAAATTAAACTTCAGAAAATTTTCTTAGGAGACCAAATTCTGCTCTGATTTTCACAGGTGGAACTGAGGAGCAACTCCACCAGCTTCAGAAACAATTCATAAAACAATGCTGTAGACGATTTTGCTAAAAGGGGATAGCCAGTTGCTAAGAAAATACGTTGAAGTAGGTGGCCAGGGTTTAATGAGCAGTATTATTAGATATACTGGGCTAAATTCAGAGGTGATGTTTAAGGTGGTTGAAATCAGACCTCCATAAACAATGCTATACTCAGGCCAACTCCCTTAAGCCGACTTATACCTGCTCTGCTAATGCTTAATGGAGTCGACGTTAGTGTAACTTACACACTGAGGGGCTATAGGGACGTATAAATGAAAGTACAGTAAAGTGCTTTCACTTATACCTCCTTACAGCTCCTTGACTTCTAAGGCTATGTCCACACTATGAGCGAGGCATGTGATTGCCAACTCTCAGACATACTCGTGCTAGCTCGCTCAAACAGTAGTGTAGCCATGGCAGCAGGGTAGCATGGGCTAGGTGTGCCAAGTACAAAGCTGCTTGAATCTCCTGGGTACGTACTCAGCATAGCTAACGCGGGCTGCCACCTGACACTTCCTGTGCTACCCTAGCTACACTACTACTTTTATCACATTAGCTCACTGAGAGCTAGCACGAGTGTGTCTCTGGGCAGGTCTACATTGAAAATTCTGCTGCGGTGCAGTTGTACCACTCTAGTGCTTCAGTGAAGACGCTACTATGCCGACAGGGGTTAAGTCAGTATAACTGCGTCACTCGGGGGGAAGGGGGGATTTTTCATGTCCCTGAGCGACACAGTCATACTGATGTAAGTTTATAGGGTAGACCTGGTCTCCGTGAGCTGGGAATCATACCCGCAGCTTGCAGCATAGACATAGCCTTAGTGACACCAACTTGCACTTCCTTATACATCAGCAAAGCAAATGTAAGCAAGTCTAAAAACTTTAAGACCTTACCAGCTGCTAGGATCATCTTCCTTTCCCATTGTTCTGGCCAGGTCAGACCTTGTTTTAAATCTTTCCACTGGCACCCCCATTTCCACCACACCAAGTTCAAGGTTTGTGTCATCACCTTCAGGGCCCTCTTAATCTCTCTGATTCCCTGCTTGTTTCCTCTCCTCTCTACTTGTGTCACTCCCCTGCCCTCAGTTCTACCAACAATGCCAGCCTTGGTCTCTATTTGTCTGCATCGCCAACAATCCACTTTGTTCTTTCTTCCACATCTTCCCTATGTATGTATGGAGTGGCATCCCTGAACTGAGTTATACACTCTCCTCCTTCTGATCCCCCCTCAAAAACCTCTTCTACTGTGATGTCTACAGGAAATTACCTATCTAATAACAGCTAGGCAGAGAAGAAGTTGAAGACAGCTGATATTTCTGTCAGTTTAACAAAGTTGTACATTGATCTTTATTTTAGAACTTATTTTTCTGGTTTCCATGTCTGGAATAAAATGGTGAGACAAATGGCCATGTATAATACAGTCTTTTACTGTCTCTGCTTTACAGAAAAATATATGCTTTTAAGCTGTTATCCAATAATACTTTTGAAGTTTTAGAAGGTTTAGGAACACACACACACACACACACACACATACACATACAAAGAGAAAGAGACTTACATATCACTTCTGAATCTGGCCAATAATATTGTTTGTGAAGTGCAATATATACACAGCCAGAGTTAAAATCAGAATGAGAGGGAGAGAGATCATGCACACAAATGCATACACTCCTACAGAAAAAAAAATTAATTACAAACTAACTAAGGTGACAAGTTCAACCAACCACCTTAAAAGCTAGTGTTATCTGGGAATTTATGGTGCTCAGCAGCTCCCAGGATCAGATTCTTCATGTGGACTAATGGCAGAACTGGGAGATCCAGAAAACAAATACACAAGCCAAAAGATCCTATAAACTGAGGGACTAGAAACTTACATTTCATTTTATTTGGGGACAAGTCTGTGATTTGATAACAAATCACTATCCTGTATTATTACATGGTAGGCTATGCACAATAATAAGAAAACAAACACAATTGTTCAAAAATTCACAAGCTTACCTGTATCATGCTGAGCCTTGTGAATGTGTCCAACAGAGAGAGGGTCCCTACTCTCCAGCTTGGATTCAGTTTCATTCAAGCCTGTCAGACATCATTAATATAAGCAAGACTGAAGAAATACCAAAAGTTTTTCTAAGATTCTAAACATGAAAGAGCTTATAAATATAATTCATAAGCCAGTACAAATGCATTTTTCACCACATTATTCCAGTCAAAGCAACCAAAAAAAACCCAATTCTAAACTAAAGTTCAATATAAAACTTTGTTAGATTAATGGAATCATGAGTACATATTTTTCTGTCAATCAGAGGAAGTAAAAGGCTTAATTATCAAATATTGTGATAAACACGCACTGCCTCTGGAATGCATTTATTTCATAGTTTTTAATACAATATCCTAGTTTATCTGGCAAAGTCAATGTGCAGATTCATCAAGATGTATGGCAAACATCCTCTCAATCACTTTGCTTTTATGTTTGCATACCTTCCCCATTTTCGGTCTATCTTTTTATTGTGGGCTGGGGGTTCCTTCTTATGTCTAATCCAGCATTGGTCCCACAAATGCAGACCCTTACTCCTGCATAGAGTCCTTTTGCATTTAATGGGACCCTGTGTGGAAAGAAGGTACTGTCTAGTAGATTCTTACAGTACAAGCTATTCGGGGCAGATATCCAACTTGACTTTGCAAATGTGAGGACCCTAGAAAATAGTTAGGTGCTCTATACATAAATCACCACCATCATCACATGTAAAAGCCCTGTAGATTAAGTCAACTCATTCAGGTAAAATACACAAGGATCTTAAAGCACTCTATTTCTGAATTAATGCTGTAGCCCAAGAACTCTCTAGAATGTAAAAGTATAATTAGCCAGGCCAAAAAAGACTTTGAAGAGCAACTAGCAAAAGACTCAAAAACTAACAGCAAACATTTTTTTAAGTACATCAGAAGCAGGAAGCCTGCCAAACAATCAGTGGGGTTACTGGATGATCGAGGTACTAAAGGAGCACTCAAGGATGATAAGGCTATTGTGAATAAGCTAAATGAATTCTTTGCACTGGTCTTGACTAAAGAGGGTGTGAGGGAGATTCCCACACCTGAGCCATTCTTTTTAGGTGACAAATCTGAGGAACTGTCCCAGATTGAGGTGTCAATAGAAGAAGGTTTGGAAAACTGGTAAATTAAACAGTAATAAGTCACCAGGACCAGATGGTATTCACCCAAGAGTTCTGAAGGAACTCAAATATGGAATTGCAGAACTACTAACTGTGGTATGTAACCAATCATTTAAATCAATTTCTATACCAGATGACTGGAGGGTAGCTAATGTGACATCAATTTTAAAAAAAGGCTCCAGAAGCAATCCTGGCAATTATAGGCCAGTAAGGCTAACTTCAGAACCAGGCAAATTAATTGAAACTCTAGTGAAGAACAGAATTATCAGACACTTAGATGAATACCATTTGTTGGGGAAGAGTCAACTTGGCTTTTGTAAGGGGAAATCATGCCTCACCAATCTACTAGAATTCTTTGAGAGTGTCAACAAACATGTGGACTTGGGTGAACCAGTGGGTCTAGTGTACTTGGACTTTCAGAAAGCCTTTAAAGAGGACTGTCATAAAAATAAAGGGAAGGGTAACCACCTGTCTGTATACAGTACTATAAAATCCCTCCTGGCCAGAGGCACAAAAACCTCTTACCTGTAAAGGGTTAAGAAGCTCAAGTAACCTGGCTGGCACCTGACCAAAAGGACAAATAAGGGGACAAGATACTTTCAAATCTGGAGGGGGGGGGCTTTGTCTGTTCCGTGTGGCTTTTGCCGGAGACAGAACAAGAAAGCAAGCACTCCAGCTTCTTAGTAAGTATTTAGCAAGGAAATGCATTAGATTATCTTTTGTTTTGGCTTGTGATTTTCTCTGTGCTGAGAGGAAGGTGTATTCCTGGTTTTTCTTTTTGTAACTTTAAGGCTTTGCCTAAAGGGAAATTCTCCGTGTTTTGAGTCTAATTGTCCTGTGAGATTATCTCCCATTCTAATTTCACAGAGGTGCTTCTTTTACCTTTTTTTTTTTCTAATAAAGTTCTGGGGTTTTTTTAAGAATCTGATGGGTTTTTTTGGACACTAAAAAAACCAAAGGCTTGTCTGTGCTCATCTTGTTTATTCTCAAGCCTCCCCAGGAAAGGGGGGAGGGTGTAGGTCTTGGGGGCATATTTTGGGGGAATAGGACTCCAAGTGGTCCTTTCCCTGATTCTTTGTTAAATCACTTGGTGGTGGCAGCATTTACCTAATCCAAGGTACAAGGGAGAATTTGTGCCTTGGAGAAGTTTTAACCTAAGCTGGTAGAAATAAGCTTAGGGTGTCTTTCATGCGGGTCCCCACATCTGTACCCTAAAGTTCAGAGTGGGGAGGGAACCCTGACAAGGACACTCACCAAAGGCTTTTAAGCAAAGTAAGCTGTCATGGGATAAGAGGGAAAGTCTTCTCATGGATCAGTAACCGGTTAAAAGACAGAAAGTAAAGGGTAGCAATAAATGATCAGTTTTCAGAACGGAGAGAGGTAAGTAGTGGTGTCCCCCAAGGGTCTGTACTGGGCCCAGTCCTATTTAACATATTTATAAATGATCTGGAAAAGAGGGTAAACCATGAGGTGGTAAAATCTGTAGATAATACACAATTACTCAAGATAGTTAGATACAAAGCAGACTGCAAAGAGTTACAAAGGGATCACATAAAACTGGGTGACTGAGTAACTAAATGGCAGATGAAATTCAATATTGATAAATGCAAAGTAATGCACATTGGAAAACATAATCCCAATTATTAATACAAAATGATGGGATCTAAATTAACTGTTACCACTCGAAAGAAATTTTGCAATCGTGGCTAGTTTTCTGAAAACATCTGCTCAATATACAGCGGCAGTCAAAAAAGCTAACAGAATGTTAGGAATCATTAGGAGAGTGATAGATAATAAGACAGAAAATATCATAATGCCACTATATAAATCCATGATATGCCCACACCTTGAATACTTCATTCAGTTTTGGTCACCCCATCTCAAAAAAGATACATTAGAACTGGAAAGGGTACAGAGAAGGGCAACAAACATGATTAAGGGTATGGAACAGCTTTGGTATGAGGAGAGATTAAAAAGAGTGGGATTCTTCATCTTGGAAAGGAGATGACTAAGAGGGGATATGATAGAAGTCTATCAAATCATGAATGGTGTGAAGAAAGTGAATAAGTGTTATTACTCCTTCACATAACACAAGAACCAGGGGTCACCCAATGAAATTGATAGGCAGCAGGCTGAAAACAAACCAGTGCAAGTACTTCTTCACACAATGCACTGTCAACCTGTGGAACTCATTGCCAGGGGATGTTGTGAAAGCCAAAACTATAACATGGTTCAAAAAAGAATTAGATAAGTTCATGGCTATTAGCCAAGAGGATCAGCAATGCAACCCCATGGTCTAGGTTCTCCTCACCTCTGATTGCCAGAAGCTGGGAGTGGGTGGCAGTGGATGTATCACTCTATGATTGCCTGTTCTGTTCATTCCCTCTGAAGCATCTGACATTGGCCACCATTGGAAGACAGGATACTGGGCTAGATGGACCATTGGTCTGACCCAATATGCAACTTTTATGTTTTAGATAACATAGGAAGTATGTCACAATCTGCTTCTTGATCGATTATGTATTCTCCCATACAAGACGCTTGTGACTAAGTCATAACTGACCCCCCTATTGACTATAATGGGAATTTATTTACCCCTCTATTGACTATAATGGGAATTTTGTCTGAATAAAGATTGAGTAACGTTAGCAAGAACTAAGTAGGGACCTCTAGATTTGGCCCATGGTATAAAAATCCTATGATTGAAAATGTATATTTAAAATAACACTGTCCTAACTGCAAAATATTTACAGGCAAAGTTAATTACAAAAAACAATTATTAAAATCATTTTGAGAATAGGCTTTCCCAACGCTGCACCTCATAAATGATCCTGGGTGGCTCAGACTAATTACAGTACATGCACAAATCTTTCATAAATAAAATACTATTGATGTTTTCACACTAATTGTTCAGTAACTCTCGCCCCAGATGTCCAGGAGTAGTTGTACTAAGTTCAGAGTGGGGAGGGAACCCTGACAAGGACACTCACCAAAGGCTTTTAAGCAAAGTAAGCTGTCATGGGATAAGAGGGAAAGTCTTCTCATGGATCAGTAACTGGTTAAAAGACAGAAAGTAAAGGGTAGCAATAAATGATCAGTTTTCAGAACGGAGAGAGGTAAATAGCGGTGTCCCCCAAGGGTCTGTACTGGGCCCAGTCCTATTTAACATATTTATAAATGATCTGGAAAAGAGGGTAAACCATGAGGTGGTAAAATCTGTAGATAATACACAAGTATCTACAGATGTCCAGGAGTAGTTGTACTAAAACACTGTAAATCAATTTAGCAGTTCAATTCACACACAGTGACAGATTTTGTGACAAACCAGATCATATTTCCTATATAGATAAACTCAGCTAAGCAGTCTGTTGGAACAGAGTAATTTGAACGGGTTCATTCTAAAAATATCTATCTATCTCTATCTATCCACATATGATTCTAGACGGCGGAAACTGTCATGTTCTCATTTTTACCCAAATCCCAGTAACAACGTTCTCCTCTGTTGTACTAAAAATGTTACCTCTCCAGGCAAGTCCATTATATCAATTGCAAAGAGCAACAGGAAAACATTAACCAATTAACAAAAATAATTGATTGTATCACTCTGTGAAGGGGATATTTCCACATGTTATATGTGTCAACTGTTTAAGAACACTTTACTAGAAGCCCAAAAAGCCACAATCCCACAGCTGAGGAAGAAGGTCTTATTGGTTAAAAAAAATAACCTTGTTTGAAGAGGAAGTGAAGGCAGCTATACATTTAAAAAAAAAGAGTAAGAAAGGAGAAATTGACAGTAATGAATATAAATCAGAAGCTAAGAAGAGTAGAAAAGTGATAAGGGAAGCAAAGAGACACAAGGAGATATCTCTGGCCAGCAGAATTAAAGAATTTTTAAAGTATATTAGGAACAAAAAGAATCCTAACAATGGTGCTGGTCCATTACAAGATGGAAATATTAGAATTATGAATAATAATGCAGAAAAGGCAGAAGTGTTCAATAAATATTTCTGTTCTGTATTTGGGAAAAATAGATGATTTAGTCATATCATATAAGTCTTTCCATTCTACTTGTATCTCAGGAAGATGTAAAACAGCAGCTCAGAAGTTAGACATTTTTAAATCAGCAGGTCTGGACAGCTTGCATCCAAAACTTTCAAAAGAGATGGCTGAGGACCTTGCTGGACGGCTAATGTTGATTTTCAATGACTGTTGGAACACATGGGAAGTTCCTGAGGACTGGAAAAAAGCTAATGTGCAATATTTAAAAATGATTAATGGGATGACTAGCGTAATTATAGGCTTATCAGTCTGACATTGATCCCAGGCAAAATAACTGGGCTGCTGATATGAGACTCAATTAATAAAAAATTAAAGAAGGATAATATAACTAATGCCAATCAGCATGGGTTTTATGGAAAATAGATTCTGTCAAACTAATGATATTTTTATGAGATTTCCAGTTTGGCTGATAAGGAATAGAGTTGATGTAATATTCTTAAACTTCTGTGTAAATATAATATAAATATATAATTAACAGGGCACACATTAAATGGCTTAAAAACTGGCTAATTGATAGGTTTCAAAATGTAATTGTAAATGGGGAATTTGTCATTGAGTGGGTGTGTTTCTAGTGTGCTCCCACAGGGATTGGTGCTTGGCCCTACGCTATATAACATTTTTATCAATGACCTGGAAAAAAAAAACATAAAATCAACATTGACAATGTTTGCAGGTGACACAAAAATTGGGGGTGTGGTAAATAATGAAGAGCAGTCACTTCTATAGCGAAATATGAATCACTTGTGAAACTGGGCAAAGCAAACACCATGTGTTTTAATATGGCTAATTGTAAATGTATACCTCCTAGGAACAAAGAATGTAGGCCATACTTACATGATGGGGGACTTTGTCCTGAGAAGCAGTGATTCTGAAAAAGTCTTAGGGTCATGGAGGATATCAGCTGAACATGAGCTCCCAGTGTGACTCTGTGGCCCATAGAACTAACGTTACTCTTGGATGTATAAACAGGGGAATCTCAAGTAGGAATAGAGAGATTATTTTACCTCAGTATTTGGGACTGGTCTAACTACTATGTAATACTGTGTCTGGTTCTGCTGTCCACAATTCAGAAAGGATGCTGATAAATTGGAGAGGTTTCACAGAAGAGCCATGAGAATGATTAAAGGATTAGAAAACATGCCTTACAGTGATAGACTTTAAAGAGCTCAATCTATTTAACTTAACAAATAAAAGGTTAAGGGGTGACTTTATTACAGTCTATAAGTACCTACATGGGGAACAAATATTTAATAATGGGCTCTTCAGGTATAACATGATCCAATAGCAGGAAGTTGAAGCTAGAGAAATTCAGACTGGAATTCAGTTGCCTTCTCCCACACCCCAATTGCTCCCACAAATCCCTTTCCACCCCTCTTTTCTCCTACTTCAACCCCCATGCCCTAAAACAAAGTCTCTATAATATAAATAAATATATGATCATATATTAAAATTAAACACAATGGAACTATTGAGAGAGTCTGGCCTATCATCACACTGACCACTCTGTATTTTGTACCCTTTTCCCTCACCTTTTGTTTTCTGTCCTTTAGACCATAAGTTCTTCAGGCAGGGACCTTGTTTTCCTATATGATTCCATAGCAACGAGTACATATTTGGCATTACTGCACAGTAAATAATAAATAAAATGGGGAAGCTTAAGGGAAAGCTTTGCACCATTTATTTATTCACTCTGATTCCTTCTATTTCTGTCCATCCTCCTGGACTGGTGTCACTCTGAACTTGATCAAGGAACATCTTTTAATCAGAGCCAAATCCCGGGGGGGGGGTTGCTATGTATGCTCAACTCTTCAAAGGAAGTCAAGAGTGCTCAGCCCCTGGAAGGGTAGGGTTTCAGTTTCATCAAGATCTTCAATCCCTATTAAAAGTATTTCCCATAGAGCATCCTAAGGCCCTAATCCAGCACAGCACTTAAGCACATGTCACATGTTTAACTTCAAGCATGTGTCCCACTGAAATTAATGAGACTACTCAAGTACTTAAAAATCAAGCATGTGCTTCAGTGTTTTGCTGGTTCAGGGCCTAAATTCTCAATTGCCCCCTTAGTTCCTTACAAAAAAAGGGCTTTGCTTGGTTGGTGAACTAATGTAATCTTTCCTTTTGTTTTAAATGTATTTTCCTTTTTGCATTTTGAAATTGATAGAAAAAATTATCCTAAATGTCCTACATAACCTAGAACAGAGGTTCTCAAACTGTGGTCTGTGGACCACCAGTGGTCCACGAGCTCCATTCAGGTGATCCGCGGATAGCTCCCTCTAAGGTGTGCACCTGGGCGGCCGCACACGAGAGAATGAAGGGCCACCCACCTAATTAGTGGAGCGGTGCAGGCGGGGTTCCACTAATTAGGTGCCTGGACCCTGGAGAAGACGCACATGTAAGGTGAGGTGGTGGCCTTGGGGGGAATAGGGGGTAGGTGGGAGGGGGCAGTGGGGTGAGAAGAAGGGGTGGGGGGGGATTTGGGACATGCAGGGCTGCAGGGGCCAGAGAAAGAGATGACTTTCCCCAGCTCCAGGGCTGCGGCTGCCAAGGAGAGATGGCCCTCCTTCCCAGCCTCAGCTCTGTGGCTGCTGTGGTGGGGAGATGCCCTCCCTCCTTCCCAGCCCCAGCTCAGGGGCTGCAGTGATGTGGGAGAGAGGGCACATCCATCACATTAGAAAGGTAAGACTACTGATATTAAAATATGAGTTGTGTGCTTTTATTTGTAGAACAAAAGAAGTAAATTATTATTAAGGGTTTTTTTATATAGCGCTTTTATCCAAAGTGTTTTACAATAGTTAGCTAATGGTACAAACAACATTTGGAAAGATCATTAAGTGGTCTGCCGAGACCCTCAGCAATTTTCAAGTGGTCTGCAAAAAAAATCTTTGAGAACCACTGACCTAGAACAGTACTGAAAGAAAAGTATCTCTTATAGTAAAGTAACACTAAAGATTTACTTTGTAATGAAATAATACAAAATAATGATTTTCCCATAGTATTGGAGCAGTATTGCTTTTTGATAAAGTGATATTAATTTTACCATACATTTCCCTTTGTTTGATAAGCTCTTGCTCCTGATTTTAGCTGACTCAGGTATAGATTAGTTCATTAAAATAATCTGGCCCTCCCATACTCTGCAAGTTGACAGGGTCTCAGTTCCACAGAAGGCTGAGCTATTCATCATCAAAATCATTTATGCCACAAAAGCAATGCATGTGGATTCAACCGGTGCTGGTCCTTCAGAGGATACCTAATGCTAATGAGTTATCTGCTCCCTGAAGATCACTATGCTTAATTCATCAGATGGTTTAAGCAGTAAAACTTGACTATGCTTTCATTTCAGTAGCCTTGAGAGAAACTCTAATTCCTACTTTATTAAGAAATGGAGGTTAAAAAAATTAAAAATATACCACTAATGTAATTCCATTGATTCCAATTGATTTACTCCTGATTTTAAACCCACATAACCAAGAGCAAGAATCGATCTATGGTATTTACTTAGCAGGGTGTCAGTCACCATCCATCAGAGAGCTTCATGCCTTTGGTGGCTTTAGTTTCTTAATCCTCTTCCCTCGCTAGCTAATGTCCTTTGCTGGGGAAAGACACATACCCAACATGTGTCTCAACCTCCTCAACAATACTAGGTAAAGGTAGAAGCTATTTCTGGCATAAACAGTTGTCACTAGCCGATATCTAGGGTGACCATACATCCCGTTTTGGCTGGGACAGTCCCCTTTTTAAACCCTGTCCCAGACAGCCTGTCTTTTTTGGCAAAACTGGGTATTTGTCCCATTTGCTCTTGATCTAAGGAAGTGGTATGGGGTAGGCAGAGGTCTTCCAGGGGGTACATCCACTCATCTAGATATTTGCCTAGTTTTACAACAGGCTACATAAAAAGCCCCAGCGAAGTCAGTACAAACTAAAATTTCATACAATGACTTGTTTATACTGCTCTATGTACTACACCAGTGGTTCTCAAACTTTTGTACTGGTGACCCCTTTCATGCAGCAAGCCTCTGAGTGTGACCCCCCTTATAAATTAAAAACATTTTTTATATTTAACATTATTATAAATGCTGGAAACAATGCAGGGTTTGGGGATGCTCACAGCTCGTGACCCTCTGCTGGGTCCCAACCCCAAGTCTGAGAACCCCTGCTATACACTGAAATGCAAGTACAATATTTATATTCCAATTGATTTATTTTATAGTTATATGGTAAACATGAGAAAGTCAGCAATTTTTCCGTAATAGTGGCTGTGGCACTTTCGTATTTTTACGTCTGATTTTGTAAGCAAGTAGTTTTTAAGCAAGTAGTGAAACTTGGGGGTAAACAAGACAAATCAGACTCCTGAAAGGGGTACAGTAGTCTTAAAAGGTAGAGAGCCACTGCCCTAGGTGGGCACAGAGGAACATCTGGGCAAAAGCAAACAGGACAAATGCCAAGTTTTGTCAAAATACTCTGATGTCCATGATGTTGGCATGGGTGAGCAGTGGCGGCGGGGCTCAGGCCGCCAGCTCTGCACGGGGGTGGGGCGAGCGGTGTGTGTCTTGGGCGATCAGCCTTGCGCGGAGCGCTTGGGCAAGTGGTGATGCCCAGCAGCTCTGGCCAGTCCTGTGCCAGAGGGAGACCTTCGGGCCAGCCCCACGAGGTGTCCCGTTTTCACTTTGGGGAATATGATCACCCTACTGATATCAGGAAAAATCGTGTCAGCCAAGCACAGAATAGCATATTTCCCTGTTAGGGCTTCCCTCAGCATGCTCAATTACATGCCCTTTAAGGCATTGGCGTATCCAGGAATCCCATCACACCTTCAACTATTTCTTCAACAAGGATCAATCACTATCACCTCTCTCCATGTTCCTTGAGAACAGAGAAGTAGCACATTAACATGTTGAATGTTATCACTTTTGAGAAGAAATACCTGTTAATTGGGGGAACAAACAACAGTCTTCAACCAAAGAAGCTCCAGCTATAGATGATTTTATTTCCAAGTCTGTATTTGTATGTAGTTCACTAGTAGATAAAGAACTTTCTTCATTCTTCAGAGTATTTGGTGATTTCATTCCAACAGTCTGCAAACAAAAGAATGATCAAAAAGAAAACTTAATCATTGAGTTACCATCACGAACATATAAAGCTATGTAAGACCTGATCCTGCACAATTGAAGTGAATGAGAGTTTTGCCATTGACTTCAGTAAAGCAAGATCAGACCCACAACGGAAATATATATAGTACCCTTCATAAAGGCCACAGAACATTTCACAAAGAAAACATTAGGCCACCCAGTTACTACAGTGATTTGTTGCATTAGGGCAGGGGTTCTCAAACTAGGGGTCAGGACCCCTCAGGGGTCACGAGGCTATTACATGGGGAGTCGTGAGCTGTCAGCCTCCACCCCAAACCCTGCTTTGCCTCCAGCATTTATAATGGTGTTAAATATACAAAAACGTGTTTTTAATTTATAAGGGGAGGCGGGGTCGCATTCAGAGGCTTTCTGTGTGAAAAGGGTCACCAGTAAAAAAGTTTGAGAACCACTGCATTAGGGGCTCAGTCCTGCATCATTCTGAGCACTCTGACCACAATCCAACAATGCACTTACGCACATGAGCAGTATTGACTTCAATGGAGCTATACACGTGCTTTAAGTTAAGCACTCACTTTGCTGGAGTGAGGCCAGAGTGATCAGCACAATGCAGGACTGAGCTCTAGGAATGTGTAAGCAGACAGACAATTGGATAGGCCAGTTAGTTTAGAAGGTAAGAATCAAGGCCAAGATTTTCAAAGTGGGGCTGTGTGACAAAGTTCCTCCTCTACCTTGGTGGGTCTTGCACTTATTGGTGGATTTGCTCGCCTTGGAGCTTCATGGCAGCCCTCAGTTTGGCCGTTT
Source organism: Natator depressus (assembly GCF_965152275.1). Classification (NCBI taxonomy): domain Eukaryota; kingdom Metazoa; phylum Chordata; order Testudines; family Cheloniidae; genus Natator; species Natator depressus. The sequence continues at coordinate 248,717,905 of NC_134234.1, forward strand.
TTGTGAATTCACAGTCCAGGTCAATGCCTCCTGTGTCTGACCAGGAGTTGGGAGGTTTGGGGGGAACCCGGGCCCGCCCTCTACAAACCCAAACCCGCCTTCAGGTTCCAGCCCAGGGCCCTGTGGAATGCAGCTGTCTAGAGTGCCTCCTGGAACAGCTGTGTGACAGCTACAACTCCCTGGGCTACTTCCCCATGGCCTCCTCCCAACACCTTCTTTATTCTCACCATAGGACCTTCCTCCCGGTGTCTGATAATGTTTGTACACCTCAGTCCTCCAACAGTCCGTGTTCTCACTCTCAGCTCCTAGTGCCTCCTGCTCCCAGCTCCTCACACGCACACCACAAACTGAAGTGAGCTTCTTTTTAAACCCAGGTGCCCTGATTAGCCTGCCTTAATTGATTCTAGCAGTTTCTTGATTGGCTGCAGGTGTTCTAATCAGCCTGTCTGTCTTAATTGTCTCCAGAAGGTTCCTGATTGTTCTGGAACCTTCCCTGTTACCTTACCCAGGGAAAAGGGACCTACTTAACCTGGGGCTAATATATCTGCCTACTCTCCTGTAGCCATGTGGCCCAACCCTGTCACAGGCTGTTACAAACCCATGTAAATCAGAGCAGGCCCAGAGGTTGAATTGGTGTACTCTGTTGACTAAAACAGCCCCATGGGTCAGGGATCACCAAGATGGTTTACATTCACTTTTATCCCTCCCCATATACTCAGATGCACTGAGTAGAGCTCTACTCTACTCCTGAGGTTCGGGACCATAATATCGATAAAAAGTAGCCACATAGGAAGGGTGTTAACTATTGAAATGGTCAAATTGGAAAAAAAAAAAAAAAGCTACAACTTACCCTAACATAGTTTCCCCATAAATCCTCACCACAAGAACTCTGAACTTGGAAACCAAGTTGGCCTTAATTACTTCTTGTTAATTGAGCGTATAAATAGCAAGCCCATTTTAAAAGTGGCTGGTTTTGTAGCTATTACAAGTTTATTTGGTTGAAGTGTTTTTTGTTGTTTATAAAATATCGCTGTAATTGAGAGGAAACAGTAAAAACTCATTCTTAAATACTTACAAGAAAAACACCCACATGCTCAGAGAGTTAGCTCAACCTTTTACACCTAAGAAAGACATTGAAGTCCCAATTCACTGTTGCTCTGCACCTGGTATAGTCATTTGCAGCACTGTAAAGTGGATGTAAAAATATTATTTATTTGTATCACTGTAGTGCCCAGAAGCCCTAGTCAGGACCGCATTTTGCTAGGCAATGTGCAAACACAGAAAATGCTCACCATTCTGATTCAGTAGCATTTTACACTCATCTTGCACTTATTTTGAATTGGGGTAAGTGATGACACATGATGCAGGACAATGGTGAATAAGGCCTCAGAGCTCTTCTTTTTCTAACTTAGCCTTTTTCATTTTTTTTTTTTGGCTCAGATATGGATTCCTGAGTTTGTATATATTTTTAATGTAGAAATTTCATAACTCTCTCTCTGTGTATAGTTACACTGGTGGGAACAATAACAGAAATGTGAATTTAAAAAACACCCTTAAAAAGTTTGAAACTGACTTCTTTGTAATAAGAAGCAGACTTTCTATCAACTAAACTGCAAAATCTATGGTTATAATATGTATTAGCATTTAGAGGTATTGTTTTGACCACTGGAGGGCTCCTGTATTTTCCATTTATTAAATAAAAGCATTAAACAACAGCTGGTACCATCTAGGACTGAATAATTTGTAACTAACAATCTATTTGATGAATATCATCTTTCCTTCTGTCTATACTGTCTGCAGACAAATTGTGAAACTACCAGATGTATTAATTATTCAAAATTATTCACAAATGTCTTCATCAAATGTTTCCTGATTTGTAAAGCACTCAAATTTTGACATTACAATTAAATATACACCTCACAATTTGCACTGTAACTAACAAACCTTAAGTAGTGAGCATAAACTTTGAATTTTATATTCACTTGTACCAGTTGCAGTTTTCAATGGCCTAATCCAAAGCCCATTTAAGCCAATGGAAAGGCTCCCATTGACTATATAAGGTTTTGGGTTAGGACAAGTTTGCACACTATTCATTAGTTGCACAGTTACATCAGGAGGGAATAGAAACAAATCCCGATAGCTTACATCAAGAGCTAATGCAGCTAGAATTTTCAAATTTTACATTCAAATTCACAATTCAAATTTTCCTTTTAGTGAATCTTTGAGCTAAAATTTTGCTTTTTATGTGTTTTTGAGCTAGGAAAGCTTGAGTGCTCAATTGTTTGTAGAAGCAAACACAGCCAAATAGTCTTTCACTTTCAAATTCAAACACACAGCTCTCAGCTCATTGATCCTCACTGGGTAAACAAGTGACAATCAAAGTAAATTGCAGGCTATTTATTGGACCAACTTCTGTACTCAGAGTACCTTTCTCAGACCTGGGGAAGAGCTCTGTGGGGTGTCTCTCTCACCAACAGAAGTAGGTCCAATAAAAGATATTACCTCACCTGCCTTGTCTCTCTAATATTCTGGGACCGAAATGCTATGACAACACTGCATAGGCTAATTACAGTCTATTTAATAATGGGCCAGATCCCCTGATGGGGCAAATCAGTGGACCTTTGCTGAAATCAGTGGAGCTGTACCAATTCACCCTGAGAATGTGGCCCTATATAGCTAGTTATAATCTTTAACTCTCTAACTTGTGGGACCACAAAAGCCCTTCAGATCCCAGAGGGCCTGTGCCTCCACGTCGGCTCTATGGCTTTGACAATTCTGGCCTTTGTAATAAGCTTCAATAAGTCTGTGTTAACAGGACTCCTCTGGCTGCAGCTGCCCCTGAAACCCCATCAAAGGTATATTCCTGCCACAGGCAGTGCTCTACATGAAGGACCCAGACTGGTTACCTTTCCTGGCCACAAGGGGGATGTTGTCAAACCTCCTGACCTGCCCTGGATTACCTACTCCTCCCCTGCCTGGCCCTCTTCCTACACATGGGTCCTCAGACCAGCAAAGCAGCCTTCACAGGATCTGGAGGAAGGTGACATGGAGATGACTTCCCAGATTTCTTGCAGGATAGCGACAGAGAGAGAGAGAGCCTTCCTATGCAGAGATTTGGGGACCCCATTCATCTCCCCACATAGGTAAGTGTCACTTCTTATATGAGACTTTTTCTCCCTCCCCATCACTTGCAAGTCCTAATCATCGTGAGGATATTCCGGGCAGACAATACAAACCTGGCATAATTTCCATTAGAAAGCCAAATTAAACATGTCATGTTGACAAAAATCTCCTAATGCAAATTAAAAAAACGACTTTATGCAATCCTGATGAAAGATTAATGTTTCATATGCACTTTAAAATGAGGAGGTTGCTGGGAGCCCGAGAAACTAAAAACCCAGAACTCTCTGGTCTGCCATAAAAGACTTACTAAAGTAAATATTTATTTTCTAAAATGATAGGCTAAGCTCATGAAGTAATTGCTTTCTAGTTTTTTTTACAGCAATGACCAAATGTCCTCTTCACAACTCCAGCATCCACACAAATAAATTCCTATTTTTACAGATTTTAACTTTATTTTTAAAAAAAATTATGAAGGAACTTTAGTGTGAGGCCTTCATTCCCTTAGGCTTTTCGTTTTTTGGTAAACATTTTTTAAGTGCCACCAAGTGCGATTTCTGCATGATTGCATTTTCACATAAGACCCACTGCATTTATGTGTACATTTGCCTCTTGAGTTACTGCTGGATAGATAGACACTGGTTTTGATTTGCAGTACACTGCTATTGTGCTCACTTTACTGCTTCCTAGTGTGCTACATTATCTATTTTTTTCGGGGGTGGGGTGGGGGGTGGGGATGTACTGTTGCCCATCACCGTGGTATCTGAGCATATTCAACATAAAATTGATTGACATTAGCAAAATCCTTAATCGGCTTCATGGAGTCTGTGGGTTGTCTTCTCCTTTTTGAGTTACAGAAAGCTCTCCTTCGGGTATTTTTGTTTGTTTTTGTCTGGTTTTCTTTTCACTAGGGGAGGGGAAGAAAGGTTGAATGTCATTCTCGCGGAAAACCTTTATCTAGTAGGAACATTCAGCAGTAACTTGCTAAAGGTGCTCAGAATCTGGATCTGCCTATTCCCCTCTGGAAGTGTGTCCCACAGTTACAGCCCCTCATCTGAGAATGATTTTTGTGCCCAGTTCTCCCATACTTCATGCTGGGCTTTGTGATCTGCATTGTTCCAAAGAACACAATTGTATGGACGGTGCATAGATAGAGAGGTGGACACAAAAATGAAGCAGAAAAATCCCTAAGGTAAAACTCCAGAGTCAAATTTCTTTACTAAAGCTTTATAGAGAAAGCTAGAGTTAAGGTTACATTACAATACAGACTTCCATTTTTATGTGGTCGCTACCAGAGGTGGATTAATGTATTGCAATGCATAATTTATCCAATGAATGTAGCCACTTTTTCTGTTGATGGAAAATCATCAAGCAGCTTGCAAGTCCTTTGAATTTATTTGATGTTCAATGACATATTTTTGCAAATTGAATTTTTCTCTGCAAGTATTTGATATTCAATATTGGTTATTTGAGAGGTGTAAATTAGTTGTGATTGGTCAGATGAGCCACATGGGTATTAGGTGAGACTTGCACTGGAGTGGCTGAGGAGCATCCAGAGGAAGAAGCGTTCCCATTCCCTGTATGTTTCCAATATGCTGCAGCCATTGTACCATGACAAGGTATGCATGCCAGCCAAGGCCAAAGTGGTGATGAAGTCCTTCATGAGTGATCTCTACAGGCAGAGGAAGCACAGCTGCATTCACACCACTAACTCCTCCAAAATGCAACCCATCTTATCGTGGGTGATGCCGGAGGAAGTGGTCAAGCATTCAGCCACACACATGATGGGTCTCCCCCTAGAGAAACATCTCTACCTTTCCCCCTAGGGCACATATCAGGCGGGAAAAAGAGAGAGAACAAGAAAGGAGCCATGTGACTCCCATGATGCACCATGCTGCTCAGTCAGAGGAGAGATTGTGTTGCATTATGGGAGATGTAGTTCACCCAGGTAGCCCAGTCCACAGGTGAGAATGGGGGAATCAAGCATCTGAACTATAGCTCCTATACCCACAGAAAAATGCAGTTAAATGTTGATCTGACTTGAAATGAAATATTTCAGGTCAGTTTAACAAAATCTTGTTTCATTTTTCCTGACAGAAAATGGAAACTTTTTGACAAAATGAAAATCTTCCTGCAGAAAATTTGAATTCAGCAGAAACTGAATTTTTCACTAAAAATGATTCAGATGGAAAATTTCCAATCAGCTCTATTCTTCAGTCTTTTTACATTTCCTTAAAAATTATACCCAGTCCAAAATGGCAAAAATCCATCAAGGCTACCACTGCTGCCTGGGAATTTAGGATCAGTAAAGGTTCCAGGAAGAACACAATATTTTAAATATCTCAGCCAAAGAGTAGGCATATCCTTTCCACAGAGGAACAGTCTCAGTCCCCTCCAGTTCAGTAGGATTTATTCCCCTTCCTATCAACGTGACCTGGGTCTAGTTTGGATTGAGCTGCAGCCACTCGGTTTCTTCCAGATTGCTATCTCTGCTAGATACTAGAGCACAAGCTCTTTTGAGTGGGCTTTAGAGGGGCATTTTGCAGGTGGCTGGGTAACATTTAGCCGGAACCCTAAGACCATTCTGCTGTAGCGCTCTGGGAGATAGTGTGAAAACTGATGTGACTTCTTTCAACAACACAGCCACAGTTCTTATCTTTTAATGTAGGAATTTTGACCCTGGAAGATTTGTTGTTTAGAGCTATTGGTCAGATTTCATTATGAAAACCTGAAACACAACTTAATGGGCTCCGATTACAGAGTGAAAATAATTCTATACCACAAAGTGTACCAATGGAGGAAGGGCAGCCTTGTGGTTAAGGCACATGATAGGGACTCATGAGAGCTGGGTTCAGTTCTCAGACTCTGGCATAGACTTTCTTGATCCCCTTAAGGGAATCACATAAGCTCTCCATTCCCAGCTAATCATACTACTTCCTTTCTCCCACTTTTTGTCTGTCTTGGCCATTTAGAATGTAACCTCTTTGTGGCAGGGACTGTCTCTCACTATGTTTGTACAAGTGAATAGTTCAAGAAGACCCTGCTCCCAGTTGGAGCTTCTGGGCACTACTATAATATAAATAATAATTATTAAGGTGCTGAGTAAATAAAAACAAAATGAGTGTTATGGCACACCCATACTTTTTGTGATTTTTTTTTCAGTTTGATCATAAAAATTTGACAAAACAAAATCCAGACTTTCCTTAGTGTGAACTGCTGGATAGTAAGACTAATTTTCAGAGAAATACTATGTTTTATCGTATCTACTACACTGCACAAATAGCCTCTTCCTTTGTACCTTGCACACCGTAAGCTTCCATTTGACTTCACAAGGAATACAGGATTGGGATCAAAATACCCAATCCTAAGGATGGGAAAAGGACCCGTCACCTAAGGACCTCCCAGCTGTGTCACTATGATGCATACAAATACAGCTCAGATATTCACAGTAACAGCAGGAAGAAGACTCGGTCATGCTCCAAAATAACAGGCATCTACAACTCAAGCTTAAGGAGAATCACTGTTGGCAGAACTGAACCTATGATGCAGAGTGGACAGTTTTGATTCCATCCAGTAGAAGGCAATGGTCTAACCAGCCCTTCACACTGTTAAACATATTTCTCTCCTGGAAAACAGTCTCTTATTTCACTCCTACCTTTAGCTGTGCTAATAAAGATTTACCCCGTGAATTAAATGCAATTAAGTCGACTTTTAACCCCCTGAAAATGAATCCCTTAATGTTTTTAATCTTTAATGTAGCTAATTTACAGAGGTCCCTTTAAGAGTGCTTGTTAGGTGTGTACATCATAAATGAATAAAACACAAAAGAGAGGCATGAAAGCTGTTTGTTATGGGCTCTGCTGACATAGCATACTGTTTCAATCTAATATAAGAAAAATAAGGTGCAATTTGAGCAATGTGACACCAGCTGTTAACTTTATAGGCTACACTTTAAAAAAAAACAAACCAAACATGCATACTGTATTTTCAAAAAGCTTCTTAGTCAGGTGCAAAGAAAGACACAGGTGATCAGCAAGTCCTTCTGAAGGAACATCTGTTGTAAAAAAGACGAGAGAGATGGGGAAGGTGCCATTTTCTATCACTATAGTAAACACCTAATGCACCGTAAACAGAACAGGTCATGCGGTAAAACATGAAGAAGCTCTTTTTAATCATCTGAATAGAAATTTAATATCTTTGCATTTGCTAAGCAAGGCGACTTGCCCAAGCAACCAGATACACAAAGCTCTATATATTTGTTCTGCTTTTGTTGCTACTGAGTGAAGCTTCTAAGTCACAAGCATTAAGGCTGGTTTTTATTAAGTAGTTTTGCCATTGAGTAGACATTAGGAAAATTAGGGTATCTGAACACGTAATAGTGGAGTGTAAGGAAACCTGATAGATCAAAGGAAAATAGCCACATATACAATATAACAAACACCTACAACCTCCTTTTTATTATTATTATTTTGTTTTTTTTGCTATTGAGTTTCTGGGTCCAATTCTAGGCCTGATTCACCAGTTCATTACCCCTGTTGTATATCAATGTAATGCAGCAGAATTACAGCATCATAAAAATGGAGTCATGCAGTGGTGAATCAGGACCTCTGGCTAGTGCTGAATGACATGAGGAAAAAACATTGGCAACCAGCCTACATTAATGTCTCCACCCATTGCTCTCACACGTAGCGCTACACCAGGGCTGGGGTAACAGCAGGAGAACCTGAACAAATCATCATCCACACGAGGCCCATCGACTCATGATGACGTTTAAGCAGTATATCAGTGCAGTCATTTTGCAACAAGTGAATGGAAAATCAGCCTGCCTCCAGGCATATGCAAAAATGTGGCCCTGATGTTCAAAAGGGAGACCTTGCAATATAGCAACATTAATATTCCAGTGAGTATGTTTTAGCTTTGGCCGTGTTACCTGATGCATTACCTCCATGAAGGATGATCTCTGCCAAAAGCATGAGTCTCCTGAGCGCACTAGGAAAGCAAAATTTTCAGTTGGGGGGGGAATGAGGGGGAGAGGTGAGCACACAGTTGCTGTCCAAAACATATTAATAATAGAAGTGGGCTGCATTCAAAATGCCAGCAAAGCCACCACAGTGACATTAGAGCAGCAGTTTACCACATTTCCTGGCACTGCAATGTTATTCCTTGAAGTATTGCTTTTGAGGGTGGTCTTCCAGGAATTATGCCAAATATATAGGGCACCCACTGCTATTCACACTAGATGTGTTAATGCCGAATATACTAGCCAGACTGGCAGGCCTTAACAGAGCATGTTACATTTTTCTGAAGCTGTTCAGCCCATGCTAAGTTAGCCAAGTTATCCTAGATAGCAAAGCGACTATCAGTTTTGCAGAAAGCTGAGATATCCTGCCTTTCCAAAGGCAGAAAATAAAATGTGACCATAGGTGAAGACTGGGAAGAATATAAATGAGGATAAATGCCAACTCAGAATATTGGTGTAAAGAATACTTTCTGAAGCAATAGAAGCAAGGAGAAGTTAATATATATTCAAACAGAAGGGCTCTATATTTGAAACAAATTTTGGCCCTACTACTTTGAGCCAAGAGCTACATACAAGCACCATTTCATACACACCAGACTTAGACCAAATTAACTTTATGTCTTTTGTTCATGCGTTTGTTTAGATTTTGTGAAAGGTGCCAGACAGAGCCCCGGAAACTGACATTCTCTGTTTAATAACAGAACAGCTACCCTGCAGGCAGCTGCAGGGCAAGCTTCCCCCACACTGCCTGATCAAAACACCTCAACACTTATCTGGAGGGGCCCTCTTTATCGTGAGAGTATAGGTCGGCCCTTGGCCACTGTGATGAGACTGCCAGTGGGGCTGCCAGTTAGTGCCAGTTGTGGTGATGGTAACTGTGGTGTGGACACTTATCCCTGGGAACTAGACTGAAACCATCAAAGAGCCTCAGGTGTATAAGCAACAACTTTAGGCCACTGGTAGCCTTGGCCACAATCCAAACAACAATCGAGAAGCTAGGCTTTGTTTAAAAAAACGATGTATTTTTCCTTACATGTTTGTTTTTATAGTTAGCAGATCAGACTATCATTATATGGCTGCATTGTTCTTACTCTTAACATATGAAATGTTTTGGATCAGATACAGGAACCTAGCTAGAGACTTTATCTACCTAAGGAACTTTTACTCAGTCTTTAATGTATTTCTCCTCACAACATACCAGTGAGCTAAGGAAGCACTATTTTACAGATGGAAAATGAGGCACAGTAGAGCTAAATGCACCAAAGCACCTATGCTTGAGGTAGAACTAGAACCCAGCTCTCCCATACTCCAGGCTAGGGCCCTAACAATCAGACCATCCATTTCTCTTGAAGCATAGCTTTTGCTGCTCCAGATTAGCATTGTATCCTGCTCCAATCATGGCTAACAGTCTGCATTTGTTTTTAGATATTTTTGGTAGCCCCATATAACTTCTCATTCGATGTTTGTGAATAAGAATTCCATATGCTCTATTAATGGATAGCTCCCACCATTTTCTTCATATACAGACTCATAGTTTGATTAGTTTTTCTTTTTTTTTTCCTTTATTTGTGTGTTGGCTATATAATACATGTCCCAATAAACATAATGCATATATGAATGCATCATACTGGATCAACCTCAAATGAATATTTGATTTTGTTTTAATTTGCTTCCACATTGTTTGCTTGGATCCCCAGGGCCTATGAGTGAGATGCAGTTGCATAATGGTTTGAGAGATGAGAATTTGATATTGATATTCCTACATTTATGCAGAAGGTGCAGGTGTTTTAAAGTATTTATGAAATTGCTTGATTGACTCTCATATAGAAGCCTATTGATGATAAATTTAAGCTTTGCAGCTAGGGTGTAAAATTATTATATTAACATTACTACCGGTCATGGATGTCATAAATCTTAAGAGAAAGGATGCATATGTCACATACAGTGCATGAAAAAGTTGTTCTTTTACCATGGATAACTTACCATTGTGTAGATACTCTGCTGATCAGCTATTCCATTATTTGAATAAGTATCTGATGTCTTGTTTTCTTTCAAGAAGGCAGGTGCAAGATGAAGCAGGAAACCTGCCAAGAAAGATAATAAAGTGCTATTTGGTGCTGAGGACCAATGCTTAACATTAATGCAATGCTGCTAGCAATTAAAGTGGCTAGTATAGTAATAAGAAACTGGGAAGAAAATAATTTCTGATCCCAAGTGTAAGAGGTTCATTTCTTTAATTGTCATCATCTTTAGTACATATAAAATATTTGTTGGGATTGTCTGATTGCAGACAAAATGAAACGAATAAAAAACCTATAATGCACAAGCCATTAATATGTTACAATATGATCAATTGCTATTCCAATGGAGAGGAATCTTACAAACTGAAGCAAACAAAATTACAATAAAATTAAACAGGAAAATAATGGGAAAAAATTAAAGGCCATACACACATTGGGGAGCAATTATCCACTTGAATAATCCAACTGCCTTTTATGTGCTTCACAATCTAGACTAAAGCAAGAGAGGTCTCAGAAAGAACAGCCAGAGTTTCCCTATGTACTGTATTCACCTTTGCAATATTAAATTTGGGTTTGTTTAAACAACTTCAAAAAGGATCCCATGCAATTTCAGTATTTTATTTGGTTCAACAAAGAGTGGCAAATCCAACATGTTGTTCAAAACTTTTAAGTTCAGTATTGCAAGAACCAAAAGCTATGGAGGTGGAGCTGCCAGGGTTTTTGTTTGATTAGCTATAACCACCTATGTCCTAAGAGATTCTGGATCCAGGAGACTTTCTGAAAGAAACATGATTCCGTCGATTTTATAAATTGTGTTAAAATTCATTAAACAAATGAAAATAAAATCAAGAAAACATATAATCAAACCTAAGCCATTGTTAATACTAAGCTAAACTAAAATAATACTATACAACCATCAACTCAATATCAAACCAAGGTCAAATTAAAAAAATTAGCAAGTTAGTCTCAGTGCTGGAATGGAATTAAATCATCAAATTAATTCTAAAAATAATCAATCCTTACAAATTCTAAAGGGGATTCCAAGTGGGCAGTTGTCCATTTGGTTATAAATCCCAGATGAAGAATATTACAAAAGTCCATCGTATTTGTAACTTGGAGCTGGTTAAATGTCTTAATACTGAAACCAAATTATTATCTAATGTCTGAACCACAACCTCAGAGCTAATTATAAAGCTTCCTACTTAGAATTCTATTCTTAGGTGTTGACTAATAGCCCCTCCACCCCCCACCCCACATCCAACAAAGAAATAATACAGACTTTAACACAATACTCTCAATAAGCAGAAGTTTAACAACTCTTATCTACCAGATGTTACAGGTAACGATTTCAGGACTATTAAACGACCCAGGACTATTAAACACAGACCACACTTTAATAAGTATCTTTATGAGATGATATTTAGGGATTTCTAAACCTGGGAGCTTTCCTATGTGAACTCTATGGGTTTTTACAGACACACATGCATACACTTTCAGACCTTAAAATTAAAAGACTATAAAAAAGCTGGGATGTCTCCCAGCTAATAAAAACAAAAGACAAACATAGAAAAAAGGAAAACTAAGACACCAAACTGGGGGGGTCTCAAACTCTTCAGCTCTCGCAATCTTCTGGACACTTGTAGAGTAGGACCTGGAATTGTGGTCAAGGAGTCAGACAGTGACATTCTGCTGAGACAGTGCTTCTTGCTAGCAGCTCTTCTTTGGGTGCAGGGAGACTGGTCAAAGGCTGCTGTTTATGTCTTGATTTCCTCTCCCCAACGTGGCTGGAATTCTGGAATGTTGGGTGGGTTGTTGCCAGACAGGAAAGACTTCTTGGCTTAAAATCTTTATTTCTGTGTTGGATGTGGGGTGGGGGAGGGGCTATTAGTCAGCACCCAAAAACAGAACTCTAAGTAGGAAACTTTGTAATTAACTCTCAGGTTGTGGTTCAGACATGTATGGTTTCCTATCTTTGCTTACTTCTTCTTGCAGCACTTTCCTCCAAGGCCATCAGACAAATCAGTGAACTTCTGTTTGAAACAGCAATTTTAAAAAATATTCAGTGTTTACATACCACAGATATTGTAAGTCTGTGACACTTATTTTGTGGAAAGGAGGGAATTGCTAGGGTTCTTTTTCAACAACTAGTCACTCAACATTCATCCATCAGCAAAATTAAAAATAATTTGACTTATGATCAATGTCATTACTCTTCTCACAAACAAGAAAATTTACAGCAATCTTTCTATTTTGGAACTGGGCTGTGTGTCAAACAGCTTATCTTGTGGAATATTCATCTTGATAGAGAAAAGTGGCTTTAAGACCTATCAAGATGAAATCCATTTAAGAAATATAATTTTTAAAATTTATAAGAGGTCTTTTATTCCCCTATATGCTATTTCTCTCACAGTACACCCAGAGTAATGCAAGTCTTTTAGAATTAATGAGGCAAAGTCGTGTCCTTTTTAATCTTCTCCACAGCTACTTCAGAACTACAAGCCAGATCATGGAGGCAAAGGAAGGCTGTGAGATGGGAAGTTGGCTCAAGATTTAATTGTTGATTTTCCATGTTTTATATCCTTCTGCAAGTTCCAACCTTAAAAAATTCTTTTTGCAAATGTGGATGGCTTCTCAGCTTTATTAATAACGTGTGCAATGTTTGTGCCCATGTCTCAAGTTATCTTTACTATAACAAATTTCCTCTTTGCAGCTGTGACTTTGTCAGGATTATTTTCTTTTATCACACAGAGTGGACAATAAGAAACCAAAGCCAGCAAAAAAATTCAAAATACATATCAAGCCAGTGACATAAGACACCTTTTAGAGCAGATGCCCTAAGGGAGAAAATAAGAGTAGGAAGAGATGTCAGAGAAGACATGCCACTGTGCTAGCTACTGTAATTATCTGGGGCATGTATAATGTGCACTGAAAACAATAACATAGATGAGGTAATTTATCAGTGTGGAGGAGGTGCAAATTCTAGTATTTTTGTGTTACACTCACACAACTGCATAACCTCACTAGGATTGTACAAGTAACTGAGGGAAGAATCTAGCCCTAATATAGGTAACCATTTTTCAGTTCTCGGTGTTGCAAATTTAAAGAGAAAATTGTAAATATTCTGCCATTATAAAAAATACATGTTCCTTAATATCACTACTGCCTTTGTATTGATAAAGGCATTCATAGCCTCATCCTACAAAGTCTTATTACTAAGTGTAGTGACTACACATGGTAGTTAGGAAGTTTTTGTGGGATTGGGCCTTTAATGGGGTCATTGATAGGAAGTCAGGTTACGAGCCTAAACATGGCAGGTAAACCATGCACTCAGAAAAAAGACACTTCCTCTGCCCTGTCTCTCCACCTCGCACCATTCCTCACCCCTAACTCTGGCTGGAGGAAAATGGGAACAACTAGGACACGCTTGCAGCTGCAGGTTTGGCCCCTTGGGGCCCTCAGATTGCTCTAACAATGCAGGTGAACTGGCCCTATCCAGAGGCTCTACCACAATTGGGGAAGTACAAAGTTGAGATTTGCACCACCTTAGTACACTGCTCCCTGAGCAGCACTCCCCTCCCCTCGCCCTCCCACGCCCAACATATGGCCCTTTGTCATCTGTCCTTTATTAATTTTCTAATCCATAAGAATACTTGACTTCTCACTTCATGACTACTTAGTACTGTTCGATAAGAGACTTTTCCTTTGGCCTTTAGAAAGTGCATACAAATTATGTCAAACGGTCCTCTTCTATTCACCACTTTGCTGACATGCTCAAAGGATTCAAACAGATAAGAGAGGCATGATTTTCTTTTGCCGAAGTCATAACCACACTTTGTTTTCATTTCTCTTTTTTCCTTTTGCGGTATACTTCTGTGATTCTAAATAGTCTCCATATTGAGCCCAAGGATTTTAATTTCTCTCTTTCTCTCTTTTTTGTTTAATGTTTGCCTTTAGGGTCTCCTTGATTAGCTTATTCATTTTCATTTAAGTCTCTTTTCTAAAATTTAGTTTGCACAAGGGGAATACTCAGGGAAACTGTTGAGCCAGTTTTCCCACTGCTTTGTGCTGCTAGAGATTTTGTGTTCAGGGGAAAAGGAAAAGGAGTACTTGTGGCACCTTAGAGACTAACCAGTTTATTTGAGCATGAGCTTTCGTGAGCTACAGCTCACTTCATCGGATGCATAGCATATCGTGGAAACTGCAGAAGACATTATATACACACAGAGACCATGAAACAAAACTTCCTCCCACCCCACTGTCCTGCTGCTAACAGCTTATCTAAAGTGATCATCAAGGAAGGCCATTTCCAGCACAAATCCAGGTTTTCTCACCCTTCCCCCCCCCCCACAGACACACATACAAACTCACTCTCCTGCTGGTAATAGCCCATCCCTCTTTGAAACCTCTCTTTATAATGCGCATGATAATCAAGGTGGGTCATTTCCAGCACTAATCCAGGTTTTCTCACCACCCCCCCCCACACACACCCCCCTCCAAAAACCACACACACAAACTCACTCTCCTGCTGGCAATAGCTCATCTTACAATGTGCACAGCAATAATCCAAGTTTAACCAGAACGTCTTGGGGGGGGGTTTGTAGGAAAAAAACAAGGGGAGATAGGCTACCTTGCATAATGACTTAGCCACTCCCAGTCTCTATTCAAGCCCAAATTAATAGTATCCAATTTGCAAATGAATTCCAATTCAGCAGTTTCTCGCTGGAGTCTGGATTTGAAGTTTTTTTGCTTTAAGATAGCGACCCTCATGTCTGTGATTGCGTGACCAGAGAGATTGAAGTGTTCTCCGACTGGTTTATGAATGTTATAATTCTTAACATCTGATTTGTGTCCATTTATTCTTTTACGTAGAGACTGTCCAGTTTGACCAATGTACATGGCAGAGGGGCATTGCTGGCACATGATGGCATATATCACATTGGTGGATGTGCAGGTGAACGAGCCTCTGATAGTGTGGCTGATGTTGTTAGGCCCTGTGATGGTGTTCCCCGAATAGATATGTGGGCACAGTTGGCAACGGGCTTTGTTGCAAGGATAGGTTCCTGGGTTAGTGGTTCTGTTGTGTGGTATGTGGTTGTTGGCGAGTATTCGCTTCAGGTTGGGGGGCTGTCTGTAGGCAAGGACTGGCCTTTCTCCCAAGATTTGTGAGAGTGTTGGGTCATCCTTCAGGATAGGTTGTAGATCCTTAATAATGCGTTGGAGGGGTTTTAGTTGGGGGCTGAAGGTGACGGCTAGTGGCGTTCTGTTATTTTCTTTGTTAGGCCTGTCCTGTAGTAGGTGACTTCTGGGAACTCTTCTGGCTCTATCAATCTGTTTCTTCACTTCCGCAGGTGGGTATTGTAGTTGTAAGAATGCTTGATAGAGATCTTGTAGGTGTTGGAGCAAATGCGGTTGTATCGTAGCCTATCTCCCCTTGTTTTTTTCCTACAAACCCCCCCCCCCCCCCAAGACGTTCTGGTTAAACTTGGATTATTGCTGTGCACATTGTAAGATGAGCTATTGCCAGCAGGAGAGTGAGTTTGTGTGTGTGGTTTTTGGAGGGGGGTGTGTGGGGGGGGGGTGAGAAAACCTGGATTAGTGCTGGAAATGACCCACCTTGATTATCATGCGCATTATAAAGAGAGGTTTCAAAGAGGGATGGGCTATTACCAGCAGGAGAGTGAGTTTGTATGTGTGTCTGTGGGGGGGGGGAAGGGTGAGAAAACCTCGATTTGTGCTGGAAATGGCCTTCCTTGATGATCACTTTAGATAAGCTGTTAGCAGCAGGACAGTGGGGTGGGAGGAAGTTTTGTTTCATGGTCTCTGTGTGTATATAATGTCTTCTGCAGTTTCCACGATATGCTATGCATCCGATGAAGTGAGCTGTAGCTCACGAAAGCTCATGCTCAAATAAACTGGTTAGTCTCTAAGGTGCCACAAGTACTCCTTTTCTTTTTTCTTTTTACGAATACAGACTAACACGGCTGTTACTCTGAAACCTGTGTTCAGGGGGTTTCTTTGGAAAATATACTAGTGACTGGCTTGAACTAATTATTTGCTATAAAGCCTGTTTTAATTTAAATTTCTCCTTACCATTGGCATCCAGGGCTGCAGATCCAATATCATGTTTCATCCGATATCCCAAAATGTCTTCTGAGGCATTGTACCATTCTTCCACATCATTCTGAATACCTTCATCTTGGCCTGTCTTTTCCCAACTCTGGTGATCCAACAAGGAAAGCCTGATTTCAGCGAGTGATTCATCTTCACTTACACACCCAATGTTCAAAGACGCAGTCCTTTTAGAAAGTTCTGTTGCAACACAAGAAAACATTACTCTTATAAATTCCACTGACTTGGTCTGAAAGGGGTATGTGAAGCATCTGATTAAAGTGAATTCACTTGAAAAATCACAGTAGCATTAGGGAGAAGTAAAACTCTGGGAATAGTTAATATAATTATGAATAATATCAATTCTGTCCTTCATTCCTAAGATTGAAAGACCAAGAAATATGTGATGAAGCACATTCTCAATACCCCCTTATATGAAAAGGAAATATGAAAATTAAATATCATGAGTCTGATTCTTCATTGCTTTGCACGTCCGTGTAGTCATTTGTGATGTATGGGAAGTAGGTGTAAGAAGCTACAAAATCAAAAATCCTCCACTCAATCACAATAATGGCAGCACAAACAGTGGTAAAGTTAGCACCACTTTTCACAGGGGTAAGTCATGACCCAAGCTACAAGTCAGTGGAGAATCATCAGGCCCCAGGACTGCTTTAATTATACTGTATATTTTACAGATTTATGTTGTTGATGTTGTTGAATTAAAAAATGTTACACTTTTGGAAAATATTTGAAACAAATATTTGAAACATTCATCTTGCAACCAATGTTCAGATTATCTGCTGTGGTCCTAGTCTTCCAGCATCAACATAAATGTATTTCAAACTAAAGTTAGGCTCAGTTAGAATGATTATTGGACCTGATTCTGCATTCATTGAAGTAAATGGCAAAATTCTTATTAGACTTCAGTGAGAACAGAATCAAGTCTGCTTTCTGTATGAGTTAGAGCCAGTTTCCCAAACTTGGGACACCGCTTGTTCAGGGAAAGCCCCTGGCGGGCTGGGCCAGTTTGTTTACCTGCCGCGTTCGCAGGTTCGGCCGATCACGGCTCCCACTGGCCGTGGTTCGCCGCTGCAGGCCAATGGGGGCTGTGGGAAGTGGCAGCCAGTACGTCCCTCGGCCCGCGCCCGGTTCGCCTCTCCAGGCCAATGGGGGCTGTGGGAAGTGGCGGCTGGTATGTCCCTCGGCCCACACCGCTTCCTGGAGCCCCCATTGGCCTGCAGCGGCGAACTGCAGCCAGTGGGAGCTGCGATTGGCCAAACCTGCAGATGCGGCAGGTAAACAAACCAGCCCGGCCCACCAGGGGCTTTCCCTGAACAAGCAGCGTCCCAAGTTTGGGAAACACTGAGTCAGAGAATAAGGAACTTATCCATCAGTCTGTACTTATCCATCAGTGCATAAGCAGCCTCTCTACATCAGTGAGCTACTTCCAAGAGTACAGACTGGGAATTAGATTCTAAGGTGTGAACTCTTTTCTGTGTTTTAACATCAAGATCATAACACCTTGAACCAGAATTGTTACCCCTTTTGAACCTGAACAGCTACTCAAAGTTCAGGGCCTTAGGATGTCTTTGGAGCAGAAATTGATGATAGACTAGTATATTTTCTTTGATGCAGCCTTCTTTATTTACAAAGAACATACAAAGTCCTGCTTCTCTGAATGCAAGAGGGGCCAAAAGCAAAAGGAGCCATTTCTTAGTTTACAGCTTTGTTCAGCCAGCACCCTTAATTCTAACCTCTCTCTAGACTTCTCCAGTGACAAACTGTGCTTATAGGCTGACACACACACACACCCCCTTACCCAAACAGTACTCATTCGACCCTCTCCACCCACTCAGTCCAAAACTTCAGGGCAGGTTTATAACTGCTTTTGTTTTAGGTGGGGGCTTGTGATTAATTTATCGTGACAGTTATGTTAACTGAATTGTGTTTTCATACCCAGTCTCAAAGAGGTTCGTGATCCATGCAGTCACCAGTACCTCTCAGCATAACAATATGCTTAAATTTGGCTCCAAATGTGGGCTAACTGGGTAGTAATCATGGGGTGTTTTATATTTCATACCTAAATAGGTCAGACATGGAACAGACAAAAATGTATACAGAAAACTACTGAAAAGAAGGAGGACTGGTCGGAACCCAAAATTCCTGCTGAAGTGGAAAGAAAATTCAAATTTTTCTGTGGAACAGGGAATCTGAATTTTTGTTTTGGAATAACTGAAAGGTTTAATTTCAACTTTACAGTTTTGACTTCTATGTTATATTATACATTAAAATATAAATCATAATAAAAGTAAAAACAGTATTGTCAAAATGAAATATTATGACCTTATTCAAATGAATAATTTCAATACTTTTTGGTCAAAATTTTTGGCTAAGTTGATACTTCTCATGGAAGATTTTGATTTTGCTAAATCTGGTTTCTGATGAGAAAACATTCTGTCACAAAAATGTGGACCGGCTTTCATAATACATGGAATTCATCTCAGTGAAGAGGGCCTGTGGCATTCAGCACCACTTAAGCCCCACATTAAGGTTTTACATGGGATTCAAAGTGGTGCAGAGGGCTTTGCATGGCCCTATGCACTGAGGTAAATTCTTCCAAGAAGAATATATCAGTAGCTGTGACATTATAATGAAGTGACAGGTTTCAGAGTGGTAGCTGTGTTAGTCTGTATCAGCAGAAACAACGAGGACTCCCTGTGACACCTTAGAGACTAACAATTTTATTTGGGAATAAGCTTTCGTGGGCTAGAACCCACTTCATCAGATGCATGGAGTGGAAAATACAGGAGCAGGTATAAATACATGAAAAAAATGGGAGTTGCCTTACCAAGTGTGAGGTCAGTCTAACGAGACAATTCAATTAACAGTAGGATACCAAGGGAGGAAAAATAACTTTTGTAGTGGTAATGAGAGTGGCCCATTTCAAACAGCTGACAAGAAGGTGTGAGTAACATTAGGGGGAACTTAGTAGGGGGGAAATTAGGTTTAGGTTTTGTAATGACCCAACCACTCCCAGTCTTTATTCAGGCCTAATGTGATGGTGTCCAGTTTGCAAATTAATTCCAGTTCTGCAGTTCCACATTGGAGTCTGTTTTTGAAGGTTTTTTGTTGAAGAATTGCTACTTTTAGGTCTTTTATTGAGTGACCAGGGAGACTGAAGTGCTCTCCTACTGGTTGTTGAATGTTATGATTCCTGATGTCAGATTTGTGTCCATTTATTCTTTTGCGTAGAGTCTGTCCGGTCTGGCCAATGTACATGGCAGAGGGGCATTGCTGGCACATGATGGCATATATCACATTGGTAGATGTGCAGGTGAACAAGACCCTGATGGTGTGGCTGATGTGATTAGGTCCTATGATGGTGTCACTTGAATAGATATGTGGACAGAGTTGGCACCAGGGTTTGTTGCAGGGTTTGGTTCCTGAGTTGGTTTTTTTGTTGTGTGGTGTGTAGTTGCTGGTGAGTATTTGCTTCAGGTTGGGGGGCTGTCTGTAAACGAGGACTAGCCTGACTCCCAAGGTCTGTGAGAGTGAGGGATCATCCTTCAGGATAGGTTGTAGATCTTGATGATGTGCTGGAGAGGTTTTAGTTGGGGGTTGTAGGTGACGGCTAGTGGCGTTCTATTACTTTCTTTGTTGGGCCTGTCTTGTTGTAGATGACTTCTGGGTACCCTTCTGGCTCCGTCAATCTGTTTCTTCATTTCACCAGGTGGGTATTGTAGTTTTAAGAATGCTTGAGATCCTGTAGGTGTTTGCCTCTGTCTGAGGAATCGGAGCAAATGCGGTTGTATCTTAGAGCTTGGCTGTAGACAATGGACCATGTGATGTGGTCTGGATGAAAGCTGGAGGCATATAGGTAAGTATAACCGTCAGTAGGTTTCCGGTATAGGGTGGTGTTTATGTGACCATTGCTTATTAGCACTGTAGTGTCTAGGAAGTGGACCTCTTGTGTGGACTGGTCCAGGCTGAGGTTGATGGTGGGGTGGAAATTGTTGAAATCCTGGTGGAATTCCTCAAGGGCCTCCTTCCCATGGGTCCAGATGATGAAGATGTCATCAATGTAGCGCAAGTAGAGTAGGGTCTTTAGGGGACGAGAGCTGAGAAAACTTTGTTCTAAGTCAGCCATAAAAATGTTGGTATACTGTGGGGCCATGCGGGTACACATAGCAGTCCCGCTGACTTGAAGGTATAAATTGTGCCCAAATCTGAAATAGTTGTGGGTGAGGAAAAAAAGTCACAAATTTCAGCCACCAGGTTTGCTGTGATAGTATTGGGGATGGTATTCCTGACGGCTTGTAGTCCATCTTTGTGTGGAATGTTCGTGTAGAGAGATTCTACATCCATAGTGGCTAGGATGGTGTTTTCTGGAAGATCACCAAAGGACTGTAGTTTCCTCAGAAAGTCAGTGGTGTCTCAAAGATAGCTGGGAGTGCTGGTAGCATAGGGCCTGAGGAGAGAGTCTATATAGCTAGATAATCCTACTGTCAGGGTGCCAATGCCTGAGATGATGGGGCATCCAGGATTCCCAGGTTTATGGATTATGGGTAGTAGATAGAATACCCCTGATCAGGGCTCTAGGGGTGTGTCAGTGTAGTTTTGTTCCTGTGCTTCTTTAGGGAGTTTCTTGAGCAGATGGTGTAGTTTCTTTTGGTAATCCTCAGTGGGGTCAGATGGTAATGGCCTGTAGGATGTAGAGTCAGAGAGTTATCTCGCAGCCTCTCGTTCATATTCCAACCTATTCATGATGACGACAGCACCTCCTTTGTCAGCCTTTTTGATTATAATGTCAGAGTTGCTTCCGAGGCTGTGGATGGCGTTGTGTTCTGCACAGCTGAGGTTATGGGCCAAGTGATGCTGCTTTTCCTCAATTTCAGCCCGTGCATGCTGGCAGAAGCACTCTATGTAGAAGTCCAGTCTGTTGTTTCAACCTTCAGGAGGAGTCCACGCAGAATCCTTCTTTTTGTAGTGTTGGTAGGAAGCTTTCTGTAGGTTAGTGTGCTGTTCAGTAGTGTGTTGGAAATATTCCTTGAGTCGGAGACATCAAAAGTAGGATTCTAGGTCACCGCAGAACTGTATCATGTTTGTGGGGGTGGTGGGGCAGGAGGACACTTCAGTCTCCCTGGTCACTCAATAACAGACCTAAAAGTGGCAATTCTTCAACAAAAAACCTTGAAAAACAGACTCCAATGTGAAACGGGAGAACTGGAATTAATTTGCAAACTGGACACCATCACATTAGGCCTGAATAAAGACTGGGAGTGGTTGGGTCATTACAAAACCTAAACCTAATTTCCCCCATACTAAGTTCCCCCTACTGTTACTCACACCTTCTTGTCAGCTGTTTGAAATGGGCCACTCTCATTACCACTACAAAAGTTATTTTTCCTTCCTTGGTATCCTACTGTTAATTGAATTGTCTCATTAGACTGACCTCACACTTGGTAAGGCAACTCCCATCTTTTCATGTATTAATACCTGCTCCCGTATTTTCCACTCCATGCATCTGATGAAGTGGGTTCTAGCCCACGAAAGCTTATGCCCAAATAAATTTGTTAGTCTCTAAGGTGCCACTAGGACTCCTCGTTGTTTTTATTATAATGAAGTGGGCTCTAGAAATATTTGAGATAGGCAGACATTAGTATTGGAGGCAATTTCACTCTCAGACTACACTTCACAAAGTTCACCACTAAGCAGGCAATGCAGCCAAGTGCGTATTAAACAGATAAGGAAATCAAGTTGTAAATGTGTGTGGAACAGATTTACAAAACAACTATACCAATATTAAATAACACATTTCAACCAGATTACACATTTTAAACACATCTAAAAACCCACATTTATAGGCTGCTTACAGTGTTGTTGTAGCTGTGATGGTCCCAGCATACTAGAGAAAAAAGGCGGGTGAGGTAATATCTTTTATTGGACCAACAAGAGATATTGCCTCACCCACCTTCTCTCTCTAATTGACAGGCTGCAATATACGAGATTAATCTCGCCGAGAGAGAGATTCACTTTCAAATGAGTGCATTTGGATATAGGGGCAGGGAGAGATCTTACAGCTGGACACTCTATTAGAAGTCTGGTTTGCTGAAGGAGGATAGATTTAATCACGTGCTTAAAGTTAAGCTTGTGCTTAAGTGCTCTACTGAACTGGGGTCACAAGTATGAGTCTCAGGAGCTGTAATTTCTGTAATTATTTTGACAGACAAGATAAATGAGATTAAAAATGTTTTGGTCCATCCTCTTTGTCATGTAGCAATGAGTTATGCTGGCTACCTGCTTTGTTAAATACAGTATCTGAATTCATGCATTCATATTCTGAAGCCTTCTTTTAGTGGATTTTATTATTAAGTATTATTATTACAGAACATTGACATCCTTAGAGAAAGCAGAACCATACTTTGGGTAATTCTGAACATAACTGAATATTCTGAGTTCAAAATTCCCAGAAAAGATCTAGATTGTCAATGGTCTGCTCACATGCTTACCATTCAGCAAATGCTTAAGCACTTTGCTGGATAGGGGTTTAAGTTGTGGTCTCAATTAAAACAAACATTCCCAGCAATTTGGAAAATCATGCTATATAGGGCCTGATCCAAAGCTCATTAAAGTGAGTTATAAGATGCTTATCAACTTCATTGGGCTTTGAATCAGCCCCGTATTTAGCTACGTAAATATGGAGTTATGAGCCTAACTTTATACTCTCATTTTTAAAAGTTTTAGCCAAAATGTTTTGTCATAAACATTTGTAGAGTGCTATATACATTTATGTTATTACACAAAAGGGGAAAAAATCAGGAATCAGATAGGAAATCAACCTGAGAGATCTGATATGTCTTCCTCAGAGGAGTTCCCTTCATCGCACTGAGACAAAGAACAGCTTGTTCGTGGATTAATTCCTTCAAGTTCATTGAATGCATCTTGTGTACCACCACTAAGTTTGGATGTCTGAGATCTGACATCAGATGTAGTATCCGAGCATGCTAAAATATACAGGATAATGAAAGTAGATTAAAGAATATTTCAAGAAAAGCTTGTTTCATTTCTTTTTAATCAAGACATTTGTATTCATTCAACTTCACAATCTTTTAAAAGAATCAAAACTGTGGGTCTGAAAGTAGCTGACAGTGTCCAAGCTGATCCTGCAGCCTTTCTGCACACCCAACTCCGGACAATGGCACCGGCCTAACAAATTGCTCCTCCCAAGGGAAGGGAAGTTAGTTTTCAAAACGTACTCTTGCCCTCCTCTCTCCACCTTGACTGGCTCTTTCTCTCTTCTTTGGGCCTGGAGGTGCTCCCATACACAGGCAGCAACAAGTTAGTGGCTTCTGATATGATGCCAGGACAAAATAATCTTGCAGCAATCCATTCCCTTGGATCATTTTGCATCCTGGCTGGCTGCAGTGACCCTTAGGGAGTGCGTCACCCTGGGGATCGTTCTCCTCATTGGGCCAGTGACTTATCATAAGATCTTCTTCCCTCCCTTGGAACCGCAGAAAAAAATCTGCTGTATGTGGCCAGCAGAACAAGGATATCATTTGTCTGGTGGGAAGGACTGGACAACATTTTTGCCCCATTTACTTCCTCTTGGCCTTTTGCCTATTCCCTCGTCATGGCGATCTGCAATGCTAGGGGCAAAGAAGAGAGCCACATTTCAAAACCAGAGCCACAGATTCTGCACTCCTGCTCTCCTGGAGAGAATGTCAGGCCTACTCAAGTGTTGTCTCTATGGGCCTCATCTGAAGCCTAGGGAAGTCAATGGAAAGGCTCCCATTGATTTTAATGGGCTTTGGATTATATTCTATGTCATCTCTTCTAGTCACTTCCTCAAAGACGATATAAAGCTTAGTATTTCTCGGGCTAATGGAGATACTTCTTTAGCTCAAGGGGTAGGTGTAAGCACTCAGGAGTTAGGTTAGCTGGAGCGAAGGCAAAGCACTTTTAACAGCTGGAATAGTTGCTCAGTCTGAATCTGCTCAGGATTCTGGAACCATCAAGTTCACGTTGGACATGCTCAAAGGATTAACATGCGCATTACCATAGTCAACTCCCACATTAGCAGCTTTACATTCTCCAGTTTGCATTGTGTCCCACATGATAGTAACATGCTATCAATCCTTACACTTAGGGGCCTGTGCTTTTGGAACAGAAGGTATAGATTTCTATCTCCACTGACAACCGTGAAGTCTATATGGCTAGGGCAAGCAAAATAGTTGACAGCCATGAAGTTTATACAGCCAGTGAATTGTTACCATGAACATATTATGATGCATCAGTAGGCTGTGAAAAATCTTTGCAGATTTTGTGAGTAGGTCTGCACTAAAAGGGCAGTTGCTTTTATTTTACTGAAGATAGCCCTATTGAAATTTCAGATGCTGATCATGTAATAATAGCTAGCTCTTTCATGACTATAAGGGGGCTGCTGCTATGTGTATACTGCACTCCTGTGAAAAAGGCATTGGCTCCCCTTCAAATTGTTCAGCTATGAGTGTCTTCAAACAATGAAAGGAAAGCCCTAAGACATAACATGATGCATGTTGTCCCAATAAATTCTTGTTCTGCATGTCCCTTGGTCTCATTATCTCAACTACCAAAATAGCTTATAAGTTTGGTTATGTAAAACCTTGTGAAGTAAATTCTCAGCACTTCATTTTGTCCTTAGTTGAAAAATGTCAAAGATCTTAAAATCAGATCATCACATGATACCTACTGATTATAGTTGGCACTGGTAGCTACACCTACAGTTAAGATTGCCCAGCAAACTGTACTGCAAGACCCTGTTTTCAGTTGCTTACAGCTTTATCAAATTGTAACAGTTTGGTCTGGAATTCAGCCATTTCCAAGAACAAAGTTAAAGGAAAATATGTTGTTTTGTGCATGTAAACAAAACATCTTATGACCATTTCATTGAGTTCTAGCACCTCCAAGCACTGGAGCAGGGACTTGAAACTTGGAAAGAGGTGGCCTTTTTGTCATAATTGTGTCTTACTATTCCTGTGGAGAAACTGCACACAAGTTGCAAAGTGATAAGCCTTTGAAAATGTAAGTTTGCATACGCTCAGTAGAGGCTTGCTGGAGATTGTCAGCTAAATTCTCTGAAGATTCCATCTGTGCTGAGCATGCTCCAGCCCAGGAGGGCACGGGGAGGGGCAGGACTTTCCCTGCAATTGCTTCTCCAAGCATCTGGGAGCCACTTTGGCACCAGGCACCAGAATTGAGAGCATGAAGATGCTCTTTCTTGTAGTCTCAATGCTGCCCCTGCTGGCTCCCAGATAGCATGGAGGAGGAAGACAACAGCCTACTTCACAACACAACCCTAATTCAGCCCCAGAGTAGATCTATCCTGTTCACTGAATGAGGTATAGGTCCTGTGGAAAAAACAGTATGTGATCATGTAATTAAAGACTGTATCATAATGCATACACACAAGGGGGCTGAATTAAGCAAATTTAATTTTGGCATTTCCTACCTTTTGAGTGCTTGACTTTGCAACCTTAATATTCTTTTAATGTTTTTTTATCTGTAATATAGAGTCACAGTATATGAGTCATACTCACTGCAGGTCAAATTCATCCTTGGATAATTTATCCAAGCATAAATTTTGCTCTATATGGGTGTGATATTCTTTAAGGGACATATATTAAAATCATTTAAAAAGATATCCCTACTTCTGTTACAAATAACATCTTTCGTTATCAAAACAAAGAAGTTTACAAATCTTATTTATACAGAATCTAAATTTGGGGCAAGTTTGACAAGTCTTTTTGTATATATGTTATCTCCCTGTACTCTGTTTCTAAATCTGGAATTTATCTTCAGCCATAAGTTTTAAAGTCAATGAAGGGCGTGACAAGATGGCTGATGTTAGTCTGGTGGGTCCTGCGCTTTTCTTGGCGGGGAGCTAAGATGCCACCCCTTGCTCCTGTTCTTGGGGCGTTGATAGCCCCGCTAGTGGCCCAGGAAGGTGGTAAAGGAGGGAAGTGGGGGAGGGGTCTGGGTTTGCTCCTCACTCTGAGCCCCAGCCCCTCTCAACCTCTGCGGGTTTTTACCCCCTTCCTCCTTGGGTGGGGTACCTTCAGTCCTTAGATGCTGGGGAAGGGAGTCTCCCTCCCCTACTGGGGCAGGGTCCCCCTTACTTTGGTTTTCTGATTTTCCAAGTCTCACGGCACTCCTCCAAGCTCCAGTCCTCCTCCTCCTCTGTCTGCCTGAAGCAGGGGGGTTTTATTAGGTTCCTAGCAGGGCCTTAATTGACTGCAGGTGCTCCAATTAACCTGCAGCCACCTTCCCTAGTGTACAGGGAACCACACCTTAATTAGCCTTGAGCTTATATATTTCCCCTCTAGCAGTCTCCCACTGCTCCCTGGCTCTCCTGTATCACAAGGGTTAAAACATATTATAAAACCTCCATGCACATTGGCTGAGGGGCATTCATGGTTGATAATGGTTGTGTTCTGACATAATTTAAATATATATGATCAGAAATAAAAAGCAAGAAACATGTTCTATATTATCATTACACTGATGGGCTTCACCTAATTATTAGCCAGTACCTGAATAGATTTGCTGTCAAGATTAGCAGAAACATGTAGGCAGAGAAGATGAACTGCATGAACTATAGTACTTTTAGAATAACAGAGTTACTAAAAAATGAGACATGTGGCACCTTGTTTTTCATGACTTACTTTCAAAAGCTGGATTTCCAATATAAAATTTAATTAATAAAGGAAGTTACTGAATGGGGACAAAATGGCCAGCTATTCCAAGGAATCATTTACTAAAAACTAACCTAAATTCTGTCGGGACTATTCTGTGACTCTGATTCAGGACAGTAGTTAAGCATATGCTCAACTTTAAGCCAGTACTTTAGTTCCTTTTACGTCATGTTTGGATGTTTTTCTTCAAGATTGGATTTTTTTTCTAAACAATATACTCTAGGAGTTATTTGGGGGAAAATAGCCTGTGCTATACAGGAGGTCAGACTAGATGATCACAGTGGTCCCTTCTGGCCTTGGAATCCGTGTTTAAGCGCTATCCTGGATAGGAATGCTTTTCTGAATCGTAGCCTACGTTAGTAAACTGCAACAAGTATCTTGTGACCATTTTCATGATCAAAACCACAAATGAAAAAACAAATTTCATCAAATCAGATGAAGTAAAATGGTTTCTAATGTAATAAATGCTCTGTTCATTACACATCATCATGCTAGATACATCTTTTTTTCTATCAACATTTTTAAAAAATGTTTCATATGAGTGTACTTATGTATGTTGAGATATTATGACAAATATTTTTTACAAAATGAACTCTGAAAGTAAGTCTCCAAAATCCATATTTAAGACACTAAATAATTGGCCTGACTTCCAAAGATATTGAGCACCCAGAAATTTCCACTGAAGCCAATGGCAGCTGTTAGAGGCTCACACTTTTGTAAATCAGCCCATTTATTTAGTCACCTAAGTATGGATTTTGGAGAATTAACTTTAGGCATCCATTTTTGAAAATCTTGGCCTAGACCTTTTAAATCACAATGCACAGGCCAAAAAGAACAAAATTTAGCCCTAAAAATTAAACAACATAAAACGTCAAATTGGTAAAGCCACAGAAAACACAAACATATGGGTAATAGAATAAGACAGAAAGCATACTAACATGCGTGAGTCCCAATGTCATCTCTGGATCACCAGTGTAACACAGCATTATTATTTGTTATTTGTACTGAGGTAGTGGCTAGCAGACCCCTGCCCCATTGCACTAGTAATATATAAATATATAAATGTGTAACGTGGCAAGACACCTGTTGTGACTAAGATAAATAATAATAATGAAACAAAATCTCTTTGCAAGGGAAAAAAAGCCATATAAAGCTTTAGATTCGGAATAGCTTCTTACTTAGTCTATAATCAGTTTTGATTTAGTGATGGCACTGTTAATTTTAGCCCACATATTGTTACTAATCTGAAGATGTGAAAAGCTAAAACTTTTCTGCTCTAAAGAGCACTGAATCTGTCTTTTCTAATTAGATATAGTTAGTTCAAGCCACAGATGAGATTATGAAATGATTTTATTTAGGGTCACGCTTTTTGAATGTATGCTAACTCTTCCTCTATTAACATTATCATTTTTCTGAGTTATAACTCTTGGGATCATTATCAAAAGGTCAGGAGAGAGGTCTGTAGCACTGCTGTTTGCCTTTACATCAGGGTTAGTGACATGTATGCGAAGGACCTTTAGAAAAAGTGAGATAGTGAGATAGAAAGAAGGAATGGAAGGCATCACCACACTAAATGAAAAGCAAACAATATGCATATCAGCATCCTAAGGAGCCATACCACTCTGCTGGGAAAAGCCAAGACAAAAGAATTATCTGACACAACAGTTCAAAGCATATTGCACCTGTCAAAATGTCTGTCATCTTCTATAGAAATGCACCATTCTAAAGGAGAAAAGGGAAACTCTAGCAAAGTCACTCAGAAACAACAGACCACTTTGTCTCTTTCCTTCCAGCCAACTCCTTCATCTGAAAGCCATTTAACTCAGTGCTAAAGATTGCCTGGAAGGACCAGACAATAGGAAGTTCTCTTTCATTGTCAAGGACAGTTACACTTTGAAGATGATGCTCAAAAGGGGTTAAAATGGGTCAACAAGCAATTGTTGGTCCTATCCAAGGAAATGTGAACAGAACATTGTTAAAGCCACCAAAAAAAAATCTATCTAAAAGAACACATCTTTAAACTAGGGGAGGTGTGGGAAGGGGGGGGAACCCAACACATGATATTGATTTAATCACAAAGAGAAATAAAGATAAAAAATCAGTAGCACAAATGGATTAATGGGGAGTTTGGGTCTAGGCATTGCAGTTGCTAGCTATATGCATCCAAGTTGCAGAAAAGGTGAGAAAAACAGGAGGCAAACAATGGGAAAAGAGGAAAAACTAATTATAAACTAACAATGTTTTTACCTTGGTGAGATGTGAATCTTCAGGAGAGCCTCATTTTATATTGCATGTTAGTTAACTACATGGAACCAGGATTTCATTAGCAATGTATTTGATTTTACCAATTACTTAATCTAAAAACAAAACAGAAAGCCAGCTCCATGCCTACATACATACATATCTTGGTTAATATTTTTATAGCTTTAGTGAAGTGAACCTCAATGTTTTTGATTTCAAGCCTATGGGGAAATAATAAATGCTTCTCATGTAAAGAGGTTTTAGAGGTAACTCATGACTTTAAATCCTAAATTAAATCTTTTGTAAGGCAATAAAGTAACTTTATGCTATCCCACTTACCTAAAAACAATTATTATTTAGGATTATTTGTTGTTATTAATGGAACCCTTGTTCTCTGCTCCTCTCTTCTGGTCTATTTCTAGCATTTACTTGGGGCATCATGTGTGAATAGAGGCACTGATCCTGCAAACACTTTAGTTCAATGCTACTATGAACTGTAAAGTTACTCACCTGTATCAATCTTTGCAGCACTGGGCTTTAGATTATAAATTCCTTAGGGAGGGGAACATGTGTGAAATCTTGGCTCCATTGAAGTCAATGGTAAAACTCCCATTGACTTCAATGGGACCCCATGTATTTAGATGTTTCTATAAAGAACCTAACACAACTGTAAGTTCTCAAAATGTTTATCACCATGATAGTTTCACATACATTTTTCATAAAGTAACATTTCTCCTCTTTTACTTAATTTCCGTACTGCAGGCATAATGACAACAAGAATAGAACATACGTGTAGCTGAATTAGAGGGCATATAAATTGAAACAGCAGATCAAGCCCCCCCGAGTGTTGGAATGTGAACTCCCTAAGGATTTTGGAGAGTGCACAGGTATGGAGCCAGATTCTCAGGTAGTGTAAATTGCACTAGCTCCTGAAGGCCATGGAGCTATGTCAATTTCAAGAAGGCAGACTTTAGTAAACTCAGGGAGTTGATAGGTATGATCCCATGGGCAGCACATCTAAGGGAAAAAACAGTTCAAGAGCACTGGCAGTTTGTCAAAAAGACGTTTTTAAGGGCACAAGAGCAAAACTATCTCACTGCATCAGAAACATATGAAGTATGGTAAGAGACCACCCTGGCTTAACCAAAAGATCTTTAATGATCTGAAACACAAAAAAGAGTCCTACAAAAAAGTGGAAAACAGGTAAAATTATGAAGGATGAATACAAACAACACAAGCATGTAGGGACAGAGTTAGAAAGGCCAAGGCACAAAATGAGATTATCTAGCTAGAGACATAAAGGGTAGCAAGAAAACATTCTACAAATAGAAGCAAGAGGAAGACCAAAGACAGGGTAGGCCCATTAATCAATGAGGGGGAAAAACAATAACAGAAAATGTGGAAATGGCGGAAGTGCTGAGCAGCACCATCCCTACCCATACGCAAAGTACGCAGCTGCGTAGGGCACCAGGAAATTTGGTGCCCCAAATTTCCTGGTGCCCTGTGCAGCTGTGTGCTGCTCCAGCCCCTGCCCCAGTCCAACCCAGCCCTGCCTCTTTCCATCCCTGGTCCGCCCCAGCCCCTCCCCCGCTCCACCGCTTCCCCAAAGCCCCCTCCATGCTCCGCACCCGCCCCTTCCCACCCCCACTCCATCCCTTCCCCAAAGTCTCTGCCATGCCCATTCCTGCCCCTGCTCCACCCCAGCCCTGCCCCCACTCCCTTGAGGACTGCAGCAGGGTCAGGCCTGCACTCACTGGTGGCGGGAAGTGCAGCAACCCGGTCCCAGCTGCGCCGCAGGTGAGTGCTGGGGGGTGGTTCCCCCTGCCCCACAAGCCAGCCCCACCCCACCCCCGCAGAGGCCTGAGGCCCCACACATCCCTCCCCCATGAGTGGGGGGGGCTGTGTAGGGCCCCAGAATAGCTAGGGACAGCCCTGGTGCTAAGTGCCTTTTTTGTTTCAGTTTTCACCAAAAAGATTAGTAGCGATCAGACGTCTAACACAGTGAACGCGGGGGTAGGGGTATGTATGTGGGGTAGGAGCTGAGGCTAAAATAGGGAAAGAACAAGTTAAAAATTACACTGACAAATTAGATGTCTTCAAGTTGGCATGGCCTGATGAAATGGATCCTAGAATACTTAAGGAGCTGACTGAGGAGATATCTGAGCCATTAGCAATTATCTTTGAAAACTCATGGAAGACAGAAGAAATTCCAGAGGACTGGAAGAGGGCAAATACAGTACAAATCTATAAAAAGGGAAATAAGGACAACCCAGGGGAATTACCGACCGATCAGCATAACTTCAGTACCCAGAAAGATAATGGAGCAAATAATTAAGCAATCAATTTGCAAACATCTAGAAGACAATAAGGTGATAAGTAACAGTCAACATGGATTTATCTAGAACAAATCATGTCAAATCAAGCTAATAGCTTTCTTTGACAGGGTAACAAAGAAGGGGTAGAGTGGGGGGGGTAGTGGCAGATGTGGTATGTATTGACTTTAATAAGGCTTTTGATATTGTCTCACATAACATTTTCATAAACTAACTAAGGAAAGATACCTTAGATGGAGCTACTATAAGTTGAGTGCATAACTCGTTGGAAAACCGTTCCCAGAGAGTAGTTATCAGTGATTCAATCAAACTTGAAGGGCATATCGAGTGGCAACCCACAGGGACTGGTTCTCGGTCTAGGTCTGTTCAATATCTTCATCAACGATTTAGATAATGGCATAAAGAATACACTTATAATATTTTCAGACAATACCAACTTGGGAGGGGTTGCAAGTGCTCTGGATGATAGGATTAACATTCAAAATGATCTGGACAAACTGGAGAAATGATCTAAGGTAAATAGGATGAAATTCAATATAGACAAATGCAAAGTACTCCACTTAGGAAGAATCAATTGCACACATACAAAATGGGAAATGACTGCCTAGGAAGGAGTACTGCAGAAAGGGATCTGGGGTTATAGTAGATCACAAGCTAAATATGACTCAACAGTGTTACACTGTTGCAAAAAAAGTGAACATCATTCTGGAATGCATCAGCAGCAGTATTGTAAGCAAGACAAGTGAAGTAATTCTTCCACTCTATTCCGTGCTGATAAGGCCTCGACTGGAGTATTATGTCCAATTCTGGGCACCACATTTCAGGACAGATGTGAATAAATTGGAGAAAGTCCAGAGGCAAGCAACAAAAATGATAAAAAGTCTAGAAAACATGACCTATGAGGGAAGATTGAAAAAATTGGGCTTGTTTAGTCTGGAGAAGAGAAGACTGAGGGGAAGGGGGGACATGATAATAGTTTTCATGTATATAAAAGATTTTTACAAGGAGGAGGGAGATACATTTTTCTTCTTAACCTCTGAGGATAGGACAAGAAGCAATGGGCTTAAATTCCAGCAAGGGAGGTTTAGGTTGGACATTAGGAACTGTAAGGGTAGTTAAGCACTAGAACAAATTGCCTAGGGAAGTTGTGGAATCTCCATTATTGCAGGTTTTTAACAGCAAGTTAAACAAACACCCGCCAGGAATTATCTAGTTAATATTTAGTCCTGCCTTGAATGCAGGGGATTGGACTAGATGACCGATGGTGGTCCCTTCCAGGCCTACTCATCTACGATTCTATGATTCTATAATTTACAACAGCTGAGAATCTAACCCCTTGTGTTCCGTTTAGGCCATCATAGAGTGATCAGAGTCATGAAGCTCAAGTATATAATGGCCTAACAGAACAACGA
Organism: Natator depressus; assembly: GCF_965152275.1. Taxonomy (NCBI): domain Eukaryota; kingdom Metazoa; phylum Chordata; order Testudines; family Cheloniidae; genus Natator; species Natator depressus. The sequence continues at coordinate 248,750,893 of NC_134234.1, forward strand.
ATCTGCAAACACTTGAAATTAGGGGAAGTTCAGATTCAAATCTGATCCCAGAACCAAGATTACAACTTGGACACACCTCTAACAAGAGTTACAGATGGCAAGCATAACAATATATAGAATATAGATACCTATAAATAAGTTAACCTTACAACTCTCTCAATATTTTGATTTTTAGGCTGAAATTTGCTATGCTTGCTCTAAATCAGAGTGAACTTTTCCTGAAAGATTAATCAAAAATGGTAGCACCAATGCCAAATATTTGCAAGGCCGTTTTTTAGTTAAGAAATATTTCATGACTTTTTTTGACCAGTTCAGATCAGTAGAAGCCACTTGAAATGTAAAATTTAGCAGGGTCATAGGTTTTCCTAGGTTTGGTGACAATCCAGTTTTATTTGGCCACGTTATTTTCTTCACAAACATGAACCAGATTGTATTAAACAATTAAAAAGAATGATCTCCCAACGTTACACTGGCACTTAGCACATCTACGTATAAAAACTGAGTGAAAAGTTCCACTGAACATGCCTCGTATATTGCACACTCTTCAAATACTGCTTGGAATACAGTATTATTTATTTCTTCAGGGACTTTTTATGGCAATCATCACTATAGGATCTGAGTACTTCACAAACATTCATTAATTTATCTTCATAACACCCTTGTGAGATAGAGTGGCATTTTCATCTCCATTTTACAGATGAACTGAATCACAGAAAGATTAAGCTAAAAATAGTCAAAGATTTGTGGGTGCCCAATCTGAGATGCCTAGGGCTTAATTTTTCATACTATATATTATTTTGTAGCACATTCAGCGCATGCCTCCCACAGATTTCAGTTGCAGCTGTGAGTGCTCACAACACGTCTGCAAACCAGACCCAAGGGTCTCAAGCAGGGCACCCAAAAAATAAGGAACCCACCATTAATGACCACCTGTAAAAAGTCTGGCTTTTGTGACATGCCCTGCATCACACAGGAATTCTTTGGCAGAGGCAGGGATAGAAGCCACTTCTCCAGGGCGGCATTCAACTGCTTTAACCCTGAGACTTGTCCTGTCTCTTTGTACAATCCTCTGCCTCATTCTCCCTACTTCTGCAATAAATGGGGCTGGGATTCTGCAGACAACAGCTTCCTTCACTTCACAGACTTCACTTATACCCAGAACACAGTCTCCCCTAAGGACTGAATTAAGAGGGGGCCTGTGGAAAAACAGTATGTGATCATATAATTAAAGACTATAGCATAATACATGCATACAAGGGGGCTGAATTAAGGTTGTACAGACAACTATAATTCTGGCATTTCCTAAATTTTAAATGCACAATTTTGTAACCTTAACATTCTTTCAATTTAGTTTTTTGTCTGTAATTACATAGATGTTGGTTTAAAAAGCAAACAAAAAAACAGAAATTTCATTATGTGGAATCATATTGACTCCCACCTGCATTATCAACAGGGTTAGAACTGTCAGATCCATAGCATGGGCCTCTACCACTTGAGCTATCAGGGTAGGCAATAGCAGTAGTACATTGTAAGCTTCTATGTGGATCAACCACCAGAGGGAAATGAGAAACATTTTACCAGTGGGTTTCAAAGGTACGTGCTGACAGCACAGGAATGCTGAACCTTGGGAATCCTAGGTTCATTTCCATTTTCTTAGGGATGGGTGTTCTAGTGTTTACAAACATCTCTTCACTTCTCTCTCTATTTAGTTCTCCAATCCCTAACTAGCCTCTTCCTGTCCTAGTCTTCTTCCCTAGACAACCCTGTCCCTGTCCCAGCCTTCCTCTTTCATCTTTTGTCTCAGTCTCGCCTTGCCCCAAGCTCCTCACCCCTCTGCATTCCAGTCAGGCTACTTCCTTCCATGCAATCTGGGCATCAGCAGTGGGGGCACTTAGCCCACAGGACACACAGTCTCCATGTTTTTAGTTTTGGTGCTTGGTGCCACGGTGGCCTTTGGCAGCCAAAAGACACTACTGTAGGGAAAGTTTTGCTATACCTGGAGCTCCTGGGGTGGAGCATGCTAAGTCACCATGTCAGGACAGCACAAGCACAGTCTCATCAGCACATAGACACTGCCTAGGGATAGAGCATGCTCAGTGCAGATGGAATCTCTGGAGAATTTAGATGATGAAGTCTAACAAATCTCTACTGAATGTGTGGAAAGTATGGTTTTCATAGTTTATAATTTGTCAGAAGTTGGGCATATTTTCACGAGACTAGCAAAGGGCACTTTCTTGATACCAGGGTGGCACCCTCTGCTAAATTTCATATCCATGCTCCAAAGTAGAAACACTAGAACTTCTCAGTGCAACACCTGTATGGATTTTTAACATAGGCAAAACAGCATATTTTGTTCCCTCCTTCTGTTCTCAGAAACTGCCAGAACATATTTGCCGAAACTTTCCAAAAAATTCAGCCTGAGGCAGACACCCAGAAGGAAAATTTCAGCCTTAATCGTTAAAACTTGGCTAAGTTATAAGCAACTGAAAAGAGGGTTTTAAAATGGAAAGTGTTAGGCAACCTTAACTATAGACATAGCTACCAGCACTGTAACTGGCATAAACTGAAAATATACTGACATGTACAAACACTACATTTCTGAATAATTTTTAAATGCATTAAGGTGTGGTTAGCAATTAGATCTTGCTGTGATTGCTAGAGCTGTTTGAATATTGCAAAACTTTTGAGCCAACTTTTCCGTTGGTGTAACTCCATTGAAGACAAGCAGGAAATTCAGCTCATTGTTTGCAAAAATTCATTTGAAATATTAGTGGCTATTCACTTTGACCATGGTGATGCCCCACTTTCATTCACTATTCATATATAAGTCTGCACAAATGTTAGGAAGGACAGCCATGCTCCAGTGAATACCTGTATTCACATATGAATAAGTGCACAAGCATGAATAATGAATAGCTAAGGGTCAGAGTGAACAATTCATAGACAATACAGACTGAGGTTTGTTTGCGCAAACTATTAGAATACTTTTCAGTAATGAATAAATTCATAAAAAGCACAAGTCTGTTCATGAATGACTCATAAAAAGAAATGCTAAATTCATCTGACAATTTATCTGCAATAAATCATTTAACCAGCTATAGTGATTGTGCACTTCATAAATACCTCAACAGAATTGTTTTTAAAAAGTGTTTACATAAACATGGCTCTGTTAAGAGTAGGTTTTTTTAGTCCTGTTGCTCTATCAGGGTGTCCCCCCCGCCACCATAATGAATCAATTTCCTGTGTGACCTCACAGTCATAACTGCTACCTTATTGACCAAACAAAGTTTGCTTATTACCATTAGCATGGCAGAACCAATATAGTTGGGAGATTAAGCAGGCTTCATCCTGTTTCATGAATCAACAAAATGGCTAGCTAAATTCTAATTTCAGAATCTCTATAAAGAGGATAATCTAACAGACAATGAGAACACAGCTTGACTTGGAAACCTCAGTCCAAGTTAGCTCTGATGACAGTCAGAAAAATAATCTTTTAACTTACAAACTGACCACGTTTTATGAGGGAGCAAGAAGAGGCAGAGAGAGAATATGCATGGATGTAACTTTTTGCAGAACTTTTTTTTTTTTTTTTTAGTGTAAGTGTTCTCTCTACAATTAGTGATAGGCAAATTGGTCTGATTAAGAAAGAGATTCCCCTAGTTCAGGCTGATTGATGTAATTGAGGTGATCATGGATATATTCACCTTAACTTGAAACAACTGAGTGGATGGCACAGATTCAAAGAGCAAAAGCCATATCATCTTGAGCATTAAGACTCCAAGGAGCCAATACCTACTTGATCTTTGACCTGAGGCTACAGTTCACCTTGAAAAATCTAGTAATAAAGAGAAAGAGGCCTTATGGGACAACTTATTTTTCTCCAGTCCCTATGGCTGAAGTAGATACTTTTTTGAGCCCTAGCTATTTTCTCTAATCCCTCTGTAAAAATCTATACAGTGTAACTGAGGGTTTCTAGGGAATTGCCCCCTTTCTCATCACAGTAGCGGAAAATCTCTTCCTATATCTTGTAATAGGCACTAGATATCATGCAGAGCCTTTATATGCCAGTTACAAATACTTCCAGGCACTAGTTCCTCTCATATACTAAGTACTGAAACTTCGCAGGAAGCATAGGATCAGAGAAAATGTTACTGGCAACATACTTTAGGAGGCTAGCAAGAGCAGGCAAGGGAGCTTAGAGAACAAACTAGATGCTACTTAATGCACTACTGGAAGGCACTCAGATCCTACTGCATTAGGGAGGTATAAGAATCTATATAGAATAGAAACGTATAAATTTCTCTTGGCTTCTCCTAGAGGCTTTGACACTTTGGAGAGAGGAATAAATAAATACCATGAGTGGACATTGTCCAGAGAAGGAGCAAACAGCTATCACCAAGGCCTTCAGTTTCTAAACCCTTCTTGATATTTAGATGATCTTTTATGGCCAATTTTGTGTTAGAGGTTTCTACAAATTCAAGCCCATTAGTGGTTTAATAAAAAAAAATTCTGATTCATATAAAATCATTTAAATGTAGGCAAAAATAAATCCTTCACAAACAAATGATGAAATTTCCCTGAAAAAAAAATTTCACCTGAAGGAAAATTTGGGGATATTTATTATTTTGACCATGGAAAAATGCTACCTAGTTCACAGCTGAAATGGAAAAAATTCTAGTCTGGATCAAGATTTTGTATATACCTTGCTGTTAAGCAATTAAAAAAATTAATTGTGATTAATCACACAATTAATCGCACTGTTAAACAATAATAGAATACCATTTATTTAAATATTTTTGGATGTTTTCTACATGTTCAAATATATTGATTTCAATTATAACACTGAATACAAAATGTACAGTGCTCCCTTTATATTTATTTTTATTACAAATATTTGCACTGTAAAAAACAAAATAAATTGTATTTTTCAATTCACCTAAGTACTGTAGTGCAATCTCTTTATCATGAAAGTTGAACTTATAAATGTAGAATTATGTACAAAAAAACTGCATTCAAAAATACAACCATATAAAACTTTGGAGCCTCCAAGTCCACTCAGTCCTACTTCTTGTTCAGCCAATTGCTCAGACAAACAAAGTTTGTTTACATTTGCAGGAGATAATGCTGCCTGCTTCTTGTTCACAATGTCACCTGAAAGGGAGAACAGGCATTCATATAGCCCTGTTGCAGCTGGCGTCGCAAGATATTTACCTGCCAGATGCGCTAAAGATTCATATGTCCCTTCATGCTTCAACCACCATCCCAGAGGACATGCATCCATCCTGATGACGGATTCTGCTTGATAACAATCCAAAGCAGTGCAGACCAAAGCATGTTCATTTTCATCATCTGAGGCAGATGCCACCAGCAGAAGGTTGATTTTCTTTTTTGGTGGTTTGGGTTCTGTAGTTTTTGCATTGCAGTGTTGCTTTTTTAAGACTTCTGAAAGCATTCTCCACACCTCGTCCCTCTCAGATTTTGGAAGGCACTTCAGATTCTTAAATCTTGGGTTGAGTGCTGTAGCTATCTTTAGAAATTTCACATTGGTACCTTCTTTGCATTTTATCAAATCTGCAGCAAAAGTGTTCTTAAAATGAACCACATGTGCTGGGTCATCATATGAGACTGCTATAACATGAAATATATGGCAGAATGCCAGTAAAATAGAGCTGGAGACATACCATTCTCCCCCAAGGTGTTCAGTCACAAATTTAATTAATGCATTATTTTTTTAATGAGCATCATCAGCATGGAAGCATGTCTTCTGGAATGGTGGCCAAAGTATGAAGAGGCATATGAATGTTTAGCATATCCGGCACAGAAATACCTTGCAATGCCAGCCACAAAAGTCCCATGTGAACACCTGTTCTCACTTTCTGATGACATTGTAAATAAGAAGTGGACAGCATTATCTCCTGCAAATGTAAACAAACTTTGTCTGAGCGATTGGCGGAACAAGAAATAGGACTGAGTGGACTTGGAGGCTCTAAAGTTTTGCATTGTTTTGTTTTTGAGTGCAGTTTTGTAACCAAAAAAAAAATCTACATTTGTAAGTTGCACTTTCATGATAAAGATATTGCACTACAGTACTTGTATGAGGTGAATTGTAAAATACTGTTTCTTTTGTTTATAATTTTTACAGTGCAAATATTTGTAATAAAAAATAATAACATAAAGTGAGCACTGTACACTTTGTAATTGAGATCAATATTTGAAAATGTGGAAAAACATCCAAAAATATTTAATAAATTTCAATTGGTATTCTATTGTTTAACAGTGTGATTAAAACTGCGATTAAACACAATTAATTTTTTAATCACGATTAATTTTTTTGAGTTAATCGAGTGAGTTAACTGCGATTAATCAACAGCCCTAATATATATATATATATATATATATATATATATATATATATATATATATCCAAGTCAGCAGGTGATTTTAAAGCACTTAGAATAACCCCCCTTTAAAGAGAAAGTGACGCTCAACCTTAACTATAGAATATCTGGTATGCTGTTATAATCTTCATGATGAAAACGAACAGTTTCACACAATTCTATTTGTACTGTTTCCCGTCAGTTGAAGAGATGATAGAAGAATTATTAGCTGATTTCCCAGTCCTCTAAATGTTCTCTTTCTCTCCTGGTCATGCAATTGGCCTACATGTTTTGAATTACTGAGAGACAGAGCACTTTTCATATTCTCTTACAGGTCTCTGCATGGTCTTGTCATTAGGCATGGTCTTGTCATTATCATCAAATCCAATGGGACTTTTATTTGAGTATAAAAATATTGGGGTGTGGTCTATTATTTTGGCTATAGAGGAGCAGACAATGTACAGCTCCAAGTTTCTTTGACAAACTGACCGGACTACAAAACCTACTAGTGGTTCTTTCCAATCCAAATAACTTTATTATTAATTTGTGACCAAAACAGATGTTGCTGTCTATTCTAATTAACTAGGATGCCCAAGAGTGTGTGTCATTTCCCCTGTATACACAAGGTGCCAAAGGAAAATCAAGGATAGTTTAAATCCAGATATACAACTTAATCTGCATATGCACCCAAGACTACACAATAGGCACGTTTTATAAATCTAACATAAGGTACTGATATGAACTTCTAAGAAGAGCAAGCATCTTTATCAGAATGACTTTGACTACTGGTGTTATCTTCAGTGTGGATCACATTGTCCTTGGTTAATATTCTGAAAAGAAATAATTGAAGATAATTTTATAAATGGAAACTTACATGAAATTTTGTAAAAATCTGAAATTTTGATGAAAGGTCAAGATTTTTGAGAAAAAATAATCCATTCTTCCCCCCGCCCACACACACACACAGTCTCCTTTTTCAACTAGCTCTTGAAATAACTGAGTCACGATGGAGCTGGAAAAACATGTGGCTGCTACTGATGCTCTTGTTCAAGCAATGGAACAACAAGTCAAGAGAGACTTAAGATAATAGAATCATAGAAACGTAAGACTGAAAGAGACCTCAGCTGGTCACCTATTCCAGCCCCATCTCCTGCCATGCTGAGACAGGTTTATGTATACCTTGACAATCCCTGACAGATTTTTGTCTAACCTGTTCTTAAATGTTCTTCAATGACAGAGATTCCCCAACTAGAAAGAGAAAGGAAAATCCTGAAGGTTATATAGCGAGGGATACGTTTAGCACAAGGCCTCTAACTACTTGAACTGTGGGATCAGATGTAGATTGTAGTTAGATTATTATTTAATATTTGTATTGCTGTAGCATCTAGAGTTCACAACTGAGATCAGGGCTCCATTGTGTCAGCACTATATAAATGCATAATAAGAGAGTGTCTCTGTCCCAAAGAACTTACAAGGGTGGGAGGGGAAACAGACACATAGAGGCTTGTCAAAGACTGATGAGGAGCAGAACTGGGAAGAGAACCCAGGTTTCCTGCATCATAATCCAGTACTTAAGTCACTGGACCATGATATCATCTATGGCTATAAATATTTGCACACATAGTTACAGTGCAAATTGAGCACACAAACCAAAGATGATGGTTTTTAAAAATCAAGTCCTAAAGGTAGCAGTAGGAACTCATTATTAGGAAGTAATCTAAAAAGGCGGCTGCAAACTGGCTGCAGAATTTCAGGAGATCCCATGGAAGCCATAAGTCTCCCACATTTTAAAAGTGATGGCACTGTACTCTGGATACTGTGGTTAATAATCAGTGTTTTTTAAGCTGCTGACTAATCCCATTTCAAAGAGGAGTAGATCAACGTCCATTAACTGTTAATATGCATCAGCAGGGTCCATATGAACAATTCGTGCACGGCAGATTTACACCCTAGCTTGGCGTGAACTAATTATGATTTTGCAAACTAATTTTTGTGATATTACAGTGTGCATTTTGATAGGCATATCTGACTCAGAAAACACATAAATGTGTTGGTGGATGTATTAAACATATTTGTTTTGTTTGGCTTTAATGTATTTTGGCATCATTAATGTAATGCAGAGGTGGCCAAACCGTGGCTTGCAAGCCGCATGCAGCTCTTTTACAGTTTAAGTGTGGCTCATGGAGCTCCCCCCATATGCCACCCCATTCTCCACCTACAAGACTGGGGTTGGGGGAGCTCAGGGCTTCTGCCCTGCAGCAGCGTGGTGAGTATAAGGGCTTCTGCCCTGCAGAGAGGGGAGTCTTGGGCCTTCAGCCCTGTGGGAGGTCTTGCTGGAACTCGGGGCTTTAGCAGGAGTGGGGCTGAAGTCCTGAGACCTGGCTGGCGCACCCCACAGGGCTGAAACCCCAAATTCTGGCTGACGTGCCCTTCAGGGCTGAAGCCCAGGCTGACACACCCAGCTCTCGAACTTCTGAAGATTATCGTATGTGGCTCCGAGGGTCAGTAAGTTTGGCCACCCCAATGTAATGCATTAGAAAAATATTTTTTCTACTGTAACTTACAGAAGTGTACCAATGGCAGCATTCATATGGCGGGTTAGGGGATCCTGTCTCTCCCATCATTTTCAGCAATGATGGTCCTGCCTTTATCTGGTTTTTTTCTTTTATATTCTGTGAAAACTGGAAGGTATAGAAGGATTGAAATGAATTATTATTAATTATTATTATTATTAAAATAAAATTCTAAAATATTTTGTGAAGTGGAAGAAATCTTGAGAAATGTCTAAAATTTTCATGAAAACATAGAATTTCTCCATGTTCTCTGATTCCTAATTTCTGTCACTTACAATCACATTGTGAATTTTCAAATGTTAGGAATCATTTTAAATAAGATGTTTTCCCCCCCTGAGGGTTTTGGTAGCATACCAAAAGAAAAGAAAAGAAAAAGAAAAGAAAAGTGCAGCTAAAGTCAGAAGCAGGACTATTTTATGTACATTACCCAACAGATATGCTACCTCTGTGTAATCCAGTCACATTTGTTTAATTACAAAAATAAGTTTTTAAGACTTCTTACTTCCATCAGCTTTACAGAGCTAATACCTGCACTGCATCTTTAAGCCGGGGTGGGGGGGTGGCTGTTGTCCAGCTTGTTGAGGGAGAAGGAACAGTGTTACGGGTGGGACGGGGGAGAAATGGTCAGAAGCTGCTGCAAAAGGGAATGGGTCAGCATGGGGATGCTGATTCATGGGACCGGAAGGGCTGAGGAGTTTAAAAGGGGCAAGCCTGGCTGGGAGAACCCCTTTTGCCCGGAGCAGGGGAAGCAGCACCCACCTTCCTGCCCCTTGATGTGGCAAAGTACCAGGTTTGGTCAGGACCTGCTGTGAGCATCACACTAGCCACTCCTTTTTAGGGGGCTGGGAAGGAATTTTTCCCTCATCACCCGTTTGGCCTAGGTGGAGTGGGGTGGGTTTCACCTTCCCCACAGTGGGTTCAGGAAGGGCTTTGTTATGGTGAGTAGGGAAGGGACTTAGGCTACAATGTCATAACTCATGATGTAAGTGTGGGGCGGATGTCCAGTGCAGGTACTCCATAGGGAGGATATATAGCGACCAGATAAATGGCTTCGTAAAGGACTTAAAACAGCAGAACAGGAGGGTTCAGGGCTCCTAGGACTAATACGGCAGGGAGTCAACCCCATTTCTTATAGCCCACCTTAACCCTTGTTCGAAGGGGGGATGATAAGGTCCCAGCAATGTATTCGCTGGGAGATCTGGACAGAAAAAGTGGGGGCTGGCGGAACCCCCTCCCCTTCAGATAGATATTGAATGAACATGGAGTACCTGCACTGTACACTTTTATCTACTGGATAGTCCCAGACATCTAATAATATAGTTGCAGCCTGATTAAAACATATCAAGGGTTTCCTGTCCTTCTTTCCATATAGCTGGACAGTGCTGGCTTTTTTCTGGCTCACACATCAACAAAACAGTTAACTAAGTTCTGATTGCAGAACCTTAATTTCGGGTGGTAATGCATTAGCCAGAAAGAACACTGCTTGACTTCGAGACTGCAGGTTACATTTGGAAGGTGGCAGTTAGAAAAGATCATCCTTTTACTCGTCTTGATATGGAACATTCAGAGGCAAACCTGGAATTCTAGAGTAATTTTGAAGTGTTTTTCTGTACTTTAAATTTGTGACTTTAATAACTGATTGAAAGATATGCTGTAAAGATATGCCGTTAATGTGACACTCATTTTTCTTCCCAACAAAAAGGATATGATGTTCAATCTTGCACACCACGTCATATCAACTCAGAGTTACTGGAAACCATTGTTTCCTTAGGAAACCATGGCAACCAGCATTTACAATATGTACCTCCTGTTGTAACAATTGCCAAAGCTCAGGGCCTAACAATGGTGCATGGATGTGCAGTGACATTTTGTAAATGTGGACTACACAGGAAAATGAACACCAACAAAAATCAGCTGAACTATAGTGCAGAATATTAGAGGCTTAAATGTATCAGTGCCAATGCCTAGAATGATACGCTGTAATACAGTTGCAGTGACTTAAATTTTATTTTGGGCCTTGTCTTGTTCCCTGCTAACACAGAAGGTAGCCTGTCTATATATCATATAATATATATTACTACTGTAGCCATAAAACATGTCAAAATGCAATCTCCATTGCCAGATAGAAACAGTCTGACTTTCTATGAATGAATCATAGCCTAGAAGTAAGGGACTACTTACAATATGAAGTAACCTTAGTACCATACTGGACTTAGACACGCACATGTAAGTCTTTCTACTTTCCCCCAAATATCAAGATCCCAACAGATCCCAAAAAAGCAAAGTACAATGCACAGAAATCAAATACATCTCGTAAATGTTCTCCATAGCGCTAGGTTGATTTAATAGAGGCTACTGTATCCTAGAAATGGTGACATTACCTACAAATTAAACTTCTGTTTAAGGACAATCTGAGTTTGTTGCTATTACATACTACACGGCATACAATGAACTGTAGTGAGTCTCCAATTAATTAGAGTTTCTTTCACCATAAATTGTCATCAGGATTTAGATTCAAGGATTTTAAAGCCAGTAAGGACCAATGCGATCATCTTTGACCGTAGTGATCATTGTTTCTCAGTGCATAAAGCAAAAGGCTTTAGACTTAATTTAATTATGAGTTACGCAACAACACACAGAGGAAACTCACTGAAATAGCATCTAATTGAATTCAATATTTCATTTTCCTTCACTTCATTCCTGCATCATTAACATTTGATCATACTGTATTTTGTGGCATTTAGCTTCATTTAAAACAGTAACCTTCAAAATGAAGATGATTATTTAACAAAAGAAACATTTAAGTTAAAAGATGGGAGTTCTCCTTGGAAAAAGAAAAAGGCTTTATATTAAAAAAAAAAAAAACCCACGTAGCAAAGTGGCACGCGATACACCAGATTCCCATTGTGAAGCTCAAATTCTTCACAACACTGGGAGACATCACAGAACAAAAAAATACTATTAGAGCTGTTTCAAAAGGAACATTTTTGGCTAGGATAGAGACTTTTGACATTATTTATTAGGTTTAAAAATGCTTCACAAAAGCCTAACAATGGTCCTGTGGAAACCACTACATCTGAGGCACTTTCTGTTGTTATGTGCAGGCATTGATTTGAAGATGGCCGGCATTCGTGGAACAATTCCCTCACAGCAGTCAATGCAAGTGAGCATTCATACACATACAAGCAAAAGCCTGTGAACAAACCATATGGAAACAGGGAAAAAAAATAAACATTTATTAACCTCTTTGTGGGGAGATCGGTGGAAGAACAGGCCAGTGGTGCAGGAGACGGTCATGCCAAATTTCTACGAAAGAAGGTGCTTGCCCTGAGCATTTTTTCACAGAATATGATGAAGCCTGGAGAATGTTTGCAGTGCCATGGTAACTGGAGCTGTTCAGACTGGGGCTCAGAAAGCCACTGCAGTAACCACTTGCCACCAACAGAGAGCCTGGATGCAGAATGGGTTGGTTGGAGGTTTGGCTACTGCTACTGGCTGCTTCAAGTTCTGTGTCTGAGGAAGCCATTGCAGACATGGAAAAAGAGAAAGAGTGAATCTGAGAAAGAGGTGTGCTGGTTGCACTGGAAAGTTTTCTAGAAAAATCTGTAAAATAGAGATTTTGTTAAGTACCTGTGCAAATATATACAGAAACACACTGCTATTTTCTCGGTGCACATGTAGTTTATATAACTCTCACTATATATACATAAAATATACATAGAATAAATTGTATCAGCAAGGGGCACATCACTCATGAGTCAGGCTACGTTTTAGTCATGGGTATTTTCAGTAAAAGTCATGGACAGGTCATGGGCAGTAAACAAAAATTCACCGCCCGTGACCTGTCCAAAACTTGTACTATATACCCCTGACTAAATCTTGGGGGAGGGGGGGCGGCCCAGGGTGTGCCACGGGTGCTCATGGGGGAAGCCAGGAGCACCACAAATGCTCTGGGGGGAGCAGCCCAAAACCCCTGCTGGTGCTGAGGGGTGAGGGGTTGGCAGGGTTGGCAGGCAACTTACCCTAACCAGGCTCAGTGTGGCTTCCTGGAAGCAGTGATATGTGTCCCTCCCTCAGCTCTTGGGTGGTCTTCACGCTGCCTCCGCCCCAAGCACCAGCTCCACAGCTCCCATTGGCCGGGAACCATGGCCAATGGGAGCTGCGGGAGCAGTGCCAGCAGGCAGAGGCAGCGCGTGGCCTCCACCTAGGAACTGAGGGAAAGAAACGTCACCACTTTTTGGGAGCCCCCTGAGGTAAGCACCACAAAAGCCCTCACCCCCTCCCACGCCTCAGCCCTGAAACCCCTCCCACACCCAAACTCCTGCTGCTGCTGGCGGGGAGGAGCAGCGGAACAAGTCTGCCCCAGCAGCAGCTGGTGTGACCGGCTGCTGCAAAAGTCCCGGAAGACCCGGAAAGTCACAGAATCCGTGACTTCTGTGACCTCCGTGACAAACTCGCAGCCTTACTCATGAGTGACAAAGACACAAATAATCTCTGCAAGTCATCCCAAGTGAGTGCTGATAAAGTCTTTGTACCATGTGAGCCCTAAAATGGTTTATCCATCCTCAGCAAGGTTTGAAACACCATCCCCCTTACATTGCACATGTTCATCAGTGACCCAGTGGGGTTACTTTAGTGAATAAGCATTCTTCACTGGGAGTCAGGGTTGTAGAATCAAGCCCTTTATTTTTGCAGTTTGATTTCTTTTCCTTGTCATTAGCCCTAACGTACAGAGAACATGAGTATCCTTAAGAATTGAATTTGATTCCTTATCAGGTTTCAAAGACAGGAGCGTTTAGCACTCCAAAGGCTCTTGGCAGGGGGAGAGGGGGGAGTGGAAAATCAAAGAAGTTGAATATTGAATTATTTAATTTGCAACAGAAAATATGGTGACTCTTCAACTGGTTTTGGAAGCATGTTACACAGGATAATTGATTCAAACATTTCTTAATATATCATCTATCCACCTACAGTACTAGTCCCTATCTTGCTGAAGATTAGGCTAAAAGTAAAATGGAGTAAATGAATACTGGTAGAAAAATATGAGAGAGACAGGAATTTATATATATAGTACATACCTGACCAGTCAGTTTCTCTCTCAAAGCTGAACAGTGTCTGGTTGCTCTTTATACTTGAAGTCGGCCTACCGAAATCTGAGGGAGTGTGTTCTGTTTCAGAAAGTAATCGAGAACCACTGTCCCAAAGCTTGTCTAACTCATCTAACTCTGTATCTTTGTCCATTTCTGTGTTAGTCCATAAGAGCTCAGGTTCTTTGGGTTCTTTTTTCTTTTCTTCTGTTCCAATAGTCTGTGTTAAAGGGGTCTCCTGGTTTCTAACTGATGGAGTAGGTGGGTGGATAATTGCTTCAGCCAGATCTTCCTCACTGGAAGCCAAACTTGGTGGAGGTAATTTTGGAACTTTATATTCATGGTGAATGGGTATATTTGTTTGCACAACCTGTTTCTGTCCTCTTCTAAAGCAGACTGAAATGGAGAAAAAATAAGTTAAAATACACACTTTAGTATTACATTTACCAAGCTGCAGCAGAATTAAGCCAGATGGATAATTAACTGTTTCATGAGAGTGTTGCCAGCTCTCATGCTATTTGGTGATTTTCTTAAAGACACAGCTACTGGGATCAGGCTGCTGCCCGAGAATCTCAGATTTCATTTTAAATAAAAAGTATGTTTCTAGCTCTTGCAGTTGTGGAGAAAAGCCTCAAAACATGAATCTTGAACTCTCTAACACCAGAAGGCAAATAAAAAGAACACAAAATGTATTATTTTGAAAACTTTCATTATTTTTAAGCCAAGCTCATAAGGGAGGGCCTGGCCTGACTCATGATTTCTTAATTCTTGGAGTTGGCCATACTTTGGTTCTGAGGATCAAATTTTCAAAAACAGCCTCTAAATCTGTGATGCCAATTTTCAGCATGCAATCAAGTTGCATACATCAAATTCTCTGCGCTGTGCACCAAGAGCACCTGCATACATAAATCAAGCAGTTGGATTTCTAGCTGTCTTGAGTTTTTGCATGATTGCAGGTTGGTTTTTTTTATTTTTCACATGAATTTGGTTGTTATTGACTTGCCCCAAAGCCCAAAGAATTTAACTGGAGTCTTTCCATCAACTTTAACAGGCACTGGATCATGCCCTAAGTGAGACAGAGAATTGACAGCTCAGGAAACTGCAGTCTTTTTATCCAGAGGGTAAGTACAACCCACCCAATGGCAATGTAAGTTTTTGCACACTGCCTCAACACTGAGTTGGAGGAAGACCCCCCCGCCCGCAGTCAAAATCTTTAATAGATTAAATATACCTAGCTAATTTTAATATGGCAGTATCATAATTACAATACTTAGGAGAAAACACTAAGTCATAAATATTAATGCTTATATTTAGAACTGCAAAAATTAAATATATTCTTGATGCATTCAAAAGTTATATATTTTATAACCCCGATAAATCAATGTATTTACATGTGTACTTAAGTACCTTATTGAATCAGGGCCTAAAGCATTTAAACATGCACTTAAAGTTAAACATGTGCTGAAGCATGTCCATTCCTATTCAGGACAACACTTAGACCAGGGGTGCGCAAAATACGGCCCGCGGGCTGGATACGGCCCATCTAACATTTCTGTCTGGCCCGCCATGACTCTGGTGGTGCAGTGGGGCACTCAGGCAGGCTGCATGCCTGCCGTGGCCCCATGCTGCTCCCGGAAGTGGATGGCTGCTGCTGGCGTGTCTCTGCACGCCCCTTGGGGTAGCGGGGCAGCAGGTCTCCGTGCGCTGCCCTCGCCCCCAGCACTGTCCTCACAGCTCCCATTGGCTAGAGCTGTGGGGATGGTACTTATGGGCGGGGACAGAAATGTGGGCGCCTAGAGGCTGAATTTGAACAGCCAGAGATCAGGGCTATTAGAGGGGCGCAGCGCGGGGCCATAAGGATCAGGGATGCCTTGAGCCAGCAATCTGAAGCTGAAAGCCACTAATATTTGTTGCTATGCTCGGGAGTGCAGTGCTTGTAATGCTAGGAGGTGATTTTGATTGGTGCAGATGATGCACTATGAAGGTTTAAGAAAATTGCCTGTAGCTTTGCAGGGCTCTGTCTGCTTTCAGTTAATGGAATAGAGATCGCTTTCAAACCAACACAACACTTTTATTAAAAAACAACAACCGGAGAAGAGAGGCAAACAAAAAAACACATCAGCACTGAGGGGGATGGGGGAAGGGAGGGTCCAAGTAGGAGGTGGGGTCTCAGGACGGTTAAAGATTTGTGTATGTCCAGGTATTATATCCAACCTTCTCCTTTGGAGTAGAGTGCAGGGGGTGCTATACTTCAGCAGGGATAAACTGCAGAGGGATGGGTGTTCAGTGCAGTGAGTACTGGAACTCCGCAGGGCTGGACTGTGATGGGGCAGAGCGGAATGCAGCGGGTACAGACTGGAGCCAGGAGATTGATAAGACTGTGTTGGCGGTATCTTGGGGGCACATGGGAGAGTTTTGTGACAGTAGCTGTAGGGGAGGGGGGGTTCAGAGCTGCTCAGTTTGCAGTGCTAGTAGCACCTGGAACGTGTCCACTTGGCGGTCCATAACTTTTAAGAACTGCTCCGTGGCTTTGTTCTGGCGCGCTGCATTCTCCTTTCAGTCCCTCTTCTCGCTGTCATGCCACTCTTTCAATTTCTGTTTTTCGGCCGCGGAGTGCATCATGACAGCACACAGAAAATCCTCTTTAGTTCTTCATGGCCGCTTTCTAATTCTGCACAGCTGTGCAGCCAATGATAATGAAGAGGGAGGTGGGGCTCCCAAGGTCATAGCTGTGAAGCCTTATAATCATTACTGTCCCCACATTTTCCACAGGCTGTGCTCATTATGGAAGATATCTTGCTGCTGAGCATGAGCAGCGAATTAAGGGAGGGTCTTCTCCAAAACTGCAGCTTTCTCCCTGGCCCTTATGCAGCTCACCTGTGTGCAACAATGGTCCCTGCCAAGTGATGGCAGAGTGGCATGGGAAAGTTACCCTTTATGGGGCAAGAAACAAAGCAGCTCTGCAAAAGAACCTGCAGCAGCAGATTGCCCAGTATCTCCATGAGAGTTTCGTGGAGATCTCTGAGGCAGATTCCCATGAAATGGCAGAGTCAACACCCTGTTCCGCCACTCAGACAACCAGGCATGTGGAAGTACATGCATCATACAGACAAGCCTGCTTTCTGCAACCCTCCTGCCCCCAACAACTTGCTTTAGCGATTCCCAAAATCAAAGCCACTTACCAGGGGTCTCCTGTCCTGTTTGTGCTTCACCAAGCTCTGACAGCTGTGACTGGCTAGCCTCCTCTGGAGTAGAAAAGAGCTCCTGGCTGTGTGCATCTCTGACCTCTGAGTCATCCTCTGCCTCTGGGTCCACCTCCCGCTTCACATCCTCATCCAATATTTCCTTCTCCTGGCTCGGTCCACTCTCAGCTGGCACGTGAGCCACTGAAGTATCCACAGGGGCCTCCGCAGTGGAGGTGGGGTCGCCGCTGAGTATCACGTCCAGCTCTTTGTAGAACCAGCAGCTCGTGGGCACAGTACCGGAGCAGTGGTTTGCTTCCCACACCTTGTGCTAGGCATTCCACAACTCATTCGCTTTGACTCTGCACTGCAGAGTCATGGCTCCTTTCTGTCATACATCGTGAAATCTGCCTGTAGGTATCATCATTCCTATGGCTGGAGTGCAGCTGGGACTGGACAGCCTCCTCTCCCCAAAAGCTGATGAGGTCCAGCAGCTCGGCATTGCTCTAAGTGGGGGAGCAGGCCTGGCCACCTGGAAAGATGCGCTGAGACCACTGTACGCGTCAGCAAGCAAACAGGAAGGGGGCTTTCAAAATTCCCAAGGAATTTAAGGGGTGGGGCTCATGGTTGGTCACCTGAGGACAGGGCAGCAGAGTTCAAACTGATGACCAGAGAGGCGAGAACAGGCATTGGGGGACACCTCCTGGAGGCCAATTGCAGCACTGTAATCGCCACTGTGTCTACACTGGCACGGCATTGTAGCCCCCAGCGCAGAAAGCCATATGCCTCGTCATGGTGGTTTTTTTACAGCACTGCAACTGTGCAGTTTCTGCGCACTAAGTGGCTTGGCAGTGTGTGCACCTTGGGAGTTACAGCACAGAAAGCTGCTTTACTGCACAGAAACTTGTCAGTGTAGACAGGACCTATGTCACTAATAGAAAAACACCTTCTAAAAGCAATAGAGATATTTGTCTAATTATTAATTGCTATCAGCAACCCAGAAGTCTTCAGCCTTTTGGCACCCTACACTTTTTTTAATTGTTAGAGCATTTGTTAAGACAATAGTTATCTGTATGTTGATGTGCCAGACTTTGGAAACTAGTGGCAACCTGGATATTAAGAGTCTAATCTTGCAAAGAACTGAATGCCCTCAACTCCCATTCAATTCAACAGGAGTTGAAGGAATGTGGGAATTCACTGGAATTTTTCAGCACTTTCCAGGATGAGGCTGTACTTATCTGACGGATTTTAGATTGAAACTGTACAGCTTGCTTGCAGCATTACTCATTAATACTAAAGCGGGTTTAAAATACTTATCTGGAGGAGCTGTCAAAAATGTTCCTTCTGCAAATTAAAAATAACAAGAACAAAGCTCTAAAAAATGGTGTGTCATAGCCCAAGAGAAATATAAACATAAAAATGGAAACAAACACAAACACTTGGAAGCATATTAATTGTTAGGAATATGTCATGGATCTGTTTGTAATGTATTTTTGGAATTAGAATCACAATTGGTGTAAAATTTATGTTCAAACTAAGCTTTTGGATGCAAGCACCTGTGAAGTGGTCAGCAAAATAAATGTGACAGCCCTATTCTTACACTAAAATGATTCACTGTGTATAGAGCGAACATAATCATCTACGCTTGATTAATTAGGTTTGTAAGTATTGTTCAAGAACTAAACAATATTTCTAAAGATTTCAATAGTTCAAAGATTGCCCTGTGGCCGTCTGACTAATACATCTTCCAGCACACGCAGTTTACAAGCATTTTTCTTCCCAATATGTTGTCTTTGGTTGGTGCGACATTGTTTGAGTGCAGGTCTATTTGGGTCAAAGTGGTTTTCTTCACATCACAGCAGTGGTGCTGAGTACAGCACTTTGACCATACATCTTCCATGTCATTTCAATCAAAGGCACATGATGCTTCCTGGTGACCAATCAGGAATGGTCCAGCATTCTAACAGAGGGTCATATTGGCAATCCACGCTTTCTTAATGACAGGCATTGTTCAAGACAAACAAAAGCATGGTCCTGAATATTAACATGTGGCCTTGTGTAAAGGTCAGCTGTATGTTACATTTATCATATTTCAAAAACAGGGGGGAAAGCATTTTACAAATTCTGTCAAAACCCGCTATTGTAAGAATAAATTTACAAACTGACAGCTGATGCAAACATAGCAAACTATTTTGAATGATTTGCTTTATGAAAACAACTTTGCAATCCTTTGAAGCTGCAGTAACAATTCTGAGAGTGAACTTAAGACAATGCATATGGTTCCTTGCTTCTCTCTGGTGGGGGGGTTATTTTAATTATGTTGTCCAATTAAAAAAATAATGTAATAATCTGTAATAATTAGACTGAAAATGGTTCCCTTTAACAGGAAGGACTTCCATAAAAATCCCTGTAGATTAGTATTTGCTGAATATTAACCAAGATCATGTAGTCACAATAAGTGCTCTGTTTCATGAGGAATAAATAAATATATATATGCTTCTCACTTGTAAAGCTGTTAGAAATTTTACATGACTGGAACACAATACATCGTGGTAAAATCTCAGATGTGATCCTGGAATAGAGCCTTGTAAATGTCAGTGGTATTACTCAGATGAGTAACTGTTTGTCAGTGAAAGAGGTTCATAGTTTAGCCCTTAGAAGGCATGGAAGGAACAAATTCTTTTCAAGCAATTTACTGAACTTTTAAGTAAAATTAACATAGTACAAAAAGATGCTTTCAATAATATTGGTGTTCATTTAATTTATCAAATTAAATGGTTTGATTCATTTATTCAATATACAGATTTCTCTTTAATTTTATGGTGCCCCAAGCTAGTTAAGAGCCTGTATGGGATTATTTATTTAATATTTATAAACCCTTCTTTATCCAGGTTTTCAATTTATAATACAATAGAAATACAAAGTCACTTTTAAAGTGAAATTTTGCATGCAACATGTCATTTTAAATTCAAATTATTTTTAAAAAATTGGCTTTAGTTGGTGTGGTTACTTTTTCTGGCAGTCATGAGATGGAGAAGAAAGGGACTGTGATGCTTCCAGATCATTTTTACATGCTTAGCTTAAAACCACCAGTTTTTGTAAATAATTTTGTTTCACAGGTGAGGGGCTAAAGTCTGGCTTTGCCCCAAGCTCTGGGTATGATGCAGTATGTTGTGCTACCCTAGAAGCAGTGGGGAAAATATTGTAACTGAAACTGCCATAGATTCACAGATTTTAAGGCCAGAGAGGCTCCTGATCAGTTACTTTGACATTCTGCTTAATACAGGCTGCAAAATTTCACTAAGTGGTCCCTGCATCAAGTCCATACCTTCTAGTGAAACTAGAGTGCACCTTTTAGAAAGATATTCAGTCTTGATTTAAAGACTTTGGGTGATGAAGAATCTACCACATCCCTAGTTAAGGTGCTTCCATGGCCAATGATCCTCACTGTTGAAAATGTCCTCCTTATTTCCAATCTGAATTCGTCTAGCTTCAGCTTCCAGCCTTTGGAACTTGTTATGCCCAATCACAACCCTTCCTCCCAGTTTCTCCCTGCGCTGATGGAGACATACCAAACCCATACCTGTCAAAGGGAGTCCAGCCTCTGCTCAATTCCTGTCCCTTCCCAACCATGTTGTGTGGGAGCTGGGAGCCCTATGCACACTACTGCTTCATGGTGCTGCTACCTACAGTCAGTGCAGGACTTACTTCTATTGTATACATCTGGGGCACAGAAGACGTCGAAAATCCACAGCCAAAGACAAAATATTCAGAATTTGAGGGGGTTGCTTTTAGCACATTTTGTTACAAACACAAATATAAGCTCATTTCAGCCTCACACAGACATATTTCATGAATTTATGGCTAGATAATAGGCCCATTCTGAGCCCATTTTTGTGAAGGAAACCTACAGCCAGACCAGGGCCGCTCACTCAGCTGCACTGACTCATGTGGGGCCTATTTCCAATTGTCCCTTAAGTCAGGTCTCCAGGCAGAGTTCCTCTGGGCCACATCCATTGGCTTCCTAGATGCCTTTGGGGAGCAGTGGCACTGACCAGGGTTCTCTGCTCAGTGTCCCACTCTGGATCCCTGCTTTTGACCCTGTGACCCTCACTCCTGCCCCCGTTTTTTCATTTGTTGTCCCCCATGATCATTTGATGCCTGGGTCCAGTGGCTCCTCCCATTAGGCGGGGGGGGGAGTGGGTGGCCTTTAGAGCCTCAGTAGGTGCACTGACTCATCTGTGAAGGAGAACCTGCTGTGACTCATCCCTCAGGCCTGCGGCTGCAGACTATTCTTGGGCAGGGCCAGGGTCAGATGACCCACCCAGGCACAAGTATTCCATTCTCACTGACATACCCACAAGTTCGTCTCTGCAACAGCATCACACAGCTAGGAACCCTCTTGGTGCCTCACGATGTTACAGACTCCCCAGGCTTCCAGTCTGCCCTCAATCCTGTCCCTGTTCTTGCCCCAGCCTTGTTCCAACACACTTCAGCCTTGTCCGTACCCTATTCCAACCCCACTCCAGCCCTGTTCCTGACCCACTCTAACACTGCACCCACCTCCTGACCCCCAGACCCTTAGACTGACTTCAACCCAGCTTCGACCTTTGGCCTGCATCCAGACTCCAACTACAATCATTATTTGGCTTGTCTACAGACTCTGAGCCTGGTTCTGACCCATGGCCTGTCCCTGGACCACAGTTTCAGAGCTGCCCTTGGCTCGGTCCCAACTCTACTTCTGGCTTCAACCCTTGGTACCTCTTCTCCACCACCACTCCAACCACCAGGTCTGACCACCTAGAACCCAGAGCTTGACAATTATTCAAGTGAAACTGGAATTCACAGTAAGTGAATGGTGGCTTTGAAATTGGAATTTTGGCAGGCTTTCATTCTGAAGTTAGCTATTGCATCAAATTTCACAGGAAAGCAAAGGCTGAAGAGTGCAAAGTTGCCAAAACAGAGTGACAAATAATTCCCTTTGAAATATTGCAGAAAATCTTACACCAGCTCTGTGGTTTTATTTCAAAAAGAGACACTATGGCCATGTCTACACTACGAAATTAGGTCGAATTTCTAGAATTCGGTTTTGTAGAAAGCATTTTTATACAGTCGATTGTGTGTGTCCCCACATAAATGCTCTAAGTGCATTTAGTTGGCGGAGTGCATCCACAGTACCGAGGCAACCGTCGACTTCTGGAGCGTTGCACTGTGGGTAGCTATCCCACAGTTCCCGCAGTCTCTGCCACCCATTTGAATTCTGGGTAGAAATCCCAATGCCTGATGGGGCAAAAACATTGTCACGGGTGCTTCTGAGTACATATCGTCAGGCCCCCCTTCCCTCCCTCCTTCCATGAAAGCAAGGGGAGACAATCGTTTTGCACCTTTTTTCTTGAGTTACCTGTGCAGACGCCATACCACGGCAAGCATGGAGCTCGCTCAGCTAACCGTCACCGTATGTCTCCTGGGTGCTGGCAGATGCGGTACTGCATTGGTACACAGCAGCAGTTTATTGCCTTTTGGCAGCAGACAGTGCAGTATGACTGGTATCCGTCGTCGACGTAGTCCTGGGTGCTCTTTTAACCGACCTCGATGAGGTCAAGGGTGCCTGGGCAAACATGGGAGTGACTCAGCCAGGTCATTTCCCTTTTAAGTTTCGTCTCATGGCAATTGAGTCCTACTGGCAGTGCACTGTCTTTTAATCAGCAGCCAGGAGACGATGATGGCCAGCAGTCATACTGCACCGTCTTCTGCCGAGCACCCAGGACATGATGATGGCCAGCCGTCGTACTGCACAGTCTGCTGCCAGCAAGATGTATAAAGATAGATGAAGTGGATCAAAACAAGAAATAGACCAGATTTGTTTTGTATTCATTTTCTCCTCCCTCCCTCCGTGAAATCAACAGTATGCTAAACCTAGGGTTTTGAGTTCTATCCTTGAGGGGGCCATTCTGTTTCTCCTTGATGCAAAGCCACTCCCTTTGTTGATTTTAATTCCCTATAAGCCAACCCTGTAAGCCATGTTGTCAGTTGCCCCCCCTCCATCAGAGCAACGGCAGACAATCTTTTCACGCCCTTTTCCCTGGATTGCCCGAGCAGATGCCATAGCACAACAAGCAAGGAGCCCGTTCAGCTCACCGCAGCCGTTATGACCATTGTAAACACCTCACGCATTATCGTGCAGTTTATGGAGAACCAGCACCTGAGAAACCAGGCGAGGAGGCGACGGCAGTGCGGTGATGAGGACATGAACACAGATTTCTCTAAAACTGCGGTCCCCAGCAATTTGGAGATCATGGTGTAACTGGGGCAGACTCATGCCATGGAACGCCGATTTTGGGCCCGGGAAACAAGCACAGATTGGTGGGACCGCATAGTGTTGCACGTTTGGGATGATTTCCTGTGGCTCCAAAACTTTCACATGCGTTAAGGGCACTTTCATGGAACTTTGTGACTTGCTTTCCCCTGCCCTGAAGCGCAAGAATACCAAGATGAGAGCAGCCCTCACAGTTCACAAGCGAGTGGCGATAACCCTGTGGAAGCTTGAAAAGCCAGACAGCTACCGGTCAGTCGGTAATCAATTTGGAGTGGGGAAATCTACTGTAGGGGTTGCTGTGATGCAAGTAGCCAATGCAATCATTGAGCTGCTTCTATCAAAGGTAGCGACTCTGGGAAATGTGCAGGTCATACTAGATGGCTTTGCTGCAATGGGATTCCCTAACTGTGGTGGGGCTATAGACGGAACACATATCCCTATCTTGGGACCAGACCACCAGGGCAGCCAGTACATAAACCGCAAGGGGTACTTTTCAATGGTGCTGCAAGCACTGGTGGATCACAAGGGACATTTCACCGACATCAATGTGGGATGGCCAGGAAAGTTTCATGACGCTCGCGTCTTCAGGAACTCTGGTCTGTTTAAATGACTGCAGGAAGGGATTTACTTCCCAGACCAGAAAATAACTGTTGGGGATGTTGAAATGCCTATAGTTATCCTTGGGGACCCAGCCTACCCCTTAAAGCCCTGGCTCATGAAGCCATACACAGGCACCCTGGACAGTAGTCAGGAGCTGTTCAACTATAGGCTGAGCAAGTGCAGAATGGTGGTAGAGTGTGCATTTGGACATTTAAAGGGTCGCTGGTGCAGTTTACTGACTCAGTCAGACCTCAGCGAAACCAATATTCCCATTGTTATTGCTGCTTGCTGTGTGCTCCACAATCTCTGTGAGAGTAAGGGGGAGACGTTTATGGCGGGGTGGGAGGTTGATGCAAATCGCCTGGCCGCTGAATACGCACAGCCAGACATCAGGACGGTTAGAAGAGCACAGCAGGAAGCGTTGAGCATCAGAGAAGCTTTGAAAACCAGTTTCATGACTGGCCAGGGTACTGTGTGACACTTCTGTTTGTTTCTCCTTGATTGCCTCTAAATTCCCTGTAAGCCACCTGCCCTACCCCCTTCGATCATAGCTTGCTTGCAAAGGAAATAAAGTCATTATCGTTTAAAAAGCATGTATTCTTTATTAATTGATTATAAAAATAGGGAGATAACTCACAAGGTAGACCGGATAGGGTGTGGGAGGAGGGTAGGAGGGAAGGAAAAGGCCACTTTAAAACTTCTTGAATGACAGCCTTCTGTTGCTTGGGCTGTCCACTGGGGTGGAGTGGTTGGGTGCCCAGAGCCTCCCCTTCTGCATTCCTGGGCATCTGGGTGAGGAGGCTATGGAACTTGGGGAGGAGGGAAGGCGGTTAAACAGGGGCTGCAGCAGCAGTCTGTGATCCTGCTGCCGTTCATGAACCTCCACCAGACGCTGGAGCATGTCCATTTGATCCTGCAGTAGACCCAGCGTTTCCTCATGCCTCCTCTGATCTTCCTGCCGCCACCTCTCCTCACGTTCATCGGCCACTTTCCTGTACTCTGCTATTGTGTCCCTCCACACAGCTCTGTCAGTGCTGGATGACTGCATGAGCTCAGAGAACATTTCATCGCGTGTGCGGTTTTTTTTGCAACCTTATCTGAGGTAGACTTTGGGACGGAGGAGGGAGGCTTGAAACATTTGCAGCTGCTGGAGGGAAAAAAAGGGAGTGAAGTATTTTAAAAGATACATTTTACAGAACAATGGTATACTCTTTCACGGTGAACAACACTATTCACATTACATAGCACATGTGATTTTGGTACAAGGTTGCATTTTGCATCTTATATTGAGTGCCTGCAGCTTTGGTGTTAGAGATCACACATGCAGTGCCAGGCAACAGAATTCGGCTTGCAGGCAGCCATGGTAAGCCATAGTCTTTTGGCTTCTGCAACCTTCATAACAGCAGCGCCCTCCTATCCCATACCAAGCAAAGCACGTTGAGTTGGCCATTTAGTGCTGCGGTTTTCCTGTTAACATGCAGCATCAGAAACCAAACTAACCCTCCCCCCCCATCCAATTCTCCGGGATGATCGCTTTACCCCTCCCCACACTGCGTGGCTGGTATCAGGGAAGATCCTGCTAGCCAAATGCGAACAGCTCAGCGCAAAATGCCCCCCTCCCCCACCGCGTGGCTAACTGCGGGGAGGATTTCTTTTCAGGCACAGGCAAACAGCCAAGTAGGAACGGCCACCTCTGAATGGCCAAGTAGGAACGGCCACCTCTTAATTAAATTCCCCTATTTCAACCAGGTTACCATGAACGATATCACTCTCCTGAGGATAACACAGAGAGATAAAGAACAGATGTTGCTTGAATGCCAGCACACACCGGGACCGTACGCTACCAGGCTTTGTCATGGAATGATACCAGATTACTTGCTACTAGCATGGCGTGGTAAAGTGTCCTACCATGGAGGACGGAATAAGGCTGCTCTCCCCAGAAACCTTCTGCAAAGGCTTTTAGAGTACCTCCAGGAGAACTTCATGGAGATGTCCCTGGAGGATTTCCGCTCCATCCCCAGACACGTTAACAGACTTTTCCAGTAGCTGTACTGGCCACGAATGCATCCCAAGTCCTCAGGGCTACTTAATCATTAAAAAACACTTGCTTTTATAACGTGTATTATATTTAAAAAGGTACACTCACCAGAGGTCCCTTCTCTGGCCCCGTTGGGTTGGGAGGGTATTTCAGTCAGGGTGAGAAAAGATCCTGGCTGTCAGGGAGAACGGTGTGCTGTGTGCTCTCCTCAAGCTCATCCTCCTCCTCCTCATCTTCCCCATCCGCAAAATCCTCAGGCATGGCGGAGAGTACCCCATCATCGGAGTCCACGGACAGGGGTGTGGTAGTGGTGGTGGCCCCCCCTAGAATTGCAATGCAACTCAGCGTAGAAGCGGCATGTCTGGGGCTCTGTCCCGGAGCATCCATTTGATTCTTTGGTTTTCTGGTACACTTGTCTGAGCTCCTTAAGTTTCATGCAGCACTGTGTTGCATCCCTGCTGTAGCCTCTGTTCCTCATGGCCTCAGAGATTTTTTGAAATGTTTTGGCATTTTGTCTTTTGGAACATAGTTCTGATAGCACAGATTCCTCTCCCCACACAGCAATCAGATCTAGTACCTCCCGTTCGGTCCATGCTGGAGCTCTTTTTCGATTCTGGGACTGCATAGTCACCTGTGCTGATAAGCTCTGCATGGTCACCTGTGCTGATGAGCTCGCCTGGCCAAACAGGAAATGAGATTCAAAAGTTCCCGGGGCTTTTCCTGTACACCTGGCCAGTGCATCCGAGTTCAGAGTGCTGTCCAGAGAGGTCACAATGGTGCACTATGAGATAGCTCCCAGAGGCCAATACCTTCGAATTGCATCCACACTAACCCTAATTCGAAACGGTGATGTCAATTTCAGCGCTAATCCCCTTGTTGGGGAGGAGTACAGAAATCGGTTTTAAATGCCCTTTATGTCGAAAAAAATGGCTTCGTTGTGTGGATGGGTGCAGGGTTAATTCAATGTAACACTGTTAAATCTGACATAAACTCATAGTGTAGACCAGGCCTATGAATATAGTCTCCTGGGGTTTCAGGTCTTTGTCTGTCAGGGCTCAATCACATAAGGGGTTGAACACTCTGGCTTCTGTTCAGCAAAGCATTTAAGCACATTCGTAACTTTATACACTAGGACTGAAGTCAACAGGACTCAATCCCATTGCACCCTTAATACCAATTTATCAAATCTGTTCTGGTTAAAAGTCAAAATACATTTCTCCTAATTAGAGAGGGAAGGTGGTGAGATAATATCTTGGGACTGACACAGCCGCAACAACACTGCCTACATTTCTTCAAACTGACAGCCTGGTGGAGTCAATATAGGATCTCAACATTCAGTAGTAGTATTTCTGGCTCACCCTTCACCACCAATAAAAAAATATTCTACAATCAGAATTTAGTTAAGAATTCCATTGATGATGCCTGAATTACGCAGACACACTTGGAATAATGACGATAGTCTATAAGAGTATAATGAACTAATAAATCTAGACAGGAGCAGCAGCCAGCTTCAGTAGATGGCCTAGTCTGATCCCTAACCAGGATCCTTTCCCACTCTTGTAAATTTGGCATCATAACACTACTGAATCTGACTGTCATGTGCACTGAGCCACTCTGAGTATACATTCAGAGTACATGTTGGGGGATAGGCCATGTATCTATTCCAGCAAGCTATTTCTGTTAGCATTGGCAGCTCACCGATATTTCTCTGCTCATTTGTGAATCTCATACAGAAATAATAATCATCAATTCCTCTTTAAACAGTTTTCATAACTACAACTACAAGAGAATAAAATAAAAAACATGCAAACCCCAGCTTTAGCACAGCCAAGCTGCACATAAGAGCATACAGTACACAAGTGTCACCATTGCAAAGCAGCACAGAGTAAATAAGCTCCCACATAGCAAAAGTATGTATAAATCTAGTGATGGTGGAATCTCAAAAGATTGAAATTTCAGTTCAAATATCCAAAAGCTTACCTGACCTAACTAAGCTTAGAACAGTTTCCCTAGGTACCACAGTTCTGTGTTCCCAAATAATTGTGCTCTGCTTAAAAGCTTTACAGAAAACCCACCCTCTGATGACTCTTATCATTCCAACCTGAGTAGTTGTCTTTTTTAGGTGAATGGCTGGTCTGGTCATCAGCTACTTCACTTTGCTGTCCTTGGAAGATGACAGGTGACTTCCACTCTCTGATGCCTTGGGTGGGTGTCAACAGGCAAAGCCACAGCTCCCTCTGAATCCAGAACAGTATTTCGTGGAGGCTGAAGTTTGGTAAGTAGCCCTCCCATCACACTACAGCAGGCAGGCATACTGAGATGCTTTTCTGTGGCTGCCACTGTGGGAATGGGGACCTGGGGTTGTGGTGGCTAAAGAAACTCCAGACCTTAAATTCAACTGCAAGCTCCTGGGGCAGAAGACCAATGTCATCAAATGTGCTTGCAAAGTGCCTAGCACAAAGAGGCCCTGATGCTCACTGTAGCCTCTTGCTACTACCATGGTACAAATATTGAACAACAGATAATAACAACCAGGCCCATGGGAAAATAACAGATGCTATTTTTTTTCTGATTGGCAGTAGCTCAGAAAGAGCACACAAAATACAGCCCTTCCCTTTGAAAAAAAGTGAGTCATTCTTCAGTACTAAGGACAAGGGCTGGTCAAAACAAATTTGACAAAAAATTTATTAATTGAAAAATGGGGTTAATTAATTATATTTGATGAAATTGACTTTAGTGGGAGCAGAGTTAGGAAGGCCAATGCTGAGCACTTTTGAAAATCCCATTGTAACACTCTCCAGACCAAATCATAGCCCTATTTCCTAAATGACATAGAGCTTGGCCAGATCTGTATAACCCATTATAATTAGACTCCACACTCACAGGATGGTACTGGTATCGAGAGGGGAAGATTTTTCCTTTGGCACCAGTATGTACCATAACAGCACATCCCAGATTGGGATGCATGAATCCCACTGAGGTTATCATCTGGGTGTCCCTTTGACTCAATAGCATTAGAGCTGTCAGTCAGTTCAGGTCACCCTTAAAAAGGCTGTATGCACCTCTTAACTACATTTCTGGCAGACAGCCACTCCCCAAGGGAATTAGTCCCACATTACCATGGGCAAGGATTTGGCTTTAACTCAGGTTATTATTAATACAAATCAATTTGGCATAATGTAACATCCTATAGCCACTTCTGTGTTGGGATGGGGTAATTATGGCTCAGACAAAAGGACAGGCTCCTGTATTGGCTACAAAGTAGCATTTGTGCAAAGTTTGAGAGAGCAGCCAAACAGACAAATACGCATGAAAATTAAATTTAGGCATAGGGAACTTTCCTTTTCGAACCATAGAAGAACTGATTACATGTTCACAGCTGGAATTTGTGTTGGCAGTGAGACTTTATTCACTGAAGTAGTAAGTATCCGAATTTGTGCAACACTCTCCCAGCAAAGATAAAATGCCAACATAAAAGAGTTACAAACACAGACATTTTTCAGCTATCAGAGCCAACAAGCTCCTCCCCTTTATATCCTTTTCTTTAAAAAAAATATAATTAGCTCTTTCAAGAAAAAAATAATTGAGTATTCTGTGAAAACAAAAACACTTTCTTAACATACATATCTATATAACATTGAGAACAAATGTTTTCTCATCACAAAACACTGAAATGTTTGACTTTAACCCAGAGAGACAGCTAATATCATGGGATCAACACTGCAAACAAGTTTTTAACCCTGCTTTTTTGTTCCATCTTAGTGTGTGTGAGGGTTTCTTTAGCAGGCACTAGGTACTTCAGAGACAGCTTTTGTGTCATGGGAAACAGTTGTTGCTCCGGTTAGTGTCTGTGCTAGGTGGCTACAGCAAAATACGGTCCTGACCTTGCGACTGGATCCATGTGGGCAAAGTCTAACATCTAAGGCAATGGGACTCAGTACAGGGGCAGCATTCTACTTGCAAGCATATGATTGCAGAAATGAGACCCAAAATCTCTTGGAAGAGAGCCAAGACACATGACAAAAGATGATTGGACAAGATTAATTTATGTCTTGAATGAATTACAGATGGACCTAACCTGGAGCATTTAATCTGCAAATATAGTGGACAAGGTATATTGGCATTCTAACCCATTGCAGCATGGATTTGGCTCTACTTCAAAGCAGCCACCTATCAAAACACGCATCTCCTCCACTGCATTAGTGTGGCCACTGAGAAGTGTCTGAAAGTCTGCTGTGCCATCAGGTGATTTTTGGATCTTTGTGCCTCTATTGTGCCATTGACTGTCATGGCTCACTCAATGAGGTGCAACAAAGCAATTCATTTAAGGAGCCAGAGTAATACATGTGATATTTTTGCTCATCTAACTGACATAGGGTTGCCCTGTCTAGAGAGTGTGAAAACCACCCTATTCCCAAGGTGCTAATTATTTCTATTCCAAATTTGCAAGGGAGAGTTTCCTTTAGCTACTTTTGGTCTGTCTCTTTGTGTGACCGCGGGTCCATTCCTCAAAGGGTCAGCAGCATCTTGCTGTATCCATTGTGTTCTTAGCGGTCCTAGAGTTGCAAGCAGGATCACCCAGAGTAGGAGAATATTGGTTAATTCCATCAGAACTCTGAGGATAAAACATTTGAAGCACAAGGAACCATGTCATGTACAACTTTCAATAAGTAACAATACAATCCATACAAAATCCCAGTGTCACACAGCGGAACCATAAATTTTTGTTAGGCAAGGTCATCTACTCACTTAAAGTCAACCTGCTGCTAACTTTTACTCTGATTTAAGTATATGCCTATATATGGTCCTAGCCTGTGCCATATATGTGATTGTAGAGAATGTCCCCTTGCATCCCTTATTGTTGTCACAAGTAAACTACTGCTACTTTGCTGTGCCCTACTAGCTGTTTCTTGCATAGTATCACTAAAATTGAAGTGCACAGCCCGAGATGATCTTACAAGTTCATGCGGTCCAGTATTCATACAGCATATATAACACAGTACTTGTGAAAGGAAATTAAAAGATCAAAAGTGGAACAACATTAAACACACTATTATAAAGAAAGTTTATCTAGATATTAAAAAAATTAATAAGAAATATTTACAGGGGATCTTTCTTATGTAAAATTTTGCAATACAAAAAAGCTGAGGCTGACAGATGTTGAATGATGTGCATATAAGGTGGCCAGAAGATCAAATAAAAAATAGGACTTTATATAGCAACAGGAAGAGGACAAGGTTATAAGATCACAGGAGTGTAGACAGCATTGTAATAAGATTAACCCTATTAGTGTCAATGAGAAATCCCTACACGTCAAGCTATTTGTAGCTAATTTGAACTAACTCACTTTAATAAGTGAAATAACTGAAATAACTGGACATTCTGGCCTGCAAAATTGAAGAATTTCAGGGGCCCAAGCTAAATAGCTAGCAAGTTCAGTGATGGTCCTATCACAAACATCAAACCCAGTTCCATGAGAAAAGAGAGATCCAGCATTACTGACTCCATAACAAAGATGAAGTGAAACACCCGGGTTTATTACAAAGTTTAACAAAAGTCACTGGGGAAAAAAATCACTGCATAATTTCATTCATTACATTTGTAGTGTAAAGGAAAAATGTGCTCTAGATTCCTGATCAGGATTTGGACAGCCAAAGAAGAGACAGTGGGATAATACTTTAAGTTCACCCTCTAAACTGACTACTCATAACTATACAAACATCAATAAAGCTCTAGTCATCAGATAAGCATTAAACCCCAGAGTCTTAATACTTTGCTCTAAGGAGCTTTCAATAACCATGGATACTTGCTGC
Organism: Natator depressus; assembly: GCF_965152275.1. Taxonomy (NCBI): domain Eukaryota; kingdom Metazoa; phylum Chordata; order Testudines; family Cheloniidae; genus Natator; species Natator depressus. Next base: position 248,782,879 of record NC_134234.1, read on the forward strand.
TCCTTTTTGGTTTTAATCAGTGACACTTGTAAGAGACTTGAGGAAGAGAACTCGTTCAATTTATTTTTTGTACTACAATGTAGGATGAGAACTAAAAGTGCTTCCCGCCACTTAAAATGCCTGCATTTTGTACGTGTGTGTGTGTGCATAGATAGATAGATAGATAGATAGTATGACCTTCCAAAAGTGTTTATGTAGTTTTAATTGTCTAACTTTGAAGTGAACCTCACAGAACTAATCCTGCCTAAAGTGATTTAATAAAATGTTACAAAAGCAAATATTCTTTGGGGATGACAAATTAATGGCTTGTTTAAATTCAGAGCAGTGTTTTATGTCTGAGTTATGGACCCCCTAAAATATGAGATCATAATAGTGTAATGCAGACAAACCCATCATGATATCAGAAAGCAAAGCATTGCTTCATTTCTATTTGAGGTGTTATACAAATATTATTCTTTTGCAATAACTGTTGTCCTAGGATTAAAAAAGAAGAGGACTGAAACAAAATTAAAGATACTCTAATGTATACAGTATAGTCAAGAAAAAAGCTAAAAACACAGTGAAGGCATTCACAATACACTATACTGTTACAGTGAGTGTCACTGGGTGGAATGATAACACATAATTTTACTAGCATTTTTAGCAACTTTTTCTTAGCCTGTTCAGTCTCTGAAGAGATGTTGTATTGTTGTTAGTTTTATGATGTATTTTCTTTTGAGGGGAGTTGTTGCAAACAGCTGAAAAGTTTGCACTTGGCCTTAATCTCTCTAACTACAGTCAACTGCTGGTGCAGGGTTGCTTCCTGGGAACCAGGCATTAGTGCTTTAGCTGAGATTCGTGAAAGAGGAGATTGCCTGTGTGCTGTTTGACCACATCTTTTGAAAGCATTATGTATATTGGGTAAATAAAACACGTTACACTAAGAAAATACCCAAAGGCCATATCACTGATTTCTCCTCCAATGGAAAATTGATTTGCAAGGTCCTGAAAACTACTACTGCATGACAAAAGAATGACAATATAGAATTTCCAAAGATATATTGAATTAATGACATGATGACCAGTTTCAGCACAGGATAGATGGTAGCAAAGCAGAAGGTTATAAAAAAGTATAATAAATATTTGATTCACAAATGAGGTTGCTGAAGTAGAAACAAGGATCATCCAGGAAACATTAGGACATTACTCCTGGAAAAATCTATATTCATATTTTTATTGCTCTGTATATTGGCGAATATAAAGAATACATACAGTGAAAGTTTAAATAACAGCACTAACACTTGGAAACTTGCAATTACCATCTATCCCCTTACTTAATCCGCCATTTAAACTAATTTAATTTATATCATCTACAAAAGATGAGTATTAATTAAGGGGAGAGTAATTAAGTTCAGCTGTTCTGAGGGTAAAATGCATTTTAGCCTACCAACAGAATAAACAACATATTCTATCCAAATGGATGAGTCCATCAGTTCAACAAAGTGACTATAAAGGTCTGTGCAATGATTTAGGGGTGTGGACAAATTAGCAAACTCTGGATACCAGGCCTGAGCTGTAGCCCTCAAATTTGTCATTCCTGCATGTACACCAGAATTTGACAGTACTGCAGTCAGCCATTTTGTATGTTCAGCCACTGCCAGCTGAAACCCAAACATCACACCACTAGGGATAATCTTTTTAGGACCCTGAGAAGGCAAGGCCATGCAGCTGCATGTTTGCAGCTCTGCTAATCAGAATCGGAGGTTGGGACAGGGACTTAAGGTTCCATGAAAACGGAAGGAATGTTTGGATAGCCTTGGTTTTAGGTGCCTCTTACATGTAAGTTTCACTGTTGTTATGACTAGAAATGTTTTGCTAATAAGGAAAATAATGAATTATTACTGATTGTTGCTAGGGAAATTGTTAGCCTATTTGGGGCTGTTATGAGTTATGTGCTTTGTTTGGAGAGAATTTATAAAAACTTTAGTTAGAAACTGTGCTTTTGGAGCAGTCCAAGGAAGTTTTCTTTGGGCGAGGATCTGATACCTAAGTTCCCCAGCAGCTAGACGGAAGGTGGGGACTCCCTGAAGTCTGGCTGATGATTCTTCGAAACCATCTCTTAATTTTTGGTAAATATAAATATTTTTGAGATACTCTGAACCTACTGCGACAGCATGTGTATATGTGTCTAAGATCTAATAAAAAGTAGTTTTAGGTAAAAGCATTCTGGTTTGTATCGATCACATATCAGTTGGAGCAACTGTGTCCCCATTGATTTATTCCTGACACCATCTGGAGAAAAACAGTAAAGTTACCATTGCTTTGGGTTCTGAAAACCCTGGGTAACAGAGCCAGATAAGGCTGGACTGACGCAAACCCAAAATTTATGCCAATTCATACAGATATGGATGTTTTTCCCAGTCAGGCATTTACCCAACTTCCCAGATGAAGGATGTAGACACTCTTATGACCCAACATATAAAAAGAAAAGATTTCCTTAGAATTTAGGGCGATGTAAATAGGAATGTGATGTGGTCAGTTTGCTGGTAACTTGGGTAGGACCTGAGGTAGAACCAAATCATCTATACATAGCAGAAAGGAGAGACTTTCTTGGGAAAATGTTTTGAAAAAAAAATAAAGCTTAATACAAAATAATAGAAAAACTTAAGATTTCTTGTCACCCTAATTGTAAATGTTTTAATACCTGACTTTTTTGTTCACTATTTTTATCCAGAATGTTTGCATTTTTCCTACACAACTTCTTTTATAAAACTGACAGTTATTAAAACAAACACAGCTATCACCTTTTTAAAAAGCTACATCAGAATGTTAAGGTCATCATCAAATGAACATTTTTAAAAAGCAAAAAGCTCAAAGCAAAGTTGCTATACACACCTAATGGAAAACTAAGAAAAAAACCTCCGGTTTAGAATGACTTTTGCTGATCTTTAGCATATATTATCCTATTTCCCCCTCTTTTATTACTAAAGATATTTAGAAAAACATAGGATCTTTCCATCCTAGGAATTCTTCTGCTCCTATTGCTCATCTCTTACCTGAAATCATAGTATTCAAAAGCAACTTTCACATCCCTCCTCATCTAGCGTCCCATCTCCAGCCATTGGCGGGCCATACACTGTTGTAGGCAATCTCATCGTACCATCCTCTCCATAAACTTATTAAGTTCAGTCTTGAAACAAGTTAGGTATTGTCATAAATATAAAGGGAAGGGTAACCACCTTTCTGTATACAGAACTATAAAATCCCTCCTGGCCAGAGGCAAAACCCTTTCACCTGTAAAGGGTTAAGAAGCGAAGATAACCTCGCTGGCACCTGACCAAAATGACCAATGAGGAGACAAGATACTTTCGCATCTAGATACGATAAATCAACCCCCGCTGGATCGATCGCTGCCCACTGATACAGTGGGTAGTATAGACATATCCTGAGAGTAATTGGTACTCATTGTGAGTAAGGCCCCTAAAGAAGCAGAGATATTTTTAAGTTCCAGGAATGCCAAAAAGAGTTTGAATTAGAGCTGGACAAATTATCCATTGCAAATAATACTTGTGAATTTAACCCTTTTTTATGCATGTGAATCAAACCTTATTTTTACAAACGTCTTCATTATTCTTAAAATTTCATCAGCTAATTTATGTGAGCAAATGTAAACCTCTGTGTGTGTGGGTGTGTGTCTAGAGTATGGGCTGTGAAATGTGACTCCACTCTACCTGTGTGTGCCTTTCAGAAGTTACATGATATTGTTTCTTGTCTTTGACTGGATGATAAACTTCTTAAATAGAAGAATCATTAACACATGAGAGATCATACTTTTCAGATAAAAGCTGTTCATGCTAAAACTTGTGAAACTTTTAGGATTAACAAACACTTACATTCATGCCCAGCAGCCACCTGAAAACTTATGAACAATAAATAATGTCACTCCACAACAAAAATATTCACTTCATTATTTATTTTGTATTGTTTAAACCTCGAGTTTGAATCTATAAGAGACTGTCTTTTCTGTAATGCTATCATTTAAACATGATCAGAGAATTTTGTGGTTCACACACACAGGGTGGAAAAAAGGAGGGTCCTGAGCCCAGACCTTGGATACTACCTTTCCGTTTGGAAGCCATTTTTTTTTAAAGAGACAGGCTCAAACTACAAAATTTAGGTGTAGATACAAACTTTTTGGATATTTAGTTTGGGGCCACTTTCTCATTTTATAACCAAGATAAATGATACTCATCATGACCAGCATCAGAGTGGTAACTGAATAAATACAGTACAAGAATGGCACTGTAAATACCTGTATTGCACACTCACTTTTCCTTTTGTTAAGAACAGTCATGTAGGAAGAGATAGAAGAAAGTTCTGATCTGAGCTGCCATGATCTACCACAGATAATTAAAATTTAATTTGCTTACAATCAATGGTTCAAGGTAATCTGATTGTTATTTTAGAAGACATAAAAATCCTAGAAAATCTCCTGTTGGCAACTTTCACCTTCTTCCCCATTTTTTACGTCTTTGGAACAATGTAAAATCCAGAAAGCACACAAGTTGCAAGTGCAGCATGTTCAAATTAATCTTACCCTCCCTTCCTAAGCTCCTCTGGAATAAAACACTAACTCATTTCAGGTTTGAGTATTCTGAATCTAAAACAGCTCTTATCTTAACTTGCCTATGTGAGATTTACAAATGAGAAGAGAACAAATAAGCAGTAATTTAAATTTTAATTTAAACCCCCTCCATTTTCTTATCCCTTATCAAACTGCCAGCATTTTTCCTGCTAACAATGAGCTGAGTGTCATTGCCATAGCACAAGCCCCTACCACAAACCAAGTAATCTCTTTCATCTAAAACCCTGATCCCTTTAATAAACAAAATACGAAAAGGCAGTCAAAATTACACTCTGGCTTTATGAAAGAAGCAGGGAAATCCTTAGAGTACAATCCCCTGCTTGTTATTTTCACAGACCATGTGACCCAAAGTCATTCTGAAGGATAAAAAGACAGAGGCTGCCACCAGATCTCTGCCATGATTTTTCCACAGTTCCCAGCCTTAGCCCATCTGTTATTCAGAGGCCACATGAATGGCATGTGTCAAGAGAGTCATCGCTGTGCAAACTGCCCAAAGAAATCAACCAGCCAACTTCCTTTTGCTTCCATGGCTTCAGCAATTGTTGCTGAGCCAGCCACCATATGGTGAATAATTAGTTTTTCGACCCCACTCCAGAAAAATGTTCGCCCCATTGCCAGGCATTAGCAATATGTGTGTTAATGAACAGCAGATGATGAATGCCTATACATTAACAAAAGTTTAGATTTTTGTGCTGCAAGCTGTATCCCTTTTCAAGAATCTTGACATTCCTAATACACGGTACATTGTATAGCATTTTACTTTGTTTGAAAAGTACAGACACATTGAATTTTACAATCTTTTAACATTAAAACAATTTATTCTTAATAAACGAATACACTTCTTTAATCTCACCACCAATACCCCACCCCCTTTCATAAAATGATTAATTCAGTGCACATAAAAGATTAGCAAATTAGAGCTTTAAAACAGACCTCTTCTGTTCTTGTGCAAGTGAGGTGCATTGTATAAATACCCAGAATGCAGGTTGCACTACACTTCTCTCTGTCTGAGTGCTTGATTTATATGAATTTATATTGAAAACCTCCAGTGTGCATTCTCCTTGAAGATTTAGTCTTGGGCCTCTGAGTAAACACTCACCTCCTAAGATCACTGATGGTAAGCTATTGTGCAAAAGATCCCATCAAATGGACTTAAAAGCTCAGCAGAGACCACTAAGCATATTTCACTTGGGGAAGGAATGTTTTTTAGGCATCTAATTAGAAAAGAAATCTTGACTAATTTTTTCTATAGAACGAAATATCTTTTTATTACACAAAAAATTGGATTCTTGATCATATAAAGAGTATATGGTGGTATCAGGCAATTGTCAGTCATTATTAAGCTTCTCAAATGCACACTGGTGGGAATTTTGAAGTTAAAAATAATTTATAAAGAGGCATGCATATAATTATATAGAACTGATGAAAATATAGACATCTTAGTGTGTATAATGGGTACAGCCCATGAATCCACACTTCATGTGTCGCAATTAGGCACAATATTATTGGAGAAAGATGATCCAATAGAAAGGGAATGAGATAAGAAATCAGGAGGAGACCTCAGTCTCCTTCACTAAAAATCTGTGATTGTGAGCATGGTATGAAAACCTAGGTAGACAGACGGACTTGGGTTCAGTTTCTGGCTCGGCTGCTAACTAACTGTGTGACATAGGACAAATCACTTAACCTCTCTGCAGCAGTTTCCCCTTCTATAAAATGGGGAGTTAATGCTAATTACCCACCTTTTTGAAGCACCCTGATTTATGTATGAATAACACTGAGACAAGAACACTGAAACAAGCAAAGATGCTTACTGAGACATACAAGTCAGCAAGACCTCAATGACCACATATTTGGCCAAATCCTGAAATTTTCACTCAGTCATTTATATCAGAGTGAGTCTTACCTAGGTAAAGACCAAACTAAATTGAGAAAAGACCTCAGGATTTGTCCCATAGCATTTAAAGCTCTGAGAGCATTTTGTGTTGAAACAAAACTATGGATACATCTACATGGCAAGCAGAAACTCACAGCAGAGAGTCTCTATAGACTTGGGCTTGTGCTACAGCACTAAAAACAGCAATGTAGTTGTTTGGGCTTGGTCTGGAGCTCAGGCTCTGAAATTCAGGGAGGGGGGTGGTCTTCAGAGCCCAAGCATGACTATCTACACAGCTATTTTCAGCACCATAGCGCAAACCTGATTCTGTAGATCCAAGCTCTGAGAATTGCTGCGGTGGGTTTCTGCTTGCCTTGCAGACATACCCTAAAAGGTCTTCAATGACCTTATTGTTACCAAGCCAGGGTGAACTCCCAATGGGATTGTTTATCATCTCAATGATGTTCCCTTTAGTTTACTCAGAGGTCCTTTTGACTACAGGCTATGATAAAATAAAAGGACTCTTCAAGAAAGTTATAGGAATTGACTGACTTTGATTGTGGTTGAGAGATGAATATTTCAAGGGAATCTCTTGCCTTCCACAGGCAAAAATCACTGTTCCCATGCTTATAGGATTTAAGAGAAACAAAGAAAGCCTTCCACCTCACCTGGATTTCTCAAAGAGACACCATTTCACAAGGGCTGATATCACATTGCTTAATCATGACAGCCCATAATGGATATTTTAACATTGCAAACAAGCCACTAGGTTGTGCTTTTCCCTTTCTCAGACAAGCAATGTCACAAACGCAGAATACTAATAAAATAATAGACCGTACCATCTGTCCATTTTTATGGAAGAAAAAAATCCTGACCAGCTAAGAAATCTTGATGGAGAACAACTTCAGAGACTACAAAAATGAAATATTTTGTGCAAAACAATAAACCACTTTTACCAATAATACTTACAAGATTATATCCATTTGTGAAGGTCAGAATGGGTATCTATATGAAAAATTGACCACCAAATAACCATAAGACAGAGCTCCACCCTGTGTGGCTCCACCCCTGTTTGCAGAACTGGTCACCCCATCACAAAAATGATACTGTTAAATTAAAGGGGGTTCAGAGGAGGGCAGCAAGAATGATAAAGAGCCTCAAAACACTCTCCTATGAAGAGAGACTGAAGATTGGTATTGTTTACCTTAAAAAGGAAACTAATAAGAGGGGACATGATATAAGTATATAAAGAAGGTATATCAGGGACTTTTATTCTTATTGTCTCAACCCAAAACAACAAGGGGATATTGAATTGCAATTGCTATATTGCTTCAATTACAAATTATAAAGTGTATTTACCAAGGAATGCCACTATAAGGCCAGTGATCACATGGTTGCCAAAAGTTTCAGTGGCATGATAAGATCACCAATGATGGACATATACTGAATATCCAGCCAGACCATCTTAAGGACCTAGATAGAGACTCTGCCGATCCAGGTGGCACTCCATCTGCAAAGGTCTCGCTGGGATATGCAATGATGCTGCTGCTATTTTTCATTTTCTGTATTGCAAATATAGCAATATTTTTTCTAACTGCCAGCCCACAAACTAACTCTAGGTTCTGATAGTCCATCTAGGATCTTTTTGTCTTGTATCTCATGAGCAGTCATAAAGGTTCTCTAGGCAAAATTCAATAATTTCACCTGTGCAACCCCAGTGTCTTCAGACTATGACTTTGATAGTACTGTATCTGTGCAACCTCATTAGCCACCAGAGGGTTTGTGGACATGTTAACTGAGGACATAATCTGAAGGCAATGTGTTTGCACAGGTGTAGCTAAGGGCCTAACTGAGCTCACTGAAGTTTTACTGCTAGTGATGACGTGAAGTATGGGAAGTATACATCTTGACTCTGAGAAGCAAGGGAGAATTCGTGGGGCTCATAGCTAGAAAGAAAACACCTTTTTATTTGCAGCCTGAGCAAATTGGATGTGGAAATCAGTGCAACACAATGACCTTAGAATCCCAAAATCCCATTTCTACAGAGTCACTTTTCAAGGCAGAACCAGAATTCAGATAATGGGTTCCAAAGAGTTTGCAAATCTGTGAATGTACTCACATAGAAATGAATGCAACTAAGTAGCTGTATTAGTTTTAAAGACAAAAATGTATCAAATGTGATTCTGAAAACAAAAAGTGTATGTGTCCAGAATAAAATGCAAAATGAAAGAATACATGCCTATGATTTTCTTGCCAGTTGATTTATAGTGATGTTTAATTTAAAATCATTCTTAGTAAATAAAAGATATTGGAAACACAGAAACACAAAACCATAGTTCAATTTAACTATTTTTGAAAAAATCATTCAGAGTAATGAAATTAAGATGTTCCTAAAATCTTGCATTGAAAATCCATGAATATCTTTTTCAGCTAGCCTGTGAACAAAGTTTTTCCACTTCAAAAAGAATATCTTTAAAAGTCATTATGTAGTTGAATGATCTTAAAAGAAGGCATATAGGCAGCCAAGGAAAATTCCTGACATGCATTTTAATGGCATTTGTGAAGTAGCATTTATAGTAATGTTTCAGCAGGAACAAGAACGGATTCCATTATTTTCTTTATTTGTTGATTGTTCATTTAACTGAAGCACTACTCGCGATTCATCATAGTAAATAAAGAACGACATCGCTTTAAGAGATTTTTAAAAAATATTTGTCCATAAAATGCTGAAAACATTTTGACGAAATAAAGGTCTTTGAAGCAAAGGGGTATGCTTTAAGCCAGATGAATCAAAATTTAGCCAAAGAGGGCCACACTGGCACCCTGCCAGGAGCTTTAGGGCTGAAGCTAATTTGCATGTAATGGAGGAAATTGCAGCTGCCCTCATCTTTGATATGGAGGTGCAGCCAGCCCCAACCAAGATAGAGCATCACACATTGAGAATTGCAAATATGACGTGCCACACTTCCTTATTAAAGATGAAGGTAGCCATAGGCAACACTGTAGGACTCCATGGAACCCACGTAATTACCTCTTCCCTCACCTTTCACCTCCAGAGACATCATTTCAAGTCCAGGTGTAGGTCATAAGTAGAAATGAAGTGAGGTCCTGGGAATCATTCCTTTTCAGGAAGGGTGCTTAAGCATGTGTAAATGCCATTGAAGTGCTTTCCTGAAAATGGATGGACAGGCTTACATGCTTGCCTGAATCAGGGCCCTGATGACCTCCTCCTTCTCCTGGTAGTTTCCACTTCCTAGTGGTCATTGTCCACATTGGAAAAAGCACCACAATGTCAGAGAAACCCATGAGTGGAATATCTGTAGTTTTGGTGAATAGAGTTGTGGGTGTGGGATGCTTGCACATGTCTATCATACAAATGGGGGCAGCCACCCTTTTAAAACTACCTTTCTCAGGGGTTTGATTAAAAAAACACCACACCAATGTTAGTTCACATTATTAGGGTCAAATGTCTGTTTAACATTATTTTCAGTGGTAGCTGGCACTTAATTATTATATCTCTCAATGGAGGGAGAAAATATTGCATTAGGTTTTTATTATCCTTGCCATTCTATTCCCATGCAATGCTGAGTTGGCCCTTTAAAAAAACTTATGTTTTATTGGCCAGTGCTGTAAGATGCAAACAAGCATAGATCAAGATAAAGGATGTGCAGGCAGCCTGAGTTGCAGAATAGAAGCACTTGTCGCCATAATGGTACATTCTGATACACCCCAGAACAGCAGTCCAAAAACACACACACCCCAAAAAAAACCCTGAAGCCAGACACACAGGTAGGTTGTCAATCAAAACATATAATAACCCTGAACCAGGGTCAGCAACAGTCTGAACAAAACATGACAACAGTCCAAACAGAATATATGTTGCACCTGACCCTGAGTAGCTGCACCACACCTAACACTATGCACACACACAGAGCCTTAAACAGGAACACTGAGTTCAGGGAGCAAGAACCAAGAAACAAAACAAAAACAAAACAAGCAGGAAGCAGAGAGGCAACATACGCACCAGTCATCACACTATCGTATCCCCTTACACCTTGAGTATAACGAAGAGCACTTCTGTCCAGAAATTACTGGACATACCCACCATGTTGGAATGGATCCTGTAAGAGCCATTACAATCTATCCAGCAGGGTGTGAGCGGCTTCCGCTTTGGGACTGATCAGATGATGTTTTGATGGATAGCTGAGTCCTTCCATCACAGCCACTCAAGACTGCTTCTGGGATGAAACTATGGGAGGAAACCATCTTGTGCAGTGAGCAAAAAACTGGTTATGTTGGAAGCCATGACAGTACCACTGTGGGCATTACAACTGTGAGAGGCAAGTGGGCATCTCACCATGTGTGGGTTCCCCCAAGGCTGATGCTTGGGCCCATGTTTGAGACCTACGATCCCTCACATCTTCACCTCCAAAATTCAGTCTGATTGCCTGGGAGGATAAAAATCATCTGACCTGTTCCCAAATCACAGCAGCTTAGCACCCCTGTTTGAAAGGCAATAACAGCCCTTATAGGGTCTATTACAAGATATTGGTGTGTGTGTCTTTCTCCTTCCGTCATAGCTTCCTCAGAGCTCAGGTGAGTGATGTATGTTGAAATGCCATTATTATCACCCCCACTCAAATATCATGAAGCTCCAAAAATTCATCAGATTGGCTTAAAAACTATAAGATTTCTTAGAAAAATCATAAATTTTAGGTTCCTTTTATTTCCTTATGGTTTATTAGCCTTTAGTTTGTATTCAGGTCTCCTTTTCAAGCTTTGCTCTGCAACCCATAAGGCCTAGCAAGTTAATTTCTCCTTTAATGAAAGCTGAGATTCTCTTGTAGTTAATTGCATCCAGTTGCTGGAGCTTTAAGCAAAATATCGACTACAGCGAGACTCATGCTAACATTGCAAGAGCTGGCAACACAAACTCCTACAGAAACAGAGGAACCACTTTGCTATAATTCTCTTAGGCTACAATGACCTGTCAAGTCAGTATATCAACAGAAATAAAGCAAAAATGGTTGGGGGCTTGTTTGTTTGTTCGTTCAAAATGGGTTTTGCTATGTTATAATAAATACCAATGGTTTAAATATGGAACAAGTTCTCTTACAGGTCAGACAGTCAGTTAATAATTATAGTAGATATTAAAGGTACAATTCCAGCACCACAATGGCCTTCAGGCCTTTGGCTGCAAATAGGGCTGGACTGAATACACAGGAAATGCTGTATTTAGAGAAGGATTTTTAAGGTTGATTAGCATCTGGAGGATGGAACTCACCAATTCTATTAACCTAAAATTTGACTACATAAACAAGTGAAGATAATGGAAGCTGCTGGGTGTTCAGCACTTGAGAATCATCAGGTGCCTCAATATAGACTTAGGAGCCTAACTTAAGGCACCCATTTTTTAACACTGTTGGCCTTACACCAGGGGTGCCCACAAGAACGGAGGACCCAATCTCCAGTAAAGTACTTAAACATGGGTTTAAGTGTTTTTCTAGTTTGGAGTCAGAATCCCTAACTCATTATTAAAGGGGAACACAAAGAGCTCATAAATAGAAACTTACTATGCTACAACACAGACTGAGTTGTGATGGCACCTACATCCCTCGGAAGGAACTTCACGTACTGAGGAGATAACCTAAAGTCAGATACCAGGATACACCTTTTTGTGGTATCCAGGGGACTGAAGGCGTGGGTTTCCTATTCATATGCATGTCAGACTGCTATATCAGACCAAGTTACTTTCCATAAGGGCTTGGTCCGCTCAGCTTAACCTAGTGGTCCCCAAAGATGGAGTTTCCATAGGCTAAAAGACGATGGGCAAGATTTTTCAGCTACACCAGTGCAAACCCACTGAAGTCAGTGGGTAAATAGAATGCTGATAAAAATCTTTATATTACAACCCACATTCTGTGTATGCTACACATTATACAGAAGAGCTATTTTAGAGAGTTTTTAATTTGGACTATTTTTTATTCCTCTGACTTCAAACCATGTATCATAGTTAACATGTATCCACTGTACAGAGTTCAGAATGACAAACATTAAAACTGAAATCTAAAACACCTCTAAAATAGTTTTTCTGTACATAAAAGTGTCACAACTTTTGAGCCACATACATCAGAATAGCCAAGACAAGAAGCAAGTTCTGTGTGTGTCCTATGGGTTGCTGGGGAACTTCCTTTTCCAAATGATATAAGGGCTCCAGCTTTTATCTCTCATGGGTAATGATATAGACATTTAACCTATCATCACCGGTGAGAGACTGAATATTGCCCATATTGGGCCTTGGGCCAGTACAATGGGAGGGAGAAGTGAATTCCACATTTGAGAAACAGAAGGGAATACTTTTGTGGAGGTTGGCTTCTGTAAAAAGTAAGGGGAGATGAAGACAGAGTACAGATGAAGCGATCAAAGGTACATGACAGTTGCAGCTTATCACATGGTTTCACAATTTGTTACATTTATAGAACTAGGATATATTTTAAGTGTACGTATTTTTTATATAAAATGCATGAATATGTAGAATGAGAATTTAAAAAAAAAATCTATATTGGAAGGGCAGCACCTCCCAGCCTAAAGGCCTCAATGTGTAGCAAGTTGCACCATGGGTCTGAAAGTCATTAGAGTTGAGCGTTTCTCTGAAAGGACCCCTGACAACAACCTCCATCCACTCTTTTGCAAGTGACTGAAATGACATGTAGTTTTTTGCACCACAACACACAGTTTAAATTATGAGTGTTCCAATGTATGGTTTTAATTGCATCACTCTCTTAAAGCAGGAACAAACAAAAAAATCCACAGTACATAGATTTTGAAGCTCAAGATGATCAATATAAATATTAAAACAAACCAAGGGCTTAGCACATAGAAAAATTCAAGACACATATTGGTATGCAGAAAAATTTAGGAAACATACCTTATACCGGGGGAGTTTTATCAAAGACCCAGTGCCTATGGTACTCATATAAATTCTCTTTCTTTTGTTCCTGCAGGGTTCCAAAGGCTAAAGAAAGAAAATACAAAGCAGAGGAGGCACCACTGAGTGAATGCAACAGTGTTTTATTAATCCATGTGATTAATCCAGCATGCTGAGGAAGATTCTTTACAGAATCAAAACGTTCATGTTTTTGATCCACATGGATTAAGGAAACAGTGTTGCGTTCACTCAGTGGTGCCTCCTCCGCTTTGTGTTTTGGTTTTATTCTTTGGCGTCCTGCAGGAACAAAAGAGGGAGCATTTATATGTGTACAGCAGCATGGGGACTTTGATAACGCCCCTTCCTGAAGGATGCTTCCTGAATTTTTCTGAGAGTTAAGCCTCCTGTTTGTATTTGCATCATTCCGCCAGATAAACCGAACTACTACCAAATAATAAAAGGCTCTCTCTGCCGGCTCATGAAAGGCAGTTGTGCTGCTGTGTGGGTGGACTGTAAATCAGCCTGTTGATGCCTGCATAAAGTAATCAGACAATTATCTGGGATAACTAACTCAAAAATTTATTTTGGAAAACCAGCATCTTCCACTAAGAGCAAGACTGCAGACTTCTTTCTGACCGAGCAAAAGGCTTCAGGCATCAAGGACACGGAAATGTTTCGGGCCTCATGGCAAAGCATGAGCTTCCATCCAACCTTGCTCAGCAATGTTCTAACACACGTGCTTACCTTTTTATGTGCTTAAATGCTTCACTGTATAGGGGCCTGAGCTCTCTCTTGTGAAGCACAAAACTGAGTGGGTGAGACAGCAAGTTTACTTGGTTCTTTGTAGCTAATTTTAATCTGATTCAGAACCCAGTAGAATCAACTATCACCATAAATAATAAAGCATCAGATCTGCCTTTGCTTGAGCCAAAGACAGATGTCCAGGGAACCTTTTCTTTTTTTTCTCCTCTCCACTTTACCAGGAATCAGGAAATAAGCATGCCATATCCAACAAACTAACTCCAAAAACAAGGGAGATCATTTCCTCATATGTGTCTGACAGCAGGAACACTTTGCTGCATTCTCAACAGCTATCAACTGACTCCACCTCTGTTTCAGAATCTTATATAAAGCCTTCCAACTAGTCTTCATGATTCTCCACTGATTTGTTCCCTTCACACATCTCTTTGACCTAATTTCTTCTTATTTTTCATCTTATTGCTACTTTTATCAAAATATACCATCATAAGAATTTGGCTGAATTTTATGCTCCCTAGACTTGGAACGTGGAATAGAAATGTATAGTTTTGAATAAAAAGACTAACTCCATCAGTTGATGGCAAACTAAATGACTGTATAAACTCTAGAATGCATTGATGTAGCAACGTATCTCATGTCAAAACACATACACATACATACACATTAATATCTTCTTTCTTTTCTGTATCCTCCTGCATCCACAGATTCATAGAGAGTCCACCAATTTCCACCATTTATTTTGGTCTTGCGCTGGTCTGTTCAGGTTTCTGAGTGCCACGTTGGTGAATTTGGCTTCTTTCTCTGTTGTTCTGCGTTTCCCTAGGTTGCCCTCTCTCTGATTCTTTCCAGGTCGTGTCCACATTATCACTTGCCATGGAAGTCTTGTTGGTGGCATCCTTAAAGCGTGTCCTAAATACATGCATCGTCTCCTTACCGTATTTGATGCTTTGTATTGGTTTGCTCTACGTACAATTTCTGATATTGCAAGAAATTCTAATGGACTCGGACAAACTTCTGCAGGCATTTATTCTGGAATGAATTGAGCTTATCAATTTCTGTTGTAGATGTCCATGACTCTGCTTTATAAAGGAGGACAGACATGATGCCAGTATTAAAAATCTGTACATATGTGTCAGTGCCAATTATACTACTTTCAAATATTTTCAAGTGTATGAAAGTTGTTTGGTGCTTTTGGTATTCGTTGCTTGACATCTAGCATGATGTTACCCTCATTGCACTCCAAATAGGTAAAATGACTTCTAGTGTTTTGTCATCCACTCTGATAATTACTTTTGGGACAGTAATGGCCATATCATTTGTCTTCCCCTTGTTGATAAAAAAACTTGTTTCGCTGTAAACAAAAGTTGGGTCTTTTCTTCCATTAAGTGATATGTTAAACTACACAGGACAATGTCATCACCCACAAACGAAGTTATCCTTTATCATTTGCTCATCATGCTTTATCATTTGTCCATAAAATTCCTCGGTTGCCGTCTGCAGTTACTTTCCTCATGGCAAGTCAATAACCAGTGCAAACAAAAATTTGGACATAATACACCCCTGTGTTACTCCATTGTCACTGCAAACCATGCGCTGAAGATGTCACTATCTCTGACTGCACATTCAGCTTTATCATATAGATCCTTGATTATTCTAATTATATTTGCTGGTGTTCCACAGTACACCATAATTTTCCTCCCCTGTTGTCCACTAAAGTCAGGTAGCTTCTTCCCTCTAATCCTCATGGCCTGGAAGCCAGCAGGGGGAGCACTGAGAGCCCAGGGGAGACTTTATCCATGCTCTCAACTCCTGTGCCTGCGGCCACAGTGACCTGGGCAGCTGAGAAGAGCAGTTGCAGAGCAGAGCTCAGTCCCTCCACTCTTGGGCTGAAGCATGTTCAGTCTAGGGATGGAGCATGTAAAGTCTAGGTTGCCACGCAGCTGGTTTTTGTAGTGCCTTGCCAGTCAATCATGAAAACATGCTAGGGTGCTTTTTATCCACTGCACCAACATTCCCTTGTAAGCTGGCCAGTCATGCAGTGATCTTGTAATTACCAGCAAGCACACGTTGCATGGCTAGGAGCAGAGCATGACCAGCCCAGCACCTAGGTCCTGCTCTGAGTGCCAGGCCCTCAACCTGCTGAAGCTGCAGTGGCTCCTTCCAGCACTGGGGACCAGGAATTGGGATGGGCCGAGGCTCACCGGCAAGCTGGCGTTGGAAACAGGGATTGGGGTCGGGGAGGTAGGGGCTCCTGAGAGGGGGTTGGTGTAGGGGGTAGTGGGAAGGTAAGAGGAAAAGAGGCCTTGAACCGCCCCCAGTCCCCCACCTGCACTCCTGCTAGAATGAGCGGGGCAGAGGAGTAGAGGAGGGTAAGGCTGGTGGGGACAAGCAGTGCATCTCAGAGATGGCAACCCTACAATCTGGCCACATGTAGGAGCTGTAAGTGGAAGGGGCATGCTCTGTGAAGGCAGAATTTAGCTGCCAAATTCCAACAAGTCTCCACTGAGCACATGTGAACTGAGATTTTTCAGACATCTACAACTGCCAAATGGGGGTGAGTTTTTCTCGAAGACAACAAAAGGCACATTCTTGTCACCAGCATGACCCCCACACACACACACCAAATTCTAAGTCCCTGTTACAATAAATTGCTTTTTAACATGGGCAAAAGAACATATTTCCCCTAACATCTTTTTCAGAAACAGACGAACCATTTGAACTTACACTTCAAAAACAAAACACAAACAGGAAACAAACAAACAAAATGGCCTGAGGCAGACACCCAACATAAAACATTTCAGTCCAAACCGTTAAAGTTTGGCAGTGTTCTAAGACCCTGTTTTCAGTTGCTTACAATGGGAAGTGTTGGGCAGACTTTACCGTAGGCATTGCTACCTGTGCTGCCTATAATGAAAGAGCATAAAAATAGCAGCAACAATATGCAGTAATTTAACCTTGATTTTGCATTACATCAGCCGCCATACGTGACTTGCACAGTAATCAAGAAAAGATGCATAAGCATATTCCTCTAAGAATTTACAAAAAGAACTGTATACACTTTTTAATTCACATATTTTCCAAAAGCATTCCTAGCCACCCCTGTGGATCAACGGATTTGTATAGCTCACTGGTTATACCCGGGGCTTTCCCTTTTGATGCACTGTTATTTTGGAATATGTTTACATACAGTATGGGAGCATTTTGGTCAATTAATTCTCTGCTATAGAACACTTACTAGCTAATTATCTACAAACACAAAAGGCATATTTTGATTTTTCATGTATATTACTGTGGTGGCTAGGCTTATGTAATGTTTGGTCTATAATCTTCAAAATACTTTCCAGAAAAATCTCAAAGGTCGCTCCATCTGGGAAATGTAACAATTAAACTTCATTTCCTATTCAGACCAAATAGCCTTAACGTAGAAACTCTCATATTCTTCATGTATTTTCCAGACACCTGTTGTTAAATAGTTTCCACTCAGATTTGAAGAATTTGAGACAGGTCCTAAATTTGAGCCTCTTAAATTGAGACTCCCTGGGGTGAACCTGTGCCCTTTCTAAGCAATCATTTGAGATAAACTGTAGCCCTTAGTATATCAGGAGGAATTTCCACAGCACTTGGCATTTGGCCTCACACCAATTCTCCTTTGAAGCTGAAGACTATAGAGAAAATGTCTGACACCTGCTGAGTAAACATTTGACCCTAGACTACTGGGAAGAGACGAACTAGAGCTTCTGCTTTTCAGAGACAGCTAAAAGGTTACACAACGCCTCCTGCAGAGTCCTAACAACTCAAGGCAATATTCTTAAGTAGGTTTTGTAGGCTGAGGTGTCGTCATGGCTCTTTCAAAGACATAGTATTCATGAAAATCAGTATGACATGTTTCTAGTGCACTTGCACCCAATCCTGAAGTCAGTGAGATTTTATGCCAAATCATACAAACATACCAAGAAAACATTAAGAACACGAAGTCTGCTGGCAGACTGACCTGATACAATATAGGACAACAACAACAGTTCAAAAGGCAGATATGTACACCTGAAAAAAATAAACTGGCAATTGGGTCAATCAGTGCTGTATTTTTGTTGTATAATGAGATCCACTGGCTGACAGTTGAAGTTAGAACATTTAAGCTGAAAATATAGCACCGATTTTTAACAGTAAGAGTGGTTTAACCATGGGAACAGATTACCAAGGAGAGATTCTCTGTCACTTTAAATCTTCAAATCATGACTCCATGTCTTTCTAAAAGTTAGGCTCTAGTTCAATCACAACTGATTGGTTTAATTCAGGAGTTGTTGGGTGAAAATTAACGGACTATGCAAGAGGCTAAACCAGATTATCACAATAGCCCCATTTAGCCTGAAATTTTATTAATCTATTTGGGACGATGGTTACAGTGATCACCATTATAAAGTTAACAGCTCCTCAAAAGTGGTATCCCATGTACACTCAGATCTTTAATGGTAAGAAGTAAGTGTGTGAAATTAGTTGTCAATTCTAATTTTGGATACATCTACAATTGTTGCCATTTAGAAATAATACAGTCTACATTTTTGTTTTGAATATACAGGACTGGTGTTGATTACTGAAATACTATACCATTGAATTGTACTGCCACCATGTACAGTACCAGAATTAAATAACAAAAAGTGTGGTTATTGCAAATAATGCACTTCTCAGGTATACTGTGGGCCTGCAAGAAAATATTTTTTTCAAAGTTAATGTACTTAAGAGTATATACTCTGTGTGGGTGTGCAATACAACAGAATGCACAAAGTAGTCATAGGTCTTTATTTTCTCTATTACATTCTCCATTATACTTTTGGAAACAAAGTGAGATGACAACAGAGGTTCACATTTGTATTGCTGACAGTCTTATAAGACTATTATTTAAAGCACAAATATTTTACCTGAATCTCTCCAGGTGTTTCTCTGAGTTGGGAAAATTTTCTTGTTTTCACTCATCTGTTTGACTGGAAAGCCCCGGAACTTGGTGCTGAGCATCTGGGGAGACTCAAGGATACCAGGTGAAATTTTCATATGAGCTGTAAACCTGGGGCATAGTAATGAAGGTCTCTCATGGTGACGATTGTGCTGGGGAAAGAAAAACAAGAGTGAGAATCCACCAGTCTTCTGTGTGTGCAGAAAAAGCCACCACTCTTCTATTCAATAGATTAAGCCAACAGCAACAAATGAAAGGGTAGAGGAATCACCAGTATTTTCTAGCTCATTTTCCATTCTTTAAATTCTAAGAACTTGAAGTTGAGACCCTCTACATACAGGAAAGAAAACCATGTATTGATTTGAGGTATATACATTAGAATGAATATCATTAATTGTCATGTAAGAGAATTCATTTTCTGTTAAAGATTTGTTTTTAAAGTACCGTAGGCTGGACCATTTAACATTCCCACTCGGTTAAGCAGGAGAGCCCAGGTTATGAGCCTAGCACACACTCCTGCACCGATTAAATGAGACTCCATGTTTGTACAGGGGGGTCTAATTAATGCTTTTGCTTACAGGCTTGGGGACCAAACAAGAGCAAACAGCAGCAGAACAGAGGAGTCTATAGTTCACTAGCAATTGGGGTAATTGTTTTGGAAGTTCTAAATGTTGCCCCATCTCAATAGTTGTGTAGATTTTAGGAGCTGATATTTTTATGGAATACAGGCATAAGGACTAGGTTTTGTCTAATTCCCCTTTATATTGTTTGCTATTGGAGAATGTGTTTTGGCTTTTGCTGGACTAACATTTATCAGATTTACTGACCCAGAGCCATAATCCTGCAACTAACTTTGTGCATGGGCCACTGCAACCACACAAAGTCTTATTCACTTCCTGTAGTGGGGTCGACACCCACTCAGGCCCAAAAGGGTTTAAGATAGCCCTAGAAGAGGGCTGGGGCAGGGGAAGAGCTGGGCTGATTGGCAGAGCAGCTGCAGCTGGGGGCCATGCCCCAAACAGACCCAGCGGGCCTTATAAAAGCCAGGAGTAGAAGCGCACTCTCTCTTTAGCGCTGAGAGGGAGGGACCTGGCTGCAGAGACCTGAATAGAGGACCTCGTTTGGAGCAGGGGTAGGGAAAGGCCAAGGAAGCTGGGGAGCTCTGGCCTAGGAAAGCCTCAGGCTGCAGGCCTGGGAAGGCCTATTGGGTATGGGGGTTGCAGGGACAGCCACAGGTAGGCAGAGGCAGCAGGTCCAAACCCAACCTTGCCTGTGATGAGTGGCTCATACTGCAGTCTGCCCCAGGGTGCGGGGGCTAGCTGGTGACTGACAGGAGCCTACAACTGAGATGAGGTAGGGATACTAGGTGGAGGGTTCCCCTGGGAGTAGGAGACCCAGAACTGTGGGGTACTGCCAGGGGGTAGCACCCAGTGAAAGGGGCACTGGGGTCCTGGGAGGGATATGGGAGCCAGCAGCAAAGTGAGACACCGGCCTGAAGAGGGCACTCTGGAGGCTGGAACACTAATTCCCTAAGATGACCAGCAGGAGGCACCGCCGGTGAGTCTGCACCTGGTTACACTTCCATTACTTGCAGATTCAGGACGCTGGTTACTGATTTGGTAACCTCACCCAGCCACAGATTAACTCCAGACTAGAGCTCTCCTCCCATTTCAAATGGACTCCATCTACACAGGATTGAGTGGAATGAGATCTTGTATCTTTACTGTTCCTTAATGGCGAATTGTCAGGATAAAAATCCTATGGTCCTAATTGTTCTCTTGGTTTTCTTTTGTGCTGCCCCTCACACTTGGGAAGAGTTCCACATAAACATCCACAAAACTACCTCCTTGTCCTCCTTCACACTCTCCATTGCTGTGATGCCTACAAAAAATTATCAGCTAGGCAACTGGTATACAAAGATCAAAGCCTATAGTACTGACCAATATTGTCTCATTGTTTCCTTGTCCCCTTTCCCCCACCTGTTTGTTGTATCTTGCCTTATACTTAAATTGTAAACTCTTTGGGGCTGGGACCAGCTTTTTGTTTTTTGTATGTACATCACATAGGACAACAGGGCTCTGGTCCATGCCTAGGACTCATAGGTCTTCCCACAATACAAATAAACAATAATAATCATAATTTTAGACAATGAAGTAGACTAGCAAGTTTCTAGTCAACTTCACTTTCATGTTCTCATGTACTAACACAATGCTGAAATGTAAGGGGTGTGAACTCTGCAGGACAATATCTGCTTCTTTAAAAGAAGTATTACATATATTTCTTCACCTCCTCAATTTCCTTTATGGCTTAAAGGTTATAATGTTGTCTATAGACAAATGCTACCTATGTTTAACTGATATCCTCAAGATCAGCACATGTGAAGCAACAATGTGGACAATGCAGAGATTCCAGAGTATTGTAGCTTTCTTGCTAAAGGGGTCCAAAAAATTGAGGACATCCAGTGAAAAAGGAGTGTTTTATGAACTTTTACTATTGTTTCTGTGTCACTCCAATTTTCCACAAACCACAATGAAAAATTACAATAGTACTCAAACATTATATTTCACATTTGGGGTTTTTTTGCCAATGCATTGATATTTTTACAAAATACAGGTTTAAAGCCCCTGTTAAACTGTAATCTGAAATACAAGTTAATCTATGGAATCATGAACTGAGACTTCATAATAAATGAGACAGTGATAGAAGAGTGAGAACTGTAAACCTAAACAAGGCAGTTAACAATTGACAAGAATTTGCATTCCCTGCATTGAAAGCAATTTGTCACTTTCATGCATCTGAAGAAGTGAGGTTTTTTACCCACAAAAGCTTATGCCCAACTAAATCTGTTAGTCTTTAAGGTGCCACCGGACTCCTTGTTGTTTTTGTCACTTCCAGTTTCACATAACTTGCCTACATTCAGCATATGGAAATTGTGAACAGTATGGACTATCTCTAGCTTTCTTCTCCTTGTTGATACATTTTCCCCTAAAATCTAAGATGATAAATTAAAGTTGAAAGCCTTGGACTAGAAAAAGGTCACATGAGAAGTTACAATTGATTAGTTCATAGCCAAAAAAAATTCAAAGCAAAATGGAGTTCTGAACTTTTTCAATGAAGGGTAGTCTCAAAATTGATGTATAGAGTATTAAACCATTATTGCTATAAGTCTAGTTATGCAACTTTTTATTGTATTATTCAATAAAACTGTGTTTCCTTGAGATCAAAAGTTTTTTCCTTGAGACCCATATTTCAGTTCTTATTGTTGTGATCCTTCTGATGTGCACAAAATAGACTCTAGCTGGGAATCGGGGGTTAGAACTGCTGTGCTAGGAAGGCTCAGTGTTTAGAGGTTCCCACATTTTTACAAAGCACTCACATTTTCAGCAGGTATAGAAACAGAGTTTTTACCATCCCACACAAAGCACATTATTTAGCTTAAGTATATTTTAAAAAGAAATATGACTGCAATCAGATTTCAAATTTAACAATTCCATTATTTTTCAGTGTGTTTTATGCAAAATTTATAAGCAGACTAGAAAGAAATATGGAACTTCTAGGGGTTAAATGTGACTCATTGTAAAGAATGCGCCCTTTTCAATAACACTTCTCTTTTGATTAACTAAAAGCCAGGCCTTGTATATTATACACAATCCTCTTTTTAAACAAGGCAGACTCCCACACCACAAAGATACTAGAACAGTAAATATTGATTTTCTTGACTGATGGTACATCTCATGCTACCCAGACCACTCAAGCATCTGCTTGTTACCACAAGCTATTCCCTTTGTCAAGGAATAAAGCAAAGTGGCGTTACGTGCTATCGGTTGTGGATTGCAAATACTTAAATACATTTCTCAGAATGAAAGGCACCTTCTTTTGATTTTTTTTAACTGTTTGCTTTAGCCCCATACACACTCCTAGCACCTGTACTTTTCAATGGTTGGTTTGCCAAGATCACTATGGTTTTCTTGCTGTCGTCTTTATAACTGTTTATTATAAGTAAAGCACCTAGTGAAGCCATAAATGATTTATTTATTTATTGCTAGAAAAGAAAGACACGAAAACAAAACCTCCAGATTCTGGTGCAAGTTTTGCATGTACCCTGATACATTAACAAGTGCTAAATATGAGATTATAAAACAAGTGTGATGTATTGGGGAAAAGGCTTGGCTTGTTCACTGTATTTAATTATTATTTGGAACGTCTTTTTCTTTTGATTTTTGGGGTGGCTCCAAAACCATGCCCTGCTGAAAGATCACCACAACAGCACAAACTGGGCAGGCATTTATGCCTGCTAAATACTTCAGAAGTGAGAGTGAGGAGGCTTTGCAGCACTGAGCACACTTTTACCGCTCTACAGATGCTAAATTATCAGCACTGCAAAGTAAGAGATGCTATTCAATGGGAAAATGTGTTTTTTTTCATTGAAAAATTCTTTTTTTGACCAAACTAGAAAAGAAGAAAAAATCCCCTCTCCCCCCAGTTTTTCAGTTTATAATTTTTCCACACTAGCACCTGATGGGAGGAGAATCACCTAGGCTGGGAGTCGACTATTTGCCTTTCTCTGCAGGACGATCTGCTTCCCCCCACCCGCCGCTGGTTCCTCTTCCCTTGTGGGAGGGTAAAGTAGTCTTCCTCTCCTCTTCTTCCTCCAGTCCAGAGGAAAACGGAAACGTTTCCACCTGCTGCTTCTTCCTCAGCCAGAATATTTAGTCAACAGAATGGGCTGGTCAGTTCCTTTTCCCCTTCTGGCTTTCCATAGTGGGGACAGAGGTTGGAAACACAAAGGTGGTCCCCTGTTGTACTAAATTTAGATAGAATCTATCTGCTAATGGTGTTAACACAACCCAGTCACTGTCCAACATTAAACAGTGTTAAACAAGGTTCAGGATTTGGTATTCATAGACCTTAACCTGCTTAGTACCATGGCAAGGACACCATTAAACAGCCTTTTAACTTTTTATTAAAGATACAGAAAAGAAGGGAAAACAGTTAAAGCATTTGAAATGCAAAGTATTAAGAAAGGCTTTCGTTTTAACAGCATCCCCCCTTTCCCTTTAGCTGGAGCAAATCTTTTGAAGAAGACCACCTCTGGCTTGACAGTCTTTTAGCTGGTGTCAAAGATAATTGTTCATTTGAAGGAAAAGCGAAGTCGTCAGTTGAGATGGGCTGGAGCTGTCATTGTTGCTGCTGTTAAAGTCAGATCCTGTTTTCTACAAAGACTCTTCATCCTGATCCTAAAAGATGTCCTGACCAACCAGGCCAAAGAGAGAAAGTCGGACATCCCAGGAGATGACGGTGGTGGCAGCCATGATGAAAACTTGTTCCAGTAGCCAATTTTTCTCCCCAAAGTCTCCTTCCTCAAGGACCCACAAAAGGGTGTGCTGGGCAGAATTGCCCATCCCATCATTATTTTGTCCACCAGTTAGGCCTAGTTTCTGACCAATTTTGGTTCACCGATTTCTGGTTCCACAGTTTTCTTGCTTAGTAGGCATGATCACAACACAGTCTGTGTTATATCAGTAGGACTTTTTGTTTAGACTAATTCAGTCTGTTGCCATTTTGGACCTTTTCCCATCAACATTTGTTGTTATAGGTTATCATGAGAATTTACGAACTTTACAACTGAGATCACAATTAGGGTAAATTTGTAGGCCCAATTATTATAACACCCCTATTGTGCATACATACACACACTTATTTGGCTGGCTGTTGGCCTGCTTTCAGACATGAAGTCCTTTCAGGTACATTTATCCTCCTTGTTACTATTCTCTTCCCACAAGATGATACTGTCACTTCCCTATAGAACATCAGTACCTGGCCTTGATGCTAATCAACAAAACCAGTGGGCTTCCTTTCCTGTTTTGCTGCACCTTACCACTGCATTTAAGACTTCATTTAGCAAAACCCAGCCAGAGGAGATGACACATTTAAAAACCTCCTATTTTCATACTGTACTAACAGATCTGATTACTTTTTTCATCAAAATGGATGGAAAAGTATTCACTGTGCAAGGAACTTGAACCTGAAACAGGTAAGTGAGATTTGGGGAGGAATTGGTTAATCTAGGAGTAATGATATTCAATCAATTAACTGAGCAAATGACTTATTAGGCTGAAAGAACTATATATATATATAACGGTGAAATTTATTAGACTGCATTCATTAAAATGAGTGTGTACTCAACAATTGAGAATCTGCTGTAACAAACATTACTGAAATGAAAGACACAATGTGGACATATAAATCAGGTCTTGTCCACTCCTGAGAAGGTATCCTCTGAGGAAGGCATCATTTGGTAATGGTTAAAGCACAGGACTTGGAATCAGACTTGGACTCTATTCCTACCTTTGCCGCTGGCTTCCTGTATGCCATTGGGCAAATCACTTAATGGTCCTGTACCTCAATTTTCCTATCAGTAAAAGGAGGATAATACTACTTGGCTAACATTGTAAACTGCTCCAAGTCCCTAGCCTCACAAACCCCAAATGCATACATCTCCCATGCCCATGTTCAAAGAATAATGATTTAGTAATTGTCCTTATGTGCTTTGAAAATAAGGAACCAATACATGCAAGTGGGGTTTTAAAAAAAGGAAATACGAAAGACACATGGGAGAAAAGAGACATCCTCAAAATGCAATAAAGCTATCTTCAAAGTCTGACATAGTGAGTAAAAAATAAATAAACTATGCCATGAACACAGTCTTCTTGCTTGTAAAATAGGCCCATATATTAAAGATCTAAACTGTGGTACAGAACTTCCTAAGATGCTCATTTTCTGGTTTTATTTTTTTGGGTGAAGTAATCATAATTCAATTACTTAAAGATTTATTACGAAACACTTTGCCCACACAAGATTTTTCAGTATGTAAACACCATACTATTACAGGCCTAGTATTTCAGATTTCATTAGTCAATAAAGCCAGGTTTATTTGTAATAAAGTTAAGCCCTTCCAACCACTGACCATGGAAACCAGATTTTGAAATAATTCAGATTTGTGTTTCTGTTCTTTCTAATTAAGGGTAATATCAGGAAGGACAGACAGTGGGTAGCATTGTTCAAGCACCATGGATTTAAGCAAGAAAATCTGATTATCAGCTCATGTCAGAAGCCAAGCGATAATGCAGCTTAGCATTTGTTTGGGCTTTTTCTTTAGCCAAAAGATAATTACTGTTCGTTAAGTCTTACGTAAGTGTATCTAATATCTATGGTCCTAAAAATTATGAATAGTAAAAGCACACAATAGGCAAAGAAGAATTACTGTATTTATTATTTACTTGGGCTGTTCCATCAAGATAATTTCATTAGCCAGGAAAGTTAAACTTAATGTCAAAGTATAATTTCTTAGAGGCCAAAAAGTTAAATATCAATTCTCATGCAACTTGTATGAGAAGTTGCATTTTTATCAACACACAAAAGCCATATTAAAGTAACACTAAGATCCCAGTCTTACCATTCTTACTTAAACAAAACTCACTGACTTTAATGGGAGTCATCTTGCCATAGTATTGACTGCAGGATCTTGCCTTTAAGATCCATTTTTTTTTGCTGTGCTGAATGCCTTCAGCGTCCATTGACTGCACTATGTTCCCCATCGTGCAGAATTGGACCCTACGTTTTTTGAACAAACTGACAAAATCATATTTCAGACCAAAAGTTGCAGCTCTGTTTCTAGGTATTGGAAACTAATATGATGACATGTTCACTAAACAATGCAGGAGCATTGTTACCCTGACAAATGTTATGTTCTATGAAAGTTTTATAAAAAGATGTTTTATGAAGTAGTTAATAGGGATGAGAGAGAGGTTCGTTCACACTTATGGCCTTATCAACCCTTCTGCTTATAGGAGCAGATAGAATTAGCAAATGTTGGTCAAGAGGAACCAGAAAGCATGACACTGAAATGAGCAAAGAGGATCCTAAGTAACAGAAGCAGCAGCATCCTCAAATTGAACCTCTTGTGAACACCATGTGCTTAGGTCCCTGTAGGCTTTGGTGGGGTACTATAGAGTCATGACTACTCCACAGGGAAATACCTGATGGAATTTAACCTAGTGGGTAGTTGAAAATTTACATGCACATTTTCACTGAAATTTCAAACTTCAATGAAAAACAGAAACAATGTCAACTAACTTTTCTTCACTATTTGGTGTGCAGTCTTGACTGGGAAGAAGGGAGGAGAGAGTGTGTATGTGTAAAAGGGGGCAAGGGGAGTGAGCTCATTTCACTGACAGTTATTGCAACCTTAACTACACTTAAACACATTTTTGTATGTGTGAGAATTTCCTTAGTTTTAAAATAATCATAACACAATTCTGGGTAGTGAATAAAACTGGGGGAGGAGGCAGTTCTCCCCCTTCCTCCTGATGTTCTAAGATCTGCAGAAGAAGTATCTCACTAATGCGTATCTTCTACACTCTTAGGAGGGGAGCCAGTCTGTAGACTTTAGGAGATACACAAAGTAGAGATCCGCCTAGGTATATGAATCAACCACCTGGCGAGCCTTATGACAAATTAATTTGACAAAGTCAACTCTGACCATCTGTATTTGTCCACAAGCCAAATACTTCCACAAACCAAATACTGCCTTTAAAAGAATTGACATTTACACAACCACCTCTCTATGCAAATTCTATATAGCACTTTACAACAGGCAAAATGGTCGATTAGGTGAAATGCGCAGTAGAGATGAAAGCTAAACAGCTACATGTAGAGAGAAAAAAAGCAATTTGAAAAAGACATTTGGAGCCATCTGCAATAGGAAATAATTCACAGCTAACCAGCTTAGAACACAAACAGATGAATACATGTGTGAAGTAAAGGTGATGAACTTGTTTTGACTTTCAATGAAAGTTTTTGTGAAAAAATGTGTGAAAAGTTTCTGCTCTTTTTCCATCAGCTATATTACCAAGTAAAATACAGTGTTGGGGCCTGATCGTTAGCAGTCATCCATTCTAACACTTAGAATCACAGGCGCTGAGCATCTCACAGGATAGGACCCTAGTTTACTAATATTTAATAGTATGAGATGGAATCTACACATGAAATGAAAATACAATATCAGTAGCCGAGAACTGGTCTCTGAATTGGTACTCAGAAGATATTCACTCAGGCCCTGATTCAGCAAAACGCTCGTGCACATGTTTAAATTTAACCATGTGAACCGTCCCATACTACTCACATGCTTGAAGGTTAAGCACATGCTTATGGATTTTGTAGAATTTGGGCTTCAGTAAGTATTATCCTAAAAGTCAAATACAATTTTTGGATAATAAATTATTAGCCAATCAAAAGTAGAGGACAAAACTAAAGGGAAATAAAAGCTTTTTTATTCAAGTTATGCAATACAAGCATACTGTGAACTAACTTAACAAGATGAACTACAGATGAAAAAATAATCAGCATTTTGTGCACCATTTATATAACAATTCCAGGCTATAAACCAATGATATACAAAAATGATTATGAAATTAAGATCTCTTTTGCAGGAAGGAATTCAGAAATACCTTGTCACCGTGACTTTATTGAATGTAATTATAACATTTGGATTAGTGAAAATGTGTGTGTCTACTGGAAATTAGCAACAAACAACAGGGAAGGTAATATTAAGGTGTAACCTAAGTTAGTTACTTCAAAGAGACAGTTTTTATAAGTAATACAATACCACACAAGAATTAAGAAAAACCTGCAGATAAGAAGCGAAAAAAGAGAAATAATCATTAAATACTGCCTTGTGTTTATTTTTTATTCACAGATTTTAAGGCCAGAATGATCTATTATGCTCATTAGTCTACACTAGGGCTGTCAAACTATTTAAAAGATTAATCGCGATTAATCACAAGATTTAAAGAAAATATTAGTTTTAATCATACTGTTAAACAATAGTAGAATACCATTTATTTAAATATTTTGATCGTTTTTCTACATTTTCAAATAATTGATTTCCATTACAACACAGAATACAAAGTGTACAGTGCTCATTTTATATTATTATTTTTATTACAAATATTTGCACAGTAAAAAAGATTCAAAAATATTTTTCAATTCACCTCATACAAGTACGATAGTGCAATCTCTTTATCGTGAAAGTGCAACTTGCAACTGTAGGGGTTTTTTTACATAACTGCACTCAAAAATAAAACAATGTAAAACTTTAGATTCCACAAGTCCACTCTACCCTACTTCTTGTTCAGCCAATCGCTATGACAAGCAAGTTTGTTTACATTTACGGGAGATAATGCTGCCCGCTTCTTATTTACAATGTCATCTGAAAGTGAGAACATGTGTGCATGTGGCACTTTTGTAGCCAGTGTTGCAAGGTATTTACTTGGGCTGTCAAGCAATTAAAAAAATTAATCACGATTAATCATGCAATTAATCGCACTGCTAATAATAGAATACCATTTATTTAAATATTTTTGGATGTTTTCTAAATTTTCAAAAATATTTATTTCAATTACAACACAGAATACACAGTGTATAGTGCTCATTTAATATTTATTTTTGATACAAGTATTTGCCCTGTAAAAAAACAAAATAAATAGTATTTCGCAATTCACCTAATAGAAGTACTGCAGTGCAATCTCTTTATCATGAAAGTTGAACTTACAAATGTAGAATTATGTACAAAATAAACTGCATTCAAAAATAAAACAATGTAAAATTTTAGAGCCTGCAAATCCACTCAGTCCTACTTCTTGTTCAGCCAATCGTTCAGACAAAGAAGTTTGTTTACATTTACAGGAGATTATGCTACCCTCTTCTTAGAATCATAGACGATTAGGGTTGGAAGAGACCTCAGGAGGTCATCTAGTCCAACCCCCTGCTCAAAGCAGGACCAACCCTGACTAAATCATCCCAGCCAGGGCTTTGTCAAGCTGGGCCTTAAAAACCTCTCAGGATGGAGATTCCACCACCTCCCTAGGTAACCCATTCCACCCTCCTAGTGAAATAGTTTTTCCTAATATCCAACCTGGACCTCCCCACTGCAACTTGAGACCATTGATCCTTGTTCTGTCATCTGCCACCACTGAGAACAGCCTAGCTCCATCCTCTTTGGAACCCCCCTTCAGGTAGCTGAAGGCTGCTGTCAAATCCCCCCTCACTCTTCTCTTCTGCAGACTAAATAAGCCCATTTCCCTCAGCCTCTCCTCATAAATCATGTACCGCAGCCCCCTAATCATTTTCATTGCCCTCCGCTGGACTCTCTCCAATTTGTCCACATCCTTTCTGCAGTGGGGGGCCCAAAACCGGACACAATACTCCAGATTTGGCCTCAGCAGTGCCAAGTAGAGGGGAATAATCACTTCTCTCAATCTGCTGGCAATGCTCCTACTTTTGTAGCCGGCATTGCAAGGTATTTACGTGCCAGATATGCTAAACATTCGTTTGTCCCTTTGTGCTTCAGACATCATTCCAGAGGACACGCTTCCACACTGATGACCCTCATTAAAAAAATAATGTGTTAATTAAATTTGTGACTGAACTCCTTGGGGGAGAATTGTATGTCCCCTGCTGTTTTACCCACATTCTGCCATATATTTCATGTTATAGCAGTCTCAGATGATGACCCAGCACATGTGGTTCATTTTAAGAACACTTTCACTGCAGATCTGACAAAACGCAGAGAAGGTACCAATGTGAGATTTCTAAAGATAGCTTCAGCACTTGACCCAAGATTTAAGAATCTCAAGTGCCTTCCAAAATCTGATTGGGACGGGGTGTGGAGCATGCTTTCAGAAGTCTTAAAAGAGCAACACTCCAATGCGAAAACTACAGAACTTGAACCACCAAAAAAGAAAATCAACCTTCTGCTAGTGGCCTCTGACTCAGATAATGAAAATGAACATGCATCGGTCCACACTGCTTTGAATTGTTATCAAGCAGAACCTGTCATCAGCACGGACACATGTGCCCTGGAATGGAGGTTGAAGCATGAAGGGACAGATGAATCTTTAGCACATCTGGCACCTAAATATCTTGTGACACCAGCTACAACAGGGCCATGCGAATGCCTACTCTCACTTGCAGGTGACATTGTAAACAAGAAGGTGGTAGCATTACCTCCTGCAAATGTAAATAAACTTCTTTGTCTTAGCAATTGGCTGAACAAAAAGGAGGACTGAGTGGACTTGTAGGCTCTGAAGTTTTAAATTGCTTTGTTTTTGTACACTTTTTTATTTCAATTACCACACAGAATACAATATATATGAAAATGTAGAAAAACATTCAAAGTATTTAATAAATTTCAATTGGTATGCTATTGTTGAACAGTGCGATTAAAACTGCGATTAATTGCGATTAATTTTTTTTAGTTAATCGCGAGTTAACTGCGACTAACTGACAGCCCTAGTATTTACGTGCCAGATATGGTAAATATTTCTATGCCCCCTCATGTTTCAACTACCATTCCAGAGGACATGCTTCTATGCTATTAACGGGTTCTGCTCAATAATGATCCAAAGCAGTGCAGACTGATGCACGTTCATTTTCATCATCTGAGTCAGATGCCGCCAACAGAAGGTTGATTTTCTTTTTCTGGTGGTTCAGGTTCTGTAGTTTTTGCATTGTAGTGTTGCTCTTTTAAGACTTCTGACAGCATGTTCAACACCTCATCCACCTCAGATTTTGGAAGGCACTTCAGATTCTTAAATCTTGGGTCGAGTGCTGTAGCTATCTTTAGAAATCTCACATTGGTACCTTCTTTGTATTTTGACAAATCTGCAGTGAAAGTGTTCTTAAATCGAACAACATGTGCAGGGCCGTCATCAGAGACTACCATAACACAAAATACATGGCAGAATGTGGGTAAAACCACAGAGAAGGAGACATACAGTTCTCCCCCAAGGAGTTCAGTCTCAAATTTAATTAACACATTTTTTTTAATGAGAGTCATATAGAAAGAGATGTACAGAAAAAAAAATACTTTTTTTTTGTTTAAATAAAGTTGATAATAACCCTCCCCAAAATAATCACACTATGACTGTTAATAATAATTAAGGCTAAGATTTAGTCATGGGTATTTTTGGTAAAAGTCATAGACAGGCCACGGGCAATAAATAAAAATTCATGGCCCCGATCTGTCCGTGACTCTTACCAAAAATACCCCTGACTAAATCTCTACTTCTGGGGCCCTGCTGCTCCGGGGCACCCCTGCCGGTCAGGGGTCCTGCTCCAGTGCTTGGGGTTGACTGCCCCCCAGCCACTGCTCCCTGGGGACTGCTCTCTGGACGTCCTCCAGGTGCCCTGGACTGCTGCTCAGGCCCTCCCCAGAGCCAGCCACATCGGCCACTTTTCCAGCAGTCCCCAGAGCTAAATGCCCAGGGGCTCCTGAGCAGCAGCCGGTGCAGCTGCCCCCAGGGTCACCCCCAGGGCTGTTGCTTGGGCAGTCCCTGGGACCAGCCACACTGGCCGCTGCTTGTATGGTCCCTAGAGCCAGCTGCCAGGGACCGCCCGAGCAGTGGCCGGTGCAGCTGGCTCCCAGGACCGCTGCTAGGGTGCTCCCAGGAACTGCAGCCAATGGGAGCTGCAGGGGCGGTACCTGTGGGCAGCAGTGCACAGAGAGCCCCTGTCCCCGCACCCACCTAGGAGACATTGCCAGAGGGGCGTGCCAGTCGCTTTGGGAGACATGCCGCCCAAGGTAAGTGCTGCCCCCCTGACCCCTCCTGCACCCCAACTCCCTGCCCCAGCCCAGAGCCCGCACCCCACACCCAAACTTCCTCCCAGATCCTGCACCCCTCACCCCCTCCCACACCCTGCCCCAGCCCAGAGCTTGCATCCAGCACCCAAACTCCCTCCCAGAGCCCGACCCCCGCACCCCCACTGCAATCGAAGTACCTCACTTTATTTTCATTTACTTCCTATTACTTATAATATAGGAGAAGGATGAAGAAAAAAATGAAAAACAGGGTTGGGGGGGAAGAGAAGAGAATATTCTTTTTCTTGGCTGGGTCCTGGGTTGGGGGGAGCCCCAAAAATGAAGCTGCACACAGCTGCCCACTTACTCTAAATCCACCACTGACTCCTTCCCTCCCTGGATACCATCACTGCTAGTCAAACCTATTCATTCATAATGATGTTGCTCTATCACAAAAAAGCAGATTCTTTTCTCTTCCCTAATTGTGTTCTGTGATGGAACAATACCAGAATGAACACCTTACCAGGATATCATTGTAGGCAGGCAGGATCAAGCAAAGTAACTAGGAAATATAGGCCAAATACAGTTTTTAAATCTGGATCTGGAAGTTCTTAAGAGGGAAACATACCTACACACAGAGAAGGAGGAGAGACTAGGCATAAGAACCCTGTTTCTGGATTGGTTACTACTTTGTCTGATAGAAAGATGAGGACTCACACATTGGTCCATAGCACTGTTGCCACATCACAGAAATAATTAGCTGCATAAGTTAAAAATTGTTTTTCTTTTTACTCTTAGGTATTTGTAACACACTTATCAGCATACTCCTAATGGCCCTGATCTTTCGAACATTTATGCACCCAATTAACCTTGCTCACGTGAGTAGTCCCACAACATTCAATTAAACTATTTGTGTGAGACAAGTTACTTGTGCTTAAAGGTTTGCAGGTCAGTAGAACACCTGGGTATTAGAGGACTGGAATGATATTTGGCACAGCCCTTCAATTAGTCATTCTGAGAGAAATTTATTTGGTAACTAAACACCACATTGTCCTTTTTCAAGTTACAAGTTATTTAGTTATACTGATGGCCAAAGGTATGTTGTAGGTATAAAGTCCATCTGAGTATCGCAATACCTGACTATCTATAAGTCTAACATACATTCCTCCCTTTTCTCTTGATGTAAATATTACTATTATAAAAACAACATCCTTGTTACTTTTTTTAAAGTGATCTAAAAATTAACTAAATATCTACCATATGGAGGGTTTTTTTAAGCAAACACTTACCATTGTGCAGTGCCCCATTGTTTTCACTCCTTCAATAGATGTCTTTTAAAAGTACACATAAAGAGAATGAGACGCTGTGTCAAACCTACTGGCACTGCATGTTTAAACACCTGCTTCTCTTCATCAGCCCTTCATAATATTGTTAAACGATAATTATACATACTGATGAGTAACGAATCAAAATACTGTAATCTGTCTTGAAAGGGTTTGTACTAATATTACAAGTACAGCATTAATAGGCTATTTAGCCTGTTCTTTTGAAAGAAAACATACCTTCATATACAGATATCTCAACAAAAAAAACTTGGAAAAACTTACTGCATGTTTCTCCCTGAGCTACACCACTGTATGTTATATGGTTTACTACTTCAGATATATGTGTAGTCATTTGTTTTATGTATATATTTTACTATTTTTGAACTTTACCTAATAAATTAGGCCACATCCATAATTAATGCTGCTATTTTGTCCATTTATTTTCTTGGAAAAATTGAGTCACATACCTGAGCCATTTTTAAAATGTTTCTTGTAGACACTGTGTTAAGGCTGAGTTCCATTTTTTAGTCTAACCACCCTTTTTATTTCCTCATAACTTTAAAGAAAAAAAGATTTTTTGGAGATGAAATGTTCTATACTTGGTCTGAGCTTAGTCTCAACAAGTCAAATATTGTGTGTGTGTGTGTGTGGGGGAGACCACAAATACTCACCAAAGATTTATTTGAATTTAAAAAAAACCACCATGTTTCACTGGTGGTTGCTAAGCCCTTTTATTCACTTTCAACAAATATTCGTGCAAGTGAATGCCTGTGCACGAGAATGTTTGCAGAGAGTATTCCAAATATTCATGTGAATGGATGAACTTATGATGGTAGGCACTGAATGTGTTAATATTGGAGGTCTCTCTGCACCCAGAAGTGGTTCTGACACTGATGTCACATGTCCCGGATAGCACAAATAAATCACTTACTCTTACTGAACCCGCATGTGCTTCTGTGTGTTCCTTGTTCCTGCCTGCACCACACCATGACACGGTGTGAAATCTGGGATCCAAATCCAAACCTCTGGGCCTATCAACACAACACACGCACAAATATTTGTGCCAGCAATGATCACATCCCGACAACTCCTAGTGGGTTTGGGAGACAAATCACTGACAATGAACACTCAGCACAAGTCATGGTGATGAGCTCGTAGGTAATCTATAGATTGAAATACAGCTACGTGGAACCATCTGTCAAATGGTTTGGAATAACAAACGCATTTGTTAAATTAAAATCAATGACTATTGATAATTTAATCAATAGAAAAAGGGGCCAAATTCAAATTCTGGTGTGACTAGTTCACTTGATGATAGTCTCAGCCCAAAAGTTAGTTTGTTTTTTTAAAGTTTTAGCAAAATTGGCTCAGCAGTTTGACTAATGCACTGCGGCAGTGGGGGAAGAAGGGGAAATACCCTTCCCATATCTTATGTTCCAGGTGCTATTTTTCACTCTCATGTGGCTCAAAAATAACTGAAGCTAGACACTCCATGCTGGTTGTGTTTCATAATTCTCAGTGAAGCAGGGGTGAAAAATTCATGTTTGGAAAAAAATTAGTTCCATCTTTTAAAGTTATGAATATTAACATTTGGAATGTGTGAGTTATAACACAGAAAAGACTGCCCAAGCTAAGGGTCATCCTGCTAGAGCAATTCAGGAGTATGGAGATAAATGTAAGGCCATTTACCAATAGTACAATACTGGAGCAGTTTTAAAGCAATGTAGCAATGGTTGTCCCTTCTTGCCCTCGCCTCCGTCCCCTGCATATAACAGTCAAATCCTTTGCATAAATGAACACGCAATCCTGTAATTGGATCTATATGGTGACTCAAGGACGATAAGGCCATTGCGGAGAAACTAAATGAATTCTTTGCATCTGTCTTCACAGTTGAGGATGTGAGGGAGATTCCCAAACCTGAGCCATTCTTTTTAGGTGACAAATCTGAGGAACTGTCCCAGATTGAGGTGTCATCAGAGAAGGTTTTAGAACAAATTGATAAATCAAACAGTAATAAGTCACCAGGACCAGATGGTATTCACCCAAGAGTTCTGAAGGAACTCAAATATGAAATTGCAGGACTACTAACTACAGTCTGTAACCTATGATTTAAATCAGCTTCTGTACCAAATGACTGGATGACAGCTAATGTGATGCCAGTTTTTAAAAAGGGCTCCAGAGATGACCCCAGCAATTACAGTCAAGCCTGACTTCAGAACTGGACAAACTGGTTGCAACTGCAGTAAAGAACAAAATTGTCAGACACATAGATGAACATAATTAGTTGGGGAATAGTCAACATGGTTTCTGTAAAGGGAAATCATGCCTCACCAATCTACTAGAATTCAAGCATGTGGACAAGGGGGATCCAGTGGATATAGTGTATTTAGATTTTCAGAAAGCCTTTGACAAGGTCCCTCAACAGAGGCTCTTAAGCAAAGTAAGCAAAGCAAAGCAAAGTTAAAAGATAGGAAACAAAGTGTAGGAATAAATAGTCAGTTTTCAGAATGGAGAGAGGTAAATATTAGTATTCCCCAGGGGTCTGTACTGGGCCCAGTCCTATTTAACATATTCATAAATGATCTGGGGAAAGGGGTAAACACTGAGGTGGCAAAAATTGCAGATGTGGAACTCCTTGCCAGAGAATGTTATGAAGGCCACACTATAACAGGGTTCAAAAAAGAACTTTTAGATAAATTCATGGAGGATAGGTCCATCAATGGCTATTAGCCAGGATGGGCAGGGATGGTGTCCCTAGCCTCTGTTGTCAGAAGCTGGGAATGGGCAACAGGGATTAGATCACTTGATGATTACCTGCTCTGTTCATTCCCTCTGGGGTACCTGGCATTGGCTACTGTCGGAAGACAGGATACTGAGCTACATGGACCTTTGGTCTGACCCAGTAGGGCCGTTCTTATGACTCATGGTCCCCATCACCATAGAAGCTAAGCACCTCCCAAAAGTAAACACAACACATAAACCTCTTCTTTTCCTGCCTACAAAAATCAGGCTTGGTGATCTTTTTATTTTTAAATGTTGGTTTTTAACTGGATGGAAGTGAGACAGTCAACAGCAGCACCCTGGTGATACCAAATTTAATATGGACAAAAAGGAGAATCAGGGTCAGAAACACGTTAGGCTGTGACCAACATGAACCAGCAAATGCCTGTTAATGGAACACACCTAAACAAGATATGTAGGATTTTATCAGTTAAAACTGAAAAACACAAATAATACACCCTCAATACCAAAAAGAAATCAGTGTTTATCCAATAAACACCGGTAAAGCACCCAAAATGGTTACTTGTATTTAAGGGCTAGTCTACCTAGTGCAGTAACATACTACAGGGTGTGATTTATAAAGCAAACTACCATGTTGTGCATTAATTGGTCTATGGAGACCCTGCTGGTGCACACTGAAGGTTCTCTAATATGCTTTAATGTAGAGCTGTTTGAAACAATACTACATTAAAATGCACTTCGGAACTATGAGGCAGTATACTCGTCACGCCCTCTTGTGTCAGGGACTGTGATGCCCTTACTTCCATCACCTGCTGCAGGCCATCTGCCTCTCACCAGGTCTTCCATAGCTCAACCCTCCCACAGAGTCACATAAAGTTCATTCCTCATCGGGGGTAACGAAAAGGTCCAACGTGAAACTTCACAAAACATCCCAACATGAAAGAGCCTTCAGCCTCTACCCCAACTTTTGGCGGTGCTTCAGACCATCTTTTGGGGTCAGTCTTCAGCCCTACCCTGGGTTCAATATTCCTTCTGTTGGGCTTGCATGTCAGGGTT
This sequence comes from Natator depressus, assembly GCF_965152275.1. NCBI lineage: Eukaryota > Metazoa > Chordata > Testudines > Cheloniidae > Natator > Natator depressus. Next base: position 248,820,776 of record NC_134234.1, read on the forward strand.
GGTAAGGGAACCTAGGCCCACCCTCTACTCTGGATTCCAGCCGATGGACCCTGTATTAAGCAGCTAGGTCCGCTTCTTCAAATATGCTGCTGTTTCCCTGAGTTGCTTCCTACCTCCAAGAACCTTTGTGCTGCTTATCCCCAGCTTGTACTTAACACAGCCTCCCTTTGGTTCTCAGGCCTTTGGCTTCTCCTTTCTCTACTGAACTAACTACTCTTCTGCCCTGACCTGCTCTCTGTGGGTTTCTCACCTGTCTCTTCTGCAGTTTGTCCCTCCACCCCCACCAAGTTCCCTCAGCTTCTTTATATGGGCCAAGTGTCTATTGATTATCTAGCCCCACCCCCTCTGGCCATGAGGCAATCTATCAATCACAGGCGCACTACCTGGCTCTTAACCCCTTGACTAACAAGTGATGGGAGTAAGCACCGTCAGAGGAACATTACAGAGATTACACTCATTACCAGTATATGCAAAAAGAATAGCCCTGAAAAACCCTGATTTTGGGACATCTACAGAAACCTCAGAATTTGCTAAAAATGAACTCCAAAAAATGAAATTAATAAAACCTGAAAAACAAAAGCCCTAAAGATGTGGCTTTCTTAAGTCAACTGTCCACAGGAGTTCAGTCAGTCTGGCTCTGAAAGCCTTCCAAGTGCCTCTATGGGTAAGGTCAAGAGCATCACCGTCTATTACCTATTCCGTAGACTCCAGACACTATGGAGTCATCTATTTTCAAAATCTGAAATCTCTGATTTCCTCTTGATCTAAAGCCTTAATTTCTACTGTAAAGATTCAGAACTCACTAACACGTCACTGATTATCAATCCAAAAAATGCACTCCTACTGCTGCTGCTGCTGGGGGCTTGCCCACACTGCGCAGCCGTGCAGACAACGGAGGTGTGAACTGCAGAGTGCACCAAAGCTATGCCGCTAACTGCCCCATGGGAACACTGCCGGAGCAAACCAAAAGGTGCCCAGTTCGTGGCAATGCAGTCCTGTTTCAAAGAGGACTATGCTAATAGCCTTTTAATTCTGTGCCTCGGTTTCCCCATCTGTAAAACTGGGATAAACGATTCCTACCCCTCCTTTGTACAGTGCTTCGAGAGCTATGGATGTGGGGGGGGGGGAGCATAGAGCTGTTAAGTATTATTATTATCTAGATGTGTAAAAAAGTAAAATTAGAACCCCAGGGACTCCTGGGTGTTTAAGTCTGGTTACATCCCTCACTTTCTAGTATGCTGTTATACTGTTTATCAAGGATGGTTGTAATATTAAACCGTTATACTTTTAGAGTCTTAACAGATCAACCGTGTAAGACTGCACAGAAGCTTAATAGAAAGTGGGGTTGGCACCAGACTATCTGATTTAGCTGCAGGGGTTGTTCACATGCTGTTACTGCTACATGTTTGGAGATAAGCTAGTGCATACTGCCTACCCTTCAAGTCTCCAGCTGAGATGAAAATACTTTATATGAGAGAAATTTCTGAAAGGGAGCATTCTCAAAGGACCTGCCTCTTATCTGAATTGAAGTCACTTATACCTGGAGGGAAGATTATGCTTTTTTTTTTTTCGGTCCACACATCTCTTTCCCTGTTGTATACTTCTTTCACATCATATGATATGGAGTAACCTCACATAACCCTATATGATAATGTCCTATTATTTTATGTTTATAATGTATGATTCATTCCCTTGAAGAGAAACAGTCCATAGACAAACTATCAGTAGCTGGTAACTAGACCAGTTTTCCAACAATTTTCTTTCATCTTATTCAACATATTTTTTACTGTCACAATCATTTAGACCACTGTTTAGAGAGCAATCTTTAATGATGCTTCTAATATTTGTGTTTCATTTTGTTTCTCTCAGAACAAGTTAAGGTAATACAATGGCAATATCCAGATACACCTACACAAAAGTAACGTTACAAACTAATTGTTCAGTACAGTTGGGAGTTTCAAAGCTGCCATTTGATTTCAGTGGACTCTACCTTTATGGACAAGGTGGGACGTCATTCCTACCAAATATTGTTACAAATGGAGTCACTGTCCTCATTGTTATTCTAGGGGCCCCACAAGCCCCCTTTTGCCAGGGCTTATGAAACTGTACTCTGATCACAGAGAGCTTGAAATAAAAGAAGGATCAACTACCTGTTCAGAAGCTGTTGGACGGTGATGGTATGTGCATTGGGGCAGATTGAAATCTCTACCTTCCAAACCATTTGGATGCCAGCTGCATTTTTGTGGCCTACTTTGCGCTGCACAATGTCTGTGAGGACAAAAGTGAGCCATTTTCCTAGGAGTGGACTCAAGACACTGATGGATTGCTGGACCAGTATACTCAACCAGAAAGTGCACCAATCATTTATCAGGGCAGGATTCACACGTGCAACAGAAGTCAGGTATATGTGTGCCCTCATAATGGGACTTCACAATGCAATGGAGAGAGGGAATGACATAGTATTTGTAATTATGCCACACTCATTCCACTATTTCTGGGGCTGCAGTAGCTTGGAAGATTTTATTTTTATGAAATTTTATTATGCATTTCATGCACTATTTATGTGCCTCACTGCACAGTTTCTGGATTACAGTGATGAAATTTCATACATTTTGTTATGCATGTTTAAGGCTAAGATTTTGTCATGGATATTTTTAGTAAAAGTCGGGGCAACTCACAGACAATAAAGAAAAATTCACGGAAGGCCATGACCTGTCCCTGATTTTTACTAAAAATATCCATGACCAAATGGAGAGCTCAGCTGCCGGGTCCCCTCACTTTCCTGTAGTGGCTAGGCAGCTGTTAGGGCCCACTCTGAACTCTGGGGGCTTGGAACTCCATGTTCCCCCCACCGCCCCTGCCAGCTGCCATGGGCTGAAGTCACGGAGGTCGCGGGAAGTCACGGATTCTGTGACTTCCCGCAACCTCCGTGAAAAAATCATAGCCTTATGCACGTTATAGAAACTGGTCATGTACCTCAACACACAGTTTATGGATACCATGGTGTTGCATTTTATAAAATTAATGAAACCTGCTCGTGCAACCTCGTGTGCAAATTGAGCACAAGAATTGTGCAAAGGCTGCAGACATTGTAGGACAAGATAGCGCGGAGGGGATTCAGTGCGTGGCGCTAGCGCTGGAGCTTGAGCCTGCAGTCTGGTGGCCAGGAGACTGAGCGACCTCTCAAAAAGCTCCTTCTGCTGTGCTGTCTCTTCCTCCCTCAACTTGTGATCATGGTCCAGGAACTGAAGAGCCCCTTGTGCTGCACAGCCTCTCTTTCCAGCTCTCTTTTCCTCTCCGATACTCAGTGCTGATAGGCTTTGACCAAATGTCTGCCTTCACTTCATCAATGGCTTTCTTCCTTCTTGTGCATTGGTTGAGAGTCCGCACCCCCATGCTCCTGATCCCTTGCCTCTGCCCCACAGAGGCAGGACCTGACAAGGCAAGTGAAAGAGCACATTATTGTCTGACTGTGGGGAAAAAATAAATTTCTACTAAGATCAAAGGATGATAACTTTTGTCATTTGGTTTTATTTTATTCACAAACACACACACACACCATTGGCCAGTGTAGGTCCTGCAAGCTACACTGAAAGCCAACACACATTCTGGGAAGATGCACATAGCAAAATCAATTAAAACAATATATATGTCCCCAAAATTTTTCCTGGGGAGTGAGGATTTCCTATGACAAATGTCGTTATGAGCTATGGTTTTACAATCCTTTCAGGCAGGGCAAGCTCTGGAGAATATTGTTGTTCTGGAGGTGTTAGTGTGTAAATCTGACCTTCTGTTCCAGGCCAGCAGAGGAGAACCATCCATCTATGGCAAGAAGACTTTTAGGTGGCTGGTAACCGACTAGCACAACTACAAAGGGAGGGGGATCATGAGATACAGAGGCGGCCCTAACAAATATGCCCTGCCCCGGAATTTAACCAACTGTCTAGAGTTCCTACATCATGAAAAGTTCACATGTATCATCAGCTAGGAATGGGTGGAATTCATGGTAAAAATCAAAAAGGTGCTGAATTCAGCTGGAGACACATTACATGCTCCTTACAAGCACCCTGCATACCCGCACAGATCTGATTGGCAGCCCAGGACTATATACATTCTCTGCTACCATTTGGACCCCTTATACAGGCAGATGTAGAGTAAATACAGCCTCAGGTACTATTTGGATTCAGAATACAGGTAGTTAGGATAGTCCAGCATGGCCAACCTTTAAGTTCCCTTTCTTGCAAGTAAAATGTAATATAAGGCTCATAAATCTAATACCCCAACCCATCTTTCTAACAGTAGGCATGATCTAGTAAAAATTCATCAGAGTTGTTTGTTTAATCTCCCCCGCCATTTTCTGGTATCTATTTTGAATCCCACGTGGTGTCTGGGGGAGGAGGGCACTAGGGAAGTGGCATGGATTTCACCCTCAGGAGAAGCACACTATGACCCTGGCTTGTATGGACAATGTAATTTGGCATAGCCCAGAAATCCATCCAATTCCTACATGAACAACAACAAATCCGGCGGACAAAACATACCAGGCTCTGGCACTTCTTCTGCTGCTGCTTCAGATGCAGGCTGATCTTCAGTGCCATCCCCAAACAGGTCCTCTGAACACAGACCTACCACGTGCTGTCGCTGCTCAGGTGGCACAGCCTGATCAAGGACCAGTGTCAGCACCAGGGTTACCTTGGGTGCTTGATCTGGCAGCTACAGGTTCTCCCCCAGTGGTGCCTGTGATTGTGGAGTTATAAGAGTGCCATCCCTGCTCAGCAGATTGTATACACCACTGCAGGATCAGTGCTTGGTGTAGCTCCCAGCACCCGACTGAATTCCTCATCGAAGGCGCAGGTAGACAGGGAGTTCCCTGAGGTCTGGTAATCATCCCTGGTTTAGCAGTAGTCAGTCTTGAGGCGCTTGACTCGCTCTCCACATTGATCGGTGCTCCAGATGATCCCCAACGCTGCAAGCCTCTCCGAGAGGATCATGTGTACAAAGTTATTTCTTGCACTCTTGTTGAAGTCAAATGTCTTGCTCGCCTCACACCAGAGATTTACTAGAATCCAGCTATGTTCCTCTGGCCAGCAAGCACTGCACATGATGTAGGGGTTCTTCATAGTTCTGGCCATAGCTAACACACAATAGGGTTAACTGTTTTCAGTTGAGGAGTCCACATGAAAAGAAAGGGCTAAATGCCAAGCCGTTGTATGGGAACCAGGAGGTTGCTTCTGGTTACAGGGAATCAAGTGGGAAGTATGGGCATAGAAGGGCCAGGAGACACAGGCCTAGGGGATTGTGGGATAGCATTGGCAGACTCTCTGGACACAAGCTTGGCGATCCCAAGCTGGAGCAGCAGCCACCCTATGAAATGAGTGGGCTTGGATCTGTGCCACAGTGGAACTCAGCCCGAAGGGAGTTCACAGGCCTGAGTCCTGAGAGGATTCTGACTTGAGTCAGAAGGCTTTGGGTGTGAACGGCAGTAGGGTTTGGGCTTAAAACTGAGTCTCGGCCAGAGGTTAATATGCAGTGCAGACATACCCTAAGAGGTAGCTTGAAAATCTGAGCCCAAAGGAACAAGTAACATACTGGGGGCTAATTGAGGCACTTGTGTAAATCCAAAGCAGCTCCATTGAGTTCCACAGAGTTACTTCAGATTTCAATTGAATATCAACTGCATTGTCAGCGCTCATCTCCTATGAAAGTCAGCCCCTCGATGTCTAAAGTGAACCTAAAATTTGAGGCATTCAAAATTAGAGGTCACTTCTGAAAATGTGGCCTAACTTTCCAGTCTTCCAGGTTGTGAGGAAAACCCTGACATTGTAAACTGAGCTAAATGGTGGTCCAAAACCAAAAGTAATGCAAACTTTCCACACTGATCTTAATGAGGTGGTTAATTCTAAAGGCTATTTGCACGTTCTTAAATATCAACATTGTTAGCCTTTTTTCCCCTGTTGGCCATCACACTAGAAACATTCAACTAATATAGCTTGTCTCAATTTGATATTCCATATGTTTGTAAGAACAATCTCATCTGCAAATAGCTAAATATTATGTTACTTGTGTATCCGAGGCATTTCCTACAAGCCTTAAAGGAAACATAAAAGTGATGTCAGTCGTGTCATTAGACAAATATTAGATTTGTGATGCAGCTTTTCGGAATGTGAGGGTTTATGTATAAAACTTGGTCCAGCAACAGTAAAGGCGCTTAAGTCAATAAATATCTTTGAATATCCCTAGCTAATATATTCTAAGTTTCAATTATATACTTAGATTTAATAAGTTACCTAGACTGTAAACTCTTTGGGGCAGGAGCTATCTTTTTGTTCTGCGTTTGTACAGCACCTAGCATAATGAGGTCTTGGTCCATGGTCGGGGCTCCTTGGTGCTACCACATTGCAAATCAATCATAATATCTCATAATGAAATACAGAAGTTAGGACATAGAGAGCAGAAACAGATTCCAGTCCTGTTCCTCTAAAATCAATAGCAACTTCAATAGCGTAGGAGTGGTCCCCAGATTAATGAGCATTGCAAGAAATGCAAGGATATTTAATTAAAAAGCCCACATAAATTCTGACAAAACATCTTGCAGATTTCTCCGGACTGTGCAAATGACAAGGAAAGAAAAGTTTAGGTTAATTTTGTTCATTCATTAGGTTTGCTTCCTCCATTTCATTATACTTCAGCAGCAGAAACTTCAAGCACCATAAAGTTTGGGGGTGGGTCAAGGAATGGCAGAATATATAGTACTATATAGTGGCAACATTTTAAAAATTTCCACCAGTTTGAAATTATCACCAGTGTTATCTGTGCTCCCCAGTATAGATACAGGAAAATCTCAGACAGCTAAAAATGTGCACATTGGTAGAAAAAGGCTTGGCCTGAATCTTGGGTAGTAGTTTACATCAATGCAAAATGAGCCTCAAACGCGAACAAGTGTAATGTTTTACACCCACGTTGCACTCACATTGCACTGGTGCAAATAACTCCATTAAGGAGAAGGTAACAAAGAGTCAGGCCCTTTAACTGCAACCACCTATGTATGCATTGGGCTTTTCATGTACAAATCAAGATTTTCCATTGTGAAGCCTAAATTGAGACAACACAACCAATAACAGCAAGAGACCACGAGGAACAGTAGCGCCAGACTTGACACGCTGCACAACCTGAAGTCACAGAGGGACCCCACCGGGGAAACTCGTATAGGTCAAATTTGCATAGGGCACAAAGGTTTTGTGCATGCTTGCTACTTCCAAATACACCATCTTGGTCCTAAGTGCTAGAGTGCCAAGCCAAACCTCTTACTCTATGCATCTTAGACCCACAGCCTTCAGGCCTGGCCCAGTGTTTGGAGCTTCCCAGAGCTACAAGCCCAACCCAAAACCCAACCAAAACCAAGCAAGACAAATGGGGATTCTGGGCCAGGAGATACATAAAAGGGAAAGTGTATCAATATCCTCTTTCTTCCCTAGCTTCCAGATTCCTCAACCCATTCCTGACATGGGCTGAAATTTCTCTCCCACCCCCAACTTCCATGGACTGTTCTCATTGAGATTCCTTCAAGGCCCCTGTTCCCTGACGCTGCTCATCCCCGCTCGGCTGTGGCCTAGCGGAGCTTCCTTTGTAGTCCCTCTTACCAGTGCTATGATACTCTAAGTGGAACAGCCTCTCTGCCTCCATGAGGCAACTCCTGTCCCAAGCAAGGATTGCTCCAAGGCCCGCCTCCTACCCAAAGACACATCTTCTTCTCTACCCTCTATGAGTTTTCTGTCACAAGCACACATTCCTTTGGGCCTACCTTCCTAGAGTCTGTTCCTGTTCCTGCTCCCCGCAGTTGCTTCATGCTGCCCCAATGGGGCACATCCTCTACCACCACCTCTTCCTTGCTGCTACCTGTCCCTACATGCCGTTTTCACTCAGCCATCTTCCCACCCAGCCTGCCCATCTCTACATTCCCAGTCCTCTCAGCCCACCCCTATCAAGCCTGCCCTGTCCTCCTATCCCACACTCATCTGTGAGTAATGGGAAAACGTACAGTTCAAGTTTTTGCTAATTGTATATGTTTATAATGTATGAAGGATGGAATGATTTCTTAGGAAGGGCACCAAGCTAAGCAAGTCCTCATGGGGCCTAGCTGTTCTTGAATCTATCCTGGTGAGTACCAGGTTAGGGAAATAGAGACAAGGGCTGGCTGGAAAACAATCATTCAGTTTTTGCAAAAAAAATTGAGGTTTTTACTTTTGTTTTCATTCTGCATCAAAATGAAACTGAGACCTTCCAAAATTTTCCACAACAAAGCCCAGAGACAGATCCACCTAAAAACAGCCAATAGCCAGGGCACTCACCTGGGATGTCCCAATCAGGCATAGCAGTGACTTGAACCCAGGCTTCCCTAACCATTAGCCATTCTCAGGTGGGGCTCTTTCTCTCTCCCCAGAAAATTCTATCTTGGACCTGAGAAATCTTCCCCACTAAAATTTTGTTGCAATGTTTCCTCAGAAACTTCCATTTTCTACAAATTAGCATTTTCCAACGAAAAAATGTTTCACTGAAAAATTCCTAACCCTCTCTAGCGGAGACAGCCTGCTTGGGTGTGAACCACATAGCTATTAACTCCAAGGCATTCACTCCAATTAGAGAGTAGGTATTGTAATTCTGCAAACAGCACGCCACAGCAGATAGCATTTCTTCTCCCTAACCTTAGTTGAACCGTGATGCAGCACAGTGCTAGGAGCAGGGTTTGTCAGCTCCCTCTGCCGGGTGGCCAGCTCTACAGCTGCGGAGCCAACAAACTGTAAGCTCATGTCTGAACAATGGGTAGTGTTTGTTATTTTTAAAGTCTTAGTGGAAGAGTGCAAATTATTTTTTACAAGAGATATTTAGTATCCACTGGCAGAGTGAGAACACACTTCTACGGACAGTCTGTACAAAGAAATGCCCACTGGCTCTTGACAGTCATACTTTCTGGGTCACATGACCTCCTTTGACTCAAAGACACGGATGAGGAAAAATTAATCACAAAACTCTGAATTTAAACTCACATGGGGAGACTCATTCTTCCTGCAAAGAGAAGGAGTCAGCACCAATTGGCAGGGGGCAAGACCTCTCCCTCAGACAGAACCCCAAAGAAGTCCAGGCCCCAAGGCAGCCATGCCCAGTGAAAGCCCCTCTGCACTAGTATCCAGGCTCTGACTCTGCACAGACAACACCGCCAGCTCAGTGGCAATGCTGCCATGGAGTTTCCCTTCTGTAATGGTACTCTGTGAGGTCTCCTGGGGGCTCAGAAAGAGCAAAGTGCCAGTTAATGCTGCCCTTGCCCATTCTTTCTGTATAACATCTCTATGATAAGTAAGGTTAAGAGTTTGTCACAGAATGAAAGATAGCGCTCCAGTTAGTCCCAAAACTCCGCTACGTGGTTTGCACTTAAGGCCTTCCACAGACCCTGGAGAATGGGGAGATTGTGCCACAGGAGCGCCATTTACCCCCTTTATGCACATACGTCTCATTCAGCCAGGATTTACTGAGTTTGCTCCCCAGCAAAGAGCATCATGTGGGAGCATCCAGGGCTTTAGCTGGCCACCATGCACTGCCCATGTCAGACCCTGGATTCCAAAGCTTTAAAAAAAAATGTAGCACCCTCTACAGGGGAGCATCTTCCCGAGTTTCTAACTACGGAGGCAGGATGAGTCCCAGAAGGGAGTTTTGTTTTCAGACTTACTGTGTGAGTGCCAGTATTTCCAACTCCAAGGGTCCCAATTCCAAACTTGTGAGATTTAAAGGATAAATTGTGATTTTTGGCCTGTTGTTTGGTTTTGATCTCCTCCTGATTTTGCTTGACAATTACAAGTCAAAAATTGACCCTTAAATGAATACAAAATGTGCACCCAAATTTACAGTCCCCAACTCCCCTGTGCAGTCACCCTGCACTCCTCCCAACTGCCCAGAGCCCCTCCCTACTCCCCACTGGCAGATTCCTGCATTCCCCCATTATCCCAGCACGACTCTGTAGCCCCCCATTTCCACAGCCACCAACTTCCTCAGCCCCCAATCCCTGGCAAGCACCAGCAGCCGTCCCCTCTCCAACCTACAGGAGAGGGTCTTCTCCTGGACTACCTCCTTTAACTCCTTCTTCCTGGACTAACACTGCTGAAGAGGCACTGCTATGCAGAACCTGCTCCAGAGTCCTGCTCAGGGGCACCCCAATATAGCAGGCAACTGCTAAGGCTGCCAGCAGCACAAGTGGCACAGTGGCCTCTAGTGGCCATAAGGGAATCTTCAGGTAGTTCAGGCAAAAGTCCTGAACTGTTGCATTTCTTCGCAAGATGGCAAGCACCGCACAAAATTGGCCCACCATCAGAATGCTCACAAGATCGTGGACGTTGATGACATCCGAATTTTGTTCAGGTGAATCCAACCTGCAGCATTCAAAGTGCTCATTTCCTTTTAAAGATAATTTTGCAGCAGGTGCTATTCAAATAAAAAAGTTTAACTAAACTAGAAGGTCAATTTGTTGCTTCCGTAGGCTATGCGCACTGCACACATGAAGGGCTCCTCGCATCCCTCCATTCCCTCCCTCCCCCCAGGTCCCTATTTGCCACCCTCTCTTCCCCTTCTATTTCAGGGACTCCCTCTAACCACGCTTCCTCCCTTACACCAGAAGCTGTGTGTGTCCCCCATTGACCCCTTCCCCAGGTCCTCAATAACGTGTAGGAGAACACTTCAACCACCCTGGACACACAATGGCAGATTTAAAGGTAGCCATCCTGCAGCAAAATAACTTCAGGACCAGACTTCAAAGAGAAACTGCTGAGCTTCAGTTCATTTGCAAATTTGACACCATCAGCTCAGGATTAAACAAAGACTGTGAATGGCTAGCCAACGACAAAAGCAGTTACTCCTCCCTTGGTGTTCACACCTCAACTTCTAGAAGAGGGCCTCATCCTCCCTGATTGAACTAACCTCGTTATCCCTAGCCTGATTCTTGCTTGCATATTTATACATGCCTCTGGAAATTTCCACTACATGCATCCGATGCATCCGTATGCTCCAACACGTCTGTTAGTCTATAAGGTGCCATAGGACTCTTTGTTACTTGGCTCTAGTTACTTTAATCGGGGATCAGATGGTGGGGAGTTAAATCATGGGGATGGATGGGCCTGCAGCCCTTACATGTACAACTGTCATTAACTTTATGGAAACCTAAGGGTTGTAGGATCACATCTGTTGACTTCAGTGTTGCATGCAGTACCTCTGCAGGATGGAAGGGAAAAGGAGAACAAGCAAATGTGTCTTCTAACAGCAAAGCAACCTTTAGAAAGCAGAGCTATAGTAGGGCAGGAAGTGAACTCAGTGTGTTTAACTCCTTGATTATATTTATTACAGAGGAAAGAAAGATGAGCCACTGGTAGAAAAGTAGTACGTATCCCTCCCAGAAGTTGATAATATAAGGGGTAAAACCACTTGTCTCTTTGTCTTCCCCACCACCTTGCAGTGAATTTGTTTGGCAAAAGCACATATACCTTGGACATTGCTGTATACTTCCATTGATAAATCCTGTTCTTTCTTTAGACTCCCACTCAGACGATCTATTGTTACAGCAGTGCCCACTGGCCAACAACTAATAGGGCCCATTGTGCTAGGCACTGTACAAAGATAGAATAAGATGCTCATGCCCCAGAGAGGTTATTACCTGAATGAACAAGACAGATGCAGTGGAAGGGAAGGAGTATAACACGAGCAGAGTGAACAATACAATGACAGCAAATGTCATGTTAGTTCAGTGATTTTTTTATTTGTTTTTAAATCCTTTCAGTGGGGTAATGTTAGGAGGGATTAGCTTGATGGAAAGACAAAGGAAGGCACAAAAGTGACAAGTGGGTGAAGATCACACGAGGGAGGGAACAAACAGCCAATCAACACAGGAGAGACAATGTTCAGAGTGAAAACTGCCAAAAGCAGTCTGATGACATCATCTGCATCCTTAGGTGCCGGTTTGAACTGCTTTCTGTATCTGCTCTGCCTACTTTCTGCTTTGGCTGGCTCCTCTTCACAGCGTCTTTCTCAAACACCACATGGGTGAGGGGAAGAGAGGAGGCCGCATGGGTTCAAGTGACCCTGAAGGGTGTGTGCCCTGAGCAGTTCTGGATCATCCAGAGTTGCAGCAGGGGAGGGGTGTGTGTGGCCCAGTTCTCTTCCCCTTCACTCACCTCCCCCTTACGCACACTTGTGCGCAGTACCTGCCTGAACTGTTTTCTGCAGCTACTCTGATACATTCACATCATACTAGTGACTGTGGAAAGTAAAAATGTAAGATGTGACCTAAATTATTATTACTGGACTGGACATATTATGTTTTGCATACAACCACCAGCAAGATTTACCTGAACAAAATGAAAGAAGGGAGGAAACAAACAAAAGTTGGAACTTTCTACCTAGTTCATGTAGAACTTTAATACCTGGTCAGGCTGCTGGTGTGCAGAGAACACTTCCTAGCATGCTGCCCAATACTGTCTCATTGTTTCCCTGGACTCCCTCATCCATCTGTATCTATCTGTTGTCTCTTGTCTTAGATTGTAAGCTCTTTAGGGCAGGGACCACCTTTTTGTTCTGTATTTGTACAGCGCCTCGCACAAGGGAATTTTAGTCCATGATTAGGGCTCCAAGGTGCTACCACCATACAAATAAATTATTAATAATAATATAAATAATGTGGCATATCAGACGCCACAAACATAGGTTATATTTCTTTATTAATTAATGTGTATTTGTGATAGTGAATCAGAGGTAATTTATTTCAGTTATAGCGCTTAATGTGGTCTTTGACACAGACAGTCTGGAACAATTGTAAACATAACTAGCCAAATTCAGGTTAAAGGTGTTCATCACCAGAATGGAAAACAACAACAACAACAAAACAATCCACTTAGCATATTTAGAAACACACAGGGATAGATTCTCATTTATCCTAATGTTCCTTTACACCACTTTATTCAAGTAAAGGGACCTTAAAGTAGGCAGAAATTATATTGACACCTTTACATCCCCTTAAGGCCCTTTTATACTGCTAGAGTGGTGGCAGAATAAGGTCCAATCTCTCTATAGATATACAGTAGCTATCTATATCTAGAAAGAGAAAGTGAGAGATATGACGTGTGTGAATTCCTACTAGGAGACAAATACAGCCAGGAAACACGGAGAGATTTCTGCAGATCCTTTAGTGCAGGTAACTATAGGACCAGCAAAAGGCAATGTATCATAATACTGGTTCCTCAGTTCCCTGCAGGATTTCACACACTTCATATTCCTCACGGCAGGCCCTACAAGCAGGCAATATAGATGGTACTGTTCTAGTCAGTCATTTTCTCTCTGTACATTAATCTAAACCAGTAGCCTACAATGCTAGACTTTCAGGGTCATTGTGTCCCTGACTTCCTCCCACAGTAGTGCCAGTGGCACTAGCTCAACTACTTGTGCTGCAAGGGTTTGATACCTGACTGGTAGTCACAGAAGCCTCAAAGTTTTCTCAGAAATAAACCAAACACTTAACACAAACATGAACAGAGTATTTTGAAAGAAACAATCGGGATTTATTTTGAGGGGGGGGGGTCAGATCCCTGGCAAAACTCTACCAAGCATCATAGGTAATGAAGTCAGGGAGAAAATAAAATTCAAGTGATTGTTTTGTAATCTTCACACTAAAGGAACATGTTTGTAGACGACCTTCTAGATGGATGTAATGAGTCTAAGATAAAGTAAGTTGCCAGGTCTATTTATTCCACACAAAGAGACTTTCAGGGCTAAATTTCTATCATCAGTTATAACCCCTTAATCCCAAGGTTACACAGGAAAAAAAATGACGGCAGAGCATAGCCCTTTGGCTTGAGCTTTAAAAACCATGGGGTCATCACTGAAGGTTACTGTCCTTACTATTCACACTAAATAGGAAGGAAATTAGTACAATTAGAACTGTTAAAATGTAAATTACAAAAATAGCTGAAAACCATTTTTCCTCAGTTCCTACTTGTATAAACAAAGCCCTGACAAGCTACAATCAGAGAGGCCTGCAATGGATCCATGGCAACGAAAAGCACTAGCCTACGGCTACCATCTTCATAGGCATACTTACATTAATTTACTAGATGTACGTGTACACATTTCAGAAAAACCAGTTGGCTCAAGCTTAATTCACTGAAAAGGGGGATCATTAGCAAATGAAAGAAAAAACAGGTCAGCAATTTCCTTGATGAACTCAGCTATTTATTTTTATTTGAAAGAGAAAGATGAAATTATTCTTGTAATTTTTGTGCTTTGTAGCTCTACTGAAGAGAAAATTACACCTATACTGCTGATTTTGATTCTTAGCAAGCAGATGAATAATAAAATCAATATCACAATGTCTATACAGTCTAAAATACTCTGTATATAGACATTTGAATAGTGCATTAAATGGTAAAGGTGATAATACTAGAGAACACTGAGGAAGATTACATAGAGCGAACACTTCAAGGTTTTATTTGTTCAGGGGGGGAGATTTGTATTGTTTTATAATCCTTTTTGGGGGAGGGGATTTAAGGGATTGGAAGTTTGAGAGCTATCCAATAATGTGACCAAGAGCAGCTCAAAATCTGATCAGAACATAAATGCCCCAAAACACAGCAAGAAATGAAACAAGCACAAAAACAAAAACAAAAAATCCCAGACAGTTGTAGTGTGAGTTTCAGGTATGCTGGTGTGGTATTGATGTTGCAGTAATACTGTTCAGCTAATAAGGAGTTAAAGAGTTAGGTAGTATGGGTAAGGGGGAGAAGGTAAGATTATGTTTCCTGTTAAATATTTTCTTGTTGCAGATTGATAGGTCCAGCTAGTCTAGTAACAAGACACATTATAAAAAGAATCCCTGCAATACCTAGGCTGAGTTCTGTCTGTCTACAATATCCATCACCCTGGTAACCAACACTTGTCTTTCCAGTTGCAGACACTTATTTACTTGGATGGTGTTAATGCTATTGAGTTATCTACCTAGGTATTTTTGACATGTCCATGGCTGTGGTTTCTGAGTTATGTCTTTGTGTCTCGTTGATTTCAGAATTAATACACACATCATTTTGTTCAATGCAAGGAGAGGAAATAGCTCAAGCAGAGACTATTCTCTGAGTCAGATACTGAGCCATTGTCAGTGGCCCTGGACAAGGCCCCTTCAGCACAGAGCACTTAAAGACAAAGTATCCCTGCCGGAATGGAGAATTGGTGTGGGTAGAGCAGCCATGCACAGGATACAAAACAACAATTAATGCAATACAGTGGTACTGAGATAGTACTTACAGCAGGATGGTAAATGCCTCTATCCCACAAAGTTGCGCCACTCACAAAGGTTGTGTAGTAAGGGACCACCTGTAAGTATAAATATAAGTAGTTCAGTTTATCATAATCTAGTTTCTCAGGTTAAAACACACCATTTCTAAGAGCAATGTTTAAAAATGTCAATAGTATGGTAGGTCTAAAGTGACTTTCACAACATTGCTGTAAATATCAGATCAGACTGAAAAATATAAAATTTAACTGTTGAGTTAATTATTTGCTTTTATGGGATTGTTTTACTCTTTCCTCTCCATTTTTCTCCAGCCCATTTTCTTTAGGAAGTTTCTGGACTATGTAGTTGTGACTCACTAGCAAACAGCTTCTGGAAATGCTTAACTGATATCTTATTACAAATTAAACCATTTGGCTAGACATGACCCTCTTGCCTAGGGTCTCTCTTCTCTGAGCAGGATGTGAAGAAAGACATATTTTCTCCAGCATGTCCTGGTTGACCTTCTTAACATGACCAAAGCAATAGGAAATAAATAAAATTCAATATCTGAGTCCTTGTCCAAATATCGTTCTTATGCTTTGTCAAAGTAGCATTCTGATACTAAGTGGAGAAATTTCCCTCTCTATTCTAGGCTCTGGGACCCAGCCTCTGTACTTTCTACAACCAGATAAAGCTTCCAGCATAAAAGATATTACAACAATCTGTCTTGTGCCCCAGCTCAGCAGTCAATCCCTATTCAGCACAGCACTTAAGTATGTGCTTAACTTCAGGCACATGCTTAAGTGCTTTGAGATTCCGTCCTGCAAAGTGCTAATCATTCTGGCTCCAATCCAGCAAACCATTAACTTTAAGCACATCAACAGTGTCATTGAAGTCATTCTGGCTATTCACATGCTTAAAATTAAGCATTTGCTTAAGTGTTTTGCTGGAGATCAAGGGCTAGTTGAATAGGGATGGACTTAAACGTATACCTAAGTGTTTTGCTGAATTGGGGTCCTAATCCTGAGTATGTGATCTTGATTACTACCAAACTGTAGGTTTCAGAGTAGCAGCCGTGTTAGTCTGTATCTGCAAAAAGAAAAGGAGTACTTGTGGCACCTTAGAGACTAACAAATTTGCTCAAATAAATTTGTTAGTCTCTAAGGTGCCACAAGTACTCCTTTTCTTTTTACCAAACTGTACTGGCCAGCATTAACTAGAAACAGTTATGCCCTTTGTAAAGAATATAGGTAGTTGAATACTTTTCACTAAGTATTAAACAAATTTTGCTACTTTGCACTTGAATAACTTCTACCAATATTCCTGGCAGTACTATTTCATCTCACAATTTATTTGATAAGAACATTATAATCAGGCAATTAAATTTTTCAACTTTTTTTTTAAATAGTCTACCCGTTCAAGTAAACAATGGCAGTCAGAACAGAAACTCACAATATTCCTTTTCCAAACAGTTTATCATTTGTAATTAGGGTAAAACTGTGCCTCTACGTTTTAATTAGCAATGATGAATAATTACTGAGTTACCTCCAGGACCATTCTGTATGTAGTCCCACAGGGACCATGTTTACCACCTTTGTAATTCAAATGATCTCCTGCATGGAGAACTTGTGGATGCTCCAAGGCCCCAGGGCCAACCGAGCCTCAGATTCAATGACTTGAAAACTTTCAACATCCACATCACAAACTAGGAAGATGCAGCTAGCAACATGCTACACTGGAAGGCAGTGCTGCACCAGGGAGTAAAAGAGGCAAGAGAGGTGGTTGTAAGACAGGAAAGCAAAGAGACTGAAGGGGAAAGCACAGCAGGCCTCAAGCGCTAGGAATGCACCAGCTTCATTTTCTGGCTCCATGCTTTTTTGCCTGCATTATCTGTGACAAGGACTGTTGCTTGAGAATTGGACTTTTCAGCCACTCGTGATGCTGTGGCACACCATATAATAACCGAACTGCTTTGGCACCTGTAGCATTGTCTTAAGGCAAACAGTTGTCACTCATTGGTTCAATGTGCAGCTGAAGCCACTCCAAGATCCACTAAGGTGACACAGTGAGGTATCACAAGTCGAGCTGAGTGAATTATTGGATTTTGCAGTTCAGTGGCTGAAAAATGGGGAAAAAAATCAGTTTGTTTCAAATTGAGACTGCAATTTTATTTATCTTGGTGAAACAAAACAAAAATATCATCTTGTTATATATGGGGGGGGTTTCCCTTTAAAAAATGTTTTTAAAAATCTCACTAAATTTCTAAACAAAACACTGTTTCAGAATGAAGTCAAAACACTTCCTTTTGAAAATGCAAAAAGAACTATTTTGCCTTTTTCAATGTTTTCCCTTTTTTATTCAGCCAAAACTATTTGCCAAATTCAGCCCAAATTTGGGAATAGTGTTGGTTGCCCTGAAGCTTCATTTTTCAGCAAATTTACTATTTGACCAAAAAAAATTCATGCAACTCTAATCACAAGTGTGCTGATGAAATGCATGATTGTCAATGTATCCATTGATGGATGTGCTCTTTCCTGAACCTAGGAAGAACAGCAGTTTCAGCTCAAGCTCCAGTAGGATTTCCAGGCTTTGATGTGACTATGGAAGAAGCCCTCAGTGAACTAAGACAAGCCAGTTATTTACAAAAGAGAAAATATGAAATATACTTATAGCCTAGCTGTAATTTTCCAAATTGCCAGGTCATTTTGGATGAAAGAGGCTCACATGTACTTCAAAAGGCAAAAGATACTATGCAAAGTTGCTTACTTTTAAAGAACCTGTGTAAGCTGCGGGGGCAGTCTCCATCCAGGAAAAATGAGTAATTTGAACAAATAATAAGAGCCACATTTTCAAAGAGCACACATAACAAAGCCTTCCAAATTTGCAGGTAAAACCATTTGCATGTCAAATACAAATGTTGTGTGACCAAGAGAAACATTTTCAAAAGCATTTAAGTGACACAGAAGCCCAAGTCAGATTTTCAGACGTGAATAAGACCATGTCTACACTAGCACTTATGTCAGCAAAACTCTGAAAAAAACACAAACCTGTGTGACATACGTTTTGATAGCATAGGCGCTCATGTGCACAGCACTATATTGGCGGGAGATGCTCTCCCACCAACATAGCTACCACCGCTTGTTGGGCTGGTTTTATTATGTCGATGGGAGAGCTTTCTCCCATCAGCACAATGCAGCTACACGAGCGCTCTTATAGCAGAAAAGCTGTATCAGTACCGCTGTGCCCCTATAAGCTTGTCTTGTAGACATGGCGTAAGCCCTGGTCTACACTAGGACTTTAGGTCAAATTTAGCAGCGTTAAATCGATGTAAACCTGCACCCGTCCACACGATGAAGCCCTTTATTTCAACTTAAAGGGCTCTTAAAATCGATTTCCTTACTCCACCCCTGACAAATGGATTGGCGCTTAAATCGGCCTTGCCGGGTCGAATTTGGGGTACTGTGGACACAATTCGACGGTATTGGCCTCCGGGAGCTATCCCAGAGTGCTCCATTGTGACTGCTCGGGACAGCACTCTCAACTCAGATGCACGATTGTTTGCCGTTGCTCTGACGCAGGTAGGGGCGACTGACGACACGGCTTACAGGGTTGGCTTACAGGGAGTTAAAATCAACAAAGGGGGTGGCTTTACATCAATGAGTATTTCAGGCAGGACTTCACGGAGGGTTCCAATAAGAAATGGTGCACCTAGGTTATTGTTCTTATTGGAACAAGGAGGTTAGTCTGGCCTCTGATTGATACATGGCTAGATTTACCTCGCTGCACCTTCTCTGTGAGTGACTGCAGTGTGACCTAGAGGAATGAGTCCCCTACACGGGGGGCGAGGGGGGGTTGCAAATGAGTAAAAAACAAATCTGGCCTATTTCTTGTTTTGATCCACTCCATCTATCTTTTACATCTTTGGCTGGCAGCAGACGGTGCAGAAGGACTGCATGCCATCCACATCTCATGGCTGCTCGGCAGAAGATGGTACAATAGGACTGCTAGCCATCCTCATCTCTTCCCTGCCCGGCAGAAGATGGTGTAATAGGACTGCTAGCAATCCGTATCACCTGCCTGCTCACCATAAGATGGTTCAATAGGACTGACTGCAGGACTAAAGAGAATGACCTGATCAAGTCACTCCAAATTTAGTCCCTGCGCCCATGTCTGCCCAGGCGCTCCTGATCGACCTCACAGAGGCAACCAGGAGCACCTCAGACATGACGATGACGACTACCAGTCCTATTGCACCGTCTGCTGCCACAAGGCAAGGGGTTGCTGCTGCTGTGTAGCAATGCAGTACCGCGTCTGCCAGCATCCAGGAGACATACGGTGACGGTTACCTGAGCGGGCTCCATGCTTGCCATGGTATGGCGTCTGCACAGGTAACTCAGGAAAAAAGGCGCGAAACGATTGTCTGCCCTTGCTTTCACAGAGGGAGGGAGGGAACGGGGGCCTGACGATATGTACCCAGAACCACCCGTGACAATGTTTTAGCCCCATCAGGCATTGGGATCTCAACCCAGAATTCCAATGGGCAGCAGAGACTGCGGGAACTGTGGGATAGCTACCCACAGTGCAACACTCCAGAAGTCGACTCTAGCCTCGGTACTGTGGAAGCACTCCGCCGAGTTAATGCACTTAGAGCATTTTCTGTGGGGGGACACACACTCAAATATATAAAACCGATTTCTAAAAAACCGACTTCTATAAATTCGACCTAATTTCGTAGTGTAGACATACCCTTAGACACATAGAAACCCACGTCCCATTGACTTTCACACCTTTAAGTTCCCAAGTCAATTAGCTGCTTTTAAAAATGTTACCCCAAGCCTTGATTTTTGAATGTCAGTGAGGGAGGCCATTTGAACATTTGGCCTGAAATATGATTTATATCTGAAAAAAAGTGCCAGATATCTTTTACTGATCAATGTAATACCTTAAATGACAAAACCCTTTATATGGATACATAATTTATATTTCAGTTTCCAAACTCTTGTGCATACATACATGTGCATGTGTGATATATAGTCACACTATATACATATATATACACACACAATCATAGAAGTGTAGGATGGGAAGGGATCTTGAGAGGTCATCTAGTCCAGTCCCCTGCAATCAGGGCAGGACTACGTAATAACTAGACCAGGCCCGACAGGTGTTTGTCCAACTGTTCTTTAAAACCTTCAATGATGGAGATTCCACAAACCTCCCTGGCCGTGTTCCCTCTATTTTTTTACATCCATGTGCGGAATGAATTTTGTTAGGTGCACCAATATGGAGGTGATGTGTGGCAGGGATGGGGCTGAGGGGTTCGGAGAGGGGAGGGGGTTCAGGGCTGGAGCAGAGGATTGGGTGCAGGGAGCTGGGGGTAAGGGATCTGGAGTGGAGCCAGGGATGAGGGGTTTCGGGTGCAGCTGGCCCATGGCTATGGCGGGGAGAGAGGACTTCCCCTCAGCCCTCTATCACTGCAGGAGCCCAGGGCCAGGGGAGAGCGCCTCTCCCCGCTGAGGCAGCTCTGGGGCCGGTGCCAGGGGAGCGGTGTCTCTCCCTGCCTGTGCGGCCCTTGATAGCCTGCTGTGAGGCCGTGCAGCTTATAGGGAACTTAGTCCCTAAGCAATTTGTCCCCGTGCTTAACTTACTCTGACAGTTAGGAAGTTTTTCCCAATGACCAGCCTAAATCTTCTTTGTTGCAATTTAAGCCCATTACTTCTTGTCCTATTCTCAGAGATTAAGAAGAAAAATTTTTCATCTTCCTCCTTGTAACAGCCTTTTATGTACTTAAAAACTGTTATGTACCCTCTCACTGTTCTCCTCTCCAGATTAAACAAACCCAATTTTTTCAGTCTTTCCTTAGAGTTCATTTTCTAGACCTCAGAGCTGGCAGTAGGGATAAGCAAACTAAGCAATTGCTTAGGGCCCCAAGCAGCTCAATGGGGCCCCCTATTAATTATTAGAATGTGTTGGGGGGGGCAAAATATTCCTGTGTACGGCCCCCACTGGGCTAGCAACAGCACTGCTAGACCGTTAATCATTTTTGTTGCTTTTATCTGGATTTTCTCCAATTTTCCACATCCTTCTTGAAATGTGGCACCCAGAACTGGACACAATTCTCCAGCTGAGGCTTTATCAGCATGGAGTAAAGCAGAAGAATTACTTCTCGTATCTTGCTTATAACACTGCTGCTAATACATCCCAGAATGATGTTTGCTTTTTTTTTTTTTTTTGGAACAGTGTTACACTGTTGACACATATTTAGCCTGTGATCCACTATGACCCCCAGATCCCTTTCCACAGTACTCCTTCCTAGGCAGTCATTTCCCATTTTGTATGTGTGCAACTGATTGTTCTTTCCTAAGTGGAGTACTTTGCATTTGTCCTTATTGAATTTCATCCCATTTACTTCAGACCATTTCTCCAGTTTGTCCAGATGATTTTTAATTTTAATCCTATCCTCTAAAACACCCGCAACCCCTCCCAGCTTGGTATTGTCCGCAAACTTTAAAAGTATATTCTCTCTGTCATTACCTAAATCATTTATGAAGATACTGAACAGAACCCAGGACCAATCCCTGTAAGACCCCACTCGTTATGCCCTTCCAGCTTGACTGTGAACCACTGGTAACTACTCTCTGAGAATGGTTTTCCAACCAATTATGCACCCACTGTATAGTAGCTCCATCTAGGTTGTATTTCCCTAGTTGTTTATAAAAAGGTCATGGAGGACAGTATCAAAAGCCTTACTAAAGTCAAGATATACCACATCGACTGCTTCCCCCCGTCTACAAGGCTTGTTACCCTGTCAAAGAAAACTATTAGCTTGGTTTGACATGACATGTTTTTGACAAATCCATGCTGACTGTAATTTATCACCTTATTATCTTCTAGGTGTTTGCAAATTGATTGTTAGATTATTTGCTCTATTATCTTCCAAAGTACTGAAGTTAAGCTGACTAGTCTGTAATTCCCTGGGTTGTCCTTATTCCTATTTTATAGATTGGCACTATATTTTCCCTTTTCCAGTCCTCTGGAATCTCTCCCGTCTACCATAAGTTTTCAAAGATAATCGCTAATGGCTCAGATATCACCTCTGTCAGCTCCTTGAGTATTTTAGGGTGTATTTCATCAGGCCCTGCTGACTTGAAGACATCTAACTTGTGTCAGTAATTTTATTCTTTCCCAGCCTCAGATCCTACCTCATTTTCACTGGCTTCCACTATGTTAGACGTCCAATCGCTACTAACCTTTTTTGGTGAAAACTGAAACAAAAAATTCTCTTAGCACTTCTGCCATTTCCACATTTTCTGTTATTGTCTCCCCGGCCCCCCTCCCATTGAGTAATGGGCTTACCTTGTGCTTAGTCTTATTCTGTATTTTTAGGATGTTTTCTTGTTATCCTTTATGTCCCTAGCTAGTTTAATCTCATCTTGTGCCTTGGGCTTTCTAATTTTGTCCCCACATACTTGTGTTATTTGTTTATATTCATCCTTTGCAACTTGACCTAGTTTCCACTTTTTGTAGGACTCTTTTGTGTGTGTGTGTGTTTCAGATCATTGAAGATCTCCTAGTTAAGCCAGCGCAGTCTCTTGCCATACCTCCTATTTTTCCTGTGCAGTGGGATAGTTTGCTCGTGTCCTTAATAATGTCTCTTTCAAAAACTGCCAACTGACTCAAAGCGTTTTTCCCCACAGACATGCTTTGCATGGGATTTTACCTACCAACTCCCTGAGTTTGCTAAATAGTCTGACTTCTTGAAATCCCTTATTTTTATTGTGCTTTTTTCCCCTCCTACTGTTTGTTAGAATCAGGAACTCTATCTTTTCAGGATCGCTTTCACCCGAGCTGCCTTCCACTTTCAAATTCTCAACCAATTCCTCCCTAGTTGTCAAAATCAAGTCTAGAACAGCTGCTCCCCTAGTAGCTTTCTCCACCTTCTGAAATAAAAAATGGTCTCCAATGCATTCCAAGCACTTGCTGGAGAATTTGTGCCTTGCCGTATTACTTTCCCAACAGATGTCTGGGTAGTTGAAGTCCCCCATCACCACCAAGTCCGGTGCTTTGGATGATTTTGTTAGTTGTTTAAAAAAAGCCTCATCCACCTCTTCTTCTTGGTTAGATGGTCTGTAGTAGACCCCTATCATGATATCACCCTTGGTTTTTACCCCTTTTATCTTTATCCAGAGACTTTCGACAAATCTGACTCCTATTTCCACCTCCACCTCAGTCCAAGTGTATACAACTTTGATACACAAGGCTTACACATTGTGACAGGGTCGGGCCAGATGGCTACAGGAGAGTAATAAAAGGCAGATATATTAGCCCCAGGTTAGGTAGGTCCCTTTTTCCTGGGTAAGGTAACAGGGAAGATTCCAGAACAATCAGGAACCTTCTGGAGACAATTAAGACAGGCTGATTAGAACACCTGCAGCCAATCAAGAAGTTGTTAGAATCAATTAAGGCAGGCTAATCAGGGCTCACTTCAGTTTGTGGTGCGTGTGTGAGGAGCTGGGAGCAAGAGCATTAGGAGCTGAGAGTGAGAACGTGGACTGTTGGAGAACTGAGGAGTACAAGCATTATCAGACACCAGGAGGAAGGTCCTATGGTGAGAATAAAGAAGGGTGTTGGGAGGAGGCCATGGGGAAGTAGCCCAGGGAGCTGCAGCTGTCACACAGTTGTTCCAGGAGGCACTCTAGACAGCTGCATTCCACAGGGCCCTGGGCTGGAACCCAGAGAAAAGGGCAGGCCTGGGTTCCCCCCAAACCTCCCAACTCCTAGTCAGACACAGGAGAAGTCGACCTGGACTGTGGGTTCAGAAAAACGGCCAAGCTGAGGGCTGCCATGAAGCTCCAAGGTGAGCAAATCCGCCAATAAGCACAAGACCCACCAAGGTAGAGGAGGAATTTTGTCACAACATGCACATGTATGTATGATGTATGCTTGGAAAGTAGTCATGTAAATTATGCCTACCAAGCTTCAGTAAGTTAAAATACAAAATTTGAAAAATAGTACATAATATTACACACATAAGAATTACTTCACCCATCAGGAAAATGTAGCCACCTTTGCGATGGAATGCAGCAACATGAAAATATCACTAACATAACTACACTATAATGTTAGAGACAGGAAGTTAAGACGCATTATCCTGTGGCAGAACAAGGGAATTTGGGTAGGCAAAATGTAATTTGATCAGGATACCAAGGCAAATTCTTTTACCTATTATTGTGATAAGTATATTGGGGTCTTTACATGACCAAACATGGTCAAGACCTCAGTTTTATGTCTAGTCCCATACTGGTCCTTCCCACAGAACACAATGTTGAAAGCCTAATGCCCTTCCCATGCCTTCAAAGCAGAACTGCATTTCTTGTGTCTGAAATGACATCAGACTAGGCTTCCTGCTGGGAAGTGTCAATAAATGCCAGCTTTCAATGCTATATGCACACCACAGCATCTGGAGTTATGCAGATATTAAAACAGCGACACATTTTTTTCCCCAAAAGTTGCTTTGTAAATTCATAAGGGCAGATGCTCAGCTGATGTAAATTGTCACAGCTTCATTGACAGACCTGTGACAATTTACACCAGCTGAAGATCTACACCATGGTGTGTATAGACGCGCACACACACTCATTTATTTATAAACTATATATAGAAATAGAAAATATTATTGGTACATACACATTCGGTAACCTACAACTAATTACTTCATTTACCTTTAGTGTCTCCTGCTCCTTCTCCCTCAGCAGTGAAAGTGACAGTATATATAGTTTTTAATGTTTATGTTGCCATACTCCCACAAAGGGAACTGTTGTCCTACATATCTGAAACTCCCATATGTACCAGCAGGATAGGCAGAAGCCTATCAAAGAAAATAATCTCCTCTTCTCCAAATTTCTAATGATTGTTCAGAAGCAACATGTAGTGCTTCCTGGGGCTCTTACTAAAATAAAATAGCTTTAAATGTATGAAACCAATTATGAGGAGCCCCCTTACTATGTTAAACATACACTAATAACAAATTGGCTGCCACAAATTTAGATTTGTTTATTAATTCGTATCCAGCGCTCCTTTTAAAGTCAAAGCACCTGCCGTGCAGCAGGGAAGCAGTTATAGGGTGTTCACAAAGGTTTGATCTCAAAATG
Source organism: Natator depressus (assembly GCF_965152275.1). NCBI lineage: Eukaryota > Metazoa > Chordata > Testudines > Cheloniidae > Natator > Natator depressus. The sequence continues at coordinate 248,846,219 of NC_134234.1, forward strand.
TTTTAGTCAGATTAAAAGACACGTAAGATTTCTTTATAAATAAAAGGGTATTGTAATTAACAAGAAAAAACACACTGGAAAGTACCAAGTAGCTCAGATATTCATTGCTAGCCATTAACCTGATTTTCTAATGAATCTGACATTAGGAATTCATTAACAATCATTTGTGTTTATGTGGCTGTATAATGAAGGTTGATAAATGAATGCAAATGAAACAAGGGAGTTTTGGACACTTATAAAGCAATGAACTTGTTTGGCAGTAATTATATATGGAAAGCTAAATCAAGTACATTTGGAAAGCCGCAAAGGTAGAGCCACAAACTAAATGTACATAGATATAAAGGAATAGAAAAGCTTTATTTCTTTTAAAATACCTTATGAGAGAGACAGCCTAAGTAAGATATTAATGGCAAACAGTCCATTTCTAGCAAAAAGAAATAGGACTGCAGCCTGCATGTTAATAAAGAACAAAGTTAACAAAAAGCAAAACAACTTAGCTAATAAAAAACCCCTCACAGTTAACAATAAAGTGCAAACAGGTGGTGTACTAGAGGGTTAATGTTTTTGTTTCTTTAAGACCAACAAGTGTTCATATACTTGAATGTACACTAATAAATGAAACCACCTAGCAAATTGGATGCAAGAGATGAATGAATGTTGAAGCTTGTTTTACCATTATCAGGGTGCATTCCCTCTAATGAGTTGGGAACATGATCTTTCCAATCAGTTTTTGACCACTTTATTTCCGCTCACAGTGGCCCCAATCCTGCCCCTGGACAGAGAGCTATTAACTGCACTGGAACTCTGTACAGGTTCAGGTGTCTGCCCCAGCGTATTTGTTTGCAGGATCAGGACCTATATTTATGTTAATGATCAGAGGTGAGTGAATCATTAATAGCAAAGATGATGAAACTTTTGCTTGAGTGGCTACAGGCCTGCTTGGGGACATGTATCTGAAAGGAATCTATTTATTCCTTAGTCTCCATGTCATGCCCCATCACACATGACGATGCAGTGTCATTTCACCACATGATATCAACATGCTTAACCATATATAGACACCGAAGTGACCTTCCTCCTCCTATTTTGATCTACTTTGACCATTGGTTCCAGTGCCTCTGGGCTGGGTGGCATAGTTCTTCCTCTGCCCTAAGCGGGGAAGGACTCTCACCTGAGTCAGTCTTTCTGCTACCACTGGTGTTGTAGAGTTTACAACAGTGGCGGGCAACCTGCTTCCTGCAGCTCCCATTGGCCAGGAACAGCGAACCGCGGCCACTGGCAGCTGCAGGCAGCCGTCCAAATGTAAGCAAATGGTCTGGTGGCCCGCCAACAGATTATCCTGATTGGCCACGTGCAGCCCGCAGGTTGCCCACCACTGGCTTACAAGCGTGGCAGAGTAACACTTGCCAGCAAAGTGCATTCCTGCAACCTTAGAGCCTCGTCATCCACAGCAGCATCCAGAAACAGATGCAGGTTGCCCCTCAATCACAAGTTCACACCCTATGTAAGACTTCTGACCCACCCCAAGTGGGTAGGTGCCAGTGCCAGTGATCTGGCTGGTTCAAATCCTCACCCAGGCATTTCAGGGGTGGGAAAGAACCTACCCATGATGCCTTGGACATAGGGGTATACCTTAGTGAAGTATATATGTGGTTTAAATTTTCTCTCCCTTAAACACACACACACACACTTCAAATCAGGAGACCTTTCAATAAGGTTTACTATTTCGAAAACATCCAATAAACAAGCTGGGCAGAACTTAGCTCCTTCAAAACTAATTGCACTCTTCAGTCTGGATCAAAAACGTTTTGTTTCTGAGAATCAATAACAGCCTTTGTCAGGAATCAAATATTTAGATTTAGACAAAGTCAAGCATAAGCAAACTCAAGACCTGAAACAGATAATCTATCTCCAGGTGTTTAAAATTAATCAACAATCCATATAAATACAGTGTACCATAACAAGGAATTTAATATTTTCTTCTGTGTAGAAAATAAATTTGCATGGCATAGGAAAATTAAATAAATCATGTCTATTTTCAATTATTCTCGTTCAATAAATAATAAAAAATTTTATTGGATGGTCAACATCAAAGTTACTGCTGGTCACAAATCTATGCATAACCAAGATCATGTAATACAGTTTCATTTAGACTATACCAAATTACCTCCAAAAAAGTATGATTAGCCTAATTTGAAATTTATAAAAATCTGTTTTAAATTGTTTGAGCATAGTTCTACTCCATAGTTTTGATACTTCTACATTATGAGAGAACCCTGTGGAATGTTAGGGAGGAACCAATACATCTAAAGGAAATCACAAATACTGAACTAACATATGCTAACTTTTCTTCTGGGAACAAAAGGAGCATCTTTGTTTTCCCCTCACCAGCAAACACCAAGCAATCAAAGAAGAACCTTTTCAGCAACAAACATTAGCAGGGAAATTCAGTTGTATTTAATTAAGTTCTTCCGAAAGAAAGTGCACGCTGTCACACTGAAGAGGTTATCAGAGGTCAGATGCCTGCATTGACTTTGTGACCTCTAAAAGGCAAAATAAAAGGTAGTGGCATCCCTGCTGGTAAGATGGGCTTCCACGTTTGTTTCTCTCCCTTTCTGCTTTAATTTAATAGCAATCAGCACAATATGGCTGCTTTTCTTTTAACAATAGGATGGGCAGAAGTTAGATTTACAACACCATAAGGGGTAAGATAGGACACAAGTGCAGCTCGCTATGACTCTTGATCTACAATAGGAGCATCACTTTGATACACATAAATAACATGCAAATCTACTTAAGATTCATTGTTGTCAAAACTAGACAGATGTGCACTTCTTAAAATTTTGTATTACCTTCTGGAACTTCTCACATATGCAATTTATCTTAGATAAAATAGTTCTCTCTAAAATTAAAGATAATCAGATTTATAAATTAGGGCTGTGCAAAGAATGTATTGTCAGTATTTCTTTGATCATTTATAGCGGAGCTGTTATGACAATATTTGCGTGCGCATATCAAAAATATAAAAAAAACCCAGTCAGGACAGTAAATATAACTGCAAGGTATTCTAAAAGAACCCTGGCAATATCATTACTCAGAGAAAATTCCCATCGTAGGCAGTTGGGCTACACAAGTAGAGTGACCAGATAGCAAGTGTGAAAAATTGGAACAGTTTTTTTTCAGGGGAGGGGGATAGTTGCCTACATAAGACAAAACCTGTAATACCAGGATGTCTGGTCACCCTATACACAAATGAGTAAGCGGAGCAGAATTTATCCCAAAGTTGTATAATTGCACTTATTAATAAAGCTGCATGATTTCTGAGCAGCTATTCTTACACTGATGTCCTAACAATGAATAAAAAGCATTCACCATCCACATTAATTCTATTGCATCAAAAATCCAGTTTCTCTTTTTAGTAACCTGAAGCTAAAAATGGATCTGGTTATCCTCTAAGCTTCCTTTAAGTGCTTTATATTAAGACAACTTTAGACATGCACGTTATCTTCATGAGGAAACAACTCTTCCTTTCCTTAATCAAGCTATTTGCATAATAGTTACCATGAGTTTTTAAAACTATTTCTCCCTACTTCATTTGTCAGCTATCGTGCTTCATCCCCTTGACTATTTCCCTATTTCATCCCCTCAGCGTGAGATGCCTTCCACTGGACTTCTCAGTCTTGGAAAACTCACCAACACAAATCTTCAGATGGTGGAAATGTAGAGTTCCTCCTGTATAGGATAACACTCTCCACTATCAATGCAGTTAATAATTAGATGACATCCTGGTCCCATTGACTTCAGTGAGGCCAGGGTAGCACCTATTATCTCTTTCAAGCCCAAACTCATACTCCATACAGGGCCAAATCCTGCCTGCCCACCTTCACAAGTGGGGAAGACCCTAAATACAATGGAAATACTGCAGTTCCATTATGGAGGTGAGATGGGAGGGGGATTAAAGCAACCTGTGAAGGGGCAGCGGCAACTCAGAGAGGGAATTTAAGGGCACTGTAAGGGAACAATCAGTAGATCTCCAGAGTGGGTACAGGGAAGCTCTACCTACTGCTACAGCCCATGAGTTGTAATAAAGATGTTGGAGCAGCTGTGCCAAGTCACTAGCCTGGAGAAGAGCAGTTTACTTGGGTCTGGGGGGAACTAGGGTGGAGGAATGAAGGCAATATTTTGTTTTCAGTCTTTATTATGGCAAAGCTCCTATTAAAATCAGTGGGAGTTTTGTTTGCATCACACCCCTCAAATGACATATCAGACTATATACTTTAAAATATATATATATTATTAAATGTAGGAAATATTTGAATTTTTTAAAATAACTACAGTATTTGATCTCAGTTCATCACAGTATTAAATCCCACAGACCAGCAATAGTTAGATTAATTACAGCAGGGAAGACACCTTTTCTAAATCATCCACTTAGCAATGCCGTATCGACACTTTTGCCTGTCAGATTTATCCATCAGGAAATGTAGCTGCTCCCCCAAAACATAGTTACACTATAATAGTTGACACAAAGCCTTTGAAAATGCCAATCTCAACGACTGCATCACTTCTAGTAACTACAGCTATATAGTACAATAGTATAAACTTGAAAGTGACTGAAAATAAATTAGAAAACAGATCTTGAGATGAAAGATATCAAAGGATAACAAGGGGGGAGAAAACTACCGTTAATTTTCTTCAACCCCAAACAAGCCTTTTCTTCCCTGTGCTTTAAATTTTCTCTCTTGCTGAAACTAGTTGCAGTCATGATGCTTTAGTCAATACACAAAGCAATTACTTTCTAAAGTAAAACAACCTTAGGTCAACGAAAGATAAGGGCAATCATACAGTGTGTCTTGGTGATATCTAAATGCCAAGCTTCTGGTTTCCCTTCCAGCCAAATCCAAGTTACTTGAAGGAGCACAATATTTATTTTCCCTGGTAACGTGCTGGGATACCAGAGTGTACACTTTAGCTAACTACAGTCTGCTGTGTTTATCCTCATCTTGTTCCACATAATTCAGTAAAATACACAGACAAGTGCCACATCTGGATTTGTTACCTAGGCAGCAAATAAACTTAGTCTGAAACCTCACAGCAAAACATACTGTTTTAAATTTTAAACTAGTGTGGAGGGCTACTCATTTATCAAACTCTGCAAAAATAAAAACAAATTCCAGGTTTCCAACTTTGTCTCAATTAAAAGTTAGATTACTTGGGTGTGGGAGTGTCCTAAATGTCAAGGCTCTTATTTTCTCTGTAGGATTTAATATTGAATTGAGCAGCAGTGTCTCAACAATGCAGCAATTCTGTACATTGGGACAAACTCAGAGCCCTGTTTAGAAAAGGCAAACAACTAAAATCATCTTCATAATAGCATAATTAAATTAATAACAAAAATGCAAAAGGGTACCTGTATGTAATTTTTGTTTTGTTTTTACAAACATTACAGCTTCAAAAAATTAAGCATGAGAACAACCACAGTTCACTTAAGTGAGGAAAAAATACTTAACAAAAAGTCCAGTCAGTGCTTTTACATTTCACTAAAATTCAAGATAAAGGCTATCAAAAGCAGGTTTCATGTGTGTTCATAATTAGCATTTGATTTGTTTCAACACTATTTTCAAGAACCTTACAAAGTTTTGGCCTTTGTCTTGAATCCATTAGAAGCCTTATGAAACAGTAAGTTAATGAAATATTGGACCTCACACTCACCTTACACATAGCAGAGTTTTTTAACATAAATTTCTTGAAAACATTTTCCTGGGAAGATAGGCAAGGCTGCCATGATGGAGAGCTGGTCAATTTAAAGTTTTTCCTGCTCTCATGAAAATAAAGTGTCCTTTGCCTTCTGTTGCATGTGAAGTCATTTACACCTTTTGTGGCAGAGTAACTGGTCTGGTTTGTTTGACAAAGAAGAACAGGTGTCTTTGCCTTCACTTCAAAGTGCTTCATATTTGCATTTTATCCTTCTCCACTTTGGTTCAAGACAGAAAGTTCAAAATCTGAAGAGAAGAGGGAGAGTGCAATGGGGGAAAAATGCTAGCCTGAAAATGATCTACACACAGTGCCTATGGTAGCCAAGAGAGTTTTCTCAGGTATTTTCACAAGGGTATGAGCTCATCCTGTAAATGATAAACTAAAGGAGGAATGTAAACTCTTGAGGCCTGAAAAAGTATAGGAGGGTAGTCAAATGCATCCAAGCTAGTTACCTTAAGGCTAAGCAACATAAAAAAAACCTAAATTAAGTATCACAATTTTTAGAAAAAGAGATCAAAATTGTTCAGTGTAAGAAAAATCAAGTTTATACTACTGTTCGTGGTTAAGAAAAAAAGATAAAACACTTGAAGACAGAAAATGTAATGGCATTGATCAGAAGTGACAGTGAAAATTTACAGTTCTTGTGACTTTAAGGTCTTACCACTATTTTTGATGATTTCTACAGAATCCAAGCTTTCATTTAAAACCAAATCAAATTTCAAGCCCTAGAACAGATTTTCTTTTTAGCAATACAACTCAAGTTATCTCAAATCACTTTGGTAAGTGGTGGATTTGACTGTGTAAGCAAATGTAGCAGCAGTAATTATGTACTTGTCCAACAGGGCACTCAAAGCCTTTGGCCGCGACCCTGTTACGCTTATGCTTGCCATTAATGAGACCAGTCCCATTGACTTCAATGTGACTACTCAACATGCCTAAAGTTAAGCACATGCATAAGCCTTTCTAGAATTGTGCCTTGGACATTACAGACCATTTTACTGAAAGAGAGAATATTGCTGAGCACACCATCTTAACTCCCTAACCCTAACAAACAAACTAGCAGATCCATGGGATGATTTAGTCCTACCTGACCAGCGAAGTTGAGCAGAAGGATCCTTTGTTTAACATCTTAGTCATAGATCCGCATCATTAAGAGCACCGCAATCCTCAGCGTCAACATTATACAAATGATTTGGACAGATTATCCCCTCCCCTGTGAAAAGCCATGGGAAGGGACTTTTTACTTGAAAATCTCTATGAGGAATCCCTCACTGAGATTAACCCAAATTGTGGATATCCACACCCTCCCCCTCCCCCTGCCAATCCTCCAAAGCCTCCTCCAGGCCTGAAGGATCATTTGGGACCCACAGAAGGCAAGGGTCATCCACACAGACACCCTGCACCCTCTGCTGTGGTTCTAGACACTGCTGTTGCTCTCTCACACACACACTCCACTGGATGCAGTGGATCCCAAGGAAAGAGGTGTGTAGAGATATTCATGAAAGAGATAGTACTTTACTATGCCAATACAGTCCCAAATTGTATCTTCCACAGGCCTGGAGGAGGAACGCTGTGCTCTCCCTGACCATGCCCTCATCTCATCCACTCCTCCCCTAGCCTACCTTAACTCCAGCCTCCTCCGCCCCCATACAGACTTTGAATCAAATGAAGAGGTCTGTACAGAGTCTGTAGCTGTGGGGGAGAGACAAGGAGGAAGGACAGTGCCATGAAGCCACCTAAGTTCAAAATCTACACGGGGGTGGTGGAGGGCAAGAGGAGGAACAATCTGTGTTTGGGGGGAGGGGGTTGTTTTGAGGGACAGTGGTCTTGATATCCCACATTGAGGAGGGCACTGTAAAGCAGAGATCAGCAACCTCTGGCCTGTGGCCCACCAGGATAAGCCGCCTGGTGAGCTGGGCCAGTTTGTTTACCTTCCGCATCCGCAGGTTCGGCCAATCGCGGCTCCCACTAGCCGCGGTTCACCTCTCCAGACCAATGGGGGCTGCAGGAAGGGCGGACAGCACATTCCTCGGCCCGTGCCGCTTCCCGCAGCCCCCATTGGCCTGGAGCGGCGAACCGTGGCCAGTGGGAGCCGCGATCGGCCGAACCTGCAGACGCGGCAGGTAAACAAACTGGCCCAGCCCGCCAGTGGGCTTACCCTGGTGGGCCGCGGGCCAAAAGTTGCCGATCCCTGCACTATTGCTTTTGGTGTCAATTAGTTTTCTGCTTTGCTCTGTATGGGCCTTTTGGAATTAACTCCAGCTACTTTTAGTCTTTATGAATCATCATTTAGAATAAGAAATAGCAATCCTAGAATTTATAATTATTTTCTGTTAAAACTACCTCTGCAACAAAAAGCTTGATTTGAATGAAAAACTATAGCTTTGTGAACTGGAAAATATGGTTGCCTTGTATGCTAATTTAACAGCAAACCACTCAAAACCTTTCACCAGAGGAATTCTTTTACATTAATAATATTGAATACAAATAATAATTAAAAAAAATAAAACCAAAACAGCCTTTCTTCCTGCAATTGAACTAGAGCTGTTATAAAAGAAGAAAGAGTAAAAATAGCTGGAGTTAATTCCAAAAGGCCTAAACAGAGCACAGAAGAAAACTAATCCAGACAAAACAATATATTACAGAGAACCCACAGCTGAATACTCAATTCCATAATCATTTTAAAAGTAGTTATTTATTACACACACTAAAGGTGGGATTTTCAGAAGTGTTCTCCCATTAGAGCAGGATTAGGCCAACACTGGGCACTTCTGAAAATCCCACCCTAAAGACCCAAAGCCTGATCCAAAACTCATTAAAATCAAACAAAAGACATCAGGTTGCCCTCACTGGATATGAGGTGGGGCCCTGATCCTTCAACTCCTCAGTCATGTGAGTAGTCCTTACTCCTCCTGATTTCAGTAGAAATGCTTGTAAATAAGTAAGGGTTGCTTATATGAGAGCTGCAGGATCAGGCCTCATACCTCCACCTTGATTAGCCAGCCTAGAAATGATGTTTGGTAAAAGATCTGTTTAGCATGCAACTTGAAGAACCAAATCTAAGAAAGAGTTTGGGGATCATCCTATCCTCTCCCATAGAGAAACAGAGGAAAAGCTCTTCAAATGGAAAGGGTTAGAAGAGAAGGCATCAATCTTTCTTCTCCCCACCTCTCATCCCCATGTGCTTACCAGCCACTTCTGGGAAGTCTTCCCACAGCTTTTACTCCCCTCTATGACTAAAAGTGAAGAGGATGGTCTGGGCCTTTGGTTTTGCTCTTCATTCCAGGCTGGCAAAGTTCATTCAAATCCCTTTAAACTCACTGAACCTGTTTCCGTACTGAAAAGGTAGAGCTTTAAAAGCAAAGGAAAGAAATCTCTGAAATGCTAATTAAATGGACCATTTTCGGTCATTTCAAGAAATAATCTAATCTTTAACAAAATCTGCAAAGAGCTCGTTTTAATGAACCATATTTGGTATATGATAAGCAGTTACAATTCAACTAAAACAATATCACAGCCATGTTTTCCTGAGCTGAGAAAATAAAAACACCGTCAGAGGGGGGAAAGGACACATTTTTTTAAGAACACACAATCTGTTTCATTACCATTTCTGTAGATCACACTGCAGTAAGCTATACTTAGTCATTTGTGCAGGACTGGTTTATTTTGGAGCAACATATCAATTTATTTTAATGCACTTTGAAGCAAGAAAACGCTTAGCTTGCATCTGTCAGAAGAAGTCTCATGGAATGGGAATTAAAAATATATAGATAAAAATACAAACACAGAAGTACTTAATATGATGCCAGCAACTGAGCGCTTGGGTGATTAAAAGACTAGGCAGGGCACTACACTCTCTCTGGAAACATAGAAAAGACACTGTGTTCCAATATTACTAGCTGAACTAAATTACAGATCTGGGAACATAAAAAACACCTTCAAAAGAAAAATAAAACAATGCTACTAAAATAGGCCTGATTATGTGGGTCACTAAGTACTGTGTATTTCCCCTGTAGCATTTCATAGTAGTTACTGTTGCCAAGGGAAGCTTGATCCTCTCATTATGTATGTTTGTCTTTCACATCGGAGCTAGCCTCTTTCTTTCTATACCCCAGAACTGTAACAGAAATAAAAATAAGGAATGAACCCCCATTATTACACAAATACCTACAAAGCAGAGGGAGTGACCCTTGCAGGTCAGAGGGTCAGCCCCCTAATCATTGATGCACTTGCTCCAGCAGACCCCTGCCTTTTGTAGAAGGGTCAAAGCCAAGACCTCTGCTGAGTGTCCCCAGTGAAGAATTAACAAGTGTGACAATTTGTGGTCCCTCCCCCTAAGGCCCCTAGTCCTGTCTGTTTGAATGCTGTAAATAGAGACATCTGGATGGAGCCCTTTCACTGCAGTAATTGAAAATGAACATGGATCAAGTTCTGGCCTGTTGTATTCATAAATCTTGAGGCTTAATTACATTAAAGGGAAATCTAGGGCCTAGCTCTATGGAAACGGCAGATTCTATCAGGCTCTCTGATCTTGAATCTTTAGGATAAGTGTTTTTGCTCTATTTTAGCACAGTCAGATGAGAATTTTTTGATCAGACGTTACAGCATTAGAACACCGATAAGACTTTTAAAGATGTTTGTTGTCATTCTCTTTGCATATACATTTCAGTTACATTTTCATTATCTGACAGTTGAAAGAGTTATATATTTAAGGAAATAAATTATTATATTTTTGTGATTAATTATGAGGGGCCACATAAATTTCCAAAATGTATTTTTTAGAAGGAGAGAAAAAAAATGCAGCTAATTAAATATAATGATTTATAAGAAAAATATGATTTGGCCTACAAACCTCTTGTTCCTATTCAAAAATAAGAAAAAGAGAAAACAACCAGCCAGGGTTTATAATCCCAGTTTAATAATATACACAGTAGAGCTGGTCAAAAAATTTCCCTTTTTTTTTTTTTTTAAATCAGGGTTTAAATCAACTTTTTGTTGAAGGAGTGAACATCCAAAGACCAATTTTCTAAAACTTTTCAGCTTTCAGCAGTTTTTGGCTGAAAATGTTCACTGAAAATTATGAGTTTGCAGGGTTCTCTTTTTTTGAAAAAAAGTAAAAATTTTCAGCAGAATTTTTTTTTCAGACCAGCTACATCACATTGTGGACTTTGCAATTACATTTTCAATTCACAGAGTAAAACATCTTTGCTAAAAAGAGCACTGTGATTGCAAGAAAAATTCAGAAGAGCTGAGAAATTTAATGTGGGAAAAAATGATTTATTAGGCTCCTGAACCCCCTCACTCCTTCTGACTGTATTTGCATGATCAGGGTCTGTGGCCCTAACCCTAAATATGAGAGCATGTGGGCAGACTGCTGTGCTCACACATAGCTCCAATGGGTTTCTGTGTGGGCAGAGCAGTCTGCTCTCATGCTGTTAATTACAGGATCAGAGCCTTAGTGAACACATACTAAGATTATATCTACATTAGGAGTGCTTTATTGGTATAGGAATGCTGGTATGCTATACTAGCAAGGAGTTCCTAGGGTGAACACAATTTATTTCAGCAAAGCTGTGGTTTGTATCTGTATAGTAAAACCACTCCCCATGAGTGAAATGAATTATACTGGGGAAATCACAGCTTTGCCAGTATAACTGTGTTTATACAAGGGACTTCTGCCAACACAGCCAGGGAATCACACTTCTTCATGCCCCTGACCCACACAGCTATAGTGGCAGAACTCTATAGCGTAGATCTGGCCTATAGTATGTGATAGATGTAGGCCTTTAAAAGAGAAATTCTGAACTAATTACTTTTAAATTGTGTCTTCTTTTTATTTCCAAACATTTTTAAAGGAACATTAATATACATCCGAAAAATCCTATCTTTTCCCTCCCTTTTTGACAATTACAAAAAGAAAAAAGCTTGATATTTTGAAAACATTTTCCAAACAGTGGTTTTACTTCCATCAAATTTCAGCCTGGAGTGAACTGTATGTATGTCATAGAAACAACGTAGTCATTCACTAGAGGGAAGGGTGACAGATATACCACTAACGGTACATGTTTCTCACCATCCCATGCAGCTACCTAAACAATCAACAACAGAGAAATCACTTGTCTTGCCTTCTCACTTAAAGGCATGCTGCAATAAATGCAGTCACTGAAACCTCTCTAAAGAAAAAATGAAGGGAAAACCCACCACATTATCCCTGCCCAAGTCTGAATCCTATTATATGAGTTGGTAGAACCTGCTGTGGCAGAAAAACTTCTATATTGTTTGCCTGTGCTCTGCAGTATAAGTGGAGTTACTTTTACCCATTACTGGTGTTGACTTTGGCTGTCTTATTGGTAAAAGGGGACGGCAATTAGGCCCTAATTATGTATTTGAAACTCCAAACCAATGGCACTGCAGATTTTTGAAAGAGGATGAAATCACAAAGCAGCTGTACTATATCCAGACTGAAAGAGATGAATGGGGAGGGGGGCTATAGCTGCTGAATTAAACTCTTCACATGTGAATGCATAGAGAAGTTTTTCACCAAAGGAGAAGAGGGGTAAAAATTCTAATATATTTTTAAATGAAAACAGACTTCTGCTCAGCAACACAATATTTATCTAAAATGTTTACCTGTGATTGCACTCCTGAGACATTTCACTCTGAGTTCTAGGTAAATGTGTAATTAAAGTGCAGTCTACTTTATGTCAGTCCATTTATCATACACGTAGGAAATATGTTAACAGGGCACTTTAAATTATGGGTCAGATTCTGAAACCTATACTCATGTTGAGTAGCACTTTACACCAGTGGGCAAAGTCTGGGAGTAAAGTACTCCTCCATATGAGCAAGAATGGCAGAATGTAATGCTTTTAAAAAATTAATATTGATATTAATAATCACCTGAGACTCAAAACAAATTTATTTTCAAATCCAAACTCTAAGCATGCGCCAGTGTCCAGACTAATCCCTGTTCTATATTTGCACCTTACTTTTCCTGACATATGTCATTCCACTCCCCCACCATATCACCTGGTTCCCCCACAAGCTGATTTTGCCCACATCCCTCTCCCCTGCTGTATAGTTTTCTCTCTGGTATCTTCCAGTATCTGCCTCGGCCCACACACTCAATTAGCAGGTCAGAATTAAGGTCATACACTACAGTGTGATTTTCAGATCTTTGGTATGTGCACACAGGGTGATGGTATTCTAGAACTGAAAGTTAATGTGTTAGGCTCCAGTCCTTGAAACACACACGTGTTTAACTTCAAACAAATGAATCATGCTTTTGGCTTCAGTAGAACTACTCCCATACTTAAAGTTAAGCACATGTCCATTTGCAGGATGAGGGCCTCAAAGAAGTACATCAACATGAGCTCGTGCTTGGAGATAGGTATGGTGCTAGATGTGAAGGTAGCTTTAACTTTTGAAAATCCCACCCTTTAATAATATTTGTGCGTGATTTTGTAGTGTATATTGAATAGTTGATTTGATTGTCATTATGTAAATATGGAAGAGTCTGTCTTTATGATGAGGTAAGAAATGCTGAGTATGTCATCAACTTTGCATTCTCTTTTTTGCTTGGCATATAGTATATGACAATACTGCATTACTAATATTAAGATTAATTATCATGGTAGGCCCAGCTCTGTGACTAGCTCGATGTTGGTAAACAAGTGTACCTGCAGAGTCCCATTAAAGTAAATGGGCCTGTATACAGGTGCAAGAGCCACCTACATGAGCCAGGTGTAAGACCCGGATCTACATTATTAAATGTAGGATTTAAAAGCTGGCATTGTGGTTGTGCTGTGCACTGTCCTGCAATGACTGCATTGAAGTTGATAGTGTTGCTGAATTAAAGTGTTTGTGTTAAAGATGGTTGGCTAATGCTTGGTGATTAAAAATAATATATTTTGGCAGGAATGTTCACAGAACAAAGTTTGGTCATTTCAGAGGAGCCTAGGGAAGTTAAACACCCAAATTCTATGGGAGTTAGGAGCCTAACTCCCTTAGGCACCTTTGAAATGACCAAACTTTGTTATATTTTTATATAGATCATATGCCATACACTTCTCAAAATGTATATGAGAACATAATCTTCAGAAGTCTGGATGTAAATATTTTGTGAAGTCAATTATGGTACGGTTAACTTTATATTTTCCTGTAAAAAAGCCAAATAGGCAGTGATAGAGCTTTATTTCCATTAGACATATGTTTTTCTTCCTCCGTCATCAATTTATGATGTTGGTGGGTATGACCCTAGAAGTATCTAAGCCAAAAGGCAAGGGGATCCCTTGTGTCTAGCAGTGAGTTTCAGCTGGCCTGACCAGCGCAGTGTACCCCAACACACTACTGTTATAATCTGTATCTAAAAGGTGTCATGTAACATATCACTGGAAAATAACTCATTAATGTTCGTGCCTGATGTATGTAGGGTCAACTCACAAAGGATTAGGCAGATTAAATTATAATTAAAATGTGTTTAAACCAGCAATGTCAGAGGAAGTTCATTTAAACATGTTTTTCTCCAGACAAAGACCAGGGGCCAACACCTCAAACCCGGTGTGGCCAAATTCAACCAGCTATTCATTTGTATGGGAGGTTGTGTGAAGAGATCATATGCATTGTAAAAAATCACCAGCAGGGAACAGCATGGAATCTATACCAGACAGCATGGTGTCCACACCCAGCAGGGAAAAGGAACTTTATCTGGGGATGCTTTTCAGAATATGTTTCAAAGGATTACTGAACTATAATGAGAGGTGGAACAAACCCCTAAATTATTCTTCACCTGAGAAGGAAAGGAAAACTAGCACCTTGGACTGTGTGGGGAGCCTGACTAAAAGCTAGCCCATGGCTGGAAAAGAAAGCTGGGTAAGGAAACTACCTGGAAAACAGCCCATAGCTTGTTAAATTAGAAAGTGTATTTTTTTACTTCTGATTATTTGTAATCCTTTCTATCTTTATCCCTTATACTAGAATTCACTTAAAACCTCTCCTTTTAATTAAACAAACTTGATTTACTTATCTAAACCAATCCAGTGCTTTGATTGAATTGAAGTGTTAACTGCAGTCAAGATAACAAGCTGTTGTTTCTGTCTCTTTAAAGGAACAGCAAACTTAACATCTTCTGTGAATGTATAGTGACAGGGACAGTGCACTGCAGAGAGACATCACTGAGGGGTGGGGTTCACTGATTGTTACCTCCAATCAAGGTTTGGGCTGGGAGAGCCCTGAGAGTTTGCTGGCAAGGCAGACAAGCTTGTGTAGCAGGATGCTCTCCCATAGCTTAGCTGCAGCAAAGCTCCCATTTGCTGAGGCTGAGGGGTCGCACAGTGGGTCACATTAACCATACCTTAAGTGAAGAGCAGCAGTTTCATCTCGAACAGATGCTAATGGGATCCTGCTGGTTGCTCAGCAGCAGTATGGCCAAACTCTATCCAGCTGAAAGCCTCCCGCAAAAACTGATCCCAGTTTCCTTTGCCCAAAGTCTTGTATAAAAGAATGTGTTTCAGATAGATCTATCCCCGTTATTGGTGCAGAGCCCTACTGCTGCATCAGCTAACTCACCTAAGAGGGTCTTTAAGCAGCTGGTTAAGACAAAATCATTTAAGCCTTAATCATAAAACCATTTACACACCTTTAAATTTATGCATACAACTAGCCCCACTGAAGTAATCAGAACTACCCACATTTTAAGCACATGGGTAAATTTTTGCACAATCAGGGCTAAATTGTAACTCTACAATCTGCCCTGAATAAGGGGTGGCATATAGGTGGACTGCCGCAGGTGCAGCACAGTAGAGAACGAATTGTGACTCACTCACCATTTCTCCCTTGCCTTCCCATTGCTGTGGGGGAGGAAGTGAATTATTTCACCTATTCCATGGACCAGTTTACTCCTCCCCTGAACTCCCAGCCAGCTACTCTAGCCAGAGGATGGTAAGGAGGTGGAGCTAGAGCTCTTCCCCATTCCTCTCTGCCCACTTGTTTGCAGGACAACGTGCAGTAGGGGTCTCCCCTGCTCTAGCCCAGAGAACTGGTTTCACAATCTGAGCAAGGAGGGCTTTCTCCCTTGCACAGCTAAGCAAAGGTTGTACCAAGCTCAGTCTGTGATTTTAAAGTGTAATGCAACTTTCCAACAACCTTAAAGCAAAGAGTAAATCAAGTGTTTGAGCCCCAAAATAAGTGTTTGAGCCCCTCTGCACAAGAGCCTAATGGACTAGTTACACCTAAGCACTCCAAGTAGATTTAAGTGACACAGATTTGTGCTGGCTCGTTGCATTGCAGTGAATTGCACCCTGACAGCATACAGATGTAAATCTCAACATTTCAGAAGAAGAGTTTAAAAAATAAACTGTTAGGATTTGTTACCTGCACAGCCATGATTTCAATATGTCACTTGCATGAGCTAGTGGCTTGTCTAAGCCCTAAAATAGAGCGTTTCCTGCATTGACTCAGAAGTCAACGTCATCAACTCTTCAAGAAAAAGAAGTTTCACTCTGAACTTGGTGGTTGGCAAGCGAGTAAAAGAAAAAAATAATGATTTTCAGCTTCTATCTTCAAATATGTTTGGGTCAAATCTTCAGCCCACAGAAAGCAAATGAGCTCTGCAGATTTACACCAGCCAAGGATGTGGCCCATATTTACAGTGTTACATATCTACAGTGAAATTAAACACTGGAAAACTTGCTCCTTTTTGAGTTTGTATGTCTTCAGAGAATTTTTGCATGGATTTTTTTTTTTTTTATGTAAGACAAGTCTTTGGAGGCAAGCATGATATTTCCCTTTCCCACCTACCATCTCTCTCTCTCTCTCTCACACACACACACAATCTGTATACCTCTGGAAGTGTCACAGCATATTTTGCTGTCCATTTTTGAATTTTCGGTTGGGACTGGTCCCAAGTGTACCATACTCAGTTCCTTGATTGGCTGAGCCCACTTCATGAGGCGAGTGCAGTAAGAAGCCAGTGATTTTTGAGGAAAAGGCAATAACTTATGCTGCTCTATGAGCTATAAAAGGAAAACAAAAAAACATTGTGCCTGTACAGCTTTTCCAAATTATTTTTACAGTCAGAATGAGTTAAGAACTGATCAGTTATATTATGACATTTTTAGAATATTTCCTTCACATTACTGTAGTGTTATGTACCAATTCCTAAAGGCAAAGATCCTTTAATATGCTGTTCTGTCATGCTTATGGTGTTAGTACAGGCCTAGTATGCCTATTACATAATTGAGCCCAGATTCCTTGAAATACAAACAACATAAATTTAGGCCACTGCCTTGTTTAATTCCCCATGACCATATCTCCTGGAACAGACTGGATACATTTTCCCTTAGAGTTAGGCTTACATTTAAACTGAACTGCAATATAACATCCCAAGAAACATCAAATGAGTCTTCCATTGCACAGATGCCTCCAAGTGATCCTGCACACACTGAAAAGGAGAGGACCATTGACATCAGTTACTGGTTACTAGCTCCTTCAGTGATTCTATTTAAGAAAAAAAAATATTTAGGGCCAAATCCACTGATGCTCTGCAATTGCATTGATGCAAAGTTAATGGAACACCTTACCAAATTAGAATAATGGTAATTTATGCCCATTTTGAGCAATGGTGAATTGGACCCCTACAGAGGAAGAATTGCCTTCTCCCTCTTATTTGGGAGTTTATACTCCACACTTTGGTGCTTAATTAGGAAATAATTGCTTTCGCACAGCGGGTTGTTTCTTCCATAGATATTAGCAGTGCTGGGAGTTACCAACGGGCTTTGAATAGACTAGCTGTCTGTACAGTCAGAAAAATGATAGTGAGTCTATTGAATTCCTAACAAGTGTATTATAGAGAAACATTCCTCCCTTTTTCCATATAGAGTAGAAATCATACTGGAGAGAGATAAAACACATTCTATAAACACAACCTTTGAGGGTACATTTCTGCCATGTGGGGCTGGCACTCATGGTAATTGGACAACGTTCTTATATATCTAAGTTTTGCTAGAATAAAATCCTTTCTAATAGCCCAGTGGAAAGTTTAGACCTTCCTCCAGGAAGACTTACTTACACTTATACAGGTTTCAGAGTAGTTCACAGCAGAAATTTGGTCAACATTTTGTTGTGGTTAGACACAGAAGGGGGCTCTCTTTCTCCCTGGGGTTCATGGAGGCCCTATTTATCTATGAAGTCAATGGAGGAACGACTGTCCAGCAGTCAAGACACTGGACCAGGAGCTCTGGGTTAAAAACTCACCTCTGCCACAAACTCACTGTGTAACCTTTAGAAATCACTTAATCTCTTTTAGACTCATTTTCCCATCTATGAAATGGGAATAATAATACTCCCGGTGACAGGTTTCAGAGAGGTAGCTGTGTTAGTCTGTATCAGTAAAAATAACGAGGAGTCCTTGTGGCACCTTAGAGACTAACAAATGTATTTGGGCATAAGCTTTCATGGGATATAACCCACTTCATCAGATGCATGGAGTGGAAAATACAGTAAGCAAGGTATAAATATACTCCTGGTGTTTGTCTTGCCTAGCTTGTAAACTCCTTAGGACAGGAAATGTGTCTTACTGTGCATTTTTACAGCATCTAACACACTAGGGACCTGAACGCAGATGTGGCATTTAGGTGCTGCTAATATTAATAAAAACAGTTATACCAGGGATGAATTTGGCCTCCACATTTTTTAACTTGAAAATTATAATAATTTTCTTATAATAAAGAAACAAAAAATCAATTAAGACTCTCTGCAGTTCTCCTTTTCTTCTAAAACTAGGCAAGTAAAATCAATAACTGAATCAGAAGAGTCATTATGTATGAACCTACACTCTCATTCATGAAGAACAGTAGGTAGAGGGCACTTAGGCTATGTCTACACTGCCCTGGCGTTTGGACTATGGGGGAGTAAATAGCAATATGCACCAGAGTGTTGCGCTGTAACTCCCCCGTGTGGACACTGCATAAATGAACAAAAGGGTTCCTAGTTTGCATTAATGAAATCCTGTTTGAAGCGGGCTATGTTAACACAAACTAGGAACCTTTTAGTTTGCATCCACCAGAACATTACATCCACACCAGGACATTACACGCAGCATCTTTGCGCACACTGTTGTTTACGCCCCAGTAGTCTGAACTGCAAGGCAATACAGACAAGCCCTTAATGCCTTCTACTATGGTATAGCTGTATTTTTAGTAAGCACCCTGGGAGTACAAATGCTTCCTTACCAGAAGAGCCACGTAACTTCAAAAAGCTGTCTTCCATTGAGAGGACAATTGTTTTCTATAGAGATGAGAAACAAATACCCCTGACCCAGGTCACCTTGCCCCAGCAGGCTTTTGCAACAGCTTCCTCTGTGCAAATACAACAAAGTCTGGCAGCAGTCAATCCTGCGAGCCCACACTGAGTCACCACAGAGTGCACTGCTATTTACCCTTTCTATTAATCTGTCAGTGTTCTAGTTAAACACGTAAAACAATATGGTGTGTGCATATCTTGATTAGTCATTGCTAAGTTACTGAGGGGAAACGTGAATGAGTGGGAAAACAATCCCACAAACTATAAAACAACGTTGTAGGTATGAAATATTTGAGTACACAGCTGTCAAATTACAGGAAGCATCTATGTTATTAGTAACATGGAAGCAATCATGTGAAATCTATGCATAGGATCCAGGTTGCCTCTTTCAACATGTGATGGACTAGAATTCATTAAAAGTTATGGTATACATTTGCTAAAATAGTATATTTAATCTTGATTTCTTTATAGGCTCCCGGTCCTATGGAAGGGAGAAAATTATTAGGAAATTTGGGCTTCAAGGTAATCCACACAAGCAGATTGCTGCACCAGTGTGGAGCCCACTGAAGTCAACGTGGTAACTTCGAGAATCAGGGTATAGGTTGGAGAGGGAAGGCCTAGATGTTGATGCAGACTTGGAATATTCTACTAGCCATTGGTGAGTAATCCAGTTGAATCAAAAACCCACCCCTACTGGATAATCCTTTACGGTCCAATCTAATAATCCTCACTCACAAAATTCTACTGAATCTTAGTGCATAAGGGCTACAAGAACAGGCCCTTATGTTTTCTCAAGCCTTTCACCTCAGAAAGAATAAACATTAGATGATGCTCCTGGCCAGCAGTGAAAGTCACACTGTCTGCTATTTGTGGGAAGAGATTTGGGAAGGCGCATTTGTGTGACTTGGAAATATTACAAAACCCCTTCGAAAAATAAAATACAGTTCATGATAATCAGCAATGTTTACTGGGTTTGATTTAATGCTTGCTTTATACTTAAGAAGGAAAAGTTTCATTTTGGTATTACTGGGAAAGAAGAATTTTTTTTTCAAAGGTAGTTCATATATGCCAAACGAACCTTGTCACTTCATGATGAAAAATAAATACAGATTAAAGACCCAATCTTGCAACCACTTCTTCACATGCTTAACTTTACATATATGAGTGATCTATCTGCGTGTGAAGTTAAGCATGTGAGGAAGTGGTTGCCGCTTCAGGGTCTATGAGCCCAAGCCTGCAAAACCTTCAACGAGACTACCCAGAAAGAATGATTCTGTAGTCCAGTAGTGAGGGCACCTAGATGGTAAGATCCTTAGTCCGGATCCTTTACTCCAATCACTCTTTTCATTATTTATCCAAAGTGGAACAGCTTCAGCAGGAGAGATGGGAGCCCCGCATCAGAATATCCCATAGCCTAGTGGTTAGAGCACTCTGAGAGGAGGGAGACCCCTGTTGAAATCCATTCTCTCCCCTCTGGCAGGGATGAGGGAGTTGAACCTGGATTTCCCACATCGCAGGTGAGAGCTCTAACCACTGGGCTAAAAGTTATAAGGTGGGCAGCACCACTTCTTCCTCTGGTTGGATTTTGAATAGAACCCAGTAGGGTTCCAGTAGTTACGCTCAGAGGCTACCTACAGGATCAGGCCCCGCATACAACTTAGGCACACCTATCTTCCCTGGTTCACAAATCATTCTGGAGCTTAGATGGGAGATAGGCATCTAGATGCCTAGAGGGAGGTAGCAGTGCGCATGCCCCAGTGTATGAAACTTTGGCACTTAGGGAACTTTTACAGTGGAAAATTACATGCCAAGTGAGTTTAGGTGCCTACAGGGTTAGGCAGTGGTCATGCAGGTGATGCATG
This sequence comes from Natator depressus, assembly GCF_965152275.1. Classification (NCBI taxonomy): domain Eukaryota; kingdom Metazoa; phylum Chordata; order Testudines; family Cheloniidae; genus Natator; species Natator depressus. The sequence goes on from NC_134234.1 coordinate 248,867,137, forward strand.
GATCACAGTAGTGCTGCACTTGGGGACTTAGGTGCCTAACTCTGGACACCTAGACACCTAAGTTGCTTTGTGTTTCTCATCCATAATACGCTTAAAATCATTATGGCAATAAATAAAAATCAATAAGCTATGCAAAAAAAGTTAATATAAAGCTTACTTAAAAGACTCATTGTCTGGTCAGTCTCAGGTTGAAAGGGACGTCATCCAGCACTGTTAGCCTGTTGCACTTGGGACTTTGTCTTGGACCCTTGAAAGGTGGGTGGTACTGGGGCAGCACTGAAGGATATCTGGAAGTCATCCCAAAGACAAAACCCAACTATTAATCTCAGTCCATGCTCTTGCAAGCATCAAGAGAAGTGCAAACGGCAGGAGTTATTCAGATCCTATCCAACCAATAACCAAACTGTCCCAATCTCAAGGTACCTACAAGTGTAAGATCACTCTATTTGGTAACCACAGCTGATCATATTACATCAGTCTAACCTCAGTGACACAAAGGTACGTATGCAACAGCATCATCAAGTGAGAGATGTAATCATAATCTGGGGGTGACATTTTAATGGTGGTAAAAATCTCTGGCCACAGCTGACATACTGTCTTCTAAAGTCAGACCCAAATAAACAGCTATGACTAGATGTCAACCCACACTATCTCTTTATGTGACTTCATAAAAACTTGCAAGGAAATGCTCTCTACTCCCAATTCTCTTCTGGTTCAACCAATATAACTTAGGATTAACCTTAGCAGTTCTAAGCCACGGGATCATGGAGTGTCTCGACACAGATGCCAAGATACCTAACAACCACCCAGAGTCTGAAGAGGCAGAAACATACAGTGACTGTGTACAGGACCAGCTCTAAGTTTTTTGCCACCCCAAGAAAAAATTTTTTGCTTCCCTCATCCCTTTTTTTTGGCTTTTACACCCGTTTGCATTTTGCAATTTCTTTTTTTATTTTGTTTTGTTTTTCTGTTTAAAATTTTTTAAAAAATGAAAACAGAGAATTTGTAGTTAGTGAAATAAAACAATTTCCTACTAGTGTGCTCATTTAATTTTAAGCATTGAGAAATGTTTGAGAAACGCTTGTCTTGGTCTAATCAACTGTGAATAATTTACGTCCTGAGTCCAATTTTTCAGTATAAGTGAATCTGACTTTTCTCAAAGCTGTATGTGTGTTTGAAAGAATAATTTCCCCGATTTTCTAAATATATTCTCCTGTTTAGCACTTTCTTTACTGAAGTGACAGAATCTGCCAATCCTATTGCTGTTCCAGTGCCACATTTCCATGTTATGCTAAGCCAGTCCTTCTGCAGGGAGTATTTCTTGTTAGTATGGCACAGGAAAAAAGGTAAAGCACACACACAAAATCTGTGGAGGTTCCTTTGCTCTGGCAGGAGAGGGAAAAAATAACTGGCAAATCTGGTTCACAACTGAGATCAGACTGATTGACTGCAGTAACAAAGCCAAGTAAAGTTTAAAATGGATTTAAAGTTAACAGTGTGGCCTTGTAAAAGACCATTTGAGCTTTTTGACTACAGTCTCTGGCTTTTGTCCTTTTGGGGCACAACCTGAAAGTTACTTGTTATCTGTATGTATTTTTTGGAGTTCTGATCTCAGAGCATAACTTTCTGAAGAATATGTTGGTACATCTGTAAAACAATTTACAGCTAGAGTGGAGGAGCTGGCAGCAGCAGCTGTGCACAAGGCTGCTCAGCACGGGCAATTATTGCTCCAGCTCTTTGGACAAAGAGACAAAATCCTAAGAGGGGAAAGGGTGGCGGATTTGGCAGCCCAGGAGCGGCGGCTGCATTGCCTGCCTGGAGCCGGGCTCGTGTGGACTGAGCTGGCAGGCTCAGAGTGACTGGGATTTCCATCCTCTCCCTCCCACGGGAGGCTGGCACTGGGGAGAGGCGTCAGGCACCTGCCCGGATATGCCGCCAGAGAGCGGGTGGACCGCGCAGCTGGGGAGGGGGGCTGCCACGGCCGCCGGAGTGCCTGCCAGTGCCCTCTGCGCTCACCAACATGTTTTACTTCGAGATGGTGATCATGGCAGGGACCATGATGCTGGCCTATTACTTCGAGTACACAGACACCTTAACAGTCAATGTGCAGGTCTTCTTCCGCTACAAGGGCTCCTACCCAGGGCCGTCTCTAGGCTGCCGCCTCTGGAAATGTGCTGCCCCAAGCACATGCTTGCTTTGCTGGGGCCTAGAGCCGGTCCTGACTGTGTATTATCTGCATAATAGTAATAACCTAACCTAGGTTTCTCACCAAGTTCTCCAGGGCTCATCCACACTAGAGCTTTTGGTTGTGCTGTAACTCAAGTGAATTGATTACCAATTAGTTAAAGGTAACTGACATTACTGTAGACAAACACTTGTAAATACTAACGTAGACACCAGCCACAAATATTTGTTACTTGTTATGGTTCATCCTAGGTCTTATCCCAGAAACAAAGCCCTTTGTAGATAGTCTATAACAACTGTATTAGTTAACTCAAGTCAATTGGCAGTCAGTCAATCAGCTTGAGTTCCAGCACAATCAAAAACTCTAGTGTGGACTTACTCTTGTGTTATATCCAAAAACTGAAGAGCATCAAAGCCAACTCCAGTCCCTTGGTGACAGACTGTTTCAACAGAAAAGAAGGGTGTGGGGAATTCTAGAAAAACAAAATGTAAAAGAGAAAACTTCAGTCAATCGTATTAGGGAAGTTCTACCACTAATCCAATTTCCTGCATATAACATATTGGCAAAGGGTGTATCTTCATGGTAAAACACTTAACAAAATTAGCATTCAGTATTATGGGCCACCTCCTAAGCTGGTGGAATATAGACCCATTGAAACGAATGTAACTATTGTGATTTACACCAGCTGGTGATCTAACCCTAAATGACGTATTGTCTATTAAATAGGGCCCCTTGTGCTCATATTTGATATGAAATTCACAGTCAAATTTTCTTTAATTCTTTCCTCAGAGCCTGGGGTTGCAGCCAAATGTTTTGAACATTGTCCAGCCTAAGCACTGTGCAGCAATTGTGACAATCAGTAAACACTTACTGTACAGAGACTTTAAGTTACTGAACTAGCAGGATCTATTCTAACTCAATTGCACATTTCGAGCCTGATCCAAAGCCCACAGAACTCAATAGAGTCTCATGGACTTCAACGGACTTTGGATCAGGTCCATAGAGAGGATCTATCTAAGGGTGTAAAAACTCTTCTTTCTGTGACCTTAATAAGCTGATGGCTCTCCTGCTACAGAATCTCCGAAACAGCAGGAATTTTACTCCAGGAACTGATGCCTTGAACTACAACCTTTGAAAAAGACTTAATAGTCCAAGCTAGCCCCCTACTAGGTTAAATTACAACGTAAGAGCTTCCATGCTCAATTCTTCTTTCCTCATTGAAATGCTAGTGCTAATGTCCTCAAATTGCTTAGATAAAAACAAAAAAAACAAAAACAAACAAAAAAAAAAACCCTAATACGTCTTGGAAGAAAAGGACAAAACTTCCCTTATGAAAACGTATTCAGGTTGTGCAAAGAATGGAGAAAAGAAATTTACAATTTAAACTATTAAAAAAATGAGCAACCTGATACTGCTCTAATTTTTCCTTTATCATAGTGGTATCTTCTATGATCTAAACTAAAAGTTTTGTTATTGTTTCAAATAGCCTGTTCTGATTTAATTGTTAATGGTTGCAATGGCAAGGCATGTGGTAAACAACTGATGATCTTACAATAATAAACCTATGCATAACTTATGTCTGTGATAACAGGCATACATAGAAAGATAACATTTTTCCTGACTGTTTCATCTTCTCCAATCTTATATGGAGGCAGTATACTATTTTTTATAATTATTTTTATTATATTAGTGCCTAGAAGCTTCAATTGAGATCAGGACCCCATTGTGTTAGGCACTGTACAAACACCTAGTAAAGGACAATACCTGCCCTCAAAGAGATTATAGTCTAAATAGACAAAACAGGAAAATGGTGGGAAGAGAAAGTGACTTGCCCAAAGTCACACATGAGTTCAGTGGCAGGCCTAGGATAGGCAGCTTGGTCTTCTGATTCCTAGTCCAGCATCCTAACCAATGTGCCACGGTGGTTTTCAGGTGAAGTTTGTACAAATCTACTCCATAAGTGCTTCATCAAGGCACATAAAATCTACAGTATTTAGGAAAACAAGATAAACACTGATGTGCACAGACATTAAGGTTACAGGCATGCCCACAAGATAATCGAGACAAGACAACAGCCAACAGTTCAGATAAGGAAGGGAGTGGGGCAAAGTATGTAGGAAAAATTCCTGGAAGAACTGGATTTTAAAGGAGAGATTGGCCTGGTTTTTTACCTTGAAACTCTAGTTGCCCAGTGTATAAACTAATCTTACTCTTAAACATAAAACACGCTTTTAAACATTTGTTGCAAACATTTACAACAAATCTCAGCTCAGACTTTTCAAAGGGAGCTTTCTGATGCTTTTGCATGAAAATTCGCCTCTCAGGCTGTTATATAGGAGGCTTTTCACTATACACATTCTATTGATATCATGTCAAATTCTGAATGTCTGTCTTGGCTCACTGAAGACCACAGGGTACTTTTTGATCAGTTTAAGATAACTGAAGTTTAAATATAGATAGTGAGAGGATGGCCAAATCAGAAAAGCACCTTGAAGAAACAGGTATAGGCTGAAAAATGGTAACTCTGAAGATAAAAAGAGGAAGAAGGAAACATTGCAAAGGGGACAGTATGTTTTTTAAAAAAATAATTAAAGAAAGTTTGCTTTACATAGCATTTTGATTTTATGAAATACTCTGAAAGTGTGGCCAGTTTTGGAGGGGGAAATGGCGAAGGCTTCTCCCTAGACCCAACTCCTTCGGACACTATCGATCACCCTCAATTTGTTTTTGAAAGGCTAATAAGTGTGAAAAGGAACCTTCCCAGAGCTGATTAATATTCTGAGGTGGGTGAGGGAGTACTTACCTCACGACTCTTTCTGTGAGGTTGCTCTGTTGAGTGACCTCTCTCACAAAATACTTGCCAAGTAGGAAATCCATGACTGCAGGGACAGACATTTCACCAATCAACAGAAGAAAGGAAAATGTAAAAACTTCTAGTTATATTTTATTACTAACTGGGAGTAGGGACTTTATGTTGTTTTTAATGCAATTGCCTTTAATTTACCTGACTGCCTAGCTACCATAAGAATCTGAGGTTCAAGAATATGATGTTACGCACTGTTAGGCCAGATCCTTAACTGGTGTAAATCAGCCTAGCTCCATTGACTTCAGAGCTACACTGGTTTACATCTGCTGAGGATCTGGCCCCGTTGCCTCTACTCTCCTCTGTATTCTCAAAGTTGTGTTAGAAACGTGCCTCAGAAGGCATGAGAAAGACTCATCGCCTGCAACATCTTCACACAATGACACAGGCTTTAAGCCAGAACTTTCTGTTTCTTTTGTCTGCTTTTTTTCTGCCCCAACCTTAACATTCCTTAAATGTTGGTATTTGTATCAAATAGCATTTCTGAGGCTTTATTAGACTCCATAGCCTCTGACAAGTTAAAGGAAAACTATTGTGCCCACTTGGTACATGGGGTATAACTCAAAAACAATAGCTCCGCTCCTTTATTTATATATTTAGTCTATTGCAACCCCCTCTTAGTAAACCCCAGGTGTTTGTGGGCATAATGCTCCCAATGCAGCAGAAAAGAGTTTATTGTGAGGAGTCTTTTCTTCGCCACTTGTCCTAAACCTGTTCGCAAAGTGCTACATGCGTTCTACCGATCACCATAAAAATCAAGAAACAAGAAGTCCTCTGTAAGCCTGCCCAGCAGTGTCACTATGACATTAGTTGTGACAGCTTTGTGACCCTGTATTGTCTGGGCTTCATTCACAAGCCTCTTTCTTTTCTTTTTGCTCTCTGTCTGTCTCTCTCTCTCTCCTTGTTGTGAGGCGGGGGGGGAGGAGAGAAGAGAGCCTTTATAGGCATTTCTATTTACTGTAAAAAAAAAAAAAAAAAAAAAGCAGTGGGCAAAGGGAAGAGTTGATTTTTTTTTAAACTACAGGGCAGCTACATTAGAAAACATTGGATGGAGTTACTGTAGTTATGGTTTCAAAAACCATCTGCAAACAAGTACAGATACCGTAGCAAACTGTGCCCTTAGGAATTCTTTCTTTTTAAGTTCCCTCTTGCTATTATAAGCCCAAGTTTGGCAACGAATTTATGTGACAGCTATGAAGGTAGTATTAAAATTGTGAATAGTGGCTAACAGTTTTCATGCCTCAATGCTAGCATCTTCACAATTTGCTACACAGCAGTGAATGCTAGACTGAGGTTGATGAATGAGATGGGAGGGGGCTGCAGACTGAAAGGCCCTGGTTCTTGTTCTTATTATCAGCGTATGTTATGGGGAGGGCTGTGGAAAGGGAGAGATGTGACCTGTGGGGCCCTTTTTTTTTTTTTCCTTTCTCATGTTTCTGTGAGTGTGTGTTTGAGAAGGGGTGAGAATGAATGGAGGGGGACAGCCCGGGGGTTCCCTTTTTGTGACCCTCTGTTTTGAAGGTAAGGAGAGTGCAAATGGGAGGGAAGAAATGGGGGTGCAGACTGAAGGGCAATGGATTTCTCTCTCATTTAACACCAAGTCTGAGGAAAGTGGATGGGGAGGGGGGGCTTACAGACTCTGGGCCCTTTCTAATGTGTGTGAGAGAGAGATGAGAGTGAGGTGTGAATGCAAGTGGACAGCTGAGAGGGAGGCAGACTGTGGAATGCTCACTCTCTCCTGGGCATACATATAGCTGTGTTTGATGGGCTTTGGGGGAGCTAATTCTGAGGTGCCTCAGTCTCTTTCTCCCATTTCTGTTCAGCTGGTAAAGGGGGGTGAGGGAGTGGGGATGCAGGGTGTGTGCAGATGAGGGTGAAGGGCTTTCGAAAGGGGAACAGGCTGTGGAGTTCGGGTATGTCAGTGTGTACTGAAATAGCGGGAGAGGGAAGTTGAGAAGGGCGGGGTGTGCCTAAGGGGAAGAGAAGTCTGGGGTTTCTGAATAGCATGACAAAAGGGAAAACAGACTGTCTTCTATTTTTTATGTGTGTGATTGTTGGGTCAGGTTGTGGATAGGCAGGAGCAGCTGAAGGGATGACAGAATACAGGGCCCTCCTTTTCTCCTCTGCACTTGTGCTGAATTTGAGGGAGAGAGGGTTGAAGAGGAGGAGGAGGTGGTTGGAGGAGTGCGGGGGTGAGCTGGCTGAAGTGGCAGTATTGGGGGTTAAGGATGGGCGTGCAACCATAGAGGAGAGACAGTGTGCGGTCCCCTTTCTTCCTCCTTTTTGTAAAGGGTCTTGTGGGGGAGTGGAGGCAAGTCAGAGTGTTTGAGCTCTCTACCTCCCCCACATCATGAACTACTCTTGGGGTGGGTGGGAGGAGGAGAAGCCATAATGATAAGTGTTTGAGAGTGGCACAGGGGAGCAGGTTAGTAGTGGAAAAGACTCAAGACTAAAGTTGAAGCCGAAGAAGAGAAAAGGAGCAATATGATCAATATGGTTTCATTGTTGGGCCCCGCTTACCTCCGCGGGAGACCATCTGCTCCCTGTCAATGCATCACCTGCTTGTCTGGCCTGTTGGCTGGGCAACCAGTGGGCGGAGGGATTAAGGAGATGGAGTGAGTTTGTGTTGCAGAGGGAGGCTTGTTTTGTTCCCTCATGCTGATCTGGAAGGTGGGGGGAGGTGGCTGGGATGAATGTGGGGGAAAGGGGCTGGACTAGATGGGAAGCAAGCTACTCACTTCTTTGGGAGGCCTTGAAACAGAAGGAAAAACAGCTACTTAGAACTGAGGCGGGGATGCTGCTGTTGCTCACATTTCTCAGAGATGCCGCAAGGAAGCCCACCCTCCCTTTCCTTCAACCTCTGCTGAAGGACAAACTGGCTCTCCAGCATCAGGGACAACAACAACCTGTTGCAGTAACTAAAATAGGCAAAGAAATTTGTTTCAGATTGCAGAGGTTTCAGAATCCTTTTCCTGCCCCCTGGAGTATTTATGTTGCACAGGGCTTCTCAAACTTAATTGCACCACACCCTCCGTCTGACAACAAAAATTACTACACGACCTCAGGCGGGGGGGCTTGAGCCTGCCCGAGCCCTGCTGCCCCAAGCAGGGGGGCCAAAACCAAAGGGCTTCAGCCTCAGGCAGGGGGCCTGTAACCTGAGCCCCACCACCCAGTGCTAACGCCCTGGGGCGTTGGCTTTAGTCCCAGGCAGTGGGGTTCGGGCTTCAGCCCCAGGCAGTGGGGCTCGGGCTTCAGCTTTGGTGACGGGCCCTAGCAAGTCTAATGCCAGCCCTGGCGACCCCATTAAAATGGGGTCACAACCCACTTTGGGGTCCCAACCCACAGTTTGAGAACTGCTGATTATCACTATAAAAATCACTCCTGATGGATGTAGGCAGAGTGCAGGCCTGGATTATGCCTGGCCTAGACTAAGCAGCACATTTCTAACTACAATATACTGCTTTATTTCTCCGGTCTGTACTGACAGTTTGGTACAGAGAACAGATCATGATGGTGGAAGGGTGTGCACAGCATCACTGCTCATCTCATTGAGCAGTGGCCTATCTGCAACTAAAGTTATACAGAAGAGAATGGAAGTAAAAATTGATACCATCACCTCACAACTACTTAACTGAAAACATTTTTTCCAGGTTTTACAAGGGACTTTTCAAACTGCAACTAATCAAAAGGAAGGGTTAAAAATTGACATTGAGGCTTAAAGCAGTATAGTTTGGCCTTGTAAAGAAGCACATAGTTATCCAGAAAGCTGGGGATATTATTGGAAAAGCAGAAGCCTTCAGGTGTTACACACCAGTGAAAGCACCAAGGGTGATAAGTCTGCAAATGGGATCCAAAATTACTGAACATTTATTGTAAATAAAATTTGATCCATTTTACAGATGGTTAAGAGTACAACATATTAAATCCCAGACCCATCCATACTAGGGTATTCAAGATACCACTGAGAAATTACTATGTGCTAATTCTGGGGAAGTAAAATCATAAAAACATAGGTCTGAAAGTCCCACCTCCCCCCCACACACACACTGAGGCAGGACCAAATCTACCTAGATCATCCCTGACAAAGTGTTTGTCCAACTTATTCTTTAAAATCTCCAGAGATGGAAATTACACATCTTCCTTGGAAGCCTATTCCAGTGATTAACAATCTGTACAGTTGGAAAGTTTTTCCTAGTACCTAACTCAGGGGTTGGCAACCTTTGGCACGCGGCCCATCAGAGTAATCCACTGGTGGGCAGTGAGACATTTTGTTTACGTTGACCGTCCACAGACACGGCCCCCCCGCAGCTCCCAGTGGCCATGGTTTGCCGTTTCTAGCCAATGGGAGCTGCGGGAAGCGGCGGCCAGCCCGGCCACGTGCTGAAGGTTGCCGACCCCGATCTAACCTAAACCTCCCTTGCTGTGGATTAAGCCCATTATTTCTAGTCCTACCGTCAGTGGACATGGAGAATGATTGATCACCATCCTTTTTATAATGGTCTTTTAATATATTTGAAGACTTATTAGGACCCCTCTCAGTCTCCTTTTCTTAAACTTAAACCAGTATTTTTTTAACCTTTCCTCCACAGGTCCGATTTTCTAAATCTTTCTGCACTGCTCTGCACTGGGATCCCTCCACTTTATCCACATTTTCCCTAAAGTGTGATGCCCAGAACTGGGCACAGTACTGCATCTGAGGTCTCAGCAGTTCTGAGTAGAGCAGGGCAATTACATCCCCTATCTTACATATGACACATATTAATACAGCCCTGAATGATAGCCTTTTTTGCAACTGCATCATATTGTCAGCTCATATTCAATTTGTCATCCACTTGAAGCCATAGATCCTTTTCAGCAGTACTGCCATTAGCCAGTTATTCCCCATTTTGTAGTGGTGCATTTGATTTTTCCTTCCTAAATGTAGTACTTTGCACTTAACTTTATTGAATTTCATTTTGTTGAATTCAGACCAATTCTCTAATTTGTCAACGTTGTTTGGAATTCTAATCCTGTCTTCCAAAGTGCTTGAAATCCCTCCCAGCTTCGTATCATCTGCAAATTTTAGAAGTATACTCTCTACTCAATTATCCAAGTCATTAATGAAAATATTGAATAGTACTGGACCCAGGACTGCCCCCTGCAGGACTCACTGGATAACTACTTTTTGAATATGGTGTTTCAACTAGTTGCGCACCAACCTTATAGTAATTTCACCTAGACCACATTTTCCTAGTTTACTTATTAGACTGTCATGTGGAACTGTGTCAAAAGCCTTACTAAAAACATCAAGGTATAGCATGTCTACTGCTTCCCCCACATCTACTAGGCCAATAATCCTGTCAAAAAAGGAAATTAGATTGGTTTGGTATGATTTGTTTTTGAAAAATCCATACGGACTATTCCCTATAACCCCCTAATCCTCTAGGTGTCTACAAGCTGATTGTTTAATAATTTGTACCAGTATCTTTCCAGGTATCAAAGCTAGGCTGACTGATCTATAATTCCCTGGAGCCTCTTTATTCCCCTTTTTTAAAAATAGGTACTATGGTGGCCTTCTCCATTTCTGTGGGACTTCTTTTATCTTCAAGAACTGATGAGGATGGTTCAGCCAATTCCTTAAGCACCTTAGGATGAATTTCATCAGGCACTGCGGACTTGAATACATCTAACTTACCTAAATATTCTTTAGCCTTTTCTGTTTTTTGCATATGTGGAAATCCACTCTTTATGGGCTCTTACTCTGCACTCCCACAGAGCAGAGTCAATAATACTAATGTGCTGAACATAGTGGAGCTGTGAAAAATGTTTGCACTGAAACACCAACATTTGTCTTTTGGGGCATTTGATTACAAACTCAAAATTTAAGCCAGAGGCTTCCAAAGTAATGCTAAGTGTCACAGATCTTTCAAATGAACATAGACTGATTTAGTGCATTGCATCTAAATCAGACACCAGGAATTCTGCAAACAAAATCAGTACAAAATGGTGGCTTTGACTGAGTTTCCCTTTAGGTTTTAGATCTTTTCAATCTCAATGTAAAACTTGGAGACAGGGGAGAGGGATATACAAGCACAGGTGGAGTGAAGCCAAAGTTTCATACAAACACCTGTAAAGTGAAACCACAGAGATTTCCACACCTCTAGTACATACCAAAGATAATATATACACACAGGCAAACCTGTTTGTACATAAATCATTCCAAACAGAATGTTTCTCAAAAGAGAAACTGTCAACTATAGCAACTGCAAATAATTTATTACTCTGGGGGTTTTATGCTGCATAAGGATGAAATCAACAGGCTATGCACCCAGTCTTAGTTTTACAATGAATCCTATCAAACAGAATCAGTGTAGTCTACGGCAGTGCTTCTCAAGCTATCTGATGTGGGGGACCAGCAATTTTTTTCCCAATGTGCGCGCAGACCGGCATCCGATGGCTCGCGGACCGGCACCGATCTGCGGACCACCACTTTGAGTAGCACTGGTCTAGAGATATGAGCACAGAACTGGGATTCAGGAAGTCCTCATCACAGTTCTGATGTGAACTCCCTTCTCTGGCCTTCAGAAGGTCACACTTCAACTCTCTGCCTCCGTTTTTCCCGTAAAAAGAATGAGAATACTATATAGCTTGCAGTCAGGAGCATGGTGAGGATTCACTAGTTAATGTATGTAAAGTTTTGAACATGCAAAGTGAATGTTATTAAAATCTGTTTCTGTAGAAGTGACAATTGAATGTATCTCTAAGTAGACCTTGTTAAAGAACAGCAACAAAAATCTTCCAGGTAGACCTATCAAAACACCTACTGTATCTGGCCCACCAAGATAGAAAAGGAAGTTTGTTAGTATTTAATCTCGCTTCCAGTAGCTTTTTATGTGATGCTCCATTTGATCCTCAGATATATTAATGGAATTTTCCATTGGCATTCAGTACCCAGTAAGAGGTAGGTGCTTTTAAGCATCCCAACTCACCATCCTCACTCGTTGCTTGAGCCAATATGGAGAAATCAGCCTCTTACAGTGGACAGATTTTTGCTGGTAATGTTATTCTTTCATAGTCTATTGTAACTTCAGAGCAATGCATGTAGAAGGCACTTGGAATATTTGAATTCTGGATTTGTCTTGCATTTTAAGAAGCATGTTCATAAACCATTAAAATGTTCTCACACCAGTTATACAGTAAATGTGGAAGGAAGAACAAAAGTCGCTCTTAAAATGCTTAAATCAAATAGACAACTAATTCTGAGAAACTGTAGCAGAGCACATAGCTCATCAAAGTACAAAATACAGCTTCTATACTCTCCTTAAACAACCTACTGGCAAAGTTGTCTGTATCTCGAGTACAGGTTTGTGCGTACATTTTTCTAAATAGTAAACTTCTATAATAAGAAATTCCAGCTATAATTACCATTAATGTTATTAACAAATTCCAGATGAGAGAGGTTCAGGACATGAAGACAAAGAATGAGTTTACCATAAACAAACAAACACTTTCCAAGTTGATTTCTTCTCTCCTCCATCCACTTGGACTTGGTGTCTAAGCAGTGACAAGTACAATGGACAGAAGAATGCAGATGTAACATTTCTGAACCTTTGAGGAAATATACCAATCAGGTAAATTAATATCATTGCAGCGTGTTTTGTTAGACAGTGTTTCTCAAACTTTTTCATAGCATGCACCACATCTTAACAGAGAGATTGACACCTCCCCTCCCTTTAGAGATTGCATAACATTGCTGTTACAAGTGCAACTATTGCTTTTGTGAAAAACGTTATATAAAGAAGGAATTATATATTTAATTGACTTGAGTGTTTTGAAAAGTAAATCACACTGTATTTTTGGCTCATTTCATCACTGCTCCTCTCTTTTGATGCTCCCAGTTGGAAACAAGGAGAAGCAACCAGCACCATGTGACCAGCCAGCTCTCTGCAAACCATCAGTCTGTGTTCTGTAGACCAGCAGCAGTCCATGGACAGAAACATGGTTCCATTTGGGATTAGTGGGTCAGAAGGTTCCCCACATTTAATATAGTTGGTACTGAAATAATTAACTGCTTTGCAGTGTAGAAATAACCTTGAGGATTAGAGAAAATACTTCCTGAGATGTTTTTGCAAAATGTGTTGTGTAATAACTGACAAAAACACAATTATGCTTAAGTCTATGTTGTAGAGTCACTTTAAAGACTCATGAATGGAGGTTGAGTGTTAAAGAAACCCATGACATTCCAGACTGTCTGATATCACAGGCATAAAAATAAATGCTTAGCATTCAGGCAGCAAATTCACTAAATAAACCTCACATTACAATAACAGGTGACCAATGGTGAAAAAGCTTTTAAGTCATCATACATGAACTAGACATAGAGATACAGTTAGAACATAAGAACCGTCAGAGCGGGTCAGACAAATGGTGCATCTAACCCAGTATTCTGTCTGACAGTAGCCTGTACCAGAGCTTTAGAGGGAGTGTACAGAACAGGGCAGTTGGAGTAATACACCACTTTCTTCAGCTTTCTGGCAGTCAGAGGTTTAGGGTTACCCCAGACATGGGGTTACAGCCCTGTCCATCTCCCCCCACTGCAGCCCCAGGGCTGGAGGAACTCTCACTCCCCGCCATGGCCCTGGGGCCATGGCAGGGGCACAGAGCTTCTCTGGTCTTGGGGCTAGAGTGGTGGGGAGGGGCAGAAGGGAGCAAGCAGGGGGCAGGGCCACAGGGGAAGGAGCAGAACAAGGGCAGGGCCGCAAGCGGAACAAGGGCGGAACAGGATGGGGCCATGGGCAGAAAGGGGCGGGGCCACGGGCGGAAAGGATGGGGCAGGGCCATGGTTCCAGTGCCAGGGCCCCTTCCACTTGCTCCAACCCAGGGCCCCAGGAGACCTTGATCTGCCTCTGGTTTATATTTTGTATTCAAAAAACTTACATTCTTTTTCCTGCCTGGCCTGCACCGACTGTAGGGACAATTACAGCAAGTTCTGGACCCTCCCAGTGAAGCAGGAATTGCAGGAGCCTTCCATCACTGCAGCCCTGGTAGGAAGACTTTCTGCAAAGGGCAGCTCAAAAAACCAAACTGAACTAAGCTCTTGGGGTTAGTCCTACTCTGGGATAGACCCATGCAACTCTCCCTGAAGTTTTGCTTGCACTTTGACATCAGATTTAGACCGTTACTAATATATGCTGGCTAGCATATACATATACATCATATTATTAATGTGTATTATCCTCACCATATGCATATTAATGTTATTGGTACTTAATGCATACTAAGTACAAATATTGTAACAGTGATATAGCCTAAATTAGCCTATTCCATAATCCTGTTTGCTGATGCTAAGTATCCCATAACACCATGCATTTGCTGAAGCAAGCATTTGGCACAGGCAGATAGGAAACTTGTCAAAAATCAAGACACTTTCATTCTCTGTCGTAGTACAAGCCACGGAAGTACCTTCACAGATCAGCACCTGGAATACTAATATCCCCAAAACAAAGGTAAGGTTGGAAGAGAACAACAAGTTAGGGAACTGGAATAAACTGATGGGTTGTATTTTAGTGACACGTAAAGAAATGTATAACTTGTAAAGTATCATAAATAATACCAGCTGAAATGTGTCTCTTGGGGAGCACACCTTCCACATAAGGTGACTGTAACATCACTGCATGGGACTATTCTTTGGAGACTGCTACCATATAGAACCTTTTCTTCCTGTACCTTATGAATAATCCAGACTGACATTGGTTATTTGGTCTCTTGAGCATATTTCATAATACACCAAATTGTGGTGAAGCAATTGACTATACAATTTATCAACAAGACCCACTGTGAGTAGTGTTAATCAAATGATATTTAGAAAATCAGTTTAGCAACATAGTCTGGCACATAAAACATATTCTGTACCATGGCTTACAAGCAACTCTGTTAGTCTCTTTTGTGGCTAACATGTTAATGACAATCAGCAGGGACTATAATAACAATGATAGAGACTGCCACTGAACCATCAATATTACTCCTGAAGAAAAACAATGTATGAAAGATAGATCAGATTGTCTTCTTACTTGACTTTCTCTCCTGAGGCTTTTCATAGCACAATACTAACCCTCATCCCTGGCACACATTGCCTAATCATACTATTCAATGCAATGCACGTGGCTGTTTTTTTTTAAATGTACATTATATCCTACACTGAGCCACAGAACTGGTAATTTTGCACAAATTGCATAATACCTATAGTATTTCTTATGAAAGAGGGGGAAAAAGTCATCTTAGATTGTTACAGAAAATGATAATGCCAGGAAAATGTAACAAATCTAATTATCACACACTTCTGTTTACCTTGAAGTCTGCAACTAAATGCTTTGCATTTCAATGAAAAGTGTGGGAAGATTCATGTGTATTATGTATTGTTTGTATTACAGCAATGCCTAGGGCCACTGCGAGATCAGGGTTCCATTGTGCTGGGGGCTGCACAAACACATTGTAAGTTTTGGGAGGCAGGGACTCTTACTACTTCACTAGGCAAGACAAATGATAAGGGAAACAGAAGCAGCAAATGGTGAAGTGATATACCCAAGGTCACGCAGGAAGTCAGTGGCAGAGCTTTTAAGAAAACCCAAGTCTCCTGAGTCCCAGTGCAGTGACTTAGCCACTGGACACACTGCCTCTCCAAACTTTAAATGTAATTTCTAAAGTATTACTACTACTACTAATTAATAATAAACCACCAGTCAAAGTGGCATAGAGTAAGTTAATTTGGGGCACATTGTACTGATTACGAATTGGAAATATAATGGTATGTTCTACATCATCTCATTATATAGCATAACTCCACTGCTTTCTGCTCATTACTACTACTTGAGAGTTTAACAATAAATTCAGGAAAGGCGTTGAACCATGGAACCATGATCAGAACTCAACCATCATCACTTTGTGTTTTCAATGAGGAAGAGAGAAGCAGAAGAGAAACTGTCCATCATTTAAAACAAGATTGCCTATACTGGTCCCATCATACTGTAACCACTACAAAGAGTAATAATAAAAGAACTTATGAGAACACAAACCTAGTGATAAATCACTAGTGGCTTCAATATTCAAATTAATTCCTTTGATTAATCAAGTTATTTCCAATAACACTTTTGACCAGCCATATGATTGGGGATTGTTTCTTTCTAGGGAGTAATGAATGTATTTTGTTTCATTGCCCAGCCCTTACTAACAACATACACAGAAAAAAGAACCAAGACATCCTTCTGATCCTTTCCTAGCACCAACCTGCAAGCAGAATGTATCCTGTATTCTTGCTGGAAATATACAAGAATTGTTCACATTTATAATGACCATCCATTATTTATATTGAGGTAGTGCTCAAAGGCCCCAATCCAGATCAGGGCCCCATTTTTCTGGGCGCTGTATAAGTACATAAAAATACCACAGTTCCTGCTCCAAAGAGCTTACAATGTAATTAAAGACCATATGCACCAAGTGAGTTTGTAAAAAAAAAAAAAAAAAAAAAAAAAAACACAATAGAGAAGAGAATAAGGGTAACAATCATCAGATATCACACACAGTTATACAGGCTAACTACATGCACAGCTTGATGACTCTGAATCATTTTAAAGGTTCTTTGCTTGGGATTATTTGCCTTGAGTTAGTTCCCTGGCTTCCTGTAGAAATCACAGCGGAAGTGGGGCTTGAGGAGGGATTTGAAGGAGGAGATGGTACTGGGGGTGAGAGTTCCACATGTAAGGGGCAGCATGAAAAGCAAGCACATTTGGAGACACAGACAAACCGCTAATAGAATGGCTGAAATATGGGGGTAAGGTGATCAGAGAGAAGGCAAGATTATTTAAACTTGAGGCAGTGAAATATGGATAGCCAGTGGAAGAATTCAGAAAGGAGGCTGATAACTTCAAAGCAATGGGAAAGGAGGATGATATGAGCAGCTACATTCTGTGTTTGAGGGGAATGGTCTCAGCACTGGGGAAAACCAGAGAAGTGAAGGTTAAATCAATCAAGCTATGAGATGATGCGGGCCTGGGTGAGAGTTCTGGCAGTGTGAAACCAAAGAAAAGGACTCGTCTGAAGAGATGCTATAGATACAGCAGGATATGGATACAGCATGGATGTGTGGGGCAAGAGGGAGGATTCAAAGATGATCCCCAACGTAATGAGCTTAAATAATAGAGAGGCTGCTGTTTCTAAATTCTTGTACTGCCTTGAAAACCTCATCCCCTGTTAGGCATAGTTATGTTTTCCTTATTCTAATGAAATTCCTTGTTCAGAGTTAGGAGAAAGCTATGGTTCTTCACCCTCATCACAAGACAGAAACAATTTTAGCTAGATTTTTTTAATCTAAGTGTTGCTTTTATCTAGCCAGAGAGAATTCTGGGAAATGCCGCTATTCGATTTTGATGTAAAAGGAGAGGTAGAGCTGTCTTGTCTGCATAATGCTTTCTCCTGCTCTCCCACAAGCTTCACATAGATGTTGAATAATATGGGGCAAGAGGACTGAGCCATGTGGAACTCAGCAGGGGAGGCTTTGAGAGTTGGAGGAATAGTTGTTTATAATGCCTTTCTGGGTTCAGTCTGAGAGGAAAGATCTGAACTATTTCAGCACATTCCCATTTGCCCCTGCAGCCACTTGGAGGAATGACCATGGTATTTGGTGGACATTGGCATCACTATCTGGAGATAAGTCCAGCAGGATGAGTATGAATGTGCTTCACTTGTGTAAGGCAATAAGTACTGTCCCCTACAATGCCCTGGAATCGTAGAGACAGGATCCAGGATATATCGGTCACTAACAATGGCACTGGAGACTGAGGAGCTAGTATGAAACAATTCACTTGCTTTGAAAGTGCAGGTTAGACACTGGGTGGTGGTTTGTGAGGCCACTAGCAAGGAGTGATGAGAGAAGCACGGGTTGGATCGCTGAGCGCTTCATGGTGGGTGATAGTTTTGTTTAATCAAAAGAGGCTTTGATGGTTTTTGTTGTTCCCGATGGCCCATGAAGCCACCCTGGAGGTGGTAAATAAGATAGTTCCTCCAGAGAAGAGATGTCCAGTTCTGGGTTTAAGCAGAGCCAATCTGGGTTTAACAAAGCAATTTACAGTCCAGAAAATATCTGTCAGGTGTATCTGTGTTGCTCTCTGACAGAGGAGATGCAGGCTATTTGTTTCATTCATGGCACTGGCATAGATTTGCAGACATTCCTTATGGCTGAAGCTGTCTGGATTAGCCTCCATTTTCCCACCACCAATTCTTGAGTTATCTTCCTTCCTTTTTTTTTTTTTTTTTTTTTTTTTTTTGTCACCAGTCATCCAGAAACCTTGATGATCTCTGTGGGATGGGAGAGGACATTTGTACTTAGATCTGTAGCAGTAGTCAGGTTGTAGTGCTTCATTAATTCTTCTACTCATTGGCCTCTTAGGTGAGTAGATTACTATGGATCATATAATTCATTGACGAGTTATGGTCAGTGGATCACAGACCTAGACCAGCAAAGCTCTTAATGTATTAAACATCACTATTTCAAAAACTGCCTCTAAATTATGGTTCATCAAAAGCTTAGTCCAATCCAAAATTCTGAGAGTTCAACAACCCTTTATAAAGTTACCCAGGAAAGAAAATGGAAATATTTGGAACATGTGCCAAGAATGAAGCCAGAGCATCTACCATGGCAAGCCTGCCATTGGGCAGCTGGAGGAACATGTAAAAGGGACCACCTAAAAGAATCCCTCTGTCAGACACTACTCAAAGAGGGGAAATTTATGGGACTTACCACCACAGAGGACTTGCAAAGAGCGTCTCAGGACAGACACGCATGGTAGAGCCTTGTTTGTGCCATAAGTGATGTCTGACAGTGCAGGATGGATTTAGATTCAGGAAGCTTAGTAAGTTCAATGCAAGTACCTTAAAAATGAGTGGTGAATACTTGGAATACAGCAAAACTTAATTTAGCCCAAACCTTCATCATATG
This sequence comes from Natator depressus, assembly GCF_965152275.1. Classification (NCBI taxonomy): domain Eukaryota; kingdom Metazoa; phylum Chordata; order Testudines; family Cheloniidae; genus Natator; species Natator depressus. The sequence continues at coordinate 248,886,154 of NC_134234.1, forward strand.
AATTTGGGTTATATCATCATTTGCACCAAGAATCCCCATTTATCCAATAAATTCAATGTTCACCATTGTATGAGGTAAATGGACTTTTAACCATATATAATATTGTAGAACAAGGTTCTTCTTGTAATGGTTTTCATTCCAGTAGACTAAGTACTGGTGAGTTACCACTGCAACCCTGGTGCCTGTTCAGAAGATGAAACAGTTCCTGCAGTACAGTTGCCCAGTTACCATCTGTGATGGGTGCACTCACCTCCTGAGTGCCTCCTAGCAGCTGGGTGTGGTAGTGCAATCTTTTTCCTGCTCCTGGCCCCCCCAGTAGGTTGTTAACTTTGCTAGGCAGATCTTCAGGGGGTTTAGGGGACTTTGCTAGTAGCCAGTGGGGGAACTCAGGCCCACCCACTACTCCAGGCCCCAACCCAGGACCATATAAACAGCAACCCCATACTGCTTTCTCCAGTTCATTGCTTCTGTTCCCTGGGCCTTTTCCCACATAGTCCCTTTCTCCTCACCCTTACCTCAGGGCTGAAGTTCTCAGACCCTCTGTGATAGGTTCTCCCCAGGGTGCCACCTGGAACTGGAGTACCACTGAGCCCTCTGACATCCCAAGCTGGAGTTCAGAGTCATGTGGTCCGGTTACATGCCCTTGCCTACCTTGCTGAGTCATAGCAGCCACTACTTACAGGCTGTCTGGAACGTTCACAGGAAGGTTTGAATTCTTCTAGGGTCCATTGTCTTTGCTGATCAGCATTGTCTGGCTTCTTCACTGTTGTACCTGAAAGGCTGGCTGTCGGTGTTTTCCAGAGTAAGCCTATTTGAAATACAGATCCCTAGTCAATATTCATAACTTAAGATACAAAAATCATACATGCATAAAAATAGGATAATCATATTCAGAAAATCATAACTTTTTCAATGACACCTCACATGACTTATCTTGTACAAAATGCATCATAATTATGCCATAATTATATCATAATATTACAGTAAAAGCCATGTTATCTGGCACTTTACCAACCGGAAAGCTCTAGAAACCAGTATCCCTGCTGCTTCTAGGTGGAAAAACAGCCACGGAGGCTCCATGCGCTGCCCCGCCTCGCCTTGCCCCGCCCCGAGCACTGGCTCCACAGCTCCCATTGGCCAGGAACCACAGCCAATGGGAGCTGCAAGGATGGTGCCTGCGGGTGGAGGCAGCAGGCCGAGCAGCCTGGCTGCACCTCGACCTAGGAGACGAGGGACATGTCCCCGCTTGCAGGGAGCAGCCCGAGGTGAGCACCGCCCGGATCTGGCACCCCAAACCCTTCCCATGCCCCAACCCTCTGCCAAGAGCCCCATCCCGCACCCAAACTCCCTCCCTCCATTGGTAAGTATAACTCTTAGTTAACCAGAATTTGACTAACTGGCACCCCCCGCCCCATTCTCCCAACATGCTGGATAACAAAGCTTTTACTGTACTATGACAAATATGGGGTGCAGTATCACACCCTCTTCCTGCTCATTGAATGCAAATGCCCCCAGAAACCATCTTGTTCTCACTCAAGCTCCTATGACCAGTAAGGAACACCCTTTCTTACTCCTCTGGTCCCAGACAGGAACTGACTAGCTTATATCCTACAGCTCCTTTTATCTGAGCCTGATAGGCTCTGATTGGTTGTTTCTTTGCAGCCTCTCTAGGCAGGCTTGGAGGACCCATCTTCACTGCTCCTTTCCTGGGGTGGGGCGTGGTAGGACCAGGAGGCCTCCAGCAGGGTGCCTCAAAAGGCTAGGTATACCCCATCACACCATCCCACTGAATTTATGCTGTGGCCTATGATTCCCTCTCATTAATTTGTTAATTTGGGAATAAGAGAAGGAATATTCATTTTATGTATCTGACAGTTCAAATGGCAATAAGATATAACTCCCCACACCACCATAAACTCTGAGTTTTATTATGTCTTTCTTTGCAAAACTACTTATGCTTGTCAAGCAGATAGCATAGCTTCTTTGTATGAGAACAATGTATATTTACTAAATCAGTGGCAGCTTATTCTGCGAATCAAGCAATGATTGTGCAAAGGAGAGATGACATCAAATTCTTTTAAATATGAGAATCTGTCAGCACAGCTAAATAAAAATATTTGGCCCAAATGTAATGATAGCGGGAAATGACTTTCAAACACATTTAGGTGAATAATTAAGAGGTAATGAATGCAGAGATGTGCTCTGTATTCCATTCCAGCACATTGGAGGTGAGCCTGGGCATGATGTGAAGCTCAGTCCCCAAACTGCTCCTGCCATGCATCAGTGAAATACAAAGCATTGCTTCAAGTTGATTATTGCCCCTTTTTAAGAGATTGTCAAAACATGTAAACTGCCAGTCAGAGATATAATTTTAATAAAACTCCCTATTTTCATGTATAAAAACTGCATGCTTTGATACAAATTTTTCATGTGAGCAAGAGAGCATGTAATCAATGCAGCAGTGTTCACAGAAAGCAGTATTTCATCACGAGTAAGCAAACCAGGCATTTATTTAGATATGCTAAATGTTCTCTATGCACTCTGTTGCATGACAATGAGTTGATTTATTGTGAACTGATGCAGCAATGCAAACCGGGGGATGTAAATTGTAGAATGCTCTAAAGGGCTGAGCATTAACAGCCCTGGGTAGGTCCTACTGATTCACTCTAAAAGGCACCTTGTGTACGCTGATGAAGTCCTATTTGAAACAGCACTAAATATAGATCATTTAATTTAGTGAATGGCACTACAAATGACAAAATTAAAAACTTTACTATAGTTAGTTAAGCAAACAAGGCATTACAATATGACCATACACTGCATTTATAGTCTGATTCTACGATGAAATGATGTATTTTGGGTTAATCAGTCCCCAGTCTCTCATGGTACCTCAATGGTGTATGGGTTCAACTAATCTAAAATTTGCGTGTTACCCTTTTTATAATCAATTATAATAACACCCCTTAATTAATTAGCATTAAATTCATCTTTTTTACCGTGATTAAATATTTACTCATTTCTCATTTGCTATTTAACATTAAGCTCATCTTTAATTAACGTCTGAGTAAATTACATACCAGTTAGGACCAACACAGGTTTACAACATGACCTGGGGTTATGTTCAAACTTATCTTCAATGTGCCTCTGAATTATCCCATTTCACTCTATTCATATTTTACCAGGCCTCGCTCAACTACTGTCAAGTCTATTTTTATTAAATAGATTTTTGGTCCTACTTACATTTCTATAAACTTAAGCATTTCTACAGGCTACAGTATCAGCAGGTGGTGAGTATAAATGCAGGTGAGCACCTACATGCTGTTGTGACTGGCACTCTAAGTTACTACAGTTGGTCCAGGGAGGTGAATGAATCAGAGAAAATTAGGGCTGGAAGAGACCTCAGGAGATCACCTAATCCAACCCCCTGCTCAAAGCAGGACCATCCCCAACTAAATCATCCCAGCTAGGGATGGAATGGAATGGAATGCTTTGTGAGGGAATCCATGAGACCTGATGCAAAGTCCATTGAAATCAGTGGAAAGACTGCCATTAACTTAAATTAGTTCAGAATCAAGTTCTTCAGAAGGCAAGAAAAAAAGTACTTGAAAGCTGTTTTAATGGCCTACTACATACAGAAGCCACCCAGCCAATAAAGGAATAAGGTTTCTTTCACAAACCAACATTACAATGAGTTTTACATTTGAACCATATTCTCTACGTATGATGTATGTTTTATTAATCAGCTTCTAAATGTTTAAATACATCAATGCTACCTTGCCTCTACAATCAACGACTACAGCTTTCATATGCATGCACTCCTGCATCGAACTATTGCAAGCCCAATGAAAGTGCCATTGCTCATTTTGAAAAGTAGGGCCTGCTGCCTATCTAGTTTTAGCTGTAACTTTTTCATTTTCTAATAAGCCCTATTCAAATAGAGCTTCTCCACCATACCAGCATAGATCTTTGGGGAAAAAATACAGGAGACTTCCCAGAAAAACAACCACACACCTTAAAAAAAATCATTCCTCAGAAGTGCATCTTCTGCAAATCCACTTCAATTACTTTGCACTGCAGGATTGGTCTTTCAACCCAGCTTAGGCAGGGTTGAAGATTTAACAGAATCCTTGCCTCCTCCATTATCATCTTTCCTCCACCCTTTTACTCTCACTTTTTACATCGCTTTTCTCTACAGCTCTTTGTTCTCCGCCCCTCAGTCTGTTCATTCAATGACCTTCCTGGGTTTTCCCCCCTGTTGTGCAGGTGAGCTGGACGCACCATCACCTGTTTGATTTTTCTGTGCTATGGGAGAGCTTTTAAGCCTCATAGAAAAATAAAAAGGCAGCAGGAAGGTAACCCCCTTCATTTAAAAGGGGACACTTCTTCCAAAGTAGCACTGCATAATAGCAAGACGAAAAAAATGTCACAGTTTTCCATGTGTCCTCTTTTGTTCATAAAGCCAGAAATATACTCCCTGTGCCCCAGCTTACTACAAGCAGCATCAGAATCAAAGGCCAAAACAAAACTGGCAATAACCGTTTCTGTACAGTATATTTCCTAATGAAAGCCAGCTCCATGTCAGCAGTACTGGACTACTCAATCTCTGTTTATTTAAATGTATAATTTGCAAAGTACATTTGGCTTTCTTTTTGGTGTTATCTGTCACAACGCTTTGGGCAATTTCCTGTCAGGGTGCCTCATGATTAATAACTCTTAACAAGCAGGGCTAACATGAGTAACACACTTGATTCATCAGATGATAGAAATGTTTGCAAACATGGCAGCAAAAAACCTGTTTTGCACTGTCATAGGTTATTAGATGGCTAAGAAACTCAAAACAAATATTTAAAGAACAGTCAAGTAGGCACTGATGGATAGGGGACCAGCTCTTGCACTCCCTTCCTCAGCCAACTTGAATCAGGAGGAGGAAGAATCCATTATAAATTTTTCCTTAATGAATGTTGATCAGGGAACTGCTAGACAAATCAATAGACCATGTCGATCACTGCTCTGCCCTGATTAACATTAACAAAAACCAGTTCTCTTGGTATAGGAAGAACTGCTTATTACATGATAATCGGAGCTGTGTCACTTGTGCTCTGTCCATCTGCTTGTCATGCCTGTTTGTTGCTGTCTCCCATCTTAGCTTAGGTAGTGGACAGTTTGGGGGAGGGACCAGTCTTTTCATATGTACAATGCCTAGCACAATGGGGGCCCCAATCCCTGATTGCAGTCTCTCAGCACTATCATAACGCAAATTGTCGACTAACTAAAGCCTAACAAAGCAGACTTAGTGATACAGGTTTTGTGTACCTTGAGTTTCAGTGAGAACTGCATCTGTCTTCCAAGTGTACATTGAACCTGCAGTGTCAGGTTTTAAGGAAAGATAAAAAATATTGGTAAACTTTTTAAATGCCCTGTTCATTATCTACTACCAATCCTGTCCTCTGGTGGCCCAGATGTGCTCTCAAAGACACCATTGTAAATTAGGATTTACACCAGGGAAGTTCAAATAGAATTTAGAGAAAAATAAAGGAGAGATCCACAGAAGACCCACCTTGCTTACTATATATACCATCCTCCTTCTCTGTTCTCTGGCAAAAAACAGGACATAATCATGCACTAAAACTGTATGATAGTGCAAGCACACAAAGGAGTAGAATTAAGAGTAACTTCAATATTTCTTGATTTGAGTTTTCTACTTAATATTCTTAGTCTAGAGTTTTATATGGAATTTTAATACGGTTTGTGTTAAATTAATAGTGAAGTTATAAAACAATACAAACGCAGTGGCAGATTTATCTGAGCGTTCATATCTTAGAAGACAATAACATAAAACTTGTCTATTGAAACTTTACAGACATCGTACTGAATGTTCTGAATGTAGCGCAGACAGGAATCTTACTTCCATCATCATTCAATATTAGTTTCATATTAATGGACTTTGGGCCTCAAGCCTGCTCCCACTAAAGTCAATTAAAGTTTTGCCATTGGACTTCAGTAGAACTTAGATTGGGCCATAGGACATTTAATTAACATAAATGATTGTGTGGTAAGGAATGACATTTGTCTGCCTGATGTTTGCCTTTGTAAATGAGGTTTTCCTCCCCAGACATGCTAGTGTTCTTACTCAAAGATGTTACTGATATGTGTATGTGTGTTTTGTTTGATTTTGCTTGGTTTATAGCCATAAGCCAGTTCATACTTGCCAAATCATTCTTAGTTCCCTTTTGTGCTAATAATGGTATGACTCAGTACTAATAATGCATCAGAATGAGTTCATGAATACAAATTTATTGAATATATTGATTTCCAGTCTAAGGCAAGATAATAAAGGACCAGTTTTGCATTCACTTGTTTCCATGCAACTGCAGCAAACTCAGTGGGGTTGCATAGTTGTAAATGAGGGCCTAAATTATCAAAGGCCAGAGCACTTAAGAAATGCATTGCACATATCCATTTAAATTAAGCTAGCACAATGAATTTTGTAACACAATTAACAAGTAGTTCCCCCAACAAAGCATATATTCAGATGACCATTAATTATAGCTAATTTTGTTTTTTAAATTAGATTGATATATATCACTCTATATGAAGAACATATTTAAATTTTCAAAGTTGAACCAGGTCAAACTTATTTGAAGAGTCTGTACTTCCAACTATCATGGCTAATAAAATATATGGCCAATGCTAGTTACTAGAACATTATTTATAAAAATGCCACTCATCAAACAAGCTTTGCCAATGTTCAGGAATCCTGATCTGATACATTATTAGACTTTTCCTCTATGTTTCATCCTTCTAATAGTAACTTAATTTTGTGTGTAATGTATGTCACGTATGTGATAAATATTTAACAAGAGAAAGTGTACATAACGTATATTTGAGACAATTGCAGTCTTTAACCATTTGCACCATACATTCATATTCAAAGTATACAGTCTTTTAAAAATGCTAGTGACAATAGTTGAGACTGGAATCAGGCCCACTTAGCCTGGGAGTAAGTCAGGAGTAAAACTGAAGCTAATGGGATTATACTGATGTCGAGCCAGTTTGAATTAAGCCCATGTGCTTTTCTTTCTCTACTTTTTTGCCTTTATAAACACTGATAATATTTACATTTTGCTCATCTTGGATGATTAAATTAAACCGGAGAGAGAAGGTGGATGAGGTAATATCCTTTTCTGGACCAACTTCTGTTGGTGAAAGAGTCAATTTTTCAAGCTACACAGAGCTCTTCTTCAGACCTGAAGAAGCTTGTGTCTTTCACCAACAGAAGCTGGTCCAATAAAAGATATTACCTCCCCCACTTTGACTAATATCCTGGGACCAACATGGCTATAACAACACTACAAACAGAAATTAAACCAGTGATTTTCATGTGTTTCAAGTAAGCTTTCTGACTGTCATTCAGTAATGGGGTAGCTTAAAATGTAAGCAAAATCATTTACATTTAAGTTAAATGGTTCCATCCGTGTGGTAAATCAGCTGAGTACTAAATTGTTTCCCGCCCTGGCATCTCCCATGCCATCTCTACTAATAGTAAAATGGATTATTAAAACTGTTGCCTGTAGCTTTTGCTGTAGATTTCAAACTTCCCAACACCACCATAAAAATTCCTCCACCAGTCCTTCATTCATTGCATGGTAAGCCTACAGGGCTTCTCCAATTAGTAGTGGCATCAGGGACAGAGTTTATTCAGCCTGTGGACAGCTGCACAATATAGTCACCGTCTCCAAAAGAGAGTTATGGGCAATGAACACAAAGCACACGGAACTGGCAGTATCACCCAGAGTTTGGAACTGGTGACACGAGGCCAAGGGAACAGAGTAACTCAGGGGATGCTCTATGACCCAGAAAGGTGGAAGAAGAAGGGGGAAAAAACAACCCACTTTTGAATTCACCACGTACTGAGATCTGAAGATCAGGAACATTTGTGTATTTTTCAGGAGCTCAAGAGAGTGGGTTAGGTTTTATGTGCTATATACTGGGAAAACATATTCATGGAAGTTTAAACAAATGCATGTACTTAATCTATTTAATTTTTGTTTTGATGTTGAAAAAAATCTGTATAAAATCTTTAGCTACAGTGCCATTTATTTCTCCATTTTATCCAAGCGCTATCTAAGAAAAGGGGTTTATCTGGATATTTTCCCTACCTAAAGTTTCTGTTTGGTTGAGGGTTTTTAGAATACTAGAGGTCAGGTTTCTTGTAGGTTGTTCAATTTAGGGTTCTTCGGCATTGTCCGATATTAGCTTGTCACATCCAGCTGAACAATGTACACTTTAGATGTGTAACTTTCCCCTCTTCAGCTTATTTGAGATAAAAATCATTAATATCAAAGGCGGCCAGGATTCATGTTGGAAAATTAAGGCCTAATTTGAAGCCCGTTGTAGTCAGTGGTTATCTTTCTATTGATTTCAGTGGGCTTTGGATCAGGTCCTTACAATCAATTATGTACATTCTTGAATACAAAGAATAGACGCTTCTCCACCTATCAGGACCATAATCACAGAATAAAATATGTTTAACATATTTCATTGTAGTAAGTTCAACACTGTCACTTTATTTTTTAAGATCTCATTAGAGCTGGTCTATGCACCAATTTAAATCAGTGCAATGTCAGCATGAAGGCCGGAAGTTAGAACAATATTGTTAGAACATGTCTCCAAAGAACAGTCCTGGATACATTAGCCAAATTCATCCCAGATGTAACTCCACTGAAGTCAGCGGCACTATATCAGTAATGAATTTGGCCCCTTATGTTTTGGAATCTGAACTGTCACTGCCACATGAACCCTGGACTGACTTATTAAGGGTTTGATGAGCAGCACTGGGTGTTCCACAAGGAAGATAGCGTTTGCGTGTGTTTGGGAATGAAGGCAATATGGCGTTTCTATGGGTCCTGCAAGCGTTTTATTTCATTCAAATTTCCTCTGCTGCACAGCATGAACTGACTGAGTCTCAGGAAAGGTTAACTAGCACAACAGCCATCATTTGTGAGGAGTGGGAAAGTGCCATGTGCTGCACCAGCTCCTTTTCAACAGTCCTGGGGGTTTTTTTTCTTTACAGTGGCATAGGGCAAGTACCCAACATAGCTCATCTTGAGGAACTTGGCAGCACTTTTTGTCCTTGCAAATTTCATGAAGCCAAATAAAGAAATCTAGACATTATCTATTCCTATAAAAGACATAATGAAAGAAAAGAGTACCATTCCTAGGCACTTTACCATATATCATTGGAAACGTCTAAGTTTGGGCCTAATTCTTTAATAAAATCCCACCCATTCATTGGAAATTATTTTTGGAGACAGCTCCATTTCCCCCCTTTTGAAATCATAATTGCACAGGCTTATTCTATTCAGGACTCACATTAGCAGAAGTGAATGAAGGAATCTGACTGAGCTGTCATGGCAAAGAAAGCCATGAAAGAACGGACAGAAGAAACATTACATGACTATAATGGAGGCCACAATGGAAATATGCTGGCGTGAAAACAATTATTGAAATCAGTGTTTTAAGTTCATGGGCTCATTTTGGAGACAGGCAGCCTGGAAGCATTAACTCCTGTCTGTTGATGCTGGTCTCAGTAGGCGGACAAATCCTGAACCACAGAGGAAAATCCAAGTAAAAAGACTTTGCTCTGCATACAAAGCTGGTCTAACACTAAAGTTTAAGGGTTATGCTTTAGCTGGCAAGCAGCAGGGTCTTGGCTGCTGCTTCAGAGTATAGAGGAAGTAGCAGACATGGCCTAGTGCCAATGTGGGATTTTGGTTCATCGAGGCATGTGATACCATTAACTACATTACCCACATACCCACTTTCCAATTCTTCAGTCCATTTGAGAGATCGTCTCCACAGCACACAGTGCACCTGCACAGAAGAAATACTCCTTTTCCACTGGTCACAGCATTAGTGGTCCATGGATGTAGGAGCAAGATTTGGACCAAAAAAGTAAAGACAGACCACAGAGTGATCTACTGCATACCAACCAACATAGCAGCAGATCTAAACTGGCATTAAGATTCCTGGTCCAATTTAAATATTTATTTATTTTGTCTCACAATCTTATTGTGAACAAGGCCAAGGTAGGGAAGGGGAGAAGAGAAGCAGAAGGTTTTCTCCCTGAGGCGCTATAATATAGAAACAGATACTGAGGCATGGTGTACATCATCATATAGATGGATTTACATCACTAATCATAGCACCGGTATCGGGCACAGGGACTGGGCATACTAAAGGAAGGACGAAGTGGGCCTCACTCAACAGCTGAGGATTCAGCCTATTAACCATCTCTGTCGCTACATAGGAGTGAATAGCTTGGGTGAGGGCACAAGTCACAACGAATTCTAGTCTTTGTAGCAACCACAGCCCAGACTCTCAAAAGTATTTAGTGCCCATGGGAGTGAGGCATCCAAATACCTTTGAGAATCTGGGCACAGGAGCCCTGAATCCAGTGGCTTCTCCAGGGGCCTTAGATTTGAAGGTCTGACGCTCCTTGTGCTTGATGCACAACTACACTTCCAACCAGCTCCCACTGGATCTGGCCCGGTATAGGTATATAAATATATAGATTGAACAGGACATACCAAGGAATTTACCCATTAATTGTTAGCTTTTTCCATGCCAATTTTTTTTTTCGGGGGGGAGGTCTTTTCGTCTCTCTTTTTTGAAGGATTATTTGCATTAAAAGATTATTTGCCTAAATCTGATTCAGATTATTTACCAAGGAACTCATTTTGATAACATCCTCTTAAATTACATTTGCAAGTACGCTACCACATGTTTATAAACCTAACTATACTTTTTCCTATTTGATTTTCAACTGATTTCCTCTGAGCGCAGTAACAAGAAGGATAGCTCAGTGGTTTGAGCATTGGCCTGCTAAACCCAGAGTAGTGAGTTCAATCCTTGAGGGGGCCATTCAGGGATCTGGGGCAAAAATCGGGGATTGGTCCTGCTTTGAGCAAGGGGGGTGAACTAACTGAGCTCCCTTCCAACCCTGATATCCTATGATACTATGCACAGTTTATCAAAATATGACTTGGGTGTGGGGGGTTGCTCAGTGGTTTGAGCATTGGCCTGCTAAACCCAGGGTTGTGAGTCCAATCCTTGAGGGGGCCATTTAGGGATCTGGGGCAAAAATTGAGGATTGGCCCTGCTTTGAGCAGGGGGTTGGACTAGATGACCTCCTGAGGTCCCTTCCCACCCTGATATTCTATGAAGAGTGTGGACCATGTGTTGTGATTCTATTTATAACCGAGTTCCTTGGTGATAAGGATGAATGATCCCCTGAAATGCTGGGGTATTTCTTTTTTAGAGTTATCTCAGTCTTTCATACTTATACACAAGATATTAATGATTTTTATCTCAAATAAGCTGAAGAGGGGAAAGTTAAGGCCTATCTTGTCTTCTTGGCTAAGTGCAGGGTATCTGTAAGTCATTGCTGTGGGACCAAAACTTGTTGCACATGAAGGTGATAAATCACCATCTCCTGCTGCACATGTACATGAGACCCTGTCTCCCAACAGCCCAGTTCTACATACAAGTGGACTTGCAATGTTAAACTTTAACTGAAAAACCAAAAGTGAAAATTTCAATCCTTTGCTGACAATTCTAAGAAGTGAAACTTCTTGATAGATTCTCCTACAGTACCTTTTCCAACAAGGTGAGCACCTGCATTTCCTCACTGAACTATGGGTGCTCAGTCTCTCTCTGGATCAGACTCAGTCTGTGTATTGGTTGGTATTCTGCAGGGCAGTTTGCCACTCCAGTAATAGAGGGATACCTTATCTCAAGAAGTGATAGATGAATAGTGGGAGAGGGGGAAAGAAATTGTAGATAATACACAATCTGTCCCTAAAAGGCAGGGGTTGGAGAATAATTTCATTGTTACAGAAAATAAATGAGTAGCAAATCAGTACAAACATCCAAAGCTATAAAAAAAAATCAGTTTGGAAAATATTTACTGAATGCCTAAAAATAAATCAGACATCAAGTACTGCACATCAGCCTTCAAGTCTCACTTCAAGTCATAGACGTGCTTACTGAAATAAATGTATTGTCATTTAAAATTGAAAATATAATTAAATTAATGATTTAGTTCACATGCTATACATACCTAAAATACTTGCAAGTGACCTTATTTTTTTCTGTTTTTTTATTTATAGTCAAAAAATGGTCAACCTACACTGTACCACATTCAGATGGCATCATCTGTTAAGTATGAAACACTAATTAGACTGCTATTAGAATATGAGACTGCTGACTATTTGACAAAAATACAGAGAAAATTAGGATAGCTACAGCAGCCATTAAAACCATCTATGTTTGCCAGCTCCCTATTATGACAGGGTATAAATAGGGGTTAGACTCATGCTTCAGTCTTCAAGGAGGTCACATCAAACCTCTTTCACCCCACAGGCAAGGTGAAAACAAGACCACACATACAAAGAGGAATTGTGCTTCAGCTGGCATGACTGGAACCAATGCCAGTCAAAGAGTTCACTGAACAGTTCAATCATTTATATGATTTTTTTCAGTCTCTGTCTATCTCTCAAGCACAGTCAGCTCCTTAACATGCTCAGACTGTATTTAATAGCTCTAATGAACCAAATGAATATTTAGTCTAGAAAATTAACTTTTTATAGCTGTAATAGATGTATTCTCCTACCCAGTAGTAATAGAATGGGTTACCGTGTTTACAGAATGCTATGGTAACTTATCATTGTGGAAAACAGAGATAATTTCTTGAGGGGCCTCCATTTTTTAAATTAGATTTTCAGAGGGAGATTTGTAATGTTGTAATGACCGCCTCAACAAGGTATGAACCCAAGATCTTCATCACCAAAATACACACTTCTATGACTTGAGCTAAAGTAACACCACCATTATTTGGCAGCAGTAGTAATCAATATGGACCAGACACTACAGGGAGATATGAAACACTTATTCTGGATTTACTGGATTTATGACGAGATAACTGGCTCTGTGGGTGAGGGGAAAGCAGTGGACGTGACTTTAGCAAAGCTTTTGACACGCTCTCCCACAGTATTCTTGCCAGTAAGTTAAAGAAGTATGGGCTGGATGAATGGACGATAGGGTGGATAGAAAGCTGGCTAGATTGTCAGGCTCAACAGGTAGTGATCAATGGCTCCATGTCTAGTTGGCAGCTGGTATCAAGTGGATGCCCCAAGGGTCGGTCCTCGGGCCGGTTTTGTTCAATATCTACATTAAAGATCTGGAGGATGGTGTGGATTGCACCCTCAGCAAGTTTGCAGATGATACTAAGATCAGGGGAGAGATAGATACCCTGGAGGAGAAATCTGATGAGGTTCAACAAGGACGAGTGCAGAGTCCTGCACTTGGGACAGAAGAATCCCGTGCACCGCTACAGGCTGGGGACCAACTGGCTAAGCAGTAGTTCTGCAGAAAACCCTTGGGATTACAGTGGATGAGAAGCTGGATATGAGTCAACAGTGTGCCCTTGTTGCCAAGAAGGCTAATGGCATATTGGGCTGCATTAGTAGAAGCATTGCCAGCAGATTGAGGGAAGTGATTATTCCCCTCTATTGGACACTGGTGAGGCCACATCTGGAGTATTGCATCCAGTTTTGGGCCCCCCACTACAGAAAGGATGTGGACAAATTGGAGAGAATCCAGCGGAGGGCAACGAAAATTATTAGGGGGCTGGGGCACATGACTTATGAGGAGAGGCGGATGGAACTGGGCTTATTTACTGTTCAGAAGAAAAGAGTGAGGGGGGATTTGATAGCAGCCTTCAGCTACCTGAAGGGGGATTCCAAAGAGGATGGAGCTAGGCTGTTCTCAGTGGTGGCAGATGACAGAACAAAGAGCAATGGTCTCAAGTTTCAGTGGGGGAGGTCTAGGTTGGATATTAGGAAAAATTATTTCACTAGAAGGGTGGTGCAGCACTGGAATAGGTTACCTAGGGAGGTGGTGGAATCTCCATCCTTAGAGGTTTTTAAGGCCTGGCTTGACAAAGCCCTGGCTTGACAAAGTCCTGGCTGGGATGGTTTAGTTAAGGTTGGTCCTGCTTTGAGCAGGGGGTTGGACTGTTTGACCTCCTGAGGTCTCTTCCAACCCCAATAGTCTATGTTTCTATGATTCTTCTATGATTTTATGATTTATTGTATGCTTTACATTAGCCCAATAGTTATCTCTTCCTGAAAAGAATATTTTATTGAAGATTAAACCAGAGCTTGAATTAGAATGAAAAAGGGCTGGGCTGCCAGTCCTTTTGGTGAAGGCCCCACTTCTCCCAGCCAAGTATTTCCAGGATTCATGAAGAATCTTGACTTTTTCATAATGGCGATAGAAGGGCAAAATACTGTACCATGCTATTAGAGGTTTGATTCCCTAGTCCAATATCTGTTCCATATTCCCCTCATGACATAGCCAGAAACCTTCAGTGGCTGTCCAAGGCTACACCACTGTGATGCATACTGCCTGGTTTATGAGTTTTACTTATTAATTTCCATGAGAACAGAGTTAGGCTAACATTGAGTGCTTTTGAAAATCCTACCCATTGCATCTGTGGGCCTATGGGACAGAAAGCCAGTAAGCATATGAGTTATTCCTATTTAAACTTTTTTCAGTACATTTCATCAAATGATCATCAAATGTATGTACAAGACATCAAATTAATGTCTGCTTGCCCCTCTTTCAGCTACTTGATAGAAGGGTTTTAGAATTACCTCACTAACTCACCCATAGTTTCTCCCCTTGTTTGCTGTGTGACTTTTAATTAAATTCAGTGGCAATTTCTCTGCTATCTGCTGGGAGTCAAACTGCCCCCTGAGTTTATGAGCTGCAATGCTTCTGCAACTTTGTTGGATTCAACTCTCATATAACTAACATTGCCTTGCTCACCACTTGACTTTAAATGATTGCCACAAAATGTGCTGGGCCATCATACCTTGGTCAGCTAAATCTTTCAAATTCAAAAGGTTTAGAAATTCTTTCACTTGTTCTTGTTGTGCTGCAGAGATGCTATAAGAACACCCCTGGTGTGAATCAAAGAGTCTAGGATGAATTATGCTATAATTGAAGCTGCCATGGAAGACCACCTGGAAAGTCTGGGACAATATATATATGTTGCATTGTATTATCCGATAGATAGATAGATAGATAGATAGATAGATAGATAGATAGATAGATAGATAGATAGATAGATAGATAGATAGATAGATAGATAATGCCAGTCTTTACAGGTGATCTCCCACAGTAGCCTCAGCTGTAGCCTACTGGGGAAAAAATCAGTCTAGACTCTTTGATTCACACCATGATACTGTCCACAAGTTTTGTAGGGATCTTCAACTACTGAGTGATCTTGAGCAATGATTTTAATATAGGCGGAGCTGGTAGTGCTGCCTATAGTTAGGGTTGCTCAACGCTTGCCATTATAAGACTCTGTTTTCAGTTGTTTATAACTTTGACAAATTTTAAACATTTGGCTTGAAATTTGCTATGCTGGTTGTCTGCCTCAGGCTGGTTTTGGGGTTTTTTTGTTTTGTTTTTTTAAGTTTTAGCTAAAATGTTTCTGCCATTTCCAGGAACAAGATTAGAGGAAAATACATTGTTTTGCCCACATTAAAAACATTCTAATAATTGTTTCATTGAGAAACGCTAGTGCCTCTATTTTTTGGAGCACAGACTTGAAATTTGGCTGGGAGGGTCAGCCGGGTGTCAGGCATGTGCCTTTTGCCCTCCTTGTGAAAATTCACTTAAATTTGGCCAAGTTATAAACCTCAGAAAAAAAAATCTCACTTCTCACCTGCTTAGTAGACACTTGTTGGAGTTTGGCAGCTAAATTCTCTGAAGATTCCCTCTGCACTGGGCATACTCCATCCATTCACAGCTACTACATGCTAACCAGACGGCGCATACGCCATCTCCACAGAGGAACCAAGTATGCACCATCCCAGGGTTGCTTGAGCTGAGCAGGACTCTTTTTACTGTTGCTCTTCCCAACAGTCAGAAACCATCTCCATCTGCCCAGCTCTGAAGCCAATGCTTCTATCAGCAGCAGCACAGAAGTAAAGGTGACAATACCGTACCCCCCCCCACAATAGCCTTTTGCAACACCACCACCCCAACCTTCTTTTGGGTCGGGACTTCTATGGTTATAACACCGTGAAATTTCAGATCTAAATATCTGAAACTGTGAAACTGACCATTTTTTAAAGCCTATGACCATAAAATTGACCAAAATGGATCCTGATTTTGGTAGGGCCCTAATTATGATATAGTCTTTAACTGCATGATCACAACTATTTTTTCCACAGAAGCCCTGCCTCATTTCAGTACCCAGGATTGATAGTGCTCTGGAAATTAATCAGGGTTTTGTAGTGAAGGAGACTTACCTGTAGGATCCCTTCCTCATTTGTTCCAGAAGTTGGAAGTTGTGCAGAGAGTGAGGTAGAGTACTGCAGGAAGAGAAAAGATGATCTACTGGTTAGGGAAGCTGAACGCCAATCTTGGGAGCTGGAGTCTATCCCTGCCTCTGCCACACAGTTCCTGTGTGATGCTGGACAAGTCACTTGAGCCAACATTTTCATAGTTTGGCCACTAATTGTTTGTTCCAGGATCGGCTGGTATTCACCCAAGAGTTCTGAAGGAATTCATATATGAAATTGCAGACCTGCTAACTGTGGTAGGTAACCTATCATTTAAATCAGCCTCTGTCCTGGATGACTGGAGGGTAGCTAATGTAACGCTGATTTTTTTAAAAGGTTCCAGAGGTGATCCTGGCAATTACAGGCTGACATGCCCAACTTGAGTATCATCAAATTGATTGAAACTGTAATAAAGAATAAAATTATTAGACACATAGATAAACTCAATATGTTGGGGAAGAGTCAACATGGTTTTTGTACAGGGAAATCATGCCTCACCAATCTACTATAATTGTTTGAGGAAGTCAACAAGCATATAGAAAAGGGTGATCCAGTGGATATAGTGTACTTGAACTTTCAGAAAGCCTTTGAATAGGTTCCAAACCAAAGGCTCTTAAACAAAGTAAGTGGTCATGGGGTAAGAGAGAAGGTCCTCTCATGGATCAATAATTGGTTAAAAGATAGGAAAAAAGGGTAGGAATAAATGGTCAGCTTTCACAATGGAAAGAGGTAAACAGCGGGGTCTTCCAAGGATCTGTCGTGGGACCTGTGCTGTTCAACACAGTCATAAATTATCTGAAAAAAGGGTGAACAATGAGGTGGCCAGATTTGGAGATGATACAAAATTACTCAAAATAGCTCAATCCAAAACTGACTACTAAGAGTTACAAAGGGATCTCACTAAACTGGGCAACTAGGCAACAAAATGGCAGATTAGATTCCGTGTTGATAAGTGCAAAGTAACGCATATAGGAAAAAATAATCCCAACTATACATACAAAATGATGGGATCTAAATTAGCTGTTACCACTCAAGAAAGAGATCTTGGAGTCATTGTGTATAGTTATCTGAAAACATCTGCTCAGTGTCCAGCAGCAGTCAAAAAAACTAATGGAATGTTAGGAACCATTAGGAAAGGGACAGATAATAAAACAGAAAATACCATAATGCCACAATATAAATCCATGATACGCCCACACCTTGAATACTGTATGCAGTTCTGGTCGCCCCATCTCAAAAAGGATATATTAGAATTGGAAAAGATGCAGAGAAGGGCAAAAAAAATAATTAGGGTACGGAATAGCTTCCATTTGAGGAGAGATTAAAAAGACGGGGACTGTTCATCTTAGAAAAGAAACAACTAAGGAGGGATATGATAGAGGTCTATAAAATCATGAATGGTATGGAAAAAGTGAACAGGGAAGTGTTATTTACCCTTTCACATAATACAAGAACTAGGGGTCACCTGATGAAATTCATAGACAGCAGGTTTAAAACAAACAAAAGGAAGTACTTCTTCACACAGTCAGCCTGTGGAACTCATTGCCATGGTATATTGTGAAAGTCAAAAGTATAACTGGGTTCAAAAAAGAATTAGATAAGTTCAGGGAGGATAGGCCCATCAACGGCTATTAGCCAAGATGGTCAGGGATGCAACCCTGTGCTCTGGGTGTCCCTAAGTGTCTGACTGCCAAAAACTGGGACTGGATGACAGAGGATGGACCACTCGAAATCGCCCTGTTCTGTTCCTTCCTTCTGAAGCATCTGGCACTGGCCACTGTCAGAGATAGGTTATAGGACTAGAGAGACCATTGGTCTGACCCAGTATGGCCATTCTTATGTTCTTATGTTCCTCTTTTTCTGGATGTCCAACCTGAGACACCTGGGGCCAAATTTGGTAAGTGCTAAATGTTTACAACTGCAACTTAAGTTGATTGGCACTTGCTTTGTACATATGAAGTGCTCTAAAAAGGCCAGAGTACTCTGCAAAATCAAGGCCTCAAATTGCGCACTCAAAATTAGTGGACATTTGACAACTTGGCCTTAACCCCGCTGTACCTGAGCTACCCCTCTGTAAAATGAGGATAATATCCACACCTGAACTTATGGGGTGTTGTAAAGATAAACTGATTAATGTTTATGATGCTCTCATTTACTAGTGACACCCATGAGGAAATGGATAGTTTTGTATTCAGAGCCAGGGTTTGGCTAGTGTATTTAAATAAGGCCTGGGGGCACATATCGAATGTGTAAAATAAAAAGAATTATTGAATAACTATCCATTCTCTGAATGAGGCCGGCGGCCTGTGGGAAAAATAGCACGTGATCATGTCATTAAAGACTGTATCATAATGCATATGTATAAGGGCGCCAAATTAAGGTTGCACAGCCAAACTTAATTCTGGCATTTCCTAACTTCTGAGTGCTTGACTTTGCAGTCTTACATTCTTTTAACATAATTCTTTTTTTTTAATGTGACATATATAAAACGTGCCTAGATTTGAATGTGGGGCGACTCCCATACCCTAAATAAGTATGTTACCATTGTGATACAGAGATACAACACTTAACCAAGTAAAACACCAACAACTGAACTATTGCTCTTAGAGGTTTCATCACAGTTCTGTGCTCAAGGTATTTTCATCACCAGTTGCACTTGTTTATCCCTCTATGTCTACAAAGGCTTTTAGTTTTTTTAACTCAACAATCGTAATTTTTAGTGTCTTTTGTATGACTAGGTAGGGGATAAGTCGTTACAAAAGAAGGTGTTTCATCACAAAAAAGAACACTGAACCTTCTAAAGGGTGTTTGAATGGACTGGTCTTTAATGTGTGAGGTTAAGCAGCATCCCTCACACATGGCTTCAGTAGAAGTAGATATCTCTTCTCCCCATATTAGGAATTACTCAGATCTTTTGATCATACTGGATATTTAACATTAATTTATTCCTGAGAAAGGAATGACTTCTGGAGTGATATCTCAACCTATAAAATATAATGTGTCCATACATGTATACAGATCTCTCTCTCTCTCTCTCTCTCCCTTTCTCACACACACACAGGAGCTGGATGAATTCTGCAAAAACTCATTCATGTTCATCCAATCAAATAGCGAGCATGTTTTCTTAGTCATGTTCCACACACTTTTGCATAAGCAAACATATGTTTCCAGGAATGTTCACAGAAAATGAATGCTTCAGATATTAATTCAAATATGTTTGCACAGGTATACTCTTATTTGCCTCTTCCTGTCAATAACAGTCTCAGTCATGTGATCAATGAGCAGAAGAATATCACGCAGTTTGGGTAACTTCACACTGCGCAGACAGCTAATGGTTCCTGAGAAATGCTACTGTGCCGCAGTCAGACAAACAGGTGATTCTGACCAAATATTTTAAACGTTTCATCGCTGATTGTCATTTTGTGTAGTCTGATGTTTCAAAGTTGGCTTTCATGTGGGGGTGACAGGACATAGGTAAAAACAGTTGAATTTTGGTCTAATGTGTTTGAGATGGGCAGCTGGAGAGAAAACAGGAGGAACTATTTCCTTGATGAGTACATAGCAAGATTTTTACAGCACTTATGGGCAGAGGAAACTAATGAGCGTAAGTCAGTGTTAGGCAGCCAGAGCAAGCAATCTTAAAGCCAAGAGGGTATGTCTTTATACCCCAGGGGTGTAGGTATTAATTGAACACTGGCTATATTCAGAGGGAGCATACCTCTCCCAAGCCCTCCCACATGGAAATCTGCAGCACACAAATTAATTCAAGAAGTAGTTAGAGATTATTCTTTTTTTGGACTGAGAGTCTAAAACTGGCATTTTCAGTCTAAGGCTTTGGTTTATATTCTGCTGCCATCTGGTGGTACTGTAATGAGTTACTGATTTGTACACTGCTTATGACATTCCATTGAATTTGGACTATTTGGACTCATACGATTCAGAAAACAGTGAGAGCAAAGGAAGACTTCTGTAGACCCTGAGTGCTGGAAGACAGTAATCTCGGATTGCTGAAATCAACTCATTATAGACATAAACGTGCACATTTGGACAATGTTATCAGGGCTGGGGGAGGGAAGGCTTAAAGCTGAGGGAAGGTTGATTGCTTTACATCTTGATATGCATTTTAATTTTATTACTTGCAAATTATTAACTATACTAAACTAGCTTTAAGTCTGGCTTTTCAAAACGAAGAAGTTTACTATGTAAGAATACAAGCAAAATGTCCACTAAAAATTGTAGCGAACTCTCTTCGCAGTCTAGCACGAGAAGAGAATTCAGCTGGATGTGCTGTTTACTAATACATGCAATGGGGCATAATACTTCAACTTTTGCTGCCCCTGGCATCCGCAGTAACTATAGTACTAAGGATAGAAAACACACCATACCGCAATCACTGCAGATTGGCAAAATTGGAGTTTTAATGGCATTCATTATATTACTGTTCTACCCTGGAATTATATAGATATGAGTGCAAAGTAATTACATCACAGTTATGGTCATATGTACAGCATTATTGATTCAATATCCATACAGAGTATAGGAATCTCATCCTACCTCATCCTAGACAGAACCAAGAAGTGCAAAAAGCATGCAAACAAAAACCCCTATCCTGAACTTTAATAAACCTCAAAGAAAATTTGCTTCAGGCTTTGGTCTTAGTGAGTTGAGTTCTTTATTTTGTTTAAATGCACTGTTCATTCCCTAGTTTCAAAATGGCTCTGGCGTTTACCAAACCAGGGGTTCTTACATTCCTACACTACACCAATAGGAAGAAGTTGTTTCAAACAAAGTTTACTTAAATTACCAAGTTCAGGTGATTCATGATCTCAACACATTTTAACTCTCATTCAAAATTCTGTGCAAAGTGCGTTCTCCCATGCTATTATGCTATCAATCAAATATAAGTTTCAATAATTCCAATAAATATTATTGATACAAAATCACATGGTTTAAACCATCAAGATTTGTTGGCGTTGTGATATCTCCCCCATTTAAAGCTCCTATCAGGATGTGCTGAAAGGCCAGATTCTGTTGTGAATCTCCTGAGAGATGCAGCCCAGAAGGTAAAGAGCAGAGGGAGGAGGGACAAAGGTGGATTTATGCCATCTGGGCTCCAGAGTCTAGCTTGTACCACCCTTCCCGCTGCTGTCTATGGGCTGCATTGCAGCCCAGAATCCCTGTAGCCCCATGCCTTACAGATACTCCCATTTCTATCCTAACACACTCTGCACTTGCCCTCAATACTAGGACTTGCAATGGCAGGCCAGGCAGCAAAGATCTCCTTATGCTCTTGGGCTGGGGAAATTCTCTCCAGATCCTATTTACAGCTGCTATATGCTCCTGTAGTGAGGTATAATAGCCAGAGCTAGGAGTGGGTTCAGCCCTTAAGTCTTTTAAATAACCAGAAAGGCCAATATTACAAGGCAGTAAAGTATAAGAGCCTGTGCTCTGGGTTGATTCATGGCGCTGATTGTACATGGAGTTTTTGCTGCTTGTCCTCACTGGCATAGCTTCTCTTAACGTGCCTCCTAGCAAAGCCCTCTCTGCTGTTGTCTCAGATAGAACTGCCTTTTGTTTACAATTTCACCAGCTGAGACTCTTGAGAACAAAACAGAAAGAATGAAAGAAAGAAAGCTGGAGAGGCCTCTATGAGGGTCTAATCTATGGCTAAGACCACCCCTTGACTGGCAGTCTGCATTGCTATCAGCTGTATGCATCATGAACACATTCTAGTTTAGATCAGCTGTCTGTGCCTTCTCCCTCATTAACATTGATAAAAGTGATGGCTTCTGTCAGACATGCAGCATTGCTCAGCATACCAGCTGCAGCTGTGTCGTAATGCGTCGTATGGGCTTAGAGAATTAAATTCGTTCTCTTAGTCACAAAGTTTCAAAATGATACTGTCATAACCGCACAATAAAAATTACACACCTCCTGAAATTCTCAGTAATACAAGCTCAGACCTTCTATAAGCTCATCAGCTAAAGCTTAGGTTTTTGAGAGGTATGACATTGGAAGGATTTAACCTATCTTTATTGCAAAATATATTCAATTAATTCTGCTTTAACGTAAGCGGAACCAGAGAACACAATGGCAGTCAGAGTGCCATAGCAAGAAATATGGAGGTCCCCCTGTAAGAGAATCTGTAAGGGCCCCTTTGCATAAATAATATTCCATTACCAATTTAAACAAATAATGATGTGGAGAAATCCACAGCTAGGAACTGGCTGCAAATACCTTCAAAGCTAAACAAATAAATAAATAAATAATGTCCCTATCGTGTTTTACTCTAGCCAGTGAATAACTACTGAAAAAAAAGTATTATAAGTTTTCTTACCTTGTTTATGCTGAGTAATGGAGTGCTCAGTTGATGAATTCTTCTGTTATGCCCTTGAAGTCCAGAGTCTTGCAAATGTTACTTTCTATGGACAATGTAGCCAGTCCTACCAACGTTCTTGAGACGTGGTAGACCATATATACGTTTTTATTAACTTGAACTTAGAGAAACTTCTTTTTGCAGGTGCCATGGAGATTGGAGCTGTGAGAAACACTCGTAGAGCAATACACATTTGGGCACAATCATGGACAAACAGCTCCTGAAAATGAGTCAAAGCCTCTCAAATGCATCCACAGGCTTCAGCAAAACACTAGAAAGACTCTGGAGTTCATGTACCAAGTCGTACCTGGCTACTGCCATCAGAACACATCGGAGCTGCTTCCAGGTTACTGCGCAATTTTTCCAATTCACATGTTGGAAAAAGATTTGCGGTGTTTTTCCCATCACACAGGAATCCAAACACAGTCATGTGCTCTCTCAATGATTTGAAATGTTCTCCCAGCTTCATGAGAGCAGCATCTATAGCAATATTGAAGAAGTCAAATTTAAATCTCTTTTTTGTATCGCCAATGACTTGATCCTCCGCTTCATAGCTGAACAATTTATTTTTTTCTGGGAACTTATGTTTCAGTTAGTTCCACAGGCACTGACATTTTTTCTGCTACCTGTTTAACAATGAACAATCCCTCTTCAAATCCATTTTCACAATAACTCTGTATTTCGGTCCGAGTGGCTGCAATTAATTTGCGGGTGTTGTCAAGACCAAGCATTTTGTTTACAATATTAATTTTTAACAGTAAGTTGTGCCAAGTCACAAGTGCAGCAATGAACCAAAATGAGGAGAGTTCATTCGCCAGTGATCTGGCTTCTGCATATACCCCATTATTTTTTGTCGTTTATCTCAATTTCAGTAGTGCTGACTGTACACTCTGTGTCTGAAGCCACAGAGCTTTGACACTTTCAGTTTCTCTCTCTCAACTTTTATTGGAGAGAGGCTTTAATGTTGTTTTCACACAGGATTTCAAAACTGTACACCTTCTTGCTGAAGCTGAAAATATAGCGTACATTTGTAGAAGAACACTGAAAAAAGTTTTTGACCTGTTTGAGGAATTTGCTGCATCACTCGACACCAGATTTAAGGAATGGCAGCCACAAGGAACAAAAAAATGCCTTTTTGTTCTTTTCAATTAAATGATCTTGCATACCTTGATGCTGTCCTAGAATCATAGAATCATAGAATCATGGAAGGGACCTCAGGAGGTCATCTAGTCCAAACCCCTGCTCAAAGCAGGACCAATCCCCAATCAAATCATCCCAGCCAAGGCTTTGTCAAGCCTGACCTTAAAAACTTCCAAGGAAGGAGATTCTACCACCTCCCTAGGTAACGCATTCCAGTGTTTCACCAACCTCTTGGTGAAAAAGTTTTTCCTAATATCCAACCTAAACCTCCCCCACTGCAACTTGAGACCATTACTCCTTGTCCTGTCCTCTTCTACCACTGAGAATAGTCTAGAACCATCCTCTCTGGAACCACCTCTCAGGTAGTTGAAAGCAGCTATCAAATCCCCCCTCATTCTTCTCTTCTGCAGACTAAACAATCCCAGTTCCCTCAGCCTCTCCTCATAAGTCATGTGTTCCAGACCCCTAATCATTTTTGTTGCCCTTCGCTGGACTCTCTCCAATTTATCCACATCCTTCTTGTAGTGTGGGGCCCAAAACTGGACACTGTACTCCAGATGAGGCCTCACCAATGTTGAATAGAGGGGAACGATCACGTCCCTCGATCTGCTCGCTATGCCCCTACTTATACATCCCAAAATGCCATTGGCCTTCTTGGCAACAAGGGCACACTGCTGACTCATACCCAGCTTCTCGTCCACTGTAACCCCTAGGTCCTTTTCCGCAGAACTGCTGCCTAGCCATTCGGTCCCTAGTCTGTAGCTGTGCATTGGGTTCTTCCGTCCTAAGTGCAGGACCCTGCACTTATCCTTATTGAACCTCATGAGGTTTCTTTTGGCCCAATCCTCCAATTTGTCTAGGTCCCTCTGTATCCTATCTCTGCCCTCCAGCGTATCTACCACTCCTCCCAGTTTAGTATCATCCGCAAATTTGCTGAGAGTGCAATCCACACCATCCTCCAGATCATTTATGAAGATATTGAACAAAACCGGCCCCAGGACCGATCCCTGGGAGACTCCACTTGACACCGGCTGCCAACTAGACATGGAGCCATTGATCACTACCCGTTGAGCCCGACAATCTAGCCAACTTTCTACCCACCTTATAGTACATTCATCCAGCCCATACTTCTTTAACTTGCTGACAAGAATACTGTGGGAGACCGTGTCAAAAGCTTTGCTAAAGTCAAGAAACAATACATCCACTGCTTTCCCTTCATCCACAGAATCAGTAATCTCATCATAGAAGGCGATTAGATTAGTCAGGCATGACCTTCCCTTGGTGAATCCATGCTGACTGTTCCTGATCACTTTCCTCTCGTGTAAGTGCTTCAGGATTGATTCCTTGAGGACCTGCTCCATGATTTTTCCGGGGACTGAGGTGAGGCTGACTGGCCTGTAGTTCCCAGGATCCTCCTTCTTCCCTTTTTTAAAGATTGGCACTACATTAGCCTTTTTCCAGTCATCTGGGACTTCCCCCGTTCGCCACGAGTTTTCAAAGATAATGGCCAATGGCTCTGCAATCACATCCGCCAATTCCTTTAGCACTCTCGGATGCAACTCGTCCGGCCCCATGGACTTGTGCACGTCCAGCTTTTCTAAATAGTCCCTAACCACCTCTTTCTCCACAGAGGGCTGGCCATCTACTCCCCATGTTGCGATGCCCAGCGCAGCAGTCTGGGAGCTGTCCTTGTTAGTGAAGACAGAGGCAAAAAAAGCATTGAGCACATTAGCTTTTTCCACATCCTCTGTCACTAGGTTGCCTCCCTCATTCAGTAAGGAGCCCACACTTTCCTTGGCTTTCTTCTTGTTGCCAACATACCTGAAGAAACCCTTCTTGTTACTCTTGACATCTCTTGCTAGCTGCAGCTCCAGGTGCGATTTGGCCCTCCTGATTTCATTCCTACATGCCCGAGCAATATTTTTATACTCTTCCCTGGTCATATGTCCAACCTTCCACTTCTTGTAAGCTTCTTTTTTATGTTTAAGATCCGCTAGGATTTCACCATTAAGCCAAGCTGGTCGCCTGCCATGTTTACTATTCTTTCGACTCATCGGGATGGTTTGTCCCTGTAACCTCAACAGGGATTCCTTGAAATGCAGCCAGCTCTCCTGGACTCCTTTCCCCTTCATGTTAGTCCCCCAGGGGATCCTACCCATCCGCTCCCTGAGGGAGTCGAAATCTGCTTTCCTGAAGTCCAGGGTCCGTATCCTGCTGCTTACCTTTCTTCCCTGTGTCAGGATCCTGAATTCGACCATCTCATGGTCACTGCCTCCCAGATTCCCATCCACTTTTGCTTCCCCCACTAATTCTTTCCTGTTTGTGAGCAGCAGGTCAAGAAAAGCTCCCCCCCTAGTTGGCTCGTCTAGCACTTGGACCAAGAAATTGTCCCCTACGCTTTCCAAAAACTTCCTGGATTGTCTATGCACCGCTGTATTGCTCTCCCAGCAAATATCAGGAAAATTAAAGTCACCCATGAGAACCAGGGCATGTGATCTAGTAGCTTCTGCGAGTTGCTGGAAGAAAGTCTCATCCATCTCATCCCCCTGGTCCGGTGGTCTATAGCAGACTCCCACCACTACATCACTCTTGTTACTCACACTTCTAAAGTTAATCCAGAGACACTCAGGTTTTTCTGCAGTTTCGTACCGGAGCTCTGAGCAATCATACTGCTCCCTTACATACAGTGCTACTCCCCCACCTTTCTGCCCTGCCTGTCCTTCCTGAACAGTTTATAACCATCCATGACAGTACTCCAGTCATGTGAGTTATCCCACCAAGTCTCTGCTATTCCAATCACGTCATAATTCCCTGACATCACCAGGACCTCCAGTTCTCCCTGCTTGTTTCCAAGGCTTTGTGCATTCGTATATAAGCACTTGAGATAACCTGCTGATCGCCCCTCATTCTCAGTATGAGGCAGGACCCCCCCCCCCACAGACGTTCCTGCCTGTGCTTCCTCCCGGTATCCCGTTTTCCCACTTACCTCAGGGCTTTGGTCCTCTCATGTTAGCTCCATTTTCATCTCCATGTCCCCTGCAATTATCAAATGTCATACCATATCTGGATAACTCGTGAAGTATCTCATCTGACAGAGACTTTCTGGTAGTTTCCTGCACATTCACAAATGATAGGAAGTGCTCTTCAATGTTGACTTTTGTCTTTGGATCTTAACATATTTCAAATGATAGACATTTGTTCCTTGTGACTGATATTAGATATGCAATCCAAAATAATGGAGTAATATTTCATCTTGTTTATGTTGTTAATAATTGTACCTGTTACCATTTGAAATAACTTCAAAATTATATCATTTTGTATTGTGGGGCTTAAGTAATGTCTTTCTTCTTTAGTGAAGAACCTTCTTACATGTTACTTCACCACAGACTTAGATTTAGCATTTAACTCGACTTTCCATTTCCACACTCATTAAGTTTTTCCATGAATCCATGAAATGTTAGGTTCCATTCAGCTAAGTGAAGAACAATGGCCACAATTTTTTCAAATACACCTCACAAGTTTTGTCTCTCAGTTTTGAGCAATGATTGTGAAGTCTAGTCAATTGTAGATTCAGTTTTCAGTCATTGTTCCAATTATCTTCACTTCACCATATTTCCAATGTGAACATGGCTTTTCTCATGCATTTCAGGAGTTTTGCATATATATATTCATATTCCCAAAAACCACCATCAGTGAGACTGTGCTTATCAACTGCATAATTTGCAGCAAAAAAAGAACACTGCATTCACATTACCTGAATATGACACACCGTTGTATATTTTCTTCATTTTTCAATTTTCTTACATAATTTTCTTCTGTAAACGGTCTTCTGTTGTGACTTGGGAAACTTTTACCTTTAACTTGCAATGGTCCCTGTTTCACTATGGTTATTCTTGTTTTGTTATCTATGAATCTGGGCCATGTTGAAGGATCACTGATGTTAAAAAGAGATATTGGAACTAGTGGAATGTCTTCTGAGTTGTGGCAATTCTCTTCCACTTCTTGTGATATAGTGGTATAACTGTCAGACATTTCTTGCTCCTTATTTTCTTAATTCACCTCTAAGCTTTCTTCTTGATCAGTGTCCTGGACTGATTCTACATTCAAAGGGGTGCCAGGAGTCAAAAACCTCTCAAGTGCACATTTATATCTCTTAATCTGCTCCTTTTTCTTTTTTCCTTACTTTTCGATATAACATTACTTCTGGGGGAATTCTGTGCAAAAAAATAAAAAATTCTGAACCAAAAATTAAAAAATTCTGCACACAATATTTTAAAATTCTGCAAAATTCTGCATATTTTATTTGTCAAATTAACACAATATAATTATACCACTTTCATTTATTTTTGGTAATTAATTTCAAAATACCTGTCAGCAAGTATGTCTGTAACAATACAGACAACAAAAAAAGATTCAAGAAATGGGTTTTTTTTACAAATAGATTCCTTATTAGGCATATTAATACAGAACTCTGAGTAATAATTCATTTAAACTGCAACACAGAACCGTATTTCCCACACACCTCAGAAGTAGTGCAAAAGCTTGGGGGAGTCGGGGTAATGGAGGAACTGAGGGAGAGGGAAGTAATTGCTGGGAAGGAGCCTGGGTGTGAACTTGGAGGGTTGTTGGTTAGGGGTGGGAAAAGTATGGAACAGGGTTTTTTTTTTGGTTGGGGGGGCAGGAAGGGATTGTTAGGAAGCTTCCCCCATGCAGACCCTGGCTGACCCCTAGCATCTTCCATTCAGTCAGGCTCATCTGCCCCTGTCCCCATGTGTCGCTGCACTACCATGTGTCCTTGCACTACCTGTCCCCATGTGTCCCTCCGTCCCCACTCAGTCACCCACTCCCCCCATCCCCATGTGGCCCTGCACCCTCTCCCCTGTCCCCATGTAGCCCTGCTCCCCCTCCTCCTATCCCCATATGTCCCTGTGCCCCCACTCAGCCACCTCCCTTCCCCATGTGGCCCTGCACCTCCACTCCCATTCAGCCCCTGACCCAGTCTGTCCTTTCCCACTAGCCCTTATGAACCCGTCTGTGACCCTGAGGACCCCCATGTGCCCCATGCTGTCTCCCCATATCCCATCTCCAGCCACTGCGAAGAAGGCACTACAGGATCTTTCTCTTCCCTAGCTGGCCAGGGAGCAGCTGCTCTGTTCTAGCACCACAGTGCCCTCTGGTGGACAAAAGGTGGAGCTGCAGCAAATTTCCAGCAGAAGCTATTTTCCGTGCAAAAAATTAAAAATATTCATGGCACATTAATTATGTGTACATGTGGTGGTGCAGAATTCCCCCTGGAGTAACCTTATGTAAATTTTCTAAGCCTCCTGGCATCTTGTGGAACAAAGCCTGGCTGTAAACATTTTTAGAGCTAGAGGACAAAAATGGGAGTGAGGTGATGGATAGAGGCCACATCCAGCCTTCTCTCACATATACTCGTGTACTCTCTTGATTACTCTTTCCCATAATAATACAATAACAAGAAGACATTCAACTAAATTGAAAGGCAATACATATATTGAGTTGACAGTCCATTCTTTTAGGCTCCGCGGGGCAAGGGCTGTGAAGCCCTCACCCTCCCTGATCTAGTGATCTTGGCTGCATCTAATTTTAAACATGGCTACCACCATGTAACAGGTACCTGCAACTGTAAAGCAGAAAAGCAAAAGTTCACCCCCAGCCCTCCCGGCAAGGAATATACCATCTCTAAGGAACAGCATTTGGAAGGGGGCAGGGTGTTTCCCAACCAGTCATGGCTAGGGAATTTGCCATCTGTGTAGGGAACTCAGTGTATTTGTCTGAGGAGTTCAAGTAGGGTGTATCCTCTCTTATTTTGTTTACTTTACATCTGCAGTATCAGTTTCAGTGTGCAAAGGGCCATATAAGTCCCAAGTATCCCATAATTGCACTACATTTAGTCTGCTCTCCACTAATCAAAATAACTATGAAACTGCTGATTGGATCTGGGGGCCTCTGCAGCTGCAGGTGCACAGTGTGGGTTGCTACAGCACTGGGCAGCCAAATGACATGCTGTGGAACCTTAAAGCCAGAGCCAATGGAATCCTGTTAAAGCAGGTTCCTCACCTGACCTGCACTAAAACAAAGTCCAGACACAGCACAGCTAGACACTCATTCCCTTTCTGAAGGTCAGCTTTATTTACAAAAAAGCTGTTACAAATAGGATAAACACAAAGTTCAGCTCAAGTGGGCCTTACTTCCACCCTCAACCTTGGTTCCTTAGGTTCCTACTGAAGGACTGCTCAGCCCACACTCTACGTCCTTTCTAAAATGACCACTCCCACCACCATTATATCTGAATGGGGTGATGAGCCAGTTACCACAGTGAGTCAGAGGAACTTTTTCTCAGCACAATTAACACCCGCTGACAGGATGGTGTGTTTCAGGCAAACATTGCCAGTTTATTACACAGTGGTCATGAACATTCATTCCAGTTTTTAATGGTTGTTCAGCAAGATCACAACTGTGCCCATTTTCATTCATTTCCACATGGAGTTTTGTTCACATACTTGTTTGGGGAGTGGCTGTCCTTTGTATGGACATGTGTGTTTGCATGCAAAGTAGGGTATTTGTAAATAAATGAGAGTAGTCATTATTTGCTATTCATCACTCTCTGGTTTAAAAAGTTCCTGTTGCAAAAAGTTCAGGGAGCAAAACCAACATGCAAGGTACATAACCAATCAGACACCCCAAATAATTCCACTCTTTATTTATTTTAGTTGCTTATCAAAGCTTCCTGCAGGTAGGTGAGTGCAGTTAGCAGAACTATATGTGTCTCATCTCCACCATTTTTCATTCTCTCTTGGCCTTGTATAAAGTTTCTAGTTGTGTCACTGCGTGAACAAATGAAGTGCATCACACTGCTATTTTGGGTAGGATGTGCACTATGGGTAACATTTTCTAAAGAGCCCAAATGGATTAGGATTAGAAGCCTAAATCCCATTTCCATCTGAGTATGGGAAGAGTAGCTATCTGGAAATCAATGAGAGTTAGGCACTTAACCTGTTTAGGAGACTTTGAAAATCCCACTAGGTGCCTATCAGCATCTTTAGGCACCTAAGTACTTTTGAGATTTTAGCCCTAAATCCCACTGAAAATCAATGGGGTTTAGGATTTTCACTTTTGAAAATATGATTTAGGCTCCTAAGTCTTGTAGATGCTTTTGAAAATTGTACCCTGTCTCCTGTCCTTATTGTCCCCTCAGCCCTACCCTCCACAGTACCAGTGTGCAAGTGGGTCTGATGAAGGAATTACTGGGGGGAGGTTCTATGGTCTGTGTTATGCAGAAGGTCAGACTAGATGCTAGACTACAGGCCTTAAAATCTATGAATCTATAAGCGAAAGGTGGCAGGTGGAACTTCCTCCCTATGCAAACAAGATGGCAGTCTCCTTCCATAGCACACAGAACCACACTAGGGCTTGAGTCCATCTAGTACACTTGCATACACACCACATCATCAAGGGAGTTTTATCTGTGGGTTAGGAAGCATGGCAAAGTCCTAAAGCTGGTTAATGAGTAGGCTGCTATCAGCAGCATGTGTACCAGCTGGCAGGTATGCTCAGATTAGCATCAAAGTGTGGAGCCCCAGCCTTCCCCAAGTAAACCTATCCCATTTGTCAGACATGTGCTAGGCTGCTTCTGTGCTGGGCATCACTGCACTGGCTGGGGCAGGATTTAGCCCCATAGAGATAAAGAAATGAGCTACTAATTACTTTCCATTGCAGTCTAACATATTCCATGTGTAACCCCTGTGGAGCACAGTAACTCACTATATAGTAAGAGACGATGGTGTTGAGTTATCCAGAGTAGGAGATGAGTAATTGAAGCAGTAAATGAAAATATTGTATTCTGACATGCGGGAGAGGGGGGAAAAGCAAGTCACATGAAAGAGGCTTTATTCCGAGTGGCTACAAGAGGTGTTACACAGCAGATAACTGGCAGTTGACTAATGTTTTTGTCTTGATCTGCAGCACAGGAAAGGGATGTGCCTGATTGCCACTCCTCTTATCACTGCAGTGTCTGAACTGACAACAGGGAACAAACCATGCTGACCTCCAATTGCTACAGTAGCTGGCATTTGGGAACATGTTACTATGCAATGATATAGCCAGTCTTGGGCAAACCTGGGCACAACTCAGGTAACACCGCCACTTCCCAGATAGCCACTCTTCCCAGGGTTGCCAACACTGTATTTCAGAAATAAGGGACTGTTCTCTTAGCACCCCGGCCCCACTCCTCCTCCCAATATTATTATTATCATTAATAAAATAACAAATAATAATTAATAATTAATAAGCAGTACTCACCTACATTCACCAGGGGTATTTCTTGCTGCTTTTTGAAACACTCAGCAACTCTTGACCTTGTTGTCCAGAAATGAAAAAATAAGGGGCATACCTTGTAATAAGGGACTGTTGGCAACCCTATTGCCCATACTCAAGTCCTGGGCTGCTGTCCGAGCTGCAGCTAGGCGCAGGCCTTTTCCTCCCAGATCTCCTGCTTATTTGGAGAATTGTCCCTCAAAAACATTTTCATGTGTTGGCCACAGTCAATAATGCAATATCATGGAACGTGATGGGAAAAGGAAGATTCCCAAGGCTCACAGAGCTCCAGCATGTGCATGGGGCAGGAGGATTGAGGATTGGGGATCCTTCCTTTTAAATAGGTCTCCTCCTAAACTCTCTGCCTGACAGCTGGAGTTTTTTCTTCAGGATGTGTTGCCTCTTCAACCTGTGGTTCGTTGGCCATGGAGGAACTCATCCCTTTAGCGGGACATCAGAGAGATGCCCTGCTGATCTTCTGTACCCACATAGGGACTGGACAAAATCTGGCCCTTAATCAAGATTCGTGATGTCTCTGGCTCAGACCAGACATGATCAATATTGCACACAGAAATGAAGCTGTGTGGAAGAGCTTGACCTAACAAAGGAAAAATTATAGTCCTGAGGGCCACATGGCCATATGTGCCGTCAATATATACATTGTGAACTCTGGCTGCTGGCTTGTCTACATAAACAAGAACCAGGTTACTTTCCTCATCATGTAGCGGAAAGGAACAGGATCTGAAGAGTGCACAGGAAAGCTCTTTGCCCTGCCGGTTCCCCACCAACAATTTTTTGTTTTTAAAGAACTGAACTCTTTATGTAAACAATATAGAGTCCAAGCTGACAGGTGACAGCTTGGAGATTTATAGGCCAATCTATTTGTTTAATGATTTCAAACAGGATAAAGTCCATACACAGGCCATAATTTAGGCAACATTTAGTGTTGTGGGTACAGTACATCTAAAAGGATCAAGAAAACTGTTCAGCCAGAGCCTTTCACATGCAAAGCACCTGGAATCCCCAGGAGAGCGAAGAGGCACATGTGGTTACAACAGAGATAAGTGGTCACCCAAAAGTGATACAGAAGAGAGCACTGTTTCCAAGTACTGTATAGTGTCCCCTACAACATTAACTGAGCACTTTCAACACAATCCAAGGAATATTCTTTTTAGAGAAACTATTCTGTTATTCCACCTCATTTTTATCTGTGATAGTGTCTGCACCACAATATTTGCTTTTACATTATAACTGGAGTAGGGGGACCAGTGTGGATAACTTCAAGACCTGCCCCAGAATGAACAGGAACAAAACCATTAAGGTTTAACACAGCTCCATTACTTTTCTGTTTTCCCTTGAAAGCCTGTGTTTCCTGCTTTCCTGTAAGCAGAACTACTGAAATACCATAGGTTTCAGCATAGCAGCCGTGTTAGTCTGTATCCGCAAAAAGAAAAAGAGGACTTGTGGCACCTTAGAGACGGACAAATGTATTTGTTATCTGTAGCTCACGAAAGCTTATGCTCAGATAAATTTGTTCGTCTCTAAGGTGCCACAAGTCCTCCTTTTCTTTTTGAAATACCATAGTGGGGTCTATTCTCATACTGCTTCAGCCCCGGCAGAACCAAGCAGCACAGGAAACTGCATGAGAGTCTGTTCTTGCCTGATTTATAGACAAATGTGCAGAGGCAAAACAACAGTGGATCTTTAGCTCCTCAGAAACCAGGCCCAGAACCATAGCTGTTTGTAATGAGAAATGGAAAGGCCTGTGACTTTGATGCCCTTTACATCCAGGTTTGTCTCTGCCATTTTTGAAAAACATGGCATCAAGTTTTTTTGTTTTGGTTTGGTTTGGTCTTTTTTATTTGCAAAATAATATTTCAGCGAACCTGAAAGACAAAGACTTGAGAACTTGCAAATTGTCATGCTTTCTGCCTGCCTGGGAAGGACCCAACTATCTATTCTCCCTGCACCAAATGAAATATTTTAATGGCTATGGTGGCTGCAGCTGGACAGCCAGAAGTCCAGAGATTTCAGAGACAGTCTTGTGGGCCTGACAAATTCCCTCTCCTTAAAAGTGTTAAATCTCAAACCAAATACATGAGGTAAGGCAGATATGAACAGCATGGGAAGGCAGCAGGCACAATGTCTGTTGCCTGATTAGTAGCAGGCAGTAACAAAGTAATTAGCACCCAGGACAAAATGGGAATTGTGTACAGCTTACTTGACCACCCCCTTTATTCACAGCCCTCAGGTTGGGTTGAATAGAAGTGAGCTGCCTGTCTGGGAGGAAGTTCAGACCTAGATTCAGGGTTTGGTTTAGGGCCAATTCTGTATCAAATTTAAAATGAGTGGCCCCTAGTGGGTTTTTTGTGGAAGAAAAACAGGGGAGATAAGAAGGAAAAAACAATATAGTTATGACCTGCATTTTTGCGAGTTAAATAAAAGAAGCCAGCTCAACTCTGCTGCTATCTGGTTGCTTACTTCAGTAAAAGTACTAACTAGCATTAAACCAAAGCTTTGTCTTCCATGATATGGAGGAGTGCCTTGGACTTTCTGAAAACTTTAGAAGCATAATGAGTTTATAAAATCAAGCAATCAAAAGTTGAGGCACCCAAAATCACGAGCTACTCTTGAAGATGTAGGTCATTGCCTCTGTGATTGAGAATGACTGGGACCCATAACACTGAAAAAATTAAAAGGAGCTGAAAAACTTTGAAAACAGCGAGAAAGACAATTTCTTCTCTTAATTCTTCAAAATGTCCTTCATATAATTCTTTCCTATTATACACAGCTAAGTTGACTGAATTAATTTTCTTTGTACCAGTTCTAAAAGATTAGTCATAATGAGGTAATGAAGCTTCAAAGAAGGTAAAAACAAAGGAGGGGGAAAAGTCCCTTCTTTTATCCAGCTAACCAAAGCTAGAAGATGCTGATTTGGCCACCTCAGATAATGTCTCTAACTTTGCTTAAAGAGCTACCGTTGGTGGATACACCCTTCTGTTTCAGGAACTGATAAGCCCAGCTCTATAAAGTTTGCATTCTGCCTGACCCCATTCAAGTGATGGATGACAACAAGATCAACAGCTATTCCCAACCTCAGTTCATGTCCACCTAAAAGAAAAAAAAAACCTTCTCTCACCACAATTCAGTGTCCTTGAAATTGTGTTGTCAACAGCTACAGAGAGAGGGATCTGCAGAGCTGAGTCCTGTCAGGATATCCTGTCATTCCGTTAGGAAGGGTTTATTCAGCTTTGCAGTGAAAACGTTCAGCAAAAGCCATGTATTTTGGTATTTTTCCTATCTAAGGGCAGGTTTCACGTGCTTTGTGGTTTAGCTCATTGCTTTCTTCAGGAAAAGGAGGGAAGTCACTTCAGTCTTTTCACTGGAATGTAGTAAAGTGGTAAGGCTACCAAAACTCTGATCATTTTCAGCCATAGCATTGTTACTCATGACTGAAGAGTTCTGAGGGAAAAAAAGCCAACAGTTTTTCATAATGGCAAAACATATGGTTGTTTTATTCCTTGTGTCTTCTTTGGTTGCAAATAACCTCTCTTCACCACCAAAACCCACAGATCAGGTAAGAAAAGTCGGATATTTTCTTTTGGATACATTTTTTAGATAACGATGTATTGTGTTTGTGGTATAGTACAGAAGGGTTCTGTAATTTTTTTCACATATACTGAGTCGTATGGGTGGTGGGGGGACCCACTGCACTATCCATCAGTGCTTATGTGATGCTGTCTCCTGGATAAATAGATATCCCCAGCTGTTGTAAATTAGCATATCCCCATTGAAATCAATGGAGCTAATTATACATGCTAACAATCTGGTCCATAAACTATGCCATAAATAGACCTGTGCAAATAAATAAATAAATCTCCACGTTGGTGAAACTGACAATAGATGATGTTTGATTATGATTCTCCAGAAGCAACAAATGAAAGTTATTACATTTTCTACTATATCAGAAGATGAAAACAGTTTTTTTACCATAGCAAACAGCACTCTTTATTCTCCACAAAAAGCTATTTTGGCCAGGTGAAAAACAGTCCTGGAGAACTTGATAATGTTTAACATGCGCAGAAAGTTGCAAACTTAACATGAGATTTGTAGACATTTCTGGAATTAATGTATATGCTGATGTGACACAACCAGGGTGCAAATTTCCTGGATTTATGGAATTTCACAAAAATGTGTTTTGTAACATACATTTAGAGAATGAGAAGTGTTATTGTATTATAGATCTAACCATAGAAATGAGAACTGGTCAAAAATGTTGTGTTCACTTGAACTACCTTACAGCATATGGTTTTGGATTTCTGTGTCCTCACTAGTACAACTGGGGGAAAGGGTTTGAATAACCTATTAGAGGAATGAAAGAGATTTGGGGGAAGAGAGTGTCAGAAAAAGGGACAACTCCCACTATCCCTTCTTTTTTACTTTTTCAGCTAGAAACATGTAAAAAAATTGCTCTGAGGTGTGAAAAAGTGGGGTTTTCCCCTCAATGTCTCTAACTTTTTCTTTTTACGTTTCTTCCCCTTTTTCAAATGGGAGGAGGGGGCAAGAAGGGAATGGAGAGAAAATGGGAATTTTCCAAATATTGCAAAACAAAAAATTCCAAAATTTTGAAAAATAAAACAATTTTATTTGAATTTTCTCATTTCAAAATCTTTGAAAATTGAAAATTTTCATCAAAAATGAAATTGGGGGTGAAAAATGTTCTTTTGACATTTCAGTGAAATAAGCCAACCCAATGTCTTAAGTTGTTTTTGCACTAACACTCCTGTTGAAAGTAGTTTGCTTGCATATTAAAAGTCCAGATCCTGATATCCTTGAGATGTTAAACTCTGAGTGACTTTTCCTGAGCAACTTTGCAGATCAGCACCTAACAGCACATTAAATTAAAAAGACAAATGTTGAAATAAACAGGTCAGCAGCTACATCTAGCTCAGGGGTGTGCAAACTTTTTGGCCTTAGGGCCACA
The DNA here is from genome assembly GCF_965152275.1 of Natator depressus. NCBI lineage: Eukaryota > Metazoa > Chordata > Testudines > Cheloniidae > Natator > Natator depressus. The sequence goes on from NC_134234.1 coordinate 248,923,409, forward strand.
TTAGGGTTCCAAAACTGTATGGAGGGCTGGGTAGGGAAGGTTGTGGCTCCCAAAAGAGCCTGGCCCCTGCCCCCTCCCACTTCCCGCCCCCTCAGAACCCCCAACCCATCCAACCCCCCCCACTCCTTGTCCCCTGACTGCTTCCTCTTGGGACCCCCTGCCCCTAACCGTCCCCCCCGGGACCCCACTCCCATCCAACCTCCCCGGTCCCTGTCCCCTGCCTGCCCTGACCCCCTATCCACACCCCTGCCCCCGACAGGCCCCCCAGGACCCCACCCCCTATCCAACCCCCCCCTCGGCTCCCTGACTGCCCTGACCCCTATCCACACCCCCGCCCCGTGACAGGCCCCCCGGAACCCAACCCCCTATCCAACCCCCCGCTAAAGCTCCTTTCAGAATGCAGCCCTGCGAACATGGGCGGAGGACTCAGGAGGAGCAGGGGCAGCCACGCAGCCAGAGAGAAGGAGCAGTTTCCCCTTCAAAGCGCCGCTTCTCTCTGGCCGGCTGCACGGCCGCCCGGTGCTCCTCCTGAGTCCTCCACCCGCGTTCGCCGCGCTCCCGCCTCCTGCACCGCCTGCCTGCTCCCCTGTGGCTCCAGGTGAGCCTCCCTCCCTGCTCTCCCCTGCCCCCGCAGTGCAGCCCCCCTCCCGCGCTGCCCGTGCAGCGGCATCACTGTGGGGGCGGGGGGACAGTGGAGGAGGGGCCAGGGGCTAGCCTCCCCGCAGGGCCAGCTCTAGGTTTTTTGCTGCCCCAAGCAAAAAATTTGCCACCCCAAGTTCCGAGAGCACAACTGCCCAAGGAAAAAAACACAACAAAAAAAAAAAGGGCGGCCGGAATGCCACCCCTGGAATTGTGCCGCCCCAAGCACGTGCTTGCTTTGCTGGCGCCTAGAGCCGGTCCTGCCTCCCCGGCCGGGAGCTCAGGGGCCGGGCAGGATGGTCCTGCGGGCCGTAGTTTGCCCACCTCTGGTCTAGCTTAAGGTGAACTGGCTAGATCCTTCAGCATTTACTCATGTATTTGTATCACCTGGGAGTACAGATTGATGAATTGAGCATTTTGTTGTACTGTTCAAAGCTGACTTACTTGATTTCATAAGAAGGTTAAGTCCTTAGGTAGTTGAGGGAGTTGTCTAATCAGAGTTACAACTGAAGAGCATGGTTTGAAAGGCTGTGTGTTTGAAAGAAGACCATCAGAGGCTTTGAAAGGTGTGTTGTAGTGGCTACAGGAGGGGACAAGAAGACACAGATTCCTGAGTTCTGATCATGCCTGTATAGTTGACCCACTGTGCAGCCTTGAGCAAGTCACTCTCCGTTTCCACATCTCCATATGTAAAATATGAATACTTACCTCTCTCTTTTGTACAAGTGTTGCAAGGGTTAAGAGGGCAAATGCTTATGAAGTGTCTTAATGAAATATCTCCCTAATATTTAATATTAATATTAATCATGATAAATATTACTATTTTTCTGCTTTTAAAAAATGAAATATTTGGGGGGGATTATTATTCTTAATAAGCGGCTTTACCCTTAGAAAAATAGATAAACCACTATGCTAAACAGTTTGCATTATATAAAGAAATCACAGGAGAAAATCTTAGTGCAGAAATCATGCCCTCAACTAAAATGTTATAAATTTGGAGGCGGGGGTTGTTTCTTAGAGCTACAAGCATCTTCAGCTTTAATTGTCTGGACATACCAAATGGTTTTAAGGTTTTGTTGGGAGCATTTTAAGAGGTAGGTCAAACTAGAACCTTGAATCTGAACCTTTTCAAATTTTCATCTTCAGAGAGTTCAGATCCAAACTCACTCGCATGGTTTCAGTTTCACATCAGATCCAAACCTAGAAGGTGTCTACCTTTCATTTCAGATATGGACAAACATTTTGTCCACATCTCTCACGGTTTCATGTCCATCTAATCCAAACCCAAAATATCATCCTGATTCATCCTTGAACTCAAATTTTGCCTAACCCAGGTCTAGATATTGCCTTCTTAGTCCATCTTGGGGAGGGGGTTGGGAGGAGGTAAATATTTTATTATGCAGAGACTGCACAGATCTCTTCCATCCAGTTGACTGACATTGTACTACATTGCACAGGACATTTGGGGGGTTGTAAGAGCTGGTTAGTGGGTAAACTGATATCACAAAATTTCTCCACACTTAGAAAATAATGGACCTTCTCCCTGGTTTGGAAATCTAATTGAGCTTTATAATTTAACACCCCATGCACTGAGGCACTTTCACTGAGCTGTCTTTGGTTTCCACTTCAAACTTGCCAAACCAAGCATTTATTGATATCGTATTCAGTACTATTGGCCAAAGATTTATCATGATCCCAGCAAGGATATGAGACATGGTGGTGGGGAATATAAGGAGTCATACTCTATAGTTTGTAGGGCTCCTCTGTAGAGAAGCCTGCCATTATATCATACTGACTGGCCCCACAACCTGTTTTAGGCCTGGGAGCAAGATAGCAAAACTGAAAAAGTGCACCGTAGCTACAGGAGAATGATGGGGCTGGGTAGTTATGAAAATGTACCCATAATAAGACTATAAGAATTAAAGCAGGATTTCTCATTGACTCCAGTGGGAGCAGTTAGGCTAACTGTGAGTGTTTTTGAAAATGCCACCCTAAGGCTTTAAATCTATTTCTGGCTTTTTACAGGTGAAGAATAAATGTGATCAGAAGATGCTCATTACAACCAAAACTGAATGCCGATCTTGTTCTCTAAACCTTGAAATCCGGTGCCCTGCTGGTTATAGTAAAATTACCAATGGATCTGGAATACGAGATTGCAGGTATTTCTTCTGTCACAATTATTCACTATAAATATTGTTCACCCTGAACCAGAAATTTTTAATCAGCATTAGAAATGACCTATGCCTTGTTAATCTGTAAAATATGTTCTTCATTGTCCTAACCCCACATTCAAGGTGTAGCACTCATGACGTTTACAGAAAGGCTGCTTAAGCAGGTGGAAGCAAGGATTGCAGAATACACACTGCTTTATAGGTGTCAACTTCTAGTTTTCCCTGGGGTGTGCTCCACCCCTTCTCTGCCCCAAGGCCCTGCCCTAGCTCTGCCTCTTCCCACCCCTGCTCCACCCCCGAGACCACCGCCTGCCCGCCACTAGCTGCTCTCTGTCCTCTCCCAACCCCCTTCCTGAGCCGCCAAACAGCTGTTTGGCAGCAGCCACCAATCAGCTGTGGCTGGTGGGTGCTAAGCATCCACTTTTTTTTTCCATGGGTGCTCCAGCCCCAGGGCCCCATGGAGTCGGTGCCTATGCATGGCTTTGTGTCTTGGGTTAGTGCTTTTCTTTAGTATGCATTTGGTCTCTTTTACATCAAAAGAGGTGGAAAGTTTTTGGTTACTTTCATGCCTCATCTACCTCCTCCCATTTGAGCAGCTATCGCAGAAGCACTATGAAAGCGTTGAACCCATAGGTGCAATATTATTATTTGTATTACAGTAGTAATGGGGCTTAGAGGCCCCAACCAAAATTAAGGCCCCCTTGTGCTAGGCACTATCCAAATACGTAGTGTGAGAAGAGCCCTGAAGAGCTTACAATCTACAGATAGAGTTAATGTTCCTTTGAGTTCTCACTTAGGTCTGCCAAAAGATCTTTCAACAGGGAGTGTCAATGGATAGAACAAGACAGAAGGTGAAATCCTAGTCCCATCAAAGTCAATGGTAGTTTTGCCAGTGACTCTGGATCTTGGATTTTACGCAGGATAGTTTATGTTCAGAGTTACTTCTGGATGAGATCTTGGGGAAGATGTAAGTATTGGTATACATGACCTCCCAGTTTATCTCTATGAGTAGTATAGTAAAATCATTCTCAGTTGTATTCTGTAGCATTTATTATGTGTTCCAGCTTGGATATGAAGTTTCCATTGTTAAATGCTGCATTCAGTTTTAGTCTCTCAAATCCTATGAGTCAAAAACTCAAATGTAGTTTTCAAAACTTTTCAGGGATATCCCTCCTAAATAATCTTGCCACAGTCCTTTATATATATACTAGACAACTATGGAGTATCCAAACTACAGATAGTAAGAAGGACAGGCATATTGTACAAGAGAATGGCTGCAAGGATGCTTTTGGACTTCAATAAACTATGGAGGGGAAATCCCATCTTTTACATGAAAAATAAAAAAACCAGAATTGTGAGGCTGTAATTTTTAAATTCTGTTATCAGGCTTTAAAGAATGAAGAGGTTACAAACTTCATTTGTCCCCACAGGAGGTATTAAATACTCTAAAATATCTGCAACTTCTTGTCTTCAGGTATTACCTTGAAATCAGGACTTACACTTTGTCTCTTCCTGGATGTCGGCATATCTGTATGAAGGAATTTCAACAACCTGAGTGCTGCCAGGGACATTGGGGCCCAGATTGTATGGGTAAACTCACTTTATTGACATAATATCGATGGATGTGTGACAATGATTTGTCTTTTCCTCTCAAACTATTTCCATGGTAAATCTGATTTAGTCTCGAAATACATCAGGAGCAGTCAGCTCAGTAGATCATCTTGTTTGGTGAGAGTACTTCAGAGTCTTACATCAAGTATGTAAGCTTTAAATAATGTAGGGCCAATATACCCGATAGATAGTCTACTCACCTAATGCCTATTACAGTATTGGATCTGCTGACATCCTATATCAGGAGTCTGAGAAAGTGTGACATAGGGCCTTCTCATTTAATAGCCTACAATTTTGGAATACTCCCATTCCTCACTGTTCACCAAAATACATTAGTGACACCTTTCTGAGGCTACATAAGTTCCTTTCCTATTTAAGTCAGGGTGATTTAGGGCCTGATCCAGCACCCATACAGTTATACATTGGCTAAATAGACAAAAAGAATGTTAACAGATTATCATCTTCTATATAGGCAAAGATATGGTTTAAACACTGACCATATTTACTGGAACCACAGTTCTAGAAACCATACTCACAGCTAGATCTCTCCTTACAACACAGAGTGACAAGCCAACTTTTTAGTTATTGTCTTTTTTTTAATAAAGCATAGAATTCAGCCCAATGGTACAACAGTGACAATAATATTTGATTAGTTTATACACTGCAATGTATTCTGTGACACCAAGTTATGGACTGCGTGTGTTTTAGAGTATGGAAGAGTTCGCTCAAAATAGAACAGTGTCAGAATTCATGCTAAAGGGATTCTGTAGTAAGTAGAGAGGCCCCCTTTTCCTTCTAATAAACATCCTGGCCAGGAAAAAAGGAACTCTGTATAAGAATCAAGGTCTAGGCATTGTTTCTGCTGTCACTTAAAGAAAAGTGCTATTTTCTTTCCTTATCTTAATCTGTTTAAGAACATACTGTATGTCTTAGAGTTTAGAGGAAAGCAGTTCCTTCCTAAAACTAGAAGAAAAATCCCTGACTAGGAGCATACTTCATCTTTTGTATTTCATGGTGATGACAAAATAAGCTCTTAAATAGCACTTCTATTTCCTTAAATGATAGACCACATTGGAGCAACTGGTGTTCTTCTGTCCTTCCCTCATACGCTGCAGGATTCCAGTACTGCAAACCTTCCACGCAAGAGAGCCACACTCCAGTTCCCTTTTAAATGGACTACAGTATATTGAATCCAAACACAAACCATCACAAAATATCAGGCTATTGACAGCAAGGAGGCTCTACCCAAATTGTTGGGAGGTGATGGGGTTCAGCAGATAGGCTGGAATAAATTCCTTTTTCAGAAGAATTTATGCATTCTTAAAAGCCTGACAAGACCAGAACTAATATTTTCAAAAATGAGCAAGCCCTTGTCCATGTCTGATTTTCAAAGTTGCTGAGCACCCAGAAGCTTTCAGTGAAGCCATTTACCTAAACATGGAACCTAGAATCTTAACGTGCAGCAGTCCATGTTTGTAAATATTGGCCTAGTGTTTTAAGATCACAGCTAGAATACCTGCTGCATTTGAGTGTACATTAAATTACAACTGACATGAGACCCTTTTTATTGAGCATTCCAAACATGCTTCAGTAAACTTCAGTTAAAATCAATATCATTTCAGAGCTTCATAGATTTTTAAGCCTTCTGGGGACTATTATGAGTATCTAATCTGGCCTCCTGCATAGCACAGAAATATTATCATCCTAATTTCTCAGTTGTGCAGCTGAGGCACAAAGAGATCAAAGGCCAGATTTACAAAGGTATTTAGGTGCCTAAAGACACAGATTTGACTTTGACTTGACTATAGTGGGAACTGGGTGCCTAACTGGATTAGGTACTTTTGAAAATCCCACTAGGCACCCATCTGCATCTTTAAGCACCTGAATACCTTTGAAAATCGGGCCTTAAGTGACATGGCCAAGGTCACACAGCCAGTCAGTAGCATAGTGAGGCACTCAGCCTGAGGTCTCCCAGGTCCTAGTCCAGAGCCTAACCTCTAGACCATCTTTCTTTTGAACCTCCCTCCCTCTGACTTGCTCCCTCTCTCTGACTGGCACCACTCACCTGCTCCCTCCTGCAGCCATTCAGATTTTTAATCAGTATCCAGCAGATATCAAGGCCACCTAATCTGCTCAGTATTTAGAAAACACTGAAAACTAAGATTTGTCACATAGCCAGTTAACACAGTCATTAGAGGCATAAAAGCAAAGGACATGGAATAAAAGTTAGGGTAACATGCTCCAGAAAGTAGAGATCATATATAGGACCCAATACAGATGCCCAGCATTTAGCTTTTTCTCTAAGTTTTAGTTACATGAACTATTTATTACTACTGTCATATGGATTCTTAAGAATTTTATTTGCTGTACAAATTTAAGTGAAAAATCAAAACAGATTAGGAAAATGTATAATATGTAGCTAATAATCAAATTCAAGTGGAAGGACATACGATGTTTCCTAAAGTGCTGGCAACATTAAGTCTATTCTGCTCTTGCTTGTGTAATACAAAGGGAAAATGGAAAACAAAGTAAAGATAATTGTTTTAATTAATTAAACTGTATGAGGCAAGAAAATTTATGTATTTAAATGTTTTTCTATAAAGAAAAGCTCTGACTATAAAGCAGTATTGCTGGCCAAAAACTTGGGGGGAAAAAATTCATATATAACCCTTCTGCCCGTCAGAGTTGGCAGCAACAAGGGCCGGGTTCAATATCTAGGGGATCCATTCCAATAACACAATGCAAACCGGCTCGAGCCCCCACCCAGTGACCTGGGACAAATATATACCACCCCCGCTGGGCGCCTCCAAGAGGCAATACTTCCCCTTTCGCAAGCACATAGTCTGAGTGTAGCAAAAAGCCTTTTAATAACAGAGAGAAACAATGTGGCATTATGTTGGGGAAACATCACCAACAGGATTCATAACACAACCCATGAGCAAAAAACCCACCCCAAGCAAATTGGTGCATGCCCCTTTCCCTTTGGTTCTTGAGTCCAGCAACCCCAAATCACCCAAAGTCCCAAAAGTCCAATGACCCAAAAGTCTCTGTCCCTGGTCAGGGCAGCCCCAGAGTTCGAAAGTTTATCTGCGGAGCTTTACCTCCCACCCTGGGTGGAGATGGGACGGGGGTAAGAGGCACCTTACATGATCTGAAGCTGACTGCCCCACAGCTCCATAGGCCTTTGCTCCGCTCCGCCCCGCCAGCCGCCCCATGAACTCCTTCGCTCAGCTCCACTCCGCAGCCCACAAGCAGCTCCCGCCGTCCCACGAACTGCTCCACCAGCTGGTCCACAAACTGCTCCGCGTCCCACCAACAGCTCCCGCCGTCCTACGAACTGCTCCGCCAGCCTGTCCACAAGGCACTCCAGCCGTCCCACAAACTGCTCCACGATATATCTTCAGGCTCCCCCACTACTTAACACAATGCTCAGTGATTTCAGCTCTTAGGTGAATTCAGCTTGTAGTAGGGGAGCCTCAGTGCTGGTACACTATTAGCCCAAAGTGAGCTCAGCAGCCCGTAACTAGACTTCTAATGAAATCAAAATTAGCTCTGATATTCCATAGTGGAGAGAGGAGGAAGTGCAATTAGCATGTAAGGCCCTCACCAATGGGCCTATACCACCTAGTATTAATACTTGTCCCCAGCCTCTCTCAATTCACACAGTTTTGGAACCCATGACCCTTGCCTAGCGAGTGCTACTTAGTTGATGGTGAGTCCCTCCATCATAACAAAAGGCCAAGTACAGTTCCAAGCACAGTTCCCATAATCAGGGTAATAACAATTTATTCTTCCTGCCCCAATAACAGAGACACTGGGGATCCCACAGCAGCCAAAGTGACCATTTGGGCAGCTATGGCCTCAGTCTAGGCGGAGTGGGTGTGCCTATGCAAATGAGATCAGCCCCTGAAGTTTTTTTCCACAACTTGCCACACCTCACCACCAGATGTCAGGGTGGAGCTTATCCTGACACTGCTTACACATAGAAACTCTGACAGATTCAGAAGTATTTCCCATCCTGTTATGTTTTCAGGTGATCTGGTTTTGTTTTCTGAATTTTCAGTGGATTTTTTTTAAGAACAGAATTTTTCAGTTTCAAAATCAGAAAACTTCAAAAATTGAATGTTCCAATTTAAAAAAAATCCAAAGATTTTTTTAAAATGGGTGCCTAAAATTAGGCTCCTACATCTAGATTTTTGGTATCAAAATAAATAACCTAATTCTAAAAGGTTCTGAGCTCCCAGCCATTTCTAGTCTTATGCTTAGACGATTAGATAGACCAGACACACCTCTTTTGGTGGGTTAAACTGAAAAACATAGCTTTCTTACCATTTCTTGAAAGATACACTGAACATAAAGAGCCTGATTCTCCACTTCATTTACATCAGTTTTATGCCGGCCTGACTACAATGAAGTCATTGGATATACTGTAGTGTAAAACCGGTATAGGGACTGGGGAATCCAGACCGTGGCCTTCTGGAATATAGTGATCAAGCAGAAGTGCTCTATCTGTTTAGCTAAAGTTGTAGAACAATACAATAATTTGCTAAACAGCTGATAAAGGACTGGCTATGGTAGTATCAAAACAAGAGGCAAGAGTGGAAGTGATGTCAAAGGTAAATGGATTGAAATCAGCAGCTAAAAAATTATTATGTCTGCCATTTTTAATATTTGGTTTACCAGAATTTTGTACTTACTATATAAATCCTGAGTTCTTCTCATTATTTCATTTGCTAGCCTTGCACATTTAACAAAGGGACTAGTGCAGGCAATGAGTTAAAACAACAAACTGCTCTCCATGCACCCCACAGATTAGCTGATTTGTATCATCGTTAGCCCTACGGATAATTTTTATCTGTGACCTAATGTCTTGAAAACATTTAGAAGCTCCATGAGGACATTGGTGCTAACATGTATTTATTGCTGTCCTTGTCCCCAGTTATCTCATCTCAGATCTTAATACAACATTGTGATTTCAATGCATTCAAGGCACATTGGACTGAAAATTATATCTGTTACAGACTGATTCATCGAAGAAGTGTATATAAAGTCAATAGCTCTCACTGGATTACTGACTCATCTTTAAGGGATAAATTGGTATGCAGTGAAAGTGTTCACAGAAATAAGGCGTATGCATGTGCACATCCACTTATTTGCTCACTGCTCAGATCACTTGCAATTCACCCTTGTGCAGAGGCACAGTACAAGGCTTCCAGATCCCTTAAATGCTTGAAGTCAAGATTAAATTAGACATAAGTGGTGCATAAATCTTGTGCTGGCTCTCTGCACGGGGTAAATATTTCACCTCCCGCTGCACAGAACTACGGCTGGCTGGAACACAATTCCATTTCAGGAAAAACTTTAAAGTTTCAAAATTTGTTTTTTGTTCTGCATCGGAACAAAAATGAGACTTTCAAGAGTGAGCCACCTCAGAATTTGGGGCAGGAATTAGAATCCAGGTCCCTTTCTCAATCTCTCTTGTTGGAGCTGTTCCCCTTTGTATAGATAATTAAATATTGGGCCAGAGAAAGAGACAAAACAGATAGAAAAGGAACTTGAACCTCGGTCACTTCCATCCTAATGGCCTGCTATTCTGGGGTGGGTTTTGCCCACTTTCCTCTCTCTCCCTCCCCCCCACCCCCCGCCCCAGATTTCCGTTCTGGACCCGCAAAACCTTTTTGATGGAAAAAAACTTGCCAATTTTTGACCAGTTTTACACAGACCCAATACAAGGCCCTCTCAACTATTTACATCCAGTAGTGAAGCAGGGGTGCTATAAATGGAGCAGCATGTAATGGGGTCTTGTCTCCTCTACAAATTACCCTAGTGAGGCTCAGTGCTGGCATGTTTTGCAGCAGATTGGAGAAGGGCCCACAAGCACTACAGTGATGTAGAGGAACTTATAGAATAGTTGCTGTTGAGAGGCTGCATTTAGATCTAGTCATAAAATCATGGAGGTTTCTGTGAAAAATTTCAACAAAACCAAAAAAACTAAAAATCTAAATTTTTATGCAAAATTTTTATTTTTGTTGATGAAAATTTGAATATTGAAATATTTCGATTGGAAATGCTGTCATGCTGCCTCATGCTCCCATTCTCTATAGGTTGGGCTCCTTGGTCAGACTAATCCTCCTATGATATGCCATGGTCATCCCTCATGGGAAAGGGAGGTAGACACGGTGTATCATGGGTGATGTAGTTCTACTGGGGAGCCTGGCCAATAGAAGAGAATGGAGACAGCAGGTAGCACTGTGACAGCATATCTGAATATTTCAGTTTTCAGGCTTTCAGTTTTTCAATGAAAAATCAAAATTTTCCATGGAAAGCAGATACTTATTTGGGAAAAAGTCATTTAAATGAAAACCCAATTTTCTGCCAAGGACAGGTTTGACAGAACATTTTCAATCAGCCCCAATTGCATCACAGCCCAGCCTGACCATGAGATGGTAGGGCAAACTCCATTCCCAGCACAAGGCCATTTTCTTAGGCTTTATGCAGGGAGAGATGGATTTCACCCACAGTACAGTGGATGCGAAAAATTAAAAATAAAATAGCAATACGGAAACTGTACAGAACAAGAAACTTATTTTCTAAGTAACCCTTTTATTTATAGTAACAAATTGAAGCAAATATACCAATGTTGGACTATGATGTTCTAACAGAGCTAATAAGTTTTTTCCATCTATACCTTCTATGATTCCTTGAGATTTTATTCAGTGAATGTTTACTTTCCCCAAAAGGTCAAAGCATTCCGTCTGTTCTAGAAAATATTGGACTTTTCACCTCTCAGTACACCAGTAGGAGTGATGCCCAGGTTTTCAGAAGAGCTGAGCAGCCAAGAGCTCCCACTCACATCAGCACTTGTGATATCAGATCCCTTAAGCCCCACGTGCACACATGCTTAACTTTACTTCCATGGGTAACCCCAAACGACTCACAATGGTAAAATTAAGCACAGGTGTATGTGTTTGCCAGATTAGGGCCTTATCCGGGTGTATGAATATGGATATAGAAGTTTAACTGTGGCCAAGAATTTCTAACCTAAAGTTAATCTTCTATATCCATATTCAAGCATCTAAATAAACAAGCTGATTAGCAAAACTGCAGAGTTCTTGAAAATCTGGTCCATTTTGAGTTGTCTGAATAGCAATTCAGGAGCCTAACCTGAGGGTCCTATTTTTGAAAAACTAGGCCAATATACATTTTATATAATCCTCCATACAAAATATTAAACAAATTCCATGCTGATCTTGTGTTTTCAGAAAAGTCATGTATACATTAGTCCATAAATTTGAGATTGTGTAGAATTAGAGAATCCTAAAGAGTAAAGATGAAAAATAGCTATTATGTCATCTTGTCTACCTCTCTGCCAATGCAGGACTGGTCCTTATAGGATATTTTCTAGAGCTTTGTCCAATCTACAATATATGATGTTTTTACTATGCTGTATGGAAAAGACTCTCTCTTCAAATACGATCATTAAGTGTAATTTTTAATGACTGACCCTCTGGATGCTGCAAATGCTGTAATAAAATGACTACTATAGCAATTTCTAGGTTGCCTATCAATCCTTTGACTAAAACAAGAACTTTACATTCAAATTCAAAAAAGTGTGATTACATTTTTTTTCTTTTATTTTCATTTTCATGGAGGTCTGCCCCTCCACATTCCATCTGGCCAAACCAGAGGAAAAAGTGTTAGAAATCTCATTGTTCTCACAAGATTTCTAGTCCAGCATAGTCAATCCTGACTCCATTCAAGTCCATGGGACTTCATTGAGGCCAAGATGTCACTGAAGATACTTAGGTGATTCAAAAAAAATCCATGCTTTAAGATGCCTATTTGAACTGATTCCCCCAAACCGCTTGAGAGTAGCCATCACTAATATAAAGGACTTTGTCTGTATAACTGTCACAGTCAGTGTTGTTGATTTGTCACATGTTTTATTCTGTAGCATGTCCAGGAGGAGCTGCATCACCATGCAATAACAGAGGCCGCTGTTTTCAGGGTATAAATGGGGATGGAAAATGCACTTGCCAAGTATGTCCCTTCAATTTTTGGAATGATATTGTGTATCACAACTAGGAAATACTGCATATTTATGTCAGAAAAATACATAAACTGAAAGTATTTCAGAAATAGCCTGCCGAGATAGTTTAGGGGCGGGGCAGGTTGGTTTTATTTTGTGTTGGTTTTTTACGTTTCTGCTCACATAAAACTTCAAATTATTCCTTATGACTATTTACCTTAAGGTTTCCATAATGTTCATTTGGTGGTGATAAATAACTCCACCCAGAAGGGAAAAATAAAAGGTCAAATTCTTCTTCCTGATATGTGCATGTAAGCCCCGTTAAATTGGTCCACCTCATCCTGCTTTGGCTAATCTTCTAGAAACACTACAAAGCACATCTTTTCTAGAGCACATGGGTGGGAGTTGGAGAATGAGAAACAGAATAGAATTGAGGCATTTGTTATTTATTATTAATTATTATTATTGATTAGCTAGTAATTAGAATGATATGAGTAGTCAGTTACGTTCTGTTGCAATTCTTGATTATATTTTAAGCCTTCTGCGTTTCTGTGGAAGTGGTCAAAGCTCTGAATAGGAACATACTGGCTAGTCACTGACAGAAATTAAGTTTAATGTATAAATATGTGAGGGAGAAAAATTGGCCAAAGGAGATTTTACCTGGGATTTACTTGAGCAGTGCTCATCTTGGTGGGACAGTGTTTTTTCCAAATTACTGTCTATAGTCCTTTCAGCATTATAATATTTTCTTATGTATGGCCACTCTGCTTGTATTCAAATGTTTAATTATACAGCAGAATGACTTTCCTTATGTGTTCTATAGCCAGGATTTGGTGGGACAGCCTGTGAAACTTGTGCTGAAGATAATTTATTTGGACCCAACTGTACTTCAGGTATGTCTGATCTTATCTCCTTTTATAGAAGTGAAAAAATAAGAAATATTAAAGCTGTATTAGTGCAGGATGAATTGCATGACCAATAACCTACGTGCAGCACAGTGAAAACTAGTATCCTGAAATATCTTTGTTTTATCATATAATCAAATAAACTAGAGATGGGAAGGACCTGCTAGATTATCCAAGTCATCTCACAGTTAGTGCTGGAATGTTTCCTGCCATATATTTTCCATGGCTCTATATATATATATTAGGGCTGTCAAGTGATTAAAAAAATTAATCGTGATTCATCGCACAATTAAAAAAATTAATTACTATTAATCATGCAATTAATTGCACTGTTAAACAATAATAGAATACCATTTATTTAAATATTTTGGATGTGTTCTACATTTTCAAATGCATTGATTTTTAATTACAACACAGAATGTTGTACAGTGCTCACTTTGTATTTATTTTTATTACAAATATTTGCACTGTAAAAAAACTGTAAAGAAATAGTATTTTTCAGTTCAGCTAATACAACTATTGAAGTGCAATCTCTTTATCACAAAAGTTGAATTTACAAATGTAGAATTATGTACAAAAAATAGCTGCATTAAAAAATAAAACAATGTAGAACTTTAGAGCCTAAACTCAGACAAACAAGTTTGTTTACATTTGCAGGAGATAATGCTGCCTGCTTCTTGTTTACAATGTCACCTGAAAGTCAGAACAGGTGTTTGCATGGCACTTTTGTAGCCGGCATTGCAAGGTATTTACTTGCCAGATATGCTAAACATTCATATGCCCCTTCATGCTTTGGTCACCAATCCAGAGGACATGCTTCCATGCTGACGACACTCATTAAAAAAATAACATGTTAATTAAATTCGTGACTAAACTCCGTGGGGGAGAATTTTATGTCTCCTGCTCTGTTTTACCCACATTCTGCCATATATTTCATGTTATAGCAGTCTCGAATGATGACCCAGCGCATGTTGTTCATTTTAAGAACACTTTCACAGCAGATTTGACAAAACACTAAGAGGGTATCGATGTGAGATTTCTAAAAATAGCTACAATACTCGACCCAAGATTTAAGAATCTGAAGTGCCTTCCAAAATCTAAGAGCGATGATGTGTGGAGCATGTTTTCAGAAATCTTAAAAGAGCAACACTCTGATTCAGAAGCTACAGAACCCGAACCACCAAAAAAGAAAATAAACCTTTTGCTGGTGTCATCTGACTCAGACTATGAAAATGAACATGCGTTGGTCCACATTGCTTTGGATTGTTATCAGATAGAACCCGTCATCAGCATGGACGCATGTCCTCTGGAATGGTGACTGAAGCACGAAGGGACATATTAATCTTTAGAAAATCTGGCATGTTAATATCTTGCAACGCCAGCTACAACACTGCCATGCGAATGCCTGTTCTCACTTTCAGGTGACATTTAAACAAGAAGCAGGCAGCATTATCTCCTGCAAATGTAAACAAATTTGTTTGTCTGAGCTATTGGCTGAACAAGAAGTAGGACTGAGTGGACTTGTATTTCTTTTGTTTATCATTTTTACAGTGCAAATATTTGTAATAAAAAATAAAAATATAAAGTGAGCACTGTACACTTTGTATTCTGTGTTATAATTGAAATCAATATGTTTGAAAATGTAGAAAAAATCCCAAAATATTCAATAAATTTCAATCAGTATTCTATTGTTTAACAGTGTAATTAAAACTGTGATTAGTCGCGATGAATTTTTTAATCATGATTAATTGTTTTTAGTTAGTTGCGTGAGTTAACTGTGATTAATCGATAGCCCTTATATATATATATATAAGTATCGGGGGGGGGGAATGGGGGTTAATTGTGGTATTTTAGGATACCATTTTGTGGTAACCTACCAAATGCTAACTTGCAGTATTTTTAATAAATTTCCTAACTAAAGGTCCTGTAACCATAGCATATATTTACACACCAAAAATTACCCAAAAAATCAAATAAATACAATCTAGTATTAAAACCACTGTACATGAGTCAGAAACTAAGTCGCCAACCAAAATGCAGTCATGAATGGGCTGTAACTTAAATATTCTGTAGTGGCTTTTCCACAATAATCACAGTAACTATATAGCCTCAAAGGCATATTGTTTTCAACAGTTGTCCACTGAATGCCAGTGTTAATTCATATAAACGCTATTGAGACATTTTTATACAAATAGGGCATTTGAATCAATTCAGTATCTTTAATGGAATTATTCTTAAAGCTGTTGGAGGATTCAACAGCATGTTAATTTAAGGATGATTTATGGTTTCAGCCTTCAGATATTTCAGCTGTTGATGCCTATTCCAAATTCTCTAGGGGTCCGTGGAGACTGTGCATTGATACAGCTGGCAGCAAATATGCCTTCAGCAATACCTTGCATGAGGCTTTAGACATTAAGGCCTGAATTCACAAAAGGAGCTGTGCACCTGGGGAAATCAAAGCCTGACTTAGGCACCTAGCACATGTGCAATGAATGGGGAGAGACAGGTACCTTAAACAAAAAGAAAAGGAGGACTTGTGGCACCTTAGAGACTAACAAATTTATTTGAGCATAAGCTTTCATGAGCTACAGATAACAAATAAATTTGCTAGTCTCTAAGGTGCCACAAGTACTCCTTTTCTTTTTGCGGATACAAACTAACACGACTGCTACTCTAGTACCTTAAACAGTGATTCATAAAAGCCAGCACACTAGGCAGGGAACTGCCTAAGCTAGTCAATAGGAGATGCCTACCAGAGGGGAGTACCTCGTGGTGTTAGATACCTAAGTCCAGGCTTCAGGGAGGTGCCTATTTCTGCTTGAAATTCACAGCTGGGAGCTCTCTTTGGAGTTAGGTTCCTTATGATGCTCTAGCAAGAGTGGTCACAGGTACGGTCCAATCCAGTAGGCATGCTCAGAAGCCATCTACTAGATTGGGCCCCTCAGGTGAGTTCACACAAAGAAGTGATGGCGGAGGGAGGACTTCTCTCAACTTTTGTACCAGTGGTTAGACCACTCAGCTGGGATGTGGGTAGCGGTGGTTTCACCGGGAGTCTCCTGGAATTGGGCTTTATCTCCTGGAGGCTACTGAAGCCAAACTGGGAAATTTTAGGTAGCTAAAAGTCCAGCGGTACAGCAGGGCTAAGACAGGCTCCCTGCCTGCCCTGGCCCCGCACCGCTCCTGGAAGCAGCCAGCATGTCCCTGCGACCCCTGGGGAAGGGGCCAGGAGGTCTCCACATACTGCCCTCACCCTGAGTGCCGACACCACAGCTCCCATTGGCTGGGAACTGCAACCAATGGGAGCTGTGGGGGCAGTGCCTGCAGGCAGGGACAGCATGCAGATCCCCCTGCCCCCCTCCCAGGGGCCACAGGGACATGCTGGCTGCTTCCGGGAACGGCATGGGGCCAGAGCAGGCAGGGAACCCGCCGTAGCCTGCTGGCACAGACCAGGAGCCACCTGATGTAAGCACCGCCTGGCACAGACCAGGAGCCACCAGGAGCCACCTGTGCCCGCCGTAGCTGTGGCACAGACCAGGAGCCACCTGATGTAAGCACCGCCCGGCCGGAGACCGCACCCATCACCCCCTCCTGGACCCCATTCCCCTGCCCCAACACTGAGCCCCTTCCTGGAGCCAGCAGCCCAAACCCCCTCCTCCACCCCAACCCTCTGCTCCAGCCTGGAGCCCCCTCCTGCACCCAAACTGCCTCCCAGAGCCCACACCCCTCACCCCCCCACACACCTCAATCCTCTGACCCAGCCTTGAGCCCCCTCCCAGAACCCACACCCTGCACTCCCTCCTGCACCCCAACCCCCTGCCCCAGCCCTGAGCCCCCTCCTGCACCCAAACTGCCTCCCAGAGCCCACACCCCTCACCCCCTCCCACACCTCAATCCTCTGACCCAGCCTTGAGCCCCCTCCCGGAACCCACACCCTGCACTCCCTCCTGCACCCCAACCCCCTGCCCCAGCCCTGAGCCCCCTCCAGCACCCAAACTCCCTCCCAGATCTTGCACCTCGCAACCCTACCTGCACCCTAACCCCCTCCCCCAGGCTCAGCCCATAACCCCACACACACTCCGTACCCCTCGGCCCCAGCCCTGAGCCCCCTCCAGCACCCAAACTCCCTCTCAGATCTTGCACCCCGCACTCCCTCCCGCATACCAACCCCCTGCCCCAGCCCAATGAAAGTGAGTGAGGGTGGGGGAGAGCCAGTGACGGAGGGAGGGGGGATGGAGTGAGTGAGCCAGGGTATTGGAGAAGCGGTGGGGCAGGGTGTTTGGGTTTATGTGATTAGACAGTTGGCAACCCTAGCTGTGGGAGACCCTCCAGTTCAAGTCTCCCCTCTGCTTGACAGGAGAAGGGATTTGAACCGTGAGTGGTTCTCTCTCGGTAACATGCTCTAACCATTGAGCTATAGGATAGTCTGATGTGAGCCTCTCTCAGTATCTCCTGTTGAAGCTGTTCCACTGTACATAAATAAAGAGGGAGAGGATCCTTGGTCTCCCATATTCTGTGGGAATGCCCAAACCACCAGCCTATAGAGTTATTCTCATGCTTAGGCCCTCTTTCTCTGGTGCTCTCTCTCTCCCTCCCCGAGAGAGAGAGAGAGAGACCACAGCCTGGTGGTGAGAGGTGTTCAAGTCCCCACTTCAAGTCCCTCCTCCCCTGGTGGGGACTTGAACAAGGGGTTCCCCATGTCCCAGATGTGTACCCTAACAACTAGGCTAAAAGTTACAAGGGATTGCTTCCGCCACTCCCCAGTCGGTTTTGTGTGAACTAACCTGACAAGCCCAATCTGGTAAGTGGACTCTGAGTATACTACTGGGATCAGGCTCCACACATGACCTAGGCGGCTTAATGCCTTTGTTCCCTTTGTTCGTGAATTAGTCTGGGGCTTAGGTGGGAGATAGCTGCCAGGGTGTCTAGAGAGAGGCAGCAGTGCACGCTTTCAGAGACAGAGACATAGGGACCCAGAGAATTTTCACTTTAAAAACTTAGGCACCTACAGGGTTTGGTGGGAGGAAGGGTGCATTGCAGTGGTGTTGAAACCAGGACTTAGGTACCTGAAACAGGGACTCAGACACTTATCTCCTGTTGTGCATTAAGACCTAAGGGCTTGCCTACACTAGAAAGTTGGAACAATTTAACTATATTGATATAGCTAAAACAGTACAGTCCCCTAGAGTAGCTGCAGCTATATCGGTATAAAGGTGCTTATACTGGTATAGCTCAGCAGTTCTCAGCCAGGGGTCTGGGGCCCCCTAGGGGGCCTTGAGCAGGTTTCAGGGGGGCCTCTAAGCAGGCCAGCATTGGACTCGCTGGGGCCCACAGCAGAAAGCTGAAGCCCCACCACATGGGGCTGAAGCCCAGTCCCTGAGCCCCGCCACCTGAGGCTGAAGCCTGAGCAATGTAGCTCCACAGGGGCCCCTGTGGCATGGGGCCGCAGGCAGTTGCCCTGCTTGCTACCCCCTAAGGCCGGCCCTGGGTTTTATATGCAGAAAACCAGCTGTTGTGGCACAGGTGGGCCATGGAGTTTTTATAGCATGTTGGGGGGACCTCAGAAAGAAAAAGGTTGAGAACCCCTAGTATAGCTTATTCCCACATAGGAAAGCAATAAACCAGGGGTAGGCAAACTTTTTGGCCTGAGGGCCACATCGGGGTTCCAAAACTGTATGGAGGGCCGGGTAGGGAAGGCTGTACTTCCCCAAACAGCCTGGCCCCCGCCCCCTATCCGCCCCCTCCCACTTCCCGCCCCCTGACTGCCCCCCTCAGAACCTCCGACCCATCCGACTGCCCTGTTCCTTGTCCCCCGACCGCCCCCTCCCGGGACCCCCCGCCCCTAACTCCCCACCCCCCGGAACCCTACCCCCTATCCAACCACCCCCTGCTCCCTGTCCCCTGACTGCCCCGACCCCTATCCACACCCCTGTCCCCTGACAGGCCCCCCGGGACTCCCACGCCTATCCAACCCCTCCCCCCGCTCCTGTCTCCCCCCCCCCCAACTCCTATCTACACCCCTGTCCTCTGACAGGCCCCCCAGGACTTTCACGCCTCTCCAACCGCTCTCTGTCCCCTGACTGCCCCCCAGGACCTCCTGCCCTTTATCCAACCCCCCCACTCCCCACCCCCTTACCATGCCGCTCAGAGCACCAGGACTGGCAGCTGTGCTGCTTGGCGGGAGCCAGCCACACTGCCGCATAGTCTAGCGCACCGGGGCAGGCCGGCGGCTCTCACAGCCGTGCTGCCCAGCAGGAGCTGGCAGCCCTGCCACCCAGAGCACTGGCGGCATGGCAAGCTGAGGCTGCGGGGGACGGGGGACAGCAGGGAAGGGGCTGGGGGCTAGTTTCCCCAGCCAGGAGCTCAAGGGCCAGGCAGGACGGTCCCGCGAGCCAGATGTGATCCGCAGGCCATAGTTTGCCCACCTCTGGAATAAGCTGTCCCAGTATAAGTCACCTTTATACTGACATAACTGCATCCACACTAGGGCTTTATCAGTATAATTTTTTCAGTAAAAAATTATACTCGTAAAACATTTAAATGTACACCCAGTCTAAGGGACAAATTTTCAAAGGGGCCTCAGCATTGTCTGGAATTTGTACATGTGCAACTTTGTGTGTGAAAATTGTTAGCCACAGAATTCTGTGCACTCCTTGTCCCCAGAAATATTGATTTTTGTTCTTCCAGTGTAAACAGTGGAAGGACTAAATAAAACCTGCTTTACAGTTTGACCTATTTATGGATGCCCTTAAAGTAGCTAATGTTCTCCCCTCTGTGCCCCTTGATATTAGAATGGGAACTGTTCCATTTGATGTTTAAAGGCTGGGGTCCTATTTTCAAATCTGAGTAAAGTTAGGTCATCCAGGTCACCAGCAGCATGTTCTAATCAGCACCATCACACCCAGACACCCATTTTAGGCCCCAACAGGTCTGCTTCAGTAACCAGGTATGGGACTTGAGCATCCCAGTACAAAGCCCATAACACCTATGTTTGAAAATTGCACCAAGTTTGTCAAAAATGGTAGTATTTATTTACTGCGTCTAAAACATTAGTGGCATGAAAAACCACTGAAGACCTTGTTTCAAATCCACTAACTTATTTACCAAAACCAATCCATTTCTACATATAGTTTGCAACTGTGCTCATGGAGTATGCAACAGTGGAATTACAGGGGATGGAGGATGTACCTGTTTGTCTGGATACAAAGGGCTTAACTGTGATCAGGGTAAGTATAGTGTTTTTTTTCCAGCACATATTCACCAACTTCTTTATGGTGGCTCCTGGTGAGGGCTAAATATATTCATTTAATGCATGTGAAAGTAAAGCAGCAAAATACACACCCCAACTCAAACCCCACTACATCTAACCTAGCGAAGACCCATGATCATTATCACTGAATCATTACATCATCGATCACCACTAACAGTGGCCACATCACCACTCTACAGTGCCTTGCTCATCTATACTCTGCATTGGTTTTTGTACAGCAGAAGGACTGAGTGTAATGTTCTTTAGTGTGATGTTCAGCCACAATATAACCTTTTGCCTTCTTTCTCTCCAGCAATACCTGAGTGTGAGGCCTTACAGTGCCCTGAAAACTCCAGATGTTCTATTTCTAGTGAAGAGGAAACCAAATTGGAGTGTACATGTCTTCCCAATTACCATGGAGACGGTAAACAATGTGAACGTAAGTAGCTGTGAAGCCTGGTGGGCCATGGCCACCTAGTTTGCTTCCATAAAATCAGCAGAGGTGAACAACAATTTACATTCTCTGAGAGAGGTCCCACCACATGGTGACTCAGCTGCATGACTGATCCCAAATACAAACATTACAGACAAATTGAGTCCATGCTACTTTTCCAATTCTTGATGAAGTAACAAAGCTCTACAATCTCTGCTGGGGTATGGCAAAATTTGTCACTAGATTCAGTTTTTTAAACTACATAGTGAGTTGGTTCAGGGATGGATGAAGTAATTCAGATAAGATGACTCACTTTGAAATCACAGGCAACCACTTGTGCTTTAGTTTCCACATTGGCTACTATCAGTATTACAGATGAAGGGCCAGATCTTGAACAGCTAACTCAGTGGTGAGCAGTTACTCACAGGAGTAACACCACTGACTTCAATGGAACTATGCATGTAACTGTTGGGTTCCTAATCTGGCCCTCACTCTACAGCAGTATGGAGGAAATGGACTATAGCATTCATGGGCCAACCCTCTATCCCTGTGGCTCTCAACCAGGGGTACACATACCCCCAGGAGTACACAGGGGTTTTCCAGGGGGTATGTCAACTCGTCTACATCAGTGTTTCTCAACCTGGGGGTTGTGACACCCAGGGTGGGTCACAGGAAGGGCTTAGGGGTGTCACAAGTGCAGGGCCGGCGATCGGGGTGGCAAGCAGGGCAACTGCCTGTGGCCCCATGCCACAGCAGGCTCCGCGAAGCTAAGTTATATGCTTCAACCCTGGGGGGGGGAAGGGATCGGGCTTGCGCTCCTGAAATGAGTACAGTAGTCTGGAAAGGTTGAGAACCACTGTTCTATCCCTGCTGTATAAAGCTTGGGTTTGGAAGACCCATTCGGCTGAGTGACATTTTCCTACTAATCTAACATGCCTTAGGGCAGTTATTTTAAGTCATGTCACCTACTTGATCCTCCATGATCACAATTCATCAAAGAAGCAGGCAATAGTTATAATTAAGACTTTTTTAAATGAATGCATTATTGTAGGTTTAATTGGGTAATAACTCAACATGCCAACTTTAAAGGTCAGTTATGTACAAAAACATAGATAGTTGTTTGCTATGTTGGTATAAATAGGTGCCTATCTCATATCTTCATGTTGATAAAATACTCTGGACTTAGCTATTCTAGACAGTTCATTCTATAGGCTCCATTACCCCCTTACTTTTGCAACTTTTGGGTTATTATTAATTTGTTTTATTAATGTTTTTCAAGCTATCAACCCGTGCTTAAAAAAGGTCTGTGATCCGAATGCTTATTGCACCCATCTTGGACCTAATCGTCATAAATGTGTTTGCCAAGAAGGTTACAGTGGGGATGGCCAAGTCTGCCTACCAATAGACCCTTGCCAAGGGATGTTTGGAAATTGCCCTACAGCATCTACCATTTGTAGATATGATGGTCCAGGAAAGGTATGTGCTGAACTGGAGCCCATGGCATTTTCAAAATCAACTGTCTAGGACGAAGAATGGTTTTTCCCTGTGGGGAGACAGTCTTGCCTAGCAGATAAAGCTGTCGACAGGGACTTGGGTTCTATTCCCAGCTCTGCCGTGGCCTGCTGGGTGACCTTGGGCAAGTCATTTTCTCTTTCTGTGCCCTTGTATCCCCAGTTTACAAAAGGGGGAAATGATACCAACCTCCTTTATAAAGCACTTTGAGATCTGCTGATGCAAGAGCACTGTACAAGAGCTAGATATGATTAATTCTACTGGCCACCTGAGTGAAACATTCTGTAGTAAAATTCGCTCCACTGATCAAGTGAGGCTTTCAAAGGTCCCACCTATTCGAAATAGACATTAATGTTCCCATGACACTTTTTGTAAGAGGTGGGGCTTGCCTTGGAGTCCTTGCCCATACATTTTGCCTCCTCCCAACTATTTTGCAGTCCCCTGTGTGCTGGTTTGTTGGCCTTCACTATTCCAGGGGTGGCTGCATTTCAGTGATGCTATATGCATATACTGTAGTTTATTGAATGCTTTGTGATCTTTTGGGGGAAGAAAAGGTCTATGTGAACACTGATTATAAATTTGACCTATGGGCACTGATTTTAATAAATACCTTCTTGTACAGCAATGGCACCTAAAGAATTTTATTTCTTTTTTAAGGATATAATTTGAAAGCCAGAAATTTTCCAGGATGGATAAAATCTAGAAAAGGGTTGAATAAATCTGGATAAGCTGCATATATGCCTCTGAATTTGCTGGGTGCTTACCTGAGCCTTTTGAAGTTGTCTTTAAATCCTTGCCCTGGCTTTTGTGACAGAAAAATGCTGAAAATAGCAAGTCACTAATGAAATCCAAAATACAATCTAACTTTTGTCTTTCTTCCCTGATTTAGTCCCACTGTGAATGCAAAGAACATTACAGAAATTTAGTACCTGGGAAAGGATGCAGTATGACAGATATCTGTGAGATTAACAACACCTGCCATAAAAATGCAAAATGCACTATGGTTGCACCGGGACAAATTGTGTAAGTCTTTTTCCTTTTTAAATCTTTCACTGATTATATTTTATTCAGTAAATAGTGTGACAGGGTCGGGCCAGATGGCTATAGGAGAGTAATCGAAGGCAGATATATTAGCCCCAGGCTAAGTAGGTCCCTTTTCCCTGGGTAAGGTAACAGAGACGGTTCCAGAATAATCAGGAACCTTCTGGAGACAATTAAGACAGACAGGCTGATTAGAACACGTGCAGCCAATCAAGAAGCTGCTAGAATCAATTAAGGCAGGCTAATCAGGGCACCTGGGTTTAAAAAGGAGCTCACTTCAGTTTGTGGTGTGTGTGTGAGAAGCTGGGAGCAAGAGGCACTAGGAGCTGAGACTGAGAACGCGGACTGTTGGAGGACTGAGGAGTACAAGCATTATCAGACACCAGGAGGAAGGTCCTATGGTGAGGATAAAGAAGGTGTTGGGAGGAGGCCATGGGGAAGTAGCCCAGGGAGTTGTAGCTGTCGCACAGCTGTTCCGGGAGGCACTCGAGACAGCTGCATTCCACAGGGCCCTGGGCTGGAACCCAGAGTAGAGGGAGGGCCCGGGTTCCCCTCAAATCCTCCCAACTCCTAGTCAGATACAGGAGGCGTCGACCTGGACTGTTGGTTCAGAAAAACGGCCAAGCTGAGGGCTGCCGTGAAGCTCCAAGGCGAGCAAATCCGCCAATAAGCACAAGACCCACCAAGGTAGAGGAGGAACTTTGTCACAATAGGCTATTAAGGAAAAAGAGATGGCAGAGCAATTCTCAGTGTATCACTGACAGTTTCTTTACAAAGTAACTTTATAAAACTTTGGAGCATATTAGCTCCTGCTACTCGTGCTTGGTACAGTGTAGGGAACAGCAAGATAGTTGAGCATTGTGAGAAGAGAGTGTGCGTATGCCATTGCATTTATATTGCTCATTTATAGCTTGATCCAGTGTCCACTGAAGTAAATGGGAGCTCTTTCACTGATTTCAATAGGTTTTGGATCAGACAAGTATGGTGGTATCGTAGATGGAGGTACAGTTTATTAGCAAAGAATTATACAGTATAATCTACAGAGAATATGTACTGTAGCATAATGTACAACCTTAGAACACAGTATTAATACAAAGAGTTAAACGATAACTCTTTTCAGTCTCCAGAGACGTTGTAATATGATTGATGTTTGGTTTATAAGAGTTTATTTGTAGTGTTGCATTTTAGGATTACAATATGGCTGATAATACAGGGTAATAATTCCTGTCTGGTGTCAAAAATACTTTCCATATAGGTGTTCACACTTAGCATAAAGGCAATTCTCTAGGTTTAAGAAGAGGACATCTTATCAATTTTTTGCATTCTAGTGCTGGTTGTCCTTACAATACTAATGGAACTTTTCTATTATAAATTACTGTGCATTTAGAACAAGTTTATACAGAATGTTCTTCTGCCCACCTATGGAGCAGGTTCCACAGCCTCTTCTCTGTGCCCCACAATCTACCTTGTGATAATGACACAGAAAGTAGAGCTGGGTGGCAAACAGTTTTCCTATCCTGTGAGAGTTTTTGAGATTTAAAACAAAAATAAATTGTCAAAAAATTTCACAAACCAAAATTCAAGTCAGGTCAAACAAAATGTTTCGTTTTCATAATTTTGAAATGGTTTGTTTTTATTTTGACTTAATATTTTATTTACTTTTTTTCTATAAATTAACTTAGATTTCAAAACAAAAAGTGGTTTCAAATCCAAAATGGAACTTTTTTCATTGAGAAAATATTGAAATTGGATATTTTAACATTTTCAATTGGATTTTTTTTTTCAAAATTAGTTCAAAATGGGAATTTCTTTAAAAAACAAATAAAATGTCAAACTTCAGCCCTGCACAGGACCTTCAGTTACATAAGCCCACAACATGGTCTGAGTAGAAGGAGCGGTAGAGAGTAGTAACAGAGCAGTAAAGTACAGATCAGATCAGTAATTTATACAATAGGGAATGAAGCTGAAAATATTTATAAATCATTTGCCTTCACTGAATAAAGAGAAACAGATAACTATGACTTATTTCTTTAAAAGTCTGCTGGCCATTTCATTCCACAAAAGAATAGACACATGAATGGTATTACTTTCACCAAAGGGAGCAGAGGCCCAGGGAAAGCATGGAAAGCTTTTAGTCCCTATATGAACAAGCGGAGCATTATGATTTTATTGGTAAGGAAGATCACAAGAGATCATCCATTAGGTGGGATTTTAAACAGAAAAAATTTAGAAAATTTTATATCTGGCTAACTCTGAAACCAGCATTGCAACTCTGGCACCACAGTCTAAACTAGTAAAAATAAAATTCACCCAACAAGAAAGCAGTAGAAAGCAAAATGAATTATGTCCAGGGGTTTTCTTTCACACGTTATCATTTTTCATTTTGCCACTTGAACTTTTCAAGAGTTGAAGAAGGGGTTTTATTTTACATTTTCCAACTCAGAAAAAAACAAATCATAGAATCATAGAATCATAGAATCATAGAATATCAGGGTTGGAAGGGACCCCAGAAGGTCATCTAGTCCAACCCCCTGCTCGAAGCAGGACCAATTCCCAGTTAAATCATCCCAGCCAGGGCTTTGTCAAGCCTGACCTTAAAAACCTCTAAGGAAGGAGATTCTACCACCTCCCTAGGTAACGCATTCCAGTGTTTCACCACCCTCTTAGTGAAAAAGTTTTTCCTAATATCCAATCTAAACCTCCCCCATTGCAACTTGAGACCATTACTCCTCGTTCTGTCATCTGCTACCATTGAGAACAGTCTAGAGCCATCCTCTTTGGAACCCCCTTTCAGGTAGTTGAAAGCAGCTATCAAATCCCCCCTCATTCTTCTCTTCTGCAGACTAAACAATCCCAGCTCCCTCAGCCTCTCCTCATAAGTCATGTGCTCTAGACCCCTAATCATTTTTGTTGCCCTTCGCTGGACTCTCTCCAATTTATCCACATCCTTCTTGTAGTGTGGGGCCCAAAACTGGACACAGTACTCCAGATGAGGCCTCACCAGTGTCGAATAGAGGGGAACGATCACATCCCTCGATCTGCTGGCTATGCCCCTACTTATACATCCCAAAATGCCCCCCTGAACATCATTCGATTACATTCTGTGACAAAGAGAGAGATGGGAAGGAATTCTAGATGTCCCCAAAAAGCTGGACATTTTTGAAAAGACTGAAACTTCCAATTTATAGTCAAACAAAAAAAGATTTGAATGAAAATTGTGGTAGCTAGGTATGGGCACAGCCACAATAAAGAGCTACTGATGCTGCTGTTGTATCACAGGATAGAGGGAAGCGATGCCACTTCTGTGTTTGACTGTAGCTCAAATTTTAAACCTATTTGTCTCCAGCTTCCAGCTCTTCTTCCTTTGTTAACACTTCAAATAAGCTATTGTGGTGGCCCCGAGCTAGACCCAGAATGTATTGCTGCTCTCTCGTAACTGGAAATTGTAAGCGTCCGTTGTGTCACCTCCTTTGCAGGGTTTGTTTTTTTTAATGCACAGTTGTACTGCTGGCCTGCTGCCTCAGTCACTTCAGTTTCCCATGGAAGCTCTTTGCTTAGAGGAAGACACTGTTCCTGTGGTTTGGGGGTTATAAAATAGCAGTAGCTTGGAAAATCAAGACTATTGCTGTCTGTTTCTGTTCCCGTATAGGTCTTTTCTGCACTAGTGTTTAAAACATTTAAATAACATTTCTTCAAGACAGAAGTTACATACAGCTATGTCGTTGAGGGTCACTAAGAAACTTCAGCTGGTGCAGAATATGGTAGCTCAGTTAGTTAACTGGGATGGTTATTGAGAGCACATTTGATTGTAACCTCTTTGGGGCAATGCCAAGCAAAATGGGGCCCCCAGTCCTTGTCCTCTAGCTGGAGCATATAAACCTCTTCCCTGACTTTTCTCTTGTGCTTTTTTACTTCTCTGTATTTTGACTCTGTTCCTAAAATAAAAAACACGGGTTAAGTAGCCACACCTCTTTCCTATATGCAGGGGCTAACCTCTGGGGGAGAAGCAGGGAAACTATCTCTCTCTTCTCTGCTAAAAGGAGAGAGAGATACTTCCCCACTCTCTAGCTTGGGTAAGCAGCACTCCCCCACAACTCCCATCCCTCCGCGACTGGTGCAATGAGTCTTCCCCCTGCTGTTTCATTCTCACAACAAAGATTAAAAAATAACCCAGCCTGGTTTGCATTAGGCCTGCTCCTCCCTAGCTGTTCCCATCCTTAATGGAAAACAGTGGATTGAAACAGCCCCATTCAAAGTAAAACAAACACACACACACACTGAAAGACTTTACAGATTGCACCAGCCACATGCTCCAAACAAGAGACAAAAGTTGCCCAATACAGGCAACTGCCTGGCTGCTCCCTGCCCCAACACACAGAGATAAATTAAGTCATTTAAAAGGCAAGGGAAGTTCAAATTGGAAGCTTTGCTCCCAAGCAGAAGTTATAATTGCAAAATGTTTATTTCTGCAGCACCCAAATCCAAACCAAAAAATTGGCTTCTAACTCCATTCTGCACAGTCAAAGGTGGTATTTTTCTGAATAAATTCAATTCAGTTTCAAACCACAATGCCCAGCCCACATTTCTAAGCTCACTGTGACTCTAGAAACGACCACAAATGAATGTGGTCAGCAATCTATTCCTTGACAAACCTTTGCTGTAAAAGAAGGCAGCATTAATTTACAAGCCTTAATCTGATTTCTGTATTATTTCAAAAACTGCTTCTCCTGCCAAGTTGTTTCTCATCTTTTTTAAAGCCCAGATTCTAGGAAACTCTGAATTCTTGTACCCATAGCCTGAGACTTGCCCAACCACTCCCCTTTCCCCCACAGAAAGAAGGGTTCAGTCCCAAAAGTTTCAAGGCAAAGAGGACCTGTGCCTCTGCAGCAGCTCTGGAGTCCCCTGCTCCCCACTCAGGCTCTGTGGCAGTGCAGATGCCCTAGGAATCCCCTTAGAGAGCGGGAGGGCTCACCAGCATAAAGGGCCTCCCAGGAAAAGTAATACAACCATTTGCCTGTATTAACATTCCTGCTGTTCTTCCACTGCGTTGGTAGAGGGCAATACATGGGCTTTTTGATCACAGTCCCAGATCTCCTCCCAAACTTCTAGTTCTCCCGACTCAGATTACTCTGTGGACTTTTTAGGGCAAGAAGGGTGTTACCTTGGAGGCAGCTGTCACACATCTCCCCTCTGTACAGGCAAAGGAGATCTATAAGGGGGACAACGCACCATCTGGTTCTGGATTAACACTACTCTATGTGTGTGTGTGTGATTACCAGAAGATGTGGATGTGTAATAAATATAAACAGGAGGTGGACACCTTGAGGTTGTTTGGTCATATAAAGAAGATTCTTTTGATTGTGTGGAATAATACTCGTTTAATGATGCTTGTAGAAGACTCAGCCAGATGAATCATTAAATACAAGGCTCATCTGATAATGTAACTTGCTTGAGACTTAACTGGGAAGGGTGCTATTGTTGACTTTTTAATTTCAGCCATGGTCGCTGCTTAAACCACACAGGGGAGACTGCAGGCAATCTACCAAGTACAAAATAACAGTGGCAACATTAGTGAAGATGGCAACCTAGGAAGATTTTCAAAATCAGCTAATGATTTTGTGTGCCCAACTTGAGACACCTTAAAGGGGTCTGATTTTCAGAAAGAATCGAGTACCTGCCCTCTTAATAATCAAGCCCCTTCAAGGTGTCTCAAAGTTGGGCACCCAAAATTGCTACTTGCTTTTGAAAAACCATGACCATTTGTGTATACTAGCAGCTACTCAAGAAACATTTGTGGTTGTGCAATTGAAACAGTAGAAGGTCTAACATCCTCTGGAGGGTGAAGCCTCTAGTGGGCAACCTGATTGGGTATTTGAACAGATGATACATTCCATCCAGTAGAGGGAAGTAGTGCACACGTTGGGGAAGGACAGAAACACATACTATGAAAGCATGTGATTTCATATCATAATGACTGTAGAAGAACTATGCTAAACCATCAGTAATGTTGACAAAAATGACTTAGCTTGATAGCAGTATTTTAATCACCACTCCTTGGTTTGCTGAAAAGACATACACAAATAATTGCCAATATGTAACAGAGATACAGTGTACATTATGGCAGATAAAAACATGGCTTCAAATGTATGTAGCTGCAGCTTGGTGATCAGTGAGCTCATATCAAACCTCATTATAGACAAAACCAGAGAAGTTTAGGTTAAAGAATCTATAAAATCTGGCAAATAGACTTTAATTTTGGAACTGTATCTTTGCTTCAATGTCATATGGCTTCACTTTCATCACCTTGTGTGGTCTTGTGCTAAGGACACAAACGCTGTTACTGCAGTGAAGTAAAATTACTGCTGGTCAAATAATGAATAAATGTATTAACTTTATATGATAAGTGACAGAAAACCGACGAATCATTTATTAATCAAGTGCTATTTGACAGTCTGTAGAACTGATCAAAAAGGGAAATGAAATGTATTTGCAAATCATCAAAATGCCGGAACTCAGATAAGTGATTCACAACAATTTAATTAGCTCTGGTTAAAATTTTACTGATACAACAGTATCTGTATCCAACTGATGCTGAAAGTAAATTTTGTTCTTTTCACAGGTGTACTTGCCAGAAGGGTTATGTAGGTGATGGGTTTGTATGCTATGGAAACATAATGGAACGCATCACAGAGCTGAACACTGAACCAGGAGGACAGTGGCAAGGAAAACTGACATCTGCCATAGCACTCATTGGTAGGTACCTAAGGAAAAGAATGCAGATTTAGTCTGAAGAGCTGTCAGAAAAGAAACATTTAGCCTGAAGCCTAGAAACTCCCAAGACTACCAAAAGTGTGAGTGTCCCTCACTCTGTCCCTGCTAACTAGCCCTTGAGGTATCTAGTGTTTCATTAGCTTATTCAGGCTGAGTGACAGCTGATCGCAAGGGAAGAATACCATGTTAATTAAGATAAGTCTCAGCCCAATTTTGAAATTAAGAATGAGAACAATTTCTGCGTGGAAAAAGAGGTTCCTCTTCCACTGATCTCACTTGAGTCTATTCATCTAATCACTTTGAGAGAGGGCTCCAAAATGTGGCTCTTGGACTTGTTTATTTTGATACGTTCCTCATTTAGATCTCGCCTTGGCAAGCTTTCAGAGCACATAGGCTGGAGGACCTCCCTAATTTGAGGGACTTAGAAAAGAAAAGAAGAATCTCAGTTTATATTTGTTTAAGAAATACATTTCTAACTCTATTCCTTGCAAAAAGAGCCTTGAAAATGCAAACTGATGTAAACCAATCAATGGGTTGAAGGCTTGTCAATGATTTTTCACTAAGATCACAGGTAACTTGGCGTCCAGTCACACCTACTCACAACTGGCCTTTGGGGCTGGAAATACTATTGCCACAGGTCCTTCAAATCAGTGCATAGTTGTTGGAAGCAGCCCTTCCCGGGCCACCTCTAACGGCACTAGGACTGCGGCAAGATTCCTATTAGCTACCTACTTATGGCTAAACTCTTCTACAGAGCAGACAGTAGGATTCTCTGACTACCTGTGGCAGCTCAGTAGTGTGAAAGGAAGCATAGATAGTTCAGTGGACTCAAAGAGACCGAGACCATGTCAGACTCAGCTCTGACACGGAGATTTTGTAGATAAGATGACACTTAGCATTTCCATAGCACCTCCTACTGAAAGCATTTTATAAATATTAAATGAATATAATCCCCCTATGAGGTAGGTATCCTCATTCCACAGAGGCATAAAATGAAGCACAAAGAAGTAAAGTGATTTTCTTAACGTCATACAGTGGTGTCAAAGATATAGCTGGGTATACATTGAATCCTGACTTCCAGCATCTTGCTCTATCTACTTTTAACTCTACATTTACTTTGCTACCACTGTACAAAATAGCTGTTGTCGTACTGCATAGTGTCAAATCATACGTTATGCTGATGGCACAAGCCAGATGAAATGACATATGTTACAGACAGAACAAAGACCTACCACCACATTCGGTCATAATTTCCAACTCCTTGCCAAGGCAGCTTGATATTTTGTGCAGGAAAAAATATACAATCCCACAAGTGAGCTACAGCTTTGGCCATTATAAAGCAGATGTGCTGCTGGAATTTTGGCATTTCTGATGTTTTTAATACTGTTACTAAAAGAGGAATGAGGGGAAGAGGCCTAGTTGGAAGTGGAGGAAAACAGGAAGGATGGTCACAGTGCCGGGAACTGCTGGAGAGAAGAGAGCAAAGAATTTGGAAGCTAGGGCAGATTCTTCATATGGAGTACAGAGCTGTGTTTGGTGAATAAAATGAAATGTGACTTATTTGTGAACTGCCTTTTATAAAGGAGACTGATGGGGAAAAATATCTAGGATGCTTTTGGTTTCACAAAGCCAAACTTGCATCTGGATCCCAAAAAGTTCAGGTGGCTGAGGAAGCCAGTTATTGAAAGCATCTCATGAGGAGAGCAACAAAAATACACCGTCTTCTGTCACAACCTTAAAAAATTGAAGCTACAGACAGATAGTCCCAAAATGATGTTACATGTCTGAGTTAAATCGCTAAAAGTAGGAAATACAGAGATAAATTATTTGCATAATCCTCTTCACTCTGCCCAGTTATTGCAATAAATCTGTGCAAGGTTCTGAATGCCTCTCTAAAGAAGAATGGGAAGACCCTACATTTGGCTAAGGATAAAATGTGGTAATTTTTGCCAATAGACCCACTTTTTACAGTGAAAATAGGAATATTTTGCATCGGGATTATGTGCCAGAGTTTCACCTCATTTGTTGTGCTGTATATTCCCCTACTCTTGGTCCAATCTTTACCTAGCCTATAATCCTTTAGATATGTCAGTGTCTGGAGGGACAGTGGAAATGACTGACATCAGTTTTAGGTGTCAGTAACATCAAATAGATGGCTTGAGGCTAGCAGGCACAGATATTGTTCAGTTATTGAGGGCAACAGAACCCTAGGGTGTGCTCCAAAAAAAAAAATCCAAAGATTGTATCATGACTCAAGCACAACAAAATTTCAATATGGTCCAAAGAATAGGGCACTAGGCTGGCAGTCAGGGGAGCTGATCCTATTCCTGCTTCTGCCACTGACCTGCTGTGTAACCTTGGACAAGTCACATTCCCCTCTCTGTGCCTATGCTTTCCCTCCCGCCCTGTGTCTGTCTTGGCTAATTAGACTAAGATTGTCAGGGCAGGACTGTGTGTCACTATGGGTATGCCTATGCTGCAGCTGGGAGGTGGTATAATTCCCAGCTCAGGTAGACATATATATGCTTGTTTTGTTCAAGCTAATGGCAGCACGGGCAGCAGCCCATGCCAGCTCTCTGAGTATAGTCCATCCAAGACCCTGGGTTGGTATGTAACCCATGCCTGCTTCGTGTGGCACTCTGTCCCTCTCTAGTGGCACCTAGACCAACTAGAGATTGATGAGCCTGCTACAGCCTTGGCTAAAAGACAAGTAGCTTTTGGTTCACATGTTAAGCTCCAAAGGTCCCAGGTTTGAACCTGGCTGATGACAACCAGGGTCTGTCAGCGTGACATGTACACGGACAGCTAGCCTGAGCTGTCACCACAGCCACACTGCTATTTTGAGGGTGCTGGCTAGCATGTGTATGTCTGCCTGAGCTGGGAATTTCACCTCCCAGCTGCAGGGTAGACATATGTGTTTATATAGTGCCCAGCATAATGGGGCCCTGATCTTGGTTGGTGCTTTTTGGTACTGCTTTAAAACAAAAAGTAACATTGGACAACAAGCCATCTTTCCCCTTAACCAATCCTGGGGCATGAATGTTCCCCTTCATTTTGCCAGCACTGAAAACCTATAACATATGCATGTTAACTGCGCAAGTTACTTTGCTTTACACATTAACTGCATGTTAATGTCTTTTAAAGAATAAAAAGACAACCTGCACATTCTGCATCTTCCAGTCAAATTACAGAATCTTAAACTACATTTTGTGTATTTATTCTAGAGTACACAGCACCTGTGATAAACTACAAAAAGACAAATGTGCTCTGTCAGTAAACTTTTACTGTTGTGTTATAATTGGAGTGGGGTGAATAACTGATTTTTTTGGTTCACTGCCAGTTCTGAAAAAAAAATAGGAAAAACGTCATTTTGACCCGAATTGAATACAAACTTGTTCAGAGTTTTTGGTAAAACAAATATTTTGCATTGAACAAACATTTAATTCAACTGGAAATGTTTTGGTTCTCGGCCTTTTTAAAGGGCTAGATTCACAAAACAGCTGGAGGAGGTGGTGGTGCCCCCACTTATAACCTTTACCTTAGTGGGTAAGTCACTCACCTGGGATGTGGTAGACCCAGGTTTGAATTCCTGCTCTGAAACAGGGACTTATCCCAGGGCTCCTCCCATCCCCGGTGAATGCCCTAACCACCAGGCTATAGCACCCTTCTCAGAGTGGCTCAACATCTTTTCTAGTATTTTATATACAGTGAAACAGCTTCAACATCCCAAATTCAAATCTAGGTCTCCCAAATCCCAGGTGAGGTCCCCAATCACTGAGCTAAAGGTTACAGGTGTTCCTCCTTCTCCATTGTTGCCTAAGTCCCCTTGTGAATCTAGCCCCCAAAATTTTTTGGCAAATTCATGACAAACTCACAGATTGTTTTGGTTTGAACAAAACTGCATTTTTCCACTCAGCTGTGTTATAATTTTAAACCTCTGAAAACAGGGTTTAATATTGAAACTATTAATGGGCTTAACGATAGAATCAGTGCTATGAAACTGCTGTTTTGTAAATGATGTGTCACCGTGAATAGCAAATTAACCTTTATTACCTAGCTAGGTGTTCTCTGATATTTGCACTACCAGCAGTTAATTGGCAACTCCCCAGAGGAACGGATTTATTTCAAATAGCAAGCCTGTTCCTGGACAGAAACTAATACAAGGCTGAGTTTTCAAGTTTTCAAGACTTGCACTGGGTTCTGTTCCATGGAAGCTGGATGACCAAAAACAGTTCTAAATGTGCTCGCCTCACCATATATAGTAGGTACAGTGATGATTTGGATTTCATCCATAATTTGCTGCTCATATTCCAGGTCAATCACCAAGTTATTTAGCTGTTAAATTTTAACAATCACGGGTATTGTTATTCTGGTTTGTTTGTTTTTTTTGGCACTGACAGTACACGTTACATTGTACAGAACATAGAATACACAGTCCCTCATGGTATTCATTTTGTCATTTGTTTTTTTCTTGTAAGAAAATGTCTACGAATGGCCTCTAAGTAGTCTGGGACCATTTACTGTTTTACTGCCAACAAACAAGGGATTCAAAGGAATTAATGTAAGTGTGTGGGGGGTGGGGGAGGGGGAGAGATTAGTTGGTAGGTTTTTTTTTTAAATGTCAAAATCAGATTTGTGTTGATATTTTAGATTCCATAGAACCTTTTCAAGCTAGTATGATCTGAAACTGTAGAACACTGATTGTATGTGTCTAGGAGTCAAAAACTAAACCTTCACACTTGAAAGAGAAACCAAAAAAAAGTCTGTTTTGAGACAAGATCGGTGAGGTAACATCTTTTATTGGACCAATTTTTGTTGGTGAGAGAGACAAGCTCTTGAGCTTACACAGAGCTCCTCTTTCAGTCTCCTCTTTATTTTTTGAGTCTGGCTATAATGCAATGTTACTTTAAATCTTTAGGTTTTGTTACTTCCATTTACCCCTGCACATATACAATTTAAAAAAATTCTAAGGCCAAGATTTTCAAAAATGAATGCCTAAAGTTAGGCTTCTAAGCAGGGCTGGTCAAAATATTTTCAATGAACAAATTTCTACCAAAAACAAAAAAGTTTTTCATTTTTATGGAAATTTTTCACACTCTTTTTTCTGTTTTGTTTCAAACTGAAAATTGTCAGATTTTGGGGGAAATCTTCCTACATTTCTCTCCCTTCCCCCCCCTCCCCCCCACTGGGATAGGGCTGGGATGCAAAGGCAGAGAAAGTGGAGGGAAACAAAACACAAAAAGAAAAACAAAACAACAAAAATGAATTTGATTCATTCCATCAAAAAATTCAAAATTTTGAAGGAAATGAAAATCTTTGCAAATGTTTCTGTTGTAAAAAACAACAATGAAAAATTTTCAACCAGCTCTATTTCTGCATCTATATTTAGGTGCCTAAATAAGTGACCTGATTTTCAAAGTGTTGACCATCAGGCTATTCCTTTGAAGTCAGTGTGACTACTCACATGCTTAAAATTAAGCATGGGTGTAAAGTGCATGAGTCAGAGAGACTTTCATTGATTTCAGTGGGCCTTGGATCAGGTCCTGAAGGCTCCTCATTTCAGGAAGTACTATGTACTGAATTAACCCTATGGGGTTCAGACACATCTGTTTCTAAAATAGATGGACAGAGCATGAGCTCATCTGGGGGGCGGGGGTGTTTTGTTTTTTAACAAAGCCTGTAATGTAAAGAAGAAATCACTGTCTTTTTGCTCCTCTAGATAAAGGACCTCCTGAGCAATAAGGAGAATGCCCAGTACTTTGTAAAACTTCATATAATTGCTGGTCAGCTGAACACCAATAGCTTGAATAAAACAGATACAATTTACACCTTGACTGGAAAGCCAGGGGAGATATTAAAAAGTGATAAGGTAAGAGTGTGTCTAGATTTTGCTATGACAGTAGCACCAGCA
Source organism: Natator depressus (assembly GCF_965152275.1). Classification (NCBI taxonomy): domain Eukaryota; kingdom Metazoa; phylum Chordata; order Testudines; family Cheloniidae; genus Natator; species Natator depressus. The sequence continues at coordinate 248,959,678 of NC_134234.1, forward strand.
GGGGACTTCTTGCTTCTTTTATTTAACAAGGAGAATGGCAGTCCCATTCAATCTGACACAGCAGAGTGCAGTAAGATTTCTGGCTAGGAAATGCAGGCCTGTACAATAGCCAGAGTCCAAACATTGCAGAGGGCTAGCATGAAATCCTGGCCCCATTGAATTCAACAGCAATGCTCCCATTGAATCATAGAATCATAGAATATCAGGGTTGGAAGGGACCTCAGGAGGTCATCTAGTCCAACCCCCTGCTCAAAGCAGGACCAATCCCCAATTAAATCATCCCAGCCAGGGCTTTGTCAAGCCTGACCTTAAAAATTGACTTTGGCAGAGGCAGAAATTCACTCTTAGAATTCCAGTGTAACTTAACAGGTAACGAAGAAGCTTTTATTTATTAGTAAAGATGTTCTCTAAAATAAAGTCTTTGTAAACACAGAGACATGGCTTGCCCAGGCAGCACACTACCCTCCACCACAGTGATAAGCATGATACAAGAATCTCAATCAAATAGTAAGGAAAGCAGAGTGGAGACCACTCAGATGGAGATAGAATATTGCAGGCAGAGTCCTGTAGGTCTGTATGGAGGAGAGAAAGCACAGTGGAATTACAGACTCTCTGGTCCACTGAGCCACAATTTGGTCACCCTTTTGAAACACATATTCAAAATAAGTCATCAATATAAATAAAATCAATATGGCTAGAGTATTCTGAAAAAGGTGGGGCAAAGTGCATTCCTGGTGCAACTCCAGTGATGTAAATTTGGAGTTTCATTATGGATGATTTAACCTCATATTTTCATATGGATGTGTACTACATTTAAAAACTCTTTTTAAGAGCAGGTAGTGTTGTTCATAGCCAAACAAATCTCTCTTGATTTCTTACGCCTGTATGATTGAAATCCAGCTCTCCTTATTTCTTTCAGTAGATCAGTAGCATCTAAGGGTACGTCAGCACTTAAACCGCTATAGCGGCACAGCTGAGCTATAGTGTGTCAGTGTAGACACTACCTACGACAGAAGAGATTCTTTTGTCAGCATAGGTAATTCACTTCCCTGAGGGGTGGTAGCTAGGTCAATGGAAAAATTAGTCTGTCAATCTAGCGCTGTTCTACACAGAAACTTTGGTTGTCTTAAATACACTGATCAGGGGGAAGGGGGGGTTCCAAACCCCTCTCCCCCCCAGCGCGATACAGTTATGCAGATCTAATTTACTAGTGCAGACCAGGCCTAAGAAAACAGATCTGACTTATTTTTTGTTTTAAACAAACAGTCATTCCATTTATAACAGGAAAGCGCAAATGCAGTCTGAGGCTTGTGAGGTTTCCTGCAGATTTCAGTACAAAGCACGATCAGCAACATTTTGTTGTTTTAATTATATATAATATAAGGAAATGGTTTATATTCCCTCTGGACTGTTGGAGTTTATCATTTAGCTGCAATCACACTTTAAGTGGTTTCCTGACAGATTTTCATTAGCATCTGTTATCAGAGCTGTGTTATTGTAAAGTTAAATCCTGCCCCTCACCACTAGGCTAATGCTCTTCACCATCCTTGCTTCTATTCTGAACTTTGCTGTCCTGTAACCAAGCAATACAGGCCACATCCAAAGTCTGCTGAAGTCATTGGGATTCTTTCCACTTCCTTTGAGCTTTGAACCAGGCCCTAGCACCTAATAGATTTAAATTTCAGATGATGACCCTGAAAGGTATATGCTGTATGCAATACAGACTCCCCATAGAAATGCAACGGCTCCAAGACAAAAGGACTCAGCACCTATTCTCTGGCTTGTTTTAGGACAATCAATTAAAAATTAGGATTCAGGGAAGTAAGAAGAAAGGAAAACTCTTACAGGGGGATATAATTGCTTCCAATGGAATTTTACACATTATTGACAAAGCCATGGACAACGTGGAGCCAACATTTGGGAGCAGTAAAGAGGTGAGGCCTCATACATACAAGTGTCAGCAGGATTTTTTTAAAATATTACTTTTAAATGAATTTAGTACTCATGAAAGATGCCTGATCGAGAGCAACTGTACAAGTTTCCTCACTCTACCCTGCCAATGTGCCTCAACCCTGACCTGCATGTAGGGTGACCAGGTGTCCAGTTTTCAACCAGAACACCCAGTCGAAAAGGGATCCTGGCAGCTCTGGTCAGCACCGCTGACCGGGCAGTTGACTGTCTGGTTGGCGGTGCCACGCAGCGGGGATGGGAGGCTTCCCGCTAGTCTCCGCCCTGCGCGGCTCACAAGAAGCAGCCAGCATGTCCCCCCTCTGGGTTCTACACATGGGGCAGCCAGGGGGCTCTGCATGCTGCCCCCGCCCCAAGCACCACCCCTGCAGCTCCCATTGGCTGGTAACCATGGCCAATGGGAGCTGCGGGGGGCGGCACCTGTGGACAGGGCAGCGCGCAGAGCCGCCTCGCCGGGCCTCCATGTAGGAGCCAGAGTGGGGACATGTCACTGCTTCCGGGAGCTGCTTAAGGTAAGCGCTGCCCAGAGCCTGCACCCCTGACTCCCTCCCGGGCCCCATCTCCCTACCCAAGTCCCCTCCCACCCTCTGAACTCCTTGATCCCAGCCTGGAGCACCCTCCTGCACCCCAAAGCCCTCATCCCCAGCCCCACCCCAGAGCCCACAGCCCCAGCCTGCACCCCTGACTCCCTCCCGGGCCCAACTCCCTGCCCTATCCCCAATCCCCCTCCCACCCTCTGAACTCCTTGATCCCAGCCTGGCGCACCCTCGTGCACCCCAAACCCCGCATCCCCAGCCCCACCCCAGAGTCTTCACCCCAGCCAGAGCCCTCACACCCCCTCCTGCACCCCAGTCCCCTGAGCCAACCCAGTGAAAATGAGCAAGTGAGTGAGGGTGGGGAGAGCAAGCGACAGAGGGAGGGGGGATGGAGTGAGCAGGGGCAGGGCCTCCGAGGAGGGATGTGGCAGAGCAAGGGTGTTCGCTTTTGTGTGAGTAGAAAGTTGGCAATCCTACTTGCAGGGACAGCCTCCAAAGTAACATGGGGTAATGTAGTTTTCATGCAATTAAGACATTTACTTCTCTGCTGAGATGATCAATGAAAGGGTGAGTTGTAATGATGGTTTTTGACATGGACACCTGTCCACTGGGAACTGGACTAAAACCATCAACACATATCCCAGAACAGCCATTAGATGGTAGTGACTTTTGGGTAACTCCTGACCTGAGTTAAGTTCAACCAGCAACCAAAATACTGAAGGCCATGATTTTGAAAAATGACCACTAATTTTGGGTGTCTCCATTTTTCAGTGCCTAACATCAGATACCTTCTCAAGACACCTGTTCCTGTGTGATCTTGGGCAAGATACTTAATTTCTCTGTACTTCACTACCTTTCTGGGAAACACAGATAATAATCCTTCAATACTACCATCCTTTGTGTGTCTTGTGGATTTGGAATGTAAATTCTTCGGGGTAGGGCCATCTCTTACTATGTGAAAGTACAGTAACTCGTACAATGGGGCTCTGATCTCAGCTGGTGTGTCTGCGTCCTACAGCAATACAAATAATAAATAAAAACAACAAATACGGCCAGGTCTTTAATGACTGAGACTCATTCAAGAATTCAAGTATTTGTAAACAAGGATTTTATGAGCATGAAAGTATATTTTACGATTGATAATACACTTAAGATCATGTAATGAATACATTTTAAATGCATTAGTTATTTCATTTCTAATTTAACTATAATGTAACATAAAAATTAAAAATACATTTTTAGGAGACCATAATGACAGTGATGCAAGACAATAGAAGATACAGCCGATTTAGATCCATGTTAGAGGTAAGAATATAGAAGTGGAATTCTATAAAGTTATTTTTAAATGCACAACAAAGCTAGTATGTAATTTCCCTTTTTTTTTTTTTTTTTAAATAAAAATAAAACAAAACAGAAAACTATCCTGGGACTGGCCTTGGAGCAGGATGGTGGACCTTACACAATCTTTGTTCCAAACAACAATGCTTTGGATAACATGAAAGATGGAGCACTGGACTACCTGCTTTCTACAGAGGTATAACTCTTCAGTTAATGCAGATCAATACAGATTCTTATATCGTAGGTATCTTTTACAGCTTTGGTGCCTTTTTCTGAGGCATCAGAAACAGGATACTGGGTTAGATGGGCCTTGGATCTGATCTAGATGGTAATTTCCATGCTTCTAAGCAGCTTTAAAGTGGAACTTTCACACTAAGGAACAAGAAAACATAACATTTTCAGAAACTAGATTTATCTAATCCTCCTCGTGGTTTTTGCTAATATCTTCATGTTTAGGCAAAAATGTCCTCACCCCCTTAATTCATCTTCTCCCCTTCTACTTGCTCCCAAAGTGAAGGCTGGAAAATTCACTGTCCTACAAGTTCCTGATAGAAAAGGCTAGATCAGCCCATCTCCTTGAAAATGTGGAAATAAAGTACAATCTGCTGAATTCTTCCATCCAAGGGTTGGGGTGCAGAGTTTGTGTCCCATACAGAGAAACACACTGGCTACAGCCCCCTGCTCCCGTTCTGATTTCCTGGAAGCATGGCTCCATTGAAACCATAGTGACAAGGCTGTCCCTGGGAGATGACCCCAGAGACTCTTTAAAGGGAATTTTCACAGCAAAGAGGTGACACTGAATAGGAGTTAATGCAGCTTCAGGCTTCATTACGTTTTGGATAGATTTACTGCTGCTGGAGCTGGGAGATGATACATGTCCCTCACTAGCACCTCCCCAACCCTTCCAACTTCATCTGTGTGGAAAGGGAAGATCAACACGGGGATGGAGGGGGAGGATGGTTTCCTCTGCGCACTGATCCTAGGGAACATCTAGCAGGAAATGCACAGCAAAAAAAAGGTCGCTCCCAAAAGGAAATGCAGGTGAATGCACAGGGACACAGATCAGATGAGACAGACTCTAGAACAGACTAGATGCAGTGAGGAGAGCACTGTTTCAATTTCAGGGGAGCATCACTAATAATACAGACATTTTCAAGACTCAGGTAAATGATAAAAAATATCGTTATTTTGTCAGTGCTGTGTTAAAGCAGATCAGATTTGTGCTGGCTGCACCGGGTTAAAAATGTCCTTTGGTCATTTGTGCAGGGTGCATGGAAACGTCTGGAGCTTGTTCGATACCACATCGTTTCTTATGCTCAGGTTAGTGTAACTGCTTGGCTGTCCTGTCCTGTCCTGTCCTGTCACTGTTCAGGCTATCTCCAGGAAAGCAGCATTCTGGCCATGCAGTGTGATTTCAAACATTCTGCATTGCTGAAAGCAAAAGGTTGCTCTGAACACAGTTTCCATTCAGTGTTATTCAACTGGGTAGCACACGGGGTAAGACTGTCTTCACTGCAAAACAGGCGTGTTTTTTTACATAGAAACACCCCACTTAATGTAAACTCCTAATGGAGACACAGTACTGTAGTTTTTATCTGATGTAGCTAGTCAGCAACAACCCAGGATAGGGTGCTTAGCATTGACCTCAACTAGCTACATCAAGGTAAAAACTACTTGTGCCTTGTCTACTCTAGGATTTTAAATCAAGATAGGTATTTCGATGTAAATACACCTTTTTTGCCACTAAGATATAATCCAATGGACGACAGGATCACATCTTGCAACTGGAACTTGCGAAACTACTGATATGTGAGATGGTACATAATTTGGCTGTGTTGGCTCTGCAGTGCTAACAGGAATAAAAAGAAGGGCAAACGTATCTTTCTCACTAAAATAAGCACATATGACTCTGAACCGATGCTATTAAGATTGACACCTGCCTGGTTTAAACTGAGAGGGCGTGGGTTTGTCAATATCTAAACAAGTTCCCCGGTTCTTCCCTTTTTCCACCAGAGTCAAAACAGAAGACCATAGAGTCCCATGACATCACACATGTTTGAGGGTGCCTCATCCCCTGTCTTGCTGGTGCCCCTGCTTCCTCTGCACCAGGCTGGGGAGAGGAGTCTTAATAAGCTCGGTACAGGCCATGCATACAGTGTCCCAGATGGGGGTCCCCCTGTACTGGTCTGCATCAGGGCAGCCCCCAGCTGGATTTCACCCCCCTTTCTTCATGATACACTGTCATCATTTTTTCAACAATCTGTTTCTGAGAAGAGCGGATGACAGTCAGCTTAAAACCCCCACCACACATTCCTTTGTTTATTTTAAATCGCTTTTACTCATTGCAGTTGGAGGTTGCCAGTCTCATCTCCATAGATCACGTCAAGACCATGGCTAGACAGTTCATCTATTTTAACACAACCAGCAATGTAAGTCAAGGAGAAGTCAACTTTTTACTGGTGAACTTTTCTCTCTGATCCACTCATCCAGTTACTTTAGGTGCAAGTGAAAACCTGTTGAGCCTCAGGCTCGTCTACACTAGAAAGGCTTTGCCAGTGCAGCTATACCGGTATAGCTATACCAGCAGAGCCTCCTAGTGAAGACACCTTACACCAGTAAAAGGAGTTCTTTTCATGGTATAGTTAAACCACCTTCCAGAAGGACAAACTATACTGGCAAATGGGCTCTTTTCCCTTTATAGCTGAGTCTATGTGGGGGATTTTGCTGCCATAGCTATGTCAATCAGAAGTGTGGATTTTTTCCACAACCGAGATATGGCAACAAAACTCTGTAGTGTTGAACTGGGAAGGGATCAAAGGAATTTTCCATCTGAGTGAGTGGAAAATTCACAGCATTCCACTCCCAGAGCCTTTCAGGGCTCAGCACTATGAAAGACACTTAAAAAATACAAATTATTGTTCAGATGGGTTTGTCAGGAAGCTCTACAAATTTTTTTAGTATTTTTTTTAAGACTGGGCCAAATCCTGAGCTCCTCCTTCAGCCCTGTCCAGTCGAGGAAAGTAAGGGTGTTTTTAAAATGTGTCCACTAACATATTTTAATTTAACATTTTTAAATATCTCGCAGTACCAAGTGTAGACTGGGTTTAACACTTTTTAAAATGTTTTAGCTGGTCATGATGAACCCAGTCAACAAGGTTTTGAAGGTATTAAACCCTTGCTACACTAGGCGCCACATTTTGTTTAATAATATGTTAGCTAACATGTTTAAAAACATACCTCTCCCCTAGCCTAGATCTACCGTTAGTTTTCACTCTCAATATTTCATCAGGCAGATTCCCATCAATTTCAACTGGAGTTTACATGAGTAAAGACTGAGTGAAAACTTAGGCCAAATCCTGAGATCTTTGCTAATTAAATAAGTGGAAACAAAATTAAAAAGTCCAGCTTATGTAAACTTCTAATCGCTAACCTACTTTAAAAAAAAAATAGTGACGGCTCATACTCTTAGTTCAAGATGTAGCCTTTTAATCAGGGAGCCATAAATTAGTCTCTTGAAAATGCTTTTGGTGTGCAGTACATTTAAAAGAAAAAATACTGTAGGTACTTTTAGTAAGTCAAGCTAATTGATATATGAAACTTCCTTGCGTTGTTCACATGCATTAACCAAAATTGTGTTATGGATGAAAATTAGATCTGTATAAATAATTTACCAAAGCAGACTAGCAAAGAGGGCTGTTCAAAGGTCAAGGAGCATGGATGGAATTCCTGAGTTCTAATCCTGGTTATTCCACTGCTTCACTATGACCACGGACAGATCACAAATAGGGCTGTCAAGCGATTAAAAACATTAATCGTGATTAATCGCACCATTAAACAACAACAGAATGCTATTTATATAAATATTTTTGGATGTTTTCCACATTTTCAAATATGTTGATTTCAATTACAACACAGAATACAAAGTGTTCAGTGCTCACTTTATATTTATTTTTATTATAAATATTTACACTGTAAAAATAAAATAGTATTTTTCAATTCACTTAATACAAGTACTGTAGTGCAATCTCTTTATCATGAAAGCTGAACTTACAGATGTAGAACTATGAACAAAAAACAACTGCATTCAAAAATAAAGCAATGTAAAACTTTAGAGCCTACAAGTCCACTCAGTCCTACTTCTTGCTCAGCCAATAGCCTAAAAATAATGAAATTAGAACATTATGAGGTAGTGGTGTGGTAGTTTTCAAAGATGATTTCAGATTCTTTTATTTTGCAGGGACAAATCTTGGTGAATGGTGAAGAAACAGAAGAAACAGATATTGTTGCCAAAAATGGTCGAATATACACTCTTGCAGGTGTTCTTATTCCTCCCTCAATTGTTCCTGTTCTACCACACAGATGTGATGGGGGAAGGAGTGAAATTAAAATGGTAAGGAAAGCCAGTACAACAAGGTTTAAGACTGTAGCCACTAAGTACTCCATGCATGGTACTTTAATCTTCTCTTTATTGCAACATCAGAGAAATGAGCAATAAAGTATGGTAACATTTTGGATACAATACACAACCCTGACGACAGTACAGTATGTAAACAGGTCAGTTGCCAGCTAGAACCTCAGGTGAGCACATCCCGTCCCATCTCAAGTTCTCATCCAGTTTCTATAGCAACCCTTTAAAATTAGTTATCTTCCCAGTCAAACAATCTGCCTCCCAGAGTTCCACTTGTGCTTATACCAGTATGTAGCCACTTCTAGTTCCCATGGTAACTATTTAAGATCAATCATTTTCTTTTTATGACACATGAAGAAAATACAGTTAAATAAATACAACATATGGACTTGTCTGTGCTCCATTTTGCACCTTATTTCTTCAGATTAGGAAACAAAAACTATTGCATATTTCAAATAATTGAGTTCCCCACAGCATACTCCGTTTGAGTAGCACATTATAGGGCTTGTACACTTGGCAGCAGTGATAATCTGGTAAGGAGAAGTATAACTGTCAGACAATGCTATAGGTGTTGCTCTGATCATCTATTCTTGGATCACACTCAAGTACATATCTGGGCCAAAGACATTTCTGACACAGTGATACAATATGGCAAAACAATTACAATCTTCACTTACAATAATCCAAAAACACAACTCTGAAGCAAAACCTCAGCTGAACTGGACAGCATCCATTTATAATGAAATGAAATGAAAGAGGTGATGATAAAAAGCCATTAACCATGGTAATAACAACTAAGTGCCATGTGTGCAGTATAATCATAAACCAGGCACAATGTCACACAACAGTTCCTGGCATGGAAATTGAGCAACACCTAAAATACATTAGTATTTCAAATTCCTTAAACAAAACCTTTTCACCTGAGTAGGATTCATTTCCCGCATTGATTAACACACATTGCAACAATGATAAGTAATATAAAGGTGGGGATCTATGTGACTAAGTTTTCTGGCTTTAAAACAAAAGTAACCAAAAATAAAGCTTCCGACCTTTTGTTACATCTGATATTTGCGTTCTGGACTGGGTATCAGAATACCTGTTTTCTGTATTTGGGTCTACCATGGACTTCTCTAACTTCAAAACGGTTAATTTAAAAAATGTCTACATGAAATGTTTACACCTTTTCAGAATTTGTTTGTTTCGCTGCCTGAAACAATTTGCCAAATTTGACGTGAATTCCTGAAATGCTTGGGTCAACCCAAATCTGCATTTTCAAAAAAATAATTTTTGTCCAGCTCTAGAACCACATCAGGATTCACACTTGGTTATTTGAATATTTTAAAGCCTGGAATGCATACCCACGGTGACATTCCAGGGCTATTCCAGTCACTAACTGGCATACTTTAATATCATGAGAGCCAAAATTAACCATGGAACTGTTCTTTCATGAATTTCAGGAAGCATGTAGGTTGTGCAAATTAACAGCACTGTCAGCATCAAGGGAGGCCATGTTAGCCAAGTCTGGACTAGTAACAAAGACAAAGCCCTATCCGGGAAATGAGCAAATAGGTGAATTGTATGACATTGAATAGTTGAAATATTGGTACCATTAGAAAGAATTGTGTTCTAAATCACTATGGGCCAGATTTACAAAGGCAAAGGGTTAGTGGGATTTACAAAAGTTCCTAAGCAGATAAGGTGCCTAACTCCCATTGATTTTCAATGTGAATTGGGTATCTAAATCACTTAGGAGCTTTTAGAAAATAAAAGATTACACTAGACACTTATCTGCATCCTAAATATCTTTGTAAATCTGGTCCTATGTTCCTATGTGCATTGTATAACATTGGAGATGTGGAAATCCAAAACATGGAACATTTTAAGGCTTGATTCTCAGTTCTTTCACAAATAAAATTCCCACTGTCTCCAATGGGAAGTCTGTGGACATAATTACTTTAGATCAAGCTCTTAAACATTATGGAAAACATGAAACATCTTGGACCATCACTCAGAGAGTATTCTAATTTCTTTCTGAGACTAGGGGTAACATCATCAGTCATGAATAGTCTAACTCAAGTGGGAACCAGGGAACCCTTTTCAAGCCTTGACAAACTCTATATCCTCACTATAGTGAGGATGACGGTACTTACTAATACTTACTAAAGCTGGGTGAAAATTTTCAGACAAAACTTTTTCAACAAAAAATGCAGATTCAGTGTCAACTGACAGGTTTCAGAGTAACAGCCGTGTTAGTCTGTATTCGCAAAAAGAAAAGGAGTACTTGTGGCACCTTAGAGACTAACCAATTTATCTGAGCATAAGCTTTCGTGAGCTACAGCTCACTTCATCCGATGAAGTGAGCTGTAGCTCATGAAAGCTTATGCTCAAATAAATTGGTTTGTCTCTAAGGTGCCACAAGTACTCCTTTTCTTAGTGTCAACTGAAACATCTGGTTATCCAAGTTATTTTGGTTTAAAAAATAATAATTCTGAAAAGATAGAAACATTCCTACATTTTCCAAAAAAGTTTCCATTTTTCAATTTGAAATGACCTTTTGTTTTGAATTTTACTTAATTTTAATTTTAAAAAGGTAAGAAACCCTCGAAAACAAAATATTTTGTTCAACCCAAAACAAAATTTTTTAGACTTTTCTAGTCCAACAAAAAAAATCAAACAATTTTTTAGATCAACCCAAAATGTTTTTATTATTAATTATAATTATTATTTTGGGTTCAGTCAGCAAACCAAAAACTCAGTTATTCACACAGCTACCGTCATTAGTAGATGCTGAGTTTTTATGACTCCTCATCTTGAAACCTGCCAGTTGATTCTAAATCGTCTCACTACTGTAGCTGTTAGTCTCTGTCATTGCCAGGCAATGCTAAACTAACCATTTGTGACAAAGAGCTAAAAGGGATAAGAAAAGAGTGATGATCATTGCTGGATTATGGCTCAATGTAAGATTTATTATATGGATACAGAGAAAATATTTTTTCTCTTCACACTGGATATGCATGAGATAGATCTCAAGTTAGTTTGCTAAGGTTGTCTTCCTATGAGTTACATAAAACAACTCATAAATATTGAAATATGCAAATTAGGCCAGATCTTCAGTTGGATTAAGTCGGCGTTGGCTTCAATGAGTTATGCAGATCAACACCGGTTGAGAATCTGCCCCATTGTGTGTGTGTTTGTGTGTGTGTGTGTGTGTGTGAGAATTTGCTGAAACAGTCACTCACCACTACAGTTTAGGGAGGTGCCAGTTCTCCAAGAGAAAGTGGTCAGGAAAGAAAGGAATGGGGAAAGGGCAAGATGACGGGGAAAGGAGGCAGGGGGAAGGTTGAAAAGATAAAAATTAATGTTCATTAGAGATTTGATGAGGGAGGATTCGCAGTTCAGGTGCTGTTACTGTGTTCTGTAAATCATGACATAATTGAATAAAGTTTATCAGACTTCGCTATAGCCTTCCTAAAATGTGACTACTGTCCTGTCTCCATTCAGGGAACCTGTGTAAAATGTTCAGTATTCTACAGGAGCACTTGTCCAGGGGATTCGAAGCCCATAGTAAGTGACCTTCCTATACAGATACTGCCAAACAGGCTATAGTATTGTTTAAACTTAAATTCAATGTTCTGCATTGATTTTCCCCAGTACAAACAATAACTGAGTTCTTCTGCTCAGCATTTTGGGAAATCAGTAATATTGAGCTCACTAGGGCTTTATGGGAGTTAGCTGTCTCAGAGTTCCGTACTAGTACTTGTCACAGCAGTACTTGGGCAACTCCCAGGTTAATTAAATTGGTATAGCAAAGGCCCTAGGAGATTTCATGGAGTCTCCCACTCTTCTATCCTGGGTATCGGAAGCTCTGCTTGGGGTAGCATTCCATGTAGGAGGGGGGTGTTTTTATTTTGTCTTTTAGAGGAGGGAAGGAGTAAGGGAGGACAGTTGCTATAGACTCTGCTTTGAGAATTTGTATGTGAAAAATACAGGAGGGTTAAGACTACACTATATCCAGACCTGTTAAAACTTTCTTCTCAGTCACAAAAATAATGCTTTGCTTCTCTCCAAAGAATGAATGCCATGTGCAATACATGCAGTCAAACACTGTCCTAGCCTGTGCTGTTTCCTACCCTTCACTTGTTCATGTCACAACGTGACCTGAGAGGTTGGGGGTTGGGTGGGAAGGATGTACCAAGGAACTGAGACTCCAGCCAGTAGTAGGAGCAGAAGGACCCAAAGCAGGAACTACAGCCGGAGGGGGAAGGGGGTAAAATGAGGGCCAGCAATCTCCTGGACCCAGAACTGTACAGAGGAAACCCACACACACACTGTGGGGGCACTAGGACCAATGTGGTACCTCCCTTCTTATCAGAGACTCCAGCTAGTAGGGACAGAAGGCACCAAAGCAGGGACCTCTGGACACTCAGAGAACTTTCTAGTTTTGACTGGATGTTCTCTGCCCCATGATGACTGGCTGTTGGCACCAATCCTCTTCCTTCATCAGTCTCTCCACCTCAGCTTCAGTCCACACCTGCCTCTCTTGGACTCTTCTCCCCAGCCCTGTCCCTCTCACACCTCTTCCCTTCCCATTTAGCTGATCCCCTCCAAAGTAAACCCATCCCCGCCCCCGCCAAAAAAAAAAAAAAATCAGGGAACTAACATGACATTTTCTGTCATCATATTGTTCACCCTGTGCTCTACCCCTTCCCCCACTTTATGTCTGTCTTGTCAAATTAAACTGAAAACTCTTTGGGGCAGGGATCTTCTATTATTGTGTGTTTGTACGGTGCCTAGCACGAGATCCCTCTCTTGGTTGGCCCTTAGACACTGCCATAATAAACATGATTATTACGATTATCAATAATAAATAATAATAATAATAATGCATGTACACATGCTTTGGAACCAGCAGAAAGCCTTCATCTGTTTTGTCTTTAAAAGCACTAATCTTCATTTCTGGTGGTGTATTTTTCCATATACAAAACTCACATGTTGCTGTCAAGAGATTTTGTTGTCCGTAGATCAGAATTCACTTGTATTTAACACTCTATCCCATGTACAATATAGTAAAGATCCAACCACAGATTAAAAACTCAGGAAGATACACATTATAGTAAAACTCAAAATATCCTTTTAAGTATCAATAGAAAAAAATAAAACAAACAATGTGATGATATTTCCTGTTCTTCAATTAAATTGTTCCCTAACATTTTGATTGTAGTGCAGTATTGAATGTCTACCTGGAAATATGTTTATGTTTTATTTATGTTCTAGGCTTTTTCAAGACGTAGATGTATTTATGAAGCCCTGTCCTATCCAACAACCGGCTGTGCTAGGTACTGCAATGTAACAATAAAGGTAAGAGACTGTATAAGGCTTATCTAGAAATCAGCCCAAATATTGCTGTTGGTTTTGCTAATTTTACTTTTGGATGTGTGCAGCATCTAAAGGTCCTCTTAACATAGTTCTTTGAGCAAGAGTACCAACCAGAGACGCTTAGCTTCTCTGCTATACTACCCTTTGTACTACCTGAAATAGCTCTTCTTCATTCTTCGTGTTTACCTCAGCTCTCCTGGTGAGGCTCTGTAGCTGCCACACACTTCTGTTTAGAACTTTCTTATATTATATAACTCAGGTTCTCTCTCTTTTTAATCTCAGCACCTCCCAAACACTTTTCACTGATTCTTATGGCTGCCTCTATGAAGGACTGCACAGTTTGACAATTAGCAACACTAGTAGGATACATTATTCTTCCAAGACTTCATGTGCTGCTCAGTGGCAATGAACAGCCAAATGCTTGCAAAGATTTTACTACATTTTGCCTCCTGTGGTATGTCTAATCCTTACAAAAATTGTCAATCACAACTCATTACCATTAATTTTCCACATTCCTTTTTCCTGTCCTTCTAATTAGGTTTCTGGGTTTCATAACACATATTAGGTGCAAAAGGTCTGCAAATCTCTAAGACAAGAGAGGCCTCTGGACCCATGCTTCCCTATGAATTAGCCAGTTTCCATGCTTTTATATTCATGAATCTGCATAGCAGCCCAATTCCTGAATAAAAATTTTGATACAGGAAATAATTATTTAGGGCTAGGTTGTAGCTAGACCAAATCTGGGTGCAGGTCTGTGGGTGAAGCAGGTGAAGAGGAAGTAAGGCGACTACTCCTGTGTATGGCCCACCTGTAGGCTGAGCAGAATTGCAGTCCCTGATCTCAGGAGTGCAGGCACTGCCCTTTTGAGTGCACAGCACCCCAGAGCCTCAGACAGTTGTCTGTGTCAGAGCTCCTTCTCCACATGGCCATAAAGCTTAGAGGAGTATAGCAGTTTGTGCAGTCCATCACACACCAAGAAGCTTTGGGAGACAGGTTGCAGCTGACGCTGGGACAGTGTCACTCCAGGTCAACCGCAGTGCAGAGCTGCACCGTCTAGCCCTGTATGATTGGTCTGTCCCTCAAGTCTTCAGATGGAGGAATAAAGTGTTACTTTACATGCCATGCAGCAGTATGTGCTTTACTTCACAGGAACCTAAGTGTTGCAAAGGCTTCTATGGGCCAGACTGCAATCAGTGTCCAGGCGGATTTGCCAAACCCTGCTCAGGAAATGGACAGGTAAATGGAGCAACCAGCAGCATCTTGCACTTTTATGTGGGGGTAGAGACAGGCTGGGCTGGGTAGCATCCAGACTCCCTTGATCCTTTAGCACACAACAAATGTGGAAAATATTGCAGGAGGTTCACACTCCGCTAATCTATGTTGGCAATATGGGAGTCGTGCACTGATATAGGAGGGGAAAGATGGTGGAACCCTCCAGTTGTCTAAAACATCCAGTTCTGTGGTTTTGATACACTGTATTGGGCATGGTTGGGATTTTAAGTGACCCACTCTGGTGCCCAGGATTGTCTGGGGAAAAAACAACAACAAAATAATAATTTTAAAGTTACAATTGAGAAGGAGAATGGAATTATGGGCATATGGGAGCAGGGAAGAAACACAAGCTGGGGGAAAGTTTCCACTGGAAAAAATATTTATCATTAGGTTGAGATTCTTCTTACATCTAAAGAGAGTGCTGCTACAATCATGGTATAGACAGATCCAGGTTAGTTATACAACTTTTCCTGCAGGGAGTAACAAAAAAGGATTATTTTAACATTCCTATATAAATCCTATATCTTCTATGTTGCAGTGTGTGGAGGGAATGAAAGGAAATGGAACTTGTATTTGTACTGATGGATTTCAAGGATCCCACTGTCAGTTCTGTTCAGACCCTGATAAATATGGCCCTCAGTGTGACAAAAGTAAGCATAGCTGCACCCTCCTCCCCTGTGTATAACCTGTTGTCTTCTAAAACGTTATTTGTATTACAATCAGAGCTGACTGATAGTGGTATACTCTCTGTAAAAGGCCTGTGGGGTAGGTTAATTTCATACGGTTTCCAACAAGGCCTAATCCACAGCCCGTTGAAGTCAATGGAAAGGCTTCCATTGACTTCACTGGGCTTTGGATCAGACTTAGATTGCCTTATGTTAATTGCTTTTTCATGTCTGCCTTCCTTGCATGATTATCTAAACAGACAAAATCCTCCTCCTCAACATGTATTTCTATTCTGGAATTGTTCACAAATGTAATAGCAGCTATCTACATACATATGAAGACACAATCACTGTCTTGAAAAAAAAATCCACAATCTGAAAATATTTAAGATTATGTAGGAATCAGATTCAGATCCACTTTAAACATCATTCTTACTAGATAACTACTGTGTCTATTAGTGGAGGGCCCAGAGTAAAAAGAAAAGTGTCATATGGTAATATTTTTTTCCACTGTAGCATTCAAATATTGTTATATGTGCTGTAAAGTGAGAGACAATAGACTAAATAAAATGAAAGATACAGATATTCACCCTGTGTCTATATGTTACATAATTATCCATAGCTTTTTGACTATGAACCAGTCTATCGTACACAAAAAGAACTTTCCCCTAAGGCTCAGGCTATGTCTACACCGGGATAAAAAACACGCAGCTGTTCCATGTCAGCTGACTCAGGCTCTGGCTATGGGGCTAAAACTTGTTGTGTAGATGTTCAGGCTAGGGCTGGAGCTCAAGCTCTGGGATGCTCCACTCATGCAGGATCCCAGAGCCCAGGCTCCAGCCCTAACCGGAACGTCTACACAGCAAGTATGGACCCCGCAGCCTGAGTCAGCTGACCCGGGCCAGCAGTGAGTTTTTTATCCCTGTGTAGACATAGCCTAAGAGGCCACTAGGCCTTCCATAAGATGATGTAAGGTCAGAGGCTGAAGCATAGCTACTTTAAAAAAATAGAATATTAAGATCTTTTTGAGCCTTGATCCTGTAAATTCATCCACATTTGTTTATCTTTTTGCACTGTGAGTAGTTCTGTGACTTCAACAGAACTGCTCACAGGGCATAAAGTTAAGCACGTGGGTAAATTTTTGCAGAATCAGGGCCTTAGTTTGTAAAAGTTTAGTGATTTTGTTTGATCTGTTTATAAGTAATCATTTTAGTTTTTTCAAGCCAAGATATGATGTTGTGTTTCTGCTTCACCAGCTTCTATAGATAACTTTAAATTCCAATGGCAGACAGGTGTGCTATAAAAAAATATGAAGAATATTATTACAGGTGTTTAGATTTTAGAAAGAACTAATCTGAAATATTTAAGAAATACCATATAGGGACAATTGTTTTTCAATTGTTTAATTTCACGTTTTATTTTTCCCCCTACAGAATGCCTGTGTGTTTACGGGAAATGTGATAACAGGATAGGTAGTGATGGAATCTGCCTTGCTGGATCATGCAAAAGTGGATATGCTGGGAAACTCTGTGATAAGCAGATAGTTCCGTGTGGGCCTTTTGTGCAATTCTGTCATGCACATGCAAATTGTCAGCTTAGTAATGGTGCCAGGAGGTAGGTAGTTATATCTAACTAATATTAGGTGTGCTATAACACTTTCAGAATCAAACTACAGGACTGGCATTTTCTGTTTCAAGATAACACTTCACACTATTGTACAAACATTAATCTTTATCATAATACTATGAGGTGGTATGTGCATGTTCCTTTCATTTTATAGGGGGAGAAAAGGAGGCAGAAAAGTGAAGGGACCTACCCAAAGCAATGCAGTGAGTCAATTGCAGAGCAGGGATTAGATCTCAGTGGTTTGATTCCCAGTTCTGTGCTCATTTCCACACATTATACATAGCTTTTTCAGATCTTAAGATCAATATGTTTGAGCTTGTAAAATTGCAGAAGTAAGAGGGTTACAGTCAAAAGTGTCAAAGTAATTTAGGAACCTAAGTTTCATTTTCAAAAGTGCCTAAATGTCTTAGGAGCCTAAATTCATTAACTTGCAATGAGAAAGGCTAAATACTTGTCACTTTTGAAAATGGGACGTCGGTGCTTTTGAAAATTTTGGGCAGTGTGCTTTTCGGATGTTCACCCTTAACCATCTATGTACTTGAAATGGTGTGGTATCTTCAATAAAGCCAAAGCTAATCATTTTAAGCAGCCTGTAATTTGGACAATGTGCTAAAGGAAAAAATTATCAAAAATCAATTCAGCTTAATTTTACAAGTGTTCTATCATGCGAAATGATTTAATCAAACCTTGTTTTTATAGCTGCATCTGCAAACCTGGATATGAGGGAGATGGAACAACCTGCAGTGAAGTAGATCCTTGTGCTAGTTTAGTTCAAGGTGGTTGCGATACCAATGTAAGTATATGATTTCTTACAGAAGGAGATGCTTAGTTTAGAGGAAATCTAAAGAAAGGCTAGGAATACCAGTAAGAAACATTTGCATATATAAATTTGGAATTTCCAACCAAATTCAAATCCTTCCCATAGTTAAAATTCTTGCCCTTACAGTTGCTTTGCTATGAAAATTGCTATGACTTATATAGTCATGGTGCCCAAAGATGGATGCCACACAACTTTTTTAGCGACTTCTATGACATTCTTAATATAACCCAAAGTAAAATCTTCCTTCAAAGCAGTAGACCCATGGATTGAAATCTTTCTACGCCTCTATGCCCTCCCATTCCATAATGAAGCTAAAGCTATGGCAATGAGGGATCTTTTTCCTCTTTAGAGTTGGCAGAGCAGGATCTACTACAAGGAAGCCCGTAACTAGTTCAAGGGATTAAGTAATGGATTTTAAAACTATTTTCAATGTTTAAATTGTCAGATCAAATTCAGATCAAGTTATTAGTGACCTAAAGTTATTTCTTATCATCTGATGACTGTTTGGAAGCTTATGTGAAACAAGTTGCTAGTTGCATTATAGTTAGCAGTGCACAGGTAGCCACATAATAACGCCCACAGTGGCTGGCATTAATTGGCGTCTTTGCTGATTGCATCAGTTCAGAGGTCGAAGATTTGATTCAGTCAAGAGAGACCTTCACACCTCCCAAAGGTGGTCTCTCCTCCCCTCCAAGTCAGGGTGAGACACACTGACATGGCATTGCGGGGGAACCTTTCTGCCCACCACAGTCTCCTATGGACAAAGGGGGTTGTCAACCTCCAGGGCTGTAAGTCCAACACTAAAAAAAATTCCATGAAAATATTAAAGGGGAAAAAATAGAGTTTGTTCTCTAGTGTCATAGCCAAAGATTCCATCTCCTTTCCAGCATGTCCTTTTCTGAGCTGTCCATTTTAAAATGGTGGTTGGTGTCCATTAAATTTGTTTACTGTGACATGTCCCTACAGGCAGAATGTATTAAAACAGGCCTTGGAACTCACACATGTGTGTGCCAGCCAGGATGGAGTGGGAATGGAAGAGATTGCTCAGAGATCAACAATTGTCTGCTACCAAATTTCAGAGGGTGCCATGACAATGCTACCTGCATATACGTAGGGCCGGGTCAGGTAAGTTTCGCTCATATCTTCCTGCACTACCTCTACCTCATTCTGTTCTGCCCAAGTTTGCTCCCGAACTACTACCTTCTACGTCTTCTCCCACTCCCTCTATGTGCCCTCTTCCATGCAACCCGACCTGGAACAGCCTCCCACATCTTGTGTTCCCTCGTTTCATAGGAGTAGGGGCAAAAAACCAAAGTGGTTTTCAAATGGAGCTTGATAAATTTATGAAGGGATTATATGATGGGGTTGACTGCAATAGCGGGGGACTGGAATCAATGATACAGGAGGCCCCTTCAAATCTGATGGTCTTACGTCCCAAATGACTACCCTTCTCTCCATTTTAAATCTTGCCTTAAAACTCACTTCTTCTGAAAAAATCTATCAACATTAATTCTCTATTGAAAGGGACTGTACTTTATTCTTTAGTTATTTACAGCTATTCAGGAAAAATTTAAAAAAAAAATCCATCCACAATCCATGAATGCCAATTATCTCTCTAGGATATTTCTAGAGCACACATGTATATAGTTTTTAAATCACTAATTCTTTTAAACATCCATGCAGGACACACTGAGAGACTACCCCCCTCCCCATGAATGATGCCAAAAGAGCAAACACCTCGGCTCCACCATGTGCTGGGCCTCAACTTACTGGTATTAATGTTGGAAATGCAACAGCATGTTCAGAGTTTCAGCACAAACCCTTTGTGGGTTTAAAGTACAAAGGGACAGATTCTCAGATGGTGTAAATTGGTGTCACACCATTGAATTCAGTGGAGCTATATGGATAAACACCATCTGGAAATCTGATCCATAGTGTTTAGAAGATCTACAATGTTTTAATCGTTTTACTTTATTGCCTTGTTTTGTTGGAATGGTAGAATGACTGTGAATGTAAGGAAGGATTTCGGGGGAATGGAATTGAATGTGAACCAATAAACTCTTGTTTGGAACAAAATGGAAAGTGCCATCATCTGGTGAGTTAATTATTCTCAGAACAAATATTAAAATAACATTTGTTTTACTGTATGCATCAGTGGATAATATTTCTTCCATGGATGTGAGAATGAATGGCATTCCACTAGAGCAAACATGTCGCAGCTTCATGTTGTAGGATCTTTAAAGCTCAGTTGAGTGCATAAAAATGTCCTTCAGTGTCAGGTGAAAGGATTGCTGATATCCAAATAGATCCTGAGATCCTTACTCAGTTTTTCCACTGAGATCCATTAAAGTTTCCCTAACTGAAGTCTGAGTGATAATCGAGTAAGGCCCCTACAATTTGGTCTGTTAAGAAGACTGGAAAGTTGATCTCCATGTTCTCTGACATATCTAGACGGTTGGTTTTGTTTTTTTGGAATATCAGCAACACAGCATGAAGATACAGAGACAAATTCTCTGCTGCTGTAAATTGGTGCAGATCCATTGAATCCCTACACCATAGAATAAGTTATTTTTGGTTACTTACAATAGCTAGTTCAGGGTTCAGTTATCCCATTCACCTTTCAAAGAAGGCAAAAGAAAGGGGGCTTAGTAGTGTCATCATCTGGTCTAACAATACATAGACTCTCAGGAGCCATAGGCTCAAATTTCAGGAGAGTCTGCTCATCCATCCACAGTGCATAAGTTTACTATGATGCAATTTATTCTGTGGGTCTCAAATGAAGGTCCAGTTTGCTTTTCCCAGATACAGTAGTTAAAATACTTAATGGCCGCTACAATTTCTTCTCTCCATACCAGAAGTATCTGCTCAGTCAGGCATTATGGGATTCTTCAAGATGTGATAGGCTATATTGCATAAAGAGATTTTTTTTTAAATTAGAACTGTTTGGATTATTTATTGCCAATAAATTATCTTATCAATTTAGCCTTTCATTTCCATTCTTAAATTATCTGCAAACAGCTTTGGTGTGCACGATTTTGTAATTCACAATTGTTTGACAGTTTATGGGTTTTTCACTAACCGTTCTCTGAACTTTTCATCATTTGTGGCATGAGACTGGTTATCTAAATTTGTAAAGTATTTTTTCTTGTACGCTGGATGAAAAACTTTCCAATATCTTTTATTGGACCAACTTCTATTGGTGAGCTTGTCTCTCTCACCAACAGAAGTTGGTCCAATAAAAGATATTACCTCACACACCTTGTTTCTTCCATTCATGAAAGCATTTAAGTCCTATTGATTTCAGTGGGACTTAAGAACATGCTTAAGTGCTTTCCAGAAGAGGGATACTTTACTGAATGAGGGCCTCAATGAAGGGATTTTCAGCTATTTTAACTTTGCCACATCTCAGCATTGCCTTGTATTATGTGCAAGCATATTATATCAACAACATCTCTTGAATCCCCAGCTCTTTGACAGATTAAATCTTCTCTCCCTCATTTTTTAAAGGCAACTTGTCAGTTTGTGTCATCTGGTGTCTGGGACTGTGTGTGTCCAAAGGGCTACGAAGGAGATGGCATCATATGCTATGGAAGTGCAGCAGATGTAAGTAAGATAGTGGTCTTTTGTCTAAGGGCAAGTTCAACTGCAGATTCTTTTTGTAATGCTGGCCAGGGAGACAGTAAAGTAACTTCTGAACAACCCTAACAATGTAATGCACAACTGTGCTGACTGCAGACAGCATTCCTGCTGAGACCCTTGCAAATCCCAGAAATGAGATACCGTGTTTAAAGAGAGAAGCTAGCACTTTCAAAGGGCCTAAGGGAATTGGGCATCTAATTTCATTAAGCCTCTGAAAATGCCAGCATTAGAGCCTAATTTTCACAAAATACAACTGAAGTCATTGAGAGCTGTGGATGCCCCATTTATATGAAAGTCTGGCCTTGAAAATTAGTCTCATCTGAACCTGTCAGTTTTGATCAGAGTTCGACTTATCATATGTAAAATAGGAGAACAAAACAGGTCATTTAGTGAAGGTAAATTTTCAACTATTTAACTGGATAGGAAAAGGAAAGGTATGTGTCAATCTTCTCAGCTATTTTATCTTTTCTTTTTAAACTGGCAGCAGTAAGAAGCTGGGATTGGCATTACCATTTATAGCCCAATCTGTTCCCAGTCTCAGCACTGAAATGAACAGAAACCAAATAAATTACTGACTAAGACTCCATTACAGAACATAAAGACATTTACAGCAGGTTTGCCAATGGATTTATAATATCCGGTTAATTTTGCAGCCTTTCACATTACTTGGAAATGGCAACACAGAGCCTGAAAACTCTTCCACTCTCCAGTTGGTGGAAAACAAAATGTCTGTCTAGGGAGATATTACACTCAAGATGAAGGTCTGCAGTAAACATGCTGCCTGGGAATGGGGAATCATAACTGAATAGCAGTATAGTTTTTCTAGGACTACAGTACACTTTGGCTACTAAAACTGTCCCATTTCTGAAAATGACCCTAAAGGATTTCCACTCACTATCAGTACTACAAAAAAGAAAGTTTTAAAAATTGACTTGTCTTTAATTGTTGTTATGTTTATTATAATGGAGCACTAGCTTCACTATAGTTAAGGTTGAGAAGACCATTGTGTGTAAAGAATGACTCTTCTTAGTGCTGTAAAATCTGCACAGTTACATAGATTGCCTTGAAATTTAGTGTGCCCTGTGGGAGTGCAGGGTATGGGTAGTGATCCAAATTTGAGGTCATTTGACCACGGGATTCCTGAGATACAGCCCCCTGAAATAAATAGCTTTTCTAAAGATATAATTTTTTTTTTGCCCAGGCCTGGAGATCAAACATAAGGGTCTCGCTCACTTAAGCGTTACCGTCCAAGCGTGTGTAGCACCAACAAGTCCTTTCGGGGAGCAAAATTCAAAACACTCTTAGCAAGAGTTTGGCTCTCCAGTGAAGCTCTTGAGTAAGGGTCAAACACCAAACAAATCACACTGAGCATGTGCAAAAAAAGGAGGCTAAGAGGCTTTGTAGGTGGAAAGCTTTCTCTGTAGCTGGATAGTTCAAGGAGATAAGCAGTAAGCCTTTTGTCCTGAACTCACCCAGCTAATGACAGTTCCAGCCCCTGCCTAGGGCAAAAAGGCATATAAAAAAAATCTACCCCTCTTTGGGAGGGAGGCATTTTGCAGGAATACATTTAAAGTATGTTTTTAACAAAACAAAAGTTAGATGTAAGAATGCTTACTGTCAGGAGGGGCATTTTAGGAGGTGGAGGAGTGGGGGTATAGGAGTGAGGGGTTTGGGGCTACATCAAGGGGAACAGGGATAAATGGGGATAGGGGAGGGACACTGGGAAAGGGACATGGGGGTGAGTGGCAGGTGGACTGGAGGAGAATAGGGAGAGCTCCAGATAGTGTGTGCCCAGATCTCGGGGCTCCTACACCGTCAGAGAAGTCTGAGTCCCCCTTCCTGCCCCTCTCATGTAAGTTGGAATATGGGGGCCTTGCCTCTGTGGGAGTGTCTGAGCCCTGCTCTCAGTCTCTTTATAATGATCAACCACAGCTCCCACTGCAATCTGAGATGACCTAAAATGTCAATCCTGGGTGACAGTACATGGAGATGCAGGGTTTCAATACAGAATTGTGTGGATTATGTCAAACAGAAGGGCACTGGGCTCTTCTTGCCATGGGTATTGTCAATAGTGAGGTGGGATAGAAGAGCAGTCCGTGGATTTAATGATGAGTGGGGGAAAGTATAGATTTAGATAGTAACCTGTGTGCACATGTAAAGGGGTTGTAAAAGGGTCTGAGGCGGCTGTTAAATTTTGCCAGTGGTATTTTGTTGGAGTAGGCTCCATGTCTGAGTGTAGAGCAAGTGCAGGAAGTGCCTGTGCATTACAGCGAACAGGCAGATTATGAGAAAGTACATTATGGGTGATATGGGGGCAACACTCAAAGAAGACAGAGTTAAGGTTACATGGTGTGACAGGGTCGAACCAGATGGCTATAGGAGAGTAATCGAAGGCAGATATAGTAGCCCCAGGCTAAGTAGGTCCCTTTTCCCTGGGTAAGGTAACAGGGAAGGTTCCAGAACAATCAGGAACCTTCTGGAGACAATTAAGGCAGGCTAATCAGGGCACCTGGGTTTTAAAAAGGAGCTCACTTCAGTTTGTGGTATGCGTGTGATGAGCTGGGAGCAAGAGGCACTAGGAGCTGAGAGTGAGAACACAGACTGTTGGAGGACTGAGGTTTACAAGCATTATCAGACACTAGGAGGAAGGTCCTATGGTGAGGATAAAGAAGGTGTTGGGAGGAGGCCATGGGGAAGTAGCCCAGGGAGTTGTAGCTGTCACACAGCTGTTCCAGGAGGCACTCTAGACAGCTGCATTCCACAGGGCTCTGGGCTGGAACCCAGAGTAGAGGGCGGGCCCGGGTTCCCCCCAAATCCTCCCAACTCCTGGTCAGACACAGGAGGAGTCAACCTGGACTGTGAATTCAGAAAAATGGCCAAGCTGAGGGCTGCCGTGAAGCTCCAAGGCGAGCAAATCCGTCAATAAGCGCAAGACCCACCAAGGTAGAGCAGGAACTTTGTCACAATGGGCAAACAACCTTAATTCAGTATTTCTTTGTTTCCACACGTCTGAGTTTTTCTGAACTTAACATTCTGGAAGGGCACAGACTATCACCAGGCAACATTAACTCTGTGTTAATGACTTTATCATTTAATTTATATTGCGATAGTGCCTAGGTGTCCCAGTCATGGTCCGTGACCCCATTGTGCTAGGTGGTGTACATACAGCACAAAAACAAAGAATTCTCTTTTGATTTATTTGGGATTTAGTTAAGACAAGATTTGTACTTGAATATTTAGAGATAAAATGTTTAGCCTAAAGTTAGACACCTATACATTAAATGATGAAGTCATTGACACATGCATATTTAAGCATTAGGTGGCCTGATTTTCAGAGGAGTTGAGCTTTCACAACTCCCACTGAAACCAAAGTGTACCATAGTACTAGGAAAATGTTACTGTTTGATTGCTGATGATACAACTGCCACTGTCGTCATTCCGTATGCCTAGTGAACCCCTGCATCTCCATGTAATAGCACCCAGGACAGACATTCTGTGTCACCACAGATTGCAATAGCAGCTGTAGGTGCTCATTACCTCTGAAAATCAGACCACTTATATAGGTCTTATGAATAACCACTGTATTCATTCTTCTCTTTATTGGATCAGGAGTTGTCTGCTCTGTCAGAGGCAGCTGGATTTAACCAATGGGTTAATGTGAGTATACTTTTGTTTGAGGAAAATACTATCCTTTTAATATATAGAAACGTGGATCTCTAGTGATGTTCCCATCAAATAATATAGTCCAAGATCTGTACTGACATGAACAGGTGAATACGTGTACTTCGGGGCAGAATCTGGTCATCTAATTCTTCTGCATTGAGGCCAAATTCCAGCTCCAATCTCAATAGATGCAGAAGCTCCACTGGCAGAGGAACCCATGCCAGTTCTAGTATATGGGGTGGGAGGCTGCATACAGAGCTCAGCTCTGTGGGCATGCAGATGACATCAGATTTCACCACAGAGCAGGTCCTCCTATCTGCCCCTTGGTGAGAAGGCTGCATAAGGTCTGTGGCACCCATGGCTGCTGTAGCCTCCACAGCAAAGGGGATGGGAGCAGAATTCTTTCTCCTGCATATTTGCACAGTGCTGGATGGCATGAAAATCCTAAACTGTGTGTGGTCATCATTCTGACTGTCAGAGCAAGTGAGGAGGAACCCACCATCTGCACTGACTTGATTGAACCATAGAAAATGAATGAGCAGATAAATCACAATAGAATGTCTGACTGTATAGTAGGGTTAGAAACACCAGTTTGAACAAAATGAGAAGTGTTCCAAACAAACGGATTCATATTTGCCAGATCACTCCTGTAATGTGACACTTCCAACTCCAAAGAGCTTACAGTCTAAATATAAGACAAGAGACAATTGGTCGATACAACAAATAGATGGAGCAAGCACAGGGTAACAGACAGACCCTTAGGAACAGTATGACAAGCAGCAGTCATAACATGCCAGCTGCCTAACCATTATCACATTTAGTGTAGCCATCATGGCAGAGAGGACTTGGAGGATAATGTGGCTAATTGTAAAATAGTTATCTGGCTGCCTGCTTGATTCAGGTTCTCAAACAGCAGCATATTCCATTGGCAATTTTACAGACAGAAAACAACAAAACCAGAGCGGAAATAAGTACATGTAGTCATGTATTAGGAGTCAAGTATTACGAAAGTGCTGCTAGGTTTGCACAAAACTCGTCAGGTGGTAGAGGGGAGAAAGAGAAGAGTGAACACACTATGCGGGGAGCAGACCACAAAGCCTATTGAAATAGGGATATGGACATTCCTGCTCTACTTCAGAGAAACTCCACCTCTTAAAATTAAAGAACTGTAGTGTTAAAAAATATATTCTTCTATAGCAGGAGGTTCTCAAACATCATTGTACTGTGACCCCCGAGACCCGCCTCCATGCAGGGGGGCCAAAGCCGAAGCCCAAGCGCTTCACCTTCAGCCTCAAGCGGGGGGCCTGTAACCCGAGCCCTGCCACCCAGGGCAGAAGCCAAAGCCCAAGCCCCGCCACTCAGGGTGGAAGTCCTTGGGCTTTGTCCCCAGGTGATGGGGCTCAGCCTTCAGCCCCCGGCCTCAGCAAGTCTAACACGAGGCCTGGCGACCCCATTAAAACAGGGTCGCAACCCACTTTGAGGTCCCGACCCACAGTTTGAGAACTGGTGTTCTATAGTGTCGCATTCCCCACTTGTCTATTAGAAGAGACAGTGCAACTTCCATGATTTTAACATCTCAGGTGAGTAGCAAGTTCTATTCTTTATATTTGTGTGATGCTCCTTCTCCCATTACATAGATATTGTTCATGGTGCTCTTGTAGTTATAATCACAGCTATCTAAATAACCTACCAAAAATACTTTAAATCAATGATATGTATTGTCTTAATTATCTCCTATCAAAATCCCTAGCCTCCCCCATTCCCTTCAGTCTTTCCTCCACGCCACACCCATGGTCACATACCACCTAATATTTATTTTTTTCAGTTCCATTGTCTTGAAACACAAGCCAAGTATTCTGTTAAAGGATAAGAAGTACAGGGTTCTTGAAGTAGGTTTGTCCTCAGATTTTACTCCAACACAGTAAGAATCCTAGCCATCTAGAAGTGGTTAACAAGACACCAGTTGTCATTGGCCTTTACTCATATCCTTTTCAGTTGCAAAATAGTTTCATAAAAAGCAGGAACTGGGAAATCAAAGCACAGTGACTATCCGAGATTGTACAAATCAGATCTTGGCCCTTAGATACTTATTGCTAGCTGTGCATATTGCACAGAAAGAGACTGTGGGCCTGATCCAAAGCCCATAAGAATCAGTAGGAATCTTTCTACTGACTTCAGTGGGCCTTGAATCAGGCCCTATGGTTGCCTGAGCTATGTTCCGATGCTGATGTTTTGGTGGAAGGGGAAAACCTCTCTCTGGATCAAATGGTATTTGATAAGACAAGCAAACAGGGAGATCTTTTTCTGGGCATATTTTTAACTTCATACTCTAGCAGGAATGTTCATGTTTATACATTTTCATACCTGCATGCTGTTTTTTCCTACAGACTAGGAAAGAAGAGGGAGATTGTTATTGTTAGTTCTATTTTTAAATACTTGGGAGGCCCTCAGATGCTTGTGGCAATGGTGACTTGAAAGATGACACTAGCAGATACAATTCCCAGCTATTTCAAGGGGCTGGTTTCTGCACAATTCTCCTTTCTTGACACTGAAATGACAAAAGTGATGAAGGAGCACCAGGAAGAGCCCATGGCCAGTCTCCAGGCAGCACACAAGCTAGGGCAAGGCAAAACCTGAACCTCTTGCTCCATGGAAATTTACAAGAGTGAACTTAGCAAATTTTGGTGGTGCTGATGGTATTTTGTTTTGTTTTATGAGAAAGAGGTTATACTGAGGTTAATCCTCTTAATCTCTCCTCCCCAGTTTCTTCCACAGCCTAAGATCCAACACTGCTAAATGAAACACGAGTTAGCATACTCAAACATTAGCAGCCTACAGCCCTATGTTAAAACTGGGATTGTCAACAGCACCTGAAGGGAATTAGGCACCCAAATCCTATTGAAATTCATTGGGAGTTAGATGCATAACTCCCTTATGGTTCTTGGAAAAATCTCTGCTTAAATGTACAGTCTTTCAAATAAAGAAAAGGAGTACTTGTGGCCCCTTCACGAAAGCTTATGCTCAAATAAATTGGTTAGTCTCTAAGGTGCCACAAGTACTCCTTTTCTTTTTGCGAATATAGACTAACACGGCTGTTACTCTGAAACCAGTCTTTCAAATGTGAATCTTGTATTAGGCAGATTACCTATTTCATGGCTATTAACTCTATTCATCCTGTTTCTTAAATACTTCTGCCTACCCTTCATGGGTACTTCAGTTGCAACTATTATCAAGCAGCAGTAGTAACCAAAATATTTTTTAATTCAAATACATAAAATAAATGACATAGTACAATAGTTGTGTAGATTGACTTGTTTTTTATGGTTATATTAAAATTGGTTCTTATCCTTATTAAGATTGTTTCTATTCTTCATACACGGACCAAAAATTCACTGTTTTGGCTTTCCACACATTTTTTGTAGCTCTCTTTGTAGCCATTGGTTCAAATCATTAGGCTACTTAATGGTTCTTCCTCCCCACACCAATCACAGGACAACTCATATCCGGAACCCTATTAAAAGGGTCACCTGATGACACATAAGCTTAGGATATACAATATAACACATTTTACTCTGATTCAGGAGGCTTCAATAAACACAGTGCTGTCAGTGACTTCAAATTTAACCATCCTTGTGCCTTCCCTTCGAGCAATTGAAAACATGGATCAAGATGAGAAAGCCTTTTGGATGTCAAAGACTAACATTGCAACCCTACTAAAGTACGTTGATGTTTTCTTTAATATTTGATGCATCTGATTCTTTAAATGAATTGGTTTTCAATGCAAATATCATTTTGATTTGAACTCATTGCAGCGAGGCAGCTTTTACATCCTTAAAGACAGTGAGTCAGATTCTCCTTTTTTACACTGAAATGGTAATCCCATTGAAGACAATTATTTATTATTTGTATCATTACTGTGGTGTTTAGATCCACAGCTGAGACCAGGGCCCAACTGTGCTATGCACTGAACAAACAACCCCAACTTTACCCCAGCGTAGCTCAAAGCAGAATCTGACCTAGAAAGCGTGGTCTGAAACGCCATGTTTATTTATCTGCAAGCTGTAAGAAAATACAAACATTAGAATCCAGCTGAATTTCCTTTTAGGTATCATGTATTAGTGGGAGCTTATAGACTTGCTGACCTCCAGAATTTATCATCTGACACACTGGCCACATCTCTGCATAACAATTTCCTGCATCTGTCTAAAGAAAGTGAGGTAAGATCGCTTGTCAACCAGCTTGAAATCCCATTTTGCTCTCAGTCCATCAGTAGTGCTATAATAATACCCATGCATATGCTTACATTTAAAGATGCCTATAACATAGGCATTAAAGTAATTTCTCTATAACATTCTCTCACTGTTGGGTTCTCTGACAAGTGCTGTTTTCTCTACTGCTTTATCTAGACAGACAGACTGTGACTCATCAATTCTTATATGTATATTATTGGTATTGTTGTAGCAGACAGAAACCCTAAATGATCAGAGCCCCATTGTAAGGGGGTACGCATAGGAAAGCACAATCCATACCCTGAGGAGTTTACCCTCTAATTTACACAAGACACATCAAGCAAGTATAACAAACAATACTGGGAGGCGAGAGGGAGGGAGGATTACGGTAATAGTAATACCATGCAACTACATTGGCTGACTGCATGCACAGCTTGATGGTCCCAAATCATTTGAAAGTATTTTTAAAGATAAATAAGCTGAAGCCAGGTGTCCTTGACCACCTCTCAACCTAGCCTTCAGAAGTTGGCTGATTTATTGTAGGAATCTATACACGTTTCTGGGAATATGCGAACTCCATAGTATTTAGTCCCTTGAAGGAGTATTCTTTGGGGGAGCATGTTGAAGAGGTTCCACTAGGCCAGTGAAGCTTTGGGAATGCACAGACGTCTCAAAATTACTGAGGGCTAGATGGTGTTTTTAGCATGCAAGCCGTAATAAGAGAAGCGGCGCCTAGGTGCACCACCTCAAAAGAAGCACCAGGAGGTTCTGCCTCTGAAGCACAATTCCTCCTGAGGCTCCTTAAGTACATTTGGGGGGGAAAGTAAGTAATTTACTTCACCTATTTAAAGAAGCCAGCATGCTGCCTCCATGCAGCTAGTCAGTTGTGCTGGCCTGCATGTAGGGAACAGAGCTGGGCAAATAACTGATTTTTCAGTTCAGTGTCAGGTCCAAACAAACAAAAACAAAACACGCCTGGGGAAAAAAAGTATGGTTTAGACTGAACCGAATGGGAAATTTTTCAGAATTTGTGGTGAATCATAAAAGTTGGTTTTAGATCAGAGATCCAAACCCAGGTCTCCCACATGCCAGGCAAGTACCCAAACCACTGGGTTAAATATTACCAGGGGCCAACAGTGGAAGCACCAGTACTGACCCACCTCCCTCTTTTTCCAGTCATTTTGTGATTGGCCAAAGCTATTTGTGTCAATTGGTGACCAGTTTCAGGGTAACAAACTGCATTTTTGTCAACTATTCATCTGAAAAATTTCACCCAGCTCTAGTGGGGAAGACAGAACCACAATGCCACCTATTCCACAACCAGTTTCCTCAGAGCAAATCATCAGGGGTGCAGCCCCTGTGCTCCAGGACTGTGAATCTGGGGAGCCCTAACATGGCCTAGGCCGGGGGAGGAATGCTTACTGTCTCCCATGCACCTTGCTTGACCACGTTAGATAAGGATACAATCTAGCTCTATGTAAACAGTTAGACAGGTGGCAGTCTGCTGCACACAATCAGCAAACTGGTGTAACTGTGATTAAAAGTAAACCCTAGTCCTTTTCTTTCCAGAACATCACTATTGAAGGAGCTAACATTGTCGTTGGTGATATTGCAGCCACGAATGGAATCATCCATGTTATTGATAAGGTACATCACCATGTAATTAAAAAGTTAGCACCCTGCTCTCTATTCCTTTGCCTCCTGAGCAAGGCAATACAAATTGGATGGGGAAACAGCCAACAGCTGTGGAAAAATATTGTATGGTACATCAATTTATTCTATTTCCAGTCCTTGCAGCTGCAAGCATGGTATATGTCAATATATTGACCTTGTTTGTATGCTTTGATTTCAGGTTCTAACACCACTCAGAGGTCTGAGTGGCACATTGCCAAAACTGCTGGCCCGCTTAGAACAGATGCCTGATTACTCCATTTTCAGGGGTTATGTTATTGCAAGTATTCATACTATTTTAAGAATGCAAGTAGTTCTCTAGACTATGTGTGTTTGGGCTGGTAGCAGAATATCATTACAAGGTGTTGTTTTTTTTTATGTCTTTCCACAACAGCAATATAGGCTGGCAAGTGAAATAGAAGCAGCTAACACTTACACAGTTTTTGCCCCAAATAATGATGCAATTGAAAGTTACCTCAGGAATAAAAAGTCTGCCACTCTGGTATGTATTATACACAAGTCTTGTCTTATCAGCTGAACACACCATTTCAGTTTCAAAACTGCTAGTGCTCCACAGAATGGATGACAATAAAATGAATAAAACAGCAGGGTCTGGGTTTTGCAAAAAGTCAGTCAAGTTGGCTTAAAACCAAAAGAGGCAGGTGGGGATGGGTTCATGAGCTATTCTCCCCCAAATAATGTGAAGTTCTAATTATCATTCTTGGGTTTTGTCCATCTCTACTTGAAAATAACGGGTATAATGTTATTAGTAATGCTTTTCCTCAGTGGATCTCAAAGCACTTTACAAAGACGATATCATTATGCTTGTTTTGCAAGTGGGGAAATTGAGACACAAAGAAGTGAAGTGATTTACCTGAGGTCACCCAGCAGGCCAGCAGCAGAGCCAAGAATAGAACCTAGATCTCCTAAGCCCTGGTCTAGTAATCTATCTGCTAGGCAACACTACCTGTTTTGTTCATGAACGTCAACCTCCTGAAAAACTGTGCCAATACTATTTTAGTTCTCTAATGATACAATGTTATTATTTCTATATCACCTTCCTGGAAAAATCCATAATGAGCATTTGAAAGGGTATCCCTTGAGAGCTGCCTTTTCACTTGGAAAACTGAACCTGGTTTTAAAAATATTAGTTAACTATATGACAATGCAGCTAGACATGGACAGCAACATCAAGACCTTCAGCCTCACAGAGTTCAGGCCTAAGGGCTTGTCTACACTTACAGTGCTGCAGCTGTGAAGACACTACCTACACAGACAAGAGAACATCTCCTGCAGTCAGCATAGGTACTTCACCTCCCCAAGAGGCAATAGTTATGTCAACAGGAGAAGCCCTCCTGTCGACATAAAGCTGTCTATGCCAGGAGTTAAGTCAGTATAACTGCATCGCTCAGGGGTGTAGATTTTCCACACCCCTGAGTGGTGGTGTTATACTGACATAAGTTGGTAGTGTGAGTCTGCAACGCTCATGAATGAAACTAAGCTCAGATGAGCTGCCCTGCCTAAGTCAACTCATACACAGGTATTTCCAGGATCAAACTTTCAGAATGTAAAAAGCTTAATGGGTGGTCTATTAAGTTTCTTCTTTTAAATTGAATAGAAAGTAGAGTTGGGCAATGCTGTGGATGATTTCGGTTTTCAAAAGCCAGTCTATCAGGCTTTGGTACTGCAGAAACAGATGTTTAGCAGCTGAATCCCCACTGTAACTGCACCCTGAAATTTGGGTTAAGAATGGGTTAGTGGAAAAATGGTTTTAATTTTGGCCCTTCTTTAAAAGGTAATTAAACCAAGAGCAAGCAGTGACTGGTAGGTGCACACACTAGATCAGGCTTTTGCTTTCTATGTATCCCTCATCTTTTCCTATTATTTATTCAGTCATATGGAGGTTTCATTTCTTGCTTTTCTGCCACTATATATTGTACCTGCAGTTTTCCTGTGGGGCTCCTCTTGGCCACAGTCCCTGATTGCCTGTGTTTGAGGTGCGGCTCCCTGAAAGGCAGAAGCAGGAAGTGGTCAGAGGGCTAGCTCTGCCTGACCTTTTCCCATTTTATAGAAGCTCTACCTTAGAGGGAGGAGTTTGGAGCAGTCACAGGGCCCAATCCTTGATTTCAGTGGGAGCAAAATTTGGCCCAAACAGAACATTGGTCAGGAGGGGTATTTCTCAGCCTGCTGGTGATAGGTGGCAGGAAATATCTCTCTACATTTTAAATGACAGGTTTCAGAGTAACAGCCGTGTTAGTCTGTATTCGCAAAAAGAAAAGGAGGACTTGTGGCTCAAATAAATTGGTTAGTCTCTAAGGTGCCACAAGTCCTCCTTTTCTTTCTACATTTTAAATGATGATGAGTGAGATTTAATGTTCCCATCCCAAGTGCTCAGTTAAGGGAGATCAGATATCTGAAAACAAAACAGTAGGACTTCTACCCAGTGGGAATTCAAAGTGGAAGCTACATTACTGCATGAAAAAAAGCCAAGTGACATAGCGAAATTTACAAATGTCATAGTTCGGAGTCATTTCTTTCACTCGAGTGAATCTCTGAAAGACCTAAAGAGCACGGCATGACATGAATTTTAAGATGTAAATTGGAAGAACATTCTAAACATGTTCCACGTATATTAGCCTTCTGGGCAGGTGACAGCAGGGTTAAAAATAGATTGGCTTCCTGAAAAACAAAACAGGCTTGCTAAAAGTGGAACATCTAAAGTAAGACGTTCAAATGGGAATTAGGCTCTTAAGTCCCTTAGGATACATCTATGCTGCAAAAAGAAAAAGAAAAAAATCTCAGAGCCTGGATCAACTGACTTGGGCTTGTGGTGCTCATGCTACAGGGCTAACGATAGCACTGTAGACTTCCCCACTCAGGCTGGAGCCCAGGTTCTGAGACCCTTCCCCCTCGCTGGGTTTCAGAGCCAGAACTTTTACACTGCTATTTTTAGCCCCGTAGCATGAGCCTGAGTCAGTGGACCTGGGCTGAGACATGCTGCCACTCATCTTTATTTGCAATGTAGATGTAGACTCAGGTGCTCTTGAAAATTATTCCCCTGATCCCACAAGTCCATTGCAAGCAGAACAGGCCACTAAAACAAAGCATTCCTGACCGTACAAAATGTATGTTACAAAGTAACTCCAGCAAGATGGGAAAAGACCTGAAGACACACAAAAACCATTTTAAAATCAGATTTCAGAGTGGTAGCCGTATTAGTCTGTGTATCAGCAAAAAACAATGAGGAGTCCTTGTGGCACCTTAGAGACTAACAAATTTATTTGGGCATAAGCTTTTGTGGGCTAGAACCCACTTCATCGTATCCATGGAGTGAAAATACAGGAGCTGGTATAAATACATGAAAGGATGGGGGGTTGCTTTACCAAGCGTGAGGTCAGTCTAACGAGTTAAATCAATTAACAGCAGGATACCAAGGGAGGAAAAATAACTTTTGAAGTGGTAAGAGAGTGGCCCATTACAGACTTGACAAGAAGGTGTGAGTAACAGTAGGGAGAAATTAGTATTGGGGAAATTAAGTTTAGGTTTTGTAATGATCCAACCACTCCCAGTCTTTATTCAGGCCTAATCTGATGGTATCTAGTTAATTCCAGTTCTGCAGTTTCACGTTGGAGTCTGTTTTTGAAGTTTTTTTGTTGAAGAATTGCCACTTTGAGGTCTGTTATTGAGTGACCAGAGAGACTGAAGTGTTCTCCTACTGGTTGTTGAATGTTATGATTCCTGATGTCAGATTTGTGTCCATTTATTCTTTATTCTACGCAAAAGAATTCTTTCTAATTATCAGGAGAGTTACGCACTGGAATAGGCTTCCAAAGTTGGTTGTGGAATCCCTGTCATTGGAGATTTTTAAGAACAGGTTGGATATACATCTGTCAGGAATGGTCTAAGTTAGGGGTTCTCAAACTGGAGGTCGTGACCTCTCAGGGGGTCCCAAAGTTATTATGGAGGGGGAGGGTAGTGAGCTTCAGCCTCCACCCTCAAACTATGCTTTGCCTCCAGCATTTATAATAGCATTAAACATAAAAATTGTGTTTTTAATTTGTAAGGGGGGGTGTCTCACTCAGGTTTGCTGTATGAAAAGGGTAACCAATGCAAAAGTTTGAGAACCACTGGTTTAGGTTTACTTGATCCTGCCTCAGCACAGGGGGCTGGACTTGACGACTTTGAGGTCTCTTCCAGCCCTACATTTCTATGATTCTATGGAGAGCTCCTCAACATGCAGGATTTTATGTAAAATGAATTAGTTAAGATTGGGATGTAGCCCAACAATCAATCTTGCTAACTCTCCCCAAAATCCATCGGCCAGCCCTATGCACAGAAATATAGCAATTGCCGTAGTGGCTCAGACTAGAGTACTTTGCTTCCACCAGTGGCCAATACCAGATGCTGAAGGAGAAAGTACAACTCCATAATAGACAATATGGAATAACCTGCCCATGGGGAAGTTTCTTCCTAAACCCTGGTAGTCAGTAAGTGGCTTTGTCCCTAGCATAAGAGCCCAAAACCTGTCTACATGTCTGTGCTTTGTTATTAGAGAGACGAGGTAGAGGAGATAATATCTTTGAATGCACCAACTTACCTATTAATTATTAAGATATTACCTCACCCACTGTGTGTCTCTAATATCCTGGGACCAACTAGGCTACAACAACACTGCAAACAATATGCTGTGCTATGTAACTCATTGGGGGATGAGAGAAATATTTCACCCAAACCGTTTGCCGACTAAGCTGAATGTTTAGTGAGGGCATCTTTGTTAAAACGTTGGCAGCACGTCACTGGCTTACCCCCCGTGTCTTGCAGGACGAGGACCAAATCCGATATCACATTGTGTTGGAGGAAAAGCTCTTGAAGAACGATATGCACAATGGCATGCACAGGGAGACCATGCTTGGGTTTTCCTATCAAGTGGGATTCTTTCTGCACAACGGCCAGGTGCTACTGTCTGTGTTTAAATGTAGAAACATGTTTTCTTCACTACAGGAATGAAACTTCTATCTTAAATTGAAATGCAGGCAACAAGAGCTATTGACTCATTGTTGCCTTCTGACACCTTAATATTACAAGAGATCCCACTCAAATATGCTGTTGAGTCTCCAGACGGTCTAGACCAGGGGTGGGCAAACTACGGCCCGCGGCCGGATCCAGCCCCTCAGGGCTTTGGATCCGGCCTGCGGGATTAGCCCCCTGTGGTGCTGCAGGCCCCGCGCCGCTCTCAGAAGTGGCCAGCACCACCTCCCTGGGGCCCCGGGGAGGGGGGCAGAGGGCTCCGTGCATTGCCTTTGCCTCCAGCCACCGCCCCCCGCAGCTCCCATTGGCTGGGAATGGGGAACCGTGGCCAATGGGAGCTTCGGGGGAGGTACCTGGAGGCGTGGCAAGGGCAGCGCACGGAGCCCTATGCCCCTCCTGGGGGCACACAGGTACGTGGTGCTGGCCGCTTTCCAGAAAGGCACGGTGTGGGGCCAGGGCAGGCATGCAGGGAGCCTGCCCTGGCCCTGGTGCACGCCACTGCCACCCCGGAGCCGCTTTAGATAAGCAGCGTTGGGCCGGAGGCCAAACCCCTTCTTCACCCCGCCCCCCAACTCCCTGCCCTAAGCCCCCTGCATGCACCTCACACCCCTCCTGCACCCCAACTCCCTGTCCTGAGCCCCCTGCTGCACCCTGCACCCCTGTGCACCCCAACCCCCTGCCCTGAGCCCCCTGCTGGCCCTCGCACCCCTCCTGTACCCCAACTCCATGCCCTGAGCCCCCTGTCACACCCCACACCACTCCTGCACCCCAACCCCCTGCCCTGAGCTCCCTCCCGCAGTCCACACCCCTCCTGCACCCCTGCCCTGAGTCCCCTTCTGCACTCTGCACCCCTCTTGCACCCCAACCCGCTTCCCTGAGCCCCCTCATATACTCCACAGCCCTCCTCTGCCCCAATCCCTTGCCCTGAGCCTGTTCCTGCACACCGCACCCCCTCCCACACCCCAACCCCCTGCCCCGGCCCTGCATACAATTTCCTCACCCAGATGTGGCCCTCGGCCCAAAAAGTTTGCCCAACCCTGGTCTAGACAAAGCCTGCTTAATTCAAAGTCACACTGGAAGGGACCTTTGACAGGATTTAAATTATGCTGTTCAGATTTAGCTTCTGATTTTACAAGACAATATGATGGTCTCACACATCTGGTGGCTAGAGACCTGCATTGCAAAGCAATCATTAATCCTATTTCTAACAGCTTTTCTGGAGATTCTCTTTTAATTTTAAAAATAGTAGTTATATTGATTTGTAGTTTTAATAACCCCTTTCATCCCAGGAGCTCAAAGCATTTTGCAGTATTAGTGAATTTACCCTCACAACACCCTTATGTTCACGAGGAACCTAAGGGGCAGGGCCTGACCAAATCTGTGGCAAAGCCAGAAAAACAACCCAGACCTCCTTGCTCCTGGTCCTATTCTCTAGTCACAGTATATAGCCCTGTGGCAGTGTAGGCACACCCCATCCCCTACCAGGGTAGATAGTGGGTGAGACGACACTGAGGTTATTGTCTACCTGACTGTCTCGGACTTCACCACACTGAGGTCCAAGAGTCAAAGTGAAAGCAGTGGTTCTTGGGTCTGGGGCTGCGTGACCTAGTGACCAGCGTCAATACATCAGCCCTTGTGTTCAGGGCAGTGTGGCCTGAAGGCCAGAGTCAATAGAGCGGCCCTTGCGTTCAGGACAACATGGCCTAGAGGCCAGAGTCAATACAGCGGCCTTTGTGTTCAGGGCATTGTGGCCTAGCGGCCAGACACAATATAACAGCCCTCAGATACAAGGCAGTGCGGCCTAGTGGCCAGAGTCAATATAATAGCCCCCAGATACAGGGCACTATGGCCTAGAGGCCAATACCCAAGGGGCCACCACTAGGGGGATGGCGGCCTGGGTAGTGGGGCACAGGCCCACCCAACTCCACCAGGCCCCAACCCAGGGCCCTATCTGCGGTGGAGTGGTCTGCCACTGGGTCAGCAGGGAATCCAACCAAAACACGCAGACCTCGCATGGGTGGAAGATACCCCTCGCCCACCTTCCCTGGGTCTCTTCCTACCATGCTTCCTAAAGCTGTAGTCCATGGGGTATCAGGGTCTCCAGACTCCTCAGCATGGGTAATTCCCATTGGCCACAGATCTCCAGTCTGGTTCTCAGGATCTCCAGCTCCCGCAAGCAAGGGCTGTGATGGTTCCACAGCTGGAGACGCCACCAAAGGTCCTCCCTCTCCGGTGCTCAGTCCGGACTGAGCTGGGCCGCTCCCTTTTATACTGGCATAGCACTTGGAGCATGCTGAGTACGGGCTGAGGAGCGGGACTTCCTCCGCCCATAGTGTGGTGTTAACCCCTTCCGGCCCAGGCCAGGGTAGGTACACCCCATCACAGGCCCCAGTTCAGCAAAGCACTCAAGTACATCAACGGGACACGAGCATGTGCATAAACCTGATCATGTTCTTAGTTGATTTGATGAATAGGGATGGTTTGAAGAATTGAAGATGTTATGCT
This sequence comes from Natator depressus, assembly GCF_965152275.1. Lineage (NCBI taxonomy): Eukaryota > Metazoa > Chordata > Testudines > Cheloniidae > Natator > Natator depressus. The sequence continues at coordinate 248,998,422 of NC_134234.1, forward strand.
GTTCCTTCTTTCTTCCATCACCACTCCAGAGCACTCTTTCAGTCTGGGACCTCCTTGGGCAATATTTTTTGTTATAGCCCCCCAGCTGAGTCTATTTCCTGTATCAAGTCAGTAGTACTGCTGTGCAGTTCAGCTGATCTACTGTATTTTAATGGACTGCATTTCCTTTACAGCTGTACATAAATGAAGCACCTATAAATTACACAAATATTGCAACTGACAAAGGGGTTATCCATGGACTGGGAAAAATTCTGGAAATCCAGAAGAACAGATGTGATATCAATGATACTGTGATTACAACTGTAAGTTATGTCTTGTTTGAGATTGGTGCTTTAAAATTTGTCATAGATGTTTGTATGAAAATATAACTAAGGCATATTGAACATACTGGATTGTATTGACCAGTCAAAAATGTTTGAATTTTCCACAACAAACTCCTGCAGTAGCTTTGATAGAATATAAAAAGTACTTTGATTCTACACTCAGTATATTAACAGCCTGAATACAATAACAACATCACAGCAGTAAGCCCACTGTCCCCGCCAGATTTCAGTACATCAATATGGGCCCAAGTTAACCCACCGCTTTAATAAACACTGATTGGGTTTTGTCCTCTTTTGCTTAATGAAAATACCTTCCAAACAAAACTTTTTACAGGAGAGAAGTTTCATTTTCCATTCTGAGATGTAGATTCCTTCTACACACAGCCATTCCCATTCTTAACCGCTAACAAAGGCATTCCTTCCCATTGTGTTCTTAACATAGATCAGACTGATTGACAAATTGCAATGACCAGTGCTTAATTTGTAATGAAAGAGGTGCCAGGGCTCAAGCAATTTTTTTACATTTATAACTGATGCAGCAAGCCCAGAGGTGCAGAGGCTTATGAACTGCCCAAGCCTAGAGGTGCCCTGGCACAAATTAAGCACTGGCTCTACCTTCCTCTGAAGAACAGGATGTGGTTTTCCATGGGGCTGGCAGTCAATGGTTTCCTTACTGGAGAGGCAAATAGGACAGCCCACAGACAGTTCACTTTGCTTGTTCTTAAGGCTGACATGGCACAGAAATTAGACTTGGAAAAGGCATTTTGCTATGCAAGATTTGTGCTTTTTCCAGTTCAAATTTAAGTGACTCAAGCTTTGGTGCTTCTGTTATTTGCCTTGGGAGACTATTGCACAAACTAGCATATTTTGCTGTCAGGCAAATTTTCCTAGTAGCCTACATTTCCCTTTGCTCAGTCTTACAGCAGGATTCCTCGGTATAGACACTTGGATCGCCCTAGAAAACTCTTCCCGCAACTAGGGCCCTGATTCAGCAAAGCACTTAAGCATGTCCTTATGTCCCTTTGAAGTCAATGGTACTTAAATATGTGCATAGCTGAATGGGGTGGTCTTTACTATGTGCTTAAAGTTAACACTTTGTGCTTAAGTGCTTTGCTGAAGCAGGATTTATGTGCATAGCTGGCTCTACACCAATAGGGATTTCCCCGGTGAGAAGGGAATCCCTAGCTGTCCTGCTAAGGCAGGGGTGGCCAACTTGTGGCTCCGGAGCCACATGTGGCTCTTCAGAAGTTAATATGCGGCTCCTTGTATAGGCACCGACTCTGGGGCTGGAGCTACAGGCGCCAACTTTCCAATGTGCTGGGGGGTGCTCACTGCTCAACCCCGGCTCTGCCCCCACTCCACCCCTTCCCACCCCCTTCCCTGAGCCTGCCATGCCCTCACTCCTCTCCCTCACTCCTCCCACCCCCGAGCCTCCTGCATGCCACGAAACAGCTGATCGGGAGGTGCGGGGAGGGAGGAGAAGGTGCTGATCAAGCAGGAGGCTCTGGGAGCGGGGAGCAGGGACTGATGAGGGGCTGCTGATGTATTACTGTGGCTCTTTGGCAACGTACACTGGTAAATTCTGGCTCCTTCTCAGGCTCAGGTTGGCCACCCCGTGCTAAGGCAACTCACCATTACCTTTGTGCTGCCTGAGTTGGATGCAGGGGCAGAGCCAAGGACAAGGATCTGTCCCCTAATGTTATTGCTATGAGGAACTCTTTGGGATGGATTTCCTTTGGCTGTTGGCCCTGTAGAGCCTTTACACTTCTCCACAATGAGAGTTCTTTGGTAGGACTCTTCCTGTGGGAAATCCCTACAGTCCTGCTGTGACGTATGCCCTACATTGCCGGGCAATCCAGCTGCAGTGGTAGTCTTTGATGCTTCGTAGGGCTGTCAAGCGATTAAAAAAATTAATCGTGATTAATCGCGTGATTAAAAAAATTGCAATTAATTGCACTGTTCAACAATAATAGAATACCATTTATTTAAATATTTTTGGATGTTTTCTACATTTTCAAATATAATGATTTCAATGAAAACACAGAATACAGAGTGTACAGTGCTCACTTTATATTTATTTTTGATTACAAGTATTTGCACTATATAAAAACAAAAGAAATAGTATTTTTCAATTCACCTTATACAAGTACTGTAGTGCAATCTTTTTATCATGAAAATTGAACTTACAAATTTAGAATTATGTACAAAAAAACCTGCATTCAAAAATAAAACAATGTAAAATTTAACAGCCTGCAAGTCCATTCAGTCCTACTTCTTCTTCAGCTAATTGCTCAAACAAGTTTGTTTACATTTGAGGAAGATAATGCTGCCTGCTCTGTTTACAATGTCACCTGAAAATGAGAACAGGCATTCACATAGCACTGTTATAGCTGGCACTGCAAGGTATTTACATGTCAGATGACCTAAAGATTCATATGTCCCTTCATGCTTCAACCACCATTCCAGGGGACATGCGTCCATGCTGGTGATGGGTTCTGCTCAATAACAGTCCAAAGCAGTGAGGATCAATGCACGTTCATTTTCATTATCTGAGTCAAATGCTACCAGCAGAAGGTTGATTTTCTTGTTCAGTGGTTTGCGTTCTGTAGTTTCTGCATAGGAGTGTTCCTCTTTTAAGATTTCTGAAAGCATGCTCCATACCTCGTCCCTCTCAGATTTTGGAAGGCATTTCAGATTCTTAAACCTTGGGTCGAGTGCTGTAGCTATTTTTAGAAATCTCACATTGGTACCTTCTTTGTGTTTTGTCAGATCTGCAGTGAAAGCGTTCTTAAAACAAACAACATGTGCTGAGTCATCATCCGAGACTGCTATAACATGAAATATATGGCACAATGCGGGTAAAACAGAGCAGGGGACATACAATTCTCCCCCAAGGAGTTCAGTAACAAATTTAATTAATGCATTAGTTTTTTAACGAGCATCATCAGCATGGAACTATGTCCTCTGGAATGATGGCCGAAGCATGAAGGGGCATATGAATGTTTAGCATATCTGGCAGATAAATACCTTGCACTGCCGGCTACAAAAGTGTCATGCAAATGCCTGTTCTCACTTTCTGGTGACCTTGTAAATAAGAAGTGGGCAGCATTATCTCCCGTAAATGTAAACAAACTTGTTTGTCTTAGTGATTGGCTGAACAAGATGTAGGACTGAGTGGACTTGTAGGCTCTGAAGTTTTACATTATTTTGTTTTTGAGTGCAGTTACGTAACAACAAAAATCTACATTTGCGAGTTGCACTTCAAGACAAAGAGATTGCACTACAGTACTTGTTTGAAGTGAATTGAAAAATACTATTTCTTTTGTTTATCATTTTTCCAGTGCAAATATTTGTAATAAAATATATTACACACTTTGATTTCAATTACAACACAGAATACTACATGAAAATGTAAAAAAAATCCAAAATATTTAATAAATATCATTTAACAGTGCGATTAAAACTGCAATTAATCCCGATTAGTTTTTTTAATTGCGATTAATTTTTTGAGTTAACCACGTGAGTTAACTGCGATTAATCGACAGCCCTAATGCTTAGTTTTCCAAAGTGATGATCTTTCACTGTTTTATATCTCCTGATTCCCCCAAGGGCTGGGAATAGAAACATAGGTTTATAGTACTATCTGCAGTAGTATAAACCTTTAACTGTGTACCCCTCTGTGTTTGCCAAGGAAAAGTGCAATCTGTGTTCATATCGATCACGCTGCCCTCCTGGAACTAAAGAATTTGTAAGTATTCTATAATTAACCTTAAGTGCACATCGTTTGTATCGTCAGCTCTAAATACAGAGAGAGATTTAATGGGCCAAGTTTATCCCATGTGGAAACCCATTAATTTCAATGGAGTTACCTCAGTGAATTTGGTCTATTACATTTATATAAATTATTCAGACTCAACAGCCCTTGAGTCCAGCTGAGCCATTCTTGCCTCAGCTCCCCAGGAGGGTGGGAACAAGGTAATTAAAGACATCTTTATGCTCCCCCAATCCCCGAGCCAGTTCAGGCCCTGGCATACATTAGAGCATTCTCAAGACTGCTCTAAACAGTGCCGGCTACAAAGCAAAGTGCTCTGGCAAGGGTCCCTCCCAGTCCCTACATTGGGTGGGAGACTGGGAATAGAAGAGAGCTCACTATACTGCCTCTGTGCCAGCTGGGGAATCGTCTATGCAAAAGAAAGCCTTATTGGGCAGCTTTGGGGCCCATTTGTGTCATGAGAGTGGAGCAAAGGGGCACATGATCTGGCGTTAGGTGAGGGATTAATGTTATAGTGTGTTTTGAACATTTAATGAGAATTCTTTTTCTTTTCCATCTCCCAGATATCTGTTTCATAGACATTTCATTTTCTGGCCAGTGAGGATAGGTCAGTGGCAAGATAATATCCTCAGGAAGCCAAATAGTCACTAGGAGTTATATCATCCTTGGATTTTATTTATGGGCAGACTCCTCTTTAGGATTAAGTTAAAACTGGGTTGATTTAAGGAATCTAGATTAAGTATGAGAAGATTTTGCTATATACCTTTTCTTCTTCTTCTTCTTCTTATTATTATTATTAAAGGGCAAATAATTATGTCAGTAATGTGATTACAAAAGTCTACATAATTACTGTAAACTTCCCTCCACTTTATTCAGATAATTGGTTAGCAAAGCCCTACTAAAATAGTGATGGACAAACCTCAAGAATTTTGGCACTTCAGTTCTAAAAAATACCCAGATGACTGGATGTTTATCTGAATTTGGGACTACAAAATTAGGTTGGCTGTCCTATGAGAACAGGCTTTCCCAAGATTTATAGCATATCCTGCTTCTGTTCAGGCTGAGAATAATGTAAAAACAGCCATTTTCACAGTATTTTGACACACCCTTTTTCAGAAACAACTAGGAGTGCAGAAAAGTACCAGAAAAGAAAAATAAAGAACTGAAGAAATCATATTTTTCAAATTTCTAAAAAGCTTCAGTTCAAATTTTGGACAAAGTTGACTAGTTTTAAATTGAAGTGGTTTGCTCAGTGGCACGTGGCTAAGTTAACTGTAAATTATTTAGCTGATTATCTGTTTGCCTACTTTATTTTTGCATCGGAGAATATTTTCTTAGCATATGCTATGAACATATTTACCAACGGGGGCTGACTATTTACGGATGTACAGAGTATATTGTTTACACAAAGTTGACACCGTTTTTAAATGTCTAAAAATAGTTGTGTGATATCAAACACTGAAGCAGTTGTCTTGCCAACTTTTGTACAGCTAGGAGAGAAGAAATATTGCATCTATACTGAAAACTTTATGGGAAGGACATCCATTCACATTGGATGCCAGCCAAAGTGTATTAAAACTATCATTGTAAGTATTATTATTCATTATTGTTATTTATTATGTGTTTTGTGGTGGCCCTTAGGAGCGCCACTCATGGTCCAGGACCCCATTGTGCCAGATGCTGTACAAACACAGTACAAAAAGGCAGTCCCAGGTTTAATGACTTTCTGAGTAGGCCTCTTTATCAGAATAGCTTCCAGTTACGGTGAGTGATCAGAAGGATCAGATTAATAGGGCAGGTTGAAAAATTTTCATTGAAAGTTTTCTGTCAAAAAATGCTGTTTAGATTAAAACAAAATTTTTCACAAAAATAATAGAGATTTTAATTTAAAAATTGGAAAAACCAGTTTTGAAAATGGCAAGCCATCCAATTGTGACATTTTTCAGAACAGAAAGTAGTTCAACAGTGGGGGGGCTGTGCACGGATAGGGAAGGGGAGCAGAGGTTAGAGAACAGTAACTCTTTGAAACGTCTTGCAATAGCAATCCCTACACTCTCTGCACTGTGGGGAGCACAGGAACTAGCTGGGCTTGCTCCCCACTAGGGAGCAAGAGTCTGAAAAAGAAGCATGGCCCAGCCTTCTCCACATCAAGCCATAGAGCAGATCTGATGCACTGCTCGGGGAAGTCATCTGCTCTATGGCTCACCTGCCCATGCATAAGAACCAGCCCCAGGAGAGATTGTGTTTCTCTAGTGAGATCTTTGGCACTTCTGCTGGAGCAGTGTGGCTCTGCACCATCCCCTACACAGGAAAGTGGCTTTAAAGTCTCCGTTCTAGCCTTTGTTATGTTGTTTCTCCATTTCAGACCAGAGAATGCTGTGCTGGTTTCTTTGGTCAACAGTGCCAGCCCTGTCCAGGGAAAAGTGGAAATGCCTGCTTTGGAAATGGCATCTGCTTGGATGGTGTTAATGGCACAGGCGTGTGTGAATGTGAAGAGGGGTTTAATGGAACCGCCTGTGAGAAATGTATTGAAGGCAAATATGGTCGCAACTGTAATCAAGGTAATTAATGCCTCCAGACTATGCAGATATCTTCTCAAATCTTGACAGGTGGAAAGTTGACCAGCCAAAAATCTCTGAAATTAGTTCAGAATTCAGTGGCCCTATGATTCAGCTCTCTCAACCCCCTGCCTCTGCTATCCTCTCAACGCTCTAGGCCTTAATTATCTTCCCACTTACACTAGTGTAAATCAGGAATAACTCCACTGAAGAAGTCACTGGAGCTACACCTGTGTAAAAGTGGTGTAAGAGGGAGGGAAATCAGCCTTTCTTTACATGCAGACACATTATATAAAATGTAGTGAGAAAGAGAGAGGGGATATTTGCAGGCTCTTGGGGAAGACTATACCCAGTATTGCCAACACCAAGTGTTCAAAAAGTGAGTCACAGACAAAAAAAAATCATGACTGCCTCTAGAAAATTGAGGGGGGTGTTTGTTTGTTTGTTCTTGAGCCCTTAGGTTACACACAAGTCATATTTCTGAGTTTTTCTCTGCAACCATGGTGGTTGGAAACGTACTTATTTTTAAATGAAAGCTGAGATTCTCTCAAGATTACGTTATTAACAGGACCTGGGGCTTTATGATAAACACCAAATACCGTGAGATTGAAATAAAGTTGCAAAGAGTTCACAACACTGTAGGCCATATAGTTTCGTTTAAAATTAAGAAGTCTGACCTTAAGCCTTCCACCCAAGGAGGGGACAATCTCTTTCCCTCTGACCCATCTCGGTTCACCCCTTTATCCACAAAGCACTCTTGTCATTACTGTATTTCCACTACTAGCATCCTTAGGCCACGTGCTCACATTACACTGGGCCCGTCTCATGCATGATACCACAGCAGCTTCTTCTCTGACCCTACTGATGGTGTTTTCCCTCTGCTCTGCTTTTCACAGCACTTTTCTGCTCATTGACTCCACCTGCTGAGCCGGCATATCACTGCCTTGGTCTAGCAGCTAATGGCAAGACAGGATGTGTGTGTAATCTTCCCCTTAGTGCTCTTTTCACCTCTCATCTCGGTCATTTCCAGTTAAAAAGTCGTAACTGGAAACATTAACTTGACAGTGATAAAATTATGCTTTTAGATTTATTGTCTGCTAAATGGCAAACAGACAAGCCGTGCACATTTCTCTAAATAGATTACTACTCACTAAGAGGGATTTTCAAAGGCAGGAAAGAGGAGTTAAGGCATGGGCTAGCTGCTCAAGTACATGCCAAGGGTCCTAGGCGGGCTTGTACAGCCCATGTTGCTGCCCATGCTGCCGTGGCTTCACTGCTATATCTACCTGTGTGCTGCAGTCACACATCTGATTGCAGTGAAGACATACCCTTAAAGGAACCTCTCTGGATAGGAGGGAAGAGTTTATAGGTAAGTTTATGGCAAAGGCATGTGAGTTCTGCACTGAGGGAATGGGCTAAAATCAATGTAGAATCCATGCAAATCATTTTAAATCCATACCTGATCAAAGAAAATAGTGACTGTATATATGTAACATTCTACCAGTCATGGGAGGCGGGAAACAGTCGAATGCTTGCATGTGTTGGTAGGACAGGATGGCCATAAATGAAGGAAAATATCCAGACCATTATCCACTGAGTCATGTATATCCTTCTGCGTATGAAAATATTGTAGGCATCTCTACTAAATGTCTATATACTAGAGATATACAACTGAGTAAAGTACATTAGAAAACAGAGTGTGTAGGGAGAGTGCCTACGGGCAACCCATCTACTGTCTCAGTTGTTGCTCTGCTGTGCACACTCTATGTTACACTGCATATTTTAAGTGGTTTACTTACATCTGTGCATTTAGAATGTGCTTGTGTCCATGGGAAATGCAGCAGTGGGATTGAGGGCGATGGCTCCTGTGAGTGTGACGTTGGCTGGAGAGGTGTAAAATGTGAAAGCGGTAAGTGTGCCTTCTCCTTTCTCTGATGAAGTTAGTTTGTGTTCTGAAATGCAGAGCAGCGGCAAGGAATACATCCCAATGCACTGCGTACTTAAGGTTCTCTCCCACAATACTAGGTAACAAGCAGCCTCCCAAGGCTACAGAAAGGCAATGAGACCCTCAGCCTGACCGTGAAAGAAATGTCTTTGGAAAGCTTTCAGACCTGTGCGAAGGGATTAGCCATCAATCGTACTGGAGAATCATGCAACCCAATTTACAAGCTTCACACTTAAATATATCCCTTTGCTTGCCTAACCGATTTCATCCAGGATCTTTTCAAAACGAAATTCCCATTTGCTGTAAATTTGTACTATTTCCAGACCAGAGTTGCTCTTCAGAGCCGTTCTCCTTCAACTCCTACAATAAATTGGCTTCAGCTATATAATATTACATATTGCTTTAGAATTATTTACTTGCAAGTAAATAAGAGTTATTTTTAATTAGTTGGTGGGGAAATAAGACCAGGGCCTAGAAGAGAAAGCTGACTATGCTGGAATTTTCAGAAGGGACCCAAAGTAGTTAGGCATCCAACTCCCCTAGAATTTCAATTGGATTTGAATAACTAATTCCCTTGGGCTCCTTTGCAAACCCCAGCCTGTATGCTTAACTGTGACCTCACATGCAACACAAATCATTGCATGGAAACCAAAATGGTAGATGCTATATAAAATTCACATGTTAGATAAAACAGAGTATCTTCAGTAGCAAGGCACTGGACAAGACTTACAAAGGAAACACAATAAATAATCATATATTCAACAAAATAACAGGCACAGAAGGGACAAAAGCCAGTGCCCAGAAGCTCCTGATGCAGATGCAATACTCAGCTAAGGACAGACATTAATATACTAATAGTGAAATACCCCTGTGCAGCAGCCAGCACAAGGTGTATGTGCCACTCAAGTCTCACTAACACCTTGTTTTGGGGGCTTAAATGGGCTTTGAGTGGTGCATAGCCCTTGTGCGGTCTCTCTGCACAGAGGTGAATCCTACCCCAAGATAGTTAGAGGGGGAGAAAAGAGAGATTTTTGGGTGAGATTTAAAATGGGAAAATGAAATGAGGTAAAATGAGTTGGGATAATGAAGCCAATAGCTGTATTTCACAGTTAGGCTTGACAAAATAGAAGAATTAAAAGAACAAGTACGGCTCTCTTCCCCATCTTAGATTAGCAGTGGAACTGCCTGAGGGAGGATGGGCCAAGTTGGCAGAACTGTGTAAAGATAAATCAGTGATGACTTTTGTAACATCAGTATGTAAATGTACTGTAACGCATAATTTACACTGCTTTGATGCCTTTGTGCACCTTTCAGTCATGTTTCTGATAGCCTCACTTTTACTGCTTATGTAACAAGTTTGTCTTTAATTTTTTTTTAAACAAGTAAAATGAGAGGGATGAAATGCAACCCTAGTCAGGTGCATCATTTTCATCCCACGGACCTCCCAAAACAGGATGTCGGTGGTGCATAGCATACACATTGTGGTGACGTATGCACAGGGAAGACTTTCACCCTTACTCACATTGGGCAGTCCCTTACTCCAAGCATTCCCGCAGACTTCTTTGGGCAATAAGGCATTATTGAGTGTAAGGATGATAGAAGCTGACCTTGCATAAGGAAAATGAAGGGGAAGAGTTTGAAACCACAGAAAGGGGTAAAGAAAAGTATAGCTTTAGAATGTTGACTTGCAAGGGTATAAACGTTCTTTTTGTCTCTTCCAGAAATCAAAGATGATGCCTGTAACAGCACGTGCCACACCAGCGCTAAGTATGTATGAAATCCGGCCACTTTGAGAGTCATGCGCGTAGTATAAAGTGACTATGTTCCATATTTCCCCATCGTCTACACAGATTGTGAATAGTCTCCTATTTTGTCTTGTTCAATAATTAGTTGTCCCAAGTTTAGATCACTTCCTAGGCTTCCCATTTTTAGCACAGGTTTGCAGCACTTTGGAAAGATAATATAGTAGTGACAGGCCAACCTTAAAAGTTCAGTACCCACACATTAATAGAGTAAAGACATTTTCAAAGGAGCAGTCTCGACCAAAACCTAAGCAGTTAAGCCCAGATTTTTTAGAAGTACTTACACATTGCTTGGCTCAGTGTTGCAAGACTTAAGTCATTAGATAGCTACATCCTGTTTTCAGACATGATCTAGGCACTTGGGGGCTAGATTCACAAGTGAACTTAGCACTGAGTGTCACCACGCCTAACTTTTAAGCAGCTAGAAAATCACTGGGATTCACAGAGCCTGCGTTGGGTGCTTGTCTCCCTATCCAACGAATGTGGAGAGACAGCTCTCTAAAAATGGGATTCACAAAAGTCACCATCCTAAATGGCTCCCTGCCTAAGCTAGCCAATGGGAGATGCCATGGGGTGTATGCTAAGCCTTGCCCCACTCAGTGCCTAAATCCAGGCTGGAGAGGTACATCTCCCTCTGCTTGAGGTCCTCAGCTGCAAACCCTCTCTTAACATTAGGTACCTTCGCTGGAGGCTCACCTCCCTCATAACTTTTAACCCAGTGCTTAGGGTACTCACCTGGAATGTGTACGATCCACCCCTTCCCCCCACTTTTGATAGGGAGAAAAGATCTGAACAGGGCTCTGCCACCTCTCAGGTGAGTGCCCTAACCATTGGGCTAAGGGATATTTTGAGGTAGTGCTCCTGCAGTCTCTCCTGTTGAGGCTGTGGATTAAGTCATTGGTGCTGGGAGACTGGATCCTGGGATTCCCAGTGGACCACCAGGCTACAGATTCATTCCCACACTCTCTCTCAGAGAGCCCTGCCTCAGAATAGTCCATAGCTCAGTGACCAGGGGACTCAACTGAGCACTGGTAGATCCCTGTTCAAATCCATTCTCCCCACTAAGGGGGACTTGAACCAGGGGTCTCCTACATCCCAGCTGAGTACCCTAACCACTGGGCTAAAAGTTACAAAGGATCACCGCCTCTTCTTCACACCCCCCCACTGTTTTCTGTGAGCTTGCCTGCATGGCCTGATCAGGTATGCAGTCTCTAAACATGCCTATAGGATTGGGCCCCGCAGGCGAGTTAGGCAGAGGAGCACCTGTCTTGCCCTAGTTCATGAAGAACACAGGGGCTTAGGTGTCCAAAAACCCAGCAAAGGGCTGCAGAGACATAGGTACCTAGGGAACTTTTACTTCAGTGTAGGCACTGAACAAGTTTCAGTGGCTACAGGGTTAGGTGGCAGCTGAGCAAGGGTTTTGTGAACCCCAGTGGGTCCTGATTCTGGGATTTAGGCACCTAAACTGGCAGTTAGGGACCCAAGTCCTTTTGTGACTCTAGCCGTTGGGAGTGTAAATCTTATGAAAGTCAACGGGGCTTGGGCTACTGAGTGCCTAAGCCACTTTTGAAAATGGGACTTAGCTGTCTAAGGCTTTGTCTACACTGGCAAGTGAAAGACAAAGCACTTGTCATTCAGAGGTGTTAAAAAACACACATACGCAACCCCCCCCGAAAGACAAAAGTTCTGCCGACGACAGGCGCCAGTGTGAACAGCACTTGGTCAGCAGGAGCGCTCTCCTGCCGACAACGCTAACGCCGCTCGTTAGGAGTGGACGTTTTTAGTCGGCACTGCTGACAAACAGCGGCTACACTGCGCACCTTTTAGCAGCCCGGCGGTAGCGGCTCCGCCAAGTCGCTAAAAGCTGCGTAGTATAGACATAGCCCTTATCACTTAAGTCTTGCAATGACCTTGAGTGGAGCAATACCTAAATTCCTTTAGAAATCTGGGCTTTACTGTAAGGAATCCAGCCTGCCAGGATACACCCAGGGAGATGCTGGCTAAGTTATCTTACACTTTCAGAGAGTAATGAAGATATTTTAGAAGTTCTCCTCTTATGTGCTGACTGCTTATTATAAGACGATCAGGAAAACAGGAACAGAGAGCCCCAAACACCTACAATGATCTGATTTTCTTCTTTGCTGGCAACTCCATTTAAATATTTATCCCATCTGCTATTTATAACTCTACTGTTTAATAAGACTTCGGGGCAAGGTTATACTAAGATCTGGATAGCAGAGTTTGACTCTAGTAGTCTATACTTCCTCCTCCGTGCTGACTCTGTGGGTGCTCCAGGGCTGGAGCAGCCACATAAAAAAGTTAGTGGATGGTCAGCACCCACCGGCAGCCCCACTGATCAGCTCCTCCCCCTCCCCCCAAGTGCCTCCTGCCCACCGAAGGCCCCGCCAATCAGTTCTTCCCCCTCCCTCCCAGCGCCTACCCTCCCACCAGCGATCAGCTGCGTGCAGGAGGCGCTGGGGGGAGGAGGAGGAGTGGAGGCGGGGAGCACTTGGGGGAGGTGGTGGAACAGGGCAGGAAGGGTTGGGGGCGGGAAGAGGCGGGGTGGGGGCAGGAAGAGGGTGGGAGGGGGCCGTGGGAGAAGGGGTGGCATGGGGGCAGGGCCTGGGGCGGATCAGGGATTGAGCACCCCTGGGGAAAGGAGGAAGCTGGTGCCTGTGCCTCCATGTGTTGAATCTGAACTGATGTACTGAATTTCCATGCATGTTAGAGGAGCACAATACCAGAGTGATGATCCGGCCTGTGATTACAAGAGCAGAATTCCATCGACCTTTGTGTAAGCCTTCTGCCAGGTGGAGTTGGCTGCAACAGGATCTGCATTCAATACATAGGGGTGCCTCTTAACAATCCAAAACAGAACCAGCTCGAGCCCCAACCCAGTAATCTGGGAAAATCCCTGGGCACCTCTAAGAAGCAATATTTCCCCAGTCGCAAATGCTGAGTCTGTGTATGACAAAAGAAATCTTTTATTAAAAGGGAGAGGGAACCTAGCATTAATCTAGGAAAACACCACAACCACAATTCAAAAGCACAGAACCATAAGCAAACACCCATCCCTTCGCATCAGTTTCCCACCCTGCATTCAATATGAAAGTGAATTGTAACCCCAAACCAGCCAAAATTGATCACTTTGGCAAAGCAGATCCGTCTGCTGAACACCTAGGCAGAGCAGATTTGTCTATGCAACTACAGTCTGCTCCTGAAGTCTTTTCCCCCAGTGCATCGCTAGCGGTTGGGGAGAGCTCATTCAGACCCTGCTTATACATGCTAGTTCATCACAGTTTTATCTTACACATACAGGACTACGTTTTCAAAAGTAGACTTTAATTAGAGGCAATGAAATGTTTGGTTATCCAGTTTGGGGCCTCAACATTTCTAGTGTCCCAAACAAGGGCACTTATGCACAAAAATCGGGTGTACAGACATGCAACTGCTAGATATGCATATAGACAGTGTGTGTGCACAGAGCAGACGTTCTCAATGCCTAAAATTAGAGGTTAGGATGAAGTTCCTTTAAAGTCTTGGCATTTTTCAGTTTAATTGATAGCATTACTATCCTTTTTCAAGGCTGCGTGTCCATTTGTTTTTGGGAGCATTACAGTCAAAGATACCGTGCATCATAGTATCTGTCCTTCTCCTTCCCTCTCTCTCGCCCGCCCCCCACCCAATGATTCCATTTCCCCATCCTTCTTACCCTCATTCCTCTATAGTTCCCACCAGCTCTACCTACTCCTCTTCCCCTTTCCACCCTGATCTTTCTCCTCTTCCCACTAGCCCAAATCCAGATCCCACATCCACACCCTCCTCCTCCTGCTGCTCCTCATTTCTGGTGACGTTTGCTCCAGCCCTGGTCCTCCCACCATCTCCACCCTCTCCATTTCCATACCAATCCTTGCCACCACCTCTGTCCATCGATAGCCATCATTCCTAACCTCCCACCCGTGCCCGTCCCGCTCCTTCTCTTGCTGTCTCGGGAATGCCCACTCCATCTCTCAAAAAAAACATCACAGCCAATCACAACTTCTGTATCTCTTGCTCCCTGCAGTTCCTGGCTCTGGCAGATGAGAGGGTCCAGGGCTCTGACACTGCCTCTGCAGCTGCCTTCTTCTTATGGAGGCCTCTCCTTCACTCATACTTCCTGCCCTGGGTCAGGCAGTGGTGGGGGTGTTAGGCTTCCCCTCTCCCATTCCTCCCCCTGCTAATCCCTTCTTCCTTCCCCTTATCACTCTTTCTCCTCCTTTGAACAGCACTGCACCCAACTCCGCTCTCCTCTCTTCCTCCATGGTGCCGTCATCTATTGGCCACCCAACTCCTTCCTATCAGCCCCCCCCACCCCCATCCCTCAGCCGTTCTATGACTTCCAGTCCACCAGGACTGATGATTTCTCATCTGCTATCAGCCATCTTCTCCCTGCCCTCTCTTTTCTTTCTGCCATTGACAGGGCTGTTGATTCTCTCCATTCCTCTCTTCCACCCTTGACTTCTTTGCCTCTCTCCCATTGCAAGGTCCGCCCTGTCAGCTCCTAGTCCTGGATTATCCCCAACATCCACTTCCTCGGCTTCTGTTCTCACATTGCAGAGCATCTGTGCTGGTAATTCTGTAACTGAGCTGACTTCTTCCTCTACAAATCCATTCTCTCCTTCTTCAGTTCTGCCATCTTCCTTGATAAACAACTTTACTTTCCAGCTAAATTGAATCCCATGCCCACAACTCCAGCCACCTTTTTGCCAACTTTGATTCACTCCTCAAACCCTCCTCTCCTCCTGCCTCCACTTCTCTCTCTGCACAGGATCTCCCCAATTTCTTCCGGGAGAAAATTGATAAAATACAACATAATCTTCCCCATCCCGTTGGCTAGCCTTCCCTTCTTATAACTTTCTCTCCTCCTCCCCTGTCACAGATACACCTGCCCCAGTGACCCTCTCCTATCCCATCTCCTGATCTCCCTTGTGCCTACTCTCATCCCCTACTTTACTGTTCTGGCTCTCCTCTGGCTCTTTCCCATTGCAGTACACACATGCTGTAGTCTATCCCATTTTAAAAAACAACAATAACAACCTTACTGTTGACCCCATGTGCCTCTCCAACTACTGCCTCATCACCCATCTCCCTGTCATCTCTAAGCTCATTGAACATGCTGTTTACAATCTCTGTCTGGCATTCCTGTCCAATTCATCCTAGACCCTCTCCAATCCAGCTTCCACCCTTTGCATTCCACTTCAACCATTCTCACCAAAGTATCTAATGACCACGTCTTAGCCAAAGCTCAAAACAAGTACTCTATCCTCATCCTCCTTGACTTCTCAGCTGCCTTTAACACCATCAACCATGCTCTTTCTCTTGAAAGCTTGTCCTCCATTCGTTTCCATGACTGTTCTCTCCTAGTTCTCCTCCTACCTCTCTAATTGTTCCTTCAGTTTGTCCTTCAGAGGATCCGTCTCATTACTCCTCCAGCTTTCTGTGGTGCTTCCACAGGGCCCTATCCTTGCTCCCCTTTTCTTCTCCTAATACACTTATCTTTGGGTAATCTTATCCATAACCACAAATTCAACTACCATCTCTGTGCTGATGACTCACAGATCTTTCTGTTTACTCCAGCTCAGTCTCCTGTCCAAACTCAAATTCCAGTCTGTTTCTCTGGCCTTTCCTCATGGCTGTCTAGCCATCAGCTCAAGTTAAACATGTTGCCTCATTCATATCCATTCAGAATGTTGCTGCAAAGATCATTTTGCTAGCCCGTCACTTTGACCATGTCACCCCTCTCGTTGAATTCTTCCCCAGGCTTCCCCTTCTGTGTTGCATCAAACAATGTATTCACTATCAAGGCCCTTCACAGTCTACCCCTACTCTACCTATCTCTCATTTGCTTTCAAGATAGAATCATAGAGTTTAAAGCTAGCAGGAACCACCAGATCATCCCGTCTGATCTCCTGTACATCACAGGCCACCAACACCACCCAGACACTAAACCGAACAACTGAAATCAAACCAAAGAGAACAGCAGAGACCAAGGTGCACCAGTGCCTGAGCCCCCACAATGGCACGGAAATGATTAAGTGAGATGTACCCAGATAATCCTGGCAAGTGACCAGCACCCAAATGCTGCAAAGGAAGGCAAAAGAAAACCCAAGGTCACTGTCAATCTGACCTGGTGGGAAAATTCCTTCCTGACCACACATATGGTGATCAGTTAGACCCTGAGCATATCAGCAAGAACCAGCCAGCCAAGCACCTGAGAGAAACAATGCTCCATCCCCCTCACAGAACTGGCCCGCATAGGGTTGCCAACTTTCCAATTTTTTAAAAACTGGACATGACAAGCCCCCCCAACCCATCACTCGCTCCCCTCTCCCCTGGGACTCACCTGCCATCTGCAGAGCCAGGCCGGGAGGAGCTGACATGGAGCCTGCCTGCTTGCCCAGTTGGGGCAAAACAGGGCGGGGGGGTGTGGGGGGGTCAATCCCCAGAGCAAGGGGCCAGGGGCAATCGGGGCACAGCAGGGCAGGGGTCATCCCCGGAGTGAGGAGCCAGAGAGAGTTGGGGCCTGGGCCACCTGGCTCAAAAAGCGGTTTCCCACGCCCCGCTCCGCCGAAGCTGATCATCCGTTCCTAAGCTTCTCTCCAGTCCATCAGCTGAGCTTCTCCAGTAGTAGCTGCTCTTCCCACACTCCCGACAGTGGAGGCCAGTCACTGCGATAACTGGAGTTTTGGCATCCAGTCAGCAGTACTGACCGGACACTGCACAGGTCCCCTTTTGACCAGACTTTCCGTTCAAAAACCTGACACCTGGCAACCCTAAGCCTTCCCTATCCAATGTCCCATCTCCAGCCATGGCCCCCTTCAGAGGAAGGAGTCAAAAAACCCACCAAGAATACACTGCAGGGGGAATCCCCTTCTGACCCCTGTAGGTGGCTGGCTGAAACCCTGAAGCATGAGCTATAGGGTCTGCTGCACTGCAATTAAACACTCACAGCTGGCCTGTGTCAGCTGACTTGGGGTCTTGGGCTGCAGGGCTGTAAAATTGTGGTGTAGACATGCAGGTGTAGACATTCCAAACTCTGGGCCACTCCCCCATCGTGGGGTCCCAGAGCTCATGCTCCAGCCCGAGCTGGAACATCTACACCACAATTTGACAGCCCCATAGCCCAAGTCTCACAAGCCCAAGTCAGCTGACTTGGGCCAGCTGCAAATGTTTTATAGCAGTGTAGACATACCCTTAGGAACATAAAATATAACCAGAAGTGAGCCCCAGAGCTGTTGAGCTCTCCTTCTATCATCACAAGCAACCCTGTCATACAACTGCACTCAATTGCATTGTTGACTCCCCACTTCAATTGGCCAATTGTGCAAGCCTCCATCACCCACCTGTGAACAACCTTTGTGCTTTCTTCCAGGCTGCCCCTCACACTCAGGAGAAGCTCCCCCAAAATATCTGCAAAATTCATTCTTTATCTTCCTTCAAAACCCTTCTTAAATCTCTCCTTTTTTGTGCTGCCTACAAAAAACAATGGTTAGACCACAGCTGTGCTGAGACTACTGCCTATCATGCTGACCAGTACTGTCTCACTGTTTCTTTGTACTCCCCTGTATCCATCTGTTGTCTCTTGTCTAATATTTAGATTGCAAGCTCCTTGGGGAAAGGCCGTTCTCTTGTTCTGCATTTGTACGGCGCCTAGCACAATGGGGTCCGAGGCACCAAAAAGTTACAAAAATTACAAAAAATAATCATCATAAAGATACAGTAGAGCAGTGATGACAATACAGAGCATGCAACGATTTCTAATCTAACCCCCTTTCTCCGTTCTAGCTGCCTCCTCAAGTCTGGGGGCCCTGCATATTGCAAGTGTGCAGCTGGCTTTAAAGGGAATGGAACACACTGTACAGGCAAGTGGGCTTTGTTTTCTATCTGTTCAAAGAAGAGCTTGAAGCTCTTGGTGTTCACTGTGAAACAGAAGAGCTGCAGAGAGATGCATGTTTCCCCACAGGAAGTGAAAAGAGGACTTGCTGCCAGTTTGTTCAAAATGAATGGACTGCAACAGGTGCAGATTCAAAAAAACAAAGGACTAGAAATCCCTTCGATACAGTCTATTGTGTCAAGGGGAAAGAACGGGGAAGAGGGAACATATTGTGCACACTTGGAGCTGTGGTAGTTCTGGAGTAGGGAAACCTGGATTAGATCTGTTCTTTTTTTCTGACCCAGTTTAATGAACATAGGCTGATTGGAGGTACAGTAGCACTTCTAGCTAGTCCTGTGGTTTTGTCCATTTTCTGAATTCTGAATTGATGTAAATTTGTTGTGATTAACTAAAACGGCTCTGTGGATAACCTAAGAAAGGGGCAATTGCCATTAATACCAGGTGTTCTTTTGAAAGTGTGGAAAATCCAGATTTATGAAACAGACTGTTTCCTTCTGTAGTGTGTGTAATTAATTCCTTAATCTTCATCTGATTAAAATAATGCCCTTTGGAACAATGGAGTATTTGTCTAACCATGTTGGATAGCACTGTCCTGACGCCAGATTCTAGCCCCAGCTTTGCAACACCCTAGCAGCACAAATCAGCCAGAAAACCAGTTTAATCTGTTACTGGGAAATTCCCCATATGTAGGGAGCATCTAGGGTGGCATAGAACCAGCCTAAGGTTCTATTCCACTTACTTTTGGGCCCTGGTGTAGGGACTTTCCTGAGAAAAAGGGGGTTATGGGCCAAATTGCCAGTCCACTGTGGTCTAGTTATTCTAGCTACTGGAACAGCTTATTGACATCATGAGTAGCAGTGTGTAAATTAAAGCAGTTGTTACACTGCTCTAATTTGCACAGGGGACCAGATGATTCCCTACCCACCTTTGCACTACCCAGCACAGCTCAAAATCTGGGAGAACTGAGAAAAAGGCAAGAATTTCTATCTGAATAGCCAAAGTTCTGCAGAACCTAGAAGTATTGAGACCCTTATGTCCTCAAGCTCCAGCCAAGACACATTTAAGAGTCTAACAACTCCCAGGGCTAAAGTCCTTTAACACATCCAAGTGATGTGACTAGCACTCTCAGGCTCCCTTTCCTTTTCAGTGCCAGCGCAGGGTTTACATCCCATCACATGAGGTGTAAACTTTTCCAAACTAAGGAAAAATTGGAAGGATCTGTATAATCCCATGAAACACGTGGAGGGCCCTCTCTTCATTATTCATAGTTAGACTAGGCAGCATTGGACGATGGGAACTTATGGAGAACCAATCACAGCTGACTTCTTATTTTCCACATTAGAAATGCACTTTCCCCTTTTCCTATTGCAGTTTACAAGAAATACGTGTAAGATTCTAATTACATCTATGGACTCTTAAATCAGAGTTTGTCTAGGAAATATCACTAAATTCCTTTACCTTTGGAGAAATGACAGAGATTAGTTAAACTGCCAATACAAAATTAAGCACAATTATTTTATTTTTTGTTTCCCATTATATAGTTATTGACGCATGCGAGACCAGCAATGGTGGCTGTTCTGTCAAAGCAGAGTGTAGAAGAACTACTCCAGGAAACAGAGTATGTGTTTGTACAGCTGGATACACTGGAGATGGAATAGTCTGCCTTGGTAAGTGATCACTAGATCAGGACACTTGTCATAAGACAGGGAAGTGGTACAGTGATGTCTCCACAATGTACGTACTGTGTATGTCAATACTGCATGGTGTCCACTGTGTATGAGATGGATCCCCAAAGATATATTTCTCTACACACACACACACACACACTCCCTTACCTTGGGACAAATTATAAGACACTTTAAAAGGAAATTCAAAATTCAAGTATCTCCAAAACAAAACGAATCCAATGAAATCATAACAGTGAATTGCCCTTTGGATCCAAGAGTCCTAACATTCAGGTCACTGCTTGAAAGGAGTACTTTTGGCACCTTAGAGACCAACAAATTTATTTGAGCATAAGCTTTCGTGAGCTACAGCTCACTTCATCAGATGCATTCCTATGAAGTGAGCTGTAGCTCATGAAAGCTTATGCTCAAATAAATTTGTTAGTCTCTAAGGTGCCACAAGTCCTCCTTTTCTTTTTGCGAATACAGACTAACACGGCTGCTACGCTGAAACCTGCTTGAAAGGGCTGATGCAAAGCCCACTGAAGTCAAAGACTCCCACCGATTTCAGTGGACGCTTTGGATCAGGCCTTAGGCCTTATACCCATCCAAGGAAAAGGTAAAAGACTAGCGCCTGGTCTACACTAGGAAATTAGGTCACTATAACTACATCGCTCAGGGGTGTGAAAAATCCACACTCCTGAGAGATGTAGTTAAACCGACCTAACACCTGCTGTAGACAGTGCTATGTCAACAGGAGAATTCTCCTGTCAACATAGTTACCACCTATCAGGGAGCTGGAGTCCTTCCTACGCTGACGGGAGAACCTTCCCATCACCATAGGGAGTGTCTACACTGAAGCACTCCATCTTTTTACATGTAGACAAGCCTTTACTATATTAAACTTCACTGTGAACCATTCTAAAAGCAATATTGTCTGCATGTTTCCAGCTCTTGCTGAGAAAGATGAAAGATACTTACAAGGAGGGCATTAGGTAGCAATGAGAATCAGTCTAAATGAATCACATTTGTCCATAGGTGCTGAGTTTCTAATCTGTGAGGGGGTGCTCCCCACAGCTCCACCCAGGCCCCACCCCTATTCCACTCCTTCCCCCACCCTGCTTCTTCCCACCCCGATCCCACCTCTTCCTGCCCTGCCTCTTCCCCACCCAGTTCTGCCCCCTCCCCCAAGCGCACTGTGCCCTCTCTTCTCCCCTCATCCTCCCCAGCGCCTCCTGCATGCCATGAAACAGCTGATCACGGCAGGCGGTAGGCACTGGACGGGGGAGGTGCTGATCGGCGGGGCCCGCCAGCAGGCACTGGGCGTTGACAGTGGGGCTGCCGGTGGGTGCTCAGTACCCACCATTTTTTTCCTGTGGTTGCTCCAGCCCCGAAGCACCCACGGAGTCGGCACCTATGCATTTGTCACAAGCCTGCATTCCTAGTACATGTTACTTTAGCTAATCAGTGAAGTGAGAATTTGTAAATCACTGAGTTTTCTCCAATTGTTTTTGTTTTATAAAGAAATCAACCCTTGCTTAGAGAACAACGGTGGATGCGATAGAAATGCAGAATGCACTCAGACTGGACCCAATGAGGTAAGTTATGTGTCATCACAGTTAAAAAGGCCGAGTGTGGTCACTCCGAGCTAGGGCTGGCTGAAAAATTTCCAACTGAACTTTTTTTCTCTGTTCTTTTCTTCTTTTTGGACAGAAAATTGGGTTTTCAACTAAACGACATTTGTGGGAAGTGTTTGCCTTCCTCACCATTTTTCAATTTTTCCTTAGAAACCAAAAACCGGAAAAATGTTGGCCAAAACCATTTTTTTGTTTTGTTTTTTGACCCTATTTTTTTCATTTTTTTCAAAGTTTTCAGCTGAAAACTGGGGGGGGGGCTGAAAATGAAATTCTCTTAATTTCTGTCAAAATTTTCTGCAGAAAAATCCCCACTTTCCAACCAGCTCTGCTCCCAGTGTATAACAGATTCATGCATAAGCAGATAAAAACAAGTGCTGTGTTAACTCTGCAATCAATGTGCAATAAGTTTTACACCAGTAATTACCACTGCTTTCACATGACTAGAAGTTTAGCTATAACTGAAGTACTTATTACTACCCTTCTACTTTCATACTTTACTGTTATCGCTATGGGCTGGACGGTAGTTCTACAATCCAGCCTGCATAGCTGTGCTTCCCTGGGAGCAGGGCAAGAAAAAGACAGTGACTGGGAATAACAATCTGGTTCCTGCTTCCCCTTAACTTCCCTCTTGGAGCAATCTGCATCCTTTGGCTGACACAGATTACTTCCCCTTTGCCTCAGCCAGGGGTGCAACCAGAATTTTCCTAAGGAGGGAGCCCAGAGCTCTCCCTCCCTGGCCTTTGCACCTAGATCCATGCTCTCCCCACTGCACCCAGCTCTACACACACTGTCCTCCTGCCACCCACTCCCAGCCCTGCGCTCTTCCCCTTACATTGCCCCACCCCAGCTCTGAGCTCTCCCCACTGCATCCGGCTCAACACACAGTCCCTGCCTGCTGACCCACACTCAGCCCCCCACTTCCCTCCCCACATTGCCCTGCCCCCCAAATCCAAGCTCTCCCCCTGCACCCAGCCCTGTGGTCTCCCCACCCCGCACCTAACTCCAAGCTCTTCCCCAGAGAGCCAGCCAGGCTGGAAAGCACCATCGCCACCAGGCGCCAGACAATTCTGGGACATCCAGACCAGACCCCCATCCCCTTCTGCGTCTCCACTTCCACAGGAAGCACCAAAAGCCTGGATCCAACCCTCCCACCCTCGTGGGGACTGGGAGTTCCCTGTGACCCCTGCTTCTCTCCTCCCCAGAGGATGAGGGTGCCCAGTGCCCAGCAATGTCAGGAGAACTGCAAAGGTGGAGGTGGGGGACCAAGTAGCACACGGGGTTGCAGTACCACTCAGATCTGGCCTGGCTATCCCTCCACCAGGACAGACGGGTAGCTGGGCCAAATATCCAGCTCCGGTCAGGAGCCATGTGGACAGGCCCAGCCTCAGTTCTCATGTACGGGATGGCACGTTGGGTGAGGGGAGCATGGTGCCAAAGCTCTGCCCACCTGTACAGGAGGGGGTGTAACCGCCCAGCAGTGGCTACCCTCTACTCTTCACAATCACTGGCAATGCTGGTAGCCTCCCCAAAGGGGCTCCTTACACTGCCTTTCTCCCCTGTACAGGTGTGCAGGAAGGCTCACCACTGACCCCTAGGAAGTACTATTTTTTATTCATATAATTTCTACAAACTCCTATAACTAGAGGGCTAACTACATGCCTGAATTGCTTGTGCTTCCCCAAAGAGCCTGGTGATTTATCAATGTATTTTAGAATGCAGATACACTGAATATCCTGTCATTACACTGCGATTGCTTGGTAGTTTTGCTTTCTGACGCACCAGCTACCTCCAAAAGAATAACTGCAGAGTAATGCCAGCATCAGTATAGTGTAGTTAAATGGCCCTAGATTCTCAAATGACATGCATAAAGCGTGCAGTGTAGTTGTAGCCATGTCGGTCCCAAGATATGAGAGAGACAAGGTGGAGGAGGTAATATGTGTTCTTCGACCAACTCCTGTTGGCGAAAGAGACAAGCTTTCGAGCTACCCAGAGCTCTTCCTCGGGTCCTGGAGAAGACCTGAAGCAGAGCTCTGTGTAGATCAAAAGCTTGTCTCTCTGACCAACAGGAGCTGGTCCAATAAAAGATACTGCCTCCCCCACCTTGTCATGCTTGAAATCTGACCTTTAAAGAGAAAATAAGTAATTTCCTTTAGCCGTGTTAACCTTCCAGCTGTGTGATAATTGTGGGTATCAAAAAGCATAAGCCCAGTGTAACTACACTGAAAGATGCACATGACGCTGCTGAGTAAGATGCTGGCAGTAGCGACACAAGGACACATTTGTTAATGTGCTTTTGCGGGAGTATTTCACCACCCCAAAAATGTCCCCACAAAAGTGTCCTGGTTCTTTATGCTGAAAACATGGTCACCTTCTTTAATGATTTAAATAATACAGCTAAAAGGATGGGGAGATGAGTTGTGTTTTCAGCTGATATCTGAAATGAGCTACACTGTCAGAGGTGAGATAAAGAGAGGGCATTTCTGATGCCCTCAGTTGCAGAGGAGAAGCGAGAAAGGATCATGGAGCTATGACACCTTGCATCAGCTGAGGATCTGCCCTAAAGAGATGATGCGCTTGTAGCGTGAAAAATGGTAAATTACAAAATGGATGTTAAGATCAAATGGGATTTTGAGTTCTTTTCTCTCCTCATTTTACCATGCAGATCAGTATAGCCAATAAAAATAAATAAAATCAAAAGGTACTACACAACCAAGTTCCATATGTTTCTGTGTTAATATGGATCCTTTCTTCTCCTGGTAGGCCGTGTGTAATTGTTTGAAAGGATATTCAGGAGATGGTAAAACATGCACATACATCAATCTGTGTTTATCGGTGAGTATCATTTTACAGGAAACTATATTCTCATCATAAAATTTTTTTTATATAACACCAATATGCTTTTAGTTTGGTCTGCATGCAAGACTAGCTTAGAAATGTGTAGAATAGCCCATCTGGACCTGATTCAGGAAAGCATGTAAGCATATGCTTAAGATATAGCTAACAGCACTTAACCATGTGCTAAACTTTAAGCTTATGCTTAGATGTTTTACTGAATTGGCCCCAAATATGGAACAGTCTAGTTTTTAGGCTGTGCTCAAGATTTAAAAAAAAAAACCTTAAATCAAATCCTGGGGGGAGATACTGTTTTTTTGTGGTTAAAGGCAAGGAGTAATTTTCATTATTTCTGTACAGATTTTTCAGTGTTGCTGGAATTAGTTAAAATTTAAAAATCCATTCGATAAATTACTCACAGTTTCTGAAGTACCTACAAACTTCTAAGGTTTTAGAAGTGAATGCAGTTTCTAAGAAAGACCAAATAAAATAGCCAAGTTCCAATGATAACGTGAAAATTCTTCTCTGATGCCAGTCTCACTGATCATTCCAAGATGACAAATCAAATCTCACAACTCCATTCCTGTCAGCTCATCTGCTCCCAGGATAATGTATTATGGGCCAGATTCTCCAGTCTGCTAAGTGGCCTGAAAATGGCACAATGTGGCCGTAAAGTAGCGAGATGGCAGGTAGAGAATTCCCCCTATGCAGTGGAACTCTTCACTGGTGTTAACTCTGGTGCATCCCTCAGTGTAAGAGGGAGAAGAGGGCACGCTGAGTGTGTTCTGGGAGCAGGGTGGAAGGGGGACAGGGAGATGGGGGGGGCATGGTAGAGCAGAGCTCCACTATGCTTGAACCTCCACTGGTGTAAGTTTCCTCAGGTAATTTAGGGCTCTCCCTGTGCATGTGTCATCAGGGAACCACAACCCTGTGCTCAGATGGTTTGGAGAACCAAACCCTCTGTCTTTGGAACTACTCATGTGTAGAGAGTTGGCACAAGCTCTAGGCACCAGTTGGCTCCCATATGACTCCTAGCCTTGGTGCTGGCCCTCTGCACAAGGTTGAATTTTACTCAACGGGCCCAATCCCATACTTCTGACACAGGCAAAACTCCCGTTCACATTGAGACCAAATATGGAGTGTAGGATCGAGCCCTCTGATGCATACAAGCACTTGCTCATTGGTCTCAGATGAAAAGCCCTCAACATTCAAAAGCTGCCTCCCTGTGATCACAGGCTAAGGATGGCTGATGCATTTCACTGTCCTGTGCACATTGATCTTTCGTCTCCAGAGAATGGTGACAAGTAGTCATCATCCCTTGACCTGGCAACAGTCTGTCACTGGATTCTTTTCCAAAGGTTGCCCAGATGAAATAGCGAACAAATGTAAATTAAAAGTCAGGGGAGGGAATGTTGTTCAGATTTATGAGCTACTGCATATGGTTTTGTGTGAGCTTCATTCTGACAGCTTCTCTTCCACTTCACTGGCTGCAATGCTATTAAAAGAATGTTTTTACAGAAGGTTGCCTTTTGTCAACATTGTGCAGCATGCTAATCTGACTGTAATATAGCCAAGTGCTCCATGGCAAAGCTACACAGAGAGCTCTGAATAAACTCAGTTCCCTGTCCAACAATCCAGCTAGATCTACCCAAATAAACAGCACACAAATCCAAACCTCACTACATAGGGTGAGAACTATGGTAGGGCCCATCCCGACTAGACCCCTGGTGGTAGTTCAAGAAGGACCCCCGAATACCACTGAGAGTGGGAGGTCAGACGAAGTGGAAGTGGGCGCCCATGTGACTGGCATCTGAGTTTTAGAAATGAGCGTGTGAAAAGAAAATGGGCTACATTTCTCATTTGGCAGCATTCCCTGGTTTGTTTTGAAGAGATGTTTCCCCTTGTCCACAAGTAAACCGGTTTGCAGTCTGAAGATCTGATTATCCAGTAGTCACCAATTCTGGGTTGGCTCAGTGGGTGTAACAAGGGCTGGGAACAGCCAGATCTCCCCTCTGGGGAATTCCCCTGACAAAGGGAGCTCCCAAGAGATGGAAAGCCAGATTAAGAGACCTATGGGAGACGGGAATGAGTTGGAGGAAGGACACGTGTGGCAGTTCTTTGCTCCAGCTATTCTGGGCTACCAGACACATAAGGAGTAAACTAGAGCAGCCTCTGCAACCCAGAATCCCAGAGCCACTTTTGGCTCCCTTCCCTCTCAGGATGTACCTCCTAAGAAGTGCAGCTCAGAATCATAGCCCAGGAGTCCATGATGAGGCCTGCATGGAAATCTTTTGGGTAGCACTATACAATAGCCAGTTACATCACACTGAACTGAGAAGCTAGCAAGCGGGTGTTAAAGAAACTGGCAGTGTGCTTTGCTTTAAGTGTCAATAACTATCTTTACATTAATCTTGAATGCTTTTTTACTATTCATAAGAAAGAGACTATTTCCCTCTGTTGGAAGTCTGAGCAAATGAGCTGAAATTATTTTGTAAAGACAAATACACCAACTAATTTGATTTTGTCTGATGTTCCTAATCTTACAAGAATAACGGTGGCTGCAGTAAATCTGCAATCTGCAATGACACTGAGCTGACAGAGAGGACCTGCACCTGCAAACCTGATTACGTTGGGGATGGATTTAAATGCCGAGGCAACATCTACCAGGTAAAACATTATGTGTGTTCACTGTTATTGAATATTTTTCAAAGAGTTATGTAAAACAGTGGCAACTCTTAAAACCACGCCAGTTTTGCATAGATAAATAGGTACAGCTACCCAAGTATTTCCTAGGTATGTCCTGCAGTAGCTATAGGGAATACTGCAAATGCTGAAGTAAATTTATGTATTTATCTAACGGAGAAGTGGCACCTTTTAAAGAGCAATAGCTGCTGCACATCAGATAGCTTGTTAAGAAGCAGTGGCATAAGCATGGGACTAGGGTTGAGGAACTTATGAGTTCTAGTCTCTCTTTTGCCAATGAATTTCAGTATAAATCATATAGGACTAAATTTTCCAAAGTGCCCACTAATTTTGGATACTTGGGCTTTGGGTGTCCAATCTGAGACACATAGGATGGCTTTGTTTTCAGAAATGCTGAGCACCTACTACTCCAAGTGAAGTGACCAGGAGCTTCAGGTGCTTGGTGCTTCTGAAAGGGCCAGATTCCACTTGGCCCTTCATGGATGAACAGTGGAAGGGGAAAGAGGTGCAAGGAGCCTTCTGCTCCTTCGTACAGTCCATATGAAGGCCAGGCAGAACGGCAGAACCTGCACCCTGGAGAGTGCACAGCTGGCTCCTTCCCTTCTTGCACAAATGATAGAAGGGCCAGAACTGAAAGGGAGGAAAAGGTTTCCTCTGATAGCCAGAAAGACCTCAGAGTTTATATCTTATTAACTCTTCAGCCCCTAGCCCAGGACCTGATTATTACCCTTTAAACAAGGATTGTCCTGAAGATGTCCCTCCCTTACTTTTTATTACTGAAGAATTATGTCCTGAAGAATAATTCCCTCCCTTACTTTTTATTACTTCTCCAAAGACATGGAGGAATGGTTATGTCTCCTCTTAGTTGTCGGTTCTCTAGGTTGTATGTGTTCATTTCTCTTAACCTCTTCTTCATATGTCATACTTCCTAAAACTTTTTGCAGTTTTGCTTGCCTTTTGGGTTTTCCCCAGTTTAACAAAGTTCTGTTGCATAAAGCCCAGAACCACATGCAGAATTCTTCATGTGGTCGCGTCAATGCCATATAGAAATTTATCTCCCTAGTCCCATAAGTGTTACCTCTGGACAAGATTTTCAAAAAAGACTAGTGCGTTTGAGGGCCCAACCTGAGACACCTTAAAGGGACCAGATTTTCAGAGAGCGTTCTGACCTGCCTTCTGAAAATCAGACCTCTCTGAAGTGTCTCAGGTGAGGTCCCCAGAATCACTAGTCACTTTTATAAAGTTTGGTTTCTGTATATAACTTTCAATATACCATGTACTTTGTGCCGCAGCAGCAAAATGCATGTTCCGTGACAAGCTGTAATCTTCAATATTGACAATCGAGCCCTGGTTTTGTCTCTCTGGGTCTCTATAATAAGACTAGAACTATAATATGAGGAAACGGAGTGACTTGACACCTAGCTGGCACTGCAAGGAACGTGGATGCTGCTATTCTTCGATTCTCACAACTGCTTTCTGATAGACTGGCAAGATAACACATGCCACAAGCCAGATAAGAGCTACAGTGAGAGGTCAGCTGACAAGCTGTATCAATGCAGGCGATTATTGTATCATCTAGACCAAAAAGTTCCCTTTCTAGTACCAGGCATGTTCCTTCTCTGAGGGCGGCATTCATTAATATTCTTCAGACACAATTCTGAATTCTAAATTCTAAATTCACACAATTCAATATAAAAGTGCTTTTACTCTTGGTTGCAGGAGCTTCTTAAGGATTCCAATACTACTCATTTTTATTTCCATCTCAAGGTAAGAAAATTCTTGAACGTTTTTTGTGCCACAACATCTCTGGCCCTAATCTCACAAGGTAATCAGGACTGGAGTTGGTCAACTTTTACTTATGTTGGAGACCCACAGGAAACCTAGAGTGTTGCATGTAATAGTGCTCGTTATTCAATAAGTGGCACTTTCCCCTCTGAGTCAGTACTGCTACGATGGCTTTGAGGCTGGAGGGACCATGCACCAGTGCCCTTTAGATCAGACCCAAAACTGAAGCCCTTCCCATCCACAGACAGAGATCCCATGGCACATTTCTCCCAATTCTGATGTGGGTAACTACATTCGGTTGATCTAGTTCCCGTTGCATTTGACATGGTATTTTTCACCGCCTCTCTAAAATGTGGCGGTGTGTTGCTGTGTGCTTCTAAACAGCTGCTCTGTGCCTCCCGCAGTTCTAACTACATTTCAGAGGACGGTGATTCCTTTGTGTAGGCATATGTAGCGAGGCAGTGTGGAACAATGGATAGGGCAGGAAACCTGAGTTCTAGTCCCAGCTCTGCTCTGTGTCCTTGGAAAAGTTTCTGTGTCTTTGTTTCTCCTCCACCCTTTAGATTGTAAGTGTTTCTGTACAGGGATTCTCTCTTGCTATATGTTTGTCCAACACCTACAGCAATGGGCTGTAGGTTTCTAACCATAAGATTGTACATAAGCATATGGAGATATAGATAGATAGGTAGATAGATAGATATGTGTGTGTGTGTGACTATGAAAACACTTTGGGTTCCTTCAAGATGAAAGGTTTTAACCACTCTCCCTGCAAAGCTTGTAACCTTTCTGCTTCCATATTAATCGCTACTGAGCACAGCTTTCTCTCTTACTTTCAAGCACTACTTGTCCATTGTTATAAAGGAAGGCAGCACATGAGAGACAGAAGGAGAGCTCTGTGCCCTTAAGTAGCAGCAGAGGAAGCTGGGGGAGAGTATGGTGAGGCAAATTTTGCAGAGAGACCTCTTTAAATCCTGTAAGACTGAAGGAGTTTGGAGGGCATCTTCCCCATCGGAACAGAGTGTTTCCCTCACTCTTACATTACTTGTGGTGGGATGGGAGAAGGGAATGCACTGTGAGGCAGATGGCAGCAAGGAACAGAGCTGTGGGCAGCCACAGAGGTCAGTCTAGAGGCCTTGCCTACAGTAAGGGGCCTGGTTCCCTGTATGGGATCCAGTCTAATTCTGCCCAGTGTATGAAACTGTGTGCATTAATGAATGATCTTTGCTTTGTTCTTTTAAACTTTCCAGGCCCTTGCTCTCAAAGATATTGCAGGTTCTGGTCCTTTCACTGTGTTTGCACCCAATACAGAAGCATTTAACAGTGAACCAAAAGTAAGTAAGAAAAAGGCAATGAACTTTGGGTGAGTCAGCAGGGAGCTTTTGGATCTGTATGTTATTCTGTCCTTGCCTTTGAACTCCTCCAATTCCTGCCCTAGATTAAAGACTGGATTCTCAATGGAGTGATGCCCCAAATCCTTAGGTACCATATGGTGGGCTGTGCCGGACTTCTCTATAATGACCTGACAACAATTACCAATGTCACCTCACTCCAGGGGGACCCCATCCAGGTCACTTTCTCACAGGTAACAAGATAGCCAAGGTAAAATTGTTAGAATAATAAACTGACCATTTTCATTTGTCATTTTTAAAATTAGAATGTTCCTTTTCCTCCTAAAAATAATAAATAGTATTTAAAATAAGAATTGTCTATTGCTGATTGCTTTCACAAATGCCACCCTCTCTATTTGCCCCGCTAAGGGTGCAGTCTTGCAGTCCTTGCTCATGTGAGTAATTTTTACTCACATGAGTAGCACCATTGATTTTCGTAGGACTACTTGTGTGACTGAGGGTTGCAGGATCAAGCCCTAAATTACTAAAACTGGAGCCCTATTTGTTGCAAGTCTATTGCAAGCAGTGAGTTGGCCTCTCACGGTAAAGAGTTTTCATTTCAGCATTTCCCTGCTGCACATTTCCATAGAAAACACTTTTTTTGTTTACCTTTTCAGAATTCTGTGTACCTGAATACCAAGGCTAAGATTATATTCAGCGATACTGTCAGCACAAATGGTGTGATACACATCATAGATAAAATCCTACTTCCACAACACATGCAGGAATTCCCTAAGGGGCAATCGGGGACTGAGCAGGTACGTACCTCATTCCTGTAGCATTCTGCCAGTCTAATCTGGAATGTTTCTTGCCAATTACCATTTGGCATAGTAGTTACAACCAAAGCATTGGCATTATAAAGCCCCTACACTGAATGATTAGCATAGTTTTACAGTGTTGTATATTTAAAATTCTTTAGAATCATTCCTACATTAAATTTATATTAAAGATGTTCTTCTTTGTAAAGACCTTTAAGGTGGCTTTGATTTCACAGTGACAAGTGAACTACAAGATCAAACATGCCAAATACCTTCTTACTAAATCTATATCCAATTTATTTCCCAGACAAGACAAGTAAGCCCATTTAATATTCTTATCTTTCTAGGAAAGCCTTAAAATGGTTGCAGCCAAACAAGGATACATCATGTTCAGCAACTTGCTAGAGGTAAGAGAATCCAGGAGGCAATGACCATTTGGCACAGTTTTGTGAAATTGGCACACAGCCTGAGTGATGGGGCTGTGTACAGTGTGGAATGGGGCACAGGCTCCCTCCCCACAAGCTATGGAGGAGCCCCTGCAATCAGTTCTCTCGCCTTCCACATGGGAGAATGGCAGACAGGTCTGAGCACTCATGGGTCCCTAAGAGCCATCCCCTCCCTGCTCTTTAATCCATCTTGTGTGCTAAAACTTTTTGGCCCGGATTTGTAAAAATGGGCTCCTAAGCTCAGAGATAGGCACGTAAATAAATGGCCTGGTCCCTAGTAAGAGTTGCTGGGTGGTCAGCACTTTTGAAAATCAGCTTCAGAATAGACTTAGAAACCTAAATGTAGACACCCACTTTTTAAAATCTTTGCTTTGTGCCCAGGAAGGCAAAAATACAGGCCATTTACTAGGAAGGCTATGATCCATTCAGCATCCTCGCTGCTGGGCCAATTCACTCCTAGCTACAGTACATGTTTCTCAGAGTTTATCCTTTACAGTGGGTGTAATTTTACGGTAAGAAAAAAAATCACTCATTTTTTCTATGTTGCAGAATGCCGGTTTGATGAGTGTAATCAATGATCCTCTTCATAAACCAGTCACCTTGTTCTGGCCTACTGATGAAGCTCTCAGAGCTCTGCCTAAGGAACAGCAGGATTTCCTGTTTAAAAAATCTAACAAGGCCAAACTGGTGCAATATCTGAGATTCCATGTCATCAGAGATGCTAAGGTGCTTTCAAACAATTCCTGATTTGTTTAGAAGAAGCATTGCTAAAACTGTTCTCCAACACCAAATCTTCCCACTCTGTGTATTTCTTTCACAGATTTTAGCCTGTGAGCTCCCCAGCTCCAATTCTCTGAAGACCCTTCAAGGTTCTGATCTCAGTGTAAAATGTGGGGATAACAACAACTCTATTGTAAGTGTTTAACATACGAGCACATTGGGAATCCTCATGGAATGTACTATTTAATAACATAGGCCTTGATACGACATTGGGAACCACTAGTGCAAATCCCTCTATGCCTATGCAGAGCCTCCCTAAGGAATTAACAACCCTGGAATTAATGGTGCTCCACATATGCATAGTGGTCCACATTAGCATATCCCCGTGCAAGAGTAGAGGCTTAGAAAACAGATCCACAGGTTTGTGATTTGCCTTACAGGTACAGTGGCTTATTGAAGAATAATTTTCTTTATCATAAGGGAGTAGTCTCTCTAAATAACTGGCTGGCACATACCTCAAAAGAGAAATACCACCATGCCTCAGGCCCAGATCCTCAAATGTAGCTGAGTTCAATGGGAGTTAGGTGCCTAAATACCTTTGAGGATGTAGGCCTTCGCAGGTAACACAACAAAATATAAAATGAGCTCACACAAAGTGAAGTTGACTCTGGGAGAAGAGCCCTAAGTGTACGATGTACAGTATGGGCTACATTTTAGCACTAAGGACTTGCAAATTATTATTGCCTAGATCAGTGGTTCCCAAACTAGTTCCGCCGCTTGTGCAGGGAAAGCCCTTGGCAGGACGGGACGGTTTGTTTACCTGCCACGTCTGCAGGTTTGGCTAATTGCAGCTCCCAGTGGCCGCGGTTCGCCACTTCAGGCCAATGGGGACTGCGGGAAATGGTGTGGGCCAAGTGGCCGCCTCTTCCAGCAGCTCCTATTGGCCTGGAGCGGCGAACCGAGGCCACTGGGAGCGGCGAACCGCGGCCACTGGGAGCCACGATCGGCCGAACCTGCGGACGCGGCAGGTAAACAAACCGGCCCGGCCCACCAGGGGCTTTCCCTGAACAAGCAGCGGAACAAGTCTGGGAACCACTGGCCTAGATACAAACCTGTACAAAATCTGTTGGGCAAACTGCATGGTTTGTGTGTGTGAGCACCTGTTTGCACTCAGGTGCACTGACTTGCAGGTAGCTGTTTCTGAACATTTGGCCTTATGTGTATATGCACTGAATAAGGAGACTCCGTGACTGTTATGAAGGAGCACTCTGCATACTCTTGTGGGGGAGGGGATTCATGGGTGATGGCATCTGCCTACCATTCCCTCTGGCACCATGGGGGGCATGGCAAACTGGGTCACCCCCACCTTAGAGACAGGGGTTTGCATGCGTAAGCCCAGTGGGAAATGCTGTTATCCCATCTGGAAATGATATGCAATTTTACTTTGTAAGAGAGAGAACTGACTTCAAAGGAAGATTTATATTCTTACTAATTCCTGAACAGGAACTGCACATGGACTGAACCAAGCATCCAGTGAAGCAGGCTCCTTATTTTGTGTGATTGTCTTCTTGCCTCTCTCTCAGGGTGACCTCTTTCTGAATGACAGGAGGTGTAGGATAGTGCAGCGGTACCTGGAGTTTGATGGTGGCATCGCTTACGGGATTGACTGCATGTTAATGGACCCCACCCTTGGCGGGCGATGTGACAATTTTATCACTGCAGATTTCTCGGTCAGTCAGTCCTTCAGTTCAGTTCTGTGACCCTTGGGGAAATGTGAAATGTAGGCCAAATCCTGGCCGCACTGAAGTCAATGGCAAACCTTCCATTGATTCCAATGCAGTTAGGATTTGGCTGCAGGTCTGAAACTGTTTAAAGTGCTACTTTGGATTTGTCTGGTGGGAAGCCTAGGGTGGATCTTGACTAACTAAAATAAAGTATCGGGGGCAGCCGTGTTAGTCTGTATCCACAAAAACAACAAGGAGTCCAGTGGCACCTTAAAGACTAACAGATTTATTTGGGCATAAGCTTTCGTGGGTAAAAAACCCACTTCTTCAGAAAGGTGAGGTATGGTGCCTAAAAGATACACTAAGGTCCACCTGCAACTACGGTAAGGAAAAGGGCAAGGTTAGGTTGGGATTAGCTAAAACATGTTAGCTAACCCTGACCTAATTTCAGCCACTTCTCCTAGTCTAGACAAACCCTTTATGGACAAATATGACTATGAACAGAGTGCAAAAATTAATTCTCTTTGAAGCCTTTTGAATAATGCATGTTGAGAGGGCCAAATAAAGTTACTACCTCTAAGAGGATGATGCTATTACTGGCTAATGCTGTCTGCCTTCACAGAAACATGTAAAAGTCTATTATAATACATCTACATGTGTATTATCATAACACAAAGGGGATTTTTTTCCTGACCCTAGATGGTGATCCCTATAAGCAGGAGGATTGTTAGTGCTTATTTTTAGCTTAACTGGTATGTCTGTGGATGCTTCTGCTCTTTGTATAAATATCTATATCTAGAAACTCTCATACTCACAAGGTGCACATTTACTATGTTGATGAGGGCCATATCAGTTTCTAAAGAGAAATACAATATGGCCAAAAAAACACTAGTGGTTTTGAGTCCTCAGCTTGAGTCACCTTAAAGGGGATTGCTTAGGGTGGGTCCCCAGCACTTTCTAAAATCAGGTGTCTTAAAGCATCTCAAATTGGACATCCAAATCGGAGACACCCCAAATCCATCGTCACTTTTGCCAGTGTAGGCCTATGTACAAATAGATAAATACATCTCCCCCTCTTACCTATTTAGCTTAATAGCAAATTTGCACTTCCAGAACTATGCTACTGTGAAATTTCATTTCTCTTTCATTTCGTTAAATTGACTTAATGTACCTGTTTTGTTGTCATTTTCCTTTACTTTTTCCCCTCTGTTATCTCTTTTGGAAAGCTCCTATAACTTATATAAGTAATGAAATTGGATGTTTTTAAAAGTAGTCTTCTCTGGTCATTAATTTTAACTGCGTATGTAAAAGTAGACACTTTTCTGGTGCTTTCGAACAGCTTTTTGTTGTTGTTATTTTTAAATATGTTTTTCCCTTTCTACAACAGGGAGATTGTGTTGGCTGTTACAATAACCCTAAATGCCCTACAGCGACTAAACCAAAGGTAATAGTACCTTTTTAAGGCAGTCTAATCGACAGGCTTCCGTGCACTGCACAATAATAAACTAAAAAGAACACACACTTTCAAAGAACAGTAGAGCTGTGAGCAATGAAATCACTTGTTTAAATGGAACAATAAAATCCCAGTCCTCCTGGAGTCAGTAGTGGGTTACAGATCTGATACACAGTGAGTGCTTCCATTGGCTTCTGTGGGTTCTGGATTAGGCCCTGTCACATCAGCCTTTCCCCATTAAGAATTCTGATCAAATCCTATTAGGTCAGAAGTGACAGAGAGTTTGGTGGTCTCACCCTCGCACATACTGCACACCAAAAATTCACTTCATGCTTCTGTACATGCGGCAGGTTGTGTTATAGTGAGCAGAGTGGACCTACAAGCTAGAGGAGAGTGGCAGGGTCAAAGTGCATGGTCAGCATTCTGTCTGGCATTAGCTACTGTAGGAACCTTAAACATTTACCAGCACTAAATTTATCTACAGACATTTTAATAATTAAAAAGAAAGAGTTTAGACTGGCATACTCTTTGTTCTCAAGTTTGTCTGCTTCTATCTACCGAATCTTCAATGAGAGCTCCAGAAAACTGGCTTGAATATTTATCCTAGTCTAAACATTACAGGCCAGATCCTCAGTTGATGCCCTAATGCAATTGATTTCATTGGAGCTGGGCCAGCATACACCAGCTGATGTTCTGGACCATGGGACCCTTCTCTTCTAGATGACTGGTTCAAATCCAGTCTAAGGAAGTAGTGACCAAAAGTTACCACCATCTGATGGCTCATGTGAAATGAATGAGGTGGTGCCAGCTCTCTTCTGATGTGTCCTCCCCCTTTATTGCTACCTGTTGGCTGTCTTAGAAGAAAGGCCATAGATTAAATGGGCAGGAAGCCTGAACTAACCTCTTTCCTCAGAGTTAACCTCATCACATCAGGGCTGAAGCATATTGAGGGAAGCTTGCACCACTACTGCTCATGCTTTGCTTTTTCTGTAGGTGGATCACTTTGATCTCCAGGGCTGTCAATTTGATCAGCTCTGCATTAAAAAAACACAGTGAGTTAAAAATAAATACACAGAACATTCAATCACCTGTGTTTTTATCCCCCTGTGTAATATTTAGGGAGGGATTCAGAAGTGTACATACCAATTCTATGGCAGGAGCCTAGATGGCTGTCGCCAGGATTGTTCGATGGTCGTGTGGATTGCAAAGTGCTGTCAAAGCTACTATGGGCGAGACTGCCAAGGTAGGATTGCCCTGATTAACCTTTGAGATCTCTCTGGGAATAGCTGCCTGACACCACAAGGTGACAAGGCAATTCATGATTGGAGATTTTTAAGAGCAGGTTAGACAAACACCTGTCAGGGATGGGCTAGATAATACTTAGTCCTGCCATGCGTGCAGGGGACTGGACTAGATGACCTCTCGAGGAGGTCCCTTCCAGTCCTGCGATTCTATAATTATATTTAATTGTTTAAAAGGAATATTGAATAAAGTCCTGCAATCATGACTATGCATGAGTCATGACAGGCTTCATGGTCTAGTGTACTGAGTATACTAGTGTGCTGACTAATAAACAGAAGCTGCTGAGATGTAATCTCAGCTCTGACAGAGATTTGCTCTATGACCAGGGATAACCTCCCTCTGTCTATGTTCCCTCTTTGTAAAACAGGGTAATACTGCAGTGAGAGTTCATGCATGCATAAGTAACATTATTATTTTCCACTCCAAATAATAACTTAAATATGCTCAAAAAGGTTCTTTTTTACATTAGCAATTTGTAAACTCCATGTTGATAAAGAAGAGTAAAATTAATGTTTTATAAAGAGTAAATATTGCTTTGTTGTGACATTGCATGGAGACATATTTCAGCCATTTGAAAAAATACAAAAGATGTGAGGACCATATCATGTGCCAGCTTCTGGGGAATGACATCAAAATGCATTAAACACATGTGCTAGAATTCACAGCTAGTTCATGAGCCTGTGTGTATCTGATATGAGTTCAAAGAGCATTAAACATTAATGGGTTGTGGGGCCCTGTTAGTTTTAACAAGTATTGACTTTGAAAACCACAGCCGTGGGGAATCACTACCAAGGCTGGTTCTGTATCATCTAACTAACTTCCCAACCTTCACTCAGCTACACCAACATGCTTGCCAAATGTCATGTGTTTTAATCCAAGCAGTTGTTGGCTTTGACTTCACCAGAGCTCTGCATGGACTCAGGGGTTCATCCACGTGGATCAGATTGCAGTCCTGGGGGCCAAGAGTCTAAATGAGTGGGCTCCAGGTTACATCCTTCAAGTAAATGAGGTTGTATGAATCCACTGTGGTCCATTAAGTGTGTATGGGGGGGATTTTCAAAAGCACCTAAGGGATTTAGGAACACATTTTATGAACTAACATTTTTGTGCTCAAAGATTTTCTAAAACCAGTTTTCTAAGAAAACAAACTTGTAAACACAAGGCAGAGCTGAACGGAACTGACTCACTGCATTTTATCCTTTCTAGCCTGCCCAGGAGGGCCAGAGACCCCGTGCAATAATCATGGTTTATGTAACGACGGATACTCAGGAACCGGAGAGTGTAAATGCAACAGTGGCTTCAATGGGACTTCATGTGAGCTGTGTTTGCCGGGAAGATATGGCTCTGATTGTACATGTATGTTTCAGCCTTATTTCTGAATTAATATCTGATTAAAATACACTATTTTTCTATATTTATTTTTGAAGCAGAAAAAATATTTTAATGTATATTCTTTGCTCTTCCATTTCAAAATTGACACGTGGCTGCCATAGCCCGCACAGTGGTTGAAGATCACTACCATGCAGAGAGCCAACACAAGGCCTCAGAGTAGGGTTTACATGGGACTTTAGTGGTACATAGGCTTGTGTTGGCCTTCTACACTGGGGTGAATTTCACCCACTCCTCCTATCAATTATACAGTTCCATTTTGCAGTAACATGAAGCAAGTTGAGGCTTCACTTCTTGCTTGATCTACAGTCCTTTTTAATCAAAATATAGCTGTCTCCCAACCCCAGCAACAGACAAGACAATAGAATGGAAACGCTGATAAAACACAAGAAATCAGAAGGATGTTTCATGGCTATTAAAGGCAACACTTTATACTTACCATATGAAAAAGAGAGTAACACAAGAGGGGAAATTAATTTGTGGAGAGGGCCAGCAGAAGGCCTATGCTCTATGGAAGTTCCTACATAATCCCTCAATTGTGGGCGTAAGTGGGACATCCTAGGTGCGTTGGCCTTGTGCATCCTCACAGGGGTAAATTTCATCCTAGATTAAAAAAATTATTCTAAGCATAAAGGCTTTAGTTGAGAGACTAAAGATAACAGAAGAGACGGGCTATTAACTCTTTCACTGTAAATTACTGTTTTCAGTCCAACACAGTTTTGTAGTAACTAGCACTAACCCATAAGGTTAGGTTACGCATGCAAAAGTTCCAGTGCTTACCCAAAGTTTATCCATTTGACATCCGTTGTATGGGAATTTGTATGTTTATGGCACTATATAAAACTATCAATCTGAACCTCAAACTCTTATGTTTACTAAAAGAAAAGCCAAAAAGGTCTTGTGGCCCTATATTCTTTTTTTTAATATACATAACTCATTTGTTTATATAAATCAAATATTAATTTACTAGGTTAAACCCTTCACAAATCAAAAGACAAAGTGTGAAATCCTGGCTCCACTGGAAGTTTTGCTGCTGATTTCTATGAGCCCAGAATTTTACCCCTAGAATCAGAACTGCTTGTAAGCCAAATCCCATGCCATTACTTTCCCACATACACAAACAACATTCCTGGCAAAGGGGTGGGTCAGCAGAACCAAAACTCCATTAAATAGCAAAACACATAAAGAACTATCAATAATAAAGATTCTTCATGAGAGACCAGCTCTATTGCTTGATACATCCACAAAGAAAGCTCTACTACTCAATGAAGAAATACTTTGTGCTTAAAGTTTCAGGGCATGGGGGTAGAGGAACATCCCCCTACTATAAAAAAAAAAAATCATCCCCATTCAGACACTTTTAGTCAGTCATGAAAAACAGCTGAGATATTTTTGAGGGTAAGAATATGTGTGAGCAGGTAACTTTTACACCTGCTTGGAGACAAAGTCAACCTACCCTGCAAATCCCAGCTTTGACCTTGTTAACAATCAAATGAACAATCAGACAACATGAAGGCCAGCCTGAGCCTGCTTCCCAGGTCTGACTGCTCATAGGGTTCCTCGTTCAGGCTGCTCAGCCCCCGCCCCTTAAATCCTCTCTCTGAGATCTCTCTGACAGAGCAACTCAACTTGCTTGTTAAAGCTTGTTAACTCTCTTTATTCCCTCTGGCTAGAGAGCCCTCCCTCCAAGTTTGACATAACTGACAGTTGTTGCATGCTAAGCCTGGTTTCCACCTATGTCTCTAAGACAGACCACTAACCCCTTCCTGCCATGGGCCTGTGTGGTTTTCTGACGTTGCTCTCGGGAAGAATTTTCCTTTCCTAATTACTATTCTGTCTATGATCAATCTACACTGATCTACATCAATCTACAATACACAGGTGGGGGTATAGCTCAGGGGTAGAGCATTTGACTGCAGATCAAGAGGTTCCTCCTGTTCAAATCCAGGTGCCCCCTTTGGGGGAGGGATAGCTCAGTGGTTTGAGCATTGGCCTACTAAACCCAGCATTGTGAATGTAATCTTTGAAGGGGCCATTTAGGGATCTGGGGCAAAAATTGGGGATTGGTCCAGCTTTGAGCAGGGGGTTGGATTAGATGACCTCCTGAGTCCCTTCCAACCCTGATATTCTATGATTCTACATTCCCTTTACAGCCTGCAACTGCAAGGCCCATGGACAATGTGATGAAGGAATCTCTGGATCAGGACAATGTTTCTGTGAAACTGGATGGACTGGTCGATTCTGTGAAACCAAACTAGGTCTGTATCTTCTCACCAGAATCTGTTGCAAAACAATAGCTTACAGCGCTCCCAGCGAGTTTAATCAAATCAGTTGTTTTAATGTGGTGGATGTAGCAAGACAGGGTTAATAATACCAGAAATCCTGCTTTGTGCAGGATAAATGGTGAAGGAGAGTATTTTGCTTTTGGTACAAGGAGGATTGAAAGCTATAAAGAAAACTATATTGTGCTACTCTATGCCATGATCTGCATGGCACACAAAAAAATTCTGCAATTCCTCTGAAGTTGGAGCTCTGTAAACCTGCTTGAGGACTGACTGCAAAATGTATCAAAGGTGTTCTCAGGATCAATTCCATCTACACACAAATTGCACTAACCCAGGGCTTAGACCCAGAGTCCCAGGCCCACATGGAGGTGAAGGATCTGACCCTGAGTCAAACCCTATTGCTCTGAAGTGTAGAGGAGCTCTACTGGACTAGTGCTGTGGGAGTTTGCCAAAAATATCCCATGGGCCAACTCTTTGTGTCCTCTGGACAGTCAAGAAGACAGTCAAGTTTTCCCACGCTGCACCACAAAAAAAGGGCTAGAGCAGCCACATTTTGGGGGGTGCCAGGGATGTGGGTGGTTGACTCAGGCCCACATAATGCAGTGTAGATGCTGGAGCCCCAGCTTGGGACCCATGATTCAACAATTCCCAACCTAGGGTTACAAATAAGTGTAGACACTCAAGCACTAGTTTAACAAGCCCAGGGTCTGCTAACTCGAGTTCTACTAATCCTGGGTTTACATTGCAGTCTACACAAGCCTATTGTGTTTGGAACCAAAGACAACTGAATGAGAGGCAGGCAGCAGCAGTGCACAGGGACTCAGCACAGAGACTCTTCATTAATGTTACTACCAGTCAAAAAGAACCTGATGTACCAGTTGCTGAGTATCGCTAATCTAGTTCCTCTCCCTGCTGTACAGCAGTAATGGTGTCTGTGTTAGATGCAGATGTCTTTGTCTACTCTGGGATTGCTCAGGTGTTGGTGAATCCATGACTCCTTTTAGCAGATTATTCTGTTGTCCTATGTGAGCAGGCAGCATGGTCTAGTGCACTGTTTCTCAACGACCAGTCCGTGGACCGGCACCAGTCCCTGAGCTCTCCCAGACACAGTTTAGGAAGGCAGCAAGCCGGTCCCCGGTATCAAAAAGGTTGAGAAATGCTGGTCTCGTGTATCAACCACAGGATGGAGAACTGAGACCAGAGAGTTCTAATCCCAGCTGTCATAATGGACTTCAACAAGTTGCTTACCCACTCTGCAGCTTTGACCTTGTCTGTAAAATAGGGATACTATTTACTGGCAATTCTGAACAATTGGGGAAAAAAATCATTTCGGGTTGAATCAAAACTGAAATTTTAGGCATTCAAGGTTTTTTTAAACAATTTCATTTCATTTAATAAAATGAAAGGAAATTGTGAAACAAAAAGTCATTTCAAATAAAAAAATCAAAGTATTTTGAAAATGTCAAAATGTTTTAATTTTTTTTTCTTTTTGTAGACTTTTTTTTAACTGAAACTATTTGGTAACACTGACAGAAATTCACAAAATGTTTTAGTGTCAGAGAATTTGCATTTTTCACTGAAAAAACGTTTTGGTCAAAAAACTTCATCCAAGCCTACCTCCCAGGGATGTTAGGAGGATTAATTAGATATTGTTTAAAAAGTGCTTTGAAAATGTAAGCACTACATGCCTGCAAAATACAATAATTGTAGATGAACATATGTTTTGAAAACTGTATTTAATATCAATTCAAACAACATCCCCTTTTATAATATCAGGCTATTACTGTAAGTGTGCTTCAGAGTAACGAAGATCATTTCACTTACAACTGATTAGCATCAAAGCATGGCCCAGTAGATAGTGCTTTGAATGAGGATTTGCATTCTGTTCCTGCACTGACCTGCTATGTGCTCTGGGACAAATCACTTCACCCTTGTTTGCCCATCTGTAAAATGGGAATAACGATGCTTACTGCCAGCATAAAGAGCTTTGAGATCTATGATAAAAAGTTCTATACAAGAGCAAGGCATTGTATTCCATGGTGATATGAATTGTCTCACAGGTTTTTAGGTAAACATGTACTGTATACAAGTTTTCCTTTGTTCTCTAGATGAGAGCACATTTTTAAAGTATAAAAAGTCATTTTCATCAGATATTTTACGTTCTTCACAGCTCTGCCGCCTGTGTGTTCACCTAATTGTTCTAGTAATGCCGTCTGCAAAGAAAAGAACATGTGTCAGTGTAAGCCGTTTTATGAAGGAGATGGAATCACGTGTACAGGTG
This sequence comes from Natator depressus, assembly GCF_965152275.1. NCBI lineage: Eukaryota > Metazoa > Chordata > Testudines > Cheloniidae > Natator > Natator depressus. The sequence goes on from NC_134234.1 coordinate 249,041,122, forward strand.
AATTATGTACTTCTGTCCCAGACCTGAAGAAGAGCTCTGTGTAGCTCAAAAGCTTGCCTCTTTTACCAACCCGCGTTGGTCCAGTAAAAGATATTAACTCATCCACCTTGTCTCTCCCTGAACCTTAAAGGCAAACGTTGTTTTCACCTAGCCATTCACTTTAATACACAGGACTAATCAGGGTGAAATGTTAACTATCAGAGAGGGGCCTGAACCAAAACTTCCGATCTAAAGACTTTCAGTGACTTCAGTGGGAGCTGGACCAGACCACCCCTCCCAAACATCCCTGACTTTGAGACACATCACTCATCAGTCTCTGAAATAAATAAAGAGTAGTTACAGATTTTTCTTATACAGAGTGTGAGGTCAATGCGTGGTTGCAACCATTGTAATAGATGGTACTGTTTGGCCCTGGAAGGTGCAACACAGGGTGATTTCACTGGGGCTTCACATATATATGTGAGGGCAACAAGATAGCTAGCCAGCTCTATTTGGGTATGGGAGGACTTTGTGGTTTTCCAGCTCAATAATTCATTTTCAGCAATCTTTGTTTGATTACCTGAGGCAAGGAAACTCTCTGACAATATTACTTGAGAGCTAGTCAGTCGTTATTGCTGGGACACATCATCTCCTCCACAGACCCATTATGTGGAGGGTTCCTTCATCTGGTAAGGGGGCTTGGCACATTTCCCACTCTCCGTTGTATGGAGTCAGGATTGTGGAAGGAGCAGGTAGGCTGCAGGACCACGGCAAATACACACTGTCCCCCTTCCATCCCAGCAGAAGTTAGCCAGAAAAATTAGTGCATCCCCAGGTTGTAGTAACCTTTCTATAATCCACCCCCAGGTTCATTAGGAGCCACCGTGGCCTGGGTGGAGTCCTTATTAGAGTAGCTCCATCATGGTACCAAGGAGCCAAGCAGAGCCACTGGGAGGTACAGAGCATGCGTGGCTCTGGCTTCTGGAGAATCTGCCACTCTTGGGGACTGGTTTTTGATGGGGTTGAGATCAGGAGGGACTTGTCCTGCTGCCCTCTGGGACAATGCAGAGGAATCTATAATCCTCATGGAGGTTTCCTTGCAAAAATTCCCATGCTGAAGCAGGAGAGGAGGTCTGGGCCAGTCCTACTACGTTAGATAAGGGATGTGCCCAAGTCCCTGAAGAGGACTGGGGCCCCTTTTGTGCAGGACTCTCTACAAAATAGAGAGTAGCCAAAGAAGTTTACAGTCTCGTCAGCCAAAAAATGTTCCAGTTGCTTTTAAATAACTGGAGCCAGCATTTCCTTGTGAAGGCAAGACACTCTTTAAAAATACCCTAACTCACCTATTTTCTTTTTGCTTTGTAGCTGTGAATCTTTGTAAACAAAACAACGGTGGGTGTCACCAGAATTCGAAATGTACCCAAACTGGTGTGAAAGTCCTTTGTAGCTGTCAAAAAGGATACACAGGAGATGGACACACCTGCCTTCCTATCAATCCTTGCGCTGATGGGCTCAATGGTGGTTGCCATGAACATGCCCTTTGTACAATGACAGGACCTGTAAGTTGTTGAGGGGGAGGGGGATGGGGCTGGCTTTTTTGTCTTTGAAATCCTGACTAGACACCCACTCCACCTCCTAATGAAGTCAACAGGAGTCTTTCCAGTGACTTCAGTGGGAGCTGGACCAGACCACCCCTCCCAAATGTCCCTGACTTTGAGAATCATCAGTCCCAGCCTACTTTCTACATAACTTTGGTGTCCACTCAGCTTACTGGTGGAAACTGTTTATATTAGAAATGCAGTATCATGAAACTGAGGTTATTTATACTAAAGGAATGGATCCCACAGCATGTTCAAGTATTCTGCATGCATATTTTGATAACCCTCATGCTGAGTGTCTCACCCCTCCCCACATTTGGGCCTTGGCAGGTTGGAATGTATAAGATGCCTAGAGGAGATGTAAATATTCCTACAGCTAAATCTATCTTCTCAGCCTGTTTCAATCAGTGTATTATTAAATTCTTTTCATGGTTCCATATGTATTTATTTAATTTTGTTCTGAGTGGCTACCATGTATATTTATTATTATAATTCTTCAAAGCATATTCTGATCGGTTTAGGTATAAATGCTTTGGCCTTAATTCAGCAAAGCACATAAAAGTATGTACGTAAGTGTTTTGTTCAATAAGGATGAATTCTAATATGTGTGTAAGTGGTTTATTGAGTCGTAGCTTTTTTGCTAGTGGCATGTTAGCAAATGCACAGTGTGCTGTTGCGGGACTCAGCAAACGGGATACTTCCATGCATTCAGAAAATGCTATTTTAGGCTGTCATTTTTATGTTTCTAAAACATTCTGTTTGGACGTTTTTATTCTCTCTCCTACCAGGATAAACGCAAATGTGAATGTAAAAATAACTACGTTGGTGATGGGCTTGACTGCACTGTGATGCAGCTTCCAGTTGACCGTTGTTTGCAAGACAACGGGCAGTGCCATGCCGCTGCCAACTGTGCCGACCTTCACTTCCAGGGTCAGTATGCCAGATAGACTCAGAAGTAGTGTGGTATGCAGAGCTCAGGCTAGGATCCTTCAATTGGATCCCTCCAGGTGGACTCCTGTGTCCATGTCAAGTTTCACTGAAGTCAAAGGGGTTCTGCACAGATGTAGTCATTTAGGCCCCAACTGAGCAATCCATCCCTCTTCAGCAAATCACTTAAGCACACGCTTAAGTCCTGTCGAAGTAATGGGACTTATGCACATGCTTAAAGTTTAAGAATGTGCTTTAATATTTTGTGAGTTGGGACCTTTGAAAGCAACCGATTAAAATGATTCCAAATGGAAATATTACCCCACAAGTGGCTTGTTACATACTAGCTACATTTCATGAAAATTCCTCAAGGATTGCTCAAACTATTACAGAACAGTGCACTTTATGCCCAGAGAGTTAACACACCTACAGCCCTAAAGTTAAATTATTGATTGTTTACTTACAGATGCTACCGTTGGAGTCTTCCATTTGCGCTCTCCCCAAGGGCAGTACAAACTGACTTATGAAAAAGCAAAGGAGGCCTGTGCCAGGGAAGGGGCAACAATAGCTACATATAATCAGCTGTCATATGCTCAGAAGGTGACACAGTGCTGAACTTCAGTGGCAATGGACTCAGTGTGTCAGTGTGTGTGTACTGTATTTAGTGGCTCCACAAGGCTGAAACGGAACTGTGAGACTTAGCTATTTGGAAGTTGAATGCTACAAGGATATACATTTATATCCTAAGGAGTGCAACTTCTTCGCTGTAGGAGTAGGCTTGGTAGAATTTGATTATTATTTTTTTTTATTTCAACAGATAATATTAATGTTTATTTATAAGCTTTTTTAGATTTTTATTAATTTAAATTTTGGCAGTTGTGCAAAATTATGGGTTTTAAGCATTTTTTTAGCTATTTAAATATTCACACTTCTGGGAAATTATTGGGGGCGGGTGGGTGGTCAGACAATTATTTAATGACAGTAGATGTTGAGATCCAAACAGTTAAAGCTTTATAACCATTAAAACACAAATTGCCAATATCACAGGTCAAAATATACAAAGTAAATAACCTGAAATCAACAAATCATACCTGTTTTTACTATTCATTCACTAGTCCATTTGTAACAAGGCTAATTCAAAAGTCTAAATCGCTGGGTTTTGACTAAGTTCTCAAGCAGCATTTTTCTTACTTTGCCTGTCTGTAAATTTCAATCATCATCAGTGGAAATTATTTAAAGAGACAAGAGATACTGGTAAGATGAAAGACTGGAGTGTGTACAAGTGTGTAAATTTTCTTCTTGGGCACCTAGAGCAGCCTAAACCAAACCCAAGGATCCAGAGCCCTCTGGACTTTGGGCACATTCAGCTCTGGATCTGAACAATTCAGTTCAGACTCCTCTTTAGTGTAAATATTTCTCTGTGACAGCAAAACCAGCAGTAACATTGGCTTTGAGTTTACTGAATATTTATTAAAAAAAAAAAAAAAAAAGAGTACTTGTGGCACGTTAGAGACTAACAGATTTATTTGAGCATAAGCTTTCGTGAGCTACAGCTCACTTCATTGGATGCATTCGATGAAGTGAGCTGTAGCTCACGAAAGCTTATGCTCAAATAAATTTGTTAGTCTCTACGGTGCCATAAGTACTCCTTTTTTTTGCGAATACAGACTAACATGGCTGCTACTCTGAAACCTGAATAATTATTATTCACATTTAATTGAACTTGTCAACGCTTCTTCTGTGTTGATAAAAAGAGGTCATTTTTATTCCTATTTTGGACACAAACGCCACCCAACCGCTGCTAAGCACTCTTTGGCCCTGCTCCTGCATTGAGTTCTGCATAGACAAACCCCCTGCACCTGGGACTCCACGCACAGGTGAGGTGGTCAGTGCAGGATTGTGCTGAGTTGAAATTCACCTTGTGCAGAGAGCCCACACAAAGCCAATGCACGGCTTAAGCCCTCAAAATAGGATTTAAGTAGGACTTCCGTGGCATGTAGGCATTATGTTGGCCCTCGGTGGGAGGAGGAGTTTCACTCACAGTGTGTTAGATTAATTACAGTTCTGTTTCCTCTGTGCTTTACAATATTATTAATGTGTTGGTTACAGGCACAATACCACTTCTGTGCTGCTGGCTGGTTAGATAGTGAAAGAGTTGGTTATCCAACTGCCTTCTCTTCCCCAAACTGTGGATCAGGATTTGTTGGAATAGTTGACTATGGACCTAGAGTCAACCTGAGTGAAACCTGGGATGTCTTCTGCTACAGAGTCAAAGGTAATGAAGTACCTACTGCCTACATCTATGGTAGTTTGGTCAAAAGGACACTATAATTAGTTCCAGTAATGTCACTAAGTTTAAAGTGCCCAGCCCATAGTATTGGCAACAGGTTCTCTTTCTAAGCTAGGAGAAATTTCTTTGGCCTGGAAAATTATTTTTCTTCCACAGAGCAGTAGCAACCAGTGTCCTGGAATAGACCATTCATTCTTGGCTTGTTATCTAAAAGACATGTATTTGTATTTTACAGATGTGAACTGCACGTGTAAGACTGGCTATGTGGGTAATGGCTTCACATGTAGCGGGAACCTGCTACAGGTCCTGATGTCTTTCCCCATGTTTACAAACTTCTTGTCGGTATGGACTAAAGAAGAAGTACACTGTTTTGAGATACAAACAAACTAAACCAAGTTGCATAGCATAGCAAATACCCCACACATTTGTTTACATGTAAATGTTTGCTTTATTAGCTCATTCCACTCACATTGAATAGCATACCTGGCTGGGTAATCTCACTCTTCTCTTACTATATGAGAAAGTAAATACGAGCATTATAAAATGCAGCATTAAAGCAGGGTGGAGCCTTTGAAATCATGATTTAAAAAAATCACTGGTTTAAATCAGGTGGAGACTTTATAAAAATAAATTGAAAATTTGTGTTGTTGAAAAATGTAGATTGAACTAATATGTTAATAGGGGGGTTGATTTAATTTTAAATGCCACAACGGGTAGAATATTTTATTTGAATTTTACCACACTGCTAGAGGCAAAAGATTGACATTTAAAGCCCTGATCCTGCAAACACTAAGGTAGGTATGTAACTTTGCTCATATGAATAGCCTCACTGATGACAATGGGTCTACTCGTGCTTTCAAGTTAAGTCTGTGCATAAGAATTTGCAGCATCAAGGGTTAAAATTGTCGTCTTAATAAAAATTTCTCTCTAAGGGTATGTCTGCACCGGAGCTAATTTCCGGCTGAGGCAGAGATATCACGCCAGCTCCGATCGAGCTAGCGTGCGAAAGGTAGCAGTGTAGCCTTAGCTGCACGGGCGGCAGGAGGGGCTAACCATCCTGTGTATACACCTAGTGTTTCAGAATTGTATTTGGGTGGCTAACCAGTCCTGCTGCCTGGGTGGCTGCAGCGACACTGCTATTTTTAGCATGCTAGCTCAGTCACCGCTAGTGTGGGTATGTCTCCCCGAGCTGGGAATTACGACCCTGGCTCCAGTGTACGTATTCCCTTAATAGGATAAAATGGTTGTCAGTTCAAAGTTGTTTCAGTGTTAACAATGAAGTTGTGTTTTTTTACATATTCATTCAGCTTTTGTCACAATAACTGGACCATAATCCAGATTGCCCTCAATTAAGAATGAATTTTGTTCCTTCCTAGGAAGTCCTGGTTTACTCTAACAGCTCCACGAAAGGCAAAGAGTTCCTGAAATACCTCACAAACTTGTCAACCCGGGCCACTCTCTTTGCCCCAAACAATAATGGGCTAAGAGAAAATGAGGTGAGTATCTATTTATCCTTTTCTTTCATTCTAAGCAGGCATGCTGGAGTCCAATAGTAACTGTTAAAATTTAATTTGAATGAATAAATCTCAGGAAGAGACAGCAGGCCGAAGGGTTTTATTAGGTCGCTAATCGGATAGGCAGACTTGTCTGTCTTATTTTTTTCCTCAGACAATCATGAATACATGTTGAGCCACTTTTAAGAATTTTCCATACAATGGGTTTTGTTGCCACATATGAAAGTCCTTTCAAGGCAAGGTCAGCTCTCACTTATCTGCAACTGCATCTGTAAGGACAGTTATTAAGAGAAAGTTGTGTGTAATTTTGGTATCTGGTATTTGTTACACATCCATTCAGAGGAGGTTATTCTTCTACCTTATCACGTCCTTCATCCCTTTTCAATCAACTGTTGCTTTAAATTTTACGGGTGGAATCCTGGTCATTGACTCCAGTGTGGTCAGGAGTTCATCCTAAGGCCTCGGTTATCCCACAGTGGGACCAGAAGTTCATCCTGTGGCCTGCACGATCCCCCAGTGGTGCACTAGGTAGTTTGAAACTTGTACATTTCTTAAAGGTTTCCCACAAACACATCTTTTAAAAGAAGTGGGGTTGTACCGTTGTTTGATTCTTCAAGGCTCCTCTGTGCCTGTGATAGTGCAGAAAGACCAGCAAGAAGGGGAAGCCTTTTGTCCAGCTAACGTGTTTTGTTTTGTGTAATACTCTAGGGCTAAAAGAGCTATAGCCCCTCTTGCTAAAGACCACTATGTCAGGGAATGCAAGTAGCAGAAATGGAGAATTTCAAGAGCCATCCAGGGAATTTAATCTAGTGGTAAAATCAGCTGGGTGAGTTAGATTGGTAAATGTGTCTATTTTCCCTCTTCTTTAGACACTTTCGGGACGAGACATTGAGTATCATCTGTCCAATTCCAGCACACTGTTTTATGAAGACTTGACCAATGGGACTACTCTTCAAACAAGGATAGAGAAAAGACTCTTAATTACATACAGCATAGGTCAGGATTACCAAATCCCGACAAAGAAGAAGGTATGTGTGTTAAAAATAAGTCTGCTGTTCTCACTCCTATCCACCATCTTGTCCTTTGTCTTGTTTATTAGCAAGCACCGCACAATCCAGGGTAGCCTTGTCCGCGAGAGAAGCAGCAAGCCAGGAGACTGCAATGATTTCTACTGCACGTTATTCAGCATTTCATTACAGGGTACTGTTGAGTTACAGAAAGCTTGAAACGTGGGGTGGGGGAAGATGGTGGTTGGCCAATATGGCCAGAAGCATGTAACAGCACAATGTAGGCTTGGGCCTAACTTGCACCTCAGGGTGATAGGAGAGCTGGAGTTCGGTGGGAGAGGGGGAGCGGCTTTTAGTTTACTACTAAGGAACATTCTTAGTTCCTGATCGAAATTTTTCATTAAAAACAAAAATGGACCAAAACTGTCCTTTTAGATGAACATTTTCACAGAAAATTGATTTTTTTAAAAATAGTTTCTGCCATTTCCTCAAAAAGCTGACACCCCCCCCCAAAAAAAAAACCAAAACAGAAAAAGTCAAAACAGAAAATTCTTACATTTTGGAAAAAACGTAACTTTTCATTTATGGTGAAAATTTTCACCTTCTGCCCAGCTCGAACACTTTGAATGACAGCAGCCTCTATGTAGCAACTCCCTTGGGCTAGACTCTGGATGCATGTGTAACCCACATACCTCCTGGGTGTGGCGTTCTGTCCCATCTAGTGGCACCAAGACCACTTAGAGAGAGAGATTAATGAGTTTGCTCTACAGCCTTAGCTAACAGCCAGTTGGCTTTTAGCTCATGCAGTAGAGGCTCATGCACTAAGTTGCAGAGGTCCCAGGCTCGATCCCGCCTGCCGATGACCAGAGTCTGTTGGTGTTACACATGTATAGCAAAAGAGAGTCCTTACCCTAAAGAGCTTGTCAGCAAGCAGGACTGTTGCAGACAAGCTTCCAAAGAACGTGTGGCTAGTATTCCTTGGCTAAAACAGAAGTGTGGACTTCTGAGGAAGGTGACGCATGGGAATAAATGAGAGCAGAGAAGAGATGGAAAGAAGATTGCTCTAGAACTCTCCCCTGTATCCAGAAAAACATTCGGGGTGACAATTACAGCATATCAGATAAGGAATTTAAAAATAAAATTCCACCCTCTGTTCCATTCTACTACCCAGTTAGAATATACTAGAACCATTGTCTCAGCACGGTACTAAGATGTATAGCTCCTTAAAATAATCTTTTCACTGCCACTTTCCCCTTGTCTGACACTTGAGTTAGAAAATAACCAGAGATCTATTGAAGGGGTTTGCCCTCCTTGAACCTCGGTCAGTGGGGGATGGGGAGGTGTGTTGTACCAGCCCATGTGTCCAGTCGATTTTGGTCTCCAGATGATTGGAATACACAACCCTCCACCGCTCTGTTTAAAATCCACCCAGAGAACATCCAATTTATTTTCTAGTCCCCTGGATTTGCATAAACAGCACTTGAGGCTTCTCAGCATGCATGTGAATGAGCATGCTCCCAACACCAGAGTACACTCCTGTCAACAAGTATACTCCAGCACACACAACTGTATCCCTACAAAGATGTCGAGCCCTTTAAACACAGGTCACATGTTTGTACAGTTATAAGCCAACAGGGGGCTGCATGCCAATCTTCAACTGGCTGAGTTAAACCATCTTTGATTTTCCTAGTTACAGCAGTGCCCAAAGGCGTGTAAGAATGGAAGGGAAACGAGACAGCTGACTTACAAGTGTGCTCCCTCCATTCAGCTAAGCACTTGCCTCTCTCTAGCAAGATGAAACAGCCCCACAACGCACTTTCAAGGCTTTTAAAATGAGCACTGACAGGCTAGTAAAAGTAGGGAAGATCGAGATTATAACCTAGGCCAGGAGTGGCCAACCTGTGGCTCCGGAGCCACACGCGGCTCTTCAGAAGTTAATATGCGGCTCCTTGTCTAGGCACCAACTCCGGGGCTGGAGCTAGAGGCTCCAACTTTCCAATGTGCCGGGGGGTGCTCACTGCTCAACCCCTGGCTCTGCCACAGGCCCTGCCCCCACTCCACCCCTTCCCCTGAGCCTGCCATGCCCTCCCTCCTGCATGCCACAAAACAGCTGATTGGGAGGTGCAGGGAGGGAGTGGGAGATGCTGATCTGCAGGGCTGCTGGTGGACGGGAGGTGCTGGGAGCGGGAAACTGATGGGAGGCTGCTGACATATTACTGAGGCTCTTTGGCAATGTACATTGGTAAATGCTGGCTCCTTCTCAGGCTCAGGTTGGCCACCCCTGACCTAGGCAGTAACAGTAATAGTTTTCCTTTTATAGTGCCTCTTTCACTTCTCCCTTCTGGTGGAAGCATTACATTTGTGCTTGCAAAACTGAAAATGCTTTAATCTAATCCCTGAGGCCCTGGCACAGATCCACACATTCACACTGGAGGACGACATCTGAACGGGGTGTTATTTAGAGGTCAAGCAAACACCTGCATCCACGCACCCTATCGGGCCCTAGAAACTGACATTCCACATGAAGTGGCTGAGCCCTGAAATCCTTTTCATAAGAACGTTCATGCTGCCAGGAGAGACTATAACTCAGAGTCATGCTGGGTGACTTCTACCATCTCTTGTGTAGTGCAGACAAAAGTCCATGTGATTCTGTTCTGTCTATGTAGCAAAGGCTGCTTTGCTCACTGTTGGCACAGCAAAAATGTTATGACTCACTCACGAGCAAGATCATTTGCGCTAATTCTTATTTAAAATATAATGCTTTAGGCAGGGTTCAACACTGCACGTGGTTTTAGAGGGGCTGGAAAAAAACCAGGTAAGATGACTGTAGCCTCAGCCATGCCCCACATACAGTGAGCACAGCTCTGGGGTAAAAGAAGCTGTTTGCAGCTTCCTGATCCTGGAGCCAAGCAGAGACCGGTTTGCCACTGGTGTCATTGAGAGCAGCCCTGCCTCACCAGCCAGAGATTGTCACATCCCCCGCCCTCAGAAACTCCCCTGGCACAGCTCCATAGTGTAGGAAGCTGGATATGCTAAATCTACATCAGCAAAAGATTCCTCAACAGTGGAAGAATCACCAGATGGTGAGATCCAGCTCCTGTGTGCCATAGAAGCAGAATAAAAGGGACCAGACAGGGGCTCGGGATGGTTCCATAGGCAGCAAGAGTTCAAGATGAGTTTGTCAATTGCATTTAGAACAGTCTGGAGTGACTGTAGGACTGGTTGATCCATAGCCCATTACTGCTCCCTTTTCATCTCCAGATTGCCCATTCAACTAGAGCCCAGGGAAGCAGTGACCAAATGCTGCCATCCAAGACCTGTTACGTGGCCTATATGAAATGAGTTGGCGGGCTCAGACTGGTTGACAGGTGTCCACCTTGCAGTGCCACCAGCACAAATAGTATTTAATGATAGCCTCAGCAGAAGGCCAAAAATCGATGGGCCTGGAGATGACCAGGGTTGAGAGTCAGTGGCAAGGCCATGAGGAGATGGTTGTCCTATTGCTCCCTGTATTGTACTTTGCTATTGAGTCAGGATTGTCACTTTCATAAATCACTAAAAACATGACACAGATGAAGTGAAATTAATTTCCTAGCATTGTCCATTCCTAGATTCCCGCTCCTGTTGGTTAGCTCGGGCAGAGAGGAGCCCTCAGAGGGTTTGAGCAATTGTGGGCTGATGTCTAATAACCAGGCAGGGTATTTTCTTTAGGCAGATGTATAATTACACAAGAAGAGTCTCCCTTTCCTAACCAGTGAAAGACATAAGGGAAATAAATCTAAATTTTCCTTTGCTTCTGAAATCAGGAAGGTCAAAACTCAGTTCCCATTGTTCTTTTTCTTGTTTAGAATGAGACCAGATACGTGGATGGAAAATCTATTCTTGAATGGGATATCATTGCTTCCAATGGAGTAATCCATGTCATTTCAGAGCCTTTAAAAGCTCCTCCTCCACCACCTGTAAGTATTTGTTGTTCTATCTTTTGAGATCATTGCTGTCAGTTGTGAATAACTTGTCCATAAAATCTTCCTATAATTCCTTATAAAGTAGCCTGTCAGTTGCATTCTGGTTTTATTTCCAGGTTAAGAATTTACTTTAGCATAAATTGAATTTAAAAAACTCAAGGACAAAGTTACTGGTAGAGTTGGTCAAATATTTTTCTGATGGAACAATTACCTGCTGGAAAATGCTGATTTGACTGAATCAAGTAATTCTGTGGGAATCTGCGAATTCCATCAAAACTTCCTATGGAAGCTTCAGCTCCCCCAGATCTCTGGCTCTCCTGAGGCTAGCTGGGAAGCTGGTTTACCACATCAGAAATTTTTGGAAAAAATCCATTTCAGTTCTTCCAAAATGGAGTTCTTTGAAAGTTTCTGTCTAGGGAAAATTTTGCATTTCTGATTTTTCATTGCGGCTCGCACAAAAATAATTCTGTGATGTTTTCTGTGGGATGGAAATTCCAATTCCTGCACAGTTTTGATTAGCAGATTATCACCACAAATCATACCAAGATAGCAAGGCTCACGAACACACTTATTCTCCTTTCAGTGTGTGCAAGCTTGGCACTTTGTCATATTCTGAGCAAGATCACCCTAAGAGCTTGTCTACACATAAGTTGAACTGCTTTAGCTACAGTTTAGGTATAGTTGTACCAGTTTGACCTTCTCAGTCCAGTTAGAGTGGAACAATCCCATCCGGTGTCGGTGCAATTATACTGCTATAAGCATTTACCGCAGCATAGCCTGTCCCTGTACAGAAAGGGGAATAAACTATTCCAATCTAAGGCATCTTGCTACTATATAACTGCATCCGCATTTGGGGTTATACTCATGTAAGTATTTTGTTAATAGTTCACACCCCCAGCTAACAAACAGTGTGTGTGTAGGTCAGGATTGTATCATTCCACTCCCATACGCTTACCTGCACACAAGATTCTACTGCAAAGGGCTACATTTCCCACCTTTACAGTGCAATTGTCTAACCATGGTTTTTCATAAGAAGGAACCTTCTCTGGGGAAAGGGATCGCTGGCTGATCAATGAGCAGCTTGGATTCGGTTATAAAATGAGGGTTTGTTTTAACTCATGTTTATGAGGGTCTGAGACCTGGGAACTGTCAAGCACAAAAGCCGATCAAGAAGAATTAAACTAGCGGCAGCATCCCTGCCACCTACGCTGCCCTTGGCATCCTTACGGTGCACAGCATTTTAAATTATGGACTCCCGCTTTGGAATGATGCTCAGTGCCTGGCTCCAGCGCTCACTCCTCTCTCTATGATCAGGCTTCTCTCCACACTGGATTTGGAACAGGAATATTCTTTGCCATCATCCTGGTTATTGGAATCGTGGCTTTTGTCGGGTACTCGTACTTCAGATTCAAGAGGAGAAATATTGGCTTCCAGTATTTCAAGGTAGGAGGAGGTTGAGTGTGAAATTGAATGAGAAGCGGTCGACACCTTCTCGTGCCCATCCCCATTTAGGGGCAGATACAAGCTACAATATCCGTCCTGTTTGGGTCAGTCTTCAAAAGTGTCCTTCCTTGTTACTCTGCTAGTTAGTAAGTACACTTGTTTGCATCAAAACCTCTTCCCCACCCCCGCCCAAACCCTCATGGCTGTCTCTATGTGAGGGGTCAAACTCTGTTCCTGAGAATCTAGGGGCTGTTCCTACACTTGGAGAGAGGCAAAGTCTCTTCAAATGGTCACAATGCAGCCTTGCACAGGCAAACCAAAAGCCTGCACAAGGAACCTCCCAGCCCATTTACCTCAAAACAAGGACCAGAGACCTAGTCTCTGCAGTCAAGGGAACACAAGAGCCTAAACATAGAAGCAGCAGGGCCATGGCCCATCCTACTCAACAGCAGTCCTGAGTGGGCCACGTGCTCTGTGGGGATGCAGTGTGCATGCGGTCCTGCACACCAGGGTAAAAGTGTGCTTTCCTGAGGCACAGTCCTTCCAAGAACTCTCCCTAGGGCAGCGTTCACACCCGGCCACAGCCTTGCTCGAAGCTTGTATTCTACAGCAGCCCTGACCCAAGGTCCTATTTCTCCAGCTCACCTAGACACTCAGCTTCAGGAGGCCATTAATTTGGAAGCTTAACTATGCCCACTTAAGTGGACCACCACCCAATACCCCTATTTTACCACCAAGTGTCATGATAGTCCTGGGCTTGTCCAGCGTGTGTGTTTGAACTGAGATTTGATAGCAAGGAAGGCCAGAGAGTTAAACAAGCATTTGCTAAGGTTCTAAAAGGTAAGTTTAGGTGTGATATTTAACATGGAGCGAGCCAACATGATTGCTTCCTGTGAAGGCACTGTGCAAAACTAATCTAGTAACAAAACTATTCAGCACAAGCTACAAGGATGGACGATTTAAAAAAAAAAAAAGTGTGTGTGTGGGGGAGGTCATGTAAAAGGATCAATCTAAAAGAAATTTCCCCCAGAAACAGCCAGTTTCTGTCCCTACCTATTCTAGCCCCTGCATATAACATGAATAGTCATTTAGGATTGTAAGAGGAATATTGACCAAGGGAAACTGTGATTTATTTGTATTATGCACCCAGAGGCCTAAAGTGAGATTGGGAACCCGGTCTGCTAGGCACGGTTCAAATCACACTTCCCAGGCTAAAGCATTTGCAATCTAAGCAGAGAAGACAAAGGATGAGGGGAGGGGGGAAGAGGCAAATTGATTGCCATGGCAGAGCCGGTACCAGAACTCAGGTCGCCCGAGTCCGAGTCCAAGTCCAGCACTCTAGTCATTAGAGCACCCTGCCTCCAGTCACTACACCAATACACATTATTTGGTTATGTGCGGCACAGTCAATGAAACGCCGAATGCCTCGCTGGATATGCTAATAGCAGAATGATGTATTTTAAATGGGTGTATGGTTTTATACAGTCAAAAGAAGATATAGATGTGACAGCACTAGACAAGCCACGGCTTTCAAACATCACAAATCCCTCCTATGAAAGTTCTGCTCCTCCTCCTCCACCAGAGCCTACCTATGAGCCTTTCTCTGTAAGTTTTCACTTTGATTTTGGAGATGATGATAATAGTTTAAGATCATGGAGATGGAATTCTGGAAGGGGACAGTGTCTAGCTGAAAGTCAGGAAGGAGGGGGGTCTATATTGGGGGGGAAATAAAAATCCCACCATTGGGCCAGCTCCACCAGTAGCAACAGTGGGGCTCTAGATCACTCAGCAGCATTTTAACAACCAGAGCTAGCAGGAAAAGACACGGCAGTTAAAACGCCGGTGGCTGCTAGTAACTTGTCTATGCAAACGTTCCCCCGGTCCCCAGTTACTGCCTGAGCGGTAGCAAGGGCGGGAAATGTGTAGAAGAGGCTTTAAAAAAAAAAGTTTCCTTATCTCAGCTGCAGCCACCTGATAAGTGGTTTTCATCCTGTTCTGTACAGTGACCCCATGTAAGAACAGGGATGTCCCAGAGTGAATATTCCTATAAAAAAAACTTGCATGCTGCTCTTCTATCAGAGTTTGATAGTCATTCAGCATCATTTTACAAGCCTGCTGTTACACTCGGACAAAAGTTTGCAATAGCAAGGGGACACAAATATTTGGGGCACTGTGTAATTCCTCCATAATAATTGCAGGGAAAGGTTAAAGAAACTGAAGGCAAGTGGGGTTAGTCCTTATGGCCCCGATTCAGCAAAACACTTCAGCATGTACTTAAAAATCCTATTGACTTCAGAAGCTCTAAAGCCTGAGCTGTAAGGGCTTTGCTGAACTGCGGCCCCTATAGGGCTGATGACTCAAGTTTAACTTTGCCTCCTTTCATGGTAGCTGGAGTCAAATAACATGATGCAATGCTATTCTGGATGTAGGATGAATGGCATTTTGGGGGAAATCTCTCACTGAGAAGAATCTGGAATGCACTTTAATGTTTGGGATTTCCTGGTGCACATGCGATAGGCACAACAGGACTAGAAATTCACTGTGAGGGAAGTTATAGACTGGACAATAGAGCGATACTTCCTTTTATAGGATTCTGATGAACAGCAGCTTGTAATGAGTGGGCCTCATGATCAGTTTTGAAGACTGAAGTTGGAATTATCAACAATGAAAAACCTCTCTCTACAGTCTAAAATGAACATTTACTGTGAATAAGCCCTGCCTAAGCACTTCAGGGAAAAAAAATTACTTTAAAAAAATGTTATAAAAAGGTAAGTAAGTGTTTGAGACAGGGAATTTGCTGAAAAGTTGGTTACATGTAAGGAATATCAAGTTCCATTTTAAACAAATACAGAATTAATGTAGAAATGTATTCCTCTGCCTAGGAGACATTTAAAGGTTATTTCTATTTAAGGATATAGCAGTTGCTAAACAGCCCACGATGACTTACAATTTTTCAGAACACCATGTAGCCACTTTGATTTATGATGCCCGTCTTTCTGTAAAGAAAAGAAACTGCCTCTTAAACACGTAGTCCTGATGTCCTCTGACGACCGTACTTGGAGGATGTACTCTGTGTTTGCTACCCTTGTGTCTTTATATCTAGTTTTGTCTTGGGGTTGAATCCAGAAGTGGCTGACAAGGAGCAAAAGCCACAAATATTGCTTAATAGTATTACGACCTTCATTTTTAAAATTATTTGATCTTGTTAATGTTCTTCCTTCTAAAAAATGTAGCTGCAAATGCAAGCACAGTATGTCTGGTTTGCCCACTCTGAGCCATTTATGAATTCTGTCATTGTTATGAAGAAATATTAACTGTAGAGGAATTAATGAGGAATGCAAGTCATGTATGACTTTAACCTCATTTCATTATTTTATTTCAAGTCATTTTTGTGCAGAATAGGCATTCTGCTTGTTTACTGCCCGCTTTGCCTTCCCCATTCATTTTTCAGTGGTTTGTGTAAAGTAAAAACAAAACAAAAAACCTTCTGCATTGTCTGTGTAGAATATTTGTATCAACTCAGTTACACATGAGATGCAAATTTTAAACGAACAGCAATAGCAGCTGCCCTTTCTACATGTACTATATTAAAATAAATAATGAAATAAAGTGTGTGGGTGGAGGGAGGTGGGGAAATTCAGTCTTAATGCTGCAGCAAGTCTCCAGAGGGCTGGAAAGGCTACATAACACAGTAAACCTCAAGGAGAGATTTTTATGTTTGTGATGGCAGTGGTGGTAATGTTTCATATCAACTATATATTTACTGGCATTCTCTTTTGTAACCATTCTTTTTTGTGTAGCACAGGATTGCTTTCGAATAAATATCCCAGGATCTTTCAGCAGATTAAGGAATGCAAGCAAACCACATAGGTTAAATTACATTGTAGACATACACTGTAGTACTGTAACACCTGCAGCTGGCCTGTGTTAGATGGCTCGGGCTTGGACTGCAGGGTTGTAAATTGCGGTGTAGATGTTCAGGCTGACATGGACAAGCCACAGGTGTTTAACTGCAGTGTAGACATACCCACAAAGACCCAGCACTTGTTGATGTAGTCATTCTAGTGTGAGGAACTCCAAGTTTAAAGGGTAAATGATTGAACAAGTGAGGCAAAGACTACAGTTATTTTCATGTCCATCCCCTCCCTTCCTGTTCTCCAGACAGACAGACAGACAGACACTTATTTAAATTGAATTTAAATAATATCTAAGATAGTTTGCCCAGCTAATAAGCTTCCTGCCACCCCTTCCCTGTCATCAGAAAGATTAAGGCTCTTTAGGGACCAGATAAAATACATGCATTTATTTTTGTAGCAATCGTTAAATATTCTTCACATAAAGTAACATTTTCTGATAGTTTATTAACCAAACTATAAATTTTTGCACTTCTGATTTAGACTAAACAGACAATTCATCTCACTCTGATTCAGTTGAAATATACTCCAAAAATGAATATTGACACTGCATTTGAAATATGTTGTAAAATCTGCATGAGAGAAGTGATGTGGCAGTGTTAACGAAGGTAATTAATAAGGGAAGTAGGAGGTACACAGCTCAAGAATTCTGAAGCAGTTACAAAAATACCAAAACATTTTTGAAAGAGTACTCAAACAGTGAAGCATATTCACGTATTTATATTTTCAAAAACACTTGTCTTAAATTCATATTGTACACAGTTTGCTTGAACACTAATCCCTTGTAACTAAAAATGCCATGCAATATAAATAAATAAATAAAAATCATACTAGCTGGTGTCCCTCAGATCTCAAAGAAACCACCACCAGGCATAACAGAACATTTTACTGTATTTTAAGTTAGGTTGAAGTTTTTCATCTTGAAACAAAATGCACAGTAAATGGATGGATAAAGTATTCCCACACAACAATTTCACTTTTCTTGCTTAAACACACTTTAGCAGTGCTCAGAAGGACTCACTCTTTACCTAGATTTACAAAATTAGGCAACAAAGGCTCATGTCAAGAGCCATAAGCATCTAAGTATTTAACAAATGTAATCACTCAATTTTTAAAATGTGACATTAACTATTATCAGCTGGTACTAAAAGTCAGATGGAAAAAATATACACCGTCTTTATTTTCTCTTAATCTTGTTATGCTCTGCAGTACAAATACTATCACCACTTTATAAAGCACTTTGGTATCCTTTGGGATATGAAATGTGCTATGTACAGTAATATCAAGTTTTGTTCTATCTTAGCATAACACACAGATGGCAAATTGAAATCACCCCCCTCCCCAAATTTCAGCATATAAAATAGACTAGATATCAAGTTTTGTAAAATATTAAATTAACTAGAGCTTGCACTGTCCAGCCTAGCCTACAACTCACCGGAGAAAGCTAGACGAGGTACCAGAGGATGTTTATAAGTCTCTCCAGCAATCAACAGTAGGACAGTCAGGGGAACTCACACATTTCAAGTCAAGTATAGTCTATTCATATGTATAAAGAAGTACCTAACACCCTAGCAATGTTGCACATAGTCTGGAAACCAAGCTAGAGAAAACCACAAACAACGCTATCATAGTAAACCTCCAAGGCCAGCAATAGATTTTTTTAAAAGCATCCAGGTTTAAAGGAAACGTGCACTGGATTTATGCAAGCAGCTTTTTTAAATGTTCATTTTGCAAACATGCCTTTTAAAATGTGAAAAATATTGCATATGAAAGCCATTATAAACATGTGACACAAACACAGACAGGTTTAAAAAAAAAAAAAAAATAAACCACACACACACACAAAAAAACTTTTGGTCACCAAAAGTTCGTTTACCCGATGGTCATTGCTGGAAGCAAATTATGCCCTAAAAGGAAACTGACAAAATATATAGCAAAAATTATTCTTAATTATATTTTCATATACTTATTAAAATTAGAACTAAAACATAGGAAATATTAAAATGAGTCAAGCTATACAAGTTCTGAAATGGTTGGGTAGGGAAGCATTGGGTTTGTCGTCTTTGGTCACAGAGGAGGGAAAAACCCTGCTTCGAAACGTCTGTAGTGGTTTACTGAAGTGCCACTGCCTATTTGAGGAAACATGCTTCAGCAGATGCTTCCTTTGTGAGAAATTCAAATAAGCTTCAGTTCAGTCCTAAACACTGGGAACCATATAATGCGAAATTATCTGCTCATCGATTACCTAGCGTGACATTCTATACCTTGGGGGAGCACCCTGTAACCTCCATATTCCTCACTGATATATAATTGTGATTTGTACATAACACAGGCCGTGTGAGGTATCAGGGGAAAGGTTATGATATGCTGAAAGTCACTGTTCCATCAAAATATGTACATCATTAATGCATATGAAGTTATGAGAATTGTATTGTATGGTTGTCACTAAAATATGCTGTGGGTTTGGGAAGCGCCCAGGTACTAGCTCTCCAGAGACAGTGCCAAGGAAAGTAACCAACGCCCCGGGGGGCGGGGTGTCAAACAACCATTAACAGCCATTGTCCAGCAAGGGAAATACAATGCAATGACTCAACTGCATAAGGCCACATCAGGGGAACTGCTCAACCTTGCCTGGGGACTCAGCAATGCCCTCCAGACATGTCTGGACTTGTCCTCCCCGAGCACATGGGACTGAGAGTATAAAACGGAACCCAGAGGCCACATGCTAGGCCTTTCTCCTGCCCCTACCTATGCTGCTAGCAACAAAGAAACTCAGAAGACAACTGAAGACTCCACCCAGGTTCAAGGGACAAACCTGTGTATTAAGGACTGCAATATCCAGTGCGGTGAGAAAAACTGCTTAATCTAGACATTGCCCAGTCTAATAGGGTTGAGAGTTTAGACTCTGTGCTTATATTTTCTTTTCTTTTGGTAACTGACTTTTTGCCTATCACTTATAATCACTTAAAAATCTATCTTTTGTAGTCAACAAATTGGTCTAACTGTTTATCTTTACCAGTGAGTTTGCCTGAAGTGCTTGGTAAATATGCTCAGGTTTACAAAGGCTGGTGTATATCCACTTTCCATTGATGAAGTGGTGAACCAATTAATAAATTTGCACTGCTCATCTTGAGCAGTGCAAGATGGTATATACCTGAGGTACAAGGTTGGGAGCTGCGGGGATTTGGCTCTGGTGCCTTTCTCTGAGTGACTCATGAGTGGCTCTGGGAGCATTCATGCAATCTAGCTGGCTATGGGGCTCCTCATGCAGTTGTGCTGAGTGATAACAGCGCCTGGTGGGGCTTGCTGCTTGTCACTAGCGAAGCATTGTGAGAGAGAGAGCCCAGGCTGGAGAGTTAAGGGGGCACAGCGGCCCCACAGTCCCAGGCTGCACCCCGGGGATCCCATCACACCTAGAATTTCAATAATTTAAGTAAATAAAGCTCCTCGCTAGTCCATACAGTCCCAATTATTTTGGGTGATCTAATTAGTCTTCCTCCCCCAATTTTAGGGGTTTAAAACCAAAAAGATCGGATCTGATTTTGCTTTTCATTTTTCTTTGTCTTCCTCTGTTTTTTTTCGAACTCATTTACCAACACTACCTGTTTATTTTGAAACGTAAAAGTAAAATTTTAAAAAAGGCGGCTACATCAAACGTGTTATGAAGGCTTAACATTCTGAAACACAAAAATGTCATAGTAAGACACTGTTCAACATTGAACAACAACAAAAGCTGCATTTTAGTTGAACATTCATTCACAGTATTTCCCTGAGAACTAGGACCTAAATATTCAAAGGTGCCTACTTTGAGATACCGTCAAAGGGCAAGTGTTCAGCACCTTCTGAAAATTAAGCCATTTAAGAGGTCCAAAGTTGGGCACGCAAAGTCACTAGTCATATTTGAAAATTTAGGTCTACACCCAGGGACAACAAATTTATCACATATAGAACACAGGTTATTATATTACACGAATGTAAAATGCATGTACATATAGAAAAAGCAGCCCATTAATAATGAGTCTCAGTAAAACTACAAACTTAAAGATCTATTGTAACTCAAGTATCCAGCACAGAAAGTTACTACACTTACACTACTCCCTCCCCACCACACTGTAAACCGTTTGATAATTGTTTCTCTCTGAACTCACAACTTAAAATTTTCAATCATGTCAAGATATTCTGGAGTCATCAGGTGGAGATCCATCAGACCAGCACCAGAAGAGAGAGGCTATATATTTTTTGTGAACCACAAGGTTGCAGATACGAGTTTCAATATGAAAAAACAAATCTTCCCTTCCAGCCAATTCTGTTTTGGGGGTCTATTTTCCCCCTCTCTGTGCAAGCATAAGTCTCATTATTTTTAAGAGGATTTATACATAGATATTTCTGGGGGAATTTGGCACCACTGCCACGTGCAGAATTCATGTCCATCGCACATTTCTCTCCCCCCGCAGAAAATAGATTCTGCCAGAGAGGCACTGCAATTACACTTTTTGCCCACCAGGGGCTACTGTGGCACCAGAACAGAGGGCAGCCAGCAGCAGAGAGGGAGGGGGACAGGCTGTCTTTTCACAGTTCCCTGCCTGTGGGGCCAGGTGAGGAGGCACGCAACATGGTAGAGATGGACAGAGCAGGACACAGAGCTGCTGAGGGGTAAACTAGGGTTCAAAAGGGCTAGTGGGGAGGGGGAGAGAGACTGGAGCAGGGGCACAGGAGCTAGTGAGGTGACAGCATTGAGCCAGGGGCTGAATGGGAGTGGGAGTGCAGGGCCACATGGGGACAGGGGCAGATGTGTCTGACTGAATGGGAGTGGCTAGGGGTCAGCCAGGGTCTGCATGAAGGAGGCTCCCCAACTCCCTAACAATCCCTCCCTTCCTCCCCCTCCCCAAAAAAATGTTCCTTACTTCTCCCACCCATACCCAGCAACCCTCCAGACTCCTTCCCAGCAATTACTTCCATCTCCCTCAGCTCCTCTGTACCCCTGACTCCCGCAAAGGCTTTGCACTGCGTTAGAGGGGTATGGGAAATTCATTTCAACTACAATACAGAACTGTTATTACTCAGAGATCTGTATTAATATGCCTAAAAAAGGGACCTATTTGTCAAAAAAACATTTCCTGAATCCTTTTTATTATTGTTATAGACATATTTGCTGGCATGTATTTTGAAATAAATTCCCAAAATGATGGAAACTAGTGTGATTATACTGTGTGCAGAACTTCTAATTTTTTGGCACAGATTTCCCCCAGGAGTAATACAGGAGAGGAGAGACAAGTTATTTATGAATTCTTGATCTATCAGAACTGACAAGTCCAGTAACTGGATCAAGATACATAAAATGTACTAGATGATTTTAAAAAAAGTTATTACATTCTGGTAGTTACTGATGGGTATATTCATCCATTTGGGGTGCTATAAAATAACCCAGGTACAAACCCAAAGCTCATTTGTTCTGAACCATCTCTTGCAGGAAGGGTATTCTGAATGTACCGCTGCACAGCTGGTCTGACCAGGTAGGGAGTTCATGCTGCAAAGGAGTCCTCCTTGGATAAAATGTGTAATTGGGATCATAGTTCAAGAGACAGCTCAGTGATGCCATGTAAATATCAGCAAATCGAGATAAACGTCTTAAGAAATAGGTTGGATTCTGGTCAGTCCTGAATAAGCTCCCAAATTGCAAGTTGAAGAAGTTTCTGGTCATTTCCCTGTCACCAGAGAGAACATTTAAAGAGATGGAGGATGGGGGGGGGGGGAGAGGAAAAGAGACACTTTTTAATCAATTTATATAACCCAATATCTGAAATGAACAGAACTTGTAACATAAGAGGAGTTAGTGCCGGAACTCAAAGCCACTTAAACTTGCTTTGAAAAAGTCATTTCATGTGACAATAGGTAATTTAGTAAATATCTTTAGTGTGATTATTAAGACAGACCTTGACCTTGCACCCACTGAAAACAATGGCATAAAAGATTGGACTCCCAACATTTCCAATTTTTATTTTGAAGGGCTGGGGAGGAGAAACAGAAGAGATCTTTGTCCTCGTCTTAAAGATTTCCATTTCCCACACAAATGGAAACTTTTGTCAGTAAAACTTGTGTCGGTCAGGGATACGGGGAGGGGGAAAAAAATAAATATAAACAACCACCCTTCCCTGACAAAAGTTTTACCGACAAAAAGCGCCGTTGTGGACAGCACTTTGTTGGTGGGAGGTGCTCACCTGCTGACAAAGCTACCGCTGCTCATTGGGCGATGGCTTTATTTTGCCGGCAGGGGAGCTCTCTCCTGCCAGCAATGAGTGGCTACACAGGAGACCTTACACTCAGCAGCACAGCTGTGCCGCTGTAAGGTACACAGTATAGACATAGCCTTAAACTCTCACTCTTGAGCTCCTGCATCCTAGCCAGTCTTTCCCAGACACCATTTTTCCAACTGGAAGAGATTTGACAGCAGTCTTTTTGGAAACGGGACTGGAAGAGGGAGTTAAGGAGTGGCATTAACTGGTTCAAAAGGCTTTCCCCTTCCCTCTCCCATTATTTTTGTGGAAGTTCCCTAACTAACAAGCAAGAGTCTCCACAAACCTCAGCTTCTCACACACAGAATCTGACATCTCAGACATAGGTCTCTTGAAGTTTAAAATTTAAAACATAAGAATGTTGTTATTCCCCTTATTGAGAAGTATGGGTTTGAGTTATGTGACAACTTCCTTATGGAACTGTTACCAATGGGTAGCAGCTGAATGGAGGGAGGACATGGGAGCAAGGAAATACAGAATTTGGGGGTGGTGGACCAGGGCTGTGCAGGGTGGGAGGAATATCAGGGTAACACAGGCCATTCATATGGGACCATAAAATATGTGTTGTGGATCGGGAAGAAGAGAACAGGGCTCTGCAGGGGCACATGGGGAAGGAATTCACATGTGCAAAGGGGGACAGGGCCTGTGTGAGCAGCACATAGAAGACAGATATAAATGCTTGTCCCTATCCATATCAATAACTTGTATAGACGATATAGATTTCTGGAAAAAACTGGGGAAGTCCAAACAAAAAAAAACATTTTGATTGCAACAAGTACTTGAATGTTCATTTCTTACCTCATTTCTTTTCTTTCCTTTTTCCATTCCTGTAAAATCATTTGTGAATCTGGATCTTGGTGAACCTGCAATATAAATATGGTCAACAAGTAACTAAACATGTGCTTGCAGAATAAGAGTTCAATAAACGGGAAAGACTCATTTGTTGCTGGAACAAGGAAAAAATGCTGCTTAAAAATGGTAATGCTGGTGCACTGCCTATGTGCACTGAAAAAAAATCTGAAGGGTCAAGAATCAAGTGTGATCATCATAAACAGAATGGACATGGAGAAATCTGCATTATTCCCTACTCACCAACGCAAGATAATGGCCCTAGTACAGGTTTAACGTACTTTCTCTTACCAACAATATTGAAAAAGTGGTTTTGCTGATTAAACAAAAATATTTCCTTTTTGTTTCAGTGCAGGTGTGTTTTATAAGAGAATTTGAGAGTAAACTGGCTTATCAAATAAACTGCAATTGCAAGAATGATTGGACCTACAATCAGATTTGAAAGCTTAAACGTAACAAAATTAAAGTCAGACTGAAAACACTTGTAAGGCCATTAATTCACACCCTTAAAGAGTTGGCTGAATCCCCTCTGTTGAATAAAAGCTATTTAAAACAAACACGACAAACCTGCATATGCTCCAATAATCCAGTCAGGGTTTGTAGCCAAGTCATGGTTTGAATGTACTGCTCTGTGTTCATGATTTTAATCTCCGATCGTAACTCTGGAATAATTGCACCTGTGCGCCAGCCATGCTTCAGGGTCAAATCCTGTTTACCAACAAGAATTGCAAAAAGCAAGTATAAGCCTTAAGAGAATAGAGATTTACTTCTTTGCCATTCTTTAGCCCAGAGGGATGTTAATTAAATTACTTCTTACGTGTAAGCAAAAACATTCAACACAGTGGTTCAACTGTGCCAACTTGCAAAAAGGTTTAATTTTAGAGTAAGCTTCAAATCCCACTTTTCTAAAGTTGGGGAGAAGATTCAGGTGGCACAAAGTGAATGGATTCTGACCAGCAGGAAATTCCCCTGGCACAAGGAAAGCCTGCAGACATAAGGCTGAAGGGGGCATAAGGGGAGAGGGAGGAGGGTCAGAGCATGGAGGGCAGTGCTCCACTAAACCAAGCCTCCAGTGGCATAAGGGCGGTTACAGGCCCCCAGCTACTCAAACTCCTGCCAGGGCCAATAGGAGCTGGAGCAGGGAATTGGACCAGTTCCCTAAGCTCCCTTCTCCACTGTGCCTGAGTGGAACATGACTGTCCTTTTCTTTCTTGGGCCTTGATTCTGCAAAATGTGTGTGCGCGCGCGTAAGTGTTTTGCTGAACCGGGGCCCTTACGGCAAGACAGGATGGGGAGTCCTGAAGCTTTTTTTGTTGTCACACGGCATCACAAAACAGAAGAGACTGAGAACCATTGGTGTAAGGGAAGCCACGTGAGGCAACAATCAGAAGATAAATTAAAACGCTGAAGCAGTGGAATCTAATAGAGAGCTATCAATTAGTCCATTATTTCAGTTGTGTAGCATGATAGGAGAAAAAAGTAGAGACTTATGGCTGTAATCGATAGTGTAACATAAAACCAGATGTTGTTAATAGAAAAGTTCAAAATAGAACTTCATTCATCCCTTATTACAGTTGGTGGTAAATGTCATCCAAACCAGCAATATCCTGCACGTTAGGATAGCTGCATTAAATTCTCTGTTACACATGGTACAGACAGTGCCTGTCTCAAGTGTGCAGGCGTATATGGCTGTTCTTAAATTGTAGGCTAGTTAAAAGCTACCAGGCAGCTGGGGAGATGAGGAGGATCATCCTTTTCAGGAAATGATTTTTACTTTTCTAAATTTTTATTACAGTAATGTGGATTGATTTTGTTTACTTCTACAAGCCTAGCTGTTTTAAAATGTAATATTTCTAAATCAATTGAGTGTTTATACTATTGAATCACTTTTTTTCAAATCTGGAAAAAAGGCTTTAGCTTCCATGGAACACTATAAAGAACAGAAACAAGTTACTTACTGCTAGATCACTGTAAATGTGGTCACCAAAATACAAAACTTTGGAACCCCTCCAGCCAGTAAGCTTCAGAAATTCATATAAGTTACCCTGAAGAAACAAAACAGCAAGATGTGTGTGTACTAAAGTAACATCCAACTTTCATGTTATTGAACACTGAGGAAAATCTGACAAGTTTAAGAACAAATCTAAAAAGTATTTATTACAGTATGAAAATATTGAAGAGTCATACTCTCAATTTCATTAAATTCTATAGCTCCTATATTATACATGCCATTTTTGTAGCAAGATAAGATTTAATCACACTTAAAATGAACATGATATAGTATGCTGAAAGTCTACAACTCCAGTAATGGATGTTCTTAAAAATTATTCAGTTACTAATATAATTACCTTCAGTACATTAAATTAATTTTAAAAAAACCATTATGAAGGCTACAGAAACATATTATAGGAACTGGAAATGAAATCTAGATATGTAATAGAAGGATATATTAGAAACGTACCTGTTTGTAAATCTGGCCTTTCTGCAATTTATGAATTTTGTCCCAAAGCAACACTCCCCTTTCATTCACCTTCCGAAAAGGTCTAAAACAGCAAAATTGCATAGAATTGTCACTATGTCATAGCAAGGCTGCCACTTTTTAAAGTTGGGGTGGGAGGGAAGAGAATACAAACAACACCCAATTTTTTTAAAAAATAGGAGAATTTGGTGTATAATGAGCACACCCTCAAAACCAAAAACGAGTCTCCAAACTTTAGCTTTAGCCTGGTGTAGCCAATGTATTTTATACTATATAGACTTCAGTATATCAAAGTTTAAGAAAATGTTTTACTGAGCAACTTAACTGTTTGCTTTCACCTAAAATTTATGAGCATCCAGAGTTAAGGCACAAAATCAGCCTGCCTGCACAGAGGGACGGCACTATGCTACTGTGAAACCAGGTTGAGCTGGGAAGAGAATAAAAATTAAAAAAGGAAAGATAGGCAAGATACCTTGTTTTATACATACAAAGCAAAAGGAATCTCTAGAACTAGTTCCTTTACCAGCTGTGACAGGGTTGGGTCAGATGGCTACAGGAGAGTAATCAAAGGCAGACATATTAGCCCCAGGCTAAGTAGGTCCCTTTTCCCTGGGTAAGGTAACAGAACAATCAGGAACCTTCTGGAGACAATTAAGACAGGCTGATTAGAACACCTGCAGCCAATCAAGAAGCTGCTAGAATCAATTAAGGCAGGCTAATCAGGGCATCCGGGTTTTAAAAAGGAGCTCACTTCAGTTTGTGGTGTGTGTGTGAGGAGCTGAGAGTGAGAACGCGGACTGTTGGAGGACTGAGGTGTACAAGCATTATCAGACACCAGGAGGAAGGTCCTATGGTGAGGATAAAGAAGGTGTTGGGAGGAGGCCATGGGGAAGTAGCCCAGGCAGTTGTAGCTGTCGCACAGCTGTTCCAGGAGGCACTCGAGACAGCTGCATTCCACAGGGCCCTGGGCTGGAACCCAGAGTAGGGGGCGGGCCCGGGTTCCCCCCAAATCCTCCCAACTCCTGGTCAGACACAGGAGGAGTCAACCTGGACTGTGGGTTTAGAAAAACGGCCAAGCTGAGGGCTGCCGTGAAGCTCCAAGGCGAGCGAATCTGCCAATAAGCGCAAGACCCACCAAGGTAGCGCAGGAACTTTGTCTCACAGCATACTATTTTATTTTTTATTAAGAGGAACAGAATAGTTCAAAAAAAACCATCACAGCAAGGGTAGAAAATGCCTCCAAACTATACAAAAGTATAAAGGAATTAGTCTTTTTAAAAGACAAGCAGGTACATCTGCATATAAATGGCACATGCTAAATTGTTTACTTCAGGAAGAGGCTGTCCAGGGACTCCAGCCAAATCAGTTTGCTCTTTAATGCCTCTCACCTAATACAAGAGAGATCAGTAAGAACGTCTCCAAGCTCAAGGCCTGATCCTGTAAGTTGCGGAGCCACTGCAACTTGGAAAGCAAGACCACTCAAAAACATTGCAAGATCGGGTAATAATGGAACAGTCCTGCAGCCCTTACTCAGTCCAACAGCCCTGCAGTAGATACGGGAACTAACTAATCCCTAGACTATCAGCTATCAATTCAGGCTCCAGGGTTTTGTAATCCTGCATTAGCTCATGACTCTATAAACAGGGTTTCAAATATAATTGTATTTTTATATTACATACAGATAATTTTAAATGTTTCACAATGTGTTACATAACCTTACACAGAGAGAATCCCTTGAACCATGCTGTATTAGCAAGATACCCACCTTCTCTTATCATTGAAGAAGTTTGGCTTGTCAGCCTGTACAATGACTACGTCAAAGAGATCCCTCCAGTCCTTTCCAACGATGAACTTCATACCTTTGTCCCTACAGAAAGAACAACGGCATTAACAATGAAATAGGGCAGCGGTGAGCTTACATTGGCAAAACAATAAACTATCTTGATTTTAAAGTTTTAGAAGTATAGTTAAGCAATATACAGCAGTAAACTTACACAAAGCTACTGGGACTGTTTGTGATGAGAAATATCTTCTTGCCATGATCAGCCAGCTTTCCTAACACTGCACGGGTCTGCTCAGCATAGCAGATGTACTTCTCTAGGGAAAATATTAATTTTAATATCATATCATGTTGATCATCAATGTAAAGAGAATACTTTGCTACTTTCACTAGAAAACGGTCCAGATCTTTTGATAACTGCAGGTCATATTTAATTAAGAAAATCCAAGGGAGACATGTGAATAGGGTGACCAGATGTCCCAATTTTATAGGGACAGTCCCAATATTTGGGGCTCTCTTATATAGAGGCCTATTACCCCCCACCCTGTCCCAATTTTTCACACTTGCTATCTGGTCACCCTACATGTGAAGCTGAAAATATCCTCCCCCCACCTAGGATTTGTAAGTATTAGAAGAAAGCAAGAAACAAACAAAATTATGGAGACGAGTAATCCCTACATGTATCTCACTACTACTTACCAATATCTGCTTCAATTGCTCTGTACATTATTCCTTTGATGTGGACATCTCTGATTGAATCCTGTCAAAGATCGATACAGCACTCAAAGAGTCTTTCAAATATGAAAACTCTGATCACAGTACAATGTCTGTATGTTGCTTTTATAGCAATTAATTTTTCTGTTCTATGCTCTTTATTTCCCCTAAAAACAATGTTACCATGTGATCTTCACTATTTGTGCATCACTCCAATGCTAAGGATAAGATTATACTCCAAGATAGGATCATTTTCATACTTCCCAGAAGTTTGAAACTTAGTGCAACAGAAGCTTTACATAAGTGAGGATTGCAATATAGCACCCTTTGTTAAGGGCCTTAGGCCCACATTGCCCTGGAGTGCAAGTCACAACAGATTTTTGTTGACCTGAGAAGTGACACACATTCCTTGCCTCCTGAGGAAACTGAAGTCTCATAGTTCCTCAGATTAGGATCACTCCCAACTAGCTTGTCATTTAATATGAGAGATTTATGAGTAGATGAAAGAAGCTAAAAGTTTAAGCAAAGAAACAAAAAAAAAATTCTGAAGGCATTTGGCTGCTTTCCTCAGCTTGAGCTATGCAAGAGTCTTCCTCATGGTACGGTATTACTGCCATTTTGTTACTGGTGTAGCTACACATCAGGACTTAGATAACACTACGGGCTAACTGAAGTAATTTAGATATTTTTAGAAGGGAGATAAAGCAAAGATTCCCACATACTACGGCAGAAGCTAGAGGAAGAAAACAATGGAGCTTTGGGAAACCTTCAGAACTTCTCAAAAAGGATGGAAGCGCAACAACGTCAAAAGAATTACATGTGAGCTACAGAGTTTGTAAAAAGTGTTTCTTGTCTAATGGAGAAAGGCGACAGACTGTACATTTAGATACATCACACACAAACATGGCACATCACCACAGCTGGAGGTTTTTACCTGAGAATTGTAATACTGGACTAGATACAAGAAAAGTAGTGCTTATAAAAAAGGTTGGTTTTTGTGTTTTGTTTTTAAATTTAAGTGGGCTAGAGATGGCAGAATCACCATCAGGCTGTTCTAGACAGGAGAGGCCCAGGTCTACAGGAATACACAAACCCACCCCCACAAAAAAAGAATTATACACACACACACACACACACACACACACACACACACACACACAAGATTTTTAATAAAAGGTTTCTAAAAGATTTCAAGTTAAGAATTTTCAAAGTCTACAATCTTTTTCATAGGTTTTTGCAGTTCTTATTGCAATGCACTGTTCTGTAAGAAACTGGAGCTCCATAACAAGCTGAGATTTTTACTAGTTCTGCAAAGCAGAATCAAAGAGGGCTGAAACGTCTTTGAGTTGTCATAAAAGAACGGCATAATTATGTAGGTATCCATGAATCTCTGATAAAGTTAATACCTTGACATCTTTGTACAAATGAACAGGTTCATAATCTATGTTGTTTTTCAGAAAATATTCATTCACACAAGAGAGAAGAGTCATCTCTGGTAATGAAAATATATCCATGAACTGCTTCATTGTGTGTCCATGTGAACTCTGCAAATAAGGACATGTGTGTCAGAAATATTTACCAAAACTAAATCCTATCTATCTAACATTTTAGATTCATTGCCAATTTTTATTTATTTATTTTTTACACTAGTGGCATTTTACTGCTGCAAAATTCTGTTTGCACTAATAAAAGGGAAAACCCACACATGAGTATGACAAAGTTAGAAGCATTCTGCTTTTAAATTAAGGACCAGTAATTCCATCTAGGATTACCACCACATTTTTACAAGCTATGTGTTTATTTAAATAATGATATCATGTGAAATCTCCTAGACCCCTTTGTCTAGAATTTTGCAGTCTGCTTCTCCTATGTATTGCATAGGCAAAGATGACTAAGGAACCTGTAATACAAGCTTAGGGTATGTCTCCACTTAAAACACTACAGCAGCACAGCTGTAGTACTGCACCTACAGTGCCGTAGCATTTTAAGTGTAGATACTCACTAGAACAACAGGAGGTATTTTCCCATCACTGTAGTTAATCCACCTCCCCAGGAAGTGGTAGCAAGGTGAATGGAAGAATTCTTCCATCAGCCTAGAATCATAGAATATCAGGGTTGGAAGGGACCTCAGGAGGTCATCTAGTTCAACCCCCTGCTCAAAGCAATGTCTAGCAATGTCTACACCGGTGGTTGAGTTGGCTTAGCTATGTGTCTTGAGGGGCGTGGATTTTTCACACCCCTGAGAGAGGTAGCTATGCCAATGTAAGTTTTTAGTGCAGACCAGCCCTAAGACTAACAAATATTTTGCCTCCTTCAAGTGGTTATTGAAGAGAAGTGGTAAAAAGCAATAAGGTTTTGTAACCACAAAACCAGGAACATAAAATTTTACAGGACATAAAAGCTAAACACAATTTTAAAATTTCCCATCACTTGAGAAAACATAATAGAGAAGTAAACAAACCCAGCCACTCCCAAAAGGGCATGTTTTGCTTGGGGTTGCATGCAGGCTAAGCTCAGAGGAATGAACAGCTCCTTTGAGACTACAATGCTATGAAGGAGGTAAAACAAAACATTCAGGACCTGCCTCTACACTACCATGCAAGGAACTAGATTTGACAGAGTCTAGTTTTTGAATTCTTTGGGCTGAGAACAAATGGGAGCACAGAGGAAGAATACTCAGCACCAGGGAATTGGGGGAGAAGTACCTTGCACTGTTCTAGAGAGTTTTCTGGTTGATTTAGGGGCAATACTCATGGGCCCCAAAAGGAGTCAAACACATCCCTTCTTGGCTGAAGGAAGGCACGGTGGCTTGGTGCCAAACAAACAGGAAGGTGATAGACACACCATAGAGGGCACCACCCTCTTCAGAGAGTAAAATTCTAACTGAAAGCTTTCTCTTGGCAATGCCTTTTTGGTGGCCCCATCCCAACCTTCCTAGCAAGCAAGTCTATGCAGCAGTCAGACGGACCATGAGCTAACCAGGAAGAAGGACAGTCTTGCAGTTAAAGTACTGGATGAGGACTCAGAAGATCTGGGTTTTTTACAGCACTGCGACAGACTTCCTATAAGACACTTGACAAGTGACAATCTTTCTGGGCCTCTAGTCCCCATCTGTAAAAGGAGGGTGATAAACTTTTCTCCCACTTTTTGTCTTGTCTATTTCAATTGTGAACTCTTCAAGGCAGCGATCGTCTCGTACTATGTGTTTGTACAGCACCTAGTACAACGGGGCCCCTAAGCACGAACGTAACAAATATTAGCAGGAACATTTTGAAAATATAAAACAAGTCAGTGGCGCATATTGGGTTTCAGTTAGTAAGTTTTAAACAGAAGTAGTTTGTGTTTTTACCTTTCCATAAAAGTCACTCATTTGTTCCAAGGGGACATGGGAACCATCATACATTGCAATGACTTCTTCATCTGGGACGACACTGAGTCCTCTGGCAATAACAATATTAGTTTCAAAGTCCAACCAGAAATTTCAGGTAATTATTGTATGACAGCCTGACTACGTATACAAACTCAGGTCCTGAACTTCTTCAAATACAATATTATGGTTTTCCATAAGAAATGCCTTGGTCTGCAATTTAAGAAAGACCGTCTTGCTAACTTCCAAAACAAGTAACATTTCAACCAACTGACACACATGAAACTCATTCCAGCTTTTAAAGTTTTTTACTTCTTCAAAAAAGTGAAGTCTCCATTAAAACTTTGCCTCCAGGGCTTGCAAAGAGCAGTTACAGCTTCTAGTTTCCCAACAAAATGTAATTCCCTCTCTGCTTTTGTTTCACGAGGTAGAGATGATGCAATAGTGTTTAACCAGATTATTCTGCAGTGTGACCTTGAAGAACAGAGGCCAAAAATGCAACCTTCTTAACTAAAGTAAGAACCAGATTTCTTTTTAACCCTAATATAGTTAAGTCTCATTGAGTTGAAATTATAATTAAGGAACTGTGACAAATACATTAGATACAAAATCACAATACAGAGGGGAAAAGGATGTTTATATTTGTCCCCAAAATTTTTGTACCAGCCATTATATAGCTCTATTTACCCCACCACCACCACTTACAGTATTGAACATCGTTTACGAAGTATCTCAGAGTACTTAAGAACATAAGAACGGCCATACTGGGTCAGACCAAAGTCCATCAAGCCCAGTATCCGGTCCTCTGACAGTGGCCAATGGCAGGTGCCCCAAAGGGAATGAACAGATGGGTGACAGGGCATGGATCACTTGATGATAACCCAATCCCAGCTTCTGGCAAACAGAGGCTAGGGACACCATTCCTGCCCATCCTGGCGAATAGATTCATGGAAGATAGCCATTGATGGACCTATCTAGCTCCCTTTTGTACCCCATTATAGTATTGGCCTTCACAACACCCTCTGGCAAGGAGTTCCAGAGGTTCACAGTGCTCGAGTGAAAAAAATACTTTCTTGTGTTTGTTTTAAACCTGCTACCTCAGATATATTAGTAAACTTACAACACATACCCCCACCCCATAGGAAGAAATAGTGAGAAAAGATAATCTTGTGATTAAAAAATGGGAATGGAAATCAGGACATCTGGATTTCTGGATCTAACATAGATTTCTTGTAGTACCTGATGTAAATTAGGTGAATTCTGCACCTCAGATTCCTGATCTTACCTATTTTAGAGGTGTCGTGAGGCATAAACAGTAGAATCTCAAGTTGCTTTTTAAATACTAAGAGTATTCCAGATAGAAAGTACTATAAGAAATGTGAAGTATTCTTTATCATGATCCATTTTACAGTACGGCTGATCAAACAGAAACAAAGAAGTTAAATTATTTGCCTAAGGTATAATATGTCAGTAACAGAGCCAAGAACAGAATTCATGATTCATGTTAGAACTTCCAGACGAGTCTGCCAAATATCATTGGAGTATCGCTAAACCATACCTTTTGTGAATCATGATATACTTATTTAATAACAAGCCTACCTGTAGACAGTAGATATTTGTTAAGTGCATATTCAGAGGTACTATTTATACCATTTTTAGACAACACGGAGGAGCATGCTCAATTATGAGTGCGGAAGAAAAGTTTAACATCAGCTTTGCCAAGGAATCCATTTTGTCCCCATAGTTGGCAGGTCAGCTGTGTACATGTAGGGTTTATTTTACCCTGTTCAGATTAAGGCTACATGGCAGGATAGACAGAACACCATGTCCGGCCTACACTCCTGCTGGTGTACTATAGTACGGTTACAGTAAGCATCGGTGGAATGGCACCAGTGTAAGGACTGCAGGAAATCCTCATGCAGACAAGGCTAAAAGATGGCAATGGCATGCCTAACTCGGAGTATACCTACTAATTTATAAAAATACACAAACTGCGTGTGAGAAGGTGATATATTGCACAGCTATGTGATAAATGAAATCATGATACACCTTTAACCACTTCATCTATCCTCTAATCCAGCCAGCCAGCATTTACTCCATTGTGCAAAACCTCTGGAAAGCTTCATACAGCTGCCTTTTTAAAAATATAAAATAAAATCAACCTGTCAAACACATCTCCTCCTTCTCTCCCTGGAAGTACACCAGCCCAACACTAAGAATAAGCAAGATCCTGGGCATGTGCATTTTTTCTGTACACAGAAGTGTTATGACTAAGATCTGTTGTTATCCCACTGTATTGCTACAATAGATTTGGGAGCCTGAAAACCTGGGCTTTAGGTCTCCCATTGCATATAGGTCTTTATTTCTGGAACAGAAGGTTCCGATTTTTATTTATATACCTTTGTAGGGAGGAGTTTACCAGCTTCCAAGTGGGAAGCTGTGGTTATATAAAGGCACCCCAAGATAGACTCTGAGGACTTAATGTGTTGCATAGCAGAACACGAGGGTGTGGTTAGAAGGTTTATTGAGAACTTATAAACACACATTGATTTGATATCAACATGATTGCTGCATTAAAACCTTTATATCACACACACCATCTTCTATTTTCTCATATATACGAGAGAGACTACCATAAATAGGAACCGCCATAATAAAACATAAGAACTGCCATACTGGGTCAAACCAACAGTCCATCTAGCCCAGCGCCTTCTCCAACAGAGGCCAGTAACAGCATTTCAGGGGGAATGTCCAGGACAGGGCAGTTGGAATGATCCACCCCCGTCTTTCCCTTGCAGCCTCTGGAACAGATTATCTAGTAAGAGTACTATAATAATCTACCTACCAAGTATATTGTTAACTGGCACAAACATACACAGAGGGAAGTTCTGAAGCTGGAATATGACTTAACATCTATAGATTTTTCTTAAAGGGAACATTTGATAGTACATATTCCTAATACAATGTATTTTTCCCTATGCTACTGTAGGTACATAACGTTAACTTTTTCGTTGGAATACCCATATCATAATAGAGAGAGTCTCAAGGAGCATCTCTCCCTCCCCATTTGAGATTGCAGTGTCCCTGCGGCAACAACTCACATAGAAAGCTAACACTGGAGAAGCATTGAGTGTATTTTTAGCTGTCTTTTAATGAAATTTAGCAGCTGGGGACAAGGTGCTGAGTCAGCACCATATGACCAGCCAGCTCTCCATAGAGAATCACTTCTTCTAGTTCAGCCAGTAAAGAGCACACCTGTGTCCATGCCTTCCGATAGATGACTATACAATATACACTGTACTACATTGCTACTGGCCTGACTCTTCAATGTGCTTTAAGAGGAGCATCCAGTGGCTTCAGAAACAGGAGTGTGTTTTATATCCAGTAAGCAATAATTCTACCTACCTGTATACTGTTCCCAATTGAATATAGTGAAAAGCATCAATCTTCATCAATAATGCCTTGAACAAAAAACAAAAATTTCAGACAATTTACATTTCATAAAAGCAGTCTTATATACAGTTATAAAAGTTATAACCATTTTATCTGTCACAAGGAGTAAGACTTCCTTGCTCAGATATGGATGAATTTTACAAGAATTTCAATTAAAAATTCTTTGTAAAGAGCAGCAGAGTATTTTGTCAAAGGATTTTATTCAGAGCTTGTAAAAACCACTAGAAACTGTATTATTCAGATGACGTGGGATTACAATCATGAAGAAATAACTTTCCCTAACAATACTGGCATATTTGTGTTTATTCTCTTCAAACTTGATTTGTCATAAAAGCCTTGACGAAACCGTTCTTTTAAAACAATTCAAGCTGTCTCAAACATAAGGAAAAAAAGAATAAAAGGCCTACATGTCAGCACAAGGTAAAACCTTTGATGAAGTTTATAAAATGCAATATTTATTTTCATAACCTATGTATTCAGCACCACGTAACTCACCACATCGTTTATACCTACCCGATGTACATCATAATGAAGTCCTCTTATTGCAAAATTGGGATCATAATCATACTTCCTTATTTCTGCAGGATACTAAGAATAAAAAGTCAGGGTTAATTTAAACTGTTTATACACCCCAAGAAATTTTTTCCAATTCTAAAAAGCTTAACTTCCCACATGTCACTTTTAGCTTTCACTGAAGTATGCCCTTCAATATGCTGGTGATGTACACATGAAAGTATCTAAAACTCAGATACAAGAATGGGAAGAACACCTGGAGGTGAAAAAAAAAAAAAATCTATGATTCAAATTTTCAAATGTGAGCGACTAAAGTTAGAAAAAGTGGCCCATTTGCACAGGGGATGGGCACATCCAGCACCCACTAGCTTCTGTGATCATTTTTAAGTATTCATCACCTCTGAAAATTGGGCTAAACAAATACCTTTAGACACCTGTGCTCAAAAGTTTTGGCCCAACTTTTCAAATCCTTTCTAAAATTAAAAAACGTAGGCTCTCTTATTGCCCTTAGCATGAAAGCTTCACGCTTTCATTATGCAGCAACAGACCAATACATCAGAAACGAAAGTCTGACTTGAAGCATTAGAGCTAAAGACACTCAGACAAGTGGCCTGATTCCAAGGTTTCACCCCTCGTGAAATCTTATCTGGATCATTAATTTAGATTGGATTTGATTTTATATATATAAAATCAAAACTTTAGTAAAGGTGATTATTCCAGGGATAATATCTATTTATTTGATGTTTATTTTTAAATATATTTCCAGATTCCACGCTGCGTACATCAGGATTTTCAATTTTTATTTATACTAGCCAGATTACATTTTAGTGACAAAAATGAGCCATCTTTTAAATTGACTGAGATAGGAGGATATGGCCTCTGTCACTTAAAAGCTTCACTTGCTGGATAATTTTGATGCTACAGTAAAGGTCAATAAAAATGCAGCTAGAGAGAGACTGGAGTTAGAGAGTTGTTTTCCCTTGGGTTGAAAAAATATATTCCTATGGGAAACTAGATCTCTCAACAGGTGGCTTCAAGTATTACATCATATTGTAAGTGACTACTGGTACCCATAGGGGACTAGTTTCTAATTTCAAGCTACTACTACAAGCATGCAACCCCACTGCTACTGCAATGGGTCAGTTTCTATTGCAAAAAACAACACCTATACAATTTGCTAACTTATGCTGCAGAAGTTTCCACCAAAACGTTGCAGAATTTTACAGCCTCTAAGTTTTGTGTGTTTACAGTACCTATGAAGTTTTAAACTTAGTTTGTTAATCCAGAAATATTTATAGACATTTATGTATAACTGTTAACCTCTGGACTGAAATACAGGAATGGAAACACCCAATGCTACAATGTCCATTCAGTCCAGATTAGGGTATGTAAAACATTCCAAATGGACACTAATAATAATTGCATAACAGCGCATTAAGTGAATTCTGCTTAAAGTACAGCCAACTAAGTATCCTCATACCTGCAAGAGGTCTCTGCTAACTAACTGACAGATAGAAGAACGGAGTCTTCCTTTCAGTTCCTGGACTGTCTGCATTCTGCACATTACTGCAGCTGAGAGTGAACCAGGAACTTTGTGGTCTGTAAGTAGCTGCTGCACAAGATGTACCAAAAAGAGAGCCAACTGGGGACCAAGCCATTAGGAAACGTACAAAGCTTCTCTCAACTAGAAGTTGCTCATAGCATTCCTACAAATAAAGGTGCATACTGTTATTTCATTCATCTTACCCGATGCTCATTAATGAGAAGATCCCGGGCAGCATTGTAGATCAAAGTGTGTAGACGTTTGGAATAAAAGACCAATGTGTAGTCATAATCAAAGCCATAGATTTCAATGTCTGATAGACTCATTTCATTGTTGGTAAAAACAGCATCTGGATTCAGCAAATTACTCATAATTGAAGGAACCAAGTCTGAAGAAAATAAAAAAAAATTGGAGTTAGTATTCCAGCCTTATATGAAGCATAAAATCAAACCCCATACATATTTTTTAAATTTGATATTTATCATTAGATATTTGTAATGACAGGGTTACTGGTCCAGTAGATAGGGGGAAAGCAGTAGATGCGATATATCTTGATTTTAGTAAGGCTTTTGACACAGTCCCACCTGACAGTCTCATAAGCAAACTAGGGAAATGCAGTACAGATGAAGTTACTATCAAGTGGGTGCACAATTGTTTGAAAGATCATATTCAAAAAGTCGTTATCAATGATTCGCTATCAAACTGGGAGGGCAGATCTAGGGGAGTCCTGCAGGGGTCAGTTCTGGGTCTGGTACTATTCAATATTTTTCATTAATGATTTGGATAATGGAGTGGAGAGTATGCTTATAAAATCTGCAGATGACACCAAGCTAGGGAGTGTTACAACACTCTAGAGAACAGGATTAAAATTCAAAATGACCCTGACAAAATGGAGAATTGGTCTGAATTCAACAAGATTAATTTCAATAAAGATAAGTGCAAAATATTTCACTTAAGAAGAAAAATACCAAATGCACAACTGCAAAATGGGGAATAACTGGCTAGGTTCAGTACTGCTGAAAAGGATCTGGGGGGTTATAGTGGATCACAAATTGAATACGAGTCAGCAATATGACAGAGCTGTGCAAAAAGACAAATAACGTTCTGGGGTGTATGAACAAGAGTGTCATATGTAAAACAAGGGAGGTAATTATCCTGCTCTACTCAGCACTGGCAAGGCCTCAGCTGGAGTACTATCTTCAGTTCTGAGTGACACACTTTAGGAAAGATGTGGACAAACTAGAGAGTCCAGAGGAGAGCAACAAAAAATGACAAAAGGTTTAGATTAACTGATCTATGAGGAAAAGTTAAAAAAACCTGGGAACATTTAGTCTTGAGAAAAGACAACTGAGGGGTGACCTGATAACAGTCTTCAAATCTGTGAAGGGCTGTTATAATGAGGCTGTTATAATGAGGATTGTTCTCCATGTCCACTGGTGGTAGGACAAAAAGCAATGGACTTAATATGCAGTAAGGGAAATTTAGGTTAGATATTAGGGGCTGAGGGGGGAAACTTTCTAACTACAAAAGTTAAGCACAAGAACATAAGAAAGGCCATACTGGGTCAGACCAAAGGTCCATCCAGCCCAGTATCCTGTCTGCCGACAGTGGCCAATGCCAAGTGCCCCAGAGGGAGTGAACCTAACAGGTAATGAATGACCTAATGATCTCTCTCCTGCCACCATCTTCACCCTCTGACAAACAGAGGCTAGGGACAGCATTTCTTACTCATCCTGGCAAATAGCCATTAATGGACTTAACCTCCATGAATTTATCCAGTTCTCTTTTAAACCCTGTTATAGTCCTAGCCTTCACAACCTCCTCAGGCAAGGAATTCCACAGGTTGACTGTGCGCTGAGTGAAGAAGAACTTCCTTTTATTTGTTTTAAACATGTTTCCCATTAATTTCATTTGGTGGCCCCTAGTTCTTATATAATGGGAACAAGTAAATAACTTTTCCTTATTCACTTTCTCCACACCACTCATGATTTTATATACCTCTATCATATCCCCCCTTAGTCTCCTCTTTTCCAAGCACCGGAATAGGCTTCCAAGGGAGGTTGTGGAATCCCTATGATTGGAGGTTTTTAAGAACAGGTTAGGCAAATCCCTGTCAGGTATGGTCAAGGTTTATTTGGTCCTGCCTCAGCACAAGGGGCTGGACTTGATGACTTCTCAAGGTCTCTTCCAGCCCTATATTTCTAGGATTCTACAAATATAAGTAAGTGTTGATGGAAGCTATTAAGCCATTTCACTTTAATATGCAGACTTTAATATGGTGGAACGATGATACTCAATAGGACACAGTAATACCAGATATAAAATATACAGGGAATGACACAGCAAGTCTCTCTGGTGCGGGAGTGGCAATATTTGTGAAAGAAAGTAGCAAGTCAAATATCGTAAAAAGTCTTAAATGAATTAAACGGTAGCATAGAATCTTTATGGAAAGAAATTCCATGCTACAATAATAGAAGTACAGCAGTAGGAATATACTACCAATCACTTGACCAGCATTGAGACAATGCTTGCGAAATCACTCAGGGAGACCAGAGAGGCTACAAAAACAGAAAACCCAGGAATAACAGGGGATTTCAACTATTTCCATATTGACTGGGTATATGTCACCTTAGGATGGGATGCGATAATAAAATTTCTAGACACCATTTTAATGACTGCTTCTCGAAGCAGCTACTCCTAGAACCCAAAAGGGGAGAGGCCAATCTTGATTTAGTCCTCATGGGAACACAGGATCTGGTCCAAGAGGTGAATATAACAGAACCGCTTGGTAATACCAACCATAATGTAATTAAATTTAACATCCTTATGGGGGGGAAAATACTAACGAAACCTACCATAGTAGCTTTTAACTTTAAAAAAAAAAAAGAGAGAGAGAGAGAGAGAGAGAACCACACAAAAATAAGAAAGCTAGTTAAACAAAGATTAAAAGGAACAGTCACAAGAGTAAACTGCCTACAAGCTGCATGGAGACCATTTTAAAACACCATAACAGAGGCTCAAATGTATACTCCAATTTTTATTTTTTAAAGTAAGGACCAAAAAAATGCCCCCATTGCTAAATATTGGAATAAAAGAGGCGGTTAGAGGCAAAAAGGCATCCTTTAAAAACTGCAAGTAAAAATCCCACTGAGGAAAACAGAAAGGAGCATAAACTCTGGGAAATCAAATATAATCGAGCAGGCCAACAAAGAAAGAAAAAGACATACAAACTAATAGCAAAAAAAAAAATGTAAGCACATCAGAAGCAGGAAACCTGCCAAACAATCAGCAGGGCCACTAGTCGATCAAGGTACTAAAGGAGGACTCAAGGAAGACAGGAACACTGCAGAGAAGCTCAGTGAATTCTTTGCATTGGTCTTCACTGCAGAGGATATTAGGGAGATTCCCACATCTGAGCCATTCTTTTTAGGTGACAAATCTGAGGAACTGGCCCAGATAGAGGTATCTATAGAAGCAGCTTTGGAACTAAAATAATAAATTAAAGTCATCAGGACCACATGGTATTCACCCAAGAGTTCTGAAGGAACTCAAATATGAAATTGCAAAACTGTTAACTGTGGTGCATAACCTATCGCTTAACTCAGATTCTGCACCAGATGACTGGGGGATAGCTAATGTAATGGCTGATTTTTTAAGAGGTTCTAGAGGTGATTCTGGCATTTCCAGGCCAGTAAATCTAACTTCAGTACCAAGCAAATTGGTTGAAACTATAGTAGTGAACAGAATTATCAGACAAATATATGAATGTGATATGTTGGAGAAGAGTCAAAACAGCTTTTGTAAATGGAAACCATGTCTCACCTATCTATTAGAATTCTTGAGGGGGTCAAGAAACATGTGGGCAAGGGTGATTCATTGGATATAGTGTACTTGGACTTTCAGAAAGCCTTTGACAAGGTCCCACACCAAAGACTCAAAGCAAAGTAAGCAGTCATGGGATAACAGGGAAGGTCCTCTCATGGATCAGTAACTGTTTAAAAAATACAAAAACAGAAGGTAGAAATAAACGGTCCAGTTTTCACAACAGAAAGAGATAAATATGGGGGGGTCCACAAAGATCTGTACTGGATTATGTGCTGTACAACATATTCATAGGTGATCTGGAAAAAGGGGGAAATAGTGAGGTGGCAAAGTTTGCAGACAATACAAAATTACTCAGAACAGTTAAGTCCAAAGCTGACTGTAAAGAGT
Organism: Natator depressus; assembly: GCF_965152275.1. Taxonomy (NCBI): domain Eukaryota; kingdom Metazoa; phylum Chordata; order Testudines; family Cheloniidae; genus Natator; species Natator depressus. The sequence goes on from NC_134234.1 coordinate 249,082,962, forward strand.
TACAAAGATCTCACAAAACTGGGTGACTGGGCAACAAAATGACAGATGAAATTCAATGTTTATAAGTGCAAAGTAATGCACATTGGAAAAAATAATCCAACAATATATACAAAGAGTTAGGGTCTTAAAGCTTTTTTTTGGGGGGTGGGGGTGGGGGGGGGGGAGTCATCAGGGATAGTTCTCTGAAAACATCTATTCAATGTGTAGTGGTAATCAAAAAAGTTAAAGTTAGGAACAATTAGGAAAGGGTTAGATAATAGACAGAAAATAGCTATCATAATGCCATTATATAAATCCATGGTACATCCAACCTTGAATACTGTGTGCAGTTCCGATCACCCCATCTCAAGAAGAGATATATTAGAATTGGAAAAGGTACAGAAAAAGTCAACAAAAATGATTAAGGGTATGGAACAGCTTCACATGAGGAGAGATTTAAAAGATTGGGATTGTTCATCTTAAAAAAAAAAAAGATGACTAAGGAGGGATATGATAGAAGTCTATTAAATCATGAATGGTGCAGAGAAAGTAAATAGGAAAGTGTTATTTACACCTTCCCATAACACAAAATCCAATTAATTTAATAGGTAGCAAGTTTAGAAACAAACATAAGTACCTCTCCAAACAACACACAAACATAGAACTGGAAGAGACCTCGAGAAGTCATCTAGTCCAGTCCCCTGCACTCATGGCAGGACTAAGTATTATCTAGACCAGGAATCACCAACCAGTATATAGCAAACAAGTGATCCATTCTGGAGTCTCCAACAGTCAAATGTAATCTCTGGCCACTAAAAATCCAGTGGCACAGTGGGGCTAAAGCAGGTTCCCTGCCTGCCCTGGCCATGCACTGCTCCCAGAATCTGCCAGCATGTTCCTGTGGCACCTGGGGGAGGTCTCTGGCGCTGCTCCTGCGTGCAGGTACTGCCCCCGCAGCTCCCATTGGCTGGGAAAGGGGAACTGTGGCCAATGGGAGCTGCGGGGACGATGCCTGCAGGGAGAGGTAGTGCATGGAGACCCCCTGCACCCTCCCTCCCCCAGGGGGAGCAGGAACCTGATGGCCGCTTCTGGGAGCAGCGCAGAGCTGGGGCAGGCAGGGAGCATGCCTTAGCCCCGCTGCACTGCCGACTGGGAGCCGCCCACTGTAAGCACCACCCAGCAGGAGCCCATCAACCCCCTGCCCCAGCTCTAAGCCCCCTCCTGCTCCCCAAACTCCCTGCCCCAGTTCTGAGCCCCCTCCCAGAGCCTGCACCCCCTCCTGCACTCCAACACTCTGCCCCAGCCCAAAGCCCCCTCCTGCACCCAAACTTCCTCCCAGAGCTTGCACCACTCACCCTCTCCTGCACCCCAACCCCTTGCCCCAGCCTCAGCCCAGAGCCCCACTCTGAACCCCTCGGCTCCAGCCAAGAGGCCACACCCTCTCCGACACCCCAACCTCCTGCCCCAGCATGTTGAAAGTGAGCGAGGGTGGAAGAGAGCGAGCGACCGGGGGGGGGCAGGGGGGAATGGAGTGAACAGGGAGGGGTCTCAGGGAAGGGGTGGGGTAGATCCTGGGTTGCGCTTAAGTTCAAAAAGTGATCTTGTGCATAAAAATGTTGGAGACCACTGATCTAGACCATCCCTGACAGGTGTTTGTCTAACCTGCTCTTAAAAATCTCCAGTGATGGAGATTCCAAAACCTCCCTAGGCAATTTATTCCAATGCTTAATCACCCTGACAGGAAGTTTTTCCTAATGTCCAACCTAAACCTCCCTTGCTGCAATTTAAGCCTATTGCTTCTTGTCCTATCCTCAGAGGTTGAGGAGGGAGAAAAATTGTTCTCCTTCTTTTAACAACTTTTTATGTACTTGAACCAGTGGAACCCATTGCCAGGGGATGTTGTGAAGGCCAAAAGTATAACTGGGCTCAAAAAAGAATAAGATAAGTTCGTGGAGGATAGGTCCATCAATGGCTATTAGCCAAAATGGTCAGGAACACAACCCCATGCTCTGGGTGTCCCTAAGATTCCAACTGCCAGAAGCTGGGACTGGACAATAGGGGATGGATCACTTGATAATTGCCCTGTCCTACTCATTCCCTCTGAAGCATCTGGTACTGGCCACTGTTGGAAGACAGGATACTGAGCTAGCTGGACCAGTGGTCTGACCCAGTATGACCATTCTTATGTTAAATCTCAACCTGGAAAAAAGAAAAATGCTGTCTATAATTTTATTAAGATGTTTGACTACCCGTAATATTAAATACACACACATTTACTCCTGCTACTACTTTTGAAGAAAAAGATTTGTTTCAGGATACTTGACAGAAATCTCTGTTTCAGACACAATACGTGCATTTTTGACACCTCTATAAATATGTTTTCACTTTGTTTTGCTTTTACCACCAGTATCCTCTCCTTTTAGTCTGCACTTCTTTCCTCACCATTACTAGTTCTTCTGCTGTGCATTAACTGTTTTAAACTTTGGTTTCAAGCACATCAGGTATGCATAGAAGCACAAAAGATTCAGCAGAAAAATCAAACAGGGTTAATCAAGTGTAGGATAGATAAAGCAACACATGAAATGGCCCACGGTCTGAAATCCATATTGGGCTTCAGAAATGACTGTTTATTTACCCTTTTAATAGTACACTTACATAAGAACATTAGAACAGCCATACTGGGTCAGATCAAAGGTCCATCCAGCCCAGTATCCTGTCTTCCGACAGTGGCCAATGCCAGGTGCCCAAGAGGGAATGAACAGAACAGGTAATCATCTAGCGATCCATCCCGTCGCCCATTCCCAGCTTCTGGCAGACGGAGGCTAGGGACACCATCCCCGCCCATCCTGGCTAATAGCCATTGATGGACCCATCCTCCATGAATTTATCTAGTTCTTTTTTGAACCCTGTTATAATCTTGGCCTTCACAACATCGTTTGGCAAGGAGTTCCACAGGTTGACTGTGGTATGAAAAAAAATTTCCTTTTGTTTGTTTTAAACCTGCTGCCTATTAATTTCATTTGGTGGCCCCTAGTTCTTGTGTTATGAGAAGGAGTAAATAACACTTCCTTATCTACTTTCCCCACGCCCGTCAAGATTTTATAGACCTCTATCATATCCCCGCCCCCTTAGTCAACTCTTTTCCAAGCTGAAAAGTCCCAGTCTTATTAATCATAATACATATGGAAGCAATTCCATACCCCTAATCATCTTTGTTACCCTTTTCTGAACCTTTTCCAATACCAATATATCTTTTTTGAGATGGGGTAACCACATCTGCACGCAGTATTCAAGATGTGGGCGTACCATGGATTTAGATAGAGGCAATATGATATTTTCTGTCTTATTATCTATCCCTTAACGATTCCCAACATTCCATTCGCTTTTTTGACTGCCGCTGTACATTGAGTGGATGTTTTCAGGGAACTATCCACAATGACTCCAAGATCTCTATCTTGAGTGGTAACAGCTAACACTTGCACCATTTAATTCCAACTCAGGCAGGTAAAGATAACAGATAATTATTCTTCCCAAACAACAAAGAAGTAAACATTGATATTGTGCCATTAACCCCCAATTTCCTAGCCCCAGAGCCTGAAAAGACCTCTTTCTCTCAGCAACAGTGCATTCAGCAACGGTGCATTCAACGTGCCACAGTTATTTCTGTTTTTCCTCAGTGTTTTTGCCCAGAGTTCATTTTATAGTTATTTCATGGTTGCCTGAAAGCTGTAAACCGAGCTACTATAAACAGGTTTTAGATATTAACTACTTTGTCTGGCTGACATACCTCAAGCCACATACTACTTAGGCCAAAATGACTTAATGTAAGATGACTAATCAGTCCTGACTGAACAATGAAATAAAAACTAACTGTCAGATAGCCTATAACAAACAACCTCAATCCCCAAGTGATCCTGAAAATACATTCCCTCTGCCTCTATATTCCCATCTAAGTATTTACAGACCTCATTCCCCTAACGTAGGCCAGACCTCCTCAGCAGCACTGTCAGACAATGCCTCTAAAAATATTTTTGGGCGGAATTTGCAACCAACCTGGATAAGGAGTGCCAAAAGAGCAGAAAAAAAGATCCAGACAGTATGCAGCATGTATGTTTGCATGACCTCTATGTTTCCCCACCCAAAAAAACCCTGTATTATCCTTTGAACTCTCTTATATATGGCAAAAGTGCCTGCAATTATACATTTGTGGGTGTGATTTTAGCGCTTCTGAAAGATGGGAGACTGAAGTATTATCCAGAATGATTATGCCATGGGTAGCACAGGGCAAGCTTCCTCACAGCTTTCTCTCAATATGCCTGGACCCTGATACTGAGGAACAAACTCAACTTCAGTCGCCAGACCCCATTCAGTCCTTGGCTTATCCAGTGAAGCTGCAGACGTGTGCACCTAGGTAATGCTCTACCTCCCCCGCCCCCTTCCACCCCCCCAATGATAATGTGGGCAGAGGGAAATGGACCGAGCCCACCAAAATAATTTCACACAGGCCAAACAGCCGTCAGATAGTAACAACTCTCAGTCACTACCAACATTTTATAATCGTAAGACGCTTCAGAGAGCATGCTTTTCTGTAATGATAATATACCTGGGTGACTGAGGTTACTGGACCTTCAAATTCTCATCTAGCAATTTAGCCAGGCTGTTAAATAATAAAAATACTTAGCTTTTATATAGGGCTTTTCATCAGTAGATCTCAAAGAGCTTCACAATCTTTAATGCATTTCCCTACCTCACACAGGCGTGCTGAGGAACAGTATTATCCCCATTTTACAGATGGGGAACTGAGGCACAGAGAGGCTAAGGGTAGGCCTACAGTGCAATAAAAAACCCACAGCAAAGCCGTGACTAGCCTGGGTCAGGTGACTCAAGCTTGCAGAGTATAAAACTGCAGTGTAGGTGTTCCGGCTCAGGCTGGGGCTCGGAGACTTCATATGGGGTCAGAGCCAAGGCCCAAACATCTACACTGCAATTTTATAGCCCTGCAACCTGAGCCCTAAAAGCCCAACTCAGCTGACTCGGGCTCCGAGAACCTTACCCTCAGTCTCCCCTTGCAGAAAGCAGCAGCCCTGCAGTACCCAGCTGTTGCTCCTGAATACTTGTTACCAAAGGCAGCAAGATGCACCGCCTTGATGTTTGCGCTGGTGCTGCCAGCAGGGATCGGCGCCCTGCACTGCACAGCCTCCTTGGATGCTGTGGGCAGCACCTCTGGAGACACGTGGGACCAGCGTGTGCAATGCCTGAGGAAGCTCTTGTCAGTGGAGGTAGCTGTAGCATTCAGTCACTGGTGTGCTCCCTTGGGCAGCTCCCCTACAGCCAGGGCACAGTTAGCTTGGGACTCCATCAGCAGCCAGTGAGTTCCAGACCCACCTTCCCTGGGGCAGGCTTTCACTGAAGGCGGTGGAAGGCAGGGACAGAGAGACAGGTCGGTGCTTGGATGTGTTTATGTGCGTATTTACTTGTTTTTCCAACAGCTAATTAAGTATTTTAGGAGAAATTGTCAGAGCAAAAGTTGGTGGCCGCACTCTGGGGCCATCAAAAATTTTGTTGAGAACCCCTGCTCTTAGTGACCGACCCAACAAAGCCTTGTTCTCCCATTTTCAGAAAACTGCCTGAAGTTACTCCGCACAAGCCTACTTATCAGCTTTTGATTCCTTGCTTCAGTACCTCAGAGTTATTTACCGGAAGTGGGGACATTCCTCTGCAGCAGTCTTGGGGTTAAATAGTAATTAATTAATTGGACTTGTAGCCAAAATAGAACCAACTAAAAGGTCACGTCACTTTACACTTTTGGAACATGACCCCTTTGCAAAAGGAGCCTCAAACAAAAAGATCACATACACACACATTAAATTAACTCCTTGCTTTTCTTATTTGTTTAATTTGAAAAAGTTCTGAGCTACACCATAGTAAAACATTTTCCTTCAAAATAGTTTTAAATATTTAAAGTTAATAGCTTCTAGTTCAAAGTTTTAATTAGAATGGTTCACTGTTACTTCCGTATTTGTGGTCTGAAAAATACGGATGCTGCCCCAATCATATGATTCCAACATTTGTTGATAGTGTCTGAAGACTTGAACTCTTATCAATTTTAATGTAGTCTCTTATCTCTGATAAGAGTGAAGTCACCCATAATTTAACAGATGATTGTGAAAAGAGGTTACTGCAGTTTTCATGAAGACAAAGAACCACATAAATCATAGTCGTACTAAAAATATTGTATTTGAGAAGCTGCATAACAGACTTCAGTCACCTCACCATGCAGATTCATATTTTAGCCATCTGCAACTAGTTACAATCACCATGGTGTAAGGCCCCATTTGGCAACTACAAAGACACAAAAAGCAGCTTCACCAAATGATAAAAACAAAATGCATTTTTAATAGGTATGCTTGATACAAAAGCTCAACGTGGACTCAGTTTACCTTCAATTTGCCACCTAACTCACGATCTTGTGGAAACTTTATTTTCCTTCTTTCTTATACAGCAAACATAATATCACCTAGTGCTGGTATCTCTAGGCAGGATAAAGCACAAATTTTATTTTGAGTGACATGTTTTGGCCTTTAACTGACTCATTCTATTTCCTGTTGGGGAAGCACCCACTTCACAATTGGCACCTCTAAAGCAACTCCTGAAGCAGCTAGCTTTATGAGATAAGGCTGCGCTACCACTGACCCAGGCTCCCTGCAACCACAAGTCCAAATCCTAGCAGGGGGCAGTCAGGCCTTTCCTTCACCCTTTCCAGGCTGGCACCAAGCTCCAGACAGTTTGCTGAATGGGGAAGTTTGGGGGAAGCTTTTGTTTAAGGACTCAAGGTCCTCCCTGCTCCCCAAGGGCATTCATGGTGGTGGGGTGCACTACCCAGGTTAATGAAGCCCCCCGTCTGGCTACCGCTGTGCACCCCAGAGCCTGGGATGTACTTTGGCAAGAGGCTATAACTGAAGGGCACCTGAATCACCCAGAGCCGCCTGGCCCGTCGGCAGGGCAGCAGAGGGGGTGGCAGAGCGGTGCCCTGCGGCAGCTGCTGCCCACGTGCCCGAGAAGGGGGGCTGCCCCCTGGCCGCAGCATGACACTGATGCTGGCGGAAGCCCCGGTCCCGGACGCTCTGCGCGGGACTCACCCTTGGTCACTCCCTTGGCCTCCTTGTAGCGCGCCCACAGGTAGCTCTTCATGTCCCGGGTGGGCGCAGGGGGCGGCGGCGGCGGCTGCTGCTGCTGCTGGGGGGCCGCCGTGCAGTGGGGGCTCGCTCTGAAGGCGCCGCAGCCGCAGAGCCCGGCGGCAGCGCGACCCGCACCCCGCATCCGCCTTGCGCCCAGCAGGGAACGCGCCGCCGCCATGGCCGGTGCTGCCGCGCCGCGAGCGACTCCTCGGCTCTGCCGCTGCCGGAGCTCCCCGCCACCAGCCTCTGGCCCCGCTGCAGCCGCGGCCAGCTGAAGTCACTTCCTCGAGCCCCGCCCTTCCCGCGCCGACTCTCATGGGGGCCGGGATCAGTGGGCGAGAGGGCTGGCCGCTGCTGGTGCAACCCAGCCCCAGGAGATGCACGTGTCGCACCGCCAGCGACTGGGGGGAGGTGGGACGGGCCAACGGCGCGGGGAGCGAGGGAAGGCTGCTGCCGAAGAGGGCTCGCGTTGCTGCTGTCCTCGCTTAGGTTGGCACTTGATCCACAAGTGGTTTGGCTTCAGGTCTCTCCAAGCCCTTCAGGAGAGTTGGGTAAAGGCGCTCCCCGGGCAGCCCCGTCCCGTACAATGGGCCAGACTCCAGAGACAAGCAGGGCGGTCCCAAAACTAGCTGAGCAAAGAGAATGCTTTGCATAACCAGAAGCCAGGGATGTGTAGTGGTAGATGTCCTCAAGCAGTGCTTCACAACCTGGGGGTCATGACGATCTTAAGCGGAAGCTCCAAGCCCCAGCGGGTTTTGGGAGCCCGGAGCTTATGGTAGAGGTTTGCAAATTTTTTCTTTGGGGATCGCGATTTTTTTTTTTTTTAAGTCCAAAGGTGTACCAGCACAAAAAGGTTGAGAAACACCATCCTAAGGTGTCAGGCCTGCACCTGTTTTTCTTCAGGTCAGGCATAGACCACCCCACTCCCCTTTGGTTACCTTGGTCTGGAAGCCCAGACTCAAAAATCCAGCTGCACACAGTGGAGTTCAGAGACTGTTTCTATAAAAGAACGCACGCCGGTGTAGTTGTAGCTGTGTCCATCCAAGGATACTAGAGAGACAAGGTGGGTGAGGTAATAGCTTTTATTAGACCAACATCTGTTGGTGAGAAAGACAAGCTTTTGAGCTATGCAGAGCTCTTCTTCAGGACTTTCTGACCCGTGTGGCCCAAAAGCTTGTCTCTCTCACCAACAGAAGTTGGTCCAATAAAAGACACTACCTCACCCATCTTATCTCTCTATATAAAAGAATATCAGGGTAGGATATGGGTACAGCCCAATGAGCTGAAAGGGGATGGGAGACTTAAGGGAATTCAGCAGCTACAGTAAAACAGTAAAATAACCCTGGAATAATTCCTTCCCCCACCTCCAGAAGGGCACAAAACCTAATCCCACTAGTGGTGCACATAAAACTGAGATGTGCTAGCCAGTTGCTGTAGCAACTCCGGGGCTGCTCAATCTGGACCTCTAGTGTGGTGGAGTATGTTGCTTCTCAGATACTCAGCATTCCCCTTCCATCAGGACATACACAAGTATACATGCGCACCATTCAGGCCCAGTCAAGCAGTGCCAATCACACGTCCTGTTTCCCATGTTCACATACAGCTACATCTAGGGAAACACAGTCCTTCCTTTCCAACAAGGCCCCCATGCCCACACTCCTGCCAAGATGGCACTCTCACATACACCCCCGACTTCTCCTAACTGTCCTGGAATCCTCCCACATCTTGCCCCTCTAGGCCATTGATCCTCCAGCACTTGGCTACTTGCACTGAAGTACTATCTGCTGACTTATTACATTACCCCTGCTTTTAAGAGGATGCATCTGTCCATTCCTCCTGCTCCTCCCCACCCCACCCCATCCAGCTGAAACTACTTCAAATACTCTTTAAACCACTTGGGCAGTCTGCTCTGCAGTTCTGAGACTGGAGGCGAGGGTGGCAGGGGTGAGTCTCAGGAATGCTTTCCTGCTGAGCCCTGGCCTGAAACCACCTTGAGTGTTTGCGCACCCTCGTTATCCCTATCTTCACTGAGCCAGGGTACCCACTCTAGGCTTTCTGACTCAGGAACATTCCTTGGGGTTGCACGTTGGAATTGCCAGGGCTGTAATAGGGGACCCACAAGAGTATCTCACCCAGTGCTCCTGTGTATGATCAGTGTCCTTGTGCCGTGAATTCACAGAGGGCTTCAGATGGTTGTAATTAACCACAAAAGATTGTCCTCCCAGCTCTGACGACAGCTTATATAGCACCCCATATAGTTTCCTGATAACTGTAAACAGACGAATAAACTTGACACTGCCCCTTCCTTCTAGTCTGTTCTCACACCCACACCAACTCTCCAGGCTCAGACATCTGTCTGTGATCTTGAAATCATAGTATTCCTTCTGTCTTTGTGTGGCTCTACCCTGGTGCCTCTTAACAGTCTGGCTCACAGAACTCAAGCACCTGGCTACCTGTAGGACATACTCCGATGGATTGCCAAACTCTTCTGATACATCTATCCCAGATATAAGTTCAATTGGCAGGCAGGTCTCCTGCCCAAATAACACCACATAGAATGTATAGCTCCCAAATTACTGGACACTGCTCCAAAAGAACATCATAATATAGGGAAGTAGCTCATTCCACTCACTTCGATTGTCTTGACCAATTATCCACCTTAGGGTGGAAAGCTGAAATAGCTGCTAGAAGTACCTTGATAGAAGTAACAGCCAATCCTTGCTGTTTCCAGTACAATAAGTAATTTAGTATGTGTTGAATTGAAGAACAGGATGATTATACTCCAGAAAGGCACAACCAGATGGAAAAACGTCTCCACTTAGAAAGGTAAGTAGCCCTAGTAGATGGCTTTCTATTATTTAGCAGGATCTCTTGAACATCTTTCAAGCAAGATTGTTCCCTAATATCTAGCCAAGGAGCATCCATTAAATGAAAATATTGCAGACCATGATCTTGGGAGATAAGGTCCAAGTCTAGAAGTGAAACTGGAGGTTTCAATGAAAGCACCAGGAGAGTGGAGAAACAGTGATCTGTATGGAGTGTGACCAACCTGACGTGGCCAAGTCATCTCTAGTTGCAGGCCATGAGGAGCAGGTCCTTAAAAGGGGAAGGGGCCATGTGCTCAGGAGTACACTCACAAGCTTGTACCTCCCATGAAGGCCCTTCGCCCGGACCGCCTTGCCAGTGGTACGCCATGTTGCATTCCATCGTGCCTCGGGAAGACTTACCTTTATTGCACCATCCATCACTGCGCTGTGGGACACTTACCTTGAAGGATCCTGACATGTCCAGTGCCATGCCTGTCCTGGGAGAGTGAGTATGCGAGTGTGAGTGTGACCCTCCCTGCAACTAGAGATGACTTGGCCATGTCTGGTTGGTCACACTCCACCTCGGCCAATGTCTATGCAGTGTCCATGCATTGGGTGTGTGAGTGCTGCCTAATTAGAGTCCCAGACACTTTATCTACCTGGGAGCTCTTCTGATCTTCCAGCTGTTTTCAACCAGCCCATTCATCCCACAAGCATTCCAGGAGGGAGAGGGAGGGGGAAAGCCACTTCACAGGTATTCAAAGAGGGAGAGGAGACTAAAAGGGAGGAGGGAAGTGTAACAGACCTTTTGAGCATACATGTTATACATAGCATAGTCATACAGAGCATACGGATCACTGCTGCTCCTACAACACTAACAAGCACGTACTGGGGCTTTGAGTATGACTCTGGCCTGATCCCATCTTATTTTCAGTAATACTTTTTGAATGAGTGGGATTGGTGGGAAAGCAAAGAGGAACCTGACCTACGATGGTAGTAAGAATACATCTAACAGGAAATGCAGGCTGTAACCTCGCAGAGAAAAGAAATGCTGATGGTTTCTGATGATCCTTGTCACAAATAGGTCTGCCTGGGCAGATTCCCCCCATTGGAAGATGTCCACATCTGGCGACGTTAGGATGAAGAGACCACTCTAGTGATTCGTAAATGATCTGCTCAGGTATTCTGCCAGATTGTTTTGAACTCCAGTAGGTAAGAATCTTCTAGATCTATCAAATTGGCAATGCAGATCTCCCAAAGCAGAGTTGCCTCTTGACAGAGCAGAGAAGAATGGGGTTTCTCCCTGCTTGCTTTGAGATGTACAACAACTGATCATATTGACTGAAAACTCAAGTCTGGAAGAAAAGTTCTGGCTTGAGAGGAGTCCACTACAGCCACTATCAACTCTGTTCTCTGGACTGGAGACAGGAAAGGCTTCTCTGTGTTCACTGACAGTCCCAGATAACTGAATGTTGACTGGATCAGAAACACACTTAACAGTTCCTGCACCCTGGATCAGCCCTTGACAAGCCAGTCATCCTGGTAGGGATAAACTTGTAGTCACAATCTTTTGAGGAAGGCAGCTACTACTTGTAGAACTTTCATAAAAACCTTGGGAGCTGCTGATGGGCCAAATGGTGGTACGGTAAACTGGTAATTATTTCAATTTATAAGAAATCTGATGTACTTCCAGTGAGCATGATTGATCACCACATGGAAGTAGGCATCTTTTAAGTCGAGGATGGTATACTAATCTCCAGGATCCAGGGAGAGAACAATAGAAGCCAGGGTGACTATGCGGAACTTTATCTTTTTTAAGAATTTGTTGAGTTGACGCAGGTCTAAAATTGGTGTGAGATTGCTCTTTGCTTTCAGGATTAGGAAATAGCAGGCGTAAAACCCCTTCTCTCTGTGACACTGTGGAACCTCCTCCATGGCACCTGCCTGAAGGAAAGACTGCCTCTTGGAGAAGGAGCTGCTTGTGAGGGTGGTCCCTGAAGAGGGATAGGGAGAGAGTGAGGGAGAGAAAGAAAAAAACAAATTGGAGGGTATATCCCACCTCTACAGAGCTCAGGATCCATTGGTCTGTAGTAAAACAGAATCAAGCACAGAGGAAGTGGAAAAGACAGTTTTCAAAGGCAGGGAAGACAGGGTCTGGAAATATGGAGACTGGTATGGTGTCCTCGACTGACCCATCAAAATGATTGCTTCACACTTCCAAGGTATCTAGAAGAGCCAAGAGCTGGAGCCAGAGTCAAAGGAGCGGGAGGCCTGTGCCTATAACCCCTAGTTTTCTTTTTTGATAGGTCTTGATGGGGAGGCAGAGTGGGATTCTAGAACTGATCAATGAAATTGTTTTTAATTGTTCACTTCATTAATATAACTTCATAAGCAACGTTTTATGAATGAAACAACATTCATTCATAAAACTGGTTACCCCAATAACTGGCTAAGTGAGTTTCACTTTCAATCCAATTGCTGCTTAAATCCCTGAAACTTACACTGTTTCAACATTGTAACTTCTGCTCACTGTTTGTCATTCACTATACTTGTGTATATTGTAACTTCTGTTCACTGTTTGCCATTCCATACACTTGTCCATATTGTAACTCAAACTCCATTTTAACTTGTCCCAAACTCCATTTTGAAATGCTCACTCCATTTTGTAAAAGCTTGCTGCAACCTTCATTTTTGCAAAACCCTGCTGTAATCTTATTAGTTTCGTTTAGATGTGTGAATGAGGTATGTATGGATGATGGAATCAACCTCCAGCCCCAGCCTGTCCTGATGAAATAAAGTGTAAAAACCCAACGGCTGAAGAGGCAGACAACAGCCCTGACAAAGTAAGAGGAGTCCACCCTCAAAAGAAAAGAACAAAAGTACAATTGAAGAAACGCAAAGCCAGGTCCTAGGCTGAAAGTCATGTCTGCAATTGACGGGTGATCAATCACACCGGACCCAGAAGCAACGTGACACAGCAAGACCTATAGTCTCTGGATTCAAACTAAAGCCTACAAAAAGGATGGGTGAGATGGAAGACTTTGAAGGGCAACATTCTGCTGCCAACATGGAAGGGCATCGGTGCATGCCCAACAGAGACCCAGCTCTTCCTTATGCCCGGCTTTCCTGGCCAATTAGCCGCCACAAGCTACGAACCCAAGCCACGAACTCAAGCTACATTCAGGACTGGTAACTATACAGCAGCTGCAGAACCTGTGTGTGTGTATGAACGAACGTGTGAATGAATGTGAAACTGAATGAAATGTTATAGCTGTAACTGACTGCCTACTACGATTCTTTTTGTATTCACAATAAATGTGACATTTTGTCTTATCCCCTTTAATAAGATCCTGCTGGTTTTTATTTTATTGGTATAACAGGATAACAGTAAAAAGAAAAGGAGTACAGTGTGTCTGCTGAGGCCACTAGTGCTTTCTCACAAGGGCAGGGGTGTACAAACCCGACTTCAAAGTGACCCTTGAGTCCTTAATGCCATGGAGCTTCCTGACTGTCTGGTCTGATAAAAGAGAAGGACCTTCAAAAGGCAAGTCCTGAATAATATTCTGGACTTTATAGGGGAGGCCAGAAGACTGCAGCCATGAGGACCTCTGTATGGATACCACAGCCGCTATGGTTCCAGCTGCTGAATCTGCTGCATCCAGCCCAGCCTGCAGTGAAGTTCTTGCTACTAATATGCCCTCGTTCACTAGGGAAGAGAAATGCCTAGCATTCTCAGGGAGTAGATCTTTGGCCCAGGGAACTGAAACAGCAGTGACAGAAGTTAAGGAGGTGTAGCATGAGGCTGCTATTCATCACACGTTCAATGAGAAGTCTTTCTGACCTCCTCGACCTGAATGCCTAAGTCCGAAGCCGCCCTCTGTAACAATTCCTGATAAGTCTTGTAGCTGGCAGAAGGGGATGATGTTGCCTCCAAGGAAACTGCCTTGTCCAGAGAGAATGAAGATGAAGCCAAGTCTGGAAGTGGTTGAACTTCTTCCATAGGATGCTCTTCTGGCTCCTCAAGTACCTCTTGTTGATGCTTGGTACCAGGCCCAGTACTGGACAGAACTGCGTTGATTCGGTGCCAGGACTCACTCAACCTGGGCATGGGCACTAAGTAGCCATGACCAGGGGAGGATCTAGAAGCTGGGGGGAAAACCCTAGGGTTCCAAAAGGCCTCTGATAAGGGACGGCACCCCAGTGACCTCCTGGCCACATTCCCATAATAGTTCCTGTTGTGGGGTTGTGAGGGTATCCAGAGAAGGATCTATGTGGGGACTGGCAGGTCCTGCTCCAAGGCTGAGAGATATATAATCCCACCTCAGTATCTGATGGAGAAGACTTCCCTTCCACTGACCATGGAGGGGCTGCCCCTGGTCGGAGCCTCTCTGGAAGACTTTTGCTTCTTCCTAGGCACAGGCCAGGACTCCAACAATCTTGGAGGTGTGTTTTTGACTGAAGTAGCAGTACTCAACGCTGAATCAGACCAGGGCGGCTCTGAGGGTGGTGTCAGCAACGCCTCAATTATCAGGAACTTCAGCTTAGCCTATCTTTTTGCATCCTTGGCTTGAATTCACAGCATATCTGGCACCAGTCCTTCATGTGCACTTTGCCGAGGCACTTATGACAGCTGCTCTTTGGGTTGCTCACAGGCATAGACTTTGAGCAGGAAGCATGTGGCTTGAAGCCCGGTAACCGAGGCATGCCTCTGTGGCAGCAACAGAACCTTAAAACAGGGAACAATGAGATCAAAACTCTCTTTTTTGTTTTTAAATTAGTAAAATTACTAAAACTTACTAACTAGAACAACTACTGACTATAACTAGACTACATACACAAAGCTGAGAGAAACTGTTCTAACAATGAATAGGGGTTCTGTAACAGGGGACACTCGTCTCTTGAGCACCTCTTGCTGCTGCGTGTGATACTGCAGTCCTTTTCCTGATCCTGGGGCCCCCATAAGTTGCCAACCTCGTTTGGTGGGTCTTCAGTGCCTCAACCCTCCAGCCGGGTCACAGAATCAAAATGAACCCCTTCTGGGGTAACAAAAGTCCAACAAAATTGTCTGTCTGCCCTCACCATGGTCTTCAGCCTCAACTCGGGGCCCCTTAAATTCAGTCCTTTGCTCATGCTTCTAAATAAGCTTGGTCTCCTTCTCAGGATTTATACCACTTCCTCTCTGGTTGGTGGGAGAACTTGAGCCCGCCCACTACTCCGAGTTCCAGCAGCAGCCATGTATCACTTACTGCAACCCTCAGCTGCTGTTTCCCTGGGCCTCTTCCCACCTGGCCCCTTTATCATCAACCCTTACCTAAGGGTTAAAGTTCTCAGGTTTTCTCTCATCCCAGCTTGAACAAATGCAGCCAGAACCAGACTCTGGTTATCCCTCAAGCTCCTTTGGCCAAAGCGGAGTCCCTTCCTTGGCCCTCTGGTTCTGGCCAGGAACTGACCTGCTAAGGCCCTGAACTCCTTTTATCTGAGCGTGCTGGGCTCTGATTAGCTGCAGGATTCCCACTGCAAGCTCCAAAGAATACTTGAGGGCATCTGGTAGGTGCTCATCATCTTGCCAAATCTCACTGCTAAGTCTCTGGTAGGCTTCCCCTATGAGCAATAGGCTCAGAAATTTCAGCTTAGGAGACTCAAATCACCCACTCAGCTCAGCTGCCATTTCAAACTGATCATGCCAATGACTCCTATTGCACCACACTATAAAGTGCCAGGTTAAATATGGGCTGTGGAATCCTACTTGGAGGTGACATATCTGACCCTTCCAAGGGGTACCCGTTCCTCTTCGTCACTCATTTTCTTCCTTTCAAATGTCTAATGACAAACACACACGTAAAACATCTCTACAATTAAGAAATCAATTTATCTTTCATCTTATGGTCCGGACCACAGACGTCCACTTAGCTTAGTTGAGGGATAACCCCGTAATCCCACTGCTGCCACCAATTTGTACCAAACTCTCCCCGCTTCTCTGCACTGGACATTGGTGCTGCTAGATGGGCTAAGGTTACTTTCCTGCACCCATTTCTCTCTGGGCTGGGCACAGACCCCCTTTGCTTATGTGGATCCAGAAGCCCCTGGCACAAAAACCCAATTGCACACAAAGGAGTTCTGAGACCATTTATATAAACAAATATTTAGCAAGGAAATGGGTACAGACCAATGGGCTTAAAGGGGATGGGGATATAAGGGAATTCAACAGCAACAGTGAAACAGTAAAACAAACAATAGAACAATCTCTTCCCCCACTTCTGGGAATCTTTACCCCCCAGATGAGGCTTCTAATCCCACCAGTGGTGCATATAAAGCTGAGATGCACTAGCCTAATGTAAACTGCCCGGTGGCTGCTCAATCTGAACTTCCAGCCTGAGGGGGTACGTTGCGCCTTAGTTACTCAACGTTCACCTTCCATTAGAACACACAAGTCTAAGACAAAAGTGCTCAGCACCAGGCTAAGTCCAGGAGTGTCCATCACATGTTCCATTCTCCGGGCTCATGTGCATGCAGGGAAACAGTCTTTCTTCCTTTCCACCGAGGCCCCCACATGCACAAACTCCTACCATGATAGCTCCTCCCAATTGTCCTAGAATCTTCTGGCTTCTTGCCCCTCTAGGATAGTGGTTCTCAACCTTTCCAGATTACTGTACCACTTTCAAGAGTCTGAAGCTCGAGCCCCACTGCCCAGGGCTCAACCCCAAGCCCTGCCACCTGGGGCTGTAGCAAGTAATTTAGCTTCACAGGGGCCCTCTGGCATGCAGCCCCAGGCAATTACCCTGCTTGCCACCCCCTAATGCCGACCCTGCACTTGCAACCCCCCTGAACCCATCCTGTGGCCCCCCCCAGGTTTAGAAACACTGATCTAGATGAGTTGATGTATCCCCTGGAAGACCTCTGCATGCCCCTGGTGTACCCCTGGTTGAGAACCACTGCTCTAGGCCATTGAGCCTCCCAGAGTTGGATGCTTGCACTTAGGTGCCATCTGCTGGTTTATTACAGATGATTCAGGTCAGAAATTCCACTGAAGTTCAGTGGAATAGTTCTAGGTTTTTTTATCCATCATTCATACTAAGTGAAGCATGGACAGAAAGGGACTTTATACATCAGTGTATTGGAAGGCAGTCCAAAGCTGCTTAGGAGAATTTGAATAAAGGCAATATAAAATAAATAAATCATAAGTGAGGTTTTTAGTGTCAAGGTGAAAACATGGGTTCATTTTTCAGTGCCAGAGCAAAGCACTGTTTCTCCAGCTTCTTCTCATCCCAAAGCATCTTTACAGACATGGGGAGCAGTACAACATTGCCATTCATTCCTCTCCATGACTTGTTCCTCCAAGCCCAGCGGGGTCATGCCCTGCATACCATGTCCTGCCATCTAGTCAGTGGTCAGCCTCTAGGTCTGACAGATCTTGGTTACATTTGCATTATTTTCTTTGGCCTCCTATCACCTGTTTGTCTTCTACAGCATGTACTGTAATATTTTTGAGTGCAGTCAATCCCATAACCTGACTTCAAATCCTACTTTTCTTCTAACTTCTTCATGTGTCTTAGAATCATTCTACTGTACACCTGCCATCTTCCGATGAACTCTCATCTCTACTGCTTCCAGCCTTCTGATGTCTGTTTCATTTAATGCAGCTGCTATGACTGTAAATACTTGGATAATTCCATTTTTGTATTCATGTGAACTGTACACCTTCTTTCTTTCTCTTCATGTCTAAACTCAAATTTAGTCTCATCTGAACAAAGTGTCTCTCTCCAAGTCAAAAAGACTTGGAAGCAAGTCTGACTTTTGTTTGAAGTAATGGCAGTCAGATTTGTTCTACTCAAACTGAGAGAGAATAACTTTGCAGTGATTTCTGACCTCCAATAAAATTTTTATCTTCAACTGTGTCAGTTTAGTTTCTTTGTGTAAGAACAAGTGGAACACTAAGTGTGGGAACTAAGCTACTAGAACACACATAAACTTCATATTTTCATTGTTAGTCAGACCTCCCATTATGCCATGTACTGCCTAAGGCCTCTTTTTGACATAATGCCAAAAACCACATTAACAATATACAGGTAATTTTTTTTCAGCCAACTTAGTATTTCTCAGGCTTCCACTCACACCTGCTCATACTGATCACCAAATGTATGAAGCTTAAAATATAAGCATCATGTCAATATGTAACAGAAGTAAAACTATTCCATAAAAAAATCTAGATACTGCTTTAAAATCTCCTTCTCTGTTATGATACTTAGCTCTTATAGCATTTTTCATTCACATCTGTAGACCTCAAAACTATAGAGTGGAATTTTAAAAGTTTCATGAGTACTACTTATGAAATAGACCAACATGTAATACAAAAAGGTAAAAAACTATATGTGGAGAAGGGGGAGTAGGGGCTTGGGCACTTGGGAGAAAGAAGTTCAAAATTCCAGATGCAAGATTTAAAGTATTCTCAAAACCTTTATTAACAAATTACTTAAACAAAGAAAAAGAAACATAGTCCCCTCTAATAAAGTAAAACATCAAAATCAAACTTGTTCAGGTACAATACCAGACGACTTTTGACACTCAGCATGACCTGGAGTTGCTGAGCCCTCTCCAGATGTCTCTTCTTCCTGACCCTCTGAGCTTCAGTGAATTTCTCGTGCAAGTTTAAGGCTACATCTACACTACAGCTGGGATCAACACTCTGAGATCGATCTACCGGCAGTCGATTTAGCAGATCTGGTGATTACCCACCAAATCAACAGCAGATGACTCTCCAGTCGACCCCTGTACTCTACCCCCGACGAGAAGAGTAAGATAAGTGACCCCCCACATGTAGACCCCGCGATAACTCAATCTACGGTACGTTGACTAAGTTATTCATATAGCTGGAGTTGCATAGCATAGGTCGACTTACTGCGGTAGTGTAGATATAGCCTATGAGGTTTCAAGATACAAAGTTCACTCCCAGAATTCCCTCTCTTAAAGTGACCGTGCACATTATTTTCCCTATGTAAAAACAGAACACCAAAAGAAAAAAAATCCACCTTTGATGTGAAGGCCTACATCAGTGGGTGGACTCTTGCTGTGTCCTCCCCAGTCGGGTTTGGCTTTTGAGACGCATCACTCTCAAGCTGTGGCTGCCTAAAAGTTTGCAGTTCTTCTTATTAAGTAAACGTTTTCCATCTTCCTTGTAGGAGCATTCTGACATCCTAGGGACTCACAAGTCCTCTTGTTACACATGAAGACCGGATATGGCCTTCACCAAAAGAAGCAGACAAAGGAAACTCTCACCTTTTGCTCTTCTGTTCTCCTTTAGGTTGGTATTGTGATAAGGGATTCTAGTTAGTACATTAGTACCTCTGAAGGAGAGATAAGGAAACAAACAAACAAAAAAAGACCACAAACATAAAGAAGACACAAAGCAAGAGGAAAGAAAAGCTGATAATTGAGCATTTCCCTGACGTGGGTACTTGCTTTCATTACTGATCTTCCTTCTGCTGAAGAGAAGTGCTACGCTGCTCTCTCTTGCTGCAACAGCTCTCTGACACACAGACAAGAACCATCCACAGGAACTATCACTATCAGGGCCTCCACATAAAAACAGAAATAAGAAAGGAAACCTCTTCAGCCTTGTCCCACTACACAGACTATACCAGCATAGCTGTGTCAGCACAACTTTGCCAGCATAATCTCAGAATGTAGGAACACCACCTACACAAACAAAGTTAGCTACTTTGATGGAACATTTGTCTATTGATATTGCTGTGTCTATGATGGGGATTAGGTCAGCATAGCTACAACAGTCAGGGGCATGGACAGTCACTGAAGACCATTCTGAAGCCCTAATTTTGGCTTTGTGTATTGTAGACCTGTCCCCAACCACTAATTAATCACCTGCAACAAAATAAAAAGACCTTAGAATAGGACTGGACAGCCACCTTACTGCAAAGGATGGACCACATTCATCCCTAAATTCAACTAAAATCAATACAAATTGGCACATTGTTCTTTTACTGCAGACAGGAAGTCAGCCCATGATGTCTCCAAGTCCTAAATATACAAATACTGAGAACAGTAATCAGGTCAGGGTGTGACCAGCACAATCTCAAATAGTAATCCCCAAAGGAAAACTAATGCAACATGAAGTAAAAAGGAGTAGGAATAGGGAAGTTAGTATTTTTCTTTGCGCCTAGTTGCCATGGAGTGTTGACACTGTGAGGTGGTCAGTCTGGGAGAATTAGGGGTCAAGTAATATACATTATGTCCTGGAGAGATATTCCAGTATCTTGTTTTATAAAGTTTATTCCTCTTACAAGTTTGGATAAAGACAATAAAACATGAGAATGTAGCATAAGATGTCAACAGCCCAGTTAGACTCAAAGGGCCTATTTCTCCTCTGTCTTGCACCTCATGTAGTCATTTACCCCTGTACACATTATCAAAATGAGAATGCTGGCATTCTATGCTCACTTTGCACCCATATAATGACTGTACAAGATGAAGGCAGTGGATAATCAGACCCAAAATTTGAAATTCTCTTTGCATGCTTCTGAGAGTCTGCTATTAGCCTGAATGGCCTCTTGGCCGCTGGGACAACTTACATGAAACATGATGAAAGTGTTTGCAGAATTGTTCCCACTGTGGATCAGACAATTTGCTTTTGTAATGTTTGCCTAACAATAACATATTTTGACTAGGATGACCAGATGTCCCAATTTTATAGGGACAGACCTGATATTCAGGGTTTTGCGTTATATAGTGTCTATTATCCCCCACCCCGTCCTGATTTTTCACACTTGCTATCTAGTCACCCTAATTTTCACTGTGCAAAAAACCTTTGTCTCGTATTCTGCTAGCTACAGCCTCCTTTTCTATATTTGGCATAAGTTTGCTGCAGAAGGCTTTTTGAAGTCAAGGGGTTATTCACATGAACACATTTTTTCAGGCTTGCAGAATCAGAGCCTGTATTACCATGTGAGGCATCATTATTTAAAATTACCTTACTAGACAAATTTCTCCTCTTCCATAGTAGGCCCCAATTTATTACTCAAAAGACAAATATTGGAGAAAGTATAGCAACATGAATTGTTATTTCATTTTCTTTAACCTGAACACAAGGAAGACAAATGAGGATACCACTCTTTGCCATCCTCACCCCCCTCAATTGGTTAATTTATTTTTAAACAGCATATGATAGTTAAATAAAAATAAGGAAAGATGAACTTGCAATAGCATTACTTTTAAAATAAGAATATATATTACAAATTCAAATTATGCATTTTAAGTGAAATATTGTTCCTAATATTATAAGCCAAACAATTTTAATTATGCTTTATTGGTTCAATCAAAATAATATGGTGATATTCGTTATAGATACCATAAGAACGTACACAATACTTTATAATACTTAAAGACAAGGACCTTGCCCAACGGATTTACAGACCAGACCAGACATGGATGATATGTATATCTGATAACAGTTCAAAAACACAGGGATTTAGACATGATTGGTGAGAAAAATCAGCACCAAAAGTTTCACTCAAGATATATTCTTTGAGGAAGGATCTCAAGTAGGCTGCTTGGTAGAAAGAGAAAGAGAGGCAAGCATAAAGTCTGGCCTTAAAGATGCCATGAAGCAGTATTTGTTTTGTGCCAGATTCTGTCCTAACTTTTACCTTGTGTAACCTGACAGAAGTCAGTGGAGTTATATGGGATGTAAGTGAGGGCAAAATGTTGGTTTTGTAAAAACAATACAGAGATAGAATGGTTGCAAATGCAGTTCAATATTATGCAAATGTAGTTAGTGCTGATTCAGTAGTTTTGTGAACAGAAATAAATCAGAGGGACATATACTATACTTGATCTACACATACAGTTTCTGTTGCCATCACTGTAGGTTTAGTATACACATACCATGTGATCTGTGTGTCCAAACATAAAAACATCTTTGTGATCTTTTACCATACTTTACATATAAACAGAAATATGCAGTACAAATTACATATGCAATCATATCACTATCTAAATTCTTTGCTTTTCACAGTTTTGATCATATGGAATATGATCCTTCAAGTTTTTGAAAGTTATTGCAGTTTGCTGAGCACCCTCGGTTACCATCCTTTTCTGTAATTGTTGAGGCAACTCAGCACCTCAGAAACTGCTCATGTAAGTTAAAGCTACTCATATGTTTAAGTGTTTGCAGCTCAGCCCCTAACCAGTCAAAGGAATTCATAATAGATGAGCCTTTAAATGAGAGCTAAGATTGAGCTGATGCAGACACTGTAATTAATTAAACTCCCACAAGGGAACTGTAGGTGAAGTGCAATGATAGGAAAACTGAAAATGTGTTATGCAACTGCTATACTACAGTATTCCAAATAAAGCAACATTTTAAGCAACAAAGTTAGCTGACAGATTGTAGCACCGTGATTTATTACAGCTGCAAATAACCTTGGATTGAGAAAAGATTGAACAAAGGGTATGTAGAAGCAATCTGTTGTAGAAAGAATGGAAAGTCTGCTTTCCTTAATTCAGTCTGAAGGTTCTTATTCATTTTCTCTAATTTTGTATATTTTCTATCTGCATGAAGATCTTTCATAAATTAAGATAATAGGAACTTTTTAAACACACAGGTCACAGAACAACCATAAGATGGTAAACGCTTTTGATCATTATTAAGGCTAAGATTTTGTCATGGTTATTTTTAGTACTGTAAAAGTCAGGGACAGGTCACGGGCAATACACAAAAATTCAGGAAGCCTGTGACCTGTCCCTGATTTTTACTAAAAATAACTGTGACAAAATGGGGCTGAGACTGTGCCCTGTTGCGGGTGGGTATGGGGAGGTCCAGCACCCGCCACCACGGCAGCTGACAGCTCTGGGGTCCCCCACTGCCTGTAGTGGCTTGAAGCTCCAGGGTCCCCTAACTGCCCATGGCAGCTCAGAGCTGCACAGGCCCCTGCCCCTTGTGGTGGCTTGGAGTTCTGGGGCCGGAGGCTTAAAGCTCCGGGGTCCCCCCACTGGCCACGGTGGCTGAGAGCTCTGGGGGGCCTTTTTGAAACTGAATCTGAGTACAAATCTCCTGAATCATCCTGTACATCTCCCCTCAAATAAGGCTTCAGTACTGAAATCTGTGAACATTTTTTCCTAATCTTATATTCTCCAGTGTCCATAGAAGTTTAGGCTCTGACTCAGGACAGCACTAGAGCATGTGTTTCGCTTTAAGCACATCTAAAGTCAAGTGATGCTTTCCTGAAATAGGGCCTAATTGTGTAAATACATATAACTGGTTTTCCAGATTTTTTTTAACTTATATTTCAGAACCTCCCTCCCTACTTGATAATTCAGTTTTATGAACATTTTCCCCTAATTTAATGTCTTTTAGGTGGAAGGGGATTTTGAGGAGTTGGGTACCTCCTGGGCACACATGGCACTATGCTGCTTTATGAAAGAGCAGACATTTTTCTGACCTGGTGTCTGGTCTGAATGAGGAATTTAGGGAATTGATTGTACTATAAGGGCCTGATATGGATGTTTGACAGATAGTAATAAGTTGACAGACAATACAACTTTTATCATGGCTTCGCAATGAAACAGGTCTTTGGCCTGGAGACCATGAGACTTTACTTACTTTGGACAAAGCTAAATGGTTAGTGAAATTATCATTTGCTGGTGTTCATGAACTGAGGCTCTCTTGTTGACTTAATAATGTGACATTGTCATAGATATATATTTTAATATCATCACATTTAGTACTGCAATGAACAACTTTAAAAATGCTTTCACTTTTTCTTGAGATATTTTTCAGTACATCTTCAGTGGAATTTCTGGACTGAAGTGATTCCATGCCTATGGTCCTCTGAAGTTCAGTAAAACTGCTAACTGGAGATCATAGAATATCAGGGTTGGAAGGGACCTCAGGAGGTCATCTAGTCCAACCCCCTGCTCAAAGCAGGACTAATTCCCCATTTTTGCCCCAGATCCCTAAATGGCCCCCTCAAGGAGGGGGCTTACAACCCTGGGTTTAGCAGCAGGCCAATGCTCAAACCACTGAGCTATCCCTCCCCCAATCTCACAGTAAAGCAACTCTGAGGTTTGTACTTAAACTTTGCCTGAGAAGGTTTCTCCTGCAAATGTAAGGCACTATGGGGTCTTTCTTCCATCTGACTTCTGTATCCAAATCTGGTCCATTACCACGGTAATTTTTTTTTCAACTTCCTTCAGTAGACTGAAAAAAAAGTCAAGATTTTCCAAGAAGTAATTGTATCTGTATGAATTACTCTATGGATTGGAAATGAAATAGAAGCTTGCCACTGGATTTCAAAGATGTGAGGGTGAGCGGGACCAGGAAAACTAACCCTTAAATCTAATGATCTCTTCAAAACTCCTATTGCTTCTTGTTTAACTTGAAAGCCAGATTGACTATGTAGTAGTTGTCCTGAAAAATGTGTGTAAAACAAACATAATATTTTTTAAAATATTATTCAGTTTCTTCATTACACAGAAAATATATAGAAATCTGATATAAAATCTTCAGGGAAAAGATAAGTTACAAGGAAAATAAAGTTATTAAAACATTTCAAACAATCATTTTATTAAAATGGCACAAAATAATTGGCTTGAAAAGTCTTTTTTTTTAAAACAGTTTTAAATGTTGATACTAGCTTTTAAGTATCACTGCAATTATTTGAAAAGAAATCTAAAAAGAAGTCTGCTATTTGTTTTTTAATCTCTCTCCCAATTTGATTCCCCCACTTCTGTCACCACTATGTATATACCTCTTTGAAGTGATCTGCTTTGCTGAATGTGGAAGAGCAGGAATATATACATATTTTAATATCTTTATTTAACTCTGAGCATGAAAAGAAAGTCAAAATCAGAAACAGACAGTTACAGTCTTTGTACTCTTTGGGACAAACAAACTCCAGGGGAAGCCATTCTATAAATCCTAAAATATATTGCACTAATGTTAGTGGAATATTATAAAGGCTTAGCCAGTGTAAAGGAGCCAAAGGTCAACTATGAATTGAGTACTTATATCCATTCAGCTTATGGTGCTGTACCTGACTGACAAATTAGAGTTTGTTTGCAGTATTGTTGTAGCCACATTGATTCCAGGATATGAGAGACAACATGAGTGAGGTAATACCCTTTTTTAGACCAACTTCTGTTGGTGAAAGAGAGAAGCTTTTGAGCTCCACAGAGCTGTAGAAGAGCTCTGTGGTGCTAGAAAGCTTATCTATTTCACCAGCAAAAGTTGGCCAATAACAGACATTACTTGTCTCTCTCAAGTTAGAGTCTGTGTATGTGAAATACCATGAGTTCTGCTGTGAGTATAAATACTAATTTTTAAAATGAACAAAAATACTGTTTTAAAAAATTCTGTTATTTTACTTTCACCCCCAATTTTAAGTGGATTTGATGGTCTATTTAATATTTATTTAAATGGATAACACTTGTGGGAAATGTGGCACTAGAAGTTTAAAAGAAAACAACTCAAATATTCAGTTTTTGAAATAGATACTAGTGTGGAATAATTCTGTAAATAGAGCTTAACATAATTTGTAAAGATTACCTAATTTAGACCAGGTACAGCTCAGGCTGTAATTATGCTGCTTTCTGACATGTAAAGATTTACCATAGTCAAAAGTTGCATGTCATCTTTTATCTTTATCACTTCTCTATAATATTGAATTGTTTGTCTCCTGTGGAAACTAAAACAAAAAGACTTATTGCAGGTTTGTACATTTCTGTTGCAAGTACAGGCCTGGAAACTCAAAGTAGTCTGTGCCAAATTTTGCAAAATATAAGCTTTCAACGTTTCTCAGAAGGTACTACTGGAATATTAGGCACTGAAGATATACAACCTTTAAAAATATACAAATCTTGTGTCAGCTTCTCAGCTCTTGAGCTTTGCTAACTTACAGCAGCTGAGGATCTGGCTGCTCACTTCCCATTATTTTTAGTGACCTGTCTGAATGTAATAGAAGTAACAGTTAAAAGTTATTTGTCAACAGTTACCACAAAACAGTGTCTATGATTTTTTTTGTCCACAGTTTTCTTTTTATACTTAGAATAGGAAATAACTTCAGGATCTCAGATATTATTGTATGGTAACTCTCAATAAGTTCTGAATTTTTAATAGCACCCACAGCAATGCACTCACAAGAATGTACAGTGTCTTCCTTGTTACTAGTACCTTGTGGAATGAAAAAACAACCTTTTGGATGTAGCCTCTTTTTGATAAGAAACACGACTTTTGTTCTGAATTTTCTCAGGCAGGAGAAGTGATGATCATCAACTGTTAATAAAGACCAGATGTGTGGTCTGGGACAAGTCAAAGTCACCCCTCTACCTCAGTTTCTCCCTCTGTCAAATGGGGATTAATTATTTAACTACATCACAGAGGTATTTGGGGAACTAATTAGTTAACATCTGCACAGCCCTTTGAACCTGCAGTGCACTAGATTAGTGCTAAATATTAAGTAATACACATAATCAGCTAATGAACAACCAGGTTTATTCTCTAAATTTGTACCCTAAAAATGGGGAAGGAAATTGCATGTTAAAGGACTTGAGGGCTCAAACCCATAAGGTGCTGTTCACCTCCTGGGAGGCACTAAGCATGCTGAACATTCACTGAAGACAATGTGAGTTGAGAGCCTCCACAGAGCTATTCAGCATCTCTCAGAATCAGGCCTTCAAAAAATTTAACCAAACAGATCCAACTATAAAACCATAGAAACCCGGAGCCAGCTTGTGGGAGTCAGTTAGCCAGTCATGTTTGGCCAGGGATATTTTGTTGCTCTGTATGTTTTTTGATACCAAACTAGGGCTGTGTTTAGAGTTTGAGAAATCTAGTACCCATGGATCTTTGAGTTTACCTTCCCCCTAAAATAAAAATTACTCCCAACTTTTTAAACCAGAAGGCAACTATATCCTTCTTGGAAGTACTATTAAACTCCTGGGTTCTTCCAGGAATCATATCAGAACATTAATTATCCAATTGGTGTAGTACAACATTGATGTCATGTGCTGAAGTGTTGCTTTAAGATAGTGGTTCCAGAATTCAGCAAAAACAGGACGTTAGCATTCACTTGTTCAAAAGCAGATAAAATAAATTCACATTTCTGCCCTACCTCTGGCCTAACAATACACCCCAGATTTGGAAGTACTTGAATGGAACAGAATCCTTTTGACTCATCTCTAATATCATTTACTGTCCTTTACACAATTTCACGTTAACACCTATTAATTCAGGAATATGTTGTTGTGGAAATGAGGGACGTCAGGTAAGACTCATGTCTTTACAGATGGTGAAATGAGATTATAAAATGGTCATGAATTCCCACTGATTCAGTAGAAGGCTAGAATGCTGTGGAAATCTGATAAAAACTGGAGCTCAAAATTATGCAGGTTTTTGCTAAGACTTGTGGCACTGGTTGTATAATATACTATATAATTTCTTTCATACATTTGTTATTCCCTTTGCTTAAAGTGACATGTACTGATGAAAGCCCTAGTGTTCAACTGCAGGGCCTCGCTCGTGCTGGCTACAGGCAGCAAATCATTTGCCATCACCCTGGAAAAGAGTTGTAGGTTTAGAACGAACAGTTTTCCCTTTCACCATTAAACATTGGTAAAGGACACAGGATCTGCAGTAAAAATCGTTTAAAATACAAGCTAATAATATATTTGGCAAAATTCTGATTTAATTTGCGTGACCATATATTAGCTATTGTTGCTTTGAAATGTTTCTTAATATACCTTTAAGCAGGGGTGAAAGTAACTACGAAGACTTACTGGTACGGCAGCCGGCTCCAGCCCCCAAAAGGGGCTGGGCCTCGGGCGGAAAAGGCGGGGCTGCGGGGGTCAGCGTCCCCCAGCCAGCCCTTCCACGCCGCCTGGCTTGCGCCACCTGGGGCTCCAGGGCCCGGGGCAGCTTCTCCCTTCCCCTCTCCCCCGTCAACGGCTGGGAGGGCAAAAGTGGCAACGATGTTAAAGCGCTGCCACGGCAGTGCTTTAAGCAGGGTCCTTTGCCGCAGCAGTGCTTTAAACGTCCCTGCCCCTTTTGCCTCCCCACATCGGCAGGGCCACCGACAGGGGAGGCAAAAACGGGAGGGACGTTAAAGCGCCGCCACGGCAGCGCTTTTATGTGGGCTGAGTATGGGCTGGTACCGGCTTCTTACCAGCACGCCGTACCGGCCCGTACCGGCTGCCTTTCACCCCTGCCTTTAAGAGAAAGTCTTCAGCTGTCAGAAACAGCTCTTCAGATTCGCTGGTCTTGCCTATATCCTTCAGGATATTAGCAGCATAGCATATCTGTGATGGGCTCTCCGGGGTGCAGCCTGGAACTGGGATACCACTGAGCTCTCTGGCTTACCAACCTAGGCTCCCTCTCATACTGTGATGCTGTGACAAACTACACAAACCTCTCCAGATATTGCACGTAACACAGACGTCCACAGGCAGGGACACACCCAACTGCGTTACATGAATGTTTTTGCAAGCTATTCATGAACCGACAATAGAGAGGCTCCAACCAATTCCCCACAGCTCCCCAACCTAGGAACCCACAGCTCTACCCTCCTCCTCACCCGTGACGGCAGAGTGGCATGGGAAAGTTACCCTTAATGGGGCAAGAAACAAAGCAGCTCTGCCAAAGAACCGGCGGCAGCAGATTGCCCAGTATCTCCATGAGAGTTTTGTGGCCATCTCTGAGGCAGATTCCCATGATGTGAGGGAGTCAATCAACACCCTGTTCTGCCACTCAGATTAGGCACGTGGTGGTACGCGCATCATACAGACACAAGCCTGCTTTCCGCAACCCTCCTGACCCCAACAACTCGTTTCAGCAATTCCCAAAATCAAATCCTCTTACCAGAGGCCTCCTCTCCTGTTTGCACTTCACCAAGATCTGACAGCTGTGACTGGCTCGCCTCCTCTGGGGTAGAGAAGAGTTCCTGGCTGCATGCATCTCTGACCTCCGAGTTGTCCTCTGCGTCCCCCTCCACATCCTCATCCAAGATTTCCTCCTCCTGGCTCGGTCTACTCTCGTCTAGCACGCGAGCTACCGAAGTATCCACAGTGGCCTTTGCAGTGGAGGAGTATTGCGTCCAGCTCTTTGTAGAACCAGCAGCTCATGAGCGCAGCACGGAACGGCAGTTTGCCACCTGCGCCTTGTGCTAGGCGTTCTGCAGCTCGTTCACTTTGACCCTGCACTGCAATGTGTCCCAGTCATGGCCCCTTTCTGTCATGCATTGTGAAATCTGCCTGGCTGCTTCTGCTTGCATTTCTTTGTCAGCCTCCAGTTTTCTCTGTTCTCAGGTTTCCTCAGCCTCTAGCTGTCTCAGTTCCATGGCCCTCTGATGTGAAGCCTTTTGCTCATCCATTTCCATCTGTTTCAATGCTATCTGTCTCTTAGGCATCTTTTCATTTTCTTCTACTTGCAACCAGTAGAGCTCCAACTTTTTGGTTGCTTCACTTTCGCTCACTTTCCTGCTTTTCCTCTCCCTACTTCCCTTTCCCAAAATAAGCAAACAGAAAATAACAAACCAATAACCACTTTGTGTGTTCTCTAGCCAACACACTTAAAACTTACTTAAAATCACCACGAATATCTTAAGGGCAATAAGCTGTGCCCATGACCCTGCTTGCTGCGCCACTGTGATGGGTTGGACCCCCTTCTGGGATGCCACCTGATGTACTGGGATTTCGCTGAGCCTCTCCTGCTCCACCAGCCTGGGTTCCCACTCCCTGTTTTGCTGAATTAGGCTCCCCGGCCTCTTGCAGAACACACGCACACACACACAGGTAGGGCCACACCCAGCTGCAGCCACATACTGAAGTCAGCTCTGTGTGAGAGGATTCCCCCAGCACTCATGTGCACACCCCTTTTGGGAGATAAACCCCAAATAATACTGTCTTGCACTGTATAAAAAAATCTGCACAGCGCAAACTCATAAAAATCTGCCCTCTTCCTCAATGTGAAGAGAGATGTGCATGACTTCTTGCCCCCCTCCAGTTAGAAATTACATAAACTGGGTTTAATAATAAACCAATTAAGTTTATTAACTATAAAAGACAGATTTTAAGTGGTTGAAGGGATAGCAAACAGAACAAAGCAGATTACCTTAGTAAACAAACAAAAGCCGCAAACTGAACTTAACACATTAGATAGGTAGGATACAAATTAGCAAATTCTCACTCTGAGTGATAAACAGGCTGGCAGATTCTTAAGGCACAGGTTGCCTTGGCTTTCCCAGGTTTTCATACACAGGCTAAAGATCTTCGCGTGGGACCATCTCTTCTCACAGTGCAGTCTTTGCTCCCCTGGTGTTTTCAGGTGTGTTGTTGTAGGGAAAGTAAGGACCCCTCATGTTGTCATTGTCCCTCTTTTATATCTTCCCCACACGTGCTGGAAACCTTTTTTGCAGTGACCTGGGTCAAACAGTTCCCACTGTGTGGAGCTATCTCTGGGAGGTTTCTATTGCACACAGTTCCTGGGGTAATCCTTATGATTGTGTGCATTTCTTCAATAAGCCACTAACATTGTTTGGCCTCATCCAATGTAGCTCATTTGAAATACAGACATGGTCAATATTCCCATGAATTCCTTCAGATTCAAAAATGATACATGCATACAAATTGGATAAACACATTCCGTAAATCATAGCCTTTCCAATGATACCTTACATGAGTCATCTTGCATAAACTACATCTCAGTTATGTCATATCCATATCATAAGCATATTTCCTTAAAGAATATGGAGCATAATGTCACAAAGATTACCTAGGATTTGAGAGAAAGTCACACAAATCTTTCCAGTTGCCACTCATTGGCATATGCCATGGTAACTCTTGATACAATCTCCAAAAATTGCTTTGCTGTTGGAAGTACTGAGTAAAGACTCAATGTGAATGTCTCAATGTCTTTTTGTTCAGGGGGTTCTGAAAAGAACTTAGGGTGCTTTCTCTGATGGGTGTGAGCATACCTGGTTACAAAAATAATCACATTTTAACCCTTTATTAGTCTTTTACACTAGAGATATGTGCATAATCCCTCAGTTGCAGTACCCTTTTCCTTTGCAGTGCCATTTAGCTTGAAAGATAAGTCTTTCTATTATTCTTCCCCTTTTCTACATGGATTACTTCTGAGGAAAAGGATACAGTCAAATATATGCAACTTCATTTTTTAGTTTAAGGATTCTTTCAAGATAACACTCTTGTTCCATTTAGTTAGGCATTTTCAAATACACCTGTGCTGACTGGTTTACAGTAATTGAAATGCATATAACACTCAGTTGTACCTTGAAGGGATTGGCCTGCCTTTAGTGCACAGCAGATTTGCCAAGCCCAGCAGGAACTCCAGGAATCATTGTGTTGAGACAGACCTGAGTACAAGGACTGCTCCTGGTCACCTCAGGACTGGCTCTAACCATTCCAAAAAGAGAAGGTTGAAGGAGTTTTGCCTAAATAAGATTTGCAGAATCTGATCCTGTTTAAGCAACAACACATTCTGCTGAAACTCCATCCTGATCTTGCCCTGTTGTGCTATGTAAACATTGCATCCATTTACTATATATGGCCAGTTTGGCATCCCCTGCTTGCAGATCCCGATAAAGGGGAGGAAATTAAAGAAGGGCATTTCAGCCAAAACTCAGAAGTTCTATTTGAAGTAAATCATAAACTAAAATTGGTACATTCATGTTTTAAATGATTTTTAAGTGAGAACATCCAGGGAAAGCATTTACTATAAAAGTATTGTATGACAGGTCAAAGCTTTAAAAAAAACAACAAACATTACAGTTCGCATCCGATGAAGTGAGCTGTAGCTCACAAAAGCTTATGCTCAAATAAATTTGTTAGTCTCTAAGGTGCGACAAGTCCTCCTTTTCTTATCACAGTTCAAGAAAAAACAGTCTGCATCCTGGGAATCTGAGTTTCTTGAACAATTTGCCCGCTAGATCTTATTACACCTGATCTTACTTACCAAGCAGCTGATGCTCTCTGGCTTCTTGCCACCGTGACTGTGGCCTGTGACTAAAGTGCAATAGGTTTCTCCTGGATCTACTTTGTGGTAGAATTACGAAATGCTGCACAGTGACAGGGAGTTTTTACTTTACATTCATCTGCACAGCCCAGACTGTTCAAAATGTGCAGGATCTCATTGTCAGCCAGCCCACAAGAAGAAGCACCTAGTAAGCACAAAGCATCTGCCACGCAGCCTTTCATTCCTAAAAAGGGCAAAAAGAAAATTTATTTAACCTGGACAGCATTTAAAATACTATTTAGTACAACTTAAGCACTAGTAAGTGTTCTAAAATCTCTTTGTGAAAGTGTTTTCTTGAATTTTGTTGTATTAAAAAAGTAGGATCATGACATGAAGCTTGCTACAAAGCTGCAGATCTACAGAACCATTATTTACCAACTCTGTTGTATGACAATGAATCGTGGGGGCTGAGAGCACTGAATTTATTATTTTGATTCTTGTCATCTTCACCAACTGGTCCACATTAAGTGGCAGGACAAGATGAGAAGTGAGGATATTCGAAGCCAAACCAGCAGCCACCTCTATCAGCACTGATTCCATTTCAGCCGCTTTGTATGTACATATTAGGAAGAAAGACCAACAAGTTCCGAAGTGTGTTTGCAAAGGAATGCTGCTACACCACTGGCAATCATGTGGTTAACAAGGCTTTCGTGGAATGAGAAGATCTATTTATGCATTGACTATATAAATAATCAGCTTTCAGGCTTGATTCTCCACTGCCTTGCACCTTGTGGAGTCATTTACACCCATATAAATTCACTGCAAATCAGCATGGTAGCTTTTTGTACCCACTTTGCATATGTTAAGGACTATGCAAGTGCAAGCCAGTCAAGAATCAGCCCATTCACTTTTTAATTACTTTTTTGTTTAAAGACTTAATTTTGAAACCACTATTGCAGCAGATTGGAAACTGGCTCAGCCTCTTCCATAAGGTTCCAAGTGCCACATATGTCACATTTCAGCAGGACACCCACAACCAGAAATAGGATCAGAAATGTCAATTGTAACTAAAATTGTAAGCCAAATTCTGTTGTTGGATCACTTGGCCATAAGGACAGGTACAGCGACATACTGCAAATGCAGCAAAATTATATGTACAAATAACTGCATGTAGCTTTGTGATGGCGTATACAAACCCCACACTGGAAAGCAAGGGTTAAGGAACAGCTCTGGGCCCAGCAGGGCTGGTGCAAGGATATTTTGCGCCCTAGGTGAAACTTCCACCTTGCGCCTCCCCCCAGCACATTGGTTCATTGAGGGGCAAATCCCAACGAGCCTTTATAGCTCTAACTGCACCTGTTACCTCTTGATTATTAAAAAGATATTTCTTAATGATCAGTAATGAATACAATCATACAAGGGAAGATGGGATATTTTATTATTGGGTTATAAATCTT
The DNA here is from genome assembly GCF_965152275.1 of Natator depressus. Classification (NCBI taxonomy): domain Eukaryota; kingdom Metazoa; phylum Chordata; order Testudines; family Cheloniidae; genus Natator; species Natator depressus. The sequence goes on from NC_134234.1 coordinate 249,116,356, forward strand.
TTTCCTCTTATAATATAAATCATACACGCTGCTAAGAAGGAAGGTCTTGTGTGTGAGTCACATGCCTGGTAGTGAGCAGATCCATGTTCTATTCCCAGCTTTTCCTCAGAATTCCTGCAACACACAAATTCTTCTCCCTTGCAAGGCAAATCAGAGGAACATCTAGAAGAGCTAGCTCTTAAACAGACGTATCCTTGGGCAAACATGACACCCATATGCCTCATTTTCAATTGAATAGGCACATTGCCTCCCAAGAACTCCAGCGAGCAGGGATCGGGCGTGTGCATGGTACAACATCCCTAGAGGACATGCTACCATATTTGCAACCAATGTGGAGAAAGGTGTAAGGGGAATATGACCAAGTCTGCAGCCCAGCACCTTTCGAGGGAATTTGTGCACCAAGGGTACCCAGAGCGAGTCCCTTAAGCAGGACTACTTGCAACCATGTACTATGTGTCCTAGGGTGCAGGACAACATGAATCTGTCAGTTTATGGTTAAAGAGCACTTCAAATGCCATTGCATCTACTAACTGATGATTAAACAATACAGCACTGAAGCACTTGCATAACTTCAACCCTGTGAGTAGTCCTGCTATGTTTAAAGTTACTCACATGCTTCAGTGCCTGTAGCATGGGGGCTGGAAAAATGCTGCTACTCTGGATGGATGGATGTATTACCCTTCCCATGGTGCGGTGTTTTAAAAATATTAATATTAAAGATTTATATTGCCAGAGGCGTCAACCACGTTGGGGCCCCATTGTGCTAGGAACTAAATTGATACATAGTAAATGATAGTCCCCAGGTGTTTACAGTCTAAAGACATGATATAACAGGTGCATAGGCAAACAACTGGGCAGGATGTTGGTGGTGCGTATGGCTGTGGGATGTTTCTTTTAGAATGAAATCCAAATTAATAAATAAAGTCACTTGGCATAGACTACCAAGAATCAACTTTGCAGTTGACAAATCGCACTCAGTTAACTTTCAGCAACTTTCAATAACATCTAGGCTCTTTATCTCTTAGATTAAAAAAAAAATGTATTTCTCTCTCCGCATCCTCTGGAAACCTAACTACTTGGTGGCTTAGTTTCATAAATTCATAGATATTTAGGTCAGAAAGGACCATTATGATCATCTAGTCTGACCTCCTGCACAACGCAGGCCACAGAATTTCACCCACCACTCCTGCAAAAAACCTCTCACCTATGTCTGTGCTATTGAAGTCCTCAAATCGTGGTTTAAAGACTTCAAGGAGCAGAGAATCCTCCAGCAAGTGACCCATGCCCCATGCTACAGAGGAAGGCGAAAAACCTCCAGGGCCTCTTCCAATCTGCCCTGGAGGAAAATTCCTTCCCGACCCCAAATATGGCGATCAGCTAAACCCTGAGCATATGGGCAAGATTCATCAGCCAGATACTACAGAAAATTCTTTCCTGGGTAACTCAGATCCCACCCCATCTAATATCCCATCACAGGCCATTGGGCCTATTTACCATGAAAATTTAATTACCAAAACCATGTTATCCCATCATACCATCTCCTCCATAAACTTATCAAGTTTAATCTTAAAGCCAGATAGATCTTTTCCCACACTGCTTCCCTTGGAAGGCTATTCCAGAACTTCACTTCCTCTGATGGTTAGAAACCTTCGTCTAAATTTCCTGGTGGCCAGTTTATATCCATTTGTTCTTGTGTCCACATTGGTACTGAGCTTAAATAATTCCTCTCCCTCTCCGGTATTTATCCCTCTGATATATTTATAGAGAGCAATCATATCTCCCCTCAACCTTCTTTTAGTTAGGCTAAACAAACCAAGCTCCTTGAGTCTCCTTTCATAAGACAAGTTTTCCATTCCTCGGATCATCCTAGTAGCCCTTCTCTGTACCTGTTCCAGTTTGAATTCATCCTTCTTAAAAAAGGGAGACCAGAACTGCACACAGTATTCCAGGTGAGGTCTCACCAGTGCTTTGTATAACAGTACTAAAACCTCCTTATCCCTACTGGAAATACCTCTTCTAATGCATCCCAAGACCGCATTAGCTTTTTTCACGGCCATATCACATTGGCAGCTCATAGTCATTCTGTGATCAACCAATACTCCAAGGTCCTTCTCCTCCTCCGTTACTTCTAATTGATGCGTCCCCAGCTTATAACTAAAATTCTTGTTATTAATCCCTAAATGCATGACCTTACACTTCTCACTATTAAATTTCATCCTATTACTATTACTCCAGTTTACAAGGTCATCCAGATCCTCCTGTAGGATATCCCTGTCCTTCTCTAAATTGGCAATACCTCCCAGCTTTGTATCATCTGCAAACTTTATTAGCACACTCCCACTTTTTGTGCCGACATCAGTAATAAAAAGATTAAATAAGATTGGTCCCAAAACCAATCCTTGAGGAACTCCACTGGTAACCTCCCTCCAGCTTGACAGTTCACCTTTCAGTAGGACCCGTTGTAGTCTCCCCTTTAACCAATTCCTTATCCACCTTTTAATTTTCCTATTGATCCCCATCTTACCCAATTTAACTAATAATTCCCCATGTGGCATGGTATCAAATGCCTTACTGAAATCTAGGTAAATTAGATCCACTGCGTTTCCTCTGTCTAAAAAATCTGTTACTTTCTCAAAGAAGGAGATCAGGTTGGTTTGGCACGATCTATCTTTTGTAAAACCAAGATGTATTTTGTCCCATTTACCATTGACTTCAATGTCCTTAACTACCTTCTCCTTCAAAATTTTTTCCAAGACCTTGCATACTACAGATGTCAACCTAACAGGCCTATAGTTACCCGGATCACTTTTTTTCCCTTTCTTAAAAATAGGAACTATGTTCGCAATTCTCCAGTCATACGGTACAACCCCTGAGTTTACAGATTGATTAAAAATTCTTGCTAATGGGCTTGCAATTTCATGTGCCAATTCCTTTAATATTCTTGGATGAAGATTATCTGGGCCCCCTGATTTAGTCCCATTAAGCTGTTTGAGTTTCTCTTCTACCTCAGATATGGTAATATCTACCTCCATATCCTCATTCCCATTTGTCATGCTACCATTATCCCTAAGATCCTCTTTAGTCTTATTAAAGACTGAGGCAAAGTATTTGTTTAGATATTGGGCCATGCCTAGATTATCCTTGACCTCCACTCTACCCTCAGTGTTTAGCGGTCCCACTTCCTCTTTCTTTGTTTTCTTCTTATTTGTATGGCTATAGAACCTTTTACTATTGGTTTTAATTCCCTTTGCAAGGTCCAACTCTACTTGACTTTTAGCCTGTAGGGATAAAGTGAGACATGTTCTCACCTGAATAAGGTAGCTTTCCTTGCTGATCCCTCCCTTCTTCCACTCCCTGTATGCTTTCTGCTTTTTCTTAATCACTTCTCTGAGATGCTTGCTCATCCAGCTTGGTCTACAACTCCTGCCTATGAATTTTTTCCCCTTTCTTGGTATGCAGGCTTCCGGTAGCTTCTGCAGCTTTGATTTAAAATAATCCCAGGCTTCCTCTACCTTTAGATCCATAAATTCTTCAATCCAATCCACTTCCCTAACTAATTTCTTTAATTTTTGAAAGTCAGCCCTTTTGAAATCAAAAACCCTAGTTGCAGATTTATTTTTGTTAATCCTTCCATTCAGTTTGAACTGAATTAGCTCATGATCACTTGAGCCAAGATTATCCCCTACAACCATTTCTTCTATGAGGTCCTCACTACTCACCAAAACCAAATCTAAAATGGCATCCCCTCTAGTCGGTTCAGCAACTACTTGATGAAGGAATCCATCAGCTATCACATCTAAGAAAATCTGAGCCCTATTATTATTACTAGCACTCGTTCTCCAGTCTATATCTGGGAAGTTAAAGTCTCCCATGATCACACAGTTTCCATTAGTATTTACTTTATTAAAAACATTAAAAAGGACTCTATCAATATGCAAATTAGATCCCGGCGGTCTATAGCACACCCCAAGCACTATCCCAGGGGACGCTCTAATAGTTTTCTTCCCCAATGTAATTTTTGCCCAGACGGACTCTGTCTTATCCATTTCATCGCTTCTTATTTCTTTACATTCTACCTCATCATTGATATACAATGCTACTCCACCACCTTTACCTTTATTTCTGTCTTTCCTAAACAGCACATACCCTTCAATACCTGCAGTCCAGTCATGACTACTGTTCCACCATGTTTCTGTTATCCCTATAATATGTGGTTTCACTTCCTGCACCAGTAGCTCTAGTCTAGTTCCTCCATTTTGTTACCTAGGCTCCTCGCATTGGTGTACAAATCTTAATTTTTGCTGTTTGGCCTCGCTCACATTCTGTACCCTATTAGGCACGGTCATTCTACAGCCAGTATAACCTATTAGACTGGTATCTACACTGCCCTTCCTCCTACCCATAGCTGTATCCTCTCTTACTTCGTTTTCTTTCCTCTCAATGCTAAAATCCGGCGTGGAGATTACCTGGACATCTCCCAACCATCTCCCCCAGATTCCTAGTTTAAAGCTCTCTTAATCAGTTGTGCCAGCCTCCATCCTAGAAGTCTATTTCCTTCCCTACTCAGATGAAGTCCATCCCAAGAGAACTGTCCTCTGTCCATGAATGCCTCCCAGTGGCCATACATCCCAAAGCCCTCCTTATAGTACCACTGCCTAAGCCATCTGTTGATAGTCATAATCTTGTCACACCTTTGTTGCCCTTCTCTAGGAACAGGCAGAATCCCACTAAAGATCACCTGAGCCTCGATTTCCTTAAGTGTCTTCCCCAGCCTAGCATAGTCTCCCTTAATACTTTCCAGCGAGAATCTAGCTGTATCATTTGTTCCCACGTGACAGATAATTAGGGGATTCTTTCCTGCTCCCTTTAGAATCCTTTTCAACCTCAGGTCTACATCCCATATCTTAGCACCTGGAAGACAGCACACCCTCCTATTCTCTGGATCAGCTCTGGTTACAGGCCTGTCCATTCTTCTCAGTAAAGAGTCCCCAATCACATAGACCTGCCTTTTCCTGGTGACGGTGCTATTCTCCAGTCTATCCCCTGTTCCCTCTGGCTGCAAGTTCTTTCCATTCCTATTCTCCCTTGTAATCCTCTTCAACCCATCCAGTATCCTATTGGGGCTCATATTTGGTGTAGTCTCCATTAACTCTTCCCCTTTTCCTATAGGGCTAGCCGCTCTTCTCTTCTTCCTTGCCCTTCCACCTTCAGTGACTACCTGCTGAGCCCCTTCTTCATTTTCCAACTCTGTAAACCTATTCTTGAGCTCTATTTCTCCTTCACTAGCCCGTCTTCTCCTCTGCCTGGTTCTTTTAGTCACATGCTTCCACTGACCACTTTCCTCACCCAGTCTCCCCTCAGAATTCCCCAGTCCTGCTTCCATCTGCAAGTCTGAGCTTTTCCCTTCAGATACCTCATGTCTTTGCTCCATGATCTGCTCAAACTCCCTCCTAAACTCAACTAGACTTTCCACCTGCATCTCCAAACCTTGGATCTTTTCCTCCATCAGCTCTATCAGATGGCATTTCATACATACAAAACTCTTACCAGGTGCCCCCTCCAGGATCATGTACATAGCTTCCACAGCTTCCACATCCAGTCATCTTCATTGTATCTTCCACTACATGGGTCACTCCCACTGCTGCCTCTGTATCTGTCATAGCCTTCCCACCTAAATCCTGTTAATCTGGGAAACACAAACCACACCAAAACACCACCACCCACAACAAAACCAAACAAGCACCACAAGACAAACTCCCCTTGCAAACTCCCCTGCCTACAGCTCTGTTTGCTAGCTCCTGTGCCGCTGCCTGACTGGCTGGCTACCTTTTAGGACCCTTAGTCAGAGAAGCCCCACCTCCTAATCAGGGCTCAGCTTCTCTCCCAGCACAAAGCCCCTACAAGCCTCTACACATACAAATACTACCAATACAAAAGCAAACACAAATACCTTCTCCTCCAATAGAGCTCCCACTCAAACTCCCCTGTTTACAGCTCTGTTTGCTAGCTCCTGTGCCACTGCAGCTGTCTGTGATATGAGTTCATTGTTTTTCATTTGACTTTCAAAATATGCTGTGCAAATATTTGAGTAACAGTACCTCAAAAGGCAGAAAAGGGCAAAAAAAAAATGGTTGTTTTTCCATACTCAACTTTCAAAATCATTTTCTTTCTTTGTGAATTTTTAACAATATTGAAGTTAGTAAAACAAGACTTTTTTTAAGAGGTGATGGTCCAAGTATAAACAAACTCACTTTGTATAAACACATTAAAATACTTTATATTTACTCCTCAACCATGTAATTGGTCTTTTTTTATCTGAAATCTGAAGAATATTCCCATCTTGCATGTTGAGATATAATCTAGGTAGGGCTTCTTCTGAATTTTGTACCATTGTTCTGGAATGTAACCAAGATTTTTCAATAGTGAACACAGAATCTGCTTTTCAAACACAAAAGGGCAAAAATGCAATGTGATGGGATAACAGGTTATTGAAGAACCTTAAATATGCATTTATGCGCCGGCCCCTGTGCACCCCCCTGGCTAACCTCGCCACGCTCAGGCTCTGCGGCTCCCAGGCATGTGAGCCGCCGCCCCTGGGGCGCGGGGCCCTGAGCCTGCTCTGGGAGGGGCAGTGGCGGCTCACACTCCCGGGAGCTGCAGAGCCCGAGCACAGCGAGCGGGAAGCTGGGGGGTGCACGGGGGTCGCCACCCACATGCATCTGTTGCAGCCTGCAGGAGGGGCAGGGGGCATGGCTGCTCTCCACTAGCAGTGCCACTGCCTTTTCAGAGCTGCTCCCCCCCCACCCCGGCGCCGCACCAGCTCCTCCATGGCTGGGGCTCGCCACACCCGCAAGCCGACGCTCTGGCTCTCCGGTGCCTTGGAAAGGCGGCTTCTCCCTGCCGAGCCAGGGCACCGCTTTTTGGCGCCCCCAACCACTGCGCGCCCTAGGCGACCGCCTAGTTCGCCTCGTGGTTGCACCGGCCCTGGGGCCCAGCCAGTCCCAAGCAGCCACACTGAGCAAAGCCTCCACAAGCTGAAAGTGAGGCTTAAAATGTGAAGCAGAGCAGCTCAGAAGCAGGCAATGGAAGGGAGCAGACTGCTGCTCTGAGGGCAAGTACAGCCCAGGAGCTCATTGCCTGAGACCTGACAACGAAGACCTGAGCAAACCTACAAAGGAGAGGCAGGCGACTGATTGATTGTGCAGGTCATAGACTTTATTTGAGACTATTTGATTTACTCTGTGGGGAGAAGGAGACATGGATAGGAAATCATCCAGGGGGTGGCTCTTTCACACCTCAAGGTGCAGAGCATAGCTGCCCACCGTTGGACTCTGGACCAGAGCCCAGTAGAGGGTGGGTCCAGGCTCTCCTACCCCATTCAAAAAAAGATGTGACAACAACAGGAGCCTTCCCCTCAGGGAATAACCTAGCTGGTGAAAACCTTGATCGTTCAAGGACCCAGACCCCAAAGTGCCCCTGTTAAAGGGAAGGACGGAAAACCCTGAGAGCTACAGGGGACAGGGAGTTGTGAAGGACAGGACTGTATTTTCAACAGGGAGACCACCTGCCACACACCAACCTGACCACTAGGTGGCACTGTTGGTGGTTGCTCACCTTCTACAAGCAGCTATATGCATAACCCAGACATGGAAGTTAGTTATTATTCTAGGAATAAAATTAATCTGCATGGATAGTTGTGAGGTTGTGCAATCGCCATTGTGCGTCAAAGGGCTTAAGCAGACCTAAGTGCAGGCCACTGCCCTTAACCCATTGGCCCTGCCCTAAAACATCCTTTTGTTACTACTCACTGAGGGCCTATGAGGTGGTTTCTCTGGAGATTTTGGCAAAAGCAGGACTCTTCCCATTTTCCCCATCTGCCGGCTGGTTTGCTGGCATGTGCAATGGTCAGAAAAAGTTAACATTTCATTTTAATATATATTTCACAGTGTATTCCCACTGAAAAGTGGTTCTATTCCTTTTGGACTAGTTGGCTATGCAAATAAGGGTACTAGTGTTCCTTTCATAAACTTTTCAGTCTCAAAAAAAGAGCATTATGAATAAGAAGTTCTGAGGACACTTACTTTTATGAGAAACCTGAAAATCTGAAGATACTTCTTTTCTTTTGATGCTCTTTTTTGTGTCTACTCTCCAGCTATAGTCTTTGATTCAACATGTAAGAACTAGTAGCCATAGTTCCTGAACAGAAAGTGCTTCCAAATATTCATTAAGACATTGATGCTAATTTCTGTACATTCCACATACACAAAGCTCGGTGGCCAAGATTGCTAGTTGGAATGGCCTCATACTTAATGTTTTACTCATGATGTCTCTGACTTGAGGAGGCAGGATACCCTTGTCTGGCCCTGATAAATGTTGCTGAACGATTCTTATCTGTGTATCTTCATTGGGAGTATTACAAAGATTCACCATTTGGACATCTAGACGTGCATTGAGTGATATGTAGGACAGATCAGAACAGAGAGTAGTCATGATAAATTTGCAGTTAGGTGGTAATGTAGTGGATAACTAGAAATAATCTTTTACCTAGTAAAAAAATTTAGAGAAAGAAATATATATTTAAACAATAATTGCAAAGCTATACTGATGAACTGGCTCTTTGCAAACTTAGCTTAATACAGCCTCACAGTCAGGTGCAGATGATGCAATGCATTCTGCTGGTGATGTGCCCTATTCACGCACAGTTATTTAGCCCCTTCTTATGCAACTTTCTCATATTTTCTTAAGAGAGTTATGGCAAATATAATAAAAATACTCCTTAGAAGTAATAGGCTACAATCAATTTGCCTCAGTCGTCATTGCCTGAATTAAAAGGCACAATACATGAGGTTTAATGGGAGAGCAATCTTACAGTCCACTAGGGTGTGCTGCCATCCCACAAATACCTCACAGCTGATGTCACAGCATATTCTATGCTCAAGTGTTCAAATCAAGTGTAGGCTTTTTGTTAGAGAAGTAAAGATTGGGGCTAAGGGACAACGGAAGCATAAAAATGAACCTGTGGTTATTTCTAGCCAGAGACGCTTCAGAACTAAAATGTAAGAATTTTCCACTAGCGATACTTTCGACAAGCAACATTTTGGTAAATGGATGGGTGTGAAAAGAAATCTTTCTTCCAACCGAGCATGTCATCATTACTCCATTATTCCCACACCAAACTATCTACTGATACAATAAAAAAGGCAATTAATCTCTGAGTTAATTGCTCTTGAAGAGAGAAAACTGAAATTAAACGTAAAATAAAGACTGTAAAAGTCAAGTATGTGCTCTCAGGCTCTTCTAGTTCAAAGAGCAAGTGCTATGTGTCTCACTGGAAAGCCATAGATTTCACTCTCTAGTGCCTGTGGCTGATTTTTCCAATAATTTACACTGATGTAAATCAGGAGTAACCCTACGGAAGTTAATGGAGCTACACTGATCTAAAACTAGTGTAAATGAGAGGAGAATTAAGCCCCCTATTTTTAGCCTTTGTAGTTTGTGAGATATCAGACTTTAAACCTATCACTGGCTCAGGACTGTATATAGCCCATCCTAGCTCTTAGGGCAAAGATTTTTCTGTGGGGAGGAGGAGAAGGACTTTTTTAAATGGCAGTCTTTTTAAACTGTTCAAGGTTTTACAATGTTAGAATAAGTTCTGGTGTAAAGGGTGTGGTAAGCAGACTGCAGGTGAACTGATCAAAGGACCAGGATAAATGCCATTTGTCTATCACATGACTACTGTAATTACTTGGTTTTCCAGGTCCTGTGGACCCCACCCCTTTAGGCTGGGGGGGGGATCCTTTAGCAGTGGGCAGGTTTGCCTGCCCACTTCCTGGATCCCAATAAGGCTACTCTGCTGTACCCAACTGGTCTGAGTCTATCACAATATATATATATATATATGAGTGTGTGTATGTTAACTGAATGTATTATGTTCTTCCCACAATTCTGTTCAGCCATGTCAAGTATCCCACAACACTTTTTTTTCTATCACATGACTATTACCACCATATATGTGATACATATTCTTATATAATGTATGTGAGCCTGGTCAAGAAGAGAACAATGTGGGAGTGTGACGGAGCATACCTACCCTACACCAGCTCCAAGAGGGCTTCGCCCGCCCACTTCCTGGATCCCAATAAGACCAGCTCCAAGAGGGCTTCACCCGCCCACTTCCTGGATCCCAATAAGGACCAGCTCCAAGAGGGTTAACTCTGCTTTGCAGGCTGAGGAAGCCCCACCCCTCTGACCTTGCTGGGCAGGCTCATCCTGGAGGCAGCCTATAAAAGGTAGCAGCCCAGGTCAGGCTGGGCAGGCTGCTGGAGTGGAGGGCTACAGGCCATGACTGTGAGATCACAGCTTGCAGCAGTCTAGACAGACTCCAGGCTGCCTGATGTGCCCCAAGAAGGGACTGCATGGGTGGGAGCTTTGCCATTTGAGGACCTCAGAGGAACTGGGGAGCTTTGATGAGGGGGAAAGGGTAAGAAGCAGCCCAGGGGACTTAAACTTTTTGCTGGTGAGTGAACAGGGGAACCCATCAGTGTGTTTTGGGAGGATCCCTGCTGACTTGGTGGTGAGCACCCCCACCACTGCCAGGGCCCTGGCTGGGACTTGAAGGAGCAGGGAGGGCCTGAGTCCCCTTGCTTGGGGTTCCACACACCCCTGAGTGGTGCCCCCACTCCCCCCAACAGTGGTAGGCCAGCTTTATGGATGCTGGCCATTGAGCATGCTGCCCTGAGTGGTAGGGTGACCTTATTCATGCCAGCCACTAGGCCATACTACCATGTTTATAGCAGAGGTCATTGCATAAGAACTAACTGGCTGCAGTAAAGCCTTTTCCCTTCTTTTGGACCACATGTGACCTGACTCCCTGTGATGGAGTGTACCTACCCTGTGACAGGGAAAGACTTTAAAATTTCAAACATGGGGAAAGCAGTTCAGGGATTGAGGTATCAATAATAATGAAAATGGATAAATCTCACATGATAACATTGGTAACAGTCCCCGCTAGGAGTCCTGTCTTCACAGCCTTTGGTAGTTGTGCAGCAGCAAACACAATAGAGTAAAAGACATGATAAAGGTTCTAATGCTATTGTGTGTTTCTAGCCTTTAAAAGCTTTCCATCAAAAGAGAACTTTTAAAGAAATTGTTTTATTGTTACTTCATTATCCCAACACCACTCCTAACCCTCAGTTGTCTCTGTTCGTCCACCTGTTATAGCCTGTTTACCACCTATGCTGTAAGCTCTCTGGGGCAGGGTCTTTCTGTCCCAAACTGTCTTGCAGGTGACATTTTAACCTTCACTAATATTTGCTATATTTATAATTAAAGCAAGCAACTATGTAATGCCACATCTGTGTTGTGCTATACAAATAATAAGCTAGCTCCTCAGCTAGTGTAAATTGGCATAGTTCCACTGACTCCAACTGAGCTCTGCTGATTTATACCAGCTGAAGGTCTGACCAAGTTTGTGTAGATACCATGTAGAAATAGTGCTTCCGTTGCAATAGCTGCAGTTGCCAATCTGGATAAACAAAAACAGAAGTGATACTATTAAGCAATAAGAAGCACTCTTTGAGCCAAATTCTCTGCTGGTGCAAATGGGCCAAGCATCATTTAAGTCAATGGAGCTGCGCTGATTTACACGAGCAGCGAACGTAGCTGGTTTTCTTTTCGGTCTCCTCCTGAACTAAGGCCGCAATCCAGCAAAGTACTTAGGTACATGCTTTGCTTTAAGTATGTCCATGGTCTCACTGACTTCTACGTTAAGCATGCACCTAAGTGCTTTGTTGGTGCGAGGCCCTAAAGGAATTAATAAAAAAAATGGCCAAGCTGTTGTGGAGCCAAAACGACTTTGCAGCAGATGCTACATCTTGTGTGTTTGCCGTGGTTGTCCGGTTTGACCTAAAATCTTTCAGTTATAGAGGATAGAAAATCTGATCTCTCAACTCATTTGAGAGAAATGATATTCTTTGTTACGTGTGCTCTCACTCTCTTGCACTACAGCATGACTGTAACATATTTCTGCAGGTGTAGATAACCAGCAATACCAAAACGTAAAGACTTTTTTTTTTTTTTTTTTTAAAACTTTGCGTTGTGCAGTTAATGTATCTGTACTACAGTTATTCCCCTAGGTAGAATTTATCTAAACCTCACAAGTTTTACCTTCTGTGTTGAAAGACCATTCATTCCAGTCAGTTCATCTATTCCAGGGGTGGCCAAACTGTGACTCGTGAGCTGCATGCGGCTCTTTTACAGTTAAAGTGCAGCTCGCAGAGCCCCCCATTCTCTGCCTACCAGACTGGGGAAGAGAACTTAGGGCTTCTGCCCTGCAATGGGGTGGTGGGACTTCTACCAGAGATGACTGATGCCTGCTGAGTGTGGGGGAGGCACAATTTAGAGGTTCAGCCCCCCCCAAAAGCTTGAGTCACACACCCCAGGCACATTCCCTTCTTACCCTCATGGGCCCCCCCCGCAGCTCCCAGATGTTAGCTCTGAAGGGAGGGGCCACTGCTTTAGCTCCCAGAGACAAGCAGCAGCAGAAGCTCTCCCTCAGCTCCCAGCTGTTAGCTGCCTCTCCCCATGGCTACAGCTCTTAGCTTGCTGGCTCCAGCAGTTGCTGTGCAGGGAGAGGGCCCAGCAGCACATGTGACTGAGCGGGGCCAGCAAACTCTGGCAAAAATGGGGGGGAGGCATGTGATCCCACGTGCCTGCCCCAACATGTTGCTTCTGGCTTCTGCCCAGTATGGAAGGAGGTTTCAGGGCTTCAGCCCCATGGGTGCACCTGCTGGGGCTTGGGACTTCAGCAGAAACAGGGTTTTAGCCCTGAACCCTGGCAGACACATCCCACAGGGCTGAATCCCCAAGGCCCTCCTCCCCACAGGGCTGAAGCCCCAAGCATTGGCAGGCACGCCCTGACTCTCAAATATCTGAAGATTGTTGTATGCGGCTCAGAGGGTCAGTAAGTTTAGCCACCCCTGATCTATTCCATTCCATCTATTACATGTACACATGGCATTAAGCTGATAGATGCCATGAAGACTTCAGCATATACTAGGGTTGCCATCTTTCTAATTGCTGGTAACCAGACCCCACCCCTGCCCTGCCTCTTCCCCTGAGGCCCCACTTCTTCTCTGCCTCTCCCCTGCCAAGACCCCACCCCCATCGCTTGCTCCTCTTCCTCCTTCCCCACCTTGCTCACTGGATTGTCTCAAGGAGCCTGCCTGCAGGTAGGAGGCGGCCTTGGCTGAGCAGGGGCTGGCACAGATTAAATGACCCAGTGCCTCCTCCCACCCTGTGGTAACCAGACTTCTTTGGTTTGGGTGCCATGCACGGCTCAAGCAGCAGCACAACGTTCCAGGGACATTCCTCTGGCAGCTGCAGGGCCTTAACCAGGGCGGGGTGAGCAGAGCAGCTGCCTAAGGTGCAAAGCAGGGTGGGAGAGGTTGAAAAATGAGGCAGACAAAAAAAACTATAGGGGGTAGAGCCCTGCAATGGGACTGGGATTCCGCATGTCCTGTTACCATACCAAGCCAGGCACCCAGCTCTGTAAGCAGCACCCCCACCAGCAGCAGCACAGAAATAAGAGTGGTATGGTAATCAGACCCGTGGGATCCCAGTCCTGTGGCAGTGCTCTTTTTCTTTTTCATCCACCCCGTTTTGCACCCTCCCTTGCTTTGCACCCTGGGCAGCTGCCCTGCTCACCCTGCCCTGGTTATGGCCCTGATGGATACAAGTGTGTTGAAAATTAAGAAAATTTATTTATTTTTTTTACTTTCATAACTCATGTACCAAGCCCAGAGGTGCTGGAGCTATGAACTGCCAACCCTGATCCACAGTAAGCCCCAGCACAAATTCAGCACTGCCTATGTCTTATACAATTGTCAAAAGAATACTTGCTTTACAGAAATAATTTAAATAAATCTTCAAACTGAAGACTATCACATTTCAATACACTTCATTTTGGTAATGCCTGGAAAGTGATTGAGTCATCACCTGAGAGAGAATGTTCATGTTCATTTTGAATGTCACTAGTGACAAATGTATCCAAGATCTCAAACTGCCTTCTATTCATCAGAGGGCAAAGATAACTTATACCGCTTTGCAGCAAAAGCTTCATAAGAGCGTTCAAGACTGTGTTCATGACTTAAGGAATAAAAGAAACCATTAGAAAAGGTTTGCTAAACTTTGAAGACTAGTTTAAGCAAAATCTCTTAAGAGATCAAATTTCCTTTTGGACTTAGCGCACACTTTCTTATATATTGTCTTTGTACTATACACTACAATGGAACATTGAAGTTCACTTTCATTAATGTGCAAACAATATAATCTAAGTAAAGCAATTAACACTTAGTTATACTGTACTTCAGATTATGCCATGACCTCTACATGAACAGGACAAAGCCTAGCTTTTTTTGATTTCCTAACTTTTTCAAATGTTTTCTAACAAACAATAATTCTACTTTTATGTAATTATCAGAGTTGGGTAAATGCACTTTTTTGCAAAACCAAGTTTTTGCAAACTTCATCTGGTTTCTTGGTTTAGCTAATCCAATAATAGAGTTGGTTTGGATCTGGGTTCCATTTTAACTCAACCCCTGAAAATCAGAGGGATTGAGATGAATGTTTCCAATTTCCTATATCTCAGAAGAATAAGCTGCAAAACTCCCATAAAACTTGTTACAAATAAAATTTTATTCACAGGTGTATAGGTGCCACTTTATTCTGCTCTGAGTTCCCATCTCCTTCAGATATCTGTATGTACTCCCACTGCATTTGTACTCTTTATTTAGGAAACATTTAGAAAACTCAACCCTGAAAGTGTGTTTTTTAACAGAGTTCTAGGAATGTCGTACTTCTTTTGTTCAAATTTCTGAATAACATATTTTCAGGCTTCAAAGCAGGAAAGTTTCAATTACATCAGACCAGTCTTTGAAAACTCTCTCCACATTCACACAGCTCTCTAAGATCTGACAGGTAGTCCTTTATTTATGATTCTGGCTTTGAGCTCTCTTAATCTTAATTTTTCATAGTCACCTTCACATGCCTGCTGGAAAAATATTCTTCCCTCTTCATCTGCAGCATTCAATAGTTTGTCATCAGTGTAGCAATAACCTCTGAAGTAAAAATATTGAAACTGCAAATCATTCAGAAAAGCTGCATGGATTATTTCCATCTCAGGCTGCAGTGTTGGCTTCCTTCATGAAGAACCCAAGGATAACCATTCTTTGCTGCAAAATAGAGTGTTTTCTACTTTAGATAAACTTTTGAATGTCAGGTGGACAAGGAGGTAAGGACATTGAGTTTTCAGGATGAAACTTGCCATATGTCTGGCCCAGCATGCAAAGAAAGAAGAGTGAGTTTGTTATGTAGTCCAGACAAAGCTTTAGCTGTTGACAGACTAGACAGGAATGTTTTGTGAAGTCTTGAGCAGGATGGATTTTGTACCTCTTCTGTTGACCATCTCCGATAAATAGCTTTGAAATATGTCACTCGTGAAGTGCAGAGTTTATTAAGTCAAGGGAAAATGTTGTTTGCCAAGTAATCTTTCTCTTGGAAGTCCTTTATTGTTGAACATATATAAGGCTGAATAGATGACAGTGTGTGAAATGAAAACCATGGTCTTCTCTTTTTTCACTTAAGCACTCTGGGGTATGGGACATTTCCAATGTCTTATTCATATGCAAAAAAGGACTTCAGGTATATTGTAGTTCAACACTTTTCAACTTCCAGTGCTTCTAAAACATTAAAGCAGGGAAACATGGAGACACCAGGCTGCCAGCCTTTCTTTGCTCTGAGTCAGTACTGAGCCAATATCCCAGCATGGGTTTAGGAGACACTCTACCGCAGGCAGATCCAACTTTCAGGTTACGCATATATGGATCCCTATTAGAGACAACTGCACCTGCATTTCCCCTTGTGGTCCAGCAAGGGCACCCACTCTAGGCTCCAGGCTTCCCCAGCTGTCACCCCATTTCTCTTGTGTAAAGACACATGTTTCTCTCCCTTGTCCTAATTGGAATATTTCCAGGCTCCACAGTTCCCAGACTACATTTTGATATCCCCAGCAAAAGACAGACTGCCAGAGCTGTAACTAGACATTTTAATGGCCCGGGATGAGCAAGCATATTTACTCCCCCTGCTGAGTTTTTTTCAGCAATTCTTTGCCCCATTTTTCCGCTCCTGCAGCTTTGCGCCTTGGGCATCTGCCCTGCTCGCCCTACCCTGCTTATGGCCCTGCAGCCTGCCTAACCAGGCCTACTTCTCTGAGACAGTACAGAATGTAATTGCCAGTTAAGCTACCACACAGCTCTTTCTAAGAGAGCATATTTATTCTCAAGGTAAAAGCATTACAGAGAAAACATAGTAAAACAATAAAAACCTACATGCATGCTAATAAGATTACCAGAAATAACCCCAACTTCAAAAAGGATTCCAGCCAGTGTATAATCCTTCACACCCCCCACAAGGATTTTTTGTGGTCACATGTTCATAACAGCTTTCACTCAGAATAATAAAAGACTAGGCTAAGTCCTTCCAACCCATCTGGCCCCCTGTGCACAGATGGTCCTGTCCATTCCTTGGATCAGCAAGTTCTGAGCCAGTTTTTAACTCAGGCTATTTAACCAAGAGTCCTCTCTTTATCTGTTAGTCCCTGGATAAGCTACTTTGAACCAATATATGCAAGCCTCTGTCCAGGTGGTGGTAACTCCTAGGCAAATTTACTCAGGTTGTAATATCTTCTAACTACTGCCCCCCACTGTTCTTTGTTCCTGGAGGGCTGTAGTCCCTCCCCCATTTTTTATTTTTAAAACAGTGAACTCCTAAAATACTTGAATTTAATTCAAAAGGATTTATGATATTGTCCTATCTGTCACAGTCATTCAAGCTCCTCTGACACTTTTAACACACTAACCCTATGTTATGACCTAATTGCAATTTGTGTGTACTCTGCCCCAAAAACACCCTGCAGTTTCTGTTAGTGACCCTGTTGTAGGGTTGCTAACCCTCCTGCTTGGCCCAGGAGTCTCCTGGAATCACGCTGTCTCCCAGTGTTTTCCACTGAATGCATCCGATGAAGTGAGCTGTAGCTTACGAAAGCTTATGCTCAAATAAATTTGTTAGTCTCTAAGGTGCCCCAAGTACTCCTTTTCTTTTTGTGAATACAGACTAACATGGCTGCAACTCTGAAAACTCTCCCAAAGGCTACTTCAGCCAAAACGGGAGATTTTTGGGCACTAAAAGTCTGGTGCAGCAATGGAGCTAAGGCAGGCTCCCTTACCTGCCTTGGCTCTGCACCACTCCCAGAAGCAACCAGAACCATCCCTGCCAGAGCCTGCCCCAGCCCAGAACCTGCACCCAAACTCCCTCCCAGAGCCTGCACCCCCTCCCGCATCCCAACCCCCTGCCCCAGCCTGGTGAAAGTGAGTGAGGGTAGGGGAAAGCAAGCAACAGAGGGAGGGGGGATGGAGTGAGTGGGGGCAGGGCCTCAGAGAAGGGGCGGGACAGGGGCTTGGCCTCAGGGAAGGGCGGGGGCATGGGTCTTTAGGTTTGCACAATTAGACTCCTGGCAGCCCTACAGTGTTGTCTTGCACTTTGTGGCCCAGAGCAAGATTAAAGTGGGGAGGGGGTGTACAGGGTTCACACACATTCAAGCTTATGCAAGACTCCTACTGTGATGATGACTCCTGTCACAGGGAGCCAGCTGCTACACCCAGTGGACAGGTAGAGTGGGCCACTCTCCAGGATTGTCCTGGAGTCTCCAGAAATTAAAGATTTATATTAAAGCTTATGTGGTGATGAAACCTCCAGGAATATAGGAAACCCTAGCCATATAGGGTACAAAAGGCAGGGGCTACGGGAATGTCACTGCTTTGGAGTGGCAGACGTCAAGAGCACATTTCAAAGGGATCTAGGAGCCCAATGATGCAGCTGAGGGCACTTTCACTGGCTTTATGTGCCTAAATACCTTTAAAAATCTGGCCCTAAACTACTGCAGAAGTTGGGGGCCGTGGCCTCTGTGGCCCAGCCAGAGCAACCAGCGCTGCGGGTCTGCCCTCGCCCTCCAGGCACGCCCAGAGTCAACGACAATGCAGAGGCTACAGCTACCAGCAAGCCAGGGGCGTTCTGCCAGCCCATGATGAAGACACGCAGGCACTATGACGTAGGACTACAACTCCCAGCATGCAGCGCGTCCGCAGCTCGCTGAACTACGATTCCCCTCATCCAATGCGGCGCCAGTACGCCAGTCCCAGCGCACAGTCCCGGAGCGCTGCATGCTGGGAGTTGTGGTCTAAGAGGTATCCGGGAACACGCTCCCCACTCCACACTCCCTATGGCGGGAGCACCTTCCCTAGCCCTACCCTCGTCCGGCGGCAGCATTGTTTGCCAGCAGCCCCGCGCGTATTGGCCTCCGTCACGCATGTCTCACCCGCTCCTCTATAGCTGCCTCTGCTGAGGTTGTACCTGCCGGAAGTAAACGTTGCCGTAGTAACTGTCTCTAGGGCAAACATTCTAGGCGCCCCGGAAATGCTTTGGATTGATCCGGCCATGTGGAGACTTTTATCGCTTTACACCCAGCTCTCATTCGTGCGGGAGTCACATAGCCGCGGAGTCGAACATTTCCGAGTATTTAATTAAAAAAAATAAATAAAAGGCAGGCTGATTAAGCTAGCTATTAAAAATGATTGGCCGACTCCTCCTACCAATGACCAATCAGAGGTAGCCACGCTCCGGCCGCAGGAAGCCGCACATGGAAGGCTCTGATTGGCAAGGACCGGACCCCGCCCCACCCCTCGGGGCTCTTCATTGGCTCTGTGTTTGGCGTGGTGCGCTCTGATTGGTGGCTGGCTGAGCGCTTTTCCCCGCCCCGCGTGCCGGACAGTGATAAGGCTGGGGTAGGCGGGCTCACCTGGCTGGTGGTTTGGCAGACTCGGCAGTAGCGCTGTTCCCCTCTGCTCGAGTCGCGGGGCAGGGGCTCGATTGGTCTCTCCTGGGTCCGCATTGACGCCGCCATGAAGCCGCTGTGGGGACTCGCTCTCCTGTGTGTCCTGCTCCTAGCCTGTGAGTGGCCCGCCCGCCCGCGGGTTCTAGAAGCTTCTGGCCAGGAGCGGTTGGGGCAGGTGGCCTGCGCGGCCTCCGCCCGGTGAATAGGAGGGAGGGGCCGGGACCCTCGGGGTAGGGGCGCGTGGGTGTTTGAACCCGGGGGGAGGGGGGGGGTCTGTTCTCGGGCGAGCGGGGAGAACCGCTCTGAGTCCAGCCCCGCCTTCCCACGGCTCCTCAGCCTCTCCGGAGGATGGCGGGATCCGCGCTGGCTCTTCTCCCTCAGGGGCCTGAGTCCCGAGGCGCTGCGCCCCGCGGTGGGGGCGGGGCCGCTTTCCGCGGCGGCGTTACCCCCTCAGTGCGGCGGGGGGGAGGGGCGCGCTGGCCGGAGCTCCCCGCACCGCCTGACCGGTCATGGCGCTGGGGCTGCCGCTCGGAAAGCTCCCCGCCGCCGTGTCGCCCGCTGCAGGGTCCTGACAGGAGCCTCTTCCGCAGTGCGCGGCGCGGAAGGCCGCCCGGAGCGGGGGAGGCGGATCCGCGTTGTGGGCCATGTTTCTAACGCCCGTTGTCTCCCCCAGCGTCGGCTAGAGCGGAGGAGCCCGACGTGGACGGCAAAGTAGAAGATGACCTGGGTAAAAGCCGAGAGGGCTCTCGGACCGATGACGAAGTTGTTCAGAGGTTTGTACCTATCATGCTGTAAAGAGCTATGACCCCATCGCGAAACCCTGGAGCTCCATGTGCTGGTTACTGCCTCGTCCTCCTTGCTGGCCAAGGAGTCAGTATTATGATGGGGGAGAGGTTTGTGTTTTTAATGTAGTGTACTCCAGGGCAGTGGTTCTCAACCAGGGGTACATGTAATCCTGGGGGGGAACAGAGGTACAGGGGGTACATCGAATCATCTAGATATTTGCCTAGTTTTACAACAGGCTAGGTAAAAAGCCCCAGCGAAGTCCATACAAACTAAAATGTCATACAGTGACTTGTATATACTATACACTGAAATGAAAGTACAATATTTATATTCAGATTTATTTATTTTATAATTATATGACAAAGTGAGAGTCAGTGATAGTGGCTGTGAAACTTGTCTTTTTATGTCTGATTTTTTTTGTAAGCAAGTGGTTTTTAAGTGAGGTGGTGTAACCTGGAGATACGCAAGACAAATCAGACCCCTGAAAGGGGCATGGACAGTAGTCTGGAAAGGTATAGGGCCACTGTTTCAGGAAAAAGAGCTCTGGTCTTTTCAGTCCCTTTTATTTTAAAAAAGCAAATAACCCATGTTTTGTGGTTCTTATATGAAATGAATCCCCTTAAAAGCAGCTAAATGGTAGGTAAAACATAATAGCTATGTGAAATGGTCGCTAGTTTGCACTGTTACATGTTTGACTCTCATTGACTTCCTTGGGTACCAATCAGTTTCTTTCTTTTTGCTGGTACTCCACAGGGCTGTTATATTAGTACACTGACTTGTGGCAAACACATGCAGTACACTTGAAATGACCTCCATTGTATGCCTTTCCTTCTGTAGCATAGAGGTTATTGTACATTGTAACTTCAGAGTGGAGCCTACCAGGGACTGGTAGGATTTTTGCTGAATAGTAGAGAGATCCAGCCTTTATGATGTCTAATGCACTCACTTGTTATCAGATTTTCCTAATAGTTTTCACACTTAGTGTTCCATAGTCAAAATCAAATCTTACAGTTCTAAACTGTCATCCTGATGCCATGGTTTGTGGAATGTCTTAGTAACCTAAGATTGGTCTGTCTGCTGTAACCTCAAATTCAGTTGATCCTGCCACTGGACTAAACTATGTAGTAACTGAATAAGGCCTAATAAAAGATCTAACTTTGTCTCCACAGAGAGGAGGAAGCTATTCAATTAGATGGCTTAAATGCATCCCAGATAAAAGAAATCAGAGAGAAATCTGAGAAGTTTGCTTTCCAAGCTGAAGTTAACAGAATGATGAAACTCATTATCAATTCTTTATATAAAAACAAGGAGGTAAGCAATATGTTTATTTAAACAATGTCAACATATATAGTTCTAGCATAAAGTTTATCATCCCTATACATATCGTTTCAGATTTTCCTGAGAGAATTGATTTCAAATGCTTCTGATGCTCTAGATAAGATAAGGCTATTATCACTGACTGATGACAATGCCCTTGCTGGTAATGAAGAACTCACTATTAAAATAAAGGTAAGAGCTGCTAGCTACTAATGGTACTCTGCTGATTCTTCCAGCCATTAGTAAATACCTTTTCACTTGCCCAAGCTAATAAATTTGTATTTAACATTCTGCATATCCCAGAGTTTGTAAACTACTTCGTCTAAAACCTTGGTACCCTACCATTGGTTTGACCATAAAATCCTCAAATGCCCTGTCTTAGTGTTGTAGCAAACATTTATGGCTGCCTCTGAACTCTCTTCCTGTGGAGAGTGGCTGAACCACTGCATTGCTTCAGCAAGAGTGTCTTCCCTTATTGCATTAATGTGAATCCATGCTCTAGCCAGATTTTTGCATAGTAGACTTTCTTCATGAAGAGTCTTCTCATTACTGTAACATCTCACCTGTAACTTTCAACTTTAACAAGATGCAATGCATGCTGTCTCCAAGTGACACTTAACTGAATTTACCTTATTCATTTTCTAGTGTGATAAAGAGAAGAACATGCTTCATGTTACAGACACAGGTATTGGCATGACCAAGGAAGAATTAATTAAAAACTTGGGTACCATTGCCAAGTCTGGTACAAGTGAATTCTTAAACAAGATTACTGAAATGCCGGAAGATAGTCAGTCAACATCTGAGCTGATTGGCCAGTTTGGTGTTGGCTTCTATTCTGCCTTCCTTGTAGCAGACAGAGTTATTGTCACATCAAAGCACAATAATGATACTCAACACATTTGGGAATCTGATTCAAATGAATTCTCAGTGATTGATGACCCCAGAGGCGCCACCTTAGGCAGAGGCACCACCATAACGTAAGTGTTGCAGCTGATCCAATAGTAAGCTGTTGATGTATACCTTGCTCATTAGCATGTTCTCTGCATTATGAATAGGGCCCTAGCAAATTCATGGTCCATTTTGCTCAATTTCAGTCATAGGATTTTTAAAATCATAAATTTTATGATTTTAAGCTATTTATTTAAAACTGAAATTTCAGTATTAGAATTGTAGGGGTCCTGACCCAACAAGGAGTTGTGTGGGGGTTGCAAGGTTACTGTAAGAGTGTAGCAGTACTGCAACCCCCTACTTCTGCGCTGCTGCCCGTGGCGGCTCTGCCTTCAGAGCTGGGCAGCTGGAGAGCAGCGGCTGCTGTCCGGGAGCCTAGCTCTGAAGGCAGTGCAGAAGTAAGGGTGGCAATACTATGATCTTTCTCCTCCCCTCACCCCCACCCAAAAAAAAAAACTTTCAACCCCCCTGCAACTCCATGTTGGGTCAGGATCCCCAATTTGAGAAACTTAGGTCTCCCGTGTGAAATCAGTATAGTATATAGGGTAAAAGCATACAAAAGAGCAGACTTTGTGGTCAGTGATGCGTTTTTCATGGCTGTGAATGTGGTAGGACACTAACTATGAATCCTGTGCAGTAACTCTTCATTTATAGTGTCCTTAGCCTGGAATAAGTGCTTTTCCTGAATAGGAATGACTTCCTGAATCAAAGCCATGGTTTAGGGACTTGAAAATAACTACTGACTAAAGGTGTTAGTGAAAAATTGGCAAAAAACACATTCTTGCATAGGTTAAGGATGTGATGAGATATTAACAAGTATGCTTGGTCATGCTTGATTTCTAGTTTTCACAAACTTGGAATTTGTTTTAGTTCAGCTACATTAGCTGAAAGTACATACTACAGTACTCTTGCTAAACTGCTAGTGTTTTCTAAAGTGGACTTAGTGATGGAGAAGAGTGGACTAGAACAAACAAAGTGCCTGCGAACTTAAATACTTTAATAGCGGCAGTCAATTTGTGGTCCACATTGACAAAGAACTTTGTGCTAAGCTCTGGTATAAGTTAATGCATAGTGTAGAGAATAATGGCTGATCCCTTCAGAGCTGATCTCCATACTTGTACTGCTCTGACATAACTGGCTACTGTGTTGGCTGTCCTTTCTGCTAATACAGTTGGCTTGCTCTTCCTATCTGAGGCTTATCAAACTTGAATAGCAAGAACCACAAACAGAAACATGCCATTTTCAATTTTGTCAAACTTTCCATTAACTTCAAGTGGTTAAATCTTAAATTTTTGTCTGCTACTGCATGTAAAAATTGAAAATGCACGATTAAGGGCTCTACCTTTTCTCCTATTCACTTAATACACTTCAGATTTTACTAAGAGAAAGCACTTCCTAGTCCTGATAGCTTGAGTTGCAAGTACTGCTAGGAAGACTTTCCCCAACTTAATGTGGTGGAAAAAATGAAACAAGTGCTAAATGTAGTAGTTCCTCTTAAATAAGGCCAAACTACCTGACAATAAAAATCCCTCTGAGCAGCCAATTTCAGTTATACTCTGGGACTGGCTTGGTGTGCAGCTCATGGATTAGAGGGTGACTCAACATTCTCCAGTGGACCCTTTCTCTTCATTTGCAGTATGTTTCTTTGGTGCAGCTGATTTAAGCTTTTGTTTGTAAGAATACTAGATTTGTTGGAAGATCCTCAACTAGTAAGAATTTTTTTTTGGTGACACTTCTCCCCACCCCCACTCTGAAGTCTAGTAAATGATGTAGAATTGGTTTCAAACAATGATTGTGCTAAACTGATTTGTCTTTAAATGCAGTTTTCTAAAGCTGTTCTGGTCTGCTTTGTTGGGCTTCCATGGTTGGAACAGCTGTAATTGGTACTGCTTTTCCTCTGGAAAAAGACAGGAGAGCAAAGGAGCAGAGTGGACTTAGTCCCAATTTAGTTGAAACTTTCCCAAGGGACTGTCCACTATTTGGGTGTTCTGATACACTAGATTCTTCAAAATATTTATGCATAGATTCAAATAGCAAAATTGTATTGAAATGCTAACCTGTCTAACGCTTGTACTGTCTTCTTCAGACTTGTCTTGAAGGAGGAGGCATCTGACTATCTTGAGCTGGATACAATTAAAAATCTAGTCAAGAAATATTCACAGTTCATTAACTTCCCTATATATGTGTGGAGCAGCAAGGTAAATAGCTTTAACTCTTAACTAATTGAAACTTGTACTGTGTATATATAATGAATGTAAAGGCTTGAAATATCCATTTCCTGATAGGGTGCCCTCATTCATCACAGAATTTCCTGAGCTGGCTGTTCTACAGAGCTTAAGCATCCTATGAAAGCACTTATCCTCATGGTTTCAAAAACTACATTGGTTTGTGTTTGGCTGGTGGTGGTTCTCCAAATTGACTTTTCCAAAGCAGCAGAACTGACAAGATGCTGGCTAGCTTCACTGCTCTCCAAACCTGGGGAATAGGAGAACTTATGGCAACTTCACACTACTTGTAAAAGCTGAGCAGTAGCTGAGGAAATTGGAATCCATAAGAAGGATGACTCAAAAGAGGCAGGTGAAAGGATAAGTCAGAGACCAGTCCTTTCACCTCCCCAAGTGTGGAGGGAGAGCATAACTCTCTGCTACTTCTCCCTTCAAGAAGCTACAGGGTGGCCCCGGATAACTAATAGCCGGATAACTAATAGCCGGAAGCAAAACGAAAAGGTGGAAGCCTCAAGCAGAGAATGCATCATGGTGGAAATAAGTACCATGCTACCTGTAGTTTCTGGGGCTTCTCACCAGGGTATTGTTTTGGGGCCTTACTGGAGGTTCACATTCTGATGTTTTGTGTATGCCTCTGGTTAGTGTCTTTAGTGGTATAGTACAAAATTCAGACCTAATGGTTGAAAATCAACTTAGGCAAGCTTGTTTCTGCTGCAGCCCCATTCACATCTCTTGCTATTCAGTGAATTATTACATACTACTAATTAGAATGCAGAATACTACATGGATTATTTTAAATTATGGCAGTTGACATGTGCTAGAGTTTTTTCATTTAAAAGAACAGCTTATTATAGTCAAATGGTGACTAGATTTTCAAATCTAAACCCCTGGATTATCAATCATAAATCATTGTTTCATGAGGGTGCTAGGCAAGGAAAGGCTGTTTGACCAGGTTCTTCTGAAGCAAAGTGGACTTATAGCTAAGTGTTTCCACAGACTGAGACTGTAGAAGAGCCCATTGAAGAGGAGGAAGTAAAAGAAAAAGAGGAAACAGATGATGAAGCTGCTGTGGAGGAGGAGGAGGAAGAAGAGAAAAAGCCAAAAACTAAAAAGGTAAGTGGTTTTTTGCATGTGTGGGATTTGGGGGTTTTTGGGAGGGAGCAGGGGGTGGTGTATATACTTCAGAGTGCTAAACAACTTGGTTTACAGTTCCATGTTAAGGGGTGTAGAACCCTTTGTCTTCCAGATGTGCATGATATATTTTTAGCGCCAATGGTACCTTCTAGTAAGTTTACCATCAGTATGGTGTTAGTAGAAATCTGCTGTTAGCAAGAGTAAAATAAAATTCTAATACACTATATTTTGATCTAACAATTGCCAAACAGCAGAAAATGTCTTCTGTTCAGAAATACTGGTAGTACCTTGTGAATGGTAGTTCCGTAAGGATTTCTCTACAGTACACCTAGCCCTGTACTCCGCCTCTAATGTATTTCTTACATTGGCAAGTAAGCTTCTGAGGGGGATCAAGAGTCTTGAGCCATTAGAGATAACACAAACTCTGCCAAATCAGAATAATTCCAGCAACACTACTGGAAAGCTTTTTCACCCAAACTCAGGCTCAAGAGAAATTTTAGTATTTTGATTTGATATAAATTCAGATAAAACATGCATAATTTCCATTTCTTGTGTACATGAGTAAATCATCATGTACATAAACCCTGAGTTATCCACTGTCAGTGACGTCCCCTTCAGTCATTCCCACCACAGTGCTTGCCATTACACACTACATCTTAAACTTCAGACTGTAAAACCTTCAGGGTAGGCATTATGTGCAACTTGTGTATGCTCCTTGTACATTATGAGCACTTGGTGAAGTAACACTCTGCATGCAAAAAACTACAGAGGTTGACAATACATAAGTAAACTTTCTAACTTGAGTGAAGCAGTAACTTTCTTATGTAACTTGTACATCAATATCAGCAATCTCAGGCATAAGCAAGAGCTGAACAATGTAGAATTGACTTTTTTTTCATGCACAGGTTGAAAAAACTATCTGGGATTGGGAGCTTATGAACGATATCAAACCAATTTGGCAGAGACCATCTAAGGAAGTTGAAGAAGATGAATACAAAGCTTTTTACAAATCATTTTCTAAGGTAAATTTGATACAGGCTTCAAATTTCTATAGTACATGTCTGGTACAGTATAAGCTCAGTCTAATGTATGGGAGGTGATGATGTGGAATGCCAGACCCTTAAACCTACCACTAAACTTACCTTTCAGTAAAGGTTCTTGTTCTGATTGAGGGAGGTAGGGAAGGGAGTGTGAGGAGTAGTGGGGAAGAGTTGGTATGGTCTCTTACTCTTCGGGCAATGCTGCACCAAAATATTAAATTCTGCACAATTTTAAAATATTGTACATTACTGTCAAAATAACCCAATGTATAGTCATGCCAGTTTCCGTTTATTTTGGCAATTTATTTCAAAATACCTGTCGGCAAGAATGCCTGTAACAATACAAAGATTCAGGAAATGTTTTTTGAGAAATAGATTTCTAGGCATATTAATAAAGAACTTTCTTTGACAGCTCTGTTTCAGTGAAATTAAATATTTCATTTAAACAGTCATACAAAAGTATTGTAATGACCTGGCCTGAGAGGGCAATAGCGTCCTTAAGGACTGCTTTGTGTGTCTGTCATGTCTAGTCCGAAGTTCAAGCATCTGTGTATAGTATGGCTTTTGGGTCATGCCATTGTAGTGGGATGGCGGGGGGGGTTGGTGAGTTAGCAGTAGTTGTAAGATAGCAGGTGGCTAGCATGGGGAAGGGAGAACCAGGATAGGGTCAGGGAGTGTGCATGTGGTGGTTTTGTGTTCAGTCATATACATGGTTTGCCAGGCAAAACCCTTTCACCTCCAGAGGCAATATGCATGCCCCCATGCCAGGTATGGGTAGGAGTGCTGGGTGCAGGGATGCAGTGGTAGATAGAATCATAGAATATCAGGGTTGGAAGGGACCCCAGAAGGTCATCTAGTCCAACCCCCTGCTCGAAGCAGGACCAATTCCCAGTTAAATCATCCCAGCCAGGGCTTTGTCAAGCCTGACCTTAAAAACCTCTAAGGAAGGAGATTCTACCACCTCCCTAGGTAACGCATTCCAGTGTTTCACCACCCTCTTAGTGAAAAAGTTTTTCCTAATATCCAATCTAAACCTCCCCCATTGCAACTTGAGACCATTACTCCTCGTTCTGTCATCTGCTACCATTGAGAACAGTCTAGAGCCATCCTCTTTGGAACCCCCTTTCAGGTAGTTGAAAGCAGCTGTCAAATCCCCCCTCATTCTTCTCTTCTGCAGACTAAACAATCCCAGCTCCCTCAGCCTCTCGTCATAAGTCATGTGCTCTAGACCCCTAATCATTTTTGTTGCCCTTCGCTGGACTCTCTCCAATTTATCCACATCCTTCTTGTAGTGTGGGGCCCAAAACTGGACACAGTACTCCAGATGAGGCCTCACCAGTGTCGAATAGAGGGGAACGATCACGTCCCTCGATCTGCTCGCTATGCCCCGACTTATACATCCCAAAATGCCATTGGCCTTCTTGGCAACAAGGGCACACTGTTGACTCATATCCAGCTTCTCGTCCACTGTCACCCCTAGGTCCTTTTCTGCAGAACTGCTGCCTAGCCATTCGGTCCCTAGTCTGTAGCGGTGCATTGGATTCTTCCATCCTAAGTGCAGGACCCTGCACTTATCCTTATTGAACCTCATCAGATTTCTTTTGGCCCAATCCTCCAATTTGTCTAGGTCCTTCTGTATCCTATCCCTCCCCTCCAGCGTATCTACCACTCCTCCCAGTTTAGTATCATCCGCAAATTTGCTGAGAGTGCAATCCACACCATGCTCCAGATCATTTATGAAGATATTGAACAAAACCGGCCCCAGGACCGACCCCTGGGGCACACCACTTGACACCGCCTGCCAACTAGACATGGAGCCATTGATCACTACCCGTTGAGCCCGACAATCTAGCCAGCTTTCTACCCACCTTATAGTGCATTCATCTAGCCCATACTTCCTTAACTTGCTGACAAGAATACTGTGGGAGACCGTGTCAAAAGCTTTGCTAAAGTCAAGAAACAATACATCCACTGCTTTTCCTTCATCCACAGAACCAGTAATCTCATCATAAAAGGCGATTAGATTAGTCAGGCATGACCTTCCCTTGGTGAACCCATGCTGACTGTTCCTGATCACTGATAGGGATAGATTCAGGCTGGCAAGGAATATAAGAGGGAGGGTGGCATCACTAGGGTCCTGTGCACACAAAGACATTGTGTACACATAACTAATCCATTTGAAGCACACAACTGGAAAAGAAGCATATGGGTGAAAATCAAATTTGGGACTGCGGGGGGAATTCTGCAGGGAACATTAAATCTGCATTACAGAATTCTAGTAGAAGTAATCTTTGCAACTGAGACATCCTACTTTTGTCATATCCCCTTGCAGATACCAGTGAAAATGCTAGTGGTTGTGTAATGGCTCTTATTACTTTTCACTAGTATTGTTTGCTTTTTCAATTTCAATGATTGTTCCTCACTTTTGGTAGAACCAGGCTGCTCACTAATATATTAACAGGTTTCAGAGTAGCAGCCGTGTTAGTCTGTATCCACAAAAAAAGTACTCCTTTTCTTTTTACTAATATATTAGTGAACTACTGGTTGCATGCTATTTAACATGGAAGTAAACTACCATAATCTGGGGTTTAAGAGTTCGGTCTCAGTATTTAGTTGGCAATCTCCTTAATCTCATTTCATTCAAATCTAGAATGAAAGGAAGATAAAATTTCCCTTCTAAAGGATAGATAATCAGTGGTAGAGTTATGCAGAGGTTATTTCTATATCACTGATCCAACTGTTCCTTCCACAAGTGCAAACTCACAAGAATAGCTTTCACACACAAGCTCTAGAAAGAAACACTGACTAAATAGTAATTTTCCTTCCACAGGAACACGATGATCCTATGGCTTATATTCACTTCACTGCTGAAGGAGAAGTAACATTCAAGTCTATCTTGTTTATTCCCACCACAGCTCCACGTGGTTTATTTGATGAATATGGATCCAAAAAGAGTGATTACATTAAGGTAAAAACATAAGTATGCTGAAAGCTGGAATAAACTTAAACATCCCTCAAACATTCCTAATACTTTTATTCTTATTTTTAACATGCAGTTGTATGTCCGGAGAGTGTTTATCACTGATGACTTCCATGATATGATGCCTAAATATCTTAATTTTGTCAAGGGTGTTGTAAGTATCTTGAAGTTTTTAACTGAGTTGGCTTAAGTTACTCTTGCTTCTATTTTATAAATTCACCTTTTTTCCCCAATTAGGTGGACTCTGATGATCTTCCTCTGAATGTATCCCGTGAAACCCTCCAGCAGCATAAATTGCTAAAGGTATCTTAGACATAATTTAACAAGCTACTTCCCTAGTTAAGTAACATGATTGTAGTAAGTATGGGGAAACACAATACCCAAGTAGTCATAGTTAGCCTAGATTCTTTCTAGCCCTATCCTATCTAAATTAGGAATAAAGTAAAAAGCAAGACATCACTTTAAGTAAGTGAAAAGAAGTTAAGCTTGAAGATACAAAGTGGAATGATTCATAAACTGTTGCCACAAATTCAAAGTTTAGTAGATCTTCATTGGAAGAAAATGAAAAGGAGATGGCTACAGAAGAGTAACATGAGAACTGAGGTGGTACCTAACAGATTCTGTTGGAGCATTCTTTGTAGTAGCTTCAAACGATTGGTTGTGCTCAGTGTTTATGTAACAGTATGGGTGAGCTTGCTTGTTTGTCTCTGGAATTCTTAGGTTATTAGGAAGAAACTGGTTCGTAAAACTCTTGACATGATCAAGAAGATTGCTGAAGAAAAATACAATGATACATTTTGGAAAGAATTTGGTACTAACGTAAAACTTGGCGTGATTGAGGATCATTCCAACCGTACCCGTTTAGCTAAACTTCTTCGTTTCCAGTCATCTCATCATGAAAGTAACACTACTAGTCTGGACCAGTATGTGGAGAGGATGAAGGAGAAACAAGACAAAATCTATTTCATGGCGGGGTCCAACAGAAAAGAGGCAAGAATAAAAATTTTTCAGTGTTATAAAGCAAAATAGTCAAGTAGCAAACCAGTCTGAGTTTAGGAATCAATCTAGTTGTAATTCAGGGTCTTACTGCTGGAAAGAGTGGCTAGGCTCAGCGTGCTATATGACTGTAGTTGCTTGTACTGTAGTATTACTGTTGCTGTTCAAGGCAACTTAGATATTAGCAGCGTCTGGCATTTAGGTTACAGTTCTTTAGCCAGTTGTGAAAATATTACAGCAATGGAATTCAAGAATTTAGTGCCAAGCAATATTAAACTTGTTTCTAATTAACTCGTATTTGTAGGCTGAATCTTCACCATTTGTTGAACGTCTTCTGAAAAAGGGTTATGAAGTGATCTATTTGACTGAACCTGTAGACGAATACTGCATTCAAGCTCTGCCAGAATTTGATGGCAAGAGATTCCAGAATGTTGCTAAGGAAGGAGTGAAATTTGATGAAAGTGATAAATCCAAGGAGAGTCGGGAAGCTTTGGAAAAAGAATTTGAGCCACTCTTAACCTGGATGAAAGACAAGGCTTTAAAGGACAAGGTACGAATTCAATATTCACAGTAGCATTATTCTGCATCTCTCTTTATATACATGTGTGCAAAAATAAAAAATATGGCCTGACTAATCCTTTAACTTTTTTACTTTTCACCCTCATCCTCTCAGACTTAATTCATTTATTTGTCCCCTTGGGGACAAACTTTGGTTTCTATATGTAGATAGCTTTCTAAAAAGTACTTTGCTCACATATCAATGGGTTTTAGAAGACAAAAAATACTAATGGGATATTAGGACTCTTATTTCCAATGAAAAGCTCTCAAAGCCACCTCTGAAGTATTTATAACAAATATAGGACTGTATTTGAATTTTACAGATTTTAGTAAAAACTAACAATGACAACTGCAAATGTGATCTCTCAAATTAGAGATTGAGATCCCTCAATCTCTCCTTTTTTTTTTCCCCCTAGATTGAAAAAGCGGTGTTGTCTCAACGCTTAACTCAGTCTCCATGTGCGCTGGTGGCTAGTCAGTATGGATGGTCTGGCAACATGGAAAGAATTATGAAGGCTCAGGCATACCAGACTGGGAAAGATATCTCCACAAAGTAAGCTTTCATACTTGTACATCATGGTCTACCAACACAACAGATATGAGCCACAGTTAGGCAGTCATAAATGCATATTAACAGTGCTCCATATTGACAAGAATGGACCTGTAAGAGAAATAATCCTCATTTTTACCTAGTTGTCATCTCACAAGGACTTAAGTATACACATCATTGAATTTTATAGATATTTACAGAACTTAATTTAAAGGGATCCAGTCACATAATTAACAGCCCAAACTACAAAATAGTGTGTGTGTGTGTGTACATTCACTGAAAGTCAGTCTTTTGTATGCAGACATTCCTCTGCAGTGTTAACAATAGTGAGGCTATAGACCAGATGGGCTTTTACTAATGGTAAAAGCAAGCTGATCAGATTCCAAAAACTCAGGCCTAGTCTTTAAGTTAACCTGTCGTTTTAATACCTTAAGCTGTTTAAATTGTTTGACAAATCAGAACTTTCTGTCCACTTGCAGTAAGTGTAAATATGTGGTCTGTCACAGTAGTAGTGACTAAGTTATTCAGAAAATATTTATAAAGGTATACATTAAACCATTTAGAAGCCTACAACAAACTCTAACTGAATCCATCTAGTGTCTAAGTATTGAAAGTGTTCATTGGTTTGTGACCCCCCCTCTTGTAGCAAGTGTACCTGCTTGTTCACAAACTGCTACTGAAGCACAACAGACTGAATTGATAACCAGCATCTGCACATATCAGAGTTCACACTGCTGTTCTATTACATGTAAAGCTGACTTTCTGCATTTTAGTTGTCTTCCAGAATTTGAACTTCTAGATTAAGTAAACTAAACCTTTAAACATTAGAGGGCAAATTAAAGTGGTGCTACCTTTTAAAAAGCTAGCTACTGATGTAATTTTCTTCTTGTAGTTACTATGCTAGTCAGAAGAAGACCTTTGAAATTAACCCTAGACATCCGCTGATCAAGGACATGCTCAGGCGCATCAAGGTAAACAGAAGTTACAAAGCAATGATATGTTAACTGTTTGGCTGCATGAACCCTGGTTAATGGCTCTTCCTTAATTTTCCAAATCAGGAAAATGAAGATGATAAAACTGTTGCAGATCTTGCTGTAGTTCTGTTCGAAACAGCGACCATAAGATCAGGCTATATGTTACCAGACACAAAGGAATATGGAGAGAGAATAGAAAGAATGCTTCGTTTAAGTTTAAATATTGACCTTGATGCAAAGGTGAGCTACCTTCACTTTTGGGTAATTGGTGCTCAGAGGTCTTAATTTTCAAAGCACTTTAAAAAAACAAAAAAAAAAACCTTCCCCTTAAGACAACTTGGGGTGGGGGAAGGGGTGTGCATGTATGGGTATGTCTACACAGCATTCTGGAGTGAGCCTTCAAAGTCCAGGTCAATGGACCTGGGCCAACAGGGCTTCAGCTAGTTTTTAAAATTAGCTGTATAAGCCACAGATTGAAGTTAAATAGTGCTTTGAAGTTGGGGCTATACAGCTGTTTTTAGAGCACAAGCCTGCTAGCCCAAGTCTGTCAACCCTGGCTTGGAAGGCTCACTCCAAAATACTGTGTAGATGTTTTCTAGGGAACAGTTGGGGACATAGTTAATAGCATCTAGACCCACTTGCTGTATATCCAGCTTCTCTGCGCACACAAGGGTGGGTTATTAGTGACCCAGGTTTGATTTACTGGCCACATTCCAAAGATGCTCTTAAAGTCTGTCATTTTGGCACATTTTGCCCAAGTGACTCGGCACGAACTGAAGACAGTACAGTGTGCTGTTATGCTGTACCTGAGCACTAGTCTTCTCCCAAAATTGTGGCTATATGGAGACAGCTATACTAGATGTGCCTACTGGGGAGTTGCCACACTTGAAGAAATGCACATCAAGGTCTATTGGCAGGTCTTGCTACCTGAATGGTGCAAAGGCAGGTGAATGGGCCAGAAAGGTGAGCCTCTGGGCCACTTTCAGTCCTATCCATTAAGACAAGCAAATTGATCTATTGAGAATGGAATAACAAATAGCTTTATTTCACATTATCTAAGGTGGAAGAGGAGCCAGAAGAACCTGAAGACACAGCTGAAGCAGAGCAAGATGAGGAGGAGGAGGAGGAGGAAGTAGAAGCTGATGGTGATGAGAGCGAAACAGAGAAGGTCTGTTCAGAATAACTCATAATTACTAGTCTCTATTTCAGATTTTTCTAAAACCAATGAAAGTAACAGATTTCAAAGTGAACAGTTTTCATGGAGCAAATAAAACATGGCTTCATTGAGGCATAGTGTAGATAAAGCTTGTGGAACTCCAATGAGTAGCTAGCAGCTTGCTTGAAGTCAAAGCATATAAGTTTTTGTTATACATTGAACTTCTCAAATGAGACTGAGATAAATCTCCATCTTGTAGTCTAAGGCTTGATCCTAAACTGGGATTTAGGCAAGGCTACTTTCCTAAGGCACTTGGTGTATGCCTGTCCTAATTCTACTACATGGGAAGCTACTAAAATCTTCAAATGTAGAAGAGCAGATTGGGAAGTATAACTTGTTGGAGATGGACTATTTAGCTAGTGGCTGAACTTATTTCTGACTACAGATTCAGCAAAGCTATTTCTTATTAGAATGCTAATACTTTCCAATAAAACTAGGAACTGTTTCCAGTTAATCATGTTTCAGGGTTAAATTTGTTACTGAACACCCACAAATGGAATTTAAATTAACCCTCATTTTTTAGATGTGTGCAACTATTTTAATGTAGAGGGTCACAAGCTGTGATGCTCTGGGGTTCTTCTCCTTTCAGAACTGCAGTTGCCTACTACTTCATTCCCAATTCTGAGGACTAGAAGTGTTGAACCAAACAGACTATATTATTGGCTCCCAGGAGTTTAGGTTGGGGAAGGGCCTCTTCCAACTAAATACATCTGTTCTCTTGGTGATTGTTTCTGGTGTTCAGTCACCTACATGAAGTGGTTGGCTCCTATAGCCTGTGTCTCTTGCCTGTAAAGCTGGAGTTAGCATGGTGGTGCTTTGCTTAATTGTATCCAAGAATCTAAGGCTGCTTTTTAATAAAGGCTGCTTTTTTTTGTGCAGGAGTAGGTTGGGGGCAGAGAAACAAAGTGCACTAAGTAAAAATTACTTCTAACAGAACTATTCCCTGTGTCTGGACTCATAGCTGCTTAAATTTACCTGCCACACCTACTCTGAGCTGCTGCAGCAATAATGTTATGGGAGGGAACTCTGTTCTGTTTTGGTTGCTAGTCCACACTATTGAATTCCTGTTAAGATCTTGACAGTCATGACCAGAAAGCCAGTGTAAACTTCTCAGCATTGGTAGTATTTAAGTCTCTTCTCCCCCACCCCCAAACTGAGCAGAGATGGACCACAATCATAATTGCATTCTAAAGGTGGCCTACAGTGGGAAAAGCTGGGGTTTGCCCTTTTTGCTGATCTGATATAAAGAGCCTGGAAGGCTCTTTAAAAAATTGTTCTAGATTAAATAGCAGCTCATATCTTCCCCTCCACTTGGACAAGCAGACAACTGGAGCCCCTGTAGGGATGGGGTGGTCTTAAAGATCTGTCAATTATCTATCCCCTAATTAAGTTAAATGGGTGTGAACAGATACAAAATAGCTTTTTAAAGGACTAAAAATCCCTTCTGTCACAAGCATTACGAGTGCTGTGAAAATGAGATGCAAAAACTGGCCTCTGGAAGCATCCTATCATGCATGGAAACCATGGTCTTCAGTATACAGACAAAAATCTATACCTCAAGATGACTAAGTCTTTTTAAGCTGTCTTGAGACTATAAACTTAACTCTCCCTCTCATCTTTGCAGGAATCCACAGATGTAAAAGATGAACTGTAAGCTGCACTCAACTAGCATCCTGTCTGGGGTGAGGGAATGTGAATTAGATTGTTCAGTTTTTCACTGTAAAATGTTGAGGGGGGGGTGTTGTGGGCAGAGGAGGATTTTTTTTAAGTTGACTTTTTTAAAACATTCCTCATGAATGTAAATTTGTACTATTTAACTGACTATTCTTGGTGTAAAATCTTGTCACGTGTACAAAATAAAAATGTTCCCAAACACTGTGTAAACTCTACACTAAAGGGCCACTGTGTCATCTGGCAGGTAGGCTAGCACTTCTTGGTTCCTTGTTTAATAGCTGTGGGGAATATCCTGTGATATAACCCAACAGAACAGTCTTAACTAAAACTTTTTCTGCTGTCAGAGCCAGACCATTCACTTCTCTTGTGGAGAGATGCAGCATTAACCTTTAAAGATCATACGTTTGGGCAGGGGGGAGACCAGGAGAAGCTGTAAAAGTATCACTTCAAGTACAGAACTACTGCATCTTGTTAAGGCTGACTAAATGCACTGGAGAGTCTTACCACTCAGGGTTTTGAAGGGTCAGCTTCACAGAGCTTGCTTCAAAAGGGGTTGGGTACAGCAAATAGCAATAACTGCAAATTGCATTAATAGTTCATTCATTGATTGTATAAATGTCTTCTGCCTCTGCTGCACTTTGAACAGGGCTGTATATTGAGCTCCTACAATGTGCAGTAAAGCATTTGAGTGAATTTAAAACATTTTGAATCTAAAAGACAGTGCACTGATCTCAGATTATTCCCTCTTACTTCCCATGTAACTTACACCAGCATTGAAAATCTTCAGTTGTCTAATATTGCTTTAGAACTATACAAATCCATGCCTGCCTGTACCAAGATGAATAGACTCTCTTGCCATAATAAATGGTAGGATGTAGAAATTACTTTGTTCTATGAACCTCAGTAAGTTAAACTTGTTTCTACAATCTGCTCAGTCTGTAACAAAACACACCATGTGTCCACTTTGTACTTGAGAGCCATGAATGTGGAACACTTGTCTTCTACTTTGAAGAAGTAGACTAATCCTCAAACATACCTGTGAGTGAGGCAGGTGGGGTTGCTGAACCAGAAAGGTGAGGTGGCTTGTCTAAGGCCACATAGCAAATTGGTGGCATGGATGGGACTAGAACATGACCTTTGTCTTCATGCCTCCAGCTCCTGCTGTTTTCTTGGGGTATTGGTGTAAAAGTTTAAATAGTTGAATGATTCTGGTCATTTAAAGGTGGTAAAGCCATTTAATCTTCATATAATTCCTCAGGCTCTTATACTGGTGACTGCACCTATGCATATGGTAAACACTCAAATCCAAATAATAGCTCTTTTCCTTACTATAAAATGTATTAAGTTCAGACTTCACAAGGGCTATAGGTCTCCTAAAAACTCTTGTTGGGCCAAATGTAGTTAGTGCTATTGCTCATACTACTACTTTTACTTCATCATAGCTCATCTGAATCTTAAGTCATGGAGTCTGACTTAATTACTGTGCTAAAACCCAACTTCAAAGTATACATGCTATTGTGACAGTATTTTTTTTTTCTATTTATTGGTAGCCTTGCTCAGTGTTGAAGTGAGGTACCACATTCCACTTAAATTTTACTAGTACCCTGTTGTAGGTATGCTATTGCTGCCAATTAATAGGTGAGAACAGTGATTCCATTAAGCTGTTTTGCTTATTTGAGTTTGAACCAAAGCTGCTGGTCCTGACCCTGGGGTAGCAAATAAGAGCATGGTTTAGAAAGGAACACTATCAATGTGAAAGTGAAGCTTTGGCAGCTAAACTGGATCATTGCTCTTAATAGTTTCTTGGCCAAGAAATGTTGTGCTTAAGATCACCTAGTAAAAAGACCCAGTGTGGGTAGCTGTAGCATCTGAAAGATAATGCTTTCAACAATAAAACTCCTGTTACTTCACCTAAGTAATGGGTTCAGTGCAGGTACTGAAAAATACCTATTTAAAAGCTATAGAGGTCAAGGTTTCAAATAGGATCATATGTCAGTGTCTTAAATCTATGGAACTTCTGTGTTGCAGTAGTGCTAGGGAGCTTGATCTCAAGGTAGGGCTCCCTATGTGCAGAACTCTAGATTCCTACCTTGAATAACTTGGTTCTCTCTGAACACAACATGCAGCTGTGGGACTTTCATAACTTGAGCAATTGTTTTCTGTGAAATTGCCAATGTAATGATTGCATAGTTTCTTGAACCCTTTAAATGAGGGTTTATAATAGAAATTCTATATCAGATTAAATCTAGGGCCCTAAACTTAGATTTGTAAACCTTCTTATAAATTTCCATGAACATTCTACTGTTGGATTTTTGAAAAATACAAAATGGTCCCATACACATGCATCAGCCTAGATCCATAAAGGTCTTAAGTGCTTAAACTCCAAACTTAGATGCCTGTTCTAACTCCTGGACTAGAGTCATTCTCAGTTTCTTTCTGACAAATGTTCCACCTCAGATAAATGCTTAGATGAGACTATTTCCCCCTGTGGTTAAGGCACTTACTAAGAATTGGGAGATCCTGTGTCCAGTAGCCCACCCCAATCACTTTCACTCTTTATTGGTCCACTGTGGAAAAGCTTTAACAGGAAAAAGGGAACCCCCTATTGGAATAGCTCATACATCAGTAGTTTGAACAAGGGTCATCTTTCTCCCTCTCTGGCAGAGATGGGAGGATTCAGCCTGGCTCTTCTCTATCCCATGTGAGTGCTCTAACCACTAGGCTAAAAGTTATAAGATGGGCACCACCAATACCACCACTTTCTGTGGCCATTTTGTGTGGAGGAAGACAGGAACCTAACTCATTCCCCCACCACTACCTCAGGTATCCAAGCAGCCTGAATCACTAAACAAGGATCACCACCTCCCTGCAGCCTGGATTGAGGCAGCTATTTCAGAGAGGGACTGGGCTTAGAATACCCCTCACCTTAGCATCTCCCATTGAGTAGTTTAAGTGACTCCCAGCTTAGCATGCTGGCTTTTGTGGATTGCATTCCAAGGTATCCAACTCAGACTTTGTGGAATCTGAGTGGTGTTCCTGTGATTTTTTTTTTCCCCTAAGCACCTAAAAATTAAACATGGAAATGCTGAGCATCACAAAACCTAAATTCCTTCATAGATCCTAGCCAAAATCCCATCAACTGTATATGGCTGGTAGAATTGCTCAAAGCAGCTGGCACAGTTGAAGATACAGGGCAGATCTCAAATGAGCTTCCTTTGAGTGCTGCTCATACAACTTGCCTATAGTATGGACCTAGCTTAGTGCCATAACACAATAATTGATGGCTTCTAGTCCTCTAATACCTTCCCACAACTCCCCATCCCATGACTTATCAGGTTCACAGGTTGGAAATTAACTACATACAGATTTTTTAAGGCCAGAAGAATCTAGTTAGACCTCCAGCATAGCACAGACCAAAGAACATCACCTAGTAAACTCTGTGTTAAAGCCATAACTTCTGTTTGAACTACAATCAGATCTTTTAGAAAGGCATTCAGTCTTGATTTAAAGATTTCAAGTAATAGAGAACCCACCACATCCTTACATAAGTTGTTCCAAAGGTTAATTGTTAAAAATCTACTCATTTCTCAACTGAATTTGCAGTTCATTGAATGTAGTCTCTATGTGCATGCTCTCTGTGTAGCTAAGATGGTAACACTTTTCAATAGCAGTGTCCATTGGTCAGGGCCTGTGACTCCTTGTGCTCTGAATTGAGGGCATAAGGGATGGCATGGACTGACCGCTTCTCCAATTCCTTTCTACAGCTCATGATCCAAGGTGTCCACATCTTTGGCTGGCATTCCCCATCAAACTTTTCCAGTTTTCTTGTAAATAGTTTTAGTCTTAGCTAGTTCTTATTGTTAATCATGTGTAGGATGGTTTGGGGGAAAGGGTCCTCCCCTTACTCCCACCATCATTTGGAGCACATAGGATGCCCAAGATTCTAGGCTTTAAGCCCTGACTGGCCTGCCCTGGGTCATCCCAGTTAGAAACCCTCAAGAGCTGCCTATACTGTCTTGTGGAATCACATGTTCCCTCTAAGTATGAAAGCTGCTGCTCCTTTCACCTTTGGACAAAAAAAAGTCTTAGAAATTCCAATTCCACAGGCACTTAACGGAGCTCTCCATGAGGCTCCAGTCCAGTCCTAGGCCTTCCTGCTCCGCTCCAGCACCAACACACCATAGCTTCAGATAAGCTCAAGGATCTGTCTAAGCAGGCATGAGGGAGGGTAAAGGTAAACACACCCTTAAGAGGGATAAATTACCTCACCTTCCTTTTATAGAGGACAGCCTCCCCCCTACCCTCAGTACCAAGAGACTCCACACCCCCGTGCAAGTGTGTCTGGAGTTCATGGGGAATGTCTGTTGGCACCAACAATAGTGACAGCTAAGTGCGCTCTGAAGCTGTTGACTCAAGGGGTGGGTCTGAACACTGCAAGAGAGAGAAGGAACCTTTCACTTCCTGCACTAGCAGTACTGCACTACAAGAAGACTGCCTCACACAAATTTGCACCACCAGATCACCTAGAGTCAGGAATCCTTCCCACTATCTGCCAGACTAGCATATTCTTAAGGATCTAGCTATCTGTAAAGTTGCCAGTCCTTTCAGTCCCAGTATTGCCCAGGAATATTCCTACACCAATGTTGTGTCAGATGCCAATTCTGAGTACAAGTCACGCTGTCAAGGCTCCGACAACAGTTCACCGCTTACTGGTTCCTTCCCTCAGAGTGTCACAAGCCAGATGGTACCATCGGTTCCACCAGTGGAGTCAGGCAACTCATTCCTCCACTGAACAGGAAGTGATAGCAGAAGTTTCACTAACAGTCCTGAGGTGAGAAGTGGACCCTGATAGGGCTTCCAGAGCCTTCCCAATGCCACCACATCCCCACACAGAACATTATTGGCCTAATGACCAGTGATTCCCCCATGGGGTCCTCCTCTGATCCCATTCACTGGTCATATTATAATTCCTTAAATCCCTATTTCAGAGTTCTGAATTACAAAGACCCTGGGCAACGCTTTAGACAGAGATCACTACCCGGAGAGGATTTTCAGGCCCCTCTGCCCCCGGAAGGTTTTGGAGGAACAACCACTACCACCAGATCCACTGGCAGCACTTTCTTCTTCATGGATGAGGCAGTGGCACCAGCCTCACCTTCACCACTAGAAGAAAAGGAGTACTTGTGGCACCTTAGAGACTAACCAATTTATTTGAGCATAAGCTTTCGTGAGCTACAGCTCACTTCATCGGATGCATACTGTGGAAAGTGTAGAAGATCTTTTTATACACACAAAGCATGAAAAAAATACCTCCCCCCACCCCACTCTCCTGCTGGTAATAGCTTATCTAACGTGACCACTCTCCTTACAATGTGTATGATAATCAAGTTGGGCCATTTCCAGCACAAATCCAGGGTTTAACAAGAACGTCTGAGGAGGGGGCGGGTAGGAAAAAACAAGGGGAAATAGGTTATCTTGCATAATGACTTAGCCACTCCCAGTCTCTATTCAAGCCTAAGTTAATTGTATCCAATTTGCAAATGAATTCCAATTCAGCAGACTCTCGCTGGAGTCTGGATTTGAAGTTTTTTTGTTGTAATATCGCAACTTTCATGTCTGTAATCGCATGACCAGAGAGATTGAAGTGTTCTCCGACTGGTTTATGAATGTTATAATTCTTGACATCTGATTTGACTATAAACAATATTAGGACCTCTTTAGGGAAGATTGCAGATAGTCTCCAGATCCCTTTGGAGGATGTTCAATCCATAAGCTTTTGGAGATCCTGTCTAAATGAAGGCAACTTATTTGCAGCCCTCAATTAGAAGGAAGCCTACTATCATATAGACATTCATCCAGCACACAGGAGATTCTGCACTTCACAGTGGTCCAGGAATACTTTAAATACAGTGCTCTTCACTTCAGCTTATTGGCAGCACTGTGAGTTTTTACAAAGTTTCTCTCTGTGGTAGCAGTGTATCTGCAGCACCAAGGCAGCCCTGTATTTCCTCAGCAATTGGCTGCTCAAGGGACAGCCATACCAGAAGGTGCAGATGGCAGTCCTCTCCTCACTTGATCTCTTTCACTTGTTGGGGCTTCACGCAGGTCTAGAAAAGTCCACTTTGACACTTATATACAGTTACAGATTTTATCTGAGTGAATCTGAATTCAATTTCAGCCAAAGCATACTTACCACTAGACAGATTCCTCATGAGGAGGGATCTCAATGCCCAACTCCGACTCAGCCCCCAGACAACAGTCTGGTTCTGCCTGGTTCTTCTAGGTCACATGGCTGCCTGTACCTGTGCAGGGGCATATGCAGAAATTTAAATTTGACTGCTTTTGGTGGGGGCAAGTTCTATGTCCCCACCACAGCTTCAAGGCTGGAGGAACTGTCAGCTCCTGCCAGGGCAGGAGGAGGTCGCTCTCCCTGCTGTGGCCCCAGGGCTAGAGGAGCTGTTAGCTCCGCCGCAACCCTGGGGCTGGAGGAGTTCTATGCTCACGCCAATTGTTGTGGGTGTGCCCCTGCTTGCCCCCCACACACACACACATACCTCTGTAATACCTTTTGTGAGACTTCACCTCTGTTGCCTCCAGGCATGGCTGAAGACAGTCTACATCCCAAGCAGGCACACCCTGGACAAAACAAGTTTTGCTCCCTCAGGGTGTCCTCACATCCCTCACTTGGTGGGAAAACAGACTGTCTGTGTAGGGATTCCTTTCATCCCTCTACCACCCACAAAGACACTTATGGATACCTCCCTACTGGCCTAGGGAGACCTGGGTGACTATATAACTAAGTGTGCTTGGACTCCACCAGAATCCAAACTGCACATTGATCTTCTTGAGCTTCAGGCACTTCATGAAGCTTGCAAGAGGTTTCTACCCTTTCATCCAGTGCACACGTCCAAGTCATGTCAGACAACATCATTATAGTGCATTATGTAAATAAGCAGGGAGGAGCAAAGTCTTCCCTACTCCACGTGGTGCGATCAGACTCTGGAACTGGTGCATCTGGCATCAGATCACGCTCAACAGTTCACCGACCAAGAGCAGTGAACACCTTATCAAACAGCCTGAGGAGGTTCCATCAGGATCACAAATGGGAGCTCCCCTCTTTAGTGGCACAGATCATTTTCTGGCAGTGAGGTTTCCCATCCTGGGACCTCTTCGTAACCCAAGCAAACAAGGAATGCCCAGACAACTTCTCCTGAGCTGCACAGCGGCACAACTCTAAAGGGGACTATGTCTTTCTGGTACCATGGTCAGATCCACTCATGGACACCTTTCCTTCCATTCCTCTATTACTTTGCATCCTCAAAAATGTCAGGCAGGACAAGGCAAAAGTAATCCTGGTCGTACCTTGTGGCGGAGACAATTTGCGTTCACCACCACCCTGCAGATAGCCTCTCACCCATGAATATATCTACAACCGCTTCTGCACCTACTGTCTCAGAACAGGGGCAGAACTAACCATCCCAACCTGGCCTCTCTATCTGGCAGCCTGGTTTTTGGATGGTCAACAGATTTAGAGATCATGCTCTGAACAGGTCCACTCCATCTTCAACAAACAGCAGGAGACCCTCTACAAGAAAGTACTGTGTAGCCAAATGGAAGTTGTTCTACCTCTGGCGTCAACAGCATAACTTATCTCTAGAAGAGTCTGGGATCCCTTTTATTCTGGACTATGTTCTTTCCTTGAAGACATCAGGCTCATCTGTCAGTTTCCTGCGTGTGCATCTGGCAGCTATCAACGCCTTCCTTCTCCGATGGAGAACTCTTCCATCTTTACCCATCCCACAACAGTGTGAAGTTCCTGAAAGGCATCATCAGAGCCTTTCCAGCAGCACTACGATGTGCACTGGCCAGGAACATGAGCTTGGTACTCTTGGCACTTACGAACCCACCATTCGAGCCTCTGGCCTCTTTTGTATCTCTCTATGAAAACAGCCTTTCTAATGGCTATCACCTCTGCTAGAGGAGTGGGTGAGCTCGAGGACCCCCTGGCGGATCCTCCATACACAGTGTTTCACAGGGAGAAAGTGTCCTCAAGATTGCATACCAAGTTCATCTCGAAGGTTCCCTCTGAATTTCACCTGAAATCAGACTGTTCATTTGCCCATTTTCTATCTAAAACCTCATAACAAACAGGGAGGACAGGAAGCTCCACTCTTCAGATGTCCACAGAGCTTTAGCCTTCTACTTGCAGAGGACTAAGCCCTTTAGGAAGTCTCTGTTCTCAGCAATGAAAACAGTCTTGAAGCAGCAGTCCCCATAGGCTCCCGAGATGGACTTCAGGGTCTATTCTCCTCTTCTGTGAGATTATGAAGCCCCTTCCCTTCCAGCTGTCAAGGCACACACTACTAGAGCACAAGCTGTCTCAGTGGCCTCCCTGCAGGGAGTTCCCCTCTTGGAATTTTGTAGCGTGACAACTTGGGGTTTCATTTGCATCATTACTAGGCTTTGCGCCCGTGTTTAAATTTCATCTGGGATGCCTCCTTTGATTCAGTGATTTTACAATCTGTGATGCAGCTTCCTCGCACCCTTCTCCACAATGAGTACTACTTGGGAGTCACCCACTGTGAATATCCATAGGGACCAGCACTCAAAGAAATGGAGGTTATTTACCTTATAGTAACTGGAGTTCTTAGAGATGTGTAGTTCCCATGGGTATAGTCCATGTGTCCTCTTCCCTGCTGTTCAGACTGTCACCTGATTCACAGTGAAGCAGGAACTGGAGAAACAGTCAGTCCACAACACCCCTTAAACCCTCAGTTCAGCAGAGGCACAAGTACGAGACGGCACAGGTGCAGACCAACAAACACTGCTATTGAAAAAGCATCCAGTCTCAGGAACAGGGAGCACATGTACACCCACAGTGAATACTCTTGAGGACCACACATCTCAAAGAACTCTAGTTACTATATGGTAAGTAACCTCTATTTTCCAACCATTGGATCTCATGTCTTTTTCTGCTAGATTAAAGAGCTCTCAACTATTAGAAATTTCTTTCCTATATAGGTACTTGTAGACTGATCAGGTTACCTCTTAGACCGAAATTCTTAAACCTCTCAATATAAGGTATGTTTCCAGATCTCAAATCATTCTTGTAGCTCTTTGCTGAACCACTTCTAATTTTTCAACTTTTTTATTTTTTTAAAGTGTGGACACCAGAACTGAACACAGTATTCCAAAAATGGTCTCACTATGCTTTATACAGCGGAAATATCGCCTTCCTACTCCTACTTGATGTTTCCATGTACATATCCAAGAATCCCACTCTACTCCCTCTGACAGATGTCAGAAAGATTAGGTATTAAAACTGAGGTCACCATGTGCAACTGGAGCGTTAACTGAACCCAACAAGAAGTTGCACAATCCTAAGTGTGACTGACACTCAGACCAACCGTGTGGAAAGGATCCTCCCCATCCCAGGGTTAAGAAGATAAGAAGAAATTGAAAAGAAATCTCACCAAGATTATATTTCCACTTCTATTTCTTTAATATAGTAACTATAGATTTTCTTGCTAAGTTTATACATTCTAGTGAGACCTCAAGTAACCATATTTTAGATTGTAACTCCTTTATAAATCCAAGCAA
The DNA here is from genome assembly GCF_965152275.1 of Natator depressus. Classification (NCBI taxonomy): domain Eukaryota; kingdom Metazoa; phylum Chordata; order Testudines; family Cheloniidae; genus Natator; species Natator depressus. Next base: position 249,161,300 of record NC_134234.1, read on the forward strand.
ATTAGCCAAAGAGAGACTGAAAACAATACCTTTAAGCAATTGTTTTTAGTAGTCTACAATTGTCCCTTTTCAACCAATTCATTTGAACAAGAGTAACCAAACTTTTAAAGTGCCTTAAAAACAAGTGCATCCTTGAAAGTGGGATAAATGAGTTAGATACTAAAGAATTTACGAATCGATGATCATAAGTAAACATAGTAAGAAACCTTGATAATTTGCATCATTCCTTGATATAACTGTTGAGCCTCATATCTGATAATTGCTTGCAAGGCTGTATCGTGTATGTATAGTACACACCTACAACATTGGTTTGGTTACACGAGTGGTCAACAGTTGATTGTATACTAATGTGCTTCTGGGTGGATTAATAAGTTATTGATTAGATAAGAATAGGCAAGTGTCCTGATTTGAGAATAATGTTCAAGTTAAAAGTTGATCTGAAAAGAACCCAGTATTACTGTTAGTTAGCTAACACTCCCAGGACTCAGTAAAAAAGGGTTATTCTATTAAATTCCATTCTGCATTGGCTATAACACTTATTCAATTGACAAACCTAGTTTGTTAGATTTCAGCAAATAAATAAAAATGGACCTCCTTTCACGCTTACATAATTTTGCAGAAAGGAGGACTAGTATACATTGTGACTCCTTGTTACTGGCCATCAGGGCACAGTATTACTACCAACTTTAGGACAGTGTACACCCATTGATTCGTTTACCTCCTGAAGGAATAGAAGTCAGTAGCAGAAAGATTTTGCAGAGGGTCACACAGGTTTCAGGCATGATCTCCATGCTTCATAGGAAGTGTCAGAAGGGGGTAAGAAATCACATCCATGATACTATTTGTTATAATTAAATATATATGACTTATTAGTGTAAGTTTGGCTAGAAGTTATGTTTGTTCTGGACGTTCACAACAGTAAGATGTACAACTTTTTGAGAAACCTTCATTAAAGTAAGTTTTTCTTTCTGTCTTTTATACTTATTAAATCATCTTAGTGCTTTTATTTTTACTCTTCCCTTCTTTACATTTTGAGAGAGATTTCTTAAAGCAGCCCATACTGAGATGTTCCACTGTTCAGCCAAAAAAAACCTGCAAGCACACACACCAACAGGACACTCAAATCCACAGTGTTTCTGCCTTTCCCGTCCATACAAGAACAGCAGCTACACTGAATTATACATATACATAAACAGCATTATGAAAAAAGATGATTTGCTGACAAAATTTCTGATGAGAAATCTAGCATAACTGCTCATAAAAGCAATAGTAAGCAAAGTTATATTTAACCTCGTCTGCAGATACCTTGTATATATGCACATACAACTAGAGAAAATATTTAAAGCATAACTCTGTAGTATTAAATGTCCACTTAAATAAAATTTTTTTTTAAAAAAGCTAATTAATTCAATGTGGTGGTGCTACAGAAAATGTAAAGCCACTGTACTAAAGAGGACTTCTGAGTCTGCAGAGCATTCTGTAATTGTAATAATTTTTATTACATTAATCTTAATAAAATCTTATTAATTTTCAAATTCCTAATAACATTTCTTTAGACAGGGAGCCAATATGAATTATACTTTCAATAGATTTTAAAAATTCTTACAGAGTAATCAAAATAAAACATTTATATTTGTTTGAAAACAAAAATACAAGGAGTTTTAACGAATAACTGGCTGGATTTCTGATAAACAGTATTTCTCAATTATTTCTTACATACAAGTTTTTTTTTGTTTTAAATAAATAGAAATAGATTTACAGGACTACAGCATTTCATATATGGACTTTGGGTACAATTTTCAGAAGTGCATAAGTCCGAGTGACTTGGCTTCCTAAATCACTTAGGAAAAGGAGACTCAGGATCCTAAGTTATTTAGGCACTTCTGAAAACTCTACCCTTCATGACTTCAATATTCTATGGTCATTGTTGTGAAGTATGAACTTCGCTTGATGTTTGTTTTAGACCCAAGAGTTCCGTTTTCAGTTCTCCAGGCTTAGGCGGCATTTCAGGTATAGTCTATAAAATAAATAAAACAAAGAGGTGTCAGTGCTCAAAATCTGTGACTGATATATAGAAAACTGAGCTAAACAAAACCGAAAATTAGACATCCCCTGAGAGGCAAAAAAGAACACTACATTCAAGTTACAATTTTGTCTCCCTCTTTCTTGAGCTAATTGTAAACTGATCTCTAGCATCAACCAAATTTCTTTCTAATTCAACTTCAACTTCTTGCATCTGGCAATTTGACTTTAGTCCTTTGGAATAACTTGATCTTGGGGGAGGTGGAGAATACCTTTTCTTTTCCAAGGAACCCTTCCCACAGTACTAAATTCCATTCCAGGGATGGAGAAGAGCCACTGAAACCTGGTTATTTTATAGAACATTAGAAGTGTGGATGGCATTTTAGTTACTAGAGATCTCGAGTGGACTGTTTTTTCACCATCTCCCTTAAGAATAAAGCTCAAACTGATGTATCCTTCCCTTAATCGTCATGTATTGCCACATGGTTTCCTGATAAGCAGCTGTCTCACTTCAATTAAGTCATCCACCTTTGTAACTGCCATTCCAGTTTACCAGATCAGGGTGCATGTGCACAAGGACTCCCAAAGATACAATTTGAAAATGGTGGGAGAATATGGGAAGTGCTTGGCCACAGGAACAAGAGCCTCTTCTACTCTTCAGAAGAGGAATGTATCTGTATTATGTGGCCAGTATATATTTAAATTGCCAAAGGGAGCTTCAGATTATACTCCAAACCTGCATGGGTGATTGTGGAAATTCTCAACCTCACCAGCCCTCACACTGGTCTTGAAGATGAAACACCTACACTGGGGGTGGGGAAAAAAAAAATCAACCCTTCACATTATTTAACCTTTGCTGCTTTTAAAGCTATAAGCTTTTAGAGTCTTCACTAGTTTAAATAACTACAGATGAGCATTTTGTACAGCTATACATTTTGTCATTATATGTCAAATAAACCATTTCATAAAATTACTATATACTTCCTAATTACTAATCTACTGGTAGGAAAAGTATCACTCTAAAACTGTGGAAAGATTCTTTAAGAATAATTTTTCTTTTTAAAGAATTCCTATTTTGAAAAGGGCATTGTGAAACCGGTCTTTTGTTTCCTCTACTAGAGGGCAGATCTACCCCACCACTTTTTGAAATAAAGTTACACAAGTTTAAACAACAAAAGCTCTAATACAGATGGAGTGGGATGGCTTATAGGTTGCAGAAGCTCTAGGGCATTGGTTCAAATTTAAACCTGGTCACCAGTTACCATCCGATGGCTGTTGGATTAAAACAATCGGTTCAAATGAAACCCCCCTGTACCTAGTGATTGCAATGTGGACGCATCTTCTATCACTGCAACTGGTACTTTTATCAGCAGCCTTATGAGAGAAGCCAAAGTTCTAATAGGCATGGAAACAGAAGTTACCCCCTCTCCCCTCAAAGGATTGCCTCCAGATCAGGGAGAAGACATATGGGTGGGACACTGTGGGGTACCTTGTGCTGGTATTGCCATAATTTCTATTCTGTGGAGATAACATCACTCTTCAGGACTGCAGATTTTTTTTTTTAGGTATTAAATTCAGTTTCTTTTTAACAGATTTGTTCTTAACAGCAAAATTTTGATTCTATTTCCTCTACATTTTTGGGAAAGATGGAAGAATAAATAAAAAGAGAGTGTACAATAGCTCCATCTGAGAAGATAATAAAAGCTCAGTTACCACTGCGTTAATAAGACAGCAACTGTTTACAGCGGAGCCACATAAAATACTTTACGCTCTATGCAGCCACACTTTGCATCTGCACAGGTATAGTAATAGTAGATTATGCTAGTGTATAAATAAGGCAACAAAGCCATGTTAATTTCAGCTCCATTTTTTGAAGCGAAGGAATATTGTGGGAAGAGAGAATGGTTTTCCTAATGTAAAAGGGACAAACTAAGAAAAAAAAAGGTTGTAAGAGTCAACAGCTTGGGAAAATATGGAAGGTAAAAAGCAAGCTGTAAGACTCAGATGTCAAACCATTACAATACTTTTTTCAACATTTGATTTGCATGGATTTTCACCCCTTGAATTTCTAGACAAAGTGAACTACAAATCTCTACCAAGACTGGTTTCAAAGTAGCAGCCATGTTAGTCTGCATCCGTAAAAAGAAAAGGAGTACCTGTGGCACCTTAGAGACTAACAAATTTATTAGAAGCATTTCACCTGGTTTAGGATTGAATTCACAAAAATGTCACATGCTTTCCACTCAAATCATAAGTAGATCCAACTTTGCCCAGAAGTTCACTTCTGAGCTTTAGGCCTTAATAAAACAAGTTAACTTTTTCCTGGTTCTGTGTCCAATTCCTTTAAAAACAAAGGTTTATTATATACTTTCAGGTCCTGGAAAAATTACTACCTCCGCATGTGGTGTTGTGTTACTACTACAATCTGCTTCCCAACCAAGCTGTGAAAGCAACTAACTGCTGACTCTGATTTAAGAAAAAGAAGAAAACAAAATATATCTTGTAGATATTACCGACTTGGGATTCTAGCTCTTCTAGTCTAGAGCTGAAGAGAATCTTTTAACTCCAGAGAAAAGGTAACTTTGACAAAAATACGCTTAGAAGAGTGCCAATTTTCATTGCACTCTAATACACATTGTCCTTCAAAACTGAGGGAAAATCCCAAGACATGACTTTCTAGCAGCTTCACATATTTGCCTCTTTTTCCTTATTATTGTACTTACAAACAAGCATATCAACCTTTTGAAATGGAAGTGTTTTGGTATTTTTGCCACAGTGACCTTAACTATGTCCACTGAACAGCATTCCTATAGGAGAAATTTCAAAACGCATATTACTTAGCAGTTATATAAGTGAAATGAAAATCAAAACCTTAAATCACTTACAAGATCAGGTCTGTAATATCTATGCACAACTTCTGCACCTGCAAACATAGCCAATGTACTTGCACTGAGCATTTTCAAGTAGCGAGGCCAAGATACCCCAGCGGGCATGATGAAGAGCAGACGGCACGTGAGATTGGAATACTCCAACTAACTGAGTGAAGAATTAGGGGAAAAAAAGTTGCAATAAATTAGTATGCCAACTAGCCCACTCTGAAACACAATTCGCCCTATTGGAATCTGTTAACAAGAAACTACATCCACCTTCGGTAGGAAATAGAGATGGGGTGGGGAAGCCTTTTGCAATGGAGCCTCACTTAAAAAGTTTAAAAGCAAGTAAACAAGAAACCGTGCTTTTAAAATGTTCAAACCGCTTAAACACACTATAGAGGTAACAGCTCCCCCCGTGGACATCAGCCGACGGGATTCTTTGTCCTTACCCCAAAGGCACCTCCACAAACTCTGGAGAGAACCCCACTGCCCAACCATGCTACACACATCATCCTTTGCCGGTGATTAAGGCATGGAAAATGCACCTACCTGCATGCAGCAAAGCTCCACTACGCTGGTCTGACAGCGCTTGTGCTCTGTCCCGGACACTGAACATTAGGAGGAGGTCCCGGATGACAGGCTGTCCGCTCAGAACAGCCCCAAGGCCCCTGGGACAAGCTGGCCGAGCCGGCCTTCCGCAGAAAAGGAGGAGCCGAGCGCCTCTCATCACATCATGTGACTCAGGGCAGGCCGGTCATATCTCACGTGAGTATAGCGGCTGCTACGGAACTACGTCCATTGCCCGTCTGCCCTCGCCTCCCCGCAAATGGGAGACCCCCATAGGGAGCCGCTGCTGCGAGGCCCCCTTCCAAACTGGCTGGGGAGAGAGGATGCTGCGGTGATTAGGGAGGCACCCTCACTGTTCCCTTGTTTGGCTCAGTAAGTCTGTGTTCATTCATATCCCTGAATGGCCTAACGCATCCGTCAGAGACTCTCTGCTGTATCCGTAGTACACGGCAGTGGCCTAAAGGCTTAGCCCACTGTAACAACCCACCCCCCCGAGGTAAGAGTAGCATTAACTGAGTGATTGCCTTAACAGTAAAATGCTGTCGTAATAGGATAGTAACTCCTAACGCTAGGAACTGTAGTTATGTTAACAGTCCGGGAACAGTATTAGGACTTGCCAAGGGTCAGAATGTTTGGTGTTTTTCATTAGTTGTCCCCGGTTCTTGGCGTTGTGCGCTTATGTGAGCGTCTCAGCTTTTGGGGTTGTTGGGTTTTTTTAGGTTTCTAGCCCTCGTGATTGTGGGAAGAAAGTTTGGAAATGTGACAACTACAGGCTCAAAGATAAGGCAAATATTCTTATGTCTGTCTCATATTTGGGGCCCGATTAATGATTTTTGGCATTTTGTGGTAGCAGAATTGTAGTTCTATGGTAACACTAGTTGCCTTGTTACAATATAGGCCCTACTCTTGCAAACATTTACATGCCTTCTTAACTTTATACGTGTGAACCATGATCTAGCAAGGCACTTTTGCATGTGCTTAACTTTAAGCATAAATAGCCCTGTTGGCTTCAATGGGCCTAGTCACATGCATATAGGAAGGCATGGGTATAAGTGTTTGCATGATCAGAGCTGCAGTAGCCATATGGAAATATACTAGTCCTCTGTTGTAACTCTATAGTAAGCTGCAGCGTTAAGAACTGTTACTGTGGAATACAGTGGTAGTTTCTTTTAAAGGCTTTGGAATGCCCTTTAACAGTTACTAGAGACTGCTTATTGGATTTCTTCCCTCCCTTGTGTTATGTTACTTTTCGGGCATGCACTTGCATTGATGTGCACAGAGCAACCAGTAGTATGGGCAGGTTTGATGGACTGTCTGGCAAACACTGATCACATTCTGTCTTTAGTCTCCCCAGTAAGAAGTACATAGGCGCTTTTTAACGTCTTATGGTCAGCGATGCCTTACCTGTGACCAAAGCCCAGCCTCTCATCGGCGTCCGACTTCACTGTGGCTCAGTGCGAGAGCCACGCTTCCTAGGAATGTCAATGAGCAGATTGCGGATCCCCTCTCTCCAGCCCCAGGAATCTCAGAGCGTCCCGCGTTCTGGGCTGGGAACCTGTCTAGCGTGGACCCAGTCGCGAATGTTGCCCAGTGACCAGCCCCCCTTGCACTGCCAAGAGAAAAAGCCGGAAAGTGGGAGGGAGTCAGAGAAAACTGGAGCCATGAAACAACCCCGGCGCATGGCAAACGTCCTGGGTCTGTCTGTCTGTCATCTAACAGGCGGCGGGGTGGAGGCAGTCATCCAACAGGCTGCTGTGGTCCCTGGTGGTGGTGGGAGCAGGGAGACCCCCGCCCCCTTTCACCCGATTTCGCCTCTTCTGCCTTCTCCCCACCTCCGCAAGCCTCGTGGTCATGGCTTGGCGGGTGCCTGATCCGGATTGGCTGCCGTTCCCCACGTGACCGCTCGCTCGGCGGGCAGGTCGGCGGCGCTGTGTGCTTGAGGCGGAAGGGGCCGGGCAGGGGGGGGCTGCGCGGGGAGGGGGAAGCGGACGGGTTCTGCTGCTGGCGCTCGCGGAAGCCCGCTAGGCCGGACGCACCAGCGCCCGGGGATGGAAGCCGAGGAGCCGGGCAGGTACACGGGACAGCCGGGCCTGGGCCTAGGCCTGGCGCGGGGAAGGCCCCTGCCCTCCCCATATCCCCCCGCCCCACCCCAGAGCCGGCTCCCCGGCTCCCAACGGCCGGGCCCGGCGCATGGTGACGTAGGCGGGGCGGGGCCTGGGGGCCGCCGCCGCGGGGATGGTGCCCAGGGGGTGCTCGGCCAGTCTGTCCGCGCGTGGCAGGGTGTGAAGGGGGGTAGAGCGGGCGGGGACTGTGGATGTCGTCGCGGTGGGGGGGGGGGTGTATGGAGCAGGGAGCTGTGTGTGCGGATGGGGGGGGGGGGTGTCTCTAAGGTGCCACAAGTACTCCTTTTCTTTTTGTGTATACTAAGGGTGTGTGGAGCGGGGGGAGGGGAGTCTCTCTGTCTGTCTCTTCAGTTGCATCTGAAGAGTTGGGTTATTTTACCCCCGAAAGCTTATGTCCAAATAAATCTGTTCGTCTTTAAAACGTCACCGGACTCCTCGTTGTTTCTCTGTTTATACTAAGGGCGTATGGATCAGGGACCTGTGTCTGTGTGGGAGTTTGTGCCCATAGATGGGGGTTGTATTGAGCAGAGACCCTATGTTGGGTGGGTCTATGAGTATATATGGGGAGGCATATCTGGAGTAGGCGCCTCTGGTGTGCGTGGGTACGGGTTGCAGGAGTGTCTCTGATGTCACTCGCCAGTGTTTGGTACAGTATTGCTTAAAGATACAAAACAGTGTGCGCTATGCCTCAAATCACCTAGGCACCTATAACATCTTGCAACCCAGAGTGCTTCACGCACTCTGTATGTGTTAGATAAAGTTAAATAATTTGCCAACTTTGAATTTACTTAATCTTCCTTCAAAAGTCAGGTAATTCTAATTGTTTTATGCAGTGTTGTTGTAGCCATGTCGGTCCCAGGATACAATGTAGTAAGGTAATACCTTTTACTGAGCCAACTTCTGTTGGTGAGAGAGACAAGCTTTCAAGCCCACCTAGAGCTCTACTTCGGGTCAGAGTTCTGTACAGACGCTCCCCGACTTACGCAATCGTTCCGTTCCAGAAAGCCTTGCATAACTCAAATTTTGTGCAAGTCGGAAATGTATACCCGAACATTATGCAAAAAAACAACCCAAAACCCTCTCCTATGTCTAGCTTACGGAACTTTTTCCGTAAGTGCGAATTTGCGTAAATCGGGTCTTGCGTAACCCGGGGAGTGTCTGTATAAGCTTGAAAGCTTGTCTCTCTCACCAGCAGAAATTGGTCCAATAACAGACGTTAGCTCATCCACCTTGTATCAAATAATTCTAAGGCTTGGTCTGCAATACAGAGTTAGGTCGTTGTAAGGCAGCTTACATCAAGCTAACTCTGTAAGTGTCTACACTACAATGTTGCTCCCAATGATGTGGGTCCACCACTACACTGACCTAATAATTCTACCTCTGCGAGAGGCATAGCACTTAGGTTGATGTAGTTAGAGTGACACAGTGTCTGTGTAAACGCTGCGTTACTTAAATTTCCCGTAGGTTGTCAGCTCTGCACAGGACTCACCGCTGTCAGTGCCCCGCACAGGTAAGCTGGTGGAAGCGCTCCTGGTAAGGATGTGCACCACAGACTTAGGGGGCGTAGTGTGGACATGAACCACCGCAGTAACTACTGACTTAGGTCGACTTAATTTGGTAGCATAGGCAAAGCCAAAGTTAGTTGGATAATAGCTTTAACTTACCTAGATTGCCCACATTCTGTGTATTTGACGGTATACTTTTAAGAACATAAAGTGTAATGTGTTATAATTAAGGCTAAGATTTAGTCACAGGTATTTTTGGTAAAAGTCATGGACAGGTCACAGGCAATAAATACAAATTCACGGCCCATAACTTTTTACCAAAAATACCCGTGACTAAATCTCTACTTCTGGGGTCCCACTGCCCCCGGGGGGGCCTGCTGGGGAGGTGGGGAGCTCTGCTTCAGTGCTGGGGGTTGACCTCCCCCCAAACCCTTCTGGCTGCTGCTCCCGGGGACCGCTCTCTGGACTGCTGCTGCTCAGGCAGTCCCCAGGGCACCCCCAGGACCGCTGCTCGGGCACTCCCCGGGGAGTCAGCCACACCGGCTGTTGTTCCAGTGGTCCCCGGAGCCAGCTGCCCAGGGCCGCCCAAGCAGCAGGTGGTGTGACTAGCCCCGGGACCTCTGCTCAGGCGTTCAGCGGGGCTGCCCCCAGGACCGCTGCTTGGACGGTCCGCGGGACCAGCCCCACTGGCTGCTACTTGTGTGGTCCCAGGAGCCAGCTGCCTCCCAAGCCAGGGCCTCCCGAGCAGTGGCTGGAGCAGCTGGCCCTGGGTCACTCCAGCAGCAGCCAATGCGACTGGCTGTGGGGTGCCCAAGCAGCTGGCCCCAGCTGCTGCGAAAGTCATGGGGGTCTTGGAAAGTCATGGAATCTCTGACTTCCGTGTTGTCCGTGAAAGAATCACAACCTTTAGTTATAATTGTGTTATAGAAAAGTGGAAGAAAATAAGGCATATATTTAACATGACTGTAATAATCTGAATATTCTGATTCTTGTGTGCTTAATATTAAATTAATTAAAAAGAAGATGGGGTGTTCAGCAATGCTTCTGATCACATTGACCATTTATTTAATGGAATTGGATATTCTACGTGTTGCTGTAATAGACTGTAACTGGAGAATGTAACATGCAGTGTATGCCAACCCTGGTTAAGAATGTCATGATTTTATTTTGATTAATGTACTGAACAGGTTATAAACTTAAGAAAATTCTGAAAGATTAATGTTATATGGCTAACAATACTAACTTTTTTTCTTTTTAAGATATTATTCTCCTCTTCAGCAAGCTCAAGCATTTTATACATTTCCATTCCATCAAATGATGACTGCAGCTCCTAACATGGAAATTATGAATGAACAACAGACTGTAGAGGGCATTCCAGATCCAGACTTTGCTCAAGAACCTATTCAAGGTAGTGTGACCAATTAATATAACTTAATAAAATTTAAAATCTTGATTAACAAGGCTGAAAATGAAATTGATACTTAGTAGTTGATTTTCAAGGATGATTTGTCTTAATAATTTGCTTCTCTAGTCTCCTGGTTTTTCTCTTTTTGGCACTCTTTGAACAAGTGTTCAGAAACTTGTTTTTTGTAACATATTTCTAAAAGAATAATGAAAATATTGCTGCATGCATATAGGAAAATACAAAGCAAACCCTGGTTGTAGTTTTGACATTGGTCAGTGTTAGGGGCTTATTCCTTCACCCGCTTACTTCCCTGGTCCTTCTTGCATGAACAGAGAGCAACAATTGATGTTTATTGGGGTGAACTTCCAGCAAGCATGATTTCAAAGAGCCCAATAGCACCTTATTTCAGTGTAACTAGTTTAAAATGTAAAAATGTGACCGTTCGCTTCCCAGCTTATGGCTGCCTCTGCTGCTTAAGAACCTAAGAACAGGGCCTCAAAACTGTCACAGTAAAAAAAAAAAAAAAAAAAAAAAAAAAAAAAGGCCCTTACACCAGCAAACAGTAATTTTAATTCTTTCTTTTATACCTCTATAACTAGCTAAGTAATAAAAATACACCTAAATTCTTAAAGTATAGGCCTTTACAAACAGGCCTAAATATCTATATTCTAACACTCAGCCTTGCCAAATTCTGATCTTTCATGATGAATGAAAATTTTCATAGGTGAGTAAACTACGATTAGTTGATTTTGTGTTGTGGTTTTTCTAAATCAGTCATTGTGGTAAAAGGCCGGCAGCTAGACTTTTTTTGCTTCAGCTAGTAAATGTTCATAGCAATTTTGTAAAATTAGCATAGTAGGATCTTGTTTTACTGAAAGTCTTTATTAGGGATACATATTTAATTACTGTGTTTTTGTGGTGCATTATAATCATCTGAATTTTTAATTACTACTTTAAAAACGAACTTTAACCCACCTACAAATATGAGAAGGCTAGAAAACACGTCTTGAGATACATTCAGTTGGGTGCTCTGAGCATTTCTAGGTAGCCCCTATTATCTTCTTTCTTTAACCTTCGTATATATCTTCCCTTTATTAGTTTTGGTGCTAAGTATGCCAGAATGGGAGCCTGTGTAATATTGTCACCTTATTGCTTACTACTTGTAATGTCTGCCATACTTGAATGCTAGTTCTAAATCATTAGTAACTGCACTTTTCCACTATTTCACAATTAATCCTTTATCCATATTTTGAATATAAGTGTCTCTCTGTATTAACATAATGCAAGAATGTTAAATCTGGGATGATGGTATCCCAGGCCTAATTGTGTGCCACATCTACATAAATATTTACTTTCACAATAGTTGCTGTAACCCTTGGCAAGATTAAATTGTATAGTTCTCCATCTTCTAGTTCAAGCAGTAAATGCTCTGGTCACTCTAACAGAGACACTATATTATTCACTACAGTTAGTGCACAACTGTAGTATTGTATTTAGTACAGTTAGGCGTCTCGTGTTGTGTTAGGTGTTGTGATGAGGAAACAGTGTCTTTTAATTACACTTCCATTTTGCTTTAGGTATTCCAGTAGTGTTCTGTTGAGCTATTCCAAGTCTTGCTGTAAACACTGAGAACTAGGTGAAGTCTCCTCAGGCTCATTAGCAGGGCTTGAAAAACTAACCAGACACCTACTAACAAGAAGACTAAACCTACTCTCCGGAGATAGATATGAAAGATCAGGGTGGTGTGACTCCACTGGTGACAAGCCCATCAACTCCCAGCCTTGGGAAGGGAGAGGTTGTTGGGATTTCCTGTTAGGATGCTGTCCCTGGACCCTGTTTGGGAGCTCCATCTGTAGTGATAGTCTGGGTAGTAGGTGTCTGATAAATTTGAAAATCAACCCTGTTTTTGCTGCTGGGATTGGGAAAGACCTTGCTCTTCTCCCTTGAGAGTCTGCCTACTGGGAGTAGGGGTGGGTCTCTTCCATTCTGTGACTACTGGCAAAGATTTCTTGCTCCTGCAAGGAGAGGAAGAGGGAGGGAGATCTGTTGTTCTGTCACTGCTACAGACTTCAATTTTTTGGGTCCTCCTTCCTTATGAAATAACTCAGTGCCTGACTGCTGTTGCTTTTAGCTTTCCTAAATAGCAGCAACAAGAGTGTGAAATTAACATGATTCTTGACAGTTTTGCTGTTGCCCTCTGCAGTTCTGCATAGCAGCAGTGAAACAGATTACGGTGGTGCTAACTTTGTTATGCTACTGCTTGGCAAAGTGCCACAGATGCATCATGGATGTCTGCAGACTCAGGAAGGCAGTGAGTCTCTATTATATTTTTCTCATCTCCAAGATTATTCTCATGCTGCAAGTTTTTAAAAAATAAAATAAAAGCTTAAATTTTGCATTAGTTGATGGGGTTAGGCTTATCGCTTGCCATTGTTAAATGGGCATTTGAGTTTTTCGAGCCCTGTTCATTAGTGTCACAATGTTAGGATGTCAAGAATCAGAGGGGTAGCCATGTCTGTATCCACAAAAACAACAAGGAGTTTGGTGGCACCTTAACGACTAACAGATTTATTTGGGCATAAGCTTTTGTGGGTAAAAAATCCCACTTCTTCAGACATTTTTTACCCACGGAAGCTTATGCCCAAATAAATCTGTTAGTCTTTAAAGTGCCACCGGACTCCTCAGTATTAGGATGGTGGGTAGAAAGTCGTCACTAGGATCACATGTCATGACCAAAGTAGTGTCAGAACTGATAGTAAGTATAGAAATTCTATGCTAAAGTTTATAAAGATTTTTTTTTTTCCTCAACTGCATGAATTACTTTCTATTCATATATATCCTGGATAACAAATTCCCTTCTGGTCTCACTTTGTCAAATGGAAAGGATAATGGTGCACTCAAGTTTTAAGTTATGCCTCACTGGGGGATGTCTATTCAGAGAAGGATAAACTCTAAATAGATTGTGCAGTTTTATTTAAATTTCCTATATATGCTGTATGGCTGGGTTTGTGGTATAGGCAAGCTTATATCTTACATCGTATGTTATTTATCTTCCCTCTTTCTTTTGATACACCATTCACCCAGCACCCTGAAGTATGCTAGGTGCTGAGAAACTGATCTCTAGTCATCAGCCTTTGCATGTATATATAAGCTGAAGTCCCCTATAGCAGAGTAGAACTTGCAGTATTATTCATTTGAATTTAGACTTTACTGCTTCTGCCTCCACCCACAAAACAAAAGAAAAGCTTATGAAATTTTCTTGCCTCTTGAAGTGTTTCCATATATGGTGTACTGTATATGGCATATTAGCCTAAATTATCTGTGTGACTACTGCCATCTTGATTTGTGTTCTGTAGCCACAACATTGTAGTTTCTTCCACCGTGAGAACTGAAGTAGTGGTAGTTTTGTTCAGAGTGGTTGTTTCTTTTTTTTTTTCAATTTATATTGACTCCCCCCCCACCCCCCAAAAGAACTGGAGGGAGACAAAAAGAACAGGAAAGGAAGGAGGGCATGGTGGGGAAAGGAGAGCAACATCTCAGTTTCCATCTGCTTGGAATTACTAAAGATTTTTAGAAAGTCGGACCAAATATTTTCAAATTTATTTGAGATCCCTCTTCTCTGAAATATTACCTGCTGCTGGTCAGCAAACCGTGGAGGCTGTCTGCTCTGCTGTCTAAGCAATATGAGTTGGTGGCCTTTTTTGTTTTTTAAATAAATTACTATGCATTCATAGTGGCTACTCTGATTATATGTGCATGTAGTTTTTGCTCTGCATGTATTTTCAAAATCGAAGAACTTTTTAAAGGTTTGGTTTTGTGTGTTTGAACAATTCTCAAATAGTGAGACAAGATAGGGGCAGCTAAGCATATAAGGAAATAGGAAAAACTCCCAGTATTTACTGTGGCTATCAAGCATGTAACTCTTCAAGTCAGTTATAATTTATAGCTGAACTCTGACATGTGCCTATAAAGGGTTATCTGCAAAACTTAAATTCTCTAGTAAAGTCCCAGATGGCCAAAGAATTAGCAATAAACATAGTTAATTAGGAGGTATGGTAGGGAACTTTGTATATGGACTTTTCTTGAGCACATCTTAAATTTTCTATAAAGTAACCATTTTTGTGTGTGATGTTCATTAAGCCAGAACCATGGTTTTGATTTAGGTGATCCTGTCAAGTGATATTCCCAGTGAGATAAAGTAGCATTCCATTGGACAATGAGTCTAATTTTCATCACTAGCAAATGAAACCAAATGCTCCCCTTTTACGTGTCCAGCAACTGTCAAAGCAAAATATGCCAGTACTGTCTGTCTGTCAGTATGAACCTAAACCTCCACAACATCACTTTCTGACATGGGCTAGTGCTGTTCACAGACCAAACCTGGAATTCAGAGCTTCAGCTGAAGGGTGTTTTATGTAAGGATTATTTTGCATGAATATTTTGAAGATGAGAACAGTTTTTAGTACACAAGTTTAAAATTTGAGCAGCATATTTTTGTATTAATGTTTGACATCGATATTATTAAAAAGAGTTCTACTACACTTTTAGAAAAGCCATGCAAAAAGGAAACTATTACTATGTGTTTCAGAAGTTACAAAGGGAAGGAAGAGAAAAACCAGATCAACAGAGCCAAAAACACCAGCTGCTAAAGCAGCTAAATCAACTAAATCAAAAGGCAAACAAGAGAAGATCACAGATACATTCAAAGTGAAAAGAAAAGTGGACCGTTTTAATGGTGTATCCGAAGCTGAACTTTTGACCAAGACTCTTCCTGATATTTTGACCTTCAATCTGGATATTGTAATTGTAAGTCATACATTTTAAGTAACATTTTGAAGTCCGTAACTCATGAATTATGATTTACTTTATTGTTTATCTAGCATTTTCATGATGAGGTTTCACAGGATAAAGTAACATCCAAGTTGTTGTTTGTGTACAGTAGTTTCACGCTTTCTGCCAAGGATTATAGTAACTGCATTCTAGTTTATGGAAAAAATCTTAAATTTAAATATGAGGGAAGGTGGAAACTGTTCATGCTATTATTCAGTGTTCTTTCCTAATTGTTTTCCCCCTAAGTGCTACACCTAACTGTTGTAAAATACATGTTGCGGTAATGCTGTAAAGTTACACCTATAAACTGAGATCTTGTCTTAAATTTTTAAAATCTTGAAATAATTGAAAATTGTTAATTGAGCTCTGATTAATAGGTTTGACAAATGTATTATTATGCATTTCCAAGTAATTAGATCAGTTTGATAAACGTATTCCCTTTTCCCTTCATTATTTTAATCTGTTTTTGAAGCTACAATTTACTAATGCTTTGCTCTGTAGATTGGCATAAACCCGGGTTTAATGGCAGCCTACAAAGGGCATCATTACCCTGGACCTGGAAACCACTTTTGTAAGTTTATTGTTCTTTTCTTTTTATTGGGATTTGCAGAAATCTGTCATAAGATGACAATTCAAATGAGGCTGTTTGTATTTTTTAAACACTCTCAGCATTGTCTGTAATTTAATGACAAGCACATACTACTATATTCTATCATGTAAAGCCACACACACAAAACAAAGATGGATCGTCAGTGATTCCTCTGGTCTTGTTTATAAATGCGGGTTCAGAATTATGTAAACATAGTTACGGATTATATAATTGAAAAAATGACTTTGTTTAGTCTTAGTTTATTACAGCATATAATTAAATCAAAATCAAATTACAAGTATTTGTGTTTTCATGGTTTTTTTTAATAAGTCAGCGGTCACCAACTTTCAGAATAAAAACAGACCATCTTTCCCAAATACAATTTTCTGAATGCCCTACCAAGTCTGTAAAAAGAACAGGAGTACTTGTGGCATCTTAGAGACTAACAGATTTATTTGAGCATAAACTTTCATGGGCTATAGCCCACTTCTCAGAAACTGCTGAGCTTGAATTAATATGCAAACTAGATACCATTAACTTGGGTTTGAATAAAGACTGGGAGGGGCTGGGTCATTACACATATTGAATCTATTTCCCCATGTTAAGTATCCTCACACCTTCTTGTCAACTGTCTAAATGGGCCATCTTGATTATCACTACAAAAGTTTTTTTTCTCCTGCTGATAGTAGCTCATCTTAATTAATTAGTCTCTTACTCCACTTTTTCATGTTCTCTGTATGTGCTCTTATTGTATGTTCCATTCTATGCATCCAATGAAGTGAGCTGTAGTCCACGAAAGCTTATGCTCAAATCAACTTGTTAGTCTCTAAGGTGCCACAAGTAGTCCTGTTCTTTTTGCGGATACAGATTAACACGGCTGCTACTCTGAAACCTACCAATTCTGTATTTACCTCTTTATTAACAAACCTCCTAGATGTCTGAATAAAACACAAACCCCTTCCCCCCCACCTTCCAATCCCTCAAACTGGTAGTTTCTAACATTAATGGTACACCATATTTGAGGTTTTAAAAAAAAAAATACTGCTATATCTTTACAACTGCCTCATATTTATTTTAATAATTCTGGACACTTTTTTTCATTTTTCATCTGAATGTTGCTATTGGGGTAGAAGGGAGAAGTACAAAATTTGACTTAATTTGTGATTCACTGTAAACAAACTAGGGCTCATTTACCACTTTCTGTTGTAGGTAGGTGCATAGCTTGTTTTCTGGGTTCTTTATAAAAGACTGTCCGCCCTTGATCTGTGTGAGCACCTGTTAACATCAACAGGAGTGACAAGTCCAGATTAAAGGCTGTGTATGAGACACAAGTCTGGTGCCCACATCTTGTATTGGGTTTTTGTGTTAATGGATTTTTCATTTATTTTCCTCTGAAATGAGTGTGACACTGTCTAGAATGGCTCACAACTTTGAGTGCCTACCTCAGGGCAGACACCCCAAACTGGCCATGTGTTCTATAATTAGACTTCACCAAGCCAGTAACAAATGTGAACTCCTGGATTATTACAACAATCTTAACACTTAGTCACAGACGGTCCCCTTAGACTCTCCAGCCTATTTTGCCACCCAGACAAACTGGACTTAGTGAAAAATGGTCACTTATCAAAAAAATCACACCACATTCAGGTTGCTTCCAGTCGCATGAGACCAGTCACTTATCCCAGATTGATTGGTACCCTAGCTCTCACACCAAAGACAATGCCTGTAGCCAATCCTGTAATAAACTGTCTAAACGTTTATTAACTAAGAAAAAAGAAAGAAGCATTATTTACAGGTTAAAGCAAGCAAATGTACACACAAATGAGTTTCCATCTAAATCTTAAGAGTGACAGAATTGTAGTGATCTGTCTATTCAAATTGTCTTTCAGGGCAGACCCTGGAGGATCTCTGGGGATGTCTGGCTTCAATTTAGAGTCTCTGGGCCCTTCAGAGTTCAAAAAGCCAAAAAGATAGTTTCTTCTTGACAGGGATTTGTATTCCTTTCCCCCAGAGTACAAGATGTTGGGATGAGTTTAGGTGGAGGGGGAGCAATAAACAGTCTTTTGTCCTCTGATGTTCCACAGTGGTTTGTCCGGTATCTATGGGCCTTCTTTGGTTGGCAGGCGACAACACCTCCTGTGACAATCTAGTATTTCACACTCGATAATGGTTTTTCTCCTGACTAGGGAGATTTACATTTCAGAGCAAACACTTAAATACTAACTTGATAATATGGGCTATAGATATTATAAGTGAGATTAATGCATGCAGCAACATACAAGCATTTCATAGAGCCTAAACACATTCTTTTAAGACTAATACCTGTTCTGAGCAAAACAAACATACAGGTGACCTGGTCTAGTCCCCAACTATGAGGTTGTCAGTTCTTAGCTAATGCATGCAGCCTGGGCAAGAACTGGCATCTAACCTGCCAGCATCACAATGAGCATTTTACTTAATGTGTATTTTATCATGAATCAGTCCAAATGTGTGCATGCTGATAAAACCATTTCGTAGTATGAAGATGCTTCTTTACAGTGAGACAAACTAAACTTGTCATTTTAAACTTTTCATGCTACATCAAAAATTGGGGAGAGGTAGAAATAGTACTAAAATACGTAAGATAAGAACTTAAGTACAAAAAAAGTAAGTGTGCTTACTTTATGCCAAAGAGCTCCGTGGCAGTATATAGCACATAACTCAAATAAATAAAATGTTAATCTACTTATTAAAATTCAAACAATCCATGTCCAATACAAAAAGACAAGTGATGACAGGATAAGGTAGTATATTAGACTAACAGGCATACCAAAAAATATAAGGGAAAAAACAACTCTGAAATGGTGGTAATTGGTGTGGGTTTTTAAGTAGGGGGAGAATAACAGATGAACATCAAGGGGAGTAGCTTTCATAGTAAAGATATGATTGGTTGCTGACTGAAGACATGATATCGAGATCTGTAAAAGTCAGGGGATGTGTTGAACATGCGTAGCAGTTCAGAGGAGCCTTGAGGAGATCTCATACTTAGTCAGGGCTTGCACCATTTTGGGTTCCTAACATGAACAGTGTCAACTTGCTTAATATTGGAACAGCCTAGATTTTTGAAGACTTTCATTATAAAGTTAACTAACCTTTCAACTTCGTTTGTTTTGCTTGACCAATATTACTTTCTTTTCATGCTCTTTGTTTTGAACCTCTGGTAGTCTGTAGTGGTCTGTCGTCTGGGTTTTTTTTGTTGTTGTTGTTGCTTTTTGTTTTGGGAGCCTTTTTTTTGTTTTGTTTTTTTTTTTTTTATAGCCCTTGCTGAAAATGTGTTCTCTCCAGCACCACAATGAATTCTCCATATCTAGGATAATGTTTCTAATGCTAATTTTGTGGTCCTGAGCTTCACAAGAGGAACCAAATAGAATAATGTGGAAATAGATATTGATCAAAGTTGTTCCATTTTTACTTAAGTCATAAAATTTAAAGCTACAAATTTAACTTTTTTAGGAACAAAGCCCTGTTTATGGAAACAAGGAATCCCGTGGTGGCATTACATTTTTCAACAGGGATTTTCTGTCTTGAATCAGTATAGAAACAATGCTCACTATAAGCAGTCTTTAAAATAAATAAACATAGACAAGGCAATCATCTTCTGAAATAAATGTTTGCTTAACATGGAGTATTTCTTTAGCATTCCAATACTATATACTGGGCAGTCCCTTTTTTTAAATAGCTTTCATATTTTTCTTCATTTTAGTATCTCCTTAGAAATAAATACTTCATTATAGTATTTTGGCATCTTGAAGTATTTCAGAATGCAGATGAGTAAACTTGTATCTTCTCTCTTCACAGGGAAGTGTCTCTTTATGTCTGGGCTGAGTGAGGAACAATTGAACCATATGGATGACCACACTTTACCCCAAAAATATGGTATTGGATTTACAAACATGGTGGAAAGAACAACACCAGGTAGCAAAGACCTCTCCAGGTAGGAAAATGCAGGATAGTACCATATTTAAACAAGGATTGGTAGCCAAGGTCTTAATCTCAAATGCAATTGTTTTTTTCTCATTTAGCAAAGAGTTTCGAGAAGGAGGACGAATTCTGATGCAGAAATTGCAAAAGTATAAACCTCGCATAGCAGCTTTTAATGGAAAATGTGAGAATCTTAATTTTGAATCATTCTTTTTCCAGCAGCCTTCTATGTGGCGTATAATGATCTATCTTCATTTCACTTTAGGTATTTATGAAATTTTTAGTAAAGAAGTTTTTGGAGTAAAGGTTAAAAAATTGGAATTTGGATTGCAGCCCCACAAAGTCCCAGACACAGAAACTGTAAGTTCTTGCAAAGTTATTTCAACACTAGTGAAACCAACGAAACCCACTTACACCGGTGGTGAATTATTCCCAAAATGTGTGTGGGAAAGTGAAGGGGTCTTATTTAAACAGAAAAGAATGGGATTGGGCAAATATAATCCTTTCCTCAGCCAGACTTCTGTAGGGGTTTATAGGTTTGCTTTTGGAAATGGTGTATTATTGTCAGCAGGATAGATACATGCTGAAAAGGCATCTATAGTCTGAATAAAAAAATTATGTACCATCATGAATATCCCTAATTCACCCACAAATAGGATATTAAAACTTGACAAGAAGTATACCATTCAGAAACTCAAAAATCCAATCTAAATACTACGGTAACAAACCCACCCACCCCCCCCACACACACACCACCTTCTCTGTTAACAAGGAGGTACTTGAGCATAGGCGCAGACTCCATGGGTGCTTCAGGGGTGGAGCACCCACTGAGAAAAATTAGCGGGTGTTTAGCACCCGCCGGCAGTCAAGCTCTCCCTGCAGCACCTCTCCCCTGCCAGCGGCTCCACTGGTCACTCCTCCTGCTCCCTCCCAGTGCCTCCTGCCTGCCACAAACAGCTGTTTCGCAGCATGTAGGAAGGTGGGGGAGGAGCGGGGACAGGGCATGCTTGGGGGAGGAAGCAGGGAAGGGACAGAGCCGGGGTGGGAAGAAGCGGGGGCTTGGGGGAAGGGGTGGAGTGAGGGGTAGGGCCTGGGGCGGAGGGGGGTGTCGAGCACCCCCTGGCTAGAGGGGAAGTCAGTGCCTGTGGACTCAAGGATGACCATGACACTAGCCCAAGCATGGGGGAGGGAACATGTAGTCAGGCACTGTGCTATTAGTGGTAATAACAAAACTGCTGTATCTGGGCATGCAAGGGGAGCAGTAGTCTTAAATGCAGCCTTCTAAAGGTGACTTTCAGTTGCACTCTGTTGAATTTTGATGTTTCAATACAATTCTTTGAGAAAGAGTGTTCATGGTGGACTGTAAGTAATGAGTGGACCATAAAGTACTAGCATGGATGGAATATACATAGACTTGATCCACAAACTGTTCTTAAAATACCCCTTCGATGGACACCTTGAATTTTAATATTGTAACATATTGGTTGTGTTCTAATTCATAAATATTGCAATAAATACATAAACTCAAATACTGTATTATTCATAAATAAATATTGTAATACTTTATTGGACAAGTCACTTAATTTTTCTGATTTCAGAGTAGCAACCGTGTTAGTCTGTATTCGCAAAAAGAAAAGGAGTACTTGTGGCACCTTAGAGACTAGCCAATTTATTTGAGCATGAAGTGAGCTGTAGCTCACGAAAGCTTATGCTCAAATAAATTGGCTAGTCTCTAAGGTGCCACAAGTACTCCTTTTCTTTTTAATTTTTCTGAGTTAGTTTTAAATCTTAGTTTTTCTAGGGCAGATCCTCAGGTGGTGTAAGTTGTCATAGCTCTGTCAGCTGATGATCTTACCTCTCTGTCCGAGGTAAGATCCTCAGCAGGTAAGCGAAAACAAGAACGTAAGTATTAGCCAGTCTCATGAGGATTAATAAATGTTTGTACAAAAGCTTAAAAATATAAAGGTGGTTAAGTGCTTAGTTATTCTTGAGGTTTTTACATATTGTATGCTTTACTGACCTCTAATTTAGCATTGCTTGCTTTTTGTTGTCTCTTTTGTAAAGCTCTGCTATGTTATGCCATCATCCAGTGCAAGATGTGCTCAGTTTCCACGTGCACAGGATAAAGTTCATTATTACATAAAGCTTAAAGATTTAAGGGATCAACTGAAAGGCATTACGCCAAACACAGAGGTGCAGGAGGTGCACTATACGTTTGACTTACAGCTTGCACAAGGTATAGTGCTTTTGGTAATCTTTTTCTTAAAATTTATATGGTAGCCATATCATCAGGTTTGATATGAGACAGATAATATATAGAACCAGCAGTTATCAGGGTAGAAGGAAATTAAGAATTATAGGAAACACATAACTATATATTCTCTCTAATTTACAACAGACTGTGTAGAACTAAGCATGTTACTTATGTCATCTTTTCTTAATCTTAATCACCCATTATCTCATGGAAGGTGGGATAAGAACTTTGTTTAAAGTAAAAATACATGTATACAGTGTTGTGTTGTGTGATGTAATGTTCATGGTTTACTATTATCCTGAAGATTAAGATATTTGAGGCCTTTTTCTCCAGAGGATGCTAAAAAGATGGCAGTTAAAGAAGAAAAATATGATCCAGGTTACGAAGCGGCGTATGGTGGTGCTTATAGTGAGAAAACCCCCTATGAGCATGAACAGTGTAACTTTGCTTCAAATGGAACAGGTAAAAAGTGATGCTTGTGGCTTTTAATCCCCAAGTCGTTACATACTAGGATTATTTTTCTGCATTTCTACCATTTCAGGCAGCTTCCACACTTTTTGTTTAAAGTTTTGAAGAACAACATTTAAACTGTTAAATTTATAATTTCTTTTATATCATTATATCAGGACATTAGGGCCCCCTTTTCTGTTTGGGGGGGAAAGAGGGGAGACTTTTTTTCTTTTTTCCTGGACACTCATTTGTATTTAAATAAAATATCTTCTGTAACTTCAGCAACTTTCCCAAAATCAGATTTTAGGGATTCTTACACAAATCTGTTGTGTAAAAATAACTAACCATTTACAAGTCATATATGGAATCAACCTAGTAGAGCATCATAATTATCATTTTTTGCCATAAATTTACATAGGGCTTTTCAGTACAAAAGAAATGGTCATTACCTCTGAATTTATACTCTAAGAATAGCAAGACCTGACAAGTGATAAAAAAAGAGAGAAATAAGGTTATCCCGTTCATCTTGCTACTGGTGACGGAGGATGTATTCAAATGTATTTTTCCTGTATCAGGATGGTTTGTGGTTCCCATATAACTTCATAAATTGATTTGAAGGCTAGTGTAAATGCACATTTTTGTATTAATACACTGTTAAGACTGAGAAATAAAAAAAAAAACCCCACCAAAACCACAGACTGTGTAGTGTATCCCATTTAATGTTGTGTAGGAAACCTTAACTTTTGGTATTCCCCAACTTTGAGAACATTGTCTTAACTTTACATCAAAACTAGGTTTTGCACTTAACTTTTTTGTGGATTTCTAATTGTAAAGAGATATTGGGTGTTGGGGAGAAAAAAAGAAACATAGAGCTTATGTATGCTGTGGAGCCTGAACGTTTCTTGACCTGGGACAGAGCTGCTATCTTGCAGATCTTTCACAAAATACACAATTTCAGCCCCAAGTGAATTTGAGAAAACTATTAGCAACAGAAAAAACTCAAGGGGAGAATAGAATGAGAGTTGGAACTCTGACTGTAGCAGAATAGCCATTATTAGGAATTATGGTTGTCATTTCAAACCAAAAATGGAGGAAGTCCCATTGGTCACAACTGAAGAACAGGTTTAAATTCTATATAGGTGAACTAATGAATAATTACCAACTTCTGATAATGGTCTTTAAATTTCATGTCCTAGTCTTGTGCTCTGATGTAGATTGCTTCCTATATTGCTTCCTGTTCATGATCTTTCGAGTTCGTTTCTTATTCTCATATAATAGCTGAAACACAATGGGGTTTGGTGTGGTGTTATGAAGACTGGGTAGGCAGGATCCAAACAAAATTGAGGATTTTTACATGTGTTTTCTGTGTGTTCATTGCTAATGAAACAACTAATTTCTGCTCAGACTTGCTCAGTCACAATTCAAATAAACATAAGTTATTTTTTAGGAAGTTAACATGGATTACAGAGTAATCAAAAGAAAATATTGAAAAGGAGTTAATGTAAAAACTGAAAACATGTCTCCGCACCACAGCTAGCAGAGCGAATAGAAAAATGGGGGACGGGGGGAGAAATGCTTGGAAAAATTTTTCATCAAAAGCATCTTTTCTGAAACTTTCCTACAGGTATGATGCCAGCTAAACTATTGTTTGTTTTTTCTAGAAGTGAACAATCTAGACTACAGTGGGGGGTCATCCTTCGGTGACGTTCCTAATGGACAGTGGATGATGCAGTCCTTCACAGACCAGATTCCAGAATTCAGTAACAGTGGGGCACAAGAGCAAGAAGAAAGCAGTGTGTAAAAGCTGCCTCTTTGGCAGCTATGCATAAATGCTGCAGTTTTAATGCAGTTATCAAGAACGGTACCTCAGTTCTCTAACTGAAGCATTTTAATAGTATTTTACTTGTTATTTTATTATAGTCCAAACCAATTGTGTGGTAGATTTAATCCTATGAAGTAAGTAATTTTTAAGGGAATGTCCAACATTTAAAAAAAAAAAAAAAGTAGCCCTTTTTGTATATGAGTTTTATATTTAACTTACACCATTTCTTGCAGTTTGACAAACTGCTTGCTTTCTTGTATGTGAAGACTGATTTCTTTTGGGGTTACTTTAATTCTGTAATTTGTAGTGCAGTAGTTTGTGGAATTCTACTTTTTACTGATTCCTTCATATGGGGGGATATTTTAACCCTTTTATATGCAGAGAGGAAAATGGGAACATAAAAGCCACTTGCTGATTAAGATTATCACTGTTGCTTGACAGTGTAGCCCTGCTCTCACAGGGAATAGGGTTTTAAAGTCAGTGTAGTTACATGAATTGTGCATTTTCAAGGCCTGCCTTCTGTTCTCTGCCACAAGTGAGAGTTTCCCACTTTGCTTTCCAAGCTCCATCCCCATTTAGCTCATTTGCCATTTGGCACCTGGAGCTCTAAGAGACTTGAGACCTCATCTCCCCCACCTTGTAAAAGGGGGGAGGAGAATCCAGTTTGTTGAGTGGGGGCAGGGCTTGAAGACTCCTGCTTAGTTGTCTTGAATAAGGCTGCCTAGTATCAACTTCACCCTCTAAGAAATGAGGTGGAGCCGGTTGGGCTCTGTGGAGCTGAAGTGCCCTCCCTCTCCTCCATGGCTGGTCTCTGACTTCCCACTTGGCTTACACTGAGCAGCTCCTTATAGTGCAACAGTAGCACTAAATGGGGAGAGAGCACACCTTGGTACTGGCCAGCTTAGAGAGCATGCTTTCAGACAATGGGGAGGCCATACTCCCTGTAAAATATAAAAGCAGACACCTTATTTGCACATGTCACCAAGAGGGAAAACTAGCGTGGGGTTGGAACAGGGGTTAGGGGGGTTTCTCCTCCTTGCTTCCTCTTCCCCCCCCCCCCCCCCAAATAATTATGGTATGAAGTTAAAGCCACGGGCAGCTGCTATGTGAATATAAAGTCAACCCTGGAAAATAGTCTTCTAAAGTACTTTAATAGTTTGTGTTTCTAGACAAACTTTGACTTATGTGGCCAATGTAATATTCAGGGAGTGAAATGAGTTTTCCATGCTTGTGTATAAAATATCACTCTCTTTCCCTCTTTTGAATAGAGAGGGGAAGATATGTCTTGAAGTAAAA
The DNA here is from genome assembly GCF_965152275.1 of Natator depressus. NCBI lineage: Eukaryota > Metazoa > Chordata > Testudines > Cheloniidae > Natator > Natator depressus. The sequence goes on from NC_134234.1 coordinate 249,186,996, forward strand.
GCAATAAGCTGATCAAAACATTTAATGTTTTGGTGATCTTATGAGAGTAGGTGCTTTGTATACTTGAAATATGCACAAACTGTATCTTCTTAATCCAAACTGGTCAGACATTACACTACCAGAGATTTTATCCTTTCTTCCACACTTTGGCAGTTGCTGTCATGGATTGAATGGAACCAGGCAATGTAGAACCTAAGCCTGCTAACAACTTTGGATCTCACACACCCAGGTAGCACACTGCCAGCTCAGTGGGAGGCAGGCATGATGTTTACAATTCTCTTCCCCAGTTGTGTGTCTTAATCCTAAGAGAAATTTTTAAATCAAGACAAAATGTGCATTGTGGTTCTGATCATGTTTGTTAGCCTCAGTGTAAAGCTGTTCATTGTATGGTCAAAGATATATGGAAATTGTTCGTTTGTTATTTAAAATGTACTGTATCATGTATCGCTGTTTACATGGACATGTTCCTGCAGGTGCTCAAAAGTGCCTTGCATCAGGGATTTGTAACAATTCGATTTATTTTTCAACAAAAGTATGTGAAGCATGTAACTACTATTGCTGAGTAGATAGTGCAATAGTACATAAATTCTGTAAAGGTGGCTTTTTAATTTGAAGGGAAAGTTCTGTTCTTTGACAGAGGTGCCTACTAGATTATGTAGGGATAAAGTAGAGTTAAATGTACAATGACAGTTTCATTAAATATGGCAAGTAATGTGTGTGTTCTCTCAAATTGGTGCTGTAACATGGAGGTTTTAAACCCATCTTGAAAATCTACCGGTGTTTCACAATAAAATCAGGAATTGTACTGGAATATCTTATTGCGTTAAAGTGTGATATTTTGCCCTCTGACTAGTGATGGGATCTGATTATGGTGCATGTAAACAGCTGCTGAATGGCTTCACTGTAGTGTTTTGAAAAGAGGCACTAAGTGGCTGCACTGAAAAAGAAAATTAGACCTATTGAAATGTTTTTCATTCATTTTGGTTTAATGCTGCTTAAAAAAACAGGACTAGAAAGCTAAAACATCTTGTACTCAGCACTAAGTACTGCTCGTATAGATTCAGCAAGCAACTGGAATCTTCTTTAGAGGATACAAAACATTGCATGAAAACCCATTCTGTTTAGTCCTGATTTTCATATTTGTAAACATTTTAAAATGTCTTTAATCAAGTAAACATATCTCACAATATTACTAGAAACTCAAGCTAATCTGAAGTTTGTATGTGTGTTTTACCCCCTATACCAGTACATTAACTCAACATTTATTTTTAGGGTGAAGCTTAAATACTTAGGGTTAGTTTTGTAAAATCAGTTACACATACAGTTTTACACAATAGTTATATTACACAGAAGATCAACTGTATTGCAAAGTATGGTATAGAAATAGAATAATCCATTACGATCTTGCTGGAAAGGGATTTATTTTTAAAAGCATAAGCATTTTAGATGTCTTTCAGTATCAGCTATTGGGACGAATCATTTTGAACTTCCCTGATGGGTCAGGGATAAACCAGTTTTCCCATAGGTCATTATGAACACTAGGGTAATCCCAAGGTTTATACCTTCCATTCCAATGAAGTAATTTAGCTTCTTGAAGAAAATGCTCTGAATACCTGGCATCGGGACTCCACCCTGTGTGGTTTTAAACATAAATAAATCTCTAGCTTTCATAAAGATCAGTATTGGAAGATACTATGCAATTAAACAAAGTACAACTTTTATTAAAACTGATTTAAAGAAACAATACACTAATTAGTATACTTTTTACTAGTACTAAACATGATGGGCTATTTTGTAAAAGAGTGTTGATAAACTTACTTCTGCGCTGCCTTCAGAGCTGGGTGGCTGCTGATCAAAGGCCCAGCTCTGAAGGCAGCAGCACGGAAGTAAGGGTGGCAATACCACACCAGGCCATCTTTACTTCTGAGCTGCTGCTGACAGGCGCTCTGCCTTCAGAGCTGGGCTCCTGGCCAGCAGCTGCCACTCTAGCTGCCCAGCACTGAAGGCAGTGCTGCCGCCAGCAGCAGGGCAGAAGTACCACAACCCCCTCCTACAATAACCTTGCGACCCTCCCACAACTCCTTGTGGGTCAGGACCCCTACAGTTACAACACGTTTCCGATTTAAATGGCTGAAATCATGAAATTTACGATTTTTAAACTCTCATGAAATTGATCAAAATGGACCATGAATTTGGTAGGGCCACACAAATGATATGCTGCTTTACAAACAGGAGGAGGTGGCCCCCTATTGCCAATAAGATCTGGCTAGCTCTTTGTGTAAAATAGCTATTCCACCTTTAACCCCAGCCCAAGGGCTGTTATAGGTGATTTAGCCTGCAACTGCTTCTCAGCCCCTGACTTTGTAGAGCTTAATACCAGAAGGACCCATCAGATCACCCAGCCTGACCTCCTGCATGTCATTGGTGGTTACATTTCACCCCTGTATTGAGCCCAATAACTTGTGTGGTTAAAGAATATCTTCCAGGAATGTGGTTAATTTGAAGATGGGGAGGGAGGAGAAGCTTCAAGTAAATAGCTATAGTAGGACAAGGAAAGCGATAAAGGGCTAATTTTGAATCTGGAAGGAAGGGGAATGAGTGTAGAGCAATGATGTGGGATCTGAGGCATAAAGTAGTGTACTGAGGATGAGCAAAATCATCCGTAGGGTCCTTAAATCTTATTTGTATTTTGTTCCAGCCCAGAGTGTTTTGAAATGAAACATACTTACCAAGATGTCGCACATGCCACAAGGGATTAATAGTGGAATATTTTCCATGGAATACAATGAGCATTGGAGAAGTGGCCACACCACCCCCAAGGGTGCTGCTGTAGAGGTTTTCTCTGTGAAAAGGCAAAAAAGAGCAGCTCAAAGTTCTGAAAGGAAAAGGAACTTTACTACAAAACCAGAAGGCAAAAGCAATAGTAATGCTCTACCTAATTTACTATTAAAATCTGCCTTGTATAGATTGAAACGCTACTTCTTCACCTAATTTGAAATATGCACCTTTTCACTGGCATTCCAACACTTACAGATTATTTTTCTTCTAATTGTGGACAATGTTTGGTGCTGTATAAGAAATCTTGCCAAAGTCTACCACTCTTACTCATGCTGAGTCGTACCTTACTCTGTAAGTAGTCCCAGCAAAATCAATGGGTTGCCTCAGGGTGGCAGAAATGTAATCACTGGGATTCCGCTCAGAATGAGGGGCTACTCAGTCGGAGCATGGCAGAACCTGACCTAAAATGAAGCCAACCCCTGTTCAGAAGTGCCTAAAGTTTAAATGACTGGCACAGCATTTACAGATACAAAAGGTAGTCCACGTGAGACCTGGAAGTGGTGTTTTTATTGGGGGCTCAAACTCCAGGTACAGAGAATGTGTGGGCACTTTAAAATGTAAAAACTCTTTGTTATATCTTTACAGCAATTTGCTTTAGTGTTCATGGGTATTTTTCTAAGCATTAAAAAGGGATAAAAAAATCAAGTGTTAGGCCAAATAAGACATGCAGAATAAGTGAGAGAGGAAGGAGGGAACTGGGGAAGGCTTCTGTTCATATGCAGTGTAGTTGTAGCTGTTGGTCCCAGGATATTATTCTTCCTCCCCTGGTTCTCTGTGCTTCCTTCCCCGGCTTTCATTTGCTTTCCCAGGGTAGCAGAAAACTGACAAGTGATCAACACTGTGATCCATTTTCATTTCAGCTCTGCTTTACTGCAGTTTGACTTACCTGCTGTACTCCACACAGGGTGACATTCAAGTTACCAATACACACTGACAATGGATTGATACCACAAATACTTTGTGAATAGACTCGTGTCATTGACCATACATTGGTTTTTAAAGAGAATGCCATAGTCGTCCCTCACCCCCACCACTTCTCATAGTGGAATTGCCACTTTTTACAGCTTCTTAGGGTTGGGTCTTTTTCTGATTTTCAGCAGTTTATGTAAATTATGGCTTATCTTTTTAGGAAGAAAAATGGGCTTTTCTTTGTGTTTAAGAAACGGTTCTTGGGTTGTGTAAAAAAAACTGTCCCCTTTCCAGTATTGCTGACATTGCAGTTTATAGGGCCCACTGCAAGAAGGAGAGATCAGCCCTGCCCCTAAGCAGCCTGATCCTGAATGGGGCTGATCATCCACAATGAAAACTACAGGTGCTCAGCACCTCTCAGGATTAGGCCTGGCTTGCTGAGTCAGCACAAGACTGCAGAGTCCCAAGTGGTCACTTTATGTTGTTCGTGACTGCACTTGGATTAGAACAGGTGGAAATTGTGCAACATAAGGTTATCTTGCCTTACGATCTGTGAAAGGAAGCACATCTTAAGTAATGGACCTTTGAAAAACGAACAGAAAATTCAACTTTAAACAGCACATTCAGTCAGGATAAAGTGAAGACTTTGATATCTGTACATACTCTACATTTCTTTGCATCCATTTTTCTAATTGCTTTGTAATCCGCTGGTGCTTCCATTCTGTCATATTAGCCACAATTACACCAGGGTTAAAGGAGCAAGTGCTGGGGCTGATGCCAAGGTCTCTAATTGTTTGCTTCCGGTAGTCCAGATATCCCATGTATGTGTTCTAGAGAGAAGGAAAATTATATATATCACTACTGTAAATCTAATTTTTGTCTAGATATACTTTGATGCAGCTGTATCTATCTCACGCACATGCAGAATACATAGGCATTGAACAATAAGCTCTGAGAACTTGATTTCTAGATGATTATTACCTGTCTTGACTTTAGTGTGAGGCACAAGGCTAAAGGACAGGATATTCTAATCATTATGTGTTAGCAATATTTCCATGGGAGTCCTACAGGGCTTTGTCTTTTGGCCCACTCCTCTTCTCCCTTTACACCTTACTCTAGGTGATCTAGCGTAAGACCAGTGTGGTTATCGTAAGGCTACTGGACTTTAATGGCAGTTGCAGATGCTCCGTACCACTCAGGATTTGGTTTTCAAACGATATCTTTTGAGCAGCCCACAAAGTTCAACCCTCACTCCCTCTCAGTTATCAGAAAGTCTAATATCAATCCTATCAATACTCTCTTCTAAATATGTTGCACATGTGACCTACCAAAACAAGAAGAAGAGTTTAGTAAAATACAAAACATACTGCAAAAGAATCAGGAGACAGCACATCTTAAGATGATTACTGGAAACAATTCCCCTTACTAAACTATGTATCTAAATCCAAATACTACACTTTACCCTGAGAAAACTTTCATTTTGGGATGAAGAAAATCATGTTAAATCTGTAGGTAAAAAATCCATCAACAATCTGAATTTAAAACTAACATCTTACCTGCATTCCTACACTTCTCACCATTTCATGAGTAGAAGGCAAATCACAGTCGTCTGAAAAAGCTGCAGCATGGCCTGGATCTAGCTTTGTGTCATACAGTTCCTGGATGTCACCTGATAATATAGAATTGGGAGTCTAAGAATGGTTTTGTTTCATTGCCATGTATCTATCCTTTGAGCTGTTTAGGACAATATCTGTTCTCAGTTACACTGGTACAACCCTATCAATTTCAAGGGATTGCTTGGATGTAAGGCAGGCAGAATTTTGCTCTGTGGGCATTGGTTTCAAACATAGGTCCTGTAACTGGAAGTCAAAATCCTATATTTGCATGTATTCATCTATACTTAATGTGCCTACATGCGGATTTGAAGGTCCAAACATGAGCTGTAGCCTGGGTGCACAGATGTGCATGTCTGTACCTTGCCTCTGGATGGGGGACTGTGTTCCTTTCCCCTTACATCCCACTTTGGTCCCCTGCACAATGCCCTTTTACCTGGGATTTTGTTCAGGGGAGCAGATTTTCTTCTTAGGGCATTATTTCGCTATATCTTATTAAGATACTAGGCCTCGCTGCTTGAAAAGTGGGCTCACAATATCCATAGACTAACACCAGCAGCTAAAATGTTCATAGTGCTCCTGGCTATACCAATGATGAAGTAAATCTGTTTTCATTTGCTAGGAAACCCAAATAGAGCAATATTAGCATGAGGTAATAAAAATCCTGGAAATGAGCAGGAACTACATCATCTTGTAGGGGCAACTCACCAGTTTGTTTGAAAACCTGAAATAGGATTCATGTCCCACAATGGGACGGTGTTTGAATTAAAGGGACACTGTTAACCTATTTATGGTTCAAAATTGACCTACCTTAAAATTGTTATGCTCTGGGAAGGAATTTCCTCTAGATTCTAAACAGCTTCTGTTTTGTGAGATGTAAAACAAAACAACAAGAAAATCAAAAGCAATGCTTTTGGTGTGACACACCAAAATTCAGTGTGTGAACCTCTTGTTGCTTTGCAGAAGGCACGTAACTAACAAATACTATTTCTATAGAGCTAAATCCTGAAATCCATAGTCAGTGTTTCCTCTGCAAAACTCCTATTAATTTCAAAGGGAGATTGGACTAGGCAAAGACTTCAGAATTTGTTCCACAGTTTAATATTCCTGCTAATATTATTGATAATAAAAAAGGCAGAGAGGTTGACTCCATTGGAAAGGTGTATGCAAGTGAGGGGGAAATCTATTTTTTCCCCAAATAGTATAAGGTGGAAGAAATTGCATTATCAAGCTTATCGAAAGGGAAGGGAAGGCAAAGAAAACAAATCCAACTTTAAAAAGTGATCAACAGTGCCCTTTTAAGTACTGCTGCTCTGAAATCTACATCTGAAGGCAAGAAAAACTGCACAAAAGCTGTTGGAAACAAAATGAACCAAAAACTCTTTGCTGTTGTAATTCCATTGACTTCAAAGGTGTTACTCCAGGGATTAATTTGACCCAATGTCCTTGGACGCTCTACTGCATATGGGTTTCATAAGGCTTAATTAATTAACATTTGCAAAGTTGCTTCCGAGATCCTTGCATGAAAGGTGCTATAAAATAACAGGGATGTGGAAGAATGCTGAAGGGGAAAAAAAGACAAAGCAAGAGAAGACATCAACACTAGCAGGAAGAAAGAACAGAGAAAGTGGCAAAGAAAGGAATGAACAGACTGAGAAATCCACCTGAAGAAGATAACTCTGCCTCTACTTAGCTTTTGCTGTATGGATGTGGAGGAATTTTCCAGCATTTGAATTGTTTCCTGATTTGTCTTTATTAACCATAAGATACAGTATCAATGAGCCTGATTCTGTGAGGTGCTGAGTGCCCTTAGCTTCCATGGATATAAATAGGAATTGAGGGTGCTCAGAGCAACAGGATCCAGGGTCTTTTACAACCTGATCTGAGTAAATTCTTCTCTCTCAAGAATAAGCAGTTATTTGGGGTAAGGATGGGGGGATTGAAGGTCATCTTCACATCTACCAAATAAAATAGGAAACGTCAAGTCCTTCTATTTAGATAGGAGTATCGCGGCCTGTTCTAGTGAAACCACGCTTCTTGAAATTGCCTTGTACACTCATGCACAGCAACTGATCAGATGCAATAAACACTGAAAGTCACCCACACACCGACGATCAGGATCAAATATCCAAAAGTAGAAATTGGCCCTTTGCTTTTCCTTTGTTAAATACTATGTAAGGGGGAGTGTGAAGCTGTCATAAGTGCAGCACTCCAGACAACATCCTCAATTTCCTGGTGAGCATTAAAGCAGCTGAATTTCCTGCGGCAAACTTCTGCTCCATTCCAAGAATTTTTGGATGACAGCTTACCTTGCACAATCACATCATCATCCAAATATATGACTTTCTCGTGTTTGTGGATAAGCAGGGGGAGATAATATCGAACGAAGTTCAGCTGTTAAAAAAAAAACAATCAAAATGACAGACTGTAAGTGGCACAATGGCTTAATGCAGTCATCTTGAATGTCTTTTTCAGGATTCAAATGTGACTTAGTCACCTCATCACTGTATATTGTCCAACGACCATTTACTGATTGCCACAATTTTGAACTTGCCTCCATATTTTCTTTAAGACAATGTCGTCCTGGCCCCACTGAAGTCAATGGGAAATTCCGCCCAATGACTTCAGAGGGGCCAGGCTTTCACTCAACAACTTTGTAAATATGAACGACAGATTCTCTGTCCAATGTTGGGATTATGCTAAACCACATGGGTCCATATTCTTCCTTAGTATAACTCAGATGAAGTCAATGGTGACACAACAGGCATGCATCTGACCCACAATGCCACAAGATAATGTTAGAGACGCCCCAGGAGATCACCTTTCTCCCTGTCTCAGACTTAGTCTGCTTACATTCAGAGATTTATCCTGCCACTTTAACTTTAAAAATGCAATAGGCCCAGTGGTCGGTATTTATTCACAATGGCCCAGATCTAGGTTTGCCAACTTTCTAATCACACAAAACTGAACACCTGTGCCCCACTCCTTCACTGAGGCTCCATCCCCACTCGCTCCATCCCTCCTCCTTCTGTTGCTCACTTTCACTGGGCTGGGGCAGGGGGTTGGGGTGTGGGAGGCGGTGAGGGCTCTGTCTGGGGGGTCAAGAGGTTCAGAGCGTGAGAGGGGGTGTGGGCTCTAGCTAGGGGTGGAGCTGTGGATGAGGGGTTTGGGGCACAGGAGGGGGCTCCAGGGGGTGAGGGCTGGGGAGGAGGGTTTTGGGGTGCAGGAGGGGGCTCTAGACTGGAGCAGGGGGCTGGGGTGCAGGGTGCGTGTGCGGGAGGGGGTGAGGGCTCCAGCTGGGGGTGCAGCTCTGTGGTGGGGTTGGGGTAGAGGGGGGTCCCAGCGGTGCTTACCGTGGCGCCGAGGAAGCCTGCCTTAGCCCTGGGCCCCTGGTGTGCCACCAACCGGACTTTTAACGGCCTGGTCGGCAATGCCGATCAAAGCCACCAGGGTCACTTTTTGACCAGGCGTTCTGGTCGAAAACCAGACACATGGCAACCCTACCCAGATCTTCCACTGCAGGGTAGCAGCTTTTCACAGCACTCTCAGTACAAAGCGTTCCTAAAGGCAACATAGCCAACCACAGGAGAATCACCCCAGCATAAGGGACTCCTCCCACAGTGGCACAGGCTTGGCATAGCAAATCCTACACTACACACAGTACCTACTGTGGGAGCAGGGGGCATTGCAGAGGAAAAGAGCGTAGCGAGGGTTGCCAGTTTTGGCTGGAGGTTTCTTTACACGACATAATCTTTAATTGAAGATTGATCTTTAATTCCTGGAAACTCCAGGACAATCCTGGAGGGTTGGCAACACTAGAAAGGGGACAAGTTTGCCGCTTCCTTGCATTTTAGCAGTTCTTGTCTTCCACATTAGTCGCTAGCAGTTGCAGGCAGCCAGTGGAATTTAGAGTAGCCTTCAGGCTCTAAATTATGCTGCGAGGGAGTCAGTAGCCCACAACATAGTCAGCTCAGGGTTGCAGCTGAGTTTAAGTTCTTAAAGTTACAATAATAAGCCCCAGGGTTAAGCTCCCAAACCAACAACATCCCCATGCAAGAAGATGGGCAAATTAGCAGGGACTTTGCTGCAATGATCTCCTCTCTTTGAGTAATGTGTCAACATTTAATTGTTGGTTCCTTCTCTGAGTGATGTGTAAGAAAAAAAATGTAATCCTCTGTTAGGAGTTACGGTCTCGGAGGGCAAGGCAGTAAGAGTGATTATTTTGATTACATCTCTACAAAAGTGTTATTTTTATGGATCTCTAAAGTGCTAGTTAAGCTTGGTCTCCCCGCTGGCCAGCCCAAGTATATGGCCTGGCCAAGATTTAACCCAGGTCAGACCAGGGATTAATCAAGTCAGGTCATCCACAAGGAAGGATGTCGTACAGCATATAAAGGGGGTTGTACCTCAGGAGATAGAGCAGGAGAGCAACAATGTGGAGTAGAAGCACTTGCCACAGGAGGAATGCTAGTCTAATAAGAAAACCATCCAACATTATTACCAACTGGTGTGGCGCCTCTAATACCCCTGTGGTTCTGTATAAAGGAGCAGAGCACAAAGAAGATTTGAAGTCTTCAATGTGCATTAAAATCTTGGAGACTATGACAGCTCTGTTTTGGTGATATGTGTGGTATGTGCTTACTCACAGGCTGGAGTAACTCAGGGCGTGATGCATCTGGTCTTATTTTTCCTTTTAGTACCATAGGGTTGAACTCCACAATTTTATACTTTATTTCTTTCAATTTGGTATTTTCAATCCATCTTCTGAGATGAAAGAGAAATGACAAAAGTGTGTTACAGAAAACCACAGAGATCTTCAGTATCAAATGTCAGAGTGCTTAATGGCACATGCCCTGACTATATTTAAGACTACTGGTTTTAAAACAAAACACAAAAAACTTTCAATGAAAAAAAATACAATTTTTTGTATTTTTTTCACAACTTTTTACTTCATTCTGTGACCAGCTCTATACGAGATTCTCTTCTTGAGCCTCATCTTGACAGGTATTTGCACCTTTTAATGATCTTCCAGACCTGGGTTCGAGTCCCTGCTCCACCACAGACTTCCTGAGTCATCCTGGGCAAGCCACTTATTCTCTCTGGCCCAGTTCCTCCAAGGTACTTAGCCTTGGTCTACACTGCGGGGGGAGGAAATCGATCTAAGTTACGCACCTTCAGCTATATGAATAACGTAGCTGAAGTCAACATACTTAGATCTACTTACTGTGGTGTCTTCGCTGCAGTAGGTTGACTGCTGATGCTCCCCCATCAACTCTGCCTGCGCTTCTCGCTCCGGTGGAGTACCAGAGTTGATGGGAGGGCACTAGGTGGTCGATTTATCACTTCTTCACTAGACACGATAAATCAACCCCCGCTGGATCGATCGCTCTGGAGGTAAGTGTACACATGCCCTCTGACTGCTACCTTCCATTGATTTAAAAGGAAGTTAGAAGCTCAAATACTTTTGAGGCTCTGGACTGCAGTTCCTTATGTGTAAAATGGTGTTAACAGGGCTTTTCTACCTAACAGATGTGTTGGGAGCACAAATACATTAAAGAATGTAAAGAAACTATAGTAATGAAGGCTATATAAAAGTGCTAAAGAGAGAGACTGCTGAATGAGTTTGTTTCTTCATTGAGATGGCCCCTACATTGATGGACTCATTCCTCCTTGGTATGCACCTGGGTTCAATCCACCCCACTTTAAACAATATCTGCAACTTTGTATGACCATGGTTGGACCCCATATCTATAACCTTTACCTCTCCTTTTTTCTGTGTTAGCCCCACTCTCTCTGTTGTTCGCCTCTGAAGTTGAAGGCGCAGCCCTAAATACGGAGCGGTGCAAAGCCACATTTTCCCAGAGGGAGCTTCAGGAAGGATTGTGCAGGAGAAACACACACACTGTACCATCTTGCAGCATGGCCTCCCTTTTACCACTAGTTGGTGCAGGGCAGTGGCCATCACCTGGCTTAGATTAGTCCCCTTTTGGGGTGGCTGGTGCCCCTAGCAGGCAGCAGTCCCTGTACCCAGGGGACTGCAGGATCTGTGACTGTGATGGCCTTTGCACAGCAGGGAGGAATGACTCCCTGGGCCCTGCCCCAATCCCTGTGCACCAATGCAAAGCCCAGTAACAATCTGGCCCTAACTAAGTAGCAGAATGAATCGGTTTTGGTAAATCCCGTTACCGGATATGTGGAATTGTGTTCTTTAGGCCAACAATGTAGAACAAAACATTAGCATCCGTGTTGCTGTAGATGCTGCTGATTGCTGCTATGGCTGCGCCCATTCTACCCGTAGCAGCACATATCACCACTGGAATTTCTTCTTCCAGCTCCTCGGGACTCTCCAAATCAACTGCATGTAGCAAAAACCCAAATTATTGTACGGTATTCAGCACCATCTTATAACAGACCTAGTCTCTGAATTGTGTAAACTAGAAACAGAGCAAAAGTGTTACAACACTCAGGAAGCTGCTAAGGGGTGAAGAGTTGGGGAACGCGATTAACAGTACTGCGATTGGTGCACATAAATACCAAAATAAACACCAAGGCTAAGTCTACACTAAAAGAGCTCTACTGATATAGGAATGCACCGAGATACTACACCATCAAAGCTCTTCTTGTGTGGATGCAGCTGTGCATTGTACATTATAATCACCTCCCACCAGTTAAACAAGCTATACTTCTAAAAACACGGGTTTCCCAATATAACTGTGTCCACACTAGGGGCTTCTGCCAACACACCTATGTTGCTCAAGAATCACACCTTTTCACACCCTGACTTATGCCAGCAGAAGTCTGTAGTTTAGACCTGGATTAAGATCTGAAGCCTTTCACCCCTAACGTCTGGTCTGCACTTAAAAGTTTTACTGGTATAATGATGTCATTTAGGAGTGTGATTTTTTTAATCAACATAGTTATACTAGTAAAATCCCTAGTGTGAAAGCAGTTATACCCTATAAAAGTGAATTATACTGGTACAGTTTATTCCCTACATTTTACACCAGGATAACTGCACTCAGTACAGTTAAAGCAGAAAAACTTTCTAGTGTAGACAAGTCCTTAGTCAGTGGTTGGCTGGCTCAGGTTGGTTATTACCTGTTGCCGCTGTTTGATAGCCTGTTGGAAATGAACTAGTGGTCTCAGTCTATTCCCAAGCAGGCAGATTCCCATCATTAAAAAACATCCTCACGGTTGTTACCAATAGACTTCTCCGTTAGTCTCTGTAAAAGTTGAGAATGTGACCCAACTCCCATTGATGTCAATGGAAGAATTCTCATTGGCCTCAAGGAGAGTTGGATCAAGCCCTGAATCACAATGGATATTCTTAGCCACTACTGACCTGGTATTATTCAAATCAGCTGATCTAGAAATGAACAGTTCTGGGTCCTAGATTACATCAAAATAACACAAGCGATTCTGTTATAAATTCCTATTTATCCTACAGCAGGAACAGAAACCAGTGCTCAGTTACCATGAAACCTGAATAGAATAAAATAATGAGCTACTTACTTGTTTCATTATTTAATGTAGATGGCACCTTGTGAACTTTATTATACAGAATGACACAGATGGTCAAAACAAGTAGGAATAATAAGATCTGATTAACTGAAATAAAGAGGACAAAGGTTAGTATAAAAATTAATGCTAATTGTTCATATATCTGTATTTTTATTTTACCAGCTACATGACTGCCATTTACTGTATTTCTGTATTTGTTTTGAAAATCTCATCTCATTTGCCATTTGACTGAATTAAAAACAGAAACTGCTTGTAACATTTATTTAGAAATTTGCACTGTAGCCTGTGTCCAGTATAATCAGGACTCTGTAGTCAGTTCTTTCCAGATGTTTTGGTTTTCAAGGATGTTCTGATTGCAAGTACTTCCAAAATAGGACAACTGTGAAATCGTTAAGCCTCTTATTCAAGGGCTACTTACCCTAGGAAAATTGCCTGTTGCTGAAAATGGTTGGCAGCCATAGGTTCTATCCCGATTTTCTCCTTAACTATTGTTGAAAATGATTTTAACTGCTTTTGTAGATGAGACAAATCCATTTTCATCATAGTTACAGAAAGCAAGATACAGGCTTGGTGGGGAATGGTCTCAAACACACTTTCTATAGTGGTGCTGCAAACTGTTTCCATCCCCAGAGTGGGATATTATCTACTTCATACCAATATGAGTATCCTCTGTCCCACACAGAATGCTGGTTCAGCCACCTTTGTGATTCTGACCTCACAGTTCTTCTACCCCTCAAAAAATACAGTCTATGGCCCAAACATGGGTGGGACTAGGTGGGCAGAGGGAGCAGTGGGCAGGTGGGGGACAGGATGCTGTCCATCATCCCCAGCGGACATTGCTTGGAAAAGGTAATACAGCCTGCCGTATATGTGGTAATAAGTACTATATTCAGTAATAACTCCTTGCAGAATCAGGTCCTAAGCTAAGGAGGAACTGACAACACAGGGAGGGGGATGAAAGTGGAAGGACGAGGAAGAGAACGTGATTATGAGGTCACTTGGAAGTCTAATACACATATCTAGAGGGTAACGAAAAAGTGCACCATTTTTCTTTGTTCGTATAACTGAATGTACTGATTTTAAAATGTGTAAAAGACGTATAAAAAGACGAACTGATTTTGGAACTTTTTTTCTGGCTACCCTGTGGTCCTCCAGTTGCCATAGGATTTCAGAATTAACACTACCTGTCCCTTTCCTTTACCTCAAACCTCTTTGGGTAGACCTTCAAACAGTGAAGCATTTTAGATCCTTTCAGTGAACTAGTTCAGCTATTCAAGGTCTATTTGAGGATAATTCTAAAAGCGTTACAAAAATAAACTCGGCATGCCACAGAAACTGTGCATGTTCCAAATATTTGTAAAGGTATAAATATTTTGATTCAAGTACTTTACTTAGCAAAATCAAAGCATGCAAAAAGCAAATGCCTTACTCTATATTTGGATTTTTCAGCTTCTACCAGAGTCTGTCTTGGACTGAATGCTTAAGCAATCTAACATAAATCACCCCTGACTGAGTAGGATGTTACTGGAAAGGCTAAAGGTAAATAATCATCATCATCATCAATGAACTTGCTGAACGTCATCTTCAATTCTATTTTGTTAGTTATGTAGCATCATAAATGTTCTCAGAATGGGCAAAATATACAAAAAACATAGAACACAGAATTCTGCCCTCAGTTACACCTGTAAAAATCTTTTGAGCAGGATCGTCAGCTGGTGTAAATTAGCATAGCTCAAGAATGTCAGTGGAGGTATCCTTGTTTACACCAGCTGAGGATCTCACCCATTGACTTCAGTGGGGTTGCATGGATCTAGTGAGGGCACAGTCTGACCCACTTTAGCTTGATCCTGAGGGGTATTGAGAACCCTGAATCCCATTGGGCCAAATCCTAACTATGGTGCTGAGCATCCACCAGAGCTCTGCAGGAAAGCTAAGCTCAGCACACGAAGGCACTAATCGTGTCTTGAATATGGAGCCCTCCTCCTCAGTAGTGGCCACAGAGCTGCTCCATAGCCAAAAAGATCCATCCATTCCCCCAGAGGCAGAATTCCAGGAATCCATCCCCTCTGCTATATTGGTAAGTGATGTCAAGTGGGAGGCAGTGCCTCTCAAGATGTTCCTGCATGGGGGATGGAGAGCAGGTGCTCTCCAGCTGACTGACAACAAGGGAAGCAAGTGGCCTATGGAAACAACTGATAGCATCACAACAGAGCTGTTAGCCAAGCAAGCAAAGGACTTGTCCACATTGAGGGTCGCCATGTTTCAAGAAAACTGGAATTTGGGAGCTAGCATAGCCCCTTCAAACTCCCAACCATCCACTTTTTGGAAGGCTCAGAGTGAGCCCCAGTCCCTGGATTGCTCTGTCTCACTCTTGCATACTGCTTTATGCGGTTTAATATTGCCTCAACACTGCAGTAGCTTCCATGGCTCCTCCATGGGGAAGACAGAAGGATCAGGTTCTGCAAACAGGTATAGGAGGAGGTGGAATTGCTTACATGCAAGAGCTTCTATAACTCCACCGGACCTAACTGTGAACCTGATGAGAAGCCATTCTACAGCCTCACTGTTCTCAGTGTCAGTCAGGCCAACACAGAGTGGCACCTCTCAAGATTTTCTCCATTGATTCAAATTCAGAACGGATGTGCAAGATGATGCAAGTTACACATCGATGAGCAGATATAAGACAGTCTACATTTGTATAATTTCCACACCGAAGACTGGGAGAGAGGCAGGTCATAGGAAAACACATAAAAGGAAAATGTAAGAAAGGTGTATGTTAAACTAGCCTCTTCCACACATTTTAATTTACTCCCCCTGAGATCTATTACCAGATACTCAGTATATAAATTACATCAGTTTAGACTCACCCACTTTTACTAACTTCTAATTTACACCACATTACACTTCATTTATGAATCTGGCCTTTTAACTTCAATGGAATGTGCAGGTGCTAAGCATGTGTCAGGATTAGATGCTGTCATTATAGCCTTTAATACAGCAAAGCACATGAGTATTCCCATTGACTTCAATGGGGTTAAGCACACGCTTAAGTGCTTTGCTGATCAGGGAAGGGGTTACTCATCATAAAATTAGGAATGGTTTAAGTGCTTTGCAGAACTGGAGTAATAAATTAGCATGCAACCCTCCTATACAATCTCCTGTAAAATTTTTACATGATCTTTATCTAGCTGTTCAAAAAAATATGTGAATCAAATTGATACTGAAATGTTCTGAATCTTTCTTACTTTTCCTTAACAGAGCCATATGTTCCTTTGGTTAAGAACTGTGATCTGTAATCAAAAAAAAAAAAAAAAAAGAGAGAGAGAGAAAGAGAGAAGTTATAAACACAGTGATGAATATTTCTTTAGTATTTTATGGGTTCAGTTTTGCACCATTAGTTTTGCCTTTGACTTGAATGGAAGCAAGATTGGATCCTAACGTTGAAAAGCTTTTCATGGAAACATATTACATTTGCAATGTTTTGAGCAACAATTTATGACTTTATATAATCCAGAAATTAAAACGCAAAAATGTTTTAAATACGTGAACCAGTTTCAAAGCTATATAACTATAGTGAAACAAGTAATGTTTTGATAAACTCAGTACAGTCACTTATACCAGCAATACATACATTTTATAACACAGATTTTTTTCTTAATGTAAAACAGAAAATAAAACACATGCAAATATACATGTTTACAAAATGCATCTGTAGGTATTTTAATCTGTTGAAATTATCCTTGACTCCTCATACAGCAGAACAACAAATGTAAACACCATAATGTCATTTCTAGATCTTGTTATAATCAAACACACAGCAACATAGATATTGCCATATTAAATCAGATAAAGGATCTATCTAGCCTAGAATCCTGTCTCTGTCTTGGGCTGTGTCTGCACTGACAATTTTAGGGAACTCTTCCACCACTGCGATAACATCAGTGTAATTTCACAGGTAGCAGCAACCAGGGGACAGCATAATTCAACAGGTCATAGCAACAAGGGAGAGCGTTGGTGTGGACTGGCCACGAGCGTTTTAACCACATCATCTATAGCACTGGAGCAACTAGAAGTTTCCTTAAAACTGTCATTGTCGTCAAGAGCTGAAAGTGGTCAGTATCAGATGCCTCTGAGGAAAGTATTAAATCCCCTTAATGGACATTTATGGAAAAATCCCACATTTACTTATATTTTGGAAGCCAAATTACCTTTTTCTTTGTACTTTAGGGGGTACAAATTTAGAAAATCTTAATAGTAAAAATCAGATTATGATTTATTTTTAAATTTATGGGTCCAAATTCATACTTGTCACAACTCCCACTGATTTTAATGATGGGCTCATCATACAAATGTTGTGTTGCATCATTTAAAAAACATAATATTACTTATTTTGTTTCTTCTCTGGACATAGGCCTTTAAAAAAATCCTTTGTAAATCGTTCTTTTTAAAAATAAAATACCCCACTAGGCACACATTTGGAAACAAAAAGGATGAATTAGTTTGACACTCCTGCAAGGGCTCTGATGACAACAGTTTGTTGTGTACCAGGAGCACAGCCAAGGCCTTTCTCCTGCCCCTAGTAAGAGCTGCCTTTGGTGCTAGCCAGCCCACATTCCTCGTGCTCCCAAGCACAGCTAGCCTTCTGGCCCCTCAACTACACCTATGGAGGGTCAGTCATAACCTGGAGCAATATGTTTAAGGGGAATTTCTTTTTACATTCCAATCTCCTGAGGCTGGTAAACCTATGAAAGCAAACTGAAACGTCAGGAAACAAGTTATTGAAGACATGAGATGAGATATCAAAAATTAAAACCAACAAGAACTACACAGCACCACAGGCTAAAAAGAAAACAATGTAGGCTTGTGACATTTCTCCCTCTAGCAATGTAGCTATTCATGGCATCTCAACCCCCTTTTTCCATATTTTCATGCCTGGAGATACAGATATTATGTTTGTTTTTTTTAAATATAATTCATTTTGATTAATTGAGAAGGGAGAGGAGGCTAGAGTGGTATGAATTCTTGAAAGCTGAGTCACAAAATACAGTTATGTCTTATTGGTTAATTCTGAGTTTACGGAAAGATCTCGAGTCAGTCTCCAATTTTGATTGACAAGTTAAATTCTAAACAGAACACATAAACAGAACAGTCTGTATGCATGTAAATATTGTGACTGGTTTGAAAAAAAAACAGGTTAATAAACATAGTGTAAGGTAATCGTTATCTTATCAGATCTGCACGGTTTATCTAGACTCCGATATTCTGCTCTCTCCATATGCACAGAACCCCCTTGATTTACATATGTAAGTAGATCAGGCAATCAGTCAAGAGAAGAGCTTTGCCTTTAGAAATCTCCTCTCTTGTGCACAGAACACAAAATATTTTTTCCTTTCTAGTCTGGAAATTTGAATCAGTAATTTTTGTAAGTGGACAAAATTCTCACTCCTGGGGTGAAATCCTGGCCTCACTGAAATCAATGGCAGTTTTGACATTGATTTCAATAGGACCAGGATGTCACTCTTGCAATTAGAATTTGTCCCAAACTGTAAATGTAACTTGCAGTCACTACGATGTGCAGCTGGCCTGTCAGAACCCTACACTAGCTCCAGAAATCATTAAAGCACTCCGAATCACTCCAAGTTTTTAATCTTTAAAATCCAAACCTAGAAAGACTCACATATAATAAAAGTTTTAGTTCAATATTTGAAAAGATTCTTAATATCAGTGGCCTGCATTCTGTAGCTTTTGAAGAAAGAAATGAACACGACTTGTTACTCTGCAAACATTTACCCCTAGTTTTCCTAAACGCGGATTACTGGAATCTGACGTCTTTAGACACAATTGCCAGATCATATAACAAAATGAGGGGCGGCAGCAGGGAAAGCTGCACATGAAACAGTGACATTACTGTTTAGATATTTCCTGCTTAATTAGTCTT
Organism: Natator depressus; assembly: GCF_965152275.1. Taxonomy (NCBI): domain Eukaryota; kingdom Metazoa; phylum Chordata; order Testudines; family Cheloniidae; genus Natator; species Natator depressus. Next base: position 249,205,815 of record NC_134234.1, read on the forward strand.
TACCTTTCAAACGCAGCACAGCACTCACGGCTTCTTTCTCCAGAAGAATTACAAGGCGACAACACTCGGTTCCTAGCTCACCCAAAACTGCAAGTACTCATGCCAAAACTGCCGTGCCCATGACTCCCCTTGGAAATCCTAGGTACATGAGCCTTAAAGGGCCACAGTAATGCTTTTAAATTGGGAATCCTTTTTCAAATCCTTCAAGTGTACTTTGGTGCTGGTTTTTCTTTCCTTTTTCTGCCTCTGAGAAGCTGCTCAGAATCCAGACATTGCACTGACGGAGTGAAAGAGCCCCATAAACCACTTCCAGATGTGCTGAGTGATGCAGCCCCAGATCTGGCAAACTCCCCTCAGATCCTCCTCCGGCAGATTGCAAATAAATCCCATAGGAAACAAAAGTCCAGATGGGGGAAAAAGCAAATACCTCCAGAAGCAACTTCAACAATCACATGGTCTCGAGTTACATCTTTATTTAATTGTTATTTTTGGTAATCATGAAGAGATAACTACTGGTAAGCAAGAATCAAGTAAGAAGAATGGGCACAAATCCAATGTATTAACATAATACATGACTATTGTGAACACTAATATGACATCAATAAGTATATTAATTCTTAGAAAATACTCACAATTAAGGACAGCATGACATGTGTCTTTAACAATCGCTGTGGATTAAAGGTATTAGGCTGGCTTTTTTCTTAGCATCCTTATTGACAGGTTACATTTAAAAAGAAAAATAAACCAATTGTAATCTCAATAACAGCAAAGTCTGAACATTTGCAGTGAAATCTCTCCCCCGCCTCCCGCCAATGAAATCAATGGCAAAAATCTTATTGACTTCAACAGCGCCAGGCTTTTACCCTTGGAATTTTGCTGGAATCTTTAGTACTGATACTTTGCCACTGGACTACTGTAACAGAAATAATTTATTTTTATTTTTTGGATTACGGATTTTTTTCTATTGTTTTATCACAGTTTCTATTACAGTCAAGCTCAAGATGTAAAAATGTAATGTGGATTTCAAACGTGCTAACATTTTCAAAAGTGTTCACATCCATGATGTTGGTTTGTCCCTTTATAAAACTAGGGGACATTTACAAAATTCAGCTCTGAATGAGGGTTGTGATTTTGAACTCTGTCCCTCCCAAATCTTGGGGAAGTTATGGAATGGGGGTTTGGTTTGAACAAAAAGGGAATTTGGAATGTCAAAAGTGATTACTCTATGTGGATAGACCTTCCCTCCTGACACTCTCTTTGAACCTTTTCCTACTCTTTTTTCCATGTCTATTTCCATGCCACCTCTTGTGCTTGGAATTTCCTCTCTCCCCTTGTACCAGTCAAATGCCCTTTCCCCATTAAAATATTTTCTTTACAATAAAACCATGGGGCTTTCAGGAGGAAGTACTGAAAGAAGTATCATACTATACTACTATTCTATAGCAGTAGCATCATACTGTACATACTATTCTAAACTCTTTTTAAAGTATTAATACAGCTTGAGACAAAATGCAAGATTTTAGGGAGCCTCTGAAGATAGAATTTTTTAATTTCCAGGCAACAAACTAAAGGTATATGTAAACTTAAAGCACTACAGAGGCACTGCTGTAGCCCGTAGATGTAGACGCTACCTATGCTGATGGGAGAGGTTCTCCAGTCAGTGTAGATAACCCAGATCCCAGAGAGGCAGTAGCTAGGTCAACGGAAGAATTCAACCTAGTGCTGTCTACATCGGGGGTTAGGTTGGCTTAACTACACTTCTCAGGGGAGTGGATTTTTCACACCCCTGAGAGAGGTAGCTATGCCCCTATAAATTTCTCTTGTAGATCAGCCCTAGGTGGCTGATTGCCCATGAAGTGAGCACATTGGGTAGCAGGGCAGGAAGGCTGGGCCCTGCTCTGCTTCAAGCATCTGTCCTGACCTGGAAGTTTTTTGAGGAAATGTATCCGGAGTGGCTGAAAAGCTTCAGCCATTTGGGCCAAACAGCAGAGGGTCATGAGCTCAGGCACTTGGGCCAGTGACATTTCCCATGGGAGGGCAGAGCATGGCAGAGCCAGAGGGGACCAGTCCATGCCACAGAGAAGCTGGTCTCTGAGCCCCTTCCCCACTCACCAGAAGCGCTTGCAGTTGGGGACAGAATATTCCCCTAACTCAAAACACCCCTTCCTGCCCCGACTGATCTGTGGCCAGGCTCCTTCCCAGGCGGGGCGAGGGAGCTGAGCACACAGGTAAAAGCCTCCCCCGACACTGCCTGCAAGGGGAACAGCAGCCGGGAGCTCTGCCCCACACCTGGGGACAGCAGGCAGCTGGGGAGTCCCAGGCCCCCTCCTCCCAATGACCAAGTGTTCAGGTCCCCCCTGTGGTGTCTGACCCTCACTTGGTGGGAGGGGCTGCTGAGGAGCCCTCAGGATCACGTCACCCATATCCCCTCATGGCCAGTGTAGTATCCCCCCAAAAAACCCACATGTCAGAATTTGCTACCTCTCCACCAAGGAGAAAGGCAAGATGTAGCAAATTGTGACAGAGCAGCAAAAGAACATCTCTACTGGTAGCACAATCCGTCAGACAGCAATTTAGCGCAGGGGTGGCCGACCAGTGGCTCCAGAGCCACATGCGGCTCTTCAGAAGTTAATATGCGGCTCCTTGTATAGGCACCGACTCCGGGCTGGAGCTACAGGTGCCAACTTTCCAATGTGCCGGGGATGCTCACTACTCAACCCTTGGCTCTGCCACGGGCCCTACCCCCACTCCACCCCTTCCCACCCCCTCCCGAGCCTGCCATGCCCTCGCTCCTCCCCCCCAGAGCCTCCTGCATGCCACAAAACAGCTGATCAGGAGGTGTGGGGAGGGAGGGGGAGGCGATGATCGGGTGGGAGGTGCTGGGAGCGGGGGTGGGTGGGAGCTGATGGAGGGCTGCTGACGTATTACTGTTGCTTTTCGGCAATGTACATTGGTAAATTCTAGCTCCTTCTCAGGCTCAGGTTGGCCACCGCAGGTTTAGTATAATGTTACAAACTGCTACAGTCATAATTTGCTACTTCCCACCTTTCCCATCCTCAAATCCAGTGGTAGCAAATTAATGGATGTGGTTACACTTGGCACAATTTGCTACCTCTCACCCTTCCCTGTCCTTTGGTCCATGGGTAGAAAATTATGATGGACAGGGGTATACTTGTCAGAAATTGCTCTCTCTATCTTTGCCCATCCTCTGCTCTAGAGGTAGAAAATTGTGATGAATGGGGATATACCTGATACAATTTGCTAACTCTTACCCTTCCCCATCTCCTGATCGGGGGTAGTAAATTGCGATGGTTGTGGGGACACCCATCACAATTTACTGCCATTGTGAAATCTCTATTTTACATTTGGACACAAATAAAGAAAGGTATTTTTATAATTTGGAAAAGCATTCTACAGAGTTAAACCACAGGTCTATTATATGTAAAACCTTGAATGAAGGTATTGTATTTTCTTTATTAGTCTCTTTCCCCAGTGTAGATTAGAAACTGAATGGCCTACAGTAAACAAACATTTAATGTACACAAAACATTTAAACTATTGTAAAACATTGTGAACAGTATTTGAAATACTTAACGAATACATTTTAAACACAAGCTATCAGGTGGAAAATCCACTATTGTTCCTTATACAAACTTCGCCTCTGCCCCCATTGTCACTGTTACACACATTGATCAAGTTTTCAGAACAAAATTTGCACTTCTCTACTTTGGCACAAACATATAAGCATATTGCCCCCTGATTTTATTCTGTTTTCTTATGCCTTTTCCTCACTGCTCTAAAATCAAAGTGCCCTGCCCTCACTGTGTTTTTAACCTCAATAGAGATCCACACATTAGTGTTAGCCCATACTGAACAAAACAAATTTCACCTTTCTTAGCAGGGAGAAAAAAGCCTAAGGGCTAGATTCACAAAGGGACTTAGGCATTGCAATGCCCAGTTTCATAATGCCTAGCTTTTAAGCACCAGGAAAGTCACAGGAACACCCCTGTGATTCACAAATCGTGAGTTAGGTACCTAAGCTCCCTATACAATGAATGTGGAGAGAGAGAGAGAGAGAGAGAGACCTCAGAGTTGGATCCACAAAAGCCAACACTCTAGGTGGGGAGCTGCCTAAGCCAGCCAATTGGAGATGCTGACTAGAGAGGTGTGTGCTAAGCCCCACCACCTCACAGAGTTTGGTGTCTAAGTCCCCAATGAAGCAAAAGTATGAAGCTAATGCACCCTAAAGTCTCAGAAACAAAAAGACAAATTAAAAGATCCCCCCAATGTATTCATTTATTTATTTATTTTAATTTCATTACTTTCAGGTGTGAAATTCATGATTTTTGAATACTGGTGGTTATCAATCTATTGCAGGGTTGTATACCTATATTCAATAAAAATTACAGTAGAAATTTGCCTTTGAGAAGGATTTCATACAAGATAGTATAGCGCCCTTTGGCAGGGATGCTGGAACAATTTGTATAGTGGGGGTGCTGAGAGCCATTGAACCACACTGTAAACCCTGGATATGATGGAAAACACTTCAAGTCAGGGGGTGCCACAGTACCCGCAGCACCCCTAGTTCCAGCACCTATGCCCTTTGCCCCAGATTTTTAAAGGTATTTAGGCAACTAGTGGGATTTTCAAAAGCATCTAGGTGTTTTCACCCATTAAAAATCTGGCCTGTGGTGAATATTTGGGAACCAAGTTCTACACATAAGTGACTGTGTGAAAATTAGCACTAGGGTCCTGGATAAAGAGGCAAAATAATGGTTGACAAAGGCAATCCCATTGGTGGGTCAAAGGAAACGGAAGAAATTTTTACACGAAACCAGAAAATCAGTCAGCCTTAAAGTCACGTGATCCCAAAGAATAAACTTGTGATTTAAAAAGAAAAAAGAACAAAAATTTAGAATAAAAAACTAATGTTGCAGTACAAACAGGAAGCATTGCACTAGAAACACTGGGAGATGTGATTGCTGAAGCTACTAGCAACGATCAATATTTTCAATGATTATTTGCTATTAAAATATCAATTCAATAGCAAGACATCCATCTGCACAATGTTAATGATGAAGTGCTAAGAGTAATAAAAAATAACATTTTGAAAGGCAAATAATGTAAAGAAGTGTGTCAAGGTTCCTTCCCCACTCTGAACTCTAGGTTACAGATGTGGGGACCTGCATGAAAACCCCTAAACTTATTTTTACAAGCTTAGGTTAAAACTTCCCCAAGGTACAAACTATTTTACCTTTTGCCCTTGGACTTTATTGCTGCTGCCACCAAGCGTCTAACAAATATATAACAGGGAAAGAGCCCACTTGGAAACGTCTTTCTCCCCAAACCCTACACCCCCTTTCCTGGGGAAGGCTCGATAAAAATCCTCACCAATGTGCATAGGTGAACACAGACCCAAACCCTTGGATCTTAAGAACAATGAAAAAGCAATCAAGTTCTTAAAAGAAGAATTTTAATTGAAGAAAAAGTAAAAAGAATCACCTCTGTAAAATCAGGATGGTAAATACCTTACAGGGTAATCAGATTCAAAACACAGAGAATCCCTCTAGGCAAAACCTTAAGTTACAAAAAGACACAAAAACAGGAATATCCATTCCATTCAGCACAGCTTATTTTCTCAGCCATTTAAAGGAATCAGAATCTAACGCATATCTAACTAGATTACTTACTAAGTTCTAAGACTCCATTCCTTTTCTGTTCCTGGCAAAACAACACACAGACAGAAAGAACCTTTGTTTCTCCCCCCTCCAGCTTTGAAAGCATCTTGTCTCCTCATTGGTCATTTTGGTCAGGTGCCAGCAAGGTTATTCCAGCTTCTTAACCCTTTACAGGTGAAAGGGTTTTTCCTCTGGCCAGGAGGGATTTTAAAGGTGTTTACCCTTCCCTTTATATTTATGACAGAGTGAAACAACATTTACAGTGAATTACAAGAAAAAGACACCCCAATTCAGGTAACCAAAGCAGCTCAGACAATTTTGTGAACAGCTGCCAGACGTATCCAGACATAGAAATGGAGAAGGGATTCTTTTAAACACTAAAACATGGATGACAATTAGAATTTTTGGAGGGATGCAGTGCATGGTCATAAACTATTCCACACTGATTCAATAGTACATCAGGTGAGATAGGGAAGAGATGCCTTGCCTAGGCCTTTAACAGCACAGCCTTGGGAAGAGAGTACTAAGAGAGGTACCGTCCTACAGGGAGAGGGGTAAGAGGGAGCCCCTCTGCCCCTCACATCCTATTTTTGCAGCCATGACAGCTGGGTCTCCCCACTGGAGATAACTGTCACCCCCTCCCCCTGACTGGCAGTGTCCATGCCCAACCCCTGCTTCCGCCCATCCCTGATTCAGCCCCTCTCTGCCCCCTGCCTCCAGCTGTTTGTCCCTCCTGGGTGGTCAGCTTCCCCAACACAAACTCAGCCCACCCCCACTCCCCAAATCTGCTCCCAGCCTTCCAACCCTTGTGAGCAGCAGGGAGCAGATTGTCTGTCCAAGTGACTGTGAGGTCAGAGTCAGGGCAGCAGCTTCAGCAGATGTTACTGAGCATGCTCAGCACATCCGCGCTGCTGAGCAGCACGCTCAGTTAGTAGGCGTATGCTTAGCACCAGCACAGCTGCAAATTCTGACGGGCAGGCACCGGGCAGGGGTCGCAGGCTAGTCCCATCTCTCTCCCGGCTGCCCACTGCTCTGGGCTTGCACTGTGCCCTATAGCGCCCATGGGGTGGTAGCCGCATTCCCCTGAGAGGACAGAGAGGGCAGAGAGAAGGGGTGGCCAGATGTGGATCTGGCAGCTCTGGCCAGCTGAGGATCTCGCGCTGCAGCCGCTCATCCTGGTTTTAAAGCTGATTTTTTGGTACATAGGTGTATATGCAAATACGTTACCTTGCATATAGTGATTGAACAAGAGTAAGTGTCCTTATTTCCCTAATCCCCTCTCCCATACCGTCCTCTCTTTGCACAGATAGCTTGTCACAGACAGTGATCTCCCTCACTTCCTCAGGGAGCTGCTTCTGCTTGGCTTGTTCCTGCAGGTTACAGTAGCCTTTTCCCACTGTCATTTCCCCAGCAGTCTGTTATACAGTGGGCCTATTAAGAACTGAAATGTGAGCCACAAGTGGCGGTGACTGTAAAATGTATTAGAGTTAGGGAAAAGCTGCAGTGTGTGCAGTCTCAAAAGCATTGTGGTGGGGAATGAGAATGGGAAATGTGCTGCCTTGTGGTTAATGTCACGGGGGAGAGAGGGAAGGAAGGGAGGAGGGGAAGGAGTTGTTGCCCTAAGCAAATACCAAAGACGAGCTGTGTGTAAAACTAATGTTTCCATGCTTATTTAAACTGTCTGTTATGGCAGGATTGTTTGTACCAGTACAAACTAGACACATACACTATAGAAGAGCTAGATATTATGATTATTACAATACAAGCCATATCTGAGTAAGATTTGTGGAAAATGGGGGAGACATTTGTGTTACTAATGCCATATTCTCTGCCTTTTTAACTTCATTTGGGTTGTTCAGGATCCAGTAAGCAAAGACAGAAGTATATGTGATTACTGATTATCACAGACAGTGCTCCTCCATGTCACACTTCTATATTCTCCTTAATACTACTATTATTTAGACGAGGGTTGCTCAAACTTCATTGCATCACGACGCCCTTCTGACAACAAAAAATACTACATGACCCCAGGAAGGGGGAATCAAAGCCCAAGCCTCACCGCCCGGGCAGGGGGGCCAAAGCCCGAGCCCTGCCACATGGGGGGCAAAGCTAAAGCCCAAGCCCCGCCACCCTGTGGGGAGGGGAAGGGCAAAGCCGAAGCTTGAGGGCTTCAGCCCTGGGCAAGGGGGCTATAACCTGAGCCCCACCGCCCAGGGCTGAAGCTGAAACCTGATTGCCACTGCCCAGGACTGAAGCCCTCAGGCTTCGGCTTCAGCCCTGGGCAGTGGGGCTCTGACTTTGGCTTCAGCCCTGGGCCACAACAAGTCATGCTTCACAGTGGAGAGGGATTATAAGGTACATCTTCAGTGCCAGAGCATTCCCTGTTCCTGAAACCACCACTTCAGATACTCCTCCTCCTCTCAGTCCTGGCTGGGAGTCTCTGCTCTGTTATCCAGACTTCTGCATTATCCCAATCCCTTCCTTGTCCCCCAGCATGAGATGCATGTACCTCAGGCTGAGGAACAAGGAAAGGATTGGGATAATGCAGATATTAGGATAACAGGGTTTCGGATAAACAGGCGTATACTGTATCTCATTTCATCATTTCTCTACGATTGTGGGGACTTTGGGCAGTGGTGCACCTCAGTCCCTCCTATTCTCTGCCTATGGCACATAATAATTTAAACTCCTGTGGGCTATAATACTTTTGTCTAATTTCAGTTGTTGGGTTTAGTATGTGGGTGCTGGTGGCCTGTGATATACAGAAGGTCAGACTAGATGATCTGACTCTAATATGCTTTTCACCCCAAATTAGAAGCTGCACATTTGTGTGTCTTGTGAATCAGATAAACTGTCTTTCTACATGTGAATAATGTCTCTTTTTCTATTGTAAGCCTTACAGAAGGTAGAATGCTTATACAATCAAAATGTATCGACTAAATCCACTAGATTTAAAAGACAACATGGGATTTATTTTGTTGTTTTTTTTCTAAATCAGGGGTTCTCAAACTTCATTGCATTACGACCCCTTTCTGACAAGAAAAATTATTACATGAGCCCAGGAGTGGGGACTGAAGCCTGAATCTGCCCGAGCCCCACTGCCCTGAGTGGGGGGCCAAAGCAGAAGCCTAAGAGTTTAAGCCCCAGGTTGGGATCTGTAACCTGAGCCCCACCAACCAGGGCTCTTTGGCAAGCAAGTCTAATGCCAGCCCCAGTGACCCCATTAAAAAGGAGTGGCGACCCACTTTGGGGTCCCAACCCACAGTTTGAGAACCGCTGTTCTAAATGATGGTTGCACTATAGAAGTAGTAGGAGTCTCATGCAGGGATCCTAGAAATCTGTTTGTCATGGGAAAATGTGGAAAAACCATCCTGTGACACCCCCACAGGCTCACTGCTGGCATTGGCGATCTATCAGCAGCATGGATCTCTGGCCGAGTCCCCAGTGCATCCCAGCAGTGGGCCAGAGCACCTTCCCCTGGCTTGGGGTGGAGTGAGCTAGTGAGAGGCAACTGACCCCAGTGCTCTGCCAAACTCAGCTTCACCACAAAAAAAGTGACAGAACGGCATTCTGGAACATTCTGGCACGACTCAAGCCCTGGTGTCTCCTCATTTTCATGGTTGAAAAATTGCTTATATCTGGAATACAGAATCATTGACCTGAGGTTATAGAAAGTGGTATTTACCCTAAAGGAACAAATCCCACAGCATTCTAAGCTTCCTGCATGAATGATTTTTTCATGTCCCGCATTTTGGGTTGTTGTAGGTTGAGCTATATGGATTCCACAATCTAATTACAGATGGTTGCCTGTTTATTTATAGACATTCCTATGGCACTCATCAACTGTAGTATTTGAGTGCTTCACAGCCATGTCTGACCTAAGCCTCACAACACTCCTGTGAGGTAGGGAAGTATCATTACCCGAGGTTTCAGAGTAGTAGCCATGTTAGTTATCATTATCCCAGTTTCAGGTATCAGGAAACTATGGCAGAGAGAGACCCAAGGCTATACAGGAAATCAGTGTCATAGCCAGGATGAGAAGCCAGATCTCTAGCTCCCGATTCTTAGATCTCACCTCAAGACCTCCCTGAAACAAATAGCCTGTGTACTTTGGCTATTTGAGTCAAATAAAAAGTTAGAGGTCCTGCACAGCAAATTTAAATGGAGTTATGCTCAAACAAAGGGGAAATGTTTATTGGCAGGCCTTGCAAAGGGAGGGGATGGGTAGAAACAGATAGTGCCCCAAGGAGCTTGTGAGGGGGAAGAAAAATTATGTAATATACAATTCAATTTTCCTGTACAAGCCAGGGAGGTGGAAGGTGCCTGGGTGGTTACCAGTGCTGCTGCTGCTTGGAAAGGGGCTTGGGAAAATATAGTATTAAGAATGTGATGTTGGCTAGACCAATAGTTCTACAAAGATGCTGTAGGAGACATTAACCTGAAGACTCTTAGCTTGGGTAGCTAGGCTTTGGCAGAGGTTCCACCTTCAGCCAAGATTTTTTAACTTTTTATTTTTTCTCTCCGTTGTACATTACATCAGTGGTTCCCAACCTTTTCTCTGCCTTGGCATACCTCGATCTCCAGGGGCTCTTCCCCTCACCTCTGGCTGGCAGCTGCAGGAGGGAAAGGGAGGGGCAGAGGAGGTGACCCATTGCTCTGCCCCTGGACGTTGAGGGGCAGTGAGGCAGATGGCCAATCAGAAGGCGGCCTTTCCAATCAGAAGGTGGCCAATCAGAACTACTTGTTCTCATGTCGTTTTTAAAAAAATTCCATGCACAGCTGTTTGGGCCTGACCGCACACCGGTTGGGAATCACTGCATTACATACACATTTAGGGATTCTCCTGTGGGAGACTAGCTCAAGGGAAAAGAGAAGTTCAGTCTCGGGCCTATTTAGTCTTTTAGCCTCAAATCTTACATTGTGCCCGAAGTATTGCATTTGATGTAACAGTGCTCCTTGCCCTATTTTTACCAAGCTTTTGTTGGGACCAGGGAGGGGATTTCAATCCAGTGAGACCCTCTCCACAGTTGGAAACTCCATGGTGGCTTTCTCACAGACCCATTTGTTGGGGTTGAAACAGCTCTCAGCCAGAATCTCGTTCACTCCGCAAACAACACAGCTATGGCTGTCGCTGCTGCCAGTAACATGAAGCCTAATGGAAGAGAGTGTCAGAGACGTAGATTTTACTCCAGTGATGTGCTATTTGGGCATGTTAACAGCTTTCACTAAGAGAGCTTTCCTCGCAACCATTTGAGTTAAATAGATATTAACAGAAGCAAGCAGTTTTAAAAAGTCTGGCTAAGGATTTCCTGCTCTGCCCTGCCCTCACCTCAGTTATTCAAGTTTCACTCCTTTGGTATTTGTGATGTCATAAACCTACTAGTTCTCCCATTGTGCATGGAGTCTCTCAGTTAAGAGAGGGTAGACAAGACCTGAATTTCTAATGTAGGGGTGGAAATTTAAAATAAAATACAAAACAAAACCGGAACCCTTTCAGGCCACTTTTGGCAAGGGCCCAATATGTTGTTTTCTTTGCAGGTTATCTAGAACAAACCCAAGCACCTCTACACAACAGGTTAGGGAAGGAAAGGAAGAATCCTGTTTTCAAGTCAAACTACAGGAGGAATTTTAAGACTTTAAGCACTATGGGGCAGGGACCGCCTTTTTGTTCAGTGTTTGTCCAGTGCTAGCACTGTGGGGCCCTGGTCCATGACTAGGGCTCCTAGGTGCTATGATACTACACATAATAAGTGGGCAGAAAGTACTGATCCCAACTGGCATAATCTTGAGATGGACGAGAGTAAGATGGGAATGCAATATCAACTGATGCAACCATGGACATTACTAAAATGTCAAAATGCCTACAAGAGATCAGCTCTTGGATGAAGAGCAATTGGCTTAAGCTGAATGCAGGCAAGACCCAAATGATGCTGGCTGGGGAGGGAAAATGCTTTGAAGAACTAGATGAGACATTGTTATGACCTTCTACTGAAGGCACACAGCCCCCATTCTTCAAAGTGGTAAAAAAAGCTCGGGGGCCGGTTGGACTCCTTACTCAGCTCCTTGGATCCAAGGAGCATTAGTATCTGAAACTACCCTCTTTCACTGTTAGCTTGCTAGGAAACCTAGTTCCTTCCTTCCAGATGAGGACCTGGCAATAGTGATCCATGCATTTGTTGCATTGAGTCCGGGTTACTGTAATTCACTGTATCTATAGCTGAATGTGAAAAAAAATGCACAGGCTGCAGTTGGTACAGAAAGTGGCTGCCTCCCCTCTCCATGGTTTAGGCAGTTGTGAGTACATCAGGCCTGTATTCAAGCCCCTCCCTGGCTTCTAGTCAGCTGTCAGTTTAAGGCCTTGGTTACTATTTCTCAAAGCAATTAGTGAATTAAGCCCTAGCTTCCATTGAAGATCAAATTTTGGTCTATGAACTGCTGAGATCGCTGTCCACCTCTGGGACAATGCAGTCACAAATCCCAGAACTGCCCACATGACAGCTGGGCACAAAGTATTCTGAGCCAACGGGATGTGGCTGTGGAACAATTTTCCAGAGGAGACCTGGCAAATCAAGAGTCTGGCTGTCTTAAGGAAATGCTGCAAAACTTTCCTCTTTAAAAAAGCCTTTCTACAGTAAGAATGACACTCAAAACACTGACCCCTTAAGCCCCCACCTACTGACCAACCAAAATTAGGAAATTAACAAAATGTAAAACAAAACCCATTCCCCAGAAGTTTTAACCCCCAGAAGGGAGAAGTGCCAACAACTCCATGAAGTCCACAAGGGACTTTGCACTTGGTATAGGTCTTACAAGGAAGGCACTGATGGTCAGATTTCTAAAGGTATTTGGCACCTAAAGATGCAAATAGGTGCTTCTGAAAATCCCACTAGGCATCTATGCACCCAATTTCATTCACATCAATGAGAAGTAGGTGCCTAGGCACTTTTGAAATTCTGACTAGGTGCCTACCCACATCTTTAAGCACCTACATGCCTTTAAAAATCTGGCCCCAGATACTACAGTGGTGGGCAGCAGTATAAAACAGATCTATTTAATTAATTAAATAGAGGTGTTCCTCAAAAGGAATGGTAGAGGTGGTCACTCAGGTACTCCTAATTGCCATCCCCTTCCCTAATAACTCAAGAACACAGGAAAACACAGCAAATTACAAATGGATAAAATGAATTTTTGTTACACAAGACAGTTAACCTGGGGCACTCACTGCTGCAGGAGGTGAGAGCCTACTACTGTAGCTGGTTTTAAAAGAGGTAGCATAATTGCATGAGCAGTAACAGTAGTTGTAGCTCAGTATCTTGTTTCAGGGCATGAAATGATCACCTGTATGGGACAGAAGGAATTTCTCCTATGCACCGACCCCTGCTCCAATTGTGCAATGTTGAACATAGGATTGCATTCTGGGGGACTTTCACCTTCTTCAAAAGCATCAAGCACTGCTTTCTGCCACCAGGGCTGTCCTTAGGGTCTTAGTGTCCACCCTCCCACCACTTCCTATCCCTGTTCTAATTTGACCCTTCCTGCAGGCTCCCACCACAGCTGGCTGCTGTAGCCTGGCAAGTCTTCCTCCGGAGGGGATCTAGTACTTAAAAGTGAAAAAGCCTTCCAGCCTGCCAGACCTATTAGCACCACACTGAAACTGTTAAAGAGCCATTCAAGTGGTAAGGAAGCCATTTAACAGGCATTTGCCAACCCCCAGGTATACACTGTCAGTTTTACAAAAAACAGTTGTCCATTACTGTAATATTTATTCAGAACATGTTAGTCTACAGGACCTTAGTTTAAAATTTGCTTTAAAAATATTTCATTAGTGTGTTGCTGAAGATTATAAAATCAGATCTCTAAAAAATCCTTGCATAGATTTTTAGATGCACAATCTGAGTATTCATCTTTAGCCTTAAATGCTTGGATTGTCATACATATCATTTTTTAAATAAATCCTTCAAAAGACCACCCTTATCTAAAATACACATGTGAACCCCAGCTGCAGTTGGGCATAAGGGCACCAGTTTAAAAATACTGTATAGGGCCCCATAAATCCTAAGGATGGCCCTGTCTGCCACAGACAGGATACCAGACTAGATGGGCCAGGGGTCTCTTCAGTCCTATGATCTTTTCGTTTAGTGCAGTAAGGACATTGCATAAACAATAGAATCCTTATTTGATCCAAATAGTTTAAAATTAATAATAATAAAAGGGAATGGATTCAACATACTTCTCTGCTGGTAACCCAGCACCAGTCACCCACAGCCATCCGTCCTTCCCCTTACTGAGTCCAACCCAATAGTAGCCTTTTTCCATCTTCATCCTGTTCATAATAAAGGTCTGGAAGATACAAGACCAAAACTGTTTCAGATTGACAGGATAATATTAATTAAGGCAAAAGAAAGAAAGACGTGTAACCAGTTGTCCCAATGCTCTTATGGGAAATAATCCATAAATAAAATAATAATAATGTGCAGTTTCATGACACCTTCCATTCTAGAGCTCTTTATGAATATCAGCTAAGTCTTATTAACCCCATTTTAAAAATGGGGAAATTAAGGTACAAAGAGTGAAATTCACCCCTGTGCAGCAGGCCAATGAATGCCACTAAGTGGTGCTTAGACACTGTTTTTGACCTTCTGAACATAGGTGAATTTGACCCAAAGAGTTTAGGTAATTTGAAAAGTCATACAAGCTTGTGACAAGAGTAGGAATGGAATCCAGGTCTCCTGACTCCCAGACCTGCGTGTTAACTGCAAGACTATTCTTTCTGAGCCCATATTAATTGAGTGCAACACTCACTTCCCCTTGTAAAAAGAAAAGGAGGACTTGTGGCACCTTAGAGACTAACAAGTTTATTTGAGCATAAGCTTTCGTGAGATGCATTCGATGAAGTGAGCTGTAGCTCACGAAAGCTTATGCTCAAATAAATTTGTTAGTCTCTAAGCCCTGGTCTACACTAGGACTTTAGGTCGAATTTAGCAGCATTAAATCGATGTAAATCTGCACCCGTCCACACGATGAAGCCCTTTATTTCGACTTAAAGGGCTCTTAAAATCGATTTCCTTACTCCACCCCTGACAAGTGGATTAGCGCTTAAATCGGCCTTGCCGGGTCGAATTTGGGGTACTGTGGACACAATTCGACGGTATTGGCCTCCGGGAGCTATCCCAGAGTGCTCCATTTTGACCGCTCTGGACAGCACTCTCAACTCAGATGCACTGGCCAGGTAGACAGGAAAAGAACCGCGAACTTTTGAATCTCATTTCCTGTTTGGCCAGCGTGGCAAGCTGCAGGTGACCGTGCAGAGCTCATCAGCAGAGGTGACCATGATGGAGTCCCAGAATCGCAAAAGAGCTCCAGCATGGACCGAACGGGAGGTACGGGATCTGATCGCTGTATGGGGAGAGGAATCCGTGCTATCAGAACTCCGTTCCAGTTTTCGAAATGCCAAAACCTTTGTCAAAATCTCCCAGGGCATGAAGGACAGAGGCTATAACAGGGACCCGAAGCAGTGCCGTGTGAAACTGAAGGAGCTGAGGCAAGCCTACCAGAAAACCAGAGAGGCGAATGGCTGCTCCGGGTCAGAGCCCCAAACATGCCGCTTCTATGATGAGCTGCATGCCATTTTAGGGGGTTCAGCCACCACTACCCCAGCCGTGTTGTTTGACTCCTTCAATGGAGATGGAGGCAATACGGAAGCAGGTTTTGGGGACGAAGAAGATGATGATGATGATGAGGTTGTAGATAGCTCACAGCAAGCAAGCGGAGAAACCGGTTTTCCCGACAGCCAGGAACTGTTTCTCACCCTGGACCTGGAGCCAGTACCCCCCAAACCCACCCAAGGCTGCCTCCTGGACCCAGCAGGCGGAGAAGGGACCTCCGGTGAGTGTACCTTTTAAAATACTATACATGGTTTAAAAGCAAGCATGTGAAAGGATTACTTTGCCCTGGCATTCGCGGCTCTCCTGGATATACTCCCAAAGCCTTTGCAAAAGGCTTCTGGGGAGGGCAGACTTATTGCGTCCTTCATGGTAGGACACTTTACCACTCCAGGCCAGTAACACGTACTCGGGAATCATTGTACAACAAAGCATTGCAGTGTATGTTTGCTGGCGTTCAAACAACATCCGTTCTTTATCTCTGTGTTATCCTCAGGAGAGTGAGATATAATCCATGGTCACCTGGTTGAAATAGGGTGCTTTTCTTCAGGGGACACTCAGAGGAGCCCATTCCTGCTGGGCTGTTTGCCTGCGGCTGAACAGAAATGTTCCCCGCTGTTAGCCACAGGGAGGGGGGAGGGTTGAGGAGGTAGCCACGCGGTGGGGGGAGGCAAAATGCGACCTTGTAACAAAAGCACATGTGCTATGTATGTAATGTTAACAGCAAGGTTTACCCTGAAAGAGTGTAGCCAGTGTTTTATAAAATGTGTCTTTTTAAATACCGCTGTCCCTTTTTTTTTCTCCACCAGCTGCATGTGTTTCAATAATCACAGGATCTTCTCCTTCCCAGAGGCTAGTGAAGATTAGAAAGAAAAAAAAACGCACTCGAGATGAAATGTTCTCCGAGCTCATGCTGTCCTCCCACACTGACAGAGCACAGACGAATGCATGGAGGCAAATAATGTCAGAATGCAGGAAAGCACAAAATGACTGGGAGGAGAGGTGGCGGGCTGAAGAGAGTAAGTGGCGGGCTGAAGAGAGGGCTGAAGCTCAAATGTGGCGGCAGCGTGATGAGAGGAGGCAGGATTCAATGCTGAGGCTGCTGGAGGACCAAACCAGTATGCTCCAGTGTATGGCTGAGCTGCAGCAAAGGCAGCTGGAGCACAGACTGCCACTACAGCCCCTGTGTAACCAACCGCCCTCCTCCCCAAGTTCCATAGCCTCCACACCCAGACGCCCAAGAACGCGGTGGGGGGGCCACCGGCCAACCAGCCACTCCGCCACAGAGGATTGCCCAAAAAAAAGAAGGCTGTCATTCAATAAATTTTAAAGTTGTAAACTTTTAAAGTGCTGTGTGGCATTTTCCTTCCCTCCTCCACCACCCCTCCTGGGCTACCTTGGTGGTCATTCCCCTATTTGTGTGATGAATGAATAAAGAATGCATGAATGTGAAGCAACAATGACTATTGCCTCTGCAAGCGGTGATCGAAGGGAGGAGGAGAGGGTGGTTAGCTTACAGGGAAGTAGAGTGAACCAAGGGGCGGGGGGTTTCATCAAGGAGAAACAAACAGAACTTTCACACCGTAGCCTGGCCAGTCATGAAACTGGTTTTCAAAGCTTCTCTGATGCGTACCGCGCCCTCCTGTGCTCTTCTAACCGCCCTGGTGTCTGGCTGCGTGTAACCAGCAGCCAGGCGATTTGCCTCAACCTCCCACCCCGCCATAAACGTCTCCCCCTTACTCTCACAGATATTGTGGAGCACACAGCAAGCAGTAATAACAGTGGGAATATTGGTTTCGCTGAGGTCTAAGCGAGTCAGTAAACTGTGCCAGCGCGCCTTTAAACGTCCAAATGAACATTCTACCACCATTCTGCACTTGCTCAGCCTGTAGTTGAACAGCTCCTGACTGCTGTCCAGGCTGCCTGTGTACGGCTTCATGAGCCATGGCATTAAGGGGTAGGCTGGGTCCCCAAGGATACATATAGGCATTTCAACATCCCCAACAGTTATTTTCTGGTCTGGGAATAAAGTCCCTTCTTGCAGCTTTTGAAACAGACCAGAGTTCCTGAAGATGCGAGCGTCATGTACCTTTCCCGGCCATCCCACGTTGATGTTGGTGAAACGTCCCTTGTGATCCACCGGAGCTTGCAGCACTATTGAAAAGTACCCCTTGCGGTTTATGTTCTCAGCGGCTTGGTGCTCCGGTGCCAAGATAGGGATATGGGTTCCGTCTATGGCCCCACCACAGTTAGGGAATCCCATTGCAGCAAAGCCATCCACTATGACCTGCACATTTCCCAGGGTCACTACCCTTGATATCAGCAGATCTTTGATTGCGTGGGCTACTTGCATCACAGCAGCCCCAACAGTAGATTTGCCCACTCCAAATTGATTCCCAACTGACCGGTAGCTGTCTGGCGTTGCAAGCTTCCACAGGGCTATCGCCACTCGCTTCTCAACTGTGAGGGCTGCTCTCATCTTGGTATTCATGCGCTTCAGGGCAGGGGAAAGCAAGTCACAAAGTTCCATGAAAGTGCCCTTACGCATGCGAAAGTTTCGCAGCCACTGGGAATCGTCCCAGACCTGCAACACTATGCGGTCCCACCAGTCTGTGCTTGTTTCCCGAGCCCAGAATCGGCGTTCCACAGCATGAACCTGCCCCATTAGCACCATGATGCATGCATTGGCAGGGCCCATGCTTTCAGAGAAATCTGTGTCCATGTCCTGATCACTCACGTGAACGCGCTGACGTCGCCTCCTCGCCCGGTATCGCTTTGCCAGGTTCTGGTGCTGCATATACTGCTGGATAATGCATGTGGTGTTTAATGTGCTCCTAATTGCCAAAGTGAGCTGAGCGGCCTCCATGCTTGCCTTGGTATGGCGTCCGCACAGAAAAAAGGCGCGGAATGATTGTCTGCCGTTGCTCTGACGGAGGGAGGGGCGACTGACGACACGGCTTACAGGGTTGGCTTCAGGGAGCTAAAATCAACAAAGGGGGTGGCTTTACATCAAGGAGTATTTCAGGCAGGACTTCACGGAGGGTTCCAATAAGAAATGGAGCACCTAAGTTATTGTTCTTATTGGAACAAGGAGGTTAGCCTGGCCTCTGATTGATATATGGCTAGATTTACCTCGCTGCGCCTTCTCTGTGAGTGACTGCAGTGTGACCTAGAGAAATGAGTCCCCTAGATGGGGGAGGAGGCAAATGAGTACAAAACAAATCTGGTCTATTTCTTGTTTTGATCCACTCCATCTATCTTTTACATCTTTGGCTGGCAGCAGACGGTGCAGAAGGACTGCATGCCATCCACATCTCATGGCTGCTCGGCAGAAGACGGTGCAGTAGGACTGCTAGCAATCCGTATCGCCTGCCTGCTCACCATAAGACGGTTCAATAGGACTGACTGCAGGACTAAAGAGAATGACCTGGTAAAGTCACTCCAAATTTAGTCCCTGCGCCCATGTCTGCCCAGGCGCTCCCAGCCGACGCGGCCAGGAGCACCTTGGACATGACGAGGACGGCTACCAGTCCTATTGCACCGTCTGCTGCCAGAAGGCAATGGGTTGCTGCTACTGTGTAGCAATGCAGTACCGCGTGTGCCAGCATCCAGGAGACATACGGTGACGGTTACCTGAGCGGGCTCCATGCTTGCGGTGGTATGGCGTCTGCACAGGTAACTCAGGAAAAAAGGCGCGAAACGATTGTCTGCCCTTGCTTTCACGGAGGGAGGGAGGGAAGGGGGGCCTGACGATATGTACCCAGAACCACCCGCGACAATGTTTTAGCTCCATCAGGCATTGGGATCTCAACCCAGAATTCCAATGGGCAGCGGAGACTGCGGGAACTGTGGTATAGCTACCCACAGTGCAACGCTCCGGAAGTCGATGCTAGCCTCGGTACTGTGGAAGCACTCTGCCGAGTTAATGCACTTAATGCACTTAGAGCATTTTCTGTGGGGACACACACACTCGAATATATAAAACCGATTTCTAAAAAAACCGACTTCTATAAATTCGACCTTATTCCGTAGTGTAGACATACCCTAAGGTGCCACAAGTACTCCTTTTCTTTTTGCAGATACAGATTAACATGGCTGCTACTCTGAAACTTCCCCTTGTGAATACATAATAGTCCCCTGGGGAAGTGGTTAAAACACCATATCTAGAAACTTCTAAAGAAATGAGTTAGATAAAGAACAGTGAGCATATTTTGCAAGGAACAATACTGAACTGGCTAGTGGGGTGCGGGCACTGGACTAAGTGCAGCCTAAAAATAAAATAATAATAATAATAATAATAAGGCCTTTCCAGGATTCTCTGATGTTAGTATACTTTGGATAGAAATTGACAGGTTTCAGAGTAACAGCCGTGTTAGTCTGTATTCGCAAAAAGAAAAGGAGTACTTGTTACACCTTAGCTGTAGCTCACGAAAGCTTATGCTCAAATAAATTGGTTAGTCTCTAAGGTGCCACAAGTACTCCTTTTCTTTTTGGATAGAAAGATCTCTATTACTGTACTTTGTCCTTAGACAGAAGTAGGATACTTTGAAGGGACTCTGGTTAGCTTGTGAAGTGACATGGGGCCTTATTGGCATAATCTCACTTCCCCACACAGGAAGCTGCCTCAGACTGGTGGGACTTGGCCTGTGGGGCTAAAAATCACTCTGTAGATGTTTGGGCTCAGGCTGGAGCCTGTGCCCTGGGACTCTCCACCCTCACAGGGCCCCAGAGCTTAGGCTTCAGACTGAGCCCAAACATCTACACAGTCATTTGTCAACCCTGGAGCGCTGACCCAGGTCAGCTGACCCAGGTCAGCAGGTCAGCCGTGGGTTTTTATCCCTGTGCAAGCATACTCTCAGGTTAGAATAGTGAAGGCCCACAGATCCCAGGAGGTGGTGGGGGTGGCAGCCATGATGGTGAAACTCAGTCCTCCCCCGAAGTCTTTTTCTTTAAGGACTCACAAAAGGAATGGTGGGTGGGATAGTCCGTCCCTCATTGTTTTGTTCAGCAATTAGGC
Organism: Natator depressus; assembly: GCF_965152275.1. Classification (NCBI taxonomy): domain Eukaryota; kingdom Metazoa; phylum Chordata; order Testudines; family Cheloniidae; genus Natator; species Natator depressus. Next base: position 249,226,172 of record NC_134234.1, read on the forward strand.
CTAATAACTGACATACCACTTTTAATTCATTAATATCTGGCTCCACATAATGTTTTAACAAGCATAATTTCGACAGTCCTTGGATTATATCAATGTGGTCTTTTTGGTTTAGGCTAATCCAGTCTCTCTGATTCTTTTGCACCCGCTTATAACATTTTTTTTTATTGAAAATAACTTAGCCTACTTTCCATGGTAATTTTCTAAGCAGGGAAAAGTTATAGACCAGTTGTCACAACAGGACCCCTAGCGAAAAAATCAGAGAAGACAGAGTTTCAAGGAAGCAATTCCACCATCCCCCAGTATAATAATAGGGCATTGTGGATATACATCCCACCAGCATCTCGCATTGACCATGTCAGAGACACGATACAGGGCTAGATGAGCCTTTGGTTTGTTCCACTATGGCAAAAGCTGAGAGAGAATAATGGATTAGATGCACAATTGATCTGATCCAGTAGTGATGCAGTAGATAAAGGACCCTGGACAAATGGACTCCTGGTCATGTCTGGTGTGCCAGGAGCTTGATACAGACCATACAATGGTCTGACCCTCTGTGGCAGGAAGTGAGCTACATTTGACTTCCTTCTGGTATGGTATTTCTTATGTTCCTTTGTTGGATCGCTCCCCCTTTCTCCATTAGAACTGTGAACGAGGTGTTTTCTCACCTTCTCCTCCTCATTGTCAATCACAGCGAGGCTGGCTGCCTGTGAGCTGCAGTACCACTTGCTATCACTCCAGTTTTTTTTCTTCTCCGAGAAATAGTAGCATTTCCCATGGTGCAGAACCCATCCAAGTGGGCAGTACTCACACTGGGCATGTTCTACAGGGTAAAGAAAGAGTCCTATAAAGAGATCAATGGAGTATCTCCACCCTCCTTTTTCCTCTCATTATCCAGCTCCCTCTCTCTTTCACAGACCATCCTTTCTTCTCAGATGTGGAGCTTGACATGGCAATCCCTGCCTTTGTCTACTCAAGGCTAGACTGCAGGAACACACACTACCTGGGGACTCCCTTAAAAACCAGCCAGATGCTTCACCTAATATGGAATGCAGCTGCCCGCTTTTTCTAAGTGGTGCAGAGCAACAGCAGCTTATTATACCCATGCTCCTTTCTCTTCCCGAGGTGCCAAGTCATCGATAGGTGATAATCAAAGCACTGATCATCACCTATAAGACCCTGTTTCTAGGCCCCAGCTCTCTCTCTCTATCTCTATCCAGTCATTGCACCTACGCTCAGCAGGAATGCTCCTGCCGCCTGCCTGAGCGGGGCTACTCATGGGCACCATAGACAGGATGTTCCAGTCCTCACCTCTGGAATTCGCTTCTGCTGGAAAAAATATCTGATCTGATCCTGGCTCCATTTGAAGTGTGATGTAAGATCCATCTCTCTGTTCAGACTTTATAGTAAGTGCAGGTTGTGGGAATGCCATTCAGACCACTAGGTGGTCCACCCCATGTCCTTTTTGGGTAGCCAGTTTGGTGCTGCAGAGGGCGATGGTGTATTTACTGTCTATTTGGGGGGAGGGGGAAATGTTTCTAAACCTGCTCTAAATTATTCAAAGTGCACCAAGATACTACAGTGATTGGGGCTTTATAAATGCCTACAGTCATAAAACTATGAACTATTATTAATAAAGATACAGGTTTCTGCATGCTTCAGTGATGCATAGGAAGGAGAATATCACATGAGGCTGTTACCTGCTTTCCCGCTCTCTAACTCCCCACAAAAATGTTCCCTTAATTTGCCCAGCATCATCACAGTACTTCTGTGAAGGTCATCGGACGTATTCTGGGTATTTCCACTGAGTTCCTCAGACAAATTCTGGGCACTGTTGAGGCAGCTGAGACTAGAGCCTTGAAAGACTTAAATAGAAAACACATAGATATATAAATACATGTAATGGATTAAGCAAAATGAGTAGCTGTGTCACACAGCAACCTTGCTTGGAGTGCCCTTCTACAGCAAGCCATAGCATGAGAGGCACATCTGCCTCAGTTTCCCCTTTCTCAGAGTCCCCAGTGAATAGCCCAAACTATCTTTGAGTACAACCATAGCCCTTGCAGGGTTAATTACCAAAGTCCCATGCATACAACCCATAACCCAAGTCCCATAATCATATTCCCAACATCAAATCAATCAGCGTCCTTCACCACAGGCTCTGGCATCCCTCACCATGCCTCTCTCCCAGTCTTCCGCCCCCTCTGTCCCTTCGGCTTCAGGTCTCTGGCTCCACGAGCCAGCAAGCATCTCCCTCTGCTGCTCTCAGTCTTAAGCTCTCTCCTGGCTTGTCTGTCTGGCTCAGGAAGGTCAGCTAGCCAGCCACTCCACTGCTTTCCTAATAATTCCCACCTCTTTCCAGGGAAGGCCTGCAGAGAGGCATCTGCTCCCTATAGGCTCTACCAGACAACTCCTCCCATCTCCTGCTCTCTGGAAGCTCTGACTGGCCAGGTTTCTCTCCCTCTCAGCCCAGGTGCCCTCTTTTGGGATGGTGTCCCTAACCCCTGTTTGCCAGAAGCTGGGAATGGGCCACAGAGGATGGATCACAGTCACTTGATGATTATTTGTTCTGTTCATTCCCTCTGAAGCATCTGGCATTGGCCACAGTCAGAAGACAGGATACTGGGCTAGATGGACCTTTGGTCTGACCCAGTATGGCTGTTCAGAGGTTCTTTTAAAACAACTGGGAGACAGCTGATGAGTCACAGAGGCACTGGCCCTGCTCACTCCTAAGGGCAGTGTCACCCTGTGATGAGCTATTAGAGGAAAAATGAGGCCCATCTAATATTGTCCTTTTTTTGCCACAGATGGCCTGATTGTCTCTCCGAATTGCCTGTGGCAGAGGTTTGCTTTTATGCCTCAGTCATTGCTTTACACTTGTCTCATCCTGCCAAATGGACAAGTAGCAGGAGCAGTGAATGAAAATGCCAAGCTTTTCTAAATGCAAACTCTTTCCCTCTTCAATGGGCTCTCTTTTCCTTCCATCAATTAAAATGGCTGAGCGCTAGAAATCTCTAGCTGTTGTGTTTCCAGTGTAATATTCAGGGCAGATGGATTAGGGATGGAAGATATGATCATGAAAATGGAGGTCCTATGGCATGTCTAACCCATTATTGAACTAACCCTCCCCTTCTTGTGACTTCTTGGCTTTGAAACAAGGAGCCAGAACTTACTCAGAACAGTCAAACCCGTCACAGTCCCAAGCAGAATGGTCACCGCTACTCCTAGGGATATGGTAAATGGATGGCAAAATGGAGAAGACCTGGAAGAAGCTGCAAGTACAGAAGGAGCTGTTAGCATAGTTTAGAATCAGGGGTTGGCAACCTTCGGCATGCAGCCCATCAGGGTAATCCACTGGCGGGCCACAAGGCAGTTTGTTTACATTAATCGTCCACAAGCACAGCCTCCCACAGCTCCCAGTGTCCACGGTTTGCCGTTCCCGGCCAATGAGAGCTTCAGGAAGCAGCGGGCTGCCACTTCCTGCACATCCCATTGGCCAGGAACGACAAACTGCAGACGCTGGGAGCTGCGGGGGCTGTGCCTGCAGACGGTCAACGTAAACAAAATGTCTAGCGGCCCGCCAGCAGATTACGCTGATGGGCCACGTGCCGAAGGTTGCCGACCCCTGGTTAGAAACAGGAAGACACCCACCAAGGCAAAGGCCAGCTGGGCACTTTTATTCATCCTAACCCATAACAGAAGGCAAGGGGGGCACTTAAAAGGAAAGAAAGTTAGAATTGCCCAACAGACGGCACTGATCTGGGTTACTACTGAGGCAAATAACTCTGTAGGAATTAAAATATAAGAATAGCATCTGCAGTGACTCTACAAGGGTTACATATTTCCCCCATTCCTAATGCTTCAGGGCATAAACTACTCTCTGGAGGTCAGGAAGAAATTTCCTTTCATGGTATATATGGTGCAATGGTGCTTCATATGGGGCATTGTGGATGTTTCGATCTCCTCTTTAGCTCAAACAGGAATTCATTTAGGGAAGTTCTATGGCCTGCGTTATACAGGTCAGACCAGATGATCCCAATGGACCCTTCTAGCTTTATAATCTATGAATCTAGGGACTAAGTATTTTGAACTATGAACCTATATACCATCAAGCCTCCCGTAGTCAATGAGCTTGTACCAGCCTCCTGGTTGGAGGAAGAGGACATTTCTATCTCTATTCTGTTCTTTGGTGGTTTACTTTCCGTGAATACAGTGTTGGTGAAAGGTGCTGGGTTGTGAGTCCAGGAACCTGAAGCTCTTTGTATATCTCTCCAAACAGGTATAGTATAAGCAGTGGCAGTACAAGTTTCCAACACACACATCAGCCCCCCATCAAAGTGACTTGATCATGATCTGAAGATCCCTCTTCCAGGGCTGAGTAGGGAATTCGGTCTCTGTAACCCATTCATTCCTTGGGTTGAATTAAGGGTAAGCAATCCCAGCCATGGAAGTGGGTTTTGTGATGTGGACAATTGTCCAATCAGAAATTAGACTGCAATCCTAAATAATTTCACACAACGCACTGAACAGCTGGCAGATGGGAATGATTTCTGATCACTCCCTACTGACCTGCATAGAACAGATAGGAACTGATGGCACCTAAAGCTTCCAGCCCCCCTGAATTATTCAATCTCCACATGCATAGGGCAAGATTGGAAAAGGTGACTTCTGCAGAGGTGAAGGCTCTATTTAACCCATTCCCCATGACCTGAGAGTGGATGTAAACTGTGCCTTAGAGATAAAAGGTTCTGTATGTGATCTCCTTGAGTCATTCAATCCATTGAGGTGGAGCTGCATGGCAACCCATTTCCCACTACTCCCAAATCATTCAGTCACACCTCACCCTCTAAATTCTTACTCTACATTCTCTAGGTCCATGATACAAATATACTTGCTTCCATTTTACTCAGAGATCAGATAAGTTACAGCTGCGGTTCTCAACCAGGGGTATGCAGAGGTCTTCCAGGGGGTACATCAACTCATCTAGATATTTGCCTATTTTTACAGTAGGCTACATAAAAAGCACTAGCGAAGTCAGTACAAATTTAAATTTCATCCAGACAAATGACTTGTTTATACTGCTCTATATACTATATACTGAAATGGAAGTACAATATTTATATTCCAATTGATTTATTTTATAATTATATAGTAAAAATAAGAAAGTAAGCAATTTGTCAGTAATAGCGTGCTGTAACACTTTTGTATTATTATGCCTGATTTTGTAAGCAAGTAGTTTTTAAGTGAGGTGAAACTTGGAGATATGCAAGACAGATCAGACTCCTGAAAGGGGTACAGTAATCTGGAAAGGTTGAGAGCAGCTGAGTTGCAGTCCTTTCCTTCTGTAAACTCCTCTCCAAATATATGCTAGATGACCACTCTCCTAAGAGAGCAGCGAAAGATGTAATTAGCTTTGGGTTATTCATTGCCCTAAAGCAGAGGTGGGCAAACTACGACCCACGGGCCCCATAGAGGGCAGGGGAGTTGTGGGGGTGGCCAGGGGGCAGGGATGTGGATAGAGGGCGGAGCAGTCAGAGGGCGGGGAACAGGGGGGTTGGATGGGGCAGGGGTCCCGGGGGGGCAGTCAGGAAGGAGAAGGGGGGTTGGATGGGGTGGCGGGGGACAGTCAGGGGCAGGGGTTCCGGGGGCAGTCAGGGGACAGGGAAAAGGGGTGGCTGGATGGGGCAGGGGTCCTGGGGGGGCAAGTCAGGAATGAGAGGGGGTGGTTGGATGGGGCAGCAGGGGGCAGTCGGGGGGGGGGGTCCAGGGGTTGTCAGGGGACAGGGAGCAGGGGGTGGTGGATGGGGTAGGAGTCCCGGGGGGGCCGTCAGGGGATGGGGGGGTTGGATGGGTCAGGAGTCCCGGGGGAGCCGTCAGGGTGTGAGAAGTGACGGGGTCGGATAAGAGGCCCCTAACTGGCTCTCCATACAATTTTGGAAACCCAATGTGGCCCTCAGGCCAAAAAGTTTGCCCACTCCTGCCCTAAAGTGATTTTTTTCTCTTTTTTTAAGGATCACATTTCTGTTTTGCTGCACTGGGATAGCACATGCCCACATGGTCGCTCGCTCTGTGGAGCTTTAGCTGATGTTTACATAAATGGGCAGGAACCTGTGGGTTAAGGCACCATTTTGTGATGACTTCCGGATATAATTACTTTATAAATAACGTATTAATTTCGCTAAAGAGTAACCCATAGAAGAGTGACAAATCCTATCAGTGGCTTCAGTAGTGCCAGGGAAAAGCTGTTACCCAGTCACTCTCTTCAAAAGTGTTTACAAAAGCAGCCGGTATAGGCTAGGCATATTAGACATTATCTCATGTGCAAATGGGGCTCCTGTAAGTCTGTTAAGACTCTTGGCCTGATTCTCCTCTCACTTATGCTGGTGTAAATCAAGAGTAACTCCACTGACATATGAGTGAAAGAGGAATCATGCCCTCTCTGTTCAACGTATTCTAATCTATCTGTGGTTATGGCATTATAAAATCTCATTAAAGAAAAATATAATGAAAATAAACATGCCTATGCACCCTTATAGTACTTTTCATTGAAGGGTCTCAAAACGTTTTATAAATATTAAGCTTCACCACATCCAGAAACAAGTACATTTTACAGACGGGGAAACTGAGATACAGGAAGTTTAAATAGCATGCTTAATTGGAGGTCATGCAGCAAGCAAATGGCAGAATTGGATAAAGACCGAAGAGGTACGTCTATATGGCAAGCAGAAATATGCGGCAGCAAGTCTCAGAGCCTGGGTCTGTGAACTCTGGCTCACACTACAGTGCTAAAAATAGCCTGAGCTCCAGCCCAAGCCTGAACATCTACAAAGCTATTTTTGCACTGTGTCATGAGCCCTGTGAACCCAAGTCTTTAGAGCCAGACTCGCTGCTGTGGGTTTCTGCTTGCCATGTGGATGTACTCAAGGAGTCCCGACTAGAGCTGGACAAATAACTGATCTTTTAGTTTGATGGCAGTTAAAAAAAAAAAAAAAAAAAACAACGGGGGGGAAAAATTGGTTCAGGTTGAACTGAACCTGATTTGATTTTTAAAATTTTTGATGACTCAATAAAGGGTGTTCAGGCTCTGTTCCAGAGCATGGATTCAAAGCCAGATCACCTGCATCCCACCCCTGGACTAAAGGTTGGGGGGCTAGCAGCAGCACCACCACCTCCGCTATTTTGTGACTAGTCAATATTATTTGTACCAAATTTGCACATACTGTTGGGTCAGTCAAAACTGTATTTTTCATCAAATAAAGCGTGCAGAAATTTTTGCCCAGCTCTAGTCGTGATTCCTGCTCTAGCCACTAAATCACAGGTTCTCAACCTTTTTCTTTCTGAGGTCCCCCCAACATGCTATAAAAACTCCACAGCCCACCTGTGCCACAACATCTGGTTTTCTGCATATAAAAGCCAGGGCTGGCATTAGGGCGTAGCAAGCAGGGCATTTGCCTGGGGCCCCACGCCACAGGAGCCCCCATGAAGCTACAGTGTTTAGGCTTCAGCTTCAGCTCGCCAGTGGTGGGGCTCAGGGCCCCGAGCTTGAGTCCCATGCAGTGGCTGTGGGGCTTCGGCTTTCTGCCCTGAGCCCCAGTGAGTCTAATGCTAGCCCTGCTTGGCAGGCCAGACCCCTGAAACCTGCTTGCAGCCCCCCACAGGGCCCCAGACCCCTAGCTGAGAACCACTGCACTAAATCAAACTATCTGGTGGTACATGGAACAGAAATAAACTCTGGAAATGTTATTCTTACTTCCATTCGATCTTTTCCTTCTTCCGTTGAAGCGTAGGGCTGTGTAACCATCCTCCCCCTCTTCCATCTCTAGCCTCTTTTGCAGAGTGAAACCAAGAGAAACAAACAACCCTTCCTGTCACAGCAAAAGCAACCATGGAAAGTTAGTAGGAAGGAAGGGGCAGTGAGAGGCTGGTCACTTATGAACTTTAACCAAAGTAAACCGCACAGGATGCTTGTATTTGAGTTCAGAGGACACAGCTTAGTGCATGCCTGAAAGGTAGGGCTTGTTTTTATAACCAAAAAAGAAAGAAGAAAGGATTTTCATGTAATGTGATTATGTTGCATTCTGTCACAGGAAAACTGCAATGAATGAAGGAACCCTACAGCTCCCGCTTGAGGTAGGAAAAATGAGGCCACTGTTAGAAGTGGAAACAGACCCTAGGCCTGCTGCTGCCTAGGCCTGCCCCTTAGGCACAAAACCATCCTTCTTGGCAGGTGGCCGAACCATTCAAGACAAGGCGTTCTAAAGCTGGGGCGAGCGTGCGGGAGAAGGCGCCTTTCGGCAAGGAGCTGAAGAACAGGTTGAGGCTGCAGTGCCACAGACTTTACGGTAGCTCTCCCCCTGGGGAGAATTACAGTACCGCGCGAGGAGGGGGTGAGCTCGCAAGCTCCTGGCCGCGATCTTGCTCGCGCGCGCCCTGGGGCATTGTCTGCCTAGAGTCAGCGCTGGGCGGTCGCGCGGCGCGCGCTGCAGCTGCGGTTGCTGAGCGGTCTGTGCGCGGGGTGCTCGGGCCGCAGTTCCGCAGGGAGCTGCTGCGTGGGATGCGGGGCCGGCTGTGAGCTGGAGAGTCTGCAGCCCACAGATCACCGACATAGCGAATGTGTGAAAGGCAGCGGGCGGGGCGGCTCGGCTGCCTTGCATTTTGATGTGGCCTGCTTGAGTGGGTGGTTTCTTTGCTTCAAATGAGCCTCCGCTTCCAAATCCAATCACTGTGAACTCCTGTGCACGCGTTCAGAGGTTGGCTGCTGCCTGACCAACTTCTGTTGTGTGCGTGCGGGCTTCAGCTATTTAAGTACAGCCTTAAGACAGGTTTCAGAGTGGCAGCCGTGTTAGTCTGTATTCGCAAAAAGAAAAGGAGGACTTGTGGCACCTTAGAGACTGACCAATTTATTTGAGCATAAGGTTTTGTGAGCTACAGCTCACTTCATCGGATGCATTCAGTGGCAAATACAATGGGGAGACTTATATACACAGAGAACATGAAAGAATGGATGTTACCATACACACTGTAAGGAAAGTGGTCACTTAAGATGAGCTAATACCAGCAGGAGGGGGGAGGAAGAAAACCTTTTGTAGTGATACTCAAGGTGGGCCATATCCAGCAGTTGACAAGAACTTCTGAGGAACAGTGGGAGGGGGGAATAAACATGGGGAAATAGTTTTACTTTGTGTAATGATACTCAAGGTGGGCCATTTCGTTGTAATAGGTGCAGTAGACAGAGAGATGGATTTCCATTTAGGCACAGGAGGCATGTGCCTAGGGGTATCTAAAAGTTAAAAGGGGTAAAAAGTGAGAACCTCAGAGTTACAGATACCTCGGGAATGGAGGTTGTCTGTAACTCTGAAATGTTCTGTAACTTTGAAGAAGAGGTTATGGACTTCAGCCACGTGGGGGGGGGGTGGAGAAACAGAACTGGGGCTTCTGACTCTTGGAGCACTTGGGCTCAGGGCAGGGGGCTCAGGGCTTCTGCCCTGTGGGAGCACTGGGGCTCAGCACTTTAGATGTCAGGGGACAAATATCCCTATGTCTGACCTAACTGATTACACATATCATAAAGGAGACCTGCCGAAAAGGGAAAATAAATGTGTGCTTTTATTTTGTGTTTTATGATATATAAAGGAGACCTGGAAAAGTGCTTTTCGTTATATTTTTAGTTAAAAATATTAAGATTACCAAGTCTAGTCTTTCCTGTTTGGCTGGAGGACTAGAGGGAGCTTTCTGAACCTGCAATTTAAGGGGCAAAGTGTTTAATCTTTCAGAGTTCTCTCCCAACTGTGTGAGTTAAATTAATGTTAACTAAAAATCTCTTCAACTGCTCAGGTTTCAGTCTATCAGAGGTGGTGTCATAATCCCACTCATTTTCCAATCATTCATATAGAGTTCCAGGCAAACAGAGAAGACAAGATCTAATATTTCTAATCTATCCAAGCAGGAAATGGTCTGGGGGAAAAAAAAAGCTTTCAAGCCTTCATGGTATTTTATGGGAAGTTTTTTTTTAGTACAGCATCTGCAACCCGCTCTTGTCTCTCTCAGATCACATTTAAAGGATAGATATTACATGAAACAAATATAATAATTATACTGAATTATGTGAGACCCAAGGAAAATGTGTTCTTAGGACCTCTTTAAGAGGGGAATCTTTATTAGAAGCACCTTTCATGGTATGGGCCTCATGGGAGGTGTCCTCGGGACAGCAGAAGTCTTCTGCGAGTTCTGACTCCAGCAGCAGGCTGGAAGCATCTGCCTCCTTTGGTGGCTCCTGCCCAACTGAGCTGCAGGGCCCACCTCTTATACTTCCTGTCCCTGTCCTGCCATTCCACTTCTGGCATGGTGGCATAAGCCTTCTGGGTTCCGCACACCAGGGGACGTCTGGCTCTCCCTTGCTGTCAGTCTCTGAGGGAGGGCACTCCCCTTTGCTCCAGCACCCCAAATACAGCTCCCAGAAATTTTTTCCTCAGTGGTAGCCGTTGGGTCAGCTCTGGTGCACACTCATAGCACATTTCCACATTCAGTGGAAAATACAGTGGGGAGATTTATATACACAGAGAACATGAAACAATGGGTGTTACCATACACACTGTAACAAGAGAGTGATCACTTAAGGTGAGCTATTACCAGCAGGAGAGTGGGGAAACTTTTGTAGTGATAATCAAGGTGGGCCATATCCAGCAGTTGACAAGAACTTCTGAGGAACAGTGGGAGGGGGAAATAAACATGGGGAAATAGTTTTACTTTGTGTAATGACCCATCCACTCCCAGTCTTTATTCAAGCCTAAGTTAATTGTATTCAGTATTCAAATTAATTCTAATTCAGCAGTCTCTCACTGGAGGCTGTTTTTGAAGTTTTTTTTGTTGAAGAATTGCAACTTTTAGGTCTGTAATCGAGTGACCAAAGAGATTGAAGTGTTCTCCAACTCATGAAAAATCTTGGAGTTATTGTGGACAGTTCTCTGAAAACATCCACTTGATGTGCAGCGGCAGTCAAAAAAGCAAACAATGTTGGGAATCATTAAAAAAGGGATAGATAATATCATATTGCTTCTATATAAATCCATGGTATGCCCACATCTTGAATACTGTGTGCAGATGTGGTCGCCCCATCTCAAAAAAGATATATTGGAATTGGAAAAGGTTCAGAAAAGGGCAACAAAAATGATTAGGAGCATCAAACAGCTTCCGTTGAGGAGAGATTAATAAGACTGGGACTTTTCAGCTTGGAAAAGAGACGACTAAGGGGGGATATGATAGAGGTCTATAAAATAACAACTGGTGTGGAGAAAGTAAATAAGGAAGTGTTATTTACTTCTTCTCATAACACAAGAACTAGGGGTCTTTGATGTTCCCCTGGTGTTATCTGGATCAGTGATCTGCTAGGTCACTCCAATCCTTTACTCTGGGAGCCAGCTTACCCTGCTCTGCTGTGACAGCCTCTACTCCTGGGCTGCTTGGATTGTGCAACTGAATGACACTAGCCAATATCTCCGATCCCAGACACAACCCTAGGAACCTCTGTCTTCCAGTGTCCAGTTATTCAGGCTGGACACTGCAAGCTTTTATGAGTTTGTCAGTTTATTAAATAAATTTATATGTACCAGGCTTGTTATCACAAAGGGAATCTCTAACACACTTCAAACCAAACGCACCGCTTCAGGTAGAATGAACAAATTTATTAACTACAAAGATAGATTTTAAGTGATTATAAATCAAAGCATAACAAGTTGAATTTGGTCAAATGAAATAAAAGCAAAACACATTCTACGCTGATCTTAACACTTTCAGTGCTCTTACAAACTTAGATGCTTCTCACCACACCCAGCCAGGCTCTCCCCTTTGGCATTCCCCTCCCCCCCCCCATTCATGGTCAGGTGGGCATTACCTCATCATAGTCCCTGACTGACCAAGGGAAGAGGGGTGACTCACTGGAGACTCCAACAGATCCTTTGTTGCTGCCTAGGCCAGTGTCCTTTGTTCTTGTGAGGTTGGGCTGGGTTTGTCCCATACATGCCCTGATGAGGTGTGAACTGCTCCTCTGTTCCTGGAGTTTTGCCTGTGCTTGTTTTAAGCCATGAGGACATTTTCAGCCCCATAACTATATACATGAAATTACAACCTATAACATTACTATAACAATGCTCAGTGCATCATGAGCCTTCCGAAGACACCTGACATGACAAGCTTTGCATTGGATACCACACAATCATCTTATAAGGATGAACATGGGAGTGCAGGGTATTCCCACGAGGTACAGAACATCACAGGGTCACCAAATGAAATTAATAGGCAGCAGGTTTAAAACAAACAAAAGGAAGTATTTCTTCACACAATGCACAGTCAACCTGTGGAACTCTTTGCCAGAGGATGTTGTGAAGGCCAAGACTATAACAGGGTTCAAAAAAGGACTTGATAAATTCATGGAGGATAGGTCCATCAATGGCTATTAGCCAGGTTGGGCAGTGATGGTGTCCCTAGCCTCTGTTTGCCAGAAGCTGGGAATGGATCATTTGATTACCACCTGTTTGGTTCATTCCCTCTGGGGCACCTGGCATTGGCCACTGTCAGAAGACAGGATACTGGACAAGATGGACCTTTGGTCTGACCCAGTATGGCCATTCTTATGTTCTTAATCCCAGGCCTACTGGTCCTATGGAGCATACAGCAGTTAGTTGGTCTGGACTCATAGAATTAAGCTTGTCAGAACTGATTAGCCATCTACACTGGAGTATGCCCAGCTCAGGCTGCAAGCTTTGGTGACTTTGCACTCTTATGAAAAGGTCACATTAAGTTTTGAGCCCCAGCTACTGTAATGTTTTTATAATTTGTTTTTTAAAAATAAGAGCCTGAAGTTAGGTTACATCCATATTTAGGCACTTGTCTGATTTTCGAGTGTGTTAAAACATGCGAGCTATTCGGTGCTTAGACCATTGGCATCAGATGCAGCTGTTTACAATATCTTTGCATCACCACTGTACCCTTCCATAAACACTGCCATGTAGTAATCCATACCCCGCAAGAAAGCATGAATAGGATCAGAATAATTGCAGGAGATATTTGTGTTAATTCTCAATTTCTCAGTCAGTTATGATAAAACAAATAAAGAGAGCAAGAGACAAGACACAGACAGACAAAAAAATATATACAAAGACATCATATAGCTGAGTTTTACATACAACTACTTGTTGGTAAATATTAATCTTTTTAGTCCTCTTTCTTGTATATTAAATTCATTTTCATATTAACTATTACCCCAGAATCTTTTATATTAGCAAAGACAGTCTTTGAATTTTAAGTCCCAGAGTATTGGTTCTTAGCCTGTGAGTGACTTGTGCTCAGGAATTTCCCGTATTGGGCTGTATCTCATTATTGCTGGTGTCTTCAAGCTTATGGGAATCTGAATGTCTAAGGAAAAGACCCCTCAAACTAATAGGTGTCTACAAAAGTATGTTACAAATAAGACTGGGTGATTGATAAGGGATGCCTATGCTCTAATTATGTTCTGTGATTAATAAGAGGTACTTGTTAGAGCAAATGTTTTTTGTAATGACTGAAATTAAGGACCCATTAAAAGATGTTTAACTCATTAAGAACTGTCAGTTGTCACAGATGTTATTAATTATGAGCACATTAGAACTCTTTTAGCTTATCTATTGTGTAGTACAGGAGGTGGTAAAATATGTCTTCTTTCCTGTATTAATCTGATTGATAATCTTTGATTAAAATAATTCCATTTGAATCTGTTATTTGATAATCTCAAATCATTATTAAATTCAAATATGCTGAACTTCTATACACAGGTTTTCTATGGATGTATCTCTGAAATTTACATTTTTTCCCAGACCATTATAAAAAAAGTGATCTAGGGTCTTTGATTAGATTTTTATGATAATAATTATTTCTGATAAGATGGTCAACTGAACTATATTCACCATACAGTTTGGAAAACAAGATATTTTAAAAACATGTATGGATCAGATTTTCAAAAGCACTCGGGTGCCTAAAGATGCAGATAAACACCTAGTGGGATTTTCAAAAGCACCTAAGAAGGTTAAGATGGGACTGAGTCAGAATTAGGCACCCAACCTACTCATGTGTTTTCTAAAATCCCACTAGGCGCCTACCTGCATCTTTAGGTGCCTAAAGGACTTTGAAATTTGGCCCCATGTCCAATTCTTTCCCAGGATGAGCAAACACTGTAGATACATAAAACAGAAGCCAAATGCCACCCTTTCTTTGCTACTTCTATACATTTTTGTCCCTCCCTGTTCTGAAAGATGCTTCACATTCTGAATTAAAAATAATGAATACATTGAGAAAAGCGTACATGATCAAGTTTAAAAAATAGTTATTGGTAAAAGGGTTGTGTTAAAAATATACAAACTTCAAGTATCCAACTGTTTAAAAGTGTCTAATACTGTCAGGTACCTTCAGTGGGACATGAGGATCCTAAACACCATACTACATCTATTCTCACATGGCCTTAATAGGCAATTTGGGTTTCTAGGCAGGTTAGAGTTGTAGGCTTTGCAGGTTTAGAATTGATTTTCCAGCTTGTCAGAGGAGCGTGATCCTAGCTTCCGAAGCATGTCTGGCAAATAACCCAGAAATCTAAAGCTGAACAAACAATTAGTAAAAATTATAACAATAGATTCAAGATATGGCACTGGAACTCACCCCTGGCTACACAGATTGATAACGGCAGATACCTGAGATAACGGGTTTTCAACCTGGGAGCTGTGACCCTTGTCAGGTCACAAACAAGTTTCAGGAAGTTGCAACCACCTTTCCCTTCTTTATAGCTAGATAGAAGGAGGATCTTGAAAATTGTTTCTGTTTTCACATAGGATCACTGTATAGAAGACGTTTAGAACCATTGCCTTAAAACAGCCATGATATAGCACTTAAGTTATAATTGGCTTTCTAGAGCATTTTATGTTAAGGAAGGCCCAGCAAGTGGGAGCTGAATTCTGCAACAAAACTCTTGTGTCTGTGGTAAATTGGAAATCCTGTTATAGATTCAAGTACATTTATAAAACAAACACACACACACACACCCCCAAATCACTGAAATGGACTGAATTGAAGTGGGTAACATGAACTTGAAATCTAGTCAATTTAAAAAAAAAGTGTAAAAGTTTTTCTCCCTGTTGTGTTGGGAAAATCCACACAAATTGCTGGGAAAAGAGTGAACATTAATTTACATAAAATGCTGTTCACAAAACAAAAGTTATTTTTCCCCTTAATCCCTTGTCAGTGTTAGAAATTAAGAAAAAAATCCAGACAGACTTTTTTCTGTTAACAACAAAATGAGGGTTTCAAGGGGTGAGTGATGTAGTTGAAGCACGGGGAGGAGGTGGTAGGAGCATTTGGGAAGAGCAGGGAAAGGTTATAAAGTCATATAACCAAGGAGCCAAAGGTTCTAGTAGGGTAAATGGTGAGGAAAGGGGAGAATTCCTAAGAAAAAATTAAAGATTACCAAAATTCCTAGTATGTAACTGTTGCCTAGCTTCTTAGAAATAATATCACTGACCAAGAGGCAAATGGCGTGAGATAAAAACTAAAAAAGTGACATGGACAATGGCTAAAAACAAAACAACAGGCAAGACAGAGAAGAGAAAATATAAATGGCGGGGAAAGGCTTATGCTGAGACTCTCTCTCCCCCCACATTGTGGGTTTTTTTTGTATTTTTTTTTAAACAATGTAATCTTTTTATGTGTCTGTAAATTACCTAAGTGTTAGACCTGTAATAGAGGTCTCCCTACGAGATGGGGAGCAAGCAGATACCGGACACAGTGTTGGTATATAATACTCTAAATGCTCTTCACTGATTACAAAACAAACCTTACTCACTCCACATTCACAACCCAAACACGCTATACCGGAGTCCAAAAGTCAGAATTCTCCCAATGGCCAGTCGAGGTTTCTTCCATCAGGATAAGATCATAAGATGCGGGGAGCTGGTGAAAATCACATCTATATCCACATGGTTCTCTGGATCAATGAACGACTCCGATTTGCAAAAAAAAAAGGCACCCATTCATAGTCCATTCCGTCGTGTCATCGGTCCTTTGCCTTTGTTTATTAGGCCTTCTACCCACACAACTCCAAAGAGAGAATCCTGGGTGGGCTGCCATGATCCAAGACATGCCATTTCCTCCAATTCTTATACAATTTTATATCAGTCCAGCTGGTGTTATTTCCTTTTCTGATGATTTTCAGTATTTTTCCTCGGAGCATAAGATTGTTTTTGCACAAAGAGTTCTAATAGTCCTTGACCTTAAGTTCTTGCTTCAGTTGCTAACTTGCAACACACGCATTCATGTCAAGCACGCGTCATTCGTACCAGGGCTCAATGACCTATAACGTATTACATGGACATATGAATCACAGTGTGTATGTATACACACACACACACACACACACACCAACAAAAGTACACTTTTGGGTGCTGACTCTTCAGGACAATGTCTTCATTGAGTTTGTACAGCATCTGGCATAATCCAGATCTTGACTTTGAACACTATCATAATACATATGTACGTATATATACACACGTACAAATAAATAAGTGCAGATGTCTACAGGAGCTGGATTTTGCTTGTGATGGCACATCAGCTACAGGCATACCCCAGTGCACCTTGCAACAGGCCTCCAATCACAGCACTTTAGATCTTATGTTCAGGAGAGTTCTATCTACTACATTTCTCTAAAAACTCTTGTTAGAATTTAGAAGTTGTAATAAACTCCACTGGAAAAAATCAGATTATGTTTGTACCTTGCACTACTAACAAACCCTTCACTGGAGATGAATACTACTCATTTGGATTCTTTGACACAGATCCAGCGTCTTGAAGATGTGCAATCTACAGTAACAATTTTGTCACTGTTTAGGAAAGAACACTTCAGCTTCGTGTCTTCATTTTCCAATTGGATGCTAGGGAGAAGAAAAAAAATAAATGGGAATGAATCACTTCTGTTCTGAAGATAAAATGTTTGTGAAAAGCCAGGATCACCAATCATTTCTACAGCTCCAGATTTATGCAACTAAAGACAGAAGGAATCAGCAAACAACCTATTTGTTGTTGTTGCAGAAGTTAAGTGTCTTGATGAATTACAAATAATTACATACAATGTCTCTCAACTCTGCTTTGACAGCAACTCATTTTCTTTCTGGTTTCAGTCAGACATATGCCAATACCCCCCACCAAGTTTCTAGTCACAGCTGAAAAAACATACACATCATTAGTAAATGGAGATCCATCATCCCACTGCCATTCTGCTGCTTCCTTTCTTAGCCCAATCCAGTAGTAATGGTTCTGTCTCAAGCGTTCGATGTTCTCCTGTAATTGAGAATAGCAGAATTTTTTTTTCCTTTGTGGCCCATCCTAAATTGAACCTCCCCTCTTATGCAATTTGTTCTACACAGGACAGGAATAGAAGCTTTCACTATTGATTTGAATTTTAAAAAAATACTTACCCATTACCACCAAAACAATTATTCCTTTGGGTAAAAGGGACCTCAGGCCTCAATACATGAATATATTTAAGAAAACTAGATTCCAGGCAGATGACAAAAAGACGTGCATGAACATTTACAAAGCAGGAGTCAACCAATACCAACTTAAGTCTCTGCATTTCCCTGCATAAGCTGCTAATAAACTTACTATTTTTACTGGGTATCGGGGTTGGGGGGGGTCAACTAAGGCAGCAAAAAAACCCACTGGATGCTATTCTATCATTCAAGAAGCCACTGTCAACATGAACATTTTTTCTTTGAGTGATTGCTCATATTGATTCCAATTAGGTGTGCACACGCCGTATGCACAGCCGTTGGAAATTTTCTCCCCTAGCAGCATCCATCGGGTTAGCTGCGGAGCCCCCTTGAGTGGCACTTCCATAGTGCTCAAAAAATGACCCTGCTGACCTGGCACCCCCTCAGTTCCGTGACGGTTGTTGGAACTGTGGCATCTTGCTTAGCAAGTTCTCCATGTTTTCCCTAGCTTGTTTCATAGTGGTTCTGTTAGTACACCTCTACCCCGATGTAACGCAGTCCTCGGGAGACAAAAAAAGGTCACCGCCTTATAGGTGAGACCGCGTTATATCGAACTTGCTTTGGCCCCCCCCGTTCCTTGTTCCCTGACCGCCCACTCCAGAGACCCCCATCCCTAATCACCCCCAAGACCCCACCCCCTACCCAACCCCCCTGCTCACAGTCCCCTGACTGCTCTGACCCCTATACACATCTCCCACCCCCTGGCAGCGGTGGGAAGTGGAGACCAACCCGCTCCACTCCGCCACCTCCCAGCCGCGGCGCTCCGCTTCCCGCCACCAGTGAGTGCGGGGAGGTTGGGGAAAGGAGGCCCTCCCCACACTCACCTGCGGCGGGAAGCAGAGCGCCATGGCTGGGAGCTGGCAGAGTGAAGCGGGCTGGGGCCAGGCTGCTCCGCTTCCCACTGCTGGTGAGTGCAGGGAGGTTGGGGAAAGGATGCCCTCAGCACTCACCGGCGGCGGGAAGTGGAACGATGCGACCCCAGCCCGCTCTGCTTTCCTTGCCCCGGCCCCAGCAGTGTTGCTGAGGGGGGGGGTGTTGGGGAAAGGTCCCGCACTCACCTGCGGCAGGAAGCAGAGCGGGCTGGGGCTGGGCTGCTTCCGCCGCTGCCGGTGGGTGTGGGGGGATCCCTTCCCCCAAACCCCCTTCCGCAAGCGACACGGCTGGGGCCGGGGCGAGGGAAGCGGAGTGGGCTGCTCCCGGCCCGCCGCTAATCCCCCCAGCCACTCTGGGACTGTGGGGCCCCCAAAAGTGCCCCCCAACAGCTCCTGTCTCCCAGACCCTGGGGGCGCGGGAGCGCCTGACTGCCCCCGAGACCCTCTGCCCCTTATCCAACTCCTTGGCCCCGGCCCGGCCCAGCACCCTTAACACGCTGCCCAGAGCAGCGTGTCGGAGCTTTACCACGTTGTATGCGAACCTGTGTTATATCGGGTCGCGTTGTATCGGGGTAGAGGTGTAGTAGTTCTTGTTTTCTTACTTATATAGTTAGTGGCAGTTGGGTTGCGGGGCTGGGGGTTACCCTCCACCCGACTGCTTTTCCTTGAGAGGGCTCTCATGCCCAAGTCCCCGGGATTCAAGCCCTGCAAGTCCTGCTCCAAGCCCATGCCAACAGGCGACCCCCATGACTCTTGTCTGAAGCGTCTGGGGGAGGCTCACCAAGCCGAAAAGTGCAGGACCTGCAAAGGGTTTTGTCCTAGGACCAAAAAGGAGTGGGACTTTCGCCTTAAGCACCTCCCAGCCTCCTTTGGTGTGGCAGGATCCAGCACCAAGTTCTTTGGTGCGCAGCGCCCCGGCAGCAGTAGCGGAAGCAGCACCATGGATGGACTCTGGCCAAGACCCGCAGCACTGCTATTCCCAGCACCAAAGCCGGTGGCATCTACCTGGCACCGCTCCCACTCCCCGGCACTGAAGCGGCACTGGAAGCAGGAGAAAAGTGGCTCTCCGTCCCAGAGACCCATCCCTCTGGAGCCGGCCGCTGTGGTGCGTCCCAGAGAGGAGCACCCAGGGGCAGTCTGTGGCCACGGCATTATCGACTTCGGCCCCACAGGGGAGCCATAGAGTCTGGTGCCCTTGGACTCCCCAACCCAGAGCACTGTGGATGTCCACCTGCCGTCCACCCCGGACACCTTTGCGACTGCGAGGGACCTCATTGCCATGACGGCACCAGGGTCTCCTCTGCTCCATGCCAAGCCTCCAGCGCCTCAGTATATGGCACCGTCTTGAGGTAAGCCAGCATTGATCCGACGGTCAGTACTGTTGGTCGAGCCTCAGCACCACTCAAGATCTCGGCACTGCTAGGAGTCCCTGCAGCGCTCCGCACGCCGGTTGCGTCAATGCTACCGGTCATGGCGCCGCTCCGCACACCAGTCGCCTTTGCGGAACAGGTCCCAGTACCGGTCCCGGCACAGCTCCCAGTCCTGGCACAGCTCCCCAGCCTTGCGGCGCTGCCCTGGTTCTCGCGGTCCCAATCCTGTTCCTCAGGGTTGGAGAGAGCGTCTCAGTACTCAGAGCAGGACCGGCGCCGGTTGGACCGTGGGTACCCTGATGTGGGAGCAGGGCCATAGCAGGGGCCAACTCAGTGGCCATTCTGGACTCCGTGGGCATACCACCAGACACAGCTTCCCGGTCGCCTGCCTCTGAACAGAGGGTGCCGGAAGCCTCAACCAGTCGGCCCATCTCTAGGGGTGCAGAGGAGGCATCATGCCTCCTTCCCCCCTTGGAACCACTTCCAACTCCGGGTCCTGAGCCGGAGGTGGTCAGCGACGCAGGGCATTGAGCTCCCAAAGAGCAGGAAGATTGGGATGACCCTCTCCTCCCCCTTGGCCTCTTTGTCCTCCTCCCCTGAAGAGGCTGTAGCAGGCACCCTCTGTCTCTGGGCCACCCCTCATAGACAGCTGCGCCCACCAGGACCTTCTGCGCAGGGTGGTGCGCAATATGGGCCTGCAGGCCGAGGAGGTGGTAGAATTGGAGGATCCGCTGGTAGACATTTTGGCTCCGGAAGGTCCGCCCTGCCCCCCATCAAAACCATTCAGGCCAATGCCAAAACCATCTGGCAGACCCCGGCCTCCATCCCCCCCTACGGCCAAGGGGGTCAAACACAAGTACTTCATGCCCTTGAAGGGGTATAATTATCTCTTTACGCACCCGCAGTCCTGCTTCCTGGTGGTTGCAGCCATGAATGAGAAAGAGAGGCAGGGTCAGCAGGCCCCGGCGCCCAAGTCGAAAGAGACTAAGCGGCTGGACTTGTTTGGCCGCAAGCTGTACTCCACGTGGGGGGCTCCAGCTCAGGATTGCCAGCCAGCAGGCATGCCTGAGCCGTTATAACTTCAACTCCTGGAACTCAATGCTCAAGTTCAAGGAGCTTGTGCCACTTGAGTCCAGGGAGGAGTTTGGGGCCCTTGTTGATGAATGCAAAACGGTGGCACAGATCTCTTTGCAGTCCTCACTGGATGCTGCGGACTCAGCAGCGCATACTTTGTCCTCTGGAGTTGCCATGAGGCGTGCCTCTTGGTTGCAAGCCTCGGGCCTGCTGCCTGAGGTTCAGCAGACTCTACAGGACATGCCAGGCTCCGGCTCAGGCCATTGCAGGCATGGCTCACCTTGGCCTACCGTCCGGGGCACAACAGCTTGAATTCAGTGGTCACTGTGCCGGGACAGGTGTTCACCTCCCTTCGCTGGTAGCTCAACCCCTGAGCGGTGTGCAATGGAGTCCCCTTCCACAGCCCCCAGCCTTCCTTGTCCCTGGTTACGGATGCGTCAGCTATGGGGTGGGGACCACATCTGGGGAACCTTCAGACTCAGGGCCTATGGTCACAGACTGAGCTCTTCCTCCATATCAACGTCAGGGAGCTAATGGCGGTGCACCTTGCTTGCTAAGCCTTCCAGGCCTAACTGCATGGTCACTGCGTGGCGGTTCTAACGGACAACATCACGGCCATGTTTTACATCACCAAGCAAGGGTGCGGCGTTCGTCCCCCCTCTGCCAGGAAGCCATCTGACTATGGGAGTTCTGCATAGCCCACTCCGTTCACTTGGTAGCGTCCTTTCTTCCTGGGATCCAGAACATGCTGGTGGACTGCCTCAGCAGATCCTTCCACTTGCACGAATGGTCTCTCCGACCGGATGTTGTACACCCCATCTTCCAAAGATGGAGGTTTCCCCAGTCAACCTGTTTGCCACCCGATGCAACAGGAAGTGCCCAGCATTCCGCTCCTTCCAGGGTTGCAGCCCAGGCTCCCTCACGGATGCATTCCTGCTACCTTGGACAGGTCGCCTGCTCTGCGCCTTTCCTCCGTTCCCTCTCGTGCACAAAGTCCTGCTGAAAATCCACAGGGAGAGGGCAAAGGTGATTCTGATAGCTCCAGCATGGCCTCGCCAGCACTGGTACACCATGCTGCTGGAGCTGTCTGTGGACATACTGGTCATGTTGCCTCTCCTTCCCGATCTACTCACTGAGGACCATGCTTGCCTATGTCTTCCTGACCTGCGGTCCCTCCACCTCACAGCTTGGACACTGCGTGGCTGAACCTCATGGAGCTTCTGTGTTTGGACCAAGTAAAGCAGGTCCTGCTAGGCAGCAGGAAGCCCTCTACTAGAGCCATCACATATTTTGTGTTGGTGTGACCAGTGCTGCACACCCTCACTGGTACCCCTCATTTTAGAGTACTGCCTGCACCTGAAACAGCAAAGCCTGGCAGTGTCGTCTGTAAGGGTTCACCTCGCTGCCATCTCGGCCTTCCACCTGGGCACATCTGGCCACTCTGTCTTCGCCTACCCTATGGTTGGTCGCTTTCTCAAAGGCTTGGACTATCTATACCCTCAGATCTGTTAGCCTATCCCTGCGTGGGATCTTAACCTGGCCCTTTCAAGGCACATGGGGCCCCTGTTCAAACCACTGGCCATGTGCTCCCTCCTGTATCTTTCTTGGTCTCCATTATGTCCACGAGACATGTCTCCAAGCTAAAGGCCCTCACCTCAGCACCGCCTTACACGGTCTCCACAGGGATAAGGTGCAACTCAGACCGCACCCAGCCTTCCTCCCCAAGGTGGTGTCGAACTTTCACACCAGCGAGGACATTTTCCTACCCGTCTTTTCCCCAAAACCTCATGCTCGTCCCCGGGAACAGGGGCTGCATTCCCTTGATGTCCGCAGAGCCCTAGCTTTCTACACAGAGTGCACTAAGCCGTTCAGAAAATTGACCCAGCTATTCGTAGCAGTGGCGGACCGGATGAAAGGCCTCCCGGTCTCCTCTCAAGGAATATCCTCCTGGATCATGTCCTGCATCCGCACTTGCTATGAGCTGGCTGAGGTGCTGACCCCAGGTCTTACCGCACACTCCACTAGGGCCGAGACCTCGTCAGCGGCGTTCCTGGCCCAAATACCGATCCAAGAACTCTGCAGGGCAGCAACTTGGTCCTTGGTGCATACCTTCACCTCGCACTACGCCATTGTCCAGCACGCCAGGGATGACACGGCTTTCGGTAGAGTGGTACTACAATCAGCATTCCTTACCTCCGACCCCACCGCTTAGGTAAGGCTTGGGAATCATCTAATTGGAATCGATATGAGCAATCACTCGAAGAAGAAAAAACGGTTACTCACCTCTTGTAACTGTTGTTCTTCAAGATGTGTTGCTCATATCCATTCCAAACCTGCCCCCCCTTCCCCTCTGTTGGAGTAGCCGGCAAGAAGGAACTGAGGGGGTGCCAAGTCGTCAGGGTCATATATTGAGAGCCATGGAGGCGCCACTCCAGGGGGCTCCACAGCTGACCCAACGGATGCTGCTAGGTGAAAAACTTTCTGACGGCCGTGCACGCAGCGCGCACACACCTAATTGGAATGGCTATGAGCAACACATCTCGAACAGTTAAAAAAGGTGACTGTTTTTCCCCACTCATTGCTATGGATCCCTGGGGGAATGACACTCCCTCACAAATCCTACTCTAGGTTCATGAGTAAGGCTAAGATTTAGTCATGGGTATTTTTAGTAAAAGTCATGGACAGATCAAAGACAGTAAACAAAAATTAATGGCCTGTAACCTGTCCATGACTTTTACTATAAATACCCATGACTACTGTAGCTGCTCTGGAGGGCACTGACCACCAGCCACCCACTGCTCCGAGGCCCCTGGGGCCACTGTTCAGGCAGTCCCTGAGGCCAGCCGCTGCTCGGGGCCAGCAGCTCAGGGGTCAGCCCCACCGGTCACTGTGGAAGCCATGGAGGTCCCAGAAATTCATGGAATCTGTGACCTCCGTGAAAGACTCACAGCCTTATTCAGGAGTATTGATTATTGGCATTATGACTTGAGTAAGTGGTATTTCAAACAAAGTAGTCTACTTATTAAAAAAGACAGGGGATTAATTTCTTCCTGTTCCTAATATTGTGTCCACGGAGATTTCTATTGAAATCCATTTGCTTCCTCCTTACTCTTTTCAGTATTTTATAGGGCTTGTAGATAAAAACGTAGGGATAAATGCAGTCTTGGAAGGCCGCCATTGTCTCCACAGATGGAATTAAAAAGATCTATTTTGAAGGGGAAGACTTGCACAACATAGAACTAACTTCCACTGTAATTTACAAAAAAAAAATCGTCATTTCCATCAACAGCAGAGGCTAATGAGATTGTTTCCACATAGTCACCACTTTATTCTAAAAGTCCTCAGAAAGCCCCAGATCCAGGGCTCTTACTACCATTCTTTCCTGCACATCTCCACAAATTTCTCTTACCCAACTGCCATTATTCCTAAATTTGCATCCCATTGCCCATACTTAGCTCTTGTCTGCGCTATAAACTTTGATTGTCATTTTATCACCCATGCATGGGAAAGAGATAGCCACTGGGCTTTTCCATGTAAGGATTATTTAAGAACAGTTTTTCAGCAGGCACTCACCCTTTAAATAACAGAGTTTCTTGGTTGACTGATCCCAAAAACACTATTAGGTCATTTACTGCATCTCCAAAGGGCCAGTGAAGGACTATTCCCTGTAGTTCATTTTCTAGTGTTCTGTCAGCTCTAGTTTTGAGGTTCTGAAGCAATGGGGTTGCCATCATTTCCCTTGGGGAAAAACTATTTCATATCCTATTATACCCCATACCCAAACATTCAGTCTCCACTTTCTTATGTTCATGCCATTACTATTGGCTCCACTCTGAGCCCCAATTATCCCAAGAGACATAAGTCATTGATTTCAACTGGAATTATTCATATCCTGCAGTGGAAGAATAGGGCCCCAGCTTAGCATGTTTTCTCCTCTGAATATTTGTTCCACTATTTTACAAGTGACTGTGAAGATAAGTCACCTATTAGTCCCAAATACCTATTAATCCTCTCTCTCACCTGCCACCACACTGACCTTCTGTTTTGACTTCCTGGAACATTCCCCACCTGCTCTATTTCTAGAGGATGATAATGCAATATTTTACTTTTAGACTGTGGGTGCAGCATTGTCTTGTCTATAATTCTCCCACAGACATTTATATTGCTGTACAAATAATCAATACAGGAAACCTCCAGAATGGACTTCATTAGGTACATAAGATAAGTCAGTAATGGGATGTTTGTTAAAACAGGTAAAATAGTTTCACATTCTCACCAGTTGCAGTTTCTCTTTTATCACAGGAAGTGTTGCATCATGTGAGGCACAGTACTCCTTACTGGCATCCCAGCTCTTTGTATCAGTGGAAAAATAATAACAGTTCCCTCCAAAACATATCCAGTCTTCTGGACACTGCCTGACCTGTGGAGAGAAGGTTCCTGGGAGACATAAGGCAAACAGCATAGTCACATTCTAAGACATGTTATTTTCTCCTTAACCATATTACAGGCTGCTGAGATAGAACAGAACACCTGAATATCACTAAACCTCAGTCTGAATATCATTGAAATTCCAGCTGAAATTCTAGAGTGCCAGTGGTCCTGGACAAACTAAATTTGAATAAGTACCTAGTGCAACCACCCTACCTGTGTCTTGCAATTTCAAAAGGGCACAATGTTCTTCACTAGGGGCTCTGCTACCCCAGTGATAAGCTGTGGTATGAAAGCCATAAAAAGATAGACCCACTTTCTGTCCCAAATTTTCTGCAATGTTGCTGTGTATTGTTAAACAGCTGCCACATAGCACTTACAGTGATAGCTGCATTTCACTGGTGGGAGAAATGATTCCTCTCTCTATAGGCTGTAAAGCACTAGTGTGTGATAGCTTCAAAAATCCAAATAAGAGCTTGTCTTCACAGGGAGTTATTCCAAAATAGCTGTTCCTGATTAACTCCATGTGTGGATGTTCTTATGCCAGAATAAGAGTGCCTGATTTTTCAGAATACTTAGCAGTTTTTTTTTTTATAAATAGTGCTTTATATGTTCAAAGCACTATACAGCTATTAATTAATCCTCACAACCCTAGGCAGGTGGGTGAATATTATCTCCATTTTGTAGATGGGGAAATTGAGACAGAAGAGCAAGTCATTTTCCCAAAGACCAGAAGACAGCAAGTCAGTGGCATAGTGCTCCCTCTTCTCCTTCTGAAGCTAGTAGCAGTGCTGCTCTCTGCAGGCAATTGAAGTGACCGTCATTCCCTCTGTGCTGCACACAGGATGCAGAAAGAACAAAATGCTGCATTTGGCAATCTGGAGCTGCAGTTAAGTCTTGACTTGTCTCCTCACAGACTAAAGGAGAAGGAAAGCAGCTTTTGGTTTTCCTCTGAACACATCTGGAGTTAAGGAGGAAGAGGGAGCATGGAGTGAGGAAGAAAGGACAGGAACGGAGGAAAAAAGGACAGGAAAAACTGGTTAAAGGTGACACGCAAAGAAAAGGGTGGGGAAGTTGTCTTTAGTTTCTTATGACATATAAAAACCCAGAAAAAAACAAACATACATTTTTTAAAGTTATTCCTCTGGCAACTTATCTTATGCATAGAGCGCACAGTATTTTTCCGAGAAAGCAAGAACTGAAGTTTTCATTTAAAAAACCAAGCAGAACAAACCCCTTCATTTAAAAATAATCTCATAGTCCTTCTCTATAAATCATAATGCAGCAGGGAATAAAGTGCCCATACCCCTTATTTTTCTTTTGCAGTTTACCTCTAAAGCTAAAAGGAAAAAAAAAGTGAAGAAGCAGAGTGGAGAGTAAAGCGTAATGTGAGAGAGAGAAAGAAAGCAGCTAATGAAAGGGAAAGAAAAGGAACAAAGAGATACAAAAGAAAGCATCAGATGGGACAGAAAAGTGAATACACTGAAGAAAATGAAGCAAGAGACAGGAACCAAATTCCAATCTCACTCATACCCATGTACTCCCACTGCAATTCCCAGTTGCTTTCATGTAGCATAAAGCTTTGGCTACCAGCTCCAATAATTTGACACAGCAACTACCAAAATCAGTTCAGAATTGAGAACTAGGAAGAAAAGGGATGATATTAATGAATTGTGTGATTTAAAGGCTTGTATCTACAGTGATGGCACACAACATTTGTTTCCGGCTTTCCATTGGCATATGCTGTTTATATAGTACAGCGATGTAGCTCTCTGCTACTCAGTTGGAGAATATAGTATTGTACAGGGAGAGCTTAACCACACCAAAGCACAACGCTAGTTGATGTGCAATTGAATCAGACAATGAGAACAACAAGGGCTATGAGACCAACCAGCACAGAGCGGCTGCCAGTCCTTTCAAATATCTCATCACCTAATTCAGGCATTATATTGCAGCAAAAAACCTAACACCACAATTGCCACTTTTCAAAGATATGTACAAGGCACCTCGCCACAACTCATCAGCAGAAGACCAATCTTGTACTACATTACCAACCATCTCCACAACAGATGCGATCACACTGTGTTGAGCAGAATGGGAACAAGTTGCTCCCTTTGTAAGAAACTCCTTCTACATCACTCATGCAGATCAGAGACTGCCTGGCTTTGAGCTGCCATGCTATCGCTGGGGCAAGCTCAACCAGTTCAGATGCAGGGTGAAGTGCAGGAAATGACCACACCTCGGGACTCAGAACAGCCATCTGTGTAGCTGACGTGCACCTGGAGACACCATACATCTACTGAATGGCTGCTCACCTTCTGCTGGTCTACCAGGAGACCTTTTCATACTCCATACTGCTGACCCTGAAGCTATCGAATGGCTAAAATATGTGTCATATCTACCTAGCTCTTTTGACTTTTTTATTTATACATTTCTGTTTTATTTCTCTGCTTTATATTTTGAACCTTTTCCCATCTTTATTGTACCACTTGTGCATTTGCTAATAATGGGCACTACCCTAAAATACATAGCAGAACTCTCTAGTCCTGCTGGTTTTCTAAGGTATCAGACCTCAGAACTGTGACTTGATTGTTTTCTAGACATTGATTCAGGATTTATATATCAGTTACCAGTCCTTGTAACTTTGTAGTTTTCAATCCTTTCTGGTTAGCTGCACGCAGAACACTATAAAACAGTTTGAGGGGACAAAACAACTACTGAATCCAATTAAGCTGATGAGGGGAATTTCAGAGAAAGAAAATATAGTAATTCAAGTTGGAACTAGAATGCTTTAAGTATTTTGGATCATGAACTGATAAACCAATTTGAATTCTGCTGCTGTTTAGAAAGGAGTATACAAAAGAAAAGAAAATGCCAAATTTGAACTCTCCTGAGAGTGAGCACACAATACAAATTAACAGGGAGCTGCTACAGTAAGAATTTAGCGGTCTCAAAAATCAACATTGTTTAGTGAATGGAGTATGGGGTGGAACAAACTAAGGTTGGGAAGCTTGAATAAAATGGAAATACCGATACTTAACCTGAGATAGGTGTTCAGATTTTAAATGTGTATCCGATAACCATGAAGTGTCATGCAAGTGCTATATATTACTTAATGTACCATCAGGAGTTTTGGCCAGGGATGCAAGGGAGAATCTAAGCCTTCTTCATATTGTGGGCATTTGCATTAGTTTCACTCTCACAGTTCTAGAAACAAGCCAGAAGATGAAAATGTCCAAGGAGATGTTCTCCCCTTATTCTAAAGCCCTTACCTGTCAGAAGCAACACCAAAATAACCACAGTCTGTACACCAGCTATTACTTTCCAGAGGATGTTGGAGTACTGACCTGAAATCAGAAGAGTCAGCACCAAGTCTTATTATTCTGAATATAATGCTTATGAATGCCTTGTCTTTTTACATTACTTTCCATTGGAGGTTCTCAAAGCACTTAAGGAATTAAAATGACTACATCTACTTTAAACAGTGACATTATTGTCTGAACATTGTAACAAGTAATCCCAATGATGATGATAAGTGAAAAATTAAAGAAAAATTTAGTTACTTCTATTTTTCAATATATTTTATTTATGTGATAGCACTCTTCATTGTCAGTCAGTCTCTGTGTTACTTTCAGACAGCAAGAGAAAAGAAAACATTTTAAAAACAGAAAACTATAACGGTAAAGTTAGATACAGTATCATGGGGACTCAAGATTAAGTATGGGACCAGGAACTACTTTTAAAGTCTTTTTTTTTTTTTTTTTTTTGAAACTGACTAAGTTTCAGGTTGGCAGTATCTCTGTAAGGCCTACAACATCCTTGTGAAGCAAATATGGGTAAACAGAGATATGGAGATTTAAATATATGGGAGGTGCCTCGCGACAACACATCAGCAGAAGACCAATCTGCACTATGTTACCAACCATCTGCATGGCAGATGATACATGCTGCAATGTGCAGAATGGGAACAAGCTGCTCCCTCTGTAAGAAACTTCTTCCGTATCACTCATCCAGATCAGAGACTACTTGGCTTTGAGTTGCCATGCTATTGCATTGTAGCTAGATCAAAGCTAGCTTGTGTAAGAAGTGCTGCAATCACATCTCCTGATTGCAGTGTAGACATAGCCTTGACATACCCATAGTCACTTTCCCAAGATCACTATCATGAGGTCAGGTCTACACTATAAGGTTTTGTCAGCCTAGCTATGAGGTCAGGGATGTGAATCCTCCTCCCCAGCAGACACAACTGTGCCAGCAAAACCCCCATCATAGACCCAGCTGTGTTGACAGAAGAGAGCTAACATCATGCAGGGAGGTGCCACTATGGTAGTGACAAAAAAATCTTCTTTTGGCATATCCTGCATCTACACTACCAGGCTCTGCCAGTCTATACCAGAACAGTTATGTTGGCAAAGCATTTGCAGTATAGACAAGGCCTCACAGTCAGTGGCAGAGCCAGGTACAGAACATGGGCCTTGTAAGGATAAATTCCCAGACTGAAGCACTAAACCAGTCTTTTTGTTGTTTAAAAAGGGACACCATTAGTTGAAATCTAGTCATTTCAAAAAGTTAAAAAGCAGATTCAGCTATTACAGGGGTTCTCAAACTGGGGGTCGTGAGGTTATTATGTGGGGGTCGTGAGCTGTCAGCCTCCACCCCCAAATCTTGTTTCGCCTGCAGCATTTTTAACTGTTAAATATAAAAAATGTGTTTTTAATATATAAGGGGGTGGTCACACTCAAAGGCTTGCTGTGTGAAAGGAGTCACCAATACAAAAGTTTGAGAACCACTGAGCTATTAGTTACTAGTTGTCCAAGTTCCATGCTTGCATGGAACAATTTACAGGACTGGAGTTTCATACATCTCTGAATTATTTTGTCTATTAGAATTACTAGAATTGAGAGATTAGAAGAAAAAAACCCTATTTTTTCAGATTTTTTGTGCATTTGCAATAACTTTGTACATATCTCCTTTGACAGTCTGTTTCTCCCTTGCTGATGGGACCACACACACACACACACACACAGAGTAACCCCTCAATTAAAGTCATCCCAGTTAATGTTGTTTCGTTGCTGATCAATTAGGGAACATGCTCATTTAAAGTTGTGCAATGCTCCCTTAAAACGTTGTTTGGCAGCTGCCTGCTTCGTCCACTGCTTGAAGAAAGAGCAGCCTGCTGGAGCTAGCTGGTGCGGGCTTGGAACCAGGGTGAACTGGCAGCCCCCCTATCAGCTCCCCACTCCCCTAATTTCCCTGTGCAGCAGCTGCCCAGCAGGCTATCAATTGCTGGCAGTTCAGTTGTCCCTCCCACCACTGCCATGTGCTGCTCCTGCCCTCTTCCTTGGAGCTGCTCTCCAGAGCCTCCTGCTTGCTGTGCAAGGGAGGGGGGAAGAGGGGGATTAATGTCAGGATGTCCCCCTCCCCCCTACTTCTGCCCCCTGCTTACACCTTCTCCATATAGAGCAGGATGGGGACAGGACAGGGGGAGTTTGGTGGCGGCAGCTGCTGTCTCAACTTCCTGATCGTTTTAAAGGCAAGGTACTTAGAATGGTGTCAGAATACTTAACGGGGCAATGTGTCTCTCTCTCACACAGACAGGGTGTGTGTCTCTGTCTGCCATGCTGTATCCCCTCCCTCCATTCGTGCCCCCTTGTAGAGTGTGAGGCTACATTAACAACGTTTTAACCCTTGAGGGCTCAGCCGAGTGCTAGTTCATCATTCAGCAGTAAGACATTTCCTGGGAAATATCCTACCCTCTAACTTAACTACCTTATCCAAGCTTCACAATCATCATTGCTGTGTACAGTATTAAATTGTTTAAAACTTATACTGTGTGTGTGATATATATAATATAGTTTTTTGTCTGGTGAAAAAAATTTCCCTGGAACCTAACCCCCCCATTTACATTAATTCTTATGGGGAAATTGGATTTGCTTAACTTCGTTTTGCTTAAAGTCGTATTTTTCAG
Source organism: Natator depressus (assembly GCF_965152275.1). Classification (NCBI taxonomy): domain Eukaryota; kingdom Metazoa; phylum Chordata; order Testudines; family Cheloniidae; genus Natator; species Natator depressus. The sequence goes on from NC_134234.1 coordinate 249,257,442, forward strand.
GAACATAACTACAATGTTAAGCGAGGAGTTACTCTGTGTGTGTATACATACATACACACACACACACACATATATATATACACACATTCCACTGTAAACCAGAGTGCAAACTCAGATTTGAACCCAAACCTCCCTACCATCTATACACACACCTGTCTGACTCACCACAGCAAGCACTCAGGACCTGAGTCCTAGGACTTGCCCAGGGGGTGATTTGTAGCCCAAGTCCCACTATGACTTGGGTTCAGGCCCAGTCATTTTGCAGTGGGGATACAGGACAAGCCATGGACCTGAGTCAGAAGGTCTGTGTGGGTACATCTACACAGCAAAAAATAAAATAAAATAAAAAATCCATGGCAGCAAGGCTAAGAGCCTGGGTCAACTGACTGGGGCTTGTCCTGTGGGGCTAAAAATAGCAGTGTAGACATTTGGGCTCAGGCTGAAACCCAGCAAGTGGGGAGGGTCTGGGAGCCAAGAATCTAGCCCCACTAGCTATGCTGCTATTTTTAGCCCCACACTGTGAGCTGAGCAAGATTGAGTTAGTTGACTGGAGCTCTAAGAATAGCTGCTGAGGGGTGGGGGTGGCGTTTCTGTGTAGCTTTACCCATAGTGCGGTAGGCTCCAAGCCAGGAGCAGAAAAACCCCTTGTTTGAAGTAGAAAAGATTTAAAGGCATTTCAAGGGGCAGCTCCTCCTAGAATTAGATTTTTTAAAGCTACTGAACTCCCAGCCATTTAACCTGGGACCAGGGCCGGCTCTAGGCACCAGCAACACAAGCAAGTGCTTGGGGCGGCACATTTCTAGGGGCAGCATCCCGGTGCTGGCTATGCCGCCCCTAGAAATGTGCCCCCAGCTCGCCTCCGCCTGCTCCCCTGGGCACCCCCCCGGCCACGCTGCTTCTCCTCCCTCCCTCCCAGGCTTGCCCCTTTGGCGCGGCAAGCCTGGGAGGGGGGGAGGAGAAGTTGAGGATCCCCGGAAGCCATGGGGAAAGAATGCGGCACGCCCAGGGGAGAAGGCGGTGGGTCTGGGGATTGGGGAAGGAGCGGGGGGGGCACGAAAAAAAAAATAGGGGCATCCAAAAATTGTTTTGCTTGGGGCAGCAAAAATCCTAGAGCTGGCCCTGCCTGGGACAGTCCTCAAGGGGGACCCTGTAGGGATCCCCCTGCCCTCCCCAGGCGGGACACCCTCCCACAGGCCCGCCAGCACCAGGAGCGGGAAAGTGACCCCACGGAGCTGCCCTGCTGCCTTCGGTCTCCCCTCACCACAAGGGCGCTTCAGCGGCAGGCGCCGGGGGCTCGGAGTCTGTCCTTGCCCGTCGCTGCCCCGGGGGAGCCGCCCGCCGCCGTCGCCGAGCGGGGAGCAGCTGCCGCACGCAGGCGGCTCGGCCTTCGCCTGGAGGCTGCAGCCGGAGGGGTCTGCGCGTCCCTCCGCATCCAAGGCGGCGGCTGCGGGGCTACTGGGGCCGGAATCGCACTCGGCTCCGGAGAGCGAGAACTTTCCCACCACAGCCTCGGGCGAGTCCTGCCGGCGCTGCGGACGCCAGCGGATGCTGGAGTCATAACCGGAGTCCAAACCGGAGTCCGGGCTCGGCCTTTCCGCTGTCTTCTGTCCTTGCACAGGCGTCCGCAGCTGCAGCTCCGGAACCGCCTCCATCAGCACGGCCGCCTGCTCAGGAAAGGGAAAAATAAAAATTCAAATTTGGCGCAGGCGCCACGGCGGGGAAACTCCCCCTCGTGGCCTTGTGCCGCTTGTGGTTTACAGAGCAGGCTCAGTAACCCCCGCGGGAGTCGCCGCCCTTCTCCCTGCCCTTGTTAGCTCTAAGAGTCTGCGGACTGCTTTTTACAAGGCTGGCAAAGGGGGCAAATCGGAGGGGGGCGGCAGGGACTGAACAGGGGGCGGAAATTGACCGGTTGGGGGGGCTCAAGTAGCTGGAAGTAGGGTTAGGATAGTGGCTGAAGGCAAAATCAGGGATGAGGGGGGGAAAGAAGACGGAGTTAAACCCTGGGGTGAGGCGCTGCCAGAGGGTAAAACCCCAGCACAAGGAGGGGCAGAGGGGGTAACAGCTCCCCTTCTGGAGTGAGACACCAGTGTTTGTTTAAAAAAAAAATAGGTGTGTGGAGCAGAGGGGCTTTTTTGCACGGTCACACAAATTGAACATGCTCAGAAACATCTGCTGAAGCCACTACTCTTCACCCTGCCCTTGTTAGTCATAAGATTCTGCTGACTGCTTTTTACAGGGCTTGTAAAGGGGGCAAATCAGAGGAGGGGGGTGGCCAAGGTCTGAGCAGGTGGTGAAAATTGACTGGGGGGGGTGTCAAGCAGCTGGAAGCAGGGTTAGGATAGGGACTGAAGGCAAAATAAGGGGTGAGGGAGGAAAGGAGATGGAGTTAAGCCCCAGGGTGAGGTGCTGCCAGGGGATGTCAGAGGGCAAAACCCCGGCAGAGGGGGTAACAGTTACCCCAGTGGACTGAGACACCAGTGTTTGGCAAAAAATAGGGTAGGGGGAGCAGAGGGGCTTTTTTAGTTCCCCTCCCACAGACAGTACCTCTCAACATGGGCTTCCTAGGGCTGGGTTCTTAAAGCACAGGCAACTGAATGCCTAGTCACTGCAGCTCCTCTTTGATGTAACCTACTGAGGTGCTGCAGCAGAAGACTTAACTCAGTGAAACTGGGCCTTCCCTATACCCCCCCCAACCCCCCAGTGAGTTTCCACAATATGCTATGCATCCGATGAAGTGAGCTGTAGCTCACGAAAGCTCATGCTCAAATAAACTGGTTAGTCTCTAAGGTGCCACAAGTACTCCTTTTCTTTTTTCTTTTTACGAATACAGACTAACACGGCTGTTACTCTGAAACCTGTAGTTACAACAGTGTCGCCAATTTTGTCATTGGTTGGAAATTTGAATTGAAATTGAAACATTAATACATACTTTAAAAGCCAATACAACATATGATAAAATACTTGTACCTGAAAAAGTATAATAGGTTTGAAAAGTATGAAGAAAGACTAGCTTCCTCACATAGCTGTTGTTTTTTCTGACAATGTTGGTGCATTGGTTTCGGCAAATTGGCCAACCTTATCATTTAAAATTATGATTTGTAAGCAAGGTCTGAATGAACTCTCCCCTGACAGCTAATGATGAGCCAGGGTGGGGGGAAGGCTTCAGGACCAGATTGTATTTCCATGAACTCACCTACCTTTCCTAGGTATCCAGCAGGAAGAGTTGTGTTGCCCAAGTGATCAATTTTGGCTGGTGTTGGGAATTTCTGTACTAAACATTTTTATTATATTATAATTAATTTTTACATAAGAATATAAGAATGGCCATATTGGGTCAGACCAATGGTCCATCTAGCCCAGTATTCTGTCTTCCAACAGTGGCCAGTGCCACATGCTTCAAAAGGAATTAACAGAACAGGGCAATTATTGAGTGATCCATCCCCTGTCGTCTACTCCCAGCTTCGGGCAAACAGATGCTCTCAGAGCATGGTGTTGCATCCCTGCCCATCCTGGCTAATAGACATTGATGGACATACCCTCCATGAACTTATCTAGTTCTTTTTTGAATCCTTCTTTAGTTTTGGCCTTCACAACAGCCCCTGGCAAAAAGTTCCACAGGTTGACTCTATGTTGTGTGAAAAAGTACTTCCTTTTGTTTGTTTTAAACCTGCTGCCTATTAATGTCATTGGGTGACCCCTAATTCTTGTGTTATGTGAGGGAGCTTTTCACTTTCTCCACACCAGTCAAGATTTTATATCCCCCACATAGTAGTCTCTTGTCCAAGCCGGAAAGTCCCCCAGTCTTTTTAATCTTTCCTCATATGGAAGCTCTTCCATACGCCTAATCATTTTAATTGCCCTTCTCTGTACCTTTTCCAACTCCACTATTTTTTTTTTTTTGAGATGAGGCAATTAGGACTGCACAGTATTCAAGATGTGAGCATACCATGGATTTATATAGTAAAAGTGGAGGAGCTTGGTTTGCCAGACTGATCAGCAAATCCAGTGCTGACAAACTATGTGAAAAGGCTGCAAAACACCAGTCCTCTGGACTGCATCGACATGCAGAAAGCCTTATAAGCCAGGTTTCAGAGTAGCAGCCGTGTCATTGTTAAAGCCAATTTTAGAAGTACTTAATGAGGCTGTTAAGAATGCTGGAGACACAACAGTTTATGTGAACAAACATGGCTGTCACATCATACTTTCTCTTTAAGCAAGAGATACCACACTCTACAAACTGGAGGACAATGTTAAGTGCATTGTCATTTGTTAATCCAGAAGTTGGACACTGTTTCCGACCAAGACCAGCAAATGCTCACTATCTTTCTACAAGAAACTCAACTGACTGGTTAGAAGCATGCAGTGCCACAGTGACTCAGCAGTTGAAAAAGTGAAGAATTTCTCACTGCATTCAGAAAATGTGCATACATTGCTGATGAATGCACTGATGCAAACGGGTGTCAAGTATTAAGTCACTGCCTATGTTATCTTGATATCAGTGGTAGGTCAGTAGATGAATTTCTAGATGTTCAGGTTATAGAAGACACATCGGCTGCATCTCTAAAACCCACATCTTAGAAGAGTTAAATGCTTGTCAATTGAACGCCAAACAGATGGCTGCTTGTGCATTTGATTGAGCTGCAAACCTCCCTGGAAGACATAGTGGAGTACAAGCTTTGCTCGGGTAACTCTAATCTCTCCAATACACACTGCAGGGGGCCATCTATTCCAGCTAGCACTAGTACAAGCTGCAGAATCTTCAAAAGGCATTTCAAAAGATATAAATTTAATGTCATCATTATACTCTTTTTCAGAAAGGTTTCAGGGTGGTAGCCGTGTTAGTCTGTATGAGTGGGTTTTAGCCCACGAAAGCTTATGCACAAATAAATTTGTTAGTCTGTAAGGTGCCACAAGTATTTCTCGTTCTTTTTCAGAAAGAGTCCAAAAGGACTGAATGACTTGGAAAACATAGACGATACATTGGGACAGAAGTTCAAATGAGTCCAACCTGGGAAAATCCACTGGCTTTCTCATGAGCGATCCTTGGCTGTTGTCTTAAAATTACTGTAGACATTATTATTGGCTTTGGAAAGTATTGATCGAGACGGGACAGATCTAAGTAGTGAGGCTGGTGGACTACTTTTGCTACTAAGTTCAGAGAACACAATCGCCAGTCTCTCTTGTAAGTCTACTGTTGAAACCACTCGCATCATTAAACAATGCCATCCAGGCATCTGCTACAACAATAGTAGATCTCTGTCCAGCAATGGAAGTTACACTTGGATCAATCAGAGAGATATCCATTGAAAACATACTGGAAAAAGCAAAGACTTCAGTTCAGAAGTTGACTAATTAGGGCACTTGTATGAACTCCTTCAATGAAGAAGAAAAGAAATGTTTTTGTTAAGACAGCTGAAAAAGTAAAGTACACTGACTTGATTCTTACAACAACTTTTGGATTCCATCAACCTCTATGTAGCTTTTACAGATGCCTGTCTTATAAAACACTGAGAATTGAGTGGAGTGGGGCACTACCAGCAATGGGGCTGCCATGTGATCAGGACAGAATAGAACATTTGAACACAGACTGGAATATCATACGATGAACCAATGTAGATTTGATTTCAACTTCTTCTTTATCATCACTAATGGTTCAACCCAATTTTGTGCTATGTTTCCTGGAATGAAAGAAGTAGGAATTCATTCTTTCTACTCCCAGTCACAACAGCTACAGTTGAGCATTCTTTTTCCTCATTGAATATAATTTTGTATTCTGAAAGAAGTCGCCTTCTGCCCGATCACGAGCATATCATAAAGGATTGGAAGTATCTGACACATGATAAGCCACCAAAAATGAATGCACTGCATGCGAGAAGTTCATTAACAGAGTTGTGCAAAATTACAACAAGAAACCAAGAAGGATGTACATATAGTGCTTCATAGTAGGCTTGCATAGCCAACTTTAATTTGTGTGATGATTTAAAAACATGAGTTAAATCTAATAAAATGGTTGTGAAACATTTTTCAGTGTTTACTATGGTGCCATACAGCCCACCTTTACCCTAACAGTCTCACCTCTCATCAGTCCTCACCCCTCCCCCTTGTATTTTTGAACACCCCCCCACCCCATCTCAATTTCTGTGGAAAACACTGCAGTGAAATATTTTTTCTGTGCGATACTTGTTTACATCACATTCTGCCAACTGTAGTATTCAGCATCAATTATCCTCCTAATGTAAATAGCAGGGTAGGTTTGTTTATTTTGCTAGGCTGCTTGGCTGGCTCATTTGTTCGTGGGAGAAGCCTGAACCTCTAAAGAGCTATTCATCTCACATCAGTTTTTCAATAGAACTCTTTGCCTCCCCACTAAGGTTTCTCTGAGTTTGAGATCCTCAGTAGCAACAGTTATAATCAACCTATGTCATGTTTTACAGAGATCATGAGCACTTTACCAACTGCAGGCTCAGTTATGGCTCTAAAGCTTGAGCAATGTTGAGGAAGACGAGAAGGTGGTACATCTTCAAGCAATGGTGGTAGGAGAGGTGTTTGTGCTGGTGGAAGCCAGGGGAAGCCCTGGGGCCACCAGGAGCAGTGGGGAGTGCAGGTTGCCCTCACCAGTACAGAATAAGTGTAGCAGCATACACTTCAGACAGTGCATGGCTCCTCTGGGGTGCTCAGTATAACTGGCAGTGCCTTCTGCCCCTACCCATTCGCCATCAGGGTATTTAGGCAGTAGCAACATTATGGCTTCCACATGCATGGGAGTGTTTGGGGGAGAGAAAGGACTTTTTGGCCCTCTTCTCACCTCTGCCACCACTAATGCCTCTGTGTGATGGCAGCCATATTTTGACCCTGTAATAAATAGATAGGAACTGCTTCTGCCAGGAAAAATTTCAGGTGAGCATAGATGCTCCTCAGTAAGGGAAATAGGAAATCCAAAATACTTGTCTCTCCTTTCTACCCAGCCACCAGAGAATAAAATATAGCGGCATGGGGACAAACCCATCTGGCTCATATTTACCCTACAGACTTCAAAATCTCTTTCTGAACAAGCCCTTTCATCTCCAATGAGATGTTATCCCGGGAGCTTGCTGGAATCTACACTCCCTTTGATCAGAAACCTTTCTCAGTCAAGGCAACAGGACAAGTGACTTACTGTCTGTGCCTGCCTGCTGAGTTGATGAACTGAAATGGTCAGAGATCACACCAGCATAGAAGTATATTGAAGGTGAACCCTAATAAAATTAAGAGTTTAAATTATCCTCCACATGTCCCATGTCCCACTAACATGAATCCAGGCAGGGTCGTTTGGAAGCTGAACGGTTTATGCTTCCATCCCACACCACTGTCAAGTTTTAGCAAATTAGGACAAGTCAGCATGTAAGAACAATCATATGTATCAGTAACTACTAATGGTAACAATTCACTCCCTCTCCCTGCTACAGGTAGCAAATTCCTACCAATAGCAGTTTCACACATCCCCGAGTGTGAGAAACTACATCAGATAGCAGTTTTTAGTGAAGTAGGACCTGTTGCTACTATAGGTAGCACATTCCTACAGAGAGCAGTTTCACACACGCTATGGTGTGCGAAACTGCTCTCTGTAGGAATTAGCTACATCAGCTGGCAGTTTTTAGCAAATTAGGACAAGTCAGCAAATAAGAACAACCTTATGTTCTTGGTGGTGTTGGGGGACTTTAACTACCCAGACATCTGTTGGGAAAATAACACAGCAGGGCACAGATTATCCAACAGGTTCTTGGAATGTATTGGAGACAATTTTTTATTTCAGAAGGTGGAGAAAGCTACTAGAGGAGAGGTTTCAGAGTAGCAGCCATGTTAGTCTGTATCCGCAAAAAGAACAGGAGTACTTGTGGCACCTTAGAGACTAACAAATTTATTTGAGCATAAGCTTTCATGGGCTACAGCCCACTTCATCGGATGCATAGAATGGAACATATAGTAAGAAGATATATATACACATACAGAGAAGGTGGAAGTTGCCATACAAACTGTAAGAGGCTAATTAATTAAGATGAGCTATTATCAGCAGGAGAAAAAAACTTTTATAGTGATAATCAAGATGGTCCATTTAGACAGTTGACAAGAAGGTGTGAGGATACTTAACATGGGGAAATAGATTCAATATGTGTAATGACCCAGCCACTCCCAGTCTCTATTCAAACCCAAGTTAATGGTATCTAGTTTGCATATTAATTCAAGCTCAGCAGTTTCTCGTTGCAGTCTGTTTTTGAAGCTTTTCTGTTGCAAAATTGCCACCCTTAAGTCTTTTACTGAGTGGCCAGAGAGGTTGAAGTGTTCTCCTACCGGTTTTTGAATGTTATGATTCCTGATGTCTGATTTGTGTCCATTTATTCTTTTGCGTAGAGACTGTCCATTTTGGCCAAGGTACATGGCAGAGGGGCATTGCTTGCACACGATGGCATATATCACATTGGTAGATGTGCAGGTGAACGAGCCCCTGATGGTGTAGCTGATGTGGTTAGGTCCTATGATGGTGTCACTTGAATAAATATGTGGACAGAGTTGGCATCGGGCTTTGTTGCATGGATAGGTTCCTGGGTTAGTGTTTTTGTTGTGTGGTTGCTGGAGAATATTTGCTTCAGGTTGGGGGGCTGTCTGTAAGCGAGGACTGGTCTGTCTCCCAAGATCTGTGAGAGTGAGGGATCGTTTTTCAGGATAGGTTGTAAATCTTTGATGATGTGCTGGAGAGGTTTTAGTTGGGGGCTGAAAATGACAGCTAGTGGCGTTCTGTTATTTTCTTTGTTGGGCCTGTCCTGTAGTAGGTCACTTCTGGGTACTCTTCTGGATCTGTCAATCTGTTTTTTTCACTTCAGCAGGTAGGTATTGTAGTTTTAAGAATGCTTGATAGAGATCTTGTAGGTGTTTTTCTCTGTCCGAGGGATTGGAGCAAATGCAGTTGTATCTTAGAGCTTCGCTGTAGACAATGGATCATGTGGTGTGTCCTGGATGGAAGCTGGAGGCATGTAGGTAAGTATAGCGGTCAGTAGGTTTCCGGTATAGGGTGGTGTTTATGTGACCATCGCTTATTAGCACAGTAGTGTCCAGGAAATGGACCGCTTGTGTGGATTGGTCTAGGTTGAAGTTGATGGTGGGATGGAAAGGCTGCTCTAGATTTGATTTTGACAAATAGGGAGGAACTGGTTGAGAATTTGAAAGTGGAAGGCAACTTTGGTGGAAGTGATCATGAAATGATAGAGTCATGAGTCAGGAGTCAAAGGAATAGTAGGAAGAAGAACAGCAAAATAAAGATAAAGGATTTCAAGAAGGCAGACTTTAGCAAACTGAGGGAGTTGGTAGGTAACATCTCATGGGAAGCAAGTCTAAGGGGAAAAGCAATTGAAGACAATTGACAGTTTTTCAGAGCGACATTAACAGCACAAGAGCAAACTATACCACTGCGTAGGAAAGATAGGAAGTACGGTAAGAGACCATGCTGGCTTAACCAGGAGATCTTCAATGATCTAAAAATCAAGAATGAGTCCTTCAAAAAGTGGAAACTAGGTCAAATTACAAAGGATTAATATAAACAAATAATACAAAAACGTAGGGACAAAATTATAAAGGCCAAGGCACAAAATGAGATCAAACTAGCTAGAGACATAAAGGGTAACAAGAAAACATTCTACAAATACATTAGAAGCAAGAGGAAGACCAAGGACAGCAAGGTCCATTACTCAACGAAGGGGGGAAAAGAATAACAGAAAATGTGGAAATGGAAGAGGTGCTTAATGACTTCTTTGTTTTGGTTTTCACCAAAAGAGTTGGTGGTGATTGCATGTCTAACATAGTGAACGCCAATGAAAATGAGGTAAGATTAGAGGCAAAAATAAGAAAAGAACAAGTTAAAAATTACTTAGACAAATTAGATGTCTTCTGATGAAATGTGTCCTAGAATATTCAAGGAGCTGACTAAGGAGATATCTGAGCCATTAGCAATTATCTTTGAAAAGTCATGGAAGACGGGAGAGATTCCAGAAGACTGGAAAAAGGCAATTATAGTGCCAATCTATAAAAAGGGAAATAAGGACAATCTGGGAAATTACAGACCAGTCAGCTTAACTTGTGTACCCAGAAAGATAATGGAGCAAATAATAAAGCAATCAAGTTTGCAAACATCTAGAAGAAAATAAGGTGGTAAGTAACAATCAGCATGAATTTGTCAAGAACATATCATGTCAAGCCAACCTGATAGCTTTCTTTGACAGGGTAGATAGGGGGGAAGTGGTCGACGTGGTATAACTTGACTTTGGTAAAGTTTTGATACTGTGTTGCATGACCGTCTCATAAACAAACTAGGGAAATGCAACGTAGATGGAGCTGCAATAACATGGGTGCAAAACTGGTTGGAAAACCATTCCCAGAGAGTAGTTATCAGTAGTTCACAGTCATGCTGGAAAGGCATAACCAGTGGGGTCCTGCAGGAATCGGTTCTGGATACATTTCTGTTCAATATCTTCATCAATGATTTAGATAATCACATAGAGAGTACACTTATAAAGTTTGCGGACGATACTAAGCTGGGAGGGGTTTCAAGTGTTTTGGAGGATAGGGTTAAAATTCAAAATGATCTGGAGAAATGGTCTGAAGTAAATAGGATGAAATTCAATAAGGACAAATGCAAAGTACTCCATTTAGGAAGGAAATGACTTCCTAGGAAGGAGTACTGCGGAAAGGAATGGGGGGTCACAGTGGATGACAAGCTAAATATGAGTTAACAGCGTAACACTGCTGCAAAAAAAGGGAACATAATGCTGGGATGTATTAGCAGGAGTGTCATAAGCAAGACATGAGAAGTAATTCTTCCGCTCTGTTCCGCACTGATTAGGCCTCAAAATGGAGTACTGTGTCCAGTTCTGGATGCCACAATTCAGGAAAGATGTGGACAAATTGGAGAAAGTTCAGCGAAGAGCATCAAAAATTATTAAAGGTCTAGAAAACATGACCTGTGAGGGAAGACTGACAAAATTGGGTTTGTTTAGTCTGGAGAAGAGAAGACTGAGAGGGGACGTGATAACAATTTTCAAGTACATAAAAGGTTGTTACAAGGAGGAGGGAGAGAGATTGTTCTTCATAACCTCTGAGGATAGGACAAGAAGCAATGGGCTTAAATTGCAGCAAGGGCTGTTTAGGTTGGACATTAGGAAAAACTGCCCAACTGTCAGGGTGGTTAAACTCTGGAATAAATTGCCTCGGGAGGTTGTGGAATCTCCATCATTGGGGATATTTAAGAGCAGGTTGGACAAACACCTGTCAGGGATGGTCTAGTCTAGATAATACTTAGTCCTGCCTTGAGTGCAGGGGACTGGACTAGATGACTTCTCGGAGATCCCTATGATTCTGTGATGATACTTTGTCCTACCCTGAGTGCAGGGGACACATTGCTATCTCTAGGCATTTGCTACCTCAGGTAAAAGCTGTTTACAATAGCAGTTTCTTACACTCTGTTACCCATCAGTAACCGCTACAGGCAGCACAGGTTTCAGAGTAGCGGCCCTGTTAGCCTGTATTGGCAAAAAGAAAAGGACGACTTGTGGCACCTGAGAGACTAACATATTTATTTGAGCATAAGCTTTCGTGAGCTACAGCTCACCTCATCGGATGCTTTCCTATGAAGTGAGCTGTAGCTCACGAAAGCTTATGCTCAAATAAATTTGCTCGTCTCTCTCACGTGCCACAAGTCCTCCTTTTCTTTTACAGGCAGCACCGTCCAGCAGGGAGCACTTTCCCGCCCCACACTCTACGCTGGCGTGTGTCTGACGCAACTGAAGGGACGTTCCCTCGCTGCCGCTGCTGCGCGCGCAGCCCAAACTCCTCCTCTTCTCGCCCCCGCCGCGGCCACCCCTCGCCCGCGCGGTGCATTGTGGGAGTGGCGGCAAGATGGCGGCGGCCGCCGCCGCTGCTGGCCTAAGCTGGAGGCGGGTCCCTTCATCCACCGGGCCGGTGCCCCGCTCCCGCCACGGACACCGCGCCGTGGCCATCCGCGAGCTGGTGATCATCTTCGGGGGCGGCAACGAGGGCATCGCGGACGAGCTGCACGTCTACAACACGGGTACGGGGCGCGGCCCGCGACGGGCGGGCGGGGAGGCGGGTCAGGAGCCGCCGCCACGGCCGGGCTGGGCGCGCTGGGGCTGAGCGGATCTCCCAAGGGAGCCATGAGTGCGGGTGCATATGGGGGGGGGGAGGTGCACGGGGGTGAGGGCTCGGGAGGGATGTTTTCTGTCCCTGCTCCGCTGATTTCTGTGGGACGTGGGCTTCCAGCCCTGGGTGTCTGGCGGCAGCTGCTGTTTGTGCTGCAGGCCGCTGAGAGAAAAATCTGCCCTAGATTTGGGTCCTGCTGGCGTTGTGCCAGCATTTGAATGCCGAGGCTGGATTTACTGCCTCTTCTAAGGCAAAGGAAGTTACGTCCCTAGGTGTGAATCTGTCATAGCCTCCTCTTTAGCTCGGAAGGATTGGATGGAATTGACTGAGAAGGTGCCTGTTGAGCAACTGGAGACCAGTTTATTGCTTTTGTCTCTCCTTCATCCGCCAAATCCCACTTGTTCCTTCTGGTGGCAACTCAAGGCATTGAATATGAAGAGAAGTAGATCTGGGTTAGCAAAGTGAATGTGGCTGCATTGGGAGTTTTATCAGACAGCAACTCCTGAAGACTAATTTTATTCATGAAAGATTAGATGCTGAAACACTTACTGCACAGAATCCCCTCCGACTGGGATAGTTGTGTAGAATTTCAATGTGTGACCTGAGATGGGGACTAGGTAGGCTGTTCTGTACAAATCAGTTTTTGCTGCTGCTGGTTGGGATAAGAATTAAAGGACACCCAAGTTGAGAAAATGAGAGCTAGACCATCATTTTCCCTCTCCAAATTTAAGTACTATAGAAACGTATATAAATAGCAAAGAAATGGTTGTATGATTTTTGTGACTGCATTTTAGCTGAAGTCAGGATTGTGAAAATATTTTGAAGGTAGTTCATTCAGAGGAGAAATGTTAGATTTTCTTCTGAGCAAAATTTTGCCATACCAGCTTGCAGATATGACTTTGCTACACTTAAACAGGTGCAGTCAGTTTAAAAACCCCACTTTTTAAAATGTCCTAATCTACCGTATTGTTATAAATAACATGTGATTGGGGAAAGCGTTGTTTACATTTTTCTTTGTGTATTTACACTATTTCTTGTAGAATTAGTTTAATAGTTTCCCCTATTGTTTGTGAGTGTGTGTGGAATCTAACAGCCAAAGGGGAGAAAAGTGTTTACAATAAGAAAATTTAAATGTACATGTATTACTGGTTGGGGTAAATATAATGAAACTTTTTAACGCTGACTAGATGTCAAATTGATAGTGTCCCTTTAAAACACTGCATGGTAGTAAAAGGGTATGTGACTTTGACCTTTATTTCATTGTGACAGTAGAAAGATGTCTTTTCTTTGGAAAGAGTCAGTGTGGAAGTTAGTGAGTATGAGCAGTGTGAGAGACTTTTACTAGTTACCTGGGCCATGTCTTCACTAGGGATAATTGTGAAGAATTCCCTGCAGTTGTTAACATTAATTCAATTTCTGCACCAATCTAGCAAGACTTTGTCATAGCAGGGCTAGATGACATAGCGCTAAAGACAGTGTTAGTAATGGAAACCACATCTGCACTAAAACTCTGAATGTTGCTAAATTCGATTAATCTGAACTGGTGTTGGCAATAATGGAAATTTTTTCAAAAGGTTCTCTAGTGTTGACAGGGGCAGAGAGAGTGTGATCTAGAACTTAGTATAACTGTAGAGTAGCAGCCGTGTTAGTCTCTAAGGTGCCACAAGTACTCCTTTTCTTTTGCGAATACAGACTAACAGCCACCTTGTGGCTTCCTCTACAGTTATAAAAGAAAAGGAGTACTTGTGGCACCTTAGAGACTAACAAATTTATTTGAGCATAAGCTCACGAAAGCTTATGCTCAAATAAATTTGTTAGTCTCTAAGGTGCCACAAGTACTCCTTTTCTTTTATAACTGTAGAGGAAGCCAGAACTACTACTGTTGACTCTGCCAGTGGCTCATTGTGAGAGCTTGGGCAGGACAGTTACCCACTTTGACCTTGTATGCTTTGTCTGGGACAGTTCCACATATTTGTCATCTAAAAAGAATGTCTCGGGTATGAGAATCTCCCTCACATCCTCTGCAGTGAAGACTGATATAAACAATTCATTTAACTTCTCTGCAATGGCCTTGTCTTCCTTGAGTGCTTCTTTAGCACCTTGATCGTCCAGTAGCCCCACTGATTGTTTGGCAGGCTTCCTGTTTCTGATGTGCTTAAAAAATTTTAGTGTTAGATTTTTATGTCTTTTGCTAGTTGCTGTGCAGATTCTTTTTTGGCCTGACTAATTACACTTGACTTGCCAGAGTTTATGTTCAGTAACACCTGTTTCACAGAGCAGTGATCAATGTGGTGGTGTTTCCGTCGATTGACTTGCTTTTTATTTTATAACCTCTTTATTGTTATCCTGTCCTATTGAGAGCCACCTACAGTCAGTAAAGAAGAAAAAGTGTCTCTTGTGTGTCCCTCTTTTGATGGCAGAGTTGTTAAAGGAGCATCAATTCCCTCTGGGTGTTAAAAATTTTTTTTTTATACTATAGCTACAAATCAGTGGTTTCTTCCTGCTGTTAGAGGAGATATTCCTCCAGGCTGTGCAGCCCATGGATTTGTCTGCGATGGCACCAGAATACTAGTGTTCGGAGGAATGGTTGAATATGGAAGATACAGTAATGATTTATATGAATTACAGGTAAGAAACTCAATAAAGACCTTTCAGTTTTAAAGATTGCTGCATTTATCCATTTTGCTAAAAGACTGCTTCTATTTAAGTGAAATAATACATTGAGTTTGGAATGATCTGACAGGCTGCGGCTCTCAGAAAGCTGGTATGGATGAGCATTGTGTGTTCTGTTGAGGAGAGAAGAACTAAATCTTGAAAATGGAACATAAAATGAAAATGTTTAATGTCATTAGGTTTTACTTCATTAATTTATTATCAGTTGTTACTCAACTTTATTCCTGTTTGATTTAGGAGGGTATCGGGAAATATTCAATAAATTAATACTCAACTAAAGATTATACAGAAAATATGCAAAGAATAGTCCATGATGTTATCTTGATTCTCAAATTACACTTTATTGATAGTATGTGAGCAGATTTGATCTGAAGTTGTCTTTTTTTCCCTCCCCCTGCCCCCTTTAAGGCAAGTCGATGGCTGTGGAAAAAAGTAAAGCCTCAGTCTCCGTCTGTTGGTTCACCACCTTGTCCTCGACTTGGCCACAGCTTTTCTTTATATGGTAACAAGTGTTATTTATTTGGTGGCCTGGCAAATGAAAGTGAAGATTCAAACAATAACATTCCCAGGTATGCTGATTGTGTTTGATCAAAATATGTAAATAATAGATGTAACAAGACACAAACCAAAAAAGCTTCTAAACTGTTAGAAGAAGAAATTTTTTTTCATGTCCCAGATGATAGTGATGGAATTACTAGAAATGCATGTTAGGTAGTCTTTGCGCAATAAAGGGGCTTTGCTATAGTCTTCCCATTAGGCTTGTTGCAGGGATAACTGGCTAGAAGCTCTGACATATTTGCAGTGGAAGCTAAATAGAGTGCTGTTTTGCAGAACTCCAGGATTAGCTACTAAATTTCTGAACAGTAGTCTCTCTTTCCTTCGATCTCCTGTTACCCAAAAAGGTCATCTGATGTTTCTCTATGTCTACACTGCAATTAAACACTTGCTGCTGAACATGTCAACTGACTGGGACTCAGGCTCAGGGCTGTTTAATTGTGATATGGCTCAGACTGGAGCTTGGGCTCTGGCACCTTGCAGGCTGGGAGGGTTCCAGAGCCTGGGCTCCAGCCCAGGCCTGAACTTCTACACTGCAATTAAACAACCCCTTAGCCAGAGACCCACAAGCACGATTCAGCTGATATGGACCAGCCACAGGTGTTTAATTACAATGTAGCTATACCCTTACATATCTTTATACAGTGCTTTGGCATGCGAGTAGTATTTTTTAATTTAAATTACTTTAATGGAAGTTCCCATGAGTCTTCCTGCTTCAGTGGATTTGGGTTGGAAGATTTTGTTCACAAAATGTTGCGGAGAACCATGGAATGTGCTGCATATACAAACACTTCAAAGTACAGTTAATTTTAAATCAACACACATAGGATACCAAAGCTGAAAATACTTTTTCCCCCACAGTGAATGGCAGTTAAGACCACTTGCAACTGGCTAGCTGCAATAATGTGTCAAAACTCTCTTCTCCCTATTAAACAAGATTTGACTGAAACAAGTATCAGAACTCAGACCGTTCTCTAAAAGTAACTTGCAATAAGTGGATTTCATTTAATTCAACAATAAATGGTGAATTCTCTCTTCACTGGCCAACCTGAGGGCATTCTGCTCATATTCTGCTGATGCACCATATCATAGGGTATTTATCATTTACAGCTTAGCAAGCCGCTCTTCAGTTGCTGAGGAAATTTGAATCATGCTAAGAATCTTGGTGTCACTTTTGAATATGGCTTTTTTGTGGAATGCCAGATGTCAAAAATGGAATGAAAGCAGACTTTCTTCGATGTACAGTTTGTGCCTGAAATCTGCCCATACTTTGTCCCTCCTTACATTTAAATATCATCTCAGTATTTTTAAAACCTACTTTTTAAAATGAATACTGGCCCTGTGTTTAGCTTCCTTTTTATAAATTGGACCTTCCTCCTTTTTGCTTGTGTTTAAAAAGGATGCTATTTTGTGGAGTTTGTTTTTATTCTGTTTGTACAGCCCCTACCATCAAACGTTTGATGGGTACTGTAAAAATAAAATCATTATAGCCATCTGCTATGATAACCTTTTGAAAAAACAAGTTAAAGTGCTGGGGGAGGGGGTCTAAAATTCACCAATGTTCCCTTTTATAATCCTTCAGTTATATTTTTCAATATCTTCCTAATTTTACACTAGATATTTAAATGATTTCTATGAACTGGAGCTGCAACATGGTTCTGGAGTCATAGGCTGGAACATTCCAATGACCAAAGGGATCTTGCCTTCTCCTCGAGAATCCCACACAGCCATTGTGTATTGCAGAAAAGATTTGGGAAATCCAAAGATGTATATTTTTGGAGGGATGTGTGGCTGTCGACTTAATGACCTTTGGGAGCTTGACATAGGTGAGTTCAGTCAGTGTGTGAATCAGCTGAAGTGCATGTCTGGTGTTGAGGAAAAGTGAAACCCTCTGACAATTAGTGATCTGATATATAATTGTAATTAACACATGATTTAATGACATCCAGTGTATAGTCTTAATGCCATTTTATTCAGTGGGACAAAATGTGTCAGATTTCTATGACTATTACTTTTACCACTAACATGCTGCAACGTTCACTTGCACACCGAGATCATTGGTTTTACTAGGATATCTTAAATATTCTTACCAAAATAATTAAAAATTGAGTAGCCTTAGTGAAATTGGGATTATAATCTCAATTTCAAATTGGTAAACAGGTTTGTCAACCTATTATATAAATCTGAAACGGACAGTTAACATAAAAATCATCTTAGTGTGAAGTTACTAAAAAACTATAAATATGAAGATAGAGATTAGCTTGAAAGGGGCTACCTTCTTGCTTTGTTAAAATCTAATTAATAGTAGGTACATGCACAGTATTTCCTGAAATCTAGGAAATGATATGCACAAATAGCTGTATAGAATATATTTATTACTCTACTGAAATGCTGCTATCTTTTTTTTTTTTTTTTTTCCCCCAGAAACAATGACCTGGTCAAGACCAGAAACTAAGGGGACGGTGCCACTTCCTCGCAGTCTCCATACAGCCAATGTAATAGGAAACAAGTATGTCTGTTGTTAAAAGCTCAACTATAGAAAGGTACACCTAGTAGGAGAATGACGATATAGTGTTTCTGTGTTGGATTACCCTTACCCACCACTGTACAACATAAACAGCTTTGGCCTTGTGGAATGCTCCTCTGGATGTTGTGCTTTTGTGGAATCTATGGAGATAGCAATATGCCATCATCTAAATTAAGGCTGTTAGTGAATTTTAGTAGTATTACTACTATTATTACATCCTTCTCACGCCAGTGTTGGCGCACAGGGCAAAAATTAGTCTCTTCCATTCCTCTCTGTCATTAGCTGCTGCTTCTATCTGCTCTGTGGTGTTGAAATCAACTCTTCTGCTAAAGGGTGGTCTTAAGGTTTCTTTTGGCCACCCTCATTTCCTCACACCAGTTGGCTTCCACTTAACAGCATCATGTGGGAGCCTGCATATTGGCATCCGGAGTACATGTCCCAATTATGCCCAACGCATCCTTCTAATTCTAGTGGAGACGAGCTGCTGGTTGGTAATTTCTCGGATCTGTTTATTGGTAGACTGTAGTTTTAAAGCTCTGTCAGTAGTAGGCACATAGTCTGCTGTATTAACTTCACAGCTTTTTACCTCAAGCCATAACATTTAACAAATTTCAAAAACTCATGAAAATAGAGACTGCTTTTAATACATGTAAATAACCACCCATGCGCTTTTGCAATTGCAGAATGATAATCCATAAAACAGGGTAGTGTGATATTTGAACATATGGTAACACATACAATCATCTGAAAGATGGGTCATTCTATTACTTTGTAGGAACTTCAATGTTGTAGTATACTGGAGCTGAAGAAAGAAGTGAGAGAGAAACATTCCAGATACTGAATGAGAGTAGGGAGTCGGGGGGGGAGGGGGGGGAGTGTACGTTGAAATGCTAAACTTTAGAGTGATATTTTAAAAAAAGACTGATGTTACTTAGTAGTATAAATAACATTTAGCTTGAATAGATTTTTCCAGGCAATACTGCTGATAACAATTTAGGGGGAGAGGTAGAGCTTGATCATTACCCTTTCGTTTCGTAGACCATCAAAGTGCTGTGGAAATATATACGCACAGGAGTGTGCATGTGTGCGCGCACACACGCAACCCCATAAACTTCCATCAACAAAACTGAATTCTGTATTCTGAATCATGTAATCAGACTGAGTCATGCATGTATCTAATTCTTTCCCTGGTCCCTTTGTATAACTATACAAAATAGTACTTAAAACATGGAAAATTGCTGTATGTTCTTTTACTCTCTAGATCAGTGGCTCTCAACCTTTCCGAACTACTGTGCCCCTTTCAGGAGTCTGATTTGTCTTGCATACCCCATTTCATCTTACTTAAAAACTACTTGCTTACAAAATCAGACATAAAAATACAAAAGTGTCACAACACACTCTTACTGAAAAATTGCTTACATTCTCATGTTTACCATAAAATTATAAAATAAATCAATTGGAATATAAATATTTTACTTAATTTCAGTGCATAGTATATAGAGCAGTATAAGCAAGTTGTATGAAATTTTAGTTTGAACTGATTTTGCCAGCGCTTTTTATGTAGCCTGTTGTAAAACTAGGCAAATATATAGATGAGTTGATGTACCTCCGGAAGACTTCTGAGTACTCCCGGTGGTATGTGTACCCCTGATTGAGAACCACTGCCCTAGATTACTCTTCTACCAAGTAGCATAACTCAGTCCGTCAGATAGCTTTATCAAAGTAAATGTATTTGCTTCCAATTTATATCACCTTACAGGTTGTATATATGGGGTGGGGGAAGAAGAGTGCCCTCTGAGACAAGATCACAGCTTTTGATTTTTTTATTCCTAAAAAACGTTATCAGATTGTATTTCATACAACGCATTTCTAATTCTGATATCTGATAGTCTTTTTTAAAATGGTCTGTTGTGAACAATACATGGAAGGGCTGTAGAAGTTTAACTTCTAAATATCTAGCAGTTTCAGTTGCCTTTATTGAGATAAGAAATATACCAGAGATGTATTCATTTTGTAAGTGTCCTAGTGCATAATGTGGAATATTTCTCGTAGTTATTTTGCTCAACACTTTTGATATCTATAGACCTGTAACAGCACCAATTAGAAAGAGATTGTGGGGCATAAACAAACTCTTGTAAACTACGATTGAGACGCTAAAGTCCTGTAAATATTCTGTTTTGTCATAGAGTATATAATGAGATGGAACGATGCAACAGGCCTGGGAACATTGTTAATTAGCTTTGTCTTTTTTTTTTTTTTTCCCCCCATCCTTCTTCCCTTATTTTTAGAATGTATGTTTTTGGTGGATGGGTTCCACAGACAGTGGAGGATGAGATTTCTGCTTGTGATGGTGAATGGAAGTGTACCAGTTCATTTTCTTATCTAAATTTGGGTTAGTGTTTCTGCCCTTTTTGATGATAATGATAAATTGAACACTTGTTTTAACAGATGTAAACCTATGAGTAAAGTCTTAAAAAATATTCTTAGGCGACTTTAGAACTAGACACCAGTTTCACATCCCACCTGGCACATGTTTTACTCTCAAGCTCTCCATTGATCTGGGTGTACATTTAATTCATGAAAAATACTTTCTGGATAACAGATGTCATGTTGTAAATAGGGCTGTCGAGCAATTAAAAAAATTAATTGTGATTAAATGTGTGATTAATCACTCTGTTAAACAATAGAATACCATTTATTTACATATTTTTGGATGTTTTCTACATTTTCAAATATACTGATTTCAATCACAACACAGAATACAAAGTGTACAGTGCTCACTTAATATTTATTTTTGATTACAAGTATTTGCACTGTAAAAAAACAAAAGAAATAGTGGTTTTTCAATTCACCTAATATGAGTACTGTAGTGCAATCTCTTTATCATGAACGTTGAACTTACAAATATAGAATTATGTACAAAAAAACTTGCATTCAAAAATAAAACAATGTAAAATATAGAGCCTGTAAGTCCACTCAGTCCTACTTCTTGCTCAGCCAATCACTCAGACAAACAAATTTGTTTACATTTGCAGGAGATAATGCTACCCGCTTCTCATTTACAGTGTCAGAAAGTGAGAACAGATGTTCTCATGTTACTATTGTAGCTGGCATCGCAAGATATTTACGTGCCAGATATGCTAAAGATTCACATGTCCCTTCACGTGTCAACCACCATTCCAGAAGATATGCATCCATGGTGATGACGGGTTCTTCTCGATAATAATCCAAAGCAGTGTGGACCAACACATGTTCATTTTCATTAGCTGAGTCAGATGCTACCAGCAGAAGATTGATTTTCTCTTTTGGTGGTTTGGGGTCTGTAGTTTCCACATTGGAGTGTTAGTTCTGAAAGCAAGCTGAACACCTCGTCCCTCTCAGATTTTGGAAGGCACTTCAGATTTTTAAACCGTGCTGTAGCTATCTTTAGAAATCTCATATTGGTACCTTTGCATTTTGTGTAATCTGTAGTGAATTTGTTCTTAAAATGGACAACATGCTGGGTCATCATCCGAGACTGCTATTACAGGAAATACATGGCAGAATGTGAGTAAAACAGAGCAGGGGACATACAATTCTCCCCTAAGGCATTCAGTCGCAAATTTAATTAACACTTTTTTCTTTTTAATGAGCATCAGCATGGAAGCATGTCCTCAGGAATCGTGCTGAAGCATGAAGGGGCATACGAATGTTTAGCATATCTGGCATGTAAATACCTTGCAATGCTGGCTACAAAAGTGCCATGCAAATGCCTGTTCTTATTTACAACATCACCAGAAAGTGAGAAGAGGGCAGCATTATCTCCCTTAAATGTAAACAAACTTGTTTGTCTTAATGATTGGCTGAACAAGAAGTAGGACTGAGTGGACTTGTAGGCGCTGAAGTTTTACGTTGTTTTGTTTTTGAGTGCAGTCATGTAACAAAAAAAAATCTACATTTGTAAGTTGCACTTTCACGACAAAGAGATTGCACTACAGTACTTGTATAAAGTGAATTGAAAAATACTATTTCTTTTATCATTTTCACAGTGCAAATATTTATAAGCAAAAATAACGTACACTTTGATTTCAGTTACAACACAGAATACAATATATATAAAAATGAAGAAGAACATCCAAAATATTTAATAAATTTCAATTGGCATTCTATTATTTAACAGTGCAGTTAAAACTGCGATTAATCACGATTAATTTTTTTAAGTTAATTGCATGAGTTAACTGCGATTAATCGGCAGCCCTAGTTGTAAAAAGTCAGCAGCATTGTAAATACAGAACAATGCTGGGGTAACTCCCCAATAGGTTCTGTATTCTGTTATATTCCTGTACTATAAGACACGGTTGTTGCCTTTTAGTTATGCACACTGAACTACCTTAGGACCCATACCTTTTTACTGTACATTTCCACATGATGCAACCAAAGATCAGGAAAATGGCTTCAATTATATTTGTTTGCCAGGAGACACATTTGTAGATCATATATGATACAAATCAATTGGAGTGGAGGCTCAAATGACTTGTCTGCAATGTAGCTGATATCTGGTCTAACTTCAGAGGTTAGAGAATATTCGAACCATTAATGATTCAAATGAGTAAATATAAACACACACATAGTCTCATAGACAATCACTTTCTCTTTGACTAGTTAGATGGATTATTATCTGTATTTCTTGTTTTGAAAACACTTATTGAATGGTACTGATTATTTCAAGTTTCACTTACTAGATACCACGGAATGGATCGGTCTAATCTCAGATTGTCAGGAAGACAAAAAGAACTTGTTACCCAGGCCAAGAGCTGGACACTGTGCTGTGGCAGTCGGCACTCGTCTGTACATCTGGAGCGGTAGAGATGGTTACAGAAAAGCTTGGAATAATCAAGTTTGCTGCAAGGATCTTTGGTATTTAGATACAGGTGAGTAAGAACATAATAAAAGTACTATAATATGTTGTACATCTTGCAACAATATAGAAACTTGGCATCATACCTGCTCGGAAGTTTTAATCTATAGCAAGTTTAGTGAACTTTTAAATCTCAGGTTTTTCTAGTAAAATATTGTTTCAGTGTTGATGCATTTAAAGATTATTGTTATGGCTTTCTGCGGAAAAACAATGATCTGTTTCACAGGCCTCAAATCCCACAGGTGTGCAAAGATGTTTTATGAGGCTAAATTCAATAAAACCCCTCTAAGATTCTTGAGTACAAGATGCTAAAGAGCATATTATCTAAACATTTTGTAAGTTTTTTCCTGATGTGCACTTTTAAATTTTCCTTAATTTCACTTTATTGTTGCGCCTACCTCTTTCACCACACTAAACAATTGCTATATTTGGTGTTTGCACACTTCAGGTACTTGTAAAAGGTTGTGTTCCACTCTTAGTTGCTTAATGAAGCAATAATATTCTCACACTTTTTTTCATAGGTCGTCTTCTGCTGCTTAGCCATTTTTGTTGAATTCTGTCCAATTGCATTCAGTGCTAGAGATACTTAGACCAGTCTTTTGGGGGCATTGTCAATAAAGCTATCTAGGGAGCCTCTGTTCTCCATGATCTTTGAAGTGATGCCTCTGCATATGCAGCCTAGAACCTCATTGATTTTTCTGCTGGCATGAGACTTCAAAAAATGTGCCTTGTATGACACTCGAGAGACAATTTAATATTTTCTGGCTTTATTTTATAACTTGTTTGAAAAATGCTTTTTTGTCGCGTGGCCTATGCCATATGTATTTGGAGAAATGAGAACCGTTGATGTACTGTCATTACAGAAATATCATTTGAACTGCAATGAAAGAGCAGCTTTAAATATTCCAATTGTATTTAATTGGTGTCTTTTAGAGAAACCATCAGCACCATCGCAGGTACAGCTGATCAGAGCTACAACTAATTCTTTTCAAGTAAAATGGGATGAAGTTCCTACAGTTGAAGGATATCTTCTTCAGTTAAATGCTGATTCCCCAGCCCCTATGGTGACTGGTGGAACTGTGGTTCCTGAGACTGCACTGCTGAGTTCACAAGGTAGTACTGCAATATTTCCCTTAGATGAAACTACATTTCTACAAAGGTTCCTGTAGATATTTACATAGATACATATTTAACTATCCATTTTAAAATTAATGTAAGATAAAGACCCAAATCCTTGGCTGTGCCTAGGGAGTGCACACACTGCAACTCAAGAGTTGAAAATCTGGTTTTTAAACTACCCTTGTGCTTCCTGACCCCGAGTTGGCTGAATGATGGAGTGGTTCCTTGATGTAAGCTAGAATTTCATGAGCCTGGAAGTGCCTTACAGAGTGAAACATTTAATATGAGGCAGGAAAATACAATCCATGCTCAGAATGGATTTTGTACTTTGCTATATGATAGCCTGAAATCTGGCTGCGACTTTGGCCAGTACATGAAGTAGTGGGGAATGAGTTCAAAGGTAAGTTTAACATCCTATTTGTATGTGACTTTGAAGGAGAAGGTATTGGGAAAAGGATTTCCATTGATTTTGTTTGCTCTTACAGTTTCATTTCAGACTTAGTGCTACTGTAAGTAGAAACAGAGATTTTGACAATAAGACAAAGGGCCTGATTCTCATTTACACAAAAGCGCCTTCATACTGCTCTGGCGCTCACTCACTGGGATAAAATAGACTCCATATAAAGCATTTTAATGCTTCATAGAATCAATGGGTGTTTGTTTTTGTTTACCTGTAAGGTGGTTCTACTCAGCAGCAAAGTCTATAATCAATGACTATCATCCTTCCTCCAGGAATCAAGCTGGATCTTCACAGCCAAACAAATCACATGGTTCCTAATAATGTAAGTGTAAACTGAAAATTCTCAAATCAGGACAATGTTTTAGTGATGGTCTCGCTTCCCACCCTAATTTGCCAATTTTAAAAAGTCTGAAATATTTTTAAGCTAAAAAATTAACTGCTTAATTACATTACTTCTGTTCTAATGATGCTACCTCACTTCCTGATTGAATGGAGGGTCTTGAAAAGCCATTGTTGCTGATACAAGAGGGAAGCTGCAGTTGCACTGAGTACTTTATGGTAGCTGGGAGCCTGATACCAAGAAGAAAATCTCCTTCGTCCTCAAAGCCCCAGCAAAATGGGTACAGAGAGGCAGAGAGGATATGCTACTTTATTAGAGCCTTGGTGAAATTCCTTTCTTTGTAGCAGGCTCCTAATATGGTGTTTGGAAGCCTGTTAGTAGCAGTTGACTTCTAATATGGCCTTTGGAAACCTGTGAATAGGAGTGTGTGTACAGTTGACTTCCCTTCTGCCCTGTTACCAGTAAAAGAAGGGTCATTAAAAGAGAGATTCTGGTTAAAAAGGCTTAAACTTTCAAAAAATCTAGATTAGGTCATAACTGTTTAAGGCCTCTGAAAACAGGCGAACTTGTGTGGAATCAAAAATTGAAGACACTTAAAGACTACAACTTATTCCTCAAGACTAATTGGGGATCTTAATGAAATACAAGTTTTCTTTAATACAACTATATGTTGATATGAGTATGGAGGGGGGATTTCTAATAAAATGTCTTAATCTTTTTTGGAATATAGTTGAGCCTACATAATTGTACTTTATGTGATTATTTGCAAATAAACTGTACATGTACAGTAAATGTACATGATAACTTTTAATTTGCACTTCCATTTAAGAATACTAGTGGTCTCCAAAATAGAGCTTTGAATGTTACAAGGACACTATCAGATCAAATTTAGACTTTGTGAAAAGCTTGTTTTACAAGTTTAATTACTTTCTTCTTTATTTGAAATTCCAGTGGAAAGATTTTATGAAACATTTCCTTGCAATGTTTGCAGCTCAAATTGTAAACTCTAACAATTATTGTAAACAAACAATTGCTTTCTTTTTGGATAGGTACAAGTTACATCTAATTCATTATTAAAACTAGAAGCTAAAGAAAATATTACTGAACCTGAAAACATGGTTACACAAGAAGCTACAAAGAGAAACTATCTAGATTCTAGAGGATTCAAAGAGTCAAATGCCCCCTCACTTTTGCCAGCGTGCACTTTAGGTAAGAGTTTATTCAGTAGAGACTAAAGAAAAGTTAGAGTTAAAATCTTGCAAATATAGCAAAGTAAGAATATTTGTGAGGTTTCTTTTTAAGTTAAGCCTTTCACAAAGTATCTATTACTGTACATATTTATAACAGTGGGGAAAGATGAAACCATAATTTGTCCCTAGTTTATTGTGCTTTAAGAGGAATAAAGTGTTCACTTCTGTCATTATGATGACAAATACTTGGCTATAAATAGCTCTCTACAAGAGAAAAGTCTGTTGCTACAGGTTGAAAATTGGCATAGAAAGTATCAACTGAGAAACTAATTTCTACAGTTTTATAATATTCCTAGTCACTTAAATTGCATGGACTGGCAAAAATTTAGGATTTCAAGGTTGCAGATGTTTTTGCTACTAAGAATTGCTTTTAGATCAGTGTTTAAATTTTTACCTCCCAGATTTAATGCTTAGCAGAATAACAGAAGTTAATCAGATGGGCCGATTTTATCAGTCGAGGAACTAAGAAGCATCTTATGTACCTGTCCATAGTTAGGTGTTTTTGTGTTTTGTGTAAATATATCAACTGGTAGGGGGGAGAAATTGATATTAATTAAATTACACCAAAGTTGGTGTATGGCAGGGATCTAACCAGACTTATTCTAGTGTGGATCTGGCTAGCATCGATTCCTATAGCAGACTAAAAAACAACTAGATTAGGCTGATATTTATCAGTTGACATCAATATTGAAGTTGAGTTAATATTTTTCATATTGCAGGTCCTCAGACTTCAGCAAATGTAGCTGAATTACGTGACTTGGACATACGAACTGTAAATCCTGATGCTTCTGTATCCAGTACTGTCTCCAGCACACAAACTATGGTAACCCAGCAGGCTGTTAAAACTGAGTCATCAAGTACAAATGGGGCAGTTGTTAAAGATGAAACTTCACTAACAACATTCAGTTCAAAATCTGAAGGTTTGAAATGTGTTTCACATACTGTATTTTGAGCCATATTTATCTAAGGCCATCCAACTTCTAGTGTGGTGGGAAATTTTGTAATCTTTGAATAGTGGCTGGGATTGAAATAATGGTTGAGGCATTGATGATACTGAGCAAGCTGAAAGATCTCTGCCCTGGTCTCACTTTAAAATGAGGATAATCCTTACACACCTTTGTAAACCATTTTGATTTGTGTGGGTGAAAAGTGCTACAGATATTCATTACTAGTTGACAAAAATCCATCTTTTAGATAATGGTAGCCACGAACTTTGGTGCCTGTGCACGTTTGCGCGCTCCAATGTTTTTCTGGCTAAAAATGCAATATATTCAAATGGTGACCTCAGATCATATTAATTTCTTTCCGAATTGGAAGCCTCATACCGCAAATGAAATTAAATTAATCACATTTATTATTTTAGACTGACCACCTCCTAATGTATGATTGAAATGTCTGAAATGAGCAGGTTATGTAAACTCAATGTATAAACAATGCAAATACAAAATTTCTAGATGGAAGCGAATATGAACTATTTGCCATTGCCTGAGAGCAGTAACTACTGGTTGACCCTCTGCTGGTGATGTCTTGCATACACAAGCACTATTCTAACAATTTGACATGTAAGCACAGAATACAGATGGAGTAATTAGAGTTGTCTGAATCTTGAATACAATTATTATATAATGTAATGAATTAGTTATTTTTTCTCTTCCAATTGGTGGGTTATTTAAAAAATGTATTTTCTATATTCCTTGTTTAGAGTTCTCACATGATCTGTACTGATATGAATGAGTAAGGCTCAGGTTGTATGACTTCCAGAGACCTCTGTGACATTTTCCACTTCAGCCCTGAGGTGGCAGCTAGAGCTGTCAGACGGTGGGGGGCACTCCAGCACTCTCAGCCAGCCTGGGGGAACCCTGGCGCTCTCAGGAGCAGAGGGGGTGGGAAGCCATGGGTGCTGGACCTCCCTCCCCATTTTGTTACAGTGAGTAAAAGTCAGGGACAAGTCACGGGCAATAAATATTTACGGAAGCCGTAACCTGTCCCTGACTTTTACTAAAAATAACCGTGACACAACTTTAGCCTTATGCATGAGCAATACATTTAAAATTATTCATTGCCTAGGTTTAACATTTAGATTGTTCGTACTGGGTGGGCAATTTCTGCCCCAGTCTGATTTGTTTGTGTATAGTCCAATATTGTTGTAAACAGAATTTATATATGACTCTAGGCCATAACTATTAATAATGCCACTGCCTTCGAATTGTGTCTAGTCTAGTCTCCGTTGATGCTACCATTTTAACTGCAATGGCATGCAACGCCGGACACCCTTAGAGTTGTTCTGTACATTTAAAACCAACAGTTGGTTTAAAAAAGCTATTAAAATTGTCAGGTTGTAAATAGCACTGCATGTAAAACATACCAAACTATGTCTGAAATACTGAATAGACTTTTGCAAGAGACACTTGTCACTGAAATCCATTTACAAATTTTATAAGCTATGGAATTTGTCTTTACATGTCAATTGTTTTATGTGAACTAATGTTTTTAATATAATTCTTGTTTCTAGATGCTGAAACTACTTTTATAATACCTTCAACCAAAGTCAGCACTGGTCAAACAAATAACTTGACTGTGCACTTATCTGTAAGTATGTGATATTGCATAGTAATGAATGATGATCTCTGTTCTTAGTCTCAGGCCCCTCCAGATAGTTACATTTTGTTTGAAAGAAAAACATGATGCATTGCTTAGTAGGTTGCGGTGAATGGTACAGATGATAATTATACGTTGTATCCAGTCTCTCAAAAAATAACTTCTGTGTTGCAAACAATTTGGTTTGAGAGAGTGTAAATGAAACAACTACTCAGGAAAGGTGGGAGGAAACTGAACTACATTTCAACTCTAGGACCACATTTCTTATCACTCAGTATAGTACAACTATGTGTATATAGCTGGTATGCGTAATAGGGTCATAAATGCATCCTGTAATTAGTACTTTGATTAAAATAGAAGTATGTAGTCTTGCATACTTTAGATCAGGCATACTGCACAGTTTCAAACCTATAGGTAATTTAATTAAGTTCCTTTTGAACTGCAAGATGAGCTAATATAGAACTACTTGCCCCTTTAGAGGTGACAAAAAATCTAATGTCCTTCCTAGAAGAACCTCTTTTCTGGGGCAGTACTCTTAGAAATGGCATCAGAACATCAGTCTATTTGTATTTCTAATATGTTAGTAAAATATCTGTCTTGGCACATACTATCTGCATACCTTCCACCTCATGTGTTTGGAAATACCAGTGTTTTTAACAAGTTTAACCATTCAATACTTTAACTGCATTTGAGTAATGAATGTATATTTGTTCTTTGTAAGTACAACAAAGTGTAACTTACTGGAGTGACTGGGAGTTCTTTTTTCATATATTTTAGTTTTATGAACTGTGACTCTTTTATGTTAAAGTATGGGTGGTCTATATAATGTGTTCCTCAAACATTAGAAAACTACTCCACTAAGACAGATGGCAACAGTGAAAACAAGAGAACGACAGTGGTATGATGTGGGAATTTTTAAGAGCAGTAGTGCTTTGGTGAGCCAGTACTATTTGTTGCCAGAAGAAAAATCAAGCATCTCCAACAAGGTAAGTGCTATTCCTGTGTTCTTAATTTTGGAATGTGTTGCCCATGTGTATTAACTGGTTGAGACTAAAGGTTTGGGAATTTCCTGGTTTGGCACACTGTGGAAGGAGCTAGTGCTAATAGGAGTTCTGGACCCACAGTTAAAAAACCTAATTCAGGATGCTGGCAGATATCTTGCTTGCTTACGTTCTTTTTCTGAGGCTAAATCTTCAACCAGCCAAACAAAATGCATGACTGTAGGGAAGGCGCACTTAAGTTTTTACTAGTTTTATGCCAGTGTTACATAGGCAATAGCTCTCAAACTGGTCAATTTTCAAACCAGTAAGAACTTTTTGTGTGTGATCACTGGAGGTATGAAAACGTAGAAACCTGCAACTGGATTTCAAAATTAAGAAATTGTGTGGGTTACCTATACAGTTTTTAATATAGTATCTGTTTTTAAATACAACCTTGAAACTTATTCACTGAGGTCTCTTCTCCTTTAAATGTGTCTCTTTAATACTCATTAACATTGTTCGACATTACACATGTCCTTACTTAAACAAATGAATGAATTCTGTATTGGTTAGCAGCATAGTGACTTTTAAGATTTATTCAGCTTTATTTTTATGTCAATTCAAAGTTATAGCTCATGACTATAAACAGCAACTTCTGAAATAAAAAAAAGTTAATGGACAAAATATAATAGCTTGGGCATAAGATTGTTCCTTTTTTCAAATGCATAACTTAAAAAGCTTGCTTGTGCCATTCCCTTCACTGTCCAAAAAATAAAATTAAATTAAAAAAATCACTTACACTAATGCTAGAAAGCAATCAAAAAGCATTTTTCAGGAAGTGAAAATAGGGATTACAGTTTTAACTGTTTTTTACCTTATCTGTCATTCCTCTGCAGTAGGTCAGTGCTTTAATTAGTATAATTTTTGTAAATTACTGAAATAAAAAAATATATTTAGTTTGTTTAAAGAAAACTAATAGAATTGTGACACTAATACAAAGCAACGTATGGCAACTCCTGTGTTCCCTACCAAAGCAAATAATTTCTGTTTAGTCCAGTATCGTGCCTTTATCACTGACCATAATCAGATGAAAAAACAAACAAGCCATAATATGCTGTATTCAGTGTAACAGAGCAGACTTCACAGTGAAACTGTAGCTGAGGATTTCTTTATTCTTATGGGGATTATAAATTTCTCTTAAATGCTTCTGTTATAAGGGCTACTCTTAGCCCTTATAACAGTTTGACCTAACTTCTGGGGTCCACTGTGTATATACTGTTCACGCACACTTCTAAAATCACTTTAAATTTAGTTTTTTTCTTAAGCTGATCCTGCCACCTGCTAATTCATTAGGTTAGGTGTGATTTTTAGTGTTTTATAGGTAAACTTATTTACTTGAATTTTGCATTATTTAAATTTTCAGGTGGAAAATACAGATGTCCCAGACTACAGTTTACTTAAGAAACAGGATCTCTTTCCAGGCACTGTGTACAGGTTCAGGGTTGCTGCAATTAATGGCTGTGGTGTAGGCCCTTTCAGTAAAGTCAATGAATTTAAAACCTGCATTCCTGGTTTTCCTGGGGCACCTTCAACCGTCAGAATCACCAAGGTGAGAAAGCTGATTAGGATTTCACTTTGTGTAGTGTTGTTGACTCCCAAACCTAATCTGGTAATTTCTGGGATTTTTACTTTAAAAAACAAAACAAAACACAAAAACAAACAAAAAAAAACTGTCCTAGTATATAGTGTCAAAAGTTGATGGGTAAATTCTACTTGCGGTAACCTTTTTTTTTTTTTTTTGGTGCGGCCTTTTTGTTAAGAACCACATTCAGACACTTAACACTGAGATAGAGGTGTTGATAGAAAATATTATTACCAGGTAACACTTACTTTTCAGTTCTCTGATCAGTACAGACTTTGTTTAGTGTTGTGTTAAACTGTCTCTGTCCTAAGGTGCTTGCAGCCTAAAAGAAAAGGCCTGACAACACGTTAAAAGATCCAAAGAATGGTGATGTTTTAGAATGTTTTTTTATAAATCAGGCAGTAATCCTGTTAAAATGTTGGTCACTCTGAAAAGTTCTTAAAATGACATTGAAATTTAATATTTGTGTCTCAATGACTTATTAAATTTGTTCATTTACAAATAAAAAGATGGGTTTTTTGTTTTTTTAATGGCCAGCCCAACAAATTCAACTTGGAATCTGAAAATCAGTCTCTGCTTTTTCTGACTCATGTTATCTTACCAATAATACATTTTAAATAGTTTCTTCCATTATTTACACTTACACAACCTCATTCCCGCCAAAATATCCCCTTATTTGTACATCTGGAATCACGGTGTTTGTGTTGCTCTTTGTTTGTTTTGCATAAGCCAGAGTAGAAGTTTTCTGTTTTCCATACCTGTTTTAGCTCAGAATTGCTATCAAGAGTAAAAGGTAGTAAATGCTTGTGTATAGGTAAAGTAAGCAGATGTGACTCAGAACAAACATAAGGACCGGTGGTCTGAGTAAGACTGTGCCTTTTCACTCTCCATAGAGTATAACCACACTTAAATGGTAATGGAACTTTATGTAATGTACTTAATTGACAGTTGAGTTTCAACACATTGTGATACTATGCAGATAATGTTTCAAATTTTTCTCCAGAGTGTAGACTGCATTCATCTTTCATGGGAGCCACCTGTTTCACCTTCTGGAAATATCTTGGAATATTCAGCTTACTTAGCTATTCGTACCACACAAGTACACGAAAACCCAAATCAGCTTGTATTTATGAAAATATACTGTGGTCTTAAAACATCATGTGTAGTGACTGCTGCACAGCTTTCAAATGCCCATGTTGATTACACCTCCAGACCTGCTATAGTGTTCAGGATTTCTGCAAAGAATGAGAGAGGATATGGACCAGCTACACAAGTTCGATGGCTTCAAGGTAAAGTGGATACCAAATGTTGTGTTAAATGGGATTTATCTGCACTATGAGAAAACTATTTATCAAACCATTTTTCTGTTGTTGAGTCCATTTTTCCTCAGCAGCATGCATGAGGAAACTTCTTCTCCGTGAATGATCTGTACAGTTTTTAGAAACATTTGGTCTTTAAGTTCAGCTTAAAACTTTCAGACAACTTGTTCTATTAATTTGGATGCAAGTAAAAACTGAAAAGTGGAAAAAAAACTTAATCAATGTATTGGTTCACCCCACAGGTATACATTAACAGAAAAAACCCAAACTTTAGATTCTAATTAGCTTCATTTCAACTTCAAAATTTTTGTCTTGCTGACACTACCAACTAACTAGTATCATCCACTGTTTTGATTGGTTCCTTCTGTCCTTTTTCCTCTTTAGTCAGAGAGTAATTTGTTGCCCCTGTATGAGGTGCCCTGATTTTGTTCACCCAGTAAGGGCAGTGAAATCACTGCTTTCTCTTAAGGTTTCTAAAATTGTGTTAGTGTCTTGGCTTATTAGGACAGTGAGCCACTCATTACTACTTTCTAGCTTTTACATTTAAACCAGTAAAACAATTGCAGGGCTCAAACCAAAGGTGAACTATAAGAAAACTCTGTCTTCCCCCATATTAGAGAAACAGTTTTCAAGTGTGGACAACAATGTAGAAGAGTTCAGTTTGGTGTTTTACTGTTTCAGCCCTGCTTTGAGGGTTTTGGCAATAATCTATATACTGAAATCTCTAGATACAAACTTCAAGAATATGGTCTGTTTGAATGTGTCAGACCACTTAAATGTTCCATGACTTCATATAGATAATAGTGTGTCTCCTTCTTTTCACAGAAATGAAAACATCAAGTTCAAAATAGAAGCACCATAATAAAATTCAAGTTATAAATGTAGTGTTTAACATTTGTAATATTTTGTAAATGCCCCAAATATTTTATTTTTGCATTGTTTTTATCTTAAATTTATATGAACACTTTTTTTTACATTTTAAACATCAGCATTATGCAGCCTTGCTCAGGTTGAACTATCATATACAGAAATTCTTATAGTGAAGGTAAATAATTAGATACTGACTATCTTCTGTCAACAACCATTTTGATGATTAAAATTTTAACTATCACTGTCTTTTAAATCTGAAATTGACACTTGAAGCAGAATTTAAATTTGTTACAACTGCAGGTGCACAAGATTATCTGCCACTTGTGCCAGTTTTCAAAGATTTTGTAGATTGCCCGTGTCGAAATGTCATTGCACAGATAATGAGGCTTTACAAAGTTTTCTCTGTTCAGTAGAAGTTCTTATACCACAGTGATGAATGTGGTATCCGAGTGCAAGGCGAACATTTCCATTTATTATAGTATCTTAAAATGTATAGAATATTTTAATATATGTACTTTTTGTAAAGAAATGATTTTTCTACTATTTGTAACAAATATTTTAATCTTTAAAGGCATTCCCTGAAGATATGCAAATACTAGGAAACTGTCACTTCTGTTTTGAAAAATATAAATGTAATGTAAATGCACTACTATTACTTGGGTTATCCTTTTGAAGTTGTACAAATCTTAAATCTGTAAATATTCTTAATGTTTACAAAGAGACCTCTCTGGTCTAATATTAAACCCTTCATGAGGATTCATCCATTTTTTAAATCCATATGCTTTGCTTCCAGCATATGCTTGCTTTTTGCACTAATAAGAATTTAATGTACCTCATTCTTATGTTTGTAATCGCTTGTGTTGCTTCCATAACATTTCTGAAATATTTTAGTCTAAAAATTTAACCAAAGTCAAAATACATGGTAAGCAGTTTTGCACATATTATATGCTAATTCTTATGACATATTTATTCCAGTTAGTCTTCATAACTGCTTGTTTGGTAGAATATACAAGTAAAGCAATCAGTTCAATACTCCCATTTACTTATCAGTAATTTTTCATTAATTAGATAGCTATTTAGCTCAAAAAGCACTGCTGTTAGGAATAGGTTGATCCATTCCTGTGCTAAAGAAAATGTTTGTTCACAGTAATAGAACAAATGTAAACATTTCAATGCTATTTATTTTAAAAAAAATAATTTGTTTACCAAAGTGTAGAGTATAATGACTGAATTGTGTGAGGCCACTAGGTGAATAGATTTTGAGGCATCTAATAATTTTTATAAAATGAGTTACTGCACATGTGCAATGAAGTTTTATACTTGTGCACTTTAAATTTTTCCTTCAATGCCAAAATAATATACATCAAGGTGGAATTACTTGCCTTTTCCCCTAACATTTGTGTTAAGAACATGTACTGTAAATATGTAATCTTAAAAATTAAGAATGGACTTACCTGTTTTGTTTTGGTTTTGGTTTGGTTTGGTTTTTAATGGGGGCATAGATATTTGGCAAAAGATTCTCAATAAAAGATTGGATAACCCAAATATGCTGAAGTAAATTTTATGGCCAAACTTTAGACTTCTAAAAGTCAGGGTTTATAATGGAAGTGCTGGTACAGCCTTTTTAACACTGCCACAATCTGTGATGCCATGTAAAAGCACTGGGGACCTTACAAATCTTCATTGTAGAACCGATTGTGACATAAGAGTAGTAAAAATAGTTCTACTCATAACAATAGAAAACCTGACAAGAAAAAAAACTTGTGCATATAGTGTTGATTTCAACAGATTTGTTTGAAGCTGAGTATTCACATCATGAATTTTTATATAGGGTTTTTTCCTGCAGACAAAGTTAAATGGGCTTAAAAACATTAGTATAATGGTCTACTTCATCAGTTATGACCTTGACACTACCCAGTAACTAAAATCTCCACTTACACGCAGGCTGTAACTAGAAAAGTATAACTTTGCTTTTCTTATTAGTACTGTGAAAGATGCCTTTAGAAAACATTTATGGCTTTGATTTTTGTTGGTTGGTAGCTGTGATTTTTAGTGATATTATTTAAGAATAAAATCTGTTGGGTACGTCCATGGATGGAGTTTTTGCACTTGGTTTCATATACTTTGCACATTTTATTTTTTAAAGGATGTGTCACGATGACCAAAGGTAGAACTGTGGTATTTTTAATCAAAATATGATTTCTGTGTAAGTGTACTTACAGCTGGCTTTATGTAAGTTTTCACTCTCTTCCGTTATCCCAGTTGGGTAATGTTTGAATAGTGAACAAATGCAAATCTCCTGTTCCGTGCTTCGCAGTTTTACTTTAAAATTAAATTACGTTATATACACTGTGAAAATGCACATTGAGGTCTGCTTCTCAGAACTGTACTTGCAAAATGTCTAAATCCCACCTAAGTGTCATCTTAGAGAAACATTTTATTTGCTTATAAGCTAGATGTTGCACAAATATACTGAGATGTCTGTTCCAGTTTTTAAATTTATTTGATATGATTGCAATTAGCTGTTTGAGAAACTGCATCAGAAGTTCTCATTATTCCATATTTGTTGTTGTTAAAATACATGTAAACAAAACATCCACATTGATCAGAGTACAATATCAAATTTGTAGAAATTTCAAGGGGTTTGATAGACTTTTCATGAAAGTTCTGACTATATAAGTAGAAAAGTTATGCTAGCTGTGGCAGATATTGCAACAACTTAAGAATGTTTTTGTGAAATTTGAAATAAAATGAATGAGAACCTACATTTTGTGTTTTAAAGTAATTATAGCAATATCTTTGAATTTAGTTTGAAGTAGACCACGTGATGACCAAGCCAGAAACTTTGGAGATGTAGTTAACGATACTATTGTTAACTGGTATTTCAAGATGGTTGATTTGAGATGGTTATAGTTTTATGGCCTGTTACTGCAGTGATCTCTACAAAAAAAAATGGACGTTTTGTACAATGAAAAAATAATTGAATATATCTTATTTCAAAGCATTGTTTATTCTTTGTAATAAAGTGGTTGTCCTATAAAATGAGTTGTATGTCGGTACTTTAAATTGAGAACTATTTGTGTACAAATTTCAAAGGTCAGAGTCCTTTGAATGATTTGGTCTTTTAGGTTTTAAACTTAAGAATTTGCTTTAAGAGGTACAAGGAAGGAGGGCATGATCATGATACAGACATGAATGTCAACAGTACCTTTCTCCAGAACAATTTTAGATTTTGAAATTTCTGGACTATTCAAATGCATCTCTTCTGCCTGTCCCAAAGAAAATTAGTTGGATAAGGAAAGACAGATCGAATGTGAGTAAATTAAAGTGTCTTTTGTTTCTTCTTCCTAGTCCTGACTGAAATAACCTTCTTTTTAAAAAAGGCAGGTTGTCATTTATTGAAAGCAAAAGAGTTCAAAAAATACTTCCAAATTTGAATTCTTCTTTCTAGTGTAAGAAATATTTGTTTCCCAACGAACAGCAGATGTTCTGTCAATGCACATTTTGCAGTTAAGATTAAAATACCTTTGTTTTTGCTTATTAACAAACCTCAGGTGTTATGGTCAAAAATAGGGAATGATTCCCAAGGTCATCTCATTCTGACTTGGAAGCACTAGCAGCAGGGTCCTTTTTAAAATATTTTTTCAGTGGTAAAAATATCTACAATTTTTTTGCCAGACTTGAGCTGTTTGTTTCAGTTCACTTGACAGTACTAATCTGTCAAATCAGCCTTGTTTTGATGTGCCACAAGAGTATCTTAGTATTGCCAGTTATTCAAGATTGTTCGACTTTGAAGACTGTGTAGAAAAGTTGTTTTGACACTGACATTTAGAGGTGGTTTGAACTGCATATTTTAACGGCCTCTTTATAAATAAACAACAAAACACTGAAAGATTGACACATCACAGTGAGAAAAGATGTTAGTGAGGGACTCATCCCAATAATTGCATTGACCATGTGTATATGATTCAGTACTACTCACTAGATGTTCTCCAAACCCATGAGTGGTTAGGTTATCACTGAACTTAATTTTTCCTGGTCAATACCCATTATGAGTTTTTGTTTTTTTAGTGCTTATTGCCTTAGACCTTAGTCCATCCCGTCCTTTGCTGCACATTGGGCTCCCCACATTTGCCATCCTTGCCCGTCAACTGCCCTTCTCTCCAGATCTTCCCATTTCATGTTGAGGTGCTTGATGTCGTTCAGAACTGTTTGTTTCCATGTTATTTGCGGTCTTCCTCTCTTCTTGCGTTTTTTCTGGCTTCCATTCAAGGGCAGTATTTGGTAAGCGTCATTTACCAGTCTACTGGGGGGAGTTGAATGAGGAGAAAAGCTGCTAAAAATTACCAGGTAAGAAGTTTCTTGGTCTGTTGCACAACTTCTCTCCTCATTCATCATTAATGGGAAGTAGCCAGCAGTGAATCACAGAAGTAGGGGGAAAGGATAAGCAGGTTTAATTATAGCAGAATAATAGGCAGGAATGGAAGATCTCCCCTCCCTCTATATAAAGTAAGGAATTGTGGTAACCAGCCCAGAAGCATGTTCCTACCAAAGGCAGCTGCTGCTGCAGAGGAATGAAAATGTACTCATTCTGCAGGTGAGGTTACTACGCTTTCCTCAGTGCTACTAGGGCAGAGGTGGGCAAACTATGGCCCGCGGGACCGTCCTGCCTGGCCCTTAAGCTCCCTGCCGGGGAGGTTAGCCACCCAGCCCCTCCCCTGGAGCCTCAGCTCACCATGCTGCCAGTGGTCTGGGCGGCAGGGCTGTGAGCTCCTGCCGGGCAGCACGGCTGTGAGAGCCGCCAGGTGTAGTGCATTAAATTGCTCCCTGTATGAATGTGCTACTTTATGGAGCACCAGGACTGGCAGTTGTGAGTAGTACACCGTAAGTAGCACATTCTTACAGGTAGCAATTTAATACACTACACCCGGGTAGGGAAGGCGGTGCCTCCCCAAACAGCCTGTCCCCTATCCGCCCCCTCCCACTTCCTACTCCCCTTAGAACCTCTGACCTATCCAAACCCCCCTCCCCCCCGCTCCCTGTCCTTTGACTACCCTGACCTATATCCACACCCCAACTCCCTGACAGGCTCCATGGGACTCCCATGCCTATCCAACCGTCCCTGTCCCCTGACTGCCCCCTGGGACCTCCTGCCCCTTATCCAACCCTCCCCACCCCCTTACCATGCTGCTCGGAGCACCAGGAGTGGCAGCCGTTAAGTAATACACTGTAAGTAGTACATTCCTACGGGGAGGAATTTAATATACTACACTGGCCCTCTATACAGTTTTGGAACCCCGACGTGGCCCTCAGGCCAAAAAGTTTACCCAACTCTGCCCTAGGGACTCTTGTGAATAATTTCGCAGATGCTTAGCATGCCAACCGGTGGAGATTTTAACATCTTGTCTGCAACAACTTTTCAGCTATCAGGCCTTGGTATTTTGGATGGAATGAGATGAAGGCTCAGTGCCTCACTGATAGCCTTAAGTAAATGAAACAGCTAGAACTGGGCTGTAGTTCTCCCTCCCATTATGTAATAATGAATGCCTATGGATGAGCAAATCAGCAGGTATGTCACTATCTTGAGTAAATGAGGACCTGGCTGTTCCTGACTCAGTCTACCTAAAGAAAATGAGGCAATAGCATAAGCAGTCCATATGAAGTCATTAAATAATAATAGCTGGTATGCTTCTTAATGAAAGTGGTTGCTCAGGCTGAAACCCTAAGAGCAAGAACTGGGATATTAATTGGAGAAAATAGGGTTCTTGCCCTCCATGACTTAACCAGGCAACCTGACTCAGATCTACAAGAATGTGGACATTTACCCCCAAATTAGTGATGTTCTCAATAGTTGGAGATATGAAGGTGACTCCTGCATTGTACATTCCCAGAAAACTTGGAGATGATGAAAGTCTCTACCTATTCATTTCCAATCAGAAATTCAAGTACTGGATTATTACTGTCTTGTGGCTGCAAGTACTGAAACATATACCACTGGGGTATGTGAGAGGGGAAACAAGTTTATATGCAAAACAAAATTGTAAGCTTTCAACTGTTAATACTTTACCAACAGTAATCTAAAATCTGATATTTTGTGTGGGATGGCCCAGAGCGATTACCAGGGATGCAAGGGTTAAATTGTCAATGTTCAAGCGGTTTCCTTTTGAAAAATAGACTTTAGCCTCCTGAGAGTATTGTCTCATACAAAGGCAAAGCAGATAACATCACTTCTGATAAATGTAACGTACAGCCTGCTGTACTGTAAGAGGATATTCCAGAAATTGACCCTGGCAATGTGCCTGGAAGGGTTTCTGAGAGAGTGCATAGCAGAATCACTCTAAACACTGATGTCTTTTTTCTTTTAACTGCACTGCAGCCACAAGTTGGAGACAGTAGTTTAGTTTGTATGTACTGGGCACCAAATTTCAAAACTACCGTATGTGGAGGAGCAACTATGCTGCCTACCTAGGGACCACAGCTTTAGACAGCTGGGCATTGAACTAGCACTGATCTTTCCATTAGCTTTACAATTATCTTTACCTGCCACTGATGAAATATAACATGCCATTCAGTTTCATGCTGGCCTTGCAATTAACAAGTAAGTTGATCAACAGGCAGTTGCCTAAGATGTATAATTTACAAGTCTCTTGCAGTGTGCAAGTTCTGAATGGTTGCACCTGCCAATAAAAATGCAAGCTATTTCTGAAAAAAAACCTTTCGCTTTGGAAGGGAAAAGAAAACAGGCACTCTTCTACTGTAACAGTATGCCTATACTGTGAGTTGCAGTGGTTCTGATGTGTGCAATTCTGACTTTACTAGTCTAGTTGCATCCATCCTGGTTCACTTTACCTAGCTAGTCTAACAGTAGGGGTGAGGAGAACCTATTTTTCCCCCTGGAGTGGAAATATTAAAACTCTATTTTATTAAGTGTTTGGGCCTTAAACTAAAGACTGCATCTAAATGTATTTTTAAGATGAAAGTAATACAGAGAATAGGAAGAGAGATTAACAGTTATTCATTTATTTCTCCTCTTTCCTTTTTTCATTATTCATGCTAGAAATTTACTTAATATTTTCCATCTACAGTAAAGAGACCTCTACTATTCAAGTAAACTGAAATCTATTAAGAAAAGCCATCCCCTTCTTGCCTGCATTTTACCCTGCACAAAAAGAGCCTTAGGGATTCAACAGTCTAAAAACAGATACCTGATCACTTTAAAAAAAAAAAAAATCCAAGTCTGCTCAGATGAAATGGAACATTATTCCCTTCTAAAGTTGCTAGCATGCAAAGAATTCCACAACCCTAAATGAGGATAATGCTAGATGTTAGTGAAATAAGTTATTTCCCTGGTGGTGTTATGCATCAGCCTCTGTTGAGGTATCCCTCTGCAAGCCACTTGTACTGTATATGCTGCACTGCTTAGGTACAATGAACCATATACTCCACTCCACTGGAGAAAGGGGAGCAAAAATGAGTAAGATCATGCAGAAATTAAGGTGGCGCGCTTGGAAGAGAAAAGCCACTGTGTTTTCAGTTGCTAGCTGCCATTTGCCTGTCCACGTAGTTGACAAGTCACCCTATTTCCCCCTCCCTCCCACAGCACTTATTTGCCTAAACTATGTTAATACTATGCAGAGCGGTATTAATTACTTGCCCTACACTCTGTGAATCCCAGCTACTGAGGAAGCAGGGAGACCTGTAAACCTCAAGGAAGCTTGAGTGGAGACTGACTAATCCATACTGCATGCAGACACATAAGCACAGGTCAGTGACATTCTATAATCTGTTTCCATACATACCAAAAGTCCACTCTACACACTTTGACTACACCACATAATTCAATACACAGCAGAGACCAGACCAGGGGGAGCAAAGGCACAAGCTGAAACTATCAAAACACAAGTACTTAATGTTTGGCACCTAAATAAGTGGGGTGATGTGTGAAAGTGCTGAGCACCAGTAATGAAAATGGGAGTTAGAGGGGCCCAACAAGTCAGATCCCTTTTGGGTGGGGGAGGAGACTTAATCACCCTTATTTAACAACTTTGGCCACAGTAGTTTAACTCTCTTCCCCTTTTATATGTGGAAAGGGCCTAAAAGACCAAGTAAAGCAGAAATTTTAACCAAGAATTCCATTATTGGGTGGATTGATATTAGGCTGCCATTACATGCTTTCAGCTACAATAAGAAACTACTCTGCAAGCTGCATGAAGTGATCTTTCATACACTAGTGCTATTTTGAGTTAACATTAAAATGTGAAACAAGGTACCAAGCTCGATGTCTCTGGAAAGAATCAGGGTTACATTACTTCAGAAAAAAACAGTCAAACACAGGTTTATTACAGAACTGCACTTGGGATAAAGCATCAGATGACATGACCAAGTTGATGGCATTTTAGGGTTTTTGTTTGTTTGTTTTTTTTAATGGAAGGGAGCTGGGGAAGAGAGAAAACATACCTATCTAGGTTGTACTTTCTATCTGTAGGGACCCATGTAATTCAATACCATTGAATTCATCCCTTGCCAGAGCTGTGTTCTAGAATCTAAGCTTTAATTTAAAATAAATAAAATCTATCCCTCATGTTTGAGGACGTAACCCTGAAATGATGCAGCTTGTGTGTAATGCTGCAGTGTTGTCTTCCTGACTTCAGAAAGAATAGCACACTCCTCCATCTCAAAGAGACTTAACTCTGAAACCTAAAATGATGAGTTAAAGAGATTAAGTATCAGCATTAAAATATGTAATCACACTATCCAACTAATGAGCTTTTCCTGTAAGTCCAAGATCCCTTCTGTGCACTCAACAAGTGCCAAAACCTCTGGTTTGTCCCGCACACTTTAAATGTTACCCTTTTTCAGTACCAAATTCTGCACATCAGGAACTGGAAATATGGGACTGGTCTAAAATAAATTGAACATAAAACATTCAGGGCTCCTGTACTGCTTGCGTTGTTAATCTCATATTTAATGAAAAACTTGTTGCTGCAAAAATGACACCAGACTGCCAGAGCACCTGAGAACACTGCTACAGAAGATACGTCCATCTTGCCACAGAATACAGTGGACTTGTCCAGGGGCTTACCTTGACATATTGTTAACCTACATATAAATTATGACATTTCAGTTACCAAAGAAAGATACACCAAGACTTCTGGCCACATACAGCCCTTAATTCTGAAATTTCATTCTTTTGGTTGTTTTGTTTTAACCCAATTATCTAGTCCATTAAGGATTTAAACATCACATTTGCAAAATAGCCTCCAGGAAAATTACGGCACCAGGTCAAAGGTTTGTTTTTGTTTTTAAGTTAAAAAAAAAAAAAAAAAAGAGATGGGTGGCAGAGTGAGGGTTATACTAACTTTCAGCTCACTGAAATGCAAATAGAAATATTAAAAGTCTCCAAACTCAGCCTGAATAACAGGGATGCTAGTACACAACCACCCTTACACCAACACAGTCTAGGACACTGAAGTATCTAACAAGATTACTCACCCAATTATTTAAAAAACAAACCAAACCAGCAACATTACTAAGAAATAGCTCACTAAATATACAAAATTACATTATCTAGGTACAGTTTATTGCAAAATCAGGAAGGAGACAGCAAACTAGAAGTCTGAGTCTTTCCTTTCAGATTTTTATCACCTATTCACATTTCAGTCACTCACACATGCATATGCATGTATGCACGCGTGTGCGTGT
The DNA here is from genome assembly GCF_965152275.1 of Natator depressus. Classification (NCBI taxonomy): domain Eukaryota; kingdom Metazoa; phylum Chordata; order Testudines; family Cheloniidae; genus Natator; species Natator depressus. The sequence continues at coordinate 249,300,557 of NC_134234.1, forward strand.
GCACACACATGTACACACACCTTGTACACACTATTTCTGAAACATCTGAGCGTTCCCACACTCTTACAGGAAACCAAACCTTATAACATTTCCGTTTAAAAAGTTAAATTGAGGTCATTTATCACAGGACTATAAAATCCTCCTAGAACACTTGAGGAAACAGTTAAATTTTGGGATTTGGCTTTCCAAAAACCATGCATAAAAGGAAAGCGTATAATTTCAATAGCTCTAAGACTACTTTTAAATTTAACAAATTACTCTTCAGGAGTCTGTACAGAGTTATTAAGTTAATAGAATTGTAAAAGTAGCCTAATGAATGCCTGTAGTAGCTATCTCAAATAAAAACTATTGTACTATAGTAAACGCTGTTGATGGGCACCAAATCTCTAAATTTAAACAGATCTAACAATTGTTTGCTTCTGGATTAACATTAAATTCTAAAGTTACATTAAAAAACAATTGTAAATTCTTTTGAGCTGCTAGAGTTTCATGAAAAAAATCCCTTTCAAATTTTCAATAAATATATCAACATTAAAAATCTAGTTAAGACATGCAAGACAATTTACATAACCAATAACAATTCAAATTTTATAATAAAGGCAACTTGCATTCAAAATGAACTTTACCCTTATTTTATTCAAAGGGTAAACATGAATTAAACTCAGCTGTTTACTTGAATTACAAAAGTAACATGATTCAATATGAAAATAAGAAACTGTCTACAAATCTCTGACAGTAATAAATTGCAATATACAATGCATACAGGAGTTATACAGAGCAACAAACTCTTGTACAAAACAAAAATACTTTAATACCCTTAAAATCCAATTTTTTTTAAAATTCATGAAAAAAGATTTGAGTCAGAATTCACACCTCCATTAGTCAAGCCTCAGGTAGCTACATTACAGCTATTTAATGTACAAAGAGACAACTCTCTCCTCTGTCATTTTAAACTAATGTCTCTTCTCACAAGTTGTACAGCTTTCTTGTCTCTCTCTTCCATTCCCAAATCCAAAGCCTTCTTCAAATCATGAGAACTGAATTTGCTGAACACCAGAGATCTAGAGAGACGGGGGAGGAAGGGGGGAGGGAGGAAGAACGTAAGCTTAGTTTCAAGTTTCCATCCTCGAAAGATGTATCACATTTAGTAATCTTGCATGGTCGTAGTGTCAGAAAGGCATGACAAAGGTCTAAATACAAGTTATTCTCATCTCTTTCAGACTGGGGGATGCTGAAATAGGGCTTTCAATTTTAGCGACAGAAGGAAGAGAGTGGATGAGAGGATACTGTACCTGTTGATAAGATGTTGTATAAACCATAACATTTTGCTGTTGGCCATCTGTAGTTATTAAACCTGCTGGCAACTGGTTAGCTAAAAGAAAGAGCATTTTAGTTAAGGAAGTTAGACAAAACTGCAGGAGACTTAGAACCTTGTTTAAAAGTATATATTATCATTCACAACAGAAAGTTCAGTTATGGTCAGAGGGACTATGGCCATAACTTTCCTCATCATATCTACTCCTGGAGTACTATAAACTCACATCAGTTTACTTTACTAACAAAAACAAGTTAACTGCCATTAGCACTGCAGAGTTGAAACTGATTTTATTCTGCATCAAATCATTATCTGAAATCAGCTTGCAAAATTTTTACAGCTGATGATGTATGAAGGCAAAAACCAGCTGTACTTTCCAATCTGAAGTGGACTTTACCATACTGGCCGCTTGAATTCTAAAAAAAATTCTTAGAGCATTGAGCACATAGTCCATGCTTTACAAGACATGACAGGAGAGTAGGATTTGTTAGTGGAGAAAATGGGGCAGTGGTAAGGGTAATGGTAGCAATTAGAGCTGTGATGTAGGCTTGGATGGAATTGTGCAGTGTTCTGAAGGACATGACAAAGAGCTTGGACTTAACACACAGTGACCTACAGAAAGCCAGTTAAATGAATAAAAAAGTTTTTGACAAGCAAACTGACGAAATGTGGTGTGGAAGTCAAGAAAATAAATGGAGAACCTGTTAGGTAAACATTATTGTAATTGTGGGTCTAAGCCCTGTGATAATCAAAGAGTAGAATTATTATAGAAGTCATTAGGAAAGCAAAAGGTAGAACTCTGATATTCTGCATTTGGAGAGAATAAGGGGCTGGTTTGGAAAGTCCAGCCATTTCTATATAAGGATAAGAGACAAAAACAGAAAAACCTCAAGAGAACCCTAAATCAGTTTCCCATGTAAAAAAAGTTTAACCAAACTTATGACAGAGCTGAACAGCTTACATTTGAGAGATTAAATTTGGTCTCTACCATATTTGGTTAAAAAAAATTGACTTTTATTGAATTAAGCTGTGCCCAAACTAAAAGTTACATGCAAAAGACACATTAAGTCTGAAGTTAAACTCCTCAGGCAAGATAATCCTGCACATATAAAAACTGTGCTTTGCAAGTCATGTAAGTAAGAGATAGTGATTCTGTCTCCTAGTTCTGCCTCTGCTGGCTCTTAGCCAGGGCCTCCTGCTCCCTGCCAAGTCCTACTATTCTCCTCCAAAACTGCCATTTTTTAATGCTGGCATTAAAATGACATGTGTGAAGTAACTTTCCCAATCTCTCAAGCTTTGCATCATAGAATGTACTGAAGCCTCCAGAGCCTAGGAAATTTGAAATATGATTGGTGACCAGGTGTCAAGGCACTTCTTCAGCCTTCTGCTTCCAGATTAGGGAGCATCTCCCAGAGACCAAACTTGGGAAGCAGACAGCAGACTCACACAGTTGATGGGGGTATCCTGTCTTCACACCAGTTCTTGAAAGTGCTATACTATTCCTTCTAGTAAGCACACACACAAATGGTGCTGTTAGGAGCACATGCTTCCTAGAAGCATAGGAATGTTTCCTGTGAGTACTACATCAGTGCCTGCATAAAGGGGTCATTCATGCGGTTGAGTTAGCTTTCTCTCCTCCACCCATTTTTCTTTACATGAGTCCTTGGTAAATTACATACGACCCCTGGGTCATTGAGTTCAGTCTCCTGCTACTGCAAGCAACAGAGGTAGGATTAAAAATCCTAAAGGTTAGATCCAAACAATCAGGACCTGCAAGAGTTGAGGTTTCTCTAGCAATGTTAAGTCATTACGCACACAGTATTTTCTATTCCTGTTTACCTTGCTAAATGTATAGGACATACATTACTGTTTGTCTTTAAATGTCTGACAGAAAATATACAGAAGGCACAGCATGGCAGAGTTAATGTTGCTGTTGGAAAGTTACCCTGTACATTTGCTGACCTCTGACTTTAAACTGTGAATGTCAATGTTTCATTAACTGTGGGGGTTTTGCATTTTATTAAAATAACTTGTAAAATTCCACTGCAATGTCCCCATTTAAATTCTCAGAATCACGAGGCCTGCTGGAAACTACCTTTCTGGCCACAAGAGCCTCCAGAGGTTTTTCTACATTCTGTAGAGCCAAAATGGGATTGTATAGGAGTGCAAAGTGCATCTCATTGCTTCAGCAGGTCACCACCTGGTCAAGTCTATAGCTCATCTCTAACGCATTAGTTTAACAATAATTTTAATAGAGGCATTTACCAGGTATTTTTAAACTGGTCTGACTCTTGAAAGTGGTGAGAGCTCTCCCTCAACTTCTCTGCAACCACTTTACCACCACTACCCACAGGTACTTAAAGCAAGAACAGAAGACTCCACTGTTATTAAGACCTTAGTTCCAAATTTAAAAAAAAAATTGAGGTACCCCTATGAACCTTCAGGCCCCATTGCATGATATGGGGAAGTACGCTACAATGGAGCCATAAAGGAAAAGAATAGTTTCACAAGATTCTTCTTCCCTCGACCACAGCTGCCTTTTTTCCCCACGTCCACAAAGTCTGTGCATTCTATTTACAGCAAGAGAAAATAAGTGTTTTAGATGGACAGGAGCCAGAGAGGAGCCTCAATTTCATTTTGGCAGACTCTATGGCTCCACGCCACAAAATGTGATTTACTTTCTTTCCTCCCGTGCATTTTTGTAGGAAGATTGCATATGGGCTTGAATGGTTAGCTACTAAGGAAATAAGAAAACTTTAAAAACTGCATCCAATGAAGTGAGCTGTAGCTCACGAAAGCTTATGCTCAAATAAATTGGTCAGTCTCTAAGGTGCCACAAGTCCTCCTCTTCTTTTTGCGGATACAGACTAACATGGCTGCTACTCTGAAACTTTTAAAAACTATGTTCTTTAAAATCTAATGAAAAATTACAGCACTAGTTCATGCTCTCAAAGCACTTCACATCAGGACTAGAATGTAAACCTAGTGCCATCCGATAGGATTACCAACAGCAAAATTAATATCAAACGACTGATGAATAAATTCTAACCCTAGGCGCACAAAGCTTCCGTTGACTCCAATGAGTGCATCTAAATGCAGGTTATCACCAACACATCCCAAATGAAAATTCTGGTTATTTTAGATCCCACCCAGCTAGTCTGACCCAGGCTCAGTTACGAAGAAGAAAATTCTGATGATTAACATTTCCTCAAATCTGAAACCTTAGAGGATCTACAAATAAAGTAGTAATGAGATCTGAATTAGCAATTTAAAAGTTTACTTACTAAATGCTTCTTCTGTGAGCTCCTCACTAAGACCGTCTGCAGTTGTAACTGTTCCTCCAATCCCTTTCTCTCCTTTCATTGCCTTTAATGAAATACAGAAAATGTTTGCATTATAATAGTTACCTTAGATTGCTCATGATCCTAGTTTCCTAAAATGGGAACTTTTACAACTGCTAACAGAGCCTGTATGCAGCAAGGAGAAGTGTGACACTAACATCCAAGGACTGCAATGATACTGTTTCTTTAAAACACACACAGTATGTGAGCAAAGTACAAAGACTGCACTTTTATAGGAGATCCTTCAAATTCTGCAGAAGTAAGAGTTCTGTGGTAACTCACAAGAAATAGTTAGGTCTACATTTTGTACCTATAATCCACAGCAGACTGCAGAATTCCAGGAGTACTAAAAATGTGGCAAACGTATGTTGGTTACATAAGCTTATTGGTTGCATTTTATACATGGATATATACACTTTCTAGTATGGTTCTTGGGATATGAAGTCGGAAAGAGAAGATGTGGTGTTGGGTTGTTCCACTAATTTGTATGCTATAGCTTTAATGCCTTTTCTAATAGCTGTGGGAAGTAATTATGTACAGTGTCAATATCATACAATAGGAAGGTCACATTTAAACACAAGATAATGAATTTCTTCCCCATAGTATCCAATATAACCAGAACCTGGGGTCAGCATGATGAGTTAAGGCACCCAATGAACTGTGTGCTGTTTCATCAGCCAGGCTTTTTGTGAAAACATCAAGGCAAGTACTAACGTAATGACAAACTGTCCATACATTTAAGAAAAAAAAAGTTGAAGCAATTTCCTTTGTATAGTACTCTGAAGACAAGACTGGGAACATCATTTATAGCGGACAGGCAAAACCAGAGCCAACAAATCCAGATATTAAATGCTAGCTCCATTAGCCTATTGACACAGTTGGTAGTGTAACCTATGTCACTGTAAAGAAGAGGTACGTTTGAAGCCAAATGGGCTTAAACATTTTCTGAAGAGCTACTGCAACATACAAGCTGCAATTTGCCGTTTTGATGCAAGCTAACCTAGCATTCAGACACTGCTACATGAACACAGGGAAGAGGGTTAGCGTATAGGGTGTTCTGTGTACGGCGTGGGTGTGCGGGAAGAATGGAGGGATGTTGAGGAGGGGAGAAGCAGCTTATTAGCTGAAAGTTCCTCTAACTTGTTTGGACAGACTCAGTTCTTGAGTCAACGTCTCATGCCACTGTCTCATAGGAAAACTCCGACTCTTTGGCATAAATTGCCACAGAGGGATGGTGGGTGAAGGAACAGAATATACATTAATCTCTTCAGCCCCCCAAAGTGGAAAAAAGCAGAGGACAGCTCTATTTTGCATGAAATGAAAGTTGCTGGAAGGAAGGAAGAAAGTTCATGCTAAATTCTGAGAAGACTAGAGGATATGCTAAATCTTGAAGTATCTTCTGCAATAAGAAATGCAAATGTTAATGCCAAAACAGGGTATTGGAAAGTACTTGACAACCAAAGCAAAATATGCTCAAACAAGCATGTAGCTGACAAGTTTTCATGTCACCAAAGTAATGTGTTAAAAATATACCTTTCCCCTTCACAGATTAGAAATGCAATCTGATAGAACGTAGTGGGCTGGCTCCTCAGCTTGTGTGAGTAAGTGTAGCTGCATTGAATGTCGCTGAGGATCTGGCTGAGTTCTTAACAGGAGCACAAAAACTAATTTTTACCATAATGTTAGAAAGGTTCTTCAAAAAAATCAGTTGGACAATTTAGCTACTTTGGAACAGCGAATTTGCCAATACTCTTAATTATGTTTAAGTGTTTTTTATCCCATGTCATGTTCTATTCTGATGTAGACATGGATGTTACATCAGTCACTGGATAGTAGATTCTGGGGTACGGTGCAAATGAACCATTTTCAGCTGTATATGGAGATAATAAAAAAGAGCCAACACTGAACACAGTAAGTTTGTCTAAACCTGTGTGGAAAGATAGGCTACCAACCTCTCTGAATTTTTGGAGATACAGCTTCAAAGGTTCAACATAACTATCAAATCCCAAGGTAGACATGGCAAAGAGAATATCCTCTCCATTGATAGTCTTTCGTTTCTCTTGATGACACCTCTCACTTGCTTCAGATGTTATAAAGCTGATGAATTCACTTACACACTCTTGCACACACTCCTTTGCATCTTTAGCAATCTGGTAAGAAAAACCATTACTAAAGTCACCTGAAGTTTGCTTAAGCTTCACTGTGTTAATAAACTGCAAATTAAAGTTCTACTTACTAAGCCTGTTCCCAAAGCTCAGTTCAGAGATCTGATCCTGAAAGGTGCCAGCCAGCCACAACTCCCCTTGACTTCACTAGAAGTTAGAGGTGCCAAGCCCCTCTCAGGATCAGGCTTGTGGGTTAAAGCCCTTAGGCCCACTAGTTAGGAGAGTCTTGCAACATTACACTAAAAACTTGTAGAACCCCAATTCTTAGTACGGGAATAATAAACTAGAAGATATGGGGATGTCCCCACAATAATTATCCACAAGTAATATGCATATATGAACAAACTAGTGTGCATACGCAAAACAGTCACTGGATGTCACCACTGTTCCAGGTAAAATGCAGATAAAATAGCATTTTAAATAAACTAAGACTATTATGTTACTATTTCAGGTGACACTGCAGACCTCTACAATTTCTGTAATATTTCACAGCTGCATTTTGTACAAGCTGTTATATATGCACACAGTTTAGAGACACTAGTGGGTTGCATGCTTCCCTTTCTTCTCTTTGGACACAAGCCATTATATTCACAGTCAGATCTGAATTCATAAGTTGTAAGTGTAAGTGAATCTCACGGTACTATAACCTTCTGGAAATGGAAACTAAGAAAGGTACGGAATTGGAGTCATCATGATGAATCTGACTGGACAGCACTTTATAATGTCTTGTGGGACAAAGCATCTTCATGAATTTCTATTCTCCTTTAATTTGCTCAATCTGCTATGGAGCCTGTATCTCAGGCCTTCCAGAACTAAATTTCTGCAGTTCAGCCAGGGATATTTTATCCTGATCAGATTCATAACTAGTGCTTACTCGGTTTGCCCAGCAGTGGTTTTTAATATTCTAAGTTTTCTAAACAAGCATTCAAGTGAATAAACAGATGTGCTCCTGCCAAGAATAAATTAGGTGAGTTAAATTAAAGTTTTTATCCCGTTAAAAATAAATTAGGTGATTTAGAATAGCAGAGGGGTGCTACAGCTGAGTATTTTAGGAAAGTAAATAAACAGGAATCCACTGAAGCATTATCCTTATTTGATGCTTGTTCATATGTGGCAAATCTATTCCAGTTGGAATATGAAGAAGGAACCTTTGTATCTCAGAGTAATAGCAATCTTTATTCAGAACCCCATATTCTCTCAGACATAATTTTCAAGCATCCAGACACTTAGGGTAGCAACTCCCATTGTGATATTTGTGGCCAGATTTTCAAGACAACTTAGCACCCAATGTGCCAACTTCTTTGGAAAACCTGACCTCAATTGTGGGTGCTGAACACATTTGAAAATCTGGCGTAAAGGAAAGATTAATGAATCTAACAATCCTACACTGAAACACTCAGGGGTTTTGAAAGCATCCATGACTGCCATGGCTTGCCTATGTCAGGTGATATTTTAACGTCTTGCTAGCTGTCTGATTATTTTGTAAGCTGTACTCCAAATCCTATGTAATATTAGAGAGGACTCAGATGACAATGACTGTTTGGTTAAGATAAGTAGCTTAGAGGGTTCCAATACTTAATCAAATCTCAAGTCTGCAGAAGTGGAGTACAAGTCTCATGAGAACAAGCTCTCACAAGCCTTCTCATATCTTGTACTTCTAGTAAGGCCAGAAATTAAAGCCATTAGAACAGCCTATTTCATGGCATTTTGGCATCTTGCTTCTGGAAATACAGAAGTTCAAAGATGAATAACTAGATTTTTTCCTCAGATGATTGAGAAGGAAGTTCTTATTTCATCCAAACTGGCTCATTCATTCCAATTTCCCTGCACTCCAATCCAAAAACGTAAAAAGAAGAAGAAGAAATCTCTTTCCTACAAGTTTAACAGTTGTCAATATTTGATTGCCACCATGCCTGATAACTTTTATGAGTGAACGTCTGGTGGCTATTTTGAAAACATTCTTTGTCTACGTAAAGCATTGTAGACACTAGATAAACACAAAACCTACTTTGGACCCGGCTTTTACATTTGTCATAAAAATTTAGCAATCTCATTAGCCTGTTTAAGTGTGTCCACTCACGGGTTTGCATCAGTTTAAATTGATTTAAAAACAGTTTTAGTTAAACTGCTGCAAACTTTGTGTTTAGATAAGGTCTAAGCAAGCCAGCTCAAATATTAGCCTCTATTTTTGACCAAATAAGTCCGCTTTTATGTGGCAGTTATGCATAATCTGCATGTCTAGAAAAATACTACCGATCACCACAGCTACAGACTCCATAATATGAATGAATAAATAAATAAGTAGTTTATATTTTTTATGAAAAGAGCAGTTTAATCTTTTAATTGTTGGATTCCTGTAACTCAAATATAGTTCAAAATAAATTTTGGGAAAACCTGGCCAAAAAAAAATTGCTCCCAAAGAGCAAGCATGCAGTTTCAGCAACTGAAGATAGGGATGTTGTACTGGAACCCAACTTTGCCTAACCGAAGAATGAATGTAATACGTGAATATGTTCTCATTAGCAGAACAGCCCTGTTGGATTTAACCATGGATATTACCTTTCCTGTCTGGGGTATGGCATTTTTCATTATCCTTGCCACATTTGCAATTGGAAGATATATATCTTGTTCTCTAAAACTCTCTTTTGAGCCATTTGTGTCTTCATGATCATTCATACTGTCCTCAGTGTCTAGCAAAATAAAGAAAAGTTAGCATTGGGTGCATTTGCCAAGCACCTTCAATCACCTTACTTGTAGTCTACTTATTAACCAGGACTACTAACATTCCAAACCTCTGATCAACTTCATATAGCTGCCATTAAAAAAAACTTGCCACAGAAGTGCCCCTTCTTATCATCCCCTAAATGTAAAATTTCAAACCCCACCCGCAACAGCAAAAGAAAATGATACTGGTCTGAAATAAACCTCACTGAATACTGCCAGTCGTCTAAGATTTAATAACAAGGGTGGAAATGGGAGATTCCCAACTTCCATGTGAGTACCACACTTGCTTACAGCCCTGGAAGGCCCAGAGTTGTTAAAAATTAACACATGCGCCCATGACCTTATGGTGCCTAGGAAAGTTGTTTTCTATCACACCTCACCAATATGTATTCTTTTTATATATTACATATTGACACATCCAATATTGTACTTCCCGACACCAGCTTCTCAAATATTAAGATTTAATTTGTTTATTGAACAATGTTATAATTTTATTTATTTATTTTTAAAAAAGAGACATGCCTCTTCCAGCAAAGAGGCAAGCAACATCCTTTGATATTTAACACACACCACCCCATTACAGGTCAACATAGAGCATATTAGTGTGGATTACTTCTTTTTCCCAAAACACTAGATAGCATCGGAGCCCCTTTGAAAGCAAACACTAAAAGCTACAAACCCATTTTCAAATTGATCAAAACTGAATTGTATGCAGGGAGTCATTATGAATGCAGATAAATACCAATTCTTAGCTTCATGAATGATGGAAAATTAGTGGAAGAGCTAGACAAGAAGGTACAGGACATAGCATAATACTATTAAGTATGATAAAGTAAGACAAACTTCCACTTTAACTGGTAGGTTTCTTACCATCATGAGGCTGTATTACAAAGTGACTACCACCAATGTACTCTCCAGCAATTCCTAACTGAGAAGCATCTGTTGTAGAACTGTCACCATCCATCTATAACAAAACAAAACAAAATCATGCACTCCAGTATACCACAAATGCTACTGCTTAGCAGTAGATTCATTTAAGTTACCTTGAAGTAAGGGGCCAAATTCAGCTAGCATAAACAAGCACCTTCCTATTAAAAACAGTGTCCATTGCTCTTCAGTTAAGGCTGAATTTGAACTGAGATGCTTTGGCTTCAGTAGCTCCTTCACATTTAAATTTATAGGAAAGTACTTTTAGTGTAATACAGTACTGTTCATGAAAAATATTAAACCAAGGAAACATCCTTTATCATTCAAAGGTTTGCTTAATGTAGTCTATGAAAATGAAAGCTAACAATCCCTCTCTCCAGTCCCCATACAGGCAGAAAACAAGCCACAACACTCTCTCAGATTACAACCGGAGACTGTATATTCTCCTTTTAGATTATTAAGCAAAACACAGGCAGCCACAGGTTAAACTACAAGACCATGCTAAAAAGCTGAGTATTTAAAAAGAATTACACTGTTTATTTTGAAAAGTAACCAGGTGTGCTCTTATAAAAGAGTAGTATTTATGTCAATATAATTTTACATTTAGCTAGTGAGCCTTATATTAGTAGCCTCAGACTACCCATAACCCCATTTTCAATTGGTTATAACTTTTAAACTTTTAACTGCATGGGCTGAAGTTTTCCATGTTTGGCCTCTGCCTCAGACTGAGTTTCTGGAAGAAAGCTTCTCAAATGGTTGCAGAGTTTTTGCTGAATGAGAATAGGGAAACATAGGTAATTTTGCCAATTTTTAAAAAGAAATTCTAAAGCAGTGGTTCTTGATCCTTTGAGCTCAGGACCCATTTGTAAATCTTTATGGCCTGTCATGACCCAGTAAATAGTTTTAGTGCAAAAAACAAATGTTTTAGTAAGCCAGATCTTACCCACAATATATAGTATACATATTAAGTACTAAATAAGTACACTGTGTATACCACAGCAGTAGCTCCTGTCCTGCAGAGCTGTCTGGGCTCAGCTCCCTGCTCTGGGCATTGCAATCTCTGAGGCTGCAGTGCTATTCAGGTCTAGCCAGGCCAAATTTGTGAATGGTGCAAAGGATCACAGCACCACTTGCTCAAATTTGGCCTGGCTGACCAGTCAGCGTGGTGGAGGGATAGCTGGGTCAAACCTGAGTGATGCTGTGGCCCTGCATACCAGGTAGCAACATTCAATGCTAGGACCTGAGCTCAGCTGGCCCCGCAAGACCAGAGCTGTAGGATGCACCCCTACAGGGTAAGAGCAGTGCAAAAATCTGCAACTGCCTAGCCCACCACCTCCCAAACACTTCCTAACCCCAGAAGCAGGACCTGGCCCCCTCGCCATCCTTTGACACATACTGGCAACCCGGTTTTGGGCTGCAACCCACTGGTTGAGAAACCCTGTAAAAGCCTCATTGGTTAGGAGCAAGAACTCAAAATCTGATTGGGAGTTAGTCCTGGGGCTACAGAGGTGCCTTTTGCTGTCCCTATGAAAATATGTCCAGATTTGGCCAAGTCACACTGAAAATTGCCATTTGCTTATAATTTTCTGGATGTTCTGTCTGCACTATGTATGCGTCTTGGTCAATGACCCTCTGGCTTAATTCTGAAGCAGGCACACAGACCAGCAGCTCTGGGTTGTATGCAGACCAAATGGTTTCACCTCAATTTCTGTCATGAGCTTACCAAAAAAAGTAATTGAAATTTCTGCAAATTCAGAAGCATCTTTCATTCTGTTCGTTGTAATGGTTTGATTTTTCTGCAGAACTATTTTTAAATTGATTTTTTGATGATTTTTCAATTTTGGGGGGGAAAAAAAAACCCATCATGCAATTAAACTTTGCCTGGGAAACACTAGTGATTCCCTCCCCTCTTCCCCCCAGAGACAACATGCCAAAACTGAAAAAAAGATTTCTCAAAAACAAACAAAGTCTTTTCACTTAAAGTTTCCATCAGAAGCTTTTTTAAAAAATGGAACATTTTGAAAGTTTTTTTTCCATGAAAATATGCTCTTTGCATAAAAGGCTGAATTTCAATAAAAAATGTATTTGAAAAATGTCAAGCAGCTCTGGCTGTTAGTATGTGCTAGCAGCCATGACAGTAAGATTACATCTGTAATATGACTTACACTGCAAACAATGTAGGGTAATTTTAATCAGTATTAATAAAATGTATGAAATTCTAAAATTTAATTTGGCATTATTTCAAGAAATCCACTTTAGTAGAGTGCACAAGTGGTCAATTGAGTAACATTATTATTATACTAGGACTTCTCCATTGCTTTCATAGTAGGGAAGCGGCGACACTCATCTGTCATTACTCTGTTATTGAGGAATAGCGGAGTTCAAGGCAACCATTTTAGATAAAGTGTGATAGCAGCGATAGAGTCTATCATATTCACTTAAAAATTAATTCCAGTTATTTAATGTTCAGCAAGACACATGCTGTATCACCATTTCCATATCTGGGAATTAAAGTAAATGTTTCCTACCTTCAGGAGTTGAATTAACCTTGTTTACTGTGGTTTTGTGTGTTGTTTCTTGTTTAATCTTACATAGTCATTGGCTAACAAAACCCCAACCAGTCACATCTGGATTTCTCCTTAATGAGAGAATGAAAAGCAGTCTTACACCTGATCCTACAAAGGGATCCACCTCATGGATCTTTACAACCACAGAAAGGGTTTTCTTCAAGAGCATAGTCTATACCAGATTGAGTACCCACTGCAACCACCAGCAATACTGCAGATACTTGGTTGCTGTCACTAGTGTGAGTTATCAGGATGAAAATGCTTGAGACCTGTCTACATCAGCAGCTTAGAAGAGGTCAAACTGCACCAGTGTTGGCTGTTACAGTAACAAGGGTGCTAGTATATCTACTGTGGATGAATCCAAGATGAACTGAAGAAGCAACCTTGTAACTATGTTGATAGGAATTACAAGATTAATAATGTTGCTAGTTTAACCACATGAACCTGGCCTAGTCCCCCTCTCTGGGCAGACAACATTCTGTTGTGAGTGAACACAACTACTGGATACCACATGTTTCTAAGCCCTTTGGGTCTGGACAGTGACTGATCACTATTCCTAGCCCTGGGTCTTTAGACACTCCAAGGTGAAGATACTTGTCTGACACCTCTCTTGGGCACTTGGCCCCCACAGTCCAGTCACCTCACACTCCAGCCCACCTAAGCCTCAAGTGCTTATATATGCTCCCTCAGAGTTCCACGACACTGTGTTAACCGTTTCCAAGACAATGTTGTAGGCAAGCAAGGAATACGGGCTTAGTAAAGGAATTTTTTAACCGCAGACACTTTACTCTTAAAAAATCACTTGAGTTACAGATCTCTGAAAAATAACAGTCCTGAACACATTCTCCTCATCCCTGATCCCATCCCTCCTGCGACTCCTGGGTTTGATCAGCATCCTTAGGCTGAGCAGCCCTTCTTGCCTCTTCTCTCCTTAGCTTAGTCTTCTTGAGTGTGGCATTAGTCTGACATCCCCCACCCCTTTCACAGAGAGCATTCCCTCTTGAATAAAGTCTGACCCCTTTGGCCATGTGTCTAGGTTGGGATCATCAGCTACTTTTCCAGCTCGGTTTCTGTGTAGAGTTCATTGGTCTTCTGGATGGGCTGGTTGTTGAAGATTGCTCTGTGCCCTCTTCAGAGACAGTCATTCAATTTGTGTCAAGCCGGGACTACCAATGTTGATGCTCTAGTCCACACAGGAGGATGCAATACCACATGAAGGTCACACTCCAAAGTGAAGGTAGCAATAAAAAGTGGAGTCCCTGAAAAGTGGCAATCACACAAAACAAGATGGAGTTTATGATGACAGACTCTCTTCTCCTCCCCCTCCCCCCATCTGCACTGGGGAATTTTAGGGGAACCCCCCCCACACACCTTACTCTTGCTACCACCTGTATGACCCCTCTTGTGATAACAATGATGCAAGCATTCATATAGAGTGCACTAGACAGCCATCAGCATTTGAGGCAGTGTTGCCTAACCCTGCTCAGAACAAGTCTATTGGACACAGTGGGTAAAATGTCAGTGCCTATATGAGTGATTTTACTGATTATATGATTGGTACAACTGACTTTTGGTGGTGGTGGGGGGGGGGGGGGGAAGAGGAATTTCTGGGAAAAAATGCAAGCACAGATCAGACCCAAGAAGAGAATTTATTCCATTGTTGGAACTGGTGGAATTTGGACTTTTAAATTAGATGTTCTACCCAAAGACATCAAGAGTGCTCCTCATAGTCTTCTTACTTCGACAGAAAAATGATAAAGAATATTCCTTATTCATGGATGAACTTTTATGCTTAGGGTCTTGTATCTTCATTTTTATAAGAGTTAGATTAACAGCAGACATAGGCTCTGGAATTTTCCCTCATAGTTCAACTGGGACTTTCATTATCCTGTCTTAATCCAATCCCAAACCTTTCTGGAGTAAACACTATTTGTTCCATGGTTTTGAGGTGTAGAGGGAAAGAAATAAACTAAATTTCAATTGTTCCTTAAGCCATCTGGAGCCAGGTATCCAGAGAAGAGATACCACACTAACATGACACCCTACTAATGTTTCTTTAGGTTCTGTTTCTGGTATTAACATGAGCCTGTTTAAAGATCGCTGTTACTAACAGTTCTGTCACAGTGGATAGTCATAATAAAATACTGGAGTTTTAAATTCAGACTTGTTTAAAATTAACATTTACAATAATCTGTCATGGGGATTAAGATCACCATAAGTGTTTACTTAACATGCTCAAAGTCAGCTCAGTACAAGGCTCATACCCTATATAGCATGACCTGATTTATGCAACAATAAAGCACTGCGGTATACAGCTATGTTAACTGGCTACAAAATGATTCAAAAGCATCCAGTTTTAAACTGAAATTATTCTAAAAATGCACCAAAGTTCAATGTACCAGAGAAATACCCCCAGCATACAGTAATCTGACTCACTGACAAAGTGTGAGGGAGAAGGGCAGAGAGTCCTGTCAGACTGATACTTCTGGTAACAACAGTGCAACTAAGCCATTGCTGCAAGTGGGTACTAATTTTCAGAACATCAATGAGCCTCTAGAGGGAGAACTAGACCTTGGTTAATAATTTCAAGAGTGCCTATGCAAGTCAAGAGCCTATATCCCACTTTCAAAGATTACGTATGCATTTAAATTCTTTTTGAAAATGGGACTTGGCATCTTTGAAAACTCTGTCTTGACTTGAAGGACTCAAATCCTGCACAAGGGGAACTCTACTGTGTTCCTATTGAGGTGGGATTATATGATATAATTTTTAATAAAAAGGAGCATATTTCCCCATTTGCGTGGTCACATAATGGCATCATACATGGAGCCTCGAACACACTGAATAAGTATAATGGATTGCATACCTATCCAATCAAAATACAACTACATTCTACATTTCTGTTTGAAAAATGATTTGAAAAAACAGATTGGCTTGGACAGCAACACAAGCAAATGGAGTGAGCACAAATAAAGATAATATGGGGTAATGTATCAAATTGAGAGTCATGAATTGGGAATTTGAAGTGGTCAGGTTAATTCCATTCTTATTTGATATTGTCAATGATTTGGAAGTAAACAGCACAGTAATTCGCATGTAAATAGTCAGGGAAGTATTGCAAACACCACTGAAGACAGAGAAATATTGCAAAGAGATCTTGAGGAGTTAGAACTGGCAGGAAATACAGTGAAATTGCTGGGGGAAATGGAGATTAAAACACTTGAAGACAATTCAAGAAAGGGAGGTAGAGAGGAAGGCAGGCATTCAGAATTGTACTAAATGAGCCTCATGGGTAATAGTGGACAGCAAATTAGTTTAGATGTGAATTTACACTATCATATTGCATTTAAAAAAAATGAGGTTCTGGGCTGCACATAAAGATGTTCTGGAGCAGTATGCATTATTTCCTTGTCAGCAATGCCCTGTTGAGACTGCACCTAGAATACTAAACTCAGTTCAGAACACCTCAACACCATAAAAACTTAAATGGGATATAGGATTTACTTGGAAGGAAAAAGTAAGGCATATCTGTGGCTTGGCTCAGTGACAACTATGGAAGGACATAAGCCTACAAACTTCTGAGAAGTGTGAATACCAAGGAGAGGAGAGGAAATTTAGCACAGTACAATAAAAAGTCCATAACTAACAATAACAGGAAATGAAAAATTTGCCTTAAGAACAGGGAAAACTCCCTAGCAATGTGATTTGTAAGACTGGAATGATCTCCCACAGGAAGTTAAGCAGCAGGCCTTGTATGACATTTAAAACTAAACTAGAAAAAAATAAAACAAACAACATAGGCAATAATCCTGCACTGGCAGGGAAGGGACTAGAATAAGTTTGTTGAGCTTTCTGTATCCTCTTCAGTTGCTGCACTTGATTTAACCCAAATCCTGAGGTTCCCCCTTCATCTTTATTCATTGAATTTTGAAAATCCTAGAGTCTTAGTAATATAACCACTAGACAAAAGCTTGAATAGTCCACTCCATCAATTTAGATAAGAAACTTTGCCTAACGAGCATGTGCATGGGATGAGGACAGAGGATGTCATTCCATCAATTTCTACAGAATTACTTTATTAAAATGTTTAAAGTCTTTATACATTTGCAACCTGTGAATGGATGCCCTGTGTTCTTCCTGCATCTGAAGCATCTCTATTTGCTTACATGCTCAATGCCTTCCCTAAGAGCTGTAGAGTGACATTGACAAGACTGGACAGTTTTACTGCTGCTATTCAGCATCTAGGCTGTAAGGGGTTCCCTCCATGTAGGCCAGAGGTGGACAAACTACGGCCCACGGGACCGTCCTGCCCAGCCCTGAGCTCCTGGCCCAGGAGGCTTGCCCCCGGCCCCTCCCCTGCTGTTCCCCCTCCCATGCAGCCACGCGGGCAGCAGGGCTGCGAGCTCCTGCTGCTCTGAGCGGCATGGTAAGGTGGCGGCGGCGGCGCCACGCGCGGCAGTGAACGGGTTGGGTAGCGGGTCCCCGGGGGCAGTCAGGGGACAGGGAGCGGTTGGATGGGGTGGAGATTCTGGGGCGGTCAGGGGTCAGGGAACAGGGGGGTGGGAGTCCCGGGGGGCCTGTCAGGGGGTGGTGTGGATAGGTCGGGGCAGTCAGGATACAGGGGGGGGGTTGGATAGGGGGTGGGATCCCGGGGGGGTGAGGGTTTAGGGCAGGGGGTCCCAAGAGTGGGCAGTCAGGGGACAGGAAGTGGGAGGGGGCAAATAAGGGGCAGGGGCCAGGCTGTTTGGGGGGCACAGCCTTCCCTACCCGGCCCTCCATACAGTTTCACACCCCAATGTGGCCCTCGGGCCAAAAAGTTTGCCTACCCCTGATGTAGGCTCCTCCACACTATACATAAAAAGTGTTCTAACAGAAGCCCCTTATGCCAGTTAACTTGTACACTAGCATGGTTACAGTTGCAGTATGGACAGGCTCTAACAACAAATTTGTTGTTGAAACAGCCACTAAACTGAGTGGCTTGGTCTGAGTGTGGTGGGGGACACCAGGAAGAATTGGGCACAGTTTCCGTGATTTCTCTTGTGGGTTTTTGGATTTTTTTGGTGGGGGGAGGGAGGGCGAGGGAGCGAGCATGGGGGGAGGAGAGATGTGAACTGGAAAGAATCAGAGCTTATATAGGCTATTTAAGAAAGTTTGTGCAGTTCCACTACTTTCGCAGAGACTGAAACGGATAAGCAGTGCTCTGTCCTATCTATTCCATCAGCACAAGCACGAAGACACAGTCTGAAATGTTTTAAAGACACTCAATTAATATTTTAATAACTGTCCTAGTACCTTTACTTAAATAAAAATATCCTTCATTTTCTACTCTGATCCATTATTTTTGGCTTCCCCCCCATAGATTAGTTACAATTTTAAGTCAGGGCAGAGGCTATTTGTCCTTCCTTTATCATATTTAAAAATATTTCACATGCTTATGAAAAATAATTTCTTCACCTCAAGCAAAGAGCAAGTAGAATTTTACCAGACTAATTCAGGATAGTTTTATTTTCAACCAATACTTGATACTCGAACATGCTGAGCTATTCAGTTTAATTCTCACATTGTGGCTTATACATTGTGATGAACTCTATTTAGTAAATAAATTTTAACTTTCATCTGTTTACTTGGCACTAATCCTAAGAAGATAGACACTTTCTAAATAACATAGTTACAAAAGGTAATTAAAAATAAAGAGTCTGAATAAGGCAATAACCTCATTGCTTAATCACAGAAAGATTTCAGATCTGATACCCAACAATTAATTTTAAGATTAAATAAAAATTAGATTAGCAATTTTATCCCTTTTAAAATCCTGATTAAAACAGTTAAATTATCTTGATTAAAGTCAGGGATTAAAGCTATTTCTATACCACAGCCCACATCTTAGTCGAGTCTCATGGACCACTGTCCTCTTGCCAGCCACAGATCTGTAGAACAGCTTCCCCTATCCACAATCACACAGTCTCCTCTCCCACTGGCGATCAGATATCATTTATGTGGCAACTACTGCAATTATTTATATTGAAGGGTAATACCAGGATACTTATTTTTAGCTTTTTTTAGTCTAGTTAGCAGCTCAAAATGCCAACAGGCAACACTACATAACCAGCCAGCTCTCTTCAGACCATCAACAAGTGGTTGATATACCATCTTGGGAATTAATGATTTAGGATCAGACCACCCTGGATTTTCCTGAGCATTACAAATAGTATTTTTCCTAACATGTTAAAACAGATGCAATACAGACTATACAGAAGAGATAATTATATAGCAGAGTTTGGCTGGCACAGTGATAAAGTGTATACACTGTTCAGGAAATCTATTCTAACAGCTGCACATGAAAACAGTTCTTGCACATATAACTACAACTATACTGTGGGTAGTACCCCAAGCTGCTCCTTGCTTGCCTTTTGGCTACTGCTTCTTGTGTCAGGTAAGGCATAAATAAGCAAGATTTAAAAAAAAAAACCACTACATTTTTCATCCTAATTAACTTTTTAAAATATGTTTTCCTGTCAGCAAGGCAAAAGTCATTATGAATAAAATGATAAGACATTCAAGGATGAAGGGCAGCCTTCATTTATCTGATACAGTCTTGTAATCCATGACTGAATAAACCAGAATACCCCTAAAGAATCAATACAACCCTGCCAGTCCTACAGCCTTCTACACTGAATCTTATTTACAGAAGCAAGGACTTGCATTTAAGTGAGACTTGGCCACAAAAAAGGGCAGTAGTAGAATCTGATTAAATTTCTTTGCAGTTTTACACTTTTGGAGTGGCCTACAAAATGTACAAGCTTGAAGAGTCACATACAGTATTAGTCTTTTGATATGTTACTAGAACTTTAAGTTTGTTTTCTTTTCCAAGTTATTCTTAGGCAGTCTACAGCACTTTGCTCTCTCAGTGTCAACAGCCTGGATTTTGTTGCAAGATGGCAGCAAAGGCTAGCACATAAGAGGGGATAATGCATCTTAAATTTTAAGTGTGTAAAACAATTTACAGCGATTATTAAAATGGAGTGTTGTAGCCATGTTGGTCCCAGGCTATTAGAGAACGCTTTTGAGCTTACACAGAGCAAGAGCTCCGTATAAATTTGAGCACTTGTCTCTCTCACCAACAGAAGTTGGTCCAACAAAATATATTACTTCACCCACCTTGTCTCTCTCTTAAAATGGAAATGTTTTCAGATTTAGGTTACTAGTCACCATTTGTTACTGGTTACTTTTGCACTTCACTCAGATTTGTCAGCCTAATAAATTTCATTTCCCTCTTCTTATGCACTTGAATACAGCTGTGCCTGAGTTACAACACAAAAGGAAAATCTTTACATTTAAATAAGCTTTGTGAATTAAACTTAATGAAAACACTGTAATATTAAGTTTTGTAACGCATTCCCTACACCCACAGCCAAAATTCCCTAAACCAAGATCAAACCTGCTTCACCAGACACCCTTTTTTGTCTGTTGGTTGAAGTTCACATCAAGTTTCTAAACACCTAGAAAAGTTTATTTTTATCAGCTTGTTCAGAAGGCTAGCTGTCATTTCCGTATTAACTGTAGCTGCTGGAAGGCACACCTATGGGAAGGGAAAGTCCCCTCTCCCCATCACTTACTTTCTGGTCCTCAGGGGAAGGTTTACCCACAGACTCAAGATACACAACTCTCAGAGATAAAATGATGGCATGTTTTTTTTTTTAAAAAAAAGAGAGAGAGAGACTAAAATCCATTATTTCCTGTCTAAAACTGAAGTGCCACTGCCTACCTACTGTGGTACCAGATGCTCCTGCCTGGTTACTCAGATCCTCTCACCACATCCTGGTGTTTTAGGGCCTCACCCTACGCTCCTCACTCATGCGGAGCGCTTTCAAGGGTTTTTTGCTGGTGAGAGGACTGCAAGGTTAACTCCGGGGTGCCGATGTAGAGGAGACTAGCTGTCCTAGCTCTGACCCCAGGATCACCGAGATGCTGCACCACACCAGCACCGCCATCCTCCCAGCCCACAGCACTGACAGCCACAAACTCGGAACTGCGCGGGGGAGCTGGAGGACGGGGAGCAGCTTTGGCTGCACCAGGGGCTCGCACTTCCCGCACGCTCAGCGGAGGTGGCCGGGACTGCCCGGGGGTGGGCAGAAAAGGTCGCCCCCGCCTAAGATCCCACAAGCGGCTCCCAATCCGCAGAGACCCAAGTCGCTCCGCTACAGGGCGGGGGAAGGAGCGAAGCGGACGCGACCGGGGGGCGGAGGGAGGGAAGGCTCCCCGCTGCTGGGCACCGCGGCCAGGGGATCCCGGAGGCGGGCAAAGGGGGATCGCGGCTGCCAGCCCCGCTGTGACCGGGACGGCGCAGGGTCCCTCCCCCGCGTGTGGCCGGGCGCGGGACAGGAACAGCCCGGGGAGCCGCGCTCCCGCCGCCCGGGCCCACAAAATGGAGCCAGAGCAGGGGCCACGGGCCCCAAAGCCCAGGCCCAGCGGGAGCCGGTGGGGGGCGGGGAGAGGGCTCCGCTCCGGTCCCATCTCCCCCCGCCGGCTCCGTCCCCGCCCGTCCGGGCTCCGGCCGCACAAAGAGGCGAGCGGGCGCTGGCGGGGCCCGGGCTCCTCTCCCCACTTCCTGGTCCCCTCGGCGGCGGCGCGGCGGCGGCGCCGGGGCCCGGGGAGGGAGACGGACATTTCATTCGAGCCTGCAGTGGAACCGGTTACCAATCATTGGCCGGAGCCAGGCACAAACCTCCAGTGCGGCCCTGGTTGGCTCCCTCCGCAAATCGGCTGTTTGGTTGGACAGAAAATGGCTGCGAAGGAACCAGTCCCAGCGCGGAGCCCCGCTTCCCGCAGCCGGCCTGCCCTCCCTCCGCGCCGCCTCCCCTCCAGCCCCGCCACACTCGGCTCTTCCCGCCGCGCGGACTCCCTCCCGCCGCCGCCGCCCGCCAGAACCTTTATACGCGGGGCCAGAGCCGGGGGAGGTTGTTGATCCTTCAGGCGCACTGACCTCACCTCGGACAGGGGTCGCCCTGATAGGGGGTTTCGGTTGGGGGCGGTGGGGTAGATCCTGTACAGCTCTCCCCACCACCATTCACACACAGATGTGGGGGGGGGGGGGCGGTTCTCTGATGGGAGGTTTCATTGCGGGCAGTTGGGGTAGACCCGTGCAACTCTCTCCCATATCAATTTAAACACACGGCTGTTGTAAACCGAATTGTCTGGGCATGGAGTATCTATGTAAGAGGAGGGATGTGTTGGACACTCCATTTCTAAGATGGAGATAGTATTTATTTATTAAATAAAAAGAAAAGGAGGACTTGTGGCACCTTAGAGACGAACACATTTATTTGAGCATAAGCTTTCGTGAGCTACAGCTCACTTCATTGGATGCATTCAGTGAAAAATACAGTGGGGCGATTTATATACACAGAGAACATGAAACAATGGGTGTTACCATACACACTGTAACCAGAGTGGTCACTTAATATGAGCTATTACCAGCAGGAGAGAGGAGGGGGGAAGGGGGAACCTTCTGTAGTGATCATCAAGGTGGGCCATTTCCAGCAGTTGATAAGAACGTCTGAGGAACAGTGGGGGGGGGGGGGGAATAAACATGGGGAAATAGTTTTAGTTTGTGTAATGACCCATCACGAAAGCTTATGCTCAAATAAATTTGTTACTCTCTAAGGTGCCACAAGTACTCCTTTTCTTTTTGCGAATACAGACTAACACGGCTGCTACTCAAACCATTTATTAAGTTTCAGACTAACAGCTGTGTTACTCTGTATTTGCAAAAAGAAAAGGAGTACTTGTGGCACCTTAGAGACTAACCAATTTATTTGAGCATAAGCTTTCCTGAGCTAAATTGGTTAGTCTCTAAGGTGCCACAAGTACTCCTTTTCTTTTTTCATTTATTAAGTGTTGATCACTAAGAATTACATTACCTAAAGTTGTGTGAAACTCGTGTTATACCTTACAAGGGCTTTTGTTAACATTTTCTTTTGCATCAGTCATGAGAAAATTCATACATACGAAGGCATGCAAAACCTCAAAGTAAAACTCAACCAAATCCACAAATTTCTACTTGGAAAAAACATGAATTGTATGTGTATATATACACATAACAGAAGGACTCAGATTCACTCAAAAGGTTCATGGGTTTGGTCTGAGTTCAAATTTTAATGAAAAATGAAACCAGACAAATTTTGCATGGCTTCATGTTTCATTGCAAACATTTTGTGCAGCTTGAACTTTATTTTAACTGCTGGGTGTTGTGAGAATTAATTCATTAATTTTTGGAAAGCTTTTTGCAAGTATTATCTAAACAATCAATATCTTTCCAGCCCTCAGGAATGTATTTTTCCTCTCCATTTATTTTGAAGCTTGTTTTATCACTTGCTACCTTATTACTATAAGGATGCACTATTAACCTTGCTCTGCAGCTTTAAGAGGGTTGTGTGGATTCTGTCACCCCAACCAGGAATTTCACAAATAAATCAGTGAGCACACATTGAGTAAGGTACAGAGCTTCTCAAATCTTTGATACTAAAGTTAGGGCCAGATCCCACTACCATTTAAGTCAATGGCAAAACTAATTTTTAATTTAATGGCAACAGGATTGGGACCTGTGACACCTAAATTATGGTCAAGTCACAGCAGGAAAGCTTCAGTGAGGAAGTAGTTAACTATAAAATGAATGATATTGAAAGAATAAAGTGCTTTAAAAGACAGCTCAAATATTTTCTACTCTGAACATGAGAATATTTTGCATGAAATCCTACTGTCTTTTAAAAAAATACTACACTATTCTGTAGAAATGACCCAAAGCTTTTTCTAGGAGCACTACAGTGTTTTGTACTATTAATATAGCATTATATATATATTATACACACACAACCATGTTAAAAGAACATTATTAAGGTTGCAAAGTCAAGCCTTCAGAAGTTAGGAAATGCTGCAATTAAATTTGCCTGTGCAACCTTAATTCGTCCCCCTTGTGTGCATGCATTATGATACATCTTTTAATTACACAATCACATACTATTTTTTCCATAGGACCCATTTCTCATTCAGTGCCTGGATTGGACGGTGTTCCCTTAATAAGAAGCTATTCAATATTTTGTTTTCTCCCTGTTGTTCAGTGATTAGCCCCAAGCATTATTTACTGCACACTATTCAAACCCTGCTCTGAAAACAGAATTATTAATTTCCTAATTAACTTTTCTATGGTGTTTATCACTATAATATCTGAGTGCTTCACACACAATAATGAATTTATTACCACAACCCCCAGTAAGGTAAGGAGGTGGTTGTGAGTGTGACATTACCCAGAGTACAGTCTGGACTGATAGACACCTGTGTCCGTTCAATTCTCCAACATGGAGTGCCTTTTACACTGCTTTACTGTGAGAGCAACCACTCCTGGTCTACTCACACAGCTCCAGCATGTAAATCGCTCCCAGCTATATTGTAAGAGTGCTATAGCCAGTCACTCATGAATTACACTGTAGGGCCACACCAGCATGGGAGTGTGCCTGAGAGACCCAGAGCTAGGAACCGTTGACCAGTCACTACCCAGATCCAGGGGACTACCTCCTTTCTCTATCACTGTGGACAACACCACCATCCTGCTTGTCACTCAGGCCCAACACCTTGGTGTGAATTTTGACTTGGACCTCTCTCTAGGTCCTCACATCCAGGCTATGTCTAAGGATATGTCCATGCTAGAAATGCTGCACCAGCCAGCTGTGGCTGAACCACTGCAGTTTAGACACTTACTACAGTGATGGAAGGGGTTCTTCTGTTGCTATTGTAAACTCACCGCTTCAAGAGGGGGTCAATCTAGTGGTGTAATAGGCATAACTATGGCTCTCAGGAGGGGTACATTTTTCACACCCCTGAGCAAAGTAGCTAGGTCAAACTAACTCTGTAGCATAGACCAGTCCTTGTCTTGCAGCTTGTTTCTGCATAACAGCTCTAAAATATTGCCTTTCCTTCCATCCACACATCCAAAACTCTCAGGTAGGTTCTCATCAGTTCACATCTTAATTACTGCAACATCCTTCTTTCTGACCTTGGCAAATGCAATCTTGCTCCAAGTGTCTTCATTCAGAATGTAACGCTGCTGCAAAGATCATTTTCCTAGCCCATCACTTCAACCATGGGTGAAGGGGTCTCCAGTGATCCCCACACAAAGCACAGACAGGAAGGGGTTAAGAACCTTCCTGGCCCACAGATAGCAAAAGCAACCCCAGCTGCTCAGCTGTAAAAACGGTCAATTATGGAAAGACACGCCCACAACTGCTGCAGCTAATGAGGGCAAGCCCAAGTGTAAAGATGGGGAACAGCATGAGAAAGGGTGGAAGAGTTTTCTCCTTCTACAAGCTCCCTCTTCTCTAGCACATCAAACATAAATTGTTTGTCTTTGCTTTCAAGGCCCTTCATAGCCTATTCTGCTTCCACCTATTATCTCCTTCAGTATCAAAAGATTGACTCCTGCTTCTGATTGGTCCAAGATGGTTCCAATGCCCATTCCATTCCGCTGTTAAAGTTTCAAACAGCCACTTTTGTGCATTCTCCCAGCCTGTGCCTATGTGGGGGAGAAACTCCCTGTAAACATCTGCAAAACTAACTCATTATTCTCTTTCAAAACCCTCCTTCAAACTGTCCTTTGCCATAAGGCCTATACAAAATTGAGAATGGGTAGGCTGCTGGAGTGCTGAGACCACTGCCTATCGTGCTGACCAATATCATCTTGTTGTTTCCTAGTACTCCCATCTGTCTGTATTCATCAGTTATCTCTCATCTTACACTTAGATTGTAAGACCTTGGGGGCAGGGACTGTTCTTCTCCTGAACTTGTATATTTACTAGCACAATGCGGTTCTGGTCCATGACTGGGGCTCCTAGGCCCTAGGATAATACAAATAATAAAACATGGGGATCCAGCAGTTGGGTTTATTTGCAACAGACTGTTGTCTTTCCAGAGAGAGAGACTGGGCAGGTTGTGAAATTGAGATGACCATAACTCATCTGAGAGGAAGGGTGGCCCCGTGGCTACGGTGCAAACTGGAGGTTTGAGGGATCTGCGTTCAATTATTGGTTCCACCTTAGACTTATTGTGTGACCTTGGGCAAAGTCGCTTTGAGCTGGATTCTCAAAGGTATGTAAGGCTTCTAACTTCATTTGAAATAAATGGAAGTTAGAAGCCTAAATACGTGTGATGATCTGGACCTTTGTCGCTCTGTGTCTCAGTTTCCCCTTTGTAAAATGGGTATGAGTACCTCTATAGTCTTAGGAGTGTTGTGGGGATAAATACTCTAAAAGATTGTGCAGTGCCAGATATTACGGTAATACAGGCTGTATAAAAGTACCATAGATCGAAATGGTAATTAATCTTGGTTTCACCAATGGAACAGCTAGCTAGCTCAGCAGCACCAAGGGTATGTTTACACTTGAAACTTAGTCATGTTTTAACATGTATTAATTAAACCTAGGCTGCCCAGGGTTAAACATGGGTAGCAACAAATGCTTTGTGTTGTGTCTGCCCTAGAACTGACTTATTTGGGTTAATTAATATGTTAAAAGATGACTAAAAAGTCTAGTTTAGACCTACCACAAGAGTGATAGGGAACTTTAAAGGACATCTGCAGGAAGAAGGTCCAGGTGTAGAGAGATTAGTTTGAGAGACTATATTAATGGAGCCCGTCCACTCTGCCCAAGAACAAAACAGCAACAGTTGGAGGTGGTGCAGTAACGATGTCCTCACCATCTTTTATTCAGCAGAGTAGTGTTGCGATTTTACTGATGCACATTCTGACAGGAGCCCTGCTTTGTGACTGTGTGGGAGCCTACAATTGTAGCATAATAATTTGAAAAAATCATTTGAACAAAATAACTTATGTTAGTCTTAGCTCCATTTTAAATACAGAAAAAAATCAATGCTGATCTTAAATGGAAAAAGATAAAAGCATCTTTATTTTCAAGCATTGTGCGAATATAACAAACAATGACTATGAAATTAGAAACTGATAGTACTTTTAACTGTTAATTTTTATAACTATGCTTATTATGCACTTGCTAATAAAGATCTCTTACCATGTAGAAATTTTTTGTTGTTGTGGTTAGTTTCTAATTCTCTGTATTCCATTGGCTTTTTGGACATTCTCAGCTGCACTTGAGTGAAAGTTATCTAACAGCATAAGAATTGTGAAAAGCTTATGCTGTACTGCTCTGGAGGATGGACAGTTGCTTAATGGCAGTGCAGAGAACTCTATGTTCCCTGCATGTGGTGGAACTGGGTTCCAGACCAGCTCTACTTAGGCCAGTGTGGAGGAAGTACTGGGGGTTGGACAGGTGAGGAAGGGGGCATGGACTGTGATCTGGGTCAGGAATTACAAAGATCCTATGATCACAGAACTCTACACATGTGGTGCAATGGAGTTGTGGAGTAATAGCCATGGAGGGCAGCAGAGCTGTCCCACATCCTGCTTGTGGGTTAAGTGGGGATTCCATCTCCTTCCAGTCCCTGCATAGTTTCCTTGCCCAAAGCCAATTTTCTCAGACTTTGTGGATGGTGTTGAATTTCATCCTTGTCATGGATTGAGGACTTTATTTTGTTCATGCCATTGAAGGAATTCAGAACTTGCTACAAAATGACAGAGCTGTCCAGATCCTCTGGTGTTGGTCATCTTTTGTAATATACATCCCGCGCAGGTTACTGTGTGGGACACTGGGATACAAGGAATTCAGGGTCTGTCTGCACAAGTACAACCATGTTAGCAACATAGTAAAAACAAAGTTGTCCCCTAAACCAGCTACAAATATGATTCCAATTAGTAGCATCAACTGGATCTGAACTGTCTCCCCTAAGTAGGTTGGTTCTTTGACATGGTTGTATCTGTAGTGTAGACAGAGCCATAGATTACAGTATGTTCTTATTTTCTCCGGTGATCCTAGACACAAATCTTGCAAAATTGACAGCCTATTTTAATGAAATTAAAATCCAGGACATCCATGAACTGTGTAGGTTTTAATAGTGCTAAGATATAGATGCTTTTGCATTCAGGGCTGAGAGTTCAAACCTTAAAGCAGTTGGCATTACAGGATCTTGACATTACTGAGACAAGCTTTTCTCTTCTAGTTTACACACAGGAGAGATCTTAATTTCACCGATAGAAATTGTTAAAAGATAGGTAACAAAGGGTAGGAATAAATAGTCAGATTTCACAGCTGAGAGGGGTAAATAGTGGGGTCTCCCAAGGATCTGTACTGGGACCTGTGCTGTTCAACATGTTCATATATGATCTGGAAAAAGGGATAAACAGGGAGATGGCAAAGTTTGCAGACAATACAAAACTACTCAAGATAGTTAAGTCCAAAACTAACTGTGAAGAGTTGCACTGGGATCTCACAGAACTGGGTGACTGGGCAACAAAAGGGCAGATGGAAATTCAATATAGATAAATGCAAAGTAATGCACATGGGAAAAACATAATCCCAACTATACATACAAAATGATGGGATCTAAATTAGCTCTTACCACTAAAGAAAGATCTTGGAGACACTGTGGATAGTTCTCTGAAAACATCTGTTCAATGTGTAGCAGCAGTCAAAAAAGCCAACAGAATATTAGGAAAGGGATAGATAATAAAACAAAAAATATCATAATCCCACTATGTAAACAGTGGTATGCCCACACCTTGAATACTGTATGCAGTTTTGGTCATCCAATCTAATATAAAGATATATTAGAACTGGAAAAAGGACAGAGAAGGGCAACAAAAATGATTAGGGGTATGGAAAGCTTCCATAAGAGGAAAGGTTAAAAAGACTGGGACTGTTCATTTTAGAAAGGAGATGACTAAGGGGAGGAGATATGATAGAGGTCTATAAAATCATGAAAGGTGTGGAGAAAGTGAATAAGGAAATGTTTCAGAGTAACAGCCGTATTAGTCTGTATTCGCAAAAAGAAAAGGAGTACTTGTGGCACCTTAGAGACTAACCAATTTATTTGAGCATAAGCTTTCGTGAGCTACAGCTCACTTCAATGGATGCATCCGATGAAGTGAGCTGTAGCTCACGAAAGCTTATGCTCAAATAAATTGGTTAGTCTCTAAGGTACCACAAGTTTTCCTTTTCTTTTTGTGAATAAGGACATGTTATTTATCCCCTCCCATAACACAAGGAACAGGGGTCACCCAATGAAATTAATAGGCAACAAGTTTAAAACAAACATAAGGAACAGAGGTGAAAGTAAGCCTGTATGGTCCGGTACGGCGTACTGGCAAGAGCCGGTACACGGTCCTGGACTGGACCGGCTTCCCCAGGCTGGCGATTTAAAGGGCCCATGGCTCCCTGCAGCGGCTGGAGCCCCGGGCCCTTTGAATCGCCTCCCGAGCCCTGCTGCTGGAGCCCTGGGGTAACGCTGGCAGGGCTCCGGCGGTGATTTAAAGGGCCCGGGACTCCCACCGCTGCAGGGAGCCCTGGCCCCATTAAAGCACCGCCCGAGCCCTGCCGCTGCTACCCCGGGGGTCTGGCAGCTGGGCTCGGGCGGCAATTTAAAGGACCCGGGGCTCCGCTGTGGTAGCGGTGTTATACCAATAAAATAAAAACCAGCAGGATCTTATTAAAGGGGAAAAGGCAAAATACCACATTTATTGTGAATATATAAAGAATTATAGTAAGCAGTTAGTTATAGCTATAACATTCCATTCAATCTCATATTTATTCATACATTCATTCATACACACACACACACACAGGTTCTGCAACGTTGTTATCATAGTTACCAGCCTTAGAGTTGCTCATGCCAAGCCACTGGCCAGGTGGCCTGGACATGAGGAGGGAGCAGGGCCTTGTCAGATGCTCATCTGATGCTCCTGGAAGTTGGTTTGCAGAATCAGACCCCCAAAGTTCTCACTTTCTAGAGTCCATTTTTATGGGAATTTCTTCCTATGCCAGTCTATGGGAATTGCTTCATCATGCTGTTGCTGCATCAATCAGCAGATAGCACATTCCTGACGGCTCCATGCTGCTAGATGTTATCTTGTTCTTTGGTTCTCCCATTCTTGAGGCTGTTGGGTGGATTCCAGTCTGCCCTCCAGGGGTCCTCTGGTTATTTCCACTTGACGCCTTCTTCAGCCGATGGACACTGGATTCTTAGGCTGGCACCTCCCTGATCATTCAGTTATTATCCACACCAAGCATCCATCCACATACATCCTCTATCTCTATTTTAATCACAATTGTTAACAAAGCAAGATGAATACAACAAAAGGGCAGGGAGTCTCTGGGTGCTGTTTCTGTTGTTACAGAGTATTGCTTTGAGTCTCTCTCTGTGTGAGAAGTTGTTATTACAAAGAATTGCTTTGAGAACAGACTCTGTCTTAGAATGTACTAACACAATTAGCAGCTTGCGAGTTTCACACATAGAGGGAGAGAAACAGTACCAAAAACCAAGAGACCTCTTAATTAGTAATACCCTGGAATTTAAACTATGGGGAATCAAACTCATTTTTGATTTTAATACAGAACTTCTTTAATATGATCCAACAGCGGTGGCTGAAGCCCCGGGCCCTTTAAATTGCCCTTGAGCCCCGGGGCTCCCAGCCACCTCTGCAGCTGGGAGCTCGGGGGTGATTTAAAGGCCCCAGGGCTCCCAGCCGCAGCCGGAGCCCCTGGTCCTTTAAATCTTTAAAGGCCCTGCCTCTTCCGGTTGAGGCCATGCCTCTTCCAATTGAGGTAACGCCCTCACTCAGGACTCCAGCGTACCAGTAAGTCCTTTAAGTTACTTTCACCCCTGAACACTCAACCTGTAGAACTCATTGCCAGGGGATGTTCTGAAGGCCAAAAGTATAACTGGATAAAAAAAGAATTAGTTAATTTCATGAAGGATAGGTCTATCAATGGATATTGGCTGAGATGGTCAGGGATGCAACCCTATGCTCTGGGTGTCCCTAAACCAGTGCTGAATTTGTAATGAAAGAGATGCCAGGGCACAAGCAATTATTTTACACTCATAAATGATGCAGCAAGCCCAGAGGTGCCAGGGCTATGAACTGTCAAGCCTCGAGGTGCCAGGCCTCAGCCCTGGCACAAATTAAGCACTGCCCTAAACCTTTGTCAGAAGCTGGGACTGGACAACAAGGGGTTGATTGCTCGACTGCCTGTTCTATTAATTTCCTCTGAAGCATCTGGCACTAGCCACTGTCAGAAGACAGGCTACTGGGCTAGATGAACCATTGGTCTGATCCAGGATGGCCATTCTTACGTTCTTAATGAGATACTTGGTGGGAAAAAGGATTCTAATATTATTTTAATGATCCCACTAGCTCAGTCACTGGTTTGGGAGTCAATCATCTTAAAAAACATTGAGATAGCATTGTGGTGGGCTCAGAGCCACAAAGGTATTTAGGCTCCTCATTTCCACTGCAATCAGTGAAAGTTGGGAGCCTAAATACTTTGTGGATCTGGGCCATATAGCTTAGATGATTGCAACTCTTTTATTAGGGTCCTTCAGCAGGGATCATACATTGGGTAAAATTACTTGAAAATACCTTCACCAAGATTTCAACATAGAGTGAAATGCCTTCTTATATTTCACCTTTATAGAAGCTGAGTTTTTTATTAGTGACTAGGACACTTCATAGACTTACTACACGTTACTGAATTTATTCCCCCCCCCCCATCTCCCTCCTTTGTTTTCATGATGCTGGTGCAATCTGTGTAATGTAATAGCCCAAAATACCAACCAGTATGATGCATTTGCAACCTTTCTTTTTGCTTTACAGAAATTCCGAAGGATACAACCTCCTGTCCTGCTCCTTTGAGAGTGCTGTGGCATCACAGAAAAAAAGAGAGCAATATATATAATGGTTTTATACTGCTGCCTATTACTGTAATATGAGTGCCTTCCATGTAAAAGTGGTTAGCAATAATGAAGATCCTAGTGGACTTCATGGAGCCTCTGATTCTTCTCCCTTTTCTGCAGAATGCTATCTGATGTTCAAAATAAGAGATTGCTTGTTGTTGCACAGCAGTCCTCAACATCTGGACAAGTTTTTCACACTGATAAAAATTAAGGATGACTCCAAAGCATATTTAAGTCAATGAAAAGACTTCTAGTTTTCCATTGACTTCAATAAGCAAGGTTTGGATCAGGGCCTTAAATTAGAGTCTGTGTCCAGGAAAAGCTCCAGGATCCAACTGGTTCTCCTTTGACTTTTATAATACCCATGCAATGCTCTCCTGTGCCTATTTTATTATTTAAAAGAGACACGATCAATTATTATTTATTATGCAGATTGAAGTAGAGCTCATAATGTGCTAGACATTTTCCAGACACAGAGAAAGAAACCAGTCCCTTTCCTGAAGAGCGTACAGTTTAGGCAAAGATGAGCAAAGGCTGGGAGAAACAGATACAACATACAGTCAAAGGGATCAAGATGGTGATAGTCACATAGATTATTAGTTACATGATTGTAGTTTAAAAAAAAATAAGTTTCGCACACCACATTTTCTTCCCCTCACTCTCCCTCCACAATTCAGCTCTCTCATTTTTATCCCACAATTCCAGTGTTCTTAAATTCCAATGTTCACATGCATCATCTCAACATTTGACCCCTTACCTTCATGAAAATGAGCAGTTCATTCATGCAAAGAACAACTTAAATAGGTAAGTAGGTGCCTTTAGTCTGCTTTATTATAGATATCACAGAAAAAATAGTTTTTTTCTGGAGTGATTTAAATGAGGAGAGTACAGTGGCTTTGGGCACCAGCTCAGAAGTATTTGATGTGTAGGGGATGGTCTGAAAAAAGCATTGAGACACTTATGGGAAAAACAGACAAACAAGGTGATGAGACTGGCCTAACTGGCAGAATAGAGAGGATGACAGGACAGCAAGATAAGAGTCAAGGATAGATAAGTAGGGAGGAGCAGAGTTATGTAGCGCCTTGGAGTTGACCACAATGAATTTGCTGTGATAGAGACGGGAAGACAGTGACAGGATTCAAATTTGGGGCATGAGATGATCAAAACCATAAAGAACATGACCTCGGAAGCTGCATTTTGTATGGACTAGAGGGGACAGGGGAGCAATGTGAAGTCAGGGAGGCTAGGGAGGGGGCTACGATAGTCAAAACGGGAGATAGGGTGGTCCCAAAAAAATGTTTTAGAAGTTGGGACAGAGGAGGGAAGAGGGGAAAAGCTGTTTTAGGAATATTGTGTAGGAAAAAGCAGCAGATTTGGACAACCCATGGATGTGTGGGGAGAGAGAGAAGTCGAAGATGACCAGTAGCTTATTTGGCTGTACTGACAGGGTTCTTCTATTCAGTAGCAGCAGGAACTTTTGTTTAAATTTACTTACCTACTCTTGTGGCATGTAACATCTACAATAAATATAACTGAAAGACATTAGGAAAATATATTTTCAGTTTTCTTATTTTGTGCACTAGACAGTGTATAGTTCCCTTTCACTGTCCCCCCTTTACAGTCAGATGCAGCCACATTTTCATTGATTTTGGGCACCTCTGTTTTTGGGTGTCTTAAGTTGGGCTCCCAAAATCATTGGCCACTTTCAAAAATGTTGATCTTTGTTTCCCCTTTTGTTCCTGTGGGTCTTTCACACAGCAACCTAGGAGATATTTTTCTTTTTCTAATAAAGGAATGTGATTGTGAAACCACAAAAATTGTCAAGAGATACCAGGGCAGGTGCAGTATCTTATGCTACTTTTACCTTATTTGTTTTCAAACTGACAAAATGTCCATTTGATGGTGTCCCTTTGAAGACTTTGTGGGGCTTGGTGGAGTAGAATGTCTTCCCACAGCCTATCCTGAGAATGATTTTATATCCCTAAGTCTGAAACCGTAGTCCCTGAATGACTGTTCTAGTTATTACCCTCTATTATAATAATTATTGCTATATAGATGAGTGAATGCAGATATTAACTGCAAAATCTCGGTGATCATTCTCATTGCTAGATCAGGAGCACTGCTTCATTTATAAGTGCACTGTAATAAAGTCATCTTAATTAAATGAAGATAGCAGTTTATGCATTTATAGATTTAATTATCTTAACTCCAAATTATTATTCTTTTGCCTTAGAAGTCATTTAACAGGGTGGGCCAGAGGTTTCCATTTAAAAAATATGGCTTTGGTAAAAATATTTTGCCTGTTGGTTTATCCACTTTGTACAAAATGAAATGGCTTAACCCCTTGGGGTTTTAAATTAGATAGAGGTCAGTATACTTACATACCAGATTTAGGTCCCAATCCTGCAAACTCCTATGCACGTGAACATCTTTATGCATGTGAATACTGATGAGTTCAATGGGACTACTCACATGTGACGTTATTTGTATGCATATCTGTTCGCAGGATCATGGCCTTAGTCAACAAAAGTGTTTCAGAAATTCAAGTGTAATTTTTTGGTACTTGAAACTCCAATTAATGGTGGAGATTGGATTGTAGGATGGGAGCACTGTACAGCATTTGTAATGGAACTGGCACAAGTCATCCGTGCAAACAGAACGGGTTTCTGGGAGGTTATACCCCTTGAGCATGGAGGCTATTCCACCACCACTGTGAGAGTAGAGAAAGAGGTTTCCTTTCCATAGAGATCCCTCGTGTTGTTTGTTATTTGTATTATGGTAGTGCATAGAAGCCCCAAGTGAGATCAGGGTAGGGTGACCAGATGTCCCGATTTTATAGGGACAGTCCCGATATTTGGGGCTTTTTTTTTTTACATAGGCTCCGATTACACCCCACCCCCATCCCGATTTTTCACATTTGCTATCTGGTCACCCTAGATCAGTGTCTCATTGTGCTAGGTGCTGTACAAACACATAGCGAGAGAGTGTCCCTGCCCCAGAGAGGTTACAATCTAAGTAGACAAGACAGGTATAAAGGTGGGGAAAAAAAGAAGGATAATTATCTCCATTTTACAGCTGGGGAACTGAGATATGGATAACAAGAATGATTTTCCCATGATCACTTAAAGTCTATGACCAAGCTACAGAATGAACCTAGATCTCCTGAATCCCAGTCTAATGCTTTAACCACAAGGTCATTCTTCCTCTCAGCATGTATCCTTCTTTTCATTCTCCCCACCCCCAGCATATAATCAACCTGCATAATGGAAGAGATGATTTGTTCACAAAGACAAGAATTTTTTTTTTAAACATCAGGTATTGGCCATAAGCAAGAATAGGATACCAGCTTTGATGGACTTATTGTCTGAGCTGGTTTGGCCAATCACATATTTCCATACAAAGAGAAAGGAAATGCACAATTTCAATGAAACAGTAAGAAAACCACATCACATGTATGCTGTTGTTTTCCTTTTATAGATTCATAGACTTTCTCTCCCATCTTTTGCCTTGTCTCTTTACACTGTAAATTCTGTACCTTCAACATCTACCTTCATGTGTACCTTCAACATCTATCATAAGGGTATCTCAATTTTGGTTGGGGCTTCTAAGCAGAACTGTAGTAGCTTATAATTTAAGACCAGAAGAAACCCATTATCATCATCTAGTCTGACTTCCTCCATAGCTAAGGCCACTGAATTTCAGTGAGACACATACAAAGTCAAATGTTTTCTTTCTTTAATACTTTCTAAGTTGGAAATTATTGGTTTTGGAAAAAAAAGACATGCTGAAAATTGTCCCATATGTAGATCTTTACTTTCAGAGTCCATCCTTGGTTTTTTTTTTTTAATCCAAATGTTTCCAAAAGCTAGACAGCATATGCGGACACGTGCTACTGTCTGTGATTTACTTATAGTTAAAGTTGTCCTCTTTTACCCCTTTTTAATATTTTTGAAATCAGAAATGAAAAAGATAAATATAATAATTATATCTAGCTCTTATGTAGTGCTTTTCACCTGTAGATCTTAAAGCATTTTACAAAGGAGACAAGTATCATCTCCGCTTCACACATGGGAAACTGAGGCACTGATAGGTGAAATGATTTGTCCAAGGTCAGCCCTCAGGCCAGCAACAGAGCAGGGAATAGAACCAGGTCACCTGATTCCACTCCACTGTTCTATCCACTAGGCCACATTGCATTCCCATATGGGTGGATGGTTGCAAGTAGGATTACAATAAGGACAGGTCATATTTTTAATTTTTCACTTAACCTCTTTGTAGTGTCCCTTTGAGCATGGTTCCAAAATAAAAAAAAATTCAAAAAAAAAAAAGTAGGGATATTTAACTTTTAAAATATGTTTTGCCATGTGCTCTGTTCTAATTCCATGTCAGTTTGCAATATGCTTCTTGAGCTGACCTGCTAAAGCTCCAGTTTTAGTAGGTAGTTTCTGCATATTTTTATATTGAAGAAAATCCCCCCCACCTTTACTCAATGCCTTATTTTAGCTGCATTGGTCTTCCAAGGAAATCGAGTAATATCTTTTACTTCTAAGACACCTCATCTGTTGTGTCTATGGTATGTACAGTAGTTTGAGGTATGCTTGTCTAAAAGTTAGGGCTGTCGATTAATCATAGTTAAATCACGCAATTAACTCAAAAAATAATAGCAATTAATCACAGTTTTAATCACATTGTTAAACAACAGAATACCAATTGAAATATTTTTGATGTTTTTCTACATTTTCAAATATATTGATTTAAATTACAACACAGAATACAAAGTGTACTATGCTCACTTGATATTATTATTTTTGATTACAAATATTTGCACTGTAAAAATGATAAACAAAAGACATAGTATTTTTCAATTCACCTCATACAAGCACTGTAGTGCAATCTCTTGATGGTGAAAGCACAACTTACAAATGGAGATTTTTTTTGTCACATGACTGCACTCAAAACCAAAACAATGTAAAACTTTACAGCCCAGAAGTCCACTCAGGCCTACTTCTTGTTCAGCCAATCGCTAAGACATTAATTAATCATTAATTAATAAAGTCACAAGGGAGCTGCCCCTCATCAGCTCCTCAAGACTGCGGATTTGGGCACAGGCCAATTCACTAAACAGCTGCTGTGATTCCCCCTCCACATTTCTCCTTCCAGGGGCAGCTCAGTTTGTTAAACAGCCTGGTGTAAAAAAGAATCAATTGGGAGCCAAGAGGCGGTCCAGCATCGTCTGCAGCACGCAGTAGCTGAGGCGCGTCCGCC
Source organism: Natator depressus (assembly GCF_965152275.1). NCBI lineage: Eukaryota > Metazoa > Chordata > Testudines > Cheloniidae > Natator > Natator depressus. Next base: position 249,337,707 of record NC_134234.1, read on the forward strand.
GGCAGGGGTCGCCCCAGGCCCTGGAAACCAGTTCCAGCGCTGCAAGCACGTGGGGCGGGGTTTGCCGGCGGCCCTATTGCTATTGCGAGCGGAGCTTCGCCTCGCAGGAGAGGGGGGCGCAGCTCCGTTCGCTGGAGCTCGGGCTTCCCTTGCGTCCTTGTCTGGGGCTGGCCTGACAGAGGGCGCTGCGCGGCCCCTCCCTGGGAGCCGCTGGAGGAGGATGCGCTCAGACCCGCGCCATGGGGAGCTCGGTGAGGAAGGGCAAAGCGGTGCTGCCGGCCGAACAGGCTGCCCGCCCCAGTAGCCCCCGCCGGGAGCAGCCCCACCGAGCAGGTAGGCATCCCGCCCCTCGGGCGGGGACCAGGCGGCAGCCGGGCAGGAAGGTGGGAGCAGGGAGCGGGGCTCGGCTCCCGCAGCAGCAGAAAGTTCGCTCTGCCCGTGCCAGGTGGCAGCCGCTCCCCAGCGCCTCCCCACCTCCTCACGTCTCTCCCTGCCGGGGGCCTGCCTGCCAAGCGCGGGGGCTTCCGCAGTGGAAGCCTGCGATTTTTCTTCTGTGTGGGTATCGGCCAAGATGTGCAGCCCTGCCACTGGCTAGTGATTTGGGGTGCCCAACTTCATAGATTGGGGCCTGATTTGCAGAAGGTGCCAAGTGCCTGCCCCATGAAAATCAAGCCCGTTTAAGGTGCCCGAACTAAGCTAGGTGCCCCAAAATAAAAGCACCCCAAATCACTAGTTGCTTTTGAAAATCTCGGGCTCCTACGTTGATCAGGTGTGAGTCTCTGCAGCGAAATAGCTAACTGTATAGACCATCTTTCTACATATCTGCCTAAAAATACACAGTACTTGCAGCCCTTACTCAAAGTACTTGACAAATGCCAATTAATCGATAGCTCTGGTCCATAAACTGACAATGAAACATTTAGATTTTCTGGTAAAAGAATTCATAAGTCTCAGACACTGAAGCTAAAAATTGTGTGTGTGTGTGTGTGGGGGGGGCAACATAAAATTGAGAGCTCTGTAGCTATCTTTCTGCTTCATTTCCCTCTTCTAACCCTAACTCAGGACTTCTTATACTGGGACTTTTTAGGTACCTGTGTATGTAATTTTGGAAAAGATAGACCTGTTTAATGAAGTAAATGTGTGACTGCAGACAAGGCTTCAGTAATAATATGTTTCTAAAATTCAACTTGAGAAATCGAATTGTTTTCTGTGATTGCTTATACTTATCAAAATCTTGATCTGGTTTATATGAAACAAAGATGATGTGGTTGATTCAGTTCCTATCTATTTATGGCCAGATTCTGATAACCTGTCGTTTTGTTCTGTGTTTGTACAGCACCTGGCACAATAGGGACCTGGTCCATGAGTGGGACTTCTAGGTACTTTGATAATACAAGTAATTAATGATGATGATGTTCAGTAGTACTTTACTCCATTAATAAACTAACTTAAATGAGTGGGGCTAGTCAGGGAGTACAATGCCAATGAATAAGGACATCAAAATCTAGCGATTAGTATTTACCAGCATGGTAGCCCTAGTCACTGAGTGCAAGATTCCTTGAGTAGGTGTCCATATCACAGAAGTTCTTATCATCATAAATGGCACCCTGGTAGCATTCACAGCAGAGATGGCAAATTTTGAAGTGACATGAAGACTGAATTGTCCTCTCACCCATAGAGAGGGTCCCTACAGTCCAGGTTAGGACTAAGGCAGCTAGCAGTACCGTGTGAAGAAGCTTGCACTTCAGCTGTCTGTTTTGCATTTGTTCTATGGATAAATCAATGTCAGGACGTCCATCTCCAGTGCTATCAGCTTGGCACTTAGCATGAAGAATACATTCACTAAAAAACTGTAAAAAGTGATTTAAAAATGTAAAGGGTTTGAAATGCTGAATGGCTGAGATTTAAAACAAAAAACAAAAAACTAAGTATCTAGAGTAAACCATAAGCCATTTTAAATATGTAATATTTTAATAGGGCATTCAAGGCTGAAGGAAACTTTAAAAACATTACATATTTTTGGATTATGGAAAGTTTTTAATACACAGCCCTCACTCCCTCAAATTTGGATATGGGTTGGTTGTTTTTTGTTTTGTTGTTGCCATAGAGCATTTTTGTATATATGATACTTGAAGAATCGTCAGGGCTAAAACACTTTTGTAGTTCTGTAAGATAATGTAAACCACTTTACATCTGTTTTATATACAGCTTCCCCAGAAATACAATGCAGAGAGGAGCCGCCCCTCCAGAGCAGCAGCTTTGCTCCTGGAACCCCCCCAGAGCACCCAAGATTTAGTCAGGGGTATATAGTACAGGTTATGGGCAGGTCACAGGGCCGTGAACTTTTGTTTATTGCCCGTGACCTGTCCATGAATTTTACTAAAAATACCCATGATTAAATCTTAGCTTTACACATGATCACATACTATATAGTCCATAGAATCTCCCCTCCCCTCCCCCAGCTCCATGTCCTCATCTCCCCCAACTCCACACCTCGGTCCAAATTTGTGAGGTGCTGAGTGCCTTATACTTCCGATGACTTCAGTAGGAGTTGAGGGTTGGGCTCTTGAGACGCAATTCCTTGTCACTGGCATGTATGGAAAGATTCTAACTGGAATCTTGGAGTGAGTTCGGTATTAGGCCCTTCGAGGGTAGAGATGTAAAATATTGTTACTATTAAAAATCACTTTTGCACATTTTCTTTTACTAATAATAGCTGGCAGAGCCCCAAAATCCAACACAACTTCATGGTATGAAGAGAAGGGGCCCAAATCACTGCTGTGTTACTCTACATTAATGCCAGCGTAACTGTACTGAAATCAGTGAAATTACATCAGCGTGAAACTGGGGTAATGCAGTGACGAATTAGGCCCAAACTCATTTTATTTCTCTTTGTGCTGTTTCCTGTAAACGTTTCTGCCATATTATTGTGCGTGTGGACTTTCAAAATATAACAAACAATGCTTCATAGCTGTGGTCACATAGCATTACTGTTGACGGATGCGAGCTTGCAGACTCTGGGCTCAATTTTGTCCTCGCTTACATCAGTGCAATCTTAGGCCTAGTCTGCACCTAAAATTTAGCTTGATTTGGCTATGTCACTCAAGGGTGTGAAAAATCGACACCCCGAGAGACATAATTGAGCCAATCTAAGCCCCAGTGGAGACACCACTAGGTTGACCTGGCTACCGCCTCTCGAGGGGGGAGATTTTCTACAAAAGAAAAATCCCTTCCATTGCTGTACCAAGTGTCTACACTACTGTGCTACCGTTGCATAGCTGCAGCAACACAGCTGCAGCACTTGTAGTGTAGGCATACCCTTAATGACCTCAGTAGTAACTGAGAGCAGGACTTATCCCTTAGCATATGAACTGCCAGTACATTTCCTTGCCAGCCTAATGCTCATTCAATATGCATTTTTTTTATTTCTATGTGTTTTTCTATATCCCCTAGTTCCCCACAAGCATAACACCATCAAATGGACATTTTGTCAGTTTGAAAATAAATAAGTTAAAAGTAGCATAAGATCCTGCACCTGCCCTGATGTCTCTTGACAGTTTTTGTGGTTTCACAATCATATTCCTTTATTAGAAAAAGAAAAAAATCTCCCGGGTTGCTGTGAGAGAGACCCACAGGAACAAAAGGGGAAACAAAGATCAACATTTTTGAAAGTGGCCAATGATTTTGGGAGCCCAACTTAAGACACCCAAAAACAAATGTGAAATAACCGAAATTCTTGAGGAACTTTAACAAGACTGAACAAAACACGTAGGAATAAAAACAAGCATAACATCTGTACACAGTCCAGGGTATTCCCTCATTCTTTGAGCTATTAGGTCTTATCCCATTGCCTTCTCTCCCTGGTTCCCAAAGGTCCTTTTTGGCCTCAGCTCTCTTTCGGCATCCCTCCTCCCCAACATAGTCCTACCCAAACTTTCTGAGGTCTGGGCCTTTAGGACTGAGACTGGCTTCATCATCTGGCACATCTTTGATCACCTGAGAAAGCTTTCTGGCCATTAAGTGCCTCTCTATGAGGGTGACTAAATCATCATAAGAGGAAGGGTCGTTTTGGCCAGCCTACCCTCAGAGGTCTCGTGGTAGTCTTCTCAGGAATCTGTCCAAACCCAAGAGTTCCGTGATTTTTTTCCATGCTGTTGGTCCCGGAAGGCAGCCACTCCTGTCTCAGATGGATCAGGTTGAACAGTTGTGATCTTGGTGCTTTGTCTCTGGGTATCTCCACTAGTGGAATCTCTGGGCCCCTATGGCTGTAGTTGTCTGGAAGTAGTCTTTAGCAGTTTCTGTTGGCATGTCATAGTATGCCTTCTGAGTCGCCCAATATGGGAAAGGAACCAGAAGTGAGGATACTGGCCCACTGGTCTCGGAGCCAGGCCTCCTATAGGGCTGTTCTTTCAAATGTGAGGAGATACGCCTTGATGTCATGCCTCTGTCATTTTTTATAGATAACTGTTAGCCTTCAGGGATTAAGTTCCCTTGTGGCCACCTCCCATCTGAGTCAGGGCTTTTAGTTGTCTCACTACTTTGCATAGAGTGACTTGGTCTTGTGTTGCCTGGTTTATCAGCAGTTGACTGTCTCCTGCTGTGTTCACACCCTCACCACTTCCTCCATTCTCCAAAATGGTTTCCCTCTCTCTGGGAAAAGTCAGCTGTGCCAAATCCCATCCCTAATACCATGTGTGACAATACACCTCTTTCATCATGTCAGGGCGCAGCGTTTCTCCCAATGGTATTGGGCGCGTGTGAGGTAAATCAGTCCTACTCTAGAAGTTTAGTTCTTCCTGTTGGTGTAATTAGAGGAGGCCCTAGGTTTGGTCCAAGAGCTTCCTTAAACAAACAAGAGTCCATTTCCTACCTCTCACTGGAGTATGCCTCTTCATATGCTGGCTACCAATTGCCAGCCACCCTCTAACCCACTCTGTGCCCAGCTATGCTGGGAACCAAGGCCCGCTCCCAAAACAGAAATAAACACATTTCTCTTATTAAGAAAAACAGCTCTTTATTTGGAAAAACCTTCCCTCCTCACTGCACACAGCCCTTTTGCTGCCTGCTCCTCTCCTCTCTCCCTCACTCTAACTGGAAGAGGTTTCTAAAGGTCACAGGCTGTCCTTAATTAGACTCAGGTGTTTATAATTAACCTGAGGTAACCTTTTCCAGGTCATATTAGAAGGTCTTTAAACATTCTAAGACTGATATACCTGCCTTCAACCACATATTTATCCTTTTAAAGATAAGCACAAGAAAAGAGGTGCTCATTAATGGAGCATTACTATAATGCTCTCCTTCTAATAGAAATGCACAAGCTGTTTACAGTTCAAATTGCTGAATGAGATATTTGAGCTATTTTAAAGTTTACTTTTGTGTTTTAGTACAAACTAAATGAAGGTGAAATACATGCTATAGAAATTCACTGATATTTCTGCGTCATGTGTACAGTATTGAACGAAAGGATTTTATTCACTTTGTTTTATTTTGAATAGTGTCATGTCTTGAATTTAATAAAGTTATAATATACCACCCTTCTAGAACTGTCAGGTCTACCTTTGTCATGCTGCTAACACCTGAGAGCTTCCAGACTGCAAATCTCTAGGATCTGGACTCTCTTCTACTGCCCACTCATTCTACACTTAGCCTCAAAACACTTTCAGAGATGCTGGGACGCTGCTTAGGAAAGCTTGGTTTCCTTTGACCACGTTCACTTTTGATACTTGGTTGATGGTACTCTTCCTTTAATGCAAGGTACTTCCCTGTGTTTGGTTGTGATGTTCTGTGTCACTAAAATGCAGACCTGATAGTAAATAATAGATAGAGATGGTTCAGAAAGGAATAGTTTTACTGGTGTGCATCAGGCAGTGTTGTTTGTTAGAGCAGTGGACTAGGACTCAGGATTCTATTCCCAGCTCTGCTGCGTGACCTTGGACAAGTCAATTCAGTCCTCTGTGCCTTGGTTTCCCCACCTGTAAAATGAGGAGGATGATACCGAATTCCTAAGCACTTGGTGCTAGATTCACAAAAAGTTTTTAGATGCCTAAGTCCCAGTTTTAGGCTCTTTAGTGATCCACAAAACTATTGAACTCTGTAGGCGTCTAAACTAATTTGACACCAAGATTTTCAGGGTACAAGTTCCCTTGGTACCTAAATTTCTGCCTCTGAACAAGCACGCTGCTGCCTCCCTCTAGGCATCTGGATGCCTGTCTCCTGCCTAAGCCACAGAAGGATTGATAAACGGGAAAGATAGGCACCTATCTTGCATGCAGGGCCTGATCTTGTAAGTGTGCTGAGGGGCTGCTTATTAGATTGGGTCCCATTTAAAATCTGGCCAATGGTGGTGTCCACCTTATAACTTTTAGCCCAGTGGCAGGAGTACTTGCTTGGGATGTGGGAGACAGGTTCAGTTCCCTCCCCTGCCTGAAAGGGAGAAAAGATTTGAACAAGGTTCTTCCACAGCCTAGGCAAGTGTTCTAACCACTAGGCTAAAAGTTATAAGGTGGGCACCACCACCCATGGGTGCCAGAAGGACTGCAAAAAGGCTAATATTCTGGGGGGTATTAACAGGAGTGTCATGGAAAACGTGGAAATAATTGTCACGCTTTACTCGGCACTGGTGAGGTCTTATCTGGAGTACTGTCTGGGCACCACACTTTAAGAAAGATGGGGGCAAATTGGAGAGAGTCCAGAGAAGAGCATCAAAAATTTTATATAAGGTTTAGAAAAGCTGACCTATGAGGAAAGGTTAAAAAAAACCTGGGGAAGCTTAGTTTTGAGAAAAGAAGACTGAGGGGGGACCTGATAAGAATCCGCAAATATGTTAAGGGCTTGTTATAAAAAGGAAAGTGATCAATTGTTCTCCATGTCCACTGAAGGTAGGAGAAGTAATTGGCTTAATCTGCAGCAAGGGAGATTTAGGTCAGATATTAGAAAGTTTTTTCTAATTATAAAGGTAGTTAAGCTCTGAAACGGCTTCCCAGGGAGGTTGTGGAATCCCCATCACTGTAGATTTCTAAGAACAGTTTGGACAAACACCAATCAGAGATGATCTAGGTTTACTTGGCCCTGCTACAGTGCAGGGGACTGGACTAGATGACCTCTTGAGGTCCCTTCCAGCCCTACATTTCTGTGATTCTATGAGAAGGGTGTGCATGCGTGAGGGGGTGGGAGTGGGCCAACCAACCAAAACAGTTCCTTCCCAGAGCCGTGGAGGGAATACCCTCCCCCCGCCACCCCCAAGCCTGACCCTCCTCTTCCCCTCTCACACTCACCCTCACCAGCTTGACCATCTCTGGCGCCTATGAACCAGAACCAGTTCACCAATCTTTAAGCCTATTTATATTTTCACCATGATGAGAAAATCTCTGTTCACAAGAGATTGCCCACTAAACAGTGTATTTAGAGATTATAAATATTGCAGGATTTTTCTTGATAGGACCAAGATAGCAGTTAAGAATGGGGGCAGAGGGAACAAGATGACTAAGGGTAGATAAAGGTCTGCAAAAGAGTTAAGGGGGTAACAGATCCATAGATTTCAAGGCCAGAAGGGACCATTGTGATCATCTAGTCTGGCCATAGAAATTCTCCAAAATAGTTCCTAGAGCAGATTTTTTAGAAAAACATCCAATCTTGATTTTAAAATTGCCAGTGATGGAGAATCCACCACATCCCTTTGGTCTAGTGGTTAATTACTCTCACTTTTAAAAAATTTACACCTTATTTCCAGGCTGAATTTGTCTAGCTTCAACTTCAAGCCATTGGGTTGTGTTATGTATTTATTTCTCTGCTAGTTTGAAGAGCTCTTTATTAAATATAGTTCCTCAGGTAAATACTTATAGACTGTAATCAAGTCACCCCTTAACCTTCTTTTCGTTGAGCTAAATAGACTGAACTCTTTGAGTCTATCACTACAAGGCATGTTGTCTAATCCTTTAATTATTCTCATGGCTCTTCCCTGAGCCCTTTCCAATTTATCAACCTCCTTTTTGAACTGTGGGCACCAGAACTGGACACAGTATTCAAGCAGCAGTTGCACCAGTAACCTCTCAACTCCTACTCAAGATTCTCATTTCTGCATTCCAAGATTGCATTAGCTCTTTTGGCTACAGCGTCACACTGAGATCTTATGTTCAGTTGATTATCTAACGTAGCCCCCAAATCTTTTTCAGAGTCACTACTTCCCAGATTAGTCATCCATCCTGTAAGTATGGCCTACATTTTTTGGCCCTAGATATTTACATTAGGGATGTAAATAACCTGTAAAAAACTGTAACCAATTAAAATTCTATCAGTTACACGGTTAAACATTTACCCGGGAAACTAGCGAAGCAGAGGGTGCTGCAGCACCCCCACATTTTACGTGGGGCTCTGCTGTCACCCCTGGGGATCCCCACTGCTGGGAGGGACCACCAGCGTGGGGCCGGGAGCCCGGAGGGACCCCAGGCATGCTGGGGTGCCGGGTAGCAGCAGAGCCCTGGCATGGGGCGGGAGCTGGGATGCCAGCCATGCAGGGATGCCAGGATGGTGGATAGCAGCAGAGCCCCGGGTGTGGGGCTAGCAGCCTGGAGGGACCGCGGGCGTGTGGGGCAGCAGCTGGGTCCCTGGGCGGAGTTTAATCGTTAACAGAAACCGATAAGCATCAAGCTTATCGGTTAACCAGTTTACCGGTTAAACTTTTACATCCCTAATTTACATTTAGTCATATTAAAACACATGCTGTTTGCTTGTACTCAGTTTACTAAGCAGTCCAGATCACTCTCAATTGGTGACCTGTCCTCTTCATTATTTGCCACTTCCTCAATTTTTTTGCCACTTCCTGCAGACTTTTTCAGTGATGATTTTATATTTTCTTCCATGTCACTGATAAGAATGTTAAATAGCACAGGGCCAAGAACCAATTCCTGCAGGACCCCACTGGAAACACACCCGCTTGATGATGATGATTCCTCATTTAGCCAGTTTTTAATCCATTAAATGTCTGCCATAAGAGCTAGTTGTTGTTGTTGTGGTTGCCCCAGATTTGTGTTGACCACAATAACTATGAGCATCAAGGCAGGAAGCCCAGATATGCAGGTCATCTCAAACAAGTGACAATAGAGACTTTATAGAGACTAGTCACATAGTGTGTTTATGCCACTTACAGTATGCTGCATCTTATTAGTCATGTTAAAATGATATTCCACTGTTCAGTAATTGATATGGGTATGTCCAAAAGATCATGAAATGTTAGATTATATAATGGTTTGAATTTTATTAAATGTGAAATATATTTATATTTTAACTATTATTTGTATCCGTATGATGTATACAGTAGCAGCCATGTTAGTCTGTTTTCTGTTACATTGTACATGGGTGTGGTGCTTTACAAATAACTAAAAAACACAGTTCTAACCATGAGGAGTTCACAATTTCAGGACCTGATCCTGGAAACCCTTACTCATTTATGCAGTTCTTACACAGAAAAGTAATCCCATTTAGTTTGTGGGATTTTTGTTCTAAATTCAAACATGACATGACAAGGAAAAATAAAAAATATTAGGGAGGTAATGGAGAAACAGGAAAAATGATATCATTAGTTAATGTTAGTCTATTTTTAGACTATTTTCATACAATGTCCCAGATCCACAAGGGTATTTAGGCTCCTAATTGCTACTGAAATTGATTAATCAGAGCCTAATTGCTAAGAATTATTGTTGGTCTTATAGGATGGTTCTTATAAGTTATAACTAAATGTGTCATATAAAGCTTTTTATGAGACCTATTATTGACATTTGTTATACTACAAAGCTACAGTAGTTTTATATTTGTTTATTTTAACCAGTTTTATTTACTTTAAAATAAAATGGGAGATGGAAATGTTCAGATACTGGAGTAAATCAGTATTAGTAAATAATTAGTAGTAAATTCTGTCATTAAGAGGGGTATTATTAAAGTTTAGGAGCTATTGAATTAATTGCTACAACCTTGTTCTATACTAGGCTTGTGTAATTTATATTGTGAATGCTCTGGAAACATTTAAGATTAGCACATAATCTATTTACCCTGATGTAAAACATCTCCATTAACATTAATTAGAGCCTCATGACTAAATCCCTATATGCTTTACTGAAAACGTGCCACAGTCACGTGGGAAAAGAATATGATAAAGGTTTGAGCCTCTCTTGGAACACTGATGCTCAGCTGACGATGCTGAAGGCTCCAATTCTGAAATGAGATCTGAATAGGTGGACCCCAGTAATTAGGTTCTATAAGGATTCAGGGATCTTCCTGCATGGATCCGATTGCAGGAACAGAGCCAAATCCTGAAAGCTTGCCTCAGTTATGATTTCTAGAGCAAAAAATGTGAATGGTAAGGCGTTTTCATAAAATGTCATGCAATGAAATCCTGGCCTCATTGAAGTCAGTGGGAGTTTTGCCATTGGCTTCCGTGAGTTCAGCATTTCATGCTCTTATGCTGCGTCTACACTTGGAGTTGGGGGGGGGGTGAGTCCCCCCAGCTCGTGTAGACATACTCATGCTAGCTCTCTTTTGAGGCAGCACATTAAAACAGTAGCTGCGGTAGCATGGGCAGCCGTGAGTGGCAGCACCTGCTAGCCATGCTAAGTATGTGCTCATGGGGTTTAGGTGGGTTGGTACTCAGGGCAGCTATCCCACGCTGCCACTTGCCGCTGCCCTTGCTACTGCGGCTACACGGCTATTTTTAGCACACTAACTTGATGCGAGCTAGCACAAGTATGTCTATGTGAGCTGGGAATCAACCCCCCAACTCCAAGTATAATCATACCCTTAGACTTTGCCTGCTGGTGTGTGAGCGGGGACAGAGACAGAACAATGGAACCAGGTGACTAAAATTAGGGAATTGTTTTAAAAAACCCTTTGAAATAAATTATTAATATTTTAATTTCATCTGAACCTATTCTCAGCATGTCATCTTTGTCATAAACCATTTTACAGTCTGGTTTTTGGTTACTCCACTTTGTTTTAATTTCTTATAGCAGCAGAAGATTATCACCATGCAACTCAGAATGCAAGCAATGGACAAGCCATTACAGCTTCCTGCAAAAATAAAGATACAGACCTGCAGTTTAAAATACAGGCCTACATAGATAAAAACACTGTTATGATCTTCAGTAACACAGCATGCAGTCTCTCTGCTAAGGTAATGTGTTAATTTTCACACAGAGATATACAGGATTTGTCATATCTTACAAGTTCAGTGTCCTTCATTTCACTAACGTAATTGAGTTGCCAGATCCCATTGACTTCAGCATGGCTCCACATGGGCACAGGAGTCTGTCCATGTGAAGTCATTTTCAGGATCAAGGTCTTGGTTGCTGTCTCCTCTACTTTTCCTAGTCCAGCCATGGCCAGAACCGTCTTTCTATTTTCCCCCCTAAAAAGTGTATGTCTGGTCTCTCATCCTAGCTGCAGACTGCTCCTGCATCTGGCACCCATCCCACTGTCCCTGACAAATATCTGGTCCTCACCTTCCAGCTCACAGGCCTCAATCCAGAAAAGTACTTAAGCATGTGCCTAACATATGTTTACTTCAGTGGGACATATTTAAGCATGTGCTGAAACCTAAGCATATGCTGAAGTGCTTTGCTGAGTGAGGGCCATAGAATGTTCTGTTTCCGGATGTTCTCCACCTGGAAATTAAGTTGCAAGGGCTAAATTTTGGCTCTTCATCCCAGCCCATTCATTCCGGGCCTGATCCTAAATTAGAGTTTTCCTATTGACTTCAAGGCTTTGGGTCAGGTTCTCAGATAGATGACCCAGATGAGATTTCTTATTAATTCTGGTGCAGAATTTATCATCCCTTTGTCAATGCCAATTCTTGAGTTACCTTGCTGCTGTAATACCCTTGCTCTGCTATTTAGAGATTTCTTGAAAAGTTATTAATTTATCTAGTTTGTCCTTTTGGAGAAACAGAACTGTGAAGAGTAGTTTCTGCCTTTTTCACGTATTTATTGGGTTTGATTAACTAAGGATGATCTTTCTGTTAAAAGATGACCACTTTTTCTTTCTGTTATGGATAACGTGTTTAACTCTTATTCAGGTTGAGAAGTTCCCAGAAGGAAATTCACATCTACATAAAGATATTTTCCCACTTATTATGTAACTACCTGCATATGCCTCTACACATTAATTGTACATTTGTACTCTAATGGATGTAATTTAAAAATAATTTACATTTTCTCAAAGGGGAACAGAAGTTTTATTTCAAGTTAATACATCATTTTTAAAAACGATGGGCAATTGGAATAAGATTTTATACATTAGCAGAGGGATCTATGTTAGAGCACAGCCCCATTGTTCCTGTTATTAGGGCTTCTGTTTTGCAGGATTTATTTTTAGCAATTTTTGATTCATTATTTATTTTTAATTTAGCAATTTTATGTAGATGTCCAAAAATCAGGGCACTAAGGGGCTTTCTCTTTGTATATACTGTAATAAATAATCACTTCATAATGTTCCCTAGTGTACTTCAATGTAGTACTGTTTCAAACAGCACTACGTTAAAGCACACTATGGAATCTAAGGGTTTACACGAACCAATTAATGCACAACACATTAGAGTGCATTAGAAATCACCGCCGTAGTGTGCATTACTGCTCCATGTAGACAAGCCCTTAAATACAAATAACCATTTCCAGAGTTTTTCCAGTGTTTATTGAATAAGCACCAATTTAATTTTTTTTAAGTTGGTAGTGTTTTATTGGTATTATCAGTTAAAACTTAAAACCAGAAGCCCTACTGTTAATGTAAAGTATTTTTAACTGAATTCTAGCTCAAATCATCCGACATCTTGCTCTCACTCAAATCAAGCTTAACTTTGGATGGAAGCAAGATTGGGCCCTAAGACTAAAAGCCACAGAGCAGAACGACCACAGCACAACTAAGATTAAATCATTCTAGTTCTTGTGTCAGTAGTAAAATAAAACTTGTAATGGATAGATAAGATAGTGTGAGTGTCTGATTTTCTCAGGGCATTGATTATAAGGACAGAGTGGCAAAAATGGAGGAAAATATAAGACATTTTGAACTTTGGTGTTCACCTCTATTTTTAAGGCATCAGAATTAATGAATTCCTTGCCCGGCTAACTTCTAATATGGCAGAACAATCTACCTCACTCCTGATTTACCAGTTATGAGGCTAACATAACTCCTTTTTAATGGATTTTAGAGGGCTTGTCAAAATTAAATTGATAACAAAAACTCAAGGGTAGATTTGACTCTGCATCTGAGTTCTGCTTGGCTTAGGGAGGTGAGTGTAATGGAGGAAGGGCTTTGGGTAGCCAGTTCCAGCTCCTTGATCCTGTGGGCCAGTTTACAGCGGTCTAAGCAGTGGTGACCTGGAGCTGGTTCGCACCGGTTTGCTAGAACCGGTTGTTAAATTTAGAAGCCCTTTTAGAACCGGTTGTTCCGCGAGGGACAACCAGCTCTAAAAGGGTTTCTAAATTTAACCGGCCAAAAATGGTGCCTTAGGCACCGACTCCGTGGGTGTTCCAGCCCTGGAGCACCCAAGGGGAAAATTTGGTGGGTGCAGAGCACCCACCAGCAGCTCCCTGCCCCCGCCCCAGCTCACCTGCACTCCGCCTCCACCTCCTCCCCTGAACACACCACCCAGCTCTGCTTCGCCGCCCCCCTCAGGCTTCCCGCGAATCAGCTGTTCACATGAGAAACTGGGGCGGGCTGAGAATCAGGTGGCGGCTTCGCACTCAGGCCCAGGGAGGCAGAGGTGAGCTGGGGCAGGGGGGCGTGAGGAGGGCCACCCGTGTCACAGCAGATAACCGGGGGGAGAGGGGGAGAGGGCGCAGGGGAACCACTCCCCACCCCAGCTTACCTCTGCCCCCCTCGGCCTGAGCGGGAAGCTGCTGCCTGCTTCTCAGCCCTCCCTGGCTTCCCGCCGAACAGCTGATTCGCGGGATGCTGGGGGTGGGGGGAGTGGAGAAGCAGAACGGGGCGGCGCGTTCAGGGGCGGAGGCAGAGTGGAGGTGAGCTGGGGCTGGGCGCAGGGCGGGGAGCTGCCAGTGGGTGCTCTGCACCCACCAAATTTTCCCCGTGGGTGCTCCAGCCCCAGAGCACCCATGGAGTCGGCGCCTAAGGTGCCACTTTTGATGTGATCAGTGGGGGGAGCAGCCGTTCCCCCTGCTCCCCACCCAGCTACGCTCCCCCACCCCTAGGAGCCAGAGGGACCTGCTGGATGCTTCCTGGGAGCTGCCCCAGGTAAGCACTGCCGGGACTCCCAACCTGGCCCCCTGCAGGTCCCTCTGGCTCTTAGGGGTGGGGTGGGGTGGGCACCCACTACGGTGGCCCACATGACCCTCCTGCCTGGTTCTGGGGGCAGTCAGGGGATGGGGCAGGGATCCTGGGGGGGGGGCGTCAAGGAACGCGGGGGGTTGGATGGGGCAGGAGTCCCGGGGGGCGGGGGTGGGCAACGACCCCCTCGTGGGGTGAGGAGGGAACCAGTTGTTAAGATTTTGGCAGCTCATCACTAGGTCTAAGCCTCTGGTTGAATTAGAGCAGTTTCAAGGCTGCTCTAACTTATACCACTGGCCTCTGGCCCCTAAGAGAACTCATTGGAATTTCTTGTGCAAGACAGTGACGCTCACCATTGGGAGTAAGGCCCAGTGTTTCCCAGAGACTGGCTAAGTGACTTGCGCAAGGACACAGTGAGGCAGTGGCAGAGCCAGGAAGAGAACCTATGACCTCTGAGGTTCTTCCCTAGCCATTCATCTACACGCCTCTCAGTGGGAGGATTCTTATGGGCTAAATGTAGATAGCAGATAGGAGGATAAATGGGTGGCCTAGTAGAGGGAAGAATGGAAAATTTCGGTGTTCAGTGCTTTGTGTTAATGTCAATATTTATACACTGTGCTTTATGCAGGTGAAGGAGCTGTTCAAATCCATGAGCGTTCCCTATTGTTCACTTGAACTAGACAAGACAGGTAAGGCTCTTTTGCAGTTGAGTTTCTTGTATGCTAATAAATATACTCACAGTCTGTGAGCACCAGTCTTTCTTAATATTTCCTGTGACTACTTCCTCGTTGGCTGTATCTGCAAACAATGAGACTGCAGTTCTTCCTTGTAGTCTAAAAATAAAAAATTTTTTGCATCTCTTCCTCATGAAGAGCATAGATATTCTTGTAAAACAGGTGAAACATTTCCTCACCTGCCTCCTCAGAACAACTATTGAGAGTAACCTCTGCCTGACCTGTTAAAACTACAGTACCAAATGGAAGAACAACGAGGAGTCCTTGTGGCACCTTAGAGACTAACAAATTTATTTGGGCATAAGCTTTTGTGGGCTAGAACCCACTTCATCAGATGCATGGAGTGGAAAATACAAGAGCAGGTATAAATACATGAAAAGATGTGAGTTGCCTTACCAAGTGTGAGATTGGTCTAGCGACTGTACCAAATGGGATTCACTGCTGTTGTGTTTCATTCTGCTATAGCTATGGCTGGGATTTGCATGATGGTATCTGAAAATGATAGTGATGCTTCCTTCATCCTATATTGCTTTTATTTTATTTAATGTTTTAGCCCCTATGAGAGAAGGTGAGATTGTAGTGAAGTTGCTTTTATATGTACGATGCTTCTCAAACACATTAAACGCAAGTAGCTAAATTGAGAGGTGAGGCTAGTGAGACTGTAAGTTCATGTAACATACGCCTTCATCCATACCTATAGGGCTTGCTTCTGATCTCACTTACGACATTACAGTAATGTAACTCCTCTGTCTTCAATGGGTCATTCCTGGCTTATGCTGATGTCAGTGAGAGGCGTAGAAAGTCCCTTGTGTGTACATTATACCCATTTAGATTATCTTTGACTGACCAACTTGCTCACTTTGGCACAGCCAATGATTGAACCCTGACTGTGAAGGCAAATGTGGCTCTAAACCACCTTCATGTTTCCTCTGATCTCAGCAGGGCCAGGGGTTGGGTCATCCCCTGAGACAGACTATCCACAGGGCTGCTTTAATTTTTATGGTAATTTAGGCTACAATGGTCCTTTGGCCAGGGATCAGTGCAGTGTCACCCAAGCCAGCCCTGATACATCTCTTGCAATGGGGTTGAGAGGTGGCAGAAGCCACAGGCATAAAGCCAACATAGCTGCCCTCTGCAAGATCACAAAGAGAAATTGTTGGGGCAAAGATCTAGTCTTATGATTTACACCCACTCATCACCCTGCAAAAGAGCCTTATGCACATTACCTTTGAATTTGGCCCACTGAACCTGAGTCTGTTGAACTGTAAACTAATGTAACTCATATTGCTGAGGGTCTAGGTGATAGGAGTAAAGCAACTGGCACATCATTGTTAAAACGAGGCATTTGTTTTTAAGTTGTCTCTTCCAGATTGTTAAAGTAGTAATGACAGCTAATTTTTCAATCAAATTCATTCTTGTGTAAAGGTTCTCTTGCTGGTGCACGCCAATGTCAATCAGCAGAAAGTTTCTGCTTTGTGATATGGAGAGCAAATTCTTACTTAAATCAACAAAGACCTTCGTCTTGAAGTGCAGTTCTTAGATCTGCATGGCGAGTACTTTAAGGGTTTACACCTACCACACTTTCTTATGTAAGCAACAGTTGCTTTTTTTTTTCCTTACAGCACTAGAAGTTACACAAACATTAGTCTGAAGTTCTCAGGTGGGGCCTTAGAGTAAATGAGAATCAGGCCCTCCATTTTACTCTTGCACTTAATATTGAATTTTGTTTGGCTTTTTAATGCTGTAAAGAGTTTCTTGTTTTTTTTTTATAGTATCAGATTGTTAATGGACCCTGTGCAGGGGGCACAAGGGCTGGGGTCAAAGCTCTTTGTGCTTTTCTCCCCTTATCCTGCTCCACTGAGCTATCACAGGGTGCTTTCTTCCACAAAGGGGGCAGGCACGGGGGGTAGAGTCTGTGCGTGGGCCAGCAGGTGAGCCCAGACGTGAGGAGAGCACACACTGCATCCATTTCAAGGGTGGCAGAGCTGCAGTGTGCACTTCCTGGAAACCCTAGAAAGAATTCCTCCTGGGCTACCATTGCAGCATAGTCCCTCCTTACACATTCAGTGCAGGGTTGTGCCTTTAAGACACAATCCATCTCATAGTGCTGTTAACATTAATGTATATTTAGTGATGGGGCGGGGGAGTTTCATATTTTCTTTAATGTTACAGTGTGCCAGATGTAGTCCAATATCATGGTCCAACCAGCTTTTTATGGGTTTTCCTAGTGTTATGGGCCATATATTCACCTGGTGTAAATTAGCACAGCTCCACTGAAGTTAGGGTGACCAGACAGCAAATGTGAAAAATCAGGACAGGGGTTGGGGTGGGGGGTAATAGGAGCCTATATAAGAAAAAGACCCAAAAATCTGGACTGTCCCTATTAAATCGGGATGTCTGGTCACCCTCACTGAAGTCATAACTTCATTAGAGCGATGCTAATTTACACCAACTATGAGAGTGGCCCTAAATGCCCTCTGTCTCAGAGAAGGATCTAGATGTGAGATCCAAGACCTGCTTGTGGATGTTACCCTGAGGAATATGCTAGTTTATCTGAGGGAAAATATAGATTCACCAACTCTCTGCATTATTGTAATGATCATTAATGGAAGAGATCCTACTGAGTGTTTGCCAGAACAAACAGGATATGAAAAGCGCTTCTTTGCTTTGTCATTCATCTCTGGCTGTTTGCCCAGTGCAACAAGGGAGTGGCCAAGAAGCTATGAATTCATGAATAAGTTCTCCTGGTAGATACTTGGGGTGACTAGAGTTATTTGTGTACAATTTGCCTTCTCCAACCAACATATTTTTATCTCATTTCAGAGGATAGTTTTACATGAACATTCTTGAAGCTGTTTAAACTTGTTATAGGAATACAACATAAACAAATGAACCTTAAGGTCCATAGAACTGACTTTTCGTAGGGTTTTTTTTATATTTTTTTGGCAGGGGGGATGTTCTCCCTCAATACAAATCCTGGGAGGTATTCAAAAACTGTGTCCCAGTATTCCTCAGCATGTATTGGGGTAGGCTGCTGTCCTGTCCCCTCCGCTCAGGAAGGATTAAACACCACACTCGGCGTCTGTTCAGTCCCTTTCCTTAGGGCACCATTTATTGTTTGCACTGACAATTTTTAGCAAACCCCAAAATCAAACAGTTCAACATAAATCCAGCAGCCACCCTTCCCACAACCCGAGGGCTTTCTTGCCAGAGCCTCTGTGCACCTGGCAGCACCTGGTGCTGTGCTGGGAGTGCTGTCTCACCCTCTGTCCTGAAGTGGTTTCCATCATGTACAGGGTTTACCATTTGGTTCAGTGGCTCTCAGCATCCTCACTATACAAATTGTTCCAGTGCACCTGCCAGGCAACTCTTCCCCAGTCTTCCTGTGGACCAGAAGCTGCCAAAGTTACTGACCCTCTAAGCCACATATAACAATCTTCAGAAGTTCAAGAGCTAGGGCACAGCTGCCAGGGCCTGGGGCTTATGCCCTGCTGGAGGCACCTGCCGGGCACAAGGCTTCAGCCCAGCTCTTGTTGAAGCCCCGGCAGGTGCACCCCATGGGGCTGAAGCCCGGCTGGGCAGAAGGCCCTACTCCACCACCCTGCTGTAAGGCCCGGTCACCCTTCCTCTTCCCCCCGCTGAGTCTGGTAGGTGGAGAATGGGGGAGGGGTCGTGCGGTCCTCCAAGAGCCACACTTTAACTGTAAAAGAGCCTCATGCGGCTCGTGAGCCACAGTTTGGCCACCCCTACTACAGACTGTCTTCCTGGGAGTCCCCCTGCCACATGAGCCAACCTACTGCCTGGAGTGTTCCCTTTGAGTAGAGCTCTTTCAGCCTTGATTGGAATCGGGTGCTCATCAGGCAATTACCTGACTCTTTCCTTCCCAGGGGCGGGGCAGGAAGAGGTGTGGCAGGGGCGAGAAGAAGTTGGGTGGGGCCTTGGGGGAAGGGTTGCAGTGGGGGCAGGAGCGGGGGTTGAGCACTCCCAGGGAAATTAGAAAGTCAGAGTCTCGGGTGAGTATTATCCCTAAGTTACGGAGTAGGAAATGGAAATAATAAAGTTAAGGGCTAATTTTCAGTAAGTTGGTCTGTCTGTATTTGAGTGCACAATTGCATTTCTCCTTTGTGTGCTCACTACCAGATATGTATGCACATATCCAGGACAGGTGTGTATCTAACCATGTGAATGTGCAAACCAGAATTTGCACTGCGCATCCTGTAGTAAGCAGAAGTATGCGCACAACTAAATACACACAAGTGCGTGCTGACCAACATACTGAAAATCAATCCCGACGTGACTTGACCAAAGTTACATGGAGATTCAGGAGCAGAGCTGGTCATAGAACCTGTCATGTGTGCAAAGCTTGCCTCTCTTCCTCATTCAGTGCTGTGCCAGATCATAAATCATCAGGCTTGGAGAATGTTAGTTGTTGTTTTCTACTAATTTGTTATACAAACCTCTCTGAACATAAGTGGGTAGATTTTTTTTTTTCCACATTGATAAAGTACTCCACAGAACTGGCTTTCAATCAGTCACATTATCTGTGTCTTTAGTTGGGCATTCTAAGATTTCACATATAACGTGCCGCATATAATAATTTTGGCATTTGAGTTCTATGAAGTCAAAAATTTCTGTCATATTTAGGGTTATCATACATCTGGGTTTTCCCGGACATGACCTCTTTTTTGGTAGTCTGCTTTCCATCTGGGAGGATTTTTCAAATAAGAGGAAATGTCTGGGGGGTAGTGGAGCAGATGCTGCAGCTCAGAAAGAGCGGTCTATGTGCTCCGATCAGTCCCTCCCCTGCATCCGCAGCTGCTGGATCCCACCCACCCCACCCCGGCCTGCCAGGTAAGCGGAGCTGCCAAGTGCCTCTCAGCCATGCCGCCTGCCATTTTGTGGCGCTTTCGAGCCTGGCCAGGAGGGTGACCGGGCCAGGCTGAGGCTCCCTGCCCTGGGTATGGGGAAAAGCCTGCAAGCACTGACTGATGTGCTGGTGCCATGTCGCAGGCCTGCCACTGTGACAGGGAGTGTGACATTGACCCCCACCTTGAGTGTGGGGCCACAGGTACTCCCTCCAGCACAGCCCAGGTACCTCCTCCAGCACCCCCAAATACCTCTCCCAGGAAACCCCACGCCCTAAATACCCCTCCAGCATCCCCAACTTAACCTCCCCTCTTACTCTTTCCCCCCCCCCCCCCCCGCTTGGCAGTGTCATCTATTTGGGAACTTGAAATATGGTAACCCTAGTCATGGTAACAGATGCAATTGAAGGCAGAGTTCTGAAGAAACTAACCAAAAGAGAACCATCCCGAACTTTTAATAAATTTTCATAAGATATTAGCATGGAAAACTAATGGTTGATGAGGGGTTTTTTTCTGGAGAGCTGAGTGAAAAATATTGGTAGTTATTTTCTTTAGAACTGTTAAAAACTTAACCGAAGAAAATCTAATTTCCCTATTTTTTTCTAAATATATTGTAAAACTGGCAGGAACCCTAGCCAATCAGTTTATTGGATTTCAGCTGACTAAAATATAGCAAGTCATTCTACCTTTGCATGTGACTCATCATTGCCTTAGGAAACAGGTTGCATTGAAGTGTAATCCAGTTCATGGGGAAGTGAGTGATCTTTCTTGAGAAACAGAAAGCCACACCCCTCTGTTATTTCACTTCACATAGTAGCCTTCATAAAGGAAGACTTGAGACTGTATTCTTTTGTACTTTATTTCACAGAGGATGGGCAGAAGCTGCAAGACGCACTGTATGAACTAACCATGGAAACTTCAGTACCAATTGTATTTGTGCAACAGAAGCAAATAGGAGATTATGACAAAATTTTAAAGGTAGGAAAAGAAACAATATGAGCAGACCTTTATAACTTTTTAGGTTTGAAGGTAAGAATCAGTACAGATGCAGCCTTCCTTTTAACAGTATGTCGTTCGGGGGGTTGTTTCAGCCTCGAGTCACTGTCACCCTTTTCCCATATTACTGAATGGGAAGCAGGTCCTGGCAAGATCCCAGCTAAATCAGAGCAGTGCTCTGAAGGGGGGCTGGGAAGGGGGAGAGGGGAAGGATCTTGATATGGAAAAAGTTGAGAACTACTGATGTATTAAAGACTCTAAACAGTTTCATAACTTGTGTGATGCAAAGTAAAACATTCTTTTTTTAAAATTTTCAAAGCATGACTTACAAAGTATCGTCTCCTCTCCAGATACACTATAAGTAAGTTTTGTAGTCTCTTCTTATGATGTGTGCTTCATCAAGGTATCTTTTCTCACTAATTATGTTTGATGGTTATCTGGTAGTTATTTTGTGACGGCTGTCTATTCTCAGACAGGGCTGTCGCCATCAGGCAAACAAAAGGATGTGTTTTGGGGAGGAAGAGAGGTGGAGAGAAACAGCACACTTTCTTTTTAAACTTATTTCTATAAACTTGAACAATATGAGTGGTATTTCACAGAGTACAATAAATGCTTCCTTCCTAAGCTCTTCTAACAGAAATAGAACTTGAACCTAGCCATAGGGCAAAGGCCATGTTGCAAAAGAGGAACCGAATCCAAAGTTTTAGATGCAATATTCTTTTTTCTGTGGGTTGTGTGTGTGTGTGTGTGTGGTTACATGTTCCCAGCTACTGATGTCTCTGATGCTTTCAGGGTTTTGTTTCCATTTTTAAAAAGCAGTCTGTGATTAATGCTTCTGATTTAGCTTTCTACAGCCAAGTCTGTACTACTGACTTTTGCTAATATAGCTGTGTTGGTCAGGGGTGTGGATGAGGTGTGATCTGTGACTTAAAGAGCTGTGCTGGAAAAAGCCCCCTCGTGTAGATGGTATAGCTTTCATAATATAGCTTATTTCGCTTGGGGTGACTGGAATGATAAAAGTTCAGCTTTGCCAGTATAAGCTGTGTCCACCCAAAGAGCACTTTGCTAGTATAGCTATTCTGGCAAAGCCTTCAAAGTGCAGACCTGGTCTAAATAATGAGATGTTGCATGTGGAATTTCAGTGAGGTTGACTTGTGCTGGGGCTAGGAGGTTGAAAAATCTAGCTTAAAATCAGAAGCTACTGTGAACCTTCGCAATGGAAGCATCATCATCCTTCCTTAATGCACTACACATGATATCTGTTTGGTGTGAGAGTCACAGTACATCGTATGTGGTAGAATATTGACTCTTTGGAAGATATGATATACTCATTGAATGAAACTCCAAATAGAGAGAAATTTGTAGTGATTTCAGTGCGGCTTTAGGGCAAAAGGATGCTTTTGCTAATTTATCGTATGTGTGATTTGTGATATAAATAACAGCACCATAATTTAAGATGTTGTTTGCTTAGTGTGGGTTTTTTTCGGGGGGCGGAGAGATGGGTGGAGTATTGCCCGATCTGTTCATTCTTTACTTCCTGATTTTGTTCTGTGAATTAGCATTTTCTTAATACGTTCCTTTATCTGACGCATTTGTTCTCTTCATGTACTTTCACACCTTGATCCATGGGGATAATAACCTCGCAGTGCAGTGCAAACAGCTAAATCAACAAAAATGTGCTTGGCATGTAATTATAATAGATGCTTGAAGGGGTCTTGAAATTTAGTCAGCTCAATGAAGTGAGTTAAAGGTATTTTCAAGTGCTTTTCTTGTTCCCCGAATCCCCCTGCCAATTTGGGGGGGTTTTGCAATCAAATTTTCCTGTGTTCTTTCTTTCTTTGTTTTTCAATGATTTTCTCTCCTTGCTGTCTGAAAGAAACAGAACAACAAAAGAAGACAGCAACAGACAGTGAGCTACGTCTTCTCCTTTCTCTCCACTCCACCCTGATCCACACATGGCTCTCAATACCTTTGTGCTGAAGAGGGATTTGTGCACTTTCCCCTGCTCTGGACACTGCAGAGGCTTCTCTGCTCAGTCTGGGGGTCCATGCAGAAGTATACAATGGGATAGGACAGGGGTGGCTAACCTGAACCTGAGAAGGAGCCAGAATTTACCAATGTACATTGCCAGAGAGCCACAGTAATACGTCAGCAGCCCCCCCATCAGCTCCGCCGGTGTCCCACTACCTCCCAGCACCTCCTGCCCACCGGCAGCCACTCCCCCTCCTCCCTGTGCCTCCCGATCAGCTGTTTGGTGGCATGCAGAAGGCTGGGGCGGGGGGGGGTGGAGCGAGGGCATAGCAGGCTCATGGGAGGGGGAGAGGGTGGGAAGGGGTGGAGTGGGGGCAGGGCCTGTGGCAGGGGCACGGCCAGGGGTTGAGCAGTGAGCACCCCCCGGCACGTTGGAAAGTTGATGCCTGTAGCTCCAGTCCCGGAGTTGGTGCCTATACAAGGAGCTGCATATTAACTTCTGAAGAGCCGCATGTGGCTCCGGAGCCACAGGTTGGCCACCCCTGGGATAGGAGGATGCCTGTCATTCCCCCTCCGACCTTGCAGAATTTATCTGGAGAAAGTAATTCAGCCCCAGCCCCTGGCTGTGTTACCTCTTCCATGGAGGTCCACATTCTGAAATGAAGTTTCAGAATTACAAGATGCAAATTTTCTGAAAACATTTTTTTTTTTTGTTTCAAACATTTTTTTTCTGTGGGAATGTCTGTCGAAATAATACATTTTTTCTAAATGCTTTGGTTTCAACAAAAATTCTGTCAAAAGTTTTGATGAAAAATTTCCTTCCAGCTTCCTTCCACTAGCTGACAAGCTCTCAGAGAGTTGTGTGGTTTCAAAGGTGGCTGTGTCCCTTTAACATACGGGGATGTTTATTTAGTATGGAAAGTCATTTGGAGCTGTGCCCATGGACACCAGCTGAGGATCTGGTCCTTGCTCACTAGAGGACTTATCTTGTGCCGTTGGGGTCAATGGAAGTTTTGCCTACAACATCAAGTATCAGGCCTCAAGGGAAAAATCCTTCATTGGGATTTAGACTGAGTAAAAAATGAAGTGGGGCCCCACACATTTAATACAATGGCTGATTTTGGACAGAGGGATATGAAGATTAATGGAATGTGCTTTATAGACTACAACTGTCCAAATGCATGACTATTAGAGCAGAATAACAACAGCTAATCCACAAAAAGAGAGCAGAGGCAAATTCATCTCTGGTGCAACTCCATTGACTTCATTTGACTTTCTTTCATTTGGTCTTATGATTCTGGAATGAAAGCTAAAACTATTATGTAAGACCTCAGGGAAAGCCACATGCAAAAAACATTAAGTATAGTTTTGTTTTCTAAGAGGGACTAGTTTATGTAAAGTGGTAAATGAAGTTTGTTTAAAAACTTTAGGGGATGTTTTCAGGGAATATGGCATTGCTGAATTTTCCTGCTCAGACATGCTGTGGAAAAAACAATTCTAGAAAAGGGTGGTGGCTGGTGGGGGAATAATTATTTTAAAAACCCCAACAGATTATAGACCTGTTGCATTCACTGTGTCAGCATATTGTATAGTATGAACAGGGACTAGGGCTGATTTAATACAGTACATTGAACTGTTCAGAGCAAACCTGCACAAAAGCAGCAGGTTCATATTTTTGTGTCTATACAGGAAGCTGAGCTATTGGAGTAAGGATTACAAAGATACAACTCTAAGAAGCTAATGGGGAACAGTGTTTGCAAACTCCGAAAACACCCATTTCCCCCTCCCCCAGCAACTGTTTCGCATTGGAAGTGTTCATTTTGTCATTGATTCAGATTTGAGAGCTATGGATAATACTTTTCTTTGAATAAATTTGTCTCTTTGTTTTCTTCTTTCAGGCACATAAGGAAGGAAAGATTCAAAAACTACTTGAAACAAAGGGACATGATCACATGCAGGATTCCTATGACTATGATCTAATTGTCATTGGAGGGGGTTCTGGAGGTCTGGCTGCTTCCAAGGTATGAGTGACAAAATGCAAATGTATGAGCCACTGATAATTGAGCAGAATACATCCTGAACGTTTCAGGTCTGAATATCTCTAATATTGTAGAGGCATCAAATTAATTCTTGTTCTTTTGTGGCTCTTTGGGTGCTAGTCCCAGTGGCATGGTATCCTCATTTAAAGAGTTGCTCTGAAGATGAAAAGTGTGAAAATGTAACAAAGTGAATATAAAATAAAACTTGACCTTTTCCTCCCACCTCCCTTCAAGAGATATTGTTAGAAAACACTGGGAAAATATCTCAAGAGGTTTTCTTAGCATTTGGATTAAATTGCTGAGAGTATGTTAAAAACTATCCTGAAATTATTATAAACAAGTTTTTATTTTTGTCTGAGATTAATAGCCACCTGGGAATCTTTGTGTGTATGTGTGTGTATGTACATACGTACGTACATACACGCGCCTGCGCGCACATTTTTTAAAAAAAATTCGGGATCAGTCATTTTATTTTTAATGGAAGAAGTTGTATAACTTCAAAGTTTCATAGAATGAAATCCTGGCCTCACTGAAGTCAGTGGGAGTTTTGCTTAACTAGCTGTGAGCCCTTCATATGATGGAATATAATTAATAACGCATGAGCCAGTTGTGGTCATTCAAGATATCAGGTTTACTAGTTTGAAAAACAAATGCCACTCTTGACATCTACAGATCGTGGGCTAAATTCTGTATTCATGTATACCAGCATGACCACACTGAAATGCAGGGGATGTGCAGAGATGTAACTGAGGGCAGAATTTGGTGCCAGGTGCCTTTATGCTGTTACGGGACATGTCAGATCAATGCAGTAGAAACACATTGTTAAAGGGAGAACCAGATAAATAACGTTGTTAGAAGGATTTTAAAACAAATGGAATGCTGAGAAATTATTTAAGCAATATGACTGGCTGAAGTGGAGAGCATCAGTTCTTTAGCAGTGCCCTCAACCTACCAAGTGGAACTGTATCACTTGTAGAAATCTGTATGCCCGTTTTCCCCCCCTCTTTTCCGTCTTGAGCATGCAGATTAATCCTGAAGATTAATGACCGTCTGGCCATGCCCTTGCAACTCAATTGTTATTACATAATTAAAATGGCATTGATTTTCAGCAGTGTATGATGCTATCATGTAGTATGGATAGAAGTTCTAATATTTCTATATTTGTGTTTAATTTGTTCTCTAGGAGGCTGCCAAGTATGGCAAGAAAGTGATGGTGCTGGACTACGTTACTCCTACTCCTCAGGGAACTAGATGGGGTAAATTTCTGATGACTACAGTCATGTTGTTATAAAGGGGCATTTCTTATTAAACTCAGATTCTATTTTAGGACAGAGCACATTCATACGTAAAACATTCTGTTCCTCTCTTAGGTCTTGGAGGGACGTGTGTAAATGTGGGTTGTATACCTAAAAAACTGATGCACCAGGCAGCTTTGCTAGGACAAGCCTTACAAGATTCACGCAAGTTTGGATGGCAGTTTGAGGAGAAAGGTATAGAAATTTAAAAAAATATATATCTTTTTAATTTTCATGAACCTCATTCAGAACTCTATCCTGCAAGGTGCTGAGCACTTCAGGACCTCTGCCGCAAAGCAATTCAGATTGTGCTAGCTTTAAGAACATAAGTGGTACCATTGAGTTCAGTGGGATGACACACATGCTTAAGTGCATTGCAGGATCAGGACTGGAGTACTCGGCATCAGGTCCTCAGTGGTGTAGTGTGCATTTTTATAGCCCATTGATTCCTTCCAGCGTTTAATATCATGAACCCTACATGTCCATATATGTGGGTCTGGATTTGGTGCAGGCATGCTCCTCTAAGTGGGAATATGCAGAGGCAATTCTCAAAGAGATGTAACCCGTTCATGTTTTAACAGACACCTGCTCACAGTTGTCAACAGAATAATACTGATACTGAGATAAAGCTACAAGCTTCAAGGGTTAAAAAAATAGGAAATGACAAGATCTTGAATGGCTTGGTCGGAGCCCACTGATAACAAAATGCTTGCCTGCCACTGTTGTTGCAGCCATGTGGTAAGCACTGTAGGTCAGACTACCTTATTCCAGCTTTTTGCTGCTGTAACTCATTAGATTTCAGGGGGTACACGAGGGTGAAACAGGAGCAACACAGTGGTGAATCGGGCCCTGTGTGACTACTGTGAGGTGAGAATCTCGCTGGAAGGCTGGGGAAAATGAGGAATAGACAGGTTAAAAGCTGGACATCTTTTTGTTTCAACAGTCAAACACAGCTGGGAGACTATGACAGAAGCTGTTCAGAATTATATTGGCTCTCTCAACTGGGGCTACAGGGTGTCTTTGAGAGAGAAGGAGGTCACGTACGAGAATGCTTACGGAGAATTTGTTGGGCCACACACAATTAAGGTACCAAATAGCAATGTGTCCTCTATCTCTTCTTTACTCTTTTTGGACAAAGATGCTTTTCTGACACAACAATCTTCTTGTTGATAAGAGCGTGAAATACAAACTATGTCCTGTTGCTTTGCATATAGGCAACAAATAACAAAGGAAAAGAGAAATTTTACACAGCGGAGAAATTTCTGATTGCCACCGGTGAAAGGCCGCGCTACCTGGGTGTCCCTGGAGACAAGGAATACTGCATTAGCAGGTAAACATAGGCAGGAATGCAGAATAATCCACTATGTCTATTTTAAAATGGTCTCTTATGGCATGAGTTCTGCAGGTTGTAAGAGAGTAGGGGTGCTGAGCATGGTGCTTTATTACTCATGGCCCTGTAAAGTAACACAAGAGGAGGAGAATGGCCATGGCAGAATAATGGACCAGCAAGAACACCAGACCTAGCATACATCACGAGGCTGTGAGCACTTAGCTATGAGACATGTTTCATGCGATCCTTTAGTAGTACTCATCAGGGTGACAGCACCAGTAATTGAGAATGCCATAAATGAGAATACCAGAAAGGCCTGATGAATTAATGCAAATTCTGGGCAATCTCCATGCCCGTTGCATTCATTTCCTCCTTATTCGCCTGCGACCGGTTCAATGCAGCTGTGGTGGTTTGTTCAAGTTGAGGAGCACTGTGCACTTTGAGGAAGTCTCTCTGCACAAGTGCTGAGGAAATCCTGAGTCTGAAAGCATTTCCACTTCCACAAGTCAGCAGTCTGTATAAACACATGCAGCGAGCTGAAGTACTGTTGACCCAAGAAATACTAGAGTTTTTGTTGTGAAACCACATGAAATTTGCCTGTCTTGTCTTGTTACAACTTTGAAACTCAATCCAGGTTCCCAAAGAAGTTCATAAAATTTCATGAATCTTATGGGTATACACGAACTGATTTATGACTCCATGAAAGCCATACAAAACTTGTGGCTTTGCAAGTTTTTAACACATATCCAGGTGAAATGCAGTGGTTTCAACTGAGTTTAACTTTTAGGTTCTTTGGAGCATGGAACCGAAGGCAAAAATTATGGGCATGCAAACCTATATGAGTCAAAACAAATAAAAGGTTTGAATAAACTCCTATGAATGGAAACAGCCAAATTTCACACTTCTCTACTAACAGGAAGTGGTGAGCATGGACATATGTTATATATATAAATTAACACACAAAAAACTGTTAAAAGTACATTAAGATTGCAAAGTCAAGCAAGTACTCAGAAGTTAGGAAATGCCGGAATAGTTTGTCTGTCAATCTCAATTCGGTCCCTTTGTGTGCATGCATTATAATACCGACTTTAATTACATGATCATATTCTGTTCTTTCTACAGTAGCTTTTTCAGGGAGAATCCTGCTGAGCCTCTGCAGTCCTGGGCTGGAGCATGCTTATTATAGATGGAATCTTTGGAAAATTCAGCTGCCAAACTTTAACAAATCTCTACTAAGCACGTGAAATGCACCCATTGCCAGATTTCAAGCCATTGCTCTAACGCAGGGGTTCTTAAACTTCATTGCACCATGACCCCCTTCTGACAATAAAAATTACTACATGACCCCAGGAGTGGGGACTGAAGCCTGAACCCATCCTAGCCCAGCTGCCTGGAGAGCCGGGGGGCAGTTCCAAAGCCTGGTGGGGCCAACACTGAAGCCCAAGGGCTTCTGTCCCAGTCAGGGGGCCTGTAACCTGAGCCCCGCCACCCAGGGCTGAAGCCCTTGGGCTTTGGCTTTGATCCCAGGTAGTTGGGCTTGGGCTTTGGCCCTGGGTGGTGGGTCTCAAGCTTTGGCTTTGGCCACAGGCCTCAGCAAGTCTGATGCCAGCCCTGGCAACCCCATAAAACGGGATCACGACCCACTTTGGGGTCCCACTCCATAGTTTGAGAACCGCTGCTCTAAAGTATGGTGGAGCTAAAGCCGCTCCACAAAACAGTTGAAAGAAGTTGTTTTGCCCATGTTAAAAATTTATTTTTTCCTACTCTCCTTCTTGGAAACAGTTGAACTGTATTTGCTGAAACATTTAAAAAAAAATCCAGCCTGAAGCAGACACTCATGTTGGAAAACTTCAGCCCAAACAGTTAAAGCTTAGTAAAGTTATATATAATTGTAAATAGGGGCTTTTAACAGGAAGCATCAGGAAACCTTAATTACGTGTGGACCTAATAGCCCCACCGATAGTTATGTTTTGTGCACATTTGTTATATTGTTTGTTTGTATTTTTAATATTTCGTACAACACTGATTAAAATAAAATCTTCAAAAAAGTCAAGATGGTACATTTATCTACATACTGACCCCTCTTCCTTGCGAAGAGTTAACTCATTACAACACCATTTGCAATGAGATTCAAATTTAAGAAAAGCAGGCACTAAGATCTGCGCAGCTGCTTATACTTTATTGTAGAAAATCCATAATTTTTTTTGGTAATTTGGACAAACTGAAAGGCAAATTAGAGTATTCCACATTCATTTTTGATGCTCCTAGTTAGAACTTCTCTGCCATGTGTTGACCTAAGATGCCAATTATGTATATAGTGTATTCCTAGTTCTAAAGATTTCCTATTTCCTCTATAGAAAAATAGCTGTCAATTGTAAAGAATTGTATTAAATAGTCTAATTTAATTTTTTTTTTTCAGTGACGATCTCTTCTCTCTGCCTTACTGTCCTGGAAAGACCCTGGTGGTTGGAGCTTCCTATGTTGCCCTTGAATGTGCTGGATTTCTTGCAGGTCTTGGTTTAGACGTAACTGTAATGGTGCGATCCATCCTTTTAAGAGGATTTGATCAGGATATGGCGAACAAAATTGGGGAACATATGGAAGAACATGGAGTCAAGTTTATTAAACAGTTTGTTCCAACTAAGGTAAGCCTTTTCATTGGAACAACTGAAAGTGGTACATAAACATAAATGAAAGCAATCTTCAGATTATAGTATTTTAAGAAACATGAATTATCTATCTTAGTGGCAACAAAAAGTTGAATCCATATTATTGGATCTGCTAAAATGTAGGGAAGGTTAATTTTTTATTGCCTTGTAACAGTCTGATTTTATAAACTTTGTCTAATTGAAAACTACAGTCTAGTTTTATTATTTAAGTTGCCTGAGGTTTTATTATAAAATGAGAAAGGAATTACAAAACAACTTCCATTAGGCGCTAAGCCAATACATTATAATGTTTTAGGGATTCAAGGATTAAAAATAAATAAAATGCATTCCATTCTTTTCACTCTTAGCACACTGGAGGTAGGCTTAAAAAACTGTGTGTGTATGTAGGGGGGGATTGCTAATTTCTATTGTGTAAACTCACTCTGTTCTCATAAAGGATAAAAGATTTATCCCGAAAGTTTAGAGTGGAGATTGCAAGGAATTTTCTGTTCTTATTCATGCAAAAACTGTAGCAATCCCAATGCATATGAAAAAGAGAGAGCTGAATGTTTAGCTTCTAATTGCTCCATATTTAGTGCAGCAGGTTTTTATTGGACCCAATCCTACAAGATGCTGAGCCTTCCTACGAAGTGCTGAGTACTCTCCACTCCCATTGAAGTCAGCAGGTGCTGAGGATGCTCAGCACCTCACAAGTGCTTAGCACACTGCAGGATTGAGCCCATTCTGCATTACTTGCAGAATATGCTTTTGACTTGCATACTGTGTCTCTGCTACCTTGCCATTGACTTCAATAGGAGCAGGATTCAGCCCTGTATCCATTCAGGAATTTACTTGAACGTTAAGTCTCAGATGGCTGGGCAGGTTTTCAGCAGCTATCTTCCTTGTTTTTCTTTTTGGCACTGGGTTTGAAGTTACGTACATTCCATTTTAGTATCAAGCCTTGTGTTGAATGTTGTGAGACAGCAGATGCATCAACCTAAATCAGTGGTTTTCAAACTGTGGGTCGCGACTCAGTACTGGGTTGCGGAATGTAAGGCACTGGGTCGCGGCGGCTCTGGTCAGCACCACTGACCGGGCCATTAAAAGTCCCATCGGCAGTGCTGCCCGGCTAAGGCAGGCTAGTCCCGACCTGTTCCGAGACTGTGCTGCACCCCAGAAGCGGCCAGCAGCAGGTCTGGCTCGTAGGTGGGGGGGCTACAGGGCTTCGTGCGTTACCCCTGCCCTGAGCACCAGCTCCGCACTCCCATTGTCTGGTTCCTGGCCAATGGGAGCTGGGGGTGGCAGTGCCTGCAGGCGAGAGCCACACAGAGCAGCTTGCGCGCCTCTGCCTAGGAGCCGGACCTGCTGCTGGCCGCTTCCGGGGTGCAGCATGGTCCATGGTGCCAGGACAGGACAGCGTGGTCCATGGTGCCAGGACATGGTGACAGGACTGCCTTAGCACCCCCACTGCATCGCTGACCGGAAGCCGCCCAAGGTAAGCCCGTGCCCCAACCCCCTGCCCCAGCCCTGACCCCCCCCAACCTAGAGCCCCCTCCTGCACCCCAAATCCCTCATCTCCGGCCCCAGCCCAGAGCATGCACCCCCAGCCCAGAGCCCTGACTCTCTCCCACACCCTCACCCCCAGCCTAGAGCCCTCGCCCACACCCTGAACCCCTCATTCCTGGCCCCACCCTGAAGCCCTCACCCCTGCACCCCAACCCTCTGCCCCAGTCCTGAGCCCCTCCCACACTCCAAGCCCCTCATCCCCAGCTCTGTTGGGTTGCAGGCATCAACAGTTTTCTTCAACTGGATCGCCAGAAAAAAAGTTTGAAAACCATTGCCTTAAATAACACTGTGCTGATTCAATGCAACTTGTAAAATGGGTCCAGTGGCACAAAGATTTTAAGAAATTGTTACGAAAAAATCACAAGAACAGTTGTTACAGTTTATTATTTTGGGTTGCTTAGTAATTATGCAGTAAAACTGTCCCTGAAAATTTCATACCATGATAAACTTACTTGTAAAGGGCTAGATTGTGTTTTATACACCGCCCCAGGTCAGAGGCAGCATGGAGCCTCATGCCTCTGGGGAAGCACAGTAAGGGATTGTACTTTAGGAGGCATAGTCTCATTCACATGGCTCAGTGAAAAGGAGGTGTGGCACTACAGAGAACCGACTGCATGGATTTGCAACCTAAATAGATTCAGAGTCTGTTCTTTAATTTTGTTTGATTAAATGTTAGTTTCCCTTTGGTGAGAGCAGATCCTGTGTATTCATCAAAGGAAATAAAATTCCATGGAAAAGATTGTGGTATATCTTGTTTTCGAAGTGTCCGTAGGAGCGTTTTCAGTATGAAGACCTAGCTGCAGTTAGATACAAAATTTGTGTCTTTCACTCTGTTATGCTCGGCTGAAAACAGCTGCAGCCTTAGTATTTTACTCCTGCATATCTCCCATTCGGAAAGTAAAGCTTCATTTTCAAATATTGTAGATCGAACAGCTTGAGGAAGGAACTCCTGGCAAATTGAAAGTCATAGCCCAGTCCACAGACGGCAGGGAAATAATTGAAGGGGAATACAACACTGTAAGTAATTCATAATGGTGCCTTCACATTGATAAAGAAGAGCATGGAAAAACCTTTGAGTGAACATTAAGATTTAGTGCTGCTGGAGAGATCTTCTGGAGATTGAAGTGGTTTTTGTTATTCAGGCCTTGTCTACACTACCGCGGTAAGTTGACTGAGTCATGTAGCTGGAGTTGATGTAGCTTACGTCAACTTACCGCGGTGTCTACACTCTCCCATCAGTTTACCTATTCTCATTCCAGTGGAGTACCCGAGTCGACTGGAGAGCGCTTTGCGGCCGATTTTAGTGGATCTTTACTAGACCCGCTAAATCGATTGCAGCAGCGTCGATCCCCAGTAAATGTAGACATGGCCTCAATGTCAAGATGTGTTTCTTGTATATCTGCAACAGATAATGAGTAAAATTTGCAAAAGCACATAAATGACATAAGAGCATGAGTCCTACTGACTTTCAAGGGAACTTAGGCTCCTTGAGCCACTTATGTGCTTTGAAAACTTTACTCATTAGGGAATACAGGGGTCTGCACGTATGGAGCCATTTGCAGGATTTGGCCCTAAGGAGTTACCCACGATAAACTATTGGCAAAGGAGGATACATAATGGCTTCTACTACAGCTGCAGCATGCTACTGCAATATTAGCATACAACAGATGGACTCTCTAAAAACCAGACACAAATAAAGGTGATCCCTTCTCAAGACCAACTGGTGAAACAACACTTGCATGAAATCACCCGATGCCTAATTCAGTGGTCCCCAAACTTTTTACCTCACACGTCCCCCTTGCGCCTGTCCATGTTTTCACCCCCCACATGGGACTGGGAGCAGAGCTGCGATAGGGAGGGACAACGTGGACAGGAGTAAGGGGGCCAAGGCTGGGGCCAAAGCTCGGGGTGGGGCCAAGAGTGGAGCCCTGGGCGCAGGGCCTGCAGCCAGAACCGCGGGCACGGGGCCGGCAGTGGGGCGCGGAGCCAGAAGCTGGTGCTGGGGTCAGGAGTGGAGGTGGATGGTGCTCCCTCCTCTCCCCCTGTGGAGGACTGACCCCGGGCCCCAGCCACACCCCCCCGAACTTTCCTCTCCACCCCCCTGGGGGGCATGCTCCACACTTTGGGGACCTCTGGCTTAATGGCTAGGCTGAAGGACAGCTAGGGAAAGCTATACTTATTTTTAATGACAAAACTAAAATGGTATATTTTGTGTGTGTGTGTGTGTGTGTGTGTATTATATATATTTGATTGTTGCCCTTTTCAATTCACCGTTTTGCATGCCACTCATTTTCTTTCGCCCTGATCCTGACAAGACTTATGCACACAAAGTCAGTGAGACTACTTACAGTGCGTAAAGTTAAGCCTTGTGAGATCAGGGCCTTTGATTGTAAGTGCTTGGAGGAACGGACTTATCCACCTCAATGTATGCATAGAGCCTCTGTGTATCTCAGTGTATCACACCAGGGCCTCTGGGTACTACCATAATATAAATGTTTAATAATAATTGTGTTGTGTGACATTAATTACATACTACCCTTTTTTCTGACTTATGCTAGTGGGAGGCCCCAGGTCTCAAAACCTGAGCCATCTCTTCATAAAGAAAGCTGCTGATTTCCCACCACCAATACCCCTCCTCTGACTATATCACCTTGACCTCGCCTTCCCAAGGGCTGTCATCCCATTTAGGACCAATGAGCTGATGAGTCGGCTCAGTTAAGAATGTAATCAGTTACTCTTCTGGAGAACTAAATTTAGCTGAACCATCTGGTAGTATTACAGCTCTGAAGTGCTCAGTCACCCAGCAGGGATGAGAGGGAGTTTTTGAACATATCTTCAACAGTTCTTAGTGGTTGGATGTGTGGCATTGTGAGGGCTGAAGCAACTCCTTGACCATAATTGCAGATCTTGAGGGACCCTTTTTTGGGAATCTACCATGCTCAAAAAGGTGGCCAATTGGTGGGATAGGTGAAGAATTTCGCCTGGCCTGGCCAATGTTCTGAGCAAATGCTTGTGTGGAGATAAGTCCTCTTTGACCATCATCTTGCTTAGGGGACATATCCAGACATATCCAACTTGAGGTTCCAGAGCTAAAACAAAAAGAGGTGACCGTTTTGCATTCTTCTTATTTGCCAATGCCTTTGAGTTTCCTAATTAAGGAAGCCTTTCATTAAAGAACTGTTGCAGACTCACGTCTTGCTTTTTTAAAAAAAGTGTCGTAATACTTCTGTGTCACAGATGAGAGAGTGGAGAGACAGGATCTGATCTGCATTTGGGGATGTTTTCTTGAGGGAAAATGTTTAACTGGGCTTAATGGTAAAAATATCAACCGGCACCATTAGCTCATGGAAGAGGCAGGGATTGTCTCTAATGATGTGCTTGCGCAGTGCTTTGCACAGTGGGATTCTGATTGGGCCTCTGGCTGCTACCATAATACAAATAGTGTAATAACGTATAATAACAGATAAGTATGCAAATGCCCTTCCATGCTCTTAGGAAATCACTAATACCATGCGCTGATGTTTTTCAGGTGTTGTTAGCAGTAGGAAGGGATGCATGCACAAGAACAATCGGCTTAGACAAAGTCGGAGTGAAGATCAATGAAAGGTAAGGACAAACTTCTTTGCAGCTCTAATGATTGTGTAGATATGATTTACTATTGCAACATTAGTTATATAAGACATAAAATTTAATTTTTGAGACCTTTATTTTTCTTTCCATTTCACTTATATGGCAGTAGAAAACCTCTTAGCAGATAGCCACTCTTTATTAAATACACGAAAAGGACAAACACGACAGTAATGCAAACATAGTCTGTTTCACCTAGGTTCTTATACTGCCCTTGTCACCATGGTATCTCTCACTGGCTTCCAGCAATTCATTAAGCAGCATGACTAGCATCTGTCACATGGTTCATTCTTCCTCTCATCCTCTCCCCGGGGGGAGAATTGTGTCTGCACTGTCGTGTTTTAGTAGGGATGTGTTTATTAGGTTTTTTGTTTCTTTTTTAAAGTACATGCTACTGTGTGTTTAAGTGAGAAAGCAAGGTTGAAGAAATGCACCTTGCACTTCAGGTGGAAGATAATGAGGTGTGTGATGGTCCTTAGTTCTTGGGGGAGTTCATTCCACAGTCTGGGACCGCCCCCAGCCCTTCAGTATTCTTTCTCCTGCACAGACAAGCTTCTCCCTCACTGTAGGGAGCATGTTGTGCCAGAGGAGTGGTGGTGTTGGCCATAGTATTCATCCTGAAGCTTTAGTTGATCTTTTAGATAGTCTGGGCTCAGGCTATGGATCGCCTTGAAGAGAAGGGCCGCAACCTAGAACTTGACCAATATTCTACTGAAATCCAGTGAGCAGAAAACAGCTCTGATGTGCTCACAGTAGCCCAGGTTGCTGAGGAGATGTTCTGAACTGGTTGGAGTCTCTCTACACCTATAGTGTCTCCATTTGTTGTTTTTCTTGGGAACAGCAAAAGACACTTACCTGACACCAGGACCTTCCCCAGCCACATTCTAAAGTCCCTGTGTAAGTCATGGAGGGTGGTAGAGTTCTTAAAATAAAAAGTTGCAGAATTTTTGTAATGGGAAGTGTGAAGTGACCTTTGTATAGGAGTCTATAGTGGTCCCACTATAATTCCTTCAGTCAATGCTGTTGGTTGTTACCATGAGATGAACATCTGTGCAGAATTCCTTGTTATCTACCTTTTCCCCTCCTTGTAATGCCAACTGCGCTATTGACTTATTAGCAACCTGAGAATTATTAATATTGTAATAACTCATTAAATATAACATTTAAAAAAATTCTTGTTAGTTGCCCTTAGATGGGATGTTCTAGAACTCTGGTGGGCAACCTGCGGCCTACGGGCTGCACACGGCCTGTCAGGGTAATCTGCTGGCGGGCCACCAGACAGTTTGTTTACATTTGCACGGTTGCCCACAGCTCCTAGTGGCTGTGGTTTGCCATTCCCAGCAAATGGGAGCTGTGGGAAGCGGCGGCCAGCACGTCCCTGTGGCCCACGCCATTTCCCACAGCTCCCATTGGCTGGGACTGGCGAACCGCAGCCACTGGGAGTTGCGGGTGGCTGTGCAAATGTAAACAAAGTGTCTGGCTGCCCACCAGCGGATTACCCTAATGGGCCGCGTGCGGGCCGCAGGTTGCCCACCACTGGTCTAGAAGCTTGAACTGAATGTCTGGCACTTAAAGTGGAAGACCGAGGGTTAGGGCCGCAGTAGCAGGTTGGATTATCAGCAATAGAGAAGCTCTGCTTCTGCTCCAAAGCTTGTGTGGGAGAATATCTCCTGTTTTGGGTCCTGGAGATTCTCTGTACCCAATGGGGGTGGGTGCTGAGAAGAGGATCTGGGTCCTGCCCTATGACTCTGTAATTCAGAAGCCTGACTACTGCTTCAAGAGCCCAGGTCCTTATCTGGTGTGTAAATTGGTGTAGCTTTGGTTGGAGAGATGCTGGTTTGCCAAGACTGTAACACAGGGTTGTCTGGCTACTTGAGGTGTCCGAGAGAAATTCAGTATGTATCCTTCTGATAGAGCTAGAGGGCTTTACTTCTACAGGTTATTAATATTTTACTCCTCCAATCTCCTATATTGAGTTACTTCATGCCTTGTCTCTTGTTAATCTAACTTGTAGATCAGGAAAAATTCCTGTCAGTGATGAGGAACAAACTAATGTGCCTTATATTTATGCCATTGGGGATGTGTTGGAGGGCAAGCTGGAGCTCACACCAGTGGCAATCCAAGCAGGTAGATTGTTGGCTCGAAGGCTTTATGCTGGAACAACCTTAAAGGTAAGCAAGCAATTAGCATGAAGCACTGTCATTGTTCAAACCTTTAAATGCAGCATATTGGACTATATACTCATAGCATGTTTTTTAAGCATTAGCTTGCTTTCTTCTTCAGTCTCCCTCCTTTGCAAAGATGTTACTGCAGACGTGTTCTGCCTTTAGTGCAGGACAAAATTAATACTTTAAGAATGCAATAAAGGTCTGATTTTTATCTAGTGTAAGTGGCTTTTTTCTTTCTCTCAGAGTGTAATAAGAAAGTGAACTGAGTCCATTTTGACTAAATTTTAGTGCTATCTTATAAATGTCAGCAATAGCCATAGTTTCATTAAACTAACTCTCATTCACAGGCAATTTAGTAAATCTGCTTATTGTCCCTAACAAGACAATAATAGGGTTTCAGGATCCTAGGTGATGCTGTTTGGACTAATATTTTTAACTTCCCATCTTTGTGTTTTCATTATAATACATAACTCTAAGTTCTTTGGCATTTTAAAATATATATAGAACAAAGGTCTGATACATTAGTGGAGCAACATATTTTCACTTATAGGGTCTGGATCACCACTGCGTATTTCCATTTTACATCAGTGTAACTCTGCTGAAGCCAGTGGTGTTACTCTAGAGCAACACCCTTAGGTCTTGTTGCTTTCAAAGTGATACCTTCAGAGTTATGAATTTCCCATCTTTTCTTCCTGTGTTCCAAATCTACCTGAAATGTTAACAATGCACTGATTTATAACTGGTATATTGATGATACTAAACATGCTGACATAAAATAAATAAATTTTTAATCCCATACAGTGCGACTATGTGAATGTTCCAACCACAGTGTTCACTCCACTGGAATACGGAGCCTGTGGATTCTCAGAAGAGACAGCGCTGGAGAAGTTTGGGGAGGAAAATATTGAGGTAAACTGTTTAGTTCTTCTTTTTCATTAAAAGAAAGATTTTTGAATTAAAATTTAACTTCCTACCCTCTATCAGAAAGAGGGAATGTTTACACAGCAAGTAGACACCCACAGCCGGCCTGTTCCAGCCAACCCAGGCTTGCAGGGGTTGGGTTGTGGGGCCGTTCCATTGCTGTGTAGACTTTCAGGCTCAGGCTAGAGCCTGGGCCCTAGGACCCTGCAAGGTGGGAGGGTCCCACAGCTCGGGCTCCACCCTGAGCCCGGAAGTCTATACAGCTATGAAACAGTCCTGTGAGCCCAAGTCAGCTGGCACAGGCCAGGCATGGGTTTTTCTTTGCTGTGTAGACCTACCCTTAAGGGCAACAGGATACTAAGAATATTTTTATCGCTTTGGTTAGATCCTAAAACCTGGTGTAAACCTTAGTCGGCAATTCTGGTAAACCTAGCTGCAGATGTGTTTTCTTGTTGGCAAATGGGGCTTGTGCATGAAATACTTGTAAAAATGTGATCTTTGTCTCTAGATGTAATAAGGGGATCAATTAGTGGAGGAGCATTGAAAGGCAGTAAATCGTTTTTAGTGCCAAAGCTGAACTACTGGTGTAATCACAAAGTATGGCAATATACTCCTCTGCCATGGTTATTATTCCTGTTAGGCTGTTTGGACTTATCTACACAAACACGTAGTTCATGGCAAGCTGGAGTGTAAGTCTGCCTTGCACTAGCCTGCCACCCACTGTCAGTGTGGACCCTGCTGCTATGCACTATTAGTTGTTTAGTGCACTTTGATCTACCCTGCTTTGAAATGGCATCAGGGTCAGCATGGACACTTAGGGCAGATCTATACTATGGGGTTAAGTCAACCTAAGTTACGCAACTCCAGCTACGTGACTAACTTAGTTGGAGTCGACGTACCTTAGGTCGACTTATTGGGGTGTCTACACTGTACTGGGTCCATGGGAGAAATTCTCCCGTCAACTTAACTTACACTTCTCGTTCCAATGGAGTACTGGAGTCGACGGGAGAGCGATCTGCGGTTCATTTAGCGGATCTTCACTAGACCTCGCTAAATCGACCCCCGGTGGATCAATAGCCACAGCATCGATCAGCAGTAAGTGTACATACCCTTAGTGTAGAAGGCTGATCAGAGGTGGATTTACACCTCAGCTTGCTGTAAGCTAGATGGTTCCGTAGACAAGCCCTAGGGCCCTGATTGTACAAACACACACATACTTAATTTTACTCAGGGGAGTAGTCCCACTGAGATTGCTCATGGGAGTGAAATTGAACATGTGTAAGAATTTGTAGGATTGGGCCCTAAAACAGTAAAATATTCTACAAAGCACAGAGTAAAAAAAAAAAAAAAAAATCTTTGCAAGAATCTGGCAGTGAATGGTGTCTTCTCATTGATATCGTTTTGGGAGCAAGACCTGGGTGAATGATTATGTAAGGACTGGTTCATAAATTAGCAAACTTTTAATAGAATAAAGCTAAGAAGATTTTTTTTTTTTTAAGAGAGCTGTGTGTGTCAAATCATATCATTCTTTTTCCACAATGCCCCCCCACCTTTTTTTTTTTTTTTTTTTTTTTTTTTTTTACATGGACTTACTTCTGGCCACTAGAAGATGGCTGAAATTCTCATTTGCACACACACCTTCAGTTTATGTTCACAAAACCCAGTCTGTGCAAGCCCCCAAACTGGATGTGGAATCTTGGACCCTTAACTGTGAAAAATGCACTTGCGGTTTTAGAAGACTTTTTTTTTTTTTTTTTTTTTTTTGAAAATTTGATCGAAGGAGGCAAAAAGAATTTCAATGTCATTTGTAACCTGGCTGACTTCTAATTTGGATAATTACAATTTCCTTAGCACTTAGTTGCACCTGTACTCTCCTTTTCTTTGTCCTCTAAACATTTTTTAGTGGTGGTCTTGAGCTGCCTTTCACCCCTGAAATGGCTAAATTTCAGTGTTGGGTGACAACATCTTTCTATATATGTAGTTTATAAAGTGCCTTAGAACCTTACTTATGTGAAATGCATTAAATCAGTTCTCTCCTGATTTGTGAGGGGCATATGTTCAGTTTTTCTCAGTAAGCTGCAGTTAATTAACAACTCTTCTCATCTAATAATTCATTTACAGTTAGCTGATGGTAGAGCTGCACTGCTCCACAGAGAACTCCAGGAGGGAACCACTCCCAGAGTTTCCAGGGGACTGGGAAACCTGATCCCCTCTTAGAACTCAACCAGCAGTTCAGACAGTTGTAGAGGAGGGACAGGATCATGGCCCATTCTGCCCCCCATCCTTCCCACTTCAGGTTGATGTGCACCCAGATGACTCGGAAGGTGCATTCCCCAAGCACAGGACTCTGAATATTCCTTTCCCTTGTACCTGGTGTGCCTCCCCTCAGACCTTTTGTTAGGGGAAGTCTTGTCTCTATATGACTTAAAGTATTCCAAGTTTTGTGTGCTTGGATAATTGTCAGTTAACATATTAGTAAATGATTTATGCTTGCATTGCATCACAGTTTGTACTCCTTTTTAAGAACTATAAGGGTGAGAATTTCAAAAGTGCCCCTTGTCAGCCTAACTCTGCTCCTGCTGAAGTCAGCAGTAAAACTCCCCATTGACTTCAGTGGGTGCAGAGTTAGTTCAATGCTGAGCGCTTTTGAAAAGCCTACCTAGCACCATAAACTTATAAAACTTGTTTACAGTCCTTATTGTATTTCTAGGTTTACCATAGTTATTTCTGGCCACTGGAGTGGACTGTCCCATCTAGAGACAACAACAAATGCTATGCAAAGATAATCTGCAATATTCAAGATAATGTAAGTGCATTTTTTTCCTCATGGGGAAACAGGAACTGGCTAGTCATTTTAGGGGCCACAGTGAAAGGGATAAGTAGTTGTTTTTCCTATTTGTTAAAAATAAATATCCTTCAGTTTGTCACTAATCTACCTTTTGAATATTATTAAACATTTCTAATAATATGTACCAAAGATTTATGTTTTATAGAAAAATGGCCCTTTAACAGACTGTATGACTGACATTTGTACATAGTAGTTTTCAATAAGGATAAAAATATTGGTAGTTATCACTAGAAATGTTCATTATATTTCAAAAGTAGGTATATAAACTATTAGTAATGCTACATAGCTCTTACACTTTTTAAAAAAGTCATCCTGTTCTTCCTCTAGGAGATGCATCTCCCTTAAATCAAGGTCAGCCAGAATCCATCAAATTTCTTCCCCTTACAAATCCATGGGTTAGTTTTGAACCCTCGAGATGACTATAACAGGATTTCTCTGTCTTGCCCTCACAAATCTTATTTTAAATGATAATGCTAAGATTAACCTGCCATAGTAGGGATAAAACTACCACCCTTCGCATCTACAGACCTCTACAGAAGCTGTTAAACCATTAAGTAGATTATAAACCATTTAGAAGAATCAGCATTCCCAGCTGTAAGTGAGCAAGATCTGTTTAATAAGGGCTGAGTTGGACTTTAATTATTAACAAGTCTCTCCCTCGCCTTTAACTTTTTCTACTGTGACAGTATCTTTGTTACTAGATATTGGCATCTAGCAACCAATATGAGCAAATGTCTATAAAATCTATTTTATCTAGTTACTCTTATCCATGTTGTCTAATGTACCTATGGTAATTTTAAGGATCCTACCACAAACTTATGGTGTCTAAATAACTATCTCATTTCTAAAGTGTCCATCACCATAGTATTTAGGCTCCACTTTTTGGAGATCACCTTTACACCCATATGGATCCTGTGGTAGAACTGGGGCTATAGGGCCTGATCCAAAGTCCATTGAAATAAATAGAAAGACTCCCATTAACTTCAGTGGACTTTGAATCAGGTCCTTAATTTGTTCACGTTTTATTGTCCTGAAAATTGTAAATGAGTTTAAATATCTGTAGGGTTAGAGGTTATCCAGGATGAAAATTGAGTGCATTAAATATTTAAGTTTGTACGTGAAACTCTTATTAATACAATGTCATAAAAAAAAAGATAATTGAAAATAGATATACTTTAGGTTTTACTCATTATCTTATCCTTGAAATAGCTCATAGGTAACTAGCCCATAGGTGCTCACTAATGAGGAAAAATAATCTTAAACTCAAATCACAAATTGTGTGTCCTGTAGTTAGCCTTTGATGTCCAACAGGATTGCTATGGCATGAAAACAAAGAGACAGAACCTTAGCTAGCATAAATCACTTAACTCCATCAAAGTCCATGGAGCTGTGGCAATTTACACCAGCTCAGGATGTAAAATATTTTATAAATCAGATTTGTTGTTCTCTCGGTAGAACGGAAAGGAGCTATACTAAAATGTTACTAGATATTTTTCATTTGGACACTAGCGTATGCTAGAGAAACGGAGTATGCAGTGATAGTTGTTTTCTTGTGACTGTGTGCCTTGTCTGTTTCAGCAGTCACCAGAGATGTTATCTATTGGTCGTAGTTAAGGCTAAGATTTTGGCACGGGTATTTTTATTAAAAGTCATGGACAGGGCATGGGCAATAAACAATAAAATCACAGAAATGAACACAGGGCTGGCATTAGCGGGTAGCAAGTAGGGCAATTGCCCTGGGCCCCCATGCCACAGGGGGCCCCACGAAGCTAAGGGGCAGAAGGGCTCAGGCTTC
The DNA here is from genome assembly GCF_965152275.1 of Natator depressus. Lineage (NCBI taxonomy): Eukaryota > Metazoa > Chordata > Testudines > Cheloniidae > Natator > Natator depressus. Next base: position 249,380,775 of record NC_134234.1, read on the forward strand.
AGCCCTGGGCAGCAGGGCTTCGGGCTTTTGGCTCGGGCTTTGGGCCTGGGTGGCGAGGCTCAGGCTTCAGTCTCCTAGGAACCCAACAGCACATCCATGAGCCCATTTTTTGATTTATGACCTTTTGCACAGAATATGTATTACTTGTCGGTGAATATATTTGCTCAGCAGTAATCATTCAATTACATCAATCCAATTAGAAAAGATAAATAGAAGTATATATAAGCGTTTCTTGTGTTGTTACACTTAATGTTACTTAACTGCTAAACTGGGAGTTTGTAAAATTTAATTTTTATTGAGATGATTCAGAACAAACACACAGTAAATGAACAACTAACACTGGCCCTGGTATTGCAATGTGCTTGATATACACATATGCTTATCTTCACTTTGGTGAGTAGCCCATTGAAGTCAGTGGAACAACTCATCTGAGTAAAAGTTAAACATACTGTCTTTAATAAGAAGAAAATCTTCAAGACTATCTGAAGAGAATAAATGTACAAGGCTACTTAAATTGATTTTCTTTATTTAGGAGCGAGTTATTGGTTTCCATGTGCTTGGTCCAAATGCTGGAGAAGTTACCCAGGGGTTTTCAGCAGCCATCAAATGTGGACTGACAAAAGCGCAGTTGGACAACACAATAGGAATTCATCCAGTTTGTGCAGAGGTGTGTATGTGATGTCAGAGTTTTCACAGTCTATTATTGTGTGGTATCGCTAAACAAAAAATACATAAGGCTAGATTTTCTTATGCAGTGCAGCCCCTTTGCACTGCAGTGCCAGATGATGTGATCGTAAAGCTAGCACATCCAGCCCCAGGGGGATCACAGCAGATTATGCCAGTTTGCTTTAGCCAGCACAAGGGGATCTTCCGATAGAGGAGAGCAGGCATCTCCCTTCTTCCTGCTGCCAGCACATGAGGGGAAAGAGTACTAATGTAAGAGCTCCCATACCTGCTGTACTCCACCAGAAGATCCCTCTTTCTGATCCTCAACCTTGTGGACATTAACAGCCGTCATAAATCAAAGCATCTCTAAGATGCTCTAACTCAGAGCACAGGGACCAGTCTAATATAGTGTCAGCAGGATCAGGGATAGTTCAAGAGTGAACTTTAAGCCTGCCCATAGCTACTTCCACCCTTACACTCCCCAGCTTGCACAAGGCACATTTTGGCCGTACCTGAGAATGTGTCTCACAGCCTTTTATTTTGGGGTCTCAGGGGAAGAGGTTGGAAATCTTCAAATAATTAGAGTTTATAAAAATGAATTTTGGTTTCTACACAGTTTTGATTTGAATTTTGGATGACCAGGAGTTCCAGATACTAAAGTTTTGACTTTATATAAAGACTCAGGGTTTTTCTTCATATGTTTAATTCTTTAACTATTTAATGTCAGTGGTCTGCCATGATGTAGTGTCTTCTCTGTCTGAGAGTAGAGAATTCTCCTCACACGCTGACTCTCAGAAATCTGTATATGGAGGCTTCAGATATTTATTTCTGCTAATTGGTTATCAAGGCTAACATTTCAGGTTGATCTAAAATAGGCTTATAAAGTGGTATTCTAGAGAGAGAGCAACTACTTAATGATTTTTCTCTTAAATTCTGCCTCTCCGGAGATTTTTTCTTTACTCAGTTCATGTGTCTGACTCCAAGTAAAGAAGCATGAAAAGGAGCAAAATCATTTGCTGGTGTAAATCAGTGACATTCCATTGGAGAGTGCCTATTTACACCAGCTGAGGATTTCCTCTAAGGCTAGACATACGCTGCAATTAAAACTCTGTGCCTGGCCTGTGCCAGCTGACTTGGGCTCGGGCTAAGGAGCTGCTTAATTGCGGCGTAGACGTTTGGGCCCGGGCTGCAGCCTGGGCTCTGAAACCCGAGAATCCTGATCATGAACATCTACGCACGAGCAGCTATAGGTGTCTAATTGCAGTGTAGACATACCCTAAGCCATTTTAACTCTTGAATCTGTCAGTGGGTCTTGGACTGAATCTGTGTCCTTCAGTACGTATTTTAGCTACAAGCTGTAATATTATAAAATACCAGAGATCTGCAAAAGTAGCCCCATCCACTTGTCTGTGCTATTTGTATGTTGTGTTTTCAGCATAATGCAAGGTAGGTCAAGATGACAGCCTTTGTGAATGTAACAGATTGGCAGATACCCGAGTGATTTCAAAGCATCCACAGGAAAGGTTTTACCTTTCTCTGTAACATCATGTTACAATGGGGTTCTTATAAACCCTCAAAGAAAGGAAAACAAGTTCTCATTTTATCAGAGGCCTTTTCCTGGTAGACGGCTGAGTGGGAGTCTTCACACCTGTGAATTCAAATGGAGCATTAGCATATGCAGTGTGAAGATAGAATGATAATCATAATGTATTTTGGACATCTGAGCTGCTAAAATTGAAAATGAATTAGAATGATTAGACATAATTTGGTGTGGTAATTTCAGCTAATCATGTTTATTTGGAGAGGAGTGGGGGAGAGAATCGTCTGAGGAGGAACATGCAAATTAAAAGCTCCAGAGGGTTGTGATAATTTTGTAGTCAAAAGGTTTTTGCTCCTTTTACTTAATCTCATCTCTTATTCAGCTGCCAACAACAACAAAAAAATAAAAAATTTGTTGGCATTTTGTAGGTACTGAGTGCATTGGGACAAATAGAACAATGAATGACCTCAGCATGCTTTCTAAGTTATATATTTATAAACATGCTAAAGGAAAGGAAATTACTATCACTTTCCTGCACAGATGTATCACATCTTTATTTAGGACCAGATACTGCCACTCTCAGTGACTTCCAGTAGTATCTCATTTCACAAGCGGTCTTCTGACAAGTACAGTGGTATTCAGCATGAATATTTTGCTTTTATAAATTAGAGCCAGATTTTGCTTCTCTTACTCACTCTACAAAACAGGCTCTTGAAATCAATGAGACTGTTTGCAGAGACAAGTGCTCCTCAGTGTGAGTATAGGTGGCAGAAACTGGGTCTTAATGAGACCTGGTTTTAAGAGAGACTGAATTGTAGTAATTAAAAATGTTGGTATTTACAATTCAGGCAAATCTTCCTTTTAAAAACTGGCATGACTCAGCTAGTTCACTAATGAGTGCTTTCCATTTATTGGATCTATAGCCTTGTCTTCACTTGTACAGCTAACAAGCTCTCAATCGAAAAATCATATTTCCAGTAACTCTCAGATAGATCCCAGCTGGGTTGCTTTAGTCAAGAAGCTATGCAGGGACTGCACAGCAGCTAGAGCTGGCCGATACACATAGAAGCTGGGGTCAAGACCAAGAAGGAAAAACAGATAAAGCCAGCACATTTTAATCTTTATTTTCATTTCAAAGTGACTTCAACAATGCAGTGCAATCAAAGTCCACTTGAAATGAAAATGAAGATTAAGATGCGCACATATTGCATTGGAGAATTAGAAGCCCTATTTCAAACCCAGTCCCTTAGCTTAAATATATCCTCTTTCTTTTCACTATACATGAAGGTAGTTTCTTGCATGTATCTGAATTCCTTATTGGTATGTAGTGTTTTATTTGCTTACAGAGGGAGGAGGTTGTGTATCATTTTATTGATGCTATTCTCCAAAGAGCTGTTTGCAGTCTGTATACAGCAAGGCTTCAACTTACTGAACTTTAAGGCTTTCAGATCTCGATTAACTGCAGACATTTCAATCTTATTTGCATGGCTGAAATGTGCAGCTACTCTGTTCTGTTCTCAGTTTATTCTTCCTCAGAGATGACTTTGATGCCAGCTAATTACTGTAGCTTTGAACCATTTAGATAGAAGTGGTTTTGATTTCCTGTAATCTTTCCTGTATTATATGTGTGTAAAACAACACCATCAGTTGTGTAGTAAACCTTAACTACTAACTGAGATAATTTGTTGGATTTCATGCAACTTAATTTTCTTCTAGAATTTCAGTATTTTTTCATTTTACAAAAACTACTCTTGAACATCTTTATTTTTAATGTAAGTTTCAGGAAAGCACCAAGAGTCCTCACTTTGTAGACTAGATCTACAAAGGTTTCTTTAGCAATTGTCTGGGGGGAAGAAAGAAAACCTTTACAAAGTGCATTAAGAATATTTTTCCTTCAGCCTCATGTTAGAGCAGCTTGAATCCAAGAGAACTACATTGGAAGAGTTGTGCTCATGGATTTTTCATTTTTGGGGGAACTGTTTGAGCTCCTTCAGTCAAAGATATAGTTAAAAAGAGCCTGGTCCTGAAATGTGAGGTTGGGTACCTCCATTAAAGTCAATTATTATTATTTTATTTGTATTACAGTAGCATGTAAGGGGCCCAATGTGCTAGGCACTATATAAACCCATAGTAAGAGATAGTCCCTGCCCCACAGTGCTTGTAGTCTTGTAGATAAGACAGACAAGAAGTGTGAGAAAGGGACACACAAAAGCAGAAGATTGTAAACTGAGGCATGGAGAGGTTAAGTGACTTGCCCAAGGTCACAGAGGAAAAGTGTGTCAGAGTAGGGAATGGAACACAGGTTTCCTGGAGTCCTTGTCCAGTGCCAGGATCATTCTTGGCCTTCAACAGGCAAGTTGCTGGGGAAGAATTTCCTCCTTGCAGGTACTATGTTGGGCCACGATAGGTGTCCCTGTACTGGCCCTTCCCCAGACAAACCTTTGTGCCATGGGCAGTAGACGTTGAGGCCTTAGTGTATATTCCCATGGCCATTCTGGCTTGTACCGCAAATGATAGGAACCCCAAGGTATGCTGCCATAATTTAAAGCAGCCTCCAGGGCTGTTCTAAATTATGCTGGTTGGCATTTTAGCCCCAGAACCAGGCAGACACAAAATTAGCTTAAAACCATCATTCTCTTCCCCTTGCCCAGGACTTCTGGAGACATAGCACAGAATTCCAGTGTATGTGTTGGAATGGTAGCCACATCTTCTCCACGCTTCCTAAAGCAGGAGTTCCAATCACCAGATCCTGGTCAGCACAAGTGCTGTAAATCCGAATCCATAATATCCAGAGCTGGAATTGGTTCCAGAATTATATTTGATGTGATATCAACGTGATATCTTAATTAAAGTGATATCTTAATTTACCATATTAAGATAAAAGTGATAGCCACGTGACTTTCCCTCAGTCATTTCTTCTTGACCACAAAAATAAAAACCCTAAGAAAAGTGGTGATGACAAGAGGTGTGCACTATGAAGCAATGAGGATGTTAAATGAATCTTTGCCATTACAGTATACTACTTTGAATAAGAAATGCTATTGTTGTAGCATTATTCTTTAGATATCTGAGTGCCATCCTCCTTGGGATTCATTTCAATATACTGAAAACATTCTTGCTTCCTTCCTCTCAGATATTCACCACGCTGTCAGAGACTAAGCGTTCTGGTGGAAATGTCCTTCAGTCTGGCTGCTGAGGTTAATCACCCCCATTGTTGCTGCATTTGCCAGAGACTGACTTTCATCACCACGGTTGACTTGTGCAAGGCAGAAGAAAACATCTCCAAACAAGCCGTCATCATCATCCTCAGCAGCAGTGGGCGCCCCCTTGACCAAAGCGTTCACTTAACTGAATGAGAAAAGCAGACTGGGAGTTGTTAGTCATTCGTGATGATTGGATGGCAATCGGCAAAACAGTGGGAGTATTTAACATCAAGCTGCTGCATGGCAAGGCATCTACAGGATGCTTCCATGATGTCGCAGCCTAAACCCAGAGTTTTCTGGTAGGCAGCGATGGAAGAACTGCTGGCACAGTTTGAGAATAACCCTTTTCCCCTAAATGAAGAGCTTCCTAATTTAAATGTGTTACCACAAGTACTGATAGTTCTATGGTATCTCCGATATATTGCATTATAAAACAGTACGATGGTGACTCTTCCTCGGTGAGCCTGCATATCATCATCGGATCACAGTAATGCAGCAGGTAAAGTATGAGTATAGAGGAGTGATCTTATCTCATGTTTCATTCTGAGTTGCAAAATAGCCTGTCACGTACATTTAGCCATAATTAGCAATATCCAGAATAGCAAGTCTTTTTTCGCTTCCAAAAATCCTAACACCAAAATTAATCCCTCATAATTTGTTATTCTAGAGATGACTACTTGTTACCACAGTTGCCCCTTGTACTAGCTTCTGAGAAAGGAAAATGTTTATCTCAGAAAGGCCTTGTCTACCTGGGAAAGCTTTTTTGGGGTATTTTTAGTTTTTTGGCATAAACTGCTTTCCATCCAGACTCAAATGACCTTATGGGGCATTATCTTGCATCTTATCCCTCTGTAATTAACCCACTTGGGAAGTGACATAATTCTGTTTTGGAACGTGTTATACCGCTGTAAGATTGGTGTGGACATATCCCTGTTTTGAAATAGCTGTATCGCATCAGGTAGTCCTCCCACTGCTATCCCACACTGCATTACTTTGTATCTGGATTGGCTTGTCTGGTTACGTGTGCACTCTCCACTAGAACTGGGACTAAAACTACTTTTTTTGTCCAAAAAATGCAGATTTGGGTCAACCGAAACATTTTGCTAATTCATGTTGAATTCGCTGAATTGTTTTGGTCGGGAGCAAAAAAATTCTAAAATAATCAAAACACTTTGTTTCAACATTTTCTGAATGAGGTGTTTCATTTTTTTTTATTCAAGATTATTTTGCAGTTTGAATTTTACCTCAAAATTAGTTAAAAATTTTGGGGAAAAAACCCCAGACCACATCCTCAAACAAAACATTTCATTCAACCTGAAACAATTTCCCCCCCTGACTTTACGGTTCACCCACAAAACTAAAAAATGACTTATTTGCACAGCCCTATCCTCCTCTGTATCTGGTATTTAAAGTGTATGTGCTTGGTGAGGGAGTGGAGGGGAGACATGGTGGTCTAAGGGGTTGCAGACCTGGGGGGAAAAAAGAAAAATTAAAAAACCCGAGCTAGGTTGCTGAGGGGCACACCTCAAGCACCGTTTTACCAAAGCTGCTGTTCCCAGATTATGATGGACCCCCACACACACACTCTCTTTCAGACCAATTTAAGCACTGACTGCATCTTGATTGGACATCCCTATCTCTTGTATACTGGCAGACACACAAGCGCATCTGTGTGTCTCCAGTTCGGGGCAAGTTCACAGACCCTGAGTCCATTGCACCCTCATGTGGTTGCATCAGGAGATTGAGGAATTCCTGGCCTTGCAGGGAGAAAAGTACATTCAGTCTCATCTTTTCAGGAGTCACTAGAATGCCAAGATTTACCAGCAGCTAGCAGAGCAAATGCGGGCTAAAGGGGTATTCCCAGTGTGGCACCAAAACCAAGGAGCAGTGGCAGAATTACAAAAACAAAGATCTCTGTTAATGCCCCCAGCACATGTGCATGCTATGAGGAGCTGGACTGAAGTAACTGCTGTTTTATCCTCTTGCTCTAGAAGCATCCGTGTGGTGTCACAATTGTGGTGATCCTTCATCTCTTCCAACACCACCTGCCTACGCAATTAACACACATGGAGCACCCTGTTTGTATTAATGATGGTCAGGATTGCTGTACTCAGCAGGGCTTCCTCCATGCTGCCTGACAGCAGTTTGAAAACTTGTTTGAAACTGAAACAGTTTGAAAATCGTATTGGCTAGTGAAAAACAAGCAAATTATAGGTTACAGTGGAAGGAGTCAACTACCATGTTCCAGTAGTCCCGTAGATTCCCATAGGTATCCCACCATCCAAAACAATAAACAACCCACAGTGTATTGAGCCTAGCAACAGAACACTCTACCCTGGGGCACCTGCTCAGACAGGTGCTACGTGGGCATTGTGATTCACAAAGGAAGTTGCTTAAGCCACTTTAGACAAAGCAGTGTGAATGCACTCTTTCAAGTTAGTTATATTTGTATAGTTGAGTAAAGAAAAAGAAAAAAAACACACCCTGTCAATCTTTCCTGTGTAGACAAGACCTAAAACTGTCCTCATTTCCATATGTGCATTGTTTATATCTGATTAAGAAAATTATATATTTAAAACAGACTATATAAGTGGTGCACTGGGCTTCTGCACAGGGTGAATATCACCATTTTCTATTGAGAAGCTTCCAATAGTGTTGTAAATTATTTTTATAAACTCATATACTTAACTGAAGGATTTTTTTATGCTTTATACCATATAAAACAATGTGTATTTTTCCCTGGCCAGTTTATTGCAGCAAATAGAATGTTTGCGTGAAGTGCTACTCCTTTTGATGCACTCCTGAGTGAAGAAACCATAGCTTAGCAAGACATACATTTTTAAGACCAGAAAAGGCGACTTTGATCATAAACCTTTGTGTCATTTATTTCAGTCTTTTGATTTTTGAGTAGTATGTTAGATATTTTCAGAAAAATGTAGGTTTTTTTTCCCCAGTGCATATCAAACAAATAAGGACAAGTTTTTAAAATGTAAGGAATGAAAAATTAGGGGCCTACTTTTCACTAACATTAGGAGCATTTGTGTTCCTAATGCTCTAGATGTCACGTGCATAAGACCAGGAAATACAGTGAGTAGAGTTTCACACTAGGTAGGCCCTCAAACTCAAACATTTAAACACACAGGCAACTACTTAATGCATTGTCTCCCTGAAGACAGAAATTTAAGTATATGAGTAAGTTCCATGTGTACTCAAGCATTTGCAGGACTGGGCTATAGATTATACATCCTTCTTTACTGATTAATGTGCTAAATAATAATTTTTGGTGTACATTTTCAAAGCTGCTGATTTTTATATTTTAAATAAGACAACTGAACTGTGAAAACATTAGTACTTTCTCCATATTTTTCTCTCCAATATTATTTTTCTTGTGGGTCTGTGCATGGTGAAAGAGGCATATAATTTATGAAGACATCATATAAGACTACATTAAAGGCCAAAACAAAATCCTTTGAATTCATATAAAATTAAATGTACATTTTATTATGAAATCATGGACATATACTAGAAAATGTAATAAATTAAACTATTTATATTCCACTCATGTCCAGCTCTTTATTTTATCAGTCATTAACATTTTTGGATCTCCTACATGAATACAAGCCAAATTTCTCCAAAGGTATTTCATATCAAAAATGTAGAGATTCAGCATTTTGTAAAGTTTCAGTGCTTAATTAGCAGGCTTTATCTAATGAGATTAAAATTTTTACTGTTTAATTCTCTTCCACTTATCTTTATTCATCCTGGTGTGACCTGTTAGAACAATCCTAACCTGTACATGATTGTGGTATTCAGAGAGATTTGCTGATGGGGATGCCTCCCTCTTTCAGATCAAAACACTACAGTTTTCTTCTGTAATCAGAAGGTTGCGTTCTTGGGCTTAATTGTCAGATGCCCTGTGACCTCTCTTAGCCCCCTGTACGGACTCTCACATTTTCTGGAGTTGGGGTGGGAAGCAGCTGCTGCTGGCAGAGCTACTACTGTCTCACTCACGCATATGGGCAAGGAGTGTACAAACAAGAGGGGGGAATGGACAGAGTATTGGCTCCACATTCCCATTCACGAGCCAGCACAGCTGGGCTGGTGAAGAGGGAAATTAGGCAGTGCCAGATATAGTGCTGGTGCAGTTTACTTATCTTATAAAACAAGGAATAAGCAAGGACCCTCGGGTATCTGAGCTACACGCTGCCCCATACTAAGGGCTTTTGATCACTCCCAATCTAGCTCACAGTGTCAGTTGAAAGTTTGGCAGTTGCAGGTAGCTATTGCCTGAGTAGAACACTATTGCCGGTTGGCACTGTCTGAAATGGCAGAGCACCTCTTAACTTAAAAGGACAACGTGTAAAACCATAGAAATCTATTCAGTTAGGGCCAGGTCCACTCCCATTAAAGTCACTCACAGGACTCCCCTCAATTTTTACTAAGCGTTGAATTGGGCCCGTGAGAGCCACTGACAAGCCCACTCAATTAAAAGTGTAACATACTACAATCTAGTGTTAGTTTAATATTCTTTTAGCACTATATTTTTTGTCTTTTAAGCAGGACTTACACTAGGCTGCATGTAGTGTAATCAAGCTGTACCTGCTGCTGGCTTAAAAGAGTAAACTGTGCATAACATTTTTAGCCTAAAAACATCAGTGTAAATAAGGCACTCACTGAACAACATTACCCATGTTGAGAACTGATGTATGCCACACAGTGTGACACAGAAAGAAGAATGATGAATTGTGCCTGGTTTTAGATGAGGTTGGCCTTCACTCTCTGAGACTCTTACTCCATTTGGTTCTTTGGCCATGGTTTTTATTGCACTTTGTGAATTGTGGCATAGATGAGCTAAAGGTTTTTCCAGTTAAATTCTTCATTCAAGTCAGCTTGTGGCCTATAAGTAATTCGAGCAAAACAAACAAAGACCCAAAACAATAATGACAACCACATACACTGTGTTCCATAGCCAAAAGTTATTTAGTATTCTCCAGTTCATGTTCTTTGTGCATATTTATCAACATGGTCATTACAAAACCACCTGCATAGTTGAGTGTAATTGCACAATTGGCAGTATCTGCAAATCCGCGCAGAGGACTGAGGTGCTCTGCCAGAGTTGATGTGGGGAGGCCAAGAGTGGTGTAGCAGAGGGTATTGAAAGTCAGAATTCAGATGACAGTGACAAAGCTGTGGGTGGGAAGCTTACACAGCTCTCATTTGTATTTTTCCTGGCTCTGCCCAGCATCATCTGTCCCTTAGAACATAAGTGATCTCTCTCCTGCCATCCATTTCCACCCTCTGACAAACAGAGGCTAGGGACACCATTCCTACCCTATCCTGGCAAATAGCCATTAATGGACTTAACCTCCATGAATTTTTCCAGTTCTCTTTTAAACCCTGTTATAGTCCTAGCCTTCACAACCTCCTCAGGCAAGGAGTTCCACAGGTTGACTGTGCGCTGAGTGAAGAACTACTTCCTTTTATTGGTTTTAAACCTGCTGCCCATTAATTTCATTTGGTGGCCCCTAGTTCTTATATTATGGGAACAAGTAAATAACTTTTCCTTATTCACTTTCTCCACACCACTCATGATTTTATAGACCTCTATCATATCCCCTCTTAGTCTCCTCTTTTCCAAGCTGAAAAGTCCTAGCCTCTTTAATCTCTCCTCATATGGGACCTGTTCCAAACCCCTAATCATTTTAGTTGCCCTTTTCTGAACCTTTTCTAATTCCAGTATATCTCTTTTGAGGTGAGGGGACCACATCTGTTCGCAGTATTCAAGATGTGGTTGTACCATGGATTTATATAAGGGCAATAAGATATTCTCCGTCTTATTTTCTATCCCTTTTTTAATGATTCCTAACATCCCGTTTGCTTTTTTGACTGCCGCTGCTCACTGCGTGGATGTCTTCAGAGAACTATCCACGATGACTCCAAGATCTCTTTCCTGATTAATTGTAGCTAAATTAGCCCCCATCATATTGTATGTATAGTTGGGGTTATTTTTTCCCAATATGTATTACTTTACATTTATCCACATTAAATTTCATTTGCCATTTTGTTGCCCAATCACTTAGTTTTGTGAGATCTTTTTGAAGTTCTTCACAGTCTGCTTTGGTCTTAACTATCTTGAGCAGTTTAGTATCGTCTGCAAACTTTGCCACCTCACTGTTTACCCCTTTCTCCAGATCATTTATGAATAAGTTGAATAGGATTGGTCCTAGGACTGACCCTTGGGGAACACCATTAGTTACCCCTCTCCATTCTGAAAATTTACCATTTATTCCTACCCTTTGTTCCCTGTCTTTTAACCAGTTCTCAATCCATGAAAGGATCTTCCCTCTTATCCCATGACAATTTAATTTACGTAAGAGCCTTTGGTGCGGGACCTTGTCAAAGGCTTTCTGGAAATCTAAGTACACTATGTCCACTGGATCCCCCTTGTCCCCATGTTTGTTGACCCCCCTCAAAGAACTCTAATAGATTAGTAAGACATGATCTCCCTTTACAGAAACCATGTTGACTTTTGTGCAACAATTTATGTTCTTCTATGTGTCTGACAATTTTATTCTTTACTATTGTTTCAACTAATTTGCCTGGTACTGACGTTAGACTTACCAGTTGCCTCTCCCCTTGTGGGTTCCTGTACCAGCTGCTCCAAGAAGCAGTCATTTAAAGTATTGAGAAATTTTGTCTCTGCATTTAGTCCTGAGGTGACATGTACCCAATCAATATGGGGATAATTGAAATCCCCCATTATTATTAAGTTCCTTATTTTGATAGCCTCTCTAATCTCCCTTAGCATTTCATCATCACTATCACTGTCTTGGTCAGGTGGTCGATAATAGGTCCCTACTGTTATATTCTTATTAGAGCATGGAGTTACTATCCATAGAGATTCTATGGAACATGTGGATTCATTTAAGATTTTTATTTCATTTGATTCTACATTTTCTTTCACATATAGTGCCACCCACCACCCCCACCCCCTGCATGACCTGTTCTGTCCTTCCGATATATTCTGTACCCCAGAATGATTGTGTCCCATTTATTGTCCTCATTCCACCAGGTTTCTGTGATACCTATTATATCAATATCCTCCTTTAACACGAGGCACTCTAGTTCACCCACCTTATTATTTAGACTTCTAGCATTTGTGTACAAGCACTTTAAAAACTTGTCACTGTTTATTTGTCTGCCCTTTTCTGATGTGTCAGATTCTTTATGTGAATGTTTCTCGTCTGATCTGGCCCATACTTTATCCTCTTCCATCCTCTCCTCCTGACTAAAACCTAGAGAATCTCTATCAATAGACTCTGCTCTAAGAGAAGTCTGTCTGATCTATGTGTGCCTCTGCAGCCATCAGCTTTCCCCCATCTCTTAGTTTAAAAACTGCTCTGCAACCATTTTTAATGTTAAGTGCCAGCAGTCTGCTTACTTTCATGAGTGTTAAAAACAACCCGCAAATTAGTAACTTATCCACAAATGACATTTAGATCTAAACCTATACTGGTCACTCTGACAATTTGTACAGAAACTACCACTTGCTGCACATTTACAGCTTTAAAAAAATTGCCTCTAAGATGTGGTCTTGCTTTTTCTGTCAGCAGATGTCAGGTCCATAACATGGATTTAAATGTTTTTTGTAAATGATAATTGTTGCTTTTCCTTAAGGCAATATTAAACTCTATTTAAAAAGAATATTAACACGTATGGTTCAGATGTTAGAGCTTCCAAATTATTAGTACTCGTTTCTCCAAAAGGAATGGTGAGATTTTCAAAGGTGGCTCTTTCTTCCATATTTAGGTGCCAACCAGCTCCCAGGCTGTTACCTCTGGCCTGTTGCTGCAGCCTCGCTCCCTCCCCACTGCCCCATACAACTTCCAGCTGTGGTCTAAAACAGTCCAGAGAGGACAGCAGCTTCCATTTGGCTTTAGTGGAAGTTTCTGTGTGCTCAGCACTTTTGAAGATCAAGTCACTTATTTAGGTGGCTAAATATGGACCGAAGAGCCCAACTTTATGTACCCATTTTTGAAAATCTTGGCAAATTTGTTTTCACACTGCTCGCTAGCAAGGTACATGGACTGGGAAGAAAAAATTTTGTAATTCAATTCAAAATGTTTGCTTCCAGCAACAATCATTAACTGCTGAGGTAAATATACACCACCTCATCCTATCACTGCCAAAGCCTTTTCTCCTCAGGCTTTATAATGAGCTGGTCGAATAATTTTCATCAAATAGTTGTATTCAAAGAATGTCACACTTGGATTATATTATTCATGGCATATTTTTAGAGAGCTGGGTGAATAATTTAAATATATCCATCCAATTCATTTATCAAGTATGATGTTCAACAAATCTATCTTTCCCCCCATTCTTTACCCAGTTCTTCTGTATCTATGCAGTTCTGTTAATGGAGCGATACTACTCTTCCTGCAGAGATCCCTGTGTTGTAGCCAGCTCTTCTTTAAGGGGGCATGGGGCTAGGGTTGCCACCTCAGCGGCACAAAAAGGTGGGACATCCAGGATGATCCGGAGCCCATAAAACTGGATAGCTGGCAGAGTGCACTCAGAGCCCTTAGAGATTGCCCAGGACAGCTACCTCAAAAAAGGGGACAATGCTGGGAAAACTTGGTCAGGTGGCAACCCTCCCATGGGGCAGCCACTGATAGGGGAGGCGCTGGTAGAATGTGACTCCTTTGGAGCTTTGTTGTCAAGTAATGGGGGGTGGGAAGGCAGCAATTTCCCAGATGTACAGAGCAATCACAGGGTGACTGGCCCCTTTAAGAGTAATAGGTCCAGCCCTACATGAGCTTCCCTCAGCTCTCCTTCCCAGGTGGGAAAAGTCATTGCAGCTGTGTGACAGGTAGGTCTTATGGCTAAATCAGTCCCAGGCCTAGCAATAAAAGAGAAGCCTCCAGCAACCCAAAAGGGAGGTGGGGAGGGAACTGCTTGAGGGCTACAACTGGCTTGAGTTACCAGTACAGACTCTAGGAGGTGGGCTGTGAGATTTGACTGGAGGCGGTGAAGCCTATGTGAGTTACCAGCACAGACTTTAGCAGGTGGGCTGTGGGAACCCCACATCAAGGGGAACAAGGGTTGGCTTGAGGGGCTGAGGACTAATCTGATGTACTGTAAGATGCTTAGGGTACATCTACACAGCAGTTAGAAACCCACGGCTGGGCTATGTCAGCTGACTCAGGGTCGTCAGGCTAAGGGGCTGTTTAATTGTGGTGCAGCCTGAGCTCTGGGACGCTCCCACCTCACAGGGTCCTATAGTCTGGGTATGTCTACATTGCAGTGTAAGCCCAGGGTTTGAACTCAGGCTCAAACCTAACCTCTCTTCCGTTTACACACAAATCATGCTGTCCTAAGGCTCGGTCACAGGACCCTACGGGGTGTGTGGGGGTCAGAGCTTGAGTCAAGCCAGGACCCAGGGTTCAAGCTCTATTGCTTTGCAGTGTAGACTCAGCCCCACTAGACTTGTGCTCTGGGAGTCTGCCAAAAGTAACTCACAATCCCAAACCCAAATGTCTACACAGGGACTCTTAGCCCCCATGAACCTGAATCAGCAGACCTTGGCTGCCTGCGGCCATGCTACGGGTATTTTATCCCTGTGTAGAAGTACCCGCAGAGACAATCTCAGTTCCAAGTGTTCTGGCCTGGGAGTAGCTTCTTACAAGAGGCAGACAGCGGGAGCAGAGTACAGTACACCTGCAGGGCCACACTGTGCCACAAGGAGGGAATCCTGGGGGACGGTTGCTTGGCACAAGGGTTTTCACATGAATGACTCTGCCCTGGGTGGCTAAGGGTTTGAGGGAGGAACTTGGGAATTGTTGAGGGCTACAACTGGCTTGAGTTACCAGTACAGACTCTAGGAGGAGGGCCGTGAGGGAAGTTGTTTGAGGGGTGGTGATGGGAAAAGCCTCCCCTTGCGAAGGAGCAACGTGGGAGAAACTCCACAAAGGCGACTGCCACGAACACTTCTTCCCCCATAGCTGCCTCCCCTGGCTTTTTACTGCAGTTAGGGAATGCCAGAATGTTGTTAACCTGGTTAAATGTGCTTATTTTTAATGTGTGACAGATTGGCATTAGTCTGACAGTTTATATTTGTGGTAGTGCAAAATAATATTAAAAGAGAACAAGGAAAAAATGTGAGCTCTATGTTCTTTAAGCTCAGATGGAAGACAGACAGCAGCTGGCTTCAGGAGAGCACCTCCAGATCACCAGCATGTAAAAGCATAGTGGTTGGGCTAGAACAAGGACATGAGATGCAAAGGTAGGCACGGAAGAGAGAGAGAGAGTGTGTGTGTTTTCACACCTTTTATATTGTAAAGATGATATAGGAAATTGGTGTTAAAACCGTATATCCAGAACAAAGATTAAAATCCTGAATGGATCTGTGTTACATACCAGGAACACAGTCACCAGACTTTCTTCTCTATCTAAATACACCTCTACCCCAATATAACGTGGTCCTCGGGAGCCAAAAAATCTTACTGCGTTATAGGTGAAACTGCGTTACATCGAACTTGCTTTGGCCTTGAGCATTTCCGTTATTAATAGTCACTCCCCCCCCCAACTGACCCCTCAGAACCCCCCACCCATCCAACCCCCCCCGGCTCCTTGTCCCCTGACTACCGCCTCTGGAGGCTCCCTGCCGCTAACCACCCCTCCCAAGACCCCACGCCCTATCTAAGCCCCCCTGCTCCTTGTCCCCTGACCGCCCCTCCAGAGACCCCCCCCCATCCCTAATCACCCCCAGTACCCCACCCCCTACCCAACCCCCCTGCTCCCTGTCCCCTGACTGCCCCAACCCCTATCTACACCTCCGCCCCGTGACAGGCCCCCCGGGACTCCCACACGCTATCCAACATCCCCTGACCACCCCACCCCCAGAACCTCCTAACCATCCAACCCCACCTGCTCCCTGTCCCCTGCCTGCCCCACCCGAGACCCTCTGCCCCTTATCCAACCCCTCAGCCCCGCCCGGCACCCTTAACACGCCACTCAGAGCAGCGTGTCGGAGCCAGACATGCTGATCCGCCGGAGCTCACAGCCCCGCCCCTGCAGAGCACTGCTTTACCGTGTTATATCCAAATTCGTGTTCTATCGGGTCATGTTATATCGGGGTAGAGGTGTACCATTGAGGGTGAGGTCATGGTGTGGGCAAATCAAAGTATCCGGTAAAGAGTAAAGGGCGTGTGGAGAGTGAGGGTAGCACAGAAGTTGATTTATGACAATTGAAAAAACGGAGGCTGTGTCGTTGCATGTTACCTCCCAAGAATCAGAGGAAAGAAAAGACACTCTAGAAATGAACGATATTACTCATTTTCTAGCAACAACATGGAAGGTACAGATCTGCCTTGCAGAGTTTAAGACTAGATATGTTATATGTTTCATTTCTTTTGTTTTACTCTAACTTGCTTTCTTTTTAATAAAACCTTGGTGGTTTTTGACTATTATTCGGGGAGATCATGAAAACCGTTGCAGGGTGTGGCCCAGACAAGCATGCACCCTGGCATGACACTGCAGTGACCCCATCTCACCTATCTTGGTTCTCTAATTAACTCCTTCACAGCCAGGAGTTTATAATATATTATTCCACCCTTTTGGGGTCTAATTCATTAAGTGCTTACAAAATATATTCACAGTTCCTTTAGCCCTTCCAGGCTCAAATCCTTCCTTCCTCTGCCTGGGCTTCAAGCTCTGTGTCTTTCTTTTCTGATCAGGGGAGCTCTGCTGGGCCCACTCTACACTCCATGTCTTCTCTGGAGAGACACCCCCCCCACTCCCCTCAGGTTTCTTCCTAGCCCCTGTCCCTGAGCTCAACTCTTTCTGACCTCAGTACTGTGACTTCACAGCCCTCCTCCTTGGGACTGCTTCAACTGCCCCAGCTCACCATCAGCCTTGTTCTACCGCAGCTGAGCCTGTGTCTTGGCTCACCCTTACTGAGCCAATTTAATTCTCAGGGAGCAGTGTTTGTGTTCAGCCAAGTCAATACATCAGGTTTAAATTGAACTGAGGGCCCACAGGGGAGTTTGGGGTTAGCTGAACTAAATCGTTTTAAAATCACACCTTAGTTAAACCAGTACAACATGGAATATAGACAAAACATTCCGTTTTCTAAAACTATCTAGTGACTGAAACATTTTGGAACAAGGTACTTCATTTTAATAAAGAATCCCTCTCTAAACAGAGGTTAAGTTACTCTTGCAGGTGATTTAGGGCCCAGTCTAATATTGTGCAGCAACTGAATGGACCACTCTGTACAATCATGGAGAGTGTGTTATTACACAAATGGATATTCTCCACCAATGACATCATCATTTAGATTACCTATATTGGCATACAAAAACTGGGATTGTGTAAAGACAGATTCATGCCACACAGTCTATTCTGTAGAATTGTTTTTTTCCTGTTACATTTTACCAGCCAATGAGGAGGGGGCTAATATTGTTTGAAGTCCAAGCAGAGTAAGACCATATAGCCAAGATAGTTGTATAGCTCCCCTTTTATGCAGCTGTATTTGTGCAAAAGTCCTTCCACATATCTATCCTGGTAATCCACCTAAATTATAGAGGTGACAAAAGGAGAATAATAGATGCTAGAGGGCAATTGATGTTGGAAATCATGAGCTTTACTGACCGCTGAGCACACTATAGACATCTTGCTGGACTGGGCTGGTTTCTCCTCAGGCTGTGTCGGACCCATCTGTTGTTTAATTTTCTCTCCAGATCCCCCCCTTTTCTGTAAGTGTTACTCCAACAGGAAAAAGCAGCAAGAGAATATTAGAAAAGAAACAAAAATTAGGTCTCAGAAAATTGAAAGACTTTTATCTGGCAAAGATATAGTTTTCCGTTGTTCAAGGAAGCACTTGGTGTGCCAAGAGGGTTATACTGTGGGCATTGGGCCGATTGGAGTTAAATATATTTTTGCATATTATTTGTACAGGTGCTTACATTTTTCAATATGTGCCTTTTCAGAAATCAGAATAAGTGAATGTGATTCTAAACAATCTGGCAACAAATGGAGAACATGTACTAAGGTATAGCCAGCAAAAATTGGTCCTTGTGTAACCCCACTGATTTCAAAATAAGAGAAGGCAGAATTTGACTACTAGTGTATGACCTAGTAGTGGTTCTGCATTGCCATATAAGAGAGAGATTTTTACTAGTGCAGCTTCTTGCAAATCTTAGTGGGAAAGGGAGCATCTTGTATTACTCCACATCAGTCCTTTGGATTAAAGCCCTGATTCGGGAAAGTGCCTAGGCACATGATTAAGTCCATCCCTATCTAGCAAAGCATTTAAGTACATGCCTAACTTTGAGTATGTGTTTCAGAAAAGCAGCCGTGTTAGTCTGTATCTGCAAAAAGAAAAGGAGGACTTGGGGCACCTTAGAGACTAATACATTTATTAGAGCATAAGCTTTCGTGAGCTACAGCTCACTTCATCGGATGCATATCAATGAATCTGATGAAGTGAGCTGTAGCTCACGAAAGCTTATGCTCTCATAAATTTGTTAGTCTCTAAGGTGCCACAAGTCCTCCTTTTCTTTTTGAGTATGTGTGTAAGAGCTTTCCTGAAGCAGGGTCTAAATGATGATAATAGGCTGTAAATGGAGGTCTGTCCTCTGACAGCTTCTCTTGATAGGGAAAAATGAAAAGGATTCTTGGGGCTCTGAAACAGATGCAGAAGAACTCTGGAACCAGTGCAAAACACAGATTCAGTGACAGAACTGTTTTACAAATTTGTATTGTTTTCCAAATTGTGTGTGTTAGGGAGGGGAACAACAACATTTCCAAAAAAGTTTAAATGTTTCATTTTGACATTTTCAAAATTAAATGTTTCCATTTTTTGTTTAAACAACTTTTTGCTTCAAAATTTTCTTTAATTGTATTTTTTTAAAAATAAAAACCTGTAAAAATGGCTGAAATTGAAACAAGCTAGTAGTTTGATTCAATGAAACATCTGTTTTGACCTGAAACAAATTTTTTATTTTGACTTTTAATTTTCCAAGTATTCAAAAAATTTTGTTTTCGGTTTGACCAAACATGATTTTTTTTTTTAAGGAATTGCCAGTAAACTGAGAAATCGATTATTCACAGAGTTCTACTCAGAAGTGCAATAAGGAATCTGTTATACACAAGTAAGAATTTGCTAGCAGATGTGAATTCTTAGCTTGTCACTCACTGTCTCCACTGCTCTTCTCAAAAAGTTCTTTTAAATACTTAAACCAATATTCCTGTGACTAAACTGTGATTGCAGTGTGTTTCTCTTTATGTATCTTAATTCAAAGGCAGCAAGTTATCCTGCTGAGTCAGTGATGTGAGCCATTGCCCTTTTAAAAAAACAACAACCCCTCAATTTTGGCTGTGTTGAGGATTAAGAGAAGAGCTCTGTGTGAATTCGAAAGCCTGTTTCTTTTGCCATCAGAAGTTAGTCCAATAAAGATATTACCTCACCCACTGTGGATCTCAGAGGATTAATTGGCAGTTATTAAGTTTGAGATTTTTGAAGGAGCCTAAGGGAGTCAGGTGTTCAAATCTCATTGAAATCCAATTAGAGGTGTTCACTGGTGCCCTTAGCACCCTTTCAAAATCCCCGTCCAAGTCTTGAACATGTTGAAGGACATGCCAGACAGTAACCTATTCTTGCTCCTTTTGACCCAAATGGCTAGCTAATTTTCAGGGGGTTGTGTGTTAGGAGGAGACACAGATGATGCAATCTGGTATTTCTTTGACGCAATCCTGTTAATTTATCAAGAATGTACAAATTCCTGGTTGCCTGAACACAGCAGGAGACAGTTTCTTTGCTCACAGCCACAATCCTCCTTCCAGCCAATGCTTTACCTCTTTCTCTTAGCTTGTCTCAGGGTCACCCTACCAGTGCTTCTCTGTCTGTGGGTTGGCTTTCTTGTTGCCTTCTATAGTATGTCTGGTGCTTCTCTCCCACCCCCAGACACTCATAGCTGCAATCCAATCAATCCTGTGCCCCTGTTTGTTATCAGTCCCCCAGGAAGCTCTATGGACCTCATCACCCAGGCTTGCATGTGGTCTCATCCTTGGGTGGTGATTTTACATTGTTTCAGCTATCACTAAACATAGGGGCATCTAACCTGTTCCCTCTTTTAGCCTGAATGGAAGGCAGCTGTCATGCCCAACTGCTTTGAGTTGTGTGATGCTCAGTCCCCTGCATAACACTATCATCAGTGCTGGTGAGCATTTGGATGTTTGGCCTCAGTTCCAATAAGCACAACAATATTTGGATCTTTATACAAATTATCTGGACATCATGCATCAATAATAATGAGACTGGAAATATCAAAAAGGTTAAGTTTCCTTGCAGTGTTCCTTCTGAGCTCGAACCAAGGTTGTCCCCTACAACCATTTCTTCTATGAGGTCCTCACTACTCACCAAAACCCAATCTAAAATGGCATCCCCTCTTCTTGGTTCAGCAACTACTTGGTGAAGGAATCCATCAACTATCGCATCCAGGAAAATCTGAGCCCTATTATTATTACTAGCACTTGTCCTCCAGTCTATATCTGGGAAGTTAAAGTCTCCCATGATCACTCAATTCCCATTAGTATTTACTTCATTAAAAACATTAAAGAGGTCTCTATCCTTATCCAAATCTGATCCCGGCGGTCTATAGCACACCCCAAGCACTATCCCAGGGGAGGCTCTTGTAGCTTTCTTCCCCAATGTGATTTTTGCCCAGACAGACTCTGTCTTATCCACTCCATCACTTCTTATTTCTTTACAGTCTACCTCATCATTGATATACAATGCTACTCCACCACCTTTACCTTTATTTCTGTCTTTCCTAAACAGCACTCTTCAATACCTGTACTCCAGTCATGACTACTGTTCCACCATGTTTCTGTTATCACTATAAGATCTGGTTTCACTTCCTGCACCAGTAGCTCTAGTTTCTCCATTTTATTACCTAGGCTCCTCGCATTAGTGTACAAACATCAACTTTTGCTGTTTGGCGTCGCTCACATTCTTTACCTGATTAGGCACAGACATTCTACTGCCAGTATCACCTATTAGACTGGTATCTACACTGCCCTTCCTCCTTATGTCCATTCTCCTACCCACGGCTGTATCCTTTCTTACTTCATTTTCTTCCCTCTCAATGCTAAAATCCGGTGTGGAGATTACCTAGACATCTCCCAAACTCCTAGTTTAAAGTTCTCTTAATCAGTTGTGCCAGCCTCCATCCTAGAAGTGTATTTCCCTCCCTACTCAGGTGAAGTCCATCCTGAGAGATCAGTCCTCTGTCCATGAATGCCTCCCAGTGGCCATACATCCCAAAGCCCTCCTTATAGTACCACTGCCTGAGCCATCTGTTGATCACTACAATTTTGTCACACCTTTGTTGCCCTTCTCTAGGAACAGGCAGAATCCTACTGAAGATCACCTGAGCCTCGATTTCCTTAAGCATCTTCCCCCAGTCTGGCATAGTCTCCCTCAGGGGTAAAAGTAAGTTAAAGGACTTACCGGTACGCCAGAGTCCTGAGCAGGGGGCGTGGCCTCAACTGGAAGAGGCATGACCTTAAATCCCTGGGCCCTTCAAATCAAGATTTAAAGGACCCGGGTTTCCAGCTGCCACTACCGCAGTGGAGCCCCAGGCCCTTTAAATCACTGAGGAGCCCTGGGGACTCCTGGCTGCCACTGCTACCCTAGAGCTCTAGGCTCTGGCAGAGCTTTAAAGGGCCTGCGGCTCGCTATGGTAGCGGCTGCCAGAGCCCCGAGCCCTTTAAATCCCCACCTGAGCCCTGCTGCCCGAGCCCCAGGGTAGCGGCAGCCAGGCTTTGGCAGCGATTTAAAGGGCCCCGGGGCTCCAGCTGCCGCTACCACCCTGGCCCTTTAAATCCCCTTTGGAGCCCCACCACCGCTACCCCAGGGCTTTAAATTGCAGTCTGGGAAAGCCGGTCCCGGTACCGCGCACTGGCTCTTGCCAGTACTCCGTACTGGGGCATACTGCCTTACTTTCACCTCTGGTCTCCCTTGGTACATTGCAGCGAGAATCTAGCCATATCATTTGTTCCCACATGAAGGACAATCAGTGGATTCTTTCCCACTCCTGTTAGGATCCTCTTCAGCCTCAGGTCCACATCCTGTATCTTAGTATCTGGCAAACAGCACACCCTTCTGTTCTCTGGATCAGCTCTGGTTACAAGCCTGTCTATTCTTCTCAGTAAGGAGTCCCCAGTCATGTAGACCTGCCTTTTCCTGGTGATGGTGCGATTCTCTGGTCTATCCCCTATTCCCTCCGGCTGCAAGTCCTCTCCATTCCTATTGTCCCTTGCAAACCTCTGTAACCCATCCCGTATCCTCCTGGGGCTCATATTTGGTGGTGTTATCTCCATTGACTCTTCCCCTCTTCCTATAGGACAGAGGTGGGAAAACTACGGCCTGTGGGACTGTCCTGCCTGGCCCCTGAGCTCCTGGCCTGGGAGGCTAGTCCCCGGCCCCTCCCCTGCTGTTCCTCCCCCCCCCCCCCCGCAGCTATGCCGCCATGAGGGCAGCGAGGCTGTGAGCTCCTGCTGCTCTGAGTGGCATGGTAAGGGGGTGGTGGTGGCACATGGGGGGGGAGGTTGGGGGTCCCGGGGGGCAGTCAGGGGACAGGGAGTGGTTAGGGGTGGAGGGTCCCGGGGCGCGTCAGGGGACAGGGAGTGAGGGGGGTTGGATAGGGCATGCGAGTCCCGGGCACTGTTCCCTCTAAGCTGTGCGCATGTGCGCACGCACACAGATCCTAAACCCCGTGCACACAGCGAAACACCGCGTGCACAAAAATTTGCACAGAAGCACAATAAATTTGCACAGAAGAAATTTTTTGTGCACACGGCCTGTCAAAAATTAGAGGGAACATTGGTCCCGGCGGGCCTGTCAGGGGGTGGGGGTGTGGATAGGGGTCAGGACAGTCAGGGGACAGGGAGCAGGGGGGGTTGGATGGGGGTGGGATCCCGGGGGGGGGTAGTTTGTGGCAGGGGGGTCCCAGGAGGGGCAGTCAGGGGACAAGGAGCAGGGGGGTTGGATGGGTCAAGGGTTCTGAGGGGGACAGTCAGGGGCAGGAAGTAGGAGGGGATAAATAGGGCACCGGGCCAGGTTGTTTGGGGGGCACACCCTTCCCTACCCAGCCCCCCATACAGTTTTGCACCCCAATGTGGCCCTCGGGTCAAAAAGTTTGCCCCCCCCCCCACTATAGGACTAACTGCTCTTCTCTTCTTCTTTGCCCTTTCACCTTCAGTGACCACCTTCTGTGCCCCTTCTTCATTTTCCAACTCCACAAACCTGTTCCTGAGCTCTATTTCTCCGTCACTAGCCTATCTTTTCCTCTGCCTGGTTCTCTTAGTCACATGCTTCCATTGTCCACTTTCCTCACCCAGCAGTCTCCCCTCAGAGTTCTTCGGTCCTCCTTCCATCTGCAAGTCTGAGCTTTTCCCTTCAACCTCCTCATGTCTTTGCTCCATCATCTGCTCGAACCCCCTTCTAAACTCAACCAGAGTTTCCACCTGCATCTCCACATGTCAGATCTTTTCTTCCATCAGCTCTATCAGACGGCACTTCATGCAGACGAAACTCTTTTCAGGTACCTCCTCCGGGATCATGTACATGCCAAAGCTTCTACATCCAGTCATCTTCATTGCATCCTCCACTGCTTGGGTCACTCCCACTGCTGCCTCTGTATCTGTCATCACCTTCCCACCTATATCCTGTTAGTCTGGGAAACCCAAACCAAACCAAAACACCACCACCCACAGCAAAACAAACCCCCAACAAGCACCAAAACACTGCCAGACCACCACACACTCCCTTCACTAGCTTGTCTGATCCTCTGCCTGCCTCTTTTAGTCTTCCCACCCAAACTCCCCTGCTTACAGCTCTGTTTGCTGGCTCCTGTACTGCTGCATGACTGGCTGGCTACCTTTATAGGACCCCTAGTCAGAGAAGCCCCACCCCCTAATCAGGGCTCAGCTTCTCTCTCAGCACACTGCCCCTACCAGCCTAAATACCTTCTCTTCCAACAGAACTCCCACTCATGCTGGTGAGGTAGTGAGGGGGAAGGCAATGAGCAGGCCAGATCTGGTAGTGTAAATCAGAGTATCTCCACTAAAGTCAATCCTCAGCTGAGGATCTGGCTCCCACCAGTGCCCAGGGGTGCCAATAAGGCATCTTTCACCGGTACTCCATTCAAAATAGTACATATACCTCTTTAAAAACAACTTCCCATGGACAAGACGTTCCTCCTCTTGGGCATGGGATTAGAGCTCTGCTACAAAATGGATGAACCAATTCAGCTGGAATGCTAACTTAGTAGAATGAAATCTTGTTTCATAGAGGACTTATTTGTGTGCATTTTTTTAAATAACGGTACCACAAACTGCCTTCAAAGGAAAAAAAAAGCGATTGCTATTCAGAATGAAAAATGTCATTACTATGCTGATGACTGTTGACAGGTACATGTCATGGATGTGTGCTATGATGTGCTAATTATTCTGCAGTTTGAGCAGATGGCACTTTGTGTTTTCATTTCAGCTGTAAAAACACAGTATTTGTGACATGTTGACAGTGCATGTTTTAATTGCTCCAAGGATGTCTTCCAAGCTCATGTTTTCCACTCATTTTCAGAAGAAAGATGCATAATTAGCTCCAGGATTATGGAGTATGTTGCTCGTTAGCATATTTTCATTTGCTCCTCAGTGATGAATGAGGACCAGTGTCACAAATACTAAAACCTACCTTTGACGCTGAATGCTGCCACTGTGGCATTATACAAGTGGATTCCTAGCCAATGTTATGAATCAAGGACACAAGCAAAGTACATTGTGATCCAACTCATCTTCCATAAATTCCCCCATTCCAGGGCTAGACTTGGAAGAAAGGGATTCAAATTAATTAGCTATTAATAAGGTCACACAGGACATACCTGGAGGCACTGTTCTTGGCATCAGGACAGATTATTTCTTTGACATTTAATGGCAGTTTTAAGTCCCCCTTTTCTCTGCCTGTGACCTTGCTTACTTTTTTGGTATCAGGATTATGATGTACAATTGTACAGCAGGCAAAATTCATCATATGCACCTGTGCAATCCAGTTGAAGGCAATAGGGTTTTATGGGTGAAATGGGAGATGGGTTTGAGCCAAAATCCCAGATCCAATGTCCCTCTGTCCCTGAGCTTTGGAGGGGATTGCAGTTTCAGGATCTGGATTTGAACTTCCCAACTGGCTGCTCTCTAGAAATGAACCAAACCCCCAGTTATGAACAACATCTATAGACTTAGAGCTTTGAAATCCAGATCCAGACTTGTTTGCTGGGGCCTATCTCCTCAGTAAAACCAGGACAGGATTTTGCCTAGGAACTTCTATCATTGAAGCTCACTGGACCTGCCCCGATGACAGAGACTTACAGAAAATCCTAGACATAAGGCATGGTAATGAGGCAATTAATGGAAGACTGGCCCTAGTGTAGGTAGTGATTTGCATTAGTGAGAGTTTTCACTGGGGATAAAGCTTCCACACTGAATTCCATGGTGGAAAGCCCTGAAAACCTACTAACCAGAGGGAGAGAATCAGAGAAAAGAAAAGCACAAAGCTTAGGTTCCACCCACGGTATTCTTCAATTACTCTCAGAAACAGTCAGAAGAGGCCTTAGGGCATGAGGAGGATTTTAAATGTGCATTAACTTGGCATCAATCAAGACACACTAAAAATGTCTTGGCCATAGCAAAAATAGTCAGGCAGTAAGACTACAGCATGATGCAGTGGTATAGAGATAATCATGTAATTTTTTTTCTTCAAAGAACATTTTAGAATTCTTTTTGAGGCAGAACAGACAAATCTCTTTCTTCAGTACGGAATGATATAATTTTAAATTGGTTTACATTCTGTTCGCTGTTTTATAGACAGGGACCCAACCTAAAACTCCAGATTGAGGGGCACAAATTCTCCTGGGAAATGCCCCCAGCGCCACCACTCTGCCATTTGACTTGTTTTAGTCCCATCAGCTTTTTCCTCTCACGAAGTAGAGCATCGAGATCAGAGGTATCAGATGTCCCTGTGGAGATGAGGCATATATAGTGGGAGTCTAGAGGTCTCAGAAGTGATGGATGCATGGTGAAATACTGGTCTCATTAGAACTTGCCCTCTCTGCACTAGATGAACTAGTTCTGCCCTCGTGCCTTTGTATGATTTCATAGAATCATAGAATATCAGGGTTGGAAGGGACCCCAGAAGGTCATCTAGTCCAACCCCCTGCTCGAAGCAGGACCAATTCCCAGTTAAATCATCCCAGCCAGGGATTTGACAAGCTCTCCAGCATTATCCCTCCACATTTTGTCATCTTCACGTCTGTTGGTTAGTTCCTACCTGTCTAGGTTTCTAGAAGGCTGCCCAATACCGTAGCATCTGAGCACCTTCCATGAAAAGTACATTGCAAGTTGGCCCTTTGAAGAGGAGACTAGTAGAGGAGATTTCTTTTGTGCTGCTACTACTACAGCTTTCAAAAGAAGAGAAAAGTTATGGCTTGTTAACCTCCATTATATCTGGGGTTCAGAACATCCGCGCTGATTGGGAAGAGTGAATGTTTCAGCTCGGAATATTTTGAGAGATGCAGCACCCCAGCTACACCCAGTGTTCCCTAGATACTCCCCCTCCACAGAAGCTGGGAGTTTTGAGGTGTGTGTGGGGGAGCTGCTATATCTGCTCTATGCCACGCAGGATTCCCCTTTCACAAATGGGATTCGCAGGTAGCTGGTTAAACCCACATTGTGCCGAAGGGGCCAAAATCTGGCCCTAAATTTCAGCACTTCCCTCCCTGAAGCTCATGGGGAGGGAAAGCTGCCATTCAGGTTACAGGCCCATATGACATCATGACTATCTGCTCCAAAGAGCTTGCCAGGGTCCTCCAGCAAAGAGTGAGCAGCCAAGGCTTAATATTTCTCGCACAGAAAACAAGTGGGGGAGCGAGGGCAGAATTCTATTTTAAAAAAATGGAGACTCTATATACACAATAAAGAAATAGCACGGGGAAACCTAACACATTTTTGCTTTGGAGTTCACCTTTGTAAAGGACCAGCCATTGCTAGTAAGATTAATGCTTACATTTGAACATTTTTTATTGTATTCCAAAAGTGACCATATGGTTATTTCTTTCTGCTTTTCTGCCTCTTAATGCTATTCCTCAAAAAAAAAAAAAAAAAAGCTTTTTTCTTCACAGGTCTGGAGTCAAATGGTTTAGATATGTGGGCTCTTAGTGTGTGATACTAGAGGGAAAATGCATTCATTTGTTTTCATGCACTGGTTTATTGGCAGTGATCACATTATGGATATGTGTGCTATTCCCTACTTCCCTTTGCACTGCAACTATTTTTGGAGTATAATAGCTATTGAAATGAATGTGTTATGGTGGAATTAGGAGACACGAAAGTAATTACCAATGCAGTAGTCTTGCCTCTCATGTGGCATATGTAATTTAATTTCTTTGGCTTGTGCAAATCTGTTTTACAATCCCAGTTTCCTAAACTGTGTATATGAATTTATTAGGCAAATAAGAGAGCCAAACTGGACATCTGATTACAGGATGTGCTGCTTTCCTTTCCCTTCCCTCCCTATGGAGGGAAGGCAGCCAGGTCAGAAGAAGCTGATAGGCATTTTATCTGTCCCTCCATTCTGAGCTGGGTTTGTTTATTACAATGCAAGCTGTGGACTTCCACCGTTCTCCCTTCAGGATAATAATGTACATGGGGGGAGATGAACAGAGGGGGTCCAGATTTCTAAATACACATGAACAACAAGCAAACGCATAAAAAAGCTGTCTGTTAATGAAGCTATTTCTCCTCAGGCTGGAGGAGGAATTAAAATATTATTTATATTTTTAAACACTTGGGAGGTGCTCACATACTTTGTTGCTGGGTTTCCAGAAGTCCATAAATTGAAGCTTGCATTGCTGCTGTACTTGTTCTGCTGCTAGAGGGAGAACTTGAGTCCGTAGGCTTATCAACTTGGCAGTCTTCATGCATTTAAATATTACTCTATCGACCTTTCATCTTTCCTAAGTACTGTATACTAGTAGCTGCCCTCAAAATTCACAGTGACAATTGCAAACAAACAACAAAAGAGGGAGTTGCCACTTCTATCACTTTCGTCTAATTTTTGTGTGAATGTTTTAAAGATGTACAAAGCTAGGTGCTGACAAACATTTGCCCATTAAAAATGACATGCCCAGCCACAAACTTGCCCTCCTGCTTAGTGGGAGTTGATGGAAGAGTTAATGAAGCACCCAACATCTCCATTGTGATTTCTGACCCTGGGGCCTGTGACCCAACCTTTAGTGGCCACCTTGATATTCTGCCTACTCAACTGACGTCACTGGAAACTTTGGATGCTCAACACTTCTGAAAATCAGCTTTCCTATGAACAATACACACCAAACTACCAGATGTGTAAGCCAGTTCTTATTAGATATACCTTCTCAAATGTGGTTCTATACTAAATAGGTAAGGCTTTTTCAGTGTGTGCTTATTGAATGGGAAATTATATATACATGTGGGCCATCATTTATGTGATTTGCAGTCTATTAGGCCTACTTCTGATGCACCAAGCTCTGCAAATATGGCTTTACAGGGGCCAAATTCCGCACCTTGGATACATGCATGCAGTTCTGTTTGACTTGGACAGCCACACATTTTGGGCAAAATTGACCTCATATAATTACCTTGATTATTTCCAGCCCATTTTTAAGAGACCGAGCGTACCCATAGTGAAGGCTGTGCCTCTCTTGAATATTTTTCTCCCTTGGAAATATTTACAATTGCTCTCCTTAACAGATGTAGTGCTAGGAGATACTTTTGCCTCCTTCCTACATATATTTCTGTAAACAGAAATGGGATGTAACAGAAAAGGCTTGTTTGACTTCATTCTGGAAAATGTTTGCTGTAAAATTAATTAGAGGCCTGGCCTCGTTTTATTAGATAAACAAGTTCAAGTGGTTTTAGGGGGTTGCAGTGATAATCCATCTGACTGTATCACTTATGCAAACATTAGGGAAGAGAGCAGAGCCTATTACTTTTTTGTTGTTGTTTGTTTTGTTTTTAGCAGTAGCAAAGTGCAGCTTGAGCTCTGAGGACTAAAGTTGAAAGTTCACATCCTGTCCACACTGGGCACAGACCTGTGCTAGGTACAGTATAAGCCTGTTTAAACACAATTGTTTGTGGCAAGGTCTAACTATAGCTGCATTTGTGGTTGTGGAATAGTGGGAGATGAGAAGAAAAATGCTAATCTAGACAAGGGCCTACAGATTCCTAGCTGGTTCTTTGGATCCCTCAATGCGGGGGTTCAAACCAGATTAAGGAACTGGGGTTAAATATGATTCCAGCTATAGAGCTTTCTGAAATGGTTTAGTCAGTCATGATGGACAAGGACAGTAGTTGTTAAAATGGGAACAATAATACGTCTTACTTCACAGGGGTGTTGTGAGGATAAACAAATGAAAAACTGTGACGCATTTTGAGATCAACTGAGGAAAAACACCATAAAAGAGCCATGTATGTATGTATGTATGTAGTTATTTATTAACAACTGTCAATCAGGTTAAAACCTGGGCTCTAATTTAGCTGGTAAATAGGGCAGACAGAATCCTAACCCAATCAGTTGTAAGTGTTGTGTAACTGCATCCAAAGACCTGTAACTTAGTCCTTGACACATTTGTAACTGTAGCATAGACAGCCTCTTGGAACCATGAAATATTATGGGTTACAGTCTATAAAGGGCTCAATTATGGCATTAAGGTAGGCAAAGGGAAGTGCAGAGGACTCTTGCAGACATGTCTCAGGCAAGCACAATGCATCCGGGATCCCTAGAGGAGCACAGCTACTGCACCATCCTTATTCAGGGTCACCTTTGTTGGCTGTACTGGGTGGAAGGTAGCATCATTTCTGGGGAGGTAGTGCCAGCAGTGGCACCCTCATACATTCATTGGCAAGGCGTGCCAATATATCTTGCTGCTGTTCAAGGTGCTCAGACACGATAAATGATGGAAGCCATATAATTACCTAGAGGGGAGTAGGAGGAGCTTGATTGCCCTCTTTTTCACCCCTCTTTCCTCCCTACCTTAAACACCCATGTAGGACTGAGCACAACAGACCCCTAAGGGGTTGTAACATTGATGTCTAGTAGAGAAAAGGTGCTGAAGTCATAAAGAATGATGGATATCTGAACCAGAAGTTAATCTCCATTCAGAAGTAGATCATTAATCTAAGGCCCTATTTGCCAATTATAGGCATATTTATCAATGGGCTAGATGTTAGACAAGTTCTAACTTCCTCCACTCAGAGAACCCTAAAAGTTACACAGAAAACATCTCCATTTACACCTTTTTGGGCCATCTCCTCAGCTGGTGTAAATCAGTGTAGCTGCCAGGAAAGGAAGGATGATCCTGGAATTCAGACATTGGTCTAAGAGTGAGGAGATCTTGGTTCAGTTCCTAGTCTGTCACGACCATCCTCTGTCACCTTGGACTAACAACATAAGCAACTAACTATCTTTGAGGATCAGGGCCTTAAACTCTCTGTGCTTCAATTCCCCATCTGTAAAATGGGGATAATAATCATTTGTTTGTCTGCTTTTTAAATGGATTACAAGATCTTCAGGGCTGGGACTGGCTCTCACTATGTGTTTGGACAGTGCCTAGGACAATGGCCCTCCCCCCTGCTTAGAGCTGATAATTCGGGGAGTGCCATACCAGCAGAAGAGTTTTTTATAGATTTTTTTGGCAGCCACGGCTGCTGTATTAACCCAGGTTGGGAACGCCTTTGCCAGTTGTGGTCTCTAGATGCTGCTATAATAGAAACAATTAAAAAAAGGAAACCAATGGCCATATGCCAGTTTATGCCAGCTAAGGACCGGACCTGTTCTTTGTTTTTAAATGACTGGTGAAAAATAAGAATCCAGACATTTCCTTTTCCTTTTGTTTTTCAAGCAGAAGTTAGCACTTTCTGTAGAATTAAAGAATATGGGCTCAATTCTCTGGTGTGTTCTGATCCCTTTGTGCTATTTTAGCAGTGCAAAGTGTCTGGAAACCAACTGGATCTATCCAGCTGAGAACTACCTTTCTGTGGGGGTGCACTCAGCTTGGGCAGAGCTCCCATACCTGGCTCTTATGCCATCCCCCACACACACCTACCCTCAGTATGGGGTATCAGGAGAGCTATGTTGGGGTTGTGGCTGGAAGACCATTGCCAATAGATTGGCTCCAGGCTGCTCTCACATACGCTGGGACAGAAGCTAATACAGACGCACCCAGTGACTTAGGTGAGGCAGGGTGGATTTATGACTAGGATGCTGGCCTGGGATTTAGAAGATGTAAGTTCCTGTCCCAACTCTGCTATTAGCCTGCTGGTGACCTTGATCAAGTCACTTCATCTCAGTTTCCCTATCTGTAAAATGGGATGATGATATTGACCCCCTTTGTAAGGCAATGAAAAAAAAAAACACCTAGTATTAACAGGCCCCCTTTGTGTGAATAACCATTATATGGAGATGATACTTAGTAAGAAGTGGTCTTTCTATTTCTCTAAGCTTAGAACATAGCCAAGAGGTTGCAGACAACTACTGAAATATTACTCCATTAAAGTAATTGCCTAATATAATTTCAGATCAGGTAACTGAGTGTACAATATGAATTTTTCCAAGGCCTAATAATAGGCTGACGTAGGCTCCATAGTATAGACACAGTCTGTGTCATACTCCCTCTTGAGGTATGTCTACACTTCAAACTGGGGGTGTGATTCTGATCTGATCAAGCCAGCATGCAAAAAATAGTGTAGCTCTATCTACCTCTCTTTATAACGGGCTGACTCAAAACCCTGGACCAACTTAACCCTCCTTTCCTTTTCAGACAAACAAACTCCCCCAACTTAGGTTTGTGGCAGGGCCTGTAACTTACTATGTTTGTACAACGGTTAGTACAATGATGAGTGCAATAGATCTCTGACTGGAGGGGGCCCCTCAGTGCTACTGCAATATAAATGTTTATTATTAATAATAACTTTAGAGTGTTAGAAATTCAGCTCTGATCTTGGCCACTAGAGCCCATCTCTAATAAATTACCAAAAGTCTCCCACTGAGCCTGAACAGTGGTGAGCATATTGAGTTTGGCAGACATTATAAGTACTCAACACCTCCTGGGATTAGGCTCTATATCAATCAACATGTAAGAAAGACAAAGAAGCTAGGGCCAGAGAAAAATGTACCCTTCCAACCCATGCACACTCACAGCTGTTATTCGTCCTTTGCTACGTATTAGGTCTGGGCAAACAACTGACTTTTGGGGGTTTTTTTGGTTCACTGGCAGTTCCAAAAAATCTGGACAAATTTTTTTTAGTTCAACCCAACCCCAAATTATTTTGAAATGTTTGGTTAATTAAAAAGTCAAAAGAATTCATTTTGGGTTGAAGGAAATGTTCGAATCAGACAAAACATTATGTTTTGAATACGAGTGGTTTTGTTGTTTTTTAATTTTTTAAATAAAATTGACAAATTTTCAAATAAAAAGTCATTTCAAACAAAAAGTCAAAATATTGGGTTTCTAAAATGCTGAAACAAAACATGTTGATTTTTTATAAAGATTTTTTTGTTCTTTTCTTTTAGTTTAACCAAAACAATTAGCCAAAGTTGACATGAAGAAGCAAAATGTTCCAGTGAACTGGAATCTGCATTATTTTTGAAGAGGGTGGGAAGTTTGGCTCAAAAATGTTGCCGAGTTATACTAGGTATATACAGCATCAGAGTATTATCGAGAAAAGATATTTCTATTAAAGACAAAAGTACACTTTCCCTCAGAATCCAGCTTGCTTCATCTAGCACAAGCACATTGTATGTATATTCCCACAAGGTGGCGCTCCAAATGTACTTTTTGTTCCTGAGATAGTGGGTCTCTGACAGAAAACATGATGGACACTGCACTCCATCTTTGCAGACTTTATCCAATTAAAAAGATGAGAAATTAGATTAAATTCATGAAACCTGTGGGTTTTCTATTATGCCCCTGTTCACCTGTAACCCACAAACGGTTAGCTCCTTCTCTGCCCTGTGGGAGGCTCAATTAGGAAAAAAATCCGCTTAAAAGGAGAGGCTTGTTCTAAAGAGAAACATATGGTGCTAAAAATAAACAGCCAAACCTACATTAGAGCTGTTCTGCCACATAGTGAGTTCAGATGAATGGTCCACCTCAGGTTTGCAAGGTTTCTACTACTTTCACCTGTCAGGCTGAGTCTTCACAGGAGCCCTAAATGAGGCCCATTAGCCTTGATGCAGAGAGCACAACCGTGTATATCTGTAAAGTGTCAGTAAGAAAGGGGAAATTTCCCCCTCCAGTTATGTTTATAACATGCTTGTAGAGGGTGCCTAGTATCTTTTGTGCTGTGCTGATAACCACTGTAAATCTATAGTTATGTGGAGAGACAGATTTGTGCCTAGATATCACAGTGATTGGTGTTTCCTAAATACCTGCAACAGAGAAGCTAGGCCTCTGAACTGTAAAAGGAAGAGTGTTGAGGCTCCTTTGGATATCATAGGAGAGGAAATTTTGTAGTGAGCAAAAGAAAGGAAAGCTGCACTGAACAGAGTCAGTGGGAATAGGAGAAAGGTGGATAAAGAACACCTCTCTCAAACAAATAGGGCACAGGGGTTGCTCTTTTATCTGCAACAGTGAACAAGGCAAAAAGCTGCAGTAGTTTCTCCTCCCACTAAAACATCTGCCCCTGTTGTCCAGCTGAGGTGTCTATTATCTGGTTCCTCTGGGAAGTCTGACTTTATTGTGTCTGTGCTTTTGTGGTATCTAATCAGTCAGTTGGCCCTGGCCAAAGGAGGACTACAAACTGGGAAAAGATGCAAGCCAAAGAGCAATTGTTATTGCTAAGGAATGAAGTGAAGAGGGGATTTCAGTCTGCATTTAGCCTAGGAGAGAAATTCTAAACTTAATTGTAGATACACAGAAACTAAATAAAGGCCCTTAGCAGTAGTGTTTTGCTCCATTTGTGGGTGGGTTCAGCTCAGCTTGTTTATAATTTCTGTTACAAACATCTTCTTGCCTCCTTAACCATGAGACAGAGGAGCTAACAACTAGTTGCCGTCAAAAGGGTGAGCTGTGATTTTTTTGGACCTTGATCCTGTGATTGGTTCTATGCAGGCCAACTCATATCTGTGCTTCAATGGGGTTCCTATGTGCATAAGGATTTGCCCACACAAATTCAGTTGCAAGATTAGAACCTTATTTTGTCGTTATTAATCCTAAAGTTCTCTGGTTTCCTTTAGTTGCACACTTTAGATGCAGAGCTGGCATCTGGGGCCTACAAAATCCCCAAATCTGAGGGGGAGATTTAGAAAAGCCAGAGCTTTCCCCCCTTCCCCCTGCTTCGCCCTCCCCCCCCTTTATTTATTTCTAGCCTTTTTCCTTGCAAAGATCTCTTTATTAAGGTAAATCAACTGTTAAGATTGGGAGTTCAGCACTTATCTTTCTTAAAGATCATCAGTTATTTATGGTTTCATCTTCAGTTGCTCAGTGTTGGCTTTTGAGGTCCAGGAAACCAACAGTCAGTGGTTTCTCAATTTCTGAAAGAACCACACACCATTTTGCAACTGAGGGTAGGAAACTACTCAAACTGTCACTAGGAGATCAGGGGTGGGGTGGGGATTGGGGGAGCCCAGCTCCCCTTCTTCAGGTAAAAATAGGAGATTTCCCCCTTCTCCATGGCTGGTATGGTCAGAACTCCCACTCCTGTTTCAATCTTCTTTAACCATTGGTGGGTGCTGCAAGCTCCTCCCTTGTGGTGAGCAGTTAGAGAGCTTTAGCTGTGCTCAGAAGAAGCAGGTCATCTCAAGGAAGATAGGGACAATGCCATCTGGAATCTTGCATGTATAAATCTGTGTCTGATACACATAAGGAGAAAGAGGGATTTAACCAGGAACATGGCATGTTTGGAAAAAAATATTAAATTCAGTTTGCAAATCATAATAATTTTACTGTTCCCTCATCTGTCTGTGTCCACCCATTGTTTCCTGTCCTACACTCACATTCTAAGCTTCTGGGGACAGGGACCATCTTTTCATTACATGTGTACAGTGCAAAGCACAATGGGGCATGGATCTGTCTTTAAGGTCTCCAGATGCTACCACAACACAAATAACTATTAATTGTTGTAAAACAACCAACCCTGTTGGCAATAGCACAGACAGGAAAGGCACTAATTCCATTAAATATGCCATTGTGAGGAGACTGGCTACACAAACAAAGATTGCTCATATGGTTGTTAATAATACCTAGTGCCTCTAGGTCTCAAAATGTTTTACAAAGGGGAATTAGGGTTATATGGAGAACATTCAGTTATCAATAATGATAACACTTTTTTTAAAGGGATATTGAACCTCATGTTTCAGGGTTTAAGATATTCCCTGCCTATAAAATCAGTCAGAGACTTAATGAGGAGGGGCACAGATTATACTGTGTCTGCATGTCAGGGGGTTCCCACATCTTCCTCTGAAGCATCTGATACTGGCCACTGGGGGAAGACAGGATATTGGGTTAGATGGGCCTGGGGTCTGATACAGTATGGCAATTCCTATTATCCCCATTTTCTAGATAGAGAAACTGAGGCACAGAGATTAAGTAACAAATTAATAGTGGAGATGGGACTAGAACTGAGGTCTCCCAGGCCAGTGCCCTGCCCATTGTATTACACTGTCTCTTCTTTAAGAAAGACAAAACAGTGTCACAAGTATATGACCGTAGTGCCTTGCCCTTGAAGAGATGGGCTGACATCAAGCTGAAGGTTTGGAGTGAGGCAGTGTAGCCCCATTTTTTAAAGTCTGGACATTTAAACATCAATAAAAGGATTTGGCTTTTGACTATGAGGCTGAAAATATGAATCACACAGTAACTGTAGAACCTGCTCAAAAAAAATCACAGTTCTTAGACCAGATCTGCTAACATTGCTGGGAGTAACGGGTTCTAAAATTGAACTACTGAATTAGTCTCAGATGGAACCTGTGACAACCAGTGCCAAGGTGGGGAAAATTGGATGTAAGAACTGGATTGCTGGCATAGCAGCATGTCTAGGAAGCAGCTATACTGTAGCAGATGAACTCATATGGAGTCTGGATTTCATTAGAGAATAGCAATTGTAAGAAATGTCAGTAAGGGAGCACTGCAAATTCAGCCTAGGGAAATCCCCTTTAAAGATATGACCCAGGTGAAACAAATGCTTTGCAGGCAAGTAATCTGCAGCGAGCAAACTATCCTGAGCTCCGGGGGTTGGAACTATAATTACAATCACATGTGTGGGTAACTTTCCAGCAAAGAAAAGAAAAATGGAGAAATCTTGCTTTGAAACAGTAGAATAGGGTGAGATTCCAGATCTTAATACTGGAAATTTTATGTATGTGTAAAATTACTCACATGCAGGACTGAGGCCTTATGGTTGAACTGAGCTGAAGCAGGAAAGCATTCTTGTTAGGTTGCTAAATGTTTTTGATAAGTAACTGACCCTAAAGAAGGGAACAATTGTTGCAACAGTAGAAGCTAGTAGAGTCTGGCACAGGAGAAATCATTAATGGAAAAGGTGAAGGTAAGCTTGCAAAGTTTTGAATGGATTTGTTCCAGTACCTCTTAAATAAGAAGTTGTGGAAAAGGTTTCTGGTAAAGAATTTAGAATTTATTAATGACTTTCTAATTTCAGTTTCCTTTAATCACAGTGGGAAGGAAACACAGCGTTTGCCTAGTGGCAGAGGAAACAAAAAAAATCACGAGATGTTTTCTAGCTTTAAGGGCCTGATCCTGCAAACACTTTATTCACATTTCTCTTTCAGGGCTACTCATGTATTGTATTTGTTTGCAGGGTTAGGACAGAAGAGCTATTAAATCAGTGGTGAATAAACAGCCAATTAAACTTTTTACAAAATTATTGAGTTTCCTTATCAAAACACAGATGCAGAAAAATCAGTTTATCCACTCAGACTGTCAATATCTTTGTGCAGTGGGTTATCTGAAATCAAAGTAAAATCTGTTGTTGGCTCTTCGGAGAACAATTCAGATCATTACTCTTTATCAGTTGGCCCACTATTTTCTGTAGTCACATGTTGTATAAAGATCTTCTTTAGAAGGTAATGGTGATTCTTGACATTGAAATAAAATAGTTTTCAATCCATAAATATTTTAAGAAATACATCTTGTGTGTTCCTCTATGGTAGTTCAGTGAAACAACTTGGTAACCACGCAGGCAGTCCTTTCCCTAAAATATCCAAAGAGATCAACATTAATTTGTATTCCAGTTTAGAAATTCATCTCTTTACTGTTGGCTCCAGTAAGTAGAGGAAGGATGGTCTAGTGGTTAGGCTGCTATCCTGAAATTTAAGAGCTGGGGTCAATTCCCTACTCTGCCACAGACTTTCTGTGTGACCTTGTGCAACTTACCTTGCCTGTGCATCAGTGCCCCTTCTGTAAAATGGGGATAATAGCACTTCCCTACCTCTCAGAGGTGAGGATAAATGCATTAAACCTTGTGAGAGGATTAGATACTTTGGTAATGGTATGTGTGTCTGTGTCTCATAAGTACCTATTCAATAGATAGTTCAAATAGGTACTGATCTAAATGATTTCTGGGCCAGTTAATTCCTATGCTTCACCTGTAATCCTGAAAGGGCATGCACTCTGTGCGGTATTCAACTAATTGTCTAACATCTGTCACCTTGTAGGAAGACTTTATTCACAAATTGTATTGTAACAGGTGTGTACTGTACTATATAAAACCACATTTTCAAAGGCACTGTGCAGCCAACAGCTTCAATGTAGGCACCTAAACACAGTGGCCAAATTTTCAGAAGTGTTCTGCTCCTGTTGAGGACAATGGGTGGGGGCTGAGCACTTCTGAAAATCTAGCTGCTTCATTTAGGTGTCTCACTGGGAGCTGAGCTCTTGGGGAGGAAGGAACCTGGTCCTAAATGTATTATAGTAGCACCCCTTTAGCCTATAAAGCTATTGAGTAGTAGTAATGTTGTAACACATCGTACTGATATGAGATTGAATTTTAATCCATAGCCCAGTCATCTGACCGAGGTCAAGGCTACAAAAGGTCATAAAACAGGGGTCAGTGTCCATTGTCTAGTGGCTGCTGATACTCTTCATTGTTTTGAGCAGTTTTATATGCTTCTGCACTACCATGCTTCTTTCCAGTTCTGGGTGTGTCCTTGAAATCCTGTTCCTGTTCTGCATATGGCCAATCTAATTCTCCCCCCCCCCCCCGGTTTAGTTCCATTCTCTTCAGAAATTATAGAACTAAACCACAGGTCTTTCCTTAAAATGTTTCCAACGTGACCTTGGCTCATAAAGAATCAGGAGCTTCCCCCCACCCCCTCCCAGAGTCCTTAGCAAACGTATGTGGTCTTTCATTCTCTGTTGGATCAAGGAGACTCAAAGTAGTCCAAATGATCAAATTTCTTCAGTTTCTCCGCTGCGGATTTGTTTCCTGCTCTGAACAAGAGACGTGCTAGAATTGCCCAGCTCATGTCCAAACATGAATGGTAGCTCTATTTTGGACTCTTTCACTTGTGTTCTATAAGCTATAAAAAGAATGGAATATACCATTCTTAATGGTGTTTTAGACAGGTAGCCAGCTTGAACCTGTTAACTTTCTACCATTCCATCACATAGAAGGTGTGTTGAGGTGGTGTGGATGTCTAGGATCTCACCCTGCTGTTACACTCTGTAGTCAGAGGTTTTTCCCTGATCTGTATGCAGCTGAGCTGGGACCCTAAATCCAGAAGAGTTGGTTTATTAGAACATCAACTAAAGTTGATATTTTATTGGGTGACTGTCAGACCACTTTCTCCATGATAAACAACAAGAATAAACTGCAAGACTTTTTGTCTCTGACAAAAGCCTGAACATGTGAACACCCAGGTGTTCTGTGGATGATCCCATAAAATACAACTGCTTTGTGGCTCTTCCTGGGTGAAGGCTCTCTCTCTCTCTCTCAACTTTACTACTCAAGGATTATATTTTCTGCTCCAATCTTTTACATCTCTTCTGTTCTCCCCAATGTTCTCCTTTAGTGTATCTCAGATTTTCACAACCCAAAATATCCAATCGTTTTTAAGCTCTTGGCATAATCTAAATACTACTTTTTTCAATGATCTGATTCAAGAATCATGGAATGGTTTCTCCTATGTCCTTCCTCTCTAGGTTTTAAATTCCACTCTTACCCAATGAGTCCATAAGTTGTGTGTGGTGGGTTTTTTTTTTTAATGACATTTTTTGGGGAATGCTATATTCTAGTGTCCTTGCGGTTGCTATGTGGCTTTGCCATATATTGTTCTAATGTCTGTATCGTCCGTTTGTTTCCACTTGTCCAATACTGCCTCTGTCCCAGTGGTGAAATGAGGATGCTTGCACTGCTTCTAATGTTGAGCATTTGGGGAGGCGCCATTCTTTCATTAGCATACTCCTTCACCCTGCTCAACAATTTCTATGTTAGGGCAATGTTTCCAATTGTCGTCCCAACAGGGAAACCTGGACAAAGCACCAGTGCTACCATCCTTTTCTCCAGCTGTCTGACCTTGAAATCCTATTCCTATAATTTGTGTAGCCAACTACTGCTTGGCATTCTTGCGTCTAAAGAGCCATTAGAAAGATGAATGGGTTATTAAATTTACGCCTTTACAAATAATGATGATAAATACCCAGTGGATTCCTTTCTGTAGGCACAATAATTGCATTCTGCAGAACACACACATTTCATGGCATTTGCCTCTAACTCTTTTTTAGCCCTTTTCTTTGTGTGGGCCCAAGCATTTACATCTGTGTCTAACAGGACCGGGGGATCAAACCCAGGGTAAATGAACAATAATCCCAGGCATCCTTTTAGCTCTACCAATGGCAAATTGCACTCTTGTGGTTACATAAAGGGCTTTTCGCTTACTGTGTAGAAAAAGTGTGACATAAATTAAAACTCATATTAAAGGCTACTTTTTGCTATACAACCACGTGTCACCACATGGCATTCCAAAGCCTTTTACAGTGTTAAGAGCCAAGTCATGGCCAAGCTTTAGATGATGGCAAGAGAGAGTAAAGATGCCATCTTTATACCCCCTACACCTTTGCTCTGGCTACCTGCGTCATGGGAGGAGAGGGGAATCGGGCTACGCAGAGACTCTGTGCCCTGCCTTGTGCAGATGGACCATCCTGCTCTTAGGGCAGTCATGATCTAGCACCAAAATCCTCAAAGGTATTTAGGTGCCTTAATACCGTTCAGTATTTGGGCCCAAATTACTTGTATTATGAGGAACCACCTCTCCAGCCTGACCAGAGACTAACCAGAACTGGTACCAGATTTAGCAATACAGTATGCATGCACACAGGGAAAGGAGGCTCTGCACCTCACGTATTCTTCTGTGGTGCTTTAAGTTTTTATACTAAAATGCCAGACAGCAATTAAACATAATAAAACTGATGCTTATTTCATTTCTGTTTAGTGTAACTGGCAGACCGATCAATAGTTCTGGCTGCATGTAGGTTAAATCTATCTTTTTATTTAAATAAAATAACTGAATTGCAATTGACTAAACAGCTTTTAAGTATTTGCTTGTAAATGTTTTACAAGCAACAAAATAACCATTGGTATCAAATGGGAATGATTGTATTCTCTTCTTTGGTTCCCCCCACCCCCTCCATATTTTCAAATAAAGGGTTCCGCACATTTTTACCACCAGCAATAAGAGAGTACTTGTTGGACTCTTGAGTGAGTTCTAATTTGCTAACAAAAATTTTTGTTAAGTCAGCTTGATTAGCAGTGCCTTGTGCTGGTCCAGACGACGAGAGGAACAGGAAATACACTCAAGCAAACAAAGCACAAACATTAGAAAACCAGAAAATGTATAGTTAAGATCATGCCTTCCACAGCACATACCCACACAAATTTAACTCTATCCCCTTCATTGCTACTCAGACAGATCATGCTGCCGTACTACTCTGAGACATTTGCAAGTCAGCAAGGAGCATGAAGAAGAGAATAGCTCAGAAGCTTTTAAAGTAATTTTAACTGTTTAAGACTCTGGTCCATGCTCAAAGGAGACCCTTCTGTATTAGGTGAGAGAGCCACATGCTCATGTCTGAGACACTCAAGTTTATTGATTCAAACCTTTATTTTAATTGGTTTTTATAGTTTTTTAAAATCACCCTGGTTTATTAAGGACATTCCTAATTTAAAGAGTCCATGAACAGTTTCTATTCTTTTCCCCCAGTGCTGTCATAGATTTTTGGACTATTTCAGAATTCCTTTATAAATTTCTCTATATAATTTTTCCTACTTGGCTTCCCTTACATACTTCAGTATGTTCAGCATTCCACTGGGAGATGTTAAAAATCATGAGGACATGGAAACAATTACGATATAGTGCACTATTTCTGTTTCTGACTGGGATTTTTAATCCACTTTCTGGTCCTGGCTTTACTGTGGGGCATTTCTGGGGACTCACTTTTTACAGACATTAAAGCACCAATTTGCAGTGGTATCAACTGATTACCTTTTATATGTTGAAATTTAAGTTGACTGGTACCAACTCTAGAATGCTTTTAGTTTGTTTCATGTGGTTATACCAATACACATCTCCATACGGGGGCGTTCTCAAAATGTGTCACCTGGCCAGATGCAGCCCATCAGGGTCCATTAGATTGAGACTCAGATGGTATCCAATTACCACTGTTGTTTTGCCAGGTTAAGTAACACAATAATTTTGCATTGTCTATACCCCACAGATAAAATTCTGGGGGTGCTCCATATCCCTCTCATTCCCCTTCAGGTAAAGCCAGTGATTAACACACTCACTCAAAATCTTAACAATTTTTTAAAATAGGGCTATATTCTATACCGAATTTATCTTCCTTGTTCTCTTCAGCTGATGACCTTTAATGAGTCTTTTACAATGGTCTTGGGAGGGGTGTCAGAAATCTTCCCAGACTCACTTGGCTATTCTGCAATTCATTGTGACCACTCCCCTCCTTTCCTGTTAAGCCTGTGTTTCTGTGTTTTTGATACGTGCGCATCCAAAAATCTTATCTCTGCCGTTTCTGAATCTGTCGTGATCTGATTGATCAGTTAAATAAAGATTTAACTTTGTCAACATTTACTCCTTACCACTTTTATTTAAACTTCCATCCCCAGGATGCATGAGGAGATTTAGGTGAAATGTCAATTATGATGCCTCATTTTTTGCCTTTCAGGGAATATTGTTTTCCCATCAGATCTTGGTAGTTCCCATTTATACCTAGGTTTAACCTGTGACTTTTCCAAATAGACACAGGGTTTCTTGCAACTGTGAACATGGGTTTGTCGCTGAGTCTTGGCACTGTATTAGGAAGATTGTGATGTTTCAGACAGTTCTCTGGGATTCAGATAACCTGAGCAAATAAAACAGATCTCACAAATACATTTGTTTCCTTTATATAACTGAGGAAATACCATCTCCTCATCTGTTTCCTTCCCTGGTCAATTTGAATGCCAGAGAATTGTTTTGCAATTCCTTACCTTCTGGTCCCTGCTCAAAGGAGACTCCAGGATATTGTATTTCCTGACCCTTCACTCAGACTTATTGTCCTGGATGATGTCTGCCACCCTCGAGATCAATGGTGCTGCACTAAGCACAGTGAGGGGACCCTGGGAGTATATGACTGGGAATGCAGACTTGGAGTTGTGTGGGGTGTGATATCTTTTGGAGATCATACTGTATTGTAAGCCAGAGAGTATATGTAATTCCATGTGGGCAGGTGATTACAGCTCCTCTAGAAACTAAGAACAGTGATTTGGGGGGGGGGGGGGGTTTAGGCAGACTCACTCAGGTTGTAACACCTCCAGAGAGCTCCCACCACCTGGAGAGACTTGCATATACTAGTTCAAACTGGATTCTCCAAAGACCAACAGACAAAGGACTTTTAGATAAACAGCTTGAGTTTAAACTGGCTCAGGACCTTCTTTCTGATCAGCACAGGCACAAGACCTTCTGCCCAAAGAGGGCCCCAATACTTCCTGGAAAAGGTTGGAAGGATTGGTGGTCTCAGTAGGCCAAAATCAGCCTTATGGGATCTCTGGTAAGCTTGTAGCATGTATATAAGAACTTTTATTGTTTTCTCTGTAATGCTTTCACCTTAAGAATAAATGTACTTTGTTTATAAAGTGTTGCCATAATTTATAACTGTTGGCGATTATGCTGTTCATAAGCCTTCAAAGAGAAAGCAAAGTGTAGATGCTGGCCTGGTTAGGTAGTCTGACTGTTCTAGGGATATCGCAGTGTAGGTGGGGAACTGTGCAGCCTGGAAAAACCCAGCTTGGGAGGAGAGAGAGTGAGTGTGTCTGTCTGTCTCTACCCAAGAGAGGTGACAGCTGAGGAGCCAGGAACCTAGGGTGAGTTCCCTTACTGGACCATGTGGGGGCAGAGGAAATACAGGTGCTGTGGCCCTGAAGTATGATAGAGAGCACAGAGAAAATGACGGTGGTGGTGGGAAGGTAATTGTTATATTCCTATTTGCTATTGGCATCCTGAGGGGGGATACGAGCCGCCTCCAAGTGCAGAGCTCTAGCTCTGGGCCTGCTGTGGTGGCAAAGTGGTGCCTGGCAGCCAGCTGCAAATGCTCTCCAGATCAATACTGCTATCCAGAGCCCAGTGACGGCTAGCGAGTGTGTGAATCAGAGTGGTGATTTGAAATTATGGTGGGCACTGAGAAAAGAGCAGGCTTTATTGAGGATGGATGAGGGCTCTATTTAGATACCTGGTCCCTATTGCCATCTCCATGGGGCAGAGTTAAGACAGTGTGGAAGGAATTGCTGTAACTGTGCTTCCCTGGCTTTCTAATATTTGTGTTTTTACTTGATTGAGTGCACTTCCTGGTTCTTGGTGGCTTCTGGGGGTTTTTTTGGCTGCCCACTTCCATGTGATGGAAGGGTACAGCCCCACTCAATTCTCATGAGAGTTCTGAATGGTCAAGGAGTGCAGGACTGGGACCATGACACTTGTTACAGCCACATCTGTAAGTGGCAATTCTTTCCTCACAGTTTAAGTGGCTTAGTTAGGTCACCTGCTTTGGAAACTGCTCAATTCAAATTCTTTGGGTTCAGTTTCAAATTAGCCGCCCTTAAACTTACCTTTACAAATGGTCAGTGGTACCAGTCCTTGTTCAATATCCGAGTGTCACCCAAGTATAACAAGCAGGCTCAGAGAGACATGTCAAATCCTTTAAAAGTCACAAAGGTATGGCATAACTTTTTAA
Source organism: Natator depressus (assembly GCF_965152275.1). NCBI lineage: Eukaryota > Metazoa > Chordata > Testudines > Cheloniidae > Natator > Natator depressus. Next base: position 249,425,510 of record NC_134234.1, read on the forward strand.
ATCCTTTCAGTCATTGCCTTGCTGTAAAAGCAGCTATCTCCCTGTCATATCAATCCACTTCCAGCTATTCATATTCCAGCATGGAAAATTAAACTGAGCTTGTTACATCTAAGTAAACTGTTGATTAATCACAGTTAACTCCCACAATAACTAAAAAAAAAATTAATCACAATTACAAAAAATTAATTGCAATTAATCGCACTGTTAAACAATAGAATAACACTTGAAAGTTATTAAATATTTTTGGATGTTTTTTCTACATAGAATACAAAGTGCACAGTGCTCACTTTATATTTTTAATTATAAATATTTGCACTGTTAAATGATAGTATTTTGCAATTCACCTCCATACAAGTACTGTAGTGCAATCTCTTTATGGTGAAAGTGCAACTTACAAATGTAGATTTATTTTTTGTTACATAACTGCACTCAAACAAAACAATGTAAAACTTCAGAGCCTACAAGTCCACTCAGTCCTACTTCTTGCTCAGTCAATCGCTAAGACAAACAATATTGTTTACATTTACATGAGATAATGCTGCTTCCTTCTCACTTTCAGGTGACACTGTAAATAAGAACAGGCATTTGCATGGCACTTTTGTAGCTGCCATTGCAAGGTATTTACGTGCCTGGTACGCTAAGCGTTTGTATGCCCCTTCATGCTTTGGCCACCATTCCAAAGGCCATGCTTCCATGCTGCTGATGCTCATGTCTGGGGTGTTGTGCTTTTTATTTCATTTATTTTTTAAATAATGTATTGGTTAAATTTGTGACTGAACTGCTTGAGGGAGAATTGTATGTCTCCTGATATCTTACCCACATTCTGCCATATATTTCATGTTATAGCAGTCTCTGATGATGGCCCAGCACATGTTGTTCAATTTACGAACACTCACTGCAGATCTGACAAAACGCACAGAAGGTACCAATGTGAGATTTCTAAAGATAGCTACAGCATTCGACCCAAGGTTTAAGAATCTGAAGTGCCTTCCAAAATCTGAGAGGGATGAGGTGTGGAGCATGCTTTCAGAGGTCTTAAGAGCAATACTCGAAATGGCAGAACCTGAACCAACAAAAAAGAAAATCCAATCTTCTGCTGGTGGCATCTGACTCGGATGATGAAAATGAACATGTCGGTCTGCACTTCTGTGGATTGTTATCGGACAGAACCTGTCATCAGCATGGACGCAGGTCTTTTGGAATGGTGGTTGAAGCATGAAGGGACCTGTGAATCTTTAGCGCATCTGGCATGTAAATATTTTCATTTAACTTTCTGTAACTCCCATAGAATGTAGTACTTCCTTATTTTTTTTCTTCAGTAGAATTATGGATGAAACCCATGAGTGACTCAAGGCTCAGTTATCTCTTCCTGATGCATTTTATTAATAGTGTCTATACCCATAACCCCTTTGAAATCAGTAACCAGTGGGGTGCCTGTTATAGGCTAATTATCTCCAGAGTCAGTTGTCCAGGAGCCAACTGTTAATCTCCCAGTGTTAATTGCCAGGAGCATGAGTAATCAAAGCATGCAGAGCACCCAGGAGCTGCATGCATACTGGGGATCTATAGTAATATTCAAAGGGCATATCTGAAACCCTGCCCTGAATGCCACTACTGGGCTCAATATATAGAGCACTCACAGAGTGTCTGCAGAATGTGAACTCGGAATACTTTGCTACATTCCATTTCCCATTCTTATCTGTACTTTGTCTGTTTAAATTGCAAATTCTTTGGGGCTGGGATCTTCTCTTGATATTTACCTATAAAAAGCAAAGGGTGAAATTCTGGCTCCAGCAGTGTCCATAGCAAAACTTCCATTAACATACAGCAGGGAAAGGATTATACACTCTTGGCACTATACAAATAAAATCTCAATAGGTGTGAGGAGAACGAGGATCGAGGAACAACAGTTGCATAATACAGTTCTTCACCTGGCTCTGGCTTTACGTTTAGCTAGAAGACTGGTTTTAATCCTAGAGCCACATTAATCTCTGGACTTACTCCATTAATTTCAATTGAGTGGAGCTTGCTTACATTAGGGCTGAGTTTAACCCTCACTCAGTGTGGTTTGTGTTGTGTTGCTCATGATGTTGCTGTTAATATTAACATACTGTTGTAGCTCAATGAAGGGGTATTTGCACTATCCTTCTGTCAAGACACTTGGTAACAAACTATGTGGGGGAAAAAATATGGACATATACAACATAATAGGCCAGATTTTTGGCCTAAACACATTGTCCATTAAGTAAAACCCAGGAATGTTTGGGAAGACTCTTATGTTGGCATGTGTCTGAGAAGTCTCAGGTGGAGATGCCCTGCAGAGCTCTCCTTCCAGTCTATCCAGCTAGTGGCCTCTGAGCAACCCGGCCTAAAGCCTGTTTCTGGAACACAGGTTGACCTTTTGTTCCCTGTGTCAGACAGTGATTTGCAAGATCTTGACTCTGCCACTGATGGGTAGGGAGGAGGTGGGTGTCTCATTAGCTTGAGAAGCAGAAATGTATGCTGGGGGGAAAAAAACCTTAGGTTGCTCGTTTAGATGATTCAGTGAGAAGGAGGTCTGGCTTCACCCACAAGCATGACAAATATTTTATCCAAGAGCTTACAATATCATGTTAATCCTTCTAAACAAATACAAAGATTATTTTCTTGTACATACTAAAGAGTCTTTTTATATAGGCACCTGGGCAAAAGGAAAACAGGAATCCTTGGAGACTGCTGAATGTTATACTGTATCTTTTTGCAAACTAATAACTTACTTATTGGTGCTCTACCTAACCATGAGTCTGTTCCGGATACTGTCTGTAAACTCAAAGGTGACAAATATTTGGAAGGCTACAGATCTGATGGTATCGGACACACACACAATAAAATAAATGGAGGCAAAAAAGATTACCATATTGTTACGCTGTCAAGTAAAGTTAATACCATCACTGAAAGATTTAAAGGGTAATTTTGTAAAACTTTTCTTTTGTTGCAACTTTCAATCAGAGAAGGTGATTGCCAATCAGATTTACCAGCTATGTACAGCTGAGCAATAAGACATGTCACTATGTGTTGGAGAGAGGAGAAGGGGCTTCATGATTCAATTTTATGCACAAATCACAAAGCTTAATCTTGTGGCCAGATCATTTTATCAGCTGTGTGTGTGGAAACTCAAACTGACACCTGCTGATGGATCCTGAGTAGGGCTGTCAATTAATGACAGTTAATCGTGTGAGTTAACTCAAAAATTAATCGCACTTTTAATCTCACTGTTAAATTCAGTTGGTATTCTATTGTTTGTTAAATATTTTTGGATGTTTTTCTACATTTTCAAATATATTGACTGCAATTACAACACAGAATACAAAGTGTACAGTGCTCACTTTACATTATTCTTGATTACAAATATTTGCACTGTAAAAATGATAAAAGAAATAGTATTTTTCAACTCACCTCACAGAAGTACTGTCGTGCAATCTCTTTATTATGAAAGTGTAACTTACAAATGCAACTTTTTTTGTTTTGTGTTTTTTTTTTTTTTGAATGCAGTTATGTAACCAATGTAAAACTTTAGAGCCTTCAAGTCCCCTCAGTCCTACTTCTTGGTCAGCCAATCGCTCAGACAAACACATTTATTTGTTCTATCGGCGGTAATTGCCATTTTTTTTAATCACTTGTCAGCCCAATCTTGAGATATAAAAATATATTCAGCACCTGCTGATATTATGAAGACAGCTAGAGCCAGTTATAAAAAATAACATATCGCTTCTAAAAAGTCAACCAGAAAGGTGCTGCTAGAGGAAGAATCTGCAGCCAGTTTGTTGTCAGTATCAAGATAATGGGCCTGTTTTGTTTTGATTTCCCCTCCTGCCACGCATGCCCCCCCACCCCTTCCCTTACACCAGTTTTACTTCAGTGTGACTCCACTGACTTCACTGGAGTCACGATATCATAAAATCCATGCCATCAAGGGGACAATCAAGCACCATGTGTTTTCAGATGCATTCCTTTTGTTTCTTAACACTACCCCACGTGGGTTCTGAGGCATGATATGGAAGAAGAGTTGCAAAGGGGAAGCCTTCTAGAGAGCTTTTCCTACTAGTCCTTTAAAGTTCAGAATAGGGAACTGTCAGCCGGACCCTAAATATCTGATATTAACCTTCACTGCTGCCACAGGATGAGAGGTGGTCTTTAGTGAGTATCTGGGACCCAACTAGGGTTGCCAACTTTCTAATCGCACAAACACCCTTGCCCTGCCCCTTCTCCAAGGCCCTGCTCACTCAGCCCCCCCTTCCACATCCCCCAGGCAGGGGGTTGGGGTGCAGGATGGGGTGTGGGCTCTGGGGTGGGGCTGAGGGGTTTGCAGGGTGGGGGGGGCACCTCTGGGCTGGGACAGGGGGTTGCGGTCCAGGAGCGGGGCTTGCGATCCGGGCTCAGGGTTGGAGAAGGGGGTTGGAGTGTGGGAGGGGGTGTGGGTCCAGCTGGGTGGCGCTTACCTTGGACAGCTTCTGGAAGCGACTGGCATGTCTGGCTCCTAGGCACAGTGTTGGTCAGGTAGCTCTACACACTGCCCCTGCCTGCAGGCACTGCCCCTGCAGCTCCCATTACCCATGGTTCCCAGTCAATGGGAGCTGTGGAGTTGGTGCCCGGGGCAGCGGCAGTGTGCAGAGATCTCCTGGCTGCCCCTGCATCTAGGACTCCTGTACAATCCGGGAGGGTTGGCAACCCTAGACCCAACCCATTTAAAAACTTTACACCCATGCCTTAAGCTGCATCCAGAAGTGAATAGGTGGCCAACAGAGATACTTGAGCACACTAGTGTGGTGTGCTCATAATGGCCCATGCCACTCGGAACATGGGTTTCTGCATTATGTGCTAGCAGAAGCTTCTGGTTGGCTTTCAAAAGGAAGATAATCTACACCAATGCACTCTGCTTAGAGATATCATAAAGGGGTCCCAAAGGCATAGGGTTGCCAGGCATCCTGTTGTCGACTGGAATGCCCAGTCAAAAAGGGACCCTGGTGGCTACGGTCACCATAGCTGACCAGGCTGCTAAAAGACTGGTTGGCTACAGGGAGGCAGGCAGGCTCCAGTGGTTTTCAAACTTCAGGTCGTGACCCAGTACTGGGTCACGGAATGTAAGGCACTGGGTCGTGGCAGCTCTGGTCAGCACCACTGACCGGGCCGTTAAAAGTCCCATTGGCAGTGCTGCCTGGCTAAGGCAGGCTAGTCCCGACCTGTTCTGACACCGCGCTGCGCCCCAGAAGCAGCCAGCAGCAGGTCCGGCTCCTAGCTTGGGGGGGGGGGGTCCACAGGGCTCTGTGCGCTGTCCCCGCTCTGAGCACTGTGGTGCTCTGCACACCCATTGGCCAGTTCCCAGTCAATGGGAGCTGGGGGTGGCAGTGCCTGTAGGTGAGAGCCACGCAAGCCGGTTGCGCGCCTCCGCCTAGGAGCCGGACCTGCTGCTGGCCGCTTCCAGAGTGCTGCGTGGTCCGCTGTGCCAGGGCAGGCAGGAAGCCTGCCTCTGCACCCTGGCTGTGCCGCTCACCGGGAGCCGCCGGAGGTAAGCCCACACCCCAACCCCGCACCCCAAACCCCTCATCCTGAGCCCCACCCCAGAGCTTGCACCCCCTGTGCAGAGCCCTGATCCCCTCTTGTATCCCAACCCCCTGTCCCAGCTCAGAGCCCCCTCTCACACTCTGAACCCCTCCATTCCTGGCCCCACCCCTCATCCCCAGCTCTGTTGGATCATGAGCATCAACAAATTTTCTTCAACTGGGTTGCCAGGAAAAAAAAATCTGAAAACCATTGATCTAGACCCTTCCTGACATGTTTGTCTAACCTGCTGTTAAAAATCTCCAATGATGGAATTTCCACAACCTCCTTAGGCAATTTATTCCAGAGTTTAACCACCCAGACAGTTGGGAAGTTTTTCCTCAAGTCCAACCTAAACCTCCCTTGCTGCAATATAAGCTCATTGCTTCTTGTCCTATCCTCAGAGGTTAAGAAGAACAATTTCTCTCCTTCCTCCTTGTAACAACCTTTTATGTACTTGAAAATTATCATGTCCCCTCTCAGTCTTCTCTTCTCCAGACTAAACCAACCCATTTTTTTTCAATCTGCCTTCATAGGTCATGTTTTCTAGACTTTTTTATCATTTTTGTTGCTCTTCTCTGGATTTCCTTCAATTTATCCACATCTTTCCAGAAATGTGGCGCCCAGAACTCGACACAATACTCCATTTGAGGCCTAATCAGTGCGGAGTAGAGTGGAAGAATTACTTCTCGTGTGTTGCTTAAAACACTCCGGCTAATAATCCCAGAATGAGGTTTGCTTTTTTTTTTTTTTTTTTTTTTTTTGCAACAGCATTAAACTGTTGACTCGTATTTAGCTTGTGGTCCACTATGACCCCCAGATCCCTTTCCACAGTACTCCTTCCTAGGCAGTCATTTCCGATTTTGTATGTGTGCAACTGATTTGTTCCTTCCTAAATGGAGTACTTTGCATTTGTCCTTATTAAATTTAATCCTATTTACTTCAGACCATTTCTCCAGGTTGTCCAGATCCTTCTGAATGTTAATCCTACCCTCCAAAGCACTGCAGACCCTCCCATCTTGGTATCATCCGCAAACTTTATAAGTGTACTCTCTATGCCGTTATCTAAATCATTGATGAAGATATTGAACAGAACCGGACCCAAAACTGATCCTTGCGGGACCCTACTCGTTACATCCTTCCAGCATGACTGTGAACCACAGATAACTACTCTCTGAGAATGGTTTTCCAACCACTTATGCATCCACCTTATAGTAGCTCCAGCTAGGTTGCATTTCCCTAGTTTGTTTATGAGACGGTCATATGAGAGAGTCTCAAAAGCATCACCACATCTGTTTTTATGTCTTCTACCTTATAATCCAAAAGTGAGTCACATTCTTTTATTGTTTAGAATAGTTCTGAGATTAAGAATGTACTATAAAACATCTTGGTGCTGATCCAAAGCCCACGGAATGCATCCGATGAAGTGAGCTGTAGCTCACAAAAGCTTATGCTCAAATAAATTTGTTAGTTTCTAAGGTGCCACAAGTACTCCCTTTTCTTTTTGAAGGCAATGGGAATCTTTCCAATGGACTTTGGATCAGGCCCACCGACATATAGAGGGAATTTTATCTAAAAACTTTCCCTACTGTCATTCCTATCCTCTTTTTCTCCCCTCCACCCCCAATTTGGTCTCATACTGGTTCCCAGTGCTTCTATTGCAAGTAGGAATAGGAAATGCGGGTGAGTAACTCTTATTAGTGTAAGAAATTTGGGGTTATAACTTTTAATCCTAACTTGAGCCTCAGGATTGTCATAGTAGATTTTAATCCAGTACATATACATACACACATTCTACCAGGAAATCTATTTTTCCTAACACTGAAAAAAGAGATCACTTTACTAGGGACTTGAAGTCTATTGAAGTCAATAGTCACAACGGGAAGTCCCTTGTCAAACAAAAATTACATATTCTATGCAGCTTTCATTCTGGTTTATGCATGTAGCAACAAAATACTAATTAATGGCAACTAAACTTGGCATGCATACATACACATCCATCCATCCCATTGTGGCCTAATTCAGGACAGCACGTAAGCACATTCTTGACTTCAAACAAGCATTTAGTCCCATTGACTTCCATGGGACTTAATGTACATATGTAAATACAAAGTTAAGTACTTTCTTGAATAGGGATGTCTTCACTAAGTAGAACAGAAAAAATTAAAATGGAAGTTCTCCATTTTACCTTTCACTACCAATCCCCAATAAATATATTTAATTTTTTAAAAATTTGTAAACGTATCAAGATTCAGATGGAACGGGAATAAACCAAGGGTAAAATATAATTCATTACTCTTGAATAGGGTGACCAGATAGCAAGTGTGAAAAATCAGGACGGGGTGGGGGGGTAATCGGAGCCCATATATAAAAAGCCCCAAATATCCAGACTGTCCCTATAAAATCGGGACATCTAGTCACCCTATTCTTGAAGACAAATCTTAGTTTGATTCTTGCATGATCACACTTGTTCTTCTGTTCATCTGGGCGTGTAAGAATTAAAATGTTTAGCTCTTGTAATGGGAATGAGCTTTGCACTGCTCTGGTGGCGAGCTGCTCCTGCTAGTCAATTGATATTAGCATTCTGTCTTCCTGGCTGGTGCATATTGTTTTAGTGACTAAAGAATGCTACGGATGAAACATCAGTGATACATTCTAAAAAGCATGAGTAAACCCTGCTGAGTGAGAGTAAAATTAGGATGAGCAGTCAGATGTAATTCATCCTTAGTATGGAATATGCATTCAGAGTCAGGAGATGGCAATGGCCCATGGCTAGTGGAATAAGGAGAAATCAGACCTGGAACTTAAGTTCAGTTGACGGTACAATAATATCACCAGGAAGAGAGTTACGTTACTTTTTTTACAAGTGTGAATGCAACTAATTTTAATGCACAATGGAGTTGGCATGGTCAGAAAAGCTTGCAGAGCACTGGCTTGGCCCCTTCAACAAAGATGCTAATTGGTTAAGCTCTACTCCAACAATTTAACTTTATAAAAGGTGTTCTGGATTGGCAATGGAAAAATGGCAAAAGCACAGCACATGAAGTAAGAGGCAACTGAAATGTGACAGAGCTTGGCAGATATTTTAGTTTCTGCCCTGCCCCAGGAATTTGTGTTGGCTGCTCTGGCTTTAGTTGTGGTATCTGGCCATTTCAAAACTTTCCTTGGACATGGTTTTCAGAGGTGCTTTCCACCTGCAGCTACTTTGGCTTCTGTCCTGCAGTACAACTCTAAGTAATGGGGTCGTGAAGATACCCGTCTAGCGGGCTATCCCATAACCGCCTGTTGCAGGGTTTCTTGATCCTTCTTCTGAAGCAGCTGGTACAGGTCACTGTCAGATCCAGGATACTGGACTAGATGGACCACTGGTGGCAATTCCTATGTTTCCATTGACTACAGTGGAAAGAGTTATGGGTGTGAAAAATCAGGCTATTTGAAATTTTTATACTTCCTTTAAAGCAGAGGGTTCTTAACCTTTTTCTTTCTGAGGCCCCCCGCAACATGCTATTTAAAAACTCCATGGCCCACCTGTGTGCCACAACAACTGATTTTCTGCATATAAAAGCCAGGGCCGGCATTAGGGGGTAGCAAGCCAGGCAATTGCCTGGGGCTCCATGCCACAGGGGCCCCCACGAAGCTACATTGCTCAGGCTTTGGCTTCAGCCTCAGGTGGCGGGGCTCAGGGACCTGGGCTTCAGACCCATGTGGTGGGGCTTCGGCTTTCTTCCCTTGGCCCCATCGAGTCTAATGCTGGCCCTGCTTCGAAGCCCCCCTGAAACCTGCTTGAGGCCCCTAGTGGGCGCCAGGCCCCTGGTTGAGAACCACTGCTTTAAAGTATCCTTGCAATCTACAACTCAACCAAAGCCCGGTTAAAAATACTGCAGTGCCCCTCTCCTCCTACTCCTGAAACTAATAAACATGCAAGTGATATTTTAACAATCTTGCAGGTGTTCAATGTTGGGTTTTCTAGCATTAGTACTTTATCTGTATAATTTATTTTATGTTGTTTTTCCTTCTTCCCCATAGGAGTCTGTTTAAACCATTTGAATACAATGCTTGCCATGTATATCTTTCTTTGAAAACCGAACCTTCTGCCACTCTTAAAATAGGCCAGGTCTACACTAGAAACTCTTGCTGGCATGTGGGTGTGTGTGTGTTTCCTCCCTCCCATGATCAGGGCTGGGCCACAACATTTTGGCACCTGAGGCGAGGAGCTCAAATGACGTCCCCATGCCCCCTAGCTTGGGCCAAAACTTTGAAAGGTCTCAATTCTGCCTTCTTCCTGTTCTGCTCCTCTCATGGTACTGCTCTGCTACCTACCCCAATAAAGGAGAACTAACAACTTAAAATGCCTTGTTCAAAAAATTTTAAGTAACACTTACATTTTCTGTTCAGGAGTTTGAAGTTAACTTTTCTTGTCTGCATAGTAAACACTGGCATTTTTATCTGTTTGCAACCAAGAAGGCTTGGAAAGCACCACTTTGATTATTCAAAGATTTGAACTGCTTCCTGAAGGTCCACAGTCTGGGCCAGCTCATGCTCTATTTGGATGGTTGCAAGACCGACAAGCCTCTCCTGTGTCATTGTGGAACATAGATGTGTTTTTATTAACTTCAGCTTGGAGAAGCTCCGTTCTCCACAGGCAACTGTTACAAGAAGTGTTAGAAGTATGCGCAGAGCAACGAAAGCATTTGGAAAGAGGGTGGTCATCTTATTTGTGCACATATATTCCAGAACAGCCTTTGGAGTTGATCCTGCTGAAATGTATCTTGAAAGGGCTTTCAGTTCATCACCTAAATTACTTGCATCAATATCACGCATGTCATTATGTCTCTGGTGCCCTGCATTGCTGGTGTAGGTCGTCTTCAGGTATAGTGAGGAGTTCTGGAATATCATACAACATCCCAAATATACTGCTGTGTTCCTTGAGCTGCGTGAAACGTTCTTCAACTGACTGTATTGCACAATCTAGAACAGGGTTAAAGAATTCAACTTTGAATTGTTGTTTGGCGTCTCTTATGGGATTATCCAGTGCCTCGTAATCAAAATGTCATCTTCTTCGGTGACTCTTGTATTCTTGAATGGGTGGGAAAATAGCTTCAATGTGAAGTTCCTCTGCCAGCTTCTGTGCACTCTTCAGAACGTTTGAAATCCCTCATCTGACCAGTAAGACTGTAGGTATGACTTTGCTTTGTCCAGTTATTCCGTTGCTCCAGATATATCAAGGTCAACATCTTGGAGTCTCTTGCTTACAACATTTATTTCAAACAGTATGTTATGCCACAACACTAAGCCACACAGAAATTTGAAGTTATGTATGTTTCTGGTGATTCCATTTCCCTTTAGCACTGTTCTCCCACGAACAGTTCCTGTCATAGCATTATCCTCCATAATGGCAACTGTGGCATCATCTACCTTCCCAGTTTGGTGTTTGATAGGCTTTATCGCCTCCACTCGACTTTCCCATCGTGTGGCACTCAGTGGTTTCAGTGTCAGAGCGGATGTTCCCAGATGTTGCTTCAAAATTTGCCATCAATGAGTTGATGCAGAGAAAAATACATAGATGCTTTAAATTACATTTAAAAAAAATTCAGCGGCCTCACTAGAAGCTGACGCTGCATTGCTGACTACCAAGCTCAATGAATGAGAACTGCATTGGACAAAAAAATCTCAAGGGTTTAACTCTCGGATCCGTGTCAGCACTTCTCTGTTCTTTCCTCTCCTGTTGGCACCGTTATCGTAGCCCTGACCTCTCATGTCGGCTATCGCAATTCTCGTATCTTCCAGCTTTTTAAGAAGTACATTTATCATACCAGCTCTTGTAGTATCATCAATGTCAATAAATTCTAGAAAATGCTCTCTGACAGTCACCATTGCAGGGACATTTTCACTATGTTCTGTTGTTGTTACAAAACGCACCATTAAAGTCATTTGTTCCATATGGCTGATGTCTGGTGTGCAGTTCAGAATAACTGAGTAATATCTTGCTGACTTCAGATCTGCCGCAATCTTCTGTTTTGACTTTTGTTGCCAGTAACTGTGTGATCTCATTTTGAATTGTTTTTCCAAGGTAGTGGTGTGCGTACATTTCTTGGGTGGTGATTCTTCTTAGATGCTCCTGGAGTACAGCATCAAACTCAGCCATCAGCTCCACAATTTTAAGGAAGTTTCCATTGTTTGGCACATACAGCTGATCTGAAGTGCCATACAGTGCTAGGTTTTGGGTAGCAAGCATTCTCACAATGGCAATGAGCCTTTTCAGAACATTTTGCCAGTAAAGAGACTCTGATGCAATCTTCTCTTGATGCTGATCATCTATGGTGGCCTTTAACCTTAGTCTCATCTCAAGCTCTTTCCACCTATGGAATGCTCTCTGGTGATTTGCTGCCTTCTCAGAGCATACCATATTTCTAGCCAGATTTTTCCAATCCTTTGTTCCCATATAACCCAATGTGGCTGGAACATTAGACTGGAAGAGTTTTCAACAAAAACAGTATGCAGCATTCTGGGGTTTTGAGTACATAAGCCATGGCCTCTCCACTTTCTCACCATTGGGGATTTCACGCCAGTAATGTGTCGGATGGAAATTTCTATTTTCATTGTCTTTGGGGAACATGAAGTTTTTCACTTGCTGTGGCCCATGCAGTACAAGGAAGTCCCTCAGGCTACTGCTCAAGTGGGTCCGCAGTCCTGGATCATCTAGACTTAAGGAACTAAACTCACCAGCAGCTGTTTCTTGCACCTCCACCACTCTCTTCTCTGATCTATGTTTTCTTTACAAATGTGCATTGTTACATCCATTTGAGATGGAGATATGGATGCTGCAGTAGCTGCCAGGTCACCTACATTCTGACTAATTGGAAGATCAGGCATCTCCTCACCACTCACATCCTCACTGGGGCCGGAAAGCTTACTATGAACATTTGTGTCTATGTATTTCAGGAGAGCTCCTTCCTGCTTAGATAGAAAAGCTTTCTTTCTTTTTCCTGAATGCTTCCCCAGAGGGGCGTTTTCTTCTTTCGCTCATGACTGCTGTTTTGTGCCAGCTAGTGTGGCTCTCAACACTCAATTGAAGGGGACAAATAAGTAGGCTGGTAGCAGGGTCTGAGTGAGGGAAGATATCAGCGTCTTAAGGGCCTAACTGGCTCCTACTACTTCAGCTGACGGCCTGTTCTCCTCAAGTGGGTTCAGGGAAGCAGCAGGAAACAGGAAGCTCCCTGAGAAGCTGGTGTTAATCAGTCCAAGCTCCTGGGGGTGCTAGAGAGGTACATAAGAAGCTGCTCCTCCTCCTCCTTTCTCCCTGCAGCTCCTGCTGCTTTCTGTTGTTCTCTCACCTTTTCTCCTGCCTGCCTGTTATGTTTCGTGTGCCCTCCTTCCTCCAGCACAGCACTCCACCATCTCTGTGCATCTAGAGCAGACAGAATACATATGCACCAGCAGCAGACACAATTTTCTACACTCTGGGTCCTAGTAGCGCCCCCCCCCCCCACAGCCTGGCACCTGAGGCGGCTGCCTCCATTCGCCTCATGGTAAGGCCAGCCCTGCCCATGATATTGCGACATCAGCAAAAGCCCTAGAGTAGATGCAGTGATACCAGCAAAAACAAAATAAAATAAAACAAAACCAAAAAACCCACTTTTGCTGGTATTGCTTATTTTGCTTGCAGAACTGGTATAAGCTATAGCAGCAAAAGCATTTTTTGGCAGTATGACTCCATCTACACTAGGGGGTGTACTGGTATAGATACTCTTTTCTAGTGTAGAGTAAGGATATGTTTACTCTATGAAGACTATACCAGCATAGCCCTGCAGCGCAGATGCTGCCTACACCAACGGAAAGCATTTTTCTGTCAGTGTAGGAACACCAGCTCCCTGAACGCAGTTACCTATGTTAACAAAAGCTCTTTTCCATTGACACAGCTGCATCTACACTGGGGTGTGTGAGGTGGTCTGGCATATCTACATTTAGTCCAAGGTTGTGCTTTTTTCACACCCCTGACCGATGGAGCTACGTCGATGTAACTCTTCCATGCAGACCAAGCCTAGGCCATAGGTTACGCGCAGTATGCACTTTGGGAGCAATGGTAGCTGCACCATAGTTGAGGTTGAGCTTCCTGTAATAAGCCTGAATTTCAACCCTTCTAACTTCTCCCATAAGAAACATCATCTGGACACTTTACCTGTCATATCTCATCCCAGAATAGAACTTTAATGGGAAGAATGTGTGTGTTTGGGGAAGAGATCAGCAAGGCCCTAATCCTGTGATGGATCCCTGCACCCCATGTGGAATCCCTGGCAGGATCAGTATTTAAAGAGGTTATACAAATGTTAAGGTGTTTCAAAAATGTGCCTGTCTATTCAGGTTTCGAAAGTGTTCCTAGCATTTTGGGGTGGTCATATCTCCAAAAGGAACCAGTTTACAATCTCCAGATGTGCTTAATGTTGTTGGCATAGTGGATTTCATACAGATGGATTGTTAGTGGGGAATTCAATTAAAAGATATAGGGGGGGCCCCCTCCAACTACCACTGAAGTCAATGGGAAAACTCTAGCTGACATCTGTGGAAATGGGATCAGGCCCAGTAAAGAGGTGTTTTCTCACATATACAGAGTAAGGCTGATGATTGGCTTGTCATGGATTCCAGGCTGCAATCTGCATCTGCTGCACTGAGTGAGAAATGTGGGGCAGGTGTCATGGGTAGGGGACAGAACAGGAATCTGAGAGGGAAGCAGAGGACTGGGAAGGTGATGAGCTGGGTATGTATAATGAGGCAATACAATGGAGTCATGATTACTAATTTTGGAATGAGGGGCATCTCTGGGGTAGGCAGGAGACTGGTGGGGTGTGGATGCAGGATGAAGGGAGTGCAGGGAACTGGGTGGCATAAAGAAAGGGCATGGAAAGGGATCGAGGGCCTGGGAGGGGGTATGGAAGGTTTCCCTGGAAAGTACATTACCCATTAAAATACACCTCTGTGCACTTCCATTTTCATCTTACACTGTGTTCATTATTGCTCTGATAGGGCATTTGGAGGTGGGGGGGATCAGAGACTGGCTTGGGTTAGAACATTGATTTACTTCTGTCAGTGGAAAAAATGAGACGTGGCTTCACTAATGTATGATTGCTGAGGCAGCAGAAGGATGTCTGTCCTGATTTACGGAGGAGTATTGCTGGAAGAAGTTCACCCCTTCTGCCCCCCAAAATAAAACAACAATTTTCAGCACAGAATACAGGGATACTTGCAGCAGAAAAGCAAGATGACCTTCCAATCCATTGACCTAAATAGCTGCCATGAAAGGTAGGCGAGACTGACAAATACTAAGCCAAGTAACTTAATTTATAACTAAAGAATTCTAATCTATTGTTAATCAAACATTTGTATGGCGTTAATAACCCTTCCTTGCTTTTGTTGAATATGCCTGTATTAGCTGCTTTGCTGTTGCCTATGGTAGACTATTCTGTGAGTTTACTTCCATCTGTGTGGAGTTTTGTCTGTCTTGCTTTTCACCTGTGGTTTTATTTTTAGGCCTTATCCTTGAATCTTGGTTTTTATTGTAGTTCAAAGAGGTGATTGTTATGGAATCCCACTGATTTCAGTAGGCTTTGGATCATGTCTTGGGTTACTATCTTCTTGAGCATCTTAAAGCCATTAGTCTAATTTTTCAAAGGTATTCAGCACTTCTAGCGCCTGTACTTTTCTGTGTGAATGGTGGGTGTTCAGCACCCACAGTGCAGCCCAAGCTCTTCTAGCTGTTCTGCATTTGTTAACCTTCCTAATGATATGGTAAATTTCCAAAAAGATGGGCATATGCAACTCAGGCACAACGGGTAACTGAATCCAACTGGAAGTGCAGTTTCATTTGCATACTCGGAACCATGGGCTCCCCCTCCCCTTCCATATGCTTTTCTGTAAGAGCGCCCGCACAAAGAGATCCTTGGCATCAAAAGCTCAGAGACTACACTGCCTTGTTGCACTATAATTGTACATCAGGCTTCTTGCCAGAAGGGATCATGGACAAGGCTTGAAATTTACACATAGGTAAAGGCATTTGAAACCTTGTGGTGACAGTCCCAGTATGAGTGAGTGTCCTTTGCCTGTGCACTGTCCTTTCCCCCCACCCCACAGCACTGGCAGCATAGCTTGTCATGCTGCCTGCCAACAGATGCATGTGTTGGACCCTACCCGCTGAATGGGGGTTTTAAAGACCCATAAAGCAATTTATCATTGCCTCTAGCTGCATTAATTTTCTCTTTCCATATGGTTTGCTTTCAATTTTGGGAGAAAGCATAGAGTGTGTCTCTGTTGGGCTACCTCCTCCCACCACGTTCCTGGCCACAGTCCAATTCTCCCACTGTGAACGTACTGTACTTGATATCATAATGCAGCTCATGTACTGATAGGTGCATATTTTAAAGCCACACTGGCTATTTGCTGTGGCCATTTGTAGTATCTTACTATGAATTTCTTCCTTCTGTTCTGAGGGCATGGCTCTGGCATATTTTCAAGAAGTAGCCCTATGCAATCTACAACGTGTATGAACAAACACACACAAATAATCTGTGGGTGGGCCCTGGAGCGTGGCTATCTAGTGTGCAAATGCATGTTCAACATAACTACACCAGCCAAGCAACTAAGCATAGGCAATGGATCTTCACATTTAGGTAACTGGAAAGCATGCTGGGCCGAATTCTCTCTCACATGAATCTGTGTTAACCTCCAATTACTTCAATAGAGCTGCACTGGTATAACTGAGAATTTAGCCATCTGTTTCTAATGCTTTGATCTCTATTTCCTACAGATCTAATTTCAGGGAGGTGATGGTGCTGGGAAATGTTGTCATAGAGCATGTTAATAGCACTTAAACTTGGAGAACTTTGGCCCTAATTCAGCAAGGTACTTCAGTACCTGCTTAACTTTTTAGCACCATAGTGGCCCCCCATTGGAGTCAATGGAGTTAAGCAGCTGCTTGGAGTTAAGCAGCTGCTTAGTCGGGACCCTGAAAGCTTTGGTTTAATTTTTGCTAGCTGACTTCATGTTTTGTAATTTTGATCTATTACAGATTAGGATGTACTTTGTTTTTGTAGGACATTTCAATTACATTTTATCTTGGATCTAAAAGCTTGGAAAAAGGGGGGGGGGGAAAATCTGTGTCACAAAATAGAAAAAGCTAGTGCCTCCCACCCCACACATGCACAAAAAGCCCTCAATCATTGGTGATAAAATACTTTTTATTTTCATTTGTGTAACTGAACACTTAATAAAGAAATAATTGGGAGAAAATGGACTTCTAATAGGAGAACCTCAACTATATCTGATCTACCAACACAATATTCAGATAATTTATTTTCTATCTTTTTGGTGAGAGAGCCCCAAAAGTGAATGAGTGATTTTTGTGTTCGTGGGCATCCAGTTTGAAACATAATCTGACATTCTACCACAGCTGGCTGCACTTCTACAGAAGAGGTTATAAATTTTGCTCTGTTGCACTTCTTCACTCCTACTGATTTCAGTGGGCCACTGTATAACAGAGGGCAGGATTTGTGCCTTCCTCTTCAAATGCCAATGAGTGTGCATGCATGTAACAGAGGTGAGGCCCTTCATTTTCAGTTTACTGACTTTTAGTGAAAAATGTTCAGGCTTTACCCAAAAAAAAAAAAAAAAAAAAAAAAAAAAAAAAAAGCTACAATTTGGTTTTTACTGATTTTTTTTTTCACACCTAAATTTCAGACCACTCATGTACATGAAAATATCACTTACCTTAAGAAATCAGATTCATTACATTAAGTAGATGTGTTATGTTAATAAGTTAGTCTGTGTAAATAGGTTTAAAAAGTAAGGCAATGTAGGGGAAGACACACACACGTATGTCCTGACTGTTAATGTACAGTTCATGAAATAAACCACAGCATTAAACTGCTTTACTTTCAGTACTCTTACTTTTTTCTACATGTTTTTTCTGTCCTCCTGTCTGCCACTATTAATCCTGGTATTTACCGAGAAAACTGTAGTTATTTTGTGCACTTTTTTGCTTTTTTAAATTTTTGTAATAATCTGATACATTCCCAGGAAATTTCCTTTACAGTCTTTATTTTGTTTAAAGTGCCTGGAACAAAGGGTAATGCTTAGCCCTACCTCCCTTCGTGCCCTTGAAGTCTTTAGGGGCTGCACTGCTGAAAGTCCAGGGAAGAGATGGCAAGGCCTCTTTCAGGGAGGGGTAGTGAATTTGGAACGCTCTCCCCCTCTCAGTATGGTGCCCATCACCATCGTATCTGGATTTCACACCCTGGAATTTTATTTCCACTTTAGCTTGTCTGTCGCGGTGGGAATTTATTTGCAGGTGTGTCCAAGTGCACTATCCCATATCAGCTCTCAAGTCAAGGCAAATAGCTCCTAAGTAGGAATCTTCCCATTACCTCCCCCTCCACCACGAGCAGCGGGTCTCTGGGCAGGGAACCACTTCCTTTCCCTATGTGGGGGTCTCCTCTTTCCACTCTAGGGTGATAATGGACTCCCCATAGCGAATCGTCCTTTTCTCCCCCTCCTCTCCAAATTCCCTCTCGCTGGAGATCCTTTAATCTCTCCCTAGAAGCTGCCAAGTGTTTGTCAAGCTGATTTGCCCCGCCCTCAGGGTAAAAAAGCCCCTCTTTAAATGTAGGGGAACGGACTCCTGTTTAACTTGTCCTGGAAACTGACCTGAACCCTATGCAGCAGGCGCAGATCAGAGTGGCTTTGGGACCGCGAGGGAGCCCGCAGTCTTGCTAAGGAGCAGCTGGAAGCGACCATGTTCTTAGCAGGGTAGTACGCTCCGACTCTCTCCTTCCCTCTGCGCAGACAACTCCTCCGCCCTCCCCGGCCCTGGAGCGGAGAGTGGTAAAGCCCAGCCTAGGACTATCACCCAGCCCCATGAAGTAGCCCTTGTGCGCTACTACCCAGGCATCACCCAGAGCAGCCGCGGGAGGAGGCGCCAGGCAGGCAGCCGGCCGGCCGGCTTCCAGGCATCTCTGTGCGCTCCGAGCTCCTTCCACACCCCCAACTCCGAGCAGGGCGCGAACCGGCTCCCCATCCCCTGTGCTCCTGCCCCGCAGCCCCGGGACCAAGCCATGAAGCAGGCTCTGATGGAAGTCATGAGGATGAACAGGATTTGCAGGATGGTCCTGGTCACTTGCTTCGGATCCTTTATCCTGGTCATCTTCTATTTCCAAAGTATGTTGCATCCAGGTAGGGCACCGTCACTTGCTCTCCTAGTCCGCCGGCTGTGCCAGGCGGGGGGACTCGGGCTGGCGGACGGTGCGCTCCCCGCCGCGGGATTCAGGCTGCAATAATGACTCTCTTTCCTGCAGCCCGGATGGGCGATAGTTTTTATTCTTTTTGTGTCTGAGAGGGAAATGGGGGGGGGGGGGGAGAAGAGTGGTGCTGCTGGGAGAGGGGAGGGGGGGTGGTGAGATGTGGGGAGGGAATTGGTAGCGGATTAGAGAAAAGGGGTGTTTGAAATATTGAGGAGAGATGATTGGGGATTAGGATATTGGGGGAGAGGTGGGGACGGGGGATTAGTAGGGGATTGGGATTTTGGGGGGGTCTGGGGATTAGCAGGGGATTAGGATATTGGGGGAGAGGTGGGGACGGGGGATTAGTAGGGGATTGGGATATTGGGGGGAGAGGTGGGGATTAGTAGGGGATTACAGAAGGGGTGATATTAGGGGATTGAGATATTGGGGGATTATTAGGGAATTAGAGGAGGGACATTATTGAGGATTGAGCTATTGGGTGGACGCTGGTTGTGATGGTGGAGAGATTATTTGGGATTGGAGAGAGAGTGACAGAGGCCTGGGGGGGTGGGGCTGGTCGGTCTGTCTGGGGGATCAACTCGGGTTGTGTACAGCGCCGGGCGCCGATGCTGTGCAATCCGGGTCCAGCGCTGCCTCTCAGCCCGGGAAGGTGAGCTGCAGGCCGGCGGGCTCTCAAATCGCTCTCCCCGCTTCCGATCCATCCTTGCCATGTGGATACAGGGAGTTAAGCAGCTCCGGGTTGCGCTGCCGCAGAAGGGCCGGGATCGTGGTCCCTGCTTCTGCCTTGCCTCGGGGGCTGAGGTGCTACCGGGACTGTTGTTTGGGGGGCCGGGCGCCCCGCTCCCCGCTTCTCCCTAGCCCGCGAGGGTTGGGGCGGCGGCGACGGGGACGAGGTTTTGCTGTTCCCGAGTGTGCTCTGAGGCTGCGAGCCCCGGTCCTGGCTGCTGCTTCCCTGGGGTGAGCCTGTGCTGGGGCTCGGGGCGCTCCGAGATGGGCGCGCCGCCGGCTCTTGCAGCTGGGGCCGGGGCCGGGGCCGGCGCTGGCAGCGCGCCGCTCGCGGGTGGGCCGCGTGCCTGGGGCGCAGCAATTGCTGCCGCTCCTCGCCCCTCGCTTTCTATCCCCGGGGTGCGGCAGCCGCAGCGCTGGGGCGGGGGTTGGGGAAGAAGAGGGGCGGGTGGGAGCGATGCTGCCCCGCTCTGTGGAGCGGCTGGCGGTGACCCCAGGGCCGGGCGTGTAGTCAAGAGTACAGGGGTTGGGTCGCGGGGACCCCCGGGGGCTGCGGCGCCCCCGCGCTGAACTTCCAGCCGCTGCCCTCCGAGCGAGCCGGGGTTTTCCTCTCCAGAGCCTTTCGCTGCGGCATCAACCCCCCTCAAGATGTCCTGCTGGCGCTGAAGCCAGCACGTCCGTGTCTCCCTCCACTCGGAGCTCCGGAAAGGCTCCCCCAGCCTGCCCACATCCCCCGTTCCCCCAGCGACGGGGACCACGTATCAGAACTGGGGGAGCCTGAGAAATAATCGCTGCCCTCGGCCTGCCACCTCCCGTTCCCCCTCTCCGGGTTTTAGGTAAACAGTTTAGTGCTACACTGGTGAAGTAAAACAGGCTTCCCTGTTTAATCCTCGCTCTCCTGTCTACAGTGGAGCGAACAGATGGGAAGATCCTACAGTGGATTACAAAAGTTATAGCATAATGTGCATATGAAAAGCCCTTGAATGTCCCGTGCTGTCAATCGGCCCGATCCTGCTGCTGCTGAAGTCAACTGGAAGTGTTACTAATGTAGCTCGGTGAGCGCAGGATCGGGCTCAGTATTTTATTCATCGGCGCTCTACGGGTTGTTTTGGGTGGAGTCCTTTTCATCTGCCAGGTATCAGAGTAGCAGCCGTGTTAGTCTGTATCTGCTAAAAGAAAAGGAGGACTTCTGGCACCTTAGAGACTAACAAATTTATTTGAGCATAAGCTTGCCTGAGCTACAGCTCACTTGATCGGATGCATTCAGTGGAAAATACAGTGGGGAGATTTATATACACAGAGAGCATGAAACAATGGGTGTTACCATACACACTGTAACCAGAGTGATCAGGTAAGGTGAGCTATTACCAGCAGGAGAGGGGGGGGGAACCTTTTGTAGTGATAATCAAGGTGGGCCATTTCCAGCAGTTGACAAGAATGTCTGAGGAACAGGGGATAAACATGGGGAAATAGTTCTACTTTGTGTAATGACCCATCCACTCCCAGTCTTTATTCAAGCCTACGTTAATTGTATCCGGTTTGCAAATTAATTCCAATTCAGCAGTCTCTCGTTGGAGTCTGTTTCTGAAGTTTTTTTGTTGAAGAATTGCCACTTTTAGGTCTGTAATCGAGTGACCAGAGAGATTGAAGTGTTCTCTGACTGGTTTTTGAATGTTATAATTCTTGACGTCTGATTTGTGTCCATTTATTCTTTTGCGTAGAGACTGTCCAGTTTGGCCAATTGTACATGCCAGAGGGGCATTGCTGGCACATGATGGCATATATTACATTGGTAGATGTGCAGGTGAACGAGCCTCTGATAGAGTGGCTGATGTGATTAGGCCCTATGATGGTGTCCCCTGAATTGCACCAGCCACCACACAACAGAACCACTAACCCAGGAACCTATCCTTGCAACAAAGCCCGTTGCCAACTGTGTCCACATATCTATTCATTATAACATTCAAAAACCAGTCGGAGAACACTTCAATCTCTCTGGTCACTTGATTCCAGACCTAAAAAGTGGCAATTCTTCAACAAAAAAACTTCAAAACCAGACTCCAACGAGAGACTGATGAATTGGAATTAATTTGCAAACTGGATACAATTAACTTAGGCTTGAATAAAGACTGGGAGTGGATGGGTCATTACACAAAGAAACACTATTTCCCCAAGTTTATCGACACCCCCCCCACCCCCCGTTATTCAGAGGTTCTTGTCAACTGCTGGAAATGGCCTACCTTGATTATCACTACAAAAGGTTCCCCCTCCCCTCTTGCTGGTAATAGCTCACCTTACCTGATCACTCTGGTTACAGTGTGTATGGTAACACCCATTGTTTCATGTTCTCTGTGTATATAAATCTCCCCACTGTATTTTCCACTGAATGCATCTGATGAAGTGAGCTGTAGCTCAGGAAAGCTTATGCTCAAATAAATTTGTTTGTCTCTAAGGTGCCACAAGTCCTTCTTTTCTTTCATCTGCCAGTTTCTTTTCTCGATGCAGGGTTTACTGGGGCGACATACATAATCTCTGGCCTATACATCAGTAGAGCCATTGGTTTTCCCTGAGCAAGGACTGCAGAATCTGGTCAATAGCTGCAGAAAAAATTTATGATCCAATTCCATTAAAATGTAGGCAGGTGTTTAATTCTAAACACGCGAATTGTCCCACTGAAATCAATGGAATTAAGCACTATTTGAGGTTACGTACCTGCCTAAATCTCTGAAGGATGGGGGGGGCTTAATATGGGGGGGTCCTTCAAGGAAATAATTAAAGTTCGTTGAACAAATGTATTTTCAAGGAACTGAAAGACGTGGTGCTTGAATTTTGGACTGACAGTGAAAATTCCGCTGTTAGAACATGAAGAGAAATGATTGTGTCCTCCTGAACCCTTTATGTGTAACGTTTTGGTGTTTCTGCGACCATTAAGTAGCCAAACCAATGCTATTGAATGCAAAGAGAGCTGGCAAGGTAGCCTTATAAATGGGGTTTGTACTCCTGTGATTAAAATAGCCGAGTGAAAGTGTTTGCCTTGACATTCTAAAGACTTAAATTAACTTCAGGTCGTGCTCCAGTACAGAAAAAAAGTATTTGAGATTGACTCCAAATTACTCTTCTCACTCCGCAGTGAGAAGAGTATTTTGGAGATTACAGGCTGGAGGAGTGAAATGTTCTGTACGTGGGGCCGGATCCAAAGTCGATGACAGTCGGCGGAAAGGTTTCCAGTGATTTCAGTGGGCTGAGGTTTGGGTCAGGACCTGAAAGAGAAAGTCGTCAGTGCTCTAGATGAGGCTGGAATGTTTGCAGGACAATGGCTTGATTTTATTTAATTTGGTGATAGGGTCCTTGAAACTAATGCACGTCCAAAGTGTTGCAGCTCTGTGTAGTTAAGCGTCTGGTGGAAACCCTCAGTAAAAATGCACCCTTCAGTGAAGTGTAGGAATGTGATGTATGTTGGGGGGCGAGGGGGCTGATCCTGCTCCCGTTGAAGTCGATTGGGAGCTTTGCCACTGATTTCAGTGGAAGCAGGATTGAGCCCTAGGACATTAGTATGGAGTGTGGCTCTGCAGCTGCTCCAGGAACAGACATTTCATTGACTCCAGTGACCATCCTACGTGCAGAGTGACTGGGGCGGGCAGAAGAACAACACTTGCACACACTGAGCTCTGATTTTTTCCCCCCCCTCAGCATGAGAAACGATGGGGAAGCTGAAATTAAAATACTTAGAAGAATCACTGAATCATAGTTCAATGAAAACACATGCGTTCAGCGTCCCCCCCCCCCACCTTTGACATTGCCACTAAACTGAGGTTGGTCAAAATGACCTTCATTAAGGCTCTTGGGGTCACTAAGCATTTTACATTATGAACTGATAAGTATTTTATGATGCAGCTGATCTCGGCTTTTGTGGTGATACCTGGTTCTCCTGAATACCTCCCTACCCAATCATCTTCAACTGCTGGCTTCACAAAACTTGATATTTGCCTGTTGAATGTATTCCATTTCTTTGCCCATCTGGGTTCATACCTGCCAATCTCCCTTAACTAATACAAATTTATTGTATCTCATTTTTTTCCTATCCGCCCAGTGCTCTCCACTCCCACTGACTTCACAGGGAGTGCTCAGCACATAGCAGAATTGGGGCCCCAACTGCCAATCATGTATTGGAAGGCTTCAGAATACACTGTAAAGCCTGTCATTCAAAACAAATGTAATTTTTGCAGTGGTTATATCCAGTGGGCAGTATATTTAGTAGGTTTATTCAAAGGTAATTGGTCACAGATTTATTTTTCCAAGCTTCAAATAAAATATAGTATCAAAACCCGGAATCTGAACTCTATAGGCCAGAGATGAAAATGCTTTCTGGAATGCATTTTTTGAATACCTCCAAAAAGTACCAAATGCATTTTATAGGGACAGTTGTTGAGGATTACTGTTTATATTCTAACTTCTTTTAAAACTACATTTAAGTTGAGATTTCAAAGCAGTACAAAGGATTTAATTTAGAGACTTAATAGAAGAAAGTCATATTGTAGAATCACTGTTGATTGGATAATGTGAACCTGATTGCTGTTTCTTACAGGTTTAGACTGCTGTAACTGAATTAATATCAGTGGAGTTGCACTGATTTACACGAGCAGAAGTGCAATTGGAATCTAACCTTCTGTCTCCAAGGCAGTGGTTTTCAACCTTTTTTTCATTTGTGGACCCCTAAAAATTTTCAAATAGAGGTGCAGACCCCTTTGGAAATCTTCAGCATAGTCTGTGGATTCCCAGGGGTCCACAGACCGCAGGTTGAAAGCCACTGCTCTAAAGTACCTTTATGAGTGCAACTGGTTCTACTTTGTGTGGTATATTTCTGTGATGTAAACTACTCTAGAACTTTCATAGACTTTAAACTAGGACCATATATATTAGGTTCCAAGCCAGGTGTAGAGAAATGAAAGTGTAATGTGCAAAAATCTATTGTTCCAAGAGTTACCATCTATTTGTTACCTTACCTTACCATAATATAACCAGATGTCTATGTTGTGATACAAGTGCATACTAGCCTAGAGTTCTTATATAAACTTGTGATAAGAGTTTTTCAACTCCAGCAAGTTTGGTTTGTTAAGCAAAAGGGCATTGGGTAATTACCCAAATATCACATTCTAGAGATACTGATATGAGGCGAGTTTCAGTGGAGTTGCACCAGGGATGAATTTTGGCTCAAGGAGTCCTCAAAGAGCATGGCTCTGGAGTGTATGTGTGGGGAGTTGGGACTGAAGGTATTAGGAGCTTTCAAAGTCTTGGCATTTTCTCTGTTTCAAGGTTTTTCTTTTTATGCGAAAGTCCGTCTGCCTGAGTTCATGCAACGAGAAGCCAACAGTAAAGTGACATGTCTCTTTGCACCATGGTTCATCTCTCATGTCACTTATTTATTTATTTTATTATTACAGCAGTTGGTATGTTAGGGACCTCACAATTAGGGCTGGTCAAAAATTTTCCACCAAAACATTTTTTTAATGGAAAATTGGGTTCTCAGCTAAATACCATTTTTTCACAAAAAATGTCTTTCCATGGAAATTGTTAGTTTTCATCAAAATCTTCCCAATATCAAAATTTTCTGGGGGTGGGAGAGAAGGAACCCATTATCCCACAAACTCATAATACATATTAAAAGACACATTCCTTATCTTAAGGGGCTTTCAAGGTAATTCTAGATGTGATACAAAAGAGGGAGAAGAGGCTGGGGAAGTATAGGGGTGACAGCAATAATAGTCTCCAATTACTCAGCAAAGGCTAGCATATATCATTTTTCTTTTTTGAGTTTAAATAGAGTTTAAATTTCAGGTCTCAAATACCTCTATTTTCTGGAACCACAAGCCCAAACCCCAGCGGGAAAAATCAGCCCTTAAGCTGTCAAGATAGATACACTGAATTCCATGATGTTTAGTTGTGGAGTTTTTGAATGAGACATTTAAAAATCAAGGTCATGAGACAGATCATTTGCCTAGGATGAGTATGTAAAAGCTACCGCAGTAGCAAGAGCTTTAAAACAACAACAAACAAACCCTAGGTAAGTAGGTTGGTCTCTTTTGTCCATGGAAGAATGCAGTTCATGTCCCCATGTCCATGGGGAACTGGGTGCATTGTACTCATCACTCTCTGCTCTATACGTCTGTCCTCCCTTGGAAGTCAATAGTAAACTGCTCCAAGTTAATACATGGTGACTCAAGGTTTTATTAACTTTGGCACAAAATCCCTCCTTGCTGTGGAACGTGCCCTTTAATGAAGCTTCCCAGGGCAGCTGCTGGCCAGGGAAGCTGAGCAGTACTGATGGCTGGGGAATAGCTGCAGGGGATTGTAGGGCATTGCGGAGGCAAAAATGCAGATGGCCCTGGTTTCTGGAGGATTCCTGACATGTGTGGTTTCTGGGGAGGTTGAACCCACTACCTGTTCCTCTGGGAGGAAACTACAGTCCCTGATGGAATGATCTGATGGAAACTGAGGGGAAATCTGGGAAATTTCCCACTGCCTACATGGATTTTTCTATGTAGCAGAGCCGTCTGCTCTCCTGACTGTTCTGTATGGATATTGAAGATCACAGGGCACTTTTGTAACTGTTTAAGGTTTGAGTGTCCTTCTTCTTAAAAATGTCTCCTTTCTCTATTGTTGTTAAATGAACTATACGCCGGTTGACTTTTGCTCTCCAACCATGAGGTTGCTGCATTTCATTGCAGCTCTGTCTGTGTATTATCTTTTGATCTTAGGGTTTTCTACTGCTGCCCATCACCATAGTATCTGAGCCACCAATTGCCCAGTTATTAATGTCACACTTTACTGTTGGTACTGGTCTCTTGCTTGAACAAGTGCTTGGTCTTTCCTTCTTTAAATTTCAAAATACGGCCCACCCTGTACCACTGATTGACGTAAGACCTTTTTTAAAAAAAATCCCAAACTCACCACTGGTTTCAATGGTGGGTTCTGAGCAGTAGTGCAATATTCCCTCTTTCTTTTCTCCCCTGCTTTTCAAGTGGAATGAGGTCCACGATGGTCTCTAGCAGTGGAAGGGATGGGAATGTGCCACTCTGCAGAGAGACTCAGATTTTGTTCTACTTGGGCTATTTTGTAGTCAGAACAACTGGGGGAGCATGTTTATCTGGCATATTTTAATTAAGAGTCAGATTCTAGTGCAATCACATGGAGTGAAATCCTGTCCCCATTGGAGTCAGTGACAAAACTTCCATTGACTGACTGCAGTGGGGCCAGGATTTCAGACACTGAGTAGCTCCCTGCTCCTTCAGCCATTCCATTGACTTCAGTGGGACAACTTGAAGAATTTAGTACTACACAATGCGAGTAAGCTTGTCAGGCTGACCCTGTGTGTCAAGAACACCTGTAGTCTGGGAATGCACTGACTTGGGCACCTAATTGTCCTTTGTGCCTTTTGAGAATCTCCCTCTTTAATATTAGCCCTCACTTTTTAGAGGGTAACTTTTTCATATGTGTGGCTATGAATATGGCTTTTTGGAAAAAACACTTCCTATTTAACCTCCAAAAAAAAAAAAAAAGTGTCTGTTATTTCTGGAAATGTTGAAACCAAACTTACAGGGTACCACCCATGGCTACTTTCCATTAAATGGTCAGAACAGCTATTACTCCATAATAACTATTTCCAAAAGGTAGATGGTATAAGTTTTAAAAAATTTTAATGGTCTAAAAATGTTAGCTCTCATTAGTACAGACATTTGCAAAACACCTTATAAATATTGTGGAAGTTTGCGCTGACTTTCATAGTATTAATGCTCTGCACTACAGACTTAAACCTGTCAAGATTTGGCTCAAACCTCATTTTTTCCAAGACACAAAAAAATTCCATTCACATTAAACTTTCATTTTTTCTGTAAGAAATAGACATATAAATAGATGTCTAAAACAGAAACGCACAGTGCAGTGTATAAAAACATTTATAGGCTTGGTTAAGTGTAACCAGTGTGTCAACAACTTCATGTCTGTGCTGGGTGGGCATATTTTCTGAATGCTTAAATTGTTTCCATTACTTTTTCGCAGTGACGGAGTGGTTTATCTTGTATGAGACATGTAACTTTAAAAGCAGTTCAGAGAAGTGGAAGAAGCTGGATCCCTGTTGGCTTTCCCAAAGCCTGCACTTCAGTACAGTATTTAATTTGATTTTTATATGTAGCCTGAGATACTGTATCAGATCCCTGTGTATGAGGACGCTTCATTCGTCCTTGTGTGAATGTCATTATAATAGTATCACAATTGCCTTTCTCTGAAGTCTTTTGAGCTAAAACATATGTATTATGTATCAACTCAAAGGTAATCCCGAGACATTTAAATAGAAAGATGGGGTTGGGGATGGAGACACAGCATCTTAAATTTGATAAAGTTTTATTTGTAGATAGTTTACATGGTTTAAGGCAGTTGTTTGGGTTCTTATTTGATTAGCTTAAGCATGAATATTTTTTTATGTATACAGCATAATAGTGTGTATGCAATTTAAGAGCCTTGTCCAGAGCCCATATAAGTAAATAGTCTTTTTATTGACTTCACTGGGTGCTGAATCTGACTCTAAAAAAATATTTTTTTTTAATTAGAATAAAGGTTTGTGGAAATCATCATCCCAGGGTTCAAGGCCAACAGACATTTCTAGGGTGTTAGATTTGATACTTCATTGATTTACAAGGATAAAGTCCATTAGAAAACACATTCCCTGGGGTTTTAGCCCACAAAAGCTTATGCCCAAATACATTTGTTAGTCTCTAAGGTGCCACAAGTACTCGTTTTTTTTTCCTGTTCCTTGTGTAGCTCAGCTGTCCCGTCTCTTTGTGGGTGGAGTGGATTTCATCCTTTATGGTGGCTATTCAGATTACAGCGGTTTGGCTGATTCCCCTTTTCTTCTTATTTGTATTTAGTCAAAGATCAGGGTCTCATTTTCTAGGCACTGTACACACATTGAGTGAAAAAATGCCACAAAGAGCTCACAGTATAAGTCGTAGATGATAAAACAGACAGATGGAAGGCTTCAGACCCCAGTTACTTCTGCACCATTCTTCCACTCCTACCCCTGAAGAGAGCAAGTGTTCTGGGTTCTCTGTTCCCTTTTTTGTGGATATAACCATGGGGGGATATGCTCTGACCCTTTTTATTGTTAGTTGTTTACTTTGGCATCTGAAAGCCAAGGCTTAATGAATACATCAGAACTCCACTGTAGAGTCATTAACATGAGTATTCAGTATGACTTGCTGTATGAACAACTTCAATTCTCTCTCCTCTCCTTCCTCCCCGCTCCCCATTTCCATTGAAGCCAAATCTAAGCTTTCTAGATCAGGGCTCTGTTTTGTAAACTTGTTACAGGATTTAACTTAATGAAAATGGTTATAGTGACTCTCTGGCTAATAAACTGCCTGATTCTACTGATTTATAAATATAACTCACTCTCCACATGCAGTTCCCCTACAGCTGCTGTGCTGCCCTGGGGTACTGTCACCACATCAGTTGCAGTGGGTTTTGGGCCGTTGGATCTATGTAAATGTTCATCCCCTGTCCTCCCCCTCTGTTGGTCTTCTTTGTGGTATTCTGCCCACTCAGCAAAGGCCTGGTATACAGCCCCTTTCTGGGGATATAGGGGTTACACAGGCAGACAGGATAGCTCCAGCTCATTTTCTCTGCACATCCCCTACACTGGTCTTAAATGGGGTACTAATCCCACACTGCCCCAAAGCAGAGCTTGAGTTGGCTGGAAGGCTTTGAGAATGGCCTCCTTACTTTCTAATATACAAATGAACTGCTTGTCTGTGCGAATCAGAGCGGTTCTACTGCGTTAAATAAACAAATGTCCTTACTTTAGATTAACATGCAAAGAATTTTTAATACCTCACTTACTTTTACCCTTTAGCTCTTTTTGCTTGCTGTTTGCACTGCACTCATCTTAGACAATAAAAACAGACGATCAGTTCACTTTTACCTTTTATTAGTTACTTTTGTAGACTGGTTCTTATGTCCCAAACGTGAGGCTGTAATGTTTAGCTTGTAGGCACCAGAAAGGAATATTCATGAATGAATGTATACATTGTTTCCAGTGAACATTTTACAATAGTTTCCTGATGATATTTCTGCTGAGATTAGAACTGGCTGAAAAAATGGTTTGGAGGTTTTTGGTTTTTTGCAAGGAAAAAAATCGTTGAAAACGTTGACCTTTTTTCACTGAAATTTGAAATTTTGATGCCAAAACCTTATCAGAATTGTTAAAAACATCCAGAAATTGTCAGTTCTAGTTAATCTTTTGTAAAAGGTTGGGTTTGTTCGTTTGTTTTTTCCATACAAAATTTATAATTTGGGCTGACGCAGCCCAATCTGCCAACCTTCAAGGCGCACGCTTTTTTAGGAGGATCTCCCGATGAAGCAAATATTGTTCAGGCATGAGGTGTTCAGGGAAAATGGAGTTTATTTTATGCTGGTTTGTTCTTTGGTAAGATCATGTTGTTTTTGGTTGTATTGTATTTTTAAAATAATTGTCACATCTGACTAGACTTGCCATTTTACTAACTGAAAGAAATTTATTCAGCAATGTTCCTTTTAAGCTAAATTTCAACTAGTCCATCTCAACATATGTAGATATTTGAAGATGAGCTGCTCAGAAAAATTAAAGGTGTTATAAATTCTTCCAAGGCAAGAAATGAGAGTGCAGTTTTGTAAATGACATTAGCTTAAGCAAGAAGAGATGGTGTCTTTCAGGGTAGTATGAATGTTGTTTGTGTCACATTATAGACAGTGAAGGATGAATTCGCATCCTTCTGCCGTCAATCAGTGGTGCTGTGTTTTCACACTTGTGTGAAGGAACTGAGCAGCACATAATGGGAGAAATGGAAAGTGTAAACAATATATTTGAGCAGAATTTCTCACTGCTTTGTGAATCCACTGGTATATTTTGTGAGACAGTATCTGTGTCTAAAATGTAGTGTAAAGGGGACTGGACTGTGGCCATGGAAGAACAGACATATGTCCTGATTCTGCTGATGCTTAGGTCTGTTCTTAATTTTCCTCCGATGAGTAGTCCCATTGATTTCAATGGGATATTCATGTGATTGAAGTTAAGTGTGCTTGTGTTTGCAGCACCTTGGCTGGTTCCTCCAGGATGTGAGAGAGGGGCTCAGTCTTTCTCAGCCATGCTGGTTCTGCAAACGAACCACTTCTCCTTTGAACCCTGTGCACAGGCTGGCAATCATTGTCTCGGGCTGAAAGATGCTGTTCTTCGTAATCTTCATATCAAAAGATTGTGCCTTTTTATGTTACTTAGCTGGGCTGTGGGAGACTATCGTTTTAATTGTAGAGTTCATACAAGGAATAAAAGGCTCTGTTGTGGTTTTAATCCATTTCTCAAACACATTGTGTTCAATACAAAGCAGAGAACTATGTTCTTTTACTTTTAAAAAAAAAAAAAAAACTAGCATTTGCCATTCATTTATAAAAGGTCCTATTACTGGTGCTTAAAGTATATGTATTCTAAAACAATGAAAATTGGGATTTTTTTAGAAAGGGTTACTCTTTTTTTTAAGGCTTTTAATTCCCTTAACAGATGGTATTCTTTTGTAGCTGGTAATTCACATACTTCATCTTTGCCAACAAATCTGGATTGTGTAAGGTGGGCAGAAAGCATTTAGTGCTTTTAAAATGACTAACTTGTAGGGATTTGGGGATTATGGAAAGATAGAGGTATAATTAATAAGGTATTTATAATAGGATCCCTCAGATAATATCTACTATAATGCCTTATCTTAAAACAAAGAGCTCTAGGTATTTAAAATCCTTTAAATGCCATTTGCATTATTGTACTCCAATTTTTATTGGTATGCAACTGGGCCAATTTTGTGTCTGTAAACCTAAACGGGATTGCATGTTGTGCACACATACTGTAGTATTAGGAAGCGATTATACACCGCTCTGATAATCCATACTAAAACAACCCTTGCTGGATGTGGGAGAGGAGAATTTTGTATGAGCTAAGGGAGTTTGTGTGTGTGAAATGTTTCAAATATTAAGTATGATAATTAATAAACTTACATGCTTTGGGGTTGTAGGCATGAAAGGGTAAAGCTGGGCCATTTTTAATAGTGCAATCAGTATTGGTTATGCGTGGTTAGCTTTGAAAAATGAATTAGATTTGTGTGTTTCTAGATGAGGATCAAACTATATTTAAGTTAGGAGCTAAAGTCTGAACAGTGGGTTTTTTGGGTAGGGGAGATAGGGCAGGGGGAGGGAAAAGTGGCAGAATATCTCTCAAATGGGTGCACAGATGTGTTACAAAAGCAGTGTTAATATTCACATATGATCTGGTTCTAAGCATTGCCATGTATCACTCCCTTTGACAGATGATTCCTGCAGGGGAGAGAAGTAATATTCCAGGGTATGAACAAAATCTCCATTGCCTGATCAGGGGTAATCATGCAGAACATGCCTGCTGATCTTTATCCTACATGTCCCCTCCGCACCCTTCCAGTCTCTGTTGTGGAGGTACTACAGAGTGGCCCCCCTGAGTCTGGAAGACAGAAATAGATTGGACACATTCTGTCCAGCAATTTGCAGCTATATGGTTTTGATTTATTTTTTTGTCAGACTCCTATGCACAGTTTCACGCAAAAGGGGCCTAAGATTTTAGGGCTGTCATGAAAGGGGTATACTGATGGGAGGGTTGAGTTTGCTAGAGTGGTGACTATTGCCTAGTGAAATCAATTGAAAGACACCCATTGAGTTTTGTGGGCATGGGGTCAAGCCTTTGGGGATGGAATAAATGTTTCCTAAATTATGTATAGGGCAATATCTACTGTAATGGGCAAACTGCAAGACTGGGACACATTCTGTTCTGTTTCACTGGTGTAAATATGGCAAAATTCCAGTGACTTCAGTATATTGATTCTGGACTAAGACCACTATAACTGAGAGCAGAATTTGTCCCTTTGTGTTCTTGCTTCTTCTTCTCTAGTGACTTGTTTAATTTGCTTTCAGCAACATACTTTTTATTAGACCCCTTCTACATTAAAGTGAACCGTGGCTTTTTCCATAGAGGTATGTGTTTTAAAGTACTGAAAGTTGCACTGTCCTCTATTCATTTTGGTGGAGATAACACTGATAGATTAAGAATACATATAAAGTCTGCACACAGGCCATCAATATTATCACAGCCCACTGGTCCTGCCATAAAATTGCACACTCCAGCAGAAAAAGCTATTAATATTTCTGGTATGACAGCAAAAGTTTAATTGCCTTTTAGCAAAAATTACAAAAAAATCTTCCTAGGCTACGATTTCAAAATATTAAAGAGACTGAAATGGTGAATGGTAAGACAGATGTGACTTAATTAAAACAAGGTTTCTGATTTGTCAGTCTGGATCCTGTTTTGGTTTTCAGAATGCATCAGATTTTCTGGTGAGTCTTTCCATACTTATTTCATGCTTTCTAAACATTTTCCGAAAACGTTCCAGAGTGGAGAAGGAAGAATTTTGCAGATGATGCCAAGCGTTAGCAACGGCACTTTTAACAAAACAAAAATATACACAAGGCCATTGTGTCTAAACAAGTTAGTAATGCCCAAAGTGTATGCACTACAGGAGGCTGAAAGTCACTTAGAATGAACTATCTAAAGAATGCCATATAGCCAATGTGGTAGCACATTACTGTGAGAATTCTTTGTACAGCGGAAAATGTGCCCTAGTCCCCTTTTCTGTCTGATTTGGCACCTATGGGAACAGGCAATAATTCTTGCTTGTCCACACTAGCCTGGGTCATTACCAATCACCAGTCTCTGCACTGAGTTTTCTTCTTTCTTTTCTCTGTCACTTTCAGAACCTTTGCATGCCTCCACGTTCACTGGGGCATGGTGTGAAAACAATCTGAAGGTGTCTTGTTAACCCCCCCCTTTCCAGCTACAGAATCTCTTTTAATTAAGATTATTATTTCAACCAATTTTGCTGTTACAAAATGATTTCTCCCCAGTGTATTTCTATGAGGCTGGGAAACGTTGCTACATGTAATACAATGTGTGTATTTATTAGTGACTATTCCAATTCATTCCCTTCTCATAGCCACTTGTTGCATGGCATTGGTCCTAAAACATGCCCATTTTAAGAAGGACGCAACCATTTTAGAAATCCTCACTGATAGTTTTGCTTGAGTCTGAACAACAGAATCTGGCTCTTTAATAATAATTAATAAATAGTCTTTTCATCCATGGATCTCAAACCACTATATAAAGCAGACAAGTACCATCACTCCCTTCTACAGATGGAGAAACTGTGGCACAGAAAGGAAAAAATGACTTACCCAAGGTCACCCAGTAGGCTAGTGGCAGAACTGGGAATAGAACCTGGGGTGAGATTCTGTGCTATGTCTCTATGGGTGGAGTAGGGAGTTCTGGAGTCAAAACTTTCTGTGGGCCAGTGCTGTCTGGAGTCTCCGCAGTGCTGAACGCTGTGCCTCCTCTGCCATGCTGCTTCTGCTAGGGCCTTGTGGGGGGGTCTTTGGAGGGTAGCCTGATGGCTGTCTTCTGCAGTGCCAGGAGAATCTTCCCCTGGCTGGCTTTTAGGACCCTGTTACACTGCTCTGACACAAAGGAGCTGGAGAAGGGATGAGGATCTTGTCTGAGTCTCAATCCAGTGCCCCTTCTACTGGGACAAACTGCTTAAACATATCGTAGAGAAGGGAAACAAACCAACCATTCTAGTTCATAATTTTTCATTGTTTGATATTTACATTTGAGTTTTTGAAAGTCAAATCCACTGCAATCTGTTTTGTATGCATGCTGGCTAATATTAAATATGTTTATTTGGATCAGAAGTAAGCATTACCCTTGAAAAATCAAGACTTTTAGCTCTCTAAATAGTTGGAAGCAGTAGATTTTTAGGTAACAACTTCATGCAGAACAGGAAAAAAAAAAGTGAGTCTTCTAGAAGTCAAGTTCCATGAAAGAAGCTTAGAATTAAGCATCAAAATATCAATCTTTTCAAGGAGGGTACAAATAATACATCTCATTTATGATGGTGCCTTTAATCTCAGGATTTCAAAAGACTTAAAAAGTTACATGTGCATTATTACTGGAGCTGCAGCATGATCTAGTGAATCTGACATGGGCCTGGGAATTAGGAAACCTGGTCTGTAGTCCCAGCTCTGCCAGTGATCAGCTGTGTGACCCAGACCAAGTCATTTCACTTCTGTGTTCTGCTGTTTCCTCTCCATCCTTTATCTGGCTTGTCTATTTAGATTGTAAACTCTTCAGTGTCTTTTGCTATGTGCAGGGCTTGATGAGGAAATGGAAGTGTATTGAGATTAAGGCCTTGTCTATGCTTAAAAGCTCAGCTGGTATAGCTAGACGGGCAAAACCCTCCTAGTGTAAACAGTTATGCCAGAAAAAAGTACTTTTGCCACTCTATCTTATACTGATTTGGCAAGTAGAAGAAACTATGCTGGCAAAAGCACTCTTTGTGTGGCATGACTGCATCTGCACTAGGGCTTTGGCATCAAAGCTATTTCATTAAAAAAAAATAATTGTACCCCTAGACAGTGAAACCATTAAGTGTAGACTTGACCTGAGGAAATTGATCTCATAGTACCACTTTGCTACTGATTCTGTAATACTATGTGTATTACCATGCCAGGCATGATAGATAACTTAACCAGAAATTAAAACATTCCTGATACGGGAAGACAGGTTGCTGTAAAATCCCTGCAGTTTTGCTAGTTCAGCTTTTCTGCAAGTTAAGAGCAAAAGTCTCCTGTCCAGGTTACACTTGCTGATGTCAGACAGGTAATATAAATTAAGTATGTTATGAGTGAAAGATTTGACTGATGCTTTCACAGATTCTTCCATTCTCCCAGCTGTGCCCACCAGATCTGCCTCTCTGGCTTGTTTTAGATGTTGGTGCTTTCTAAGCGGATGTGCTAAGACAAATTATTAACATACCTTGTTGCTAATGCATTTGTTACCAGCTGAAAACAACACAAATTAAATCAGGTATTGTGGAAAACTCTTTCAGTTTACTGGCCTTCAGCAGAAACATAATTATACTTCAGGTAATGCCATTCCAAGATGTGAAATTGATCATTATAATTACAACTAATGAGACAAATGGAGAACATTTTGGCCTCATTCCTGAAAAGGCAGCTGAAAAACTCTCTGCATGTGTGCAGTCCCACTGCATGTGGGGAAAGTTACTCACATGAGCAAGTGTGTGCAGAATTGGGGCCTTTGTTTGTAAAGCAGGATGTGATATTTAGAACAAATGAAGTGCACCAAGTGCTGCCCAAAGAGAAGATGTTTATGAATCCTTATCATACCTCCCTCTGCCCCTGAAATTTAAATATCTAAGCCCTTTCCACTGCCAGATGTACACACTGGGAAACGTGGCTTTATGATGGATACTGAATGATCACCTACTGCAGAGCTGCTCCTGAATCAAAGAACATAAGACCTACCGTACTGAGGAGGACGAGGGTTCCATTTATTCTAATAGCCAGTGTCTGACAGTAGCTAGTACCAGATTTGCCAGCAGAAGGTGCAAGAAACCCTGAAGTTGGGAAGTGGGCAGCTGTGGAAGAACTTGTTAGAAAAGAAGCTTTTTCCTGGCCACACTCCTCCCCTATCAGTTAGCAGTTGGCTTCTTCCCAGAAGCGTGAAGAACTTTGCTCTGAGTGTCTTGAGATGTTGCTGATACTGGATTGCCAGTATATTGTAGTTGCATTTTGTTGCATGATCTATTGATTCAATATTGATTAAATGTTCCCAATTAACACTCTGAAATGTGGTAGGTTCTTGTCCCAAGATCAGGCCCAGTATTATCAGAATTACTGCTTTGGGAGCTCGGTAGGGCACAGCAATGACAACACTCACACTCCGGAAAGACCTTTTGTAACTGTAAAGTTTTTATTACTACAGTGATTAGTCCAATCAGTAAAACAAGTCAGGTGAGATAATGCCGCGTTCTAAGAGTGACCAGCACCATTACACTTTACTCACTCTATCCTTGGGGAGAGCTCTAAGGGTCGAGACGGAGCCTAGTTTGACTCTGGCATGCTGATGAAGAACTCCAATGACTGTACCTGAGACCAGATGTTGTATAGGCCTTGGTGTCCCTCATGCACATGCATGCATAGCTCTTTCCTCCTTTACCATATCTTAACTTCCTCACCCTCATAATGTCAGGGCACCTTTATCCTATAGGTTAGTATGTTAATTAAGTTATATGCATCAATTGAATTACCATGGTTACCTGCAGTTAGTCATCTGCTGATGTTCCCCTCCACAAATATTGTAAATTGGTACAGATTGTGGTCACCTGTCAGCAGTTTTTAACACCTGTGATTATTACAAAATAATAAACAAAGCCTTGTGCCATCTTGTGACTTAAGGTCACTGTTAGTTTACTTATTTATGCTAGCTTTATTCAGCAACTGCTCCTGCTCAGGCTATAAGGTAACTGCTTAAGCTATTCTTATAGGTCTAGGCCTATAGATCTCTTGCATTTCTGCTATCAGTTCCTTGCCCTTTCATCCTTTAATTCCAACTAGGATTATTCCATGGCTACAATTTGAATGGTCAAGATGGACCACTTCATATGTTCAATTATTGCCTAAAAATACATGGAGATTTTTTTAAAATTCCTTGCTGAAAATAGCAGGGTTGTGTCGTGTTTGTCTTCTCTTGTAGCTGTAGGCATTTGTAA
The DNA here is from genome assembly GCF_965152275.1 of Natator depressus. Taxonomy (NCBI): domain Eukaryota; kingdom Metazoa; phylum Chordata; order Testudines; family Cheloniidae; genus Natator; species Natator depressus. The sequence goes on from NC_134234.1 coordinate 249,462,819, forward strand.
GTGCTATATAGTTACATAGCAAACTTGAAAAATGTAGATCTGCCATTCTAAAGTGATGGCATATAGAAACTGTCCTACAGCCACATCAAACACTGTGTATGTGGAAATTAGAGGAGCTGCTTTTGAGCAGATAACTGATGTTTACCCCTCTAGCTTAAGTAGTAGCCTTTTTCATTCTCCATCTGTTCTTGTGCCCCAGGGCAAGTGGGTTTACCATTTTTAGCAACAAACCTTCCCCCCTCCAAAACAAAGGCAACCCCCCCAAAAAACATATTTTTAAATGCAGAGAGTCAGAGGTGGATTCTCCCTTGTTGTCCTCTTTGGGAGGCTCAATAAGCAAGGAGGAGTTTAGTGGAGAAGAGCCTTGCTCAAGGAAGGCAGAAAGTTTTCATCAGCTGTCTTCCTGGTCTACATTTATTTATTTATTTTATTTTTCTGTTTGGAATTCTGTCCCTTCCTCCCTCTCCTATGTTAAACAGTTATCAGCCTGATCCCTCCCTGTAGCTTCTGTAGTTTATTTGTGTGTCCAAGCGATGCAAGAATTCACAGACACTGAAGAGTTATTCACATCATACGGCATATGGTCACGTTCTGCAAGCAAATTATTCTGTATTCTTTTTATGCGTCCGTGGCTAAACTGTGGCTTTAACCACTACCCTCGGGAGGGGCAGGTGTGGAGGTGCACTTTTCACTGCTGCTCCCTGGGGTATTGGGTCTGTCTGTTAAACCAGGGCAGCTGTTACACCCACTGCAGGGTGGAATACAAGCTCTGGCCCAAATGGGACCAGCTCTGTCAACTTAGTGGGGAGGAGAGCAGTGCTACAGCCGTATCATCATCTCTGCTCCTGGCAGGGGGCCTTGGAACACCACAACACTTCCCTCTGTGGCCAATTTAAATTAAGCTGGAGCAAAGTGGCCAAAATGTAGGGGTGGATTTCCCTCCTGAGCAGCTTGCCCAAGGCCTGACAGGAAGTCTGTGACAGAGAGGTGGGAACTGAACCCACTTCTACAGTATGGCAGTATCCCCAGTCCTGTGCTTGAAGCACAAAACCATCCTTCCTCCTGTGGTTAGCACCCCCTGACTGCTGATGTTGCCTGAAAGCTACTCTATTTGACTGAAACACTCCAGGCTTGATAGGTTGAACAAACCTTTTTGTGAATCTGAAGCAAATTAGTATTGAGACCAACCTATACTCTAGTTTGTGATTACGTTGGAGCGATAAATCGTTAACATAGTAGCTGGGTTTTTCTCGCTTTCGCTCATGTTTGGGCCAAAAGAGTTTTCACTTCCTGGCCAGAATTTCGCAGTGGTTGATGTGTTCCTTACAAGTTCATGATATCAGTTAGTTTGGGCTTGGTTTCCATTTATTTTTTATATTAGGGGAACTTATGTTTTGTAACTCCATATATCTTATTTGTATAGCAGTGAGTGATGCTGATTCATCAGCTTTTGAAAAAAGGGAAACTTTTTTTTGAAGGGCGCCATACATATCTTTGTGCTTATAAAAGAATCTAAAGGTGATGAACATTGGACAACGGGAAGGAATGTGCTGTGTAAATGATCTTTTCTAGAAACATGTCATCAACTGCACAACTTCAGGTTTTCTCTGAGAATAAGGTATTCTCATTAATCTGCTGTGTTTTTAGAATCTCTCATTTTTGGCAGCTAAATGTTAAGATGTTTGAGAGGCACACATGGGTGACCTTGTCCTGAAACACGAGAGTGAATTTCCAGCTGTTAAAGCTGGTGGTAAACACTGTATGTGGAATGGTTGCTTCTACAGAGCTGAGGAAGCAAAGTTGGTTGGCATAATCCAATGAATTGCACGATGCTGTCATTGTCATGGAAGTGGGTAAAACCCTGATTTATGTGAGGGAATTAGGAAAGAGATGACAGTAAGGAGGTGTGTTAACTCCCGCCCCCCACACACACTCCCTTTAAGGAAGAGTGAGAACAGATTCCTTGGTAGAAGCTAAATGGTAGTAGTCTCCTTAGAATACATGCGCTACAGTTGCGACTGCTGTCCTCTAGATGAAGATTTATATCCCTGGAACATACAGTGAAGTAAATTCTGCCCTAATGTGCAGACACGTGGTTCCCATTGAAGTTACTTGGTGAGGTATGTGTTCATCTTTTTGCAAAATGCAATGTAATATAAATGCTTTCATTAAATAAATGTACATGGGTTTACACTAAAAATCTTGAGGGTGGGTACAGTGAGGGCTTTGGATAATGGTGCAAAACACAAAGTTAAAAGCATGAGAATCGTATTTGTCTAAGCTGGGAAATAGGGAAGAATATTAATCAGGCCCACATTTTCTATTTTGATTTTATTTGTATGTCAGGGTGACCCCTTGACCTATCAAATTCACTGCCAACAGAATCCATTGGGTGTATTAGGGTACTCGACAGAGAAGTTGTGTAATCTTTAATAATTTGTGTTTTATGTCCTTTTACTTAACTTAGTAACTAATTAGGATGCACAGTAATCCCATACCCTCCGCTTGGAGTATTGGTGGTCTACCAGATTTTTCTCTCTATCAGTCCCAATCTTAATGTTGGATTATCAGTGTTAACAAATGCTTCAAGTAAAATTTGGAGGCAATAGTACAAAGAGAGATTAAATACATTGATTTCCAGTGGTAAGAAAAAGTTCCACATTGCTCACTATAAAGCACATCATAAAGGAAATAATTAACCTCCATATTATGCACAGTTAAGTATACCTGACCAGTCACCACTGTTAGATATTTCATTTCACAATATCTTACTACTCATTGTTTGTATGTTACCTTTACTTTCCACTTCTCTCTGAATCTGCAAGTTTTGGCTGAAATGCTGGCTAAACTCTATTGTGCTGGCACCTGACCTCTTTCTTTTCTTTCTCTTTTTTTCTTTCTTTAAAAGACTATATTTACAATGGCAGTTACATGTGTTCTACAGATAACATTCACCCCGTGCAGAGAGCCAGAAAATGCCTTGTTAACCACTAACATCCCCTGTTACTGAGGCCTTAAGTGGGACGTAAGTGCTTTCCAGAGCTTGTATTGGCCCACAGAACAGAGATGAATTTCACTGTGTGGGAATTGTAATCTGATTTCCCCCCCCCCCATTTTAAACCCTGATTTTGATCATTAAATCAAGTCAGTCTTACTCTTTCAAGAGGAAGTTTTAGTTGTTTTAAATTGCTTTAAACATACGAATGGTTATGTCACTAATAAAATTCTAGTTGTTTTGATCTTTAAAATTGTCTGATCTCGATAGATAAGTGGGTTGCAGTGAACTTCATAGAATTAATTGTATTTTGGGATTTTGGTTACAATTTGTACCGGTCGGAGCTTTCTGTTCTCAGCAGTTGTGGTGCTTCCAAGAACCACTATGGCCTTGTTTGTCAGGATAGGCAAAGAAGATTGGATAAAAATCAGAACTAACACAAGTCTTGGAGTTTAATTTTTTTTTTTGGATATCTCTTCCCCCACCCCCATTTCATGTTATAGCCTTGGTACTTCTCGTTTGAGGAGAGAAACGGAAGAACCAACATACTGGAATATGGGCAGCTCTCAAGCTATTTTCAGTTTATCCAAAAGCAGGGAGCACCAAAAATTTGCAGGAGAGTCTATCTGACTGAGATTCTTACCTAGTGGGACTGGTCCAAAAATGGGATGTGTGTTGGTGGTGGTTGGGTTCTTTTGTTTTTTTTTTTTTTGCAAAAATTTTTGCAAAAAGATGTCCCCTTCTTTGTCTACACCACTGCTATTTTATATGATATGCCATCATCTGCCCTGGCGATGAGAAGTACTTGCCTAGGAGGCAACTGCAATCTGCTGAAGATACTAGCTCTGTCGTGTCAAAGGGAGGTGAGCAGCAAAAGTAGGTATCTGTTACCAGGGCCGGCTCCTGGCACCAGCTTTCCAAGCAGGTGCTTGGGGCGGCATTCAGAATGGGGCGGCAGTCTGTGTCCCACGGCGGCAATTCGGCGGCAGCTCCACTGCTCTTCCCGCCGCGTTGTCACGGAGTGTGGGGGAGTCCAAGCCCTGCACCCCTTTTCCTGGGATTCACCGTGACTCTCAGCCAGCCGGTAAAACAGAAGGGTTATTGGACAATAGGAACACAGTCTAAAACAGAGCTTGTGGGTACAACCAGGACCCCTCAGTCAAGTCCTTCTGGGGGGCAGGGAGCTTAGACCCCAGCCTTGGGGTTCCTGCGTTCCACCACCCAGCACAAAACTGAAACCTAAACCCCCCTAGCTGGCGCTCTCCTGCAGCCTTTGCCCAGTTTCCCAGGCAGAGGTGTTACCTCTCCCCACCCCCTCCTGGCTCGGGTTCATTGGGGATGGGATACCTGAGAACCTGTAAGCTCCCCTGCCACATTCCCAGGTCAACACTCCCCCGTCCCTACTGCATCACATCTCTCCCCACTTCGAGACTGAACTAAGCGGGGTCACTCTGACCAGTGACCTGGGGAGGTTCAGGGCCTTCTCTCCGGGACAAGGCATCCGCTATCAGGTTGGCACTTCCCTTCACACGGACCACGTCCATCTCATAATCCTGCAGGGGCGCGGCGGCAATTCGGCGACAGCTCTGCCGGTGTTGCGGCAGCGGCAATTCGGCAGTGACTGCTGGGGGCGGCAAAATTGGTAGAGCCGCCCCTTTCTGTTACCCATGTAAAGAAGAGACTGCTTGTTGTTCATCATCCTGTAGCATAAAAAAAGATTCCACCCAAGGTTCCTGGAGGGCCTGCCTCAGGATAGTTATCCCTGCAAACTAAAAATGGGCAGAGATTATAGGGTTCAGAAGTTTAGGTTGGAATTTGGGGTTCTGGCTGAAGGCCAAATCAGGGCTAGGGTGAACGCTGAAATCTTGCAGGGTGATTTGGACACAGAATGCTAGAAATCAGGAACATGCGTGTGGCTTTGCAAGATTTATGTCCTCTTTTAGAGTGGGAACTGCTGGAGATGGTTTTTTGGCCATCCTGGGTCACATCTGAAATAGATCCAGAAAATAGGTTTCAGTTGTTTCGGACCTAACCCCAAAACAGACCTGTACATTTGGATCTGGGGATTCAAGTCTGAATCCCACCTCTCTAGACATTTTGGGGGTCAGATTTGAGATTCTAGCTAAAGCAGATATCTACTCAAATGGTCATTTCCAGTGTATTGTATTAAAACCCCCACCATGTGAATTAGGTGTAAAAAGACTGCCAGAGAAGATAAAAGGGGATGTATATCCATAAGCATTATAACAAGAGGCCTTCATGGGAATAGGAAGTGAGTAAAGTTCCACAGAGAATTCTTGCAACAGTGAAAGATTGGCAGGGGAGCTGGGTGCATGGGTCAGAAGAGACCAGTTTGAAGAAGAGGGATATTTAATTTGAAGTGGTAGCAGTTATAGGTAAGGCTAGCCTGCATAGTCTCAATACGTAAGAAGGGTGTTATGATAGAATTAGTTGGCCCTTGTGAGGAGACAGCAGATGCGAATTTAAGAGAAGAACAGGAGATGTAAAAAGGGGAGTATTTTGGCAGAAACTGAAGGATATGGTACCTTGTTGTCAGAACTGGGTAACAGCTAAGAAATTTAGCTAGTAAATGCTCAAGGAGCACCCAATACAGAACCTCTTAAATGTTGTTATTTAGAAACAAATCTGTTTGTAAACTCTGGGTAAAACTATAAAATTTTTAAACGCCTAAGTCACTCAGGAGCTTTTGGAAATGTTTACCCTAGGTCATTTTTTCTATCCTTCTCTTGCTCTTTTTTATTAATATCTTGTGATGTTTATGTCTACAGCACCATGTACAGTGTGTGTGCATAGTGTTTGCTGTACAGGCACATAAGACAGGTCCCTGCCCTGGGGAGGTCCGTGTTAGGCGCTGATCCTGTGAGATGCTCGCCTTCATTTTCAATGGTTTCAGAGTAGCAGCCGTGTTAGTCTGTATTCGCAAAAAGAAAAGGAGTACTTGTGGCACCTTAGAGACTAACCAATTTACTTGAGCATAAGCTTTCATGATGCATCCGATGAAGTGAGCAGTAGCTCACGAAAGCTTATGCTCAAATAAATTGGTTAGTCTCTAAGGTGCCACCAATACTCCTTTTCATTTTCAATGAAGTCCATTGACCGCAGTGGAAGTTGAGCGTGTCCAGTATCTCTCAGAATGGGGTTCTTACTTATTCTGACAGTTATTGTCTCCTTTGAAGCTTTACACTGTCTGTAAACTAGAGGAGTACAACAAAGCATGTTGCATATTGGTTAATTAGAAAGTAAGGATTGTTTATAAATTTCAGGGTAAGGAACAGCTGTGGGTGAAAGATTGATTTTTTTTTTCCCCTTATGTATTCTTGGCAGGCTCAAAGAGCCCAGGAAACATGATGAGTGACCCAAATTATACCAGCACTTCCACAATTTATGAGAACTGTGTGTTCTTGCAGGGGCGGGAGGGAGAAGAGAGAGGGATCTCAGAAGTGGCCTGAGTAAATTGAGGAGAGTCCTGGAATTCTGTAGGTTATGCAAAGATATTGGCCGTGAGCTCAGTGCAGCTGAAATGGGGAAACAAGGGTCACCTGTACATCTCCCCCGATTCTGGTGGAGGTTGGGGGTAGGAAGCTAGAGGCCAAACCCACTCCTGGCTCAAGTTGGAGCAGCTACAGAGCTCTTTTGCTTGCACCGACTAGAACAACCTCCTAGGGAATGTTCTGCAATCCAGAGATCGTTGGAGTGCACTCCACATTTCTTAGGCTCTATCTTATGCTGTCCATGCATTACTTGCAACACATCCCATGTGGTGATAGTAGGGAATTTTCATTATCCCCTGCAGGTCAGACTTAAGGTCCCTTTGCATTTCTCCAGCAGTACAAAGGGACCTTAGTACAAAGGGCAGCTTTGTATGTTGTATTGTTTAATAGCTATAATATTTGAGTGTTTTGTTGTAACATGACATCAAAAGCTTTTATTAGTTAATAAAGCAAGTCTCCCTTGTGCTTTTTCTTCCCTCCTCTCCTCTGCCTTTACTCCACTTTTATTCCTTTATGACATATATCTTGCTGCATCTTTTCCTCTGCCTTTTTCTGTGTCTTTTCCTGCATAGTACTTTTTCTTCGGTATTTATTATTCTTCCCTTTCTCTACCCTCCTTCCCCCACTCTGATCTGTATTCACCTCACTCCTCCTGGCCTGTTCTTGTTCACAGTGTTGTAGCCGTGTCAATCCGAGGATATTAGAGAGACAAAGTGGGTGAGGTAATAGCTTTTATTGGACCAACTTCTTGGCCTTTTCTTAGGCTGAAGAAACTGACCATTGCTCAGCCACGTGGCCCTGGGGCTGCTGTGACAGTAGTATTAGGCCAATCCAGCAGCCTGTGGAAGTCACCAGCCTGCCATGGGAAAATGCCTAGTTGGCTGGCAGTCTGGTCACTTCTGATTTTTCTCTTTCTCTACACAATGGGCCAAATCATGGGTGCTCTCTTGTTGACATCAGTGGGGTCAGAAGGATATAACTTTGATAGAATATGGCCTGTTGCTTGAGTATTTGGAAAAATTTGAGAACTTCATATTTTTCCCCCCCATACTTGTGATGGACAAGTGTGTTAGGCTCTGGGATGACCATTAGTTTCCCTGTGCCATTCCTTTCTACTATCTAGCTACATGAATTTTAAAGAAAATTTTAAAGAAATACATTGAGCTGTCAGGACAAATGATGAACATTTTTAAAACCATTCGTTTACTGGCCTCCTTTGCTGGATGTGTGTTGTGTTGCTAGGCACAGCAGAAGTTAAACTAGGAGTGGACTAGTGACATTCACATTGTGACGCAATGTAATCTATGTTGAACCCATTCTCTGAAGAAACATATGAACTTGCATTCAGGACTCCTCTTTATGTTGAATACTTAATTGCCAAAGTGCCAGAAGCCTGTTTACATGTTTATCACAAACGGAACAGATTAAAGTAATTAATTAAATGAAGTAATTAAATTAGCATTGGGTTAGATGTCTAATGGTGCTGATGAGGTCCAGACAGTAAGTCCTAGGTGTTGTAAAATTAGTGAGTACATATAGGTATTCAGAGTGCTTAGGAATTACTAGATTAGGGCCTGATGCGAGAAATGCTTACACATGTGTGTAAATTTACTCTTGTGTGTAATCTCTTCCATTTTGTTTTAAATCTCTAGTATATAATATCTTAGTATAAGTAAAGTAAATTACATTGAATGATGTTGTGATGAAGAACTAAAATATGATGCAAGTTAATTTTGTTGTTGGGTCTTACAAATAATTCCCACATCTGATACAGCACAGAACTAAGTAAAATAGTTCATTATTTTTTACTTAATCCTTTATATAGGATCAACAGGATGCTGGACATGTATACTGCTCAGTGGCAGTGATTCTCAAACTTTGGACCACATCAGATTAAGTTCTCTATGTGGACCCCCCTGCTTGTTTCCAAATTTCATGCCTGCCTCATAGTATCTATAGTGTATAGGACAAAGTTCAGGAAAGAAGATGAAAATAAACTCTTCAGTGTGATGGCTGTGGGTGCTTGGTTAAGAACATGCCTGTTTGTATTTGAACTGATCATTTCCTCTCCACGGGTTTAAGATTTTACATATGAGTACTAAATCTGCCCTTGTTTCCTGCCATTCTCGTTGCTGTGATCACTCTGAGTCACTTTGCAGTTTGGTTCTTGTGTGTATTTGCTGCTGTATCCATTTTGGTGTCATTTGCAAGTTTGATTGTAGTTGAGCCTCCGCTTAAAACAAAAAGAAGTACTTGACAAAGAAAGGTGTTAGGCAGCCACATGGTATGTGGAGCGGTGCATGGTATAGTTGGGTTTTGTTAGACAACCCTCCACAAACCCTTGAAGCCCTAAAAGAGTCCTAGGTGGTGCAGTCACAGCCTGGCCTGGTCCCGCTTTCTGGATGAAAAACAATTTGTAGTGAGTGGACCTAACCCATGTTTCTTTTGGATCCCATATGCTTCTATGCCCCCCGATCCTGGATAGTGACTGTCAGTGTACTCCCAGGTGCACACCTATGTCTGACACCCATCTGGGGCAGTGGACCCCACAGTTCAGCCACCTCACACCCCAGAACCGGTGGCACAGCCCTCCTGACTCCCCAGTTGCCTGGATATGTTTACCCCACGGTCCCACCTTGAGAGACAACATGGCAGGAAAGCAAGGAACTCCAGGCTTAGCAAAATAATTTCTTGTCTACAAACATGTTAGTCAGAGCAGAGTTACAGATCTGTGGCAAATCCAATCCACTGGTCTGATCTCACTCCGGAAATTCTTGGGTGTGGCCTGAGTTTTTTAGGAGCTCTAGCTCTTCCTGCCTGCTTGGCCCGGTCTCCTTCCTTCCGATGTTTGTGTCAGCATCTTTTGCTTAGAGAAGCACCACTTTTAAAACATACTCTGTCCCTTGCTTTCCAAGTGCTGCAAGCTAGGTGGAGGTCTAGGCTTCCACCTTTCCCTGCTATCTGTTGGCTTCTCAGAGTCAGTGGCCCTGCTGGTGGAAAACCCATTGTTCCAGTAGAGAAGAGTCATTCACCTTTGATGACCTTTGATGGCTCTGCCACAGCTTCTCAGACATAATCCACTAGTGTCAAATCCTGCTACAAAATGAATACTCTAATCCACAGTAGAGATTGTGGATCACAAATGGCATTCACCAAACAAAATGGCTTTCATAATTTGACACAGGCAGCTCTCCAAACTGTCACAGGTGCTACAACTAAGGATATGTCTGTACTTTGAGTTGGGGGTGTGATCCCCAGCTCGAGGAGACTTATTCGCCCTCGTTCTGATCAAACAAGCATGCTAAAAACAGAGGGTAGATGGGGAGGTGTAAGTGCCAGGTGGGGCTAGCTGCCCTGAGTAGGCACCCATCTGAGACACTAGGTAAGTACTCCAGTTTGCCAACTTTGTAATTAAAAACTGGACACTCCAGGAGGAGTGCCAGAAATTTTTCTGCCCCGCCTCTTCCTCCCAACTCTCCACCTCCATTTGCTCCTCTTCCTCCCCCCTCCTATAGGTGCTCTCTGCTTTTCCCCTCTTCCTGCTCCCTCCCCTTTGCCTGGGTCAGGATAATTTTGCTGGTAGAGCTCGGGCTGGGAGCTGCAGCCACCCAGCGCAGTTGGGAGGCGGCCCTGACTGATTAGGGGCTGGCGTGAGTGATGACCTCACGCCTCCCGGACTCACTTGGCTGCAGTAACCAGACTTCGGGTGTCTGGTCAGCAGATCTGACCTGACTCTGTCAGGTCCCCTTTTCGACCAGACTTTCCAGTTGAAAACTGGAACCCTGGCACCCTAATTCAAGTACTCAGGGTAGCTGGCCTCTCTCACCACTCGTGCCACTGTGGCTACATTCTATCTTTAGCATGCTCGCTGGGTGAATGTGAGTATATGTCCTTGAGCTGGGAATCGCTCCCCCAGCATGAGGTGTAGACATACTTCTTGTTGGGGTATCACTGCTAAAAGACTGATAGACGCTTCCTCATAGTTAAGGAAGCTGCTCCGTAGGTCACTTAGAATTGCACTGGGGAGCGCAGTCTTACCACAGCTCTGTGGCAAAGTCCTGTCCTATGATAGATTGAAGGCAAGGGAGTGTGTCCTTATGCTCATGGTGTTGTGTGCTATATCTCTCTAAACTCTCGGAAACGGTGCATTATCTTAATTTAAAAAAAAAACCCACAACCTCATCTCTTAAATGATTTCTGAGAATAGCCTGTGGAATAAATGCTGTCTTGTTTCTGCTTTACTTCTTGATAAGCAGTGCTAAGGCTATTTCTTCAGGATGCTGCCCTCCCAGTCTATTGATTGCAGATTCCGTTGGAGGATCCTTCATCCTTATGATGAATGCTTATAATAGTTGTTGGAGTCCGATCCTTCCCGGGATGGATGGTCAGTAGTAGGGAGGCACACTACGTACTGCTGAATCAAAAGTATAAACAGTGTATGTTTATGTATTTTAGGGAAGGGGTTTATTTTATTTAAAAAACAAACACACACCCTGTAAATGGATCCAGCTGGGCAGGCGACCCCTCTGGCATTTGTGTTCTTTGGAGACTAGTTACTTGCTTACCATACAAGGAAAACTTCCATCGAAGCCAATGAGAGCTTTTCTTGAACAAGAATGGCAGGATTAGGCCCAAAACATACAGGCAAAGAAACAGAATGCAACACAAAGGGTCTTTCCTTAGCATGCCCTGTTAGAACTATTTCAGAACTCTCAAAACAGCAGGTGACTAATTTTTCAGCCTTTATTTAATGGTTGTATCAAAAAATGAGGGGAAAATACCTCCCTTTATATAAGTTGTGTGTGTGTGTGTACACATATGTGTGTTGATAAATAATATAAAAAAGCAAAACTAAATAACCCCCAGCCTAACCATCCGATAGCATATTGGGCCTACAGCGCCTTTACATGCTCTCCTATCAATAAGAAAAGGAGTACTTGTGGCACCTTAGAGACTAACCAATTTATTTGAGCATAAGCTTTCGTGAGCTATAGCTCTGAAACCTGTCTCCTATCAATGTAACTTCTACAAAACTGCACAGTTCTGGGAGCTTTCTGTACATGTCATATAGGGGAGAGGTATACTGGAGCCAGTAGCCTTGTGTGATTATACCAAAGGGCCCATCACAGTGATGGTCCCACTGTACCAATTAATTTTGGAGCCTAAGCAGAGTGGGGAAGGTATACATTGAGAAACAAGCATAGTACAGAGTCAATATGTTTAAGGATTGATCCAAATCCCATTGAAGTCAATGGAAACCTTTCTACTGAATTCACTGGGGTTTGGATTAGGCCGTTAATTGCTGGGGAGCAAACATTCTGATTCACATTTTAACAGCATATTTAACACAATAGTATTTTCATATATGGGCCCACTTCCATTCCGCATGGAAAGACAGGTAACTTTTAAATGTAAAGTTCTCCCCAGCCCTATTCCTTCGTATCCTACACCCTCAGGTAACATCCTTGCATGAGAGTAGCTGCTGTTAAGGAGTCTTACTTTGTCACTTTTATATTTGGCTCTTCTTGCGGTCTTGCAGGTGTTACTGGAGACTCGTGTCATTGATCAGCCACCACCATTAATAACCACAACCACAGTGTTTACATCTTGAGCCAACGAACTATTGTTATGTTATAGGCGAGAGCTCATTATAAAAGAGAGCAACCTAATAGCAAAGGGAGTGGAATGTATTTTGCTATTACTGCTTTATGAGGCCATTCCATTGAAATGTTGGGTCATTTGGATCTCCCACAATGTCAGCAGAACTCTTCAAGGCTCCCGTTGAAATAAAAATACCAAAGTGCAGACCATTTTTCTTTTTCCCGATTTAATAAATGAAAAAGATTTGGATTGGCTTGAAGGTAATAATTAATAAGAGTTATGTGAACGGAGGATCTGTGCACTATGTCATCCCCATGTAGTTTGAGAACCAACTAATTAAAGGTGAAACTAATATGTGGGGAGAGACGGGATGGGCAATAGGAAACAGTAACTTGGTTTTTCTCACAGATGAGAGCACACTTTTTTGATATCAGTCTTGCTACTCTGTCTAAACTTAAGGATGTGTTCCAGGCATATGGGAATTCTCAGGTGCAGGAACAGAGAGAGCTTGCTATTTGATCCAAGGAATATTATATTGACTTCCAGAGAGGCTGCATGGGAGAGGATAGAACACTGGGCTGACAGTCAGGAGACCTTGGTTCTAATCCCTGCGTTGCTACTAACCTGCTGCTGTGTGACCTTGGACAAGCCATGTCACCTTCAGTCTCTCTGTTTCCACGCCCATTCTGTCTTGCCTATTTAGATTAAATTCTTTGGGGCTGGACAGTGTTTTACTATTTGTATGTGCAGAGCCTAGTTTCATGGGACCTGGATCTCTGTTGTCTTTGTGTCTTGCTCATTTGGAATGCAATAGAACTCTCTGTTTACCAAAAACTGATGGAACAAAACGGTTGCTGAACCAAAGCTTAGCATACGTGGAGGTCTTGACTTTTCACTGCACCTTGTTCACCCAAACCTGGAGCATATTATTGTTTAATATTTGTATTGAGATTGTGCTAGGAGGCCCCAATCAGATTGGCGTCCCATTGTGCTAGACACCATACATGCATAAGGAAAAGATGGCCCTTGCCCCAAGTATTTACAATCTGAGTGTTGCCATATTATGCCTGCCCATATTGAAGGCATATGTTGGCTGGCTTTCCCAAGGCTGACAGTGAAGGCGGAGCTGACTGGCTCTTCCAAGGGCAGCCAGCTGGAACTACGGGAGGAAGCCTCTGCTCTACATTTCCCAAGCCAAAAGCACCATGAAGAGCTGTGGATTTTCAAAAAGAATTCAGTGAAAAGAATGACAGCCTCCTTTGCGTACCAGGTTGCTTTAAAAGGATTGAACTACTTAATGTAAGTCGACCAGGCTTCTTTCTCAGTGTTGGCTTTAAGTAAGATGGCCCACGTCCTTTTGTGGCTGGCCTTTGGTCAACTGGCTAGCAATTCTTTGCTCTGCGCCAGTGTGCAGCAAATAGAGAATTTTAACTAATTCAGACCCTTCTAAGCTGCTAGGCTGCAAAACTGGCTGGCATACTTGGTGTAGTATCAACCCCAAGTGTTCAAAAATCATTAGTTAGGCCCCAAAAATCATGGTTGGCTTAACAATCGTGAGATTTAAAAAAAATTGGTAAAGTTCTGTTCTGTATGTTTGCCATCTGGTGTCTAGCTTATACTAATGTCAAGTTTTCAACCTTTTCTCTGCAACCATGAGGGCTAGAAATGTACTTTTTAGAGTACACACAGATTTTCACATAATTACTTAACTGAAGGAGCTGAACCCTCTCCCCCCACACCCAAATATTGAGATTCACAATAAAATCATGAGTTGGCAACCTTAATTTGGAGTCTAAATTCGAGCAGCAGGGATTGCATCATTTTGTGTGCATGTACCTGAAATGAAAATGCAGTCTGCATGCCTGTATTTCAGCCTTGGCATTCTATCCATCTATGCCACATCACTGCTAGCTTGTGGTGTGCCACATCCAAAAAGCAGATGCGTTCCATGCCTATAACATGCATGCCACAAAATACTCACTCTGGATAAGCAATCTGTTCTTTTTTTGGTCTTACACACATGATGATGTTTAAATTTTTTTAGGAAAACGTTACCCATTGTGCTCATCCTAAAAATCTGATCTTTTACAAGAAGCTGGCACGAGTCCATGGTCGTTGCAGAAAGGGGCCTTCTTTGGCCAAACCAGAGCTCCTTTCTGGGTTCTGCCATCTGAGGATATGTCTACACTGCAAAACAAAAAACAAACAAACCCCAAACACCCCCGTGGACGGAGTCTTAGAGTCTGGGTCAACTAAGACACCCGGGGTTCATGTTACAGGGCTAAAAATAGCAGTGTAGAAGTTTCTGATCAGGCTGGAGCCCAGGCTCTGAGACCTGGCAAGAGGGGAGAGTCTCAAAGCCTGGGCTCCAGCCTGAGTCGGGTCATCTGCACGTTGCTATTTTTAGACCTGTAGCGCAAGCCCTATGTCAGTTGAGTCAGCTGACATGGACTTTGAGACTTGCTGCTGGGGGTTTTGTGTTTTTTTTTGTTTGTTTGTTTGCAGTGTAGCTATACCCTGAGATGCAGAACATGAGTATGGACTTAAGCACATTTTGGAGTATACCAGAATCTCACAGCTCTTTTCAGAGGTCTGGTTGTAACAGTAGGTTTCACCAGGGCTTAAATTCAGCTGGAGCTGTCCAGAGTGGAGCTCCGGTAAATATTTTCAACCCCCCCCACCTCCCCCCAGAGTTTTTATAGCATGTTGCTGGGGGGCTCCAGGAAATACTCTATGAGAATTTAAGCCCTGGGTTCCAAATGGCTATTAGGGAAACAACAATGATTCTTTGCTACTACAAAGATAGCTAAATAAATACTTACTAAGAAATAAATATAATACTATCTCTGATCGTTCAAAAAAGGATTTATTAGTTGTTTGTATTTAGTGTTCTCTGTCTGTCTCATGGCCTCAATCCCTTTCTAATTGGTCAGTCAAAAGACTCCCATTGACTAGGGGTCTGGTCGAGTCCTCAATGGGCAGTTGTTTTAATAACAGAGCATTGTCCTTCTCAGTAGAAGTAGGACTGCGAGAATTTAAATTCCACTTGAAAGCATTTTAGGTTTAAAACTGGTTAATTTCACAGTTGGTTTCAACATTGTTCAGTTGAACTGATTTTCTTCTCAACTATTAAACTTGGTTTTAACATTGTTAAAATGACCTAATTTTTAAAAAGCTGCTTTTGAAAGTCTCTGCTTTGCAGTGGGTTCTCAATTCTGATCCTTGGCATGTAAGCTCTTTGGGGCAGGGTCTGTCTCTTTGTTCTGGGTTTTGTACAGCACTTAGCCCTGTGTGGCCCTGGTGCGGGTCTGACTGGGGTGCCTAGGTGCTACCACAATACAGATAATAATGATGGACTTTACCTTAATCATGGACTTCCGGAGTCAGCCTTTTTGGTGGGATGAATCTTTTATTCTTTAAATTTAATTATAGTTACTCTGTTTTCTTGGACCATAATAGCTGCTTATACATGACCATCTTATGTCACTGTCAACTTGTCTGTGACTGGCCATTTCAACATGATAGAGCTTAAGAAGTTGAGTTTTGTGAGACTGCAACATAGTAGAGTAGTTTTTTAAATTGCTGTTCATCTTTCTTTCCCTTTCCATATGGCAACACAGCAAGTATGTAATTCATGCTACAACAGGATATTTTAAGTCTTGTACTTCAGTTTATTAGTCCTTGAATTACAGTTACAGCCTGCTTGCCTATTTATGTTCACCGGTTCTGTGTATCTTTGAAACATTTCAGTAAAGTGAAATTCATTTTAAAAAAATGTAGTCACAGAATTACATATCATAAAATAGGGGTGTAAAGAGCCAACAATGAATTTTTTTCCAGATTGCTCTACATCAGATTTTGTTATAGACAATATATTTCATTGCCCCCCTTCTTGTAAAAGCTAAGTAAGCATCTTTTCATAACCCCACTTCCTCTGCTTGGGTCCTTTCCATTCGAATTTGGAGTTCTTCCAGTGAGATTAGGAGATTTCAGACATGCGCTGTCACTTTAAATGGAATGTAATTTGATCTGTGTATAATTTCATCATGGTGACTGTGGGTTTAGTCCTACTAGGTTCTGAGTCAATTCCTAGAGGTTCTGGGATCCTCTCTGAACTCTTAGGCTTCATTGGGAGCTGAGTGGACTAAGAGTTGCTCAGCACCTTGCAGGATCTCGCCTTGTATGCTGGAGGCTACATGCCTAGGCTGAGGAGACTCCAGAGTTCAGATTGCAGAGGGGTTTGTCATTTGTCATCAAAACACTAGAGCAGCTGAGACACTGGCTCATCTACCTCCTAATGACTCACAATATACCCCACTATTACTTATATTACTGAGAAAAAGAAAACCAGCATTACTTTTTTCACCTAACAAATAGCACAGAGAGCTGGTTTATGCCTTGCAATATTTGTTGTGTTTAGCCTTGCAACACCCTTGTGAGCTAGGGGAGTGGTGTTCTCACGATGGGAAAGATGGGGAACAGAGGCACAGAGAGACACTATGAGCGTGTCTGTACTAGGAGCTGGGGGTGTAATTCCCAGCCTGAGGAGACGTACTTGCACTAGTTCGGATTGAGCTAACGTGCTAAAAATAGAAGTGTAACCACAGTGACAGGAAGGGGTAGCCACCCTGAGTCTTTACCTGGTGGCTGGGATAGGAACATGTTCAGGGTGGCTGGCCCCTCCCACGGCTCGCATTGTCACAGCAACACTCTGTTGTTTGCGCTCTAGCTTGATCAGAACTAGCATGGGTATATCTTCTCGAGCTGGAAATTACATTGGGGTCACACAAGAAGTCTGTGGTAGAGCAGGGACTCGAACCTGGATCTCAGTCTAACCACTGGACTATCCTTCCCCTTTATGCATATGACTGTCTATTTTATATACACCAACATAAACCTGATGGGTGGAATCAATCTAGTCGTCTTCAGTTTGTCACATTTCATGGACCTGCTGTTATTGGCAAGCTATAAAAAAAAAAAAGGGTGAATCTAGGGAGAAAAATGGAATCCCAGACCCAGTTGCTGAGCTGTGGTTAAGGGGCCCAGAGTGCTGCTCAGCATGGGGTGTGCACAAAGGTGGCTTTAAGACCCTTTTGGGTGCCCTGTGTTCTGGGTGGGTGCCCCAACATGAATTAGAGCCATTCGAGGAAACCTGGAGTAGTGTGTGCAGTTCTGGTCTCCCATGTTTAAGAAGGATGAATTCAAACTTGAACAGGTACAGAGAAGGGCTACTAGGATGATCTGAGGAATGGAAAACTTGTCTTATGAAAGGAGACTCAAGGAGCTTGGCTTGTTTAGCCTAACCAAACGAAGGTTGAGGGGAGATATGATTGCTCTCTATAAAATACTGGAGAGGGAGAGGAATTATTTAAGCTCAGTACCAATGTGGACACAAGAACAAATGATATAAACTGGCCATCGGGAAGTTTAGACTTAAAATTAGACGAAGGTTTCTAACCATCAGAGGAGTGAAGTTCTGGAATAGCCTTCCAAGGGAAGCAGTGGGGGCAAAAGACCTATCTGGCTTCAAGATTAAACTCCATAAATTTATGGAGGAGATGGTATGATGAGATAACATGATTTTGGCAATTACTTGATCTTTAAATATTCATGGTAAATAGACCCAATGGCCTGTGATGGATTGTTAGATGGGGTGGGATCTGAATTACTACAGAGAATTCTTTCCTGGGTATCTGGCTGGTGAATCTTGCCCACATGCTCAGGGTTCAGCTGATTGCCATATTTGGGGTCGGAAGGAATTTTCCTCCAGGGCAGATTGGAAGAGGCCCTGGAGATTTTTCACCTTCCTCTGCAGCATGGGGCATGGATCACTTGCTGGAGGATTCTCTGCACCTTGAAGTCTTTAAACCATGATTTGAGGACTTCAGTAGCTCAGACATAGGTGAGAGGTTTATTGCAGGAGTGGGTGGGTGAGATTCTGTGGCCTGTATTGTGCAGGAGGTCAGACTAGATGATCATAATGGTCCCTTCTGACCTTAATATCTGTGAGTCTATGAGGGCTTGTTTTGGCTGCCATTAACCTCTTGGGGTTGAAATTAGGGCTAGTCAAGAAACTGATTTCCTGTCCTGCAAGAATTTTCATGCATTTGACTAATTTTCCTGTCCCAAATCAGGATTAAAAAAATTCAAAATCTCAAAAAGATTCATGGACTGACAAACTGAAAAAAAAAATCTTGGTTTGGGTGGATCAAAACATTTTGTTTTGCTTTAGACTGTTTTTCTTCCCCTCTTTTAACCTTTTTGAGTCTAAAATCACTAACACTTTGAAACAGTCATTTGGACTAGAAAGACCTAAACTTGAATTGAAAATGTCTTGAATTGGGAGATTTGGTGAGGTCAGCCCTGTTTTGTTAACAGTTTTGGCCTCAACAAAACAGGATTTTTTGGACAAAAAATCCCACCCTGTTTAGTCAAAAATTCCTGACCATGTATCAAAGTACTCTGGGGCACAGGGAAGACTGGCTATGTCCTTTGTCCCCTGGCTTTGCCTGCCAAGGCTGGCAGCTGGTAGGAGGGTTGATGATGGCCTGTTTGTGGTGCTCTGCTGCTGGAGGACCATCCTGTGCTGGTTTGTTTCTCCCATAGCTGGCCAATAAGTCTTTAGGACAGTTTTGCACCAGCATCATGGCACAAAGCAACTGCAATGCAGGGGACAATCTACCCCACGCCTTTTAGCTCCATTGAAATACACTGGCCTAGACAGAGGAAGCTTTGAGAAGGCTAGAGTGGAAAATGGTGAATACTTTGCTAAAGAATAGGAACTGTCCTTTTTAAACAGGAATGGGGAGCATGGATGCTGGTCCTGTACCTTCTAACAAATCAGGATTTCTAACTGGAACAACTTTTCCACTTGATCAGAACAGACTGCAAGGTAAAATAGCGTAGGCTGATTTCATTCAGGGTGTGAAGGCTGATGTGCTGCTTCTGATTAGGTGCTGAAGTGGAACAGTCTGTGAACTGTGACTGCTTGTTGGCACAGTGAAGATGACTCTCTTGGCTTTGAAACCTCTTTCCCTTCCTACTCCATAGGGCTCTGATTCTCAGACTGGAGTGCCTTAACCTATTTTCTAGATCGTTAAGTTTCTTTCATTATATGGATAGGGTATTTTCCCACCTTACAAAACAAACTGTTTGTGCAATAAAGATAGATGATCCTTACTTGCAGTAATTTTCTTGTCCACTTCATCCAGACAGAATTTTGTTTTCAAATCAATAGCTGATTTATTTAAGGTTTGCAATGTGGTATTGACTTTTTAGTACTTTTATAACTCCATGGTTATTACATGTCAGATTAGTTCTCACAAAGTTAAATGTTTTTCAATTTGAGTTTTCGTACGTAAACCTTGCATCATTTCACTAATCCTGATCTTTTTTCTTAAGTGCTTTTGTTTGTTTGTTTAGAAATGAACAGCTCCCACCCACAAAACTCACCTAGGAGTTAGTTTTCTTTTGAGTCTCTCTCTGTTTAATTAAACACATATCGGTGTAAGATCTTCTTTGTTTCAGGTGCAGCTTTTATCCATTTTAATTTATAATTGCCATTGAAAAACTTAACCCTCCTTTTTTTCTTAATCTCCAGAGAAAAGTACATCCAAAATAATAGTTGTTGGAAATACGATAATACATAATACATGTGGGGTCAAATTTTTCAAATGCACTCTAAGCCAGATTTTGACATGTTCAGCACCAAGAACTGGAGCCATATTTTTCAAAATGCTCAGCTCTTGTTTAGGTCTCTCCCTCCCTCAAAACGATCAGATTCTCAAAAGAGTGCAACTCCTAGCATGATGAGTTATTTTTACAATCTGATCACTTATTGTGATGCCTAAATAGGAGCTGATCTCTCTTGAAAATCTGGCCTAGATTGGGTGTGTTGAGCACTTTTGAAAATTATAGCCTTAGAGTCTCTTCCATCTGAGGAATTCAAAGCACTTTTCACAATAACCCTGCGAAATGAGGAAGTAGTTCGGGCTCCATTTTACAGATGGATAAACAGAGGCACAAAGTAACTGGCTCATCTTCAGATAGTAACCGGGACAGAAAGCTGAGAAGAGGACCCAGGCTTCTGTTCTAACCAATGGGAACCCCAACATGTAGTGAAATGTCTGTCTGTCTGTCTGTCTTTAACTTTATTTTATTTTATTTATTTTTTAATTGCACCAGTCCCCCAGATTCTCAGTGTGACAAACCGTGTGTCGTCTTTCTGACAGCCTCTCCACTAGGCTCTGCTCTACGCTCAGCCTGACCAAAGGGGGTGCGTGGGAAAGAGAGCTCAGTTTCTCCTAGTCGTTATTTTTGAGCCATGTTCAAGAAATAACGCCGAGGCTGAAATCCTCCGGAGCCGTAAATCTACAAGTTTGTACATTATCCATTTTAAATTGCTTCTTTACATAGCGGGAGGCTGAAGTGAGTGGCTGTCATGTAGTGTCATTGCTCGCAGTGCTGGAGGCAGAAAAGTCCCTTTGTAATGGGAGACGGGAAGGAGACGTGAATTACTTATAGCGTCACTTTCAGTTGACAGAGTCTACTCTGGGGCATCAAGGAGAAGTTAAAAATGACATTGCATTACATCATGGTCTGTGCTAGACTCATAGACTTTAAGGCCAGAAGGGACCAGCATGATCATCTGGTCTGACCTCCTGCACATCACAAGCCACAGAACCTCACCCACCCACTCCTGTAATAGACCCTGAACCTCTGGCTGAGTTACTGGAGTCCTCAAATCATGATTTCAAGACTTCCAGTTACAGAGAATCCACCATTTACTCTAGTTCAGACCAGCAAATGACCTGTGCTCCATACAGCAGAGGAAGGTGAAAACCCCCAAGATCTCTGCCAATCTGAAAGGAGGAAAATTCCTTCCTGACCCTAAATGTGGCAATAAGTTGGACTCTGAGCATGTGGGCAAGACCCACCAGCCAGACAGGATTTTTTTTCCTCATTATTTCCTTCTCCTTTATCTGTGGTTCTTACCTCCTCCCCAGCCCTGAAAAAAACCCAAACCTCCAAATCCTCAGGCTGGGGCTGGCACTACAGACTAGCAACTCCCCATGCTAGAGATCATGTCCTACGCTCTTCAGTCTGTCTCTTGCTTGTGAGTGCCTGGCCAGCTTGCGTGTGTCCCAGCACTGTATTTGCTCTTGAGGGCATGGATGCACTGTGGGCTGGTTTGTGGAGGGTGGGGGTTCTGGCTTCAGCTGGCAGTGTTGTAACCAGGCAAGTTCTCAAGCATCTCAAACAGGTTATTAAGAGAGAGCAGAAATCCTACAAGGAATGGAAGATGGGAGGGATCAGTAAGGAAAGTTACCTCTTAGAGGTCAGAAAGTGTAGGGACAAAGTGAGAACTCCAAAAGCCAGGCAGAGTTGGACCTTGCAATGGGAATTAAAACCAATAGTAAAAGGTTCTTGACCCATATGAATAAAAAGAAAACAGTGAGAGGGGAACAAAGATCTGTAGATGGCTTTTTGGGAGGGGGAACTCATTTGCATGATTTTCCTATCCACCCTTAGTTAAAAGGCATTGCACCCCAGTTCCATCCTTGACCTGTTTAAAACTGGTGGTTGTCCCAGTACCTAGCCAGTTTATGTGGTACTATGTAGACTCGCTGCTCTTTACTACTGTGGAGCTAGTGATTGGGACTTATAATACAGAAATTGGGGTCCCATTGTTCTAGCATTGTACCAAATGCATAGTCAGAGACAGTCCTTGACCCAAAGAGCTTACAGTCTAAGTAGTCAAGACAGAAGAGGCTGCGACAGGAAACAAGCACAGAGAGAGAAAGTGACCTGCCCAAGGGGATGCAGTAGATCAATGCCAATCAGGAATAGAACCCAGGTTTCCTGAGTCTGTCTAGTGCTCTGTGCACTAGACCACACTTCTTCTTTAACTGTTTCTTAAGAGCTCGGCTCCCTAAGAACTAACTTCTATTTTAAATTCTACATAGAGCTTGATATTTTATTATTTTACACATTATAGACTTTTTAAGAAGTTACGGGAAGCTGCATCGCAACTTGCTCATGAGTTTAATGCACTGCAATTTTAATTTTAGTATCTGTTAAAGGAAACACCTTTCTGGAACATTAACCTTATTTTACTTCCTTTGAAAAGCAAAATAAAAAACATATGTTGTTAGAGCTGTCATTTGCCTGCCTATTATTACAGTTAGGACAAAAATCCAGCATGATTTTTATTTCAACTTACAAAGAAAATTGTGAGGGAAATGTGTGTTTAAAAATAGAAAAGTGAGGAGTATTCCAAATCTAATATGTGATTGACATAGATTTTAAGGCAGATTTAGCTGTTTCCTTGATTCAACAGTCTGGCATTCATTCTAGCCTCGGCTGTGCTACAGCTTATTGTGCATAAATGGCCGTGAGTCATATAGGGTCAGGGTGAGAGCCTTACTAACAATAGGTGGTACCTTCCTCCATGGATAGTCAGTTTTCATGCTGAAACAGATTTATGTCTGGCCCATAGTTAGCAACAACAGTCCAGGGTTCAGAATAATCATTTCTTTTCTGCATTTACAGTATAAGTGCTTCAGACATAGCAATATTGGACATGCCTATTTGTTCTTTAATCTCCTATTAAGACTTTGTATCCCTTGTACTAGCAGTGAGTGTCAGATTTTCTCACAGTAAGCCACATTACCAGCAGATCTGCATGTCACGTGCGTTTACTTAGATGTCCGTGAATATAAATTATAAGCTACCCAAAACTCCCCACTGTAAGTCTCATTCTTAATAGACAATCATTTGTCATATTTCTGATTTCATCCTGCTCTCAAGCAGTGCTGGCCCATAGTGCTTGGTTCAAATAGATACACCTTCATTCATCAAGATCTGCAGTGCTGCATGTAAATGCAATTGGGAAGCAATAAACTGAACTTAGAACATTGTAGTGATCAGTGAGGGCATTCTCCCCTTTGAAGAGATTACTGCTAGCAACAGTGGCAGGTTTTATGGCAGGACATTTGTTATCTGAACAGACCTGCAGGCACTGGACAGTTGGTCTACTGCTCTTTGGCAGGCTTCCATAGTCACCAAGGTATAGAAATAACATGTGTGATGCTCTCTGCTAAACAGCATTTGATGTGGGGTTTGTGCAAGCAAGTGCCTGTCTCAATCTCCTCTAAAAGAAAGTCCACACACTATATAGAGTCTAAAACTCACCCCATTCCTGGTGTTTGACTTTATTAACACAGGAAGTAAATCTCCTTCTTCCCAGGTGTGGTGGCAGCTGCTGCTGTTACACCTCTTACCTCATGACTACTCAGTCCACACCCCGCCTAGATCCTCTCTCCTCTAGAGAACAACTCCCACATTCATTATACCCAAGTAGGGTAAAAAGCCACCAGCAACCGTGATTAGCAGAACCCACTTAATTCTTTTCCCAGCGGGCTCAACGTTGTCTCACAGGATAGGAAACACTGACAGCCTGTCACAGTACAAAAAATATCAGACTGCACTTAAGGGCCAAGCATATCATGTTGGCCCAAATATAATTTGTGTGCTCTGCAGCGTTTCTAACTCTAAATATTGCGGTCGTTGTACCAATGTGAACAGTCTGTAGCCAAGTTTGACTATGCCAGGAAGGCATATTTCTCTTTGCAATTTAAAGAAAATGGACCAAGTTGTTTACTCTGATGCCAACATAAATCCAGTGTCTCCACTGCTGTTCTTAGATTTACACCACTTTTGCACCAGTGCAACTGAGATAAAATCTGACCAAGTAACTGTGTGAGAGGAGCCTCATTTACCTGTATGAATGAGGCCTAACATATATAAAGGGTCATGGTCATCACTGGTTAGTTGAAATACCTGATTGACAGTCAGGTATTTACAGTGCTCCGTTCTGCTGTGGTAACCTCTGGGTTCTAGGAAGAACAGAACAAGATTCTGATAACACAAAGAACAATCAGCCTCCACTTGTGACCACTGTCTGCCCGGTCACTGTGGTTTATGATGCTAGTGGCTTTTTGTGTGTGTGTGTTCAATTTCTGACTCTGACATCTAGTGTCAGTAATTCAGGAAAACAAACACGCTGATTATTACTCCTGAGGGCATTCTGCACCAAAAGTTAGAAATTCTGCGCACAATATTTTAAAATTCTGCAAGTTTTATTTGTCAATAAATAAATGCAGAGGCTCCAGCATGGCAGTGGGAAGCACAGACCACTGGCTGCACAAAGGTGGGAGATCACCCTGCAGCTCACCCAGGACACGGACTCAGCGGTGAGGCTGTATCTGACCCTGACACAGTACAAGGCCTGGGCCTTCCCCAGAAACACCCTGGGGCCCTGCCCCTCTGCACCAGGTGTGGGGCAGGCAGGCTCAACCAGGCAGGATTCAATTGTGGAGGGGATCCAGGTGTGGGGGGAGAGGATTCTGTGTGGGACAATCTGGGTGCAGGCAGCTCAGTAGGTGGTCTAGGTGTGGGAGGATCTGGACGCACAGAGGCTCATTGGGGGGGTTCCAGGTGCAGGGGCCAGGGGTCTCTGCAGAGGCTTCCAGGTGAAGGTGGTTGGAGCTCAGCGGTGTGGGTGTGGGGGGTCTTAGCAGCGGGGCCTGGCTGCTGAGGGAATGGGGCTTGGTGGGGTAGGGGTCTTGGTGCAGGTAGTTCGGGGTCAGTGGCATGGGGGTCTGGATTTGGGGGCTCAGGGTAGTGCAGGGGGATGAGGCTCATTAGGATGGGGTTTGAGTGCAGGGAGGTCAGTGAGGGGGTGGTCTGGGTGCAGGGGTGGAGGTCTAGAAGAAGGGAGTCTGGGTGCAGGGGGATCCAGATGCAGGGATTGAGGTTCAGTGGGGTGGGGTTTGGGTATGGAGGGCTAGCGGGGTTCTGGATGTACCTGGTGGCAGGAATGTCTGGGTATGGGAGGTTCAGATGCACTGGGTTTGGGCAGATGGGGGAGCAGCTCCCGTATAGTGACCCCTCCCCCCACAGCTGAGGAGCGATGGGGGCATGAAGCAAGGGAGGATGCTGAGCTTCCTGCAGCTGGGGGAGGTTTCTGGAGGTGGGTCTGACACAGCCCCAGCCACTCCCTGCAAGGGAAGAGGAAGTCCTGTCCCCTTCTGTCTCCAGCCTAGTTGGGACTAGCAGCTGATCCCGGCTCAGGGTAGGAGCCACTAGCTGGGGTGTCCCCAGCCCTGCAGTGATTTACCTCTCCACCGGCTGTTCCTGGTGCCTGAAACGATGTACCTGCACTGCTAGGGAGTGGTGCATGACTGCTCTTGCAGCTTCCCTGTCAGAAGCAAAGAAATGTGGAATTTCTGTTCCATAGGAAATTCTGAAATTTTGGGGGGAAACCATCGTTATGAAGTAGAAAGAAAAGTCAAAATTTCAAATCTTCCCACAAAGTGAAATTTCTGAAAAAACTTCATTTTGGGTCAATCCAAACGCTTCATTTAGATTGTTTTTTATATTTTTAAAATTAGGTTTAGTCTGTGTTTAAATTATAATATAAAAATAAACATGTTTTGAAACAAAAGATGAAAAACCTGAAACATTCCATTCTGATAAGGTTAAAACATTATTGAAATGCTACTTTTTTTATTTTTTTTTCCAAAATGAAATTTCATTGAAATAATGTGTGTTCCCATGGTACATTTCAATGAAATTTGACAAATTGGCATTTTCTGACAGAAAAAATGTCGGTTGGAAAATTTTCAGGCAGCTCCACCTGTCAGTGGGTCCATGTCTGGAAAATGACAAAGAATATTTTCCTCCTGTAGTGTGCATGGGCATTTTGCCAAAACACTTTTCTCAAGCTCTTCTTGTAGTAAGTCTCCTTACTTAACCACCAACGAAAATGGGCGTTCTTAGTAGTGGGGTTCATAATTTATTCCAAATATTTCTCTGTGTTAAAATGCTGCAGAGTTTTAAGAATTCTGCTCAAGAAACTTACAGCAAACAAATTTGGACGTGTCAGATATTTGTTGTAGGAATCAGTATTTTCCCCTCGGGAACTGTTTTTAGACTGACTCTTTTGTTTGCTTTCTTACCTCTTCTTTGTTAAAATCTTCCTGTCTTTTATTTTCTATTCATCCTTAAATCCTCTAATCTTTCCCTGTCATCTGCTCTTTGCTTGGAGTCACTGCTTGTGTGTGTGTGTGTAAATTAAAAAGAGGCTGTTTTTTCCACATTTTGAGATGATTGATTGCAATGAGGATGACCAGATAGCAAGTGTGAAAAATCAGGACGGGGCTAAAGGGGGTGGGGGGTAATGAGCGTATACATAAGACACAGCCCCGAATATCAGGACTGTCCCTATAAAGTCAGGACATCTGGTCACTCCAGTTGTAATCAACAATCAGTGTCTGATCCTGTACTAGCAAAGGATCAGTTTGTCAAGATCATGTGAGCACTTTGCTAACAATGTACAACACTTGCTTAACTTTCTTTACACTATTGGCCCTTGTAGTGATGTTTATCCTTTCCTGACTCCAACTTCTCTCCTACTCTCAGACTGTGCTATGTTTATAATGGCGAGTTGGTATTTATTTATTTATTTTTATTATGGTGAACGTGATATTCTTTATACTGCAAATCTCTTTTTTCTTAATGAGTTGTTATGATTATATGTATTTAAATGTCATAGACTTATTCCTGTCTAGATTCATGCAGTGAAGAACCAGCTCGTTACACACATTGGACCTTAACCTGTAGTCTTGTCTTTCTCAAAACTCCTGTTAGCTGCAACTGGTGGTTTTTGTCCTCGTCACAACTGTAGGATTGGGCCCCAGTTGTCTTGAGCCCTGATCCTATGAAGATCTAAGCACATGCTTAACTTTACACACCAAGAATAGTCCCATGAATGTCAAGGAGACTACTCACAGGGTATAATGTTAAGCATGTGCATAAGACTTTTCAGGATTGAGGTCCTAAATTCCTATCCTCCCTGAGCTCTATTACTGAGTTTCTGAAAGTAATAGACTTTGAGCCTTATCTTGGTTTCCTCTCCCCTGGTGTATCTCCACTGATTTCATTGCCTTACTCCCAACTTATGCTGGGGTATGTGAGGTCTGAATCAGGTGCATTCAGTCTAGTTTGTGTGGTTTAGGGGAAAAGAAAGTTTGTAACCAATTTTAAAAACAATCTTTTCTTTCCCCCCAGTCACAGCAGCAGTTCTTGTTACTGATTTTTCATTTAGCTGAATCTTATGAGGATAAAACTGCTTGTTAACAGAAAAGGGCTAAAGGACAATAGAGACATTGTCTAGCAGCCTGCTCCCGAAGCCGACTGACTTTAGTGGGCTTTGGATCAGGCTCTAGCAGTGCAGTTTCCCCCTGCAAACTCCAGTATGTTCTTGTTTAGGGGGAAAGGCTAATAAATAGGTGGCCAGATTCTCACACAGGTGTACATAGGTGTAACTTCTGAGGATCTGTCCCTCAGTGGTATGTGCTGATGTAGGAGAACAGGCACAAGGTAATAAAGACAGGCTAAGGGAAATAACAAATTGACTAAACTGAAGTTAACACTTGTAAACACACAAGTAAATTCTTGTACTCCCAATTCAGTGGAAAGCTATTCTGTTTAGGACTGTAGTTGCTCTGAGGTGCATTTTCTCAGCTGAATGGAATATTTTACAACTCAGAGCTGGTCTAGACAGTTTAGCCACAACATTTTAACATTCTTTTGAGATTATTAAAATTTGCTAGTCACGTTTGAACAAATGGTCTTTCACCAAGCCCCCTCCCTAGCCTCAGAGATTTCTAGGAATATAACTAAACGGGTCTGGGTTTTGCTTTTTTTCTTGTGGGATAGGTGGCAGTGTACTAGGGGATTATCTTAATGATCAGACCAGCCACAGCTCAGGGCAGCCTTGAGCAGATTGCCCAGACTGTGAAGGCAGTTAATGTGCTAAATCTGGGTAACTTCATTGATGGTGGTGATGATACTGGGTGTCATAAATATAAAGGGAAGGGTAAACCCCTTTAAAATCCCTCCTGGCCAGAGGAAATCTCCTCTCACCTGTAAAGGGTTAAGAAGCTAAAGGTAACCTCGCTGGCACCTGAGCAAAATGACCAATGAGGAGACAAGATACTTTCAAAAGCTGGGAGGAGGGAGAGAAACAAAGGGTCTGTGTGTCTGTCTATATTCTGTCCTTGCCGGGGATAGACCAGGAATGGAGTCTTAGAACTTTTAGTAAGTAATCTAGCTAGGTACGTGTTAGATTATGATTTCTTTAAATGGCTGAGAAAAGAATTGTGCTGAATAGAATAACTATTTCTGTCTGTGTATCTTTTTTGTAACTTAAGGTTTTGCCTAGAGGGGTTCTCTATGTTTTGAATCTAATTACCCTGTAAGGTATCTACCATCCTGATTTTACAGGGGGGATTTCTTATTTCTAATTACTTCTATTTTTATTAAAAGTCTTCTTGTAAGAAAACTGAATGCTTTTTCATTGTTCTCAGATCCAAGGGTTTGGGTCTGTAGTCACCTAGGCAAATTGGTGAGGCTTTTTACCAAACCTTGTCCAGAAAGTGGGGTGCAAGGTTTTGGGAAGTATTTTGGGGGGAAAGACGTGTCCAAACAGCTCTTCCCCAGTAACCAGTATTTGTTTGGTGGTGGTAGCGGCCAATCCAAGGACAAAGGGTGGAATATTTTGTACCTTGGGGAAGTTTTGACCTAAGCTGGTAAAGATAAGCTTAGGAGGTTTTTCATGCAGGTCCCCACATCTGTACCCTAGAGTTCAGAGTGGGGGAGGAACCTTGACACTGGGTGATGGAAATGGCATCCCTAGTGAGACGTGGCTGATCCAGAGCAGGCAGCATATACATTGTGTCTGCCCTGGCTTTCAGTCCTCTGCCTAAATTTCAGAGTAAAAAAGAACTCAGCAGAAGGCTAGGACCCAATCCTTCAGATCCTCCCATGCATGCTTCCCATTCCTCTCAGTGGGATAATTCGCATGCTTGATAAGTGCATGTTTAAGCATTTGCAGGTTTGGGGCCTAGAAGAGGGCCACAACCCGCAGAGAATAGCAATGTCGAGTTAGGAGGGCCTACCCTCATTCAGATGACACCAACCTGTTCGGCTCCATTCATAGAAGAATAGTTTCAGTTCTGAAGTTAGCAACCATGACAGTTTTGGCAGACAATTTTTGAATACTTTTTTGTGGGGGGGCTGAAAATCTCCCCCCATGAAAATTTAATGAACAAATATTTTTTTCCTGTTTTTTAACAAAAACAGCAAAAAGCTTTGATTTGTTCTCTCCATTCCACCCCCCCCTCCCCCCATATCCGTGACAAAGTAGAAAAAAGGGGCCTGGCTAGGCCAGGGGTGGGGGGTGAAGGGGAAAACCAAAATATATAAAAAAAATTGTGATTTTTCTAGAATTGTTTTTATCAGCTGATTTTTCCCCAGAACTTTAACATGAAGAAACATGTCTTTTGTTTTGGTGTGAATTTTCTCCCCCATGCTCTCCAAGCAACATTATACCAAGTGATCATGTTCAAGGTCAGTAGAAAGTAGATTTTTTTCAGACAAAGCCTGGGGCTCCTAAGCAATCACCAAGACTAACCCTGTGTGTGAGAGGGGGTATTATAGCCTTTTTTTTTATAGATGGGTAAACTGAGGCACAGGGAGAGCATTAAATGTTTTGCCCAAGACCACACAAGCAGTATGTGACTGAGCTGGGAATTGAACCCAGATCTGCTGAGTCTCAGTCCAGTGCTTTACCCACTAGACCCTTATTCCTAATTCTTGCAAGGCGTCCTTACTCACATGGGTAGTCCCACTGACGTCAATGTGACTAGAGTATTTGAATGAGTAAAGATTTCAGATTTGGGCCCCTTGTTTAGATCTAGTGTATCTGAACATTCTTAGATGCCTTTTTTTTCCCCCCAGAGAAAAATATAGCAGCCTCTGGTCTGAAATACTTAGAATGCTAGGTTCCAAAGATAGCTTTAAGATGAAGGGTTAGCATATATAGTTTTATTTTCTATTTTCATATGCATTCCCTTTCCAGGAACATTCTGAAGACCGTTTGGTGAAATAACACATTTTTTATTTTTTCTGGGCTACGTCCAAAAAGCTGTGGCCAAAATTTTCAAGTATGGGTGTGTAAAGCGAGGCACCTGCTGGTAAACCAGTGGTCTGATTTTTTTTGAAGGTCATGAGGACTTATTGATGCCATTGAGTTCAGTGGGTGCTCAGCATCTCTGATAATCAGGCTGCTTTCATTTAGTAGATAAACATGGATATGCAAAAATGTGTGTTTAGTCATGGAGTGTACAGTGAGTGTTTGCATGTATTGTTACTGAACTAATCAGTTGTATTGATTTGACAGGATTTTTAAATACTTAAAGATACCTTGTTTATCAATCAAGAAGAAAAGCAGAGCTACAGAAGCCTAACTATTTTCTACAGTGACTTTTCTGACTCCTGAGGAATCAGTGCCCCTCTCTCTCTCTCTCTCTCTCTCTCTGATAGAGTTAAATGTAACTTAGGCTGAAACACTTGTAAAGTATAACACACACAGAGAGTGGAGTTACTGCAACAGAACTGCTGTTTTCTCTTTGAAGTATAAGAGCCCAGTGGTGCAGGTCTTGAACTCTGTTGGAGTTCTGGATGCATCAAGACTGATGAATTAAACTGTAATGTTTTAGGAAGGCAAAGTCATCAGTGAACATTCAGCACCAGTTCGGTAATAGTGATCTTTTTCTTATCTTTATTTAAAAAACAAAAAACCTACAGACCTGGCAACGCAGCCCCTAGAATCTCAAAGGATGCTACTATCTTCAAGTGTTATTACAAAAGGTTAAAATTTAAAAACCAACGAAACCCCAAGTCTATATTTCGGTAACTAAATAAGTGGCCTGATTTTCAGAAAAGTTTGAACATCTGTAGTTCTCAGTGAAGTCAATGCAAACTGTTGTGTACTCAGAACTTTTGGAAGCCAGGTGATGTTCCTTCTTTCAGATGCCTAAATATGGACTTGGGAGTTCTAAATGTGGACATCCATTTTTTGAAAATTGTAGTCTTAATTTTTATTTTTGTTTTCACGAAACAATCTTTACTATTAATTTTTTTTCTCAAAAGCCAGGAAATGGCTTTCATTTTACACATTATAACTGCTGCATATGTTTACACTGATGTAGAAATGATTATTCTTAATGAAGGAGAATAATATGTCAGTATTTAATACCTGTGATACAGCATGGCCAGAGGGCAGCAGGAGAGTGTTAGAAGGGAGCCTTATTCCCTGTAGAGGGAAGAAAGTTTGCTATAGATTAATTAAAGCACCAGAAGCCAATTAGAGCACCTGAAGCCAGTCACATGATAAAACCCCCTGCTTCAATCAGACAAGGGAAGGAGCTGAAGCAGAGTGGACTGGTGTTGGAGCAGAGAGCAGTTTGGAGGGAAGCAGAGGAGAGTTTGGAGAAGTGCTGCGGAGGGCTAAGAAGACCAAGACCCTAGGTAAAGGGACATCTGGTTTGTGTAGAGGGAGGGCAGGAAGCCCCACAAGCTGGAGGGCAGGAGAGGGAAGTAGCTCAGGGCAAGTAACTGCTAGTTCAAGCGGTTTACCGCTATCCCTAGGGCCTGGGTCCCTCCCTTTCCACTCTCCTCTAGCACGCTAGTGGGGCAGTTAATACCCCAGTTCAGGGGGTGAGAAACGGTGCCCTGAACCCTCCCCAAGAAGAGAAAGCGCGAGACCCATCAAAGTAGTGCTGGCAATTTGCCACATACCTTACAACCAGAACAGAAAGCAGACTAGCTGGTCCCTGATCCACAGAGAGTTTCTGTAATAATCTAAAAATTGCTGTGAAAGAGTCTCTCTTGTTCAGACACATCCAACAACCTAGAACACAGAAGGAGAAAATTCTTAAAACACTGATACAGACCCTTAATAATCAAACTTCTGACAATCTTTGCTATGTGTAGCTGAATCTTGGGCTTGATCCTGTTGCTGTTTCAGGCTTAATTTCTGCTGAAATCAGCTACGTGCCTCAGGTGGGGCTGCAGGATTGGATCTTTTGTTCGTATACAGTGTAGTTTTTACTGACTTTTGTATATGCTATACACACACAAATATATATAGTACAATGATACAATGTAAGAGATACGTGGCCAAATTTAACCCTCAGTTACACCCATGCAAACCCCACTAAAGCCAGTGAGATTTGTACTGGAACAGGCTCCACAGCAATTCTACAGGAACAGCTGCTATAAGATTGGGAACTACATCTGGGCACTGAGGCATACAATACTGCATATGTCAATGCAGAATAGAGAGGCTAGTGGTTAAGGCACTGGTCTTGGATTTAGGAGATATGGGTTGAATTTCTGACTTTTCCACAAACTTTGACACTTTGGTCAAGATAATCTCTCTGCCTCAGTTTCCTGTCCGAGGAAATGACAGAGGAGATGAATTTGTTAAAGCCCAGAGCTTGGGTTAATATATCCCCACCTAACTTCCACGATTTTTGGAGTTAGAGGATGATTCCCAATGCTTGCCTGGGTTGTTGCTCCTGTTGTGTCTATATGTAGAAGTCTGGTTTGTTTGTTTTGTTGGTGGTTACGTCAAATTACTCATTTGGAGTAATAATGGATTTTGTAGCAGACCCAGAATCTGTGGAAAGGAAGAATTAGTGATGGGGGCTTATATGCATGTGATGTGCAGTTTCTTAATACTTCTTTATTAAATACTTTTTCCCCCATGCCATTTTTTGTTTTTGTTTCTTGCTTTTCTCAGAACCATGACAGGCATAAACAATAGTTCAGCCAAGTGCCCAGCCTGGAAAACACATCAGAGCCACAGGTCAGACAGTAAACACAGGCACATCAAACGCCAGCCGCTGGAGGAAACCAAACACTTGAATATGAAGTAAAAGGAGTATGTGTGCATAATGAGAAAGCAGAGAAATAAAAACAAATACACACTACAACACCACCCGGAAGGGTTGTCTGTCTCTGGGATGTGCGGAGCAGTTCACGTTATCCTGTGGAATTACACATAAAGACGAAAGGAAATGTGGACTTTCCCTTAAAAACCAACCAAACAGAAGAACCCCTTAAGGAAAAAAAAATCTTAACTACTGGATCAGCTTACTAAGGGATGTGGTAAATTCTGTCACTTGGCTTTAAATCAAGATTGGATCCCTTTTTTAAGATACGCCACGGTTCTGTGTCAGGTTATTGGACTTGATGTGGGAATGACATTCTGTGGCCTGTGTTATGGAGGAGGCCAGACTAGGTGATCATCCTGGTCATTTCTGGCCTTAAAATCTCTGTATTCCAAAATCTAGAAAATGCATATGCGCTCCTCCTCCACCAAACATCCTCTCTGATTCCATCCTCTCTAGCTAGTCATTATTTCTGCTTCTCACTGGCTTTGTGAAGACAGTCTGTACATACATTTATACAGTGCTTTACATCTTCAAAGTACTTTCTCACTACATTGTTGTGAGGTAGGTAAGCAAATATTTCCATTTTACAGCGAATCCCGCACCTTGAACAGAGTACCAAAACAAGCAGGCTAGTGCAGAGGTTGTCAATTTTTTTCTTTCTGAGGCCACCGCAACATGTTTAAAAAAAAAAAAAAAAAATTCCACTGCCCACCTATGCCACAGCAACTGGTTTTCTGCATCTATCCAGGAGCCTGCATTAGGGGGCAACAAGCAGGGCAATTGCCTGGGCCCCATGCTACAGGGGGCCCCGTGAAGCTACGTTGCTTGGGCTTCGGCTTCAGCCCCAGGCAGTGGGGCTTGGGCTTGGGCTTTCTGCCCTGGGCCCAAGCCCTGCTCTTTGGTTTATTTTGGCAGATCCCTTGAAACCTGCTCGTGGCCCCCAAGGGGGTCCAGGGCCCCTATTGAGAACCGTTGGGCTAGTTCATGGTTGCCCACAGTTGAGGGTGCATATAACACTTTTTTCTGTGCACCCAGGCAAGAAAAAAAAAAAGTGTTAAAATTGTGTTGATTAATGGTCTTGTAGGCCAGGCTAGGGTTTTATAGTTGAGGCCGAGCTTGCTTGGCTGCCCAAGGTCTCATCTCAAGTCATTGTTAGATGCTGAAGGTGTTTTAGGCTAGTTGAAACAGCTTGGTCTTCACCGTACTCTGTAGAATAGTTGATTTGAACACTGACAATTTTACCATATGCCTGCATGCGTAGTGCCTTTTGCTGTACTCATGTCAGGTCTCCCAAGTTAAGCAAGGTTCTCTTGAGTCCTATTCTGAGAGGAGATCCTTCCAAGAAGCACCTAGATGCTGAAGTAACAGGTGTCCAAGGGGTAAAAATTCTTTTTATTCCCCTTTGTCTTTACTGAGTCCTTGTCAGATCTCATAATAGCTTTTGTAAGAGAATGAGTATCCCTGCCATGCTCCAGATTACGTTTGGTTTACCTAAATTCTCCCTGCAGCTTCCATTGGTAAAGGTTTTATTTACTTTCTGTCCTAACCTGTTGTGTCCTCTGTGAAACTCTGCCTAAATACAGGAACAGAGATGTCACATGCTAGTATTTCCCCCCCTATATTTTCCTAATTATGAAGAACATAAGGCCAAATTGCACGCTTCTGCCCAACAATCCCCTAGCACCTTTACAATGCAGCTAGAGAAGACAATGAAGTGCCTAGAGCCAACACCCACAGCAAGAAGTGACGTGTCTGATAGGTTCATTGTGGAAGTAGTGAGTCTGGAGTTTAATGATCTAGAGAGAAAACTCTTGTATGGTGCTGTTATCTCACAAAAAATTAAAATGGATTGGGACTCATTCATTAAAATGGCAATTTCTCAGGGCAGGAACTGTGTCTTTTCTCTGTAAATAATTCCATGCACACCTGTTGCTTTATACAAATATTAAATAATAATTAACTAGTGAAGAAGGGATTACATGGCTGTCACTTTCATTGTCCTAAAACCATATGCAACCAATTTACTGTTTTATTTTTAATTAACCCACATCACTTTCATCATCAAGCTTTTTCCCTCTCTTGTCTCAAATAAATGTCTCAGAGCAAGCTACTAATATTGATGCCCTCCTCTGGGTGGAGAGAACAACTTACATAAAATACAATAGTATTCTGACCATATCATTTACCTTCCTTCACACGTCAAGGCAGTTCCTCTTAAAAGAGGGAAAGAGAATAATTAACAAAGCCAGGAGTGAAAGTAAAATTGAACTCTTACCTGTATGGAGCCAGCTCCATGCCCCCCCCAAGGGGCGGGGTCTTGGGCAGAAGGGGTGGGGCTCGGGGGGGTCAGCATCCCCCAGCCAGCCCTTCCTCACTGCCTGGCCTGCTCTGCCTGTGGCTCCAGCAGCAATTTAAAGGGCCTGGGGCTCCTGGCCCTTTTAAATCGCCAGCCCTGGGGCAGCTGCTCCTTTTGCACACACATCCCCTGGCCGCCGACGTGGGGGTGTGTGTGCAAAAGGGGCAATAACATTAAAGCGCTGCCATGGCAGCGCTTTAAAGTCAGCTGTACGGGCTGGTACCACTGGCCACTTTTTTACCGGTTCTCCGTACCGGCCTGTACCGCCTTACTTTCACCCCTGAACAAAGCATAAAACATATTAGAAAACACATTATTTAATTCGGAGCCAAATTCTGATGTCACTTACAGTAGTGTAAATCTGGAATAACTGTTGAATTGAGGAAAACGCACCTTATAATGAAAGATTGAGCTCCTTTAGTTTATCCAGTTTATTAAAGAGAAGGTTTAAGAAGATACTTGAGCATGGTTTATAATTATCTACACAAGGAGAACATATCTGACAGTAAAAGGATCTTTGCACTAGCCGGCAATAGTTGGAAGTTAATGTCAGCAAAATTCAAACGTGAAAAAAAGATGTAAATTTAAACAGGGGGCAATTAGCCAGTGGAACAGATTACCAAGAGAGGTGGTAAATTCTCAGTCACTTGGAGACTTTATTCAACACTGAATGTCGTTCTAAAAGGCATGCTTACATTAACCTTGAGCTTAATGCAAAAATCACTGAGTGACAACTATGGCTTGTTTTATGCAGAAGGTCAATGATGATCATAGACCCTGCTGGCCTTAAATTCATAGATTGCGGGTTGATTTTATGTAGTCAGTGGAGGTTTTTTTCTTTAATTTAAATGTATGCAGATGAGATCAGAATCTGGCTTTTGGTCTTCGATTCATAAATGGTAGTCAGAGGGAAGGAAAGTAAACAAAATAGCATTAATTGTAGGAAAGTCTGCTGGTTCGATGCTTGGTCTGTCTTTTAAAATCCTTTGTCTCATAAAATCTTAACTGCCCAAATCTCTGGGCCCAATCCTGATCCATTGCTCAGTTAAAATTCCCATGGACTGTGAGAGGTATGTGTGATATGGTTCTATTCTTGGTCTGAAAGTGCTCAACTAAATGTGGTTCCAGAGCTTTGAGAAGTTTGCAGCTCCTTGGCTATTTTTAGATGGATCTGACACTAAAGGAAAATAAAATTCATTTCTCCATTTGAAATAAATATTAAATTGTGAGAGACAAAGTTAATTATTCCTCTTGATCTGAAAGGGCTAAAAATGAGTGAACACTGTGCAATTATCATGCAACACTGGCCAATGACTGAAGTTGCACTCATTCTACCCTCCTTCACAATTATAGTATTTTTCAGGTGATTGTGGTGGTGTCTTGTATTAGTTGGTTAACTAGTGGATGGCTCCTGTAAAATGCTGAGCACCTTCTTAGACCAGTTTCAAGTCCCTGGGCATGAGCACCTTTCAAGAGAGGCCCAGTAGTTATGGCCCTAACCAGGCAATTGGGTTCAATTCCCCACTCTGCGAGATACTCCGTGTGTGACTTTAGGCAAGTCACTAATGTCTTTGCCTCAGTTTCCCCTCTATAAAATGGAGATAAGGGGACTCCCTGTGAGGCAGGGAGGATAAATGCATTAAAGATTGAGAGGTGCCCAGATACAGTAATGTAGACCATGCAAGTATCTCAGATAGATACAGAGAAGCATTTAGCATCTCTCAAGATCTGCCCCTAAAAGAGACGCATTTGCTTTTTCTAGATGAACTGTTATGTCGTCCTTGTCATGAAAACAAGGACCTTTTGTAAACTCTGGGAGAGAAAAATTTAGCGTCTTTTACTCCTGCTCAGATGATTAGCAATATTTCTTCTGTGGAACTGCACTAATTTGTTCCGTAAACCATGGAAGGTAATTGTCATGGAAATTTTAGGGGTAAAGCAAATCGCTCAATGAAAATGAAATGATTCCCCGTGGCAGATTAAGTAGCTTAGTATGGAACGTTAATTAATATTTATGGAGATTGGTCGTGATAGAATAGGTTGTGAGAGCTAGTCCTTGTAACTTTATATCCGTTACAGATATAATTTGTTAGCTGTGTAAATATACAATAGCAGTGCATACAGGACATGTTAGCACAGTTCAAGAGATAAAAATACCAGGCAGTTTTTATGCTTGTACAGTTTATTCAATCAACAATTACATCTTATTTTGGTAGTGCAGTGAAATAAGCAAAATGGGACCTATCCTATTCCTGTGGAAGTCAGTAGCAAAATTCCTATTGTCCTTAATGAGAGCAAGTTCTGGCCCATTACCTACATTGTCAAATAATGACAGGTTTCAGAGTAACAGCCGTGTTAGTCTGTATTCACAAAAAGAGAAGGAGTACTTGTGGCACCTTAGAGACTAACCAATTTATTTGAGCATAAGCTTTCGTGAGCTACAGCTCACTTCATCGGATGCATACTGTGGAAAGCGTAGAAGATCTTTTTATACACACAAAGCATGAAAGCTAAGCTATTACCAGCAGGAGAGTGGGGTGGGAGGAGGTATTTTTTCATGCTTTGTGTGTATAAAAAGATCTTCTACGCTTTCCACAGTATGCATCCGATGAAGTGAGCTGTAGCTCACGAAAGCTTATGCTCAAATAAATTGGTTAGTCTCTAAGGTGCCACAAGTACTCCTTTTCTTATTGTCAAATAACCTTTTTTCCAGGTACCAATATAGTAAGGTTTATAATTTTTCTATTTTAATGCTCGGTTGAATTTCTATTATGATCACAAAAATACAGTTTTTAACAATTTCAGATACATTCCATCATAATAAAGATGATACTTCAGTAATGGTTAAGTGGATTCAGCTTTGGATAGCAGCAAAAACTAAAACCAAAACAACGCCCGCCTCCCCCGCCCCATAAAGGGACATTTAGATTACAATCCCTTTTATTGGATTTATTTAATTTCTATTTTGATTGATTCATAGATCTGTTGATCTGCAAAATCTACAGGAACTGAATGACATAGCCTGAGTTATGTTTTGATTCTGAAGATTTTTGTCAATTTAATTTTATTTTGGTCTATCTTGATTTCCCCCCTGCCTGCCCCCGCTCCAATGTGTTCTTGCTTTAGCTCTTAATTATTCTTAGCCCAGGCAACTAGTTTCTGGTTAGTCTTGCTTCCAGTTTATCATTATCTACTCCTAAATATGTAGGCCAAGATTTTCAAAAATAGGTGCCTAAATTTGGCTTCCAAATCCACATGTATATTTAAGAGTCTAACTTTAGGCACAGGGGACTGGACTTGATGACTTCCTTCTGGAGGTCCCTTCCAGCCCTACATTTCTATGATTCAGACACCTACCTGAAAGCTGCTTGATTTTTCAAAAGTGCTGATCCCTTAGGAGCAGCCATGGAAGCCATGGCAGTGACTTGTACTTAGACTTAAAGTAGGTGGGAACTGCTGGGTTGCCCAGCACTCTTGAAAATCAGGCCACTTTTATTTAGATGTCTAAATATATATTTAGGAGCCTAACTCTAGGTACATCTTTTTGAAAATCTTAGCCACAGATTGTACCTTATCAAGGGTTGGATGTTCAGAAACATCTTAGTGACTTAGGAGCACAAGTCCCATTGACCGACAAGTGGAGTTGTGTGCCTAAGTCAGTTAGGCATTTTTGAATATCTCAGCCCAAATAGTTAACTATTGAAAATATGAGCGGGGTGCATTAGAGTGGCTCCTCTGGACACTGTAGATCAGACAGTGTGCTTTATAGGAGAATGCCTTGCCCAGGGCCTGAAGCATACTAACCCTGGTGTACTGGCCAAAGTCTAATGAGGGTGATTTAAATTAAATTCAGCCTAAAAACATTTTCTCTGCAGTTTCAGTTGAAAAGAATATTCCTGTCCTAAATGATTGTGCAGATGGCTACCTGATTTCATTCCCGAAATATACAAACAATAGGTTGGATTTATAGGTGACATTGCTGGGTCATTGAAGAAGTCCCAAAATATGTGGACCATGTTTCCCGGCCCTTACATCCAACCCTGCAGTGCCCCCTCCTGTTGTGGATGGCTTGTAGGTTGGGTTTTTAAGGCAGCAAGGATGGGGGTGGAACGCTTCCCCCATTGGTTCCTTGCTAGATGCTAATTGTCGGGTTGCAAGGCATACAGAATTTGGCTTGCAGGGCTCAGATAAACCAGCTGTTGCAGGGTACGACAGTAGAACAAGTCAGAATCCTTGGCGGTGACTGAGTTTTTCCTCTTGCACATCACGTATTAAAGTAAATACTGCTCAGTGGCCAGAAGCCTTGTGGGACACATTAGTCCAGATGAAAACTGAATTATCGTTACAAGTGTGAACTTTTTGGCTCTCAGCATGGTCTTTATGTATTGCTTTACAAAATGGTGTGTATATGTTTGTGTGTGTGTGGCTTGTTAAAAGCTAGGTAATAAGGTACACAGAGGAAGCCATTGGCAGCATACAATACCTTTTATTGGGTCTACCATAACAGGAACTATGCTATGTGTTCTTGAGTGCCATCTACTGGCACTTTGTAAATCTGTAAATAGTGGTTCGAGAGCTCCCTTGTAACATGGACTGAAAACTAGAAGTAGTTCTTTTCCCATCCCTTATATCCATCTATACCTCTCAACCTGCTAAGGCCTAAATGTGGGACACAATGTGTGATAGAGACTCTGGGTCAGATCCACTATTAGCTTAATGGGGTGTGAGAGACAACAACGATGACACACGCAGAAAACAAAACTCATTCCTGAAGTGTAAATAATTCTATTACATCAGTTTCGTGATCCTTTATTTCTGACATAAATAATTTTCAACCTTCAACAAGGAGGGATGCGGGTACCAAATTTGTGTGGATTTAACATAGCACTAACATCCCATTCAAATTACAAATGACTCTAAAGGACTATTTAGATGATGGTTCTTAATACATGACAGCAAGGACCTTTCTCTGAGATTTCGTTAATTTTACATGTACAAAACCTAAGCTTTCACAATGCTTTCCCCTTAACATACTAATAGATGCAAATGCATCTTATAAGTGCATTTAGTTGCTTAGCACTGAAGTCTGCATTTTCTCTTCCTCTGAAAATTGTTGTTTGAAACTATTTTGTAAGGAAGCATTTAGGTAGCTTTAACTGACTGTTGAAGTGTTGCACAAATTGTTCCTGTTTTTAAAGGACTTATGGAGAACCACAATCTCCAACAGCTATTTACGAGCCTAACTCAATGTACAGTATTTGATTCTTTGTATAGGAGAGCAACTGGGAGAATAATAAGAGAAAATGAATCTGGGGACTATAAGGACAGAAAGATAGGTACAGTGTCTCCTATTGCCTTCAGCAAGCAGGCATCTGTAGTAGCTCATCATTACAGTTGTTCTCACACAGATCCTCTGATAAGGTATTGAAAGATGGGGAGAAGCCATTTATAGGGCAAAGAGAGTGGAATCTAAGGAAGCAGATGCGAAGAAATTAAAAATAATGAAAGGGCGGAAAACCCTTTGTAAAGATCTTATTCTGTGTCATGCACAGCTGCTAAGAGTGTGGGAGATGCCAATCTAGGGCTGGTGGAACAAAGGATCCCACCTCCAGGAATTCCCACCATAAGTTCTGCCTGCATTCAGAATGGAAACAGCAGTTCAGTGCCCTCCTGCTTTCACTTATTCAGTTCATTTTTTGCTTTGAGACAGCAGTGAGCTTTTTAAAAAAAAAGTTAAAAAAAAGTGTTTTTAATTTGGTTTAGCTTCCCCTCCCCCACTATAGTGTCTTCCAGATTCCTTGAAACTGTCAATTTCCTATCAGCACACCTTGGAGTGCTTTTTCCCAATCTATCCCTTCAGCCTGGTTCATGAGATCTAGAAATAACACAGTGCTTGGAGCACAGTTCTTCATCTCTGGATAGAAGATATTAAACATTTATTCTGTGCTAAGAATGCTTCTAATGTTTATCTTTTGCGTGGAGTATTCAAACAAGCAAAGGTAAAGCTAGATGTAACGGAGGTAGATCAAAAATGTAGGGCCCCAAAGCCACCCTCCGGAAAGGGTAGTGAGAGAGGCAGGGCTAGAAAAACCTCAAGTTGCGTAGGTGGGACTAGGAAAAAAATACAGTCCCTGCTCCTTGGGAGCATGGGCAACCCATTTCACCATGTATTCGGGGGGAGAAGGATTTCTGAATTGGAGGGTGGCCAGCATGGAGCATGTAGGTTTTCCTTTCTTGCTGGTGAGTCTTGACAAACAAACAACTTCAAGGTCCTGGTTCAGCAAAGGACTTAAGTATGTAGCTAATTTTAAGCACATGAATAATCAGGATGAATTGTATGCTTAAATGCTTAATTGAGTTGAGTGAAGTCCTCATTAAGGAAACTGAAGAGACCATTCATCTCCATAGAAAAGAGCCACACATTTCAGAAGAACTAGTGAGTATATGTTCCAAGTACTTCTGCCAATGTTACCGGAGGACTTGATGTTAATATAGGCCTAGGTCTACATCTGCATTCATGATAAGTAGCACTTATCACTTAGCACTCCCTGAAGTCAGTGGAACTACTTGTATGAGAAAGTGTAACTCAGCATTAGGAAAGGGTGTGGAATCAGGCTAAAAAATTTTAAGTTGTTCAGGGCAGGGATATTGTCTGTTTTATACAGTGCCATGTATATTTATGGTGCTGTATAAATAATGATTAACAGTTCCCTGCTGAAGTAATGAGCTCTGCACTTTGAACTATGGAAAAAGAGAAATCTTTCATTTTCCTTTCAGAATAATACTCCCTAAAATCTCTGAAATCAAAATTAATTATCCCTGACTAAGTACAGATCCTGTACACTACATATTTGCCTCAATCTTCCAAATCTGCTTCCTTATACAGGAGCATTTGTAGCTCTGTTCAAGACCTGTGAGAGTTCTGCTGATAAAGAGAATATTTAGGAAATGCAAGAAAAAGAAAAGTAACTAGAAGGTTGTGGCTCTTCGCTTCAGAATCACCATGTTTCTACACAGGGAAAAGAACCTGAGCATTCTGAAAAACTAGTCCACAGAGCCAGGAAAGACTTGTTCCAATGGAAATACATGAGACCATGATTAAAGCTTTTGGTTTTCAGTCAGATGGGGAGGAGGAAAAGGAAAGAAATCAAGTTTTCATTTTAAAAATAAAAACCCAGTATGTTGCAGTGGGTTCCATTGCATTCCTCTGTATCGTTAATGCCAAGTGAGAACCACCAGATATGGGTTTAGATCTGAACAGGTAATGTGCAGTTTTAAAAATAAAAAGGGACAAGTCAGACTGATGTCATCTTGTTCAGTGGTTCTCAAAGCCGGTCCACCGCTTGTTCAGGGAAAGGCCCTGGCAGGCCAGACCGGGCCGGTTTGTTTACCTGCCGCGTCCACAGGTTCGGGTGATCGCGGCTCCCACTGGCTGCAGTTCACCGCTCTAGGCCAATGGGGGCTGCGGGAAGGGCGGCCAGCACGTCCCTTGGCCCGTGCCGCTTCCCGCAGCCCCCATTGGCCTAGAGCGGCGAACCACGGCCAGTGGGAGCCGCAGTTGGCTGAACCTGAGGATGTGGCAGGTAAACAAACTGGCCCGGCCCACCAGGGGCTTTCCCTGAACAAGCAGCAGACTGGCTTTGAGAACCACTGATCTAGTTCATTATAATTAATATAATAAATTGGCCTATTCCTCTTAGCAGTGGTGTTCCTATAATGTCTGTAAATATGATGAATAAATGGTGGAATAAAGACAATTTCACATATTTCTCCAGGATAAAGTCTTCAGAACTTCACTGCACAAGGTTTCCAAGATCAACTCTGTTTTACAGATCCCATAACGATTTATCTTGACTGCTTTTTTTTTTTTTTTTTTTGCCCTCACCCAAAAAAGTAAAAAGGCAAAATGTGGTATTTGGTTAAATGATGAGGATTCATTTACACCGTGCTAAATATTGTAGACATCTCAATTTCTTTTCACCCTAAATGTAAGGGTTATAAAGCTGAGAGAGCTGCTTGAGCCAGATAGAAGCGTGCGCAAAGCTGTGAGGAAAGTCTCCTTGAGAAATTAAATCCCATTACACTAGTTCTTCCTCTTCCTGAGCAGAAAGAACATGTGTGTCAGTTTGGCTCACTGTGCATATTTTCCCTGAACAAAATGGGATAAATTGTGGATTTATCACTAGCTCTGAGTAAGGGACAGTGTGTATTTGTGCTATCCACTGAGCAGACCTGGACCAAATTGTAACTCAGTTGAAATTTGGTCCCTGACTCCTCTCTTACTCCAGGGGCAAATTATCAGTGCCTTCCCTTTTCATGGTGTAGATTACTGTAGTAGAGAGAGCCTGGAGCACTGGGCCTGGTGCAAGATCTAAGGCCTGAACCAGAGGCTGTGAACCAAAGTCAGGCCATTTATTGAAGTAGTTGTTTACAAGTTCACTGTCCAGTACATGAACTCAGCAAAGTTGTTGCTAGTGTACTAGGCACTCGATATTTACGTAAAAATATTACAGCTAGTACAGATACATCCCAATCTAGTACAAGATAAGATGGTTTGACAACACAATGAATAAGGACGTTTTGTCCAAGATATCAGGAACAAGGGGAAGTAACAAGCAGATGTCATGAAATACATAAGGTGGTATGTAATTTGTTTGTTTTATTCTATAAATGTAGGGGTCCTTTGCCTTTATTCTTTGCCTGGCCTGGGGACGGCAGAAACTCCCGCTGCCGACTGAGCCGTTCCATGCTACTAGGAGCTCATGTGTCAGTGTACTTGTAACCACAGAGCCAGGGCACTAATACTGTGGCTAGGGGGCAATTAACCTGGCTGAGTGCCTTTGTCACTGAACCTTGCCTGTGGTCTTGTGTTATGAGTAAGATTGAAGTCTGCTGAATGAGCAAGCTGCATTGTTTGTTTGCTACTAATAACATTGAAACTCAAAGGACAGAAGCACTGAGCAGCCTAGACAGCGCCACCAAGCCAAGGATGTTCCAGCTGAACCAGCTCTCTGTGCAGAGCTGGGGACAGCACCCGGAAAGAAAACACCCCGTTCAAGCCAACTGACAACATTTACTTCCCCTACATGTT
Source organism: Natator depressus (assembly GCF_965152275.1). NCBI lineage: Eukaryota > Metazoa > Chordata > Testudines > Cheloniidae > Natator > Natator depressus. The sequence continues at coordinate 249,507,241 of NC_134234.1, forward strand.
TGCTCATCTGTACAGATTAGCACATTTGGGGGTTGTCAAGGCTCCACCCACCTGTTTGTCCCTTGGCCACTCCTCCCCTGCCCCTAGCTGCACAGAAGGGAGTGGTAGCCCAAAGGGCTGCTCTCCTGTCACTATGATGTTCTGTCTTGATTGGACAGATAGGTCACATGATATGTTTGTGTCCTGACCTAATTAATAGAATCAGGTGCAAATACTTGTGATTATGAATTCAGATTGTGCATTTCTGCAGCATTCTCCTCAAAATGTGCTGTAATCTCCTTCAGGAGAACATTTGTGAAAAATGAATGCAGACGAAGCACGTTTGTCATGGATTATTTTTTCAGTGTTCACCCAGCTTTATTAACCAGGTCCTATCTTTTCCTATCTTTTACACTGCATACTACCATTTTATGTACTACAGTCTCATAGCAGAGGTGGTTTTTGGTACCTGATGTCAGTCAGATAGATCTCCGCTTAAAAGAAAAATTTGGAGTGTATGAACATGTGTGTATAATAGATATTATCCCTTTGTCCCTCATGACTACTTAGATTAGATGCTTCATTGCATAGATTGTCTACTACTCTGTTTGAACAGTGTGTACTGCAATGGGGTTTCTCCTTTGGTTGGCCATTAGTCAGTCACTGCCATAATAAAATATTATATCTATATTTAGGTATATGCTTCTATAACTAACACACACACACACACACACACACACACACACACACACACACACATTCTGTATATAGTATAATGCAACCAAATGGCCAATATTTTGGTAATATGTATGCTTCATACAACACTTTGCATTACCAAAGTATAGATTCTTGCCAGGTAGTCAGCAGAGAACATAAGAAAGGCCATACTGGGTCAGACCAAAGGTGCATCTAGCCCAGTATCCTGTCTGCCGACAGTGGCCAATGCCAGGTGCCCCAGAGGCAATGAACAGAACAGGCAATCAATCAAGTGACCCATCCCCTGTCATCCAGTCCCAGCTTCTGGCAAACAGAGCATAACACTTTTTGTATTGGGGCTGAGGTACTCGTTTGGTATCCGATAGAATGAGTCCGGCATTTGTTTTTCTGGTTAGTTATCAGTCTGCTACAAACATTTGAGATGAAGACGGAAAATTTGCAACCATTGATTAACTCTGAGAGTTCTAATCCTCCTCAGTACATATGAGTGGAAGAAAAAAAATCACTCTTTGCTTTCTTTTAATGAACAAAATTTGGGTCCTTCTGAAAATGGGGTTTCTGCCAGAGGGCATGTACAATAGGCTGCTTCCTTTCTTTGTCGTCCAATGTCTGCTAATGATTGATGGGTACTCCGAACTGCTTTATCCACCGAACTCCTAATGGTGGTATTTATTAGTACAAGCAAAACAAAGAGAATGTATGTTGATAACCTTTAATTTAGGTCTTAATCCATTAATAAACCTCACCCAATCATCAGTGCCTTTAATTCTGTCAGACGTGCATGATCACCCTGGCTGTACCTTGTTTATACCTCTTCATTCCTTTCCTTTCACACTGTAAATGGGAAGGCCAATCATCTATTCAGAACTCCAAAACTAGACCTACAAATTGCCTAGACACAGCAGATGCACTGTCCCAGCATGGGAAGGGTTTGCTTCGTGGTCTCAGGACTATTTATTTTGTGCAATAGGAATACACCTCCTAAAAATAGTGAGCAGTGGAGCTATGTTGACCTATATGATCTGAGGATTTAGGTCATTTATTTAATCTGAAAGTCACTTTTGTCCATGAATGGAGAGCAGCCAAACAAGAGGGGAGAAGAGATGGAAAAGAGATTGAAACGAAGGGGCTGAGGAATCAGAGGAGAGGAAAAAAGACAGAAGGAGCAGAAATAGAGTAATGATTATGTCGGTTCTGTAGAGACGGAGACTGAGTGTTTGAAAACTGAAGGGGAAACAACAGGGATATTTCTATACCAGAAAAACCATCAGAGGGAGAGGCTGACAATGTGTTTTTGTTTTAGAGAGACTATGCTGGAGAAGTGCTTGACATGCTTTAAGTCTGTCTATGGCTAGAAGGCCTTTAGGGTTAACAAAGTGGATGTGTAAACACTGCTAGTGTTTTATAAGAGAAAGGAAAACAAAATATTCACTCTAGCCAAGCTGGCAGAGTTGGGAGTGAAAGCCCCACGGAGATATGCTGCAAGTGGAAAGTTGATTCTTCAAACCATTTTCTGTCTTCAAGAGTTGAATGTATTTTTTCCATCAGTAAAACATTGTAATATGATTTAAAATGAGTGTTTATTTGTATGTGTTCCCCACAGCTAAGTAGGAGTGCAGGTTTGGGATGCACTCAGAAGCCTGAGAGAAGTGTCCAGTCTTGCTCAGTCTGAAAGCTTCTGAAAGCCCTTCTCTGACCCGGAAGATTAATTTGAAAAAGTTAATAAAATAGCTAAAATTGACCCAGTAGCCATAATTTACTTGGATATTCAAAAAGCTTTATATAAGCAAAGCTCCCTGAGCAGAGGCTATTACAGAAAATAAATAATCACAGGTAAAGAGGCAAAGACTTGTCATAGATTAGGAATTGGTTAAGCGATAAGGGGATTAAAGTCATAATGAGCAAACAAACTAGGGATGTTAATGGTTGGTTACCATAGGGGTCCATATTAGGCCAGTGCTCATTAAAGGTCTGATCCAGCTTCCTTTGGAGTCAATGGGAATATTTCCATTTATTCTCATGGAAACTGGGTCATGCCCTGATACAGTAAAGATTTGAAATAGGAAGCAGACAGCAAGATGGCCAGGTTTGCTTATGGCAAAAAGTTGGATTGGCTAGTCAACACTTTGGAGGATTGTGAGAAATTCTGAAGTTGTATAAATGCTTCCCAAAGGATCAGGCATCATGATGGTAGATTAAATTGAACAGGGATAAAGTAATGATTGCAGGCAACAAATAATTTAAATTTCTCATGGATACAATTATGCTCTGAACTTGCAGCAATATCTGGGGGGAAGTGAAAGATTTGGAAGTCGTGAGTAGCTCACTAAAGATGTCTGGCTAATGTGAAGCAGCAGTTAACAAAGCAAGATGCTTGGGTGTCCCCTCCGCCCCCCCCTTTTTTTTAAAGAGGGCAGAATTTAATACAGAAAATATTGTGACATTATATCAAGCGCTGTGTGTCCACTTGTCACTGAATTGTAAGAAACTTGCAGCAGAAACAGAAATGATCCAGAGACAGAGGAAGAGAGAGTCAGCAAAGAGGTTTAAAGGTATGACAGGACATACAAATGAAAGAGAGAGCACGGGCAATTTTAAAAAAAAATCCTGGGAATAGAAAGAACTTGATTAAAGATCATGAATGTGACCTGTCACATTGAAGGCTGGTCATTTTTCTCCTGTCAAAGAGAAATCTTATGTGAAGTATCTCTAAAGGGTAATCTCTAGCGTTGTGTAGTCAAATACTTTGGCGAGATTTTTAAAAGGGTTGTTATGATCACTAGTAACAACTGTAGCTGTGCAAGCTGAGATGATAAGGTCAGTCAGTTCTTGTGCTTTGAAAGACTGTGGTGGGAGCTAGAAAAGCATTAGAAATGTTCAGCATTGCCCATTTGGCAAGGTGCATAGTTGGATATCTTTACCTTCTTCAGAAGCATCGGATGCTGGCCACAGATATCCAATTGGGTGGACTAATAATGTGTTTTTTCTATGGCAAATTCTATATCCATAGCCACAATTTTGCGGGTCATTTTTATGCTTGTGTAGCTCTCCTGTCCCTATTATGGGTTGCCATAATTATGAGTGATTGAGATTAGATTCTCAATCTGAACCTTAGTGAGTGTCCTTTTCTTCTTCAAAAGCCTTCTTTTGAAGTTTCAAAGGCCTTTTGGATCACAGAAGTCTTCCTCTTTATCTCTGCTTTACAGCCTCTGCCCTGATGTACAGTATCAGGCTCCCCAGACCCCTTTGCCTTTGTACTATTGTACTGTAGCTGTGTGTGTGTCTGCTGCCTGTCTCCTTTTCGTCTGTGCATTCAAACTCTGCTTCCTCTGGTGTGATGTCTCAACATGTCATTTCATTCCATCATAATGACAGAAGGCTTTTTTCCGTGGTTCTTTTTCCCTCTGTTTCTGTTCAAAGGTTGTGATTCAGAGACACTGAACGTACTTTCCCTTCCTCTGATCTCTGTATGTTCACTGAATTTGTCCTTGCCTACCTTTTTTTTTTTTTTTTTTTTTAAATACACCTCAGTGGACATCTCTTCTCTTTGCTACTGTAAGCCTTGTTCACCAATTTGAAGACATACTTGCTCACATTTATAGTCCAGTCCATTCCTAGCTAACTCCATCTTATTCTCCTTGATCGTCGTCTCCTCTTTTTCTGTGCCTTCATTCTTTTGCTTCATCTTTCTCACAGGCTTTCTTGTGACTTTAAAATAGCTAGGGGGAGAGAGAGAGAGATGCCTCTTGTCATTTCTTCTTCCTGGACTCTCTTCATAAACTCTTTCACAGTAGTTGCAGTTAAGTCAAAATGGGTAACAATGGTATCTCTCATGCTATGGAGTAGTATGTTTCTGGTAAAAGCTGACTTTTTAATAGAGACCACTAAAGAGCTTGACTCATTAGTTAGTTAATGCTACAGATCCTTCATGGTCTAGTTCCTTGAATGACTCATGTGTCTAGTCAGACAATTTCTGTGGAAAAGCTTAATCCAAATCCAATCATGTACATGCTGAAGGCAAAATCCTACATATTTCTATTTCCCAACCCGTATGAACATGATGGCAGATTTTGACAAGGGAAATTAAATTTAAAAATTATGTATTTTAATACACTAGTTTTCCTACCTAGATTACTAGTAACATCTCAGATTATTAAAATTGTAAGAAATTTAAAAACCTTATTTATTTTTTGCTGCTTATGCTATGGTTTACTCTTTACATTTCTCTCAGTTTGTGCTATGAAAGTCAACAAAGTCAGTTTCTTTCTGTTCAGGCCCTGACTGAAAAGAGCAGACAACATTTAAGCACACGCTTATCTTGAATCACACTTTTCGGTGCTGTCCTGAATGAAGGCCTTAGTCATTTTCCTTTTCAAATTGGTAGTGCTTCCATGTTTGGCTTGCAGGCTAAAGGAGAATGTGTTTGTCTTGGAACAAAGTGGATCATTTTTGTTGATCCTGGGTTTTATAGAAGCTTGTTTACAGAGAATCTAAATTTTGGACCAAAGCTGAGTTAAGTGTCCCATTAGCCTATCCAACTACATTATTGATATATATCCTGCCTCCAGCACCTCAGCTGACTTACTAAGCTGGGTTCTGGCAATATCTGTGAGATCTGTCCAACACACACGGAATGGGTCTCATTGACTTCAGTGAGCATTGGATCAAGACTCCTTCCGTGGGGAAAAAATCCCGACCCCAGGTCTTTTGGATGGAAGTGGAACCACTCTGCAGCTGTTCCTCTAGCCTGATGGCTCTGTGATCTTGGAACCCCATCTGAGGGGAAGGGGAGGTACAGAGGATCCCTGCTGCAACCTACCCTCCTTCCCCCATCCCCTATTGTGTATGGCAGTGCCAGGATCCTCCAGGAGCTGGGCTTCACACCATGCGGGTGATGTTCACCCCATGAGAGGTCTCCTAACATCCTAAACCTCTCTGCTCAGCAGAACCCCGGCAGCTCCACTGTGCTGTGAGCTCTCTGTGAGGAGTGGGCAGAATTTTATTCTAACGTAAATAAGTTTTTGAAGGACCGTTCTACCTTCCATTGTACATGTGTGTTTTCATTGATTAGATTTCAACTGTTACGCTGTATCCTAATAAAAGCATGATTTACATAACCTGTAATACCTAGGAAAGCTGGCATTAAGAACAAGTTTATAATTGTAACTTTTGCCTTTTGTCACTTTCTTACAACCTTAGTGTTATTTTGGAGGCATTTTTTTTTGCGGTGTTTAATTCACCGTGGGTATCCTATTTATGGAAATTAATTGGAAATTTCAAAGTGGGTGAGAATATCTTTTATTGAACCAAGTTCTGTTGGTGAGAGAGACAAGCTTGTCTTTCACAATAGATGTTGGTCCAATAAAAGATATTACCTCACTCACCTTGTCTCTCTAATATCCTGGGACCAACATGACTACAACTTACACTGCATACTGGAAGCTTTAATAATCAGTGGGACTTCCAAGAGAAGCTGTGCAACCCTCCTCTGTATCATGTGTGTTCTGTCATCGTGGTTTCTGCAGCCTTCCAAATTTAAAAAAAAAAACGAATCCTGAAGTACGTTATATTTTCTAAAGACAATTGTCACGTATTCTACCTATTGCCCGTTTGTCTCATAATGATGGCATCAGTGTGCTTGTTTTTCATGTTAGCATAACAGTCAGGTTGTTTAGAGTGTGTGAAACGAATGGATTATTTAAGTAAAGATGTTATAAGCTAGATGGGTGGGCTTGGTAATGGGGCAGAAAGGCCAAGGTTTTCAAAATTTGGCTGCCTAAGATTGGGCTCTAAGGTCCTGGTTTTCAAAAGTGTTCAGAAGCCTCAAGAGGACCAGACTTTTCCAAGAGAGCTCAGCTCCCTCTTAGGCACCTAGGTGAAGTAGCTAGGTTTTCAGAAGTGCTAACACCCAGGAACTCCTGCTGAGAATAAAAGGAGCTGGTGGATGCTGAGCACTTTGCAAGTCTGACCCGTTCATTTAGGAACCCAGCTATAGGCACTGGGTTTTGAAGATCTTTGCCAGTCTCTTAATGCTAGGATACCAGTTTAAACTCCATGTAGTGGCTGAAAATCATTTCCATTTTACTGCTTTTAGGCAGTCCCAAGGAACGGGTTGGTGGCCTCAGTCTAATTCCTGTTTGACAGCTATCCTTCTCACCACACCAGTTGCCACAATTGACAACTTGAACAGAGGGTCCAAGATTGAAATGGGCATAGAGACTAAACTACCTCCTCCTCTCTACATTGGCCTCTTAATGGTAGGGCTGAAATGTTTTTTCACAAGGCGGTAGGTAGAAAGCTTATGCTTCTGTTGGCCATGATATTCCTTTGTTGGATGGATGAGTTTGATCCTGATGGCTGTGTAATCAAGCACCTATCAGGAACACCAAAATCACTAAAAACTAATGTTAATTGGCTTGTGTGCATATGTAACTTCTCTCTCATTTTATGTTTAAGAATTTTCCAAGGAAACGTAGGCACAAGATAAGATATACAAACTATATGTTGTCAGTATAGAAAGGGATTAGTAATAAATATTTTGTCTGCTTATGCCATATCACACATGGATGTATGTGTTGGAGTAGGGGGAGGGATACTTTTGATCACACTCGGGTAAGAATGAAGGAAAGTTAGTCTGGACAGTATTTTCATGGAGCAGTACTGGCTGATTTTGAAATGGGATGTAAAAATTACAATGTTAATTTTTAATTGTTAAAATTTAGGGGGTAGATCCTCGGTGTAAATCCATATAGCTGTGTTGAAGTCAGTGGGATTTACACAAAGTGAGGATGTTTTTAGATGCTCTTTGTTTTTAGATAGTCCTGGAAAGGAATATTTAAAAATAAAAATCCTTTTTTTCCTACACAAATACAAGCACTTGCTCACTTTTTAATTAAAAGGAAACCATTCCTTGCAGTTAGAATCATAGACTTTAAGGTCAGACGGGACCATTACGATCGTCTAATCTGACCTCCTGCACAACGCAGGCCACAGAATCTCACCCACCCACTCCTGTAACAAACCCCTAACCTATGAGCTATTGAAGTCCTCAAATCGTGGTTTAAACACTTCGAGGTGCAGAGAATCCTCCAGCAAGTGACCCGTGCCCTACACTGCAGAGGAAGGTGAAAAACGCTCAGGGCCTCTGCCAATCTGCCCTGGAGGAAAATTTCCTCCTGACCCCAAATATGGCGATCAGCTAAACCCTGAGCATGTGGGCAAGACTCACCAGCCAGAAACCCAGTTGACCCATGGTGCCCAAAGTGACTAAAAATACAGAAAGCTCAAACAGTTCTTTGCCCCCTGCAGTGATGATCAGAATTACCCTGCCAGTGCAGTTACTCTGTTGCTCCATTAAACAAGTGTATGGCAGAGCTCTTGGCAAATGGCTCTTCCTGAAGCTGCCAGTAAGGCTGTTGATGCAGCATAGGTCACTCAGCAAATGTTGCTCCAGTGAGAGGTTAACAAACACCATCTGAGCAGCGTTATCAGATCACTGCTCCCAACACTATCTCCTAGCCCTTACACAATGTGTGTTAATGAAATGCACATTGCTTTGGTGGTGTATTGCTAAAGGAATTTCAACAAGATGGGTATGGGGGAAGGGAAATCTGCCATGATTTACTATTTATGTTATGCTGTTGACTTCAGTGGAGTTGATCAGGGTATAAACCAAAGCAGATTTATAGTATGTTTTTTTGCTGGAAGGCTAGTACACTAAGCAAATTTAGCCAACACCAGTATTGCAAGGGAGAAATTGTTTTTCCTAGATCAGCCAAGGTTACATAGGCTTGGTATATGTTGCTCTGAAACAATCTGTAAGTAACATACACCTATATCAGCATGAGACTATATACCTATTGTATATGATTTTACAAAGGGTGTAAAGATATGAGGATGTAGTGAACTTTTAGCCATTGATTTAGAACACTTGAAAATACTACAGTTTTGCCAACACAGGCCTCTCGGAATGTAACTGTTATGGTGAAAGGTTTCAGAGTAACAGCCGTGTTAGTCTGTATTCGTAAAAAGAAAAAAGAAAAGGAGTACTTGTGGCACCTTAGAGACTAACCAGTTTATTTGAGCATGAGCTTTCGTGAGCTACAGCTCACTTCATCGGATGCATAGCATATCGTGGAAACTGCAGAAGACATTATATACACACAGAGACCATGAAACAAAACTTCCTCCCACCCCACTGTCCTGCTGGTAACAGCTTATCTAAAGTGATCATCAAGGAGGGCCGTTTCCAGCACAAATCCAGGTTTTCTCACCCTTCCCCCCCCCCCCCCCAGACACACATACAAACTCACTCTCCTGCTGGTAATATGGGCTATTACCAGCCCATATTAATGGGCTATTACCAGCAGGAGAGTGAGTTTGTATGTGTGTCTGAGGGGGGGGGGGGGGGAAAGGGTGAGAAAACCTGGATTTGTGCTGGAAATGGCCCTCCTTGATGATCACTTTAGATAAGCTGTTAGCAGCAGGACAGTGGGGTGGGAGGAAGTTTTGTTTCATGGTCTCTGTGTGTATATAATGTCTTCTGCAGTTTCCACGATATGCTATGCATCCGATGAAGTGAGCTGTAGCTCACGAAAGCTCATGCTCAAATAAACTGGTTAGTCTCTAAGGTGCCACAAGTACTCCTTTTCTTTTTTCTTGTTATGGTGAAAGGGGCTAATGGTTGCAATCAGGTGAGTCTTTGATCCACAGATTTAGGGCTTGTGTACACTGGAAATTCACTGGCATAGCTACTGCAAAATAATTATTCTGCAATAGCTCTTCCAGAATAACTCCTCATGTTGAGTCACTGTTCCAAAATATGACTTTATTCCAGAATAGTATCTATCAGGGGAGTTATTCTGGAATAGCTATACTGATGAATTTCCCAGTGTAGTGGTGCAAGACAAATGGGAGCTCAGAGATAAGCTGTGTGAGCTGAGAAGTTTCTCTGATTGCTGAGACAGGGGCTAGGATATTGGTTTTGCTGCTTACGTGTGTTAGAGGCAGAAAACCTGGACAAGCAGTTATGAGCATGATGTTGACAAAAGGGAGTGGGACACAGTTGCTTGGGAATAGAGCTCACCGGAGAGGCATATTTGGGAATTTCTGAGCAGCAAACTGCTTGCTGTTTGATTCTGCTGTGTTCAGGGAAAGAGGACTTTGTATACATTCTTTGTAAATAATTAAGATTACATCAACAGTACACCTGGCTTGTCATAGAATCATGGAACTGGAAGGGACCTCGAGAGGTCATCTAGTCCAGTCCCTGCACTCATGACAGGACTAATTATCTAGACCATTCCTGACAGGTGTTTGTCTAACCTGCTCTTAAAAATCTCCAATGATGGAGATTCCACCACCTCCCTAGGCAATTTATGCCAGTGCTTAACCGCCCTGACAGTTAGGAAGTTTTTCCTATTGTCCAACCTAAACCCCCTTGCCGCAATTTAAGCCCATTGCGTCTTGTCCTATCCTCAGAGGTTAAGATAAACAATTTTTCTTCCTCCTCCTTGTAACAACCTTTTACATACTTGAAAACTGTTATCTCCCCTCTCAGTCTTCTCTTCTCCAGACTAAACAAACCCAATTTTTTCAACCTTCCCTCAGGTCATGTTTTCTAGACCTTTAATCCTCCATATCTCTTCTTATAGAAACAGCTTTGTAAGATCTCAAATACTGGCTAACCTCTTGGGCCAAAGGGTCAACCTAATGCAGGCCCCTATTTGTACTCAATCAAGATCTTTTCCCTACAACTCCACCTACCTACCTCCTCATTTATTACTAATGAAACAGACATACCTATGAGACATACGTAATTGTAGTGGGTGGTTTCCATCCTTTACAAGTAGGTACTAAGAAGTGATTATTGTCATCCTTTCACTGTGCTTTTCACCTGGTCTCTCTTGCTTATGGGAAGTCCACTGACCCTTATGTTAGTTGTGTAGGTATTGCTGGCAATAATTTATACTGTCGTGCACACAGAAGGGAATGCATGATTAGAAATGTGGACTGTTTGTATCTTTGGGAAGTGTCTGTTTGATAGAAATACTGAAGGTTGGCATCCTTCTAAGAGACAGTGATTGCTTAATGGTGAATAATGGCTGCAGATAGACACATATATTGGTAAAAGAAAATCCTTAAAATACAAAAGTGGTACTAATGTGATGTAATTAATAACTGGTTGCTGTTATCAAGAGTCCCTTTAAGGCATCTGACTATCTTCTTTTACCCCACTGCAAGTGATTTTACTTCGATGGGTAATGTACCAAAGGTCCCTGATTGGAGTCAGGTGGTTTGTCTTACGTTGGCTGGTCTGCATCAATTCTCTCATGCCTTCACCTGGGAGAGCAAAATAAGGCTGACTGGGCTAAATGCATTGTACAAATGCTTTTGTCAGGGTACAGAAGTTCAGATATTAAAAATTTATTTCCATGGAGGGTGAAATAGCATTTTAAAAATGTAAATGGGTCATTTATATAAAGGGAATGCCGATTGCTTCATAACATGATCATTTCTCACAATTTGGGCTTAACATTTTCATATCCAATTTATCTAAAGCGTCTATTCCCTGATTATCCCTGTTCTCTCACTTTAACTCTCTGCATTAAAATATTTTCTCTCCTGTAAGCTCACTGGTTTGTATACTAAACTAATTACAGTTGTCCATCATATCTGATTACTTGTTCCTATAGTCAGTGCTTTTGAATGATATGGAGGGCAGAGGCTAGGAATTGTAATATGAGCTTTTGGCCAACAATGTAACAAACAATAACAGCACTAAAACAAATTATAAACCTTACCAGATGATTCAGAGCATAGGTGCTGGAAGTAAATGGTTGTGGGGGTGCCACCACACCCCTTGGCTTGAAGTAGTTTCCATCATATACATGGTTTACAGTTTGGTTCAATGGCTCTCATCACCCCACTATAAAAATTGTTCCAGCACCCCTGATTCAGAGACCTGGCTGCTTGCAGATTAATAACTTTGTGTATTAGCTCAAGTGAGTATTGTCTAGTGGTTAATAATCGAGACTTGGAATCAGGAGATCTGTGTTCTGGTTCCAGTTTTCTCCCTGATTTGCTGGGTGACCCAGAATAACTCACTTAGATCTTGATTCAGCAAGATACTTGTATTTAACTTCATTAAGGGCAACTCATATTCTTAAATTAACACATGCTTAAGTACTTTGCTGAACTGGGAAATTTATGGCAGAACCCACAACAATCCTCAGGTCTCCTGTGTCTCAGTCTAGTACCTAAATCATGAGATCGCCTTTTCTTCTTGTGTAGAAATTTTGCCTTGAGCATCAGGCCCGCTAACTCTTGGAGAAATTTGTACAGATTAAAATCACTATACTTTATTCTCTGGATTCATTTTTATCTTTTATAAAATGTTTAACTCTAATTCAGCCAAACATACAAGTTGAGTTTTTTTTCTCCCCCTTTTCTTCCATCATTAAATCTTGCCTTACGTATGGGGATTTTTTCCGTAGGAATAAAGAACAGACAAATGATGGGGGGAATTTATTAAAATTGTTTTAAAAAATAGAATACCTGGAAAGTGCTTTAAAGTGAGTTGCTGCTGTTGAAGCTGCTCGTGAACACTCCAATTTAAACAGAGTTAAAACAAACCATATTCTTTTATATTTTTAAATGCCGGAATCTCTCTTCATAGATACTTTTCAATAGAGTAACTTACTGCAAAATTCTACTGGGCACAAAATAAAATGTGTTAATTTCACTTGACTAAGAAAAAAGTGAAGCGATGATCGTTTCGCTGGGGTAATCTAAATATGTGTGAAAGTAAAACAACAATAGTGCTGCTGTTATTTGATACTTCTTTGGGATCCTCAGATGGAAGGAACTGAAGAACTCTGCAAACATTAGTGAATTGGGCATCTCAGCCCCCTTGTGATGTAGGTAGGTTTTCCCATGAGGCACAGAAAGGTTGTGATCCTCCCCCCAAAAATCAGAGGGACAGCCAGAAATACCTAGCGGTGGCTTTCTGTTCTGTGCTTTTGCCTATGCTACTAGAAGTAACCCCCCCACGCTAATTTTGCAAGGTATCTTGATTTTTGGATTAATCTTATTGCAACAAGTAACTTTAAGGAATGTAATTATTTCAGATTGACAGGTAATTTTACGCTCACCCAATTAATCTTCATTTTCACTTATCAGTGTGCTGACTAAGCTTGATCATGACTTTCACCAAAGTAAATTGCTCCTGCATTCTGTACAAATGTCGTCCCTCACCAAAAGTGATGGGGTTTTTTTAATGCCATCTCAGGTCTTTGCAATGATTTCTTTGGCCCTGAGTCAGATTCTAGACATAATTTGTGCATTCAACCAGTTTCTTTGGAACAAGGCTAAGAACATTTGCAGAGACTAAGGAATTTGGCTGTGCCCTCAGTAGCTGCCTTGGCACGTGCAGTCCCAATTGCTGCAGTGTCATGCACTCATTGTTTTTCCCCAGTGAGACTGCGTGTCCCTGTGAGACTCTGCTTCATTGGGCCCACTTCGTTATCTGAGTGGTTCTATTCGGTATGAAGCCGACTGACTCAAGCATGTCATAGCTTCAGGGAAAGTTGTGATAATCTTTGTTTGCAGCAGTGATCTTTTGGTACTTACTTATCCCTGTGCTGTGTTTAAGGATTCTGGAAAAGGGAGTAGTCTCTAGGAACAGACAAAGATAGAAGCCAGCTTGTTTTCTTTTGTTCTCTGCTACTGTCTCTAGTAAATGCCTTCACTTTAAAGACTGTGGCTCTGTATATTATATGACAGAAGACCCTGCCTGCTGCTGCTGCTTGCTACGTAATTTAATTTTAGAGCAGCAGAATTACTTCTTCAATTCAGCTGGATGCCACTTGTCAACATAGCCAAGTGGAACTTTGACAGCATCTTGTATCAAAGTAGGTTGAGTATTGTAAAGGAAAATGTATTTCATTTTTGTCCAAAGCACCTAAGGCATTGGACTGGCACTTTTTTATTTGTAGTGTAACTCAAAACGAAGAAAGACTAGAGATAAAATCTTCTCTGGACTCAAAATCTGCGTTGAGTATGTATGTACTCCCAGTACCTCTTTGTCACTCTTGTTGTTGAAGCTGCTATATGGATTGACATCCTCATTTTTGCAGATGACATGCATTTGGCTCCTAACTGAGGAGGGCTCTTGCATTCGGTGACAAGTTGGATAACTAAGGTAACCTCCTTTGTACAACTGCAGATAAACTCAATGACTTTGCATAATGTCAGTCCAATGACTTCCGTGACTTACAAAGCTAAGTGACAAAGAATATCCTGGTGAGTGGGTGATTCTTTAGTACAGTAGTTGCCTTAAAGAGTAAAAAGTTGGTTGACATTTGGGGGGAGAGGTGTACAACTTTTTTTTTTTTTAAGTTTTCATTTCATTCAAAATTTGGTGCTATTTTTTGTTCATATTTTGGCAAAAAAATCAGAAGGAATGGAAATTTTTGAAATGGCATAGAAGTCTTCACTTAGAATAGTAGTATTTACATTTTTGTCTTGCTTTTCCTCTCTCTCTTGCTTTTGTACTCCCCCTCCCTTTTTTTCCCCAGTGGGGGAAAAGAGGAAGAAAAACTAGTTTAAAACAAAAGTGAGAAGAAAAACAATGGGATCAATGGAGTATAAGTGGATACAATGTTTTGTCCTCACTTCTTTTTTTTTTTAAACTGGTTTTCTTCCTCTTTTCCCCCATTGGGGGGAAAAAACGTGGGGGAGTCAATGGATATCCTAACAAGCGCATGGTTACGTTGGTATGCATTTTAATAGGCACTAAGGGCAACTGTGGTGGGTCATATTTTTATCATCAGTCCTGCCTTGTATGTTGAACTTGATGTAGCCAGTACAAACCATTTTGTGCCTCAAACAGTTTTTCCCGTTATTTCCTGCACAACCTGTCTTTAGGATGGAAATCGTGCTATTTTGAAGTGTGTGGTAGAACAAAGGAGCTGTTTCTGTGGAGTGAGATTCCCTGGCTTGGATAATTGGTGCTCAGCTATTTCCATGTTATGACCATGGGTGATGTGTGACTCCTCCACTGGGGAGGCTGGGCATGCTCAGACCATTCTCCCGTCACGAGCACCCCCTTCCCCTCCCCCCAGCCTCTCATGCCCCTTCTCCCGAGGTCCCACTTGCCCGCTGCTTGCACCTCTTTGCCCCCTCCCCTGAGGCTCCCCGTGGGCAAAGTGGAGACGGGAAGGGCAGCGCGAGGGTGGGCCTCGGGAGGAAGAGGACGAGAGGGAATGGTGCCTTGGGGTGGAGTGTGGGCGAGGCCATGGCCCCGGTGCCCTTTCAGCACACTTCAAAGGTGGCGGGCTGGCTGTTTGGGGAGGCTTAAGCCTTCCCTGGCCTCTTATCCCTGCCGCCCATGGTAATAACTATTCACTTTCACAGTTGGTTGGAAAAATACTGTTTGGGTTTGGTATCATCACTTTGGTCATTGACTTGCTAATATTAAATCTGTCTGAATATTTAATCCTCTTGTTTAAAGGAGGAAAGGAGAAGTCTGTTATGCTTTTGTCTGTGTTGAGCAAACAGACATTACTTGAAACAGTAACTATTCCACATTTACTGTCTCCCATAATCTTTTGAAAGTCATGTGGCTTTCCTCCAGTGCTGTCATTGCTATACAAAACCATTATGTAACCGGTTGGTTGGTGGTTGGTTTTTTGAGAAGGGAAATTATTTGGCAAAACCCTTCTCCTGCAAACACTAACTCACATGTATAACTTTACTTTTATGTCTTGGGTGTAAGAACGGCTCCAGGATGAAGGAGAGCACTCCTTACACTTGGTTAGTTTTTATTATTTTTTGTTTTGTTTCCTTCTCCCCCATCAGCAAAGTGTTTTGGTAGGGTTGACTTGGTGATGGGAGTTAGGCATGTCACTCCTTTCACTCCCCTGGATGATCTCAGACCAAGTGAGCTGTGCATTGCAATCTGGGAGATACAAAGTCAATGCCGTGGCTTGGGACTAAGCTGTTTATCGGGAAACGTCTGCATAACAAAGCAGAAGAGTTTAACTAAAGACATGGTTAGTTCAAAATATATTTGACTAGGGATTTCCTCATTTGGGCCAGCTTTCTTCTTTCATATTTTTCTCTTAAAGCTCAATTTGCGGAGGTGCTGCACATCTTCAGAAAGGCTCCGGAAAGCCTTGACGCTTATAATGGCATATAGAGGCCTGGAGGCCTCTCTGCACCTGTCAGGGTTGGGCTGCACGGGTATGCAGCTCTTGCAGAACGGAGAGACTTTTCAAAGGCAAAAGCAGATTCTGCGAAAAAGACTGCTGACTCTGCACAATCCAGCTAGACAGAGGCTTAGCAACAATGGTTTTGTTGTTGAAATTCTATGAAAATGGGAAATGCACATGCCATGCATACACAATAGAACCTGAGTAGTGCAAGACAATCCAATGATATTTATTTCCAAAATTAGAAGAAAACAGCAAGTGAAAACATTCAGATAAACTGACACCAAATACATAACTGTTTGTTAATTCCAGGGGCTTGAACTATGTTTAAGGTGAGATAGTTTATTTGAATACCAGTGCTACACATATAGTATGGTGATGGCCATAGTAAGAGTGCTACACATATGGTAAGATGGTGGCAGTAAGGCAATGTAAAGACTGGTAGGTGTGGAGAGCAGAAACTTTAAAACAGTGGCTCTCAAGCTTTCCAGACGACTGTACCCCTTTCAGGAGTCTGATTTGTCTTGCATATCTCCAAGTTTCACCTCACTTAAAAACTACTTGCTTACAAAATTAAACATAAAAGTACAAAAGTGTCACAGCCACTATTACTGACAAATGGCTTGCTTTCTCATTTTTACCGTATAATTATAAAATAAATCAATTGGAATATAAATATTCTACTTCCAATTCAGTGTCTAGTATACAGAGCAGTATAAATAAGTCATTGTCTGGATGAAATTTTAGCTTCTATGGACTTTCCTGGTGCTTTTTATGTAGCCTATTGTAAAACTAGGCAAATATCTAGATGAGTTGATGTACCCCTGGAAGACCTCTGCCTACTCCTAGGAGTACCGTACCCCTGGTTGAGAACCACTGCTTTAAAATAACCTCTTTCTCCACTTGAAACAGGGCGGAAGCATTTCTTAAAGGAACATTCCTCAGCCAGACAAAAGTTAAATGAAGCCCCTGAGGTACTTGTGTTGTCGGTGCAGCTCTCGGAACGCTAACTCATCAAAGCTGTTCTACTGTGTTTTAGAATGAAGTAGCTGAGGTCAGACAGAAACAGTTAAACTGTCTTGACATATTGAGCAGAGTATATAGCAAACCATCCTACACATTAATTTCCCCATAGTATAAGTAGAATACAAAATGAACATCTGTGGAGCATGGAAATAATTCAGTTCATGTAGGAGCATCTAAATACAATCACTGGTTACCGTCTCTGTTCTCATATTACAATTAACTTGCTATGCTTGAAGACACAGATTTTTCAGATTCTGTTTTATCCTCACCTATGTATTCTCTATTATTTTTGGAACAATTTTTTTAAAAGTGGGGTTAACTAATCTCTCTGGCAGTAAAATTATGCCCTGTCAGTGCTCTCCTTTCATTAATTTGCTAAGTATCTGAATATTTGACAGTTACAGAAAAGTTGTGACAAATACTTTTTAAAGAAATAAAAAGAACCTTGCTGATGAGACCATTACATGTGTTCGCCTTTCTCTGGATTTGAAAGACTGGGGAATCACTCAGCAAATTAAAGTAGTCTGGTGAGGGTGCCTCTGTTCCATAAAGACATTTAAGTTACACAAACAGATACGATCCCAAGAGAAGAATGAGTCTGCAACAGGTGATGCACAGAACACTGGCTATTGTGCTATCAAGGCTGGTAGGTCCATTATTTCAGCAGGCAAAGAATTTGTTTGAGAAGGTTATGAACAATTGAAAAAGGGGCTTAGAATGGAAAATGCATACCTATTTCTTCTAGCAGTTGTGTGCATTACTAGCAACTGCTGTGATTCAATGGAGATTACTGCTGGTCATCACAATTTTTGCCCCTTCCATAGGCATCTGCACTGTCAAGGCACTGCTGATTACAAAGTCATAATCCTGTAAATCTCAGATCTGTGTTGGAATGGTTCCTTTTAGGTATGATGATCATTTTAGGCTGAATCACTTATCAGCTTATGAGAATCATTTTATACCTCAGGAATGAAATGAAGATTTGATTTCAGAAGTCATGCTTTACTGTAGTCAAATTGTAGTGGAAATACTGATTACAATCTCCTAAACTGTACTATACTGCAGGCATAGGTATTAATATGGCCCATATCTGAATCAGTTTGTATGAACTATTTGGAGGCAGATAAATTGAAAGTGTATTTTATACATGCCAGACATACAGTCCCTGGTTTGTTTGTACACATGTCTGTAATATAAATGAGTAAAATTGTAATAACCTGCCTCAAGGGGTGTGTGGGTGGTGGCTTTCCTAATTAATGTTGGTAAAATACTTTGAGATTCCTGGAGGAAAGGCATTACAGAAGTATAAAGAGTGTTTGCTGCTGTTTTAAACCCACTGCTGTTTTGTTAGTGGTGTGGTATTTCATGTAAAGAGTGGATGAGATTTGGCTGTTCTGCATGTTGATTTGTTGCAAAGGAAGCCCCCCTTTCCCGCCCCCCCCCCCAAGTATATGTTTTCTAAAAATAGAGACAATCTAGCCAACCAAACTGTTGCCATGATTTTGGGGCCAAAGCCGGGTTCTTGGCCACAGCTCTTGCAAATGGGCCGTAACCAAGGAAGGTCCGGGAAGAGGAGGAAAGGATCTTCTCCCCTACGCCTCAGAGTAGCAGCAGAGCTGTTACCAAACTCCATTCTGAAGAAAGGATCTGTGGCTGCTGCACTAGCCCCTGTTTTCATCAGTGGGGATCTGCTGAGTGGCACATTTATCAGCCTTGCCCTCCTCTCCCCTGCCCCTGAATCCCTTCTCGGTGCTCCAGCATATGAAGACTCTGCAGAGCCCTACCTGAGGCTTCATATCCTGCCACCTCACTCCAATTACAGCAAGACTAAATTTTTAGTCACTGGTGTTGGAAGGAGACTCAGGGCCAGTCAGGGACCCTTCTCCTGCCTTCGAAGTAGCCCAGGGAGCTTCTGCTGTGGAATGTTACTTTCTAGTAGAGAAACTTCCTCGGTCTCTCTTGCCACCTGCTGAGCTCAGCACAGCCCCGTCAAGGTGTTGCCTTCTGATACTCGAGTGCAGTCCATGAGAAGAGTCAGAAGCAAGTGCAGTAGGTTCTTGATTCTGCTTCTGGCTAGCATTGCAAATTAATATTCTCCCTGGTTCACGGCCAACACGAACTACAAGAAAGGTATTTTTGAAACTCTGGTCCCTTTCCTACCTCATTTTGTCTCAAAGCAATGAAATAGAGGATGCTTCTCACTTCTTTGCCATGGGTGCCAGATCAGTCTTCTGCAAGCTGCCCAGCCCGTGAGTTTATGCTGAAAAAATTCTGTAATATGAGGGCTGCTCAGATGTTCACAGACAAGAGCCAACTCCCTTCAAACTGGCTAAAGAAACTCCAGCTCAGTCAGCAGCAGCTTAGCTAGCTTCATCCAGAAAAGTCACTTCTTCAGGTCTCCGCTAGCCTTCTGCCTGCTTGGTTTAGGATTAGTTTACCCCACTTGTGCCCCTAGTTCTTCACACTTCACTTTCCTCCCCTTCTGTGTCCGTGGAAACACTCACACCACACAACTGGTGTTTCAAAACTAGAATCACCTCAGGTATATTAATAAACGCCACAGTCTGCTCAACCCTTCACCCTCCGCTCATGACTCCCCAGTCTCCCCTGTATCAGGGCCACTGCTAATCTGTTTTCCTGGGCTCATGTCTAGCTCCCTTTCAGTGGGGAATCCTGCCATTCCAGGCAGTGATCCTTTTGCATGGTGCTGTGGAGAAGCCCACACCAGACTTCCCCAGTCCCCCACTTTCCCTTGATTAAGCAACAGGGTCTGCTTTTTATTTCCTACCTTGTATGTACGACCAGTCACATGTTCCACATGAGTGTCTGGGTGCAGAGTGCAGGTACCTGTGGCTCTTTCTGGACGGAATAATAATAATAATTTCCCTGTCAATCCAGGGATGGGATCTGGCACCCTGTCACAGTATACGCTTGTAATAGCACTTCAGGGCTAAATCAAGCCCAGGTTCGTTAGCATCCCACTCACTAGTGATGCAGGACAACCCTGATTTAAATCGAGAATAATGCAGTGTTGATCCTGAATTGGTCTATTTGTAATGGAGGGGGATTGTTTTTATATTTATAAGAATGTCTGCAATGTGTTAAGATGTTTAGATAGTTGTATTATACACTGCCTACCGCTGACTTCAAGATTATCACAGTAGTCGAGATCAATGTAAGTTTTTAATGAATATTTAGATTCACGTTTAACACACTCAGCAAAGGCTACAGAAGCTGTACAGTTATACAGCAAATGATCTTCCAAATGTAATTTCTCCCCTTAGTTTTTATACAGCTTCTTGAGAAATAAAACAAATGGCCCCACTTTATTGCCATATCACATTGTCTCTATTCTATTCGTACCCCTTTGTGATTGTGATGCTCATCAAAATTTTCCATCACTGACCTCCAACCCTGTCCTCTTTCCCAAGTCCTTGTTAATTAAAATAAAAACAAAGCAGCAACTAAACACTAACAAGACACCTAACGATAGGCATGTCCCATGGTGTCTGTACTGTATCTTGTCCTCCCCGGCTGCCTCTCGCACCCTTTTGTTCTTCGTCCTTTTTTCCATCTGTTCTATCTCATTTCGGGTTTAAGCATGGATGAGGTTGTTGGGAGGGGAGGAAGGTGGTTCACTGAGTAGCAGTGCCTGAGAGAGGCATCTTCCTCTGGATGCTTGCATGGAAGAGCACCACTTGTTGTCTCTGTTGAACAGCTGTAGCCAGCATTTCCTTCAGCATGGCCATCCTTGCATGGGCCCCTGGACCACTGTGCTGCTCTCTACTCCTCTGGCACTGGGTACACTGCTGGCAATGCTAGCTAACCAGTCTCACCCAACCCTTGTTCTCCAAACTCTTGAGAGCTAGGTGGAGGGGGGATTTGATGGGGATGGTGATCAGGAAAGTAGATGAAGGGAACAGAAGTACAACAAGGTGCAAGGGAACACGAGGGAGCAGCAGAGAACTGAGGAAAGATAGAGGTGTGTGTCCAGGTGTATGTGTGTGTAAGGGTAGGACCAGAGGATTAAGGGGAATAATTCAGGAACTGGGGGATGGGGAAGAAAAAGATAGGAGAAAAGTTTAGAGATGGGAGGGAAGAGGGGAGAGAAATGGTGACAATTTTATTAAATTGAAGAGGGAGGAAGAACTGGAAAAGAAATGGGTTCTGAAATGAAAGAGTATCTGAAAAAAGAAAGGTGTTCGAGGAAAAATTAACATGACCTTTTTAGAGTACTAACGGTTAGAGGTGAAAGAGCCTGGGAAAAGCTGCAATAAAATACACTGAAAGAAGTGTGGGGGGGAGAGAACTGAAACAAAGGAGACCATTAAAATGTATATTTCAAAATGATGCAAAAATAGAATGATAAAATACAATTGTTTGATTTCAGATATATACACAAGACAAAATATGTTATGGTATATACGGATGCCACTCAAAAGGAAATCTCTCACTAAAGTGTCACTTTAAGTTGTAGTATTTACCAGCTGTCAGATAGAAATGTTATGGTGAAATAGATATTAACTCAATCAGAATTATATTCTGGACAAGACTTTCAGAAGTAACTAGTGATTTTGGGCACTCGTCTTTAGATACTTTTTAAGGGGCCTGAGCTTTTTAAGCTGAGCATCTGCCCCCTAAAAATCCCCCTTTAAGGTGCCTCAGAAATTGAGGCATCCAAAATCACTAATCAGTTTTTAAAATTTTGGCCTCTGGTAATAAACGAATATGGTACTATGTTATGTTAATGTCAATATAATATCAACATTCCCTTCAGAACTTCCACTGTGTAACAGCACATCAGCATGTGCGCTATTGTTCCCAGTGTGAATGTTAGTCATGCTGCTGCTGAGGAGTTATGTGGGAAATCTCAACAGATCCCTCCTTTGACAAATTGAGAATCTGGCCTGGATTGTCTTTGTTTAACCAACAGAGATCCATTTACTTCAGTGCAGCTATACTGATTTACACGAGCTGGGGATCTGGTCCATAATTTATAATGTGAAGTCAAATACGTTTTTTCATTTGAGAAATAACACCTAACACAGCCTTTCATATGTGTCTCCCTGACAACCACTGATAAATATTTAATCAAGACAAATGGAATTTTCAGCATAAAATGTAAAGATTGCCCAGAAGTGATAGACTTATGAGACTGCTATTCAAAGGTCATTTATACCTGCCATTCGTGTCAATGGCTGACATAAAGCACTAATTAAAGAGTGATTTTTATTATGTTTTATGTATTTGAGATAAAACTATACACTTTTTTTAAATTAAATGTAGTTTTCTTATTTCAACTCATAAGGACTATGGACAAAATCAGCCCCTGTGTAGAGCACTGCAAGGTCTTATTACGCCACATAAGATTTTAGGAGAAAATCCTGCCCACGCATACGTAGACTTGGAAGTTTAGAGACAGGCAAATAGTGCAAAACATTTTTTCCACCCAATATTCACTCGCATTTTAAAATGAATTCCCCTTTCCCTTGTTTGTATCCCTCTTTGTGTTAACGTTTCTGGAATAGTTGAATGGCTGAGTGTTAATATAAATGGTTGTGGAAGGTAAATTTCGAAGTCTGCAAGTGTTTTAAGAAACCAAAAGTGAAGCTGGAAAATGCATGTACTTAAACACTTAGCAGTTGCAAAGCCCTGTTTCTAAGGGCTTTGCAGTGATTGGGCTGACAGAGAGATCTTCTTTGTGGACTCCTTGTCACTGATCCCACTGTTCTACCCCTGGCATTTGACATGTCACATCACCTTTAGGCTCTTCTGAACAGGTTCCAAACTGGCCAACACTATGTGCAGCCAACTCTGCACCTGGGGTCTGCTCGAAGATCCACTTTGTCAATGAGGCCTCCTTTAGTCAATGGGGCATGTTGTCAATGGGTGTCACCTAGCCAGACTTCATGGTGGCTTTAGGGCCCTTCATTCTGCTGATGAAGCTGCTGTCAGGTGGCTCGGCAAGCACTGAAAATGCAAGAAGCATGAGGAGGAGCAGGATACAACTGTTTAGCCACTAAAGTGAGGATGGAGGTGAGGTTGAAAGAAATAAGGCAGGCAGATGTGTACAGGTGCTCATGGTGGATGGATACAGTCCAAATCACTGTTGCTGTGCTACCCTTCTGATTTGGTGTAGTTTTACAGGCATGTTGCATAGGTGTACATGACTACGCAAGGTGAATGGCAATGCTGAACTGAGCCCACAATCCAAAGCTGACTTAAATGATCCCAAGTAATCGGAAAAATATACTTGGGGAACTTGTACACTGCAGCTAGGAGGTGTGATTTCCAGCTTTGGTAGAAAGATTTGCACTAGCTCAGCTCAAGCTAATGAGCTAAAAATAGCGAGTATGGATGTGGTGGCACTGATGGCAGCTTGGACTAGCCGTCCAAGCCTGCCCGACCCACTGGGTCCAACCTCAGGTGGTTAGCCCAAGCCACTGCCGGTGCTGCAACATCCACACTAGTATTTTTTAGCGTGCTAGCTTGAGCTGAGCTAGCACGAGTCTGTTTGTCCATTCTGGGAATCACACCTCCCAGCTGCAATGTAGACATACCTCTATGGAACCTGTTCTCTCCTTTCTCTTCTGCAGTGGCTCAACACATATGGACCTGGACTTGTGTGCATTCTAGACTATCGTGTAGTGGTCTTCATGTCTGTGTTAAGTTAATTTGGGACGGATGAACCAGCTGAGATGAAATAAAAACCCAAGGTGAACCTTCCTGCGGGTTGAAAGTATTGAGTTTCCTTTCCTTTCCTTTCCCTGTTTTTCATTCACTGTGCACTTCCTGCATATTGTCAGGATGTAAAAAATGCAAGAAGGTCACAAGAGAGACTAGTCTCATAGTACATCTGGCTTGACTGTGATCAAGGAGTCCTTTCTGATAATCTTATACAGGGGAGGAGGAGGGAGAATGTACGCCTGTTCCCACGGGATTTATTTGTTAAAGTTTATACAACACTTTATATAGCAATGTATATTTTAAGTGCTATGTCTTACTGTTAGTTTTGCAAAATTCTGCTTGCCTGGGGTGGGTAATCTTTTTGGATGAGTGAGGAATATATAATGAACCAAATCATTCCTTCGCTTGTGAAAACCCACAGGAAGGGCCTTTTTGGAAGGAAATCTCCCCAAGGATCTCCTTGCAGAGATCCCCTCCGCCCATCCACCCTCCCCCCCCCAACATTTTCACACTAAATAGGTAGAGTTTGCCCCCCATGGGAAAAGCCTGAGGGCCTGGCCCAAACCTGAAGGATCCTGGCTAGGCTTGGATCATCTGCCCAGAGGCTGATTGCCAAAGCAGTAGCTCTACTCAATCCCCTGGTGGCATGGCTCCATTGGAGTCAAATTGCCAGGGACTCACCTGGCAGTTTAATGCTTCAGGATTCACTATGGGGAAACAGAAACTCCATGGAAAGGTTAATGAGGGGCAGAGCTGTGCTATTTTTTCCAAAAACTTTTTTCTTTATGGGGGTGGATGGAGGTCAATGCGAGTCTGTCCCAGATCCACTCATTCCTCCCACTGCCAATACATGGATCCTAGATGCATGGAGAGGCATCTTGAAGGGTCCAGGCATGTGGGTGGAGAGGCGATGTTGCAGAAGAGGCTGAGCCTTCTTTCAGTGCCAAAGAGGGAGAGCCACACATCTGAAGGCCCCTTCCACATATGGGTCAGAGAAAGGTGATCTGGCCTAGTTAGATTTTGAGGTCAGAAGGGACCATTATGATCATCGAGTCTGCCCTCCTCCATAAAGCAGGCCATAGAACCTCCTCTAGTGATTCCTGGATCTAGCAAAGTCATCCATCACCCCACCATCATAGCAAAGAGGTGTTTCACAAGTTGGAGGCACTTAATGATTTTTTGTGTGTGTTAACATGACAAAAGTATACTAATAATGAGATGTGAGTAATTCAAATGAGGTTTGGGTTGGTTGGTACCCATACTTTCTAGTGATTAGCAAACTGAGCCTCCAAAACCCAGAGAGGTTCCTCTGTTGCTATTTAATGCACAGGAAGCCACTGTATTTAAGCAACTCCCTTGCCTAAATTACCATGGGGAACTTTGATACATAGCATGTATCTGAGGTGCAGAATAGAGTCCTCAGTCAGTGTCAAATTCAGAATCTATCCAGCACCCAACTGGGGTTGATAGCAGAAAATGGGCCTTTCGTGATGGCCGCTTTTGTGAATAGTCACGTTGAAAGGAAAATAGCTGGAAATGCTTTCAGATCTCATTTTATTCATTTATTTATTTAATCTCAGTTGTGCCTTCAGGACACAGAATGATGTATTTGGCCCATCCATTTATGTGCCTGTAAGATATATGATAGTGTGGCATCTGTGTCCAGAAGGAAACACATCACAAGATTTTAATTGAACTCATTGAAATGAAGGGGGCAGGGGAGGTAGATAACGAAGGGAAATAGAATTGCTGAAAGATAAGCAGGCACTGAAAGCTAATGCAGTCTGGGAAGGTGTAGCTCTGAATGGTTTTTCTATGTTTTTTGCAGGGTTCCCTCCCCCCCCAGAAAAACAGATCTTAAGTGCTAACTCCATCATCCAAGTACAGCTATAAGGCTGTGTCCCATAATGGAAATACAAATTATTTCCTGTGCTCAGTGAGATGAAATTTTATAGTGCTAATGTCTATCTTAGTCCTTTATGCACTGAAGTACACTGTGAATCTAGGGAAGTTGACAATGTGCTATTCATATGTAGAATCTGTGGTTTGGAATATTTCAAAGCTGCTGCATGAGGGGGAATCCATGATCTTACATATGAAAACAATATAATTCTGTGTATGGCTGGACGTTAAAGCAGACAGGGGAGAGTGCAGAAACATCTTCCTCATCTCAAATTCTGAATTTTCAGGATCTACTGGAATAAACTAAGGGAATTAAAGAGCTTCCGGTGTATTGTAAGGGGGAAAAGAAAAGCATATTAGGTCAAATCCCTCAGCTGGAGTAAATAGATGTAACACCATTTTTGAGTCCATGGAAGTATGCAGATCTACACCAACTGAGATTCTGCCTCATTGTTTAGAAAAAAAGTTCAGTCTTCACTTCATATAGGGTTTGATCCTGCAAGGAGCCAAGTGTCTCTCACTGTCTATTGACTCATTGGTGATAATGGAAGTTGATTGTGCTCAGCACCTCTTTAAGTGTTCAGCTATCCTATGGGGCTGAACATGGTTTAAACTCCTAGGTGGAAGGTGCTGAATCTCACAGGATCAGGATCTTAATTTCTGCAGCCCTCTTCTAATTCTTTGATATCTACATTCGGTTCTAACATTAGCAAGGAAAATAGGATCCTTGTTTCTTAAGAGTTCATCTGCTCCTGCTGCTTATTCCCCAAGCTGCAGCCATAATCCTCTTTGACATAATGAATGATTGCTCTGGAAATGATTACTATAGGATTTAATATTTTATCTTTCTGCCTTATAAAATGTTTCATTGTTTTAAAAGAAAATTATTATTATTAATTTTTTACTACAGTAAAACATGGAA
This sequence comes from Natator depressus, assembly GCF_965152275.1. Classification (NCBI taxonomy): domain Eukaryota; kingdom Metazoa; phylum Chordata; order Testudines; family Cheloniidae; genus Natator; species Natator depressus. Next base: position 249,533,686 of record NC_134234.1, read on the forward strand.
AGGTGTGAGTGCACTAAAATACCAGAGATACAACATTACATTTGCTATGCCTTTATATATCTGAATACATTGCGGGTGTGCCATTATTATTGAAGATACCTCCAGTGCCCCCATTTCTTGTTTTGCTTTACAATAACGTCCGATGAGCAGTATGTGCACTTTGGTTAGAGATCCTGTCTCCCTGGACCTCCTACCAAAACCAAAAGTTTGAGGACCTGGCTCTGGCTTAAAATTGCCAGTGCAGCTTTATTCCCTTTTCTGTTTGACTCAGGAGAAGCCCTGCTGGGCCTTTTAGTATCACCGTGTCAAATATGATGATTCCCGGTTTCATCTTGGATTCACATCTGTTGAGAAAGAGCACAATGTAGTAACTCAAATAGGATGCAGCTGGGGCAGCCATCTTTCTCATTTTGACCACATTTCAGGATGAATGCTTTTAAAATTATACTTCACCAAAGAAACCCTTTTCCTTTAAAGTTTCCCTCCCCTCTTCTTAAGTGAGCTCCACTCATTATATTTTATAGCCAGTCTGGCAGTTCGTGGTGATTAATGATTGCTGGGGAAGGGGGAAATGAAACATGCAAAACACTATCTCTCTCTTTCTCTCTGTGTTTTCAAAGACCTGGGGCCAAATGTAGCTGTTGTAAAAGTGAGTGCAACAACGCTACCGATTTCAGATGAATTCTGTCCTACACCAGCATTGAACTTGGCTCACAATGTTTATTGGAATTGACATTGCCGAGATGCTGTATAATGTTTCTTTATGGAGTTGAAAACTCTTGCTGGATATCACTGATAATAAGAACAAAACGAAATATTCAGCACTTTGTTGTAAAAAGATTCTGCAGGCACCTTTGTCTGCATTTGCTAGTAATAAGTACCTGGGAAATTTAGAAAGAAATGTGTAGAAATCTATATGTCTCCAATAGAAATGTTCATACCTGTCTGTATTGTTGGATCTCTGTGCAGAAAAACAAAACAAAACAAAAAATTGGCTTGTGCTAGCTTGCATTGAGCAAGTGGAGACAAACTATAAGGAACAGAAAGAGAATTTTAGTTTATACTTCTGATATACCAGCAGTACTCTGACTGCAAATTTGTATAATTTTGTGTCTGTCTGTATAATATGTAGATGAGAGCTAGCTGGAAAATAGTTTTTCCCTCCCATGGAAAATATAGAATCTTTGAAAAAAGTTTTATCCTGAACAGGGATGAAAGGTCAAAAAGTTGATTTGTTTCGGGAAAACAGAGAAATTTTCAGTCTGCTTCTGCGCTGCCTTATGCCCCAAGGATGCAGCTTCCACAGGAATTGGGAAGGTTAGTGGTTGAGTGGACAGGAAAGCAGGCAGTTTTCTGTTTCTGAAAGTTTAAATGAAGTCGACATGTTCCCACAGAACCTGTTGATTTCAATGAATTGGTGTTTACAAGGGAAAACTTGTGACCTGCTCTAATATAGGTTACATCCAAAAAACTACATTAGAAGAACATTGTGGCCAAGTCAAGCACTCAATAGTTAGTAAATGTCCAAATTAAGGTAGGATGTGTCTGCTCTGTGGTATAGACCCTTCTGTTCCTATGCCCTAGTCCAGGAGTTCTCACACTTCATTCCACCATGACCCCCTTCTGACAAAAAAAAATTGCTACACGACCCCAGGAGTGGGGGGGCCCAAAGCCCAAGGTCTTCAGGCCCAGGCGGGGGGCCTGTATCCTGAGCCCCGCAACCCAGGGCTGAAGCTCAAGGGCTTGGGCTTCAGCTTTGGGTGATGGGGCTCATGCTCAGGCTTCAGCCCTGGGTGGTGGAGCTTGGGGGGCTTCAGCCCTGGACCCAGCAAGTCTAACACCAGCCTTGGCAACCCCTTTTTAAAAAGGAGTCAGGACCCACTGTGGGGTCCCGACCCACAGCTTGAGAGCCACTACCCTAGTCTGTGTCTGTCCCATTCTGTTCTCTACCCATGTCCGCTATTTCTATCCACCTCCTACTCCTTCCTCTGCTCCTTCCATTCCTCCACTTCAGCTCCTACCTCCTTCCCATTCTGCTTGTATCCATCCCTCTCCCTCCAAGCTGGTGCACTCCCCTTTCACTTCTATCCACCACCTATCACTTGGCTCCAGGCGTCCTCTCTACCTGTTTTCCCACTCCTACCCCCATTTCTGACCCCTTAGCATTTAAGTGAGGCTGTTTCATCCTTCCCCTTCCACACGGCTGGGGTGCCAGCAGGGAGAGCTCTGACAATCTCTCTATTCGTAGTTCTCTGGTGGCCAGGAGGAGCAATTACAGGGAAAGAACTGCTCTGCCCTTCAAGTCTTGGGCTGGAGCATGCTTGTTTGCTCTATGGCGATGCTGCATGTGCAGTCCAGGTGGCTCATAGGAGCAGTGAGGATATGGAGCATGCTCAGTGCAGACAGAATCTCTGGGGAATTTAGCTGCCAAACTTTCAAACAAGTCTCTACTAACTGTGTGCAAATTGAGACTTTTTGAGGCCTGTAACTTGTCCAAATTTGGCCGTTTCTTTATGATGACAGCAAAAGACACATTCTTGACACCAGAGCACTCCCCCTGCAGAGTTTCAAATCCCTGCTCCACAGAATGGGGACGTTAGGGCTTCTGAACAATACAGTTGAATTTTTTTTTTGTTTAATATGGGCAAAACATTTTTTCCCCTAAGCTCATTCTTGAAAATGGCTAAACCATTTTAGCTCAAACTTCCCCCCTCCAAATAAATAAATAAATAAAATCAGCATAAGGCAGACACATGGCATGGAAAATCTTCAGCCTGAACAATTTAAGTTTGGCAAAATAAAAAGCAACTGCAAACGGGTCTTACAACAGGATGTATTAGACAACCTTAATAGTGTTACCATCCCTGCCTATAATATATATATATATATAGCTTTCCAATAGGGGGCTTTATAGGATGATAGTATGCTTATGTACAGGGTAACCATTAGGAACTCAGAGAACTCTACTTTCAGGACTGACTAATAAGAGAGAACTGTATGTGTGGAGGAAGGAATTAAGCCTGAATGTTGCACTGTTTTAGGTCCCTCTCTTCTTCTATCTGAACATTGTGTATGTGTGTGTGTGGTCAAAAATTACTGGAAAACTTACTCAGGAGTCATTGTTCATTTAGTAACAAATGCTGTGTTAATTTATACCACATGCAAAGCTGCATAATTTGACCCATAGAAATGAACTTTCCCACTGTGCCTAAATAAATCTACCCCCATGCAAATCTTAGAACAACACAGGATAAAATGCAAATTAATTTCTGGAAAAGTGGCGAGGGTGAAAAGCAATTAAACAATGCTTTGCTCTTTGGAAAGTGGTCAGAACGTTTGCAGTTGGTGATAATTGCTCAGAACTGGCACTCAAGGCTAATAGGGTATATAGGGCTCAGATCCTCAAAGGTATTTAGGCAGCTAATTCCTATTGATTTCAATGGCAGCTAGGTACTTAAATACCTTTGAGAATCAGGGCCTACTTGACTTACTTGCTGAGTGACCTTAGGCAAGTCTCTTAACCTCTTTCCCATAGTTCCCAGTCTATAAATTGGAGTTAATAAATGCCCCTCTCATATACAGGTTGCAAACCAAACTTAATGACCCTGCTACTTATATCAAATATAACTATTTCACTAGTACTTTGTACTCCCTTTTCTTCCTTCATTTTTGTTGTCTTTTGTCATACACTAAGATAGCAAACTCTTGAGATTGTCTCTTTTGTTAAATGGACGTACAGTGTCTAGCACAAAGGGGCTTGGTCCCTAATTGGGGCCTCTAGGCACTGTTGCAATACATATAATAATAAATAATGTTGGCAGTACTTTGATATATTTTTGCCCCCCATTCTTACAGTGAGTAGTACCTTACTCCTTGGGTGGTAAATCACTGTTCATTGTGAGTAAGGATGGCAGAATCTGTCTCTATATAAATGCAGATTAAAAGTATAAACTCACTGTGATGGGTTGGATCACAGAAACCTCCTTGGGAGCTGCCACCTGATGTGCCAAGACTACTTCTGCTCTTACTTTCCTACCTTGTCGGCTTAGGACTTCAGTGCCCTGCCTGGTTTGAGCCACACCTGCTAGCCTGCTGCAAACCCAGACCCAGGTCTGAACCACGTCCCCTAACAGCTGTAGGCTTAACTGAGAGCAGCTTACAGAAGTGTGCCTGTCTTTAACACTCAGATGCCCAACTCCCAATGGGGTTCAAACCCTAAATAAATCCATTTTATCCTGTATAAAGCTTATGCAGGGTAAACTCATAAGTTGTTCGCCCTCTATAACACAGATAGAGAGATATGCACAGCTGTTTGCCCCCCCCGCCCCCGTATTAATACATACTCTGGGTTAATTAATAAGTAAAAAGTGATTTATTAAATACAGAAAATAGCATTTAAGTGTTTCCAAGTAGTAAAAGACAGAACAAAGTGAATTACCAAGAAAAATAAAACCTGCAAGTCTATGTTTAATAAAACTGAATACAGACAAAACCTCACCGGTTCCAGTAAGCTTCCTTTTACAGACTAATCTCCTTCTAGTCTGGGTCCAGCAATCACTCACCCCCCCTGTAGTTATTGTCTTTTGTTCCAGTGTCTTTCAGGTATCCTTGGGCGTGGAGAGGCTATCTCCTTAGCCAGCTGAAGACAAAATAGGGGGTCTCCCACAGGCTTAAATAGACTTTCTCTTGTGGGTGGAGACCCCCTCTTCTCTCCTATGCAAAGTCCAGCTCCAAGATGGAGTTCTGGAGTCACCTGGGCAAGTCACATGCCCATGCATGACTCACAGTTTTTACAGGCAGAAGCCATTGCCCACATAGTATCTTGAATGTCTCCAGAAAGACTTCTTATGTGGATTGGAGCATTTCAAGATGCATTGTTCCTTAACTAATGACAGGTTTCAGAGTAGCAGCCGTGTTAGTCTGTATCCGCAAAAAGAAAAGGAGTACTTGTGGCACCTTAGAGACTAACCAATTTATTTGAGCATGAGCTTTCGTGAGCTACAGCTCACTTCATCGGATGCATGGCATATGTAGCATAGAATATATTCCAGTTATGTCATATATATTCATAAGCATGTTTCCATAAAACCTTATCGGGGGCACCGTCACACTCACTGTATGCCTATAACACTTTTATATGCAATGCATACAATAAAAAATGCTTTGCTCTACAAATACGTCTCTCTAGCCCCAAGAAGCAACTATAGTACTGCCTTAAAAAAAAATAAAACCGGCTAGACAGGCATTTAATCATAAATACCAGCAGCTATAGTTTCCAGACCAAGGACCAATAGTTTTGACTAAAATCGGTGATTAAATGTAACAAATCACAAAGACCCAAGATTTTATTGTTAATAAATCTTAGCAAACCGCTGCTGAATTATGAAGTGCTCAAATTCATTGTGGGGGAAAAACAATACAAAGCTATATTACCTTAAGCATTAGATGTATGTGCAGTAGCAATACTTAATGCATTCGGTCACAATGCTTGAGATTCCTATTACAAAATAAACACTTTAAAAATGTTCAATCCTTAACATCATGTGTTTGTAAGTGGGCCCTGGGAAAGTAACAAAGCTTGAAATGAAGGTGGTCTTTGTATTGGTTAGCTCCTGACTTCCTTACTGGTAAGTTTCAGAAAATTCTTTATAGTTGGCTACCAACCAACTAGACTGAAATCTTACAGAACAGTTTGACATGTTTAGTGAATTATTAGGGAACACTTGTGTTTTGCTGCAGCAGAGAGCCAGCTACTAATGGCACGTTTGTTCAGCACAATTTTAATTTGAGAGACAGAAGGTATCTACAGAACTGTCTAACATGCAGTATATTCAGCCCTTGAGGCTCTAACAAACTTTCTGGGAAAATTTCAGTTCCTGTGAGACTTCTTTTCAAACATTTTGAGTTTTAGCTGTGTAGTTTCAAATGTCATGGGTCTTATGCATGCAGAGTACTGCAGGATTGAGCCCCATCGATAGGGTTGCCAACTTTCTAACTGCACAAAACCAAACACTCCTGCCCCGCCCCTTCTGAGGCCCTGCTCCCCACCCACACTCCAGCCCCTCTCACTCCATCACTTGCTCTCCCCCACCCTCACTCACTTTCACTGGACTAAGGTAGGAGGCTGGGATGCAGGAGGGGGTGAGGGCTCCAGCTGGGGGTGCGGGCTTGGCATTAGAGTGTGGGATGGGGTTCGGACCTGGGGCAGGGGTTTGGGATGCAGGCTCCGGCTGGGTGGTGCTTACCTCAGGCAGCTCCTGGTTGGCAGCGCAACGGGGCTGAGGCAAGCTCCCTGCCTGCCCCGGCTCCACGCTGCTCCCGGAAGCAGCTGCTATGTCTGGCCCCTAGGTGGAGGCATGGCCAGGCGGCTCTGCATGCAGGTGCCACCCCCGCAGCTCCCATTGGCTGCGGTTCCCAGCCAATGGGAGCTGAGGAGGTGGCGCTCGGGGTGGGGGCAGCACGTGGAGCTTCCCTGATCGCGCCTAGGGGCCACAGCTTCCGTGAGCTGCGTAGAGCCAGGGCAGGCAGGGAGCCTGCCTTAGCCCCGCTGCGCCGCTCACCGGACTTTTAATGGCCTGGTCAGCTGTGTTGACTGCAGCCACCAGTGTCCCTTTTCAACCGGGCATTCCAGTCAAAAACCGGCGCCTGGCAACCCTACTCATCACTTTGTGCACTCTGGGAAGCTAAATGGATGGCCCTTGAATCTGTATTGAAAACAGTTAATGTAAACCCAACAGCAGAGTTGTCAATACCATTTCCAAGAGAGAGACTGAGACTTGTGGAAGTTGTGTGTGGTCAGCATCTAAGAATCTGTCTACTTATTAGTATTAATTATTATTAATATTACAATAGAGCCTGGGAGCCCTAATCATGGACCAGGACCTCATTGTGCAAGGCACTGTACAGTAGGTGAATGTGGATTTCAGTACCTTGCTTTAGCCATCCAAGTTTGAAAACCTTGCCTTGGCTTGTTCAAGGTCACAGTGGAAGTCTGTGGCAGAACTTGGAATAGAAACCAGCTCCATGCCTTAACCACGAGAGCATCCTTCCTCCCTGACCCATCAGTGCTGGCGTAATTTGGGTGTTGGTTTTTTTTAAATGTTTAACCTGGTAGTAATTGATGAATAAATGTAGATTGTGCCGCTGAAAACTTCAGTCACTTTCTTGATTCCCGTAACCATTTTAATGCCCCTGGTTAGTGAAGCCCAAATTAGGAACAACAAGTTGAGCCCCTGGACTGGTAGAAATCCAGTAATCCAGATAGTTGATCTCCAGGGCTAAAACGCTAACCTACCTTCTCTTCAGCAGCTGTCAATGACTTCCACAGAATGACATTAACGCTGACTATGAAGAAAAGGGACTAAGGCAGTAATGATAGCTGGGAAGAGAACTTACTGGCTACTAAATAAAAAGTGCTGCTAACTTTCAGTATTTGTAGAGCGTTCAATGCAGTAAAGAAATCCTTCAAATTGGCCTACCTTGATTATTTCCCTATAAAACTGACAGTAGGACCTGATCCAAAGCCTCTTCAGATCCACTGAAAGACTCCCATTGTCTGCAATGGGCTTTGGATCAGACTGAATCATCACTTATTTGCTGTTCATTCAAACTTGTGTTGAGGATGCATTTTCCCCTTGTAGATAATCACACTAGATTTAATAATTTTCCTTCACAAGATGAAGTAACTTGTATTCAATGCAGATTTAATAAGTGAATGAATTATGCATATCAGTTTTAAGCAATGCTGTCTTAGGATATTTTGACATTGTACTTTGAACCAATTTAATGAAAATTTAAATATTAATATTTTGTTGAACTGTTTTCAAATGTTTGTAATATGAGATTCACTTAATTTAAGAAACCTCAAATAGTGATAACTTCCTCACATTTGTTTTGCTTTACGTTGCAAACAGGGAGTAATTAGAATAGGGCAAACAATATAAATTAGACATTACTCAGTAGAAAAAAAGTCACTAGATAGTAGTGTGAGAATTGGTACTCCATAGAAGTCTTGAGAATGCCCACATTTGACATTTACAGTACTATGTAATGGGGGCAACATAAGTGGCTTCTGAATGCAGGAGCACACTATTTGAAATGTCAGTTGCTCATTTCTGTAACTGCAATAGTAGAAACAGTAATGATCTTTTTCAGTTGTTTTGCGATGGTATCCTTCTATCACCTGATCTGCAAAAGGCTTTTGACAAATACACATAATTATTTTCACCCATCTTTCTGACATTTCACAAGGAGGTGGACTTTTAATTTTATTTTTAAGATGCTTGTTATTCCATTTCCTTTTATCATTTTTCTTTTCATCTCTAGATTTTCTTTCTCTCTCGTTTTGTTTGTCATTCCAATTACTGGCATAGGTAGGATTAGAACTCAGGAGTTCTGGGCTTCCATCCTATAGGCCATGTAGTCTTTCTGGAAAGGCACCACCTGCCATTTCTGATTCCGCTAGCTTTTCTAAAATGTATAAGCGTGAAATTTGGAGTTGACATGGCTTTTTGTTTTATTTCCACATCATTTGTATTGTGGAACGTGCTGGGGGCGGGGGGGTCCCATGAAGTGCTTACAGTCTAAGTAGTTTCATATGCTTCAATATGAATAATTTTCAGTTTCCCAAAATGTCTGAAGATTGCATGAAGCAAAGAAAAGTAGTACTTCACCCAAGTATCTGCCAATTTTCTCCCTATGTTCATCTAACCATTCTTGAGTTCAGCTGTTTCAGAGCTAATTGAACACTGGATACATCTTGGAGGCGACACAGTTAGGTTCCCACCGAAGGTACTACCTGGAGCGCTTTTAGCACCCTCTGCTGAGAGCTAATCATGTGGCCTAGTAATTTGGAAGCAAAGTAAATTGCCACCCTTCCAACTTGAGGAGGAGACTGGCTGGTAAAAGCATTAATTATAGGATTATAGGAGCAAGTCCAAGGACCACAGCTGGCTTGGCATGTGAACCATGGTATATCAGAGCTTTGAATCTTCTCCCTAACTCGGTCTTCCAAAGTGTGTTTTTATTTGAGGGATGTAAATTTTAATTCCCAGTCATTCTGGCAGAACCTTGCTACATTAAATATCTGCATGCTTTCTGCATAGATACTAGAGCATGCTGGTAGGCTGAGGAGTACTATCTATCCATCTATCTATATATGCTCAGTGAGAGATATCTGAGATCAAATCGCTGCTTTTAACACCAACATGTCTGGATATATTTTCCTAGAAACTATCAATGAATTCTCCTAGTCTGAAATAATGTAAGGAGACACTATTTTGGGGTCATTATTGTACTGGTGCTCTTTCAACTCAGAGATAAGGTTTGTTTATGAGAAGATAAGAATTGCCACAGTGGTCAGAGCAATGGTCTATCTAGCCCAGTGTCCTGTCTCTGACAGTGGCCAGTACCAGAGCTTCAGGGGGAGTGTACAAAATGGGGTAGTTGGAGTTATCCACTCTCTCAGCCTCTGGCAGTCAAAGGTTTAGAGTTGCCCCAAACAGGTGGTGTCCCTGCCCATCTTGGCTAATAACCATTGATGGATCTGTCCTCCATTAACTTATCTAGGTCTGTTTTGAACCCAGTTATACTTTTGGCCATCACAACACCCCATGGCAACAAGTTTCACAGGTTAATTGTGCATTGTGTATGGAAAAAATACTTCTTCTTGTTTGGGTTAAACCTGCTGCCTGTTAATTTCATTGGGTGATCTCTGGTTTTAGTATTCTGGGAAAGGGTAAATAATACTTCTTTATTCACTTTTTCCACACCAGTCATGTTTTTGTAGGCCTCTGTCACATCCCCCCTTACTCATCTCTCTTCTAAGATGACCAGTCCCAGTCTTTTTAATCTTGCATCGTGTGGAAGCCATTCCAGATCCTTGATCAATCTTTGTTGCCCTTCTCTGAACCTTTTCCAGTTCCACGGTATCCTTTTTGGATGGGGCAACCAGAACTGGGCACAGTATTTAAGGTGTGGGCACACCATGGATTTGTATAGTGGCATTATGATATTTTCTGTCTTATTGTCTATCCCTTTCCTAATGGTTCCTGACATTCTGTTTGCTTTTTTTTTTTTGACTGATGCTGCACAATGAGCTGAAGTTTTCAGAGAAGTATCCACGATGATTCCAAGATCTCTTTCTTGAGTGGTTACAGCTAATTTAGAAGTTGTCATTATATATGTGATGCTAGAATTATTTTTTCCAATGTGCATTACTTTGCACTTACCCATGCTGAATTTCATCAGTCCTGTTGTTCAACCAGCTTTGTGAGATCTCTTTGCAACTCTTTAGAGTCAGCTTTGGACTTAACTATCTTGAGAACGTTGTATCATCAGTGAACTTTGCCACCTCCGGATCATTAGAGACTATGTTGAATAGCACTGTCCTAGTACAGATCATTGGGGGACCCTGCTATTTATCTCTTTCCATTGCAAAAACTGACCACTTATTCCTACCTTTTGTTTGCTATCTTTTAACCAGTTACTCATCCATGAGAGGACCTTCCCTCTTGTCTCATGACTGCTTACTTTGCTTAAGAGCCTTTGGTGTGGGACTTTGTCAAATGCTTTCTGAATAACTAAGTATGCATTCTCATCGGGATCACCCTTGGCCAGGTGCTTGTTGATACCCTCAATCACTTCTAATAGATTGGTGAGGCGTGATTTCCCTTTACAAAAGCCATGTTGTCTCCTCCCCAACAAATCGTGTTCATCTAGGTGACTGATGATTCTGTTTTTTACTATAGTTTCAACCAATTTGCCTGGAATTGAATGGTGTGGAGCTAGTGAATAGGGAAGCATTATTTACCGCTTCACATAACACAAGAACCAAGAGTTATCCAATGAAATTAATAGGCAGCATGTTTAAAACAAACATAAGGAAATACTTCTTCACACAATGCATAGTCAACCTGTGGAACTCATTGCCAGTGGATGTTGTGAAGTCCAAAAGTAAAACTGGGTTCAAAAAAGAATTAGATAAGTTCACGAAGGATTTGTCCATCAATGGCCATTAGACAAGATGGTCATGGATGTAATCCCATGCTCTGGTGTCCCTAAATTTCAGACTGCCAGAAGCTGGGACTGGATGACAAGGGGATGGATCACTTGATAATAGCCATGTTCTGTTCAGAGGTCTAAGGCAGGGGTCTCCAAACTATGGCCCACGGGCTGGATCTGGCCCAGGGCTTCCATTTTTCCGGCCCTCCAACCAACAGGGGAGAAGCGAACAGCTGAGTAGGCATACCGAGCAGGCAGGGGGAGGGGCCGCTGGCAGCAGCTCACACAGGGCGACAGCACAGCTGAGCTGTGCAGAAGGGTGAGCGCCTCTGGGAGCCAGTGTCCCCCCCCAAAAGGGGAGCCAACTTAGGGGAGAGTTGCTGCTGCAGCCGAGCAGGCACGGACCCCTGCCTTAGAGTAAAAAAACAAGCCAGATGCTTAATTACATCTCCAATAAATGGAATAAAGAAGATGGAAACTAACAATTTCATAATGGTTAAATTTTAACTACAGCACTAATAGAACCAAGCAGTCCCAACCAACAATGGGAACCTGGAGCTTCTCTTACCAAAGTGCAGCCAAACTTTCAATCCTTGCATCCAGTGAAGTGAGCTGTAGCTCACGAAAGCTTATGCTCAGATAAATTTATTAGTCTCTAAGGTGCCACAAGTCCTCCTTTTCTTTTTTCAATCCTTTGTCATTTTCTTCAGCAGAACAGGCACGCCTAGCAGGCACAGGGAGAAGAGCAGACCCAAAAAGGGGAGCCTGATTTAGAATTTAATGCAATACCGACACAGTAGAGTAGTATTTTTTAAATGATTTTGCATATATTTGCATATATTTAATTTCTTTCACAGTCGCTTCGGCCCACGAAGCCCCTTCAAAAATCTAATATGGCCCTCGTCTCATAAAGTTTGGAGACCTTTGCTGTAAAGCATCTGGCACCAGCCACTGTCAGAAGATGGACTAGATGGGCTAGATGGACCATTGATCTGACCCAATATGGTCATTCTTCAGTTCTTGTTCTTATGAACCAGCTTATAAAATGTGTATGAAGAGTTGAATTTCCACAAAGCTTTGGTTCTGAGGTTTAGTTGGGACCCATCTGTAATTAGAGGCCCCTAAACAGCAAAGCACATGCTTAAGTCTCATTAAGTTCAGTGAGATTTCAGCATGTGCATAAGGGCTTTGCTGAATAGAGATGGATTTAAATATATGCTTAAAGTTAGCACATGCTTTGCAGATTTGGGGTTATACTGATAAAATTACAACCTTATGAACAAGTGCATTAGCTTGCCTGGTGCTTGATATTCAACAGTGCTTTCTTTAATGTAATATGCTGGACAAAGTAATGCTGCTTTTTGTGTAGAAGGGGCAAGTGGAAATTTGTTTTGAGGATTTATTGTTAAATTATCTTGTGGCTCATTAATAGGAGGATGAAAGGGAGGACAATGTTAGTGCAATAGACCATTGGGATAAAAATCATGAGTAAGCCATGTGCTACGTACTCTACAGTGTAAAATGTTTGTCTTTGGTTAGTGTTTTTTATGGCAGTTGGCAAGTTTTTTTGTCTTCATCTGGTGTTTTATTAGAGCACTGTGAGATATCAGTTTCTACTGAATCGGCTTTTGCTTGTTAATCCGAGCTTCCAGCTGTAACTAGTGCAGTTTATAGAAAGATATCTAGTAAATCAACAAAACACCTGATAAAGATTAAGGGCCTTATTTTCATTTACACGAAGGCCTCTTTATACTATTGCGACTGTAAAGGGTGTAACAGAAATTTAAACCCAATTTAAGTCCCCTTTGCACTTCCAGAGCTGTGTAAAGAGGCCACAGTGTAAATGAGAATAGGCCTGAAGAGATTGACACACATCATAAGAAATGTTGCATCAAGGAAATTATAATGTTATACACAGTAGTAGATATGTGTATTTGATCATGTTGTGCCAACTACAGCAGGGATGGACTTGTCCTTTAATAGATGGGGTGATTGCTTTGGGAGATAATAGCTAAACTTGGGGTAAACCATGTTTATATTTCCAATTTCTTGTTGTGCTTTTGGTACAAGTACACCTCTTGTGAAAAAGAAACATTTTAAATATATTTGTAGCTATAAGAGCAACTCTCATTTTGCCATTCTCCAAATGTGGGACAAAATGGGGGACAAAGACCTAAACTGAGGGGGTACTGTCACACTTCAGGGGTGCAATCCCAATCAAAGCCATTGGACTTTCAGATATAATTAGACAGACATACATTTTGGTATCCATCACTAGACAGACGCAAGGAACCAAAGCTCTTGCAGGCTCAGAAAGATGGGTCCTTCAACCAAGGCGGGGTGGGGGGGGGTGGGCTCTGACATCTCTAGGAACTGCATATAGATGCGGAGCTGCTTAGGCAAAGATCTTTCATCTGGGTCAGCACCTTGTACTCCAGTGGAAGGTCCGGACTATGGGAAAGTCAGACGTGATTGGGAAGAAGAATGATTGGTGAGAGAAACCATCTAAAAAGTCTAAAACTTAATCTAGCAAGGTACAGGCCTTGTTTCAAGAGGCCAGAAGACCTCCTGCTGTCCTGTGGTCTTCCCACTCCCTTGCTGATTTGAATGTAAATAGGGCTTCTATTGTTTTTGGTCATACCTTGCTTAATTTCACTGGAGGCAGACAGATAGCTGCTTTCTCTCCTGTGTGGGAGAGACCTGTTTTTCCCTTTCTTTGGTGACAAGACTGTAAAGCATAATATTAATGAGTATCCATGTAACAGGGTTCAACTCACCACCCAGCGCCTCCCTCTGGCTGTCCTGGGAATTAGCTCTCAGCCATTCCAGTGCACCTTCAGCTAGTGGTGTCATGCCTGCCGTCACTGCTGTCTACACTCTTTGGACCTGCGTCACTCCCCAGACTGCAGTGTCCTCTTCTGGGCACAGTCCTCTGGCTGTGCCTCCACGCCGGTATCTCCCCGCTTCCAGGGGACCAGCAGTCTTTAGTCCCGCCACTTGCCTCAGCAGCCAACTGCAGTCCAAGGTCCAGCCCCTTGCCTCAGGGGCAAACTGCAGTCTGGATACTGGCCACTCTCTTCATTGGCAAGTGGGGTGCAAGGGGAGGGGGGACCCAGGCCCGCCCATTACTCTGGGTCCCGACCCAGGGACCCTATAGCTGGCAGCCACCTACTGCCCTCCTCCAACCTGCTGCCTATTTTCCCTGGGCCACTTCCTCCATAGCCCTAGCACCCTCTCAGCCCTTTATATATGGCCCTCGCTGGCCCTGATTGGTTGCTCCAGAAAACCTTCCTTCTATTGGTGGGCTCAATAAGCCCTTTCCTGATTCATGGGTTCTGCGCAGCCTCCCTGGTGCTGCTTTTAACCCCTTCTTCTCCCTGTGTGGTGAAGCTGCCCCCACCACAATCCACTGAAGTGAGCTGTAGCTCACGAAAGCTTATGGTCAGATAAATTTGTTAGTCTCTAAGGTGCCACAAGTCCTCCTTTTCTTTTTGCGGATACAGACTAACACGGCTGCTACTCTGAAACCTGTCCTTATGCAGTGTTAATACATACAGTTCACAATGATACAAAATATCACATTCGTTATACTTTTATAACACAGGAATATTGTATACAATCATTTGATTCAGTTGCTCATCACTTGAGGTTCAGATCCCCTGTCTTTATAGCTTAGATAAAGTTTCTCTTCCCTGCTGCAGTGTAGACACCAAACTGTCTCCTCCCATGCTTGTTAGCTTGATAGCTTTGTTGACCTGATATGTAAATAGACCTTTCTTTGTCTCTGCCTGAGTCAGAGAAGCAAAACACATTCCTTTATCTAGGGCAGACCTGATTGCCAACTCCCCCTGACATGCCTGGTTTAAATACACTTTAGTCGAATTCCAGCATATATCCAGAACTCGTAATGCACATCCCATACACACATCACACAATAATGTTAATAATCAGTGAGTTATTAGTTTTCCAATTATATATTAGATACAAATGTTAACATCAATGAATTGGGGTATATTGAACTGGTCAGGCCAGTGGAAAACCGAGAAGTCTGCTGCTTGCCAGGAGCTAAGATTCGCGATGTGACGGAGAGACTGCCGAGACTCATCAAGCCCTCAGATCGCTACCCCTTCCTGCTTCTCCACGTGGGCACCAATGATACTGCCAAGAATGACCTTGAGCGGATCACTGCAGACTACATGACTCCAGGAAGAAGGATAAAGGAGTTTGAGGCGCAAGTGGTGGTCTTGTCCATCCTCCCCATGGAAGGAAAAGGCCTGGATAGAGACCGTCGAATCGTGGAAGTCAACGAATGGCTACGCAGGTGGTGTCGGAGAGAAGGCTTTGGATTCTTTGACCATGGGATGGTGCTCCAAGAAGGAGGAGTGCTAGGCAGAGACGGGCTCCACCTAACGAAGAGAGGGAAGAGCATCTTCGCAAGCAGGCTGGCTAACCTAGTGAGGAGGGCTTTAAACTAGGTTCACCGGGGGAAGGAGACCAAAGCCCTGAGGTAAGTGGGATACCGGGAGGAAGCAGGAGCGTGTGAGAGGGGAGGGCTCCTGCCTCATACTGAGAAAGAGGGGCGATCAGCGGGTTATCTCAAGTGCCTATACACAAATGCATGAAGCCTGGGAAACAAGCAGGGAGAACTGGAAGTCCTGGCAAAGTCAAGGAATTATGATGTGATTGGAATAACAGAGACTTGGTGGGATAACTCACATGACTGGAGTACTGTCATGGATGGATATAAGCTGTTCAGGAAGGACAGGCAGGGCAGAAAAGGTGGGGGAGTTGCACTGTATGTAAGAGAGCAGTATGACTGCTCAGAGCTCAAGTATGAAACTGCAGAAAAACCTGAGAGTCTCTGGATTAAGTTTAGAAGTGTGAGCAACAAGGGTGATGTTGTGGTGGAAGTCTACTGTAGACTACCGGACCAGGTGGATGAGGTGGACGAGGCTTTCTTCCGGCAACTAACGGAAGTTACTAGATCACAGGCCCTGGTTCTCATGGGAGTCTTCAATCACCCTGATATCTGCTGGGAGAGCAATACAGCGGTGCACAGACAATCCAGGAAGTTTTTGGAAAATGTAGGGGACAATTTCCTGGTGCAAGTGCTGGAGGAACCAACTAGGGGCAGAGCTCTTCTTGACCTGCTGCTCACAAACTGGGAAGAATTAGTAGGGGAAGCAAAAGTGGATGGGAACCTGGGAGGCAGTGACCAAGAGATGGTCGAGTTCAGGATCCTGACACAAGGAAGAAAGGAAAGCAGCAGAATACGGACCCTGGACTTCAGAAAAGCAGACTTTGACTCCCTCAGGGAACTGATGGGCAAGATCCCCTGGGAGAATAACATGAGGGGGAAAGGAGTCCAGGAGAGTTGGCTGTATTTTAAAGAATCCTTATTGAGGTTACAGGGACAAACGATCCCGATGTGTAGAAAGAATAGTAAATATGGCAGGCGACCAGCTTGGCTTAACAGTGAAATCCTTGCTGATCTTAAACACAAAAAAGAAGCTTACAAGAAGTGGAAGATTGGACAAATGACCAGGGATGAGTATAAAAATATTGCTCAGGCATGCAGGAGTGAAATCAGGAAGGTCAAATCACACCTGGAGTTGCAGCTAGCAAGAGATGTTTAAGAGTAACAAGAAGGGTTTCTTCAGGTATGTTAACAAGAAGAAGAAAGCCAAGGAAAGTGTGGGCCCCTTACTGAATGAGGGAGGCAACCTACTGACAGAGGATGTGGAAAAAGCTAATGTACTCAGTGCTTTTTTTGCCTCTGTCTTCACAAACAAGGTCAGCTCCCAGACTGCTGCACTGGGCAGCACAGCATGGGGAGGAGGTGACCAGCCCTCTGTGGAGAAAGAAGTGATTCGGGACTATTTAGAAAAGCTGGACGTGCACAAGTCCATGGGGCCGGATGCGTTGCATCTGAGAATGCTAAAGGAGTTGGTGGATGTGATTGCAAAGCCATTGGCCATTATCTTTGAAAACTCATAGCGATCGGGGGAAGTCCCGGACGACTGGAAAAAGGGTAATGTAGTGCCCATCTTTAAAAAAGGGAAGGAGGAGGATCCTGGGAACTACAGGCCAGTCAGCCTCACCTCAGTCCCCGGAAAAATCATGGAGCAGGTCCTCAAGGAATCAATTCTGAAGCACTTAGAGGAGAGGAAAGTGATCAGGAACAGTCAGCATGGATTCACCAAGGGCAAGTCATGCTTGACTAATCTAATTGCTTTCTATGACGAGATAACTGGCTCTGTGGATGAAGGGAAAGCAGTGGACATGTTGTTCCTTGACTTTAGCAAAGCTTTTGACACGGTCTCCCACAGTATTCTTGCCAGCAAGTTAAAGAAGTATGAGCTGGATGAATGGACTATAAGGTGGATAGAAAGCTGGCTAGATTGTCGGGCTCAACGGGTAGTGATCAATGGCTCCATGTCTAGTTGGCAGCCGGTATCAAGTGGAGTGCCCCAAGGGTCGGTCCTGGATCTGGTTTTGTTCAATATCTTCATAAATGATCTGGAGGATGGTGTGGATCCTAAACTGGGAGGAGAGGAAGATACGCTGGAGGGTAGAGATAGGATACAGAGGGACCTAGACAAATTGGAGGATTGGGCCAAAAGAAATCTGATGAGGTTCAACAAGGACAAGTGCAGAGTCCTGCACTTAGGACGGAAGAATCCCATGCACCGCTATAGACTAGGGACCGAATTGCTCGGCAGCAGTTCTGCAGAAAAGGACCTAGGGGTGACAGTGGGCGAGAAGCTGGATATGAATCAACAGTGTGCCCTTGTTGCCAAGACGGCCAATGGCATTTTGGGATATATAAGTAGGGGCATTGCCAGCAGATCGAAGGATGTGATCGTTCCCCTCTATTCGACACTAGTGAGGCCTCATCTGGAGTAGTGTGTCCAGTTTTGGGCCCCACACTACAAGAAAGATGTGGAAAAATTGGAAAGAGTCCAGCGGAAGGCAACAAAAATGATTAGGGGACTGGAACATATGAGTTATGAGGAGAGGCTGAGGGAACTGGGGATGTTTAGTCTGCAGAAGAGAAGAATGAGGGGGGTTTGATAGCTGCTTTCAACTACCTGAAAGGGGGTTCCAAAGAGGATGGCTCTAGACTGTTCTCAGTGGTAGCAGATGACAGAACAAGGAGTAATGGTCTCAAGTTGCAGTGGGGGAGATTTAGGTTGGATATTAGGAAAAACTTTTTCACTAGGAGGGTGGTGAAACACTGGAATGCATTACCTAGGGAGGTGGTAGAATCTCCTTCCTTAGAAGTTTTTAAGGTCAGGCTTGACAAAGCCCTGGCTGGGATGATTTAATTGGGGATCGGTCCTGCTTTCAGCAGGGGGTTGGACTAGATGACCTCCTGAGGTCCATTCCAACCCTGATATTCTATTACTCTATGATTCTATGAAACTCATTACATGATACCAGTGAGCCTCTGGCATTAGGAGGCTCATAGGGTCACAGGGACACACAAAATAAAAATTTTAAAATCCAGTGGGGATTTCTTCTTCTAGTGCCAAGGACTCTTTCTATAAGCTCAGTTTTGTCATTCTTTATTTCTGATGTTAATATTTTTCAACAATAAAATTGAAAGGGACACGAAATTGGAGGCACATTGCTTATTTTAGTCCCATAGTAGCCTACCAAAGTTGGGAGGGACATGTCTACAAAAAGTGTGTGTTCTGTTTTTGGTAAAGGAAATATTTTATGAAGCAAATTGTTGATTCAGATGTGAAAGACCAATCCCAAACAGGTATTTCCAAGGTGCGCATAAACAGGTGTGTATATAATCCCACTCAGCATGAGCATGTCCTGTTACTGAAACTGACAAACAGGGAGTTAAGCCCTGTGTTTAAGATGCCACGTTGCTGTGCTAATTCCTCAGCCTCGGTTTAAAGACTTTATTGGAAAAATAAATCAATTAAATAATATTGGGACTCGCAAAATAAAGATTTAATGGTTTCAGTGGCTGAAGCCCCACTGGCATTTAGCAGTTGCTTGGGAGCAAAGTTTTTTGTGGTTGTTTGTATGCATCTGGGAATCAAATCTTATATGATGTGTGAATAATTTTTGTAAGCTTTATGACTGTTGCTGCTTCCTATAAGGCATTGCTGTGTTAAGATCCGCCTGTTAAGTGAACCAGGCAGGGCGACTTGTATGTGTTTTACTGTTAACCATAATTAATGGAAATGAAAAATGAAGTAATAAATTAAAGAACAGCACACTGCACTTTTTTTCTGTCCAGTGCGAATGAAGGTTTTGGAACAAAGAATCTGTGTCTCAAACGCTGGTTAATCAAAGTCTGATCACTTGGATACATTGAAACATTCCCTTCCCCTCTGCTCCTGTATTATAAATATAAATGAAAGTAGAATATTGAAGGCATACACTATTTCTTCTATTTAACTAATAGTTTAGGGGCCTAAATATGGTTTTAAGAACCTAACTTTAGGCACCCAGGTATGAGAAATGTTGGCGGACGCTTTTATTTGATGGGGAGGGAAAGGGATGAACCCCGTTTTCGTGGATCCAAGCCCAGAATATTCCAGCTGCACTCTGCTCTTAGATCTTTGCTAGGGCAGGCGAAATGGATGTTTTAAGAAACACAGAATCATTTCTGGAATTCCCTGGTATTTCTGGAAATCCCTCTCCTCCATAGGTGTATTCTGTTTTCTTGTCTGTTTGTTTTAATTCAGCCTTTGCTAACCTGTATTAATTTCCATTTTACCTTGTAGTAATACGTAGGAATCCATTTGGAATGGACATCTGTTGTCGGAAGGGGTCAAGAAGCCCGCTCCAGGAACTGTACAATCCCATCCAGGTGAGTGTATCAACTTCGCAGCCCATCCAACAAACACAGCCTGTATTTACTTGCAGAGTTTTGGGTTTTTCTTCCCCACAGCATAATCGTGTTCATCTTGCAGGGAGGGGAAGGGGTGGACCCTGGGACCAGCACAGCTTGAGCTAAAGGACTATGTCCCCTAGCTGGAAGCTATAGCAGAGTTTTGTCCTCTGTAGATCAGGTGACAGTGGGTTACAACGGCACTGCTGTAAGACACTTTTGTTTTAGAGTTCTAATGTGGATGGACTTCCAGCTAGCCCAGATGGCTTTTCAGTCACAGCTGGTTGCAGGTATGCAGTCCAAACAAGCTGAATATTTTACAGCGCGGCAGATCATGATATCTTTACACCGAATGCTACGTCATGCCATGATTAGTCCCACTGAAATCATTGAGTCTACTTGTGAGGGAAGGGACTACTCAATGTGAGTAAGGATATCCGGAGTTCTTCTCACTGTGACACCAAGAGCGAAAAAGCATCTCAATTTCAGGTCTCCAATTTCTGCTGCTGCTCGCTTAGTCCCCATGTGCGTGCTGAATTGGCTTATTCAAGCACAGCACTTCCTGGTGGCAACTGAGAGGAAGTGCAGCCATTGCGAGAAAATGGCAGCTGACTTTTAAGCATACAGTATTTATTAAGGTTTAATAGCTGCCTATTTTATATTTATACCCCAGTTAATACATTTTGTAAAAGAGAGTTAGCTATTAAGGAAAGTGAGGTTAACTCATTAGATTTAACAAGGCAGTAAATGTTTCAAATACTTGTTGATTACGAAAAGAATCGGTATACAGTACACGAAATAAGTGCCAAGTGATTTTAACACATTTATAAAGTATTCTCAACAATCTAAAGATACAATATCTATTATGCAAAGGAGTAAAGTGCAGGCATCCAATAATCTTGTATTTATTAGTGTACATTAGTTTCCTAATTAAATCTCAATTCTACATGTGGCGGAGAACACGAATTTACCAATTTTTGTAATAATGCTTGATACAAGTGATGTACAATCAATGTTGCTAAATGGAAAGTGCATGCTCCATAAGAACAAAGATGCTGCAAAGGAAAAATAATAAACTCTTGAAAAGCTTTTACAAAAGGGCCAGTGGGGAGAAGAAAGTTTTGTCTATTGTGTCTGGGGTCTGCTGTGCAGCAATTGAAATCTTCTTGCCATTTAATGGTCCCATTGCCAGAGGTCATCCCGTATGAAAAGAACAGAGGAATACCTCATAGGGTGTTAATCTGATGCCTTGCAAATTTGGTGAACTACAGGTTTTCTAACCTTTTGCAAGCAGTGAACCCAGCTAGCAGCTCCCCCTCTTCCTTTCTACGTCTTGATCAAGAATTCTGTCAAGCATTAGAATTCCTTCCCAATCTCTCTTGTGGAGAGAGCCTGAAAAGTCAACGTTTGAATGAGTTCAGCATTTCTTGCAGCCAGAGTTGAACTAAGCCGATGATGTTTTTCACAGGCAAAAAATTTCCATCAGTACTTTGGCCTCTTCTGTTCTTAGCATGTAAAAAAGGCAGAATATTCCACTGCTTTTTGGACTGGATTTTATGTGCGGCACGTGGTTCAAGAGTATTCCAGTAGACACTTTACTGTTAGCATGCAGATGTATATATTTCAGGGAAATGATAACAGCAAGAGACAGTGGGTGAAGGGGGAGATATTAACAACAAGCTGATTTGGGGGTCTCCACTGAAATATTTTATTTTATTTCTTTGACACACGCACCCCTCTCTCCCCCCATCCCCTTAAGTCACAGTTACATTCGTATCCATAAGAAGGAAAAACATACTCTCTACTGCCTAGAAGGTAGCAGGATAGGAAGGCAGATCATGGTTTGGAGCAGCGGTTCTCAAGCTGTGGGTCAGAATCCCCCAGGAGGTCCCCCAACTGTTGTCAGGGGAGTATGAGCGTACTCTTATCCTTTCTCTCCAGTCCTCTGCTGATCAGTGACTCACAAGTGGGTATTCACCCACGAAAGCTTATGCTCCAATACTTCTGTTAGTCTATAAGGTGCCACAGGACTCTTTGCCACTTTTACAGATCCAGACTAATACAGCTACCCCTCTGATACTTGACATACAACTCAGAAGTCATGATAATTGGGGGAATAGAAAGTTTTGGCCAAGGACAGCAGAACAAACCTTGTTCTCTTATGAAAAATACCATTGGATGTTTAATACTGTCCAGGTATATCATAAAGGATTGCAGGTGTTAAGGGCTCAGCCAGAAAATGACACACACATGTACACAAAACCACAGTAATCTGTTTGGTATTCAGTTTAACTACCTTTGTAAGATGAAGGGCTATAGGTACTTATAGCTCCAGGGAGTCTACTCAATTCAAACACCAGACTAAACCACTGAGAGAGCCCCTGCAGCAGTCTGGCTTTGGCTAGATACGGTTGTAATTCTTTCAGTGTATGCAACTTTAAATATTTAGTTTGTCCAACTAATGTTTTTATTACAACTGCATGTTCTAATAATCAGAGAAACCCATTGGCTAGTTTGCTGCCTTCACCTACAGAATGCTAAAGTGCAGCTTTCAGAATTTTCCAGCCTCTGTTAGCTAATATTGTACCTGGTACTGCTCTCAGAGTTGGTGCGAATGCTGCCATCAATGGAAACAGAAGCAAGCAGGATTGAGCCCTCTGGTAATAAGAGCGATAACTTTACTATTGGGTTTAGATAGCATCATAATCCATGAGAGTGATATTCCCGTAGCTAATACAATCATGCCATTCTCAAGAAAGTTTTCTTGTTATATGTTTGGCACAGAGATTGTATTTTAAAAGCCCGATGGAGATGCATTGATTTACACCAGGTGAGGGTCTGGCCTGTAGTATCTGCTATTCAAACATATACCAGTGTATTTGGTCTGCTCTTTTCTTTTTTTATGGAGTTGCTAGCAGATGCTGTGTTTTCTGTTGAATCTTTCAGTTTAATAAATGATTGTAAAAATAGTTTATCTTTATCCTGCTGGTTCAACTCCAGAGGGGACCAAACTTTGTCTAATGGATGTCCAGTGGCCTACGCGAACCGAGTTTAGAGGTTTCAGTCCAGTGCTCAGTGGATAGGTGCCCTCATCACAAAAGATCGCCACCGTAGTGGGCTGTAATTGACATCCTTTGTTAATAGCTTCACAAGAGAAGTAAAAGATTGAATGGATATAGATAGAATGAAATTCACCGCTCAGTAGAGGGGCCAGCTCAAAGTCCTTGCATTACTTAAGTGGGTGCACAGCCTTGTACTGGTCCCACTGCGCAATCCCACAGATAGGAACAGGCTTCTTGCCCCGACACATGGTCCCTCGGTGTCAGGTTTGAAGTATAATAGGAGGGCTATATGTTGGAAGTTTGCCCTCCCTGTGCTGTACGTATTCTGTGGACAGAGGACTTCATTTTTGGGGAGTTTTCAGTGAAGGACTTTCACATTCACGAGTACCACATTAAGGCAGTATAGTCAAACTTTAGATGAATTGACAAAACAGAAAAGACTCATTCTGTCACATGGCTCCAAAGGGAAGAGGGAGAGGGTCCAGCGTCAGATGACTAGTGATATTGCAGACTCCTGGGGGAATTCTGCACCACTGCGCAATGCCGAATTTGTGCAGAAATTATTGTTCTGTGCAGAATTTCCTCTCCCTCCCCCCCGCCCCCAAAATGGGCTGCTGTGCTGCTGGTCACCACTAGAGGCTGCTGGACCCAGCAGAGCGCAGCTCATAAATAGAAGACATTGTTCGGGGGAAGGGAAATGGAGCTGGAGGTTCCGGGTAGCTGCAGTTCCTGGCACGTCCTGAAGGAAGGGGGTGGTGTGCAAGAAACTCCACACAAGCCTGGGACCCAGCATGAGGCTATTTCTCCGTCAGGATCCCTGGGTTCTGGGTGATAAGGGGATGCAAGTATCTGGGCTGCGGGGCTCACAGCTGGGCTCTGGGAGGTAGTGAGTGCAAGTGTCTGTCTGTGGGGCCCCATGGCTGGGCTCTGGGGTGTAGGGGGTGTGTGTGTGTGTGTGTCTGGCCCACCAGCTGGGCTCTGGTGGCGGGGGGGCAAAAGGGCAGAGAAACAGGAACTGAATTGTCATAGGGGATTAACTCTCTACTCCTGGGGGAATTTTTTGTGTGTGTCTGTATTACAGATATAGTTGCTAACTGGTATTTTGAAACAAATTACCAAAATAATTGAAACTGACATGATTAGGTGTTATTTTGACAAATAAAATATGCAGGATTTTAAAATATTGTGTGCAGAATTTAATTTTTTGGTGCAGAATTCCCCCAGGAGTAAGTTGCTGTACTATGAGTGTGTCTGGGTGGGGGTGGAAACGTAGGCGTAACTGAACAAGGACTAAGAGCCTTGCATGAATGTGGCATAAACTCACTTTGTAGCTTGTTCTTTGTATTTCAAACCTCAGGACTTTAAAAACATGGGTAAACAAATATTTGCAAAGCATATTCTTAGAAAAATGCCACATGCCACAGTGTCTTGTAATTACATGACTTTGTCCAGCCCCAGTGCTCTAAAAATAACAGTTAATTGCGGATCAGCCCATTGAGCTCAAGTCACTGAAAGTTCAAAATGAGCCAACAACATATCTGGGCTTGAGCACATCAGTGGGTGACACTGATCTGTTCAGCCCCGTTGAAAACAGTACCAAATTGTGAGCAATTAATAGCTAAAATGGACAAAGTGTTAATTGAGGGGAAAATGCAAGATAGGGCCCATGATCTTGCACTTTTGTGTAGGCAAAAATTCATACTGAATTCTAAGGGAGTTTGGCCTGCATATAATCTCCTCCCGCTATCAGGCATTTATTCTTTATTCCTCACCTGCAGAGAAAAGCACTGGTCTACATAGAGGCTGCAGGATCAGGTCCTGGACATTTCCATGCTTCAATTTCTAACCTTAAATCTCCCAACTTTCATTTGAGAATCATGTGTCTAGTTAACTGTGGGTCAAACCTTCAGTGATTTTTGTTGTTTTCAAAAGATGAGTCCATCCATTAAAGAGCTGGACTGCTAGGAGGTTATGTTTTGGTGAGGCCTGAGCTGAGTGCCCAAAGCTGGTGAAGCTATGCAGCGGTCCCAACGTGGACCCCACACTGCCTTGTGTCCTGACATTTTGTTGGACTACTGTTAGAGATGAGCAATTTCTTTTCTTTTTTGTTGTTCTTTTTATCACATCCTGCTCAATGGCCCAAAGAAAGCAAGCTGATGCCTTTGAGACCATACCGTGATTATGCAGCCTCGCTTACCTCAGCCCTCAAGTGTTCCCTTTCTGGAGGTGCTACATCATCACCCCTGGATCTGGCTGTCTGCATAGGATCAGTGTATGTCAACCCAGACCAGCCATAGTCACTTCCATCTGAGTTGATAATTTTCTGTTCTTCTCTGGCCCACCCACCACAAGGTGACTCCATGGGCACTCATACCTGTTGCTGGATGGATGATAGCTTAGTGATCGAAGCTTCATTTCTAGTAATACCGAGTTGCCTTGGAACTACGGGTTCAAATCCCAGTGATGTCAACTCAGCTCATCATACTTCTGAGGTAGATGCATTGGTTACCCTATGTAGTTTACTGTGTGTGATGAGTTTGGGATCTTAAAAAGCAGGGTTTGGAATCTGAAACCCCCCCGCCCCACAAAGTGCTTGTGATATTTGAAAGATCTCTTGGTACTTTTGGTGAGAGGATGGAGTTGTGTCCATGCCCTCAGCCAAAATTTTTCCTCTCCTCACTTGGCTATGGCGTGCTGTGCACATGCTGGCTGCCATATTCCACCCCATGGGTAACTGTGTGTCAAATCTTATTATAAAAGCCCAGAGATGGGTACTGTGCAATGCAGAAGATTACAGAAGTTCCTCTGTGTGCTAAAAACCAAGAAATTAGGTGCTGCGCATCAATAGGTTCAAAGACAAATTGTTGTAAATGTGCACATGCATTTGTTGTATGTAAACTTTTATATGCCCTGCTTTTTACCAACAGTGCTAGTAAGTAGAATCACAACGCATGCCCATAAGAAACAGGACAACCTCTTACTCCTGTTTTTACATGCAGATGTGCTCTTGCAAATAACAGTAACTTGGTGAAAGCAGCTCATAATAGCTATTGTTGATAGAGAACATATAAAAATTCAACAAGGGGCAAGAATGGGGAGCTCATAAAAACAGACAGGATACTATGCCAAACGCTGGTTGCTTAATCCTATCGCTACAGACCATCAGGTAAATGATAGCCGTCCATCTAATTATCCTATGCTGGTGTAGCAGATGTCCACCAATGAAAGAATAATTAATTGATTTACTCCAAGGATGACTCCTTATGCAAATATATTACTTACTGTCGTGCTTGCAAGTAGTAGAATACAGCTGGCTGGCAATGAAATACTATGTTAACCTTAGCATAAGCATAACATTAGTGAAAGTACTTTATTATTAATTACAGATTACAAATAAGAGCTCATTTTAGAAGTTAGGGAAATCACTTGGGGGGGGGGTGTAATGGGGCACACCTCTTGCACGCGCCTCCCCTTGGCAGAGCACATGTGCCAGCGCTTTCTCTCTGCCTAGCAGGGAGTCTGCAGCAACTCAGCCCTCCGGCTGAGTCTCACATAGTCTGTATATGAAATAAAAAGCAAACTCCTTCCAGTGCTACAAGTCCAACAGGCGTCTCTTTCAGTGCCCTCTGTAACATCTCTTTATCTGCAGCCCGATCCCTGGGCTCTCTCCTCTATCAGTCCAATCACAACTCTACATACAAAATGATAGGGTCTAAATTAGCTGTTACCAATCAAGAAAGAGATCTTGGAGTCATTGTGGATAATTCTCTGAAAACATCTGCTCAATGCACAGTGGCTGTCAAAAAGGCTAACAATGTTAGGAACCCTTAGGAAAGCGATAGATAATAAGACTGTAAATATCATAATGCCACTATATAAATCCATGGTATGCCCACACCTTGAATATTGCATGTAGTTCTGGTTGCCCCTTCTCAAAACCGATATATTAGAATTGGAAAAGATATAGAGAAGGGCAACAAAAATGATTATGGGTGTGGAATAGTTTCCATGTGAGGAGGGATTAAAAAGGCTGGAACTGTTCATCTTGGGAAAGAGATGACTAAGAGAGGATCTGATACAGGTCTATAAAATCATGAATGGTGTGGAGAAAGTGAATAAGGAAGTGTTATTTACCCTTCACATAACACAAGAACCAGGAATCACCCAATGAAATTAATAGGCAGCAGGCTTAAAACAAACAAAAGGAAGTACTTCACACAATTCACAGTCAGCCTGTGGAACTCCTTGCCAGAGGATGTTGTGAAGGCCAAGACACTAACAGAGTTAAAAAAAAACCTAGATAAGTTCATGGATGATAGGTCCATCAATGGCTATTAGCCAAGATGGTCAGCAACGCAACCCTGTGCTCTAGGTGTCCCTAAACCTCTGACTGCCAGATGCTGGTACTGGATGACGGGGGATGGATCACTTGATAATTGCCCTGTTCTGTTCATTCCCTCTAAAGCAACTGGCATTGGCCGCTGTCGGAAGACAGGCTACTGGGCTAGATGGACCATTGGTCTGACCCAGTATGGCCGTTCTTGGGTTGATTACCTATGGGACTATTGCAAATGTCCTAAACACAAAAGCTGCCAATTGCTGACATGAAGACAGGTGTTTGTCACATACTCCTCTAGAGACAGGTGTTTGTCACATCCTCCTCTCTGCTCTGTAATAAGTGTTCCAGTACCGCCAGCCAAATGGCTGCATCCCAAGCCCATCTCCCAGCTCAGATCTCTTAACTGTTCATACTATAACCTCTCCTGGTTTGTTTCTGGCAATGTTCTCCATGGTATCCGGGAAATGAATTGCATTTGTCAATACATCTTCAATTTCTTCTGTAGTTTTGTTAGAGAGATGTTTTAACTCTATGCTGCCAATTCATAAGTCTCATGCAACAAGGAAAAACAATCCTCTCTAGCTCCAGGGAGTCTAGCTACAAACTACCTATCCCTAATGGTCTGTAATGTGTCCTAATAGGCCCTATTAAGAAAACAAGGGAAGAAAGACATTCAAAAACTATCTACTGAGACTTGCAATTTGCAGTTATCTAACTGAATTTTGGTATTAAAGATTAAAAACATTAAAGGTTAAAATTGCAGTTTTGTCCACAATGTCTGATTCCCCAATTCCCTTTTTTTTTTTTTACAGATGTGTCACAACTAATGTGCAACCCCAGGGCCTGAGAGCTGACCTTTCAGATTAATTGATAGACTTCTTAGCTCTTTCAAACATCAGTTGTCTCAGTAATATAGCCAGCTGTGTCTGACTCAAGATCTCTACAGTAAACGTGAAGCACTAAATATATGACCACTCCTTTGTAAACACTGCGGACACAACCAAGCTAAAATGTTGTCAGTGACCCCCACAAACTACATGGCTGCAGAAGCTGCTGTGTATTTGGCAGTACTGTCATATGGAAATAGGTGGTATCAGTCTGGGGTGGACTGCATCCAGAAGGATGTCTGTTTTCACTGATTTCATTTTAAAACTGCTGAATCATTTTCTTTGAGGAATACACAACAATTACCTTGTTTTCCATATTTATCCATCCCCATCTTTCCAGCAGCCTGTTCTACCGAAGAGGTGGGAAGTAGCCAGAGTGGGGTGCCAGAAGCTGTTACTCCATGTTACTTAACTGACAGAGTCACTTTAAACGCTGTTCCCACTGAAACAGGTTCTACCAAGGTTTCCAGGGTCAACGTGGACCACGTTAGAACCATTTTTCTTTGTGAGCTTCAGATCTAGATTCCTAGTGAACTAGAAAAGTGAGATGAAAAATCTGTTTCAACCTGGTTTTAGCCCATCCCTACTATGTGTGAACCCGATTTCGCAAGATTTTCAAACATGGTTCCTCTGCAAATGCTGACTGAAATGAAAGGTTCATCTATACTACAATAGCAAGCAGGAGGGCACCTGGTGAGAGTACTGTTGTCCCCAACATGCTTAAAACACAGTTCTGTCCCATACTGGGATGGGATCTACTCATGTTTTATCTGTGTCACCAAATTATGGTACAGTGTTGGACAGAATAGGGTAGTAGTGGAGTTTAGTGGCATTGTTAAAACAAGATAGTCTCATGTATACTCCAACGAAGGACCATGTTTTAATTGGGGGACTGTCAAGTTGCAACCTTAATTTCCCAACATGGTGATGCTTCAAGTATAGCCCAACTTGTCTATTCAGATCATAGAGAGAGGGAGACAGGAATGGAGGGTGAAATCCTCACTCACTTGAATCAGTGGCAAAACTTCAATGGGGCCAGCCTTTCACCCAGAGAATCTAATCAGGATCTCCCATCTGACACATGACAACGCTAAAGACTAATGGGTGTTCATTACAGCAGTTACTTTGCCTTTCTTTTTCACAGTTCATGACATACTATTGCACTAGAAAATGTTGCAAAGTTTAATTCTGATGCTGAAAAGGCTCCCAGACCCCCTCCCCATAGTCAGATTATTGTAGCCAAACCAGAGTTGGCAATTTACAATGCTCTGACGCTCATGGGTTTTTCCAGGCACTAGAAATACACATAGAGGGGTGTTACTTTCCTTCAAATTTTAAATCACCTCTGAGCAACATTCAGACTGGAAAGTACTAAAGTCCATCACAACAAATCAAAACATTATGTTCAAGTTTTGGGATGCATTTAAAGAAATACAGTATTACTGCAGCCAAAATTACATTAAGGGAATGCACAGTCACACAGCAGATTGGCAAGGACTCTGAAGTTAACTAGCAAATTGATACCCTGTAGATATATCTCCTCCTTCTTGTAAATGTGGAATGCCACCTTTAGATCATTTTGGACAAGCATCTGGGGATAAGTAAAAGGAAATGGGTGTTAATTCAATTAGATGATAAAAGACAAATACACAGGCTGCCATGGGGAATTGACATCAGTTGCTGAAACAAGAATTGAGTTCTATATCTGGGAGAAGACGTTTTCCTCTATTCAAGTCATGCTTGGCTTTTGCCATGCATATATTTTACTTGTGAAACATCAGTTGACTATTTACATAGCAATATGGTTAAATGTCGTATTTTGGGACTGAAGCCTTGATGTCAGGAGATGGATGGAATGCTAGAGAACAGATGCACAGTGTTAGCTTTCAGCTCATTTTGATACATTAAATATTCATAATCAGCACCGGTGAAGGAGAAAAGAAATGTTTCATTGGACTGGTACATTGAAAGATAAAGCCGTGGAACATTTCCAAAGTATAACATCTTACTTAATGTAAATTGAATGAAGGACCCTGCGGTGAAGGTGAGACGCAATATTAGTTCGTTCTACAATTGCTGCTTTGCTGTCTTTGATGGATTGCGTTGCCAGTGACATCACTCTATAAAATCATAACTAAGAATTTACTGTTCTGAGTCACTTATATAAGCAGAGCATAATTTTATTTTCATCGCTTTGGACCTACAAAAGTCACCCCATGCACACTTTCATACACTCTAACAGACACTTTTAAACATTCTCTGCAGTGCACATATTTATAGCCAAGGAACGAAAAACCCTTCCCCATCCCATGTTTCAAACGTGGGCACCCTAATAAGATCGTTTTATTCCATATTTTTGGATGCTCGCATCAGACCTTTCCCATGTATATTTCCATTTTACAAATGGCTTGCTACCTATGTGAGAACCCAAATGCAGGATGGAGAGGCCTTATCAAGCACCTGCCTTTGACACGTGTCACCACACTGTGTGTAAAAGATAAATGGTTTGTACATATAGATGTGTGTCTGTGCGTTAATGCATATGAGTATTACAAGTGGCATTCTCAAGGGTAAATAACATCCTAATAAACCACAACAGGGTTTGCACTAATAGGCTATAGGTGTATTATGAGGAGCAAGGCCAAGTTACATCAGACACACACAAATACCCTGCTAGTGCCCAACAAAGAACTTAAGCAAATGCTTAACTCTAAGCATGGGAGTAGTCCCACTGATTTCAATGGAGCTATACTGACCTACACAGCTGAGGGCTAGACTGTAGTGATTACAGTAGATGGTGCGTTAAAAGAGGCAAGAAGGCCACAGACTGTTGTTGAATAGGCAGCTTTGTGGCAGGGGACAGGTTAAAAAAGTCACTTTTTCCTTCTGGCCCCTGCCTCTCTTTCCCCCAACTTTGAAGGCTGCGTCTGTTATCGTCCCCAACCCCTAACTTTTTTCTCTCCAGCCATTTAGCTTACTAGGAGTAGATTTTTTTGTATTTATTTTTTGCTGCTAATGAGGTGCCAGCTGTGCACAAGGGTGGAACATCATCAAAATACTCAAGCAGCCAATGAGGGAGTGACTTTTGACAATGTCAAATCAAGTAGGGGAAGAAGGGGATTGTCCTTCTCTAATGTGATGGTCTTGGGTTTTTAAAATCCACCAGTGCAAGAACAAACCAGACACACA
This sequence comes from Natator depressus, assembly GCF_965152275.1. NCBI lineage: Eukaryota > Metazoa > Chordata > Testudines > Cheloniidae > Natator > Natator depressus. The sequence goes on from NC_134234.1 coordinate 249,565,021, forward strand.
GTTTTTATTGTATCTGCTGCGTAAATAGAGCTGTGCACCATACTTTCTTTCTGCCCCACCCTCTGTCCCCTGTTCCTTTCCTGTGGCTTGTGGAAAATGATGTAGGTTTTACTGGGAATATAGCAAAAATTATGCCAAGAATCTAACTATAGTTTGACTCTCCGTGACATACCAGGATTATAATTCAGACTAGTGAAGGGCTGTGTCACCCCTGCCCTGCAACCTTGTGGTGCTTTACAATGCTTTGCTGTAGCAGTTCCCAGCTGGGCTGCTCACAAACAGCCTTCCAGCAGGCGAGCTACACCCAGAGTATCTGTGTGTAACTGCAGCCTGACAGCTACACACTGGCTCTCACCAGTCTTGGCTATGCTGCAGGGTAACCCCCAACACACCCCCAGTTGTGGATCCTTCCTAGAAATGTGTGTCCTGTACTGCCCAGCCCTCTCTTGTACTGTACAAATATATTAAGTCTATTATTTCTTTAAGGGAATAATATGCCATTTTATTATCTTAATTAGTTACTTGGACACTTCAATTTAAACACACTGGATTAGATAAAACAGTAAAGCAAGTTTATTAATTACAAAGAGATTACTTTATACTCACTTAAAAGCTATGAGGCATAAAAGTTAGAAATGGTTACAAGAAAAATAAAGATGAAAACATTTACTAGGATCTGTTTAAGAAACTATCTTAGTTACAAAGCAAACATTCTCACCCCATGCTCCAGCATTTCACTGACCAAACTCTCAGGTCAGGATCCCTCCCACCAGAGTCAAATGGTTGTTTCCTTTTGTCTTCCCAGGTGTGGAAAATGAGGTGGGCAGAGAGAGAGTGAGAGGGGAGCCTTGAGGTGTTTGTCCCTCTTTTTTACAGTTTTGTCCTCCTCTTGAAAAACATTTCCAGCTGAGAACCAGGGACAAAGAATCAATGTAGAGGGACATTCCCTGCTGTTTTTTTTTTCACCTGTTTGAACTTCCTTTGTTTTCCCTCCCTGCTTGATGACTCTGTTTACTGCTTAAATGCAAATTAAGGCAAACACACATTTTTTTCCTTTGTTTAGGATAATCCTGACTTCTGCCTGGGCAGGGCTGTTGGGTTTGGAACATGTGTTAATAACATCATACAAGGGAATCTTATAACTTCACATACAATATTGCCACACATATTTTATCGGGACAATATCGAGTAGCAAATTATGAGTTTATTGTACAAACGTTATTACTGCAGTGTGCAGGGTGTGAATACAGGAGTATATTCCATCATACCTGCCTTTCCGTAAATGTAGTGGAATTTGAAAAATGACCTGCATACAATTTGTGACTTTGCTCCACATTTTGGAGGTGGCTGTTGAACACTCAGTTTTGAGAGCGGAGATGTAGGCACATTAGAGAACACAACACAACACATGTTCTATATGCAGCCCTCTTATGGCCACACAACTCCACATTTGCAGACATGCACATGAGTTTGTACATAGAACTTGGTATTTATGGGCCTGATCCAAAACGCACTGAAGTCAATGGGACTCCAATGGGCTTTGGATCAGACCCTTATGTGTAAATACCAGAAAAGGGAAAATGACTGCAATTACTACATGGGCAAATGCAAGTTTTTTCCTGTATTACTGAAGCTACGTTGAGCTTGTGTAGTGTGTTCTATTTAAGGAAATCAAATGGGATTAGACATGTTAATGAATTGAGAATCAGACCACCACTGTGTGGTAGATCATTATTATCGTCCTCATTTTGCGGATGAGGTTAATGAGGCAAAGCGGCCCCTGCACAAGGTCCTTCACACTGCCTTACCCCTCTGAATCAGCCTTAATAAGCCAGCTTGGAGGGGGACATTGGGTAGATTTATGGATGGGCTTTTGGCTCTGTGCTTGTGTGAATCCAGTAGCTCAAACTCATATGTTTATGTGGGAGAGCGGCTTCAGGCTACAGAACTGTTCTCTGTCACATGAGTTCAGGGGGTGAATTCTATCCTGAACTTGGCTTAGTCACTTAGGCAAAGTTCAACTATACTGTCTTTTTCTTAGGATGGGTGAATTTCACATGGAAAGAGTCTTACCCGAAGTCAAACAGGGGAAGCTTGTGGCAGAATTGTGAATAAACTCCAGGACACCTGACTCTCAGTCCTCTTCTTTCTCCACAAACCCATCTTTCTTCTTTTTATATTTGCTGGGTACACTCACAATTTTGCAGGCACTCTGATTGTGCCCTGTTTTGACAATCATAGTGTCCAGGACTGACAGTGCCACTTTAATTTGGGCTATTTGTGTCAGTAAGGACAAAAAATATTGATGTTAAAGAAAATAATTACCTTCTTACTGAAGCATAAATGATCTTGAAACAAAATACGCAGGCTAAAAAGACCTGAATCCTTAGTCAGGTTTAATTAATTATTAATTCCTACTCCTTCTGACATTATCAATGTAATTAAATTTGTGGCTGAAGAAGTGATAAGATAGAGAGTATCTTCTGTTAAGATACTGAATCTCTCTAAACAGCCAGTGGCAAAATACTACCATTTGTTATTAGGAACTAGCCTACTGATGTGCAACTTCAAATTCTATCTTTTGCTAACAAGCTGATGCGACACAAAAAATAAGGCAATAAAAATCCATATATGCATCCAGCTATTTGAATGCAAAAATGCAGATCTTAACCAAACCCAAAAGAAACTCACTAAGGTCTTGGGTAGTTGGCTGTTCAGGAGCTATGTTATTACAATTGTGTTGAATAATAGCTCTAGACTATGAGTTTGTACAGTCAGATCCTTCAGGATACAACGTATAACTCCATATTTATGTGACTAATCAAGCAAAAATGATTATTGTGCAAGGTATTTGCAAGAGATTGATGACTGGTTCAGAGGAGTAGACAGCTTGAGTTGCTACTGAGGGTCATTAAGCTCAGTCAGTCACTCCTCCCCAGAAAGTGCCCTGTATGTCAGTCAGTCATTGCTATTTTAAAAGCATGTTTAAAATTACCTTCTTTTAGCATAATGGAAATTAAAGAAAAACAAACGAAAACTTGTGGATATAGCATGCTTGTGACATCAGATTCTAAGACCTAAAGAGGCCTCAACTGCTTGGATTTGAAAAGGATGGTGAGAGTACTTTCCATTCCATAATACTGATAGTGTATAGGAATACTGTATTATCCCTTTAAATAGTTTGTGAGCACTGCAGTGATGCTCACTGTGTTCTCTGTTGTATAAATCACCAGAAATGTATGCAGCAGCAGCAGTATGTATGGAGCTAGGCCTGGCATGTTTGTGTATCTTTAGAAACCATAGTTATTGGGACCCAACTGTGCCTGCATGATTTCTTGCTATTATTTTTGTTGTGTAAAGAGGCCAAAAAACCTCTGAGTTTTGCCAGTGAGGATGGGATCCTAAATCAGGAATGCAGTGGAATAGAGAGTGACTGGAGAGGCCAACTGAAACTAAAAGGAATCTGCTGCCACTGGGACTGTCAGTAAACTGCTCATTTAGGAAAAAATTATAAATGTATTACTATCCGTACCACCAGCACTAAATGTGCAGCATGTTACAAATTACATTTGAGAGCTGATTAATGACTTTCCTTTGGATAATGTCTCAGAGGCATCACAAAAATATCTGGAATGGTCTGTACTTCCTGGCAGCTTCAACAGCATAGAACAGTGAGCGTCATCGGATGGCTCACAAACTATTTAAAGGGATAGTACCCTATTCCTCATACACTACACTACTAGAAGGTTTTCACTGTGAGGCACGAAGGCTAAATTATATTCTGGCAAAGGTATAGGTCATTGGGTCTGATCCAAAGTCCTATGAAAGTCAGTAGGGTCTTTCCTCTGAGTTTAGTGGATGCTGGGTCAGGACCTTCATGCCTTGTGCAACAGGAGCTTGATGCATAGGCCATTGAAGTCCGTGGAAAGATTCCTATTGATTCAAATGGGTTTTGCGCCCAAAATGATCACAGCTGAGGAAGTTTTCCATTTGTGTAGTTAGTATTTATAATGTAATAATGGCTGCTGCATTGATCCTTAAGAACTAATGGGCGTTCACTCAGGTTTAGTCATATGTAATGTAATCTAAATCCATTAGTATTGAAATGTTAATGATTTAATTGACTCTCAATGATGGTAATAATAATAAAAGCATTTTTAGCAGAGTACAGTGCGGTTATGCATCTTATTATTAATTATGGCTGTCATCAGTTATTGATATTACCAAAAATGTTACTGTGAATAAGTAAGTGTAAACCTCATCTTAGGGCTTAATAGAGAAAATTAATTGAATAAACACATAAATGACACAATGAGGTGAAGAGAGAAAACAATTTGTTCTTAATTGTGTCAGGAGGTTTTAAAAATATTTCAGCTGGGATATTACTGCAATGGGATTGGGTTCCACAAATGGCAATTTAGATGATCTGAATGAGATTCTAATGCGGGCTTTGCCTCTGAGTCATTCTGTGGTCTTTATCAAGTCACTTCACCTGTGTCTGTTTCCCCGTATGTAAAATGAGGATAATACTATTTACTCACCTGCCTCCCATGGGAGCAGTGAAGATTTAATTAGTTAACGTCTGTACGGTGCTTTGAACTTAGAAAGCACTATTAAAATGCATGTCTATTTATGGTTCTGGGTATAAAGTGAGTATGTACCAAAACTCAACAGTTGGCTGCCCTCTGGGGTGTCTCTAAGTACCTTATTTGCCTGAATGAAGGCCAAACATGTGGGACTTGGCATCATGAATAGATGTCAAGTGGTGCCTTCTTTTATATTAGGACACATAACAACTTCATAGCACCAACCAATCAGTCTCTGAAGAGGCTGCGATAAATGTTATTCTAAGTAACACTCTGAGGCGGGCAAAATTAATCTTGTGATTATTAAAGACTTGGACAAGCACCACAGAGTTGGATAGATAAGGGAATACACTTAACCTACCTACAGGTTTTGCACCATTTGTGTCCAGACTTAAAAATATCAACAAGTTGGACACTCTTGAATGAAATCTGGCAGCCTCTACTCAGCTTGTGCTAACGTAGATAGGTTGATGTAAAGCGATATGAAGTTACTAAAATAAATAGGTTTTTGAGTGTATTCATCTACCTTTGATTTTTGTCATCTCCTTTAGTTAAAATGTCTAGTTCTAAAGTCAAAAACAATGCTCTAATATATACGAAAAATGTGTGTTAAATGGAGCTTGACATTGTTTAACTACAGAGCACGTATCACCTGGCTGGGTATACAGGCTGGCTTTGTTCCTGTATTGCTCCAGCAATCCAGCTTTGAGCTGGAGAAATACTTCTGAATAGAGAGAAGAATTGTCTCAATTTTAAAATTAAGTGGCTAATCGATATTCATTCATTTGGTATGAAGTGCAATAATGTTAATCACCATAAATGAATTGTTCATTAATGTGGATGTAATACGTGCTCTATTAAAACTTGCTAATTAATGTATGTAGTGTTATTTGTGAGGTTAAGAGACTGCTGTTCAACCCTGGGATACTGTTCAGCAAAATGTGGAAATGTCTGGTGCTGTGAGATTATAGATTAGAGTACTAATGGCTAAGGCCCTGAGTCAGGAAAACAGCCTTTAACTTTAAATGCGTAAGTGCTCTCCTGAGTTGGGGCCCAAGAGACTGCCCTGTTCATGTTTATCTTGCATGGAGGCTTGTGATTTCGGTGGCCACAGAGGATAATCTTGGTGGAGGAAAAGTAGTTTGCCTCATGAGGACAGACTTTTAGGCTCTGATTTTTCAGAGGGATGTCTGATAGTTCTAAATCAGCTTGTAGAATCAAAAGTTGTGCACCTAAACATTGATACACCCCCAAATTAGAGGTCACTTTTGAAAAATGGGCTCAAATGTCTGTTTCAGAAACTTGTTACAGAAGATCACGTAGTTGCTTTCTTCTACATTGCAGCTGTTACTGAATCAGTTTGATTTGTAAAATGAGAAACATGCCTTGAAAGGAGTAGCCTTAGGCATCTTGGGGGATTAACCCCGGTGTATTATATCTTTGGTTTCATTAATCTTTATCAAAACACCTGGGGCCAAATCCTATGTGCCACAGAGATCTCTTACTCTCAAGGAGGGGAACGTCAGACTGTCCTAATCTAAGTACACTCTGGCTACTCTGTGGTTGGGACTCTTAGATGCTCAGAAGGAGGTGAAATTGGAAATGGTTTGGAAATGTTAGCCAGTTCTGACGCTGTATGGGGAGGGGAGAGTTACCCCTGTGCACCTCATAATTCACCTGGAACCCAACTGCCATATAACAGCTGATGGTAGAATCATAGACTATCTGTGGTCAGTGTGGCTATGCTCTGTGCCTACAGAGAGAGGGAGGATCAGGAGATGGCTTGTGCAATATATAATGGTGTTACCTAAGAAATATTTTTCCCCCTTATTCATGCAAAGCTTTCATTGACATCAATGGAAATTTTTCCAGAGTAAATAGAGCAGGATTGGACCCCTTTCATTCTCTCTCCTTCTAAAAATAATTTTTAAACATTTTTATTTATTTGCCAAATTCTAACAAATTGTGTCCTTCAAAATTTGCAGATTTGTGTTTGGGGGGGACCCTACAGAACAGTTAAATCGATTTAACAGCATGAATGAACTGCATTGATTTGCTGTTCATGAGCATTCTGGTGGATTAGATTTTGGTCACATGAAGTTTGGGGGAACCTTGCATATGTGCAATTATGGATCTTCACATGAGAACATATTTATGTGCTGGAAACATGGGACCTCAACTTCGTACTCCGATATCTTAAAAGGCCTCCCTTTGAACTTTTGGCCACCTGTTCCCTTCTACACCTGTCTTTGAAAACTACATTTCTAGAAGCCATTACTTCTTCTCAAAGAGTGGGTGAGATAAGGGCTCTGATGGCACACCTCCCCTTTGCAGTCACCTTTAAGAATAAGGTCACGCTGCAATTGCATCCCCAGTTCCTTCCAAATGTATCTCCCACTTGCACATAAATCAACCTATCAACTTCCAGTTTTCTTCCCTAAGCCACACCAGATAAGGGAGGTGTGACATTACGTATACTCAATGTCAGGAGGGCATTAGTCTTTTACTTAGACAGGAATGAGCCCATTAGGAAATCTCCCAGATTATTTCTCTCCATTGCGGACAGAACTTAGGGATCTCCAATTTCCAAGCAAAGACTCTCTAGATGGATATCTGGCTGCATTATCTACTGCTATCAGTCTCATGATCTTCAGCCTCCCCAGAGTATTAACTTACTCCATGAGATCCCTCTCTGCTTCAACAGCTTTTCTTAAGAACATTCCCATCGCGGAAATATGTAGAATTGTGACTTGGATGTCCATTCATACATTTGCTGAACACTATGCAGTCACTCGTGCCTCAGCTTCTGATGCCATATTTGGCTCTCCTAATCAATCTTCAATCTTAGCCTTGACTCCAAAGCCCCAGCCCTCCACAGCGAGTACTGCTAGATAGTCACCTAGAGTGGAGCACCCATAGGGACACTACTCAAAGAAGAGAAGGTTACTCACCCTGTGCAGTACCCATGGTTCTTCCAGATGAGTGCCCTATGGGTGCTGTGCTACCCGGCCTGCTCCCCCCTGCCTTGGAGTTCTTCACAATGGGCTCCACATTAGAGAAGAACTGAGGCTGGTTCGCCCACACAGCTCTATATAGCTGCAGTGCAGGGCACAAGGCTGCAGGTGGTGCAAGCACAAGCCAAGTGGACACTGCTACCTAAAATCACCGATCTGAAGCACATGGGGTGCAAGTGCACCTAGAGTGGAGCACTTGTAGGGAGAGAGATCTCAAAGAACCACAGTTACTGCACTATAAAGGGTGAGTAACCTTCTCTTATAACAACTGCACTATAAACACTAACTAATTATTATATTTACAATTGAAACTTGTTTCAAATTTAAGGTTAAATATGACTTCATATAATTCTCCATGTCGCTGGATGACCTCTGAGTTGATAAATAATACCATCTAGTATGTTTTTATATCTTTTTTACATTGAAGGTACATATTTCTTTTCCTCTCATTCTGTGTATTCTTGCTACTGACAATACTACTCCAAAACATTTTCTTTGCAGGCTTTTGTAAATTACTGAAAATATGGGTGACATAACACAAATGTTTTTAGTAATTATTATTTGTTGTTCTTTAATAGTAATAATTGTGACATATTGCCACTTCATGCAGCATCTTTGGAACCATATTGTATGAAGAGTATGAATGGTTTGTGTGTCACTCTGGGTCAGCGATTGTACTCAACTGCAGGGGGTAGAGTTGCCCTTGCTATACCAGGAACTAACAGTGGGGGGGGGGGTGTAACAAAGGTGAATTATTCAGATTGTAAACACCTCTCAAGAGGTAGGACCCCCAGAGGAGGCTTGCATAGACGGGTTCAAACTGGGTTTTCCAGAGACCAACAGATAAAGAAAGGGCTTTTAAACTGGCCTTCTTAATCCAGCAAAGGACAGGACTTTTTTTGGCCAGTGGGGCCCCAACCCTTCCACTGAATCTTGCTTATACTGGAAAACTTCTGACAATAATATTACAATCTTCCTGCGTTTTCAAACCAAGTGCACAAAGTTCCCCAGACTCTTTTGACAGGTCTCTGAAATAGAATATACATCATATTAATTTGCTTTGAAGAGATATATTCTCTGTGTCATCCTTTGTTTAGTATCTCTGGGTGCAAATATACCCTGTTCATATATCAGTCTCCAGTGTTCCCTTGAACACTCTGCTTTCCACCTTTCTTGACCTTGTAAAACGTCCCTCAAATGATTACCAGTCAAAAAGCTTTATATGTATTCTTTCAGTTCATTTCCCCAAATTGCAGTCAAACAACATCTGTGTAATAAAAATGGGAAGAAATGACTAGCTGGAATATCATTCTTTTATTTTTATTATTGAAAAATATATTAATATTTCATTAACAAATATTTCCATTCACCGAATTATTCCTTTTTCCCAAAAATATTTTCAAAAAAGGGGATACCCTAAATATGGTTGGCAATCTAGAACCATTATTTAATGATCATAAAGGAAAAAAGTGCTTGATTTATTTTTTTGTGATAAAACTGGATATGAAACATAAAAATCTGTTATGATTGGCTTATTTGTGCTTGCCTTAATTTCATTTAAACAGAGATAAAAGATTACATACGCTTTAAGGTATTACAGCATATGAGCTGGATTACCATTTACATTAAGGCAATATAAAGGGGTCTTACTATAAATGTGAATAAGGACGTGGGTAAAATTTTCAAAAGAGTTTAAATGACTGAGGGGCCTATGTTCCATTTTCAACAGTAATGTAAGCAATTAGGAGTGAAAGTGATTTTCAGTAAGACTTGGACTTAAAAGTCACTTTTGAAAATGAACTTTGGCTACTAAGTCCTTTAAACGCTTTTGAAAATGTTTCCCCCTCTATCTGCATCCATGTGAAAGGAAACGGAGGGCTCAAACGCTAGGACCCAATCTCCATTGTTCTAGGTCTTGTTGTAGTCATTTAAACCTGTGGAAAAGGGTGTAAAATGCGACCAAATCCGAATGGTGGTATTTTGAATCCACTTTGCACTCACTTTACACTGGTGTGTAAAGGACTTCTACCATGGTCCAGGCCAATGGAGAATCAGGCTGTCACAGTCCTGGCTGAGTTCTACCTTGTGAATGCTCACCAGGCAGCAGCTGGATCCATGTACTTCTGAGTTCCCCTCCATCAGGTGGCACCAGCCACAATCTCTTGCTCTGGCCTCTCAGGCCCATTTTCCGGGCACTGACTGCCTAGTGCCACTTCAAGGGAATGGGACCGTGCTGCCCTGGATAGAGCTGGGTGAAACTTTTCAGTTGAATAGTTTATTTGATGAAAAATGCATTTTGTCATCTTGAAACTGTGAATTTTGACACAAATAATTTCAATCATTTTCAAAATGGCCAGAAGAAGTGGTGGTGCTGCCCTTCCCCATCCCACTGTCACAACCCCAGGGGTTGCCCTGGGGAAGGCAGATCAGCATTGTATGTGGCTAACACTGTTGCAAGCATCGCAAAGCATTTCTGGGAGGATCAAAGGTGTGTGAGTGGAGAGTGGAAGTTTCCTTTGCAGAATACGAGAGGCCAGGGGGGAGAGAAAGAAGAAGAGCAGAGAATGGGTTAACTCAACACTTCAGCTAGCTCCGTTTGAAGATAAGACACTGGCCCCGGCCCAAGGTCATGGGCTCGACAAGAAAGCAACAGCTGCTCAGCCGTGAGAAGAGAAGAACTAAGTTGAGCAGAGCTGCAGAGATAGTAGCAAAACCAGTGAGAGCAAATAAGACGGCGACAGCAAAAGCCAATGGAAGGAAAAACAAAGTCTCCAGAGCCGGGATGTTCTGGGACACAGAGGAGGCCACAGCAAGCTGGTTTGGACTGGCACAAAAAGCACCAGAAGCAGAGGTCCCTGAGTAGAATACCCCCACACTCCCACCCCCCCAAGGAGCCCAGGACTTAAAACCCTCCTGAGAGCTGATGCAATTTGGAGATCAACAGCGGATCCTTGGACGACCTGGGCCCAGGACAGCACTCCCATCCACCTTCTCCCCCACTCTTCTTCCGACCTTACACCCAGACATGTCCAGTCTGGGTCATGCGTGCGTGAGTATGAAAGTGGGTTAGAGCTTGGGGCATTAACGCTTTCTTTCTTCCCCTGAGTGATGTGGGAGCATTCCCAGCACTCTCTGCTGTTATTTTATTATTTTATTAATAAAGCTTTAAAATTTAGACACTTAGTATGCCTCGTCATCTCCTCCCCAAAAAAGATCCTGTGGCCCCAGCCTGATCAACTGTGGCCCCAGGCAGATTGGTAACGAAAATCTGTCACACCACACACACCCCATAACCGTTAGCCTAGTGGTTAGTGTGCTCACCTGGGGTGCAGGAGACCCAGGTACTGCCCACCTGGAGTCCAAGCTGGAAAAACTGGTTTCTTGCAGCTCTGAGCACACTCTTTAGCATACACGTTGTATTGCCAGATTAGAGTCATTCAAAGGTAATGATCCTTCATTGTATACACTGTGTCAACATCCCTTGGAATTTTAGTCCAAGATGGAGGTAAAAAGACAATAGGAAAGGTGCGATCCAGTCTTAGAATCAAAATGGTCCTCAGAAAACAAAGTGGAGTTTGTAGTTTGCTATAGACACATGGTAACATACTAAATCATCACGCAAGCACTAAAGTTTGAGCAGCCCAATAGTAATATTTTAATCCTGGATTTGGATTCACTGTCAGGAGGAAGTATTAAGAATTTTGATTATAGGTGGCTTAACTATTAAAATGATGTAAGTAATTTACCCATTATTCTAAAAAATTTGGAATTTTTTAATAAAGAGTTTGGAAAAGGTACAGAAATGGAGAGTGGTACATTCATTCTGAGAATGTTGGACCTAACTGTGAGGTAATCCTGATTCAGCGTCAGAGTTGATAGGTTATCCATAGGGGTTCATAGGTGTAAAACAGTGGGAGAGCCAAAGACATTGGGTCAGATCCTTAAACTGGTGTTAAATGTGGTAGTGAGGTCAGTGGAGTTATGCTGATTTACACTAACTGAGGATCGGGTCCACTTCTTCAGAGTTTGAAGTGTTTGAATCTGGGGTTTTGCTTTTGACCCATCACTACATGCTGTAGCCCTTAGGTATTCAGGGTGGTTGTAGCTGTGTTGGTCCCAGGAGATTAGAGAGACAAAGTGGGTGAGGTAATAGCTTTTTATTGAGAAGATGATCCAATAAAAGATATTACCTCACACACCTTACAGCTCTTAGGTGACATTTATATACAGTATCAATCTGAAGCTGAATGGAGTAGAACAGAATAGGGAATCTCCATTTATGATAGTTGAATATGATAAAATGGCTATATGTGATGTCTGTGGCTCATCTGCCTGGTCTGGGGAAAAAAATTAAATCTTTTTTGGGTTTAAGAACTTTAACTAGAGGAAGTGCATAATTTTTTCAAAAGCACCCAAGACCTGTTGACTTTCAATGATTCCGGGGCTCCTAAGTTAACTAAGTTATAAGAACAGGAGTACTTGCAGCACCTTAGAGACTAACGAATTAAGTACTCCTATTCTTTTTGCGGATACAGACTAACAGGGCTGCTACTCTGAAACCTGTAACTAAGTTATGTAAATGGGACTTAGGATTCTGAGTCATTTAAGTGCTTTTGAAAATTTTACTCAGTGGATCTGAGTGGCGGAGTTCGTTAATGCATTAGCCTCAGCGTAGTCCCTGATGATGCCCAACAACAACATACAACCAGCACTATAATTTTGCACGGTTAGCAGCAATCTACTTAGATGAGACCCATAACTAGCAGGGATGTTGCAGGATAAGATTCAGATATTTGCCAGATCTGTATGGGGGTAGAGTATATAGGACATGTCCGTACTATAGGACATGTACTGTCATTGATCCACAGCAGTGGGAAACCTACCTGTGTATTGAGGGCAGTATTTGGCCAGATACAGCACATGGTTCTAGTTAGTATCAACATTTAGATGCTTTTATGAGCACCAAAACTTTGAAGAGAACAAAAGGCCCTTTAAGATTTACTTTTCTGTATCCAAATAACCAGAAGCATAAGAAGATACAAGAGTATCTGTAATAACTGAGATTTCACGACTGTTTCATTATCTGAACTATCACACATGCTTTATTTTAATATGCCCCTGCAGGTATATGAAAAAATTCACACACAAAGACAACAGTTTTGGGTGAATACACTATGAGAATGTTAAAATATGCTTGGACTGTTAGCTACTGATAAAATTAAAAATCTGTGATATTCAGTAGCTAAAGAAAATACAGGCATGACGGTAAAAATCCTGCTAAAGCACCCTTTTAGAACAGAGCTAACATCAATAATTCTTGCTTTGCCCATTAAGTTTTAATGTGTTGACAGACTCTCTGTGCATAGCAGAGGGTCTCTGGAATCACCAGTGAAAGCTAATAAATGCCTGCCATATGAAGAATACATTAGCTATAGAGAGCGAACTAAGTGAATCATTTAGTTCTCCTATAACCATTAGCCATTTTCATTAATATTTTTATCTATGATATTAGCCACCTAATATCAAAATGATGTGCAACATGTGTTATAATTTGTACATAAAGATTTCTTCCAAAATCCATGGTGGGTGCAGGGATTTGATCTTATTCAATGGTCTGTGCTTCAGTTGTGATCTCTTCAGTGTGTCTCTTACAAGATGGTACAAATCCAGATGGTAAGAGAAATAAGTTCATTACATGGCTTAGGAATTAGCCAGAGAACTGTCATTTTATGTTAACAGGAACTGAGTAGTAGTAATCATGCTGAAAGTGAGTACCAAAATAGCATTTTTAGAAAGGGATTTCTTCCAAATTTTCAAATGTAACTTGCAAAAAGAGTTAGTCCTCTGAAGACATTAGTTCCTGTTGTTGCCTGTTTCAGCCAAATCCTCTTGAGCTGTTGACCTTGAAAGCTCCCACATACTACGTAGAATTGGAAAAGGTGAGTACCTAAATGGAAGAACTCCAAGGACAACCTGCACCAAATAGTGTTGATTACATTCTTCACTCTGAGTCACTACTCAGCAAATCTCCACATTGTGGTGTAGGGCTGTCTCTCTGGATGCGATGTGAAGCTGAGCTATTGACTATCTGTGGTTATTTTAATAGCCTGTGGTACTTTTGTCAAGAATATGGGTATTTAACCCCATATGTCCTGGCTAAATTTCAGTCTGGATTACTACCCCGGCCTACTTAAATTCCTTCTTCCATTTCAATTTATTATTATTCCTCACTTGCCGTTCTAAACTCTTGCGTATTGCAACATGCTGTTTAACTGGTTGCTGTGTTCACCTACCGTTGAAGTTTAACCATATCTGTGGTATATGCAATCCCTGTGCCTAGACAAGAATCTGTAAAGCATTTGGGGGTCATTACACTTTCTAGTTTAGTTTATTAACATAGTGTCTTAGCCATAGGTCATTTTGCATGGATAATTAGGATAAAAGGTGCTACATGTAAAATGTTATAGTTCTAAACAATAGGATATTAAATGCTTTGGTGTAAATAGACCCAAACAAGAAAGTAGTTTAATCTCTTAGTAACAAACTATATAAATATTTATAATGGAAGTCCTGGGAAATAAAGGTATGATTAATTGTATTTTGCTGTATGTATTCAATAGTATTAATCTTTAGTTTGAACACGTGCATTTATGAAAGTGAGGGAAAAGGTAAACTGTGTATTCCAAAATAAAGCCATGTATAGACATGTATTTTAATGTACCATTCTTGGGAGGTATTGGAGAAGAGGAAGTGTTGGACTTGTACTGCTCCACCTATTTAAATGGTATAAAGATTTGTCAGCATGAGCTGGGATTGCCACTTTGCTCACAACTGAAGTCAATAATGTTCCACCTGTAGAGCCTTGGAGGGGTGGAGAGAAAAATTATAACTAATAAAATTGTGAGAAACAACTACAAATCACCTAAAATAGTTTGTCCATAAATGGCAAATTTGGGAATTTGATGTCCAATATTGCAGCAACAGCCAGAGCTAGAAATAAGTGCTGTGGTTCTCATTTGAAAGCTGAGAAATCTCCCCTTTCCAGTCATTTAAAGTGCTAATTCCTAGTCCTGATGAAGTATCAGATCTTAAACCCGTCATTTGTTCAGGACTAAAGTTTGCCTGTACTCCATCTCAGATCAGAGTAATTTTGGGGGTGGGACTGTGAAGAAATCAATACTGGGGGGGGGGGGGGGAAGAATGAAACACGAATGAGCAAACTGTCCGCACTGATATTTTTGTGTGTGAATTTATTTTATCACCTAAATTCCAAAGATTATTTTGTCTGTTAGCAAATTTTATGTTAAAGGTGCTGATTCGACAACACTGGAAACTGAAGCCCTGGATTTATCCTCAAAACGGATAGTGTCAGTTCAAATTTCCCCCTACGTGTTCCTGTGCTATGGGGATCCCCGCCAGGGGAAAGAAACCCATTCACTCATCATCCTCGTTCAAAATTAGGCTTCTTTTCTGGGAGTGTTTTAAAGGGTGCCAGTTAGTGCTCTGTTTCTGTGATAGGGACACATGTGCATCGGGAGCTGGATTGCAACTGCCCAATTTATTTTACACAGGCCACTGAGTGGCTTTCAAAAGATAACTGTTGATGTGGACTGGAACTGATGGCCTAGAGATGTAATGAGGTGCAAGGCCTTTCTACTCCTCTGAGCCATGTAGGCCTCTTGGTTTTGCTGTCAAGAATTCTAGATCCTTTTTTATATTTTAACCATTGACAGCTGCATCAGAATGAACCCACTTGAGTGCTGACAGCTCCCAAGAAAGCTGAAGTAACACTTTAAGGATAATAAAGATATCTTCAAATCTGGAAAGTCTTGGATGACTTACAGCGGGAGAAAAACCTCAGGAAGAAAGTGGCATCTCTCTCTCTCTCTCTCTCTCTCTCTAGTTAAGTGTTGAGTTCAAATTGTGAGGGATTTTATGCAACTGTTGCTTTAGCACAATGTGTGTTTGTGTAAAACCGCCTTTACGTGTACTGCTCAGTTGTATAATGAGCTCTGAACAGGTGGACTGCAGAGCCCTATTGAAGCCAATGGTCCTTCATGTGGACACAGTACAGTTATTGTGCAGAACAATTTGTAGAATAGGTGCATAAATCTTTGAAGGGGTAGGTTAAGGAGGTCAGGTTATGGAATTGTACAAAACCATAGTCCATCTATAAATAAGACAAAACTTAAGAGAAATGAATGGGGCACATAAATAATCCTCCTTTTCTTGCTGTATCTGAATATTGACTATCCAGCACCAACATCTTTATTTTTAATCAGGAGAAATATTTCACAATTCCACAATCTCCAGGGTTTAATTTTTATAAGTGAACTGTTGATGGTGAATCATAAGTCTGCCCTGCAAAATAACAGTCTGGCAATAATTCAGGGCTCAGAACATATGTCTTAAGTACCTGCTATTTATCAAGCAAAAAATTATACTGAGTTGTGGATCAGTCGAAAAGCAATATTTAATTTTTTCTAATTATGTTTTGGAAGCTAATATCAATTTTTTTAAACTCTCTGATTTCAAATTTGAGAGTTTTCGGTGGCAGGTTGTTTGTGACCCATCTATAATTACTGTCCACATGTTTTTATGATTTTTTCATGGCAGCATTTTCTCTCAATCTCTGCAGCTTCTGGAGGGTCAGGCTTGGTGGCAAAGTCATCATGAGTTTATTGCTGCTGATTTCATGAATTGTGTGGCTACATCAAATGTGTTTATTTTTTGTTTGTAAAGTCTAATAATCTTTTCCCCCCCTTCCCTTCTATCTCCTCCCTCATTTGCACACAAAAGAAGGCAGCTGGTAACAGTGATTTATGCATTAGGTAAGTATTGCTGTTCCAAAGCACATTGTAATTGCCATTATCTGGGTCTCCCTAGACTTTAAAAAGTTCTAAGCTGCAGGGATTTGCACCAGCCAGCGAAAATGTAGTCTGTGGCGCTAAGGCTTGCAAGGAGGGTCTGCGTTTTGTCAGCAATGACAGTTTTAGCACCACTCGGCTTAATTTTTTTAAATCCAGCAAATTACTCTGTCCGGCCCGAGTGTCTGTAGCATTAATGGCTGCACCCTTATACTTTGGGCAGTGATCTTTTTGCCTTTTATCAGCTAAAAAGGGCATGAGCTAATCTGTGTTTGGATGGGAAACCTCCAAGGAAAAAAGATGTCCGGTGGTGGTGTTGATTCAGCAGGTGGCATTGTTCCTTGTACATTCCAGTCAATATTGAACCAATGTCCCAGCACTGGATTGGAGGACACTGAGATGCTTCAAGTGCTGTGTTTAGGTGAGAAAGCCACTTCTTCCAGCTATGTTTTTATGATTACTCAAACAATACTCCAACCGAAAGACTGGAACGTGTAATATGAAAGTGTGGCTCTACTCTGAAAAAGAGACTCGGTAAAAATGCATTGTGGGGTTTCCTGGCATTGAGTTCAGTTGACAAAGAAAAATATGTCATCCTTGAAACTCAGCCTGAGCTCTGACAATCAAGCTGGTCTCTTTACTTCTTTTTCCTCCTCCTCCTCGACATAATCAGAAATCAACATTCCAGCAGGGCGAAACTAGTTCCTCAGTGACACCTCTACAACCAGCTTGTCTTCAAATCATGCCTTTAGCTTCATTCATGAGATAGTATTCTCTTCAGATTATGACCTTGGGGACACTTATGCACTTACTGCCTTCAGCGTGTTTGCACAAGTACAACTGTTCAACCCTGAAATTCCATGAACAGTTCAGCTGATGATTGGGAAAAAAAAAAAAAAAAAGGACTAGAATCCAGCTTGTTTCTTTCTATCTGTGCTGGATGTGCAGGGATAACAGGAGTAAAAAGCAGCAAAAGCATTTTCTTGTCACTAATGCCGGCAAATCTTGACTACATGCAATGAGCAGATCTGTTTGATAATAATGTGCCATATTTACATAGTCACTTTGCATAGAAGCAGCACATTTTAAAGAAGGGAACGCCTTACCCTAGAAATTGGTTGCTTTTATTTTTTGTAAATGCATCAAGATATTGCCATGATTGGGGTGATATACAGTGATCACAATTAAAGAGCCTTACATTTACCAACTGTTACTTCACGGTGATATCAAACACTGCAGTGTTGTCTTGCACCTAGAACATGAAATAATTGTGGCACCTCAAATACTGTTGTCTGGTAACTGGTGATGTTTGTAGGTTATTAAATACATGTATCTGGCAATGTGTGATTTATATAGAGTTCTCTATTGTTACAATTTTGATGAAAATCCTTGTAAAAACATTGGCTGGATACCATTTTGCATGTCATTGGCTGTGTTGTTTTTCGCCCCCCCAGGACTGCAGACATCCTGGCAAAAATAAAATCGAACTCCTAAAAATTGTATTATGCTGTCAGCCACCATGTCACAGGAGTACAATAGCTTTCTTTTATCATTGGCAGCTGCTACTGTAAGTAATGACTACCAAGCTAACCCCCTAAATTTGAGCAGTTTGCAATAAATTGTTCATCCTAAATCACTTTTAAATGAAACCAGCAGTGCTGAGATCCTTGCACATTAAAAGTGAGACTAGAAAGGGATTAATAAAACCTAAAAAAAGAATCCATTGTGGCAGCTGTAGTCATAAACAAGCTTTATAGTTATGTCTCTCCACCAAATGTCAAGAAAGCTCTGAACGTGCAGTGTGGTAATTTTCTGTCTTGTTTTTTCACATTATAGAAATGGGATTCTATTTGCCAGGTGTTGTTTCTGCTGTCTGCTTCCTGAAGTCTCTTTTTTGACCCCTTTTTTGATGAGATGATTGCTTGTAAGACAACTGGCAATTACTGTTCTTTCAAGAGCCTGGGTGCATATTAACAGATTAGAAGTTTTGGAGATGTGCCACTAGGTGATTAGGTATGTGCACTACAGAGCTATTGTGATCTATATTAATGTGTAAGTGTCATGGGGCATGGCTCCTCTCTTGCCTTCTTGCTGCAAATACTGCACAGACGCCCATGGTTGTGCCTTTACCATGTCCTTTTATTATGTATTCCCTCCACCACTTTCACAACAGTCCCTGTGCAGCATTCTGTTTACAATGTTAACCTACTTTTTGGCCCTTTCATCAGGGCCTTAGGGGAACAGAGATCTCCCTGCTCTGAGCCTCTGTGTTGCGTGGCTGGGCTGGACTGGGGATAGCCCTGTTCCTCTCTTTCTCTCTGCCGTTTGCATTGCCTTCCTGTGCCTCTTCTTATCTACCTGGGCTGATAAGGTAATTGACTCAGCCGGCCATCCTGATCGACTAATTACCTCCGTCAGCATTCTCCAGGAGAACTAATTAATATTAGAGTGATCAGAGTGCAGGTTCCCCTGTTTACACCCTGCACTCTGTCACAGTAAATAATAAAAAAAGGTGTCAGTCTATAAAAAAAAAGAGCACAGCATTTTAATGTTGTCCTATGAAGTGTAAAAGGGATAGATTTGTGGCTAATGTGCTGTACCTGTGTTAAACACATGATGCTGTATTAAGCTGAAACAAGTAGCAAGGAAATTGAGTCAGTCCATTTTAAACATTTAGCTGAATTCAGAGGGGACTGGTGCTTATAAATTAACCTCCCTCAAAAATATTTTGATTTGTACCTAATGTAGTACAGCACAATGGGACCTTGATTCAGCTAAGTACTTAAGCAAATGCTTAAAGTTAGGCACATGCTTAAGTTCCTTGCTGAGTCCGGGCCTGGAAGGGGAGTGCTATACCTCTGAGGTTCCATCTGTTACATAAAATGTTAGAGGTCCTGTCTGCCAGTCTCTGGCTGTATGGGTGAATGCCGAAGATGCAATGGTTAGAGTGACTGAACTATCAAGTATTTCATCCTTAACTTGCTGAGTTTCAATATTCATTGAAGCTGTTGTTTCAGTCATTTAATAATTATTTACATTTCTCTACAATCTTATATCAGAGGATCTCTAAGTGCTCTCTGAATATTAATGAATTAAGACCCCTATACCTAATTCTGGGCTGATATACTCTTGGTGCACTGTTTGACGACAGTGGGATTGCACGGGGTATGGCAGTTGTGGGTTGGCCCCTTTAGGCTGAAATCCATTTAGTAAGTGCATCTAAAGGAGTTTCAGATGGCGTAACTTATATCCTCTTCTAAGACACTCAGCGTGTAAGTTACACTAACATAAACCACTCCACTTTAAACTCAAATCCCACTTACCAGTGTGTAATTTACACGCTTGGCACATCACTTCTGAAACTGGTCCACTGACCCTAACCAAGTCCAATGGGATCTAAATGGGCGTAATTTATAAACCAGAGGTTAGAGGAGAAGGGTGTAGGAGGAAATGCAGTTAACTGAGGAGCTTCAAAGTAGCTTCAAGACCAAAAAGAAAGATTTCTAAGTTTAAAGTCTTACACTTGCACCTTCCTGTTAGTTGTTTTTCCTCCTACACCCCTCTCTTCTAGTCTGTCAGTGTGTAAATTACACCATCTTAAATTCCCTTAGGCTCAGTTAGGCCCAGTGGACCAATTTCAGAGGTTATGTATAAGGGGGTTTATGTTACACACTTGTAAGTGAGATTTGAATCTAAGAGAATCCAGTTAGTGTAATTTACATGTTGAGAGGGCCGGAAGAAGGTGTAAATTACACCAGCTGAGACTCCACAAGGTTCACTTAGACCTACCTCATGACTTTGCTCATAGTCTCCTCATTTAATCACCATACCTGCTGTCATTCTAATGAATTCATTTCTCATCTAATAAGCCCAGAAAGCTGGATCCAACTTCTATATTTTGAGATGAGATCCACAGGTGAGAAAGCAGCCCAGCAAATTCTAACCATTAAAAATCCCTGCAATTTAGATCAGTTTTATATACGGTACAGTGCTGAACTGCAGCTGATGGGATATGACTATGGCTGAGATATTAAACCCTGAAAACTGGAGTTTGTATTGGAGGAGTTAATCCAGGTTTTTCTTATAGAAGAGCTACTCATTCCATTGTAATGGATGTGGCTGTTGTGTGGATTTAATTTCTGGTGTGCCACAGGAGGGGCATAATCCAGTAGCAGAGAATAGGTCTGGAAACCAGAAGTCCCTGAGTTCTAATCCTGGCTCTGTCACTGCCTCTCTTCTCTTTATTGCATTGGGCAAGTCATAACCTCTCTGCCTGACTATTTGTACTTACATCCCTCCCTATGAATGATTTGAGGATTAATTGGTTAAAGTTTGTAAAAAGCGTTGAATATTAAATATCTGATTATTACCTAATGTGGGAATATAGGATCTGTTCCAATAGCTACAGAAGTCAATGGGAAATGTTCTAATGACTTCAGAGGCCTTTGGATAAGGGCCATATAGCCTAATGATAGGTTTGGATTATAATCTCATACTTCAGTGAGAAACTATATATGGACTGTCTGAGTTCAGTTCAATAGAGTTTTGGTCATTCACTCCAGCATAGAATTTGGCCTGCTATATCGAATCCAGGTTTACACTAGTTTAATTCCAGTGACATCAGGAGAGTGTACCCTGGATTTACAGAAGTCTTAATTGAGAGCAGAGTTTGGTGAATAATCTGTCTGCCTCTCCACCTGACATTTTACTTCCGTTCGATGGTGACCCTTGCTGTTTTTCCTTCTAGAGGCACATATTGTACAAATGAATGTGCCATCTTGTTATTTCCCTTCCTGCCTCACCTTTTTCTGCAGCAACCTTTGCTCAGTGCCCTTTTGCATGACAGTTTAAATGCTACTCTCATACAAACCTTAGAGTTGCCTTAATCAAATAAGATACTTCCTGATGTCACATTTATTGAGATATATCCCCATCTTCTTGGTGTTGACCACAGTCAGTTTGCAAGAGGATGCATATAGTGATTCATTAAATGCCTGATGCTCACTAGCCCTTTCTGAGATTGATGAAATAGGTATGGTGAAAATGTCAGTAATCTTCACTGTAAATGTCAGTCACTTTCCTATCAGAAGGGTGCTGCATTCAGCTATTTTATGTGTCTCTTCACTTCCCCGCACGCTGCTTTCATAACCTAGGAAAGTTCAAGTACTTCCTGTAGTTTTTGTTTGCCATTTTCACACGGGAGCTATCACTACTTCATAGTTTTCTTTTCTGAAGAGGCTGTGGCTAACAGCCTGATCCTGCTGTTACTCGTTGGGTTAATTCTGCAACGCTTCATTCATTCCTATTGAAGTCAAGGGGACTGCAGGATTGGGCTCCAAGGGCCAAATCCTTCCCTTAAAATGTGCCTGCTGTAGCCATAAACCTGCAGTGGTGACCCCATAGTGGCTCCACTAGCCCTCTGTAGCTTGAGTATAGAGACAATTCTGTCCCCTCCAATCCCAGTGAAACTTCCTGGTTCAGCCACCCCCTGCCGCCCATTCACATGGGCTGCCTGCAAGGACCAGGATTTTGCTCACCAGGAATTATGGATGTGGGTTCTATCACATCCTATTGGTATTCATGTCTAGTCCCCCTGATGTCAATGGAAACACATGTGCATGTGAGGACAGAATTGCCTCCCCTCATCCTCCCATAGTTATATTGCGTTACTGCAGTAGTTAAACTAATATGCATTAGTGAGGAGTAAATATTAAAGAGTCTGTCCCAGTGGTTCTCAAACGTTTTTTTTCGTGGACCTCTTGAAAATTGCTGAGGGTCTCGGCGGACCACTTAATGATCTTTCCAAACGTTGTTTGTACTGTTAGTTAACTATTGTAAAGCGCTTTGGATAAAAGCGCTATATTCAAAAAAACTTAATAAACATTTTTTTGTTCTACAAATAAAAGCACACAACTCATATTTTAATATCAGTAGTTTTACCTTTCTAATGTGATGGATGTGCCCTCTCTCCCCTGCTGCGGCAACCCTCGAGCTGGGCTGGGAAGGAGGGGGGTCTCTCCCCCGCCGCAGCAGCCCCCGAGCTCGGGCTGGGAAGGAGGGGGTCTCTCCCCGGCAGCCACAGCTCTGGAGCTGGGGAAAGTCACCTCTTTCTCTGGCTGCCACAGCCCTGCATGTCCCAAATTTCCCCCACCCTCTCTTCTCACCCCACTGCCCCCTCCCACCTACCCTCTATTCCCCCCCCAGGGCACCACCTCACCTTACATGTGCATCTCCTCCAGGGTCCAGGCACCTAATTAGTGGAGCCATGCCTGCACGGCTCCACTAATTAGGTGGACGGCCCTTCATTCTCTCGTGTGTGCCTGCCTTAGAGGGAATTATCCGCAGACCACAGTTTGAAAACCTCTGGTCTATACCATTACTTGTTCTGTAGCCAAGACTCCTGTCAGGGGAGAGAGCTTTGTCTGTAGAACAAGTACAGGATATGTGCTGAAGTCATAATATATGTTGGTAACATATGCTAAGTTTGGGGGCATACCACCTATCCAATATATAGACCGCAGCAGCTTAAGGAGGAGGAGAGCATAGACCAGTGGTTCTGAATTTATTACACAGTTTGGGCCGCATTTGCGGCCCATAATATGTTACCTGGGCCCTGGGGGCCAGGTGGCAGGGCATCGGCAGCCCGGAGCATGATCCCTGCCACACAGCTGTCCCAGACCCTGGAGCTTGCGGGGCCAGCTGGCTGTCCTGGAGCTCATGGGGTGGGCCAGGAGCCCTGACCCCAGACTCAAACCACATGGGGCAGGCTGGCAGCCCTGCCCCCACCGTACTGGCCAGCGTGGCAGCCCAGACCCCTCTGCGCCAGGCAGCCGAGAACCTGGTGGGACCCCGGGCTGCCTGTTAGCACACAGCTGAGCTGGGCTGCAGCTGTGTGCTAATTTGGGCCGCTGGTTGAGAACCGCTGGCTTAGACCCTGAAGTAAAATTCACACTGCTGCCATGTTATTTCATCCCAACCAATGGAAAACAGCCAGACTTGCATCAGACATGCTCTACTTTGGGCAGAGGGAAAGGCAGGCAGGCTGTTTTGGTTAGAATAAGCATGGCCACTGGGGTGTGCTGTACTTCAGTCATGTTGTTGGATGCCCATCTCAGAATTCTGGTTTTCCTAATGCATTGGAAGAAAATAAAGGCAAGAGATGTCAGCTAGGAACCAGTCCAGACACTTGCTTAACTTGGGGTAGTTCGAGGCTGTTGCTTAATAATAGGTAGATTTTGTTTTATATCATGTGAGATTTTATTTTCTTCTGATTTTAAACATGAAGGAAAGGGGCAGCTTCAGGAAACTCATCCTGTTAGGTCACATGGAATGTAATGGCTCACTACCGTGGAACACTGCAGCTGCTACAGACATAGTAGCAAGGGTTCTTGCAGTTTCTCTTAGCATAAGAATTAAGAATGCCTCTCCTGGGCTTCCAAACAGGGCGGCCCCTCGTTTGCTCTGGAAAATGCAGAGAGTAGCAAATGAGGTGCCCACCCGTTTCCAAATGTGTATTGTTTCAACCCCTGATTGGCCTATTGCTGTCCATAGCATATGCTACTTTGTTTCTTTCACGGGATTGGTTCTAAGAAGGCAGGGTATCAGTGCATTGTTTGCGGAAAAGCACCTGCTCCCATCAGTTCTAAAACAAATTCCACACCCTGTGTAGAATCAAAAACTCGCCCACTTCCTGAGGTTTGACTTAATTTCTCTCTTGTTAAACATTAACGTAATATAAAAACTCAGCTCAAGCCTTTGCCCTACTCCAGCATGAGGATTGTTCTCATGCCATTGCTGCTGTCTAAAGACAGCAGCTCCTATTGCCTTTATATCAAAGTGGGGTAATGAGACCCCCTAGGAGTTCCTCCTAACTCCTTCCCAGCACAATCAACACCTGCTGTGAGGGTCGTCTGTGTCCAGCAACCACCACCAACCTATTCCAGTGGAATTACCAGTGGAATTACAGAAGAGTCAAGAATAAAGAACCACATGCTCAGCTGGCATAGATCAGTGTAGCTCCATTGTAGTCAAAGTGTAGCTGAATGCAGAATTTGACTTCTGATTTTATGTTAAATTTCCCCCAGACCGTGTTCTACTCTCCTCTATCCCTGAACTTGGAGCATTTAACATGAGCTGTCTGCCTGTCTTCTTTATTCTTTATTGATTTATTATTAAGGTGTAGTTACATTATAATAGTTTAGTGCTTAAAATGTTCAGACGGAAATCAGGTAGAAACATGCTCAAATCATGGAAAATGTTGCATTGCACACGTGAATCAGAGTTTAGGCAAGAGCAAATTCCACATGTGATGTGGCAGGCAAAATTTGAGAGGATTCTTTGAAATTTGGGCTTTAACTATTTTGCTGAACTTAAATTTGCATAAAACATTTAGTCCAAGCATGTGCTTGTTGGTTTATCTGGCAGCTGTTTCAT
This sequence comes from Natator depressus, assembly GCF_965152275.1. NCBI lineage: Eukaryota > Metazoa > Chordata > Testudines > Cheloniidae > Natator > Natator depressus. The sequence continues at coordinate 249,589,921 of NC_134234.1, forward strand.
TTTAATATGCACCTTTATAGACACTGGTAAAACTGCAGGAGTTAACACAAAGCACTTTTAAAGTCTCCTCTCTCACTTTTGTCCAGATCTGCTGTTGAGGGTGACCATTTACTGCCCTTCAGAGCAACCATATAAGAAAATCATAGGATAAAAACTCAAAGGGAGCACATAGAAAAAGTCTGATTTTGGCTAAAACATGCCTCTGAAGAAAAGGTTGGCTGTAGGTCTCCACTCATGCATTTAAACACTTGTTTAGGAGACACTAGAGCAGGAATCTGCCGTGCTTTTCCTGGCTGAGAGTTGTATTATTGATTGCTCATATATTCTTGATCAGAAGAGCCACATAAATCTGAAACCTGCCTTCACTGAAGTCAGTGGGAGTTTTGCTGTTGACTTCAGTGGGAGCAAAATGGGTCCATGGTGTTTAGATGTCCTGAGGCTATGGCATTCAAAAGGAGAAGTTCCTATAAGTCTTCCTGAAAGCTAGTAGAGGCTGAAATGCAGCAGGTGGAATGGACAATGATCGAAAAAAATTACAGGCATCTGTCCTAGATCCAACCACTTTCCCCCACCTAACCTAGGAAAGATTAAAAACCATAAATAAAAATGATAATTAGTCTCCCAAAATAATAAGAAAAAATAATCAGGTTTGGTAAGCATGGTTACCTCTTCACTGATCAATAATAAAACAAAATTAAAAGTGAAAAATAACCCAAACAGTCCCTTTTGAAAATAAGGGGGAGAAATGCAAATTAACTCCATCATTACCCCACCCCAAAAATTATAGGGGAAAATCAGAACCTCCCCTCCAGGAAACAGACAAAAATGGCAATTAAACCAGATGATCATTACAAAGTGGTAGGCTGAGTGAGGAATAGAGTGGAAGAAGCAGGCAGATGGTGAGCGCCAAGGTGGTCAGGGATGATAATGGAAGGATATAGAGGATGTGAAGTTCACGTTTTGGTCTAAACTAAGTTACTGAATTATGAAGATGTCTTTGAAGAGACCTACATGGATCCTATGCTGTGGGCTTGCTCATCTGTGTATTGTTCTCTATATTACAATAGCAGCCAAGCATCAACTGAGATCAGGGCCTTGTTGTGCTAAGAGCTCAACACACCTTACTAAGGCCTGGTCTACACTCAGGGGGAGCGTTGATCTAAGTTATGCAACTTCGGCTACGTGAATAACGTAGCTGAAGTCGATGTACTTAGATCTATTTACTGCGGTGTCTTCACTGCGGTAGGTCGACTGCTGATGCTCCCTCATCAACTCCACCTACGCTTCTCGCTCCGGTGGAGTACCAGAGTCGACGGGAGAGTGCTTGGCGGTCGATTTATCGCATCTTCACTAGACACGATAAATCAACCCCTGCTGAATCGATTGCTCCAGAGGTAAGTGTAGACATGCCCTAAGAGTATACAGCAGCTGGGAGCGCGCTTCCCAGTGCGGGTGGACAGACGCACTCTAGCTCTGCTCATGCTAGTGCTCTAAACAAATCAATGTGATTGCTGCAGCAGCCCCTACCACTTGGGTTAGCCGCCAGAGTGCAGTCCCAGCTCACACCCTGCGTATGTACTCAGGCAGCTTGCCCGAGCTCTACACCCATGCCACTTCTGCCACTGTGCTAGTTTTAGAGCGCTAGCTCAAGCAGAGCTAGTGTGTGTCTGTCTACTCATGCTGGGTAGCATGCTTGCAGCTGCCTTGTCAAGGTACCCTAAGAGACATTCCCTGCCCTGAGGATCTTACCTTCTGAGTAGATGAGATAAAGGAAATGAGGCACAGAGAGACTATGCGACTTGCCCAAGCTCACACAGGAAGTCAGTGGCAAGCTAGGGACTGAACCAAGGTTGCCTGAGTTTCAGCCCAGAGCTTTAACCACAAGTCTGTCCCTCATCTCTAATTAGGCCATCAGAAAAAAGTGGTGGCATCCTAAATGATGTATTAGTACAAAAGCATTCCCAACCCCTCCTCTTTGGAGGGATGTCCAGAAGAGAAAACAGAACCGTGAGATGTTTAAAGACACAATAAATGGAAATTATTTTAAGGAGCTTAGTAAATAGTTGAGGGAGAAGAATTATATTCAATGTAGTGGGAAAATGCGGAAGTTATCACCTTATTCAATTATAGCATGAATGTTACTACTAATTTATTAACCATGCTTCAGTGGCTTTCTGTATCTGAACACAAAACTAATTGTGTTGGCAACAAATGTTACATCTAGCAACGGAAGAGAATGGAATGTTTCTGTTGTTCTGACTGAGAATAAATGAAGGTCATTTCCCTATGGCTTTGTGGGTGGATGATGAGAGCATGTACAAGTGCAGTCTACAGCAGCTCTTCTCTGGCTATGCACCCTCTTCCCTCTCCCTTCCCCCCCCCCCCCAAAAAAAAAAAAAAGAAAGGGCAAGAAGCCCTGACCAAACAGTAAGGCTAGTGGGTACTGTGGGGATGATGCCACTTAAGGTATGTCAGCACTGGAATCTGAGGGGTGATTGCAGCTCAGGTAGGCATACCTATGCTAGCTTTACCTACCCTAGCACAGCTGCAAATAGCAATGTAGGGACGTGGGGGACACAGCTGTCAGTGTGGGATACCCAGAGTTCCCTGGACAGCCATAACCATGCTGCTGTTTTTAGCCTAGCTGGTGCTGGTGTGTCTGTCCTCGCTGCAGCCATACCTTAGACTGCAGTGTAGACATACCCTGAGGCTCAACACCACCCGTCTGGTCACTTGAGAGGGTTTTCAACTTCTTTCAAGCCCTCTGGGGCTAGACTCGGATTGTCTGATTCTTGATCTGTGTGAACTGGCACCATTCTTTGGCATTTAGCATTTCATAAAGATGATACTATGGGAGCGGGTGAAGAGAGGAACTGGCTGCTGGATTTTAAGTGTGTTTTTGTGACACATGTTAATAGGCTACTTGGTCTATTTTATTGTCCTGTCTTTTAAATATTACTGTAGGCACCAGCAGGATTGGCTGATATTCACACCAGAAGGCAAATAAAAAAGGCAATTAATGTCAGTATAATAAAATGTAATCATTTATAATGTATGATGCTAATAAAAAAAATGTACTACAGCTCATGTCAGTTGAAGATGGATTGATTCTAGAAGACCATTTCATTGTTATGCTTGCAGAGGTTTGTACTGCATCGTGGTATCTCTAGTCCGGCACTGAAGGAATGAATGAATTTAGGAGGATTATGCACCAATAAAACTTCAGTCTTCTAACTTCTCAGATGATGAGAATGTAAGACGGCCTTGTGGTAAAGCTGGGCTGGGAGAGAGGAGTTGAGTTGAGTTCTTGGCCTTGCTACAGATTCTTGCATGTCTGTACCTCAGTTCCCACCTGTAAACTGTTGATGATAAGACTTCTGTTGTCAGTCCCTGCCCCCAAAATTTTACAGGACAAATCTTTTACTGTACAGTGCCTAGCACAACAGGACCCAGCTCTCACTTTGGCCTCTAGGCATTACTATAATATAAATAATAACTTCATATTGACTTGTTAGGTGCAAAGAGCCGAGACTTTTCAATCAATACCCACTGGGCCATCTCTTCAAACTCAGCTTTTCCACTGTGTGTCATTTCCATGCATGACCGGCAGTCTTGTCCAAAGAGACATTCAGGACTGAACAAACAGGAAGGCTGAATCATCTGTTGCCTGTATGAAGAGTAATCCTTACAGCTGGGGCTTCATTAGGCACTACTTAGTCATTGATTTCAGAGGGAGATAGCCTGTGTTAGGGCTATGGGATAGATCCCCTTGTGTGTCTCTGGCTTTTTCTTAGCATATAAGAACAGGGGAGGCTGATAAGTAGGATGCTACCAAATTCATGGTCCATTTTGGTAAATTTCATGGTCATAGCATTTTAAAAATCTTGACTTTCATGGTTTCAGATATTTAAATCAGACATGCAGTATGTTCTTAATGAATTTGTATTGGTTTTTCAAATACATACACTTCTTGTATGACTAGGTCAGTGAAGAGTAATGGGGTCAAGGCTGATTCCCCACTCTGGCACTTTGAATGCAGAAGATGGGGGCCCACAAGGATTTTAAAAATTAATACTGTCCACTCCAGGCTGGTATTAAACTCCCAAGGTTACAGCTTTTCTCTGACCTTGGATTGGTAGATGCTGCCACCACCCAAGTGCAGAACCCCTTTGAGAGCCTAGGAAGGTGCACTTGGGAATTCCTTCCTGTGGGGTACCCCCAAGCCCTTTAACCCCCCCTTCCAAGGGAGAGCTGAGGGGAAAAAAACAAAACCAAAGGAAATCAGCTATTGCCACCAGCTAATTAAACGATGTGCACAAACCTCTTAGGACACAAAAACCCATTCCTGTTCTTAAAAAAGGTAAATTTTATTAAAACCAAAAAGAAAGAAAATACATCTGGAACGTAGGCTTTTGCCAGATTTAAAAAAGCCCCTTACAAAATTTAAACATCAAGAATAACCTTCCTGAGGGGGAAGATATATAATTGGCAGGAATAGGAAGGAAAGGGGGAGTTCAGGGAGTGAGCTGGGTGTGGTGTAGAGAGCTGGCTAAAAGGTTCATCCGAACATATATGCCTGTATTATGTTCTGCGGTGCTTGAAATCTGATGATTTCCATACCTGGCAAAAAGCTTTTTACAGCATAGTCATAGCCCTGACTTTGTTCTGTTCCCTCTCTCCAGAGAACAACCACAGAACACAAAGGGAAAGACTTTTTTCCCAATTTTAAAAAAGTTCTAGCCCTCTCATGGGCTCTTTTGGTCAGGTGCCCACTCCTTTCCTTTTACCTGTGGGCTTGTTAATCCATTACAGGTAAAGCAAGTAGAGAACAACCACCAAGAGGGATTCTATAGCCAACTGGCTGGCTGGGTGTCCACAAAAAGGAGCTATCCCCCCTCTCGTTTATCACAAATGGTAATATACAAAAATAAGCAGGACAGAAAAGGAAACTAGAGGCAAATCCTGAGAGGGCCTCAGCAACTTTAACTCCTGGTGACTTCAGTACAGATTGGGCTTTGGGACAGTGCTAGCTGTAGCACCCTAGTCATTTAGGTAATTGCATAACAGATAAAATCATGGGTTTTAACTGGAATCAATTAACCTGTAATGGTGGGCATTGTTGACACTTGGAGGTAATGATTGAGCTAATGAGATAATTAGCTCAGTTGGGGAAGATATATAATTGGCAGGAATAGGAAGGAAAGGGGGAGTTCAGGGAGTGAGCTGGGTGTGGTAGAGAGAGCTGGCTAAAAGGTTCATCCGAACATATATGCCTGTATTATGTTCTACGGTGCTTGGAATCTAAAGCACATGGGGAAAAGAACAGACTGTGTGTATGTTGTGAATAGGAGACCACCCAAATAGGTCAGGAAGCATGGTACACCATGGACCATGGTACATGGTACAGCATGGTACATCAGGAACCCCGGTGATAAGGATTTTCTTAGCTTCTCAGGAGGTGCGCTTGGCATTTTGCAAGATCAGGCCCTAAAAGCATAAATGAGAATAACCCAGAGCTGCAGAGTTTTTAACCTGGTGACAAAAAATAAAGGCTTGATGTAAATCCGGTTGAAGTCTATAGACAGTCTCCTACTGACTTCAGTGGACTTTGGATCAGGCCCTTGATGTGTTACTGAGGAATTTAGGAAACCAGATTCACAGTCTTAATGGTCGCGATGGCTGCTTCTGATAGCAAACATGCCAGGAAGTCAGTGGTACCACATTGTGGGATTTCTCAATTGTGCAGCTAGCTCAGGAATACTTTCCACATGAGTGAACAAAAATGAACGCTAAAATTAATCAATTTAAACTACTGCAGTTTGGGCTAATTTTTGTCTTTTCTTGCCTGTTAGCTCCAGTTGCCTTGGAACCAGGCCCTGTGTATGAACAGTTCTAACGATTTCTTCCACTGTATGTTATCTTACGTAATAAACTTTGAAGTTCATCTACCATCGAGCTGCCCATTCACCTGGCTTAGTTAGTGTGGAAAGTTGTAATTATTTGCGAGGTGGTGACAACAACAGATTCAATTTTCTGTGGAAAGCTGTGGTGCCAGTGTCTGAGCCCGATTCTAACCTCAGATATACAGTTCCCATTGGACTTGGATATTCTGGGAGGATTTGGACAGTTCACATTGAAATGAATGGAAGTTGTGCATCTAATTTCCCATGGTAGCTTTAAAAACTTTTCAGGCTCTGTGTATCTAGGGGCAAAAATTGGCCCATACAGTGCACTGGATTTTCAGAGAAATTACTAGCAAAATTGGGTATAACTGCAGGGCCAACACCAATCTGCCCAAAATGTTGGAAAGTTCAGATTTCCATCCTGAATCTTCATTTAGAATAAAACAGGTCACTCACCTTCTGTGTGAACGGACCTAAGCAGAGCCTCCAAAGCCAAAATGGAGACCTTTTTCACTCACTGCAAGGCCACCCAGTACCATGAACAGCAGCTAAATGACTAGCTGTTTGTTCATCCTCCTGGCTGGGGAAGTGAGATGAGGGTAGGAAGGTGGAAAGGGATGAAAAAACTCATGGATGCAGCTGTAACTCTCTTTCCACCCTAGACTGACCAACATGGGCAAGACAGTTTTACTTTGTACAGCACCTCTGGCATAATCTGACTCTAAAATGGCCTTACCCAGCCAATGTGGAATCACCCTAATTAAATGGTGATCATGCAGTGCTGCAGAGCTGACATTGGCACTTGGAACTGGTGGGGGGGGGGATTCCAAACTTTTTTCTGATTTAAAAATGGGTTTTGGACTAAATGGAAATCTTCAGGAAAAATTTTCAGGCTTTTGTCAAAAGCTGAACCACCTCCCCCGTCTCTACCCCACCCCCTCACCTCCAAAGTTTTGTAAAAAAAGCCAAAACATTTCTGGAAAAAAACTGGATGAAAACAAAAAGGCTAACAAAAAAAAATCACAGAAAATAAAATGTCTTCTCACCAGCTCAACTTGTGCAACTCCCTGCTGCCTGCATAGCAGGAAAACGAGAGAGTTGCTACAGAAGAGCGGACACAATCAGGACTCATCAAAGCCACAATCCTGGCTGCTAAAGGTTGGTGTGAATTAGAACAGCCCTTCGGATGCTCTAATCTATCAGAGAAGGGATGGGCATGCGAAGAGCAATCCTATGATTGGGTCCATACAAAGAGATTTACACCACCGTTGTGTACTGCTGCCTGACTTGACATCTGTGGACCCAGTCGCAACAAAGCATGTAAGTAGGTGCTTGAGTCCATTCATATTCAGGAAAGAACTTAAACACATGCTTAACTTCAGACACATACTTAAATTCCATTGGCTTACATGGGACTTAAGCATGGTGCTTCTCTTGAAGCCTATGCTTCAGTGCTTTTCTGAATTGGGGCCTATCAGAGCAATTATAGAATGATGCATCTGGGGAAGGGAAGGTTATATACTGATGTGTTAATTTTCAAAGCAATATGTGGGGCAAGTCTAACTGATTTAAATGGGTGTTGAATGACCAAATTGCCCATGCAGTGCCTTGAAAGTTAGTTCCTGATGTCCTAGAAAGAATCCCCACAGGGAAAAGGAGTGGACTATAATAAATGTATTCTTTTTAAAAACAAGTGGATGCTATGGAAAATAGAGTTCCTATACCCAAAAACTGCAGAAAGATGCTCAAATGAGTATCTTCGGTTATGTCATGCCTGTCAGTTTCCAGTGATCCATAGCCACCCAGTACAAATGCACTGCCAGAGAAAATAGAGCATAATCTCAGTCATTGTGTTTGCATTATGAATTCAGCAACAAGCTATAGAAATGACACAGGACTAAGTCAGCAGAATGTAGGGGTTTGCTAGTCATGTGTCTTTTGGGACTCCTCCCCTTTGTGGAGGGGACATGCCTTCTGACTTTCTTGTATCAATGCAGCAGGTATTTGAGTATTGCCATACAAATATGTTTGCAGGGCGGGGAGAGACTGAAATTCCTGATTCATTTTTTAATTTGTTCCCGATCTTTTTCCTTTTCATGACCAAGGTCAAGGACAGGGTCAGTCCTGGTTGAAAGTCTGTTTTAAAACAAGTACCCAAGATGTCATTGTAGTAATGTTTTTGTACAGCTCTTAGCCCAATGAGATCCCATCCAGATTGTGGGCCTTTTGGCACTACTGTAATGTAAATTTAACTAATTCCAGCTACCTTAATTGAACAGCTTGCTAGGGAATCATGAAAATGCTACACAGTGGCTTCACTGCACCACTCCTGGCCAAGAGTCAGCTGTAGGGTCATTGGGAGAGTCTGCTGGCCAGATCCTCATCTGATATAAATTAGCGTAGCTCCAATGAAGTCAGTGGAGTTATACTGATTTTCACTAGCTGAGGATCTGGCCCTGGAAGTTTTCACCTTCTGTCTGAGACCTGACGTAGTACTGTTCAATGTCTGATCCATCCTCTGTGTATGGAACTACGCAGTGCAGTTGCGTGGAGTTCATTACTCTGTTGTAATAGTTCTTCTCCAGCTCTAACAACTATGAATTGTTGTTAAAATAGAGAAGGTGGGCCTCATCCACCATTCTAGTGGTAGATCTGGCACCTGGGCTCACAGTGTGTATGTTCCAGGCTCTCTGAGACTGGCAGCACCACACAGCTGATGCATATCCAGGGGACAAAGTGCCTCCTGATGCTCTGTAGTGACTTACTGATGGAATGATGTTGGAAGGAGCTGCCCACAGCCCTCTTCTGCTGGAGGGTACATTTCCATAATCCAGGGCCTTTGAGGAAAGAGAAACATATGAACATTCTGGAGGGCTGACAACCCCAAAGGAGGGTAGAACCTGGGCAGCATCTACTTCCTGAATTGGTATTGTTTAAGTTCTGAAAACCCTGTACCAGTTGCTAGCCAGATTCAGTCTTTTAAACGTTGATTCTCACTTATTTAAAAGGAAGAGAGACAATAGTTTTGGCAGATTACACTGATTACACGGGCATGATTTTTTTTTATAGGTGATTTGGGTTCTTCATTAAATATAAAAGCTTCTTGTTAGCTATCTTTTTTTAAAAGTCTTACACTTTCCTTACCCTTCTGTACTGTTGTCACTGTTCTTGTTTAAGCACTCAGTCTCAAAAGGAAACATGAAAAGGCATTGCAAATTACCGGTGTGTACAAAATCTCAATGATATTTTGGGAAACTAGTAAATGTTTCAGATTAGTTGACACAAAGATCCTTAACTGATTCTCCTTCAAGTCAGTTCTTGTACTGGATGAAAGAACTTGCTTTATTGTAAGCAACTTTCTGACTGCTATACTCAAATTCCTTTTTTAAATACATAGCCCCTCACTGATTCTTTATACTGTCTTCCACCTCATAAAACATCTTTTAATTCTTTCCTGTCTTCTGCTGTCACATATTCTAGAACATTTGTTGTGTACCTTAGATTTTTTTTTTCCTTGACTCTGAATGAATTCCTATCTCATTCTCAGACATATTTATCTGGAAAACGGCCAGCCATTTTCTCTGAAACAGACAGGCTTTGATTTTCAAGGGTATACAGAGAGCAGTGTGAGGTACAAAGGAGTGGGGTCACATAGCTTTTACTTCTGATTCACCTTTCTCTGATTGTACCTGTCCTGTGTCAGACATTTTTCAGTGACAAGCAATGACATATTTTTGTATTTTACAGACCATGGGACCAATTTTCAAATATAATTGCTGTAATAGAACAGAAATTCTGCAACTGGATGCTCACTTTGGCAAACGAAATGTATATTTTACAAGTCTAAGTGCTGAGCTGAGATTCTGCTAGTTGCATTTGAATGACCTGTTATGGGGCCCACATTTGTAAATGGAGGCTCTGAATAGGTTTTGCTGGAAGGCCAAAAGAATTATGCACTCACGATTTAAAATAGTGCTGAACAGATAGTGCCTGATACAAAGCCTACTGAAGTTGATGAGAGTCTTTCCATATACCTTAATGGGCTTTGGATCAAGTGCCTGTTCTTAAGATCATTTAAATACCTAGTTAGGGTCAGATTTTTTAAATGGTGCTCATGTTTTTTGCTCCTGTATTTTGTGGGCACCAGTAATTGCAGGTGGAATTCAGGTCATTTAGGTGTCTCCAAATCAAGTACTTAGACATCGAACTGACCTAAATTGTGCCACGTTAGTTTGCATCCATTAAAAATGGAAGTCCAGTTCTGACCAAGCTAGAAATCAGGTGCAAACTCATCAGTAGAGCACAACTTCTTTTAAAACGAGTTTACTATTATTTTATAGAAAACAACCTAGCAAGAGAAGAATAGGCCCTGTATGGTATTGGGAACAATACACTCAACAAACATAAATATAGGACTTAGTTTATTTTGTATTGTGTTTCAACACAGTGTGTGGGTAGATGTGAAATAATGCTAAGGCTGCTTTTATTCTCCTGTCTGCTAAAATGCTAGAGAGACTGCCTCCCCTGGAGTGCTACAGATGCTGTAGCTTTACTAGCCGGATCCCCATAAAACATGCCAATAAGTTTCTCTGGGGTCAAAGAAAATCACCAAATGCACCACCAATCTGCATCGCAATGTTGTAGATCTTTCTGATGCAAATGGGTTTATTACTTTGCCCGCACAATAAATTTACGGGAAAAACAACTCCTCACATTTCTTGTGCTTTTAACCTCACCCCTGACTGCAGAAAATGTTCTTTATTTAATGCTTCAGCTTTCCTGGAACTTGCTTCTCAGCAAGGTTATGAATCCGCACAGTCAGGAGGCACTTGAGTACATGACTGTGCTACATTTAGGGTCAAATTTTCAGTGGCCATAAAGATCTGTGCGCGTGCAGGCACAAATCAGGTAGCTAGACAATGGAACTGTCAAGATTTATACCTGAGATTCCAAAAAAGGCAGGTGTATTTTTCTTTCCCTACAAGCACAAACTGCAGGCAACATCTCAGCCACCCACTTTGTTGATCTTGACTTGGATATTCTCTCCACCCACATGTGTGTGGAACTCTTTTTAATAGCGATGGTTTTTAATATGCAGAAGAAACAGAGTACCACAGATGGGATCTGGAATGTGGATGGCAGAGCAGAATTTTGTCTGTTGCCTTCATATCTCTCAGCTGTGGCTTATGGTCAAAAAGAGGGAAAATACATTTAATGTCATTGACACTCTTGTGGGGGTGTGGGGAGAGAGGTCAAAATTCAACAAAAAAATTCAATAACTTTTCTTAGCTGTGACTTTTACAAGTGAGGTTAGTTGTTTTAAGTCCAAATTTATCTCCTTCCCATGCATACTTGATGTGTCTCTTTTAATCTTTACAGCCTTTGTATTGGAAATGTTAAATAGTAAATAAAATGAATGTTAAATAATAAAACTGAGATATGAGGCAATACTTACGTTAACAAAGGCTACATCATTTAAAGTTTCCTGTATCACTGTTTATCTTGGGTCTCTCCTTTTCATCTTTGTTTGGGCTGTGGCAAGCTTAGTGCTAGGAAATGTTGTGAAGGTGAAAATAAGTTTACATTTTTCTTTCTCTCTCTGAATTTTCATGAGGAGGGTGTAATCTAATGGTTAGATCAGAAGATGGAGTCTAAGTTCCTTTCTCAGTTCTGCCACAATGTGATGTTAGACAAATCAGTGAGCCCCCAATCCCTAAGGACCAGATTTTTAAATGTATTTAGGTACCCACCATGTTTTTTTCCTTTTCTTTTACTCCTTTTAAAGGTGGGTTTTGTCTTTAGCTTGTGACCATCAGCGTAGCTTATTAAAAAGCTTAATTTATATAGTGGATTTCAGTTTGCCGGGGTATTCTGCATCCCACACAAGAGTGAGGATGTGTATGGAGAGCTAACAATAGCAACTACTGTGAGAAACTAGACACAACGCTTCACATACATCCTTGGAATCTGGGGGTGAGATTCTGTTCTGTGGTCTGAGAGGTAGGTGCTGCACAGAACTCCCAATGCAGGAGAAGTGGGAAGTAAGGTCCTTTCACCCACCAGATACTGGGTTGCTCAGTCTTTCAGGGCTGTCAAATTACACTGCTCCAGCCCTCCTAGGGCTCCTTGTGGGCACCAGTACTACTCATAATTTCTGCAGACTTTTTTTTCCCTGTACCTTTTCCTCCACTTTCTTTCCTTTTTTCTCCCCCACCCCCCAATCTTTGTTACTGGTAACGCTTTCGCCCAGCTTTCATTCTTATTCAAACTAGAAGCCCCATTGATGCCCTTGGGACTCTCCATGTCACTAGTCTATTCGTATAAGGCTTACACAATGAAGCCTCTGCTACTGGCAGAGCATGTCTCAACCTTCCAAGGCCTGAATGTTGGAAGTAACGGGGGGTGAAGACCCCAAATTAGGGAAATGACAACAATTCTACATACAGGAAATTTAAAATGCTGTGGGATTCATTCCCTTGTTGTCAGTAACTTTCTGAAGCTGTAAATAAATTGCTTTTTTTCTTCTTTGATTCTGGTGTAAATAATTTCAACGGTAAAGTAAGAAGACACCCAATTTGCGTGGAACATGGGTAATTTTGGGACTCAAATGAGAAACTTCCTTATAACTGAGGGACATTTGATAGGCATGGAGCAGAGCCTTAGATAACTTAGCGTTCTTGGGATAGTCTTTCATCCCTCCTCTCTTCTCTCCCCCAGAGAGAGAACCTGTCCACTCTGCAGCTCCCACAAAAGCTTCTTTGCTTTGGATTTATTTTTAATTATTTATTTATGTAAATCATCTTAAAAAAAAACAGGATGTGCTGTGATCAAACCTATGTATTTTTAAAGAGTTTTAGCTAATTCTCCTGTGTGAATGACGAGATTGATTAGAGGAAGAAAGAGCTGTTAAAGGAGAGAAGTATTCATTAACACACATTCCCCATAGTGCTCAGTTTCCAGTGATAAAGAATAAATGAGATACCGAGCTGTTGTAGCTGGAGACACAATCCTCACTTTTATGCTGGTGTAGACAGTAACCTGTGTAATTTAACAGGAGCCCCAAACACCTACTAGTATTTTACAGGTTCTTCTTTGACGGGTGATACTGTTAGAGAGACATGAGATACAACTGACATAAATAACTGGCTCCATACTGTTCAGTTTTATGTTAGGAAAGAACGAAGTAAAGTTTCAAATGCACTGTATTAATTAGCGCACCACGTAACTGAGGAAGATTTAGCCATCCATTATGTTTCAACAGCTATTTGGGATTTTTAGATATTTATTCATGGTTAAGGGTCTGGAGGGTTCCACTGTAACCTGTAGGAAACGTGTGGGAACCTTGCTCAATAAGCAATCTGTGACTGCTTTGGCTTAAGGTAAAATTTAGTACCCAAGCAAGGCTGTAGGAAAATAAAGACATTCTTTCTTTCCTCCTCAGTTTGGAGAGTCTGATTTGGAAGGTAATGGTGGAACAAAGTTAACAGTGTTCTTTGACACCAGCCTACCTCCCCATTGGTAGTTTTCCACCCAGGCAGAATTGGCTGAGCAATCTGCAGAGGAGATGTAAGCTTTTTAAAAAAATCAAGTATCTAAAGAAAATAAGGCTAGGGAGTGGCTACCAGGCTTGTCTCCATGCTATGCCATACATTGAGTCCCCTGGTCAGCGATGTGTAAAGGACACAATTTGTCAGACTCAAGCATTGTATTTGCTTTACCTTAGTACAAATGGTCTGTATGTAACCTTAAGGGGCCCGATCCTGCTTTCCTTGTCCAGGCATCTTTATATGTCAGTGGGGAGTTTGGATGCATATGTGATGTAATTTCAGTTTCTGGGCCAGATCTTCAGCTCGCGTAAATGGGTGTCACTCCACTGAAGTCCATGGAGAATCTGATCGTCTCTCTTAGGTAGCAGTTGTCATCAATTACAATTAATTCGTCAAATTACTTAAAGCACTCATTTTAATTTTGCAGATCTCAGGCATTTGGTGCTAAGTCTGCTCTTCTTCCTCACATGGATTGGCAGCTTCTCTGGGTGCTGCAAGATAGCTCACTACCCACTGCTGTACATCTTTGTGTATGAAAGGAGGTGCCTGAACTTTGAGTGCTTCCTCGGAGCACAGATGGGGTGCACAGTGTGCTTGGATTTATTGGCCCCATTTTCTTGGTGATGTTGGCAGTACCTGTGTTTGGCACAGGTGAGCACTTTGCTGAATGGATGGTCTTGATGCCTCTGCTGCAGCCTCAGACAGCGGAGCTTGCTGTTTAGCGGGAGGAAAACACACTGTGGTAGTTTCTTCTATTTTCAGTGCGTCATTGGGGCCAGCTCAACACAGATATAATAAAAGAACACTTTATAGTGGAGAGGAAACGACTGAAAGAGAATACTGTTGCAAAAAGAGCATGAAGGAAATTTCCACTCGTTCCATGAGCCCATCTAGGTATCAGCCTTTAAGCATGTTGTTCTGCGCTGCAATTTTTTAAAAAATGGTCAATATTTATGTGGTTTCTTCTTTAAAATCAGGAGGCTGTGGGGGTTGTTGATAAATACAAGAAACCAGGAGTATAGTTTTCTCTTGGGATAAGCGACACAAAATAGGAGCTTTTTAGCGTTCGACCCAGTACATTTACCTGCCCAGGGTCCTGTGCTGCCCACCTGCGGCTGGCATGGAGTGGAGCAAAAGAGCCGAAACGCCAAAGGGAAGAAAGGCTAAAATGACACAAGGTAGAGAATGTCCAGCATGAAATGGGGCTCCACCGGTTTGGCATGTGTGGTTCTCTTTACGCGGTGAGCACAGGGCCAAGGGTGTCATGCTCCCCAGGGAACTGGCAGATTTCTCTGCAGGCATCTACCTGGAAGCTATTGCTGACCAGCACAGCATTGGCGGCTGCTCCTTGGCTGAGGTGCAAGAAACACAGCAGCAGAAGACCCTGTGGTACTTGGGCCGCTGAGCCCCCGGGGTCAAGCTCAGAATAGTGCAAAGAGGGCAGCCATTCTGCATGGGTGAACCAAAATCTGCAGAACTGAGCCCAGGAGCCTCTGTGACTCATCAGGCTCCACACAGGCAGTGCCTGCGATTGAAAACCCTTTGGTATTTTGTAGATTGTATCATAGTTGTTCTCTGCTCCCAGGAGCTGCTATTGATGGGATCAAGACTACCAATCCTAGGGAGAGGAGCATTGAGGGTACGGAGAATATTAGGTAGCAAAGCTCTGTTGTTTGTTTCTGTCCTTCATTATCTTTGATTTGGGAACAACAGCTGGCGATGGCTGAAAAATCACTGTAAAGCTTGTTCATTTCCAGACCAGATGGAGATGCTGGGATTTGAGACTCAGGCAGTGTTTAGTAGACAACATGTTTATCAAGGCTCCTCCTAGTAGTAGGTATGGACCTGAGCTAATGAGCTGACCCTTCCCAAGGTGTTCTGAGATAGTGTTAACCACGGTATCTGCAGTCCAGCTTAGCCAACAGTTCAAAGTAACTGCCTGGGTTACAATGGGATTCTGAGATGCAAAAGACCCACTGTTTCATAGAAACCATCCCCTGCAAGGTATAGTCCCTGGACAAAACCACAGAACTTTTAAAGATGGGTAAGATCTAGACCCTGATTCTCCACTGTACGCCAGCGTAGCTCCATTGGCTTCTAAAGAGCTATATTACTGGGGTTACACTATTCCATTAAAGTGGCCTCTGGCCTTTCCCTACTAATGCAGGATTGTTCCCTGCACTACAACTTCTAGTGCATCCTTCCCTCTAAATATAAATGCCCCTATTCATGGGATTCCAAGCAGTTCTTTCGAAAAATTATTCCACCAGGATGACCAGAGGACATGCCAGATGTTAAACTCATCTTACATTTAGGTAACCTGCCGTTGTGCTGCTCTTGAAGCATGGCATTACCACTGCTTCAGACAGAATTTGACATTAACCTGCTGAATAGTTTGAGAATCCTTTTTGTTTGGAGTCGTGGGGGTGATCTTTCAATCTGCTGGAAGAAAAAGTTTTTTAAATTCACATTTCCCCCCAACTCTTCCCCCTCCCACCCCACATTCTTCTTCTTTTACTCTAATCTATACGATCAATTAAAAATAACCCTGAATCTCCCCTGCACTGGCTAAACCAGTAGCTATTCTAAACTAGAAGAAAAAGCTCCTTTCAAATTGTTGATATGCAATGTTTGTTCAATTTCAGTAAGGCTTTCTAAAGGTGTAATGCCAGTAGAGTTTATTACTACTTGAGTCTTTAATTGCTACACTAATATTTTTTACAGCTCCTGTTTAAGGGTCCCCAGACACTGTGATTTATTGGCATTGGTGAATGACTGATAAACGATTTAGGTTAAACAGAAAAACTGGAGGCATTGTATAAAGCATCAGTGGTGCCAGAATGACCATGCAGGAACCACTAATATATTTAATGTGATGCATACTATACTGCTGATGCTAACCACAGCCAAAGCAACTACAAAAATAGACTGTTCCCTGGGGGGGGGGGGGGAGTAATGACAATAAAGAGGTGTTTCTGCTGATCAGGATAAATTGGGTTTGTTTCACCGAAGTTGAGCTTTTCATTTTAATATCTGATGACATTATCAAATATCATGATGAAATAAAGATTAAGGTTGGGATTTTTAAAGGTGCAGAAGGGAATTAGGCACCTTATTCCTATTGAATTTCAATTGGAGTTGGGTGCCTCTCTCTCTGACTCCTTTGAAAATCCTGCTGTAAGGACCCAGTCTTGCATTTCTTGTGCATGCACAACTCCTATTGACGTTAGTGGGAATTTTGCTTGTTTGGTGACTTTGGGATCAGGAGCTTAATGCGTGAAAAAATAAAGTTTCTAACACCTGAACAGTTTTAACTGAGCAATGAAGCAAAACAACCGTGTCATAATGGATAAACGTTGAAGGAACTCATTGGGATGAACACTTCTACTGATAGCACTTTAAGGATGTAATGCAGCATATGTGCTTCACCCACTTCAGGTCATTAGTGTCTCCTGATATCTTATAAAACACTGAAAAGTGCTTGCTTCTGGAGGGGAAAACACGCATACACACACACACAGAACACCTCTATACAAGTGTGAGCTCTCAAATACACTGGGAAAGTCGAACTGTGAGCGCTCGCTGTGTGGTTTTGAAATGTCCACAGCTTTGGTAATTTCCAACCAGCTTTTTTTAAAGACAGAAACGTTCTCACATCGCACATCATGTTCAGCAGTTTGAGTTATCCACATGAAAAAATTTGGAATTTTTTTCATAGCAAGGGAAAAACGTATGCAGTCATAGTACGCAACTAAGTGAATGCTTTATTAGTTAAGCTTGAAAAACCACCACGGTTTTCAGGGAACAAACCTGGTATGTTTCACCCTCAAAAGATAATTTTCCAAAAGTTATGAGTGAGAGTAAATAGGGGGTTAAAATGAATTTTTTTCTGAAACAAGCCAAATGCTACAAAAGGAAAAAAAAAAAGAGTGTGCGTGTGTACTCTTATTCTTTTTACTTTCTGTGCAGATGAGACTGGAAAGGACACAGCACCAGATCCTCAGAAGAAATACATTATCATAGTTCAGCTAACTTCATTGGCATTATGCCAGTTTATATCAGCTGAGGATATGGCTACCTGACATGTCTAAAGTAAAAATACACAGCTACAAGTTGATGGA
Organism: Natator depressus; assembly: GCF_965152275.1. NCBI lineage: Eukaryota > Metazoa > Chordata > Testudines > Cheloniidae > Natator > Natator depressus. Next base: position 249,607,492 of record NC_134234.1, read on the forward strand.
CCCAATGCAGGAAACACTTGGTAAAATTCTGTGCCCGCTGCTTTGCAGGAGGTCAACTAAGTGATCACAATGATCTTTACTGACCTTTAAATTAGGGTGACCATATTTCCCAAAGTAAAAACAGGATACTGCGCAGGGCTGGTCTGAACCGCCCGGTGTCACTGCTCACCTGAGCCCCCCCAGCATCGCCTGACCACCGCATTGCCCGGGGCTGGGACTGAGTGCCTGAGCCCCATGCTGCCCCAGGGCTGGGGCTGACTGCTCAAGCTCTGCCATCCGGTGCCTTGCGTCGCCGCTCACCCCCCCCACCCCCGAATGTTCCTCTGTGCCCGCCAGGGGGCACACCCCACTTTTTTAACAAAACTGGGTATTTGTTCCATTTCCTCTTGCCAACTCGTGATCCTCACTATGAAACAGGACAAATGCCCATTTTTGCCAAAAAAAAAAAAAAATCATTATGTCTGGGACAGGGCTTAAAAAGGCGACTCTCCCGGCCAAAACGGGATGTCTGGTCACCCTACTTGAAGTCTCTGACTCTTTGGAAACTGGAAGACTAGCTGTTACTTTGGCTGGATGCTCAGTTACCTAATCTTTAGAGGATGCTTTATCTTCTAGCAGTCTTGTCACAGTTGTGTTCTGGAATTGCTTTATTCAGAATATCATCTTTATCTTTTTAGAAAGCAGTTTTATAGCACTCAGAATAAAGAATAGTTAACTTTGTTTCTGTATTCAGAACAAGGGCCAGATCCACTTGCTTATACAGGCGCAGGGCTCCCATGATTTCAGCTGGCCAATTTGTATGTGGTTAAGATAATCATGCCTTGAGGAGCGTTTAGTTCACCTAAGGCAATTTCTTCTGAGCAGGGCTTGGCTGCTTAATGATTAGCCCCTTTCCAGCAATTTACGCAGAGCAATTGGTTTCTCATATTCCTATGGTAGGGCTAGATTCTGCCCTTGGATGTGCAAATTGGGCTCCCATTGATTTAAGAGTGGGAAGGAACAGACTTAAGGCGTATATACTTCTGTGAGCTGCATAAGTGAGTGACAAAACATGTAGCAATTTGCTACAGATTCAGCCTCAAACGTGTGAGCGCCGGCTCAAACCTCCTGCTTCCTCCAATATTTGTAGCTGACAGATGATCGGTAAACAGCACAAAGTGGGAGTGTGGCCTATGGGAACATGGGATGAGCCAAATCAAAGCCGGGTTACTATATACAAAGTAACTCATTACAGAAAGGGCAATGAGTTAGAGGCAGCAGTAATTTGCTATTGGTAACCACACTGACCCCTTGGTGGTACATTATTGAAATGTCTTGCTGGCTGCTTTAAATGCAGGTGCCACTGGAAAACACTGTGATTTTCATCCTAGATTTCAAGGAACTTGAAATTCCCCACCACATACTTTTGCGCATCCTAGCCCTCTGTTACAGTTGCAGGGGCCCCTCTGGACACTTCCATGGGTTTAAGCTGTCTCTAATGACTTTTCATGGGCACGTTGTTTTCTTCGTCATGGCTCTCAAATGACACACAGAACACATACTGCATAACTGTTCTGCAGAATATTTTTGTGCCATTAGATATCTGCTGGCCCTCTTTCCTAGGAAGCAGGTAGCTCACAGCTGGGGTAGAGGAGAAAAGAACAGGCTGACAGTGAACGGGAGGGCGAGAGGGTTGAAAGAGGAGCCCAGTTTATGCATCCAAGTGACAGATTTGACCCTGGAACAACAATGTAAGAAACCAAACTGTTAGAAACTTTTCTGCAGCATGAGAAGCTTTGGATAAGTGGAAATGGTTAAGCTGCTGAGCACTACTCAGAGTCAAGCCTTAGATAAATTAGCCACTCTTGAAGGCACAATTTTGTTAATGGCATACAATTACATACTTTGTTTTTACATTAGGCCAGCTGTGCTGAATGTTCCTATACAGCTGGCGCATTTTACGTTTTTTAATGGGCTGGTACTAAACCCCCACAATCAGGAGCTTGTTTTTAAGTCGGAAAAAGTTCAGTGTGTGATCTTTAAAATTAACTTGGTAATTTTAGATATTCAGCATTATTTGCAGGTTTGCTTGGTTTTTTTTAGTTCCTTTTTGTTCCTTTTGGTTTTTCAAGTAACATTTGGGGGGTGGGGGTGGAGGAAGGGGTTAGGTTATTTTTATACAGCAAATGGTTGCTTAATCTAGGGTGCCAGGCATCCAGTTTTTGACCGAAACGCCTAGTCAAAAAGGGACCCTGGCGGTTCTGGTCAGCAGCGCTGACCAGGCTGTTCAAAGTCCGGTTGGCTGCCTGCAGCGGGGTGCCTTCCCAGCTACGCACAGCTACTGGGAAGCCACCAGCATCTCCCTCTGGCTCCTAGGCATAGGGGCAGCCACGGGGGCTCTGCGTGCTGCCCTCACCCCGAACGCCAGCACCACAGTTCCCAATGGCAGGGCCAGCGCCCAGAACCGCGTGGCCGTGCCTCCGCCTGGGAGCCAGAGCGAGATGCCAGCAGCTTCCCAAGAGCCGCCTGAGGTAAGCACCCCCTGGAGCCTGCACCCCGAGCCCTCTCCCATGCCCCAACCTCCTGCCCCAGCCAGAGTGCCCTCCCGCACCCAAGCTCCCTCCCAGAGCCTGCACCCCGCACCCCTTCACACACCCCAACTGCCTGCCCCAGCCCAGATCCCACTCCCACACTCCAAACCCCTCAGTCCCAGCATGAGCCCTAGAGCCTGCACCCCCAGCTGGAGCCCTCACCACCTGCCACACCCCAAACCCCTGCCCCAGTCCGGTGAAAGTCAGCAAGGGTGAGGGAGAGTGAGGATGGAGTGAGTTGGGGCGGGCCTCAGAGAAGGGGCGGGGCAGGGGCAGGGCAAGAGTGTTCAGTTTTCTGCAAATAGAAAGTTGGCAACCCTAGCTTAATCCAAGGGAAAGATGCTTCTCGTTTGGATTAGTCAAGATCTGTAAAATTTACTTGTATAAATTTGGAATATTAAATAGCTTGATGGGGTGTCAAAATAGGCCTCCTTTGCTGACCAAGTATATACAGTGTAAACTAACTTCTTCCTTCATTTACACTGCTGCAGTCACTGCAACCTCTACAGTGCATGAAGTTACCTACCTTGGGTAAGCAAAAGCAGGAATTTGCCTGCACACCCATTGTTACCATCGCTAGGGTTGACAATTTTGGTTGGAGGTTTCATCACACAACATAATCTTTAATTAAAGATTAATCTTCAATTCCTGGAGACTCAAGGAGAATCCTGAAGGGTTTGCACCCCTAACCATCGCTGAGAATGTGGATCTCAAAATCCAGGAGTTGTGAATATATGCAGTACGAAAGTTGCTTTCCTTCACAATAAGGGACAGTGGCTTAAAAGGGAGGAGTTAAACCACATAAGCAGAGTGTGACAGACTGACAATATCCAGCCATATCCTGCACAGACCTTATGGAGTTAAGATAAACTTTACTGAATTCATTTAAGCCTTACAGAATTAGCTTAACACCTTTGGGGTCCATTGTATTAAAAATGCAATTGAGTATCTGTTACTGTGGAATTATATGTAAGTCCTCTAGGAGGAGGGAGGGAGATGCTAATATAATTCCTCCATTATCTAGGGTGACCAGACGTCCCGATAAAATCAGGACTGTCCTGATTTTTAGGTCTTTGTCCTGCATCCTGACCGGGCCATTTGTCCCGGTATTGCGGCTTTGGCCAACAGACAAAGAAAGGATTTTTGGATAAATAGCCAAACAGGCTCAGGGCCTTCTTCCTGAACCAGCAAACAGTTGCTACTGGAGTATGTTAAAAGTAATGCGTGTATGCAATAAATATCATTTTACCTCTAGGGCTGGTAGATTCAGTCTGTCATTTGTATCTCCTGGTGGTCAAGCCCCCTATTCTCCCACAATCTGCACCTCTGGGTGCAAAAGTGGCAATGGAATTTTCATCACTACTTTATGCAAACACAGTTGTGACTAACCGAGGACAGCTGTGGACCATGAATTAAGATTCAAAGATACGTTTGGTCATACTGCCCTCGTGTCAGGAGCATGACGCCAAGAAAAGGTGCAGGTCACCTCTGATTTTTAGTTTGCAAGATGCTCACAAATAAAATAGTTAGCTATGCAAGCACTGTCATTGAGCAGATAAAGCTGTATTGTATACAGTACTAAAATTAGGGAGTTGGAAAGTACCGTGGCATAAAGCCCTTTGCCTCAGGAAAACCAAGTTTAAATCCAGATTTGGCTCATAAGGAAAATGAGCTTGGGATTTACAACTTAGTCACCATTCGTGCGCGGACCAAAGCTACTACAGAATTTGGCATGACTGGCAGCTTTGTGCTCTAGAGAGGCTTAGAACTGAAGTTTTGATCTCAATGTGTGTAACTAAAACACCCATTGTGACCTTTTTTTATTGTTAATCACAGAGAGGCCAAGGACTGAATAGGTATGGAAACTTAATTACCCACTTATTTCTAGAATTAGTGCCTCCACGTGATGGTAGAAAAACAGTGGCTTGGTAGCACAGGGAAGTCTGCATTGCTCTTGGGCCTCTACTGTAGGAAATTGGAGGGTTTCGGTCTCCAGTACTTGCCAGCCCAGCACCACTCACAAGAACTAAGTCCATTCAAGAAACGTATATGAAACTGATAATCCGTTTAACGTCTGGGTGCTTGTCCATACTGGAAAGTTGGAGCTTCACTCCTCATCAGAATGACTTTCATGACTTTATGCTTCATTTAAACCTTTTGGTTTAACATCAGACAGGAGCTGGTGCTTTTTACTTCTCTATATTGCATTTGTTGCCTTTCTGACACCCTCCATAAATTGAAGCACGCTACGGGCCTAATCCAAAGATCATTAAAATCCATTGAAAAAAATCGCATGGACTTCAGTGTGCTTTGGATCAGATCCTGTAACTTGCAGTATGTTACAGTCAGAAAACACTGCTTTACTAGTGTTGGAAACCGCTTTGCACTTGTATTGTTTTTAAAGTTGCCCTCATAAAATGCTCTACCATGTCACAGGAAAATGGAGAAATCATCTCATTGAGTAAGAGATCTCATTTGATGTATAGCCATGGGAGGACATGTGCACATCTAAGCTGACAAAAGCAACCACTGTGTGAATAATATCTGGCACTCATTTATAATGTATAGTAGAGCACAAGCACTGGAAAAGCAGTACTAGTAAAAGGGAGCTGATAGATGAATCATTGTCTACTAGAGCATGTAAACCTCAACCCTGGAAACCTTTTAAAATGTTTATACATGAGGAAATTTTCCTTCCACTCCTGTTCTGTAGTGATCAGTCTGTTTATCTATTGATCTGCGTGGGGTAAGGCATGTCACTAGAACAGAATTGAAGGGACAGCTTCCTTTTTCAGATTTAAAAAGGTGTAAAAATGTATTCTCTCTTTTTTTCTGTAACCATACTGTGTGGCATCTGGAAATGCTCACCTGAGATCAGAGCACGTTCTGGTGAAAGGTCCACACAGGACTTTTTGCATCCCATATTCTGTTCTCCTAACATGTACAGGACTGTCAGTCCTCAGTTCTACAACACGGGCCCAATCATGAAGTGAGCTCTGTGCTGGTCTCTGTGTCTGCAGGGAGCCCTGTTTAAGTCAATGGGGCTCTCCATGGCACAGAAGTTGCACAAGCTCATTGCATGATTGGAGCCATGGAGAAAGCAAAATATTGGAGTGGAGATCCACTGCGTGATCCAAGAACTAAGTTTTTTTTCTTAGGGAGTCACATACTGATCTCAACTTTACCAGTATAAATCTGGAGTAACCCTGTTGATTTCAGTGGAAAAATCAATCTGGCCATAAACATTTGAGAATAATAAAATCCTGTTCTGTTCACTGGAGCCAGTCTTCCCTTTCTATGGTTTCCACACTGCAGCCGATATTTAACTGTTTGTTGGACAAACTCTAGTGACCTTGTCTCAACAAACCTTTTACCCACCACTTGCCCCCTCCACCATTCACCTCAGAAAGCTAATCTTTAAAGATTGAGTTTTGTTGAAATGCAAAAGTGTTTCCTTGTATGTGTGAGAGGGAATTGAATCCTCTTTCTTTTAATTTCCTTTTGTGGCAGATGGCCTATCGTCAATTCTCTGGTAAAGGCACTAAATGATGTTAATATTGCTATCTGAAATCTTGTTTACTGTGCCATCAGTTAAATCACCGCTTTCATGTAGTCTCTTTTTTCACTGAGTAAATAGATATGTAAAACTCTATGCGTAGCTCTTTTCTCTGTATTTGGAATTTGATTTTGAGAATATTCCATAATTAAAATTATTTCAGGCATAAGTTCTGTGTGGTTTTCAAGTACTGTACTTCTGTTTCTATGAAATTTTATTGGTTTTGCATCAGCTCTCTGATCTAGCCAGAATACATTAATACTTTTGATTATTCTTCTGTTTATTACTTTTGTAACATGATATGTTCTTTATAGGTCTGATCCAAAGCCCACTGAAGTCAATGGGAGTTTTTCTACTGTGGGCCTTGGATCAGGTCCTATTTGTTTGGTACGGAAGCATGGCCTAGTGGTCTGAATACATTACTAGATGCCAGAAACTCTTGAGTCCTGGTCCTGAATTTAACACTGATTTTAGGCCTGATCCAAAGTCTCTTGATGTTAATGGGAGTCTTGTTCCCCCCATTGATTTCAGTGGGTTTTGGATCAGGAGCTTTTTGTGCAGCCTTGGGCAGTCTGGAGCAACTTAGGATCTCCATAGTTGTGTGCACCATGGAGACCTCCCTCCCACTTCTGAGATACTCCCTGCCCTCCTGTGGTGGCCAGGATAGAGTTACCCACAGCAGCTCTATGCTGTGTCTGTGCCAAGGGGATACTGCTCCAGCCCCTGTATGTCACCGGAGTGGTGAGTGGGAGAGAGTGTCTTCTCACCACAACCCTGATATCCCAGTTAAGGTGTCTGATCCCTCTCTTTCATGAGTGGGAATTCTGCACCTAGCACAATGGAGCTCTGATGATAGTTCGGTTCCTCTTGGGGCTACTGTTATATGAGTAACCATCACTGGCATCTTTCACATTTGAAATCATGTAGCTTAACATACAAATCTACCACAAGCTGAAAGGGCTTGGGAATTATTTTGCTGCTTGTATCCCCTGGTTGTTCTCAGACTATATAATTTAGTATTTATATTACATATCCCGTCATGTACCAGAATCTCCTTGTGTTCGGCACTGTGCAAGCACAGAACAAAGGTCAGCCAAAGAATTTGCAAACTACCTATGTGCTATTTGGTTTTTCCACCATTTCAGTTTGTCTTTCTAAAAGTCGCATTGCTTTTAATTAGTAATGGTTTAGTTTTGGAAGTACCTTCTCCCACTCTGTTAATACCATATTTTACCTCCTCTTCAGCCTGTGCACCATCCTGTTTGCTTTCCCATTGAAACTGTTGAACTGAGAAGTCATTGCCTCTCATTTGTAGTCTGGAAATGTCACTGAAGCCTGCCAGGCATCAGATTTTGCAGGGATTTGTTCAAACATTTATCTCACTGACCCGCTGCTCTGGGGGCAATCAGAGTTTAGCTGCTGTTGGCAAAAATGGCACTGGCAGGCTGCCCAAGTCTACTGAAAGCTGCAGTCTGGAAACGTCCTTTGCTGTCTTCATTTGTGGACTTCAGCATCCCTCCAGTTTACCAGATCTATCCCTGACTAATAAATATTAGAAATTCTCTGGGATTTGTGTCCGCTCTTTCTGTTTCGATAGAGTTGTTTAAGCCACGTTAGAAAAAGTCCTCAGAAGCAATCCTGAAGCATGGTCTCCCTGTTGGAAACTAGCCCCTGCCCCCCACCCCCTCCCTGGGCGGGACTGCACTTTTGCCTGAGATCTGGTTCAATGTCAGTGTAATATCCGACAGTTCCTCGGCAGGGGAGTAACAGGTCTCTTCCCATGGGAGGCATTGCTGTTTAGTGATCTGCGCCAATTCTGATCTCTAACCATAGCTCCAGCAGTAACTTTAGTGTGTGTGGCCTTGGGCAGCAATCTCTGTGCCTCAGTTTCTTTATCTGTAAAATGTGGATAAGAATATCTAACTTAACAGAGGTGTTGTGAGAATAAATTAATGTTTGTGAAGTTCTCTGAAATTGAAAGATGCTATCTAGGTATTACTCTGAGCTTTAACTATGTTATGATTCTATGTATGTGCTAGGTATTATTTTATTATGAAAGTCTTAAATTGACTTTCCCAATACATTATCAAGCAAATTGTATGAAGTTTTATGGTTTGTTTTTTTTCAGATTTCAAAAGTAACATTGTTTCTCATCACTGGTGAGAATCAGGAAGGTCTGTAGGTTGAGACGGGCAAAACACCTAATGGATTCTTAATCAGACAGTAGGATGTTATAGTAATAATGCTATATATTGTTTATATAGCACCATAATGAGAGGAGTTGAAAGAGTTGTACCCATATTGATGAAGGGGTGGGCAAAGGTTATGATTCTATAGCTATGGAAATGGAAGCACAGAGGTTGTGACTAGCCCAAGTCCCACTGAAAATTCTGGTTGACCCAAGAATTAGAACCCAAAGCTTCTGGCTCCCGGTCCTTTCCTTTAACCACAAGAATATATATAGTGAACAGCCTCTGCCCCAAAATGCTTACAGATAAATTTATCAGTTCCCAAACTTTTCTCTCTGGTTAACATGTTGCCATGTACAAAACTAGCTCTGGGCAAAGGCCACTTTAAACCGCTCCTTGGAGAAGTGCAGCAATCCGGTTGTTCTGATTTGTGTATATTGGCATGGTAACGATGGTCATTTCTCCTTTTACTGGTTTCAGAGTAGCAGCCGTGTTAGTCTGTATTCGCAAAAAGAAAAGGAGTACTAGTGGCACCTTAGAGACTAACAAATTTATTTGAGCACAAGCTTTCGTGAGCTACAGCTCATGAGCTGTAGCTCACGAAAGCTTGTGCTCAAATAAATTTGTTAGTCTCTAAGGTGCCACTAGTACTCCTCTCCTTTTACTGCTTCTCTTCCCCCCCCCACACACCTTAACTTTGTGCCGGTAATAAAACGTGGATTGAGCCAGGCTGTCACAGCTCTGGCATTAGGAGATGTGGTAGCAGACACACAATAGGTGCTGTAAGCATCTCCTAGGGTACCCATCTCAGGAGCTCTCCAGAGGTGAAACCAATAGAAGATTTATCTCACTCCAGTGTTCACTTGCTCTCTGGGGAAATGAGCTGTGCGGCAGCATTCTTGAATCACTCCCTACTGCCTCCTTCTCTGTTTGTATGTGAATTCAGTGCTGTTGGGAGTTATGCTTTAATAGCTGGCTCGAGTCAAGCGTAGTGTGAGTAAGCACTTTGCCTCCTTCTGTCTGGCACACAAATTAGCCTCATGCTGTCTTAATACTATACAGTCAATCCTCATCTAGCCAAAAGCCCGAATTCCTATTGTATAGGACAGTCATTTCCCCAATGTAGCTGCAGGAACTGCCCTAATTTATGGTCATTTCCTCCCCTCCACCCCCCACCCCCGAGCTCCTCTGGGCTGCTTTGCAGACGGCCGCAACAGAGAATCCATGCAGCTGTGTATGCTGTAGGGACATTCCTCTTTCATCCTACACCAGATCTTACTGGGGGCAGAGGGGTATGGGTTGGGCAAGGCAGCCTACAGCTGTCCCAAGCATTGCCTGGGCTGGGGAAATTCTCCACCAGCAAGCTGAAGAGGTTTTACCATAAAGAAGGCTGTTGTGGGAAGGAGAATCCCTCATGAGTTCCCTTTCTAACTCTCCTTTGCCCACTGAATTCTTCTTTGGGTCAGGTAACCTCAGGCCCAGATCTTCAAAGATATTTAGGCACCTCACTCTCACTGATTTCAATGAGAGTGAGGTGCCTAAATATACTTTGAGGCTCTGTTGGCTCTGAAAAAACAAGAAGCTGTGGTACAAGGAGGTTAGGGGCAGACTGTAGAGTCACATATTGCATCTGTTGCATAAAATATTCTGTAATTGGTATGAGGAGACTTGCCTCTTCCAGGGTTCTCTATTGATCTTCCAACAGCCCTTCCAGCAGTCTCTTCCAAGATAGCCTCTTACTCCAGCTTCCCATTCCACGTTCCTAGCTTTGTTAGACCCAAGTGTTCAAAAATCATGATTGATTTAAAAATCATTAGATTTTTTTTTTAAAATAAATGTTGTGTTCTTTGTCTTTGCCTTCTAGTTTCTAAGCCTTTAGGGTGCTCTTTCTTCACACTTTCAAACTTTTCACTCCAACCACTAAGGCTAATTTTTTTTTTTTTTTTTTTATGAAAGCTGAAGTACTCAAGTCATCACTTAACTCAGCCACTGGGGCTATAAGGAAAATGTGGTATATTGCAAGACTCACCAATAAATCGCAAGATTTGGCAATGCTGTGTTCCCTGTGTGAACCTGACCATCACTTAGGGATTCAGAGTGAGACTTGCATTTTGCATGCTTAATTCAAACCCAACTTCCTCAGACTTCAGGAGCACGTATGAACTGGTTCCGAGGGAGAGAAATCGTCTGTCTGTTGTGGCTGGAACTTAGAGGGAATCCCACAGCTCTAGGTGCTAAATTACGACAGCTTATTTTTCTGAACCTATCCACACAGCGAGCTTCAGCAACAGTATTGGGTTCAGGAAGGTTACATTTGGTTTTATTTTTTGGTCTGGACAGGCTATGTGAAAGAATGACCCAGTTTGAAATGGGTGGATCTTTAATTCCCCAAACACGAAAACACTTTCTGTATGCAACCCTAGACAAGGTCAAGGGAACATAGAACCAGAGCTCCATCTTGCACCCACTGAAGTCAGTGGGAGGTTTAATACGGATTTAGAGGCTGTTCATGCAATTACACCTCTGCAAGAGGATTGCTGTGTCTGCACAGAGCTCAGCTGAAGCCAGTGGAGCTCAGTGCAGGCTCAGGGGTCTGCCTGCCTGGATATCATTGCAGGATCAGGCTCTCATGGGGCTGCAGACACTACAGAGTGATGCATCAGAACATGAATGTACTGCAGAGTATTAGGTGCTGATGGAGTGGCATTTGCTGATCATTTGGATTCAAACAAGTGACCCATTGAAATCCTCTGAGAAGAAAGATTTCAGACAGTCTTGCTTCTATTTATTTATCTTTTTTTTAAAAGGGATGTATTTTAGTGCTCACGAAAGCGGGCACCTAGTAGCACTGAGTACAGCCAGGCACAGTGCTGGCAAGCGCTGTGCAGATTTCCTCACGCAGCTCAGCCAAAGCACCTCAGGCTTTGCCTACAACATCCCTACTATTCCCCTCTTATGCCTCTCCTGAGCAAGACCTGTGAATTGCAGCTTCAGTCTGCCTTTTTAATATATAGCATGTACACCTCAGAGTCTCTCTTAGCCAAAAAATAGTAATGAAACAACAAAGAATGAAGGTTTTGTTTCAGGGAGTGTTGTGTTAAACAAATGACCGAGTCTTCAGCGGGAGGAGTAAATAGTGGTTACAGAAAGCAGGCCAGAAAATGTACAGAATTGCTTTAGAAAAATGGAGACGGGGGAAACAAAGAGTTATTCAGCTGACCAGGTGATAGGTGCAAACACAGGGGGCACTGGGTGGAAACCATGTCAAACAGTATTTCATTTTAAACACCCTGGATTAAACCTGTTTATTGGAAGGGAGTTTATATTAAAAAAGGCAGGATATATTACTGTACCTATCAACAGTGACAGGGCATAAAGAGCAAGACTGTTTGATCAGGCTTTCCGAGGTAATGTAATGTTTCCACTAGGAATTAGACATACATTTTTTGTTTTATAATGCAGGGGGCTGAAGGGGGGGAGTCTATAACAAAGAATTCCCTCATGGTTGTTCAAAACTGAAAGCTGCCTACTGAATATAGATATCTGCAGGTCCAGGTCCTCAGTCAGTGTAAAGTAACATAGCTGCATTAATGACAGGGGATGGATCACTAGATGATTACCTGTTCTGTTCATTCCCTCTGGGACATCTGGCATTGGCCACTGTTGGAAGACTGGACTAGATGGACCTTTGCTATGGCCATTTGTACGTTCTTATGGATGCACTGTGCCAATTTATAACAGTTGAGGATTGGCCCCACATTGTGTCCAGATAGTCTGTTTTTTTAATACTTCTATTTGCCTTTGAAGCTTTTTGAATATTCTAACTGTATTGTTAGTATTAATAATGCCTAGCTTTTATACAGCACTTTTTTCATCTGTGGATCGCAAGCACTTCACAAAGGAAGTCAGCACCATTATCCCCATTTTACAGATGGGGAAACTGAGGCACAGAGGCCACGTGCCCAAAGTCACCCAGCAGGCCAGTGGAAGAGCTGGGACTAGAACTCATCTCCTGAGTCCCAATCCAGTGTTCTATTTTCTACTAGACCACGCTGCCCTCCTTTGTAAAATAAAGACTTTTTAAAAAAAATTCTGACATGAGTGATTTGAGAATAAATCATTGCTTGCTAAAGGGATTTGAGATGCTTGGTCAGAGGCTGTGACAGGAATGTAAAGCATTAATATTGTAAGTAAAACATTGTTTGCTTTCGCTGATGATTGATGCAGGTTTTAGGATAACTTACTTGTTTAATTAACAACAAGAAATAGCAAAGTAAACAGATTGCTGTAACGATTGAACTAGGGTGACCATATTTCCCAAAGAGAAATCGGGACACCCCCAGCTGCTTGCCCGAGGCCCCTCCCACCTCAGGAGGCTGTTGCCCGTGGCTGGAATCCTGTGGGAACCCCCCACCCCTTGCATTCTGTAACGCTGCCTCCCTCCCCCAGTTTTGCCCCCCCCCAGCGCAGGAGGCTGGCATTTCCGCTCACCCTGTCTGCACTGCACCCCACTTTTTTTGACAAAAGTGGGCATTTGCCTCGTATTGCTCTTGCCAACTGATCAAGGACAAATGTCTCCTTTTTGGGAGGGGCGGGGGGTGTCAGGACAGCCGAGACAAGGCTTTAAAAAGGGACTGTCCCAGCCAAAATGGGACGTATGGTCACCCTAAGCCTGGCTGTATTCTGTCTTCTGTTCCCTTTCTGGGTGTGTGGGAGAGCCCCAGGACAGAGTGCTTTGCATGGCAACTTCAAACTTCCTGCTGAAGCTTAACCCTTTAAAGCTCACAGCCCTGCGCTGTCTCTGCTGAACTTTGCAGATCTTTTCTCCACTCAGCTGACCTAGCATCTACCCTGGTGGGTAAATGAGTGACCTCTATACTGTGGTCAGTGTTGCTGGAGCATGGAGTCTGCTTATGGGGGAAAGGTAGCTTAAATCAAAGGGTCTGACTTTCCCCATGTCAAGACTTCGTTCTCTAGGACTAACGGTGACTTCAGTTGTCACCAGCACAGTGCATGCTGGGGCAATGGAGTAAAGTGAGATCTCTGACTGCAGGTGGAGTGGGGGGGGCTGCACTTCGCAGAGCTGGGAAACAAAAAAGCAAATGAAAGTTACTTTTGGGCTGACTGACCCATATTAATCTTTGTTCCAGTAACACTGGGTAGTTTTTAAAAACATTCTGGTTGGCTTTTAGCTCAGGATTTCTTTTCCAGTTGAGGTTACCTGAGTAGAGGGAAGCATGGCCTAGTGGTCTAAGCCCAACATTTGGAGGGAGGAAACCCTAGGTTCTAACCCTGGTTCTGACATAGACTCCCTCTGTGACTGCAGGCAAAGCAATTACCTGAAGGTGAGCCTGAATCACTTCTGAATGCCTCTTTGGATTCGATGGAAATCCACATCTAAACATTATGTCTCCGGCCTTTCTCAGGTCCTCAGTTACCGTGGAGATGAGCTCATGCCTACATAGATAACCTTTCTAATACAGGCCAAATCTGACTATCCTCAAATGTTGGAGAGCTTGGATCAGCATGTGGATCGAAACTATATAGCCCATGCCCGCGTCTGCATTTACCCTCTCTCTGCTTCAGTTTCCTCAGCTGTAAATTGGGATGATAACATAGCTACAGTACTCCAGGGAAAAGATTGGGAAGCTCAAGTAGCTGCCGATAGAACGTAAGTAATTTGGTATGTTATTAATGGGCATTTCTACGTGGTGTTAGGGCACCATCTGGGTTGCCAAACCTCTCTTTTGACACTTGCTTATTAGCTAAGATTTTTAAGTTTAAGGCCAGAGTCTTTGACCAGGCATTTGAATTCTGTGCAAGTGTTTTGCAAGGAATTCTTAGCTAATCAAAGTCACTTACCTACAAGTGGAAAAAAGTAAAAATGAAGAAGTTCTGGAAGGAGGTAACTGGCCACAAGTTAGGAAAGAAAACCAAACGCAAAAAGCTCTTCCTGGACTGAGGTACTAATCAGCAAGACACTTAACCATGGATTTCACTGGGACGAGTCTCATGCTTAAAGTTAAGGATCTGCTTAACTGATTTGCTGGACTGGAGCCAGAAAAAAAGGACCTGGAAGGGGAGGGTAGCTGTTGATGGGGGGAAATTTAAAACTCTTTTGCCTCAAATAGAGTCATAGCTGTTTATATGCACACACACAAATGTAAGAGGAAAGTCCTGCTGAACAGGAAACAATAAGCAAAGCCCTAAGAATTACCACACACACCAACTGTGTTTATTTAGAAGAGCCTTTCCACACATCCCTGTCTTCTAAAATCCACTCATCACTTTTCCATTCTGCCCCTGTTTAAAAAAAAAAAAAAAAAAAAGTCCAGTAGAGTTAAAAGGTATGTCCTTAGAGTTAAAAGGTATGTCCCTGCTTTGCTCTCCAAAGAGTTATATTTTTAGTTTACGAAATATTGGCAGGTGTGAAAGATGTAGGCTGCATTACAAAAACCAGCATGTTGTCATCAGCCAGCGACTGCTCAGAAACCTTAAATTAGAAATTTTACTCACTTGTGACTGCCGAAGATTAGGTCTGGAGCAGCTCGTACTAGGAATTCTCACAGGAATTTCTGTGAATATTGTGTCTTGTCTTTTTTCTCCAACCAGCTCAATTTAAGTCTATTGTATGGCATAGGACATGGGGCCTTGCTTATTTCATTTTATTTCCATTGATAAAAACTAACAATTTTAGAAGCACAGTTCTAACATTGTAGGCTAAGCATTGAAAAAAGAAATGTTTTATAATTCCTCAAGATGACAAAATCATCTATTCCATAACTTCTGACACTTTTGCCCCCACTATAAGTGAAAGTTTTCCATTAGATTTATTAAGTGTACTTATTTCAGAAAATCCAGCATTGTACCATTTCATGTAAAGACTGCATCAGAATGAGTGGAAAATTAACTAGTGGTTTAAAGTTCAGAGTTAAACCCAGTATTGCCAACCCCAGACACACACAAATCATGAGTCAAGCTCCTGAAATCTTGAGATTGACTGACTTAAAAACCATGAAATTTAAAATAATAAATATGGAGTTGTTTTTCTTTGCCTTACACTTTTTGAGCTTTTCGGGTGCACACTGGTCTCAATTTCAGGCCTTTCTCTATAACCAAGAGGGCTAGAAACTTTTTTTTTTCCCCTGAAAGCTGACATTCTCATATAATCACTTGCCTCCTGGAGCTGAGGCTTTAAGTAAAATATCACGATACACGTGAAAAATTTGTAAGAGTTCACAATGCTGTAAAACACTTACTCAAAACGACTGCTCCTTTGCAGGGTGAGAAGTTCTGGATTGCTACCAAATCTTGGACAGGGGAGAAGGGCCTAAAGGAACTCTGCTCTGATGACCAGCAGTGCACATTATAACTGTTATTCTGCCAAGGGTTTAAACTTTAAGCCCTATTTAGTGAGGGAGAGGGGAGGAGAAAGCAAACCATGAGACTTGGGACATGTTTTCAGGCCCCAAAACAGACTATCACCTTGGACAAGAGTATGATTCAGCAATATGAATAGGAGATTGTTCCTGCGTTTATACAGATCAGTGCCCCTAGTCCACTTCTTACAGCATGGCAGAATAAATGATGCTTGGTCAGGTACTTATGTTTAACCTTTTCCCTGCACTGTTAATATTTCACAGCAACCCCCTGTGCTGCAGAAATGTTATGATTTGAGGGCTGAAATATGTCAGAATGTTAACAACTCTGTGGTCACCTTGGAATAATTCAAGCAAACTGTATATGGATTAACAGAGCATGTGCCTTGTCGTCTTCTAGGTTTTATATAGCGCCAAGCACACCATGTGGGCTTGACAGATAATAATTCTAATACTTTTCCCAGCATGCCTGGCAATTTAATTTGGTGCCTATGTTGTGTGAATACCTTACTATTCTATTTATTTGTATTGTGGTAGCGCCTACGGGCCACAAACACGGACTATGACCCCATTGTGCTAGTTGCTGTACAAACACAGAACAAAAAGACAGTCCCTGCACCCAAAGAGATGAAACACTTAGGTCTGGTCTAGTTACTGGTTTTTGTACCAGTAATAACTATTTCAGTTAGGAGGTGTGTTGGTTTTGTTTTGTTTTATCAGACTATTATACTAGTGCAACCCCTAGTATGCAGAGCGTCCCTTGGGTATGGCGAATCGGGGCTACCGCTACAGGCCCTGCACTTTGGGGGGCCCCCGTGCATGTGTCGTGTGGGGGCGCTATGCCGGCCCAGGAGAGGTTGGGGTTAAGGATTCAAGGGCCCAGGCAGTTAGCGGGGGGCCTGGTGCCGGCAGAGGGGGTTGGGGAAGCATGCATTGTATTTCTTTTTCTTGCTTGGCATCATGGGGCTCAGGCTCAGTCTCCGGCAGCGGCAGCAGCAACCCCGGCCTGCCCCACCCCGCCAGCTCCCGGTGTCGCCTGCCACCACACCGGCTGCCAGCGCCCTAGTGCCACCGGAACACGCCAGCGCCGGGCTGACTCCATCCATTTCCCTTCCACCCTGGACCCCTCCCTTTTCCAGGACCCCCCAGCAGAAGGGGCTCCCTAGCACAGATGCCACCCTATGACTCTCCATCTTCCCTCACCCCCCAGCACTCGTGTCCCCTTCCCACACCAGATTTCATCTGTATAAAAAATGTTAAGGGGGGCCCATACAGGCTGATTTGTCCCGGGCTCCGCACCCCTCTAGGGATGGCCCTGCTAGTATGGATGCAGTTATACCAGTATAAAGGGGCCTTACTGGTATTGTTTGTTCCCCTTCCTGTACGGGGATAGCTTTAGGGGTTTAAAGTGCCTTTATACCAAGACAAATATAATTAAAGTGGTACCACTTTTATATATAAATCAGGCATTAGCCTAGCCCCCCAACCAGTTTTCAGTCTTATCAGAGAAACACAAAATTCCACCCAAACCATTAACAAGTTTCAGTATGTCTAGCTCAGTAAGCAGTAGATATGGGAAATATCCTATTTTAATGTTGTTGCTGCACATTAAAACCTGGACATTTCTAGACCTTAATTCTAAGCCTTTCTCAAAGATCCCTAGAAAAATATAATAAAAGTGTATTTGCTTAAATCATATTAAGGACTTTTAGGTCATTCAGTTTAAGCCCATCAAAGGGCTCAGTAGGTAAAGTTTCTATTTAAAAAAAAAAATCCAAACTATGACATTCAGTGTGCGACCCCAGAAGGTATTGAAGGTATTAAAAATCTGTTGAGCATACATGTGTACAAAACCCAAGGGTACTGCTTCATCCTTCAAAAACCAAAAATTGGAAAGCAATGACTCACAACATGCTGATGTTTTGGGTGAAAAAACATTAAAATCATTGATACTGAGAGAATTTTACAAGCAGAAAGGGAGCCTGGGATTCATCATTGATTGTTTTTACTGATGTAGAGTTTCCAGGTTTATTAGTGATGGGCAACAAGTGTAATTTTTAAAAATACAAATATATATACGTGAACTAAATCTACATTTTGTCCTACAATGACATTAAGGATAGAGTCTGATCCTGCACCATTGAAGTCCATGGGAGGGTTGTCATTGACTTCAGTAGACACAAGATCACAGCTTTATAACAGTGAAGTGAGGGCTTATTTGTAATCTCAAATAGGTCTATGTGCAGTTTGCCATATCCTGTATACCATTTGCATTATCGCCATGGACTGCATGTGCTTAGTGTCTGAGAATACGAGTATAGCATAAGTTCTGAGCTCTTACTATGTGTTACAAGCCTGGGGCATGTATGTGGCACTCTCAGTCTGCACTTGTTTGCTGGATAAATAAAATTCACTTTTTAAAAACTTCCTAAATGTTGAATTCTACATCTCCCACCTACATGCCTGGAACAGAAAGGCCAAGATTTGGAACAGCAACGAGTGACTTTGGGTAGCTCAATTCTTGGCCACTCAACCAGAGATGTCCTAAAGAGGATGGATTTTCAGACAGTATGAAAATCAGACTCCTTTCAGGTGTCTCAAGTTTGACACCCCAAAAAAATGAGGTATGTAAAAATCATTGAGTCACTTTTGTAACTCTTGGCCATGTAGTCCTAGACATGTGTCTACCCAATTAGCCACAACAATTCACCATATCAATATTTTTCTTTAGAGCGTGTCTATATACACAGTCACATGCTATGCCATAAAAGAACCATTTCAGTCTGTCTTATCAGATCTCAAACCAGTGCCATTGCTAGGAGTGTAAATTTGGGTGAGCCTCAACTTATGGTGGGCAGGCCGTGACGGGCTCGCGCTAGCATAAAAATAGCAGCGTGGACATTGCAGCACGGGCTAGCCACTCGAGTCCGAGACCGCCTGGTTCTGAGGTAGAGAACAAGGAGGGTAAACTGAACTGGCTGACTGAAGTGTCTCCTCCGCCCCCCTCCCCCCGGTATGCATAGCTATGGCCTTTGGGAGAGAAATGCAGGGTGCGAGATGCAGCTTGGGCCCCTTGAGGCTGAAGACAGAGCTGGCGTGACTCCTGCATGGGGCAGAGCAGAGGGAAGATTAATGGCATAGGGAAAAAGAGGTGGAGCTAATAGTAATAAGCACCGGACACAGGCATGCTATTCCAGGCCTATTCCCACACTTCACCTCCTAACTCTGGGCTCAAGGAACTTCCACCCCAACCCTAGGCTACCACAGACACTCCAACCAACAACCCTCTCCCTCCACCCCAAGTCTTCCACTAGTTAAAAATGTCTTTATTTTCCAGTTTTCTGGTGGTTGATTGTTGTTTTTTTTACATACTTCCAGAAGCTAATTTTTCATTCCTCATTGAGACATGCCAGGGCTGAACTATTAAAATTAGGATATTTTGAGTTAACAGAGTGCAAAAATGTCTGGGGGGAAAATGTGTGTGTGTGTGTGTGTGTGTGTGTGTGCGTGTGTGTGGTGTGACACTAAAATTCACCCTTGGGCTGAGAAACAAACATGATCAATTGCAGCCCAAAGAGTAATTCTTGTAGAAAGTTAAAAGCCTCTGAAAATAGCACCACAGTATGAAAGTGCTTCATTGAGAATAACTACAGAGTTGCTACAGTGATGCAGTAAAAAGATGATAATTGATACTTAGCCCACCATAAAGCTGTTCATTTTTTCCATGGAGATGTATCAAGTGTTAGCATTAAAATTAGATCCAATTTTTGCATTATATTCCATTTATCCCCTTTTCTGAATGCTTTTCCATTCTGTTCTAAAGTGATCTGACACACAGACAAATGAAACCCCAGCAGAGAAGGCACTGAAACAAAGTAAATTGATCAGCTATCTGATCTGTCTAAATCTTCTGTGAGCTGCAGTTTGATGCCATGTTCTTACTTCCAAGTAGCTCCCACTGACAGCAGCAAGCCTTGGGTGGAATAAGGCTGAAAGATAAGAGCAATGGCTCTGTAAACTGTTTACAGCATTGTGCAGCTTGCAGCAGACATATAGCTGAGAAGAAATCAGAGCTGTGAAATTCCACACCTTTCATTTCAACAGGGTCGAATTGAGCTTCTATCCTCTTTTGTAATCCCTGCAAAACTGTATTTTGTGAGACACTTCACTACCTGTTTTTTAAAAAGCGTAGGTAGGGCAGTAAATATTCCATTCCCTTCAGCACGTTTTTGTATCTCTAAAAAAAAAAAAAAGTTAACTTTACTTAGTGCATCATTTTTTATTTTATTTTTGCTCCCTCAGCATCACTTCAGGTCCAAGTCCTGGGCTTTGGAATGCAGCACGTCACTTCCTAGACTCTTGTGATTCTATAGACTATACTTTCAGGCCAGTATAGCTTCTCAATCATCTGTGCTGCAGCGAAAACCTACTTAGCTGTCTGCCCCAGGTATAATTAGTAAACGGCTCTGGTTTTGTACCAGCTGCATCTTAAGTATAATTCTTGCTCTTGGCTACGGCCCAGTTGCATTGTGGATTATTCTAATTTCTCTATCAAATAGCGTGTGTAGTTTGTGGTGCTTTCCTTAGACAAGTAAAATGATATTAAACACAGACAAGGTACTGTATAATATAATTTGCTTTTTGCAAAGAGCCTGGACTATGCACATCACAGTATAGACAATTTTGTATAAACCCGAAAGAAAAATATATCCTTGTCTCCTTAAAATTAAGGTCAATCTGAAACTGGATATAGAGTCCTTGTCTTTGACTCTCTCCATGTTGACTTTGGGTTAGAGCCATTAAAGTGCAACAGATTTGCCTCTATATGTACCTATCCCCATCTAAGAAGATTCTGTGTCTAAGCAAGTCATCTGGATCACATGCTTCAAGAAATGATATAATTTAATTTTCAGCCATTTCAAGCCAGGAGCTAATTTTATGGAGGATAATTTAAGAAGCAGCTGCCTGATGCCATGAGCACATGAAATGCTAGGAGGCAAATGAGCATTGCTTTACAGCTTTGAATGACTTTTTACAGCTTTGCTTCAGAACAATTATTGGGCCAAATTCTTCGCTGCGGTAATGTCACAGGTGGGTTTACGGCAGCAGAGAATTGGGCCTATTATATTCTTTTTAAGATAGAATGAAACTTAGCGCTGGTTGGGAATATTAGTTATTTCCTTCATAATACTCTAGTAATAAGGAGGAATCAGAAAGTAAAGAAAAGTAAGATTTTTCATCTTCTAAGTCAGGGGTTGGCAAACTTTTTGGCCCAAGGGCCACATCACGGTTGCAAAACTGTATGGAGGGCCGGATAGGGAAGGCTGTGCCTCCCCAAACAGCCTGGCCCCTGCTAACCCCTGTCCTCTCCCACTTCCCGCCCCCTGACTGCCCCCCTTAGAATTCCCAACCCATCCAGCCCCCCGGGACTCCGACGCCTATCCAGCCCCTCTCGCTCCTGGTCCCCTGACTGCCCTGACCCCTATCCACACCCCTGCCCCTAACTGCTCCCCGGGACCCCACCCCCATCCAACCCACTCCGCGCTCCCTGTCCCCTGACTGCCCCGACCCCATCCACACCCCACCCCTGACAGGCCCCCCAGGATTCCCACGACTTTCCAACCTCCCCCCTGTTCCCCATCCCCTGACTGCCCTCCACCCCCTGCTCCCTATCCCCTGACACCCCCCCCCCGGGATCCCCTGCCCCTTATGCAACCTGCTCCCCACTCCCTCACCATGCCGCTCAGAGCGGCAGGAGCTCGTTGCCTGGCAGGAGCAGCAGGCCAAAGTGCTGGCGTCGCGGTGAGGCTGTGGGAGAGTGGGGACAGCAGGGGAGGGGCCAGGGGTTAGCATTCCCAGCCGAGAGCTCAGGGGCTGGGCAGCACAGTCCCATGGCTGTAGTTTGCCCACCTCTGTTCTAAGTGGTAAGATAATGATGGCTTCTTACTATTGATGAGCCACTGAGTGAAGGATTCAATGCACAAGAGCATTACATGAGACTTTTAAGGGTTTTTTATGCTTTCTTCCACAAATTTGCATATAGCGTATTGCTCAAAGTATGAAAAGCTATGTTAAAAATGTATTATGATTCAGACTTAAGCCAATGAAGGGCCATATCCCAAGTCCTTGATGCTAATGGAAAGACTCCCATTGACTTCAGTGGGCTTTGGATCAGGCTCACAAAGCAGAAAATGCAGACATAGGTCTTCCTTAACATATCCCATTCTTCTTGTTACAGACTGGCATCTCGAGGGGGTGTAAATCAGAGCAGCATTCAGCCCTCTGAATGGAAACTGATGCAGCTTTGTTTTCTTGTCTGCTGATACTCAGACAGAAACAATATCCCACATTCATCTGTGCTGCAATTCCATTGACTTTGGTGGACTTATAGTTCTTAGAGAGAATTTGGCAAATATCTCTGAAAACTGTGAACTGCCTCTACTTATTTGAATAGAGTTGTTGATTCTGAAACATAATGATGGCAGATTAATAGGAATATTAATTGTCACTGCTAATAATTTAAGCAGAAACATCAAGTTATCCTAATATTGCAGGCTAAGTACCTTCACACACACACACACACACACCCCACCACCACCACCACCACTGCATCTGAACTTTCTGGGAGTTACAATACAGATTGGTAGCAATGGATGTAACTACAGACTATGCCCAGTCATATGGGTTAATAGCTTTATTTGTTTCTTAAATGAAAACTTAGTCCTACAGAAACAGATGTGGCCACCTGAGAAGGTACTAATAAGAGGTAACATCAAGTATCATCTCAGGACTGACCTACACTAGAAAATTAGACCAACCCAGCTACATTGCTCAG
The DNA here is from genome assembly GCF_965152275.1 of Natator depressus. Lineage (NCBI taxonomy): Eukaryota > Metazoa > Chordata > Testudines > Cheloniidae > Natator > Natator depressus. The sequence continues at coordinate 249,630,021 of NC_134234.1, forward strand.
GGGTGTGAAAAATTCACACCTCTAAGCAGTGCAGTCACACTGACCTAAGTCCCCAGGTACGCAGTGCTAGGTCAACAGAACAATTCTTCCATTAACCTAGCTACCACCTCTTCGGAGGGAGAACTCCTCCCATCAGCACAGGTAGTGTCTACACTGAAGTGCTACAGCAACATAGCTGCAGCTGTACCACTGTAGCATTTCAAGCGTAGACAAGCCCTCAGTCTGACTCCTGAAGCCAGGCAGAATCAATAGATACAATTCTTCTTTGCCTGTCACTTCATGTGCTAATGGCCTTTCCATGTACATATAACTAAAATTATCATTTTATGAAGAAATCGTAGTTACAGTCTGCTGGGAGCATTGTCCTGCTGTGATAAAATTAAATGAATAATTTGATTGTGTGTGTGTGTGAGAGAGAGAGAGACAGACAGTTGGCAGGGGAGACACTCTATAAATGAATGATCCATCCCTCTCATTCTGGAGAAAGCAAACACTTGAGGAAGAGAAGTCATCTGAAACCTATTTGTTTTGCTTCTGCCTGATAAGTCCTTCTGAATAGGCACAACGTAGTGTTAGATTCCTTGAGAATCCCTTGGAAGTATGTTAAATAGCCATCTGCATTTTCCTGTTTCTTCCCCAAATGCCCCACTGAGTTGCACTGGTAGTGTGTAGCGTTCCTCTCTGCTTTGCCTTGATGAAAGTGAGTTTGCTTTGCAAATGACCACCCTGCAGCGTGGCCTCTCTGCTCTCCTTTCTACGCTTTGAAATAAAATCATACCTCAACATTTATAATGAATGCTATCGGTCGCTTTTGAAGTTTGAAAAGTTCATCCTTGTTAAATGTGTCTGAAGCTGAGGGAGCTGAACTGTTGCCCTGCTAGGGGATTATATCTCTGGGTGAGGCTGCAGAGGCCCTCTATGAATCAGCAGCTGAGGAGTTAATTCCCAGCCCTGATACCGCAGAGGAATAATTAATTAAGCTGGTATGGGGACTGAAGACCAATCAGGTATTCAAAGGAAAGCCAGGAAACTCAGTGGGGGAAATCCCACCTTGTGCAGGTAATGCCTATGCCCATTTAAGACCCACAGAAGACCTATGTTGTGTGACTTAAATGATGCATGTGTCATGTGCTGATCCCTTGCGCATCTGAAAATGTCGCTGCATAAAGGAATTTCCCAGAGGGGACAAGAGCTTTTAAGGAGGCAGAGCCTCCAAATCCTCATGTTAGAAGACCAAGATGTAGCCTGGGCTGGGAATCTTCTGTTTGCTTCTCTGGTTTCATAGATGCTTCTGCCCCCTTTCTGTGTGTCAAAGAGCTCAAAAATAAAGCTTTGGGAGGGTGGAGGGAATTCACTTGGTAAAAGATTTTGCTGTTGGATCACATGGCCCAACCCACCAGCTCACAATCTCCTTCACTAGAACTCCCCATCTTACTGAGCTGTTTTCTTTTTCACCACTTGATGTGAAAATGGGAGGTGGGGAATAACTTCAATCCCTTTCTGTCCATGAGAAATGCCAGGAGTGGGGCTGTAATGTATTGGGAAGGGAGACTGTCCATGGCCAATGTCTACCTCTACCATGCTCCTGTATGTCCCATTTTTAATTTTATTAACGGGCTTCCTTTTGCAACAATTCTTTCCTTCTTTCTTTCTTTCTTAAAAACAAACAACCAAATGACGCCAGGCTCCCTGCAATTGGCAGCATCAATAGACACTCCCTGCACTCAGAAAGGGCTTCCTCAGGCTCTGCTTAGAAAACATAGCCTGACCCCATCCACCATAAAGTGGTGCACAAGCTCCATCAGTCAGCTCGGGATCTGGCAATTGAACAAGAGAAGAGAAGAGAAGCCAGAGTCGAGCACCTATCAAGGAGAATGACCCATCTCAGTCCCAGCAGCAAGCCTGACTTGGTTCAAACTGGTTCTGAGTTTTTCTACTCCTGATTCTTCTCTCTTTGCCACCACTTCTTGCTAAGGGGTGGATTCTGCCACCTTATGTGTACTGAGTAGTACCTTACTCTAGGAGTAGGCTGATTGCTCTACTAATCATACTATTTTCAGAATAAGGAGGTATTCAAGGTGAGTATAGATAACAAAATCTGGCCTTTTGTAAGGGCCTGATCTGAAGTCAATGAGTGTCTTTCCATTGAATTCAGTGAGCTTTGGATCAGGCCCTATGTTCTTATTTTACTTCTTACACTAGTAAGCACCACCGTCAGTATTAAATGTTTGCAGTGTGGGACCCGTAAAATGCTCTAGCAGAACCCAACTCATTTTATGTCGAGAAGAACCAGGCTAATCTATTGCCTCCGTTCGATGATATCTCAACAGTAAGCAGAGGGTTTTTTTTTTCTACATTTCAGTCTAATTTAACACACATTTAAGTTCCCCTAGAGTTGTTACCAAATATGAAAGGCAAGTGCTTTATAAATCATGACTCCGCAGCACCATTGTGCAGCATAGTTACAAGACTGACTGTGTCCATGTGTTGAGGCGAAGGAACATGCAGAGAGATGTCCTTAACTATGATCTCAACCTTGCCCTGAAAAAACAATTTCTCAGGATAAGATGTAGCTTTTAATTACTCGTCTGCCACTTAACAACTCCTGCCAGCTGCACTATATAGTCCCCATTTACGTGGGAGATATCATCCTTGCGTCTGTGTTTCCGGCATTGAATTACTGTAACCGAGAACTGCAAGCAGGGTACAAACTGTAGGCTGAGGTTATGTCTTCAGTGTGCCGTTAACTCGGGCTCTTACTCATCTGTTGCCCTAACCCAGCACCTGCTCTTGGCCAAACACAAAGCCATCTCACCCAAGTTGGGTGGTGCTTTAAACCCAGGCTAGCAGGCTCAGCTGGGGTACAGGCTAGAGCTGGGGTGCTGCTTTCGCTTGCACCAACTTTGCAATGAGGATGCAGGCTAAACCACTGAGTGCTGATAGTCTTCCAACATCTTCCCACTATTCCTTTCCCCACACCCCGTGCCATGAACCCAGAAAGACAGACAAGCTCTTCCACAAAGCGACATTGAGAGGCTCTGCTTACTGCAGCACAAGAAGTCCTAGCAATGCACTTGGGGGAGGGGGAGTGTCGCAACAGTGAGGACACAGTAACTCTGACATGGCTTTGCAGTGTGGCTGCGCACCCCTAGGCTAGACTAACCTAGGTGCTCACACCTGGTGCCCATCACCTACTGCTGATTAACTGTACAGTGAAGACATACCATTAGAGATTGAATCCATTAGCTACTGCTTTATTTTCTTAACCATTGCCTGCTGTTTAGTAAAAATGCCACATATGAAGTCAAATAAGAACGGCCATACTGGGTCAGACCAAAGGTCCATCTAGCCCAGTGTCCTGTTTTCTGACCGTGACCAATGCCAGGTGCCCCAGAGGGAATGAACAGAACAGGGAATCATCAAGTGATCCATCCCCTGTCTCCCATTCCCAGCTTCTGGCAAACAGAGACTAGGGACACCATCCCTGCCCATCCTGGCTAATAGCCATTGATGGACCTATCCTCCATGATGCTATAAATATAGCTCAGGCTTCCCATTGTAACTTTGTGTACTTGCGTTCTGTGACACATGTTGTTGTTCATTCCTGTGGGGGCAGTGTGGAGCAGCTTTCTTTTTAAAAATCCTTTCTTGGTTTATGTCTTTGTTGGCTCACTGAACTGATGACCGGTGCCGTTTCTGTTGCTTGGGTTAGGTTTTATTGCTGACTGTAATATGGTGCCTACCCCGGCGATCTCCAACCTGTGTGTGTTCAAGGCCCCATGGAAAGACATTATTCTCTTGTAGGGGCAGTCCAAGCAGTTTAACACCTGCTCCCTTCCAATGGAGATGATCCTTTCCTAAAGAGCAGGTAAATGTTCCATTGAACACTTTAACATATGCACATACTGAACTGGAGATTTACTCTCTGGTCTCCAACCTCTCTAACACAGTGAGCTCAACTGAGAGAGAACAACAAAATGAGGGCTCTTTAGAAATATTCATGTGCATGGGCAAACTTAATTCTGGCATTGCCAACCCAAGCACTTAAAAGTTAGGAAATCTTAGGGATGTTCTTTACCATAGTGGGTTTTTGTGGGTCATTTACCTAGGTTTTAAAAAAGCAAACTGAACAAGCAGAAGATCCATCATGTGGCATCATAGCGAAACCCACATGGGTCATCAGCAGGTTCAGAAACTTTAGTTCTACTGCCCAGCCCTCTGCCACTTGAGCTAACAGAGAACAGATAGCTGTCAGAGGTTGTCATCCTCTATGCGAATTAGCACTAGAGGGGAAGAGAACACCTTGCCAGGGGGTTTCACAGCCATTTGCTAACAGCAAAGGAATAGTGGGACTCAGGAATCTTGGGTTCGACTGCAAGCTCTGGAGGGGCGCATGCTCTGGGGGACACAGAACCTTCTGCCCCATCCTCTCCAACCTATCCTGGTTTCATTCTTGTCATTTTCCGCACCCCTGTCTCCTTGTCCCAGTCTCCTCACCTTGCCAGTCCCAGTCTCCATTCCTGAGGCCTCTCAGCCCAATCCCAGTTTCCTTGCCCAGCACATCCTAGTCTCAGCCCTCTAGTTTGTCTCCTTGCCCAGCCAGTCCCAGTTTCCCCATCACCCTGACTCCCAGTCCCAGTTTCAGTCTTGCCCACTGCCAGCCTCCAGTCAGTCTCTCCCCTGCACCAAGGTTCCGTGTCCCAATCTATTCCTCTCTCTCTCTCCCCTACAGGTCTGATTCTTGTTCCCTCTCCATTCCAATCAAGCAGCATGGAGGAGGAAGCTGCCTGGGTCAGGCAGTGGGCGCATTGAGGGCACAGGAAAGATAGCCTCCCTGATCCCAGTGCAAGCTCCATACCGAGCACAATCCACAGGAGCCCAAGCTGCAGTTACAGGGAAAGTCCTGCTCAGCCTTTGGCTGGAGCATGCTCTGTAGGGTCGGAATCTGGAATTTAGGTGCTAAAATCTAAGAAGTCTCTACTGAGCATGTGTGAACTGCAGTTTTTCAAAGTCTGGGCTAAATTGGGGTGAATTTTCATGGGTATGGGAAACGGCATATCCCTGGCACAAAGGCCATGTCCCTTCCAATTTCAAGTACCTGCTCCAAAATATGGGGTCTCTAGAATTGTTTTGAATATGGGCAAAACCACGTATTTTCCCTAGCCTCGTTCTCAGAAATGGCTGAATCGTTTTAGCTGAAATTTTCCAAAAATATTCAGCCTGAAGCAGACCTCCTGGCATGGAAATTTCAGCTCAAATGGTTAAAGTTTGGCAATATTATAAACAACTGAAAACAGGGTCTTAAAATAGGCAGTGCTATCAACTCACTCTATAATAATTATTAACTTGGGTGGGACCAATTTTTCAAACTTGGACATTTCCATATTATATGTGCAATGTGACTAAGTTCCTTTGAAGTCGAGGGGTGTATTGCATGAGTAAAGACTGCAAGATGTATCCTTCATGTAGATTTAAACACCAATATACATGATTTGTTTGTCTGACTTAGGCACCCAAGTTTGAAAATTGAGTCATGTATATTAGATGAATGATTCCATATTGTATACACGGTAACCTAAAAACAGTCATTTAAAATCCAAATAATTTTAATACAGTTACCAGTGAGGCTTCTTCCTGGTGATCTTCCTTAGTAAGCAGCCCACTCTAGTGCTCTGAACATGGAAGCTAGACTATAACTTATGAAGTGAAACATCCATAGAGAAGGGCCATGTTTCTTTTTGAACTTTTTTGCTGTTAAGTGTTTCAGATTATAGCATTTTTACTAGAGGTATAAATCACATGGGCTTTCATTGTCTTACTGCAGTGGAATAACAGAAAAGACACACAAAGGCAGTGGTATAAATTCAAAGAGGCATTTAGTGGGCTACCATAAAAAACATCCAAGAAATTATAATGAAGAAAAAGGAAGTGAACCATTTCTTTGGTATGCAAAGAGGCAGTGTAGAGCCTGCTCCTGCAATGGTTATTCAGCAAATTTCTCACTGGCTTCTGTGTTCATGGAAGTTTGCCTGGGTACGGTCTGCAGGGTTGTGCCTGTGCTTTATTTCAAGTGTGTCTCTGTGTAATTTCTTCAAGTGCTTTATTTAAAGTTCTTTCTGGGCTTGTCTATGCTCCCCGGCAACTTGGATTATGGGGGTGTGAGTAGTGTGCATGAGAGTGCTGCACTGTAACTCCCCCGTGTGATCACTGTGGGCGTGAACAAATAGGTTCCTAGTTCACATTCATGGAAACCTCTTCAAACAGGATTACGTACATATGAAGTAGGAACCTTTTACTTTGCACCCACAGCATCCACCTGGGGGAGTTACAGCACAGTCTTTTGGTGCGCACTGCTCTTCATGCCCCTGTAGGCGGAACTGTGGGACAGTGTAGACATGCCCTCAGACTCGTAGGATACTGGATTGAGCCAAACCGGTGCCTGAGATAACTAGATTGAAGCCAGTACCGTTGCACTAGGCATGAATTTGGTCTGTTCTCTCTAAGGACCAGCTCCTGCCCTGTGCTATGTGTGTGTGTGTTAGTCATGGGAACAAAGCACAGAGACAGAGAACCTCGTACCCACCCACTGTCCCATGCAAAAGGCAGGCAGGATTGCTATAATTCTTGAGAGCTCAGTTGCAAAGTGTACCAGCTACCTAGCCAGCGCATCCCAGCCCAAAAAGGAGTGTTCCAGATGGGGAGTATAGTTAGGCCCCCATCAGGCTGGTGTGAATACTGCCCCGGGGGGTGGGTGTAGCATGTGCTAGTCTTAAGGGGATGATGCTCCTTTCTGGAGCCACAGTAGGACATTTCAGTACCATTTTTGGCCATCCCACACTGTACTGGCGTTTGATTCTAGTCCCACATCAGGTGTCTCTGCTTGCTGTGGGATGAGAGCAGAACAGGGGCCGATCTAACTTGAGCCAGCTAGCATATGGTTTAGGGAGCTAAACAGAACATGATGTGCTCCCGCTATTCTACCTCCCGGCCTTCAACATGCCCCCTTGCGCTGGGAGCTGTGGGACCTGGTGCTGCCAGCTGTATGCCTGGTGGGCATTTCTCCACGTCTGGGCTCTCCCCTGCAGGGGATTTATGGGAGGTGTCTGCTCCCTTTGTGAGTCCTGAGAATCTGCCCCCATTGTACTTGAATGTATTGAGAAGATGCCAAACAGCGAGGGTAGAAAACAGCATCCAGCATTATCCCTTTCTCCTTCTCCAGATAGACAACAAGGCCTATTTTTATAATGTGTAAAGCATGAAGCAAGTTTAGTGTTTAGGGAGAACCTTAGGACAAGGGTAACCCATTAATAACTGAGAATTTTACCCCATCTCATCCATATCCAGTATCTTTCAGAGCCCACAAGCGTGAATCTAAGATTAACTATAAATTAGAGAAACTGGTGAGCTATAAACGCATCTGAAATATGTATCTGTTTGAAACTGACAACATCGCTTGTGCTTCCTTCCCTCTGAGGAAGCTAACTCTCGATCTACATATGGAAATTAATTCTTGTGTTTAAACTTGGAATTTTTTTTCTATGTAGAATTCAATTGTGTGGGCAGGGGGGCAGCCACAGCTCCTCTCTCAGCTGTTAACAAAGCAGCTTTGTCTAGTGCAGTGGCTCCCTATCTGTGGTCCACAGAGCACCACTGATCTGTGGAACACTTGCTAATAGCCCATGGAGAGCTCGCTGGTCACGTGGTGCAGGCTTTGCCCTTGTTTCTGGCTGTTAAAGGGGCATTAAAAAGAAACTAAAGCTCCATGAAATACTGTCCTAACTTTACTTTCCCAATATATTATTTGCTCAATATATTATTTGTAGATATAGCAGATGTTTCAAAAGCAAAAGGCCTCATTTCTGCAAAGTACTTAAGCATGGATTTAACATTAACTATGTGGTTAAGTGTTTTGCTGAATAGAGCTAGTCGGTTGAATTGGGGCCTGAATGCGTTATATAAAATAGGTGTATATGAGAAACTCTTTTAATATGTGATCTGTTCAAGCCATACCTCAAATCAATTGAACATCTAGCATTGGAGGCATGTTCTGAAACAGACTTCACCCTGTAAAATCCATCCATACAAACAACTCTCTTCTCTTTCCTGAATGAATGGAGACGTCTCTTTCAGTTTATGGGGTGATGCCAATTGGAGCAATGGACGTCTAAGCTGGAGCTGTGTGACTGACTGCGCCTCTGATTTGGTTCTAAATCAGTAGTTACTGAAACAATTTACCTTTCAGATAAAGACTCTAAATGAAAATCTATAATTGCTCTTTGTAAGTAAGACTGAAACAGAAGCATAAGCAGTAAAGGATTGAATCTTGGAGTGACGGTTGCTTTCCCTGTGAGGGCTTGGATGGAATTTGTACTGATTGGTCTACAATTTGCAGAGATTTCCTGGGAACAGAAAAAACACAAACAGCTTGTAAAGTGATTAGTCTGTAAGGTTGATATAGTATGCTAAATGTTACAGTGATTAGGGCAATTTAAAAAAAAATTCAATTTTTTAAATTTTGTTGACAAAAATCCAGTTTGAACGGGAGCATTTCATATGTTATTTTGCCAGACAAGGCACATAATGGTAGACTGTATGTTTTTTCCAAGCTATAACCAGTAGGTTGTTCTAAACTTCTTGTTACATTCTTTTCACTTTAGTTATCTCAGAGCAGCAGGGGTGCTTCAGTACAGAAGTGGGACCAGTACTACTCCCCATTCTATAGGTAAGGAGGGCCTTGTTGCAGAAGAACAGACACTGTTGCACATGAGGGTAAGATCTAGGAGCCATGCAAGAGGTTCCTCTCCTTATGTGAGGCAGTGCTCAGTACTAGGGGGCTCCCTGCATGTTGCTTGTACAGTTGGTTTAGAGGCAAGGTGTGAAGAATATGCCACTATTTCATCCTTCAGCCTTCTCTCACCTTTGTGGATGGGAGGTGCCCTTGGGCTACTCTGGTCTAATGGCTGTGACCATGTCCTCTGCTACTGCATGACAGAGGATTCCTCCCTTTCCCCTTCTGATCTCTCCATTAGCCATCCAGGGCTCTCACACTGGCCAATATATTTTAATATTTCTTTTTGTGGACAAGAACCCAGTTTGATCAGGAGCATTTCACATGCATTATTTTGCCAGACAAGGCACATAGTGGTGGGCTGTGGATACTGCTTCATGCTCCATGACTTGGGGTGGAGGATTCTATCCCTTCCCTATTTCTGCAGAGAATCCCTGGGCAAAGCCACTTAACTCTGGCTTTTCACCAGGTTCAGGGTCTGGGCTACTGTCAGTTCTGTGATACTCCGCAGGAGGAATATGAATGATCAGACATCACAGTGGGGTGACAAACCAGGAGCAGTGAATGAGGTGTGTCATAAATATAAAGGGAAGGGTAAACACCTTTAAAATCCCTCCTGGCCAGAGGAAAAACCCTTTCACCTGTAAAGGGTTAAGAAGCTAGGATAACCTCACTGGCACCTGACCACAATGACCAATGAGGAGACAAGATACTTTCAAAGCTGGAGGGGGGAGAAACAAAGGGCCTGGGTCTGTCTGTGTGATGCTTTTGTCGGGGACAGAACAGGAATGGAGTCTTAGAACTTAGTAAGTAATCTAGCTAGATATGCGTTAGATTCTGTTTGTGTAAATGGCTGAGAAAATAAGCCGTGCTGAATGGAATGGATATTCCTGTTTTTGTGTCTTTTTGTAACTTAAGGTTTTGCCTAGAGGGATTCTCTATGTTTTGAATCTGATTACCCTGTAAGGTATCTACCATCCTGATTTTACAGAGGTGATTCTTTTTTACTTTTTCTTCTATTAAAATTCTTCTTTTAAGAAACTGAATGCTTTTTTCATTGTTCTTAAGATCCAAGGGTTTGGGTCTGTGTTCACCTATGCAAATTGGTGAGGATTTTTATCCATCCTTCCCCAGAAGAAAGGGGGTAAGATTTGGGAGGATTTGGGGCGGGAAGATGTTTCCAAATGAACTCTTTCCTAATAATAATAAATACCAGTTAGACGTTTGGTGGTGGCAGCAAAAGTCCAAGGGCAAAAGGTAAAATAGTTTGTACCTTGGGGAAGTTTTAACCTAAGCTGGTAAAAGTAAGCTTAGGAGGTTTTCATGCAGGTCCCCACATCTGTACCCTAGAGTTCAGAGTGGGGAAGGAACCTTGACAAGCTGACACAATGAAACTCAGGAAAGCAGCAAAAACCAGGCCTTTTGTTCTGCTTTGTTTAAAAATAAACATTCATGGTGGAAAGCTACAATTCAGCAGTTGTGGATCAGTCCTCATTGGTATTCACTGGCATGAGTAAGCCTTGGATGCAGTAAATTGCAGCTTCTCGATTGCAGTACGTCAGTGGTTAGCTTTTCCACCTGCCTACAGAAGGAAGCGGTAATGCTGAGGCATTTTTTAATGATGAAACAGAGCTCGGAAGAGCACTCAGAAAGGAGAGTGCTCTGTCAGCAAGTGTTATGTAACTGTCCTGGATTGATACAGATGGTCATGACAGTTTTTAAAATAAACCAGGACTAGAGAGCAACATGAGCCGATCTGGATCATTATATCATGTAGCGCCTTAGGCGGTGCAGTCAGATGTCCCAACACTTTTTTCCCAAGGGCAGCTTGTCCAAGTCAGTAACAAGGTCACTGCAGTCAAAGTCACATCTGTGTGAGAGATCTAATGCAAGTAGCATGGGAAGTCTCTGACTTGACTAAGTGGGCTGAGACATTCTACTACATATTAACACACCGTGCAAGAGACTGTTGACTGCCTACTACATGGGATTCTTTTTAACATCCCAGGCCTCAGTCCTGCAACTGCATCTGTGCAAGTGGACATCTGATGGAGTCAACGGAGCTCTGCAGAGCTTGGGGGCCTACCTGCACGGAACCAGTTGCAGGATCAGAACCTTACTATTTAATCTGGCATTGAAACAGGATTAACAATTTTGTGTGGCCCACAGAAAAAGGAACTGAGAACTACTTGTAATAGTAATTATAGAGCATGTTTTTCATTTTCAAAGAGCTGGACAAACATTGATTAATTCCTGTGTTGAATAAGTAGGAATCATTAACTATATTTTATACATAAAAAAAAACTGTGACCAAAGGTTAAATAACTTGCCTGAAGCTACACAGGGAGTCAATCAGAGTAGGATTCAGAGCTCATGAATAATCCTGACTACCAGTTCTGTGCTCCAACCGCTAGACCAGGCCTAACATTCAAATGGAGGGCTTCCCAAGTTTTTAACCACATATAGCTAGAGTCCCAAATACATTTTGTTGAAGTTAAATACCATGTTGCTTGTACCTGGCCTGTTCATTAAAAGTTCCCAATGTGTGTTGTAATTATGGTCACGTTTTTTGATGTGTGTCCAATTAAAAAACCGATTGTTGATTTGCAGGACAAATCAAGGCAATCCCAAAATGGACACCTAATGAAATACTGGAATTATTGCATTCATGCCGTTACATTATACACTCTCAAAATGAATGGGCTTTCCTATCTGAGAAGTGAAACTGGAGCCACTCATGGTGAGCCAGCCTCATCACGCTGCAGCGTTATGAAGAGTGCAGCGAAATCCTCTCCATGCTGTATGTGTCAGAGGTCTTTGTCAAGGCGATCAAGTGTAATATTTAGAAAAGAATGCCTTGTTTCACAGTATCAGTGATATCTCAGTTGATATAGGCTACATCAGAACTGAGCTGCATTTATGTCTACATTGGAACATCTCTGCATTTATTTCAGAGTTCAGCACAGTGCATGTCATTTTCAAGTTGCTTCTAATTACAAATAACAGTGTTGTGACACCACGGTTACTGGTGTTTACTGACCCCTCTGAAGTTAGCTAAATGGACACAAGGTACCAATTTTCCACATCGGTGTGGAAAGATTTTTATTACAACTCTGTCTCTAAAGAAATGCTGTCTGAGTTAGCTAATGCCAGCTTCCCCAAGCATGTCCAAACAGCATTTTTGGTTTTGCCTTTTGAGGTTGTGATTTAAAAAGGACTCTGGGCACCTCATTTATTTAAGAATTCTCAAAAGCAGAGACTTGATAAATTGACTTTGGATAATAAGTCATTGGGGTTTGTACTCCAGTGCGATATGCTGGGGTTAACTAGCTGGAACCAGGGAAGTATTCCACGTAATGCTTCAGTAACTCCCTTGACATCATTCCCAGCAGTGTGACCAGCAGTGATTTACAGCCATGACTTATTCACAATGCTCCATAAATCATGCCATTCCAGTCCTATGTCCTCAAAGGCCTTCCAATAATACTTCACTTACTCCCTGCCACCCATTTCCTTAACACCTGACATTTGCAGGCAGGCAGAAAAGTTAAAAACTTCTCTTGCATTCCTGCAGCTGACGTGTCTCCCAGCAGGATTCATGTGGAAACCTGCTGGATTCTGAGGTAATCAGAGCCTAAAGCCTGCAGTAAACTCTAGTTATTTTGTAACCAAATTAATTACTTTTTAAAAATGCAAGAACAGTCTAGTCAGCTTAACCCAGTAATCGAGTTGCTTTTTGCAGATTCCGCATACTTTACCCATGCATGGAATAATTTGATTACAACTCCCAATGAGCTTGAATCCAAGATCATTTTTATATGTTATACTTCGACACAAAGCAAGCTGAGCAGATCTGGATATTTATTTACAAACTTTTAAAATTGTTCTGGTGCACTTAGTGCTTAATAAGGCAAGGGCTACCCCACTCACTGCAGTGGGAGGCACTACATAGGTTCTCTTGCACACCTTGGTCAAAGTCCTGCAAGCCTGATCTACCGTGTGCCTGCTGTTACAGTCCTGGGCCTTTTGTGAACAAAGATTGCCAGTCCTGCCGCATAGAATGGTCACTTTGGCATGTGGATAAGTAACCAGAGGGAACGGAGACCACCCAAATTGTGACTCAGTCAGGATTTGAACCAATGCTCCACAACTGAAAGATTAATACATTAATCTACTGAATTACACAGCTCCACCAAACTTTTACCATATTTAAAACAGTAATGCTTTTAGCATACCTGTGGTGTGGCCATGCATTATATAGCATTTTGGTCAGGAAGTACCTTTCCAACCATTTTTTTTTCTTTCCTTTTCATAGGAAGAGCAAAATGGTATGTAACTCTCCATTTATCTCAATTTTGTTTATATTACTGCATCATTTTAATATAAGGAAATATCACAGGCATGTAGTGTGTGCATTCTACCCGTCTATTTATACTAAAAACATACACGTAACCGGTTACAAACAGCGTTCAATATTGTGCTCAAGCAGCTGAAATTCACGATGAATACAAGTGGTCTTGAATCAAAAGTTGAAAGAAAAGTTCAGTTTTTGATCAGGCACTCAGTTCCTATAGTGATGGGCAGCAGTATAAACCCCTATGACAGACAGATTTATTTTCTTATATTGGTGAGAAGACTCTGATAAAGACAACTAGCAAAGCTAAGTCTGGGGAGACCTAGGGCACAGCAACCTAAGCCAGAAGGAGACAAAAATAAATGAACACAAACATGGCAATATGGCCATCACATCTCATTGATGTTTCAATAATTTCTTGTGGTCCACTGAATGTTGACCTATATGGCTCTAAAGAAAAAGGGATTTAAGGAAGTCCATTTCCACTTTCTTTGCCTGTTTCTCATCTTTTGTTTTTTCTCATTCTTCTCTTTGCAAATTAATTGAGTTTCCTAGCAAAACCAGCTTCACTTAAATGTCTGTTTGCCTACCTGTTTTGGCAAGTAATGTTTTAGGCAGCTGAGCAAAATATAATTAGTGTTTCCTTTCATTGTCCTCAGGGCAACGGTGGGTGAATAGATTTTGCATCTGTGTTGGTTGCACCAGGGTTGGAGCAGTTTCACGAGATTTTTGCAAACGCAGTTCCTATTAACGTTTGCAGGAGTTGCATACGTGCTCTCAGGAGTATGGTTTGGTGTCTATTCCAACATGTTTTTGCTTAAAATAATCAAAATTGTGTCTGCTATATGTCTAGATAACTGAAATGACTGCACATTTATATTTAGCTTTCGCCATTTGAACCCGACAACTTCTGCTGGATTCATATTTTTACTAGATCTTGAGTCCCCCAGGAGATGAGACTGACTGTTAAATGTTACTTGGGTTTTAGATGGACTAGAGAGATTTTAATCTTGGACACACTGACCTAACTTTTTAAAAGTGATGAGTGATGCCTCAATTTTAGGTATCCAACTTGGGACAACCTTAATGGGCCTGATTTTCAGACAGTGGGTGCTTTTTGAAACTCAAGTCCCTTTAATATAGCTCAAGTTGAGACACACACAATCATTAGTCACTCTTGGAAAATGTAGGTCATTATCCCTTGCAGGGTAAGCATTGTGGAAAATGTCACATTTAATATAAAACTGTGACCTGCCTTCTCAGTCTTTTATTAGGAGTTTCACGATTCCTAATATTTTATTCAAGATATTTATTTGTTGAATATTCATTCAGGATATTTATTCAGTGAATGCCGAGATAGTTTGACAAAGTCAAAGACTAAATGCTCTGTGCTTCAAGTGCAAATAAAAAAAAATAGATGGAAACACACTTTGTACGCCGAGTGCTAAGTGCATTATTGGAAGGTAATAAGTGCTGATGCTTGAGGGCGGTAGCCATTGTGTGCAGTGGAGTGAAGACCCACGTTGTTATGAATCTGTGTGTGATTTTAACTGTTATAACAAAAATAAAAATCAACAAATAGGCTACATATCTGCCAAGGACTTGTTTACAGACCCCATTCAAATGAGTGGAAGTGGAACAAGCGGTCAGTCCTATCAGATGAATCGTGCCACTAGCTCAATGAGCTATTAAAAGTCCAGCATTTATTAGTTGCTTCAGCTGTCCTTTCAAACAGCTTTTTCTGTCTCCGTGACCTTCCCATCAGAGGGAACGCTGCCTGGACTTGCTTTATTATCGCTGAAGATTAACATACGTGGTTTCCTTAATTGAAACGGTAATGGAGCAAACCTATGAAAAGGGAGAGAGTAGGATTTTCATAAGGGCTCAGCACTGTATTAATTCTGCATCCACTGAAGTGAATGGTAAGTATCCCATTGACTTCAGTGGGAGCAGAGTTTAGGCCAATGCTGAGCACTTTTGAAAATCTTGCCTACAGAGATGGCATATTCTAAAGACTACATAAATCAGCCGGTAAATCCTGTTGCTAAGTAATATGAGCAAGATAGGAATTGCTAATAACAGGTCATTGAAGTCACTGGTGATTTTTCCACTCAATAGATTTTTGGTCATATTAACTGCAGTAATATTAACTTATTCTCTCTCCTCTTAACATTGCAGTTGGGTGTTAACATAAATAATACATAGGTGAGGTCTACATACTTCCTATTAGTATGTTAGCTGCTATGATGCAAACTACTCAGGTAACCTGGCAATAGGGATCTTATGTACTTAATAGAGATATACAAGCAGTGGTGAGCTGGAACCGGTTCGAGCGAACCAGTTGTTAAATTTTAAAGCCAGTTTAGAACCGGTTGTTAAAGGGGTGGGCAAACTCCGGCCCAAGGGCCACATTCGGCCCGCGGGACGGTCCTATCCAGCCCACCTGAGCTGTCAGCTGGGGAGGCTCCCCTGAGAATCTGTTTTTAATTTTAACTCACCCGGTGGCGCTCCGGGTCTTCGGCGGCATTTCGGCGGTGGGCCCCTCATTTGCTCTGGGTCTTCCGCAGCACTTCGGAGGCAGGTCCTTCAGTGCCACCGAAGACCCGGAGCAAGTGAAGGACCTGCCGCCAGGAGCGACTGAAGGAACTGGTTCTTCAGCTTTTGGCAGCTCATCACTGTATATAAGTATACAGGTTGGGCCTGAGTTTTCATTGCTTTGCACCTTGTATAGTTGTTTCTGCCTTTGCAAAGTGGGTATATAAAACGCTGTCATTCTGATCTGGTAGCACTTGACACAGATCTAACCACTGAAATCAGGCCCCACGACTATGAAATATTCAGCAAAGAGACTGATGATGGCATCAACCAATCATTTTCATCAAGTTCTTTTCAAACGTCAGGGCAAAATTCTATTCTCTGATCTGCACTGCAAATGAAAGTGCAAGTGTCTCATCCTTATTCTGTATTCACTGCCCAGGTGGTATTCCTGTTGATACTCACTGATATTCTGTATGTTATGGATCTAAATGCAGAAGTTAGTTGTTGCTTCAGCTGTCCTTTCAAACAGCTTTTTCTGTCTGAATGGCCTTCCCATCAGAGGGAACGCTGCCTGGACTGTAATTGCTGCCTCAAATTCTAAGGCTATATGTAGCTATGAAAATATGATAGTATAACACGACTTTATAAAAACCCATGTTAAAATCAATAGCTTTTTGATTCTGGTTCGCCATTGATCAGCCATCCAGTGGATGTGATGTGGTCATCAAAGACCAGACTGATTTGTACATTCTTAGATGAGATGCCCAGGGCAATAATCCGTAGAACAAGAAATTATGTGTAATAAGATGGACATTTCCAGCCATGCAGCTTTTTCCTTGAGTGTTGTGGATGTTGAAGAGTCTGCTTTTTTAAAAAAATGTGTAAGTGCTCTGTCTCCTCTGAATCTAAATATACAGGCCAAGCAACTTACATTATTTTCTCCAAAGTCCAAATTAAAATGTTCCAGAGAATTGCTTTTTAATTTAAAAAAATTGCATACTTCCGAATGGTATTTTACAAGGTGCTGCAGTATATCAATTACGTTGAAGTATATGAAGTGCAGTGACACAAATAGCAATCGACTACATTACCAGATGTCCACCTTATAACAGTAAGTTAAAAGCACATATCAATCTGCTAAAGGGGGGCGGGGCATAAATGATTTAAAACGAAAACATATTGGGTTGTTGGCTTCCTTGCCCTGTAATTAGAGGTCTGCGTGGCCATACGAGGGACGCAAGATTGAGTACTTAGTCCCTTTGAAGTAAATGGAAGGAGACTCACTGGGGATATCCTCAGATATGATAGCACCCTGATCAATTTGATCCTTCTCCTCCGGCCTTTTATGTCAGTTGTATTTTTAGACTAAACTCTTTGGGGGCAGGAAACGTATCGTCTTATGTTTGTACAGCACCTGTTACGATGGCGCTCCAGTCCTGGGTCTAATACAAAATAATCAGCTACAGCAGTTCTGGAGACAGCACGCTGCTTCTGATGGGGGGGCGTGGAGAAAGGAAGGTGCCGCTTCTTGCTTTATAGTAAGTCTTCTGGCTACCCTTGGAGCAGTGCTGAAGAGCTCCAAAGGGAGTCCCATCCATCCCTGGTCAAAGAAAAGTCTGTGGCAACTAGGAGAATTAGGAGAGTGGGGTATAAATTGGGGCGAGGGAGGAGCCCCTCATACCACCCAAAATGAAAGCCCCATACAGACTCACTCCAGATAGCTGGGTAAAGAAATGGGGTTGTTGACACAGGTACAAAAATGTTGTGCTGACCCCAGATGTCCCCTTTGTTCTAATGCAGACAGAAAAAATGACACGTGAGGATGAAAAAGTATATTCTATTCAGAAATGTGCCAGACCATCGAAATCTGTGCGTGCGTATGCATGTTGCCTGCATGCACACAGGTCTTCCAAGAAAAAAAAAAAAACTAAAAGAAATTGCAGCTGAGCTAGATGCATTCAGGGATCAGTGTCAGTCTGTTGAACAAATTATCACTTTTTTAAAAACAACCCTGCAGTCTTCACTCAGGCAAAACACCATTTGAATTCACATGAGTTTTGTCTGAATAAGAATTCCAGCACTAGGCCCACTTTTAGAAAGCAGAATCCTTTTCCCCAGACATTTAAATCCTTCTGAACAGCACGAAAACTGCCCAATAAATCAAAAAAGAAATACCTCTGACCTTACATTCTCCATTCAGGTTAGGAGATCATCTGTTTGACCATGCACTACAGAGTATGGTGCAAAAAGACAGCTTCCAAATCCAGATCCTAGTGGAACATTTTAATCAGATGTACAGAACAATCATATGAGCAATGATGATAAAATGGAGCAATTATGCCAAAGCACATGGTCTTGGAGGATCTGTAGATAAAATAGAGCACCCTTTGTATTTCAGCACTACAAAAGTTATGGCTGTTCTCACAAACTACTGCTGATGCACAAGCTGAAGCCTTTTAGAAATGAATTTTCATCCTGTAGCAAGTCTTAAAAGGGAAACATTTCCACAAAAAGAAATGCACGTTGCCAGTATTTGTCTATCTTGTTCATTTTCTTTGCTGTTTAATTGGGGTCTACACAACCAAGCTTCTCCTTTACTTATTATTTGTATTGCAGTTGCATCTTGGAGCACCAATCAGGGATTAGCACCCTATTGCGTACACATGCATATACACACACACACACAGGCAGCAAAATCCTGACCTCATAGAAGTCAATAGGAGCTTTGTCATTGACTTGAATGGGGCAAGGATCTCACCCATCATCTTCTTGATCCAGTGGTGAAATTACATCCTGTGAGCAAACCCTTCAGTCTTTACTCACACAAAACTCCTAATGAGGCCACTGGGAGTTTTGTCTCAGTAAAAATGCCAGGTGTGGCCCCTTTTGATAATGAAAGCATCATCTGTTGTCACCACCTTTTCCATGATGTCATATATTTAGCATTATGATTTAATGGCAGGATGAAATAGGAGAAGATGAGCTGTGAGGGAAGAAGTGCTTGTTTACCACACAAAGGGCCAAAGTCTACTTCTGGATGTGTAAACATCCCCCTGTATTGAATTCAATGGGAATTAAGTGCACATGTGAGGGAAGGAGGTGGATCAAAGAGTAGAACTGTTCAGAAAATGGGTTTTTCTTCCACAGAATATTTGACACTTTGGCTGAAAACTCAAATATTCTGGTTCGGAAATGCTATCATGACGCCTCATGGAAGTTGTAGTTCAGGCACTTCATGCTCCCATTGTTCTCAATAGGCCAGACACTTTGCCTAGACAACATCTCCCATGATGCATCACAGTCTGTCCTCTTGGGGAGTTATGAGCTGCCTCATGGGGCATAAACATTTCTGTTTTCTGGTGTTCGGTGAGGTTTTTGACCAAGTTAACTTTCTGAAGTTAGGGGACACTTTTCATGCAAAATTTCATTTGGTGGAAAATCCAATTTTTCTGTCAAAAATAATTTTGACATAAGATTTTTGACCAGCCCTACCAAAGAGTTACGCTAAATGGTAAGCTAGGTAAGAAAACCGAAGAGTATGGCCTGCGGTGAAATCACAGGATGGGGAGGTAGGACCTCGTAGGTCTGATTCTTATGTCACTTTATACCAGTGTAGCTTCTTTGACTTCAGTAAAGTTACTCTTGATTTAAACTGCTAGAAGTGAGAGAACAATGGAACCAGCCCCTGGCTCTGCCACTAATTTACCATGTGAGCTTGGCCAAGTCAATTTCACTTTGGATTAGTTTTCCAATTTGTAAAATGGGGATAGTATTTACCTACTCCACGGGGACACTGAGATACCGTAGTGGTGAGGACCATATACGTTGCTTGATAGAATGTCTGTTGCTTTGAGATATTTGAGTGGAAAGCATGATATAAAGACATGAGCAAACTGGATTATGTGGAAGTCGGCTGTATTCTTATTGGTACACTCCTTTCTGAAACGTCCACTTCCATGCTGAGTGCTACTCCTTAACTAGAAGGATGTTTTTTCCAGAGTCTGAAATTATAAAAATAAATACATTGATGTGTTAGGGTAAGTGAGTGTTGTGTGGAGTGGCATTGTGTTATTAAGGATCCATGCTGGGAACAGTCTGTGGTTTGTCTAGTTTGTTGAGCCTCAGAGGAAGAGAATTTACATCATGTGTGGTGACCACAGCTATAACCAGTTGAGTGGTTTCTCTTATATAATTAGAGATTGCTTTTAGTTTTAATCAGTTGCTATTTAAAGGTCCATGCAGTAACTGATTTACAAGACGTTTCAGAACGTTGCATCCAGCTGCAGTAAAGCCACAAATAAACAGCAAACAGGGACCATATGAAAAGTCAAATGAACTTATCAGAAAGTTTTTAAAGTCAATTCATGCAAACTCTCACCCAAAATAACATCCCGTTCTTCGTAGCACCCAGAATAACGAAGTCACTTGTTGAATGACTCCAGTGTCCTCCTCTCCATGTGCTAACTTTTCCTTAACATCCAAAACTTTGCTTCATTGACTATTGCAGACAAGTAGTTTGTTATAGTGCTTGTAGAGTGTGTTAGTCCTGAACTTATTTAAACTTTACATTCTATGGTGCTGAGTTTTAAAAACCTCATAAAACTCAAATAAACATTATCTATCCATCTGCAGTCACACAGATTTACACACCCATACATTTGTTTATTTTTTTTAGTAATTGGTTTAATATGGAGACTTCAGACCCAGCAGCAAAATAGTCAGATTGACAGGAGCTGAAGAAGCCAGATGGTAGAACTGAGCAAGAGAGAGTGAGTCAATTTCTGCCCTGATTTTCTCCATGAACACTGTTGGGGTTGCACAGCATTTAGTCCTACCTATTTAGCTGAAGAGAAGGGATCAGTTGTTACACCCCATTCCGCCAATCCTGTGGCTAGCTGGAGGCCAGTTCAGCCTCTGGCTCAACTTAGAGCAGCCTCAGGATTGTTCTAACTTGTATTGACTGAGAGTGGCCCTAAAGGGGCCGTGACACCAGCCAGGGATCGCCAGCATGCAGCAGCATCTGGCCATGCTCTCTCCTGAGCCACATGCTATATGTGAAAGTAGGAGGGGTGGAATTAACTCAGGGCCATCAGGGATTGCCACACTATGGGAATTCTCAGCTGGCTGGGCAGCCAAAAAAGTGGCACAAAGGAGCTGTGGTGGGAGCTGGCCAATTGTGACCAAACAGGTATAACTGAGAACTTTCTCCTCCTTTGCTAGACCAGATGGATAGGCTTGTGAGCTAAAACAAAACCTGCCTTAAGCGTTCATTTCGGTGTCCACCTATCAGTGTGCAGAGGTGTAAAGCATTCATTACCCGACTCCAAAAAACAAACAAAAAACACTTCGGTAAGGAGTTGAGTACAGTTTGTGGATTTTCTATAAAAACTAATTATAGACTTTATTACTAAGGGCCACATACATTTCCCCCTCTTCTGGGAGTCATTCAATAAACTTTATGTTCTGAGGTTGAGCAGAATGGCTGCAGCTTAATGCTGTGTTTTATTCACGTTCCCTTGTACTCCAACGCCTGGTTATTGCTAGTGTCCCTGTGTGGATTTTTTTTTTCCCTTCTGAATTTATATTAAAAAGCCTGAGATGCTGCGTGAGGGGGTCTTTCTTCTTAGAGAAGAAGCATATTTTTTTCAAAGCAGGTTTATAACTGTATCATGTTATAATTGGATCGGTTCAATTTGGGGATGGGTGCAGTGCAGACTCAGTCCCCAGACTAAGGGCTCATTCTGAATTGCAATAAAGATTGATCATTTCCAGGCAAACCAGCTGGTAGGCCAGTAAACGTAACTAGCATTGCAATCACCTACACCACTAGAGAATAGGCTGAAATCTGGGCAATAGCTGATAGGAGAACAAAGACAAGGATGCCATTGTTCCTTAGACAGTTTTGAACCGGATTCTGCAACCCTTGCTCACGAGACTAGTCCAAGTGAAGTCACTGGGACAGCTTGTGAGAGTAGGGACTACTCACATGAGGAAGAGTTGCAGAGAAGAAACTATTTCAACCTGTCTGCAGCAGCTGCCAGTGTGTGCTGACAGGATCCTTTGGCTGAAACACGTTCTTCCCTTTGAAGATCAAACACTCTTCTAAATCTATGCTCTGGTGCAGAGAACACAGTGATTTACATTGTTCCTTGAGCCATGGGTCTGGAGAACCTATTTTCTACCACATTATCAAGAAGCTTTTCTCAGTGAGGTTCTGTGAAGGAGGAAATGTAATCCATCAGCTGAAGTTTTGAGATCCTTAGCATCCATATATACAGCTCTCTCACAGTAGCCTTATGATTATGCTACTGCAATTCAGCAGGGTCAAAACAAGAGGAAACAACGTCTAGAAACTAAACATAACCCTGCCTCAAACTAAAGTCACATCCAAGAAATGCACCCACAAGGAAACAAATTCAGAACTGAGGCTGTCACAGTGGTTTTGATTTAGCCCTTTTTTATCTGAGCCATTCCAGCATTTAAGAGCTTCTATCCACAGAGCTCGCTCTTTAATGGAAATAAATTAGGAAAGAGCCCATTTAGGATGAATATTGGGGAAAAAAGTCTCTTGGCAGTGAGATGTATTAGGCTGTAAAATAAGTTCCCAAGAAAAATAGTGGGACTTTTAAAAACAAGACTAATCAGCACACTAGAGATTGTACAGTAGTGCAGGGAACAGTGCGGTATGGCAGGGAGTTGGACTGGGTGACCAAACAGGGCTTTTTCCGTCTCTTATGGGGGAGATTTTCAAAGGCATAAAGGGTAATTAGGCACCTAACTCCCATGGAAAGTTGAGTGCCTTTGAAAAAATCCCCCAGTGATTCTATTAGCACTTCTAAAGCATCCATTCTCACACTATCAAGGGTCCCCCACCACTCATCAAGATTCCATTCTGTTGAGACAAGTACCTATTTCACTACTGTCAGCTGAATCTGTGGAGTTATGGAAAGGTAGTGTGCATCCAGGCTGTGGACAATCTGTCTGTTTGAGGGCATGGGGGAGAGTGCTAGCCCCCAAATCCTATTAGAAGCTGAAATTCATATAGGGTTGGAGCTAAAGCCCTCTGAAGTCAATGGGAATCTTTCTGTTGACTTTGGATCAGGCCTATAATATTTTTTTTTTTCTTCTTCGTTTGACATTGCTTGGTGCAGAGACCTCAGAGAGGGGAATTACTTTCTTGACAGAATAGACAGACTGCAGGTTTTACATCTGCCTTAACTCAAATCATCCTCCTTTCCTAAGTTTGTGTCAGCTTTTATTTTACCATAGTCTTTTACATTTCATAAATATTAATTCCCCAAATATTCCCTGTTATTTAATAGTTCACATCTATCACAGGCATTTCTGCTTTCTTGTCACACACAGATGTCATTCTCTGCCATCAAAAGCATGGAGCATTTTCAAAAGAAGCTGTTCAGCCCAGAGATAAAGGAGCAATATTTTACTGCACGTATTATTTATTGTGGTTCTTTATGGTTCTTTCCCTTCATTTTCTAATGCATCCATCTGCCCTCTGAGGCTCTTGTTCACCTGCTTCCTTGGAGGGGACTGCTATGCTTTTTTAATCAGTTAACCAAATCCTGTCTAGTAGGCCAGCGTTTCAGAATATTTCACGGTATGTGCCAGCATCAAAGTGACATAAAGGACATTTTTGGCTAGTTGCCATTTAAAGCCAGATAGTTACAGGCTGCCTGGGAGCAATTGGATCACTATAACTTTCTCGCCTTCTCACCTACAATGCATACCGTGCCTTAAACCCATTTAGAGATGTTGGTGTCTGGATTAGTAAAAACCTGCATGTTAATTTGGACTGTTGGTAGTATTTTATTTTGGCTTCACCCACCAACATGCTTTGTTTCTCATAATTAATACTGGTTCTCTAAGCTGGCCGCATTTGGCACAATGTTTCGCCCTACTATTCCACAGAAACTGTATCCCTCTTGTGTGTCTCTGCTCCTTACGAAACATGTAGTACTTTTCCAGGAAAACAACACCACCTTTTACATTTAGCCTGGTAAGTACACATGCATGGGCCAGTTATTTTCCCTGTAACGTACTGGTTGATTTCCAGTGAGGCGCTAAATCTTCATTTAAATTCTTACATTTAAACAAACAAACATGAAGCTGCTCTTTGTTCGTGCGTACAAGGTTCCATGATTTTCTTCCATTGCAAAACATCTGGGCACTGACGACTTTCACTGAACTAAAGGGTTTGCTCAGATCTCAGTGATTCAGAAAGTTTATGATCTATCAAACCAGCTATATGTACTGCTAGAATAGGCGCTGTACATTTTAACAGACAGATAATGCCAATTGCCAACCTGTTAAGTTCCTCAGTGCCACTGATTTAGCTTGGCAATTAAACCCAGAGGTGAGTTCTCAAGAGCTGTGGTGAGAAATGAACAAATGACAATGAAGGTAGGATGTGCATCCAAGCAATAACTTTTGGCCCCTTGTCTACGACCACTGAAACCCTGCTCACATCTATCATAGGCCCAATGTAACTAGCATCGTTTCAACCATAGATTCTGATTCATTAAAGCAGCCCTACTTGGGAAAGCATTTCAGCATGTGCTTAAAACCCACTTATTTCAACAGCACTTTAAGCATGTGCTTTAAGTGCTGTCCTGAATTGGGGCCATAGTGTGGAAGCAGCCTTGGCAATGTTTTAAGGCAAATCCTGCCAGGGTCTCCCTCCCCAGTCTCTGCTGCTGTGGAGGGCCTGACAAGCCCCACCGGTAGAACGGTTTCTCTGTGCAGAGTGTGACGCAGCATGCGAGGAGCCCCTGCGGGTGGTTAGCCAGTCCTGCCAATCCCAAGAGTTCAATAATCAGGAGTTAGGACCCAGTCTCTGGGATGTATCAAGCAGGAGAGCTAGAAACTCACCCAAAAAAAAGGCTGAAATTCTCACACAAAACACATGTTTTTGTCTTACAGTCCCAGCTCCCAGAGTCAAGACAGATAACCAAGTTGGGAGAGTGGGCCACACTGGGTTAGCATGCCTTGCCCAAGGCAGAACTGTGCTCTGTAGGGGCTTCTTCCGTGCTGCTGGGCATGTGTGGAGAGAGAGGCTAGGGGCAGGGCTTGACTGGGTGGCACTATGGCAGTGTGGCTCTGCTGGCAGAGGAGGGGGAGTGCAGCAGTGTGAGAGCACCTCTCTGTGGCTCAAAAACAACGAGGAGCCCTTGTGGCACCTTAGAGACTAACACATTTGTTTGGGCATAAGCTTTCGTGGGCTAAAGCCCACGTCATCAGATGTATGGAGTGGAAAATACAGGAGCAGGTATAAATACATGAAAAGATGTGAGTTGCCTTACCAAGTGTGAGGTCAGTCTAACGAGACAATTCAATTAACAGCAGGATACCAAGGGAGGAAAAATAACTTTTGAAGTGGTAATGAGAGTGGCCCATTTCAGACAGTTGACAAGAACTGTGGCTTAGTTCTGTGGCTCAGTTTCCACATCTGGAAGCAGGGGAAGTGTCAAGGACTTTGATGTCTCCAGATGAAAAGTACCATATGAAAGCGAAGTGTTATTTTTATCCCAGCCCTCAGTCTGCAAGAGTGGCTGCAGATGCAGCTTCAGGAGGAGGAATCCATCCTGTCACCACCTGTTGTGCTCCCTGCCAGAGGTCTATTTACTGGAATTTAAAACTGCAACTAGGATTTATTCCTGTTGTGTGTGTATCTATCTGCTACCTCAGACCCTAATATTGCAGTTCACACCTACTGTCTGCCCAGATTTTAACATTCTTGGGCCTGATCCAAGGTGCACTGTATTCATGGAGAGACTCCCATTGACTTCAGTGGTCTTTAGGTCAGGCCCATAGTTGGGTTCTTAAGCATTATTGGTACAATCGACTCTCGCATAGAAAAATCAATGAGGGGTGGCGGGGGAGGTAATAATTCCATCTAAAGTGTTTGTGTGGAGTGAAGAGGAGACTAATTTAGGTCCATAGGCTGCAGGGGTCAAAAGAAAATTCAGCAAGAGCCAACTCTGAGCTGCAAAAAAGGGCATCCCTTTTCTCCATGTGTGGGCTTTAAGTCTCCTGGCTGGCTGTTTAGTGGCTCATGTCGGCTCAGCTAAGCATGGCAAGGATTCTCTCTTCCTCGCAATGGGATAAACTAACCTGCTGTTTAGCTCCACTCAAGTGTTTCTTTTCTCATTGTAGATGCAGGCAAGAGATTGTGAATCATTAAAAGCTAAACAGGAGCAGATGTTCTGTATCAGGTTTAAAGTAGCAGTGTGTGGTAGCTGCTTTATCTTAATCTTCTAAATAGTATGTATGTTTTGGAGCAGCCTCTTATCCATTCTGTTTAATATTTGTGCCTTCCTTGGAAAGCGTTTGCGTCTTTTTTTCTTCTTGAACTGCGGGATTGAAAGTTCAACTGGACTGTGAACCCAGGACTGGTAGAGTTCTGCACAGGAGAAGTTTTAAAAAAGAGCTGCAGAGGCCAGAGTGAGAACAGCTAGTGAGACACTACAGTGAAAAAAGTCAGAGCAGACAATAGGCAGAATGAAAAATAAATGCGAACCTTAAACTATCAAAATCCTATAGAATTCCAATGATCTCCGGGCACGCCTCCAACCTCTGCCGACAGGAGTGCTGGGGCTCTTCCAGTGCAGCCAAAACACGGTGGGATTGCTAATGTGAGAGGAAGTGCTTTGGACCAATACAGTGTTTCTGCTTTATTTATGAAGGCAAAAAGATGATGGGTGAAGAAAAGAGTGAGAGGGAAAAGAGACAAATGAATAAAAACCAGAGTCAATATACTGTGAAGCTCCCACACTTGTATCATTGTAGCTTTGGAATGCGGGCAGGCTCTTCTGTTCCGAACATGCGGCACACATTTCACGTTAGCTAGGAAAACAAGGGGTTTGGGGACGGTTGTTTTTGTTTTTTAAATTAACAAATCATTGGGGGTCCTGAGAGGAGGTGGATCTGGCCTGCACAACCCTTCTTGCTGGTGAGAATGCATGAAATGGAAAAACTAACAAGCTGTGACTTTTAGAGCTCCAGCTGGAGTTTGCAGGGCTGGAAGTCAGGGGTAGGGGTTAACTATTTCTACTTGTCACCTGAGAATATTTGCTCTTGAAATCATTGAGACATGACAATGGGTGAAACCTTCCAATGCCATCATCTTAGTCTCTCTTGAATGTGGAGCCATATTTTAAGGGCTAAAAGGGAACTGGGGGTAGAGAGTCACACCTCCCTAGCTAGAACTCCTGGAAGCTTGTGCCGCCCTGCGGTACAATGTCTCCAGGGGCAGACAAGGCAGCCTCTCTGGAAAGCCATGTTTCTGGGTTTGCTAGTTCCTGCAGCAACAGTGGTGCATAGAAGCCCTGGCATGCTGGAGAGCTGTTGTGCCTGGTTCTTGTCTGGTTGCATGAAGAGAAGTCTCCTGGTGCCCTCCCCACCTTTTGTGTGGGGAGTAAGCAGTCTCATCTCGCCCTAAGTCAAAAACGGAAAGTGAGCAAACACAGTATCCAAAGTGTCTCCAGACCAACAGCATGAGATGTCCGACCGACAGAGAGCTCAACTGGACTCAACCCCATTTGTGAAATGCTCGCAAAGGGAAGGATTGATGCCTTGCCCTGCTGCTGTCTTTAAAACAGTCTGTGTCATCACAGAATTCACTATCTGTACAATAGCCCCTTGGTCTGGAACTGCTGCATCTCCGATACAAGCATGCATTCGGCTTCATTTTCTAGCAATGAAAGATATTGTAACTCCTGGTCTAAGCTGATGCATTTATTTTAATGTAATAGGGTCACCCAGTCTAAACCACTATCAATAATTTAAACAAGAAAGGATAAACATCCTGCCAGTAAATCTGTTTGCATTTTAAATTAAACATGAAAGGTATCTTGAGGCATTTTATGCCCCTGTTATTTTATATTGCTAGGTCAGCAACCTTACAGTAGATGTATTAGCATCAGTGTTCAAAGGGAAATCTGCCGCCTAGAAATTCACCGTGCTTTGTGCCATAGCAACTCTGTGGGACCCTTGCAGAGGTTTCATTGGGCCTCTGCACCTCCTTGTGTACTGGGCAGGAGGGATCCCACACTCAGCAGCACAGAGAGGGACAGTGCAAGTGAGCCAGAAGAAGTTGCCACTGGCTCCTTACTTATGTGAATCCAGCAGTAGGAAATCCTACATGGAGGGTACAGAGGCACACGTTCTCCAGCTGCAGCCAATAATTTAAAGTGTGGCCTCTGCTAGCAGATGGACCATGTCTTCACGGTTTGCCCTTTTTATCTTGTAAACTAGTGTGTGAATTTAGTGCTGGGTTAAAGTGTCATACTGCTAGCCCTAGCTAAGGACATTTTCTATTCACTCACCTTACCGGTGCAGCCTCCACCCTGCCCTACCAAAGTGTTTCAGTCCTGCCCTGGAAGGACCATCTCCAGGCATGAGAAGGCAGGTCAGCCTCCCTGCCCTCTCAGTCCTTAGGCATGATCTGAAATATGGTCTTCTGCTCTTTCAAAGCCCATCCATCGCGTAGGAATTTCATTCTTTTCCATGTTACTAGCATTCCTTGTTAAACCAAGAGAAAAAGAGCCGTTTCCCTTGAAAAACAATGACAAGCAAGTAAAAAGAAAACCCATTCCGTACGCATAGAATTATAGTCACGTTGAAGGATCTCTTAACCTAGTCCCTTTCCAAGGCTATAATGTGGGGGGAAAGTGCAGCGGGTTTAAACCACATGATACTAATCTCACCTGCATTGAAGGAGAAGCTCCAGATGGTACCACTTTACGGCAACAGGCACCACCCTTCCATTAGAGAACCACGCAGAGGATGAAGGGAAGGGTGCTGGCTGTTCATCTGGGATCGAAGCCATTATGCCTGGGCTGGGCAGGCTGGCTCAAGGTGGGCAGCGTCGAGGCTATGCCAGGTATACCTTGCTGCACCATTATAAAGAAGGCGAGTGCACCTCCATCTAGTGCATGCTGTTGACCCCAGCCATACACACAGCTGAGTGTCTGGACTTGCCCCTGGCTACAGACTGTGCCTCTCTTGGGCCATTGTATTGTAGCTAGCCCCTTCTCCTACCACTTTTTGGGTCCTGCCCTGCTGTTTTCATGGGAATGGGGAGAGGGCAACATTCCCAAATCCTATGACCCCACAGAGCCGGTGAGCAGGAGCTAGGCAATGTAAAAAGGAATATGCCAGGAGATAGGAATGACCTAGCTGTTTAAGGGTTTACATCCTGACAGCTACAGCCTGGCACTTATTTGAAAAACTTATTGCTGGAGCTCTGTTGCCTCCCATTCCTGATGGAGTCTTCAAGCAGCCGGCGGAGCAGGACAAGGCTGCGAAGGCAACAAAAGGGGAGTCAGCGTTTTAAGCAGATCAGTGGAGGGGAAAAAAATAGAACCTGGCAAGTGTTCAGAATCCATGAAAGGAACATAATGCAAGGCAAGCAGCCATAGGCTGCAGCCTGACAATTCAGGAGCAAACAGAAAGCAAACCGTAAGAGTGGCTTCCCACCCCGTAAGCTTTTCCCAAGGAAATGAGCTAAGAGTGAGAACTTCGAAAAAATAGAAAGGAGCGAGTAGGTTTTTTAAAAAGAAAACACACCCTAAACTAGTTTAAAAGGAAAAATCTGTTGATTTTACTGTAAATTAAAATTTTGCACCCTGCCCTAAAAATAGATGAACTATTATATCAGTTATCAGGTGAGACAAAACTCAGACAGACAGGAAGGTAACAAGATGTTATACAGTTCATATGAATTATTTTTAAAATTTCCCATAGATTTTGAGGTCAGAAGGCTTTATGTGGCAATTTAAGGGGCTTAAAAATGTAACAAGGAACTCGCTGAATTAGTTCTCACGTGGTTATTTGGGAATTTGTGTCACAATTGTTTTCCTGTTGTGCTTAGACCCAGGGAGATGCAGCCTTTTCAGAAAGTGCCTGGTGGTCAAATTTGCAGAGCATTAAAATGGTGCATTGTGTGTTTTTGGCATTGTTGCTGGCTCGTGCTGGCATTAATGGGAAGGGGCACTGAGGGAAAGCAGTTGCAACAGCATTGTGCCAATCAGAGCTGCTACTTAAGGAAGCTTGCGGTGGAGTTGTTTGCTGCTTACTGCTGCCAGTGGGTTTCTCTTTGTGCACAGGAACTGAGATGGCTTGGAGGGAAATTTTCATTTCATTTACAACCCCTCTTCATTGCATATTGTCATTATCCTGTCTTGCTCTGTCTTTGGGGCTCATCCTGAGAGGTGTGAGAAACCCCAGCTCCAACCCCAACTCTGCTTTGGGTCGGAACCTCTAATATTTGTCTTTAATCAGAAGAAAACAAAAAGTTACAAAGAGGTAGAGGAAGCCCACTTTTCTTTCTAACCTAGTAAATGATATTGCTGTGCAAGTAGATTCTACTGCAGAAATATTTGCTGGAAAGTCCTATTGTCTTTAAGTTTATAAATGGCTGATAGCATTTTAATAGGAGATTTTTTAAACGCGTGGAGTCACACTATTCTTTTGCTACCTAAGTAGGAAGGTGAGAAAGCAGGATTTTGGGCAACTTCCAGTTCCTTTGGTGTTGCTATATATGAAATGCCCACCCACACCCACTTTCCCTCGCCCCCTCCCTGTCCTCATTCAAGTCTCTCAAGACACTTTTCTTTCAGAAAGGCTACAGTAGGGAGCTAACAACATAGAACAAAACTTCAGGTTACTCCCTCTGCTTCGTGTCCTAGCACATCCTTTCTTCTCTGTAGTTATCTTAAAACATGTCAGCCCAAGCCCAAAGAACTTATCAGTGCTTTGTACATTAATTTATAATAACTCATAGTTATTTAAGAGATAAGTGGGAGGGCTGCAAGGCAAATTAAGTCAGCTGCTCAAAAACTTGTGGCTTTTGTAGATCAGTGTCTAATGACTCAAGGCCCAATTCTGCAAGCCCTCCACCTGTCAAATTACCATAGACCTTAGTGGGAGTTCTGCACACAGGGGGTTTACAAGATCAAACTGAAAGGTCTGTTTTAACTCACCCATTAGGTCCTGGATTTGACTCCTGTATCAGGATGCTCATACTCCTCATAGTGCAGTGTACCATAGACATGAACTGGTGATAGCTGTCCACAGCATGTCTGAAACAATGTGGCAGTCATACCATCAGGGGGGCAATATACAGTGGCTACTGGGGATATTCCCCAAAGTGAAATGATGGGAACTCTCAAGCCCCTGCTGCGAACAGCTTTGGATGAATCTAGGCAGATTGCATTCCCCTTGATTCTTTCCAGTTACCGCGTTGGGAACCTCTTCCTTTTTATAGGTTTCAGAGTAACAGCCGTGTTAGTCTGTATTCGCAAAAAGAAAAGGAGTACTTGTGGCACCTTAGAGACTAACAAAATAAATTGGTTAGTCTCTAAGGTGCCACAAGTACTCCTTTTCTTCTTCCTTTTTATGGAATTCAGCAATGTGTTAGCAGTGTCATAACAGATACTGAAAGTGTATGGTGACCTCGAGCAATGCAGGTGAGACAGCAGGAAGGTTTTTCATTTTAAATTAAATTTGTAAATGGTAGGAACTTTTAGTTTTTAATATGAACAGTGATTTATGATGGTATGAGCCAAAAGTGGACAAATTCATCAAACATACTGTCTTTTTCTGTCATAGAAGGACCAGATCAAAGTCACATGATTGTTAGACTTTCGGAGCCAGATCTCCAGTTGGTATAAATGCGTGTAGCTCCACTGCCTACAACAGAGCGACACCAGTTTACACTAAGGGTTTAGCCTTTGGTTTCCTTGGTTTCGCTACTGTTTTATGAGACAATGAATTGGAAATCTGCCAAATTAAACTCTTTTCCTTTCTACCAGCCACTTTATAACACTGAAAATATTATGCAACATGCTTTTAGTACATGCAACTTGAGACACCAAGTTTCCCTTCTGTATGTTAGGTCCCAAGAAATGCTGCAGCACTAATATTCCTCTTCAAATTATCCTGGGTTCATGATCTTTGTCCTTCCTGAGGCTCCCGTCTGTCCTCCAAAAATACTGTATTTAAATTGATTATTTTAACCACACCTTTATCGCCATTGTTCTCTGTTGTTGCCCGTCTAGGATACTGCCAGAATGCTTATTTCCAAGTTGTATTTAAAGCAGGGGTGGGCAAACTTTTTGGCCCAAGGGCCACATCTGGGTATGGAAATTGTATAGCAGGCCATGAGTGGTCACAAAATTAGGGGTTGGGGTGCGGAAGAGGGTGAGGACTCTGGCTGGGGAGCGTGGGCTCTGGGGTGGGGCCAGAAATGAGGAGTTCAGGTTATGGGAGGGTGCTCCGGGCTGGGACCGAGGGGTTCAGAGGGTGGGAGGGAGATCAGGGCTGGGGCAGGGGGTTGGGGCACAGGAGAGAGTCAGGGGGGTAGGCTCCGGGTAGCGCTTACCTCAAGCAGCTCCCAGAAGCAGCAGCAGCAGCAGCATGTTCCCTCTCCTACGCGGAGGTGCAGCCAAGCAGCTCTGTGCGCTGCCCTGTCCGCAGGTACCGCCCCTGAAGCTCCCATTGGCCACGGTTCCTGGCCAATGGGAGCTGCGGGGGAAGCGCTTGGGGTGGGGCAGGGTGCGGAGCCCGCTGGCTGCCCCTACTTGTAGGTGCTGGAGGGGGGGACATGCCGCTGCTTCTGGGAGCTGCACGGAGTTGGGCAAGCCACTGACCCCAGCGGAAACTCGAGGGCCAGATTAAAACATCTGGAGGGCCGGATGTAGCCCCCAGGTCATAGTTTGCCCACCCCTGTTGTAGAGACTCAGGCTGCAGCCAAATCAACCTTGACTTTAGTAGAGCTAAACTTTAGTAGTCTAGCTACAAAAGATGGATTTTAAGTGTCTAATATTTACAGATTTGTCATGGGACTAAATAAAGCAGAGTTCTGACAATATCTCCAAATCTATTGGGTTACCTTTAAAATCAAACCCCCAGCTAAATTTATTTCAAGGCACAGTTCTAAATTATTGACCTACAGTACACATTTCTGGTCCAAAATAACGTAAAGTCTTCACTACAACAGATATTCTTTTGAGAAGGGCAAATTGGGAGGTTAACCAATGCTGAGGTATTTGAGGAAAATCTTTTTTTTAGTGACATACGGGTATTTCCTCACTCCCCCATTAGGGAAATGCCTTAAGTGCAGATATCTAAATGAACTGGAACAAGCCAAATACCCATAAAGCCTGAAGTATAACACACTACTTAAGGAAATGTTTTCAATTAGCAGGTCAGATTCTGAAGATGCTGCTTGACCATGAAGCCAGGAAAGGCCCTCAAAGTTTAGCTCACCCTGCTGTGCTTATGTAGCCAGAAGAAAATACCTCCCAGCTCATTATTGTAATTTATCCTCTGGCAATAAATCTGTAGTTCTCTGTGTTGAAGGTTGATGGCTGTCAATTTGTCAGCAAATGCAGGTCCCAGTAGCATATGCCCCTGCAGAGAAACAGCACAAAACCATGACACATGCCTAGCTATGGGCATGATCCAGCAAAGAGCTGAGTGTCCTGAAGAAAAATAATGGATGATGATCAGCAACTCACAAGAGAAGCTCAGCCCCTCCCTGGATCAGGCCCTGACGTTGCAAGGCACGGGATGAGCTTAGCAATAACACACAGTTTCTCTTTTCTTTGAATTTAGCCATGCTTTAGGTATTCCATCTAATGTCACTTAAAGATAACTAAAACTAATATTCAGCACACGTACCCTACCTGACAGTTTCTACAGAAGTCAAGAGCATGGAAAGCAGCTGATTTGTTAACCCTCAAAACATTAAAGGATCCATCTATGTTACACACACACACACACACACACATATATCCCCAGGTGAGCAGAACCCTTAAAAAAACAAACAGGTCTCTTTTCCTTTGTATTTCATCTGAGATCTAAATGAGGCCAGCACCTCTATTAGTAGCTCTTTCTGGTATCAGACTGTTGGCTAATTATTTGTTGCTGCTGGACCTGAGATTGAGAGCTGAAGAAACTATTTGTGGTGTGTTGTCCTGCTTCACCCTGATGCCACGTCAGGAGAGTGAGAAACTTTTCCGTTTTTATATGGTCTTTTATCTGTCTCAAAGGTTACCACGCCAACAGGAAAGAAACCATGACTGAGGGTCAGTCTCATGAGGGTAAAACAAATGCATTTTAGCATGTCTTCAAAAACTGTAAGCACTTTCCTGAATCAATGCCTAACTTAGTGAATAAACTAAAACACGTGTTGATCTTCCTTTCCTGCTGCCCCCACCCCATCCCCACTCTTGACTTCAGTGGGACTTAAACACATGCTTAAAGTGCTATCCTAACCAAGGATGGATTTAAGTGTTTGCTTAAGTACTTTCCTCAATCAAGGCTGCAATTAATTAACTCTAGCAGTGAATTTATCCAAACCTAAGAACAGGGTCCACGTTATCCTTTCAGTTACATTTCCATAACTGCTACTGAAGCCCAGCATATAATGACTTCAGTGGGAAGTATGAGCACGTACTAGCTGTTTGATTTGCCTCTCTCCCAATCCATGGGTGAGATCTGATTCCACTTGTTATTTCAGCACCCAGAGTAAATTGTTCAAATAGCCTCTGGGTATATTTTCCTTTGCTTTGCACTGACATAGCTAAACTTAGAATCACAAGCATGTCTTTAAAGGAGACTAACTGTGCAGCTTTAGAAAAAACAAACCTGCAAGATCAAATTCATCCCTAGGTTAAGTAGATGCAGTTTCAGAATCAGCAGCAGATTTGCGTCTCTTTTCCACGTTGAGCCAATGAAGTCAATAAGTGACTTTGTCCCTGCACAGAATATAGAATGAAATGCTGGTTCTGGGCCACAGCACAAGAAACTTCAGAGTTAATATTTAATATACTTATTTTAAAATAAGAGTCAGGGCACACTTAGGATAATATACAATGCAATTTTAATAAGTCCTGGGGTAGACAGTACATGGAATATAGGTCAGTTTGGCAGGAGACTGCTTGGTATCACCCTATGAATTCAGTCAGTGGCTGCGTTACCTTAACTGACCTCTGGGCTGCACCGTGAGAGTCCTTTGATGTCTCCCTCCACTTCAGTTTGAGACCTATAATCACCTCTTATCACTAAGTGAATACCAGTAGTGTGCTCTTCCTGTGGATAGAGAAGATGACAGCTGCTTCCTAAGATTCATTTGATATGTGGGTCAGCCATCGAAGAGCATTTGCTTCACTAGTGGGGAGCGAACCTGCCTATAAATGCCAAGAACAATGCACCTGCTTCACTTTGCCTCAGTCTTTAATAAGGCTAATGAGGATCTTAGGGATAATGGTTGCATGACAAACGGGAATGAGGATATGGAGGTAGATATTACCATATCTGAGGTAGAAGTGAAACTCAAACAGCTTAATGGGACTAAATCGGGGGGCCCAAGAATATTAAATAGTCATCCAAGAATATTAAAGGAATTGGCACATGAAATTGCAAGCCCATTAGCAAGAATTTTTAATAAATCTGTAAACTCAGGGGTTGTACAGTACGATTGGAGAATTGCGAACATAGTTCCTATTTTTAAGAAAGGGAAAAAAAGTAATCCGGGTAACTACAGGCCTGTTAGTTTGATATCTGTAGTATGCAAGGTCTTGAAAAAAATTTTGAAGGAGAAAGTAGTTAAGGATATTGAGGTCAATGGTAAATGGGACAAAATACAACATGGTTTCACAAAAGGTAGATCGTGCCAAACCAACCTGATCTCCTTCTTTGAGAAAGTAACAGATTTTTTAGACAAAGGAAACGCAGTGGATCTAATTTACCTAGATTTCAGTAAGGCATTTGATACCGTGCCACAGGGGGAATTATTAGTTAAATTGGAAAAGATGGGGATCAATATGAAAATTGAAAGATGGATAAGGAATTGGTTAACAGGGAGACTACAGCAGGTCATACTGAAAGGTGAACTGTCAGGCTGGAGGGAGGTTACCAGTGGAGTTCCTCAGGGATCAATTTTGGGACCAATCTTATTTAATCTTTTTATTACTGACCTCGGCACAAAAAGTGGGAGTGTGCTAATAAAGTTTGCGGATGATACTAAGCTGGGAGGTATTGCCAATTTAGAGAGACCGGGATATCCTACAGGAGGATCTGGATGACCTTGTAAACTGGAGTAATAGTAATAGGATGAAATTTAATAGTGAGAAGTGTAAGGTCATGCATTTAGGGATTAATAACAAGAATTTTAGATAGAAGCTGGGGACGCATCAATTAGAAGTAAGGGAGGAGGAGAAGGACCTTGGAATATTGGTTGATCACAGAATGACTATGACCTGCCAATGTGATATGGCCATGAAAAAAGCTAATGTGGTCTTGGGATGCCTCAGGTGAGGTATTTCCAGTAGAGATAAGGAGGTTTTAGTACCGTTATACAAGGCACTGGTGAGACCTCATCTGGAATAATGTGTGCAGTTTTGGTCTCCCATGTTTAAGACGGATTTAAAGGATTTAAGAATTCAAACTGGAACAGGTACAGAGAAGGGCTACTAGGATAATCCGAGGAATGGAAAACCTGTCTTATGAAAGGAGACTCAAGGAGCTTGGCTTGTTTAGCCTAACCAAAAGAAGGTTGAGGGGAGATATGATTGCTCTCTATAAATAAATCAGAGGGATAAATACTGGAGAGGGAGAGGAATTATTTAAGCTCAGTACCAATGTGGACACAAGAACAAATGGATATAAACTGACCATGAGGAAGTTTAGACTTGAAATTAGACGAATGTTTCTGACCATCAGAGGATTGAAGTTCTGGAATAGCCTTCCAAGGGAAGCAGTGGGGGCAAAAGACCTATCTGGCTTCAAGATTAAACTTGATAGGTTTATGGAGATGGTATGATGGGATAACATGATTTTGGCAATTAATTGATCTTTAAACATTCATGGTAAATAGGCCCAATGGCCTGTGATGGGATGTTAGATGGGGTGGGATCTGAGTTACTACAGAGAATTCTTTCTTGGGTATCTGGCTGGTGAATCTTGCCCATATGCTCAGGGTTCAGTTGATCGCCATATTTGGGGTTGGGAAGGAATTTTCCTCCAGGGCAGATTGGAAGAGGCCCTGGAGGTTTTTCACCTTCCTCTGTAGCATAGGGCATAGGTCACTTGCTGGGGGATTCTCTGCTCCTTGAAGTCTTTAAACCATGGTTTGAGGACTTCAATAGCTCAGACATAGGTGAGAGGTTTATCGCAGGAGTGGGTGGGTGAGATTCTGTGGCCTGCGTTGTGCAGGAGGTCAGACTAGATGATCATAATGGTCCCTTCTGACCTTAATATCTATGAAAGGTAGCACAACTATTGATTTCACCGCAGTTACACCACCATGCATCAGCAGTGAAGTTAGTGCACTCTTCAAGAAGTCTGACCCAGTAGGCAAAAGTCTACAGTGAAGCTCCCAGTCGCAGGTCTTCTGCAAGGTGTTGATTATCTTCCATGCTCTGGGGATGGCTGAATAGTTCAAGTGCTGTAGAGTGTATATTAAATAGAGTGGTTTCAGAGTAGCAGCCGTGTTAGTCTGTATCTGCAAAAAGAACAGGAGGACTTGTGGCATCTTAGAGACTAACAAATTTATTTGAGCATAAGCTTTCGTGAGCTACAGCTCACTTCATCATTTTCCACTGAATGCATCTGGTGAAGTGAGCTGTAGCTCACGAAAGCTTATGCTCAAATAAATTTGTTAGTCTCTAAGATGCCACAAGTCCTCCTGTTCTTTTTCTTAAATAGAGTGGGTTTTTAAATAGTTAGTGAGCCCTCTAGTGGTGCTCATTGTGTTCTGTGGTTTAGAAGCCGCCAGACCCAGAGCAGTGGTATATATGTAGCTAGGCCTGACATGTTTGTGTCTTTTTAGTCTATGTGGTAATTGGGACCTAACTGTGCTCAGGTAGTTTCTTCATATTGAAAGAGCAAAAGGCACAATAAGCACCAATTTGGAATGTGCCCTTTAAGGAGTGAATTCAATGGTGGGCAACCCAGTTTAGTTGCAAACCAAAATGGGACATTATTCTCTTTTGCCTGGATATATGAAATTCCCATTAATGGTAATGTGCATATGCCCTGAGAGGAGAAACTCTAGGACTAATTATATAGAAGGGGAAGTGCAAAGTATAGCACTGCAAAGATTTATTCATAA
Organism: Natator depressus; assembly: GCF_965152275.1. Taxonomy (NCBI): domain Eukaryota; kingdom Metazoa; phylum Chordata; order Testudines; family Cheloniidae; genus Natator; species Natator depressus. Next base: position 249,667,836 of record NC_134234.1, read on the forward strand.
ATTTTAAGGCCAGAAGAGACCATTACATCATCTTCACTGATTTCCTATATAACACAGGCCATGGAACATCTCCCAGTAATTCCTCTATGTAGTCCAAAAACAGAGCCACAAGAAAACACACATATTAGAATATTGCAAACTTTAGAAGTTGTTCTGAATCTGGAAGTAAAATAAGGTGCTGGGCCCTATCCTGCTCCTACTGCTGTCAACGGAAGTCAATTCTGCCATTAACTAAAACAGGGGTGTTTCTACCTATATGAAGAGCAGTGTTTTGTTCAGTACCATGGACAAAATTAATCCCTTGTGTAACTCCAGTTAATTTAATGGATAATGTTGCTCCTGTAGGTTTGTGAAGAGAGTACCAGTTTCAACTGTTGAATTTCTTATTTCTTTCCCCCCTACCCTCAGAAAAGACATTTTCTTTAAACAGCAGTGTGATCCTGGACAACAGCATTTAGACATCCTACGTACAAATTCCCTGCTAGTCGACTTCCATAGGACATGGGAAGCCAACTGTAGAATGTTCTTCCCATCTCCAGGACTGTAACATCAAACTGCACTTTAAATGCGCCTGGCCAACATTCAGAGGAATGCCACACACGGGAGATGATCCAGATTGTCTGCACTGCTTGTGTTAGGCCATTGTGTATGGATTAAAACTCTGGGAAAGAGGCAAAGAAGGTAGAATGGCTGGTTTCCATTTTATTTGTATTACAGTAATACCTGGTGACCCCAATGAATATCAGAGACCCATTGTGCTAGGCACTGTCCAGACACACAGGGCAGGGGCCAGGGCCAGTCTCTGGCTGACATCTGAAAATCTGAACAGATAATACAAAGGGTAGGAGAAGAAACAGGGGCAGAGAAGTGAAGTGAAGTGACTTGCCCAAGTCACACAGTGGGTTAGGAGGGCTAGGATTAGAACAACAGTCTCCTACCTAGTTCTGTAATTTTTTGCAAACCCGGGATTTTTTCCTGTAATAAAACAATTGAAATATTTAAATAGTTGTTTGCTTGATCATTAATATTTTAAATGAATCACAAAACCAGCTTGTCTCCTCTCCATAGACACTAAAGATTCCATAGTACTCTGTAAGCGGGTCACCAGCTGCACTTAAATGTTCAAACATTGACATATTAATCAGGTCCAAGCCTTGCAGAAGTAGGAGGTTAGGCTCCTAAATCCCCATTTAGTCAACAAAATGAGCGGTCTGCTTTTCAAAAGCGGCAAGCACGCAGCAGGTCCCACTAATCTCAGTGGCTCAGCACTTGGGGGGGAAAACAGGCCACTTAAGGTGCCCGAATAGGGATTTAGAAGCCCGTCCATACCTCCTATTTTTGAAACACGTGGGTCGCCTGAGGAGGTTGCCCCTCCTTTCCCCATTGTTGTGGAGCATGCCGTATGCCTGTTGTTGCCACCACCCATGTTGCAAAGGTGACAGCATTTCAGTGGTGCTTGGGGATCCTTCAGGGTGAAATTCACTGTGTAAATGTAATAATGTCCTAGCAACTGGAATTGCAGTGTAGGGTCACCCGAATGACATGATCAACTCTGAGAAAGTTACCTTGTCCTGCAGTAGCTAGGATGGTCTTTCTAGCAAAAAGCAGTAATTTTCTCTCTCCTTATGTATTTACATTTGCAGAGGCTAAATATACTTGTGCCAAAGTTAGGCCCTGATGCTTAAATCCATTCCTGTTCAGCAAAGCCCTTAAGCACATGCTTAACCAGGGACATTGAGCCAGACCTTCTCACATTAACAGTGTGGGTCAAGTTTTTCAAAAACAGGAGGTTTAGTTGGACTTTTAAATAGTTCTTTTATTTAGGAGTCTGTCTAGCTTAAATGGGACTTAAGCAAATATGTGAATGCTTTGCTCAACTGGGCCTTAAATGCAAAAAGTTTGGGACGTACCAAATCGGAGCTCCAGTCCCGACTGTGGCACAGCTTTCCTCTCCAACCTGCAGCAATTCAGAGGGAGGGAAATTCTCCCCTATGCAGAGAGCTAGCATAAGGCCCATTCACCATTTAGCTTATGCACCACTGAAGCCTAACTGTGTCCTTTGTGCTGGCCTTCTGCACTGGGGAGAGTTTCACCAGCTAGGCCTTGTATACAACAGTATCACCACCCCCAAATATTCAATGTTAAAAATATTCTCATGATTCAGCCAAAAGTCAAGTTATTGGCCTTCTGATTATTTTTTTTTTAACCTTTAGGTTGCATTTGGGTCACATTTTCAAACTTTTCTCCCCAACCATGAAGGCTAGATATGTTTTTAATGAAAGCTGAGAATCTCACGCATAACGCCAGGAACCGGGGTGTCAATATAAGTACCAAAGTTTGTAAAACTTGTAGTAAAGTCGCAAGAATTGACAACACTGTTGTACTATGCAGAGCAGCACCCATTTAAATGAAAGGTATGATTTTTAACCTGTAAGGGTGATCAGATAAAGCAAGCCTAGTTCAACCTATAATAAAATTGACTAGGAACTAAACTGCAAAAAAAAAAAAAAAAAAAAAAAAAAAAAAAAAAAGCCCCCACTCCTAAACCAATCTAAAGGGAATTGCACCAGCTACATCAATTTAGTTAAACTGACATAGATCCAAACTAGCACTGGTTTAGTTGAACTAAGAGTATGTCTACACTGCAATCGGGAGCTGTGATTCCAGCATGCGTAGACATGCACAGACAGTGGCCACTCAAGCCTGTGCCCTGTGTCGTGGGCAGGTGGGCTAGCCTGTGCAGCCACTTGTTCTGCCATGGCTTTACTACCGCTATTATTCAAGTTAGCTTGGGTATGTCAATGCCTGCTGCAGTTACACCTCCTGATTGCCATGTAGACATACCCTAAAGCATTAATGTCACTGAGCGGGATTTTCTAAAGCACCTACGGGAATTAGGTGCCGACTGCCAATGGAGTTAGGCATCTGTGAGCTGGGTGAGATTTCAGTGCTTAACCCAAGTGTCTTGTATTTCTCCCATCTGTAAAATAGAGATATTAATACGTAACTACAGTAGAGCGCGGGGAGGGGAGGGCATTGGGAGGCTCAGTTAATTAGGATTTGTAAAGCTCTATGAAATCTTCAGATGGATATTCCTTCTAAATATGCCAGAAAGGCACCTAATAGCATTCTATGTGTATGACATAAGTTAATTGACAATAGCAGCTAGCCCCATCAATAACCCACAACAAAACTCTGCCCACAGCCGTTAAAAAATTAAGATACTTAACAAAATAATAAAGGGTAACGTGTTCGCAGTACTAGTGTGTTAAAAGGCTGCATACTCTTCACCACTCTCTACTAAACACAAATCAATAGGCGGGAAGTTATAGTTAGAATTCTCTTCCTGCTCCTCGAGATACCACTTCAGTGACTACTCTCCTTGGAAAAGCAGACATCTCCCTGGGTTTTATTTCACATGACAAGGTCATAACCAAGAAATGAGCTGAGATGATTAATTCTGTAGTGTGAAAGACATCTGCAACAAGATCACATGCTGTTTTCGTTTTGGCAAACTGTCTGACAATGGTGTTCTCCAGACATGTCTCAGCAGTAAAGGTCAGGCTGGGTTCTGTACTTCTCTAGAAATGAGTCTGACTGCAGTGGTCAGAAGAGATTCTTTTTCTATATCTAAGAAAAAAATATTTCAGGAAAATTGCATGGCAAATAAATGTGCTGCCAAGAAACATAGGATTGCACAGTCCCTTGCCGAAGGGGAAAGCAGTAAAATATTAATGACCACATTGGTACCAGCTCAAATCAAGAAATTTGGAGGCAAAAGGCTATCCTGCAACTTTGGAATTACTGCATTCAGCCAAAGAATTAAGTCTTTCAAATATGGTGCTTGCAATGGTCTGTTTTTCTACAAATGGAGCAGTGGGGATTAACCTAGTAAGTAAAAAAGCAACAAGAATTTCCCATGTGTACTGAATTATTTGTATCTATGTTTTCTTTCCAGTTGGAGTTGTCTAATACAGCAATCCTTCATCAGATTAGGAGAGACCAAGTCACAGATACATGTCGAGCCAACAGCATGTCTAGCAGGAAACGCCGTGTGCTGACACCCAACGATCTCAAACATTTGGTGGTGGATGAAGATCATGAAATGATCTATTGTTATGTGCCCAAAGTGGCCTGTACAAACTGGAAGAGAATCATGATGGTCTTGACAGGAAGGGGCAAATACAGTGACCCCATGGAAATACCAGCCAATGAAGCCCATATATCCTCAAACCTGAAGACCCTCAACCAGTACAGCATTCCAGAGATCAACCACCGTTTAAAAAACTACATGAAGTTCCTGTTTGTCCGCGAGCCTTTTGAGAGACTGGTGTCAGCCTACAGGAACAAGTTCACCCAGAAGTACAACACCTCCTTTCACAAGAGATACGGTACCAAAATTGTGAGGCGCCAAAGGAAAAATGCCACCCAGGAGGCTCTGCGTAAAGGTGACGACGTGAAATTCGAGGAGTTTGTGGCATATCTCATTGACCCACATACCCAAAGAGAAGAACCTTTCAATGAGCACTGGCAAACTGTCTACTCCCTCTGTCACCCCTGCCATATCCATTATGACCTCATAGGAAAGTATGAGACACTTGAAGATGATTCCAATTACATCCTTCAACTTGCAGGAGTAGGCAGCTACCTGAAGTTCCCCACCTATGCAAAGTCTACGAGAACTACTGATGAAATGACCACAGAGTTCTTCCAGAACATCAGCTCAGAACACCAAACACAGCTGTACGAAGTCTACAAACTTGATTTTTTAATGTTCAATTACTCAGTGCCAAGCTACCTGAAACCGGAATGAGGGGGAGAAGGAAGAACGAAAGCCTGTTTTATTTAAGATTTTTATTTGTCATAATAAATATGGAGAATTGTTATTTTGTAAATTAATATTTTCTTTTTGAATGATGCTGCGAGCAGCACAGTCGAAATTATTTAAATCATCTGTAAGAAAGGACAGTTCTCTTTGCGGGGTAACAGGATGGTGACGATCTTGCTTTAGAAATGAATATTACTGCTACACTGTTTATAAACGTTAATTGTGTTCTGGTGAATTTCATTTATCTTTGCATTCAACAAATTCTAATTAATGTTATTTATACTTATTTAAAACATGGTCTCTTGGTAGGTTTCACTTTAGCAGCAGAAATACGACAATATTTGGACAAAGGGAATCTGGTTTATGCTTTCCTCAGCTGAATTTATTAGTTTATTGTTACTAGCCGTATGTTTTGGAAACCCTAGTAGAAATAATTTCTTCCAAGGTGATTCTGCACTTAAAGCAAAATTAGAAAGTTATCTTCCCATACCTGAAAGAAAAACATGAAACACATTTTGTTACACACAATAGTTAAAATCCAGGACTAAAAGAAATTGAATGTATCCCTTGAAGAAAGCAAGCATACATTTTTCTTATCTGGACATGGTAATATCACCAATATTGTTTGTGTCGCAGTGCCTGGCATTTCCAAGCCTGTCAGCCCAATGAATGCTGACAGGGATTTGTCCATATTACATACCAACAAAATATGGGCCAAGAGTTTCAAAACTAACTTGAGATTTTGAATGCCCAACCTGAGCCACCTTAATGGAGGCCTGATTTCAGCGAGTGGGTGCTTAAGACTTCCTAAAAAGTCAGGCCCTTTTAAACGATCTCACTTTGGGCACCCAAACTCATTAGTCACTTCAGAGAATCTTGGCAATAATAAGTTTGTATAAACTATATAGGCATCCAAAAAGATCACCTTCGTATTGATCTGAGCATACGGGGCAATAAAAGAACTCCTGTTTCCTTAATACATGTTGGTTTCATGGCCTCTCACCTCCAGGGGTAGTGTTGTTTTCCATTTATTAGTCAATATTAAACACCATTGGTGAGCGTGTTTCTAATTTCCAGCAGTTTAATATCGCACCTGAGCTAAGTCTAGTATGAGAACATGACCCTTTGATGTAAGGGGAATGTTTCAGTAGCAGTTGCTCAGTGTATAATGTTTGTTGAAATGGCATATTGTGCTAGGAGGAGTAGATTGTTCAAAACATTCTCCAGATAACAAAATAAACAAAGTATGGATAATTTAGTCACTATAAATAAGAAAAAATGGTATTCTAATCTAGTCCTATCAGCAAACACAGTGAGAAGAATACAGACTTCTCCAACTGCAAAATTTGTTTAATTTTATCTGCGTTGGATGTAATGGGATCTACAACTAAGATGGCAGTGGGCATGCTGTTTATGAAATATTATGCACTCACTACCGAGCTGTCTTGACCTGGAGAGGCAGCAGAGTGAACTAATTCAATACATTGCTTTACCACTTTCTTCTGGCTTATTTTCCTGTAGCTGAAAATGGAACAGAGGAATATGTCAGAATCAGATGTTGATAAAGTACATTTTACTTGTCAAAGTGACAGTCTAGATTCTATAGCCTTTATGGTAATATTTTACAAAATCAAAGATTGCTATTGATTTTTGCAAACATTCATTGGGCTGGGATTTTGTTTTGCAAAAAAACAAAGTGATGGGTAAAAAACTTTCAGAGGTGCCTATGTGGTTTAGGAGCCTACATGTGATGCTTTTTTTACTTCGAGTTGTCCATATCCATCTCTCACTATAATCAAATTCCCAAAGTTCAAACAGTTGTGAGGAGGTTAGATAAAACAGCTCTGCTTTTGATCCAATTTATCAGTCTCTGGGTTAGACCCTGTAATTACACAGATTTACAATTGTCAGGCACCAGGACCCACACAGACATTGTTGACTTTTAAAGGTGACTAGGCCTTCGAGGAAATAGGACTTGGTCTTATTTTGCAAAGCTATTGCTGGACAAAAATCTCAGATAAAGACAAAGGACAAAGTAACAAAGCTAACAAGAAGCAACTACCATACTTTCACAGCTGAAATTTGGCCTTTAAAAAACCCAGCCCCCCTCTTGTCAGTTCTAAAATGGACATTCTATATATAAAACCCAGATATTATTTGGGAGAGAGGATAGCAGCAGGGCTAGATAGTATGCAATTGGCTGTTTGAATTTATGAATTCCTAAGTGGCTTCTGACTGCCTACTCATTTTTTACTTGAAAGCAGTTTTGTCTTGGACATTGTGTGAGGATCTGGTGCAAGTGCCTATCACAGTGTGTGCCCTGTCTTTCTTTTATTATGTAGTTCAATGGTTATATATTTGCTCTTTTAAAACCCCATCTACACTGATGGTGGATTTTTTCTACAAGTTATTTATAGATTGTATCTGCTTGCTCACAGTTGTGCCTGGCAGTATTAGTATTTTGGTCCAATTTTCTCTATCATCCATTGGGTCTTTCCCCCCCCCTCTACAGGACGTTATTTTAAAATTGTCATGGAAGAGAAAATGCTGATCAGTACATTTTTAAAAACTAAGGAATGATGCACTTTCCCCCTGTCTTTTTGTTTTTACTCATCCCTTGTCATCACCACAATTTCATCTGTTCTTATATATTCTTTTTCATTTGACTGTTTTGTGGACACGTTTTATGTCATGGTTTTTGGTAAAAAGCACTTGGTGAAGGAGTCTGGAAAATGAGGAAATTGCATCCTATTTAAAGAACCAAGCTTTTCAACTGCAGCTGGGGATTCGGATGCCTAAATTGAGGCACTTTAAGAAAGCCTGATCTCAGAAGGCAGATGCTCAGCACTTCTGAAAATCCTCATAAAAGGTGTCTCACATGGGGCACCCAGAATTGCTTTTTGTTCTTGAAAGTCTTGGGCCTAGATTATCACAGGGTGTTGATTTAAATAAGGTGGAACAAGTTTTTAAAAAAACAATTGACAAATAAACTATGGTAACATCCTGCTTCCTAATTGGGACTAAACAAGAGGATCTACTTAAAACTACGGGCTGAATTGATTTGACTGAGCCAAATTTGCTTTTGCCTGAACCCATAGAGTTACGGCTCTGAGGATCTTCCTACATAGTCAAAAAGGCACCATCCTTTCACAGTGAAAAGACTGGCAGAAAACAAGATTTCTCTTTTTCTCCCACAATTTCCCAAACCCAAGGTTAAAGATTGAGTCCAGCAGTGGAATTCAGAGCATCCATATGGCAGAGCTAGGACTAGGACTAGGCCCCTAGCCCTTGCCTCACAACCATTTATCTTGTCTCAAGAAGCCTTTTAGAGTAATGCTATTAGTTCCTCCATAAGGTACCAGTGAAAGTAGAGTTGTCAACTGTTCTGATCCTTAATTCCACTACCACACCACTCTCAACTAATATTTGTTAAGACCAATGCAAACTTCACAGAACAGAGGTTCCATAAGTGTAGTTTGACTTAAATATTTTGGTGGGGGGGAAGCAGTTTCAGTCAGGCCAACAGGGCCATTGGTGGGGGCGAGAAAATCCATGCCTGCCCAAGGCTTGCAGTTTCAGAGGGAGCAGGGCAAAGTGGCCACAGCTGAAAAATGAGAGTATAAAACTAAGTACACAATGTTGATCCCAAACAGTACATACAAATCCTGAGTCCATGTCTTCATGCTCTGGTAGTTGTTATCAGTGTTGATAGATACAGTGGATCCAAACCTGTAAGCTTGTGGACTCCAAACTATACTTAGTCCACATCATGAAATGTCATCTAGTTAGAGTTCTCAGAAATCTGACTTCCTCCATGCTTCAGCCTCCTAAGAAACATTTTGAGAGACCTTTTCCGAGACTGTCTAACCAAGTCTTACACACTGCAACAGCAAAGTGCTTTTAGAAGTAAATTCACCCCTGCTGTTTTACTGTAGTCTGCTGCACTTTTCAGGTACAAAAAGGGACTGTCCTTACTATTACTCTTGTTACAGAGAGTGTTATTTTCTTACATGCATGCACAATACATGTATATATAATTTAACATCGATGTGCAGTTTGATTTTTTTTTACCTATTTGTATGCAGTAGAAGGCTTGTTGTAGAAAAGTATCTCCTCATATCTGAATATACTATTAATAAAACAAAAAAAAAGCTAACTTATACATTGCCAACAAAAGTGTGAACTGCTCATGAATCTTTCCCTGAAGAGAAAAAAAGCCATTCAAGCCTGATTATTTTTCTAAGTAACTTCAATTAAATTGAAGAAAGAGTTTCTCTGTGTGTTTTATTTCTGTCTTGCATTCTAATATACAGATTAGGGTGGGGTTTTTAAAGCAAAAAAAAAACAACAAACCACCCACACACTTTGAGGTAAGCAACAAATTGTATCGGATAGTAATGCCAGACAGGACCATGATGCTCATCTAGTCAGATCTCGTGCATAACGGACCATAGAATCACACACTAATTCCTGCACCAACCCCATAACTTGTGTTTGGGCTACAGCCAATCTCTTAGAAAGATCTGCAGTCTGGCCTTCAAGATTGCAAGTAGACTTTTGGTCTCCAGCATGGAAAATAGGGCTGCTGTTGGCAAAGGCCTAAATTAGTTTTCACCCCTAAATTAGGGGTAGGAGTAATGTGAAGGTAGTTCCCCCAGGGAGGAGAGCCGGACTGCAATGTTTTCAACACTGACAGGTTCTGAAACCAGGGATTGCATTACAAAGGATCCACGCTCGTGGCCCAGTTCTCATTTTCACTAAGGCCCTTTGCGCCATTCTGGCAGTGTAAAGAAAATCAGTAGGAATTAGATTGGTACCTGAATCCTACCCTAGGAGTGCTTTACCAGGAAAGTGTACTTTGCCAGTAGCATAGTGAACGAAGCTTTTACCAGCTCCCCCAAGAAAAACAAGTTATGCTGCTAAATGCATAGTTTGGCCGATATAACTGCATCTGTACTAGGCTCTTTGGCTGGCACAGCTGGGTTGGTCACAGATCACACCCTAACCGACACAGCTATGCCAGTAAAAGTTTATATTGTAGACATGGCCTTAGTCTAAATCAGAAGAAGGCCCTAGGGATGTAAAGCAGTGGGAAGGGGATAAAAGTCCTGACATTTCAACCAACACACAGGGCTTCTAGCCGAAAGGAAAGGCACACAACAAACCACACCTACAAAAGGAAAAATTAAACAACAGAAACCTTGAAGTCTAACATTTCAGATACAGTTAGCCAATGCTTTGTTCTTAGGCCCACTTTTGGTCTATATCATCCGTTGCTGAGGGGAGAGATGGTATGCTAAAGACCCTGTGCCAGCAGCCCAAATGTAAAGCCTCCTAAAACTATTGTATTTGAGAGACTGTGTAATGGCATACAATGAAACTACTCATTAGGCATGTCTACACTGCAATTTAAAACCTGGCTCAGGCTCAGACTCCGGGGCTGTTTCATTGCAGTGTAGACTTCTGGGCTTGGCTTGAGCCTGGGTTCTAGGACCTGGCCAGTAGCATGGGAGGGTCCCAGAGCTTGGGCTACCTCCAGAAACTGCCCTGCAGCCTGAGCCCCGCAAGCCTGAGTTAGCTGGCATGGGCCAGCTCCAGGCATCTAATTGTGGTGTAGACCAGTGGTTCTCAAAGCCGGTCCGCCGCTTATTCAGGGAAAGCCCCTGGCGGGCTGAACTGGTTTGTTTACCTGCTGCGTCCGCAGGTTCGGCCGATCGCAGCTCCCACTGGCCGCAGTTCGCTGCTCCAGGCCAATGGGGGCTGCGGGAGGGGCGGCCAGCATGTCCCTTGGCCCGTGACGCTTCCTGCAGCTCCCATTGGCCTGGAACGGCGAACCGCTGCCACTGGGAGCCGCGATCAGCTGAACCTGTGGACGCGGCAGGTAAACAAACAGGCCCGGCCTGCCAGGGGCTTTCCCTGAAAAAGTGGCGGACCAGCTTTGAGAACCACTGGTGTACGTATACCCAGACAGAAAACACTAATGGGGATTAAGCAAGTGCATTTCTTAACCACAGGAAACGTATCAGCGATGTGAACATTTCAGAACACTCTGCAAGCTACACTATACACAGAGGGCCACACTGCCTTAAATTCACTTCTGTGGTGAAAAGCAGTAGCTATCCAACAGCACACACAAGAACTGCATAATGTACTTTCAACTAATGTTAATAAATTCCACACATCCTCTTCATGACAACATTCCCTGGAGGGGAGCCATTTCAGTGTTAAAAGATAATGGAGTCAACCTAAGGTATGGCAAGTTTTCATCAGAAATCCAACTAAGCCTCCTGATAATGTATGGATGGACCCATCCCCTCAGCCCTCAAGGGCTTTTGGTGTGAATGCTAGCGCATTCCTGCAGCTAGTAGTTATTTAAAGTTAACTGACTCTCCCAAATTTATTCTTCAAGTTCCTTCTCTAATATCAAAGGGTCTGGCCACTGAATGGAAGCCAGCAACATCACCTCAAGGACAGATTACACTGACAGTACATGCAGCAAATGTCTGGGCTCAGTGCCAGGCTCCATCCCCACAACATGCAATGTGGACAGGATTGGCGGGCCCGGATCAGGAATAGAAAATGCACGCAAATGCATCCCTGCTTTACATCACCCCACTTAAAGCAGTGCTAGGTTTCTTTAATATGATAATTATAACACCACCTGCAATTTAACATTTCTAGCCCTAATGAACTAGTAGTAAATGTTTTAATTACAAATTACTGTCGAGAATAAATAAATGCAACATACGATAATCAATACAAATAGCCCGACACACATGGGGCTGGGCTAAAATGAGGACTGGTAAAGTCTATTGAAGGCAGGTATCAACCGAGCTCCATAGCTCAGTCGCCTCTGCTACAGTCTACTTCCTCCTCTGTTTCCAGGACTGGTTTAGTTTCTCGAAGTACCACTGGGGGGTCTGAAATGTATTAACATTCTACAGTGATAGACCATGCTTCATCCTGAAGACTCTCAAAGTATGTTTACTTCTGAGCCCATTGGCAAAACTCTCCTGCTTCACTGGGAGCAGGCCCAGGCCCTATATTTACAGAAGAATTGCTAACTCCACTACTGAAACAAAACTACTTCCAGGATGAAACACAGCAGCTGTTTAAGAGCATACGGCAACACAACACCCACCTTTAGAGCAAAACACTGAAGAACAGTCCAACTGAAAGTTCTTGGTGAGTTTATAGACTCATAGATATTAAGGTCAGAAGGGACCATTATGATCATCTAGTCCGACCTCCTGCACAATGCAGGCCACAGAATCTCACCCACCCACTCCTGCAAAAAACCTCTCACCTATGTCTGAGCTATTGAAGTCCTCAAATCATGGTTTAAAGACTTCAAGGAGCAGAGAATCCTCCAGCAAGTGACCCGTGCCCCATGCTACAGAGGAAGGCGAAAAATCTCCAATCTGCCCTGGAGGAAAATTCCTTCCCAACCCCAAATATGGCGATCAACTGAACCCTGAGCATATGGGCAAGATTCACCAGCCAGATACCCAGGAAAGAATTCTCTGCAGTAACTCAGATCCCACCCCATCTAACATCCCATCACAGGCCATTGGGCCTATTTACCATGAATATTTAAAGAGTTCAGGTGAGCAGAAAAGAAAAACAGTTACTAACCTTGCGTAACGGTTGTACTTTCAGATGTGTTGCACAGGTCCATTCCGCTCTTGGTGGTGCCAGAAATGGTTTTTCCCCCTCAGTGTCACCTGTCAGAGTGGCTCAAGTGCCATCTGCTGCCATTAGTGTTGGTCTAAAGGGCCCAGCCGACCCAGAGTCCCCTCAGTGCCTTCTTTCCAGAAACTCCGCTGCGGAGGGGTAAGACAGCAGGCCCTGGAATGAACACGTGCAACACACCTCAAAGACCAACTGTTACAAAAGGTTAGTAACTAGTTTTTTTCTTCTTCAAGCGATTGCACATGCACTCTTCGTGACTCCCAAGCAGTTAAATAGGTAGAGCGACTGGAGTTCCTATACATAGATTGGGGTACAGCTCAGGCAAATTTGGCATCCTCTCTTGAATACAAAGTGGTGGAGTAATGGGAGAGAAAGTGTGCGCCAACTACCAGGCTGCTGCTTTGTAACTGTCCAGAATAGGGATCTGCTCTAGGAATACCTTTGAGGATACTTGGGAACTTCCAGAGTGGACAGTCAGCTTGTCTGAAGGAGACATGTCTGCCAAATCATAATGTGTTGGGTACAAGAAGTTATCCAAGATGAAGTTCTCTGTGTGTAGATTGGAAGATCTTTCATTTTGTCTGCAACGGCCATGAACAATTGGGTGGATCACTGAAATGGTTTGGTCCTGTCTATGTAGGACACCAGTGCTTGTCTAATGTCCAGTGTGTGGAGCCATTGCTCATCCCTATTTGTGTGTGGTTTGGAGTAAAATACAGGCAAGTAAATTGATTAATATGAAAATCTGAAACTACCTTAGAGAGAAACCTCAGAGGAGGCCATAAGTCCACCTTATTTTTAAAGACGATTGTGTATGGTGATTCAGATGTGAGGGTGTGCAGTTCAGAGACTGGTCTGGCAGAAGAAGTGACAGCACTTAGGAAAGCCACCTTCCAGGAAAGATGCAAAAGCTCAAATGGTGGTCGCATAAGTTTAGGCAAAATTAAGTTCAAGTCCCAAGGGGAAACGGGTTTCTGTAGTTGAGGGTACAATCTTTCCAGGCTCTAAGGAAAGTAACTATCATGTCATTAGGAAACAAAAACAAAAACAATTATCCATCCATATGAGGGTGGAAATCTGATACTGCTGCAGGTGAAGCTTGATAGGGGAAATCGAAACAGCAAGGTGTAGCTGATGCAGCAGATCTTCCAACAAATACTTGACTGACAAATGCATCGGTGAGTCTCCAGTTTGACAAGCCCAGTTAGGGAACCGCTTCCATTTTAACAGGTAGGTGGCCCTCATGTATGGCTTTCTTCTAGCTAGAAAAACCTGGTGAACTTGCTCTGAGCAAGCCTGTTCCTTGGGATTTAACCATGGAGTTTCCAGGCTGTTAAATGAAGGGATTGCAGGTTTGGGTGGAGCACCTGACTACAGTCCTAGGAGATCAAATATGGGTGTAATGGGAGTGAGATTGGAGTCACCACTGAGTGATCCAGAAGACTGGAGAACCAGTGTTGGTGGGGCCATGCCCCCCCTTAATATGTGTAGCAATGGGATTAGGGAAAAAGCATAACATAGCTTTCTCATTCAGGGCAGCAGGAAGGCATCTGTGATGGAACTCTGACTGTGGCCTTGCAGGCAGCAGAATTGGTGACATTTTCTGTTGTACTTGTTTGCAAACAGGTCTATTTTGGGAGTCCCCTACTACTGGAAAATGCATCTGGCTATATCTGGGCAAAGAGACCACTCATGGTGACTAGAGAAAGACCTCTCAGGTGATCTGCTACCTTGTTCTGAACCCTTAGAAGGTAAGAGGCCTCAAGGTTGATTGAATGGGCTATGCAAAATTCCCATAGGTGAATTGCTTCCTGACACAGGAAGGATGATCAAGCTCGTCCCTGCATGATGAGGTAAAACTTCACTGTGATATTATCCATAATTGCAAACCGGTTTCTCCTCCTGCTATGAGGTAGAAAAGCCTGACAGGCAAGACGAATCGCCCTGGGCTCTCTGATGCTGATATGAAGAACAAATGCTGTTGAGGACCAAAGACCCTGAGTTTAGAGGGCCGCAGGTGAGCTCCTCCCCCTAGAGCTGATGAATCTGAGACCAGAGTCATGGATGGTTGAGGGCAGAAGAAGGGAACGTCTATGCAAACGTTGAGAGGATTCAACCACCAATTCAGTGAAATTAGAAGCTGCGAAGGTATCGAGAGCACAGCATCCAGATGCAGATAGCTTGAGGAGTACGCTGAGGCCAGCCATGTCTGAAGGGGTCTGAGGTGCAGCCTTGTGTGTTGTACTAGGTGCATGAAGCCATGTGCCCTAGGAGCCTCATACAGTTTCAGGTTTTTGTGATCAGATGCATCTTGAGGTCTGTCACATGAGATTGAATAGATTTGGAATCTCAACTCTGTGAGGAATGCTCTGGCCTGGGTAGAGTCCAACACAGCCTTTATGAACTCTATCCTCTGTACTGGGCAAAGGACAGACTTGTCTGCATTGATCAGTAGTCCTAAGGCCTTGAAAGCTGAAGAAGCTGAACACTGGATATAACCTGAGCTTTGGACTGGCCCTTGATTAGCCAGTCATGCAGATAAGGGTATAGCTGCACTCCTCGTCTCTTGAGGAACACTGCTACCATGGCCATACATTTTGTGAACACCCGAGGAGCTGCAGGTAGCCCAAATGGAAGCATTGTGAATTGGTAATGTGAGCTCTTCCCTACAAATCAGAGGAACTTTGTGTCCTTGGTATACTGATACATGAAAATAGGCATCTTTTAAAACAAGGGCAACATATCAGTCTCCAGGATCCAGAAAGGGAATAATGGATGCCGGGGTGACCATGTGAAACTTTATATTTTGGAGATAGCTGTTGAGCTAATGCAGGTCTAAAATAAGCCTGAGATCTCTGTTGGATTAGGAAATAATGGGAGTAGAAACCCTTCCCTCTTAAGTTCTGCAGAACTTCCTCTACGGCTCCCATCTAAAGGGGAAATTGAACTTTGTGGACCAGAAGTTCTTCATGAGAAGGTCCCTGAGGAGAAATACATTGGAGGGTGTATTCCACTTCTACAGTGCTGAACAGCCAATGGTGCATGGTGATACAGGACCAAGCACTGAGGAAATGGGAAAAGCAGTTTGCAAACAAAGGAAAAACAGGGTTTGGCATCTTAGGACTTGGTACATCCTGAGCATCCTATCAAAATGCCTGCTTAGAATGCCCAGGATGTGTAAGTGGGGCAGGCACTGAAGCCCAGATAGAAGGAGGAGATGGTCTATGCCTATAACCTCCCCCCAGGCACAACAGCAGTCCAAAACAAAAGCTAAGCAAACAAAATAATCTTGCAGCCCCCCCAAGCAAGGGCACGCTCTTCAAAAGGCAAAAAGTTCCTCTGAAGGGGGCTTGGTTCCTAACCCCTTGAGTGGTTGGGGGCCCAGACTGGGTACCCAGTGAGATGCAAGGCAAATATGGTGTCCCTCTACCCTCTCCAGAGGGCCAAAGCAGCAGAGACTCTTAAGCAGCTATCTGTGTAAGTAGCCCCTTCTCTGTGGGGGCAGGGAGCTCTAGCTCTGCTTCCCTAGGAGTACCACACCATTCTGGGCTTGGAACCTTCCTTTTAAGGAGCCACCCCTCTCCAGGTGCAACAGGCCTCACAGATGCATCAGGTTGGGGCTCATTTTGCCCAGAGGAGCTCTATAACCTCTGCCTGACCACCACACCCTCCTCCCCCCCCCCCCCCACCACCTTGTGGCACAAGGGCTTTAAAGAGCTCAACCAACACAAAGCGTTTATTGAAGGTATTTATAGCAACCATCACTGCAGGCACCACCAGATTTAAGTGTGTGTGTGTGTGTATTGGGTATATCAGTCACCAGGAAGGTACTGTTACAATCACCTCAACCACTAGAAAGCACTTTCTGGTTTTTAGCACTTCAAAGGACACAGCTCAAGAAGCCTAAAGAGTGCCTTTGCTTAGCTAAGAAAAAAATATCCAGAAGTTTCCAGATGTATCTGTTTCTTTTTAAAAAACAACCTGGCTATCCTTTAACTGGCTGATAAAGAGCAATAAATGCCATGTAAAATCTTCTCTATGCCACGCAGCTGAACTCTGAGTGCAGATCTTTATTGTGTGTGCTCTACAGTCACTCTGCATATGGGACTCCCATTGGCATCAACAGTAATTTTGTACCAGAGCAAGGATGGTCTTGTGGTTAAAGGCACTGAACTCAGGAGATCTGGATTCAATTTCCGCCTCCATCACAAACTTCCTGTGGAACGTTGGGCAAGTCTCTTACTCCAGCTCCTCATCTGTACGTTGAGGATAATAGTACTTCCTTTCCCCTCATGCTTTGCCTGTCTTGTCATTTACATTGTCTGTGCCTGGGGCAAGGACTGCCTCTTAATAGGTGTATGTATAATGCCAAACACAAAGATTAGAGCATTTCGGCAATACTATAATAAAAATAGTAATGTACGTGGAAAGACTGTAGAGCCTGCAGTAGCGATCTGTGCTCCAGATCGGAGAAAGGCCATGTGGATGAGAGACATTGTTGCCGGGCATTTGTTGCTCTTGGTCATGAACCAGTGAAAGGGGGGAAAGACTGTTTCCTATTATGCATCACTGAATGTTCCTCTTTTAGTAAGGAAAGAGGCAACCTGACGCTTATGGTGTTGTTAAAAGGAGCAAGATCTGATTGGCTGTATTATGAACTGTTCAGAGGGGCCAAACCATGCCCATGACTGATACATTCAAAGAAAAACACAATAAATAGATGCAATATCCTAGGGTGATGCACTCAGAGATAACTTTAGCAAACCTGAAAGTGCCAAATGGGTTTTATACAATTTTTAAAGGCAACTTCAAAACTAATTTCCATGCTGAATGCCACCCCACATAGCCTGGTTAGTGGGACCTATAATAATTTTCATTTTAGTTTTCTAGTGCACCTTTTAAAGTTGCATTAACAGCAGAAGTATGGCAATATAATTCTCCAGCTGTTGTGTAGCACTAAAAAATTTTAATACTGAACTTGCAAAATACCACGATTCTATTTCGCTGCAGCCTCAGTGAGGAAGAGAAATAATTAAGGTGATCTAGTTGATCTGTGCAAAATGTAACAATAAACTATACCTAAGCTCTAGCTGCTATACCAAGTACTTTGCCCAATCTCTCTTGGCAGTTAAGAATGGCATGGATTACATTACAAAACAAAGCATCTGTGTGTCCTGTCAGTATAGAGGTCAAAGAAACCACCAATCAGCTCTGTAAGTGTCTATCAATTTCAACATCTGCAGTCAAAGATAAATTGCAGTATCACACAGAGCTAGAGGTAGGAAAATATTTGCACTGTATCAAGCTCAGATGAGACAATACGTACACAGAAAATAAACAGGCGCAGTTCAGTTGCGTGTTACTAATAATGTAGAGGGTGATCTGTGTCTGACTGCTAAATCACCTGTTGAGTCTTCATTTAACTTTAATGTCAGTCTGGTATATTGGTTTAAGGACATAATTTGCTTTATATCCCCTGCATAGTGAGGATTTGGGTAGCAACTCGGAAAACAATCATCATCTATGGAAGACATAATTTGATAGGGCAGTCTAGGATATAATGCTGAATTAATAACACGTGCCATCAATTTGAAACCCTTCTTCTCCATGCAGGGGTGTGCACAGGAATAAAAATTTGGCCACTTTTGGAGGGGCACTTTCTGTGCCCCCCACAGCCAGAGGAGCTTGCTCTCCCCTCCCTGGTATGGAAGAGCTAGGTGCTGGCCTGCTCTTCCTCCTCCCCAGGGCCAGAAGACCTGTCATCTCCTGCTTCAGCCAGGGGCTGGAGGAACTCACTCTCCCTGCCCTAGCCCTGGAGGAGTTCTGTACCCCTACTGATTGTGGGGGGTGCCCCTGCTTCCCCACACATGGCTCCATGGCTATGTGCATCCCTGGTCAAAACTCCCCATATAATGTGAATAGCCTCTCTTATAACCCATGGGCTAGAACGTGGACTGTCTTGCTCCCATGCAGTGAATGGTAAAAGCAGATTCTGCTCCCTGGACTTCCATGAAGATATTGCAGGACAAAGTAAATCAGGCTTTTCTGAAGCAGGGGGATGAGCATTTGTCCCTTTGTCTCTCCGTTTTTGTTTCATTAGAGGAAAACTCTGTAAAACCCCTCATGGCTAAACACGTTTACTGTCATATAGCATGCAATTCACCCCTGTGCAGAGGGCCAGCAGTAGGTCAATGCACTACTTAACCTCCACTCATCATACCCTCGGGCAGTCAGTATTCCAGCATATCAGCTGCTGCCCCATGTGGGGAGTGTTTTGATCAGTGGCTCTACTTAGTCATCAGTCCACTGGCCAGAGCCTTCCTCTGATCTTCCCAACTCCATAGCCTCTCTTCTGCACTGCCATGAGGCAGGGATGTGGGGCACTGCACAGGAAGTGTGAAAACCATAGTGGTTTTGCTCCATTCAGAGGCTGCTAAACCCACTGATAAGTACCAGGATCTGAAGTTATTTAAACAACATATAAATACTGCAAAGTTCAAACAAAGCACATTCCCTTCTTCATATGAAGGTGTGTATGCTCACTCGAGCTAGTCAAAAGCCCCTCTCCTTCCCAACAAAAATTTCACTAAAAAAAAAAATTTCATTTCAAGTTGGTTTTCAAAACCTCAAGATGTAGAAAAAAGGGAAGGTGAAACTAACTTTGCAATTTTACAATAATTTCTCAACTTTTGAAAAAAATTACCAAATGGCAAAGTTTAGTAATAATACTGGAATACTCTTAATAATACCCTTATATAGTGCTGGTCATCAGCAGGTCTCACCGCACCTTATAAAGGAAGGCTGCCTCAGGTCACCTGTTTGTAAAATGGGGAAAATGGTCCTCAGAGAAGTGACATGACTTGCTCCCAACAAGCCAGCTCTCCTGAGTGCCAGTCCAGTGCTCTGTTCATTAGTCACACTGCCTATAACCTAGAAGAGAGAGAGTGTGTGTGTGTGTGTGTAATTCCCCTTTTCCCAAAAGGTAGAGAAGTTATGAAAAGTGAGAGCAGAGAACTGTAAAATGAAAAGAATTATTTTGTAATTATGGATATTTATAATACATAGAAGTGTCAATTTATTAGGTAAATGTTAATAAGGATAAACATCTGTGTTAGGAGTTCTTATTGTCTCAGTTCATGTGCAGTAACTTACAAAAGTAAAAAGTTCTAAAAAGAAAATGTGAAAATAGACAGTTATATTAAATTCATTGGCAAAAAAGAAAAAATGGTTTCAAAGGTAAACACTAAAATTCAGAAAGTTTCAGGATTTCAGCCTTTGAGAATCAAAACAAGATTTTTTAAATGGGAAGAAAATAAAAAACAAAACAAAAAACCCCCCCCAACAATGATAGCCTCCCCATTTTTTAGTGGAAATATTTTGTGTTGCTCTATTGCTCTCAATTTCTAGAAAGCTAGACTTGACTTTTTGACAATTTGTTTGGTTTTGCTAACTGTGGAATGTTTTTAGATATGGGTGGAAAAATATAATGATCCACTTGAGGAGAATAAATAATATGGAAATATATTTACTCAACAAGAGGTGTCAAAATATTTTCACTTTTGACATTTCAATAAATTTTTTGAAAATAAATTTGGAAAAGGTCAGGAAAAGCGTTAATGAATTGTTCCTTCTGCCCCATTTTTTTGGCCAAATAGAGCTCTGGGATAAAATTTTCAAAGACATCTTACTGACAATGCGATGCAGGATCCTAAATACCTATATCACTACTGAAAATGGGATAAACACTTCTGAAATTTTTACCCTGATGAAATTTGAGTTAAAAAAAAAATCACAACAAACAGAAAATAATTTCAGGAAACATTTGTGAACAAAGCTGAGTGAATAACTGACTTTTACGTTTAGCCCCTGAACTGAAGATTCCCTTTCCCCCGCCACAAGTCAGCTGCACCCAAAATAAATTTTTGTTTTTCACATGTGGTCATTTTAGAATGTTTTACCCACACACACACACCCCTTTAAATTTAGCTTATTTTCTTTTTTAAAATAAAGAAAAGGCCAAAATGTTTTGTTATGGCCGAAACATTACTTTTTTGAAATCTCACCCACCTTTTTAAACCAGCCAGAACTAGTCACTGAATTCACAAATAGTTTTGGTGCCCCACAAAGTGCATTTTGGGGCAAATTTACTATTCACTAAAAATATTCACCCAGCTTTATTCATGGATGCCTTGCCTCCCTCCCCCAGCTCAAATAAAACCATCTACATTACTTGGATTTGAGCTATCCACTAGACTATACCAAACACCGCTATATTTGGTGTTTACAAAATAACATTGTACTGGGGAATTCAGGGGTGTTTAACTAGAAAGAGGGGTCCCATGTTGCTATTAGATAGTTATATTAGTGTAGCACCCAGAATTCCAAATCCACATCAGTGCCCTCTTGTGCTACATCCTGTAAAAACATAAATGAAGGAGAGTGCTGGCCCTTTACATCAGGAAGAATTTCACCCACACATTACCCAAACACACTGTAGCTTAGTGGATCGAGTGAATAGTCCTTTGTAGTTCAAGGCTTAAACTTGTATGTTTCTTATTTTCTATTTACTTTGTTCCATCAATGCAGTCAGTTTAATTTTTGCTATTTTTCTAAATTAAAAAAAAACCAGACATGCAGGAAAAAAAAAGTCAAGTCAGAAAAAGCATAGTGCAGCCACATAGCAATGAGCTCTGTCTACAAATAGGATTTTTTTGGTGTTCTCTCATGTAGCCATGCATGATTAAGATGTTTGCCTTTAGTCAGATGGAAGGATATAACACCTCAGCCATCATGCATTAAATAAAGGATGCACATTAATACATGACTATAAATGTGTTATTACAATTTATGCAGTAAGATTTTATATGCAAATTGTATCACTTCCACAGCAGATGCTTCTAACTCCCCATTGTAATTTTCTTTTTCTTAATGAAAATTCCCCAATTATTTTTTTAAATTGAAGTTCGCAGCCTATGGGTTAGAAACAGGAGCAAGAGAGTGAAATTCAACAGAGTAAAATTAAACTAGAATAATAAGGGGGAGGTGGGAGAACCTTCAAGCTCTGAGAAATATTAGACTGTGAAAGTCTCCCATCGGAAGCGTTGGAAGCTTCATCACTGGATGGTTTAAAATAAGACTAGAGAAAACATTTCAGGACACAGTGAAGTGAATAATCATGCATTGACCTTTAGAACATGTCGTAGGTCACCCGATGAGTCTTTTTCCAGCCATATTGGAAATTTATAAGCGCTATTAATTGGAATACAAGCATTTTGAGACTGAAGAGTAGGCAGAGTGTTGAGGGGCGAGTGCAGGGGTCTAGGAGTCACATCATCAGGGTTCTGTCCCATACTTCTTCAGTCGGTGCGTTTGGAAAGCTGGACAGTTTGTGTAAGTGGTGCAATATCTTGATTTGTATATTAAATATGCATTACTTTGTTTACATAAATCCCTATGAAATCCTTTAATTCCCTTTCTCCTCCCTGTCAAAACCCGTTATTGCCCACTAGAGAGAGAGTTTCCTCTTCGTTCCCCCACCCCATCCCCATATTCCCCCCCCCCTTCAAATTTCTCCCCCTCCTGATCTTTGGTTCCCCTCACTTGGATTTCCCCCAGCCCTGAGTCTGGTGCTCCCCTACATTACCCACTGTCCATCTCCACATTTCTGGTCCATGTAAGCCTCTCCCTGTCTCCAGCTTCCCCTTCACCTAGGGGGTGTTCCCCAATGTGGCCTCATCCACAGGGATGGAACACCCTGCACTACTCTGCTCAGCACCACTCTAGCTGTATCTCTATACCTGTGGCAGGTAGAGAGCTATGCTCTATTATAAGAGTCTTCCAGCTCAGGGGGGTTGCAATCGTTACAGTTACTCTAGCTAAAGAAGACTGTCTAGAGTGCCTCTTCCTTAGGTTTGCAGCCACTCAGTAGCCGAGTAGGCTATGTCTTCAATTAACAGACATCTGTTCTAGATATCTGTTCTACAGATTCGCTGTATGGCCTTGGGCAAGTCACTTGGGCCAGTGTTTTAAACACGTTCACTAATTTTGCGTGCCCAACTTAAGACACCTTAGCCCAGATTCTCAAAATGCACTTAGGCACGTATCTCCCATGGGAATGATTAAATGACTTCGAGGATGTGGGCTCCTGGGCCTGATTTTTCACAGTTGTCAAGGGACCAAGTGAAGTCAATAGGAGCTGTGGGTCCTCTGCATCTCTAGAGAAAAAATAAAATAAATAAATAAATTTAAAAACCCCCACACCAATAGCCAGACCCTTGTGCATCTAACCAAAGGCACCAACTAGGTATTATTGGCATTTCTCCCTCACCACAATTCTGAAGTGCTCTTACTCTCCTCTCGGGTACGTGGTGATTTCCAGTCAGTGGGGGAAGGATAACTTGCCTTCCAGCAGAACATTCCACTAGAACAGTTCAACCACGTGTGTACTCACGCTTTAAAATAAAATAAAAAAAAATTTAGATAACCACAAATAAGTGATGATAATGCAGGAAGATTTAAAAAAACCAACAACAAAAAACCAACAAAACCCCCAACAACTGAAGATACCAATTGAAAAGAACATAGTTACAACTAATAGCCTCATGCCACATCTGAAAAAGAAAGCCTACTCACATGGTTTGGATACTAGTGACAGTGTAGTAACATGTTATGAAGCATGTTCTTGCCAGCAAGTTAAAGAAGTATGGGCTGGATGAATGGACTATAAGGTGGATAGAAAGCTGGCTAGATTGTCGTGCTCAACGGGTAGTGATCAATGGCGCCATGTCTAGTATCAAGGCCTTATCAAGTGGAGTGCCCCAACGGTCAGTCCTGGGTCCGGTTTTGTTCAATATCTTCATAAATGATCTGGAGGATGGTGTGGACTGCACCCTCAGCAAGTTTGCAGATGACACTAAACTGGGAGGAGTGGTAGATACGCTGGAGGGTAGGGATAGGATACAGAGGGACCTAGACAAATTGGAGGATTGGGCCAAAAGAAATCTGATGAGGTTCAACAAGTGCAGAGTCCTGCGCTTAGGACAGAAGAATCCCATGCACTGCTACAGACTAGGGACCGAATAGCTAGGCAGCAGTTCTGCGGAAAAGGACCTAGGGGTTATGGTGGACGAGAAGCTGGATATGAGTCAACAGTGTGCCCTTGTTGCCAAGAAGGCCAATGGCATTTTGGGATGTATAAGTAGGGGCTTTGCCAGCAGATCGAGGGACGTGATCGTTCCCCTCTATTCGACACTGGTGAGGCCTCATCTGGAGTACTGTGTCCAGTTTTGGGCCCCACACTACAAGAAGGATGTGGAAAAATTGGAAAGAGTCCAGCGGAGGGCAACAAAAATGATTAGGGGACTGGAACACATGACTTATGAGGAGAGGCTGAGAGAACTGGGGATGTTTAGTCTGCAGAAGAGAAGAATGAGGGGGGATTTGATAGCTGCTTTCAACTACCTGAAAGGGGGTTCCAAAGAGGATGGCTGTAGACTGTTCTCAGTGGTAGCAGATGACAGGACAAGGAGTAATGGTCTCAAGTTGCAGTGGGGGAGATTTAGGTTGGATATTAGGAAAAACTCTCTCACTATGAGGGTGGTGAAATCTCCTTCCCTAGAAGTTTTTAAGGTCAGGCTTGACAAAGCCCTGGCTGGGATGATTTAATTGGGGATGACCTCCTGAGGTCCCTTCCAACCCTGATATTCTATGATTCTATGTTCCATATTTTCAAGAGCTGCTTCACAGATGGGAAGCATTTTAAAAGCAGGTGAGAGTTCTGTAACTACTTCATATTACCAAATGACTGTTACAGGTGTAGCAGAGCAAGAGTGGCTCACTGTTGTATTAGCAGCCCCAATCCCACAGTCCTTATACTCAGACAAACTACTGAATTCAGAGCAATTTTGATGAAGGAGTCAAGGCCACACGTTTCTCATCTTTTCCATGAAAGGAATCAAAATGTGGTCAAGCTGGTATGGAGAAGACTGGCCCTGTGGCATGCTCTCCCTTCTCCACACCAAATGCATGGGGACTGGACTAGAGGACTGGAAGGGACATTGAGAGGTCATATGATTCTATGGAAGCCCCTCTCCAGGTATCTAGATATGCAGGTGAGGAAGGCATGGGGAGCTTATAACTCTGCTACACTCTTCCTCCCCAAAATCCACTGGGTAAACTGGGCCATATACTGAGACTAGAGTTTGAAGTATGCCCTCTCCCACCCACATTACCATAGATCTCCTCCAGCTTCTGGGGAATAGAGTGAGAGAAGGGTAGAAAGGATCCAAGCTGTCCAGGGGCAGCAGAAAGCACTGTGGAGAGACAGAGACAGTGGACCTTTCTGGATTACATAGGATTTATTGATTTAGAGGCAAGATCCCTAGCCCCACGGCTGCAAGCCCTGCCTTCCCAATAGAAGAATTTAAGGGAAATTTGAGGGAGTTTTTTCTCCCTCATGTTGAGTGTCACTGCATAGACAAGAATGGGCCCTGAGTAAGGAC
Organism: Natator depressus; assembly: GCF_965152275.1. Lineage (NCBI taxonomy): Eukaryota > Metazoa > Chordata > Testudines > Cheloniidae > Natator > Natator depressus. Next base: position 249,692,856 of record NC_134234.1, read on the forward strand.
TACAGGATTTGGTCCATACTGAAGAGCTCATTTTGACTGTCTGAGACCATATTTGAGTGCCTCAGACGGTCATATCCTAGTTTTCACAGGTGCCCTACACCTCTGAAAGTCATGTAATCAGAGACTAGCTTAATAACGACAGTTCATCCGATGAAGTGAGCTGTAGCTCACGAAAGCTTATGCTCAAATAAATTTGTTAGTCTCTAAGGTGCCACAAGTTCTGCGGTACTGCATGTAAGATGGGTTTAGACTGGCTGAATTATTGTTAGCACTGATCTCAATTAATAACGGCCAACCAACCATCTGATTAGCTGAATTATCACTTAGTTTAATTTGTACAAAATAAATACATGCTGCGGGGCTTATGGGTGCCAGAAATGCTCAGAGTTGCTTCATTACTGTTCAGAAGATGACGCATTATCCCAAAAGGTATGGTAATGGATATGAGCACTCTGAGTGTAGATCCCATAGCTGTTAAACATGTAATGTAATGGTCTCCTAGTTGAAAAGGTTTTTAAATATTTACACATCTTAATAAATATTTTAAATACAGTTTTAATACCAAAACTGCAAGCATACATTTAAACACCTTTCACTACATCCAGTAAGACGCTAGACTTGAGGATATGGAGAGCCCTGAAAGCAGTGGGATCAGTGTCCCTCCCTCACATGAGGAGGGAGACAGTACAGGAAAGCCCAAGCAGCGGTAGAGCACAACTCCACAGGAACTCTCTGTCCATAGCTATGCCTGGAGACAAGAGGTCACTGGAGTCAGGAACAGACTCCAGTGACCCCATACCAGAAACATAATAGGTATAAATGCCCCTGCCTTGATTCTATAGCAGTAGCTGGGCAGTTGCCTAAGCTGGAGAATTCAATTTCTCCTCCTTAGTGCCAAGCCTGTTTATTCCAAGCTTTGTGCAAGGCCCAGGATTTAGTCTATACTAGCGGTAGGACGTAGTAACAGCTCAGTTTAATCCTTTCATCACCACCCTTGCTCTATACCTTCAGGCACAAGCAGACATGATATTGTAAGTGGGCAGAGTTTAATGCTACATGGCGTGTTATGCTTGTAATGCCTTTTAAGAAGACTTTGTAAGAGAGACAAGTGAATCAGCATTCTAGAGCAGCACTCAAAGGCCATTTGGCAACAAAACCTGAAAGGGAAGACCTCCATTATCTTGATTACTGTAGAAGTGTTTCCAGATTCTTTACACTGCCTCGCTTCAGTTCCATAAGAGGGATGTAGATTGCATGTGCCTGGTATTATTTGTACTGCAGTAGCACCCAGAGGCCACAATGAGCTCTGAAGCTACAACCTAAGTGAAAATCCCAGCCTAGAGAGTTTACAATTTAAATTGACAAACCAGAGAGTGAAAGGGGAAAGAAAGGCACAGAGAAGTGAAGTAGCTTGCTTATGGTCACACAGCAGGTCAGTGCAAGGCTGGCAATAGATAAGAGGTATCGTGTTTTCCAGTCCAGTGTCCTACCCACTATACCACCTTGCCTAATGATTGGTGTAAATAAGGAACCAAATTCTACCCTCAGGTCATCCAGAGTAACTCCATTGACTTAAGTGGAGATAAAGCAGCACATAGAAAAGGTTGATTCCTCTTTTAAAGACATTCCAGGTTTCAGAGTTATTCCCTATATGTAACAGGAGTAGTATCAGTAGCAGCTTTAGAATGGAATTAATTTTGCGTGCGTGTTCACTGTACTCCAGATTTACACAATTGAGTGGAAATTGGCTCAGTCTTTGTACAATTGCTATGTAATGTCTTCTTCTACTGTGATAACTTGGATCCTATAAAAGAAAGCTGGTTGCCTCAACAAAAGGAGAAACTGAACATGTGTTTTGGATGTTTCAAGGGGAAACTTCTAAACAAACAAACAAAAAAAATGGAATACTGTAGTAAATGAGATTACAGCAGAGTTAGTCTCTAAGGTGCCACAAGTACTCCTTTTCTTTTTGCGGATACAACAGAGGTAAAAATTCAGGGTGCAACTTGGTCATAAAATGTACATAGTAGATAATATTTTACAAGAAAATTACACCACACAAATGCATTATAAAGCTCACAAAAGGATTTTTTTTTAGAGTTGTAAATTACAACTTGGAAATAAATTACAACTTAAAACTCTAACCGTTAAAGTTAAGACCACAGGGTGGCAAGCATACAGCTGGATTCTGAGAAAATGGTGAACTATGGTCAAGAGCTATTGCATGTACTTCTAAGATTTATCAAGCATGGAATATACATAGGGGCCATCATCCCCATGCCGCCGCCCCCCCCCACACAAAAAAAGGTGTTATCCAGAATTCATTAGTGCATCTTCATACAGTATAGCCTCAGAATTATGAATTGACCAGTCAACCACAGTATTTTCTTAGCTGGAACTGGAAATACGCAATCAGGCAGCAGCAGAGACAAAAAAAGCAAATACCGTATAGTACTGTGTGTTAAACATAAATTACTAAAAAATAAAGGAAAAATTTTTAAAAAATGTGACAAGATAAGAAAGCTGTTTCTGTGCTTGTTTCATTTAAATTAAGATGGTTAAAAGCAGCATTTTTCTTCTGCATAGTAAAGTTTCAAAGCTATATTAAGTCAATGTTCAGTTGTTCTTTCAAAAGTTTACCATAACGTTTTGTTCGGAATTACGAATAACCTCCATTCCTGAAGTGTTCGTAATTCAGAGGTTCTACTGTATTTCTCAGTTCTCAGAGGTAAACTGCAATACTTAAGATTTTGCTATTGCTTTTTTTTTTTTAAATCAACTCATCAAAAAAAATATAATCAAAGCACTCATAATCAGTAATGATCACTCTATTTTATGATTGAAGCAATAGATATGCTCCTTCCCACTTCACTTATTAACCAGCTAGATTTCCTTTAGCTGTTTTATATGCAGTTGAGATTTTCAACAATAATTTGCATAAAACAGTCCTAGTGCCATTCATAATATTTTCCTTCCATATGCAACCTAATATTATTTATTCCAAAAGGACAGTAAAGGCCAAGACCAAAGGGACAGTTATTTTTAGTAGCCTTGTCAAATAGTAAATAAAACAATCCTCAGGCTCTATTCAGGGCTTTTTCTTGCCTGGCATTTCTTAAAAAGGTGTGCAATTTGAACAGGGTGGTTCTTGATAGCTATAGTTCAAATCACAGAAAATATTTCATACCCTTACAATTTGCAAATTTCCTAGGGATGTGTATTTCCTAACCTTAGTGTGCGGAGCAGATGTGCTTCTCTGGGATAAAAATATTGGAACATCATAACTCCAGGACATACTTAAAGAACACACACTTACTTAACTAACTATTAAATCAGCACTGCTCATAGTATACCTATCCATTACAAAAAGAAAAGGAGTACAAGTATTCCTTTTCTTTTTGCGAATACAGACTAACACGGCTGCTACTCTGAAACCTATCCATTACAAGTAACAGGACATTTCACATTTATCTTAATAGTGTATTTTGTACTTGTATCTTACAGTAGAACATCAGTTCAGAACAGTACTGGACTGATCCAACACCCATTAAATCAATGAAAAGATGTCCATGAGTATTAGATAAGAGCTCTTTATGCTGAAATGCACCAATTCTGATTCAAAACTTGTACCCACCACTTATAAATACAGAAGAGTGATTTATAGCTTTCTGAACATGTGTGGGTAACTGCTAATCAAAAGGACACTTGGAGAGCAAACACTAGTTTTGATTCGAACTTAAAGAACTCAATCTCATTTATAAAAAAACCACATACAAAAATCATCAGTTACATAACACCAACTCCCAGGTCAGCTCCCAGACTGCTGCGCTGGGCATCACAGCATGGGGAGTAGATGGCCAGCCCTCAGTGGAGAAAGAGGTGGTTAGGGACTATTTAGAAAAGCTGGACGTGCACAAGTCCATGGGGCCGGACGAGTTACATCCGAGAGTGCTGAAGGAATTGGCGGCTGTGATTGCAGAGCCATTGGCCATTATCTTTGAAAACTCGTGGCGATCGGGGGAAGTCCCGGATGACTGGAAAAAGGCTAATGTAGTGCCAATCTTTAAAAAAGGGAAGGAGGAGGATCCTGGGAACTACAGGCCAGTCAGCCTCACCTCAGTCCCCGGAAAAATCATGGAGCAGGTCCTCAAAGAATCAATCCTGAAGCACTTACATGAGAGGAAAGTGATCAGGAACAGTCAGCATGGATTCACCAAGGGAAGGTCATGCCTGACTAATCTAATCGCCTTCTATGATGAGATTACTGGTTCTGTGGATGAAGGGAAAGCAGTGGATGTATTGTTTCTTGACTTTAGCAAAGCTTTTGACACGGTCTCCCACAGTATTCTTGTCAGCAAGTTAAAGAAGTATGGGCTGGATGAATGCACTATAAGGTGGGTAGAAAGTTGGCTAGATTGTCGGGCTCTACGGGTAGTGATCAATGGCTCCATGTCTAGTTGGCAGCCGGTGTCAAGTGGAGTGCCCCAGGGGTCGGTCCTGGGGCTGGTTTTGTTCAATATCTTCATAAATGATCTGGAGGATGGTGTGGATTGCACCCTCAGCAAATTTGCGGATGATACTAAACTAGGAGGAGTGGTAGATACGCTGGAGGGCAGGGATAGGATACAGAGGGACCTAGACAAATTGGAGGATTGGGCCAAAAGAAATCTGATGAGGTTCAATAAGGATAAGTGCAGGGTCCTGCACTTAGGACGGAAGAACCCAATGCACCGCTACAGACTAGGGACCGAATGGCTAGGCAGCAGTTCTGCAGAAAAGGACCTAGGGGTGACAGTGGACGAGAAGCTGGATGTGAGTCAGCAGTGTGCCCTTGTTGCCAAGAAGGCCAATGGCATTTTGGGATGTATAAGTCGGGGCATAGCGAGCAGATCGAGGGACGTGATCGTTCCCCTCTATTCGACATTGGTGAGGCCTCATCTGGAGTACTGTGTCCAGTTTTGGGCCACACACTACAAGAAGGATGTGGATAAATTGGAGAGAGTCCAGCGAAGGGCAACAAAAATGATTAGGGGACTGGAACACATGACTTATGAGGAGAGGCTGAGGGAACTGGGATTGTTTAGTCTGCAGAAGAGAAGAATGAGGGGGGATTTGATAGCTACTTTCAACTACCTGAGAGGTGGTTCCAGAGAGGATGGTTCTAGACTATTCTCAGTGGTAGAAGAGGACAGGACAAGGAGTAATGGTCTCAAGTTGCAGTGGGGGAGGTTTAGATTGGATATTAGGAAAAACTTTTTCACCAAGAAGGTGGTGAAACACTGGAATGTGTTACCTAGGGAGGTGGTAGAATCTCCTTCCTTAGAAGTTTTTAAGGTCAGGCTTGACAAAGCCCTGGCTGGGATGATTTAATTGGGGATTGGTCCTGCTTTGAGCAGGGGGTTGGACTAGATGACCTCCTGAGGTCCCTTCCAACCCTGATATTCTATGATTCTATGACCAGCAAAAAGAAGCACAGTCATTTCACAACAGAGTTTGCATTACTAACAAATATATAGCACTTGCTGTTTTCTAAAACCACTGCTGTAGCTTTTGAACCATATAGTCATTCAATAATTAAGGTATTATATCAATTTTTCCTACCTCCAGTGACATGCTCTCTCTTCTTTGTAAGAGCAATTTTTCTTTATAACAAGGTTTTTTTAAATACTCCATTTCAGAGTTCTTATATATATGCATCCAGATGCTGTATTTTAAAATGTTAAGTATAAGGAACCGGTTACTATCTGTTGTGATACAAATTTACTCTAATTGTGAGCTCAGCTGTACAAAGTATGTTAAAGTCCATAGAGCATCACAATATCCTACAAATCTTGATGTGAAAAGGAAACAGAAAAACTAAATTAGTCTAAGCAAAAATGGCCTACTGATATGGTTCAAGGACTATATGGAAATCATGGTTGATAAAAACAGAAGATGTGCGACTGGAAATAAATGAACCAAAATTGGTGTGTCAAATACTAAGCATAATTGGATGACAAAATAATGAGGGAATGGGCTATTCCATCCATCACTCCCTTTTTGGGTTTTTAAAGAAAGATACTTTGGGGAGAAAGAAGGGAAGAACTGACGAAGGCTACTGGAGCGAGCTTCACCACCATTGCTGCCACTCCCACTGTTTCCTGAGACCCTGAGCCTCTGTCATCCTGATCCTGAGAGATGTCCTGACCAGGCCAGGCCAGAGAGAGGGATCCAGATAAAATTACCGCCCCTACTAGCTGAATACAAACTCCAGGATGAAGATGAAGCAGAATCAGACCTTAACAGCTGCAACAACAGCTCCAGATCACATCAACTAACTTACTGTCTTTTACCCGAAAGGACAGTTACTACTATCTTTGATTCCATATAAGGGACTGTCAAACAAGAGAGTTTTTTCCTTCTAAAAAGGGAAAGGAAACAAAGGATGTTAAAATAAAAGCCTTACTTAATGCTTTACATTTCAAACGCTTTAACTGTTTTTCCTTCTTTTGTATCTTTAATAAAAGGTTAAAAGGATTTTTAATTGTGTGCTTGCCATAGCATTAAGCGCAAATCCCTGGACCTTTAGCATGGTTGAATTTTGGACTGTGACAGTGGACAGGACTACATTAACACTTTTAGCCCATTTATTTCATTTAAGTTAATACAAGTATCTTCAGGATTTAGATTAAACAATACATACACTTAAATTGAGAAACTGGCTACCATTTTGGGCCCCAAGCCTACAAACCTCCACTATGGTGGCAGTTTTAATCCTTGTAATACAGATTCAGCTTGTTCTAGGTAGTGAAATGACATGAAAGCAAGAAAATCACTCTTTTCATACTTTTAAATACACTAACTTCAAAAGATGGGACAATATTTTATTATCAATTTGGAAGAGAAAACAAGGGGAATATAATAAAACAAAACATCACGAAGTAAAAACAAAGCCCATACCTAGGATGGCAAAAGGAGACAGCTGTTCCAACTAAGTCAAAACATAAAATCTGTCTCAGTGTAGCACAATACATGGAACTGACCTAACTAGATGATTACAAAGTTATTATTACCATAAAATAAACAATAGCAAGTCAATTCCTGAAAAGTATTTAGGGATAAGCTTTAAAGAAGTAAACCCCCATAGTAGAAAATTAAAATCAAAAGTTGGTTATGTGAAACTATAGCTAATACATTTAAAAACAAAATATTTTCCCTTTACTTACCAACAATCATCAGAGTTCAAGATTCTGTTATATGACAGCAGAGTTTAGCCCTTTCAAAGCTCCAAGCAATACTCACATCAGTTGAGCACCCATCCACCTATTTTTTAAACTAAGAATAACTTAGATCTACAGAAAAGGTGCAGGTAGCTGGGAGTGGTTAAGGAAATACAGCTGTGTTCCTTCTGTCCCAGGTTTATTAGGCTGAGAGTGGATAGCTGTGCTTCTGACCCTGTCAGCAGAAACAAATAGGTCCTGATAACATGATCAGTGGATATGGAAGACTGGAAATGAAAGTTTATTGGAATAAAAAAAAAATAGCTTGCCCAGGAGGATACTGACACAAAATTTCATCTCATTTGGTTTATTGATTTAGCTGTTTGAATAAAATGAATGGATGACTGATACTGGGTTTTAGCTGAGTCAGTAAAAATACAGACATCTGGAAGGGGAATCATACTGCCTTATGAAAAAGAAAACCAGGTGGGACTCACTTATTTGACTGAGGCTTACTACACAACTGATAACACCACTTCAACCTGCTAGGACAGCATTCTCTGCAGTTTCAAATAGCTGTGACTTCAAGTAGTGCATGGGGAATTACAGAAACCAACAGGAAAGTAACTTGAAGGGGCAATATCCCACTTTTTAATTTTTGCTTTTGCAAAATAAACTAAAATTAGAAAATAAAAGATCTGTATTCCTTTACTTAACAGAAACAACAAGGAGTCCTTGTGGCACCTTAGAGACTAACAAATTTATTTGGGCATAAGCTTTTGTGGGCTAGAACCCACTTAATCAGAAGCATGGAGTGGAAGATACAGTATCAGGTATAAATACACAGCACATGGAAAGATAGCAGTTGCCCTACCAAGTGGGAGGTCTGTCTACTGAGACAACTCAATCAACAGTATGATACCAAGGGAGGAAAAATCACTTTTGTAGTGGTAATGAGAGTGGCCTATTTCAAACAATTGACAAGAACGTGTGAGTAACAGTAGGGGGAAATTAGTATGGGGAAAATTAGGTTTTGTAATGACCCAACCACTCCCATTCTTTATTCAGGCCTAATTTGATGGTGTCCAGTTTGCAAATTAATTCCAGTTGTGCAGTTTCACATTGGAGTCTGTTTTTGAAGTTTTTTTGTTGAAGAATTGCCACTTTTAGGTCTGTTATTGAGTGACCAGGGAGATTGAAGTTTTCTCCTACTGGTTTTTGAATGTTATAATTCCTGATGTCAGATTTGTGTCCATTTATTCTTTTGCATAGAAACTGTCCAGTTTGGCCAATGTACATGGCAGAGGGGCATTGCTGGCACATGATGGCATATATCACATTGGTACATGTGCAGGTGAACGAGCCCCTGATGGTACAAAAGAATAAATGGAAACAATCTGACATCAGGAATTGTAACATTCAAAAACCAGTAGGAGAACACTTCAACCTCCCTGGTCAGTCAATAAGAGACCTAAAAGTGGCAATTCTTCAACAAAAAAACTTCAAAAACAGACTCCAGCGTGACCCAACTGTTTGAAATGGGCCACTCACATTACCACTACAAAAGTGATTTTTCCTCCCTTGGTATCCTACTGTTAATTGAATTGTCTCGTTAGGCTGACCTCTCACTTGGTAAGGCAACTCCCATCTTTTCATGTGCTGTGTATTTATCCTGCTACTGTATTTTCCACTCCATGCATCTAATGAAGCGGGTTCTAGCCCACAAAAGCTTATGCCCAAATAAATTTGTTAATCTCTAAGGTGCCATAAGGACTGCTCATTGTTTTTGCTGATACAGATTACCACGACTACCACTCTGAAACCTGTTACTTAACAGAGTACATGTGTAGCCATAAAGTATACAGGGCTCTCCACAATTCTCTGGGCATTCATGAAATGCTCAATCCTCTACCAAACTAGAGTGACCTGCAGCATCTACCAAGAGCAAAGCAGTGCTATGCTATGTAAGAGGCCAGAAGAATGAAAGAGGAAAAAGGACAGGCAAATGGAGCTACAGCAAAGTATTTTCTGTAGGCCAGATGAGAGAAAGAGGTGAGGTAGAACTGGCTGGCAGGCAAGTAGTTGTGGAAAACAGACCCATATTAAATTATATAAAAAACAAGATGACTGTAGCAGCAAAAAATCATACTTTTAAAAAAATTATTTGACTATTATTGGGCTGTGGTTAAACAAAAAGTTTGGTTGTGTGATGATTTAGGGAACTTGTCTGTTCAATTTATGAATTGTGTGAGATTATGAACTATCTGAATGTATCTTTACCAAGTTACAAGTTGAATGTGTAGCCCTTTGGCCTTCTTTAATGGCTGTTTCCCTCCATATTGGCCTGAAATTCCAACAGGATAGTGGTACAGGACAGACTATAGCAGGTTGTTAAATCTGGATTGCTCTCCCATTGAAATGGAACAGATCTGAACAATTGACTGACTCCCATCCCAAACTGGTTTATCAGAGGAGTAGTCACCTGGCAACAAAGTCACCGACTGGAGGTCTCTGATCCCCTGGGAAAGCTGATCCAGGAATTTCCTGGTAGATTATAGGACTGGAGCTGCTCTATTTGGGGTCTTCCCTGGCTGTTTTTCTCCAGTTCAAGATGAGGGAGAACAATCCAGCACCTAAAAGCCAGATGAGGCATCTGAATACAGATGGTCCCCCCACCAGGGAAGGGTGAGCTAGTGAGGGGCATGTATTAGGATTGTTTATGGCTTTCCAAACAATCTGTAGTCTTCATCTGTTAAGTAAAAGAGCAATGGTGTTAGCATCCGATGCAAAGCGTTTCTGTGCTATATGCTGCAACTACCACATGCCTTCTGAGAGAGTTCACCTTCAGTGGGATTCCAAAAGAGGGTATGTGTAAGACATGGGAGAGTCTGAAGGGCCAGCACTTAGCCCAGAGACTAGGCAGCAAGATAGTGGGTTCCAGCCTTCAGGAAAGGGTGCTAGACAGAATGTCTATACCCCTAGCTTGTGCCCAGTGATCTGCAGAGTGGGGCATTGGGTGTGCTCCATCCAGGCTCCGAAGCCTAAAACACCTGTGGACCCAGTGGCTGTGTTGCCTCACAGCAGCCTAGTGAGTGGCCAGTTGGGCCTGTAATAGTAGGGTACTGCAGAGCTGTCAGTTTCCAACCACAGAATTCAACAATGCCAGAATCAAAATTGGACCTCATGCATACGGTCCCTGTGTGGATGAAGGATGGTATGGACCCTGACAACTCCTTTGTTTCTTCTTCCATACTGCTCCCATGCAGCAGAGAATGGGGATAAAGATTCTTTCTGAAAACTACCACAAGCTTGCCTGAGGCCCCCACACTATATATTGTTTTACCCCACCCCACCAGGTTCGTACATCTTCCCATTCACCACAATCACTTCCTCCCCCTCTCTTGCTTCCAGATCTCCAACTTTTCCTCCCTCTCAGCACAAACATCTCTTAACCCTTCACTCTCCCCTCCCTTTCCCCTAACGACCTCATTTTTCCTCACCCATCTGTCCCCCCTTACTATCTCACCCTATACCCTTCATGCTCCCTCCAAATCCCCCCCTCCCTCTTCCCCCAATGCCCTCATTCTCTCCTCCTCCATCTGTCTTCCCTTCCAAGCCCATTCCCTTTTTCTTTCTTGAAAACAGTGCAGGGGGTCCCACCGTTTATTCCCCCAGACTTTTCTTCTTCTGCAAATAGCTGCCTTTTTTTTTTTTTTACTACAGCAAGGGCTTTGTTGCTCCTTGGCACTACCTCACCTCTCTGGACCTTGCACTCACTGCCTCCACAAGATACTCATTTTGCTCTATCAACCCAATATGCTCCCCTTCACCCCTCATAGAATATCAGGGTTGGAAGGGACCTCAGGAGGTCATCTAGTCCAACCCCCTGCTCAAAGCAGGGCCAATCCCCAACTAAATCAAAGAGAAGGTACTGTCGCTCCCTTGCCACTGGAGAATGCGGGCATTGATCCCGCTGCCTCTCGCATGCACTCTACCACTTGAGCTAATTCCCCTGTCAGTGTACCTAGTCTTCCTCTGTCTCTCTCAGTTCCGCTTCAAATCCCCTAGTTTCCCTCTTCATTGCCTTCATGCTTGAGTTCCTCCACCATCTTTGCTTCCACAGCTCCCCTCCCGCCAAGTCCATTCACTGCTTCTGACCTACACACCCTACCTCATCACCCAACCCCCTCCACTTGAGAGTCAGCTGCAATACTTAACACTGCTGTTTTTAGCACAGGGCTGTCTCCCCAGACTGGTATGTATACATACCTTCCCTGTGTCTCCCTAGACTGTGTACTCTTCAGGGAAGGGATCATTCCTTCTTGTTTGTCTGGAAAACTCTTAGTACATCATGGGTGCTACCATCAGCAAATAATAAATACTACAATACAAACATACATTATATAAGTACTGTTCACTCAGGTATCTCAATGCAGTGAAGAAACTATTTTTTATTGTTTAAAGAGCTTTGCAGTTCATTTGTTAGGATTTTAAAATCCAGTAATTCCTCCAATAAAAAAGTTTGCCATGACAATGTATTTCAACAAGGTAGTTCCACCAGAATTAAATTCTGTAATTATTTCTCAGTCTATAGCACAGAATAAAAATAGCATTTTAAAGAAGTCAAACAAAAAGTGAATTATAACCATCCCATTTTTAAACAATTTATAATATTTCTCACAATATACATGACAATAAACTAATTTAAATAACATTAATACAAACTATCAAAAGTCAGGGAACTTAAAGTGATATTCATCTTTACCACACAAGTAGAAGACATAACAGGTTTATGATCCTTTCCAATCTGTCAACTAGGTAGTCATAATTTTAAGAAAAAAGATCAAGTAAAAATTTTCAAATGAGGGTGCCTAAAGTTAGGCATCGAAATCCATGTCTAGGCACCCAAGGACCTGGCTTTATTTTTAGATGTGCAAACACCCTGTTTTTCCACGGAGATGAGGATGCTCAGCAGCTCTTTGCAAGTCAGGCCAACTTTTTAAGTGTCTAATGCCCCAATTCTGAAAAAACTTATGCACAAATGTAACTTCATGAATTTGAGTAGTCCCATTAAATCCAGAGAGACTGCTCATATGCATAAAATCACATACATAAATGGTTGCAGGATAAGGAAATACACTGACTTGGGAGTCTATCTGTGGATTTAGGTGTCTAATTTTAGGTCTCCAAATTTGAAATTTTTGGTTATAGTATTTACACAATTAACAGAATGATTCATGTAATTATGTATTTAGGATGTCCACCAGGATTTTTAAATTTTAGATACATTTGCTGTGCATGAATTGTAGCCAATTTTCAAAATATCATCTGTACAATTTAATATATTTTTTCAAATTACTAATTAGACTAATCACTTGCCAAACTTCATGGTTCAAGCTTTGAGTTAAACAAATATAAGAAAGCATTCAGCCAGTAATTTCTTTCTCTATAGGCCATATTCTGCCAGAGCTTTTAAACAGAAATCCTTATTAACAACAATGGTGATTTCTGCTTAAAAGTAGATGGTACACTCTGGCCCTATATTTTTAAAAGTTTACATAAACTTTCAAATAGTTCAAATACATTTTAAAAGTCTAAGAAGCAACATAATCTTATACACCCCAAATTTTGATCAGGGTAAATATTTACAACTGAAACACCTGAAAACCGATGATTGTAATGGAAACAATGACACAACCTTAAAGTACATAATAAATGTCAATGCTGTGACGGTACTTTTAATATTAATACTAGAAGCCTCTCCAGTTGCCAACAAAAAGTACATTTTTCAACAGAAAACTAGCTTCATTCTAGCTTATCCTCATTAATATAGATCAGTGCAGCATCATGCCCAATGTGTTTGCTTACACCAGTGATTCTCAAACTGTGGGTTGGGACCTCAAGGTGGTCATGACCCTGTTTTAATGGGGCCACCAAGGCTGGCATTAGACTTGCTGTGGCTCGGGGCCAAAGCCAAAGCCTGAGCCCCACCGGCCAGGGCCAAAGCCCAAGTCCCACAACCTCGGGTCAAAGCCCAAGCCTGACGGCTTCAGCCCTGCGTGGCGGGGCTCAGGTTACAGGCCCCCACGCCTGGGGCAGAAGCCTTTGGGCTTCAGTTTTGGCCTCAGCAGGTTTTGGAATTGGCCCCCACGCCCAGGGCAGCTCAGGTGGGCTCAGGATTCAGTCCCCACTCCTGGAGCTGTGTAGTAATTTTTGTTGTCAAAAGGGGGTCATGGTGAAATGAAGTTTGAGAAGCCCTGGCTTACACCATTGATTTAGATAGGTACCAAGGGCAAAAGAAGTAGGTTGCTTCTCTTGCTACCCTGTGGTAGGGCCCAATCGTGCAAATACTTCTCGAAGAGCTTAACAGGAAACGCAAATAGTTCATCTGATGTGCGTAAAGTTAAGCATGTGTCAAAGTGTTTGAAGGATTAGGGCTCAAATCATTAAAATAATTATTATTATTGATATTCAGCTTGTGGCAACTGGAGAAATCCTAAAAATGGCAAAGACACATCGTCAATTAAGTAGTTGTGTCTGTGAGAAGGAAACTATTTTGACTCAATGAACCCTTTTTGCATTGTGATTTGAAATACATACCCAATTTGTGAGGGCAAAAAAGTTAAGACAAGCCACTGATCTGTTTTCATCTCCCTTCTTCACTGTTCATTTATTGTCATTAAAGACAGCTCTGGTTTATATTATATCCCGTGATTTTCCTTTTTCAAATGCTCCATTTTTTTCCTAATACAAAACACCTGTCAAACAATCAGCCTATACTTCATTGTATCTGGTCAGATGTTGTTTTCAACTGACAACAGTCCTCACTTTCAGGGTAAAAATCAGATAAAATCCTTCCTGTTCCACCTTTCATTTAAAAAAAAATTAAGGTAATTTAATATCAGTGCCACTTTAATTACCCATACTAAATTGAACAATTGTTTTGAAATCCTTCGACTGGAATGGTAAGCAGTTGTCTCCTGTTTTTCTTCTGAATCTACTGGGAACAATTAATATGTCCATCTGAATGATTAGTCTCCAACATCCCCATCTCTATCACCAATGAGCCATAGGAAGTGAAAACTCATAGCTAATAAGGCAGTTCCAAGCAGATCTCCCAATGCAGTAAGGTAAGGGATAGAAAAACTGTCAGGATCTTTTCCTTTTTTCCAGAAGTGGTGCACCATCCAGTCAGCAATCCATAACAAAGTAAACACCTGTGGCAGAACATTAAACAAAAAATAATCCAAAATCAGTGGGAGTGGAATTAGAGCACTTTTGAAAATCCCATCCTAAACATTAACACTGATCTATTTCCCTGCTGATTATTTTAGCAGAAACATTAAGCTAACAGGCCTGATTTCTAAGATGTGCTGAGCATCTGGGATGCCCACGGAACTTCAACAGGAGGTGGTGGATGCTCAGCAACTCTGGAAGTCATACTGTGTGTGTATTGGTGGGTGTAATGGTAGACACTGGGTGAACTGGAGCAGTTAGTGCCTTGCTAGTGTGGGGAATGAAGAATTCAAACACTTCTCCCCAAAAACTCAAGATCACTTTCATCCTTGCCTAAAAGGTGGAATATCAGAATGGTAGGACTGGAAGGGGCCTCGAGAGGTCATCTAGTCCAGTCCCCTGTGCTCAGAAGTATTATCTAGACCAGTGTTTCCCAAACTTGGGATGCCGCTTGTTCAGGGAAAGCCCCCTGGCGGGCCAGGCCGGTATGTTTACCTGCCGCGTCCAGCGGTTCGGCCGATTGCAGCTCCCACAGCCGCGGTTTGCCACTGCAGGCCAATGGGGGCTGGGGGAAATGGCGCAGGCTGAGGGACGTACCGGCCGCTGCTTCCTGCAGCCCCCATTGGCCTGGAGTGGCAAACCGCGGCCAGTGGGAGCCATGATCAGCCGAACCTGCAGACGCGGCAGGTAAACAAACAGGCCCAGCCCGCCAGGGGCTTTCCCTGCACAAGCGGCGTCCCAAGTTTGGGAAACACTGATCTAGACCATCCCTGACAGGTGTTTGTCTAACCTGCTCTTAAAAATCGCCAATGATGGAGATTCCACAGCCTCCCTAGGCAACTCACGGAAGCTACTAGATCGCATGCCCCGATTCTCATGGGTGACTTTAATTTTCCTGATATCTGCTGGGAGAGCAATACAGCGGTGCATAGACAATCCAGGAAGTTTTTGGAAAGCGTAGGGGACAATTTCCTGGCGCAAGTGCTAGGGGAGCCAACTAGGGGGGGCGCTTTTCTTGACCTGCTGCTCACAAACCAGGTAGAATTAGTGGGGGAAGCAAAAGTGGATGGGAATCTGGGAGGCAGTGACCATGAGTTGGTTGAGTTCAGGATCCTGATGCAGGGAAGAAAGGTAAGCAGCAGGATACGGACCCTGGACTTCAGGAAAGCAGACTTCGACTCCCTCAGGGAACAGATGGCCAGGATCCCCTGGGGGACTAACATGAAGGGGAAGGGAGTCCAGGAGAGCTGGCTGTATTTCAAGGAATCCCTGTTGAGGTTACAGGGACAAACCATCCCGATGAGTCGAAAGAATAGTAAACATGGCAAGCGACCAGCTTGGCTTAATGGTGAAATCCTAGCGGATCTTAAACATAAAAAAGAAGCTTACAAGAAGTGGAAGGTTGGACATATGACCAGGGAAGAGTATAAAAATATTGCTCGGGCATGTAGGAAAGATATAAGGAGGGCCAAATCGCACCTGGAGCTGCAGCTAGCAAGAGATGTCAAGAGTAACAAGAAGGGTTTCTTCAGGTATGTTGGCAACAAGAAGAAAGCCAAGGAAAGTGTGGGCCCCTTACTGAATGAGGGAGGCAACCTAGTGACAGAGGATGTGGAAAAAGCTAATGTACTCAATGCTTTTTTTGCCTCTGTTTTCACTAACAAGGTCAACTCCCAGACTGCTGCGCTGGGCATCACAGAATGGGGAAGAGATGGCCAGCCCTCTGTGGAGATAGAGGTGGTTAGGGACTATTTAGAAAAGCTGGACGTGCACAAGTCCATGGGGCCGGACGAGTTACATCCGAGAGTGCTGAAGGAATTGGCGGCTGTGATTGCAGAGCCCTTGGCCATTATCTTTGAAAACTCGTGGCGAACGGGGGAAGTCCCGGATGACTGGAAAAAGGCTAATGTAGTGCCAATCTTTAAAAAAGGGAAGAAGGAGGATCCTGGGAACTACAGGCCAGTCAGCTTCACCTCAGTCCCTGGAAAAATCATGGAGCAGGTCCTCAAAGAATCAATCCTGAAGCACTTACATGAGAGGAAAGTGATCAGGAACAGTCAGCATGGATTCACCAAGGGAAGGTCATGCCTGACTAATCTAATCGCCTTTTATGATGAGATTACTGGTTCTGTGGATGAAGGGAAAGCAGTGGATGTACTGTTTCTTGACTTTAGCAAAGCTTTTGACACGGTCTCCCACAGTATTCTTGTCAGCAAGTTAAGGAAGTATGGGCTAGATGAATGCACTATAAGGTGGGTAGAAAGCTGCCTAGATTGTCGGGCTCAACGGGTAGTGATCAATGGCTCCATGTCTCGTTGGCAGCCGGTGTCAAGTGGAGTGCCCCAGGGGTCGGTCCTGGGGCCGGTTTTGTTCAATATCTTCATAAATGATCTGGAGGATGGTGTGGATTGCACTCTCAGCAAATTTGCAGATGATACTAAACTGGGAGGAGTGGTAGATACGCTGGAGGGGAGGGATAGGATACAGAAGGACCTAGACAAATTGGAGGATTGGGCCAAAAGAAATCTGATGAGGTTCAATAAGGATAAGTGCAGGGTCCTGCACTTAGGATGGAAGAATCCAATGCACCGCTACAGACTAGGGACCGAATGGCTAGGCAGCAGTTCTGCGGAAAAGGACCTAGGGGTGACGGTGGACGAGAAGCTGGATATGAGTCAACAGTGTGCCCTTGTTGCCAAGAAGGCCAATGGCATTTTGGGATGTATAAGTCGGGGCATAGCGAGCAGATCGAGGGATGTGATCGTTCCCCTCTATTCGACACTGGTGAGGCCTCATCTGGAGTACTGTGTCCAGTTTTGGGCCCCCCACTACAAGAAGGATGTGGATAAATTGGAGAGAGTCCAGCGAAGGGCAACAAAAATGATTAGGGGTCTAGAGCACATGACTTATGAAGAGAGGCTGAGGGAGCTGGGATTGTTTAGTCTGCAGAAGAGAAGAATGAGGGGGGATTTGATAGCTGCTTTCAACTACCTGAAAGGGGGTTCCAAAGAGGATGGCTCTAGACTGTTCTCAATGGTAGCAGATGACAGAACGAGGAGTAATGGTCTCAAGTTGCAATGGGGGAGGTTTAGATTGGATATTAGGAAAAACTTTTTCACTAAGAGGGTGGTGAAACACTGGAATGCGTTACCTAGGGAGGTGGTAGAATCTCCTTCCTTAGAGGTTTTTAAGGTCAGGCTTGACAAAGCCCTGGCTGGGATGATTTAACTGGGAATTGGTCCTGCTTTGAGCAGGGGGTTGGACTAGATGACCTTCTGGGGTCCCTTCCAACCCTGATATTCTATGATTCTATGATTCTATGAATTTATTCCAGTGCTTAACTACCCTGACAGGAAGTTTTTCCTTATGTCCAACCTAAACCATCCTTGCTGCAATTTAAGACCATTGCTTCTTGTCCTATCCGCAGAGGTTAACAAGAACAATTTACCTCCCTCCTCCTTGAAACAACCTTTTATGTATTTGAAAACTGTTATGTCCCCTCTCAGTCTTCTCTTCTCCAGACTAAACAAACCCAATTTTTTTCCATCTTCCCTCATAGGTCATGTTTTCTAGACCTTTAATCATTTTTTGTTGCTCTTCTCTGGACTTTCTCCAATTTGTCCACATCTTTCCTGAAATGCGCCCAGAACTGGACACAATACTCCAGCTGAGGCCTAATCAGCACTAATCAGAGCGGAAGAATTACTTTCCATGTATTGCTTACAATACCCTTGCTAAGACATCCCAGAATGATGTTTGCTTTTTTTTTGCAACAGTGTTACACTGTTAACTCATATTTAGCTTGTGATCCACTATGACCCCAGATCCCTTTCCATAGTACTACTTCCTAGGCATCATTTCCCATTTTGTACGTGTGCAACTGATTGTTCCTTCCTAAATGGAGTACTTTGCATTTGACCTTATTGAATTTCAGCCCATTTACTTCAGACCATTTCTCCAGTTTGTCCAGATCATTATGAATTTTAAGCCTATCTTCCAAAGCACTTACAACTCCCCCTAGCTTGGTATCGTCTGCCAACTTTATAAGTGTACTCTCTATGCCATTATCTAAATCATTGATGAAGATACTGAACA
This sequence comes from Natator depressus, assembly GCF_965152275.1. Classification (NCBI taxonomy): domain Eukaryota; kingdom Metazoa; phylum Chordata; order Testudines; family Cheloniidae; genus Natator; species Natator depressus. Next base: position 249,711,386 of record NC_134234.1, read on the forward strand.
GAACCAGCCCCAGAACTGATCCCTGTGGGATCCCACTTGATATGTCCTTTAGAAGGAAAGATAAAATACATCCTCTCCCCAGTATGTAAAATCTCAACTACCTCCTAGTTTCCAATAACCAAAGCTGTCTCCCTGGTGTCCACACCACTAGTGCTTTTTCCCAATACTTTGTCCTACAGTGCAATTATATTTTCAAAACAAAAATATAAGAAACAATGAAATGTTGAGGGTTAATTAATATCAAAATAACCAAACGTCACAAGACATAACTTGATTGAAATTGGGAGAGTAAGTGAAGAGATTGGGTTTAGGGGAGCAGTACTGAATAAATCCAAGTTTAGTGTGATGCACAGGAGCACTTGTTAGATCACAAATAATTTCACCCAGACAGCAGGAGCCAATGTAAATGGCCTAGAAACCATGAAGTATCCATTTCAACCCAGGCCCAATTCCCATGGGCATTATGAGATCTGCACTTTTATACCAGGTCTGAATTTGCTTCAAAGTGCTGTGTTAAAGACTTTATTCCCAGCTGTGACTGTCTCAGCACCTAAGAAATCTGAATTTAATGCTGAAGGTACATGTGACGAGTAATCCAGTACTAGTAGGGATTCATTTTTGAATATTCCACAGCTGTATAAGAATTTCTGGCTCACTTCAATCATATGGCATAGCATGAGTCGGGGGAAAAGCATACTAATTGAGTCTCCATCTCTTCTTGTCTCTTTGGATGGGACTGCCTAGGCTGAAATAAATGTTCATACACCCCAATGTCTTTTTAGCTAATCAGATATTCAGGAATTAAGATTTATAACATGAGGTCTGAATTAAGGACAGTTCGTACCTTACTAACATACAAAAGAAGATTTACTATATACATTAAAGAAAATATATGTAATAGAAAAATGGTAAAAGTTAAAAATTAAGATCCGAATTAATTCTTTAAATTAGAACATTTAAAACTAAATGCATACATTATCTTTCCAAATGCTATCAGTTGCTAGAACATTTTCAGTGCTCATAAGATTTTTTTTAAAATGATCTCTAGATTAAAGCCAAGTTTAGAAAAAAACCATGTTAAATATACTAAAATGATTAAATACATTATAAAACTTCCTCTCAACACTTCGTTTTTTAAAAATTAAAAAATTCATGCTTTACGCTACAAAAGCATATTTTAAATCTAAACTTGTGGATTTTAAAAAAAATTACCAAACACTGTCCCTGTTTTCTCTTTATGAAATATGCATAACTTATTTCAATAAACACATCTTCTCAATAGGCAACTCTGTAGTTTAAGCTAATTATGCATGTGCTAGGTGTGCTTACTGGAATCCAAACAAATATATTTAAAAGCAGATGTTTTCTTTGGAAGATTATGTCAGATTCTTTCAGTCAGCTCCTTCTTCCAACACAGACAAAAAAGGTCTGTATATAGAGATACTGTACATAAACATTCCCTTAGAGGCCCTACATAGCAGACTCCGTAACTTAAAAAGACAATAGTTATACAATTTTATCAATCTAATGATGTGGGAACTCTTTTTAAGAACAATAGTATTACTTACTCTGAAAAGAGACACATGATTAATTAGAAATACTGTACACAGTAAAATTTAAAGTGTAGTGTAGAATGTGACTTTTTTAAAATTAAAGACTTAAAACTCCAAATTGTCCCTATATATTTCCATTTCTAAAATATCTGGCTGATGTAGGTTTGGGAGAAAAGGAGTCCTTGAATTCTACAAGACTTAAAGGGAGGATAAATTGACCAACGTATTTCAGAAATGTCAAAGAAGTAACTGAGTAGCTGCATACATAAAAAGGACCGACCTCAGAACTGAGAGACTCTACAGTCATTGATCAGGGAAAAGATAAGATGATACTTGGAAAGAAGCAGACTGGTTAAAGAATGAAATATTGATTTTAAAAGGAAGGTCAGGCTGAATTAATCTGATTAATTTCTTGATGTGACTGACAAAAGAAACTGACAGAAGTGAAACAGAAGACATAATCAACCTGGACTTAAAGAAGGCTTTTGTATTTAGTGTCACAAAAAGTAGTATGAAGAAAAGGAGGACTTGTGGCACCTTAGAGACTAACAAATTTATTTGAACATAAGCTTTCGTGAGCTACAGCTAGACTAAAGGTGCCACAAGTCCTCCTTTTCTTTTTGTGGATACAGACTAACATGGCTGCTACTGTGAAACCTGTCATTATAAAAAGTAGTATGTAAAGTTAGCAAGTATGATGGTGTTGGTAAAACTCAATTTGATAAAAACATATTGGCAGCTGAGGACATAGAACAGTGGGAAACAGTATAATGAAGGTGGCAAAAAGAGACTGTTGAGAAGACAAATCTTGTTCAGCCTACACACTGTACTAGCGATGGAAAGGCGGGATCATGAAGTAAATAATACATAAGTGTATATAACATAAAACTGGAAGAGACAGTCATTAATCAGAGAGGAAATGAGGGCTTCTTGAGAATGAAGTTTGTGACAGCCATCTATGATTCATATTAAAACTATATGCCTGTATTTTCAAAACTATGTGCCTAATGTTTGATGTTCAATATCGCATGACTCTGCAGGGCTAGAAATGGGAGCATAATACCACAGAAAAAGAAAGATTCCTTTCTTTTTTATGGGACTCAGAATTTGCTTCTCATCTTTGTAGGACTAGGGATAAACTTTCAATTGCTGATTTTAAGTATAAAAAAGCTAAATTTTGGTCATTTTTAGATATCTTTATTACCTCTGTGCCCTCTACAGTGGGACTCATGGTTATTAAGGCACCTGGCTTCACAAGCAGAAAAAAACAAAAAATATTTCCAATAAAAACCGACATTTAAAAAACCTCTTAAACATTACTAAAATAGATTTCCTGTTTTATGCAGTGTAGAAAGAATACATTATGGTATGTCAGAGGTGGGCAAACTATGGCCCACAGGCCACATCTGGCCTGTGGGACTGTCCTGCCCAGCCCTTGAGCACCTGGCCAGGGAGGCTAGCCCCCCGGCCCCTCCCCTGCTGTCCGCCCTCCCCCACAGCTATGCCACCGTGCAGGCAGCGCTCTGGGTGGCGGGGCTGCGAGCTCCTGCCGAGCAGAGCGGCAGCATGTCTAGCTCCAGCCGGGTGGCGCGGATGCCAGACATGCTGCTCTGAGCAGCATGGTAAGGGGGCCGGGGGGTTGGATAAGGGGCGGGGGCTCCCGGGGGGCAGTCAGGGGACAGGGAGCAGTTGGATGGGGCGGAGGTTCTGCGGGGTTGGGGAGGGGGGCTGGTCAGGGGATGGGGGGGGGTTGGATAGGTGTGTGGTCCCGGGGGGCCTGTCAGGGGGCGGCGGTGTGAATAGGGATCAGGGGACAGGGAACAAGGGGCAAGGGGGGTGGATAGGCGTGAGGTCCTGGGGGGGGGCTGTCAGGGGACAGGGGTGTGGATAGAGGTCGGGGGACTGGGAGCATGGGGTTGGATAGGGGGTGGGGTTCCGGGGGGCATTTAAGGGGGGGGGGTCCCAGGAGGGGGCGGTCAGGGGACAAGGAGCAAGGGCGGTTGGATGGGTTGGGGGTTTTAAGGGGGGCAGTCAGAGGGCAGGAAGTGGGAGGGGGTGAATAGGGGATGGGGGGCCAGGCTGTTTGGGGAAGCACAGCCTTCCCTACCCGGCCCTCCATACAGTTTTGCAACCACAGTGTGGCCCTCAGGCCAAAAAGTTTGCCCACCCCTGTGGTATGTTGTGGTATACTATAATGGTTTTATTGGTACAGTATATTAATTTAGGATTTCCTGCATGACTGATTTATGGTTTCACCATTATGATGCATGCCAAATACATGATGATAAAACCCAGATTAATTCATGCTGATAGAAGTTTTATAACCACACAATATTATAACCACATCCATTATCTTTTTATTTATATGTAAATAAGAGGTTTTAAATCTTTTTCATGAAGCTATATGTAGCTTGTGTAATCAGAATGCCAACACTGAACTATAGGAATGGGTAAAATTTAGCTACATAGTTCTAATGTTCTATCATTTCAATAGCCAGGTCACTTCAACATTCAGCCATAGGTTTGGGTCTGGAGCCAATACTACTCAGTGGTGTTACCCGTGCTGAAGATTCTTTGATGGGGAAGGTGTATTGGCAGCATTTCTTGTGGCTTGCTTCTAGGATTAAATTCACTGCTGTTATGCCTCATGCTTTTACCCTTGTTTCAATGTGATAACGTATTATGAAATACAGTTTTATTTTCCCATTACTAATTCATTTAGCTATCACTAGGAAACAGGATAGAGGTTGTTTACAGGTGTATATTTTTCATGGGAGAAGCACTGGATAATATGTTCATTTCTAGCATGCTGTATGAATTCTGAGAGAAAGGTAGAATTAAGGTCGTATGCGTCATATTGGATAAAATGTAGTAATTATCCCCAAACCAACTATTATAAACCAGAAACTTCAGAGTTAAGTTTACAGTTAAGAAATCCAAACATGTTAATATAAGAAATGCACAATTAAGGCACCAAAACAACCACAACTCTGACCTGTAAGTGATGTCATGCAATAACCACAGGATTATGATTAAAGCATTTTAGTTGTCTGTGGTCCAGGATGAGATTTAAATGATTTTTAATTACACATTAGGTTTCTCAGATTTTTCCCCCTCATGGCATCCCTATGGGGCCTTGTCTGAATAGTAACTGTAAAGTACTTATAATGGTCTCATCCTGTAAGCCTCCATACATGGAGTTCCCATTGACTGCAATGAAAATTCTGCATTCAAATTACTTGCAAAGTAGGCCCTGAATACTCAGAGAATATAGTTGCTGGTTGCAGATACCTCATTTTCCCAAAAAGGTAGACTGTTCCATTACATTTTAAAACAAAACAAAAACCAGTCTTCTCTGGTGGCCACATGTCAACAGTCCTGGTTCTTTCCATGTCATAACCAGAGGAATCAAACCACTGCCTCCACTAAATATGGAAAGAATTTCTATCACCTCTGGCTCTCCAAAAGAATACTATCCCCTTTCTTCTCTAAGAAGGACCTTGCCACTGTCATCCATGCCATAGTCACTTCCATGTTGGAAAAGTGCAATTCACACTGCTTGGGGGGTGAATGTGGACACCAAACGCACAAGCTACAATGCATTCATCATTCAACAACCTGCCTCTTAAGCAACAGACACCAGCATGGATATATTCCACTTGCTCCTTGTTTACTTCTGGACCAAATTCAAAGTGGTAAACAAACTGATACATTATACACTTAGGCTAGGTCTACACACAGAAGTTGCATCAACCTAATTTTCTTAAACTGGTGTGACTCTGTGTATGTATAATCATATCTGTTTAAAACTGGTTATAATACCAGTTTAACCTGCACCTGTAAATTTACAGGCATAAGCTAAACCAAGATAAATGTTGGAAAATCTTTAAGTGGCATTGACAGCATAACCAGCATTATGTGCCCCTCCCTCCCCCCAACCCCAGCACAGAAAATATGTCGGGAGCAAGGCCAAGAAAAAGGAGGCATTGCTTAAGACTACTTTGTGCTTTGATGATTTCTGGGTTTGCTAGGATCAGGCCTTAAAATTCTTAAAATGTATCTAAGCAACATGCATAATTACATGATATTTATGTAAAGTGCTTATCACCATGGTATCCGAGAACCTAGATGAGTATGGTATAAAAACCTTGATAGACAAAAACTAAGGCCTGGTCTAAACACAAAGTTGCACTGGTTTAACTAACGGTATGTTTCAATTTAGTTAAACCAGTGCAACTTTGTGTGTGGACACCTTTATATCAATGTAAACCTGGAATCCACAACTGGCTTTCCAGCTTCTTTGTGCTGTTGGAGTGGCACAAAGCTGGCAGAAGCAGGGCCAGGATTGGGCATTTATTTTAACATTTTCTTGAATCATGAGAACTTCTGGTATCAGTACATGCTGTAGATTTTGGAAGTCATCTTTGGGTAATATAAAAAGCAGTCTTTAAAATTCAGCAATATTCTCCTTCCATATAGACCTATTATCCTTATTCAGACAAAAACTGCATTGAACTTCACGAGGTATTTTTCCCCCTCTGTGTAAGTAGTACAGAATAGGGCCATTAGTATACATTTCCAAATGATAAAAATAAGGTTCTTTATGGCCTCAGGCTATAGAACCCAAGACACCTTTTCATTGTAAAGAAAGGAGTCATCAAAACACCACTGAATTCTCCAGTTTGCAGTCAAAAAGAAAACTACTGTGGAATGTTCAAAATATGTCACTCCACAAGAATACTGTTCTGATTTTTACTGATACGAGTAATTGTATTTTATCACGGCAAATTTACTGGGTGATGGCTTCTAGAGTTTCCTATTACTTGTTTATTTCCAGAGTCCATAACACAGCTGCACGCTGAGATTTGGTTGGTAGGTGTGAAAATTCCTCAGAGGGCTCTTTATTGGCTCAGCAGGAACCTGAAGCACAGAGGCAGCCTTTGAATGTTCAAAGCAGCTTGCTGTAAGACTGATGGTTTCATTACTCCAGTTTTGCCTTCATTTTATTGCTGGATGACAAGGCTGAAAATGAACCTTATTCTTTATGCCTAGCTGCAAATAGTTAACGCACGCTGTGCCTCAAAAAAAAAAAAAAAAAAAAAAAAGGATGACGACCATATGGCTATTCCACGGGCATATGGAGGAATTTAAATTTGACCGCTTTTGGAGGGGCACGTTAAACAAACACATACACATTAAACCAGGGGGTCGGCAACCTTCGGCACGCAGCCCATCAAGGTAATCCACTGGTGGGCCACGAGACATTTTGTTTACGTTGACCATCCGCAGACATGGCCCCCGCAGCTACCAGTGGCCGTGGTTCGCTGTTCCTGGCCAATGGGAGCTGCGGGAAGCAGCGGCCAGCACATCCCAGCGGCCTGCACCACTTCCCACAGCTCCCATTGGCCAGGAACAGCAAACTGCAGCCACTGGGAGCTGTGGGGAGCCATGCCTGCGGACGGTCAACGTAAACAAAATATCTCACGGCTCGCCAGTGGATTACTCTGATGGGCTGTGACCCCTGCATTAAACCATATCAATATACGCATATACATTATATGTATAGAAATAAATAGCAGTGCACTCACCATTTCAACGAAAATCCATGCGCCATGGAGCCCTCTGAATAAATGTATCAACAAGTACTTGGCTGTGGTGGGGTCACAGAGCTCCTCTGGCCCTGGGGCCACGGAGGGGAGAAGGAGAGAGCTCCTCCAGCCAGGGCCAGAGGAGCTCACTCTCTCTCCCCGCCGCGGCCCTGGGGCTGGAGGAGTTCTGTGCCAATTACTGGGGGAGGGGGAGCCCTGTGTCCCTGCTTGCCCCCCTTTTGCATGTCCCTGAGCTATTCAATCATATATGCATTGTTGGTCCGTAGCCAGACTGTATCTTCATGAAGAAGGTATCAAAAGCTTGGCTTTGTATAGTTTTCAGAAAACAAATATGTTCCCCCTCAACAATACAATATAATACACACCAAACCCAAGCCATGTTTAAATCAGTCTGCTGTCATGTTTGATTTTCAGCAATATACAATTGTTTGCCCAGACAATGTATGCTGTATTATTTGTGTTTTTCATAAAATGAAGCAATGTATAGGTTTCAGTAGGTATTTGTACATAGTGTAGACATAATTATAGTACTTATTTTGTATTACCTGAGAATGGTGCCATACATAAGTATGTGCCAGACTTTATATTATAAAACTATTTCTGAGGTTTTACACTCAATCTGAAAAAAGTATCCCTGCATGAAAATTGGTATACATTTTCTCAGATGTAATGTAAATAAAATGATTGAAATATTGACCCCATTGATGTTAGCAGAAGTTTTGCCATTGAGTTCAACAGAGCCAAGATTTCAACCAATAGATCCAAATCATTTATTTAGTTTAAAAGACATGGTACATTTACAGTTAGAGGAACAAAAAAAAGTTGCTTGCTGGGTTTTTTCATCTTTTGAAAATCAAAACAGCTTTGTTTATAAAATGATCATTAGTCCATAATACTGACTAGTTCACACTATTTTCAAAATCAAACCCAGTATTTACAGAAGTCAATGATTATGTTTAAAAAGTGATTGTAAATTCAGTGACTTTGTACAAGTTTTCTGTTACTACATACACATAGCATACTATTGATTAGTAATAACTAAATCTATATTAATGCTAATTTATATTTATGTAAACGAGGGCTGTTGATTAATCACAGTTAACTCAAGCGATTAACTAAAAAAAAATTAATCATGATTAATCGCAGGTTTAATGGCACTGTTAAACAATAGAATACCAATTGAAATTTATTAAATATTTTGGATGTTTTTCTACATTTTCAAATATATTTTAGTCTGTGTTGTAATTGAAATCAAAGTGTTTATTACTTTTGATTACAAATATTTGCACTGTTAAAATGATAAAAGAAATTGTATTTTTCAACTGACCTCATACAAGTACTGTAGTGCAATCTTTGTCATGAAAGTGCAACTTACAAATGTAGATTTTTTTTGTTGCATAACTGCACTCAAAAACAAAACAAAGTAAAACTTCAGAGCCTATAAGTCCACTCAGTCCTACTTGTTCAGCCACTCACCAAGACAAACAAGTTTGTTTACATTTACAGGAGATAATGCTGCCTGCTTCTTAATTATAATGTCGCCAGAAAGTGAGAACAGGTATTTGCATGGTACTTTTGTAGCTGGCACTGAAAGGTATTTATTTGCCAGATATGCTAAACATTCATATGCCCCTTCATGCTTCGGCCATCATTACAGAGGACATGCTTCCATGCTGATGACGCTCATAATTAAATTTGTGACTGAACTCCTTGGGGGAGCATTTTATGTCCCCTGCTCTATTTTACTCGCATTCTGCCATATATTTCTTGTTATAGCAGTCTCGGATGATGACCCAGCATTTTAAGAACACTTTCACTGCAGATTTGACAAAACGCAAAAAAGGTACCAATATGAGATTTCTAACGATAGCTACAGCACTGGACCCAAGGTTTAAGAATCTGAAGTGCCTTCCAAAATCTGAGCGGGACGAGGGGTGGCGCATGTTTTCAGAAGTCTTAAAAAAGCAACACTCCGATGCGGAAACTACAGCAACCGAACCATCAAAAAAGAAAATCAACCTTCTGCTGGTGGCATCTGACTCAGATAACGAAAATGAACGTGTGTTGGTCTGCACTGCTTTGGATTGTTATTGAGCGGAAACCATCATCAGCATGGACGCATGTTCTCTGGAATGGTGGTTGAAGCATGAAGAGACATATGAATCTTTAGCACATCTGGCATGTAAATATCTTGTGACGCCAGCTACAGCAGTGCCATGAGAACACTTGTGACACTGTAAACAAGAAGCAGGCAGCATTATTTCCTGCAAATACAAACAAGTTTGTTTAACCTGAGCAACTGGCTGAACAAGAAGTAGGACTGAGTGGACTTGCAGGCTCTAAAATTTTACATTGTTTTATTTTTGAATGTAGTTTTTTGTATGTAATTCTACATTTGCAAGTTCAATTTCCATGATAAAGAGATTGCATACAGTACTTGTATTAGGTGAACTGAAAAATACTATTTATTTTGTTTTTTACAGTGCAAATACTTGTAATCAAAAATAAATAAAAAGTGAGCATTGCACACTTTGTATTCTGTGTTGTAACTGAAATCAATATATTTGAAAAATGTAGAAAACGTCCAAAAATATTTAAATAAATGGTCTTCTCTTATTGTTTAACAGTGCGATTAATTGTGATTAATTTTTTTAATGGCTTGACAGCCCTCATGTAAATGTATCATAATGACTCCATTCCCATAAATCTTTTAAACTATATTACACAGAGAAGGCATAGAACATCTGGGAGTCAGCAAGTAGCAGAGACATATGAAGTGGACTGAATAAAGTAGCAGTGGAAAAGAGTATAAAGGTATTAGAAATAAGAAAGAAAGGAACGGATGAAGACAAAATTAACAGGGGATCAGGATAGGGAAAGAAAACACCCCATGGAAGTGCTCCAAAGACCACTGAATTTAACAGAAGCCACTTATTCTGTGGGCTTTGAATCACACCCAGGGAGGGGTGATAAACAGGAAGAGAGACATCACTATGGTGATGAAGAAGAATAAAGACAATTTGATGAGGTATTGTTGGGGGGCTACTTGGTGGAAGATACAGGGGTGTTGCTGTAGAGAGATTAGTTACATTAAACCGGCGGTTCCCATCACGATCAAAGCTCTGTTCTCCTTTATAACCATCTTGAAAATGTCAAGAGGTTTTTAGAGCTAGAAAAGTCATCCATTTTCATTTATTAAGCAGAATTTTAGTATACCAAAGGGACTATAAATAGATCCAATATGTGGCAATGATCACCATAACAGAAAGAAAGTGCAAATATTCTACAACAGATTTTTGCCCTAAACGAATATAATGAATAAAGCAATAGGATATCAAACCTGCTCAGTTTAGACTGCCCATAACTGATTATTGCCCTTGGGTATTATTGCGTTCTGGCTATCGATATTCATTTGTTACCTCAGATTTAAAAAAATCACTTTTAGCCTGTTAAAATGTAGGTCTTTCATAAAACAAGATGTATACTGATGATTTAAACACAAAGTGGAAACAACTACAAGTTCTGTAATTCAGTATGGACTAGGGGCTAGCTTGCAGATTCTTCATTGCTCAAGAGATTGTGATTTGGTTGATAACTGAAATGACAGTAATTAGCTGTGAGATTTTCCAATCTTACTATGTAGGCAAAACACTAAATCCTTTAAAAGGCTAACTGTTGAAGGAGGACAAAATATAGAAGTCCCAAGGGAAAAAAAGAATTATAACAAGATTAGAGTTGATCTATGCATCTCTCTAAAGAAAGGCCAGCAGAGAAGCACTGAGTTTGTAATTTCAAACTGTTCTCATTACTATCAAGGTGTCTAGATTACGTCACTGGTGCTAAGCAGAAAATGAAAGGCAAGAAGCAAAGTGGTTTCACGTTAAAACAGAAGAAAACTAAGAAATGTGCAATTGCATAGGAGGCCCACTCTCTTAAGGTCCCAATAGGCAGTAAGAAAGAGCACCAGCATAACTGATTAAGGTGGTACAGATAATTGAAGATGTAATCATACTCAAGGGACAGGGAAGTGTCATTTATATGAAAATCTGAATTCTGCTAATTAAAGCTATACAAAACCTTTCTATATACCAGCATTATAGAAATCTGATTATATCTGGTATAACAAAAAGGGAATAAAGGAAGAGAAAAGAAACCACCAATGTAGTGGAATATTTTCATAAGGTGACTAGAAATATGGGGTTCCTGACTGTAACTTTGCAAAAGACCCCTGAAAAATTATAGTGTGCAATAGTTGTGATTCAGCTACTAAAGAACAACAACTGCAAAATGTCTGTCATGGCCAGAGATAGATGGTGGTAAAGGGAAAATCATCCACAAAAGGAAAAGCTGCAAGCTTCAGCCTCTTCTTGCTTATATCAGATTAAAAATCAGGATGGACTCTACAGATATCAGTGGAATATTACTACTGTAAAACTGGCATAAGTGAAAGGTGAATCAGGCCTTGCAATTTTCTTGCATTTTTGAAAATGACTTTAAATGTATACTTATGCTGATGTCAATCAAGACTTTTCTACCATGCCATTCTAAAAAGCCCTGCCTCTTCTTAGCATCTGCAGGTAGCAGCAAGAGAAACCTGAGACTTTCCAAAATGCCAATTCAAAACTGAGGGAAATGATAGCAACTATGCCAATACTATATTAACATAATTAGAACAGAAAAATATAAAATCAATTTCTTCCAGGAGTTCTTGACATATCCATTGCTTTGAGTGAAATCTGCATCAGGACAATGTAAAGTAAGTCCATGAGAAGGGGATGGAGAAGGAGAAATTAAACAAATCAAAGTGATATAATGGGAAAGAACAAGAAGTATGAAGGAAAAGAGTTAAAAATAATGGAATGGCACAGTTATATGCAAGGCCTTGAGTTTTCCAATTGTATACTAGGTGAAAAAATGGGGTTCTCATATAAAATTCAAATGCTAGCAGTTTGCAAAATCCATCTTTTTATCACTGAATTTCTAACTTCAGCATATCCAAAAAAATTAGTATATTTAAAATACACAATCCAGATGATTTTTTTTACCCATTTACAATTAAACTGAAACAACACCACTCCAATAAACACAGAAAAACAGAGTTCAGAACACTGAATTATAGTTTTTTTTATGTAACAGATTTGTTGACTATGATGATGTTAGTTTTAAAGATAACTTGGTAATAGTTATTTTAGAAGTAAGACCTAAACTCCACATATGGATCTTTCAAGTATGTCCTTCATTTTTCTTTTTAAATATAACTAAATGTTTTATTCAGCTCAGCAAAGTTTTAACTAAAACTTGACTGTAAATGAAACAATTAAATGTATAAGCTGATTTCTTTATTTGGAGTGACTTCAGCTTACGCTATGACTATTTCAAAGGCTCCTTTCAACTGCTGATATTGCTTGGGCTAGAGACTTAAATAAAGCCAGCAAAAGTGATGCAAAAATGTTTAATAAAAACAATGGACGCACTTAACAATTATTATTCTGGTTACTGCTAAACTGACTTCACCTTTAATGAGTGTTTAAGAGATGCACACAAGCATATAGGTAAGACTGTTACGTCTGTGGGTTATGTTAACCAAGACTGTGATCCATTTTATTTGAATGAAACCAAGATGAGAGACTTTTTTAGGAATTTTTCATGGCCTACTTTCTATTAATAAAGGCCATATTCCTTTCCCATTGTTTAACATGATGCTTACTGGCTTTAATGGTGCTGACACATGAGAAACAGAGAAAAAGTACAACATTTACTTGGGAAAATGATACAGTGAGGTGTCTGATGAGAAACACCCAAAATGCAGTTGTAGAAGCTGTTGGGTATGTGTGAGAATAATTTATTACAAAGAGGGTGCGTGCTGATAACCCATAACATGGACACACATTCCCTATTGCTTCTACTCTTTACATATCTAAAAGCAAGTATCAAACATGGTATTCTTTGAGAACTAAAACATACTATACCCATTTTTTATTCTTACCTGTAGCAGGGCTGCAAACAAATATACTGCTATAAAAATTGGAGTCAAAGAGGTATGACCACTTTTCATTAAATGGATGGTGTACAAGAAAATTAAATGCCCAGGAATCACCAAAAGGAGAAGAACTTGGGCTGATTTGTTATTTATTCCTGTAATACAAAAAAAATGCAGTTTAGCCCTTTGAAAGCTGGAAAATATTTTTATCAATAATAGAAGGGGTGCAAATTGTACCCTTCTGGTAGGGCATGCATGATTTTCACCATCAAATTCCCTCAGAGTTTCTTCTATGTTTAGTGTCTGCCAGGGGATCAACAGACCCCTGCCAGCAGAGGCTGCTGACGGTCTGCTCTGAATCAGACCATCCCCTGGCCACCTTGATTGGGTTCCTTACCTAAACATTACCACCCACTTTTAATTGCAGTAGGCCCTTATATGTTCCCTCAGAAGAGGCAAAGTTTTGGCTACCTTTACCTTCTACATAAGTCCCTCAGAGGACTTTTTATATTGCTAAGCAGTAACTTCACATTCACCTATTTTTTTATTTATTAGTTAGAAGTACATTTAATAAATATCGAAGAGCAACAGAAGCTACTCAAAAATCAACTCTAACCAAAAGCTATCACACGTTTACAAATGGTACCTTCTGTTCTAAATTTAAGGAAAAACTGTGGAAGTCAGAGCAACCATTGTGTGGTTGATAACAACATGACTCGAAACTTCCCATTACAGTATCATCACCTGGATGGAATAAAACCATTATGACTTAGGCTAACAATGTGAAGCAGGAAATAAAAAGTTCTCAGCATCAGGGTAAAGTTTCAGCTACAACACTGTCTGCTGGTTTATAGAACAGCACTAGATAGCTGAAGGATACTTTTCCCAATTAGTAGTAAAGAGGGTGGAGAGAGTCGGGAAACAAAACAAGTTCTGGGAGAATCAAGTCTTAATATGATTCAATTCCTACAGGATAGGCTGAAATATTACAGAATTTACACTTGAATGAATGAATGAAATTCCTTATTAGCCAAGCAAAGCAAGGGTCTACACTCATCTTGATGGCATTTCTTTGCTTCTCTGTACATAAAGTGATAATACCACATCTGATCATTTCCAAAATTTCAGGGAGTGGACAGAACCTTATTGATTTTTGGGGAAAACTGGAAAACCAGAAAATCTCAGCTTAGAGGAAAGTCAGACTACCTGGTGTTGCGGGCAACGGAATCTCTGCTGCTGCCTACACATATCAGAGGAAACAGCATAACTTGCTGTATGGGGAGACTGAGTAGCTAGGAGGCTAACAGACATGAAAACCTGGGGGGAAGGGTTTTGGGGGGGGGGTGAGAGGGGAAGGTGGGGACTAGGGGATGGAGGGGGAAGCAGACACCTGAAGGCCAGTGGGTGGGTGATGAAGTGGAGTTGGGAATGGGAGGGAAGCAAGCATTCTAGAGGGGAGCAGTGGTCATGGTGAGGAAGCAGGGATCAGGAAGTGGGAGTGGTGGTGGTGATAAAGAAGGAAGGACCCAGAGAAAGGGGTCCAAGAGAGTCAGTGGGTGGGTTTGGGAGGAGAAAGCAGAGACTATTTATAATGAACCCAGTATTTAATCAGCACACTCTCCACAAATACTGGAAAGAGAAGGACACTGTGTGCATGTGCGTTGACTCCTAGCCAGGACTTGACAGCGAGGGTAAACGGGGTGTTGGTGGGGAACGGAAGTGAACTTCTGAGGTTGGATGGGAGAGAAGTTAATGAGTTACTGGAGGATAAAAGGACAAAGCAGCTCTGAGTGCAGCAGTTTGGGGAGTGACTTTAACCCCTCTTGACTTCCATCTCTGTCCCTCAAACCCAGTTACACTTCTCCCACTCCAGCCCTATACACGACCTCCCTACCGCCCAATTGTTACAGACAGAGGAATCTTTCATTACTGTCTACCTATCACAGCAACAGCTGAATATGGTGCCTACTTTCATTGGGTGTACAGGTCGGTCTACAGAAGGAAAAAAGAGTGCAACAATCTAGTTGCAACAATTAACAACCACCAACACATACCTGTACCATAATAGGTTCTGCATGGGTAATAGCAACCCTTTGCTTCTTCTGGCAACTCTCCAGGAATGCTATGTAAATGGAGGTAGGTAGAAATTCTGCTAGCTTGAATTGCCACTAAATTACCACCAATACCTGAAACAGAAAAAGAAGACATCTTTCACCGATTCTTCACAGACAGATAACAATTTATCAAACTTTTATCAACTGCTATTACACCCATCACACGGTACAAAGGTCAAAAGGTGAAAATATCTTCACCATGGAAATTTATGATTCTGCTTCTACTCAGGCCAACACTAAACACAATATGACTGGAAGACTCAGAATAAAATTGAACTCAGCTTTTGCCCAGATTTGATTTTCATGGAGTCATAGATATTTAAGGCCAGAAGGGACCGATATGATCATATAGTCTGACCTCTTGCACAACGTAGGCCATAGAACCTCAGCCAGTAATTCCTATATCAAGCCCATACCTTCAGTTTAAGCTATAGCACATCTCTTTAAAAAGATATCCGGTCTTCATTTAAAGACTAAATTACTTTTGGAACCAATGCAAGAGAGCCACGATACACTTAGAAGCATGAAAAGGACTGCATGCTGGTAAGGCAGTTTAATGGTTGCAGAATTCTATGGTCAGAGAATTCTGACTATTCATCTGCTGGAAGCCTGGATTCAAGAATTTTAAATCCATAATTGTCTTTGGAAATCAGGTATAGGTAAATAGAGAAGTTTTCACCTGTTTTTATATTATCCATCTTTATATTAAATTTTTCCAAATGATCTAATTTTTCATCACTTTTTCCCTTAAGGAATGAAAGTTTGACTATTATAAATATATTCATGTATTGGACAATAGAGTAGAATGTACCACTTTAAACCATCAAAGATCACTCCACTCAGGATAACAACTAAAAATGCGGGAGGGGGCAGAGAGTTTGATTCCAACAGCAGGCAGCTGATGAGAGTGGTATTTATTGTGGAGGCTCTGGACAATATTTAAAGAGCTAAGGACACTATAAAGAGAAAAATATGAGAAAAACCTCGTATTTAAAAAACACTTAATCTAATCTAGGACCACACACCCCAGATGTCTTAAGCATAATCAGATGGTTATTGCATAGCTTTGCTACTGGGCAGACGTTAAGGTTGTCTGGCTGCATTAACTGTGCATATCTGTACTTTAACATGTTTGGAATTCTTTTAAGTGAAATCTTAATGCTGAATTTCCAGTACTTGGTTTAGAGATGAAGACAACATCTCTAAATTTTTTTCACCCTTAAGTTATAAGTTCTTTCAGACGTAACTATTTTAATGTAGTTATTTTTGTCATGGAATACTCTTAGGATATCAATACTGAACCTAGACTCTCGAGGTCCTTAGGCAGCATACTTAGCTGTTGAACCATGACAGAGCACTTAACCACTACCCTGGACCAACAGCCTTAGTCCTAAAGGCCTACAGAGCCATGGCAACCAAACACCAGGCCTCTGATTGGATGGACAGGCAGTCCTCTCATTGGGAGCCTGGATTATACAAAGGCCCCAAGAGGAAGAGGAAGCTGTCTGAGCAACAAACCACTGCCTGCTCACTGCTGCCTAGATTGCCTCACCTGACCCTGCCTTGCTGCCTCACCCAGTCTTGTCTGATGCCACTTTGTTGCCATGCTGCCTTGCCCTACCTTGCCTCTGTAACCTGCTAACCCAATCCCTTGGATTGGATCTTCCAGTTACTGACCCCTGTGAGAACTCCAACCATTGCCCCGTACTGCCTCTGATACCAATCAACCTCTTGGCTAACCAACCACCCGCACACACTTTACTTCTTTGGACTGGCCCATGGCTCACCTCTGTAAGATTATTCTGAACTTAATTTTATTAGTAGTATTTTGCCAAAATATTTTAAAATAGAACACATTTGAAGTTAAGCCACTATATATAAGAATAGTGTACAGTGTATATATATTGTCAGTATAAAACAAAGTAGCTGCACCATACCAGTATAATGCCACATTTCTATGCAACAATTCTGGTTTTAATAAACCACCAGAGCATAGCCTCAAAATGGTAAATAGTTTTTTAAAAGAAGTATTCTGAAATAAATTTATGGAAATAAGAGTCATAGGAAAGAAAATGACTTCTTCTGAAATTAAATAAAGAACCTCAAAATGTTTGGATAGCATTCAAAACTAAGATGTTTCTTTGAAGCTCTAGATTCAAATAATAGTTTGTAAGCAAACAACAAAAAATGTAGATAATGTTCACAATTCTGATAGGAAGATAGATGTTATGTCAGGATAGAGATAGAAAGGACAAGACACAACAGAAAACTGAGCTGCAATTAGTCAATCAGAAATGTTCTTATTTCCCCAATTCCAAATTTCTGTTAATGGGATTCCACAAGGACACATCCAAAGTGAGGGTAGGGTTGTTGTTTTTTTGTTTTGTTTTTCAATCAGGCTATTACTGCTGAATCCACTTGGAAGGAGAAACTATTTCTATAGGGAATCTGTAGAGCTTCTGAGCAGATATAGGAGTTTGATCTCTAGAGTTAGGCCAGTTCCATAATCTGGTGAGCAGAGGAGTAAATAAACAAAGTTATTCCCTTGTCTGCCCTCATCCAGGAACAGGAAAAGCCCTGCAAATTCTTCTTTTCTTACCTTCATGTTTCATTACAAAGAAAAATGTTTCCTGCAATGTAATTCCAAATTTATGGAGAAACCCTTCAGGGAGTCCCTGAGGCTTAAAATCCCATCTTGGAGCTTGAGGCTATTTCCCCATTTTGGGAGGAGCCAGTAGAAATCAAGGGGTGAAAAAGAAAATGAGCACCTGAAGAGAATTAGATCTTTAGAGGCTAAAGATGTTGCTGTAGTGGTCTTAAGGGCTGAAGAAAAGCTTATCTCTGGAGACCACATGAAGAGCTGGGAAACCCTCCGGGAATATTTATAGACACCTTTTTAGTGGGAACAGGAGAGGAACATCTGAAGACAGTGTGTATTTGGAGAGGCTGCATAAGACTTCAAAATCTCCTCCCCTCTCCGCCATCTTGAAGATTGCTGTGAATAAAAATCTAAGCTAGCCTTTGAAAGGCACTTCTATCTTGCAAAAAGAAAAGGAGTACTTGTGGCACCTTAGAGACTAACCAATTTATTTGAGCATGAGCTTTCGTGAGCTACAGCTCACTTCATCGGATGCATCCATGCATCCGATGAAGTGAGCTGTAGCTCACGAAAGCTCATGCTCAAATAAATTGGTAAGTCTCTAAGGTGCCACAAGTACTCCTTTTCTTTTTGCGAATACAGACTAACACGGCTGTTACTCTGAAACCAGTTCTATCTTACTGCTTCTAGAGATGTAACATCCAGGGTGACTCAGGAAATGGATATAAATAACTTCCTGAAAGGTATAAAAATCTTGCATTGTGATTGATTGCCTCTTGCGTCAACAAATTTATTAAAAAGAAAGAGTAATAGAGGGTCTGAAGCGCTGTCCCTAATTAATAACAATGGAAAATGAGAAAGGCCAAGGTCAATATTGAGGAAAACGACTTTCTGCCTCTTTGGAAGGATAATACACAACTGACTAGGGGACAGACATGCAGACTGGTCTGTGAAATGTGGTCTAAGATGTTAAGCCTTTGAAAGATGGCTATTTATCATCATCAAGTGTCTTTGCATCCTCCATGAGCCATGTCTTAGAGGAAAACAGAAAATTGGTTTGAAAGAGGAGATAGTGGCCTTTGATTAAGAGAAACCTGGTAGAGACCCTGTTTTGATTTATTTTTTGCCTTCCTCTGCAGCATGGGGCTTGAGTCACTTGCTAGTTTGAACTAGAGTAAATAGTGGAGTCTCTGTAACTTGAAGTCTTTAAATCAAGATTTGATAACTTCAGTAACTCAGCCAGAGATTATGAGCCCATTACAGGAGTGAGTGGGTAAGCTTCTGTGGCCAGCAATGTGTAGGTCAGACTAGATGATCATGATGGTCCCTTCTGGCCTTAAAGTCTATGAGTCTATAAATTGACACAGTCCCCCAGGACAATGAAAAGAGCAAAGAAATGGTATCCAGTTATCAAGGAAAGCTGACAGTATGGCCAAAGTGGTTAGACAGAGACTCTTTTCAAAAAAGTAAGCTGTTCACTTTTCTGTTTTCTCTGCAAGTAAGCTGAGAATGTCTTATCTTGTTAGCTTCTGAGAAATACAAAACTAGATGTTAAAGTAATTCTTTTATTTTAATACTATTTCTCTGTTTTGAAATAAATCTTGCTAAGATGACTGATGTATAGTTAATTTTATGCAGAGAACTCTGTGAACTCTAAGGAGAAGTACTGAAGAAGTTTCTGGAACCTACACACCTCCTCCTCAGTCTTGATCAAGGGACCTGGACAAAGGTGTCCTATCCCAGCGGCTTGTGTTGTCATTAGGCTTCTTCAGGCAAACACAAGGGGGAGAAGCTGATGGACCAAACAGGACATGAGAGGTGGGGGTTTTGGTCCCAAAGTCTTTCCATTTGTCTGGTGATCATCAAGTCATATTTATCAGTTTTGAAAATATTTCAGATTTAATTATCTAAATTCTCATCAGCTACAGAGTTAAGGATTTTAAAGTTATTCATACCTTAAGAGTATCATTGCCAAATGGAAAGGTATTTTTCTGTAGTAATATTCAATTTGTTTCTTCTCATAGCTGCTTTTTTTACCATGCCCATGAAATTACTCAGGCAGTACCAGACTAATTACATCACTGAGGGTAGCAGAAAACCATTAAAAGATACAATTGTGTAGATTAACAACATTAGAAAAACAACAGGTTGTCAGTTCACCAAATTACTGGTGTGAATCCTTAGCTTTAGAATGGACTCCTTTTTAATGCCTGAGGCTGTAAAAGCCCTGTAATTGATAGCATTAAGAAATTATCTGCAGGTACACCTATGGACTGCTTCAAAGCACAAATTTATGTTTATTTTAAATCAGAAATATGTTTCCTGAAAAAAAATTATTGCTCTCATCATGCTATAGCATTCTGGTTATTATAAAGACTAATGTTGCTAGTTTCTTTTTAGTCACATGGGAACCATAATATATAATGACATTTTCTTGGAAAGTAAAAATCTTAAAAATTGACTTGTATTCCTCACAGAAAAGCAGATGTGCTTAACTTCTGCATAAGAATACTACATTGTCAGTAAGGATAACAGAAGTTAAGCTCTCTAGCAGACAAGGATGCCATCCCTGACTTCATTATTAAAAAATACCAAAAAAACCTGTCACTTCACTGAACCAATCTAGAGTTAAAAGACAGCCCTTTTCCTTAGGATAAATATTTCTACAGAACAGTTGTCAGCCCTGTTCATTGTCATTTAACAAACACTCTCAACACATAAGACCCTGTCCATGGTACAACCAAAATCACGCCAGTTATCTCTGTGAATATGGTGGCTAACATAATTTCAGTGTCTAGCACTGGAAATAATTTTTTCTGAGAACTGTGTTAAAGGAGCTTTGCTACAGACTTTACAGAGTTAGTCTGTTAGCTTGGCTATGTAACATGGACATAACATTTCTCAAAGAAAAAACACCTGTCCTAATTTATCATGGAAACAATGTTATGCTATGGCTACGCTTGTTAAAAGCATAGTTCTAAGTATTTGAGGTGTTTTAAGTATACTTGACGTGTTGTACTAATATATATTTGCCCATCTTCAGATTCACTGTATTTGATTACAAAAAAATAAGTTGCTCTACAGCATATATATATATATTTAGTTTGTGCGTGTGTGTGTGTGAGAGAGAGAATTATATATTTTTACATCAACCCATCATCTTCATTTTATTGTGCACATGCACAGTCAGAGATTATGTTAAAAGAATATTAAGATTGTGAAGTCAAGCACTCAGCCAGACCCAAGTTGCTCCCTCCCCGCCCCCCCCCCCCCGGGTCCAATTTGTCTCTCACCCTTCCAGTCATTTCCCCCATTTGTCTGCCCCCGTCACCGGCTCCTTGTCCCAGTCTCCTTGCCCAGCTCGTCCCAGTTCTTCCCAGGCGCCACAGCTTCTCATTAGATTTGCTTTTCCCCCTACCCACCTTACTGATTCCCAATTATAGGCTGCTTGCCTAGCAAGTCCAAGTTCCCTGAGCTCCTCCTTCAATCTCAATTTCACCCTTCACACCAACTGCTTCCCAGTTCCCCCCAGCCATCTTGCCCAACCAGTTCCTGTCTGCCAGTCCCAACCCCTCAGGTCCCAGTCACAGGTTTTCCTCCCCTTCTGTCTCGCAGCCTCCACTCTCAGTCTTCCCCCATCCCCAACCACTGTGGCTCCTTCTCCCAATCTACTCCTTCCTCTTCCCTCACCCTGGTCTGGCTCTTGGCTCCCTGTATCTGAGTCAGGCACCTTCTTCTTCCATGCTGCCTGAGCACCAGCTGCAGGGAGTGGGGTGGGGATATTGAGAGCACAAGGGAGATAGTCTCTCTGCTCTCTCTCAGTTCTGGTGTCCAGTCCCACCCCGGCCCAGAGCAGCCAAGAGCTGAAAGTTCAGGGAAAGTCCTGCTGAGCCTCTGTACCCTAGGAACGGACACGCTCAGTTGCTGTATGCAGATGGTGCATGCACAGCCCACATACACAGGACCTGAGAGATACTGGTGCATGCTCAGTGTGAATGGAATTTTCCAAGATTTTAGCCATGCAGGTCTAAAGGCTCTATTTAGCATGTGCAAACAGATTTTTCAAAGGCTTCTTGGAACATTTGGGCAGATTTCCATAGGAAGAGCAAAAGGTACATACCTGACACAAACATCACCCCTCTGCCAAATTTCAAATCCCTTCTCTAAAGTATGGAGATCTAGAACTTCTCAATAGCCGTTTTAAAATATTTTTAACATGGCAAAACTAAGTATTTCCTCCCCCCAAGTATTCTCTGAAATGACTGAAATGTTTTGGCTGAAACTTTCCAAAAACTTTGAAGCCAGAGACAGACACCTGGCATGGAAAGTTTCAGCTTAAATGATTTACATTTGGCAATGTTGTAAACAGCTGAAAACAGAGTCTTATAAAGGGAAGAGTTGGGTAATCTTAATGTATATACCTCCCTCCTTCAAGGGTCTGATCCTACAAGCTATGGAGCACCACCTGCAAGTCAATGGGAGTTGAGGCCATTTAGCAATTCACAGAAGACATTCAGCATAATGTAGAATCTGACTCCACCTATATAAAGATGTTCAATATTTTTAAAAAGTTTCTAGTTGTGTGCACATCTCCCCAACCCAATATGTCTAATCAAATGCTGATGACTTTTGCTATATCAAGGCTGCAATAACTTTTTAATCTACAATTTGAGAAATAAGTTATATGTACATTGTTATGATGAATCTCAAGAGCAGATAATTTTTATATACACATACAAAAACATATACCTATTATAGGCAGAGCTGGTATCCATTATGATACAGTCTTTAACATGATCACATACTATTTCTTCCATTCGCCCCTCCCTGCCTCATTCAGTGCACAGGATGAATTGTGGTCACCAACTGAGCAACTATTCGATATTTCATTTTATTCTCATTGTCCGATGTGTGCCCCATATCTTATTTACAGGACACTATTCAAAACCTTAAATGTATACAGCATTATTAATTTCCTCATGGGCTTTTCTAAGGTACTCATCACTCTAGTATCTGAATGCCTAACAAACATTCATGAATTTATTTTCACAACACCCCTGTGAGGTGAGGTAGTTGTGTTATTCCCATTTTACAGATGGCACAGAAAGACTAAGGTTAAAAGTCTCCAGTAATTTTGGATGCCTAATTTGAGACACGTGTGACCACATTTTTCACAGTACTTAGCATGATATAGCAATTAATATGTTCAAAACACAGCTCCCATTGACTTCAGTTTCAGTTGTGAATGCTCAGGACTTCTGCAGATCAGACTCCAGGGTCTCCAGTTGGATACCCAGAAAAAATAAAGGTACACATAATTAATGGCAACCAATGGAAAGTCTAGTTCAAATGCCTTGCCCAGGTGCTCAGGCTCCAGTCCGAGCCCTAGAACCCTCTCACCTCACAAGGTTCCAGAGCTCGGGCTCCAGCCCAAGCCTGAAAGTCCACACAGCAATGAAACAGTGCCGGAGACCTAGCTCTGCAAGCCTAAGTTGGCTGGCACAGGCCAGCCACAGGCTTTTCTTTGCTGGATAGACCTACCCTGAGAACACAAGAGAGAGCCTACCTGCTCTCATTTGTGGCGCCTAGTGCCACAGTGGCCCCCAGCATCCAAGAGAAGAAATTGCAAGGAAAAATCTGCTCGGCCCCTGCAGGCCTGGGATGGAACATGCCAGGTCATCTGGGGACACAGCACATTTGCAGTCTGGTCAGCTTATAGGAGCTGTATGGGGATGAGGCATGCTCAATGCAGATGGAGCCTTCAGAATGTTTAGCTGCAGAACTTTAACAAATCTTTATAGAACATGTACTGAGATTTTCAGACGGTTACTAACTTGACCAAATTTGAGCAGATGATTTTAAACAGGGACAGCAAAAGGCACATCTCTGACATTCAAACAACTCCCTCACCAAATGCTGAGTCCCTGCACCACTGCATGGAGGTGCTGGAACTTCTCAGCGAAATCACTGTAAAAAATTTCTAATATGGGCCAAAAAAAAAAAAAAAAAAAAGTACTTTCCTTGCTTCAGAAATGGGCAAACCATTTTAGCTGAAACTTTCCAAAACAGATAAGCCTAAAGCAGACACCTGGCAAGGAAAATTTCAGCCTAATGGCTAAAATTGGGCAAAGTTACAGGCAACTGAAAACAGAGCCTTATAATAGGAAGCATTAGTCAACCTTAACTACTGGTGAACCTATCAGCTCTGCCTATAATATCAGTTAGTAGCAGTAGGCATACTGAATATAAGTAATGTACAATTCACCCCAACTTTTCTCCTTCTAGAAGCAACCTAATATTTATGATACTTAGATGAACAATATTTTAGATTTTCAATACTATCTATGAACATTTCTGAGCTAAGAGTTAACCAATCACAGGGTATGAGGTATTACAGTCATACCTACTATATAGTTTGTGCAACAGGCTAAAGATTAAATGAAGTCAACACAATAAGGAGAGAACCAATTCAACACAATTCTCCAATGAAATGTGATTTTGGGTATAAAATATTATAAAGGTAATATGTACAGGATCTGAGGAGATTCCGATCTCTGAGCAGTGATTTTAATCAGCACAATCCACAGTTCCAAACAATGAATTGTGCTGATTAGTCCATCTGGCATTCAGCCAAATAGTCTGATTTCTCATGCAGTTTTTATAATAAAAATAACCATCAAGGACACAAAAAGGAGAAAAATATTCTCAATTACAATAGTCAATGCAGCTCCACGACTCTATAACAAGGGACACCACTAACAAAATACAACCAAATTATTTCTCCAAAACTTCAAATTGAAATGCTGCCATGGAGATCTAACCACTGATCTCATAAACTTACATTTTAGAGAACTGAAGTGCTTAGATTAGCTCCCTTATTATCTTAGTACCTACATGCATTGTCCTTTCTTACAAATTTCTTGTCTTCAGAGATGCATGTTGTATGCATTTGTATTAAAAGTTTCGTGTTTGGGGGGAAATAGGCAGAATTAGATAAACTTTTAGGTTCTCCTATACAGCTGTCTTTCCAGAAACAATTTTGAGCGAACATTGTATGAGCAAGTTATTACTTTTTTATAGGAACAATATTTGTTTTGGCTAATGCATGTAGCCAGGAAAATAATGTATTTTAAAAATTGGTTCATTTTACTAAAATTGTGAGAATATTTTGGATATAACTAACAAATTATGATGTGGAAACTAATAAATCCTGAAATAATCTTGTAAAAAATTTAAAAGAAAGACTTTTAGAAAACTCAAAACAGCACAGAGCACACACCATTTTACTTGTACAAGGTAACAACTAAGAAAAAGTAAGAACTATCACCCAAAATATGTCAGAATTAAATATCCATAAACAGGATCCTCAACCTCTATATATGCCAAAATAAAGATTGAACTATGCACTTACGCATACAGAATAGGTGCCATTCTGAGACCAATTCACTTTCTTCCAATTGAGGATGCAAAACAGTCCACTCGCTGCCCAACCAAGTCTCTCCGCTACCATACAAACTTATGAATATATTTTCTTTCTGATTTATAGTGGCATCAGATTTCATTGTTGAATAGTCTGAGGCTACCTAATAGCCAAAGCACTTTCGTGTTGTCTGAGAGCTCCATGCACAGTTACTCTATTTTAGAGCAATATATGTATTTATTAAGACACTTTACTCTTCTAATGGGGAATATTTTGCATTTTTAAAATGGGGAATGATTGCAGGGGATTTTCCTCATATATCCCCCACACATACACATCACCACCATCCCACCTGAAAACAAGTGCTTATAACAGACAATGGCCATTTACAAAATATTTGTGGAAAAACAGAGGGTCTGTTGTTCAACTTACCATACTAATATGAAAGAAAATATATATTTATGCCATATATGTGATCTTAGTTTTCATCTCCTTGACAACAGAAATACAATTACAGTTTTGTATTAAAGTTCTCATATTGATTTCTGCAAACCTTTTCGCAGTCACTTTGATCCCTACTTCAATTTTCTCCCCGGGTATCTGACCATCTTATAATAAAAAAAACCAGCTAATGAGCAGAACAAGTTAGTGGCATATACGAAGTATAACTCTGTTTTATTATTAAAGAGGATGGTTTTATGCCATGTGGATAGTAAAGTTTTATTATCTAACCCTGCAAAGCATTTGTGATTTGCAGGAATTTCCAGATTTTGTAGAAACATTTGCATAACACAGAAAATGGACAAAATATCTACGTATACACTGCTGTTATATATAAAATCACTTCTAAACCTCATCTATTTCTAAAATACTAGATTATGTTTTGTTTGAGAATTATACCAAAACCTAAACATAAAGTAGCTATTTCCATTAGCTGCACTTTATTTCATATCTGCAGCACAGTCTGAAGCAAATTGTTCAGATTATTATCTTCCTTATATTATTATAATTATATTATTTTTGGCAAATACTTATGAGGTACCAGACATACCAGCCCTTGAAAGCTGGTAAGGAAATCCTTCAGGGTCAGCATTACTACATTCAGAGGGATTTTGTGGGAAAAGTCTTGTGGGACAGGGACTGAGCAAGAGGAAGGGGTCCTGGAAGCATTTTGGGATTTTGAGGGAGAAACTCCCAACTGCTGTCCTTGTTTAGGGCCCAAGATAAGAATTCCAAGTGTATGGAAGGCTGGAAATCCCCTCAGTAGGGCTGATTCAGGTGGTGCTGGGTATACCCACACAGTCTCTCTCTTGCACCATACCGAGGGAGCAGGATAAGCTAGCAGTTTTAGGTTTTACTTATTTGGGCCTGCCGTAAGATAGACTTTGAAGCAGTGTCAGACTTTCTGATGCGGGGCCCTGCCATCTTCAGAAAAAGACAAGAGAAGAAAAGTCCCTGGTAGGGGAAGTTTGTGTTTTTTTGTTTTGTTTTGTTTTTTGATTGGTCAACAACAGTGATATTTCAAAAGCTACCTATTCGGTAGTTCACAGTTAGGATCTTTGATAGTTAATAAGGTATGTGCAGATATGTTTATGTAAAAGGATTTTCTAAATTCCAATTTTATACTTTACACTGACAACAGCAATAATCAAGAGGCACCAGAGCAACTATGAAGCACAGGAGAGCCTACATTGAATAAAAGCAAATTACTTACCTGTAATTTCCTCTTTCAGAAGGCATATTATAATATAGCCACATTCTTAGCCAGGGGTTCTCAAACTGGGGGTTGAGACCCCTCAGGGGGTCGTGAGGTTATTACATGGGGGGGGGGTCACGAGCTGTCAGCCTCCATCCCAAATACCCTTCACCTCCAGCATTTATAATAGTGTTAAATATTTTTGAAGTGTTTTTAATGTATAAGGGAGGTCGCACTCAGAGGCTTGCTCTGTGAAAGGGGTCACCAGTACAAAACTTTGAGAACCACTGCTCTTAGCTTTCTGTGTCCCATATGTGGATAGCAGAAATTCCCTTAGCTATAGAATTTGAAGGTAGCCAAGCATATACCCTCTCAGCAAATATTATGTTCTCCACTGCTTGGTTAAGGGGGAGGAGGGGAAACCAGCAGCCCTTGGTACCTCTGCTGGTGAACAGTAGTAGTAATTATTTATTTATTTATTTATTTTTGAGGACGCGGTAGAAAGTTTTAAGAAACATATTCCCCCAACTCTTTGGGGAAGTGGATGAGAAAGAATCAATGAACCCAATATCTTCAGGAGAACAAGAATTATACATAATCTTTTTCTGAAGGGAGATGTTATAACAGACTCATTCTTAGCAATTAAAAAGCTCTATGAAGTCCAATCACCAGTCCATGGATGTTAAAAAGGGGAAAGCAAATGAAGAAATGAAGGTTTCACACAGTCAACTTGTGTGAAGGTACCATTTTAAATAGAAGCATAGTTTTACTTAGACAGCCCATAGACTTTAAAAGACATTTAATGGGATGCCACCCTTGATAGAAACAATGGTGATGTATCAACCCACCTAGTATGTGTCCATAATACCACTCAGGACGCATTCTTGGATGCTGAATTCCGAATCGGAGAAATTTGGAAATCCACTTTTTATTTTACTATTTTGGACTGACTCCCTGCCAGTGCATCTCAGATATAGGTTGCCATTTTGACACCATGAAAGCTTGTGTGACTCCCCAATTACACTTTGTTCAGCTTGGAAGCTCTACTGCATGAAACCTCAGTTCCCATCGCACATCTGGAACACTGTATGCTCAAGTCTCAGAGATTGGCTGAATGAGAAAATTGCTACCAATGTTTCTCCTTAATGAACACTGATTTGCCAAAGGAGGGAAACTGCCACAAAAACCTTTGCCAAATCTTCCTCATGATACACGAGAGGTTGCCATGGGGACCTACTGGCCTTTCTTCTTAGTGTGCTTTTGATGCATTGACAGAGGTTGTCCTGGCAACCACTGTCAGCAGCTCTTTAGCATTTCTGCCCAGTGTAGAGACACATTAGTGGAGGGACTCATCTGTGGCGGTCTTGATGCAGTGTTCCACTTCAGTGCAAGGATGTATCTAAGACAAATATATGGCCTGTTCTCCACCTCACCATTCCAAAATCAACCACTGTCCTACACAGATAGTTGGAAGTATTCCATCAGTACTTTTGCAAAGACTGTGAAAGCTTGATGAAGCTGGATGTTAGTTCTTTGACATAAGACTTTCACTTGGCACAAGGCTGTCTGCAAGGAGACTCTTAAATGTTTTGTTATACTGATCAGAATTCTAGCTGATAGTCCAGTTGCCTCAAAGCCTTCAACTACTATAGTTTCAAGCCACTACGGTAAGCAGTGGGTGCCTTATACAAATCTGTCATCTCTGGTGCTTATTAATTCCAGGATCTTGTTGCATAAAGCTCCAGAATCAAGAAGCTTGCCAGCTACACACCACAGGAAAAACAATTAAGGCCAAGATTTTCAGAAGTGATGTGATTTTGGAAGCCCAACTTGAAAAACCTTTAGAAAGAACTGGTTTTCAGAAAAATGCTGAGCAATGATCCTCTGAAAGTCAGCTCCCTTGAAGGTATCAACCAGTCTCTTCTGAAAACCCTGGCTTAAGTGGTTTGAGGAAAGGTGAATTCAGAACTAACATTTATAACTAATGCATCAAAGAACATTTCCACCATCAATGGTTAAAAACAAGAAACAAAGGGCTGCCAGTTCCACACATGGGAGGATCATACTACCTGGCAGTGGTAACTGAATGTTTAGCTTCCCTAACAGTTTATGGAAACAATTCCTCCCAATCTTTGGTCAAAAATAGCTAAGGTCTGCTGACCCCCACAGAATGCTGCAAGGCATACTAATTTGGGACTTTGAGGAGTAAGGGGAACTGAAATTCAGGTGGGTAGTTGTGTTGAAGATAGAGTTTTTTGGGGTGTTTTTTGGGTTAGAATAGATGCTGACTTTCACTTGTTTATTAATTCAAGGGCATCTAGGGGTATGTCTACACTAGAAATGGTACAGCACTCCAGTGCTGTAGCATAAACACTTACTAAAACAACAGAAAAGTTCGTCCATTGACAGTGTTTCCTCTAAGCTGCATGCCTGTGCGGCCATACAACAGTCCATCGAGTGCCGTACACTTGATTATTACAGTCGTACACATCCTCAGCAATGGCGACTTGTGTTCAGGTGCCCTTTCCCCCGCTGCTGCGCTGCTCCTGCCCTCTGTCTTGGAGCTCCTGGCCAGTTGCTCCTGGAAGCCTCCTGCTTTCTGTGCAGAGTGGGGAAGGAAGGGAGGGGTGCTGATGTCAGGGTGTCCCCCTCCTCTCCCCATGTACCCTATCTCACACAGCGGTGGGGCTGAGGGGGGAACAGCGCCAGGGAGTGAGACGGAACTGGTGGCAGCTGCTGCTGTGTCTGAACAAGCTTTCAGACTGGTGAGTGTCACTCTGCTTAAAGTGACAGCACACACAGTCTCACTCTCTCACACACACTATCTCTCTCTCACACAAACATACACACTCACACACACACACACTCTCTCTCTCACACACACACACACACGGAGTCTCTTTCACACTCACCTCCCAACACAAACTTGTATTATTGTTTTTGTTCTTACTTCTTGGTACTTCCTGCAATGCACATATATGCTCTGTAATTTTATTCTTTCAAAGTGCTGTTATTTTATTTCTTTATCTGGTCTATGCATTTCATAATTTTATTTCTCTCTTATGCTTAAACTTAATTCATTGAGTAGTGAGTTCTAAAATGCCTAACCTGTCCTGGCTGGAGTAATTATCCCTATGATAACTTTTAAAAAATATACATTATATCTAGGTTTTTAATTTCTACTGGTGGCGCACATCCACACATTACCTCAATATTGGTGCACATACAAAAATTCATTCCACACATAGATGGAAAAAATTAGAGGAAACATTATCCATCGCTGTAGTAAATCCACCTCTCTGAGAATAATTCTTCCATCAACCTAGAGATGTCTATACCAGGCTTAGGTTGGCTTAACTACATTGCACAGGGCGTGAAATTTTTCACATCCCTGACCGACGTAGTTAAGCTGACCTAATTTTGTAGCGTAGACCAGCCCTAAGACTTTTAGGCAGCCTTTTGTATATTTTTATGAATGGAAATGAGCAGAGATTTAACACAATATTTATATTTAGAGAAAGTTTCTTTATACCTTCCACACTTGCTACACAGTAAGCAGAAAACCTACTGCAAATAAGGAAGTCCTGTGTCTAATTTCTACATGAGATCTTTCTGCACATTGCAAAGTAGACCAATAAAGAATAAATCAGAACTAGAAAATAAATATATTTCTTACAAGTAGAGCCTACGTAGAGTACAAATCTGTGGATATCCGCATCCGCAGACCATGTTTGCGGATCAGATTGGATGCGGATACAAATTTTGTATCTGCGCAGGACTCGACTTACAAGACATTTTATTTTTAAAAAATAGTTTAATATGCTGAGAAATTAATCCAACATTCCACATCTATGCTTAAAGAATTAACACAGAGACAGGAATCTAGGAAATATCCACATTTAATTAATGGACCTAATTAATGTTCACAAATATATATCTGCATGGCTGCAAAGTGTTTGATTTGTACATGCAGTTGCACATATAGGCAAGCATATGAACCAACACCCAACTTGCTCTAGGATTTCTGTATTTTGCCTGCATTATTACCACTTAATACTTGTACCTGCATATTCTGGAGATGGAGTTTAAGTGACTGTTTTTGAAAATTTGCCCCATATATCCAAGAGAAAACCCTTGAAGAATTACATCTTTGAATCCTATATTTAACAGATATAATAATTTCAAAACAGTATTTGTATATGATTTCTTTCAACTTTCCCCCTTTCTTACACTAACTTTAAATATGTACTACTAGTCTGTTTTTCCTCTCTCTCTCTCACATGCACTTCGATGTTTCTGGTACAGAAAACCAGGAGTCACTGCTATTATTTTAAATTACCCTGTTTCTGACACCAAAGTTACAACTTGAAATTAATGTAGTAGATACCCACCCACTGCAGCTGAACTTTAGTGTAATAATCTTTTATAAAACATGTATAGAGACTTGATATTTATTATAAAATAATCATATTACAGCCTTACCATTGATTACTGGAGTATAAACAACAATCCCAACCAAATTAGGATCAGAAACAGTTGTGTCCAGAATAAGGCCACCAATGCTGAAAAATATAAAGTACAACATTTAGAAGAAAGCAAACAGGGGCACCAATATTTATTTTTCAAATTCTAGCAATCAATCTTTAAGTATTCAAAATTCTTAGTAACACTTATTCAAAAAGTGACCTGAAAATGTTGCTCTCTCACTGTCCATCCCGCCAGCCCCCACTTTTTCAAGGAAAGTTTGAGCATACAGTTTCACTGCTCCCGAGGACATTATTAGTGAAAAACACACAGTTTAATCAATGCTCCTTTTAAAAACAGCTTTTGCACCTGAGACGTTTGAAATAGGAACCTGATATTTGGAAGAGGGAGGTCCTGATGTCAAAAAGGTACCTTTCACTGGCCTTGTGAAAATCCTTTCAGATTTAGCAGATTTATAAGTCATGGAGAATTACTATTTTAAACACACACGTTAGAATTACCAGCATCGTTTATTATTTGTTTTGTAGGTCTGCCTAGAGGCAGCGATGGAGATCAGCACCATACAAACATAGCATAAGACAGTCCCTGCCCAGTCAGTGAGGACTTGTCCCTTTATTTTCTGAATGTTCCAGTCACAGTCCACATGCTCCCAAAACAAGCTGCACCTCCACAACTGTAAGCATACAATACACAGATCTCTAGCTACAAACAAGATGTAGACAAAAACAGATCCTCTCCTCTGACCTGAGCACTATATCTCTGGCAAATTTTAAGTTCCTGCAGAGCTATCAAGCATTTGGCCCACAGGACAGTCTTTCCTCCAGCCCTCAGTTCCCTCTTCATAAACATCCAGCCCATAATTGCTGCAGTTCAAAAGGGTCAGAGCAACAAGTAGGAGGACCTGAGGAGGGAGTTTGTGCCCATTTCACCAGAGGCAACTGAGCTCCTTCTCCCTTGCCATTTCTACAACCATGACCTCACAGCTCAGGCTTGAAAAGGAGTCTCCTTCCCCCCTTTGCTGCTGCTCCTCCTCTCTCCCACCATTTATTTTTGTTCCGTGCAGCTCAGGCTTTATCTTCACTGCTAATAAAGATGAGGGTTTTTTTAACTTGAGGTAACTAACATGTAGAACTATCCCAAGGTAAAAGCACAGTGAAGACCTGGCACTTCAATTTTACCCACCAGCTAAACATCCCTATACCCTTGCTAGCAGTTCACCTTGGCTAGGCCTACCCAACATGCGATCACACCTTCAACCACAGTACAGACATACCCGGGAGCCTAAAACACACAAACAACCCCAGTCTTGCTGAATGTTACCACCCCTTCACCTTGTCCAGGTGAATCCTTCTGAGACATTGTCTTTATTTACCCTTCACCAGGGGTGGCAGGTTTGTAGACATTTTAGTGGTGCCCAGAACCCGCCCCTGCCCAAACTCCGCCCCCCATCTGCCCAAGGCTCTGGGAGGGAGTTTGGGTGGGGGAGGAGGTCTGGGGTGCAGGCCCTAGGCTGGGGCAGCGGATTGGGGTGCAGGCTCTGGGAGGGAATTTGGGGATGGGAGGGGGTGCAGAGGGAATGGGTGCAGGGGTGAGGGCTGTGGGGTGTGGCTGCAGATGAGGGGCTCGGGGTGTGGGAGGGGCTCAGGGTGAGAGTAGGAGTGTGGGGGGTGAGGGCTCTGTCTGGGGCTTGGGGAGTTAGAGAGGCTCAGGGCTGGGGCAGAGGGTTGGAGTGTGGGGGGATGAGGGCTCTGGCTGGGACTGGAGATGAGGGGTTTGTAGTGTTGGAGGGGGCTTAGGGCTGGGGCAGAGGGTTAGGGTGCAGGGGATGAGGGCTCTGGCTGGGACTGGGGATGAGGGGTTTGTAGTGTTGGAGGGGGCTCAGGGCTGGGGCAGAGGGTTAGGGTGCGGTGGGGGGGTGAAAGCTCTGGCAAGGGGTGTGGGCTCTGGGCTGGGGCAGGGCTGGGGATGAGTTTGGGGTGCAGGCAGGCTGCTCCGGGACAGGGGCCAGAGAGGAGGACTCCCCCCAACCCTTTCCCTGCCAGCAGCAGCGAGCTCTGGGGGAGGAGCCCCCCCCACCAGCACACTCACCCCCACCACTGTCACTGCATGTGCTCCTAGGGCCCATCTCAGGTCCAGGAATCTCCCTTTTCTCCCCCGAGGTGGGTGCCAGGGGGTGCTGCGTGCGCCTCCTCCCCTGCTGTTGCCCCTAACTGTAGCCTCACTGGGGGTGGGGGATGGGGCTGCCTCCTTGCCCAGCATGGGGCAGGAGCGGTGACTGCAGGCGGGGGACCCCCTGTGCTGGTGGAGGGTCCCACCGGAAAAGGAAAGGTCTGAGGTGGAAGGGCAGGCTCAGTCTGCCCTGGCAGTAAAAATGGGGGGCACTAGGACCCTGCAGCAGCAGTTGCTGCAGGGAGGCAGCATGGAGCCGCATGGAAGAGGCAGAGGCAAGGACGCTCTGCTCCAGGGCCCGGGGAGGCACGCGGGGGCAGCAGGTGGGGCCGGGCGGGACACCTGGCCCCAAATATTGGTGGAGCTGGGCCCCTGGGCTCTGAATATTGCTGGTGCTAAGGCACCACATGGAGGTATAACTTGCCGCCCCTGCCCTTCACTAAGCCTTGGAGACCACTGTCATGCATACCACTGGTTCTCAGTCTGTAGTCCGCAGACCCTTGGGGGGTCCTCAGACTATGTCTAAGATTTCCAAAGGAGTCCACACCTCTACTCAAAATTTTTTAGGGGTCTGCAAATGAAAACAGGTTGAGAACCATTGATGTATGCCACCAAACTGCTGACAATCCCCATGGCAAGAAGACTGCTACTGACAAAACCCACAAAATTCAGTGCTGAAATGAGGCACACTTCCTCTCTCAAGGTACATATGTACCTCTGTTCACAGGACAGTCACAGATCTGCAAGCCGCTCCAACTAATCCTTTTACCATTCAACACAACTACACCTAACAAAGTGAATGCAAGGGCATGCATGCAAATAACTGTTGGAATCCAAATCTGTGGAACACAACATAAACAATGGGCACAATTCCCTTTGTCCTTCCTCTTCTCTGCTAATTGTGACTTCATAGATTTTAAGGCCAGAAGGGACCATTAGATTATCTAGTCCATAGAATTTCAAGTTTTGAGCCTAATAACTTGTATTTGACTAAAGCAAACCTTCCAGAAAGGCATCCAGTCTTGAATTAAAGACTTAGAGAGATGGAAAAATCCACCATTTCCTTTAGTATTTTTTAATCTTTATACCACCCTTACTGAACATTCTCAGTGGCTACTGCCAGCTCTAGGAGATCAGAGCTAAGGTTGCATACATTGCAGGGGAGAGGTGTACCTCAACTCTGTACAGTATATCCTGGGTTTCAGAGGTTTAAATTTAGCTACTCTCCACATTCTGGAAGGGCACAAGGCATCACTGGACAATCTTAACTCTGCATTAATGAAGTTTTGTTGTTTTTAATAAGACAAGGAATAACAGGTAGATTCAGACAGGGGAGCACCAGGAAACAATTAAAAAAAATTACTTACCTGCTTATAAGCATAGCAGTTATAACAGGCTCCCACCCTGAATAGAGAACAGTTCTTGTAGCTGGATGTTTGGCAGCTATTACAATCCACATAGGAGTCAGAGCCAAGAAAAAGGCACCAACTAAAGGAGATATATAGTAATATGTCTCTAAAATAAAAAACAAACTTTGATTTAGCCTTTTTGGGGTTCCTACAAATTTCCCCCCAATGAATTTAAACTTTAACATGGAATTCTGTTCTACATATTATCCATTTTTATACTGTCCTTATCACCATAGTATCCAAGTGTCTTCCAGTAGAGCATTACGTGACATGATTAATATCACATACATTCCTTCTTTCATCCTTTGCCCAGGGGTGATGCATATCTCTAATTTTTTTTAGAGAAGTAGAAATCAAGTTTTCATTTATTAATTCAACTTAAACAAACAAATAAGAACACAGTCTTCCTCCTCCCCCAACAATAGCTTGCAAAGTAAGCTCTACAGAAAAAGCAAGCCTTAACTGATTAAATCATAGTGCTTATTATTATGAATATAAATCACTCATGCTAGGTTTTAAATATTTAGGACAGTTCTGAGCAGAATACCAAAATGCCTTTTGTTTTTTGTTTTTACTTTGAGTAGCTCATTTTTAAAATTACATATAACCAGCTTGCACAGTGTAATGCTTAAAAATACAACAGCAGCAATTTCATCAAAATTGCATCATAATTCATAGAAAAACAGCAGAGAACAGGGACTCCACAGTAAGGTAATATATTTATAAAGCAGAATTTGCTTATACAAACTGTAGTCTGTCTGCATAGAAAGAGTACAGTTTTCCTCCATAAATGAGTTTAGGACTCAGTCCTGCAGTCCTTCCCCACATAAGTTGTCCCATTGATGCTATATTTCCTAATGCGCCAACAACATAAATAACGGTATAAGTCACTTAATGGCAAATAAATGTAAATTACATTGTAATGCCCCAATACTATTTTGCATATGCTTAATTTTATGAAAAATAAAGCACTTTTATTTAGTATTAGACAATCAGCCGTATTTTGCCCACATGTACACAATTTGGACAAAACATTTATCCGTAACAAGTTTTGAATGACAACACAAAGAAAAACTCTAGAGTTAGAGTCAGAGCTATTGTACAAAATGATTCATGAACTACAGTTCAAACAAATATAGATTCCCTCTGCAACACAACAAGACTGTAATATTTCAAAAATGTTGTGTAAATAGCCAGCTGCAGGGGCTGCCTCACAAATCTCAAGAAGCCAAACTAACCCACAGCTGGTGATCAATGCTCTCACAGGTAGAACTGAGTAAATTTTGAAGTTAACAACAACTGTATGGAACAGATATATAGCTATACAAATCGACACAGGCTGTCATATAAAGTTTATATCCAATTAATCGAAAAGCATTATGAAACTTCAGAAGGGTGCTCAAAACTGGCCTAACTTTGCTCCCATTGAAGTCAAGAGTGAGTCTTCAAAGGAAATAGAATTAGGCCAGTGCTTTTTAAATCCTACCCTTACTCCCCACCTTTTAGTATTCACACACACTTCAGTTCCTTGAAGAGTGGGGGAAAATATGAAACGTCATTTGCCTGCTCCATATAAATAGCCAGGCATAAACAGAACTGTGTAGATAAACTAAATACTAGGATACCATCTAAGGAAGGAACTTCCAAGGAGAAGACAATACAATCAGTTCCGAAGAAAATTAAGTCTAGTATAGCATACTGTCAGCCTAAAACTTTTTATTTCTGCTTCACAGCTGCATTAGGTCATTAGTCTCTCTTTAGGGACGGGGTCACAACCAAACATCAGGAGGCCATGACTACCTTAGTAATATGGGAAGGGCAAATGATAAGGTGGTCTCAGCTTCATATTAGTCAATTTTCAAGCTCTAGGCTAGACTACTACAACTCACCTACGTGGGCTTAAAGGCAAAGACCATCCAAAAATTAAAGCAAGTGGCTGCCCACTACCAATACTCTAAATTCCACTGGCTACCTATCTATTTAATAAGAAGTCCAAATACACAAGGCATTTCATAGGCTAGAACAAAGTATCTCAGAGACTGTCATGATGGATTATGAATGAATGTCTGTGATGCTCTAACAATGACAATGCAGCCACTCAGGTCCAGATTCAGACTTTTGGAAATAGAGAGCAGAATATTCTGAGCTTTGCGAGACTCTAGCTATGAAACAGTTTACTAGAAAAGTTCAGACAGAGTCTGACCTTGTTCAGGACTAAATTCAAGACCCACTTCTTCTATGAGGCCCTTTTATAGCAGTGCCATCTTCCCTGCATGGCCAATCCACGGGGCGGGGGAGAGAGAAAAAAAAGTACCACCACCAGAGAGAAAGAAGAAAAAGGAAACACACCGTAAATAGAGAAAATAGTTGTCTAGTACTTAGATTACATGGTGCAATGAGTCTTAGCTAAAGAAAGGTGTACAAGGATGCCAAAGAAGTTTCATATGAACCCTCATTTATTCTATGCATTCATTCATCCACCCCATGAAAACTGTGATCTCAATCAGCCTTCCGTTACAAGAAACATACACTTCACATTTATCCAGTATTCTATGAATGAATGCATAGAATAAATGCATAGAATAAATGCATCTACAGTGACTTGAATAATAAATCTAATGCCACTCAAAAAAATGCAACCATTATTGAAAGACAAATATGAATTGGAGATACTATACTTCTCAGTAAAGTTAAAAATCTTCATAGGATAATAGGGACCAATATAATTTGTCTTCTTAATAGAGATTTGGGAAGGTTAAGAGACATTATTGAATTTTCTATCTTTAATAAAAGAAAAGCCAGTGTTTTTGAAGTTCATAACAGCACCAGGACATGTACACGTATTTTTTTTGGCATTAACACAAAGTTCTGTGAGGAAAATCCTTATTTTCTGAAGATTATAAACTGAGTTTCCAAATCTTGAAAAATGATTTTATCAGAGCTTCAACACCACAGATACACTTTTCACTTTAATAAATTAGGTGTTAGAATTTCAAACCCTTTGCATACTAAAACTTTTGTAGTCAAAGAGTACAGACCTTATTCCCAATTATGATCCTACAGAGCCCTCTAGTGTTCCAAAAGGCAGTGCTACAACTCATGTGAAATAAATTACACTTGATCAAGGCAGCTAATCTAACCTGTTAGTAGTCAGTAAAAGTGAAGTAGTATATCTTCTTCATCAGAATACAGAGCTTCAGCACTATTTAACTACCTTTAACTAAACATATGAATAATTAAAATATTAATGTGTTTTATAACACCACGCATTTGTCTAGTGTAGACAAAGACTTAGGAGGCTTAGGGGTTCTAAGCATTTAAGGTGGCAGGGTCCTGAAGGCTACCCCAAAGCTGATTAAATGCTTTAACAAGCATAAGCATCTGATGAGATATTTTAATACCTGATAATTATCCCACTTAAAGTCCTTGTATATCAGTCTAGACACACGGGTATATTTCCTCTTATTAACTGAAGATGTAACTTTTTTTATTATATAAAATCCAATATAAGAGGATTTATATTGAAATATATTGTCTTGATGGGTCCATCTCTGAAAAAACTCATATGAAATCTTGAAAACATGTCGATTTTTCAGTTTATTAATTCTCAGAAAACAAAAACACACAAAAAAATTCACCCTTATGTTTCCATGAAGCATTCCAAGCAAAAAGACTTCACCCAACTCTATATTTGTTCTGCATTGTATTGTCATTCTCATCATGCTTCACAACACCATTGTGTGACCAAAACATGGTGGCACTTGCTCTAGCACAGTGGCAAAGACAACATACGTTTAGTCCCTCCTATCACAGAGCAGGACGATCAATCAAAAGTGGGACCACTCCCTTCCACAGAAAGGTATGCAATCACCACTAGTTCTTTCTCCCCTCACAGTCTCTTCCTCCTGAGGCAATTCTCCCTATGCTGATGGAAGCCAGGAATTTAAGTCTCACTTCAGTAAATTTCTGCAGTCAGCCTTGTAGGGAAGTACAGTATATTCAGAGGAAGATGGAGAAGTGAATTCACCCTGCTTTATTACTACCTTGATGAGTATGAGGTTCTTTACAATGGGCCACGTTACCACTACTACTACTTCTTGCTCTGATGTTGAGAAGATTTCCTAAAAGGCAGGAGGCTAGTAGTGGACAAATAAATCATAGGAAATGAAGAACGCCAAGACATTCCTGATTCTCAGTCCCATGAAAGAAGAGAACTTAATCTTTTCAAGAAAAGCTCTACCAAAAGAAACATCTGAAAGCCTGAAACTATAAGAATCGAGACATTACTATTCTTGAGAAATTAAACTCTAGCAATCCTTTCAAGGGCTTTATTGTATATTCTCATATTAGACAGAGTAACACTGTGTGGGATGTACCAGACAGGAATTCCTCACCAGCAAATTAAAACCCTCTATATCCCCTATAAAAGGAGAACACAAAGACAATGACAAAGAACACAAGGGTAGATGCAGTCATCTCAGAAGTAGCCAGATAGATTATATGTTCCATGAAAAGGGCAGTAGCTCTGAAGCGGCCCTAAGGAAGGAAAGATGGAAATGACGAAATGCCATTTGAGTATTCTAGAGCATCCTTTCAAGCATTTATGTACACAGCTTACTCCTCAATGTCAGTAAGCAAATGATTTGGATGGCTGCAGAAGCAGAGAAAGAACAGTTAAAACTGGCCAAGATTCTTCTTTTTCAGAGTTCTGCTATATTCTTGGCCATACATGACAATCAGAAGAACTTCACAAGCCATGGTTGTGTACATCTCAGCAAGAATCTAAGGCTAAGCTATTAGCATGCTCCTGTAAAAAGGAATCTGCAGTCTATGAACATCATGACACTGAGCCTTCTTCAGTATGAGTTGACTCTATTCCTCTCACTCAAACAGGCAGCCCAGGTCCTAGAACACGGGCCGGCAACCTTCAGCATTCGGCCCATCAGGGTAATCCGCTGGCAGGACGCAAGACATTTTGTTTACGTTGACTGGCCGCAGGCACAGCCCCCCAGAGCTCCCAGTGGCTGCGGTTCACCATTCTCTGACAATGGGAGCTGCGGGAAGCAGCGTGGGCCACAGGGAGGTGCTGGCCGCTGCTTCCTGTAGCTCTCATCGGCCAGGAACAGCAAACCGCGGTCACTGGGAGCTGCGAGGGGGCCATGTCTGCGGATGGTCAACATAAACAAAATGTCTCACGACCTGCCAGCGCATTACCCTGATGGGCCATTTGCCAAATGTTGCCGACCCTGTCCTATCCACAGTAATAGTTTCCACAGTAATAGAATCCACAGTAATAGTTTCAAGAGCTATACAAACATAAAAACCCTAGTTCTGCCATAAAAGTAGAAAAATAGGCAAAAACATGACCAGTCCACAACCAAAGTGAGTTGGGAGAGATGGATGTGTGATTCACATGTTCATAGCCTACCAATCTCAACTCCTAGATGACTGAGGGGAAAAAAAAGGTCACCGGGAAGCCAGACAAAATGTAACTCTGGCCAACAACCTGACAGTGTTAAAACACTGCCACTTGAGGTTAGTAGTCAGTAGGACTCACTGTAGACCTCATTTATGTGGTGGGTCTAATCTCATGGTAGTTCTCCACTTTTCATCTTTTAAGATTGAATTAGAAAGTCAGTGTTATGGTTGAGCAGTCCTTGCTGCCATGTACAGGGCTATTATAAAATCGACAAGTTTAGGTTCAGAAAATAATTTTCTATCCTTGGAAGACAGACAAAACCCAGACAACAAGGGAAGAGTAGCACCATTCTGTGGAGCAGCTAGCAACAATCACTACTGTTGAGCAGTGGTGATTCCCAGAGGAAAAAGCAGTAAAAAGTTAAGACCAGTTTGATGATGCCCACAAGTTAGCTCATGTTTATAATTTAAAAGCCCAATATTTTGTTGCAATTTGGGGAATAGCAAGAGTCCTTTGTTATTTCAATAGATTAATTTTTCCAGTTTATGCTATTTTTAGCTTTATTTTATCAAGATATTTTGATTTGCATGTATAAATATATAGCCTTGACTCTAGGCACTTTAATGATGACTAAAACCACAAACCATTCAAAAACAGAAGCGGACCTCTACACAAAGACCTTGTCTACACTGGCAAGTTTCTGTACAGTAAACCAGCTTTCTGCATTGTAACTTCCGAGGTGTACACACTGACAAGCCACTCAGCGTGCAGAAACTGCACAGTTGCAGTGCTGTAAAAAAACCATCTTGACGAGAGGCATACAGCTTTCTGCGCTGGGGGTACAGGGCCACGGTGCCAGTGTAGACACCCTGGTCAAGTGCTGCAACTGGCCTCCGGGAGGTGTCCCAGAATGCCTGTTCTTGCCTCTCTGGTCATCAGTTTGAACTCTACTGCCCTGCCCTCAGGTGATCAACCGTCGTCCCCACCCTGTAAATTCCTTGGGAATTTTGAAAGTCTCCTTCCTGTTTGCTCAGTGATGTGTGCAGTGGTCTCAGCGCATCTTTCCAGGTTGCCACGCGTGTTCCACACACCAGGCAATCCCCCACTTGGATCAATGTCGAGATGCTGGACCTCATCAGCATTTAGGGAGAGGAGGCTGTCCAGTCCCAGCTGTGCTCCAGCTGCAGGAATTATGATACCTACAGACAGATTTCACGATGCATGACAGAAAGGGGCCATGACCAGGACACACTGCAGTGCAGGGTCAAAGTGAAGGAGCTGCGGAACACCTACCATAAAGCGTGGGAGGCAAACCGCCACTCTGGTGCTCCGCCCACGA
Organism: Natator depressus; assembly: GCF_965152275.1. NCBI lineage: Eukaryota > Metazoa > Chordata > Testudines > Cheloniidae > Natator > Natator depressus. The sequence goes on from NC_134234.1 coordinate 249,753,178, forward strand.
GCTGCTGGTTCTACAAAGAGCTGGATGCGATACTCGGTGGCGACCCCACCTCCACTGCAAAGGCCACTGAGGATACTTGGGTGGCTTGCGTGCCACTTGAGAGTGGACCGAGCCAGGAGGAGGAAATGTGGGACAAGGATGTGGAGGGGGACCCAGAGGCAGAGGACAACTGGGAGGTCAGAGATGCATGCAGCCAGGAGTGCTTTCCTACCCCAGAGGAGGCTAGCCAGTCACAGCTGTTGGATCTTGGCGAAGCGCAAACTGGAGAGGAGGCTCCTGGTAAGTGGATTTGATTTTGGGAATCACTGAAGTAAGTTGTTGGGGGCAGGAGGGTTGCAGAAAGCAGGCTTGTGTCTGTATGATGTGCGTACCACCACATGCCTAGTCTGAGCGGCGGAACAGGCTGTTGATTGACTCCCTCACTTCACGGGAATCTGCCTCAGAGATCTCCAGGAAATCTCATGGAGATACTGGGCAATCCACTGCTGTAGGTTCTTTGGCAGAGTTGCTTTGTTTCTTGCTCCATTAAGGGTAACTTTCCCGCACCACTCTGCCGACACTGGGTGGGGGGGGTCCATTGCTGCACGCAGGTGAGCTGCATAAGGGCCAGGGTGGAAGCCACAGTCTTGGAGAAGACCCTCACCCTCAGCAGCGAGATATCTTCCATAATGAACAAAGCCTGTGGAAAATGTGGGGACAGGAATGATTACCAGGCCCCCCCCTACACTGCTGGTTCTCTCCAAGAGCCACGTGCCCAGTGAACAGTAGGTTCCGGGAACACTGATTTCCCCTGCCCCTGCAGCTACTCACCATTTTGGGGATCTTGTGGCTCATATGTGCTTGCCTGGGGACAGCCAGTTAGTGACAGGTATGTGAATAGTGGCTGTGTTTTAAATCACTGGATCAGTGTTCTGTGTGTTTCAAACAATACTGCTTCTGTAAAATGTTGCCTTTTGGCTTCACAGAGTTGACCTTGGAAGCCCAGCCTCCCTCTTTGTTATCGCTGGCTGAACGGCTGCGCAGAATTAGAAAGTGGCCATGAAGAACTAAGGAGGACTTTCTGCGTGAGGTTATGATGCACTCTGCGGCCGAAAAACAGGAACTGAAGGAGTCATGGGACAGTGAGAAGAGGGACTGAAAGGAGAACGCAGTGCGCCAGAATGAAGCCACGGAGCGGATCTTAAACATTATGGAGCGCCAAGCAGACACGCTCCAGGCGATACAAGCACTGCAAACCGAGCATCTCCAAGTCCACCCTCCCTTGCAGCCTCTGTCGCAAAACTCTTTCCCATGTGCCCCCCAGACACTGCCAACACACTCTTATCAACCTCCTGGCTCCAATCTGTATCCGCGGCATTCCACTCCTCCCCTGTCACACTCCAGCACTGCGGACTCCCAGTACCCACTGCACTCAACACCCGTCCCTCTGCAGATTAGCCCTTCCCAAGTACAGTGCCCACTGCATTGTACTTCAAAGGAGAAGGTTGGATATGATCCCTGGACATACACAAATCTTTAAGCATCCCGGGACCCCCCATCCTCCTGGGACCTTCCCTTCCCCCATCCCCCTCAGTGCTGATGTGGTTTTCTTTGTTTGTCTCTCTCCTCCGGTTGTTATTTTTTAATAAAAGAATTGAGTTGGTTTGAAAGCAATCTTTATTCTATTAATTGAAAGCAAACAGAGCTCTTCAAAGCAACACACAACTATCTTAAACCTTCATAGTGCATTGTCTGCACCAATCACAATCACTTCCTAGCATTACAAGCACTGCACTCCCGAACATAGCAACAAATATTAGTGGCTTTCAGCTTCAAATTGCTGGCTCAAGGCATCCCTGATCCTTATGGCACCGTGCTGCGCCCCTCTAATACCCCTGGTCTCTGGCTGTTCAAATTCAGCCTCCAGGAGCTGATCCTCAGCGGTCCAGCCCAGAGAGAAGCTTTCACCTTTCCCTTCACAAATATTATGTAGCATAGAGCACCCGGCTATAAGCATAGGAATATTGTCATTGGCCAGGTCCAGTTTCCCATATAGGCAGTGCCTGCAGGCCTTTAAATGGCCAAAAGCACACCCAACAGTCATTCTGTATTTGCTCAGCCTGTTGTTGAACTGCTCCTTGCTGCTGTCAAGGTGCCCCGTGTAGGGCTACATAAGCCACGCCATTAAGGGGTATGCAGGGTCTCCCAGGATCACAATGGGCATTTTGACTTCCCCTACGGTGATCTTCTGGTCCAGGAAGAAAGTCCCTGCTTGCAGCTTCCTGAACAGGTCAGTGTTCCGAAAGATGTGTGCATCATGCACCTTTCTGGACCAGCCTGCGTTAATATCTGTGAAACGCGCACGGTGATCCACAAGCGCCTGGAGAACCATAGAGGAATATCCCTTCCAACTAATGTACTCGATGGCTAGGTGGTCTGGGGCCAGAATTGGAATATGCATGCCATCTATCACCCCTCCTCAGTTAGGGAAGCCCATTTGTACAAAGCCATCCACAATGTCATGCACGTTGCCTAGAGTCATGGTCTTTTGGAGCAGGATGCGATTAACGGCCCTGCACACTTCCATCAACGAGTCCAACAATCAACTTTCCCACTCCGCTCTACCGATCGGTTAGTGACCGATCGGTAGAAGTCTGGAATAGCCAGCTTTCACAGTGCAATTGCCATGCACTTCTCCAGGGACAGGGCAGCTCTCACTCGTGTCCTTTTGCCGCAGGGCTGGAGCAAGCTCATCACACAGTCCCATGAATGTGGCTTTCTTCATCCAAAAGGTCTGCAGCCACTGTTTGTCATCCCAGATGTGCATGACGATGTGATCCCACCACTCGCGCTTGTTTTCCGAGCCCAAAAGCAGCGTTCCATTGTGGTCAGCACCTCTGTTAATGCCACAGGCAATCTCGTGTCATAGCTACTATGCATAGCGAGATCAATGTCGCACTCCTCTTGCCTTTGTAGTTTAAGGAATAACTCCACTGCCACTTGTAATGTGTTAGTCAGAGCGAGCAGCATACTGGTCGACTGTTCAGGATCCAATCCTGCAGACCAAAGAGGCAGAGTGCACAGTACACAAACCGTTGAAAGATGGCACCAAATGCGGATGGAAGCACAGGCATTGCTAAGATGCGAAACAACGCATCATGGGGCATTGGAACAGGACCCCCCCCCACCTGCCCACAGCTCTTAGCAGCAGAAGAGGAAGAGATGCTCTGTGGGATAGCTCCCCAGAGTGCAATGCTCCGAATACCGCTGCAAGTGCCGCAAGTGTGTATACGCTATTGTGCAGGAAGCTGACAGTGTGAACACACAACAGCGGTTTCCCTTCAGCGCTCTCTGAGTGGCACTGTAACTGCCAGCGCTGTAACTCTGCCACTGTAGACATACCCAAAAACAGTTAGTCAACAAAGAAACAAGTAACTACCAGAGCAGATGTGACAAGTCAAACAATGGTCTGGAGAGGGCTAAGATTTGATTTGAAAGTGGACATTCAGAAACTCTAACAAAGCCAGATTCTTTTTCACAGGAAGAGGAGCTAGTTCAGGAGTTTCAGTGACAAGTACATGTGCTGAGTGACTGGGACACTTTTGGACTGGTTAGTATAGTAACATATACTGGGAAGGGGGAAAATAGGGACTTCAACTGATTGCAGCTACTGGCTTGAGATACTGTTTATCTTAAAAAGAATAAATAGCTGTGGCCTAATGTTTCAACCAAAGATCTATCATTTGGTGTCAAAAAGAATGTGTATCTATTTAAATGTTTAACAACAACAAAAGAAGAGCTTCTCAAAGGCACATGTAGTTAGGAACATACTTACCAAGGCAATCATAAAGACCCTGACTTATCCAAGCTAGTATAGCAAGAGTGATAAGGTCTCCAAAACTCGCTGCAATAGGTGTAGCAACATTGTCAGGATTTATGCCCGTCTTCTTTGATCCAACAATAACTCCAACCATTATTATGCCTAGATTGAAGGTAAGAAGAAAACATGTCAATCTTTATCTACATCGTAATCCCACGGGAAATCTATGGAAAAACTGGAAATCAAAACCAGAGCTCCTGACAACTACAAGCTTGTGCCTTTTTCCTAAGATCATGCTTCCTCCCACTTGACTCAACAACATTTATTTTAATTTCTTCTTTTTTTTTTCAAAGGAGGTTATTTAATTAGGTATAGCACAGGGGCATGCAGCCAATCAGGGTAATCTGCTGGTGAGCCACAAGACATTTTGTTTATGTTGACCGTCTGCAGACACGGCCCCCCACAGCTCCCAGGGGCCGCAGTTTGCTGTTCCTGGCCAATGGGAGCTGTGGGAAGTGGTGGCCAGCATGTCCCTGTGGCCTGCGCCGCTTCCCACAGCTCCCATTGGCTGGGAACGGCGAACCGTGGCCACTGGGAGCCGTGGGGGGCTGTGCCTGCGGATGGTCAACGTAAACAAAATGTCTCGCGGCCTGCCAGCAGATTACCTTGATGGGCTGCGTGCCAAAGGTTGCCAACCCCTGGTCTAGCTGAATGAACTGTCAAAGATTTCATCACTCAATAAATATGCATTAGCTATTATCAGATGCACACATTCTTTTCAGGATGTCCTACCAGAAACTTGGCCACTAGTCACTAAACTGTGTAATTTAAAAAAAAAAATTCACTATTAGATACACAGTCAATCAAAACAACACTTTACACAGAGGTCAACAGTTAGTATGCTTTCTAAAAACAGCAACACTGAAATTCTTTTTAAGAGTAATTTCCCTATAGTATTCAAATGGCTGTTAAGAATGTTATTCACAGTGTTACATTAGCAATATTATTTGGTACTGAAAAGAATTTTCCCTCTCATCATCCAGTAGACCTAAGAGAGAAGAGAAGCTCTGAAGAGATTTCAAATGTGTTTATTCTATTATTTTTAACATTATTTACATATTTTTGAAATTAATTTCTTCTACTCCTTAAATCACTAGTCAGGAAGACTCAATTTAATCATGGATTTCTATATAATAGTGCATTCTTGTTGGTAGTTATAACCTTAATACATATTCTTCACAACTCAGAGACAGAAGTAGGTTTCATTTTTAGAAGGTACATACTATACATTTTTAAGTGATTTATTTTGAAGATTTTTCAGATGAGTTTTATAGCTATATCAGAAAATGAATGATTGTTTGATTATTTAATTTACCAAAGATAATTGAAGCAGATATTTATGAAGTCACTGGGAGGTGAACTATCTCCAATTCCAACAGGTTAATCATTAATATTTGGAGGATTTTCTTGCCATGCTGTATTAGGAGGAGAACATCACCAGACAGACATTTAAATTGTTTTATTTAACTAAAACAACAACATCATGTATTCTGGATTTTTTTCTTCAACAGCAAACATATAATATTTTAACAAAACAAGCATATGAATTTTTGAATTTAGTTTAACTTTCAAGTTTTTTAAAATCAGGTTTGTTTTTGTTAAAATTGTTTTTAACTAAAATAGTTAAATGAAATATTTTTTTAAAAAACCAAAAATTAAAATTGACTATGTCAGCCAGGTCAACATGAGAAACTTAAAATATTGGCTTCTGCAGCTAACTCAGTCGTCTTCACCTTCATTTTCCTGTTTGTACATAATCTGGAAAAGAAAAACAAGCTTTCCTGTTTTTTCAGGTCCCAAACGATTTCTCAATTTGGAATGAATTAGTCCAAAGGAAGAAAATATTCTTTCTACACCAGCAGAAGAAGATACTGCTGTTAAAAGTGAGGTTATCACTTCAACAATCTCTGAATCCAAGTGCTTAAGTGACTTCCACCAGTTCACTGGTGTTACTTTCTTTAAAACATCATCAGCAAATAGAGTGACCAGACAGCAAGTGTGAAAAAGCGGGATGGGGGGGGGGGGGGGTAATAGGAGCCTATATAAGAAAATGACCCCAAAATCGGGACTGTCCCTATAAAATCGGGACATCAGGTCACCCTATCAGCAAACATATATTTCTTGAATGCTCCACCCTTAGCTCTGAAGTTTATTATAGTTGGCATTATGGAGGAATGATTGCTGGATGTCCACGTCATAGCCAACTCCTCTTCTTCAGCAGTTAAGGTTTGACCCTGGTACTGAGCATTGAGAATATTTGCAAGAAAATGAGCTGGAGACAGTGCTTGTCCGGTTCATTTTTTTAATGCTTGTAATTTAACTCTGTAATTGCATATTTCTCTTTTTAAGATCTCACTCAGTTCCTTCCGAATTTCAACAGCGTCAGCAATAAAACAGCTATTTCCCTGCATTTTGTTCAAGGCTATAGAAATAGGCTTCAGGGTACTCAGCATGTGTTCAACACTTCTCTTAAGCCCAATGTTGAGAACTTTGGCTGTGACAGTGCCATCTATTTTTTCACGATTTTGTTCACAAACGGTCATCGGATTAGGCCAATTCTTGATATAGTGCTCAAAAGAGTCCACTACTGAGTTCCATCACACATCTTGTGGGAGAGTGAGCTTGGTTCCTCCCATTTTTTTCAGAGCAGCTGCTGCAAAGTGGTTGTTATGGAAGTATTTTGCAATTTCAACAACATTAGCCTTTATTTCTGGAACACTGAAGTCTTTGGCTTGGAGGTGCAGCAAATGAGCACCGCAACCGTATGTTATTAGCTTGGGACTCTCTTCACTCTCTTCTAAATAATTTCTTCTCATCTTGGATACATTTGCAGAATTGTCTGTGACCAAGCTGCATACTAGATATTTGAATTTTTTTCCACAGTTTGTTGTAGCTTTTCCTGCTACTTCTTGTAAGTATCCTGCTGTGTGTGCATTTCCTGATGTAGCAATTGTTTCTGTAAGAAAGACATTCCCTTCTTCTGTTGTCACATAAGCACATACAACAGGATCATTGTGGAGATTGCTCCACCCATCAAGACTCAGGTTAACAATTTGACCCTCTAGACCTTTTGCACACTGCTCAATTTCTCTTTCATACGCTTTATCCAGCAATTTGCCTGCGACATCTGCTCCGTTGCGTGGACTGTATCCTGGTCTTAATGACTGAACCATGTTAATGAAGTGTGGGTTCTCAATCATACGGAAAGGAGAGTTTGTTGCATAAACAAACCAGGCAATTTTTTCATCAATTACCTCTTTTTGTAATCTGCTGGTTCTTATCACAAACTTATCTATGGTTGTTTCTGGATGATGGAGATTTTTTTTTTCTTTTTGCTACAGGTGATAGACTGTGGCTATGTGACATACATGATGTGACTGAAACACTATCATTGGCAGACAACTCTGAAACGATAGAAAATGACGGTGAACTTGAAGGTGGATAGTCTTCAGAATCCTGTATGTTGAGGATGGATTCTCCTAAACAAAATAAGTCAATGCAGTTATTTAATTATTATTACCACACTGCTCGTTTAGTATTACTCATTGCATTCACTGACACTCAGTACTACTTTAAAGGTGAAATTGTAAAAGGAAGATCTGCCTATTTTAGCTATTTATTGTTTATCACAACTGCATCTAAAATGATAGTACCATAGAGTAACCATATTTTTTGCTCAAACATGAGAATTCAAGAATAGTCCAAAAGGAAGACAGGCAGTCCTTAAGACAGAAGTATGAAATAAAGTTTACCAACCTGAAGATTCTGCATGTTCAGACATGTTCCTTTCATCATCTTCAACGCAGCTTCCTCCTGAGAAGGAACACTTCTCATGATGTTGTTTCATTTGGGCAACCAGGCGTTGCATTTCTTTGTTGCACTGTTTGCATTTTGCACACATGCCTGTCTTACCCACAGATAGAGGAACTTCATTAAAATACTCCCAAACTGGGTCTCTTTTACAGCCTGCTGCCGTAATAGGTTTTCCCTTCTAGTGAGAGAATGGTAGGGTAGATCTCAAATCAATGAAGGCTACACTCTGAAAGACCCCAAGACTTCTGGAATATGCTGCTCCAACAGTTTCACTTTTGTTTCTACTGCCTGTCCCTCCCTTCTCACATTTATCTCCAGACTTCTTCTCCTTGTCCAGATCTATTCTGTCCCCAACAATCTTCTATTCACTGAACTTTTTGAAACTTTGCACTTTTGGAGAGAGGTAAGGGACTGACTCTGTGTACACACATTTGCAGAGGGACAATAGAGTTGAGGTCTGTTATTTCTCACCTCTATATATTATTTATTTATTTCTTTAAAAATATTTTTGCTGTTAACAAGCATGTTATCTCTGGAGACACAAATTCACAGTTTGAGAACTGCAAAACTAAGCATCTCTGATGGTATCTTCTAGACTCAGCACTGAGTCCCATTGGGTAGATAGAAAGATTAACCTAAATAATCTATACAGAAGCCCCTGGAATCCCATAAGATTGGGTCCCTAAATCCATGAACTATTGGAACTCATTTACAAAACTTTTCTTAAACATTACATGAATATATTGTCTCATACTAAAGAATTAGAATTTATAATCCCTATTCCATGATGAGATATCTTTGAGCTATAATGTATCTTAATTAAAACTATCTTTCTAGGTAGGATTTTTTTGATAAAATGCTTTTTGAGGAAAAAACCTATTTAAAATTAAAAAAATCTGATTTTTTAATTTTTTTTTTAAATCATTGATTTTTATCCATGCTGTTCCACAGTCATAAGTAGAATTTTGTCTCAGTTCCCATTTACGAAGGAGGTAGGCCCAACTGTTTTGTGATGTGCAGATGTGGTTCAAAAGTGGACCATATTTTCTGTGGGAATGAAAAGCCACTGGGTTCTCTCTGGTTGGGTCCCTGATGAGATGTTTGCTTGGGATTTTGGCGTCCTTCCACCTTGCTTGCCATTGAACTTCAGTCTGAGTCTTCAAACTCTTGCATTGCAAGCCAAAAAAGGACTTTCTGGATTTGAGTCAGAATCTCGGAATGTTATTTAGGACTTCATATACTGGAAGATCCTTGCTTCCTTGAATATGATACGATTTCTGAAGGATTCTCACATCGCAATAAATTTTGGGGGTTGTATGTACGCCACTACTGGAAGCCACAGTTGTGGTGTTGATTTTACTGTACCGTAATGATGCGAGTGGCAGTGCTGAAAGTTGACAAGTGATGTGTGGAAGCTCTGTATCCATATGGTTGAGCAGTATTCTGTGGTAGAATAAAAAGGGGCCAATGAAGAGTTCCATAGAGTTTTTGCAACAGCTCCCCAGGTCATTCCTGCCAGTTTCTGAATGAGATTTACACACATCTTTATTTTGTCATGAATATTTTTCAGGTGCTGGATGTATGTGAGGCTTTGGTCAGATGTCACACCAAGATATTTCAGGATGGTATCGTGTGTTATCTGCTTGTCACAGAAGTCCACATGCAGTTCCACCCTAGCCTTTTGATTATTTAGATGAAGTGTTGGCACAACAGTCTTGGTGGGGTCTGGTTTTAGCCACCACTATTCTTTCCTGGTATTCAGGTCCTTAGTTAGGATTTGTTCTTTGATAAATTTTCTGCCTGTGTAGTTAGAGCAATGTCATCATCACAGACAAATTTCTGTGATTATGTTTGGGGAAGGTACATATTAAACAGGATCAGCGCTAAGACTGATCGCTGTAGTGGGCTACCATACAGAGCGTGTGGTCTGCTGAACGGGTCACCCAAGAAAAGGTGAAACCTATGATTGATCAGAACTTCTCTGAAGAAGATTATTGTCACAGTGCATGGGATAATTGTATTGGCTTTCGGGAAAAGGCTGTTTCTCCATACAGCTTTGTAGGTGGCATATAAGTCTAAGAAAGCTGTCTCAGGCTTGGCATTTTGCTGGAAACCCACCTCAGTGTGTGTTATTAAGACTAATATTGGTCACTCAGTCACAAATAAGAACTGACAATGTATATTGTACAGTGGTAAATTAAAAAATAAAGACATCTCCCATCTTAAGAGTTTAGAATCTAAAACCAACCGTTTCTGTTCACAGAGAATCATGACTGTAGTGCCATGTGATTGGATATCATATCCCATCACACTGTCTGTCTTAAAGCCCCCCCTATGATTTGGTTTTTTAAATGTTTCTTTTGCTGTGGACACAATTAGCACCATACTTTTTCAAACTTAAACTTAAAAATGGCTTCACTAAGAGATTCAATAAAAGGTATAAATGCTAGATGGGTGATTGAATATGGTGTAAGGTTTTATTTAAAACTCCTTTAAAGAATATGACAAGCTATGGGCAAGTATAATGAAGAAGTGGGCCAGAATTGTGGTCATAATTCAAAACCAGTTTAGCAATAATAAACAGAGGGAGCAAATTGCAACACAGCTGTTTCGCCACAAATTAAACATCTTGGAAAAGACAGATATCCAGGAAAATCTATGCCTAGGTTCTTTTTTTGATCCAATTTCGTTACTGTGATTCTAGTTTTTAGCCTGAAGAGTGCAAAGGGCATCCAACTGCCATCTGTCTGCTTCAGACAGATTGTACTCTACTGGGATTTATATCTTAAGTAACATTGTGACACATATGCACATTTCATATTTACTGAAAAACAGTCACTGTAGAACATTACAAATATATTTTTTACCCTGTAGAAGAGATGCTATGAAGGCAGTTGCTACACTGCTAGAACACAAAAGGATTGAATGATCAAGGCGATATTTGCCCTCTGGAATCCAGCCCAGTGTGACTGCAGCCACTGCTGCTAGAAAACCAACTACCGTCGCCTGGACCTAGGAGAGCAAAACAAGAGTTCATTAATATCAGAAAACTTTACCAACTTAAAATAATTGTTAGACATAAACCAACTGCCACCATTCCCTGTCTCTCATGTCTCATATCTGGGAGGCATCAGAGAAAGTACACTCAGCCACTATGGAAAGGGAGAATTTGTATAGCTCAATTGTGATCTCCCTGGATGATTAAGAAGCAGAACTTATGGAGTCTGAAGGAAGAACTGTTCACTCCTCTTCTATAAGAAAGGCTTTAACAATGATTCAACGCCTCAAAGATGGTGAAAGTAATAACTAAGGCTGTCAAGCGATTAAAAAAATTAAAAATTGCCATTAATCGCACGATTAATCGCACTGTTAATAGAATACCATTTATTTAAATATTTTTGGATTTTTCTACATTTTCAAATATATTGATTTCAATTACGATACAGAATACAAAAAGTGTACATTGCTCACTTTATATTATTTTTATTACAAATATTTGCACTGTAAAAAACAAAAGAAATAGTATTTTTCAATTCACCTAATACAAGTACTGTAGTGCAATCTCTTTATCATGAAAGTTGACCTTACAAATGTAGAATTACGTACAAAAAAAACTGCATTCAAAAATAAAACAATGTAAAATTTTAGAGCCTACAAGTCCACTTAGTCCTACTTCTTGTTCAGCCAGTCGCTCAGACAAACAAGTTTGTTTACATTTGCAGGAGATAATGCTGCCCACTTCTTGTCCACAATGTCACCTGAAAGTGAGAAGAGGCATTCATATGGCACTGTGGTAGCCGGCGTCGCAAGATATTTTTGTGCGAGATGCACTGAAGATTCATATGTCCCTTCCCTTCATGCTTCAACCACCATGATAAAGGACATGCATCCATGCTGATAACGGGTTCTGGTCGATAACCATCCAAAGCAGTGCAGATCGAAGCAAGTTCCTTTTCATCATCTGAGTCAGATGCCACCAGCAAAAGACTGATTTTCTTTTTTGGTGGTTCGGGTGCTGGAGTTTCCACATCAGAGTGCTGCTCTTTTAAGACACCTTAAAGCATTCTCCACACCTAGTCCCTCTCAGATTTTGGAAGGTGCTTCAGATTCTTAAACCATGGGTTGAGTGATGTAGCTATCTTTACAAATCTCACATTGGTAGTTTCTTTGTGTTTTGCCAAATCTGCAGTGAAAGTGTCTTAAAATGAACAACATGTGCTGGGTCATCTTCCGAGACTGCTATAACACAAAATGTATGGCAGAATGTGGAGAAAACAGATTAGGAGACATACAATTCTCCCCCAAAGAATTCAGTCACAAATTTGATTAATGCATTATTTTTTTTAACGAGCATAATCAGAATGGAAATATGTCCTCTGGAATGGAGCACGAAGGGGCATACAAATGTTTAGCATAACTGGCATGAAAATACTTTTCAATGCCGGATACAAAAGCGCCACGCGAATGCCTCTTCTAACTTTCAGGTGACATTGTAATTAAGAAGTGGGCAGCATTCTCTCCCATAAATGCAAACAGACATATTTGTCTGAACAATTGGCTGAACAAGAAGTAGGACTGAGTGGACTTGTAGGCACTAAAGTTTTACACTGTTCCATTTTTGAGTGCAGTTATGTAACAAAAAAGTCTACATTTGTAAGTTGCACTTACACCATAAAGAGACTGCACTACAGTACGTGTCTGAGGTGAATTGAAAAATACTATTTCTTTTGTTTGCCATTTTTACAGTGCAAATATTGGTAAAAAAAAAATACACCTCTACCCCGATATAACGCGACCCGATATAACACGAATTCGGATATAACGCGGTAAAGCAGCACTCCGGGGGGGGGGGGGGACGGACTGCACGCTCCAGTGGATCAAAGCAAGTTCGATATAACGTGGTTTCACCTATAATGCGGTAAGTTGTTTTGGCTCCCAAGAACAGCGTTATATCGGGGTAGAGGTGTAATAATATAAAATGAGCACTGTCAACTTTGTATACTGTGTTGTAATTGAAACCAATATATTTGAAAATGTAGAAAAACATCCAAAAATATTTAATACATTTCAAATGGTATTCTATTGTTTAACAGTGTGATTACAACTGCAATGAATCGCGATTAATTTTTTAAATCATGATTAATTTTTTTGAGTTAATCACGTAAGCTAACTGTGAGTAATCGACAGCCCTAGTCATAACAAAAAAAAATTGAGGGATTCTCAGGAGCCTAAAAAGACATAAACAACAAAGCTATGTCTGAAGGCGGGTGGGAGACTACATCTAATACTTAAATAAATGAGTCAAAACATGGGTATTTTATACACGTTCTTAGCACTGTATGTATTTAACTATAATGTATAAATATGAAGCAGTTATTCAAAATCTAGTTTAGGAGCAGCTGTTCTGGATTTAAAGGCAGTCATTTACTCAAATGTTATAGACAATAAATAGTATTAAAGTGACTAACAGTCACTTCAAAGTTATTTAAATATTCTAACCCATGAAAGTACAGTATAGAAAGCATTTGAGAGGTCAAGATTAAATGGACTTTACTGGCGATGGAACTATTTTTTAATCATCCCTAGAAAGTCTCTTTCAAAAAAAGAGATGAGATATATTTGACAAGGCAGGATGGGAAAATTTACACGGCTGTTACCTGTACTATACCTTTTATTGATAAAACTGCCCTATTTCTGCTGCAAGTCTGTATTACTTTAAAAACAGACTGTATACTGAAATTATGAATTAAAGTGAAGTAGGTTGACTCTGAACTGACTGAGTGTTGCAGTGTTGTATCCTCTGACTATTTTTCTATTGTTAGCATCAAAATTTGTGCTGGGAATTTTAAGTAACTGTTCTTGCGAAAGTATGCCAAAATGATTATGTTGTACTTACCTGTTTTAAGGCCAAATTGCCAATTATTAGGTTCCACTTCTCAATGGGAGAATCCATTTTCCCAACATTTACCTTTACATGAGAAAAGTGAATTTTAGACATTTGGATTTAAATTTATGGTACCATTTATTAACTTTAAGGTTTAGTAGTAAAGTAAAGGTAAGAACATAAGAACAGCAATACTAGGTCAGACCAAAGGTCCATCTAGCCCAGTATCCCGTCTTCCGACAGTGGCCAATGCCAGGTGCTTTAGAGGGAATGAACAGAACAGGTAAACATCAAGTGGTCCATCCCCTGTCGCCCATTCCCAGCTTCTGGCAAACAGAGGCTAGGGACACCATCCCTGCCCTCCCTGGTTAGTAGACATTGATGGACCTATCCTCCACGAACTTATCTAGTTCTTTGTTGAACCCTGTTATAGTCTTGGCCTTCACAACATGCTCTAGCAAGGAGTTCCACAGGTTGACTGTGCGTTGTGTAAAGAAATACTTCCTCTTGTTTGTTTTAAACCTGCTGCCTATTAATTTCATTTGGTGACCCATAGTTCTTGTGTTATGAGAAGGAGTAAATAACTCTTCCTTATTTACTTTCTCCACACCAGTCATGATTTTATAGACCTCTATCATATCCCCTCTATCATAAGATGTGTATGATCATTCAGTTATCATACTAGAAAAACAGTACCTAGTCTTTAGATTAATACAAGTCAATAACATGCCTGTATAATTTCACTGAACACAATTGGTAATAAGATATAAGATACGAACAATATTTTACTTGAAAAGTTTTTCAAGAGGATTAATGCCTAAATTCAGCTATTTTAAAAGAATTAAAAATTAACCATATTTATATAGTGATGCGGCTGCTGTTCAGTTAAAATAGCATCTACAAAACTACCCTAAACTGATGGGGTTTGATGAACAAAAGTCTTGCCAATTAAGTGTTTCTCACACACTTTTTAGCCAATTACATAGTGACTGCTATTTAATTTCCACGAACATGCCCAAATACGCCAGCTATCAGATCAGTTGGCAGAAAAAAGAATTGTGTCAGTGTTTAATGTTTAAGGACAAAGTCAGTCTAAAATACCCCCAAGACTTTACACTCAATGGGCCTCATAATGTAAACATTTATGCATGCAACTTCCCTTCAGCAGAACTGCCTAAATGAATACAAATACATTTACAAAATCAGGTTCTATAATTAAGAGCAGAATTTGACCTCCCAGCTCTGGATTTACACCAATGCAACTACATTGCTGTAAATAATTTCACAATCCAGTTCTGAGGCTGGGACTTGAGAATATCCAATATATTTCAAATGAAACTTTTTTTAAAAAAACAACAAATCCCTTCATACAAGATCTTTCACAATATACTTCATATTTCTTTAATATTTATTTTTTTTGGTCAGAGCAAAAGGACTCATGCAATCACTGAACACTATCTGAGGACATTTTTAAAGACTTTTGAGCAAACTGGCCAGAAGGTCATGTTTTCTAGCAAAGATACTATGCGGCTTAAACTTTTTTTGAAGTTCATTAATTTATATACATGGGATAAAATATCACGAAAATTTCTAAATAAATTAATTAAAGCCCTGCTGTTTGGTTTTCCCAGCTGAATGTTTTTTAAGTTCTTAGTGCTGTTTCTTTTCTATTTTGCTATTATGCTGCTTGCTTTAGGTTTAGGAGGAATGTTGTAGATCAGAGGGAACACCCAGCTAAACTCACTAAAAGTTAATTATAAAGTACTTTATCACAACCTACAATACAAAGTAAATATGTTAGTGTTCAAAGTACACGCAGTAAACATCATAAATAATCCCATAGAGAAGTAGAGCTCCCAATTATTTCTTACTGGCATTCTTAATAAATACCTCTGCTAAACCAGTTGTATAATGAGTTATGGGTAAAACATGAGGAGTTTCTTCCTTAGTAGGAGTCCTTAAAAAACACCAAGGTTTGCCTGAGTGGACATTAACATCCTCTAGCAGTTTTAATTAATATAGGTGTTTTCCCTAGAATCTTGTGTTCTAATGCAGAACCCTAGCTATATTTAGTCCAGGTCTACACTTAACAGTATGGCTCTACCAGTACACCATGCTGAAAAAGCGTTCTTAGTGTGGGAACAGCTTATACTAGCAAAACTGCACATTTACTGGTACAGCTTATTTCACTTGGGGAGAGGAGAAGGAGGGTGGTTTGATGGAATAAACTACACTGGCAAAACCCTAGGGACTACTGCCAGCATAGCTATGTCAGTCACAAATCACACTTCATCCACACCCACTGACAGAGCTATGCCGGCAAAAGCTTTAGTGTAGACATGGCCTGAGATCTAGTTAGCCTGAATACTGCCAAGTGATGAAGTGGAAGTGAAATCTACTCAGATTTTAGAGAGGACCTGAAATAATATGCTTAAAAAAAAAGTCTCCTGTTTCAGACTGTTTGGGGGTTTTATGTGTGTTTTCAAATTATCCAGTCCAACATTACACACGTAAACCAGAGAAAGTATTAAGAGCTTAAGGGTACATCTACACAGCGAAAAAGACCCATGGTGGAGAGTCTCAGAGCCCAGGTCAACTGACTTACTCTCGTGCTGTAGGGCTAAAAATAGCACTGCAGATGTTTGGGTTTGGACTGGAGCCCAGGCTCTGAAACCTGGGCCCGAACATCTACACTGCTATTTTTAGCCCGCAGTGTGAGCCCTGAGACTCACCGCTATAGAGGTTTTTTTTTGTTTTTGTTTTTTTCCTGTAGACATATCCTAAGTCACCTTCCTTTGACTTCACATTGAATTTTGGGTTCTCGGCACTTCTCTGAATCAGTCTCTTAAATGACTATACTCTGCCAGCCAGAGCTTGGATTGGGTCAGTATACAAAGGTACAATATTCAGGTACCTTTCTGAAGCTCCTATCTTGTTCTCTAGAATCTTAGCTTTAATTTTTTTATAATGTCAGTCTCTAGCTGTTACGGTTGTGAAGAAAGCTTCCAAAATATAAACTAAGTGTAACCAATGCAAAGAGGGCCTGGTGAGTCTACGGAGAGCCTGCAACAAATTGCTCTGAGAGGTGTCAACTGTCCCATAAATCTCAGTGAGATAATAATTCAGATGCTCAATGATACTTTAAATGTCAACATTGTTAACTATTTCATTCTTCACATAAGAAGAGAGAGAGAATCATAGATCTGCATAATTTACTTTGAGTGATGTCTTTTTTGGTACCAGGAATGGGTGGTGTTCAGGAGATACCAACACATTTTCCCATCCTCCCCCCTCATGAAGCCTATGAGAACCCACTGGCATATTCAAACCCCACCAAAGGGGAGCCAAGGTCAAGGATCCCAGTAGAGCACAGAACATGCATGATCATATCTGGAACACTACTCAATCTGTGAGCAGTGTCTAATTTTGGTGACTCACATGGTAAAGATTATTTTGTGGATGGAGTTTGGAAGAGTAACAATTTTCCCCCTCACTAATTCAACCCTTGCTATGGGGACCTCCTGCAACAGGTAAATAAACTAAGCCAGGCTCTATTACAGAAAAATAATGTTGTCTTTTTATATTACAAGACATGTGAGAAGAGGGGAAAAAAATAAGATTACTTACTGCAGTTGATAGTCTAGATGCCAAGGTCATTTCCAAATTACCTTTGAGACCAAGTAGTGCAGGAACCAAGATAAAAACTTCAGTAACATTTCTGAACACTTCCCAGTGCTATTTAAAATACAGATAAAGAAAAAAAAATAGTTAAAAAAAAAGGATCCCTTCACATTCCACAACACTGTTTTAAGGGTGGTATAGTAGTCTGATCTCAACAGATTTCAGAACACCAGAGGTAAAGTTTACAAAAGTATCTAAGTCCCATTTTCCAAAATGACAGGCACTTAAGTCTCATTGAAAGTCAACCGCCATTTGGAAACTTTTCCTAGGTTAGTACTTGGGATAAGAGACCTCCACTAAAAACTTAGGATAAGTGTTGGCAGTTCAGGTAATGATACCCTTTTCTCTGAATGAGTACAGAACCAGCTTTCTTTTATGATGTTGAGGGTTCTCTGCTGCTGTCTTTTGGATGAGACAAATCTGGGTTCCTCGCTACGTCTTATCATTAAAGCATGCATCACACTTAGCCCTGGTCTACACTAGGAGTTGAGGTCGAATTTAGCAGCGTTAAATCGATTTAACCCTGCACCCCATCCACACGATGAAGCCCTTTTTTTCGACTTAAAGGGCTCTTAAAATTGATTTCTTTTCTCCACCCCCAACAAAGGGATTAGCGCTGAAATCGGCCTTGCCAGGTCAAATTTGGGGTAGTGTGGACGCAATTCAACAGTACTGGCCTCCAGGAGCTATCCCAGAGTGCTCCATTCTGACCGCTCTGGACAGCACTCTCAACTCAGATGCACTGGCCAGGTAGACAGGAAAAGGCCCGCAAACTTTTGAATCTCATTTCCTGTTTGGCCAGCGTAGCAAGCTGCAGGTGAGTGCAGAGCTCATCAGCAGAGGTGACCATGATGGAGTCGCAGAATCGCAAAAGAGCTCCAGCATGGACCGAATGGGAGGTACGGGATCTGATCACTGTATGGGGAGAGGAATCCATGCTATCAGAACTATGTTCCAGTTTTTGAAATGCCAAAACCTTTGTCAAAATCTCCCAGGGCATGAAGGACAGCGGCCATAACAGGGACCCAAAGTAGTGCCACATGAAACTTAAGGAGCAGAGGCAAGCCTACCAGAAAACCAGAGGCAAACGGCTGCTCCGGGTCAGAGCCCCAAACATGCCGCTTCTATGATGAGCTGCATGCCACTTTAGGGGGTTCAGCCACCACTACCCCAACCGTGTTGTTTGACTCCTTCAATGGAGAGGGAGGCAACATGGAAGCAGGTTTTGGGGATGAGGAAGATGATGAGGAGGAGGTTGTAGATAGCTCAAGCAGGTGGAGAAACCGGTTTTCCCGACAGCCAGGAACTGTTTCTCACCCTGGACCTGGAGCCAGTACCCCCTGAACCCACCCACGGCCGCCTCCCAGACCCGCCAGGTGGAGAATGGACCTCTGGTGAGTGTACCTGTTTAAACAGTATACATGGTTTAAAAGCAAGATTGTTTAATGATTAATTTGCCCTGGCATTCGCGGCCAGTACAGCTACAGGAGAAGTCTGTTAACATGTCTGGGGATGGAGCGGAAATCCTCCATGGACATCTCCATAAAGCTCTCCTGGATGTACTCCCAAAGCCTTTGCAAAAGGTTTCTGGGGAGGGCAGCCTTTTTCCGTCCACCATGGTAGGACACTTTACCACGCCAGGCCAGTAGCACATAGTCGGGAATCACTGCAGAACAAAGCATTGCACCATATGTTTGCTGGCGTTCAAACAACATCCATTCTTTATGTCTCTGTGTTATCCTCAGGAGAGTGATATCATTCATGGTCACCTGGTTGAAATAGGGTGCTTTTCTTAAGGGGACATTCAGAGGTGCCCGTTCCTGCTGGGCTGTTTGCCTGTGGCTGAAGAGAAATGTTCCCCGCTGTTAGCCACGTGGTGGGGGGAGGGGGAATGGGAGAGGGATTAGCCACGCGCTGAGGGGAGACAAAATGCGACCTTGTAACGAAAGCACATGTGCTATGTATGTAATGTTAACAGCAAGGTTTACCGTGAGAGAGTGTACCCATTGTTCTATCAAATGTGTCTTTTTAAATACCACTGTACCCTTTTTTTTCTCTCCACCAGCTGCATGTGTTTCAAGGATCACAGGATCTTCTCCTTCCCAGAGGCTAGCGAAGATCAGAAGGCGAAAAAAACGCACTCACGATTAAACGTTCTCTGAGCTCATGCTGTCCTCCCACACTGACAGAGCACAGACGAATGCGTGGAGGCAGACAATGTCAGAGTACAGGAAAGCACAAAATGAATGCGAGGAGAGGTGGCGGGCTGAAGAGAGTAAGTGGCAGGCTGAAGATGATAGGTGGTGGCAGCATGATGAGAGGAGGCAGGATTCAATGCTGAGGCTGCTGGAGGATCAAACTAATATGCTCCAGTGTATGGTTGAGCTGCAGGAAAGGCAGCTGTAGCACAGACCGCTGCTACAGCCCCTGTGTAACCAACCACCCTCCTCCCCAAGTTCCAAAGCCTCCTCACCCAGATGCCCAAGAATGCGGTGGGGGGGCCTCCGGCCACCCAGCCACTCCACCCCAGAGGATTGCCCAAGCAACAGAAGGCTGGCATTCAATAAGTTTTAAAGTTTTAAACTTTTAAAGTGCTGTGTGGCCTTGTCCTTCCCTCCTCCACCACCCCACCTGGTTATTCCCTCCTCCACCAACCCTCCCGGGCTACGTTGGCAGTTATCCCCCCATTTGTGTGATGAATTAATAAAGAATGCATGAATGTGAAGCAACAATGACTTTATTGCCTCTGACAGCAGTGATCGAAGGGGGGAGGGGAGGGTGGTTAGCTTACAGGGAAGTAGAGTGAACCAACGCAGGGGGGAAGTTTCATCAAGGAGAAACAAACAGAACTTTCACACCGTAGCCTGGCCAGTCATGAAACTGGTTTTCAAAGCTTCTCTTTTGCGCACCGCACCCTCCTGTGCTCTTCTAACCACCCTGGTGTCTGGCTGCACGTAACCAGCAGCCAGGCGATTTGCCTCAACCTCCCACCCTGCCATAAACGTCTCCCCCTTACTCTCACAGATATTGTGGAGCGCACAGCAAGCAGTAATAACAGTGGGAATATTGGTTTCGCTGAGGTCTAACCGAGTCGGTAAACTGCGCCAGCGCACTTTTAAACATCCAAATGCACATTCTACCACCATTTTGCACTTGCTCAGCCTGTAGTTCAGCTCCTGACTACTGTCCAGGGTGCCTGTGTATGGCTTCATGAGCCATGGCATTAAGGGGTAAGCTGGGTCCCCAAGGATAACTATAGGCATTTCAACATCCCCAACGGTTATTTTCTCGTCTGGGAAGAAAGTCCCTTCCTGCAGCTTTTGAAACAGACCAGAGTTCCTGAAGATGCGAGCGTCATGTACCTTTCCCGGCCATCCCACGTTGATGTTGGTGAAACGTCCCTTGTGATCCACCACTGCTTGCAGCACTATTGAAAAGTACCCCTTGTGGTTTATGTACTCCCCAGCTTGGTGCTCCGGTGCCAAGATAGGGATATGGGTTTCGTCTATGGCCCCACCACAGTTAGGGAATCCCATTGCAGCAAAGCCATCCACTATGACCTGCACATTTCCCAGGGTCACTACCCTTGATATCAGCAGATCTTTGATTGCGTTGGCCACTTGCATCACAGCAGCTCCCACAGTAGATTTGCCCACTCCAAATTGATTCCCGACTGACCGGTAGCTGTCTGGCGTTGCAAGCTTCCACAAGGCTATTGCCATTTGCTTCTCAACTGTGAGGGCTGCTCTCATCTTGGTATTCTTGCGCCTCAAGGCAGGGGAAAGCAAGTCACAAAGTTCCATGAAAGTGCCCTTACGCATGCGAAAGTTTTGCAGCCACTGGGAATCGTCCCAGACCGGCAACACTATGCGGTCCCACCACTCTGTGCTAGTTTCCCGAGCCCATAAACGGCGTTCCACGGCGTGAACCTGCCCCATTAGCACCATGATGCCCACATTGCCAGGGCCCGTGCTTTGAGAGAAGTCTGTGTCCATGTCCTCATCGCTCTCGTCACCGCGCTGACGTCGCCTACTCGCCCAGTTTCGCTTTGCCAGGTTCTGGTGCTGCATATACTGCTGGATAATGCATGTGGTGTTTAATGTGCTCCTAATTGCCAAAGTGATCTGAGCAGGCTCCATGCTTGCCGTGGTATGGCGTCTGCACAGGTAACCCAGGAAAAAAAGCGCAAAACGATTGCCTGCCATTGCTTTCACGGTGGGAGGGCCTGACAACATATACCCAGAACCACCCACGACAATGTTTTTGCCCCATTAGGCATTGGGATCTCAACCCAGAATTCCAATGGGCGGCGGAGACTGTGGGAACTGTGGGATAGCTACCCACAGTGCAATGCTCCAGAAGTCTACTCTAGCCTCGGTACTGTGGAAGCACTCTGCCAAGTTAATGCACTTAGAGCATTTTGTGTGGGGACACACACAATCGACTGTATAAAAACGATTTCTAAAAAACCAACTTCTATAAATTCGACCTAATTTCATAGTGTAGACATACCCTTATTGTAGGATTAAGGATGTAAAACCTTACGTTGGCCAAATAGTAATTCAGTTAGTGTCTGAAAGCCAATCAAGATCTTTTAATGAAAGGCACTGAAGTAATAACAACAACATATAATAATAATAATAAATAATAAAACAAAAAATCAAGATCTGTCTCCCTTTATTGATTCTGAGTTGCCTTAATATAGTCGGGGAAAGGCAAAGCTGATCTTTCAGTGAAGTGTGTCTAGTGATTACAGAAGGGGATTGGGAGCCTACATTCTATTTCTGGCTCTGCCACTGACATATTATATAATGTTGGGAAAGTCACCTAAGTCATCTGAAAAATATCAATCTCCCTTAAATAGTGTTGTGAGGGTTGATGAATTATTGTTTGTAAAGCTTTATGAGATCATCAAATTAAAGATATAACAGGACGTACAAAATAAACTAAACTGAGGTCATTCAACAATTTAAGTAACTTTACTCGTGAGTATTAAGATTTACAGATATACCCAAAGGAGATGCTAATGCAAGGGTGGGCAAACTATGGCCCAGTGGCCGCATCCGGCCCTTCAGACGTTTTAATCCGTCCCTCGAGCTCCCGCTGGGGAGTGGGGTCCGGGGCTTGCCCCACTCTGGCGTGCCAGCCAGGGACTTGCCCCACTCCACGCGTGCTGTGGCTCCGTGCAGGTCCCGGAAGCAAGGGCATATCCCCCCTCTGGTTCCTATCTGTAGGGCAGCCAGGGGCTCCGCATGCTGCCCCCACCCCAAGCACCACCCCTGCCATAGGCGGCGAGTTATATGGACCTATGGTGCCCGTGCTCCACCAATATTCAGGAATGTAGGCCCGGCTCCACCAATGTTTAGGCTTATATTTTCAGAGCCGTCCCGTCCATAGGATGGACCAGGGCAACCGCCCCAAGCCCCATGCTCTGGGGGCCCTGCGCTTCAGGGGCATCTGGGGGGGGGGTTGTGAGGGGCCTGGCTCCAGCAGCAGTGAGGGAGCCAGCCCCAGCCTGCCCCGCCTCTTCCTGCTCCAGCTCTGACCCCGCCCCACCTCCACTCCACTCCTTGCCCCAAATCCCTGCTCCACCTGT
The DNA here is from genome assembly GCF_965152275.1 of Natator depressus. NCBI lineage: Eukaryota > Metazoa > Chordata > Testudines > Cheloniidae > Natator > Natator depressus. The sequence goes on from NC_134234.1 coordinate 249,776,011, forward strand.
TTCCGGCTTCTGCCCCCTCCCCCAAGCAACGCCAGGAGCCGGCAGTGGGCGGGCTGGGGCCAGGTTGCTCGCTGCTGCTGGCACCAGGTCCCCCGCTAACCTCGCAGGCCGCCCTGGACCCTGCATAGCCCTGTAACATGGGGCTTCCCAAAGCACAGGGCCTGGAGCGGTTGCCCCGGTCTGTCCTATGGATGGCACGGCTCTGCTTGGACCTATTCTGGGCACCACCAAAAATTATACAAACCTGGTGCCCATGATCCCCCGCAGCTCCCATTGGCTGGGAACCATGGCCAATGGGAGCTGCAGGGGCAGCGCCTGCGGAAGGGTCAGCACGCCGAGCCGCCTGCTGCACCTCCGCGTAGGAGCCAGAGTGGGGACATGCCGCTGCTTCTGGGAGCTGCTTGAGGTAAGCACCACCTGGAGCCTGATACATTGTCTTCTCATTTTTAAAAAAATAAAGGTTGAACTGAGGTAGTTAGAACATTCTGTCTGTCCTGTTCTTTGTGAACTTAATGAATTAGAAAGTGCCATCAAGTGCACCAAGTATACAACTGAAAAAAAGAAAAGGAGTACTTGTGGCACCTTAGAGACTAACAAATTTATTTGAGCATAAGCATCCGATGAAGTGAGCTGTAGCTCACGAAAGCTTTTGTTAGTCTCTAAGGTGCCACAAGTACTCCTTTTCTTTTTGCGAATACAGACTAACATGGCTGCTACTCTGAAACTGAAAAAAAATTATCCTCTAATCTCTGTCAATTATAGTAATCTGAGGTATGGTTCATAACAATAAGTATAATATTCAGCCTGAAGCTGATGACATCCTTTTAAGTCACTCAGATTCCAGTCTGACAAAGACTCGAGCTGTGTGCATAATTTTATGCAAATGAGTATTCTTGGGCCTTGTCTGCACAAGGAAGTTGTACCAGTTTAACTAAATTTGGTTTTTAAATCCATGTATTTAAACCAGTTCATATACTTATTTGAGCTAAATCAACATAAACCAATTGTAAACTGATGTGTGTGTCCAGAGAGGGCTTTGTACCAATTTAACTAAATGGATTTAAAAAAAAAATTTTAATTAAACTAAGGCTACTTTTGTGTTTAGACAACACTAAGACTACATATGTGCGTGGAGTTATGTACATGCTTAAATCTTTGCAAGATCAGGGGTTTAATCTTAAGGAAGGCATTGTAGATATCTGAGTTTAAAGAAAATTTAGGGTTTTTTTCTGGTTTAAATTTTGTTTTGAAAATATGTTCTCTACTTAAAAACGACTTGACTGAGTTTAAACTATATATTGTAGTGACACCGTATAAGGAAGCAATAGTATTTGCATACCAGTTTTGGTTTCCTTTTACTGGTTTACAAGACTGTCATTTTCTTTAGTGTAATTACATCCTGACTGAACTTTTGATTCTCAGCTTTATTTGCTCTAATATTTGAGACCCTGAACAACAGAGTGTCCTTTTCTTTGTCATTATGTGCACTTTCTGGATTCTCAAATAATACTTAGTTTCAAATACAAATAAATCTACATTTTTCCCTTGGAGGTAAGGAATTCAGTGGATTCATATCTGTTAAAACAGATTTCTGTTAACTCTAATTGCACAGAGAGAGAGCAAGAGAGGGAAGTGGTTACGTTTTTATTTATAAAGAATTTCTGAAACTCTACCACAAAGAAACTCGACAGAAAATAAAACAAAATAGTCCTTAAGAAAGGAGGAGAAGACAAGGAACTGAGCTAGTCCTTTCTTAGGTTTTAGCTTCCAGTGAACTTTTTTCAAATATTAATGTACAAAGGAACATTGCATAAACAGTTAGCTGTGAACCACATGACTATAATTCCACTGAAGTGCTGCTGGTGACATCTTCAACTCAAGAGCAAAACTAAGGTTCAGTCTTACAACCTTCATCTATTTCAGTAATCATCAGTTACAAGAATACTTCAGATTAGGAGCCTGAAGCTATGTGGAAATTCAGCTTTCAAAACTGAGAGTCAGTCTATTTTATCTTAGTCTGAACACCCACCATCAGTTGGGGCTCTTTCCTCAAACCAGTGGGATCTAGCCCTGGTTAATCCTGACATAATTCCATCAAGTGCAGAGTACTAGAGGTGTAAGCTTCGGCCCTGTCTATACTATTAAAGTTAGTGTGTAGTTTTGATACAGGCACACAATAATAGATTATTTAAGAACCATACACTCACCTCCACATACTTCAAATACTCTAAAGCAGTGGTTCTCAACCTCTCCAGACTACTGTACCTAGGGTGACCAGACAGAAAGTGTGAAAAATCGGGACGGGGTGAGGGGTAATAGGTACCTATGTAAGAAAAAGCTCCAAAAATCGGGACTGTCCTCATAAAATCAGGACATCTGGTCACCCTAACTGTACCCCTTTCAGGAGTCTGATTTGTCTTGCGTACTCCAAGTTTCACCTCACTTAAAAACTACTGCTTACAAAATCAGACAATACACAAGTGTCACAGTCACTATTACTAAAGCTGCGAGTCTTTCACAGAGGTCACAGAAGTCACAGATTCTGTGACTTTCTGGGACCTCCGTGACTTCTGCAGCGGTCGGGGGGGGCTGGCCCGGGGGCTGCCTGAGCAGCTCAGGCAGCCCAAGGGCCAGTCGCACTGGCCATTGCTCAGGTCATCACGTCTCGCCTCCCCCAACAGCAGCAGGAATTTGTGTATGGGAGGGGGCTCAGGGCTGGGGCATGTGAGGGGTGAAGGCTCCGGTCAGCACTTACCTCGGGGGGCAACTGGAAATGGCAACATGTCCCTTGGCTCCTAGGCAGAGGTGTGACCAGGCAGTTCCTGGCCAATGAGAGCTGCGGAGCTGGCCTTGGGGTGAGGGTAGCATGCAGAGCCCCCCTAGCCGCGCCGCTGCCTAGGAGCCGAGGGACATGTCACCACTCACAGGGAGCTGCACAGAGCCAGGTAGGGAGCCTACCTGCCCCACCAAACCCCTCCCTCAGCAGCAGTGGGGGTCCCGGGCCATGCACCACAGCCTCTCCACCCCAGCAGCGGCGGGGGTCCCAGGCCACCCCCCTGCCTCCCGCTCCTCGCCAGCACCCGCAGCGCCCTTGGGCTGCCCCCCGCCCCAGAGCACCCAAGATTTAGTAAAGGATATATAGAACAAAATCATGGACGGGTCATGGTCCGTGAATTTTTGTTTACTGTCCATGACCGGTCCATTACTTTTACTAAAAATACCGGTGCCTAAAACGTAGCCTTAACTATTACTGAAAAACTGCTTACTTTCTCATTTTGTCAATATGAAATTCTATTTTGTACTGACTTTGCTAGTGCTTTTGGTGTAGCCTGTTGTAAAATTAGCCAAATATTTAGATGAATTGATGTACCCCCTGGAAGACCTCTGAGTACCCCCAGGGGCATGCGTACCCCTGGTTGAGAACCATTGCTCTAAAGAACCCTGGAACGAGCTCCATATCATTCCATATGTACCTTTATAGATTGTATGAAATGAAGCAGGGCTTTAATACTGATCTCTACATACCATATATATCCTCACAGATCATATTCCACATAAATTTCCACAGGATCTCACATATATTGATGTGGGTCATACAAGAAAGCTAGGTAAAGTGAGAAATTTCTACTCAACTTTACTACCATGCATACATACAGAGCCTATAGGAACACTGAGCATTCAAACACTGAATGAGAACTTCCATTCAGCTATACGTGCAAACATGCATCAATACCAAGAGAATTTTGAACCAACACCCATGTGGACAATCACAGTCTACACACCCTAACGGGAGAACAGGAAGTCTGAACCCCAAAGAATAAGCAATTGAATCAACTGGTTGTATACAATGTTATTGTGTTTATGTCGAGTAGTGTCTTTTTATAAAATTTTATGATGTTCTGAACTTAGTGATCATGATGAGATATGTATACACTCTGTGCTTATGTCTTTATGTATATAAAAACTCTGCTCATAATCAGAGCTGCAATATTCAGCTAACCCTTGCTTCCACGTTGCCACAGAGGGGATCCAGCATTCACAGACAACCCTCAGCCTTCAAGATTGTCGCTCCCTTTTGGATGAAGACTTCTGTTTGAAGCCTCCTTTTAAAAAGGACTTTCTCCCTTTTTTTTTCTTCCCCCTCCTCTCTTCCAGCATGGTGACTCATAGTTAGAGTGACCATATTTCCCAAAGGGAAAATGAGACACCACACAGGGCTGGCGCGAGCTGCTTTCCCGAGCCCTGCCCCATCTCCCCACTCTGTGCATGGGGCTGGCCCATTCCCAGCTCCCTCTATTCCTCCGGCACATGGGCTGGCTCGTGCCCTGCCCCCCCTCTCTCCCACACACATGGTGCTGATCCGAGTCGCTGGCCTGAGCCCTGCTTCCCCCATGCCCAGAGCTCTCATCCAAGCCCAGCCTACTCACCATGTGGGGCTGGCATCGCTGATCACTCAAACCCTGCCTGCCCCCTGTGTAGCTGGTGTTGCTGCGTTCTCAAACCCTGACTCCCACCAGATGGCTGGCATCGCTGCTCACTGGAACCCTGTTTCTCCCCACCCCGCAGGGCTGGCATTACCACTCGCCCACGTGTATGTTCCTCTGTGCCCCGCTAGGGGTGCGCACCCCACTTTTGGGGCAAAAAAATGGGGCAAACTCTTTTGGCAAGAGCAAATGGGATAAACGCACACTTTTGCCAAAAAAGTCAGGACGGCCGGGACAAGGCTTAAAAAAGGGACTGTCCCGACCAAAAATGGAAGTATAGTCAGTCAATCTACTCATGGTTATTTAAAGTGGAGAAATTTTATGGACCACCATCTTTCTTTTTACAATGTTATGTGCTTTGAGTTAGTCTCCCCTGGTTAGGGAGGCAACCCCTCCCTGCCTAGTTGACCAGTGCCCTGTTGTGAGGTGGAGCTGAATGCTGCAGCGCAAATTATGAGCACGGTTTTCTATATACATAAATAAGCACAGTGTGTATACATATCTCACAATGACCACCAAGTTCAGAACACCACACACTATCATAAAAGACACGACTTGACATATTTGTACACACAACATTGTATGCAACCAGTTGATTCAATTGCTTACATTGGGTTCAGATCTCCTGTTCTTCCCTTGGGGTGTCTGGACCCTGATTGTCACAAGATGCATTAAGTAATTTTTAAAACCTTTATGATTCAACCAATATCTGCATTTGTACAGCACCTTGCATAATAAGATCCTGTCCCATGACTAGGACTCATAGGTGTTATTGCAATACAAATAAATAAAAATACTAATAAATAGGTTGTCTCCAGACAGCTGTGACCTAGTGACCATACCCCTGGCAAATTTCAAATGTCTATCACTTTCTATTAAAGCACAAGAGCTGTTAAACATTTGTAATACTGTATTACTCTCTTCCTACTCAGAATTGGCTGAATGTCAGTGACTACAAAATAAAGCAGTATGTACTGCCACACTAGAATGCATTAGGAAAATTTCTTCAATTATCTAACAAAAACCATGTAAAGTGAATACCAACCTGCACAATATCCAAAACCATACCAGCAGAAACAGTTCCAAATCCTGCTAACAAAAATGGTACAAGTATCTGTAATGCCATAATACTACTGGACTCCTTTGGCTGCTTTCTGCTCCTTTCCACAATGGCATCTTCATCACCATCACTAGACAAGTTGTCATCCTGCAATATGGCATCTGTTTCTGACGTGTCCATCCCATCACAATAATTATAACTGGCAAAGTCATCATACTTTGGACTACAGCTAGATGGACTGTGTCCGTTACTACCATGAAAAGCTGGTTCTGAGAAGTGATGGTACTCCATGTGTTGATCCGATCTAACATTAAAATTGTGTCCTGTGTGTTGTAATCCATCTTGCCAGACACCATTCACTTTTTTATGTCGCTCTTCCTGCTTTTTGTGGTAAACAATTGGAACCATACTCAACAGCAGGTTCAGAAACTTGTCAGACTGAATTGTATTAAGATTTATAGTCCAATTTACAAAACTTTCTCCACCATAAGCTTTACCATTTATTTTGGTAGTGGTAGATCTTCCTTTACAGTTAGTCATAGTGTTACAAAAATACTACGGGGAAGATCACTGTTCTTTAAACTTCAGTGAAGAAACACAGCAGATGAGTCAACAACAGCCACACAATCATTGATTTTAAAATCAAATAAATCAAATGTAGAAAATGTTACGTAGAAAATGTCCTTTTCATGGATCTTAGATCTTGAGCAATTCCACAACCGAGTTTGGATCTGGAAAAAAAAAATTCAGTAGTTTGATTGTGTGTATGTATCTATTATTATTATTAAAACAAATAGAAAAGATATATGAAAGCCTACATTCTCATGTTACTACTGTATCATATAGGGCAGTGACATGAAGGAATTTGAATCCAGTTTGGTCCTTCATAGGCTAAGAAGCAGAAATGACTCAAAACTCTTGATGGTGGGGGGGGGCATGTGACTGCCCCATGCATCACCTCTGGCCCCTTTCCCACTCCCCCTGCACCTCCCACACCCGGTCCAAGCCAGCACCACCTTGCCCCTACTCCCCTCATAGCTCCTTCCTCACTTCTCCCATCGCCTCCCCACTGCAGGCATTGGCCAGAGTGGGCTCTGGACACCTACTACTGAGCAGGTAACTGAGGCTGCAGGCGAGGAAGGGATGGGACTCAGAGGGCTTCCCCACACTCTCTCTGGCAGAGCTGTGCTGCCAGCCCCATCTCACTTCCCTGCTCTGGGTGCCTCACAGAGGAGCTCAGTGGGAGCACTAGGTGCAGGTGCCTTTCCCAGGCATGTCCCCCTCAGCCGCACTCAGCCAGACTCTCACCCTAGCAGAAATCTGGGGGGACATATGACCCCGCGTGCCTCCCTCCCACATGTCGCCTCTGATGAGAAGGAAGAGGTTAGGATAAACCTCTAAATTCTTGGATTGCATTGAACTGTTACTATAATGGTGCCTGGTTGAGTTGGCTGGGAAGCAGTCCTGCTGAAGGTTTGTGTCGTCAAAATAAGCTATGTCAACATCCTGGTGGAAAGATGAGCAGGGATATACCTGGTAGATGGCTTATGCTGCACCTTGTACAAGAATGAACCTTTGGAAGGAGTGGGGTAACAACAGTAGGAGAGGAGTTGGAGAAGAAGGAAAATGGCCAGCCCAGTGATTTAGTAGTGGGTCAAGGAACTATCATATAGGAAAATTTTATTTTTGATATCTAGCCTGGTCCTTTGTTTCTGGGACTTTGTGGGAAGCAAATGGCTTGAATCTACCTCTGGTGATCCTTCTGGCTGACATAGATATAACAACAAGCAGCTCTGAATGAAGCTAGGCCATGCCTGCCTCACCTGGCCAAACATGAGATTGAGGAAGATCAGAGAGAAATAGCAGGGATCATCAGTGTTTGCAGGTCCTCGAGAGGGAAATGATGTTGGGGAAAATATGGATTTTTATGAAGCCAGGAGGATAAACCCAAGTTCCTGACCTAGCTGTTCAGCCCATAAGGATCCTTATTTTCAGGTGGTAAGCCTCAAGAAAACATTTTGAGTTGGTGAGGCCTTATCAGTTGATTGTCCACACCACTATGCCAAAATGACAAACCACTATCGATTTCTAAAATTTAACACAATGCTCATTTAAAACCTGACTTACTGAAGTTATTATTAGCCAAACACACAGATTAAGATAGGTATAATTCAATGTTTGTATGCTTAAGTAAGTGTATGGTACATATTTTCATAATGTTAGATGTACAGTATATGTATTATAAGAGAAGATCTTTTTAAAGAAAGTTGCAGACTTTGCTTTGTAACAGTTTAACTGAACATATATGCCAGTAACAACAACTGGATGTAAAACAGAGCAACAAGTTTAGTTCTCGTTTGCAGCTTAACAAACAGCTATGCAAACAACTGTTGCTATACGCAGAAGCAACATAAGCCATTCTTTAGAGTGTCGTTATGGTCAGAAAAATTACAAATGTTACCAGTGTTATGCATCAACCAAACTGCAGCTCAGCCTGATTTTAGAATACTTATTGTTGATGATTAATGGCTTTGGGTACTATTACAATGGAAAGTCACTTTTGCAGTCAACGAGGCAATCTAGTTTTCTGATTAAAAAATCTCCAGTAAGTGTACTTCACCGTGCAGTTTATAAAAAATTAAGAGAAAGGTTAAAAATCCTATTCTACCTCCCCACTCTCTTTTTTGAGGGGTGAGGAACAGGGAAAAAAAAGAGAAGAAACTGACATCTCATGCCTCTTTTTTTCCATATTATTTCTCTTCATCTGTAAGATATTTACAAAGGAGGCTGCACATTTTACAGTTATATCTCCTTTCCTCTTACAAGTTCTGTTACCAACTCAGCTACTGACTTCTTGTCTAATCTTGACACATCACTTAGGCCAGAGTTTTACCTAACTTGAAACACTTAGGACCTTAGTCTCAGAGCTACTGAGCACCTGTACCTCTCACTAACTACAACTGGAATCAGACACTTTTGAAAGTTTGGGCCTTAACATCTGTGTACCTCAGTTACCCAATCTGTCAAACTGCAATAATACTTATCTTTGTAAATCACTTAGAGATGGTCTCATGAAAGCCACTGCGGAAGTGCAAAATACAATCATAACCTCCAGCTGCACTCAGAGCAGCCAGTACCTTCTGGGGATCTGAGTGCTGTGTCTCCCATAGCTTTGGGGACTCATATTTCTCTCTAGTCAAAAGCACTCATACAATATTCATACCAACATTTCTATATTTACCTTTTTAAGATTTGTTTAATCATCCATACATATAATTAGATACAGTTAAAAAAAGATTAATGTAATAACCAGTAACAGTGAAACCCAGAAAGAATCTCCAGCAGATACCGATAAGATCTTGGCATTTTGAATCTTCTTATTTTATTCACTGTAAATCAGTGGCAACTAATCATTGTATAATTTGAGGATAGTGGAAATTCTCTGAGATTACCAGATGATATTCTAATTGACAACTGTAAACTTTACTTCAGGTTAGAACACAGCTTAATTTTTCTTCTAACTTCTCATTCAAGCCTCACCAATAAACAGATTCTGCTTTTGGAAAATAATTAACAATTCTGTTGATTATGTACAAGACATAAAAAAACAAAAAATTCAACTAACTCTTCCATATTATAGTTTTATAATGACTATGTAGTGTTAAAAGGAGTAAGAATATATGGTTCTTATATATAAGCAGAGCAATTACAGGGATGTGACTTTTACATTGTAACTTTTCTGACATTGTTGACAACACAAAGGGATCACTTACACATTTAATATATAAGCCATAAACATGGCTACACTGAATTCCTTTAGACATCCCCATGATGAGGAACGCAAATAAGCTCACCTAGTTCAACAGTAATTGAAGCATTTACTTCCAAAATCCAGCATCTGCTCCTGATGAAGTTGAGAAAATTGTAGTTCATAAAAGTATGAACCAACCTCATGTTATAGCCCTACAGGTTAAAATAAGGTCACAGTGCAAATAGATGCTATTGAGGCCAGCACGCCATTAGTAGAGTGAGCCTTTGGACACTCAAACACAAGGTCATCAGCAGTCATATTATGACATGACACTTTTACATCCTTTGAGCCAAGATGACTTCACCCTTAAATGTTTCTCCAGAGCCCACAAATACTAACTTTCTAAACAGCTCTTAACATCAAAGGTATGTAAACTAATCTTTTCAGGATGACTATGGAGATTTGTCTAAAAGACAGGCAGTTGTACTGGCTAATCAAAATGAAAATCTGATATTACTTTTGTCAGAAATTTGCGGTGGTGGGGGGCAAGACAGGCCTAAGTGCCACCTTGTCTTTCTGGAGTATAATATAAATTGGAAAGGCCATCAGGGTCTGAAGCTCTGAAACCATCCTGGCTGAAATAATGGTCACCAGAAATGAGGCCTTCAGTGAGAAGTGCAAACTCTTAAGGGATATTCCATGAGTTTTGTTCATATCAAATGCAAGTCTCAAGGCTCACTAGACTCCCAGATGGGAGGGTATGAGATTGTAAACTTAAAAAAAAAAATTTCACCAGAAGTGCACTCCCCTCTCTCTGCCCCTTCCCCCTCCGCCATCTTATAACCAGATTGAAGTTATACCTTGACATAACTGCCTCTCAAAGCCAGATATGTTCCTTGGATCCAAGCAAATTCAATTACTGGGACTCTAGATCCCCAAGGGCCAAAGTCACCTTCTTAGCTGTAGATTTCTCACTTGGAGCAGAAACTTTGAATGACTCTGAGGTAGAGAAATAATTTCAATTCCTCCATAGGAACCTGGGATAAGGAATCAGGGTTTCTGATCACAGAAACATCAGAGACCAGATGTTTCCAGAGTCTTTCTAGCCATCTCCAACATATCCTGACTGTTAGAAAACAGCTCTTTATCCCAAAGAGCTATTGAGTTCTATATATGCAGTTCTACAGCATCAAGACATTATGTCAATAACAGGGGGACAAAAAACTATGTTTTTACAGAGTACAGGGAAGTGGGAGCAGATTGGATTTGTTGGGGTGTTTTATCAGGGGTGAGAGGGCAGGTCAAACTCAAATTTAGGACTCTCTCTCTAACTGCTTCAAATCCTGCATCTTGGCAGGGGGTTACACTAGATGACACTTGTGGTCCCTTCTAACCCTATGATTCTATGATGCAAGGTGGCTCTTGCCAAGACAACAACAGTTGAGTCAGACACTTCAGTACCTAAGAAGAGCTGAGGTTCTGTGAGAAGAAATATTTTCACTTATCAACTGATAGGCTGCAGTTTCAGCGCACCATCATGCTGACCAATATTCTCTCACTGTTTCTTTGTACTCCGTTGTCTGTCTGTATCCATCAGTTGTCTCTTGTCTTATACTTAGATTCTAAGTTCTTGGAGCAGGGAATGTATTTTTGTTCTGTATTTCTACAGCACCTAGCTGAGTGCGGTCCTGATCCATGATTACCTAGGTGCTAAGGTAGTAACAACAATAATATACTTGCTAATATACTCTGCTGTTTTTGTCATGTCAGCCATACTAAGCTGTACCCTTCACAACACATATGTAAAAATGTCTAGGCACTATAACTGGCTTCTGTGGCAATATTTGCAATTAAATAATTATTACTACTGTAGCACCTACATAATCATGGACCAGGACACCATTGTGCTAGGTGCTGTACAAATACAGAACAAAAATACAGTCCCTGCTCCAAAGAGCTTATGATCTAAATATAAGATAAGAGACAACCAATGGATACAGAAAAATGAGGGACTACAAGGAAACAATGAGAGAGCATGATAGGCTGTAGTCTCAGCACAACAGCAGTATACCGATTGTCAAATTTTCTGTAGGCATGATGACAAAGGAGAGTTTGAAGGAGGAATTTAAAGGAGGATAATGAGCTTTATGGGGAACAGCTCCCAACTGTGAGGGGCAGCATGGGAGAAAGAGCTGGTGGCTAGACATCCACAAGGAGATGTCAGAGAGACTGGATGAGATTTTTAGTTTGGATAGAAGAGACAGGTCTGGAATAGAGAGAGATCTGAGAGATTTCAGCATAAAGATGGTGGTTGAATTTGTGTTTGCAGATGAGATTACCCATAGATAAGATGTAGAGGGAGAAGAGAAGGAAGCCCTGAGGAACCCCGCACAGAAAGCTGGAGGTGGGCGGGGAGAGGGAAGATCCTCCCAAGGACACACTGAAAGAGTGATTAGAGACGTAGGAGGAGAACCAGGAAACTACAGAGTCAGGGAAGCCAGGCCAGGAAAGATATCAAGAAAATGATGATCATGGTGCACTACACTGAAGGTGGCTGAGAGGTATAGGAGGAGGAGCATGGAATACTGGTTCTGAGATATTGATAGGAAGTGTTCATTAGAGACCTTAATGAGAGCAGTTTCAGTGGAGATCAAGGGTCAGATTAGAAAGGATCTAGGACAGATTTAGAAGAATAACTCCAGCCAGTGATTGTAAACAGTGTGTTTAGTGAGCTTGGAGATGAGAGGGAGACAGGAGTTGGGCCAGTAATTAGAGAGGTAAGTGGGGTCAAGGGTAGGTTTGGGGAGCTTTCTGGATTTTTTAAAATGAGAGAGTCTAAAGCATGCTTATACTTATGGGGAGTCAGAAGAGAGTGAGTAGAAGAGTAAGGCAGGAGATAAGAGTGGGAACAAGGGAGAGGGTCACTGGGGCAAGTGGAAGGGCTAGAGGAGAATGTGACAGGGGAAGAGTAGGAGATAGAGTTGTAGGAAAAGAAGGCAAGCCAAGGGGAGGAGGAAAGACATGTTGTATTTTATGCATTTTCTGTTGGAAGAAATTGGTGAGATTCTGTACAGAGAAAGAGTGGAGCAGAAAGAGGAGGATTTGACGAGTGAGTCAAAGGTGGTGAGAAAGCAGTGGGGATTGCAAGTGTGGGATTCAATTAAGTTGGAGAGTAAAGTTGTTTAGCAAGAAAGATGGCGGAACTGAAGGAGAATGAGTTTGTAGTAGAAGAGGAAGTCAACGTGGTTACAGGATTTCTATCAGAGACGTTCTGCCATGCAAAAGCAGGAGTTGAGGAAGCGGACATTGGAGGTGATCCCAGGGCCTGGCAGTGTGGTCCTTGAGATGTGAATGAGGCAAAAGAGTCAAGGATGGACAGTGAAATATGGAAAGAATCAACCACCATATCAATGGCAGAAAGGAAAAAGAGAGCTGAGCATAGATGAGAAGTCATCAACACTGATGGACTGGAAGTGACGGAATAGCCAAGTGAAAGGTGGTGGGGAGGATGGCTGATGTGGGATGCTGAAAGAGACCAACTGAGGGTTGGAGAGGGGGAGCTCATCAACAGAAATAGCGAGAGAGCTATGTTTGGTGAAGACCAAGTCAAGTGAACGACCCTTTCGGTGAGTGGGAGAATGGAACCAGAGATTCAGGTCGAATGAAGAGGTGAGGTTGAGGAAATGTGTAACTAAGGAGTCAGGTGAGTCACCAACATGGAAGCTGAAGTCACCAAGGATGAGTATGGGAGATTGTGATGTGAGAAGAGAGCCAGGAGTCGAAATCAGAGAGGAAAGCTAATAGGAAGGAGTTGGGTGGACAGAAGATGAAAGCAACATGAAGGAAGAGAGGAGAGAAGAGTTGGGTGCATTGCTGTTCAAAGGAGGAGAAAGAGTGATAAGAGGAAAGAAGAAGGGATTAGCAGGGGCAGGAATGGGAGAGGGGAAGCCTAATACCCCCACCACTGTCTGATCCAGGGCAGGAAGTATGAGTGAAGGAGAGACCTCCATAAGAGAGGGCAGCTGCAGAGGCAGTGTCGGATGAAGGAATCAAGGTCTCTGTGAGAGCCAGGAGCTGGAGGGAGTGAGATATACAGAGGTTGTGGATGGCTATGATCTTTAGAGATGGAGTGGGAATTCCCGAGATAGCAAAAGGAGGAGAGTGAGGAGGGAGGGGCATGGGTGTGAGGGTAGGAATCATGATGGGAAGGGTGTGGTAGGTGGAATGGTGTGGGGGGAGGGGGCCCAATTTCAGAGGTGAGGAGAAAGCTGCAGATGTGGAACATAAGATGTGCGAATGGGAGGAAGGGGGGAGACGATCAGGGTGGAAAGGGGAAAAGGAGATTAGATGGTGGGAACTTTTACTGTACGGGGTAAGAGCACTAGCACGGGCAAATGGAGCTGGCGGGGGGGAGGGAAAGGAGGAAGACAGATGCTATGATATAGAAGAGGAATGTGGTGAGAGACACGGAAGAGTGGCAGATGGACAAGATCACAAAACAAACAAAGCATACCACATGCTAGTCACAGAGCTCCTGGCTGATCCAGAAGCAAAGTACTGTTATTTCCTGAATAGTGGAATGCATCACGTCTAAAGATGACCATAGCTCATGATCAATGTCTGCCACTAAATTAAATATTAATGTCTACAGCCTCATGAGCACACACACTTGCAGAATTCTACCCACATTGAGTTTTGGATTCACTTTCACTGTAGCCATTATCTCTAGAAGTACAAGTCAATTCAGACCAGAACATCTGTAGTTTATTTTGATAAAATACATGTTTTCAGGCTCAGTTATATAACTGATCTCTCCATCCAATTTTAATATAATTAGAAAACCTGGGAAACTATTTACCTACACATTTTATACTAAATTAATTATTGAGATGAACAAAATAATCATGATGGAAAGTGAACATTGGAAAAGGCCACAAGCACTACCACTAAGTTACAAGGGTCTGAAAAATAAAAGGTTTTATCAGCCTTCCAATGAAATTAATAATGAAACTTCCCAGCTGCTACAGTGGGACAGAATAAGGTTGTGGTTTCTCCGGCGTGTATTTTAATTACATGATTCAAACATATTACCACAAGTACAAATGTGAAGAAACAATGATGATGATTCATGAAAATGATTCACAGCTCTAGAACTTCGGTTAAATTTTTTTTCAAACCACATAATTTTTCCTTTTTACTTGTGTATGTTTTTGTTTTGTTATGTAAGAGACTGTTATATGAGGTAGGGAGTTGTTTTATTTCATAGAGTAAAGTGTTAATGCAACTAGAAATTAAAATGGTATGGAACAGTACCAGAAATATGAATCCAGACGACCAATGGGAAACAGAGGGTGAGGACAAGAGTCTGGCCAGGATGGCTAAAAGCTTAAATAACTTTTGTGAAATAGTTTGGATAATATTCACAGACCTTTATCCTGACAAAATACTTGGCCTTTTGTAATGAAGGCTGCACTAATGATGAAGGACAGAATATTAAACCAGCACATCTCAAACTTTTAGTCAAACAGTACTACTATGTAGGTGTTGTTTAAAAACATTAACTGGAAACTAAAAAAGGAGAAGAAATGCTAGGGGGTGGGTAAAAGGTAGAGTAACAGATCCCAACTTGGTGCAGAACTATTTGAACTAAATGAGACAAAATCTCTCTTATAAGTGGGCTACTAAACATTTTTAACCTAAATTTATGCACAGCACATTGAGTAGCAACATACTGTAAGTCACTTTGCTCACCATGAGATTCCAGATGGGTTAACAAATAATAGACCACAATACAAATGGCTCATTTTGATAATTCTCCTCCAACAGACCACTAAAAAAGGTACTGTTTTGAAGTGGCAATGTGATCAGAAAGCCACTGAGGTTCAGAGAGAGTTACTGACAGATATGCAGTGAGAAGAAGAATCCTCTTATCTGTCAAGGGGTTCAAGCTACCCTTACCTCAAGTCTCTATTTGTGTCTTTTATTAATTGATGGTATTATTTAGCAGTTGTTTTTGTTAACATTTGATTTGCATATAATTAAAAAAGGTAGAGGAAGAGTTATAACAAGAGCTACAGGAATTAGTGGCTAGACCAATCCTTGCTATATGGCAGGGGTATTAACTTTTGTAAATGTCATGTGCCCAGGGGCAATGAACAAGATCAGACTTTTACAAACACTCCTGTAAGTCATACCTTTATTTTTGGTGATTTCTCAGACTACCAGGTCCCAAAGCAATGAAGTAATTGTACGTCATTATCAACACCTTAAAATATATCCAGAAGCTAACTGAAAGCCAGTGCTGCACCTGCACCTTGCCAGAGAGCCTCCCATGTTAATTTTTCATACAGACCCCTATAGCTAGGAAGTTTATCCCTCTGTCTAGTTGGTGTGATCTGGTGATTTTTTTAAAGCCTTGAAGAAATACAGAAGACATTTGGAAATCAAACTGCCATGTAATTTTAATTATTTTTTAATCTTTTTTTAAATGAGGGTCCACCAAATGGGGGCTCACAACATAAGAAACAATTGTAGATCCCATGGAATATAACACATTAACACAAATATTTTTCAAACTCAAAGACTATGATAAATTAAAATACCAGTCCTTTTCAGTGTCTGGCTAATAAAAATTAAAAGACCACATAT
Organism: Natator depressus; assembly: GCF_965152275.1. Taxonomy (NCBI): domain Eukaryota; kingdom Metazoa; phylum Chordata; order Testudines; family Cheloniidae; genus Natator; species Natator depressus. The sequence continues at coordinate 249,791,954 of NC_134234.1, forward strand.
TGAATGATCTTCTGGACTTTTGTAGCCGTCACCACCTCTTCACAGCTCAGACAAACTCACTTATGCCAGAACCTGATACATTTTCATCTATCAGAAAGTGCCCAGACTACTTCATATTGGAAAGGAGGGAAACTTGCAGAGCCACTTTACAAACCAGTTCATAAGAATGCATCGTATTGCCATATACTAACCTGCTGCTTTTAAAATATTTCTCTGACACAAAATAAAAGTGGAGATTTAGTGTAACTATGAGATTTGTGTTGACTCCGGCACTTAGAAGCAAGCCTTCCAATTTTCAGGAGGATAGTTTTTGGCAAATAAATGCAAAGGAGTAGATCTAATAATATAGCCTTGTAAATAGTATACAATGTTCTCCACAAGCCTTTCTGACTGCACTGTGTTTCAAGGAGTTCACACTTAGCATGCCTCTCGAAGGCATTTTACCAGTGTATGACCACCAAGGACAGATCCAGCCTTTAACTTTTCCATGCCTCAGTTTCCCATTGGTAAAATAAGAATATTAAACTTTTATCTTTATTACAGGTAATATATAAGGCATTAAGACCCCTATTCCTCAAAGTATTTTAACTTGTTCTGAAAGGACTTTGATGAATCAGGGCCTAAATTACATTTTTTTTTTAACATTTTAAATTTAGAATCAGTCTCTCTTGACCCATCGTTTAAAAAAAAAATCGAAGATGGATACAGGCCCAATTTTTTAAAATAAAGTTTACAGGTAATTTAAAAGTAATGGATCACAAAGTAAGTACTTTTGTACTACATGTTTGCATTACTCTTACAGTATATATCCTTTGAATGTGCTTTGTAACACAACTATAACTAACATACAAGAGGATAAACACAGTAATGTAAACATATCTATCTAAGAAACTCTACCACAGCAAACCACAAAATCTAGCCTATGTAAGTGTACCTAAATATTACATATGGGAACCACAAAAGAAAAGTTTAATTTTAGTATTTTTGCCAAAGTATAAAGCTATCCTAAATTAGGGTTTAATTTGCCAGTCTTGAAAAGGATCAGTTAGTTTGATGGGAATCAGGGTATGTTGTTTACTGTGTATTGTTTTCCATGTAATAAACACTGGCCTCTTACATTTGGTAAGGACAGTTTCCCCCCTCTTCTGGCCTTCAAACAACCCCTCAACCTCACCAAGCTTATCATTAGACGCAAGCTCCCCACAGGCCAGGACACACCAACTCAAAGAGGCATGAGATCCTGCCAGAACAACAGATGCAAAACATGCAGACATATCTCCACTGCTACAATGATCAATAACCCCAAGATCCAGGGGTCGTAGACATACCTATCCCAACATGCGGTGTACCTCATCCAGTGCATCACATGCCTCAGCAACAACTATGTGGGAGAAAACAGACAATCACTACACTCTCAAATGAACTCACACAGAAAAATGACAGAAGACAAAAACTCCATATCGCTTGTCGGCGAACATTTCACAAAGTGATCACTCCATCTCTGACTTCTTAGTTCTGTCGTCAAAGGAAACCTCCATAATACCGTCAAAAGATAAGCCTGTGAACTTAAATTATTAACTTTGTGGAATACTAAAAACCACAGACTTAACAGAGACTGGTTTTATGGATCATTACAACAATTTGTAATACACCTTATTGTCTGCTAACCCTTAATTGCCCACTTCATTTTAAATGGTTTCCTACACCAGGAATTCTCAACCTTTTTCTTTCTGAGACCCCCCCCCTCCCCCCCGCGCAACATGCTATAAAAACTCCTCAGCCCACCTGTGTGCCACAACAACTGGTTTCTGCATATAAAAGCCAGGGCTGGCATTAGGGAGTAGCAAGCAGGGCAATTGCCCGGGGCCCCATGCAACAGAAGCCCCTGCGAAGCTACACTGCTCAGGCTTCAGCCTCAGGTGGCGGGGCTCAGGGCCCCGGGCTTCAGCCTCATACAGTGGGGCTTCGGCTTTCTGCCTTGGGCCCCAGTGAGTCTAATGCCAGCCCTGCTTGGCAGACCGGACCCCCTAAACCTGCTTGCGGCCCTTCAGTGGGCCCAGACCCCTGGTTGAGAACCACTGCCCTACAGCATGTGTGACCCCTTATGCTTAACAATTCATCCCACCTTGTATTTAACACAGACACATTGGTTACCTTTCCCAGACCTGAGGAAGAGCTTTGTATAGCTTGCAAGCTTTTCCCTTACACAAACAGAAGTTACTTCAATAAAAGATATTATCTCACCTACCTTGTCTCTCACCTATTCTGGAACCCACCTGGCTACAACAACTCTGCATACAACCATATGGTCATTTCCACGGCTACAGACAAATATCATAAAAATTGTTTGATTTCATTATGAGATCAAAGCTAAGTTATAGCAAGTATAATATTAGAAAGTGAAAGTGATCCCCTGTTCATACACTAAGTAATGCAACAGTCCTTAAACTCACTGGGCCCATATTTTTGTAGGAGTCAGAAGATCAAGCAGATTGTATGCATGTATTTCTATCTGTTTTGTGCTTTTGTATATATAGCAATCATACTAATGACTGGAAGGCTTGTAAATTGTTGTGTGTCATGACCTGTCTATTGGGATGTTTACTGTAAGAGGACATTGGGTTAAATCAACAGGACTGTTGAAAAACGGACAGGAAGGTGAAAACAATGACTTTAAGTAAGACCCTCCCACCCCAACAAACACTTGAGGGTTGTTACAGGACAATGCGAGAGCAATTGACCCTGAGGGAATAGGCTCAACTTCCCACTGAGTCTACCAACCTGGTTTTGGACTAGTGCAGCCAAAAAGTCTGCAAACTGAGAGAACAAAGAACTTGGACTAGTTTTTAAAAGGCACACTCCTGCAAGCAGGGGGAAAGAGAGTTAAGGGAAACAGACTGACACCCAGAGCTCAGAGGTTTGGGGTGAGTGGGAAAGCAAGGCCAGCTTAGGGCATCTATGAGAATGGTAGGACTCTAGGTAAAGCAGACATGCAAACAGACTTTTTGTTGTTTCAAAATCCTTTCTTCTATGGCTTATTCCTACTATTAGTATTAAACAATACTTTGGTTTAAAACGAGTAGTACATGAGGGGAGGGGACGGTGGATGAGGGGAGGAGGCTGTATTGGGTAGATGGGCAGTGGATGTGGGGGACAAGGTGGAGTAGACGGTGGAGGATATGGGAGAGTGGGGGGTAGACAGGCTGTGTGGGGAAGGGGACGCTGGGGGGGTAGATAGGTGGTAGATGGGGGAGGGGCTAACAGAGCTAGAGTGTTGGTGGATGGGGGAGGGACTATGGGGGAGTAGATGAGCCATGGATGGGGAGAGGGTTATGGGGGGGGGGAGTAGATGGGTGGTGGATGGGGCGGCAGATGAGCAGCGGCTGGGCGAGGCAGCTGTGGGAGGAGTAGATGAGCAGTGGATGTGGGAGGGGCGGTGTGGGGAGACTGGGGAGTAGATGGGGTGGTGGGGGGAGTAGATGAGCGGCGCATGAGGAGGGGCGGTGGGGGAAGTAGATGGGCAGCCGATGGGGGAGGAGGCGGTGTGGGGAGGGGAGCAGATGAGTGGTGGATGGGGAGAGGGTTGGGGGGAGACTGGGGAGTTGAGGGGCGGTGGGGAAGTAGATGGGCAGCGGTGGGTGGAGTAGATGAGTGACGGATGAGGAGGGGCGGTGGGGGAAGTAGATGGGCAGCGGAGGGGGGGGAGCAGATGGGGGTCTGGGGCGCTGTGTTATTCTTCTCAATCACTTATTTAGAAACTTTCCTGCTCGGAGCATCCTCCCCGGGCCCCGATCCCGGCAGCGCCTCCCTCCCCGCGGCGGGTCCCGGGCATCTCCTGCCCGTGCTCGGCTCCGTTCCTGCCCCTCAGGGACCCTGCCCCCCCCTTACCTGGGCGATGGTGGCGCCGGCAGCCCGCCGCCCCTCGCCATGGCCGCTCGCCGCCCGGGACCGCTGCCCGCTCTTCGCACGGACCAGCCCGGCTGCAGCGCTGACAGCTCCCGTGCAGGGTGAGCGGCGGCGGCGCCCCCACTGAGCAGGCGCGGAGCCCGCCGGAGGGGAGGGGACGGGCAGCCCCTTGATGATGTGGCCGGTGATGTGAGCGCGCAGCAGCCGCTGTCTGACCTGCTGGTGAGCTCGGCTCGCGGGGAACCCCCAGCGGAAGGGGCTGAGCGCGAGGAGCTGCCGCCAACCGTCATCGCGGGCTCCAGGCACCCGCAGCCAGCCCGTGGGGGGGGCTCTGTTGTAAGCTGCGCGCATTAAGCACAGGGGAGGGGAACGCTCTGCTGTTCTCCCCAGCAGCCGCCTCCCCTCGGGCATAGGGGGCTGTAGAGGAGAGGCTGAGGGGGGCGATTACTTGGTCTCGGCCGTATGGGGGGGGCGTACGGGGGTCACCTAATGACTGATGCCCCCAGCCCTAAGGGGGACGGGTTAGGGCTGGGGTGTGATACTCCCTACATCCCCCACAAACGGGGGGTGGGAGGGGGCAGTGAAACCCCCACGTTTCCCACAGACACACAAAGAGGGGATGGGGTGAGGCTAGGGAGAGCTTCCCTATGGGGAAGGGGCTGTACAAGAGGGGCAGTGATCCCACACGCACATACACCCAGAGATCCTAGTGGAAGGAATAGAGGAAGGTTAAGGAGAACTTTAACACACACAGGCCAAATGGGGAAGGGCAGGATCAGAGTGATGACAATTTCCTTCCCCAGCACCCTGAAGAGCAGCAAAGGGAAAGCTACAGGGGCAGAGAAAGCCTCCACCCCAATTATCCCCTCAGAAAAACCGAATAGTTTTCTAGCAAGGTGACCTTTAAAAAAAAAAAGTTTCCATTTGGTGCAGTCCTGCCTCCACACCACAATGAAAGATGCCCAATCAATCCTGAAAATAATTTAAACCAGCCCAGTCTAGAAGTCACACATAATTACCATCCAGTTTGCAATTCAATGCTGTATTTAAAAAAAAAAAAACAACAACTCCAGAAAGTCTCTGGTTTGAATTACCTAGACTCCAGGAAGCATAATTTTAAATCCCAGCAGTTGTGGTTCAATTCTTCATCCCTTCCAGATAGATAAATGGAGTTCCAAGTTATTTACTGTGTGCAGGTCTAGTGAGTGAGTTCATGAGGTACTGTGTGCTCTGAGAGAAAGTTAGAGATGAACTTGCTAAACCTTGCCCCACAGTTCGGCTTGCCAGTGACACACTGGTCTCTTCCTGTTTTCGCATTTCCAATACTGATTTCACAAGTGCTGGTTTCTCATTGATTAAAAGTGGGTAGGTGGCCTTCTCTGTTTTGAGCAACCACACTATAGATTTGCAATGTATGAAAATCAAAAAAGGATGGAAAGCAGAGTAAGCACCAAATGTATTCCTGGCAATGCTTTTGCATTCACTTGTAAAAGCTTTATTGGCAACAAAACACAAGACTCAACAATTTTTACTTATTTGAGAATCTTGTACAGAATGCACTTGAACACTTTCTTTCTTTTAGCTTGATTGAAAATAATTTCATTAAGAAGTCAACTGATTTCATTAATTGGTTCAATGAAATAAAAAATGTATACTGCTGTTTGAAAACTTTTCTCTTTAGACGGGCTGATTTTTTTAATTGTCCTTGCCCAAGTACTCTGTGATATGCCCAGAAAGCTTTAATAATATAAGGTCCTGATCCTGTAAAGACTTACACATGGGCTTAACTTTACACACTCTGAGTAGCACACAGTCTGAGTAGCCTCAATGTACTCATGCATGTAAAATTAAGCACATGCAGGTTCAGAGTCTAACTACGATACAGATGTGGATTATTTGTTAAAGTAGATATAGAGAGGTGAAGTTCAACTAATTTCTTTTGTGCTGATAAACATAAATATTAAATTTAAAATTACTAATTTTTACATTGTTAGTTTGTTTACATTTGTACAACACTTTGAAAACATGTGCTGTTATTTTCTAAAAGAGTACTTCCTACATTGATGCTATGTACTTCATAGCAATGGAGAAACCTGAAGTGGAAAAACTTTTTAAAAAAATCTATACAAGAATTTAGTGATGATGAAATCTGTCAGGCTGACAACTCTGGAATCTGTTTTTCCCTCTCTAATCCACAGAACATACACAGCGTGCCCAAAGCACCAAGTATTTGCAACAAGTTGGAGCTAAATACTGTGAGCATGTGTATAAAAGTTTAAAGTTAAGTATGTTGGCAGGTGTTTCACAGGATCAGGGCCAAAATCATTTGCACTGAAATAGTTAACAGTGTTGACATTCATGTCACCATAATTAGTTTTTAGAGTGAACATGCTACTGAGATGAATGGGACAGTATACACCTTTTAGACCTAATGTTTAGGCCGTTTGCAAAATTCAGAAAGACTTACACCTGGTCCATGCTATCCAAGTTATTTTCACAGTCATGAGAGATAGCTATATATATTTGTAAATGAAAATTGAGATTCTGGAGCACAACTGTATGGAAAAGAGTGAATTCTGCAGCAAATTCAGTGGCTACGGAACTGTGGAATATACAGAGGCCAAGCATGGGTGGCAGTAGCAGTGGAAGCTTCCCCTGCTTTGGTCAGTCCCTGATCTTGAGGGAAGACTTTTAGGGAGGAGAAGACAGTTCTCCAAGTTAGTAGAAAAGTTAAGGACTGAGTCCCTTAATTCTATGAGGAGTTGTGTGTGTGTGTGTGATCTGAACATGTATCCACTAGAAATTGAACAGAAACCACATTTCACATAAACTACTATACAGCATTTAGAGGGTTAACTACATGTTGTCATGACTGACTGGACTGGACTGGACTGGACTGGACTGAGTGATCTAGAAGTAAAATGTCCACATCCCATTGCCAATCCCTTGAACGATCCAATCCCTCTTTACAGTTTTCAAGGTTTAAATTGTAATAGCTAGACAGCAATAAAAATTGCAGAGCAAATCCTGTATAACAGGTTGGCCAGAGTCAATTAAAGTTGGCAAGCGCGTGAGTTGCTTTTCCAAAAGATAATTTAGCTCTCTCAGGGGCCAAAATTTAATGTCAGATTCACTTGCCAGATTTTGACAATTAACATAGGAAAGGTTTCAAAAAATAGTAGCTAGTCACCTGGCTGCTAAGCTTTCCAGCACAGTTAGCCACTTAGTTTAATACTGAAATTCTTCTAAAAATGATGAATTTTTCATGCCAAAGAATCACAGAAATGCATACCAAACACGTTTTGCTTTTTGTTGCCTTTTTTCTTCCCTTTCCTCATATTTCTAACTACTGATTTACATGAGCCTAGAGGGCTATATGTTACTTTCTAAAATGACATTGATGGGACCACCACCTGCAAACCTAGGGTAATGTACAACCCAAAGAATGAAACATTAATGGCTCTATTCTATCCTTTATTCCTTTTCCTGAAATACTGTTTCATCTTTATTTGCTTAGTTTGGTATTATATTAAACTATGAAAACTGTATGTATTTGATTTCCAAGCTTCCTCCACTTTTGACGTGCACAGTGAGATCATTTGTTTATTTGCCACTACTCTTTCCTGAAATCTTGGTAGAAACTCTGGATTTGGAGTGGTAAAACAGCTGTGTTCCCCAGTGAGCTAAAGAAATATACTCACTGTAATCTATTTTTATAGATTACTGTTTAAAAAACAATGGTTTATTATAAAGTTCTGAGGCAGTACTCAGGTACAATAAAGCTGATTGAAATACATAACTTCCATCAGGGCATTTTGTACTACACCCCTTTAAAATTGCTCGCTTAGAATACCAGGAGGCTCATAAGAATTAAAACCTCTTTCTTTTTCTGTATACTTAATTATGTTTGGATTACCAGTCAGGTGTCTTTGAAATATTCAGATTGCATTAGTGATTGATCTGTTTAAAACTGTATACTAGAAGAGTTTAATCTAAAATTACAAGAGTTGTATATTGTAATTAATTTTCAGAGTCACATTAAAGAATTTTGGGGCCCATGCACTATGAAAATTGGGGGCCTCCCATCTTCCCTGGGGCGGGAGGTCCAGGGGGGTGGACAGATCCTGCCCCCAAAGGGGTGTGAGAGGGTCCGGGGCATGGGGTTGTAAGGGAGTCCACTCCACTCACCCCACAGCTATTCCTGTCCTACAGGGCTGGCCTGGCTCCCTGTTCCGACCTGATGTCTCTTGCCTTAGGCTATGTCTACACTGCGCACCACAGCTATGTCGCTGTAAGGTACAACATGTAGCCGCTCTTTATCTGTAAGAGCTCTCCTGCCAACAAAATAAAATGACCCCCAACAAGGGGAAGTAGCTTTGTTGGTGGGAGAGCGTCTCCCGACAACATAGTGCTGTCCACAACGGTGCTTTTTGTCGGTAAAACTTTTGTCGGTCAGGAGTGTGTTTTTTTCACAGCCCTAACCAACAAAAGTTTTACCAACGAAAGTGCAGTGTTGACATAGTGTCAGCATGCAGGTGGGGCCTTCCCCTCCAATGCCCTGTCCCGGCTGGTGGCGTGTACGTTTTAAGAGTTTTTAAAATTATTATTATTTTATGTTGTGGATGTGGGGGAGGAGGGGTTTCCTGGTAGTCAAGGGGCCTTCTCAGATGGGGGCCCAGTGGAAGTGCACAGTGGTTAATCTGGGCCTCGGAATAGGTATTTCATTCAGCAGTACCTGGATAAATTTGAATCCCAGATCACTGTAATAACTTATACAAGACACTGTGACCTAATATAATATAAAGTTAACAATAAATGCAATAAATTCATGTAATATTAAAATACATCAATATCTGATTTATACAGCTATAAATCAGAAAATTCCTAGACGAGATTGCCTAAATTTCTGTTCTCTGTCTCTCTTCCAACTCCCTTCTTTATCATCTTTAATTTTTTCTCCTAAGATTTGGAGGATGGCCTGGACTGCACCCTCAGCAAGTTTGCAGATGACACTAAACTGGGAGGAGTGGTAGATATGCTGGAGGGTAGGGATAGGATACAGAGGGACCTAGACAAATTAGAGGATTGGACCAAAAGAAATCTGATGAGGTTCAACAAGGACAAGTGCAGAGTCCTGCACTTAGGACAGAAGAATCCCATGCACTGCTACAGACTAGGGACCGAATAGCTAGGCAGCAGTTCTGCGGAAAAGGACCTAGGGGTTACGGTGGACGAGAAGCTGGATACGAGTCAACAGTGTGCCCTTGTTGTCAAGAAGGCTAACGGCATTTTGGGCTGTATAAGTAGGGGCATTGCCAGCAGATCGAGGGACATGATCATTCCCCTCTATTCAACATTGGTGAGGCGTCATCTGGAGTACTGTGTCCAGTTTTGGGCCCCACACTACAAGAAGGATGTGGAAAAATTGGAAAGAGTCCAGCGGAGGGCAACAAAAATAATTAGGGGGCTGGAGCACATGACTTATGAGGAGAGGCTGAAAGAACTGGGATTGTTTATTCTGCAGAAGAGAAGAGTGAGATGGGATTTGATAGCTACTTTCAACTACCTGAAGGGGGGTTCCAAAGAGGATGGATCTAGCCTGTTCTCAGTGGTACCAGATGGCAGAACAAGGAGTAATGGTCTCAAGTTGCAGTGGGGGAGGTTAAGGTTGGAGGTTAGGAAAAACTTTTTCACTAGGAGGGTGGTGAAGCACTGGAATGCGTTACCTAGGGAGGTGGTGGAATCTTCCCTAGAGGTTTTCCAAGTCAGGCTTGACAAAGCCCTGGCTGGGATGATTTAGTTGGGGATTGGTCCTGCTTTGAGCAGGGGGTTGGACTAGATGACCTCCTGAGGTCCCTTCCAACCCTGATATTCTATGTTTCTAAAGATGCCTTGATCCTGCATAGCCTAGGTTCCACAGAGATTTATCCATATGTGGACAAATAATTGTGGAACCTAGACTATGTGGTACTTTATTCCACAATTACATAATACTGAACCTACAAGAAACTTACACCAGTTAGGCTGCTGGTGTGCTGAGACTACTGGCTGTCTTACTGACCAATATTGTCTCATTGGTTCCTGCTGTTCCCCCCAGTAATCTGTCTTTATCCATCTGTTGTCTCTTGTTTTATACTTAACATGTAAACTCTTTGAGGCAGGAGTATTTTGGTTCTGTTTGTACAGCACCTAGCACAACAGGATCCTGGGCCATGACTGAGACTTCTGGGTGCTACAGTAAACCAAATAATGAAGAAGAATAATGACATTGTTTGACAAAAATGGATTAATTATGGGGAGGTACAGAAACATTTCACACACAAGTTGTAGCGTATTATCAGTAACACCCTACCAAATTCACGGCTGTGAAAAATACATGAAAACTGGTCTCCCCCGTGAAATCTGGTCTTTTGTATACTTTTACCCTCCTATACTATACAGATTTCACGGGGGAGACCAGCGTTCCTCAAACTGGGGGTCCTGACCCAAAAATGGGTTGGGCCGGGGGGGAGGTGTCATGGTATTGTCATCTTAACTTCCATGCTGCCCTCAGAGTTGGGTGCCTGGAGAACGGCCGCTACTGGCCAGGTGCAAAGCTCTGAAGGCAGCACCCCACAAGCAGCAGTGCAGAAGTAAGGGTGGCAATACCATACCATGCCACCCTTACTTCTGCGCTGCTGCCTTCAGAGCTGGGTGGCCTGAAAGTGGTGGCAGCTGGCCAAGGGCCCAGCTCTGAAGGCAGCAGTGCAGAAGTAAGGGTAGCAGTACCACAACCCCCCTACAATAACCCAGTGACACCGCCTGCACAACCTCCTTTGGGTCAGGACCCCTACAGTTACAACTAGAGCCCTGCACAGATACACAGAGTCGCGGACCCTCCACCTACCCTCGGCCAGGCAGGGAGCCTGGGTGACGGCAACATGGCCAGAGGCTGCTCTCAGTCCCACCCTGCACTGCAGGCAGGTGGAGGGTCCACCATGGCTCCCCACAGCTGCCCGCCTGGCTCTTACCCTGGCTGGGCTGTGGCTCCAAGCCACACCCCCCTGCCCCCCCTCGCCGGCCAAAGCCGGGCTGGGGAGAGCCGCGCTGGCAGCAGTGGGGAGCCGCGGCAGATCTGCTACCTGCCCTGGGTGGGGAGCCCGAGCAGCCCCCGGTTCGTGTCCCTGCTCCCCACCCAGGGCAGTTGGAGGGACCCAGGCTCCCCACAGCTGCCAGCGTGGCTCTCTCCGACCCGGCTTGAGGTAGCTCGGAGCTGGAGCCTGGCCATGGTAAGAGCCGGGCAGGCGGCTGTGGGGAGCTGCGGCAGACCTTCTACTGTTAAACCAATAAAATAAAAACCATCAGGATCTTATTAAAGGGGAAAAGACAAAATGCCACATTTATTGTGAATACAGAAAGAATCATAGTAAGCAGTTAGTTATAGCTATAACATTCCATTCAATTTCATATTTATTCACACATTCATTCATACACACACACACACAGGTTCTGCAAGGTTATCATCACAGTTTCCAGCCTTAGAGTTGCTCATGCCCGGTGGCCTGGACATGAGGAGGGAGCAGGGCCTTGTCAGATGCTCATCTGATGCTCCTGGAAGTTGGTTTGCAGAATCAGACCCCAAAGTTCTCACTTTCTAGAGTCCATTTTTATGGGAATTTCTTCCTATGCCAGTCTATGGGAATTGCTTCATCATGCTGTTGCTGAATTAATCAGCAGATGGCACATTCCTGACAGCTCCGTGCTGCCAGATGTTATCTTGTTCTTTGGTTCTTCCATTCTTGAGGCTGTTGCGTGGATTCCAGTCTGCCCTCTGGGGGTCCTCTGGTTATTTCCACTTGACGCCTTCTTCAGCCGATGGACACTGGATTCTTAGGCTGGCACCTCCCTGATCATTCAGTTATTATCCACACACATCCTCTATCTCTATTTTAATCACACTTGTTAACAAAGCGAGATGAATACAACAAAAGGGCGGGGAGTCTCTGGGTGCTGTTTCTGTTGTTACAGAGTATTGCTTTGAGTCTCTCTCTGTCTGAGTAGTTGTTGTTACAAAGAATTGCTTTGAGAACAGACTCTGACTTAGAATGTACTAACACAATTAGCAGCTTGCAAGTTTCACACATAGAGGGAGAGAAACAGTACCAAAAACCAAGAGACCTCTTAATTAGTAATACCCTGGAATTTAAACTGAGGGGAATCAAACTCATTTGTGATTTTAATACAGAACTTCTTTAATACGCATCCAAAGAAGTGAGCTGTAGCTCACGAAAGCTAATGCTCAAATAAATGTGTTAGTCTCTATGGTGCCACAAGTACTCCTTTTCTTTTTGCGAATACAGACTAACACGGCTGCTACTCTGAAACCTGTTAATATAATCCAACGCTTCCTGCCCTTGCCCTGAGGCCCAAGCAGCCTCAAGCCCATGTCCCTGTCCACCATGTCCCCCAACCAGGGCAGGTGGAGGATCCGCACTGGTTCCTCACAGCTGCCCGCCGGGCTCTTACCATCAGAGCCCTGCATGGATACAAAATTTGTATCCGCATCCGCGCTGCTATCTGCAGAAATGGTCCACGGCTATAAAGCGGATACACACAGATTTGCTAGGCTCTCGATACAACACTGAATTTTCAGATTTTAATATCTGAAATTTACTATTTTTAAAATCTTATGACCCTAAAATTGACCAAAATGGTAGGCTCTAATTATCAGATTATACAGGCAGATTGAAATTATAATATTAGTCAGTATAGCACAGGAGGTTGCTTTACCCTCCCCCATATCTCTATGTGCGCTCAGTTTTTCTAAACGCCATCTCTGAGCCAGCCCTTACTTAGCAGGGAGATTTCGGAAACTTTCTGTGCTTCAGCGTCAGAAGAGTTTTCAGGAACTTAAAAAAATTTTTTCAATGGGCAGCAGAACCCCCCACAGCAGGGTCAGTGAGGGCTTAACTGTCTCCCAGAAATGCTAGGTTTTTCATTATCCAATCAAGACATTTCATTGATTAGTCCCACCCTTCATTTTAGGGCTTGGCCAACTGGTTTCAATAGACTTATAATCAGGGATCTGTACCTGTAGCCCACTACTACCTCTGTGGCCTGTTTGGCCAGGCTGTGTGACAGCCCATAGCAGTTTCTCAGGGTGGCTCCTCTACGAGGCACATGAATCCATTCCTCACCAGACCAGGCCTATGAAAAGCCAGGCTGCATGGGGCTCAGTAATGAAACAGCCCTGGCTGGCCCACCTCAGCCAACTAGGGCTGTAAAAATGTGTTGTGCCCGCTGGGGCCTCTCAGGCTGTAACCCTTCCCCCTGTGGCCGGGTCCTAGAGCTCAGCCGCAGCCTGAATGTCTACACTGCAGTTTTACAGCCCGGAGCCCCGCCCAGCTGACGGGGCCAGCCCAGCTGCTCCCTTGCAGTGTAGCCACACCCGGACAATTCCGCCCCGGGCTGAGTCTCCCACTGACGTCAAGGGGAGCTTGGCCCCTCCTGGGCAGCGAGGGAACAGCGAGCGCTGGGGGCTGCCTCGCCCAGAGCTGCGCTGGCTCCTCCGGGCTCCAGGAGGCGCTGTGGGGCAGCCCGAGGCAGCTAGTGTGTGGCTAGAGCGGAGCCCCGTCGGCATCCGGATCCCCCACTCCCTGCATATGGAAGGAAGCGGCGCGCGTAGGCCCGAGACCCCGATGGCGCTGAAGGAAGGTGCCGCTGCCTCCAGGGAGCTGCTGTCCGTGGGGAGCGGAGGAGGTAGCCGGTCCCGAGCCGCCACGTCCCCGGGCTGGGGAGGGAGGAAGCATCCGCCTGCGGGCAAGAAGCGGAGGGGGGAGGCTGGGCACGGGCGGCGGAGAGTGGGAAGCGGCGCCTGGCGGGAGGCGGTTTGCTCGCGCGCGCGGCTGCCCCCCACCAAGTCTTAGCGACGAGCGGGCCGGGAGCGCGGCCTGTGAGCAGCGCGCGCGCGCGACCTGCGAGGCAGCTGTTGCGCAAGCCGCGGCCACGCGACACCACCCTGGTTCAGCCTGACTGGCAGACGGCCGTTAGATGGGGGAGGGGCAGGGTGCCGAGAGCCCAGCTGGTTCGGAGCCGGAAGGTCACGGTTTCCGCTCGAACCCGCCCCGCCCCCATGAAAGTCTCACAGCTCCCCAGGGCGCCTGCGCGGGCCCTGGAGACGGCAAAGCACCAGGCTCGCGCTGGCCCTTTCAGCAGCATCCCCTGCGGTTCTGGGAAGTGGGGCCCGGCTGTTTGAGGGAGGGGAGGCTGCACCACTTCCCGGGAAGCCGCCGAGCCCAGAACTGACCCATCCTGATAAGAGCTGCGGGAGGGTGGGTTTATTTTTTTGGGGGGGGGAAGCCAGTAGTAAGTTTCCTCCCAAATGCATTCTTTGGGGGGCGCCCAAACTAGGCACAGATGTTGGGCCGAATTTGGCAAATAGTTTCGGCCGGAAACGTAAGAAAGTTCTGAAAACAAAATTTTGGGCAGTGTTGAAATGTTTGGGTTTTGAAAGCGTCAAAACAACCTATTTTGACATTTCGTTTTCAATCAGTATTTTCTAAATGAAATGTTGATTCCAATCAAGAATTTTAAGGTTTTCATATTGGGAAGAAGAGTTGGGGAAAAAACAGTTTTCATAGAATTGTTGGTGACACTGGTTGCTACACTAGGTAACTCGGGAGGGTTGAAGACCACGCGTGTCGATGAAGCCCTCTTGCTCTAGGCCCAGATAAACTGAGGCCCCTTTGCTCCTTGAACCCTCTGTGATCCTGCATAACTCTGAGGAAGCTAGCACACAAACAGACAGGTTTGCACACGGCTCGCCAGCCAAGGCCAGCTTCGGCCTGGGAAACATATAGATAAGGCAGAAATGTTCAGCAAAAACCCGTAACAAATAGGACCAAATAAGGCAAGGCTCGGGCAATGCTATTGAGGAAAAGCACAACTGGCTGCTTTAGCTGATTGGCTACGGTATTGTACGGGGCAACAGGTAATTGGTTGCATAAGCTTGTGTAGTGAAGTAGGCAAAGGTATAAAATGTATACTGGAATTTGCTGCGCTGCTGCAGGATTTGAGACAGCTCAGTCTCCCTGCGACCTATTTGGAGCTCCAAATAAATCTCTCTGTTTCTCCACCCCATTGTGGTCATTGGCGCGACACACACCGGCAACGAACCCAGCTGTTGCTTCCCTCGGGCACTCTGTGCCGGCAACAGAATCATAGGTCTGGAAGGGACCTCGAGAGGTCATGTAGTCCAGTCCCCTGCACTCCAGGCAGGACTAAGCTATGGCTACCCTGGAAACTTCAAAGTGCTGTCGCGGGAGCGCTCCTGTGGCAGCGCTTTGAAGTGCAAGTGTGGTCATGCGCGAGCGCTGGGAGACAGCTCTCCCAGTGCTCCTGGTAATCCACCTCCACAAGGGGATTAGCTTTGGGAGTGTGGCTCCCAGCACTTGGAGCCTGTCTACACTGGTGGTTTAAAGCGCTCAGACTTGCTGAGCTCAGGGGGTGATTTTTCACCCCCCTGAACCAGCAAGTTAGAGTGCTATAAAATATAAGCGTACACAAGCCCTAAGTATTATTTAGACCAGGGGTTGGCAACCTTTCAGAAGTGGTGTGCCGAGTCTTCATTCACTCTAATTTAAGGTTTCATGTGCCAGTAATACATTTTAACGTTTTTAGAAGGTCTCTTTGTATAAGTCCATAATATATAACTAAACTATTGTTGTATGTAAAGTAAATAAGGTTTTTAAAATGTTTAAGAAGCTTCATTTAAAATTAAAATCCAGAGGCCCCTGGACTGGTGGCCAGGACCCGGCCACTGCAAATCAGCTTGCATGCCACCTTTGGCACGCATGCCACAGGTTGCGTACCCCTGATCTAAACCATCCCTGACAGGTGTTTGTCCAACCTGCCCTTAAAAATCCCCAATGATGGAGATTCCACAACCTCCCTAGGCAATTTATTGCAGTGCTTAACCACCCTGACAGTAAGTTTTTCCTAATGTCCAACCTAAAGCTCCCTTGCTGCAATTTAAGCCCATTGCTTCTTGTCCTATCCTCAGAGGTTAAGAAGCACAATTTTTCTCCGTCCTCCTTGTAACAACCTTTTATGTACTTGAAAACTGTTATCATGTCCCCTCTCAGTCTTCTCTTCTCCAGACTATACAAACCCAATTTTTTCAATCCTCCCTCATAGGTCATGTTTTCTAGACCTTTAATCAATTTTGTTGCTCTTCTCTGGACTTTCTCCGATTTGTTACACCTTCTTGTCAACTGTTTGAAATGGGCCACCTTGATTACATTGAACTCATTAGCACTACAAAAGTGATTTTTCCTCCCTTCTTGTCAACTGTTGAGAATAGCACACTTCCACCTTAATTGAATTGGCTCATTAGCACTGACCTGCCACTTGGCAAGGCCACTCCCATCTTTTCATATGCTGTGTATTATACCTCTCTACAGTATTTTCCTTTCCATGCATCTGATGAAGTCGGTTTTAGCCCACGAAAGCTTATGCCCAAGTAAATTTGTTAGTCTCTAAGGTTCCATAAGGACTCGTGTTTGCTGATACAGACTACACGGCTACCACTCTGAAACCTGAAATGTGGCTCCCAGAACTGGACACAATAGTCCAGTTGAGGCCTAATCAGCGCAGAGTAGAGTGGAAGAATTATTTCTCGTGTCTTGCTTAAAACACTCCGACTAATATATCCCAGAATGATGTTTGCTTTTTTTGCAACAGCATTACACTGTTGACTCATATTTAGCTTGTGATCCACTTATGACCCCCAGATCCCTTTCCGCAGTACTCCTTCTTAGGCAGTTATTTCCCATTTTGTATGTGTGCAACTGATTGTTCCTCCCTAAGTGTAGTACTGTGCATTTGTCCTTATTGAATTTCATCCTATTTACTTCAGACCATTTCTCCAGTTTGTCCAGATCATTTTGAATTTTAATCCTATCTTCCAAAGCACTTGCAACCCTTCTCAGCTTGGTATCGTCTGCAGACTTTATAAGTGTACTCTCTATGCCATTATCTAAATCGTTGATGAAGATATTGAACAGAACCGGACCCAGAATCGATTCCTGTGGGACCCCACTCGTTATGCCCTTCCAGCGGGACCCCACTCGTTATGCCCTTCCAGCATGACTGTGAACCACTGATAACTATTCTCTGGGAATGATTTTCCAACCAGTTATGCGCCAGTTTTGGGTTGAAACTAACTGATCTTTTTAAAATAATTTTTCGGTTTGACTACCTGGTAGAAAAATCAGTTATTCCTGCAGATCTAATGCTGAGCCTTCCTAGCTTGTGGGACCTCTGATGAGATTCTCAGCCCAAGGCACTATGCATACATATTATTTTCATGCAAAGGCTTTTCTGTTAATCCCTACATATGTTCCGAAGGGGGACAAGTTACCTATTCCTGGTATTGCTGATGTAATGCTAAGTAAATAAGAGAGAAATTACTACGGATGTACTATAATGCCAGAACTCTAAAGGACAAAACTACAAGGGAACTGAATGTTTTCAAACTTCTGATAAGGTAAAAAAAGTCATCCTAAAATAAACACTTTTAAAAGTCTCATTTTAATTAGTGATATGTAATTCCCTTGAAATTGGTCATCCTGTTTGCTGCATTAAGAGTTGACTAGTTAAATTGTCCAACTAATGAAAACTTTCTTAAATTCTCTGCTTTCTGGTGCAAATCTTGGGAAATATCTAAATAAGGGAGCTAGTATCACACTGGTAAATAGTGAAATAACTGATGTAATTTTTCTTTGTAGGTATTCATGACACACTGTTGATTAATTCAAAACATGCCAGCAAAAAGGTCACAAGTTTAGAGACAGTTAGGATACCAAGGAGTAACAGTAAGTGCATCTTTTCCTAATGGGACTATGTTGATCACTGTTTAAGTTGCTTTGTGAGCTTGAAAAGCACATAACCATGACTATACCTAACGTTAATATATCCTACTGCTGAAGCAGTTAGCATTTGACAATCAATTAACTGTATAAGTTTTAAATAGTTTTAAACCTATTTTTGCTACTTGTGAATCTGCAAATCTCTCTCTTGCGGTTGCCAATATGGATGTTTCCCCCACTATTTATGTTGGTGCTTGAAACTAACTAGGCTTTATTTTACTCACCAGATAAAATGGGCACAGTTGGCAGAATATTTCTCGTGTAGCTAACTGACTCATCCAGCAGAGGGAGCACAAAAAATTAATTCTGCACAAGTTTTTTTGTAAACATTTGGCATTTTAGGGCCTAATGTTACAAACCCGCACTGGTGTGAGAGGGAGGATTTCTGTATGTAGAGGGCTTGCAAGATTGAACCTCTGGTGTTTTATTTCAAAGTAGTGTAAAATGGACTTCTAATATTGAAACTACTTTCTTAACCTCACTTTTTAAAAGAATACTGTCAAAATCAATAAGCCAGATTACTCATTTATCTATTCAGTGATCTCTTTGAATGGCTTCAGAAAAGGTATTTTTCTGCACTTGATCCATGTGCCTTGTCCCCTAATCAAAGACACAGAGTTAACTGGCAGTGTTGTCTGATTGTGGTATGAAGTGACACATCTTCAGGATTTTTATTCTTTTCATGGAAGACAAATTATTAGCGATTTCTTAGCCTTGGGTTGTATTTGCTTAGTGTGCAAAGGGCTTCTGCTTTTTCATATAACCATTCTAATCTCTATATTCAAAACCAGTTTGGTAGTACAAAGTGCTGGACACTAGTATATCTTTTTTTAAATGATCATTCCTTTTTAATAACCTTTCAAAATTATCTTAAACTTGTAAGTGAGAGGATAAAGGAGGCAATATGGAGTTCTTTCTTTGACAGAACTCTTTGGGGAGAGTCAGCGTGGCATAAAATAGTAGTTTCTAAGGGACTTTACTGGAGTTGAATCAGAATAGTGCAGGCTTACTACAAAGTGAAACGTAGTTTCAGTGAAAAATAAACACTAGACGCTAGATCATCTCCTGATGCAAGAGAGGGAAAAGGCTATTTGAAAAAAGTATGGAAGTATAATAAGTTAATCTGTGACTGGAAGGGCTGACTCATCCACGGAGGGGACATGGCCATGACCCACAAAGAGCAAAGATGTCCCAACATTGGTGGGAAATGCCATGGAGCTTGGAGACATCCCTGCAAAACACCAGCTCCTCCATGCTGTTACCTACACTGCCTATCCACCTAGGCTGCCTTCTTGGCAGCATAACACACTTGGTAGAAAGCTGCTTCTGAGGTTGCTTTTTCCTGTCATCAGCACAGCTTTCTTGACAGTTGTGCCATCACTGACCCCCCCCCCCCCATCTTCTCTTGGACCCTGCCCCTTTACTCCAAGAGGGGAGAAGGTAAGGTACAGTACTTCACAGGAACTTTAATATTGACGTGGAGCAAATGGAGTATTTCATTTTTTGGTGTGTGTTTAAAACAGAATTTTTCTATGAAGCGTCTGTTGGACTTGCCATATTTTAGTTTTTCGAAAAGGTCAAATAAAAGCCATGACATGACTCCCTTAGTGAACCATTTGGACTGATGCATAAAATCTATGATATTCTGCACTGTATGTGCCATGGAAAGTTGAGCAATCTGGTCAATAAAGTAGTAACTTTATTCCCCAGATGAATTGTTAAATATTGTACACAACTTGAAAGTTCAAAATTAAAACAGTTAAATCCTGTGTTAATGAGATATTCATGTCTTTGTACTGCAAAATCTAAATATGCATATATGGTATAATCTCACTATTTCTACCTTAGTTTTGGACAGAGTTCAGAGCTTTCTACCGCAGATGGCCCTTGCAAACAATGAGCTAAGAAGAGAAATGGCAACAGCACCAGCTCATCAGTTTGATATTGAAAATCTAGACAGCTGCCTTGAAAACATTATAGAGATGGTAAATGTATTTCTTGTGTTTTGCTTTTGTAAAGTAAATTTAGTGCTGTCGTGTAAAACTCTTCACTCAATCTTAGAATGGGTTTGTTTGAAAAATAAAGCTTGTTTCCTCCTTTACATTCCTTTATAATTTTGATCTGAAATTAGCCATAAATTTAAAGCAAAGTATGTTACTTGCTCTTCATGACATAGTAATCTTGTCCACCACTGAAACTTGAAGGTAAACAGCTAGAGATAAAGTAGTTTAAACCCAGAATATGAGCTGCCTCTAATCTAAAGCTCTAATCCTGACAATGAGTAACTTTTGTAATTACAAATTTAAATTTTTTTTTTTGTTTTCAAAGTAAGCTGACTTTTAATGAATTGTAATTTAAGATTGTATAGTAAGTAACAATAACAAGTGTTCTGTTATGTTTAAGGGACACTTTAAAATAGTTTAAGGCCCAAAATCTAGGTCTCGAGCATGTCAAGTATAACAAAACTTAAAAACCTTAATTATGATCTCTCAAATTTTATTGGAAACTCTTGTATTTATTTCAATGTCTCTCTCCAGTGTTTTAACTGAAATTTTATGCAGCATTATGCTAATGTCTGAGAACCTCAAAGAGAAACTGATTATATCCAAAACATGAAAATAGCTTAGTCTATTTTCACTATCTAGGCTGAGACAATTGTGAAATGTAAATAGTGGAAGAGTGAATTAGATTCTGGAAATTCTTTTAAAAATCTAATGTGAAATTAGTAGAACAAGTAAGGGAGCTTTTATTTTAATAATTGTCTGTTTACAAATGTGTCGATGAAAAGTTTAGTCATAGAGTTTAAGGCCAGAAGGGACCACTAGATCATCTAGTCTGACCTCTTGTATATTACAGGCCAATCAACATCACCCAGCACCCACACACTACACCCAACCACCATGTTTAAAGTATTGCAACCCACCGGAGATTATTAGCCTATTATGTGCCCCCACACACACACAATAGGAAGGACCAAGGTGCACCAGTGCTCGAGGTCCCCACAACGTCAGGGAAATGATTGAGATATACCCAGACAATCCTGGCAAGCGACCTGAACCCCACAAACTGCCGAGGAAGGAAACCCTCCTGCCCTGAGGTCACTGCCATTCTGATCTGGGGGGAAATTCCTTCCTGACCCGACCTCACATATGACGAGCAGCTAGACCCTGAACATGCGAGCAAGAACCATCCAGCCAACCACCTGAGAGAGAATACTTGGTGCTGCCTCAGAGTCCTGGTTTACCCCTCTTGGTGTCCCATGTCCAGCCATGGCCATCCCTGCTTCAGAGGAAGGAGATAAAAGAACCCTTCCAGAATACACTGCAGGGGAGGGAATCCCTTCCTGACCCTTGCAGATGGCAGGCTGGAACACAAGCATGAGCTTCAGGAATTTAAGACATAAACCAGAAGTGAGCCCCAGACCTACTGTGCCCTGCCCCCTACCAGCATGAGCAATCCCATCATGTAACCACACTCATAAATTTGCCCAGCTCTCACTCAAAATTAATTAATTTGTTTGCCCCCACAACTCTAATTGGGAGGCTCTTCCAGAACCTCACTCCTCTGATGGTAACAAACCTTCTAATTTCAAGCCTAAATTTGTTAATGGCAGGTTTATATCTATTTGTTCTTTTGTCTACATCGTCCTTTAGTTCAAATAGTTCTTCACCTTCCCTGGTATTTAGCCCCCTAATGCAGCAGTTCTCAACCAGGGGTCTGGGGGACGCGAGCAGGTTTCAGGGGGACCGCCAAGCTGGGCCAGCATTAGACTTGCTGGGGCCCAGAGCAGAAAGCCGAAGCCTTGAGCCCTGCCACCTGGGGCTGAAGCTGAAGCCTGAGTAACGTAGCTTCGCGGGAGCCCCTATGGCATGAGGCCCCAGGCAATTGCCCTGCTTGCTACCCCCTAATGCTGGCCCTGGCCTTTCTATGCAGAAAACTAGTTATTGTGGTACAAGTGGGCTGTGGAGTTTTTATAGCGTGGGGGGAGGGGGACAGAGGAGGGAGCACATCACAAAGAAAAAGGTTGCGAACGCCTGCACGAGTGTATTTGTAGAGAGCAGCCATATCCCCTCTCAGCCCACTTTTTGCCAGGTTAAACAAACCAAGCTCTTCCAGTCTCCTCTCATCAGAGAGGCCCTTCGTTCCCCTGATGATTCTAGTAGCTCTTCTCCGTTTCTCTTCCAGTTTAAATTTATCTTTCTTGAACATGACTGACCAGAATTGTACACATAACTCCAAATGAGGTCTTATCAGTGCCTTGTACAATGGCATTAATACTTCTCTATCTATTGGAAAAGCCTCACCTGATTCATTTTAGGATCACAGTTGCCTTTTTCACAGTGCATCACGTTGATGGCTCATAGTCATCCTGTGATCAACTCATACTCTCGGGTCTCTTTCCTCTGTCGCTTCTAGCTGATAATCCCGTCTTGTAGCAGAAATTACTATTAGACCCTAAGTGCATGACGCTGCACTTAGAACGACTGAATTTCACCCCATTTCTGTTACTCCAATCTTCAGGGTCATCCATATCTTTCTGTATAATGTTTTAATAGCAATAAACAGAAAGCACAAGTAAAAGGTCTTATGGTTACACTGCTGCTTGCAAGTAATTCAGTAAATTTATTAACAGTTCAGCTTTCTTATGACTGATCTCACCTTGCAGGTTTTATGTTTTTGTTTTTTACTTGGGGTGGGCTGGACCTAAGACAACAACTTTGGTCAGGTGCAAATTTTTCATACTTGTCAAAAATCATATACAGTTTCACAGGTTGAAATATGATCCTTTTTTTATTAGGGCTGTCAAGCGATTAAACAGATTAATCGTGCGATTAAACAATAGAATACCATTTATTTAAATATTTTTGGATGTTTTCTACATTTTCAAATATATTGATTTCAATTACAACACAGAATACAAAGTGTACAGTGCTCACTTTATATTTTTTTGATTACAAGTAAAAAAAAGAAATACACCTAATACAAGTACTGTAGTGTAATCTCTATCATGAAAGTTAAACTTTCAAATGTAGAATTATGTTAAAAAAAAACCCTACATTCAAAAATAGAATATAAATTTTAGAGCCTGCAAGTCCACTCAGTCCCACTTCTTGTTCAGCCAATCGCTCAGACAAACAAGTTTGTTTACATTTGCAAGAGATAATGCTGCCCGCTTCGTGTTTACAATGTCACCTGAAAGTGAGAACAGGTGTTTTCGTGGCACTGTTGTAGCCGGCGTTGCAAGATATTTACGTTCCTCAGGCACATAAAGATTTATATTTCCCTTCATGCTTCAACCACCATTCCAGGGGACATGCGTCCATACTGATGACGGGTTCTGCTTGTTAACCATCCAAAGCAGTGTGGACCGACACATGTTCATTTTCGTTATCTGAGTCAGATGCCACCAGCAGGTGGTTGATTTTCTTTTTTGGTGGTTCAGGTTCTGTAGTTTCCGCATCGGAGTGTTGCTCTGTTTAGACTTCTGAAAGTATGCTCTACATCTCGTCTCTCTCAGATTTTGGAAGGCACTTCAGATTCTTAAACCTTGGGTCGAGTGCTGTAGCTATCTTTAGAAATCTCACATTGGTACCTTCTTTGTGTTTTGTGAAATCTGCAGTGAAAATGTTCTTAAAACGAACAACATGTGCTGGGTCATCATCCGAGACTGCTATAACATGAAATATATGGCAGAATGCAGGTAAAACAGAGCAGGGGACATACGATCCTCCCCCAAGGAGTTCAGTCACAAATTTAATTACCGCATTATTTTTTTTAACAGGAGTTATCAGCATGGAAGCTTGTCCTCTGGAATGGTGGCCGAAGCATGAAGGGGCATACAGATGTTTAGCATATCTGGCACATAAATACCTTGCAATGCCATCTACATAAGTGCCATGCAAATGGCTGTTCTCACTTTCTGGTGACCACGTAAATAAGAGCATTATCTTCTGTAAATGTAAACAAACTTGTTTGTCTTAGTGATTGGCTGAACAAGAAGTAGGATTGAGTGGACTTGTAGGTTCTGAAGTTTTAAATTGTTTTGGTTTTGAGTGCAATTATGTAACAAAAAATCTACATTTGAAAGTTGCACTTTCATAACAGATTGTACTACAGTACTTTTATGAGGTGAATTAAATACTATTTCTATCATTTTTACAGTACAAATATTTGTAAAAAAATGCTTTGATTTCAATTAAAACATACTACTATATATATGAAAATGTAGAAAAACATCCAAAATATTTAATAAATTTAAATTGGTATGCTATTGTTTAACTGTGCAATTAAAACTGTGATTAATTGCGATTAACTGTGATTAATCAACAGCCCTTGGTTTTTTTGTTTAGAAAATATTCTGATTGTCTTGAACACTTGTCATCCACAGTCACAGCTGTACCACTGATAACATTAAACTGTTATATGACATGAATTATATTTGCAAAATATGAGACAGCACCCTGAAAATTATATTTTCAGACTTGGATTTTTGTCTAAAAAATCCAGCCTTTTGCTCCCTTCATTTGTCAGTTTAAACCAGAAGCCTTCACTTTAGACAAAGTAAATTAATCAATGTACCATTCTCTTTGTGCTTCCCGAGAATTATTTCAAAAGAACGATTACTTTATTACTGAGCACTACAGGTACTTAGACTGTATAAACTCATTTTTCATATTTAAACTTTCATGTTTATAGTGATCCCTAAAAAACTTGCAAATATTTCCAGTCTACTGAGGTTTACTTTTTTTTTTTTTTGCATAGCACATAATTGCTGACTTTATGGTAAGGATGTTCATGTGTATTAAGGTCCTGTTTTGTTTTGTTTGTTTTTTTAAACAAAAATCATAAAAGCAATATGTAGGTATATGGGTTGTTCATTTTTTAAAAGCACTGTTTCTTGCAGAATGTAGCCTTGGTTGAATTAAGTGGTTCTGACACCGATGAAGAAGAAATAATTTCAGAAGACAGCTCAGAATCTGAAGAGGACCGTTGTGCAACTGATGAAGTTACCATAGACACCATTAAACTTCCAAAACAAAAAGGAGAAAAGGGCAAAATAGAAATTTTGGACAGCAAAGTGAATGAGTAGATAGAACTATTTTCAGATTTCCATTTCTGAATGTATCATGTGTCCTGACTACTGTGACCCTTAGAAAACTAGCTAATTTCCAAGTGTGTGTCACCTGGAAACTGGCTAACTCCCAGTCACTTATGTCACTGGAAGTACTGTGTTTAGTAGGGTGGAGAGTTTCTTATGGCTGGGAGGAAAGCTGGAGCTCTTAGTCCTAAGTCCTGACCTGACCTATCCCCTAAGCTATATAGAAATGAGTTCCATCAGGAGGTCAGGGTGGGGAAGAAACAGCATGAAACTTAGTAATTTGAGAGGTTGCACTGTAAACCTAGGCAAGAAGTGTGAAGTTCTTGGCCTGTTTTGAGGTGAAGAAAGGATTACTACGGTGTGCGGTTACTTACTTCAGGAGAAGGAAATAATTAGATAGGAGGAAGACAAAGCTTGTGTTTTGAGATGGGAATAAGATGTGTTAAGATACTCAAGTATTATATACTTGTCTTCACTACCAAATACTAAAGATGAGCACACAGTGCTTCAAGAGTTAAGTCTAAGGAAATATGCCTAATTTATTCTTGTCTCCTTAATTTTATAGGGAGGAATTTGGGTTATTTTACTGTATTTAGTTTAGTCAAGTTTTGCTTTCAAATTATGTATCTCAATGCCTTTGTAGATTATAAGTTGTTTCTCAAAGAAACAGTATTTTGTATAATTTAAGGTTATATTCTTACTGTATTTACTTAACTACAGAAGATTGACTAGCAAGCGGCAGTTAAGCACACGATTTAAAATCTATTATTTAAACTTATATTTTTCTTCTCTGTTTTCATTAAAGATAACTGTTTGGAACATTTGATCAAGATAATGATCAATACCATTTCTAGTCTTTGTTGAAGAGCATGTTGTCTTTTACCTTTCTTTATTAATAGGAAAAATAAAATCTTACTAGCATCAATTGCTATTGTGATTCAATTTATGGCTAAATTATTAGTCCAAAGCAGGTCCTTTGACTCATGTTGCTAGTAATCAATCTTTCTGAAAAGCAGCAGCACTTGGGATATGGGCTGTATAAAGACACAGTACTGAGATGATTAGTTTCCACTTATTAATTATGGTACATTAGAATTAAACTGTTTAAACAGTTTAAAATCTGGAGGGGAACTGGCCTAAGATGTGACACTGGACTACTAATGTCACACGTTACTTTAACATTGCTTCCCCCTGAAAGGAGATTTAGACGTGCCAGTTTTACTCAGCACAACTATTTAATGACCCATATCTATACACATTATTCCTTGTGTCTCTGGCTATTGTATCAAAAAACCTCCTAAATATGTCAACTGACAAAATCCAAAGCGGTGGGGGAACTAGTATGGTTGTCTGTTGAAGGTACTGTTTCTATGGTAAATTAAACACTGTAAGGTACCTTTATTTGGATAGCCTGGATACTGTTCTTTATATTGAGGTTTGCAGTGGCATCTTTACAGACGAATATTACTCAATTGTATTTCAAATACACTTTGTCTACAAGCAAAGTGAAGGAATTATGCTGTGATTTAATGGTACATTGCACAATGTGGATACAGCTTGTTTATAATGTCACACTTCATAAACCTTGCTTAATGGGTGTGTAAACTGTGTCCAGAACTGAATGTTTAACTTCCTTGATTATGTTGATGTGCTTGGTAAATTGAAGATAAAAATTGTCTTGTGGCTAGACTACTTTTACTATAAAAACATATTCCACATTAACTTGTGTCTAACATTGGGCTATTCAAGTAGGAAAATAATTACACAGAGCTCACAAATAGATAATTTTGTTCCTGTGATACCAGCTAGAGATGAGCAAAAAAAAAATAATTGTTTTTTTGGTTTGGTAACTGAACTGGAAAAAAAACAACAAAATTGGTTCATTTCAAACTGACACAATTTGTTTGATTTTTCTTGCCAAAACAAAAAAGTTTTGAGTCAATTCTAATTGAAACAGTTTGTTTAGACTTTAAATATTTTCCTTTTTTCTTTTAAAGGAAGGGAAAAAAACCCAGCTGCAACCATTTGCTAAATTTACACATGGCTTTGGTCTCACCAAAACTGTAGTTTTCAGGAAACTTACTGTTCACTAAAAAAACTTCACCAGGCTCTAATACCTGTTTTCAGAAGGTGCATACATTTGGCACACTGTTCAGTTGATTTCACAAACTCATTAAAAAATTGGCTGTAGGATGCTGTAGCTTTGTGGAACAGTAGTTTCTCTTAAAATGTTTCTTGGAGTACAGAATGTGCAAAGTTATGTTCATTATCTTGAAAAACGTTTGGTCATTATGTCAGATATCCTTTATATTTAGTACTTGATAAGTGTAAAATATGGTTTACTGCCTTATGCCATAATCTTGCATTAAATGCTCCTTGAGGTAAAGTGAATGCATGTAATGTATGTGGCATAATTACTTCACAATAGTGATAGCAGACATATACACAGACACAGCTGGTTTAAATCTATTAATATAACCACCATTCACAATCCCATACAAATTGCACATTCCACATTCGCAAAAAGATAGAATATATTTTCAATAACTTCAGCTCAATATTCATAGTTTAACAAAGATCATAGTAAGTGCACTTTCTTGAATTTATTTCCATTTTATGGCACTAAGGTTTCCTTTACTGCTGAAAAGTCAGAGCTGTATACTTTTGTTGAAAAACTTGAACTGTTTTATAACAAAACTGTATAATATGCATTTTAAAGTACATTTTAAGAGAAGCTTAATGACTAAATGTATGTTAAAAGGTTTAAAATGATTGTGTAAAATACATCTCATAATAAAAAATTTAGGCACATCATGGGCCCAATCCTTCAGTCTTACATAAGCAATCTCCCATTGTCCGAGTTAAGAACAACTCGGAAGGTTTAGGTATGTGAACATTTAGATAACTAAAGACCAAATTTTAGTTCTACTAAAGTAAGTTGCCAAACTCCTTGTGACTTTAGTGGGGCTAGAATTTGGTCCTTACAATTTTCATGGATAAATACGATTTGTTTTTTGTTAGTAGTATTACTTCAGAGAATATATCCTGGGCATTGTATTAAGTGCTTAACAGAATACTTAAAATTGAGGCTGTCAGCAAGGGGTTTGCTTTGGCAGTCAAGCTGAGCTGTTTCTTTAATACTCCACAGTTACAGCTTTAGTTCTGAGGTACTCATGAAGAGCTTCTTCACCTATGGAAGATCAAAATGTGAAGCAGTTATATCACCAGTTTAAAGGAATAGTCAGACTTAGTTTTAACCACTGAGCAAGCAACAGTTCAGAATTCCTGTTAAGTGCTTAGGTATTTTGCATTAGCATGTTGCAATAGCTTGTGGCCAAGGAATTACTATGTATTTTTTTTAATAAATAGATTGAATATATTTTAAAATACCCAACTCCCTCTTATCCCATTCACTCTATTGAAGTAAATTAAACTCTTTTGAAGCTGAAAAAAATCACTTTAGCAATAATGCAATATATCATAATCTGATGACTATCTATTATAGCACCAAAACACTGTCGTATCCACTTTAGAAATTCCCCTGAAGAGCTTCTCCCCTCACATACCCCTCCCCAAGACATTTTGGAGTTGCAGCTTTCCCTCTGCCATGTACCTGGGCCAGACCGGACAGTCTCTACACAAACGAATACATGGACACACATCAGACATCAAGGATTATTCAAAAACCAGTTGGAGAACACTTCAATCTCCCTGGATACTCAATAACAGACTTAAAAGTGGCAATTCTTCAACAAAAAAACTACAAAAACAGACTCCAATGAGAAACTGCAGAACTGGAATTAATTTGCAAACTGGACACCATCAAATTAGGCCTGAATAAAGACTGGGAGGGGATGAGTCACTACAAAAACAAATTTCCCCCATACTAATTTCCCCCTACTGTTACACCTTCTTGTCAATTGTTTGAAACGGGCCACCCTGTTTACATTGGCCTCATTACCACTACAAAAGTGATTTTTCCTCCCTTGGTATTCTACTGTTGAGAATAGCCCACTTCCACTTTAATTTAATTGACTCGTTAGCACTTACCTCCCACTTGGTAAAGCAACTCCCATCTTTTCATGTACTGTGTCTAGATACCTGCCTACTGGTTTTTTCCACTCCATGCATCTGATGAAGTGGGTTTTAGCCCACGAAAACTTATGCCCAAATACATTTGTTAGTCTCTAAGGTGCCACAAGTCCTCCTCGTTGTTTTAACTTTCCTAAGGGGCATTATAATGGGGCTACTTCCTGTGAACATTTAGCGTGTCTGCAGTAACCCTTCTTATCCCCTTTGCACCTTGTAAGGTCCCCAGGAACTAAGTCAAGACCTCCTGTGGTGCACTTGCGTCTCTGACTGAAATCTTACATTCTTGAGTTTTGCCTAAAGGTGAATGTTTCTGGAAAGTTTGACCACAACTGGACTAGCTAACCTTAGTGGGGAAATAGATTGCTTTATGCTTAAAAAAAACAAAGAAAAAACTGACACCCGCCCCCAACCCTCCAAAAAGAACACCCCACAACAGCAGCAAATTGACATGTGCGATTTTTAAAAAACACCTCAAGCTTAGTAATAATACCATTGTAAGTGGATGGATTATTGACATGAATTTTTTTTTGTTTGCAGAAGAGGGTCATTTATCTTTTTGCTCAAAATATTTTCTATGACATACTCCCTGCTGTATCCAATATAAATTTGACCTGTTATATAAATATCAACACCTTAATACTTGGTATTCTATGGCTATGTTTAAGTGAGATACTAAATAAACCAAAGTTGGGCTTTTAAATCCATATTTATTTAGGCACCTGCCTAGTTTTTCAAAAGTGCTGGGCACTCAACCACTCCCACTGAGGTATTTTTGAAAATCATCTATCTCCTTTAAAAGTCAAAAAGCTCAAGGAATTCAGAGTAATTAGATTTAGAAAGCTACGGAATACAGAAAAGTGTATGGAATAGTTTGGGAGAAATAGCCCCATAATATGTTGGCAAAAGTCAGTCCCAAAGATGTGAGAATGTTAATGGCAGTGAGAGGATTATGTAGAGAAGTGTCATGTATGTGTATGTTAGGGGTATGCAGAAACATGAGTCAATGGAAACTGATACTGGGGGCCACTGCATGAACATATAGCCACATTACCTATAAGTAGAAAGGGGTTTTTATTGAAAGATATGCAGGTGGGCAGGGTGCCCTGAAGGTGAATGGAAGCCAAAAGTAAGATTCAGCACTAGTATAGGTCAGGCGCACACAATTTAAGATCCTTGGGTAATCGATTCTTAAGTCTGATTTCCTGTCTAGTGATTTTTTTAGTAATATTAGTCCCAATGTTAGTTTAACTACCTTCTTAACGTTGTTATTGTGTGTCTAATTTGCCAAATAAAATCTGGTTTTGATTTTAAGCCAGTCTGAAATGAAGTGAGTTTTGAAAATGTTAGATAGGGGAGTTTCTAACAGGGGACTGGAGGGAGACAGGAGCTTCAGTGTATGCTCAGGTCTGGAAGAGACCACATTCAGTTTCCTTGAATCATGTCAAACAATGGCTGGTGAGAACCAACCAACCAGAAAACCATTGACCAAAGATAATTCCCATGACGGTTGTGATGCATTTGGAGTTGCCCAGTGATGATTTATTATATGCAGGGGCGGCAGGTCTGTATAATTTTTGGTGGTGCCCAGAACCCGCCCCTGCCCAAACTCCGCCCCCCATCTGCCCAAGGCTCTGGGAGGGAGTTTGGGTGGGGGAGGAGGTCTAGGGTGCAGGCCCTAGGCTAGGGCAGGGGGGTGCAGGTTCTGGGAGGGAGTTTGGGGATGGGAGGGGGTGCAGAGGTGAGGGGTGTGGGCTGGGGTATGGCTGCAGATGAGGGTTTTGGGGTGTGAGAGGGGCTCAGGGTGAGAGTAGGAGTGTGGGGAGTGAGGGCTCTGGGGCTGGGGGGCTTGGGGTGTTAGAGAGTCTCAGGGCTGGGGCAGAGGGTTGGAGTGCAGGGAGATGAGGGCTCTGACTGGGACTGGGGATAAGGTGTTGGGGTGCGGGGGGGATGAGGGCTCTGTCTGGAACGAGATGAGCGGTTGTGGTGTTGGAGAGGCTCAGGGCTAAGTTATGGGATGGGTTAAAAAGGATTACAAGGGAGAATGGGAATGGAAAGAACTTGCAGCCAGAGGGAACAGGGGATAGACTGGAGAATAGCACCGTCACCAGGAAAAGGCAGGTCTATGTGATTGGGGACTCTTTACTGAGAAGAATAGATAGGCCTGTAACCAGAGCTGATCCAGAAAATAGGAGGGTGTGCTGTCTTCCAGGTGCTAAGATACAGGATGTAGACCTGAGGTTGAAAAGGATTCTAAAGGGAGCGGGAAAGAATCCCCTAATTATCCTTCATGTGGGAACAAATGATATGGCTAGATTCTCGCTGGAAAGTATTAAGGGAGACTATGCTAGGCTGGGGAGGACGCTTAAGGAAATTGAGGCTCAGGTGATCTTTAGTGGGATTCTGCCTGTTCCTAGAGAAGGGCAACAAAGGTGTGACAAGATTATGACTATCAACAGATGGCTTAGGCAGTGGTGCTATAAGGAGGGCTTTGGGATGTATGGCCACTGGGAGGCATTCATGGACAGAGGACAGTTCTCTTGGGATGGACTTCATCTGAGTAGGGAAGGAAATAGACTTCTAGGATGGAGGCTGGCACAACTGATTAAGAGAGCTTTAAACTAGGAATTTGGGGGAGATGGTTGGGAGATGTCCAGGTAATCTCCACGCCAGAATTTAGCATTGAGTGGAAAGAAAATGAAGTAAGAGTGGATACAGCTGTAGGTAGGAGGAAGGGCAGTGTAGATACAAGTCTAATAGGTTATACTGGCTGTAGAATGACCGTGCCTAATAGGGTACAGAATGTGAGTGAGGCCAAACAGCAAAAATTAAGATGTTTGTACACTAATGCGAGGAGCCTAGGTAACAAAATGGAGGAACTAGAGTTACTGGTGCAGGAAGTGAAACCAGATATTATAGGTATAACAGAAACCTGGTGGAATAGTAGTCATGACTGGGCTACAGGTATTGAAGGGCATGTGCTGTTTAGGAAAGACCGAAATAAAGGTAAAGGTGGTGGAGTAGCACTGTATATTGATGATGAGATAGAATGTAAAGAAATAAGAAGCGATGAAATGGATATGACTGAGTCCGTCTGGGCAAAAATTAAATTGGGGAAGAAAACTATTAGAGCCTCCCCTGGGATAGTGCTTGGGGTGTGCTATAGACCGCCGGGATCTAATCTGGATATTGATAGAGTCCTTTTTAATGTTTTTAATAAAGTAAATACTAATGGAAACTATGTGATCATGGGCGACTAACTTCCCAGATATAGACTGGAGAACGAGTGCTAGTAATAATAATAGGGCTCAGATTTTCTTAGATGTGATAGCTGATGGATTCCTTCAGCAAGTAGTTGCTGAACCGACTAGAGGGGATGCCATTTTAGATTTGGTCTTGGTGAGTAATGAGGACCTCATAGAAGAAATGGTTGTAGGGGATAATCTTGGCTCAAGTGATCATGAGCTAATTCAGTTCAAACTGAACGGAAGGATTAATAAAAATAAATCTGTAGCTAGGGTTTTTGATTTTAAAAGGGCTGACTTTCAAAAATTAAGAAAATTAGTTAGGGAAGTGGATTGGACTGAAGAATTTATGGATCTAAAGGTAGAGGAGGCCTGGGATTATTTTAAATCAAAGCTGCAGAAGCTATCGGAAGCCTGCATCCCAAGAAAGAGGAAAAAATTCATAGGCAGGAGTTGTAGACCAAGCTGGATGAGCAAGCATCTTAGAGAGGTAATTAAGAAAAAGCAGAAAGCATATAGGGAGTGGAAGAAGGGAGGGATCAGCAAGGAAAGCTACCTTATTGAGGTCAGAACATGTAGGGATAAAGTGAGACAGGCTAAAAGTCAAGTAGAGTTGGACCTTGCAAAGGGAATTAAAACCAATAGTAAAAGGTTCTATAGTCATATAAATAGGAAGAAAACAAAGAAAGAAGAAGTGGGACCGCTAAAAACTGAGGATGGAGTGGAGGTCAAGGATAATCTAGGCATGGCCCAATATCTAAACAAATACTTTGCCTCAGTCTTTAATAAGACTAAAGAGGATCTTAGGGATAATGGTAGCATGACAAATGGGAATGAGGATATGGAGGTAGGCATTACCATATTTGAGGTAGAAGCGAAACTCAAACAGCTTAATGGGACTAAATCGGGGGGCCCAGATAATCTTCATCCAAGAATATTAAAAGAATTGGCACAAGAAATTGCAAGCCCATTAGCAAGAATTTTTAATGAATCTGTAAACTCAGGGGTTGTACCGTATGATTGGAGAATTGCTAACATAGTTCCTATTTTTAAGAAAGGGAAAAAAGGTGATCTGGGTAACTATAGGCCTGTTAGTTTGACATCTGTAGTATGCAAGGTCTTGGAAACAATTTTGAAGGAGAAGGTAGTTAAGGACATTGAAGTCAATGGTAAATGGGACAAAATACAACATGGTTTTACAAAAGGTAGATCGTGCCAAACCAACCTGATCTCCTTCTTTGAGAAAGTAACAGATTTTTTAGACAAAGGAAACGCAGTGGATCTAATTTACTTAGATTTTAGTAAGGCGTTTGATACCGTGCCACA
The DNA here is from genome assembly GCF_965152275.1 of Natator depressus. NCBI lineage: Eukaryota > Metazoa > Chordata > Testudines > Cheloniidae > Natator > Natator depressus. Next base: position 249,825,526 of record NC_134234.1, read on the forward strand.
TGGGGAATTATTAGTTAAATTGGATAAGATGGGCATCAATAGGAAAATTAAAAGGTGGATAAGGAATTGGTTAAAGGGGAGACTACAACGGGTCCTACTGAAAGGTGAACTGTCAAGCTGGAGGGAGGTTACTAGTGGAGTTCCTCAAGGATTGGTTTTGGGACCAATCTTATTTAATCTTTTTATTACTGACCTGGGCACAAAAAGTGGGAGTGTGCTAATAAAGTTTGCAGATGATACAAAGCTGAGAGGTATTGCTAATTTAGAGAAGGACAGGGATACCCTACAGGAGGATCTGGATGACCTTGTAAACTGGAGTAATAGGAATAGGATGAAATTTAATAGTGAGAAGTGTAGGGTCATGCATTTAGGGATTAATAACAAGAATTTTAGTTATAAGCTAGGGACGCATCAATTAGAAGTAACGGAGGAGGAAAAGGACCTTGGAGTATTGGTTGATCATAGGATGACTATGAGCTGCCAATGTGATATGGCTGTGAAAAAAGCTAATGTGGTCTTGGGATGCATCAGGAGAGGTATTTCCAGTAGGGATAAGGAGGTTTTAGTACCGTTATACAAGGCACTGGTGAGACCTCACCTGGAATACTGTGTGCAGTTCTGGTCTCCCATGTTTAAGAAGGATGAATTCAAACTGGAACAGGTACAGAGAAGGGCTACTAGGATGATCCGAGGAATGGAAAACTTGTCTTATGAAAGGAGACTCAGGGAGCTTGGCTTGTTTAGCCTAACTAAAAGAAGGTTGAGGGGAGATATGATTGCTCTCTATAAATATATCAGAGGGATAAATACCAGAGAGGGAGAGGAATTATCTAAACTCAGTACCAATGTGGACACAAGAACAAATGGATATAAACTGGCCACTAGGAAATTTAGATTAGAAATTAGACGAAGGTTTCTAACCATCAGAGGAGTGAAGTTTTGGAATAGCCTTCCGAGGGAAGCAGTGGGGGCAAAAGATCTATCTGGCTTTAAGATTAAACTCGATAAGTTTATGGAAGAGATGGTATGATGGGATAACATGGTTTTGGTAATTAAATATTCATGGTAAATAGGCCCAATGGCCTATGATGGGTTATTAGATGGGGTAAGATCCGAGTTACCCGGGAAAGAATTTTCTGTAGTATCTGGCTGATAAATCTTGCCCATATGCTCAGGGTTTAGCTGATCGCCATATTTGGGGTCGGGAAGGAATTTTCCTCCAGGGCAGATTGGAAGGCCCTGGAGGTTTTTCGCCTTCCTCTGTAGCATGGGGCACGGGTCACTTGCTGGAGGATTCTCTGCTCCTTGAAGTCTTTAAACTATGATTTGAGGACTTCAATAGCACAGATATAGGTGTGAGGTTTTTTTTGTAGGAGTGGTGGGTGAAATTCTGTGGCCTGCGTTGTGCAGGAGGTCAGAGTAGATGATCATAATGGTCCCTTCTGACCTAAATATCTATGAATCTATGAATCTTAGGCAGGGGGTTGGAGTGCAGGGGGATGAGGGCTCTGGCTGGGACTGGCGATAAGTGTTTGGGGAGCTGGAGGGGCTCAGGGCTAGGGTAGAGGGTTGAGGGTGCGGTGGGGGGGTGAAAGCTCTGGCTGGGGCAGGGCTGGGGATGAGTTTGGCGTGCAGGCAGGCTGCTCCAGGACAGGGGCCAGAGAGGAGGACCCCCCCCAGCCCTTTCCCTGCTGGCAGCAGCGAGCTCTGGGGGAGGAGCCCCCCTTTCTCGCCCCCCCCCCCAACAGCACACTCACTCCCACCACTGTCACTGCATGTGCTCCTAGGGCCTCTCTCAGGTCCAGGAATCTCCCTCGCTTCCCCCATGGTGGGTGCCAGGGGGTGCTGCGTGCACCTCCTCCCCTGCTGTTGCCCTTGGCTGTAGCCTCACTGGGGGTGGGGGATGGGGCTGCCTCCTTGCCCAGCATGGGGCAGGAGCGGTGACTGCAGGCGGAGGGTCCCTCTGGAAAAGAAAGGGTCTGAGGTGGAAGGGCAGGCTCAGAGTCAGTCTGCCGTGGCAAGCGATGGGGGGCACTAGGACCCTGCGGCAGCAGTTGCTGCAGGGAGGCAGCATGCAGCTGCACTGAAGAGGCAGGAACACTGGTGCGTGGGGGCAGCAAGGGGAGGCTCGGGGACACTCGTAGGAGGCGTGGGGTGGCAGCAGGTGGGCCGGGGTGGGGGGGACGACACCCAGCCCCAAATATTGGTGAAGCTGGGCCCCTAGGCTCTGAATATTGCTGGTGCCAAGGCACCACAGGCCCATATAACTTGCCGCCTATGATTATATGAATGCTGTATGTTCGCCTGGTTACTGGATGTTTATTGCGTGAAGGCTGTCTGGAATACAGGCAGGAAAGAGGGGATGGCTCTAGGTAGAAACCTATCAACTGACACGGAAGAGTCACTGACGGACTATGTCAGAATCACTGGGTCTAAAAACTGTTTGAAAAAGGGATACATTAATGTGAACTAGGTACCTTTTAGTTCACACCAGCAGTGTCCATGGGGTAATTAGCAGTGCAGTGTAGATGAGCCATTAGGGGGGTGTTTGAAGAAGTTAGGACTACTATTAGGGGATGGTATGCCTTTAGGTAGGGTAGACATGCTATGTGGACTCTATTTTTATAATCCTTTTTCTCTAATACATTTGTTCTCCAACTAAAATAAACACTTTGGTTAAGGAAGGCTGTCTGATTACTGTATGCCACTGGTCACTGACTCCCAAATGGAAGAATTGTAGGTATTCAAATTCAGTTGGACCTGCTGGGTGAGCACAGTTGCTACAAGGGGGAACTGTAAGCCAGAGTCTGGTTGAAGAATAGAACTGCAAAATTCCACCTTGAGATAGGTAAAGGCATGAGGCCTGACACCTGAGAGGGTACACTCAAACCAGGAAGGGGTCACAGAGATGCCATTAGCCTTCTAGCTGACAACAGTGTTATTTCTTAAATTTTTCCTTGCTATTTTTTAAGTGTAAATCTTGATCTATCAGGACTTCTATGGGCTTTTTTTCCTCCTGTGATAGAAACTAGACAAGGCTTTAAAAAAAAAAAAAATTGGTTTAGACCATCCGTTTGGGGGGGGCGGGTTGAAACCAAACTACTTACCTAAATCTTTTCCGAAGCCAGATTGTTTGAATCCACCAAATGGTGCTGCCACATCAGTTTTGTTATATGTGTTAATGAAAACTGTTCCTGCTTCTAGATTTTCACTAACGTACAGAGCTTTGCTTAGGTCTCTTGTGAAAACCCCTGAAGCTAAGCCATATTCTGTGTTGTTTGCACGTTTTAACACTCCATCGACATCCCTATAATAATAGTAATAAAAAAAAAATCATTCGGCTTCATTGACAGTAAGTGAAACATAACAGAAACCCTGACGTAACAACCAACCTCCCTCTAGCTGCAGTGCAGCAACTTCTTCCCACACCCTTTTTCTTTCTAATCTCCATTTAGCTGTTTTGAAAACATAACTATGAAGTACTAGTCTACTGTTAGTCAGTCAGAAATATGAAAAAATTCACAGCATTGTTTCTAATTTATACCGTTTGTAAATTAGACTGCAGAATGCTTAAGGTTTATACCAAAAAACCTCAGACAAAATATTGTATTATACGTGTCAGCTTTGTGCAGCTCCAGTGGAATTCAGGGAATGAAGAAGTGCAAAAACGTCTACAAAGCAGAACTCTGCAGCATAACATTAATTTTTGCTAAAATTAGCCTTAACTCCCATTATGTTGGGGAATAAATTCTTAAAAACCCAAAGACTTCCATGTAACAAATAAACCTTTTCATGCCATTTTCACTGTGCTCGTTTCTATTTGTACCTTATCCCTAAACGGCTTTAAATATCCTAAGTTGTTTCCAAAAATTCAATACATTTTATCATAGGCGCTGACTTTTCCTTTTCCCTGGGGGTGCTCCACCCCACTCTGCCCCAGGCCCTACCCCCAAGCCCTGCCTTCACTCCACCTCTTCCCACCCCTGCTCCACCCCCTCCCCGGAAGCCCTGCCCTCGCTCCGCCCCCACCCATAAGGGCTCCCTTGCTCCACCTTTTCCTGCCCCCACTCCGCTCCACCCACCCGCCCCTCGCTGGTCTCCGCCCTCCCCCAGCTGGCAAACAGCTGTGGCCAGTGAGTGATGAGCACCCACTATTTTTTTTTCCCCCGTGAGTGCTCCAGCCTCAGAACAACCATAGAGTCGGCATCTAATTAGCTTGATTTAACAGCCTTTTAACGTGGCAGTTCATAGATTGAGAGTGTGTTCTATTTAGTCAAAAGCTTAATACTGTTATTTTCAAACTAGAAAAATTAAGGCCCCTGGAAATAATTCCATTAAGTTTATACAGTGTTCCCCCCCTGCTCCCCCCACCCGGCTGAAGCTCACCCCAGTAAATTTCATTCCAGATCACTAAGGCTACGTCTGCACTACGCAGCACTGGCGGCAGCACGTAGCATATATGTAGCAACATGCCACAGTGAAAAGCGGGCTGTGTCCACACTGTGGGAGAGAGGAGGCAGCTCCTTGCTGCAGGAGCCTTTCACTGTGGTTAGGAAAGGCTCTGACGGGGGCAGGGCACGGGCAAACCCCCCTGCTAGAGTCTTTCCCTGCTGCTGGAGTCTTTTTCTGTGACAGGGAATGGCTCCAGCAGTGGGGAGACAGTGGGACACTACACTGCTAAAACAGCAGTGCAGACAGGGAGATGTGGCTTGGGGTGAGTAGAAAACTATGTAGGGCGTGTACTTGAGTACATACCCATACCCTTAAGACGTGGCTTTACTCGCCTAAAGCATGCCTCACAGTCTACGCTGCTATTTATACCGGTGCTAGGTGGCTACCCATGTATGTACTCTACATGCCACTGAAAAAAGCATACAGTGTAGACATACTCTAGTAAACTGGTCCACAAACTAAACACAGGGATTGTCTCACCCCTTACTGGAATGTACCCACTTCTGGAACAAAATACAGTCGTAGTTAAACAGCACACAGTAATGTGACACAACAAACAGTTTGTAACAAAGAAGACTAACTGAGCCACCAGAATCTGCAGGGGGAGCTGAGATACCGTAGGAAGAACATAAGTTTTGTAGCTTGGTTAGGACACTGCATTTAACTACCCTTACTTTGCAAAAAGTGCCACTGGCTATTTAATCTCATGTAAAAGATGATGCCACCAGCAATGTAGTGTCCCTTACCACCCTGCTGTAGCTTTGGTTCTATGGCAACTGAGAAGAGCAGTCTGCACTAAATGCTATCTTTTACACCTATCTGTTCCTTAGAGGCAGAGGTGAAAGTAAGCCGGTACGGTCTGGTATGGTGTACCAGCAAGAGCCAGTACGCCGTGCCAGACCGGACCAGCTTCCCCAGGCTGCCACTTTAAAGGGCCCAGGGCTCCCCGCAGCGGCCAGAGCCCTGGGCCCTTTAAAGCGCCGCCGGAGCCCTGCCGCCGCTACTCGAGGGGCTCTGGCAGCGGGGCTCGGGGAGCACTTTAAAGGCCCCGGGGTTCCCCGCAGTGGCCAGAACCCCATGCCCTTTAAAGTGCTCCCCGAGCCCCACTGCCGGAGCCCCGGGGTGGCGGCGGCAGGGCTCTGGCAGTGATTTAAAGGGCCCGGAGCTCCGCTGCGGTAGCTGGAGCCCAGGGCCCTTTAAATCGCCCTGATCCCTGGGGCTCCCAGCCGCCTCTGCAGCTGGCAGCTCTGGGAGTGATTTAAAGGCCCTGGGGCTCCCAGCCACAGTCGGTGCCCTGGGGCCTTTAAATCTTGATTTAAAGAGCCCGGGTATTTAAAGGCCCCGCCTCTTCCGGTCGAGGCCACACCCCCTGCTCAGGACTCCAGCGTACCGGTAAGTCCTTTTAAGTTACTTTCACCCCTGCTTAGAGGATTCCTATCCGCACAATGTCTCAGCGTGACCTTATGAGATTTGGCAGGATCACAGCACAAGGTGAAAGTGATGAAGTAAAACAAAATGCTATTATTTAAAATAGAACAGAACGTACCCATTCTTAAACTTTGAAATTACCATAATAGGACCAAAGGATTCTTCCTGGGCAAGGTACATATGGTCTTCAACATCTGTAAATACAGTGGGTTCCATGAAGAAACCTAAACAGAGGACACAGATAGGGCATCATTTGCATGCAAGTAGAATATTTTTTTAGTTTGTATTCTCTCCTTCTCTACCTACACAGTACCACACTCTGTTTTCCGTATTCTGAGCTAAGTATTGTATAAGCCTAAGCAGCAGATGTAAATATCCACTCTAAATTTTCTTTAGACAAAGAAAACCAGTATGTACAGACACTTTCACACCAGAAGTTCTATTTTGCTAGAGGTACAGGCCAGGTGTACAGAAGGAAAGGTTTGCTGTTACAGATATATCAGCAAACTCTCCTAGTCAAGATTCAGTTTGTACCAGCAAAAAAGTGCTTTTGCTGGAATAAGTTATGCCATTCCCTGAACAAAATAAGCTATGTTGGCAAAAGTAATTTTTAATCAGTATAACTGTATCTACACTAGGGCTTTTGCCACTATAAAACTATCGCCAAAAAAATATCACCAAAAACCCCCATCCCTCACCGATGTTACTATGCTGGCAAAAGTTTTTAGTGTAGACCTGACCTAAGTCTCAATTTAGTTTCTGGTGTGTCAGCTGCACAACTTCTATTAATGCTATATGGGAGCTGTGCCATGAAAGTCATATGCATCAAGTGAGGACTATTCCCCTTAGTCTCTATATGAAAGCCAGTACTAGCAAAGAAATATTGTACAACAGGCTGAGTTTCTCCTTACATGTAAATATTTGAAGAGTTCTTCAGTATGAGCCATCTCTGTCTTCCAGGTCTTTATGCCAAGTGATTTTCTCCAGGACAATGACACCCTACTTTATTTAGGTATACTTCATAGAGTCCTCTACCTTGGTGGCAGTGGGAAAGATACCATGTAGCTGTCCTTCAGCTCATGTTGTACTGTATTTCCGTGAGTTTATTCCTCTTTGTGCTACACAACAGAGGGAACCATGTGGGCTTTTATTTAAAAATGTAAAAATTCAAAACATCTCCAGGTAGTATTTTACCTGGTCTACATACTTGTCTTCCTCCGTACACTAATGTCGCTCCTTCTTTCACTCCAATTTCACAATATTCCAGCAGCTTTTCCAGATGAGCCTTGTGATTCTGTGGACCGTGATCTGTTGCTCTATCGAGCGGGTCACCAATTTTCATCTTTTTGATTTCTTCCACCTACAGGATACCCAATTAAAATGAAAAATTACATAGTATGACACACTGGCCAATTTTTTTTAAGTGACTAGTGACTATAGTACTTCAGTGTTGGGGTGCCCAAGTTTAAGACCCCTTGAAGGGATCCAATTTTCAGAAGGAGTACTTAACACTTTCTGAAAAGCAGGCTCTTTTAAGCTGTTTCAAGTTGGGCACCCAAAATCACTAGTCACTTTTGAAAATCTTGACCATTGTTTTTAGTTATTCATTTTTAAGTTTCTTCTGCTACTGTGTCTGGCTTTGAAAATGTCATTGTTTACTCAAGTTAACACTGTGTGGTAAACAAGATACTGAAGTTATTTCCTAGTCTAAATAGCAATAAATAACTGAGTTTTCACACAGCAGTGTTGAATTTTTAATGGTGAACATTAGATACTCTTGTATGATCCCTGCTATACTTCCAGTCTTACCATATTTTTTTCCCATATTCACAGTGGTCTTAAGTCTCATGGATACAAATTTGGCATTTTTGCTTACCCAAATGTAGAGAGACAGTTGATAGGATAACGTCTCTTTATAAGTGTGTCACTTCTCACTACATTTCTTGGGCAAGTGTCTCCCATTTGCACACCCTTTTCGTTGCTTCATGATAGGAATCATGATTTCCCAGCGTCAGCAGCGATTGAAAGTTTAAATAACTTGCATGATACATAAACTTGTGTGTGTGTGTATAAAATGACTTGATCTTTGCTTTACATTGTTACTGCAGAATTTATTTTGACCATGAGCCCTTTAAATATCTTACCACTCTCCTAACAAATTCATCGTGAACTGATTCTTCCACAAACAGTCTGCCAGCTGCAATGCAGTTTTCTCCCTTGTTGAAATATACTGCTCCCATGCCCTGTGTCAGAAGAAAACACTATACTGATACTTGGTTTTATTAATTTCCCACTCCAGCTATTCCCTGGGGCTACATTCTTTTTTTTCTCCTATGTCTGGATCCATCCATGTATAGAACTCTTCTTTAAAAGGGTAATATCAGCATAAAACTCATTGAAGAAATAAAAATGTTTTCTTACCTCTGGGGTAAATCCTACCCTTCTTTCCTCTACCTTCTCAACATAAACACGTGCATGAACAGAGATGGCCCTGGATGCAGTGGAGCTGCTGTGTGTGGAGGCAGGATTTAGGGAGGTGCACACTGCCCTGCACACTGTTGAGTGAAGCTCCATAGAGACACTGTGCAGCATCATGGAAAAGGAGTTTGGAAGCAAGGCTGATGAATACACAACTCTGCTGATCCACTCCCCTTATGGAGGGCTATGAGGGCAGTCACAGCATGTGACCCAGTGGAGAAATGTGTTCCCATCCTGTCAAATGCACAAGGAACCTCCCCTACATCAAGCCTATGGACTCAGGCCTCATGGAGGAGGGACAATTTGCCCCTGTTACTAACTAGTGACCATCAGAAAACTTTAAAAGAAAACGTGTTTTTTTAATGGGAAAAAATACTTTCATGAAAAAATTTGTTTCCATTCTCTGAATGGCTCTCGCACTATCTCAGATGATCAAACCATAAAGAGATTTTCAAAATTCAATTTGCTTTTCATAGTGCATGCTGTTCTCCTCCCCTCCCCCCCATTTAACTCTTCCTGGACAATAAAAAATGGATTGGAGAGTCAGCTTCACTGTTTTGTATTTCATGCAATAGCACAAAGTTGTTTGAGTTCAATGGGGCTCTATCTAGGTACGGGGGTTCACAATAGCAGACCTAACTGTAGGATTAGGGCCTAAACTAACTATATCATGCCGCAACTAAGTCTTTTTGTAATGAGTGATGTAGTATATGCTACGGTTACATTGGAAATAGATCCCTTCAATAGGAAATAGGATCTTATAATCTACTAATTTTCCTCTATGCATATATTTTTACAAATTTTAGAAGACAGATGTTAAGGTTGGATGGAAAGTATAGGTTACGCATGTGGGTGATAGTGAGTCAGTAAGGATTACATGGCAGTGCGGAACTGGCTGAATCTCGACTTAATTTCCAGACTTTTTTTTAGCATTTGGAGGGGTTTTAAGAGTCAATTTTTTGTAAAATAAATTTTTTTGCAGTGTTAACATGACTCCATGGAAACACACTTTCCACCTTTACTCTTTTTTAATTTTTTTTTTTTTTGAGAACATCCATGTCTTTTTGAATAAGCCCCGAAAGTTTAAACTGTGTTGGCATACAGCCTAGAGAAGGGGAGCCCTGCTTCAACATACTGTATGAGGCTTAAAGTGTGGCTATCCTCTTGCGTGTTTTAGCAAGCCTTGAGGAGGGGTGCATGCGAGAAAGGGAATTAGAACATTGCTTCTTAATAAGATGCACTTACAAGGTTTTGAACATGTTTTACTTTGAAGTAACCTTACCATTCTCACAGCTTTGTCAAGTTCACAGTCCTCAAAAATGATCAGTGGGGATTTACCACCAAGTTCAAGGGAGACTTTCTTCAGATTACTGACTGCACAGCTATGGAAAGTTGTAAATAATTACTGTATATACTCGATCATAAGCCTGTTCGTTTATAAGCCGACCCCCCCCAAGATGGATAAGTAAAAACGGCAAATTTTATGACCCATTCATAAGCCAACCCTATAATTCAGGGGTCGGCAAACTTTGGCTCCCAGGCCATCAGGATAAGCCGTTGGTGGGCTGAGACGGTTTGTTTACCTCAAGCATCCGCAGGCACAGAGGTAAACCTAAGTAAACAAAGTGTCCTGGCCTGCCAGTGGCTTATCTTAATGGGCTGGGACAGCAACTGGTGGGGAAATATTTTTTGAGGGGGGGAGAAACTGGGGGTCAGGGAAGTAACCCCTGTGACCACCTCCCACATGACCCCATCCCTAACTCGGGACCTCCCCACATGACCCTTCTCCATGTAACCCCATTCCGCCCCACCCCAGCCCGGGACCCCCACACTCTCCCCATCCCATCCCTTCCCACCTTAGGTGGGGTGGGCCAGGGGAGGATGTCTCTGGCCTGGCCCTAGCTGCTCCGGCAGGCCAGGCAGCACGGCCACAGCCTGCCAGCCCTGGAGCTGTAGCTGCTTCAGAGGCTTAGGGGAGAGCAGCGTGGCCAGAAGAGGAGAGACTCTGGCCCCACCTCTTCCCTTCTGGCTCTGCTGGCTGTGTTGTAGGGGGAGGGGGCTGTGTCCCACCACTCCCCCCTCTCTATACCCGTTCATAAGCTGACCCCCCTTCTCTGATGCTTCCTTTTTTTACTAAAAAAATTCTGTTTATGAACGAGTATATACGGTGTGTAAAATTAACATTCAGACATCTTTTAGTAATGAAATTATTTTCCCTAAGATCAACTGGTGAAAATGTATAGCATATATCTATTTTTGTTTTTGGACAGTTGGACTTAATAGCAAATGATATTTCCACCTTTTAATGAAGACAAATGACTAAATATATTCCCATCCACAGTCTTCATGTCATTTTAATGTTACGTGCAAGATGTAGTTTGCACATCAATGCAGTAAACAAACATTGATTGATCTACAGTTTAAAAAAAGATCTAACACATCTTCTGAATATAATGAATACAATACCTCTTCATGATCTGTTTACCAATAAGAGTTGAACCAGTAAATCCAAGTTTGCGGATATCTGGGTGCTCAGACAAGTGCTGTCCCACTAAACCACCTGCATTATCATGCGATATGGGAAACAACTAATTGAAAAATGTACATACAATTCTTAACATTCTAATAGTCCAGTAGGCCTGTCAGGTTAAATAGCATCTAATTTAAAAAAGAAGTATCCTTACTTATGTTAATAGTAACACCTCAGATTAATAAAACTAAAACCACAACGGCACAAATCCCTCTCTTCACCAATGGAGTTGAGAACTTCATCTCTGATACTTGGACTGCTGAGAGAATAACCCAGTTTATATTTTAAACTCAGATCAGCTGACATATGTACCGTTTCATTAAATCAGCCCCACAGTTATCTTGGGGCTTGTCTTCACTAGGAAATCTTATGTCTAAACATGATTGTGAGGAGGTGAATTAGCTGATGTAATGTTAAATTGTCTCCACCGACTAATCTGTCACACTTAGCTAACTAGATTTCTCACAATCTTATTGAAATAATATTTCCTATTGGCAACAAGCTTTGGAGAATAAGAGGAGTCCTATAATCAACAGCATTATGTTTCTCTGTATTATAAACGGTTCTTTGAAGATTTATGTATTTTTTGTTTGAATTAGGAATGTGTAGATGAGGGGTAAACAGCCCTGGCTAGCACTACAGTCATTCCCCATTCAGCTCAGAGAGTACATGTGCAATGATGGATCAGTTTTGTAATGTGAACAAAGATCCACTAAGGAGGAGGAGAAGTCCACTCCGCACAGTTTTCACCTGACTGGTCTGCGGAGGTGAAAAGCTAGATCACCAACAACTTCACCTCACCTCAGTCCTTTACTTAACTGTTCTCAAGTACAGTTCATACCGAACTATATTTTGTACAGAAAAATAATTAGGTCAATGCTTTACCTGAACCAGGCAGAATATTTATAACGCCTTTGGGAAATCCTGCTTTAGCTGAGAGCTCTGCAAACTTTAAGGCAGTCAAAGGAGTCACCTAAGCATGTACACAATAGTCAGATTAGGTCTGCTATTTTAGTTAAATATATCGTGAAGTATTTAATGTGCAATATGTTTTAGCCTATTGCAATATGAATCTTACATTAGTTCATATTTTTACAAAGCTGACAAAGTGACATTCCCTTAGAAAAAGGAGTGCATTTTGTTCACGTCCAAGATTAATTATATTCTGAGTACACATGCATCTCACAGTGCAACCTCCTCTCCCCCTCTTCCCTAACCATAGCTCCACACAGCAAAGACATCAACAGACAAACAGAAAGATTTAATGTATTCTCTAATTTGAGAGTGCCAAGAGTTCTAGTGAAGACAATGAGTGCCTTGTGTCAGTGTGGGAATAGCTACTGCTTTACATGTTTTTTTACAGCATGCAACAGGTCAGTCAATGGATGGAGTGAATGGAAGCTTTGCCTGAGTAGGGACTGGAGGATGACACCCATAATTTGCATTTTCCCTTTTGATTTTACCTGTGCTGGTTTGAGAACTAACGTGTTGCCTGCAGCCAAGCATGCTGCACTCTTCCATGCAAGCATCATCAGTGGGTAATTCCAGGGGATAACAATTGCACAGACTCTTAAGATTGGGAAAAATATGAAAAAAGTTACATTTTCATAACAGATTTTGAAAGGATTTTCTATTTGTCAAAGTTAAAACTAGTCTGCAGTCATTAAGAAGAAGACAACAGCCTTACCCTATGGGTTCCTTCTTAGTGAATGTTAGGTTATGGTTTGGGCGTGCTTGGCTAATCGGGATTGTAGACCCCTAAAAGAAAGACAACAGATTTAAAGAGTATATATCTAGAAAGGAAAACTAAAATGCACCAATTATCTAACCATGTTTGTTTCAGAAAAATCACTGCCATCATGGAAGGCTTCACAGCCAGATTTGTTCTGTTAATGGGATGCCAGAGAGAGAAAGATGCTGGAATATTGCTGCTGTATAACCTTCTACCAAGAATAGGAGGTACATCTCCTCTATAGCACTTCACATTCTCAACCAGCTTATCTGGCATCACGAGTTAGACTCTAAATCCCTTTTTCCCCCAATAGGAAGCATAATATGCTCCTATCATGTTTCCAGGAAGACTCTTACTAGGTAAAACTCTAATTCTGTCACCCACAATTTTGAATGCCTCATTTCCCTGTGTTAAAGTTGTTCTTCTGGGCTGTACAAGCAAAAGGCAGTACCAGTAAAGAATAAGTATACAGAAGCATTGTAATTTGTTTCTGACTTTGGGTAACTGCTGACAAATATTAGCTTGCCTGAATTTTGTCACACCATCCAGCAAAGTATCTGAATGTTTGCACAGACATTCCTACATGGGTCTTCAAAGCTAAAGTGTAGACAGCTCCTGAGTCAATGGCCTCAATTGTTGCTAATTCCTCTTGGTGTTCTTCCATCAGGTCAGCAAGTCTTTTAATTAAAACACAAGTGAGAATCAAAAATAACAACACTGGGAAACGACACCTCCAACTATACCTAACTTACAAACATGACGTGGGACTGCAAAATACTGCAACTCAGGCAAAATTTCCATTGACTTCAGGATTGGGACCTTTGGCTATTTGTTAATCTAAATAAGGGCCAAACACCCAATAAAGTCAATGGGAGTATTTTCATTGACTTAAAAATGCTCTGACATCCACACTGCAATACAGAGACCAAGTCAAAGTAACCATATCCCAGAGCCCCTAACCCCTCCCCCGCAATTCTGAAATGTGGCCACTCTAACCCTAGGACAAGGAACGTCCATCAGATTCAGATGGATTTTTCAGAGGAAGTAAGATAAAGTTAAGAACCATGAGCAAATATAGCAACACCCCTTACATACCTGTACATTAATCTCCCTCTTTCCCTTGCATTCATTCTTGCCCATTCACCATTTTCAAATGCATCTTTTGCTGCTGCTACTGCCTTGTCAACATCAGCCACTGAAGCATAAGACACCTTTGCTATTATCTGTCACAAGACAGCTAAGTATTAGCTCACATTTAAAGTGGTGTTACATGCAGTACTTCCTTTCTCTCTTTTTTTTTAAATTTAAATATAAACAAACATTTAATTTTCTAATGGCTACCAATTACGTATGGGTCAATCAGGTTCAGAAAAGCTCAGACACCACTGATGGTGGTGGAATTCGGAGGACTGTGTGAACAGCCAGAATTCTGGATCCCTCTTTCCTCAAACTCTGCTAACAGCAGAGCACACCCTCATGCCTTATTTTATTTCTTCAAAGATCACATGAACTTACTGATGTGACAATGAAGAAGTGAAAAGCTTAGTGTCTGGCATGACAATAGAATGCCTAAAAATTCTAGAATACCATCTGGATATTGCCTCCCTGGAATGGTGTATTTGTTACATGTATCACCATAGATGGACACTTATATTTAAGATGCCTTAAGAGAATACCAAACTGCTCAGGCTGTACTTGATTCTGGCCTCATTAATAATGGTATAACTAGCTCCACTGACTTAAGTAGAATTCAGTTACTCCTGATTTACAGGTTTCAGAGTAGCAGCCGTGTTAGTCTGTATTCGCAAAAAGAAAAGGAGTACTTGTGGCACCTTAGAGACTAACAAATTTATTTGAGCATAAGCTTTCGTAAGCTACAGCATGCTGTAGCTCACGAAAGCTTATGCTCAAATAAATTTGTCTCTAAGGTGCCACAAGTACTCCTTTTCTTTTTTCCTGATTTACAGTGGCATATATGAGATCATAATCAGGGCTGTTATTTATAACTTTTCAGTTAACAGTTGCTCAGCCAAGATTTGGTACTTTTTGGAAAAAAAATATGTATATTGAGAAGTCATTTTAAAAAGTGATTTAAAAGGACACTTTCAAGACAAATTTCCCCTAAACTGTAGGATTTGTAAAAATAAGCTTTTACAAAACTTCTGACCAAGAGAAATGTGCTCAAGACACTAACAAAAATCCCAGTGGAAACATTTTTTAAAAGAACAAATAAGTATCCCCCTGTTCTGTCTGCAAAGTATGAGAACCTGCTAGTGAAACTGACTTAAAACAGATTATAGTGAAATTAATCAGCCAGTTTTCACTATGCTGCCTAAGATGCAAAAAGCGAATAAAAAGCATAAAAACTGAAAAGTAAATTAGATTAAATTATTAACATTTCAAGATAACTAAAAGTTGAAGAAATTTTTTAAAGTTTAGATTGTAAAATAGTAAAGGATTCTTTTTAAATGTACTACATGATTTTCAACTTGGCAATATCCTTTTAATGTTTCAGATTATTTATCCAGAAATGTAGTATTCAAAATAAGCCAGTATTTATCATATGCAGAAATTACTCACTGATCCATCTGTTGGGTTTATAGTGTCATATGTTTTTCCCTCTTCAGCATTCATAAACTGTCCATTTATAAAACACTGGTAAGGCATCTTCACATTCATATTGTTAACATTTTTTGAAACCTAGCAGTGAAAGAAACACAACATTTCAATGTGTCTTACATCACTGCAAACTCTCATGATTTTGTCGTGAGTCTCATGACCATTATTGTTTTCCTTCAAGCACCAGCTCCTGGAGTCAAGTGGATATGTGATGATTTCAGCCTTCATTCTTAAAAAAAAAAAAATTCTAGCTCTTGTGGCTACGGAGAAGGCTTCAAAATGTGATTGATTTGGTTTTATATCCCTGCCTATCCTGGCTAACAGCCATTGATGGGCCTATCCTCCATGAATTTATCTATTTCTTTTTTGAACCCTGTTATAGGCTCGGCCTTCACAACATCTTCTAGCAAAGAATTCCATAGGTAGACTGTGCATTGTGTGAAGAAATACTTCCTTTTGTCTGTTTTAAACCTGCTGCCTATTAATTTCATTGCGTGCCCTGTAATTCTTGTGTTAGGAGAAGGAGTAAATAATACTTCCTTATTTATTTTCTCCACACTGGTCATGATTTTATGTATCTCTATCATATCCCCCTCCGCCCCATGCTAGGGTTCCTTGGAGGAGAGTCTGTTGCTGTTTTCCTCAAAAAAGCAGATTTTTTGTGGGCATGATGACTGAGATACATGAGCAAGGCACTCTAAGGAAGTTTACAATACCTAGGTGTGCAATACGCATGAATCCATCCACTGCTATTGATCTCCCAGTTTCATGAGCAATGGAATTCACCAAATTTCACCTCCATCCCCAGTCACAAATAAATGCAAACTACAGAAACGAAACCAACACTCCATCAAAGAAAGTGGGTAAAATGTCAATAAAACCAAAAAAGGCTTACATAATCTATGACTAATTCTTCTTCTTCGTCCTCTCCCCTCAGTTTCCTCACAGCCATCTGAATAAAGTCTGCAAACTTAGTGGCCATATACACATCTTCATTTTGCAGCTGAAGTCCACCATATTTTTGTTTGATCTCTTCAATCATCCTGAAAATTGCAGAGAAATAGTAGGTTGATCTTTACACTGAAGTATTGTTGAGACAGTCAGTTATTTGGAGTAGGGTTTTGGTTGGTTGTGTGCAATGTGTTGGCTTTTTTGTGAGCATGCTATTACTCTGTAGCTGTACTGTATTACTGCTAGCCATTGGGCTATATGGGGTCCTCAGTTATACACAGCAATTGTGGAGGTGTTATTAGGGGCAGAATTTGGCCCAATGGCTTTGAAATACTCTGAAGTAACATTTTAGGAATAAATGGCAAATGATGAACATTGTGTCCCATGTAACAGCGTGCGCTCCGCTCCTGCCTTCTAGCTTCACAGAAGCTGCTCAGACTTCACCAGTTAGTTATCCACACAGTGCAGTTTAGTTCAGATTCCTGCGCCAACCCCCTTATAGTTCTGTGCAACAATGCTATTTGCAGTGTCCCTTGTATCATCAGCCCTGTCCCCGGGGGTCTGAGAGGAGAAGTGGTCTCCCTTCCTTTGAGAGCTCTCAAAGTTTGGACTTGGACTCAGCCCTGCTCCTCTCCCCTTGCACTTCCTTCCTGTGCCTTTTTAATCACTCCTCAGATGACGGGCTAATTAATCCATTAGCTCACCCAGTCTGATTAGCAGATTCCATTCCATTCCCCATTCTGACCTCTCTGGGGAAACAAATTAGTGCCAGAGAGATCAGCTGACTGGCTAGCTCCCAGCACTGTTACCTCATGCAAGTATTGTTCACTCTATTTAGTGCAGCTCAGGAGTTGTGAATCATGTCATATTTGGTGGATTATTAATAGCAATGATTTTGGTAAAACTCTCAAGGGCTTCTCATGTGATGGCTGTGGACATTTGGGGTAAAGAAAGGAGCGATGCTCACTGATGTGACCTGACACAGCATGGTGACCTCACTGCATTTGGGAATAGTGGGCTCAACCCTCCTTGCACATATCCCCACTGATCTGAATGGAAGTTCGGCACACAGCTGCAGAACTGGGCCCCCGGATTTGGACTAGTTGTGTCAGAGCTCTACAAATATCTGCCATGGTACTCCCTTAGTTTCGGGGCTAATCCTGCCCTTGTTATTCAGGCAAAACTCCAATTGAGGACAATGTCATGAGAGTTGGGAGTATTGCTTGAGTAAGCAGGGCAAGGGCCCAATCTTGCACTGACTTTGGTCGGTGAAGGATCTGATGTGGCACTGGGATCACCTTATTAGGTTTCGGGGAGTAGGAAAAGGAAGTGGTTAGTGCGGTGAAAAAATGCATTTAAAATCATTTTCTCTTTACTGTTTTGTGACTTCTGATTGGGGAAGAGTGGGGAAAGGGAAAAATCACAGATATCGTGAGAACCAAAACAAGGTCACAACTATCATTTATCGCTTCGAAACATGGCTATTTAAAATATAAAAAAGTTACCTGACAACATGCATCGAGGATGCTCCAGATTTGAAGAAGTCTGTAGAATCCTCAATTAGAGCAACATTGCTCAAAATTCCCTTCCAAATGGACTAAAAAGTATAGAAAATAAATGAGGCATTAATACAAACAAACCCCTCTAATGGCATAAAACATCAGTTCACTGACACTAACCTAGGTCTGTGTGTATATTTTTAAAACATAACGGCTTCTTTAAAATCAATTACTTCTAGGGATAATAAAAGAGGAAGCCAGAAAAGCAAATGAGCATTTTTGCTGTAACCACCATGCTAATGATTTGCATGTATACAGTTTGCATTTTTTTTTAGTGTGGCAGGTGAAATTACTGTTGACCCTTTGGCCTGAGCAGTTAGCCAGCATGTGGGGCTTTGCAGGTTTGTTTTGAATTGGGGAACTGATGTTATTAGTTGTCTGAGTACGAGCTATTTCTTTGTTGCAATCAGGGGCAGCAGAATGAGGTTGCGGGCCATGGAAACATTGTGGGTGCTAATATATGTTTCCTCTCCCACAATATCTCATGAAGGTGAGAGTGGAACCTGGTTATGCTTCCACCCCTGCATGCATGCATTGGGGACGGAGGTGAGAGCGGAAGCCTGAGGAGGTGCTGGAGATCAGGCTGGCTGTTAGGAGGCAAGTAGGAACAGACAGCTCTCGTCTCCCCACCTTCCAGCTACCACAGGTCCCAGCAGAGACATCCAGTCCAGGGAGGAACATATGCCCCAGCTGCCAGGTTGTGGGAGAGTGCACAGGCACCTGGGTTGGGGGCAGGAGAGCACTGGCACATAGGGCATCAGCTGCTGGAGAACTGCCGGGACGCCCATTCCCAGCCAGCATCCAGCTTCCACAGGGAAGAGAGCTGCGGGCTGGGCAGCTCCCACCAGCTTCCGATCTGCTAGCTCCTGGCAGGTGGTGACCGTTTTCAAACTGTGGGGCACATCTCCTTAGGGCAGCGGGCCAGTTTGAAAACCTCTGTGCTAAATAGAAGGCAGAAATGACTCCATGTCCTCCCCCATGTGTTGCCTCTAGTTTGGGGGGGGGCAATGCCCCCCATGCCCTCCCCAATCGCCACCCGTTTACAGAGTACGTACACAAAGTCCTGGTTCCCCGAACACGGTAGGAACAAATAGCAGCAGGCAGTTTCTTTGCTCACATTTTCCAAGCCTGCCTCTGCAGAAAGTCCTGTGCCCCAAGGAACTCTGTCCCTCTGCTCCCTCTCAAGGCCATGCTTCATTCTCTTGCTTCCTGGTGGCTTTCTCGTTTTCACACGCACACAGCTTGCCAAGCAATCCCTTTTAGGCTGTGCATTTGCCATCAAGCCCAGGGAACTGCTCAGATTTTGCTGTGTGGCCAGTTATCTTGGGCGGTAGTCTCCCATTATTTCCAGCAACTGTTACATAAAATGGGTTTAACTGCTCCTTCCCCCTAGCCTGAAAGAAGGGTGGTTAGCACACCCATCGGCTTCAACCAGATCTGCAATTGTCTAAAGCTCAAAGACCCACTTGACAGCCATTAGCACCTTCCAGCATAACGTTCCATTATTAGTCGTAGTGCTATAAAAATATTCCTGTTGTGCATAAAAATTATTTTCCCTAATATTACGTTGTATAACAATGCAGCAAAATACAGTGCAATACCAACAGTTTTCTTGCCTATCTATTATAACCTTAATCTTCCAAATAACACCACCACTTTAGATGTATAGGATCTGATCCCATGAGGTGTGAAGAGGGCGGGCTGAGGAGGACTGGAGGATTTGGTAGTTGGGTATGTACAACAGGGACTTTTGGCACTGGGGAAGGGCTGGGAGGTAGTACTATAGAATAAATACTCTAGATGGATATTTCTGTTAAAATGGCGGTGTAATTGCTGCGAATGTGCACATTTAAATTGTTACAAATCAGTTTCAAGTTGTCTCCACTGAGTCAAATAGGGCAATTCACACCTCTAAGAAATATTGTTTCTTAGGCTATGTCTACACTATGCAGCCATGTACAGGTCAGACTTCTGTATCAGATAAAGACTGACTACAGGGCTTTCATCTCAGAGAGAGACACAAGAGATGTGTCTTCCGTAAGATCCTTTAATGTTCTGCCACGTATGGCTGAGGTTAAATATGGGATGTCACACATGGTGCACTATATACACTGAACAGTATAATACAGTGTAGCATTCCGTTACAGGAACCCTTGAGTATGAACCCGCAGCATCCCCACAGGGGAGTCCAGCACAGCACTTTCATGCGCAATGATCTTCATGGCCCCAGAGTCCGAGCTGCGGGGCAGTGTAGACAAGCCCGCAGATTCTGTTTTAGAAATAGGATCAAATCTTGCTGCTGAATGTTTCCACGAAAAAAATGATGCCAGCTTCTCCAGTTTGTTTGGTGTCTGAAGACCCCATTGTTGAGGGAGAGGTCATGCTGGTTCTCTGACTCTGCTTTGAAGTGTGTCTGCCTCACTCATAGCATATAATCCAAAACCATTCTCTTCTCGACCTGGTCTTTAGAATCAATCACTTATATCTAAAGAAAAAGTTTCTAGGACCATATATACATTTGTGAACGCCTACCCTTATCTCCAAACACATCTGAACTAATTTCAATAGCTTAACATTCATTTTTGTACTTTTGTATATATTTTGTTAAGAAATAACTTGCACCTTTAAATAAAAGTTATATCATGTCTGTACCTAGACATCTTTAATGCTTTTCAGTAAACTAATATCCTGCTGAACTAGTTTACAGAATTACCTTGATATCTTCCGCCATCTTTTTCTCCTCTTCTGTAAGTTCTATGACAGACATCTCATCAGATGAAAAATATTTAGATGCAGGGATCATTTTTCCATCTTCAAATTGTAGATTTCTCACCAACAACTGAAAAAGAGGGAATATGATTTAAGTTGATGGAAAGGCTGTAAAACATACTAAGGAGAAATTAATGTGTTAATTCAAATAATAATGAAATGAGTAAGTGTCTGGTAGGAAATCTCAAATCTGTGATAAAGATATCTTTAAATATTTTCTTCACCACAAACTATAGTAAATACAGGTACAATTTAACAGATCATAGAAATTAACGTATGATGGGGGGTAGGGAAATGCCTGTAAGGATCAGTGGGACATGAACACAGACCTGCAAGGTTACTGGACAACCACCATCCCCACGCTGCCACCTGGTGGCATTTGGAACCTAGTTACTCCCTGCAAACAATCTGCTGAGGTTCGCGGGAAGTTCTACCCAGAGTGATCTGACTGACACTGGTTTTAGCAATCCCTGATTGGCACCTTGTCCCTGTATAAGTCCATGGGGCGTACCAGCAAGTGCCCAGGCAACAATGAGAATCCTTAGCTACTTATCATGACTACCCTGCTTCTCTGTTAGTGAGCTCCTGGTTCTGATCTCAGCTCTGACTTCAGTTCTGACTCCCGATCGACCCCTGGAACTCTGACACGGACCCAGTATCGGCCAGATTCCTGACTCTGTCTCTGACCCTCAGCTTTG
Organism: Natator depressus; assembly: GCF_965152275.1. Lineage (NCBI taxonomy): Eukaryota > Metazoa > Chordata > Testudines > Cheloniidae > Natator > Natator depressus. The sequence goes on from NC_134234.1 coordinate 249,846,742, forward strand.
CTCATAACTCTGACTTAACCCTTAGCTTGATTCTTAACCCTGATCCTGGCCCTGAACCCTGCTTTCAGTTCTGGGATCCCAAGCTCCCACCACTAGTCCTGCCTACCTTCACCCAGGATCCTGACAATACCTAAGATAAAGAACAGAATAGCATTTAGCACTCTTCATGAAATAACAGAAGATTGACATGTTCATGGCTGATTACCTGGCTGCTATCACTAGCATTGCAAAGATTACATTTGGATTTGAATGGCATGAAATCTCCATACAGTTTACATTTTCTCCTAATGTTGATCAGTCCATACAGTTTTTCACCTCCCTTACCCATGTCCCCCCGCGCCCCTCCTACACTATTTATCTTGTTGAACACTTACCATCTTTCCATCATTACCAAAAAGAACTAGGCCATTTTTGGTTATAAGCCCAGATTTTGTGGTGCCTTTTATTGCCAACGGTTGTCCAGGAGGCACTGGCCCATCAAGTAATGATGATCCATAGAAAGTAACCATCTACAAAACAAAATGAATGACAGATGCATAGGCTCTAAATCTCTCTCAACATGCTGAAAATGCAATGACACTGTTTTCCGGCTGTTAATGGGGGACAGGCCTTTTGTTCCCTTTACTTGTAAACTGCAAAAATTGTGTGACTTCACAACCCACCATATGCAACTCTTTGTCCAAATGCAAGCCCAGGAAAATCCTGTGAGTGACAGCTACGTAACACCAGGCCAGGCCCTTGTTTCTTGTCTTCTTACACTGCAAGCTTTGGGAGGCAAACACAGTATCCATCTCAGCGTTTACATAGTGCTTACCACAGTGCGGCACAGATCCTGATTAGGGCTTGTGAGCAATATGGTAATATAAATATTAAATAATAATTATAATGACTAAATTGAGTATGCTTGGAAAATCTCCTAACGTTATTTACTAGGACTCAACTGTGAGCTCTGCTGTGGACCTGTGCAGGGGCCAAAGAGGGCACAAGGAGCCCCCCTTACTCCCCTAGACAGGTTACCTACATCACCAGAACCTGTAGGGGAGGGACAGTAGCTGCCAGCAGGCTGCTACTCCGCCCCCAACCTTGACTCATCCTGGTCGATAAGAAGTGGGTGGGCCAGAGTTTTGGCTCTGGTTCCAGTGTACCAGTGAGCACAAGGAAGCTAGTGCAGAAAGGGAAGCAATCTGAGCTAGCAAATGGACTGGTGCAGAGGACCTCCCCAATCCTGAGCAAGGAGGAACGAGGACCAGGCTGTGACTATCAAAGTCACAATCTGATTCCTGCCCTGCTCCTAGGGTAGTGCAGCTATCTGCTGCCTCTTACTCGGGCTGGACTGTAGGATTAGAATCCAGCCCATAAGGAGAGCCAACCAAAGGCTGGTTTGGTAGCTAAGCAACTATCATGCAGCCATTAAAGTAACTTTGATCTGGTCTCGATATACTTACTCCTGCCTCCGTGCTGGGAGCTGGACTAGAGGACCTCTTGAAGTCCCTATGTTTCTATGATTCTATGACTTTAAAACATTTTAAACAAGGAACATTTGGATCAAGGACATACTGCCTTTTATCAAATTGAAAAGAACAGCTTTGTGATAAACGGTGATTTACTTTTCTTTCTGGTAAATGGTTCCAGGATTCAAGGCCAAAAATCCTTTAACAATAATTCATTTTGTATTTCAATGGCTCGCAATATTATATTCTGGTGTTACCTTGGGACATTAGTATCTCATTATCATTATGTGATATCTCATCATATCTCATTACACAAAGTAAAACTATTTCCCCTTGTTTATTCCCCACCCCACCCCACCCCACACTTTTCCTCAGACATTCTTGTCAACTGCTGGAAATGGCCCACCTTGATTATGACTACAAAAGGTTCCCCCCCTCCCCACCGGTAATAGCTCACCTTAAGTGATCACTCTGGTTACAGTGTGTATGGTAACACCCATTGTTTCATGTTCTCTATGTATATAAATCTCCCCACTGTATTTTCCACTGAATGCATCCGATGAAGTGAGCTGTAGCTCACAAAAGCTTATGCTCAAATAAATTTGTTAGTCTCTAAGGTGCCACAAGTACTCCTTTTCTCATTATGAACAGTAATGTCTGGCTATTTCCTACAGTATCTGGCACTATCTGGCTCTGCCCTCTCTGCTTATGGATTTGAACTAGAGCTCAGTCCCTTTCAGACACATGCTTTTATTTTTTCTTTGAACTAACTGACCCTATCAAATGGACTCACGTCTTGGACTTAGCTGTGATTTTTCTGGTGATTGATACTGTGACACTATGTCCCCCATATTCTTCATAGAGATATTGTTATGAGTATGGCATAATTATGATGTATTTTGTGCAAGATAAGGCATGTGAGATATCATTGTAAAGGTTATGATTTACTGAATATGATTGTCCCATTCGTATGCGTGTATCATTTCTGTACCTGAAGTTAGGAATATTGACTATATCAATTACAAGTGGGTTTTCACCTGGGGAACGCCCACTCGACAGAATGCAGTCAGTCTGGATGGGCCATTAGCGAAAACAAGAGGTCTTAGAAGATGTTTATCACCCAGAGAGAGGCCTTCCTGAGGGTGTTACAACCAGCCTCTGAGTTATGGCTACAGGAGCATGTGACCAAGTCACATGGTACTGGAATCCATCTTGGAATACCAATGTTTTTCCACTGACTGGCATCAGAACTATGGAAACAAAGGGTTCCCGCCATATGCAAAAGCTGTTTAAGGCAGGGGAGTGACATCATCGTGGTTTGTTCTTCACTGTCTCCCTGCCCAAGATGACTCCTGTAAACACCTAAGACTGAACTGGGAAAGAAAGGACTGAACCCAGGCTAGAGGATGTCTGGCCTGTGAAAGGAATATCTGGAGTTTTAAGATGCAAGCAAGTCTCTGCAATCTGCCTAAAATAACATTTAGGGTGAAAATTTGCTGCTTACCAGTTTCTTTAGTGTACTAAGCTTAGTTTGCGTGCTTGTTTTATTTACCAGGTAATCTGCTTTGATCTGATTGCTATCCCTTATCACTTAAAATCTCTCTTTTGTACTTAATAAACTTGTTTTCGTTTTGTCTAAAACCTGGTGTGTGGAATTCATAACTGGGGGGGCAAAAAGCTGTTGCATCTCTCTCTCCACATTGAGGGAGGGGACGATTTTCATGAGCTTACGCTGTACAGTTCTCTGTGCAGTGCAAGACGGTATAATTTTGGGTTTGTACTCCAGAGGAGGATGTGCACTTGAGTACTGACTGGGCAGTTCCTTAGCTGATCTTAGCATGTGTGTGTAAAGCTGCAGCTGATTGTGTCCCCACCTGTATGTGTGCTGGTTAAGTGCAGTCTGAACCATGAGGAGAGCTTGGCTGGCTTTGCCTCAGCAATACAGTGTAAAGAGAGCCCAGGCTGGTGGGTCAGGCGGTCTCAGTGGTACCCCGGTTACAAGTGGCACCCTGGGGGCGGGCGGGGTGGGGGGGTGGTCAACCCATCACAGGAACATTTTATTAAGTGACTTGATCTATATTCTGATTGTTATCAACGGGAGTTACATGTGATCACCAAAAGGAGGCTGCATCTCATCTGTAACTTTTATTACAAAAGCAAATAAAGATAGTATGAAAAGTAAGGAAACACTTAAATTTCACATATCATACCTGGCCATCAATCACTGTCCAAGCTCCAGGTACTTTATCATGCCCTCGGATCCAGTTATGCAAAGCTTCTGCAGGCTTGTCCCAAGAAATCTAGGAAATCAAGACACATGATCTGATTCTTTCCTATCTGGCTATAAATAAAGATAACATTTCTTTCCAATAATAACAGCGACAAGTTGTTTCTCTCTTTCAGTTGTTTATTTAAGAATCTAGAAGGGGTCTTGGTAAGGAAAGGAAAGGAAAGGAAAAGTGACATTCTCCAGATGGCTAGTCATCGGAGTTGTAAATTGGGACACTATGAATCTTACTCAAAACTGCTTCTGCACAAGCTTTCCTTTTCAAAGTCTCTAATTCATATGATAAGTATGAGGATCACACATGGAGGATGCAAGGGTCCCTCTTTATAAAGTTTTTATGACAGATTATATTCATGTTAAAGACACAAGCAGTATGTATGTGTTAGAGATGGGTACAATCACATCAGTAAAAAGAGTCACATATAGTTATAAGCAACCTGTGGGACTCTATAACAATTGATTAACCATTTATTAAAACACTAATCATGTATTAACCCTTTATCATCTCTTTATTAAGCGAAACATTAATACAGCCTGGGATTCACACAAGGTATTCAAAGAATGAGCCAGTTTAATGCAAGGAACATGCATGGATCAGGCTGCATTAAGGATCCTTTAGCACAGCCCATCTATGACCCTTGTAATCCTACACAATGCATGCATGATGTTAGCACTTCTGCTGCTATGGGATATGATATGGACTTAAAAAAATATTTATTACAGAACCAAGCCCATGATATTCAGTGGTCTCTCTAGTTTAAGCTCAGAGAACATTTTACAGCTATGTTATAAGCTGATGACAACACAGTTTTACAACAGAGAAAAGAAAACATTGCCTCATCCAGCTCTCCTTACTCAGGCAGAACTCGCAATGAACTGAGTCTGAGTGAGGAGAACAGGGTTGGGACCACAGACACATATTTAACAAGTGTCATAACTCTACAATAATAGATAAATAAAACTAAACGGCTCTAAGTCTTCCTTAATAACTCATTTTAATTTTACATGCATCATTTAAGTTAAACAACAGTGCTCGTTTTTCCTTGACAGGTTTCAGAGTAGCAGCCATGTTAGTCTGTATCCGTAAAAAGAAAAGGAGTACTTGTGGCACCTTAGAGACTAATAAATTTGTTAGTCTCTAAGGTACCACAAGAACTCCTTTTGTTTTTCCTTGAGGCATCCTCAGCAGCACCCCTCCAGTGTGCCTGTTGCAAAGGTCTAATATGCATCTTCCCCGGGGGGATTATCAGAACAGCTAGGACTCAGCCATCCTTCCTTACCCTGTTTTGCTGGTGTACCCATGATGTCCAGCAGTGTATGGGGACAACCAGAATATGATCCAAGCCATTTATCTTTCTAGATCTGGGATCATTTTCGGAAATCCACCTGTAGATCTATGTGTCTCTTCAAAAATGTTAGTCAATAACATTTTAGGCAGAAAAAGGCAGTAGGCAGCATTTTATATGAAGACTTTCTATAGAGGCTACAGATTGAAAGCTTTGCTATGCTGGTTTTTTTACACCTCCTGTTATCAATAGTTTGCACTGTTGTAGCAAAAATAATGGAGGAGTCACAGATAGCACTCTATATAATTTATGGTGGCTTTCCCAGCCTTGGATAAGGTCCCTGCTTAAATAGGTAGAAAAAGCAAGGAAGCTTATTATACAACTGGTCCAGCATGAACAAACCATATAAAATATGTTCCCATTATAGTCCTTATATAGATAATTTAAAAAAAAACGTATTTAAAACTCCATCTGTTTGACGGAGAATTAAATTTTCCCAGCATGAAATCTCTTTCTGGCAGAAAGTCCAGTGCTATTTGTTGGGCGGGGGGGGGCGGAGGGTCTAATCCAACCGCCTTTTTCCAGGCAGTCTGATATATTAAGAATACTAAGAAACAGCAACTGTGTAGATGATCCTAGATAGCACATTATGTTGCTAAATATAAAAGGCTGAAGCCAGGGCATAAGAGCTTTGCCTAGGGATCTATTACATCTCCGTGGAATTCATCCAAAAATTTGGGAGGAAAGGGATTCAATATCTTAAGATATTAATAATTTAAATATATCAAAAAGTATTATTCTACCCTGTGAATACAGAGGAGGAATCACTGAATAAGCCTCTCCCTTTTTATTAGTGAAAAGCATGGAGGGTGGGATTTTCAGGTGCATCTAAGTGACTTAGGAACACAGGTCTCATTTACTTTCAATAAGATTTATGCTCTTAAGTCCCTTAGGTGCTTTCAAATTCATAGAAGCCAGATCCAACAGTCCATGAAGTCAATGGGATCCTTTCCATCAGTCTCGGGAGGCTATGGATTAGGTCCTTGAGGAATAACACCATATTTTAAAATACCAACAGAACACTAGTCATTAGAAGTAGTTGTAATATTTATCTGTAAAATACAAGATCCATTTTAAATTATGTAACTTGAGTCTGAACGCTCTCCCTCTGAAGTCAATGGCAAACTCGAAATGATTGAAATGGGAGCAGGAGCAGGCCCTTACTGTGCAGAGTACTCTATTAAAGACTCAACAGAAGATTAAGTTTCATGAGTGATGGCCATGAGGGACCATATGGTCTCTTGGCACTTGCAGAACCAAATCCTGGGATAGGAAAGAACACAAACCAACCAAGCAGCTCTTGGGTTTGCGCTGTTCTCGGAAAAGGGAATCACAGTCTACTATTGCTTTTTATTTATCTTCTCCTCCCATCAGTTCTGTTCTCTCTCCCCCTATTCCTCTGAAAATGCTTCTCTGCCAACTTTTCCTTTGCCCATGCTGCTCAATTCCCTCCTCCCCCTCTCTTCTGCGAATTCCTTGGCATCTCTTGCCTCTTCTCTGGCTGCAGGTCCTGCTGATGGCACCTGTCCTTAAGGCCTGTTCCTGTTACCTCTTGTAATCCTTCTCCTATGCAGATAATCTTTCTCCTCCTTGGTTTCAGCTGCTTTCAAGGAACAGTCTTATTTATTTATTTATTTGTTGCAAAGAAGAGGCTAGACATCTGTAAAAACAGCTGAAAGCAAAGAGAAGAAACCAATACTATGTGATCTCCTAGCTCTCTCTGTAGCACCAATAAGTATTTTGCAGATCATGAAAGGTTCATGGATCAGAGTTTGAGACTCCCTGATCCAGGTACTTTGTTAAAATGTGATCAAAAGTGAACATGGAAGTACAGAGCATATTTGTTTGAGAGTAATAATAATAAAAACAGAGGCAGAGAGGTTCCGTAACTTGCTCAAGGCCTGAGCGGAAATCAGAGCTGGGATTAGAATGCAGAAGACCCTTTCTCCTGCTTGTATATACACTCCATTAGATCTCATCTCTCTCTCTCTCAGGCAGAATGGGCATTTTACTACACGCATATCTCCTACACACTGCTCCTGAGTTGTATGCTCCAGACTTCACATCTGACCTGGTTAACTCATAATTAGTTCAGAGAGAGTATTTAGTACCACAACACACTGTCTAAACTGTCTTTAAAGACACTGTGTGTGGCACTAACTATACTCAGACAAGTTTGTGCAATTAGCCCCTTAATTTATTTTTAGAGCAATAATTTCTACGACTAGAGCTTGTAGAGAACAAGTCAGAATGATAAAATATTTCTGCGCTTTCTATTTGTGCCAGACTTGTTCTTGCTAATTAGGACATGGTCCTCCACACGCTAAAGTCAAAGCGACAATTCTCATTGACTTCCACTGGAGTAGTACCAATACTCCAGAGATCTTTTGGTGCATTGAACATAAAGTGGAACTACATTGTTATTAGCAACACAATGTTGTGTTGTTAACACAACAGTACCTCTGCATTTTCTTTCTTCTGGATCCCTTCATATGTTGCCCCTTCTTCAGGCTGAGGCATCTGAGGAGCTTTACCATCAGCAATTAGCTGGACAGCTTCTACCTAAACAGGAAAAAAGCAGTTTTAATTGCTCCAATAGGCCAATTTTTCTCTTTGTTTACACATACTCTGCCCTCAGTTATACTTATTAGAGTCAGTAGAAGTTTTTCCTATGTAGGGTACAGGACTTGGCTCTTTATTTATTTTTTAATCCAGGGTTGCTGAAGTGTAAGGGACTGATCCTGCAAAGACTTGTGCATTTGCTAACTTTACACACCGCAGGCCCATTCACATCAAGAGTATTACTCACTCACAGTGAATAAAGCGAAGCACTTGCATAATCCTTGCAGGACTGAGGCCTAGCTGAGGGCAGAATATGACCCTATATATTACATTCAGCCTTTCTGTTTTTAACAGTTTGCAAAAACAGCAATTACTTGGCAGATTCCTGTGTAAATCCCTGCCAATATTCAACAGGAAAGGAGGAGGGGATTTCTCAACTGTTCCATGCACATAGCATTTTTTAAAAACAAATTATGTTTTCTGTTATGTTTTGTGTGTGTGTGTGATGCACCAGCACACACACCAAAGTCCACACTTTTAGGTTTAAATTTGACTTCCTGATCCACAAGTAAAATAAGGTTCTGGCAATTTTGCTAAACAACAGAGCCCAGACCTGCAAGTCCTTAATCCCCTGCGTCATCTCACTGATTGCAATGGGATTACTCCTGTGAGTAAAGATCTACAGGCTGTGGTGCTCAGATAGTAGCAAGGTACAGAAGAGTTAATTTCCTCTGGGGACATTGTCAAACTACAATTGTCTTTGTGCCTTCTGTGACATGTGGAAACAGTCACCTTTTTTTAAATAACAGAACAAAGGAAGCTCTAACAGAAATGTTGTCTCAAATTTTCATTTTTTTAATTTGAAAGCTCCAAGTCCCTGTTTTCTATGATGCTATAAACTATTTGCTGCTGATTAGTCCAGTTTAAAACAGGGCAAATTCAATGCAGGTGTAACTCCATTGAAGTCAAAGGAGTTACATCAGAGATGAATTTGGCTCATTGACTTCAGAGGGAGCAGGATTTATCCCCTACTCAAAATATTGTTGGCCTCCAGTGGTGTGAATGAGCATAGCTCCATTGACTTCAATGGAATTACTCCAGCTGCAGATCTGGCCCAGTATATTCCAATTTCTTTAGTATCTAATTATATTTCATTTATGTTCAAATTCCAAGAGGATTAACTATGCCAGATTTTTCCTTTTAAAATGTCTGTATTCAGCACAGGCAGACTTACCATAGCTTTTATGCCTTCTGGGAAAAGAAAATTATTATATAAGTCATCCACGGTATCGTTCCGTCCTACATCACATTCCCGTTGCAGAAGAATTGGTCCAGTATCCAGACCATCATCAGCCCAGAAAATAGTAAACCCTGCTTTTTTATCTCCTTGAATTAAAGTCCTGCCAATAGAATATTTTAGAATAAATATAGAGGGAATGACCTTAGTCACAAATATCAGTCCATTTGATAGTTCATATGCCTGATACAGGCACAATATGGAGATGCATGTGTGTGGAGTCTCATCAGCTTTCTTAGTACAGTCACTTCATTGCTATTATTCAAGGAGCTACAGGCTTGACTCTGCTGATGTGTACACACAATGACATAAGCAAGGCTGTGGCCAATGTCTTATGTGTTGTGCTTTGCAGTCCAGTCATTTTTGTTTCATAGTTTATTGTGCTAAATTATTTTAAATTAATTATAAATGGTACAACAAATGGCACAGAAGTTCTGCAGTGGGATGTGATACCATTTGCAAGCTGGAACCATCAGTACTAACAAAACAAAATAGTACTAATGTCTGTGCTTCTATACAGTCTTTTTCATGAACATCTCCAAGTCAGTTACTTAAAATTAACTAAATAAGCTTCACAATATATATGAGAGGTAGGTAAGAGAAACAGAGGTGGCTTACTACTAAAATGTATTTCCAGGGTGGAACATGACAACTGTTTAACAAAGCACAGCAATACTACACAACAGTTTAAGCACAGCAATGCTACACAACAGTCCTATTCCTATTAAGTGAATAGGAACATCATATCCAGTTATTGCCTTCAATGGAACTATAGTAATTTACATCATCTCAGAATCTGGTCCTGAATTTTGAAAGAATGTTAGCCACACAGGTCCCAATTCCCCTTTGGAGCTACAGGCCTTCCACACTGCTGGAAATTAGGCACAATTGTCTCTACTTGTGTGGCTCAAAACTGACACACAAAATCAGTGAACACCTCTTAAACATTTGGCTGTATATAAATCACCAACATTATTTCCTGCATGATCTAAATGTTCCTTGGCAGCCTCCCACCTTAGTTTTTGCGGCTTCACAGAACAGCAGCAAAAGCTGTAATGACTGCAAGTTGGTGGATTTGGAAAACTATAATGTGGGCAAAGAAGGTGATTGCACTGCAGAAGTGAGATTCTCGGTCTCTGGAAATACTAGCGAAAATACCTAAGCTTGTCATATTACTGGCTCTTGCAACCTGAAACAGAACGTCCAACAGAAGAGAAGAGTTGCCTCGCAGATATGGCAGCAGCACTGATGTGCTATAATAGAGGGTATAAGTCTTCAGTGAATTCTAATTATGGTGGATTTAACTACTTAACTACTATTAGCAGCGGAAGATATGTTACTAAACCTCCTCATTCAGCAGTAAAAGTGTACCCCTATGTGTTTGAACTGAAAGAAGGCTTGTCATAAGGAAGGACAAGCAGGGCTTGTTTACAGATATAATAAAAGTTTACAGATATGTGAAACCTTACACAGATATGTAAGGCAAATATGTAAACCTGTTTCAATTTTCTTCATTAAGTGTTCACCTCTTTCTTTTTATATACTGAATAGAGTTATGTGAGTGAAAACATACTAGGAACATGATTCATAGCAGCAATCTCAGTAGAACACTGAGTAATAAAACTGGTAAAAAAAAAAATCAGCAAAAATTACACTGAGACCATGGGCCAAACCTTCAATAAGGCAGCTCAATCAAAGTCAATAGAATGATGCCAGTTTAAACCAGTTGAGGATATGGTCTCTGTATCTTTCAGAGATATGGGAAATCTAAATAGCTTTGGGGTTTTTTGGTAAAAAAATAAATCATCTCACCAATTGATAGCTGAAGCTCCTCTGTGGCGGGGAAGGATGGATGGATGGTAGATAATTGATCCATGCTTAGGACTGTCAATAACATCCATAGGGATGAACTGTGTACAGAATGGAAGTACATTTAGATCTGCTCCAACTGATTTGTAGGCTTCAACTACTTCCCGGTTAGGCTTGCCCTTAACTCTCCATCTGGGGAACTTAAAAACAGGGGTGCCATCTTTCTCTGCTGCCAGTGCTAAGAAACAAGAAAAATACATCATTTAAAAAAAAAGTATGTTACATTAAAAATTAAAATGTAACAAATAAGGACGACATAGTATGACAAATCAATCAGATAATTAAATAAAAAATGGCTTCTTTGTATTGATTCTAAAATGCCATTGTACTCTATTGCCCTGTATATACTAACCTGTGCCCACAGAATTCAGATACCTTTGGCGTGGGGAGCATGTTACTCTTACTATATAGCACCATAAAAAACTACTTTATGGTACTTGACACAGGGTGGCTGGCTTCAGTGATTAAAGTAGGTTTAGCAGCTCTATGCCAGAACAGGTGCCCCCAGTCAGGCCAATTAAGGGGGTGGAGCTGAACCTGGGTCAAGAGGGAGTTTCAGTAGGTACGTCTATATTGCAATGCAAACCCAGGGTTTGAACTCAAACTCAAGCCTAACCCCCCTTCTTTCTACAAAACAATCACAACTTAACATACAGAAAGGAAGGTGAGCTATGAGACCTTGGCTGTGACAAACTAAACAGTCTCCAGGGTGCCAAGTTCCTTTTAGTATTACACAGTGAATCTCATACTCCAGTAAGAGAAATATCATGTGGAAAGGCTAAAATTTCAGGGAGAAAGAGCACAGTAAGAGGGACAACTGTTTCACAAACAAAGGAGCAAGTATCATCACGTAGGAGGCCATCAAGGGAGAAGGTTGGCATAATAGTTAAACCAGGGTTAATAAATTATTTTTTGTCAAGGTCCAGATTTCTTGGTCAAAGTATAGTTGAGGTCCAGATTCCAGAGAAAATAATACAAAACCAACAACAATGGAAATAAGTAAATAAAAAGATTTCACAATCTGAGTTACAGAAGTGCCAAGCACTCACAGCTGTAACTATAGTTAGTGGTGTCACAGTTCCCAAAGTAACAGCACCCCTGACCCTGTGCTGGGCTCCTTGAGGGCACCCAACTTAGACCTCAAGCCTCTAACCATCACCTCTCTTAGGGCAGAGGCCCACAACTCTCTCCCTCTAGACCAGGGATTTAGGCTTCAATTCTTCCTGCAATTCCCTGTGAATATCTGATCAGGTCTGACTTTAGTTCAGCACCTTCAGTTCTGTTCTCTCAGAAGCAATGATAGAGTTAAGCAAGGACCAGCCAGCCTTCATAAAGGAAAGTATTATTTATTCAGAACAAAAGCACTGAAGAGAAAACATACCTTAAAAACAATAAACAGATTGTGTGAATGTCAAGCTTACTAGGTGTTACCTCTCTTCCACATGGAGACCTGGCATGTTTTAAAACTTCAGGTCCACTCGCAGGACCTAGTTCCATTGGTCACAGTCTCATGCCAGTTCTTGGATTGGATGAGAGAGGCCCCTTCCCATGTCAAGTTGGTCATTTTATATCATTTTCAGTTCTTTGTCAGGCAGTCTCTGGAACTAGGACAAACTAGAATACGCGATTTTCTCCAAGAATGAGACTTCTTCAGACTTGTTACCTACCCCCCTGCCCTGGTAGGTAAAATTGCAGGGGCTTACCCTGGTGGGCCGTGTGCCAAAGGTTGCCGATCCCTAGGGTAGATAATTCTTATAGAACTCCAAAGGAAAAAAATCACTATGGCCTTATGACTAATGAGATGATGACAGTCCTAAAGACACAGAGAAGGGAAAAGAAAATCCTTTACATAGGGAGCAGAATGGTATTCACCACCCCTACCCCAATTTTTAGTCTGCCTCGTAGACCTGGGGGAAAAAAACCAATCCTTTTGGCGTTACAATGTGCTCCATTTCTCTAGTGTGTGAACATGCATGCTTATGTTTGCACGCTGCTGTCCTGCATTGTACAGAATTAGATCTACCCACCTGTTCATCGATTCATCACTGTTTTGCCCACCAATGGCTGGCCTGGAAAAAGGCTATGCGCACTACTGCTACAACAGCAAACAACTAACAGAGTTTCCTCTTTGACTCAAGTGGCAGCAAGCCTCTCTGGAAACAAGGGTGAGAGTTCTTCTGAAGATATGTGTATGCAGTTAACTGACGACAGTACCACATCTGTGTGTGTATTCAGTCAAGAACAGAAATGTAAGGACAAAGAATAAACAAGAAGCTATGTTCTGATCTCTCAGCAATGCAGCTCATGCTGCATCCATCATTAAATTCATTTTTATGGTCTATGTATTAAGCACCAATAAAACCAGAATGGAATGATGAATACTATTAACTAACCGTGACATTTCATATCTTGTCCAATGATCATATCTATCTGGAATAAGTTTGGTTTCACAGAACTTAATTTTCCACTTCAGCAGTGCTGTACATGACTTGCAATACAACTACCTAAGATTCATTGCAGTCAGTGGTATCTTGCTATCTGGTTCAAATGATCACAGACAACTCCCCTAAAATATATTTTCTGAGGCCCACTGTGTAATCTTCCATCTCTATAGTTACAAATGAAGAAGAAAACCATATTCATGAATAACTGCAAAGGAGAGAAGAAATAAGTACATTAAATGGGGGCAACAGAATTTATTATAGAGTAGATAAATCCCATTGTACGACTGACCCAATACCCCACCAATTAGGGTAGGACACATGGTCCACTATGTTGTAGAATCTATTGTAATAGAGCGTACAGGGCCATTAAGGCTTGCGAGAGGAACCCTTCTGAGCCCGCACTACACCTTGACACATTTGCATTTAAAAAAACCTGAGAGACAGGAGATGAAGCACAATGTGGCCTTAGTGGACCAGAGAATCCATCTCATTTAATTTAGGTCTATAAATCTCTTCATTTTATAAATAAAAAGTGGAGTTTTACCCAATAAATCTTGATGATATTAAAGTAGCCTTCAGAAGATATTTAGGCATGTATTTCACACTGCATATTGGAAGTATCATGCATGTGTGATGTAAATCCTTACAAACTTCTTTGAACTACAGTCCTTGCACATGTATTGCCTCTGCTTTTAGAAATGAAATCTCAGCTGACTGGCCATACTATATCATCATCAAATTCCACTTTAAATTGAAACTATTTTTGAATCATCTGAGTGTAAAATGCAGCAAACTATCAGCCAAACCAATTTTTCATCACCTAGTGTACAATAAACCAATTTTATGGCCAAGCTAAAATAAATAATTGATTGACATCAATGAAAGTTTTGCCCAAGGGAGTACTGCTTAGGTTGCATAGTATTGCAACATTTCTCTATAGTACCTTCCCATAGCTAACTGAATTATCTGTTATTAAGCTAGTAGAACTCACCTAATTCTTCCTACCTGTGAAAAGCTTTGTAATTTTATTTTAAATGAGACAGACTATAGAATTTAATAAACTTGAAAAGCAATACCCAAGTTTGGGAATGGTTACTGCCTGAATAAGCAATATTTATGGTTGACTTTTCCTTAATAAAATTCCTGTAACAACATGTCAGGGAATACTGAGTGACTGGAAACATCCTCCCCCACTCTGAACTCTAGGGTACAGATGTGGGGACCTGCATGAAAAACCTCCTAAGCTTATCTTTACCAGCTTAGGTCAAAACTTCCCCAAGGTACAAAATATTCCACCCTTTTGTCCTTGGATTGGCCGCTACCACCACCAAACAAATATTGGTTACTGGGGAAGAGCTGTTTGGACACGTCTTTCCCCCCAAAATACTTCCCAAAACCTTGCACCCCACTTCCTGGACAAGGTTTGGTAAAAAGCCTCACCAATTTGCCTAGGTGACTACAGACCCAAACCCTTGGATCTGAGAACAATGAAAAAGCATTCAGTTTTCTTACAAAAAGACTTTTAATAGAAATAGAAGTAAATAGAAATAAAAAAAAATCCCCCCTGTAAAGTCAGGATGGTAGATACCTTACAGGGTAATTAGATTCAAAACATAGAGAACCCCTCTAGGCAAAAACCTTAAGTTACAAAAAAGATACACAGACAGAAATAGTTATTCTATTCAGCACAATTCTTTTCTCAGCCATTTAAAGAAATCATAATCTAACACGTACCTAGCTAGATTACTTACTAAAAGTTCTAAGGCTTCATTCCTGGTCTATCCCCGGCAAAGACAAAATATAGACAGACACACATACCCTTTGTTTCTCTCCCTCCTCCCAGCTTTTGAAAGTATCTTGTCTCCTCATTGGTCATTTTGGTCAGGTGCCAGCGAGGTTACCTTTAGCTTCTTAACCCTTTACAGGTGAGAGGAGATTTCCTCTGGCCAGGAGGGATTTTAAAGGGGTTTACCCTTTCCTTTATATTTATGACAACATCAATGAAAGTTTTGCCCAAGGGAGTACTGCTTAGGTTGCATAGTATTGCAACATTTCTCTATAGTACCTTCCCATAGCTAACTGAATTATCTGTTATTAAGCTAGTAGAACTCACCTAATTCTTCCTACCTGTGAAAAGCTTTGTAATTTTATTTTAAATGAGACAGACTACAGAATTTAATAAACTTGAAAAGCAATACCCAAGTTTGGGAATGGTTACTGCCTGAATAAGCAATATTTATGGTTGACTTTTCCTTAATAAAATTCCTGTTACAACAAGTCAGGGAATACTGAGTGACTGGAAACAGTTTATTAAATGTAATTTAAAATTCTGATTAGCCACCAAGGTTAATCCTGTTTTGGTGGTTGTAGTTGTTAATCTTATTAACTAACTGTTGTGGCACCCTGGAGAAAAATAAAGTTATAATTAAGACAGCCATTTCAAAGCAACTCCTTTGTTACTCCGGACTCAGTCCCAGAATTATACTGCACAAGTACACTACTAAATATGATCAGTCAGCAACTATTACTTCTAAAGAACTAGAACATACCTATATGCCTATGCAATGGAGTAAGGGGGGATAAATTGTCCCTTTACTCTCTTGAATGGTTTGCTTGTGCCATAAGCTGCAGTGCGCAATGGGAAGCAGGATTTGTAGAGCTGCTATTTCATCTCCAGACCATACAGGTAGTCAGGAGAGATTCGGGGCCAAGAACAGGCAGAGTCTTGGCTCCATGCCTTCTCAATGTGCCAGACAACACAGCTATGCCAGCAAACCAGATGACATTCCGGGGTGAATATAGGCCTGGCACCCCAGCAATTTAGTTCCTCCCCAGAGCAGGATGCTCTGAATCACACACTGCTTCTCAAGCTGTTCCTGGGGCAATGTAACTATGAGATGCTCTTTAAATGGGGCAGATTGTAAGGTGGCGGTATAGCCCATGACAATTAACTCTACATAGAATTTAACTGAACACTGATATAAGCATACCAGGTTAATTATTTTATTATGCCAAAAAACATGGCAAAGATTTATATATCTGGCTATACGTACAAATGACTGCTATAAAGACAATGCCCTCTCATGGAGGGGCAACTTAACTGTGCTTACGCACGATGATAATACTTACGTTGTGATTGATTATACTTACCCAAAGGGTCAGCTTTCCCATTCACGTCTGGAATGGTGAACACTCCCACGACTTTATGGCCCTCTTTCTGCAGGTGTCTATAGACTTCTTGACCAAAAATACTCTGACCTATCAGGGCTAGCTTTAGCTTACGTTGATAAGCCTGTCAACAAGAGTTAAAGCAAACTACATTTTAGGATGCAGAAGAGATATGTTGCTACATGTAATTCTGTCTTACTCTTTCTTAGCCAATGTTAGTTTTGATTTTTAAAGCAATAGTGTCTTTCTGTCCCAACAATATAATGGAATAAAATAAATGATCCATTTTTCCACCTTGTTCATATAATCTACAATTTAGTAAGACTATACTTCTTTGCATACAAATGTCACTTGGTATTGTTACTGCCTCCTTTATTATTTCATCAGCAGAAGTCTCTGCGTGTACATGCACTGCTTGTTACAAAAAGGCAAAACAAAATCTGCAGTCATTATTCCTACCTATGATCGACAAACCATGAAATCTTATATTTGAAACAGACTCTTAGCAAAATCTAGCCATTCCTGCCACAAGTTTCTAGAATATGCCCTCCAACTTCTAATTTTTTCACCTATTATTCTTGCAGGAAAATTAAAATGTTTTCTAAGAGTGACAAATGTCAATAGACTTGACACTATGTTCAATGTCACATTAGTTCAAGGCACTCAAGGCATCTGTGGCTGAGCCCAGTTCCAAAGTTCTTCCCTCACATAACAGGAGATTTTTGTAGTACTGTCCACTCAACTCCTACTTCTTGTTCAGCCAATCGATAAGACAAACAAGTTTGTTTACATTTACATTGCTGCCTGCTTCTTATTTACAATGTGATCTCAAAGTGAGAACAGGTGTTCACATAGCACTGTTGTAGCCAGTGCTGCAAGGTACTTACATGCCAGATATGCTAAACATTCGTATGCCCCTTCATGCTTCGACTTACACGTTCTAAAGTTTTATACCGATTTGTTTTTGAGCGCAGTTATGTAAAAAATAATAATTCTACATTTGTAAGTTGCACTTTCACGATAAAAGGAAAGGAGTACTTGTGGCACCTTAGAGACTAACCAATTTATTTGAGCATGAGCTTTCGTGAGCTACAACTCAATGCATCCGATGAAGTGAGCTGTAGCTCACGAAAGCTTATGCTCAAATAAATTGGTTAGTCTCTAAGGTGCCACAAGTACTCCTTTTCTTTCTGCGAATACAGACTAACACGGCTGCTACTCGGAAACTTTTCACAATAAAGAAATTGCACTACAATACTTGTATGAGGTGAACTGAAAAGCAGTATTTCTTTTGTTTATCTTTTTACAGTGCAAATGTTTGTAATCAAAACTAATAATATGAAGTGAGCACTGTACACTTTGTATTCTGTGTTGTAATTGAAATCAATATTTGAAAACTGATAGAAAAACATTCAAAATATTTACAATAAATTTAAATTGACATTCTATTATTAACAGTGTGATTAATCACAATTATTTTTTTAAATCTTGACAGCCCTAAAAACAAGCAAACGAAAGTACATATGTTTGTCGCAATCCTTCAGAGAGTGGGAAATAGTTTTGTCCTAGCAGCTGCAGCAGGAGCATTCTTAGGACTCTGCTCTCTTTATATGTGTCATTTGAAAGTCAGGTGCAACTCCTGCTTCTTTCCCTGAAGGAACATCTCTAGGTTCTAGCTTCTCTCCTACCAGGGGATGCTGCCTCTTCATTAGGGAAGCTGGGACACAAGGGTACCACAACCAGTAGGGCCACCATTTGGGTCCCAGAGGATTTGAACTGCCCATATGAATGTCTTACAAATCCTGTATGGATTAGCAAACATTCAGGTACTAAAAGATATAATACTTTGAAATAAACCAACAAACCATTTTATGATGAAGAGCCAGTTGCAGTACTTTTTGCAAATGACATGAAATGATCCATTTTAAATCGTATTTCAGCTACACAGTTAGCTCCAGAAAGAGATCTTAAAAATTGGTAGGATGTTCATGAATACAGGAAATGTTCATGAATTAGGAAAATTACTGTAGCACTATTTTGGACCATAATATTCTCTTGGATGTGTGCATGCAACTTGCAGTGAAGACAACAGGAAATGAGTTTGGCCAAGGGTAAAATTTGTCCCATAGGTTGCAACAGTAAATAAAAATCCTCCTGTATTATAGTATCAGACAGCACTGGTGCAGCTGCAGCAGTGCTAAGTTGCCAGTGTGGATGGGAGTGGTAAAAATGCGAGTCTTGTCTACATTGGTGTGTACACAGTTGCTACCTCCAGTACAGTTGTACTATTGGTGCTAACAGCTATAATATGGCAACATTATCTTGTCTTAGACAGACATTAACTTGTCTTAGTGTAGACAAGGCTTTCTTGTTTTAAATTACAACATGCACACATTATCCCTTGAAATTTTTATATCCTGGCAATGCAACATGGACACAGATAAGTCTTGCTACCAGTGCTTCATCACCTCAGCTTCCGCTTTTCAGAAGCACAGTCTCAGTCATAAAAATCTCAGATTGGCTTTTTCTAACCATTTAAATGTTTATGAATTCTCCAGGCAAGTTCAAGAAGTGTTCACCTGCTGTGCTACTGAAAGTATCTGGTACAGTATGAAATCCACTGATTTCTATGTAATGTTAATTGACAATGGCAGCACCGTAGATGTGATGGAAAAAAAATTAGAGAAAGTCCTCCTGATGCAAGTTACTTGTTCTACATTTGTTCTCTTGTTAACTGTCACTCAATAGCACCTCAAGTGCACAGAAGTAGTGGTCTTTTAGACTTGTATTTTTCTTTTTCAGTTTATTCCCCACTAAATAAGAACTACCAGCAAATGAAGGTAACAAAAAGTCCACAAAGAGCATTATCATCCACAAATCATGACCAATTAAGTACCATCAGAAGAGTTAAACTCTTCCTTTCCTGAAAACAAAAAGTAAGATTTTAGGGAAGTATGAGAGGCACACTTGAAAGGCCAAATTTCTGAAGGGACCTTAACGGAAGCTAAAACTCTGCATGTATTTTTCTGTGTCCAAGTTTTTACGTTTGCCAGCTTCTGCATTTAGGAGTCTGAGACTACAAAAACTCTGGATTCAGAGAGCAAACTGCAGCTGGGCTGGCTAACTTCCAGAATTGCCTAATTGCCTGTACGATTGCCCTTTATGCTTGGAAATTCACATTGTTTTGCATTCTTGAAAACTCACACAAGAAAAACTGCACCAGCAATTTTAAGTCAGTAAGTATGATCAAAGTCTAAGTAAATGGGGCTTGAAAAATATTTTAGAAATAGCACACTCACCTCAAAATATTAATTCAGAAGAGCAGTTTTGTTTCCACAGGTCAAGTTTTTAACAATATATATTCTATAATCATAAACTTATCTCTCTACTCACTAATAATGTACATATACATAAATCTGATTTTTATTTTACATGGAGCTGCACACAAATTACAATTCCAGATCACGAGCTGCTGTAAATCAGTGTGTAGCTCCACTGAAGTCAATGGAGCCACATTATGTCAGCTCATGCTAGCTGAGGATCTGGCCCAAAATTGTTACTGAGCACAGATTTCTCTATGTTTAGCAGAGTTCTGAGCCAGGAAGTGGTTAGGGATAAACAGAGGACGCAATCTTTAAAGCAGCAGAGAATAAACATGAAGTGGTAGAACTAGTAAAATAAGAACACAGACTGTTCACACACGCATGCATCGTACACACAGACACAGTTACGTTTCTGCATTCTGTTGAACAAGAAGATTAACCTGACAACAAGCCAACTACATCATATCGCATACGTAGCAAGTTGATTGACTGAAAATGATTTTCCCAGCATGAGGGACATACAACTTCTCTATGACCAGCTATTCTTGAATAATTTCTCCCTTGAATTGGCACAAACATACTTTCCATTAACATTCAGTATGGATAATGCAATCCTGTATTGTACTGTCACATATATTTGTAGCTAGTAGAAAGTAGGAGCCAAATCACAAGTCCTCCATGCATAGAACTCCTATTGTGTTCAGTGGAGTCCCATACAAGAAGGGGATTGCAGGATCAGGCCACAAATCCCTTTCTTTACTTCTGGTTGCTTCCTTTTGTCCTATTTAAAAGTATCAATTAAGTGGCACAGCTGAGGATCTTACTGCAAACCTGTGTCTTGCTCTAGAATTGGAAGATTCAGCTCCAAGCACAAATCTGGAAATGGCCCACCTTGATTATCATACACATTGTAAGGAGAGTGGTCACTTTAGATAAGCTATTACCAGCAGGAGAGTGGGGTGGGAGGAGGTACTTTTTCATGCTTTGTGTGTATATAAAAAGATCTTCTACACTTTCCACAGTATGCATCCGATGAAGTGAGCTGTAGCTCACGAAAGCTTATGCTCAAATAAATTGGTTAGTCTCTAAGGTGCCACAAGTACTCCTTTTTCTTTTTGCAAGCACAAGGGACTGACTGAGCAGAGGAGAAGCAGGACCCTGTGCCACCTATAAGGATTTGCCTTGCCCCAAACCTGAGTCTCCAAGGCTAAAAAGGACTGAACCTACTAAGGCAAACAAGGTATTTTGCCACAATGTTTAACATTTCTGAAAATCAGTCATCTTTTATTTCGATGCCTAAATATAGATGTAACTACCTAATTTTTTAGGTGCACTTTGGAAATACTGGCCACAATATCCATTGATTTTATGGTATTAATTTGCCTAAAATAAAATTAGAGTTTATTTTAATGGCTGTTTACATGACACTCAACATTTACTCCATTCTGATTCTTCTTCTTCTTCTCCCTCTCCCATTCACCTCCTGCAACATAAAAGAATACACAAGCACTGCACATATTAATAGTTTTACAAGTCTCATAACAAAAGCAAATCACTAAAAAGGGAAAATGTGTTCATGCTACAGTTTCTCCTTGTGAAGAGAAAAGTTAGCGTTTCATTTCATTTCATTGTTATAAATAACAAATATTTCTGGAATTGCTAATGGTGTGTGCATCTCTAACAAGTTTCACTGGTAATGCTTTCAGTTCAATTTCCCTGCAGATTAATTTTCAATAGCTCCCATTCTGGTTACATTATTATATTCATTCTCTGCAAGAATTTAGAGACACTGTTACTGATAAGAGAAATTTTTTTAATGCTATGTCTCTTTAAAAACAATGTAAAATGCTTCTCAAAGGAGACATTAACATGGTAACTTTAATTCTACATAGTGTCAGGACTCATGCACGAAAGCCTTGCTCCTCTGAATGAAAACCAATAGCATTGCCTCTCCCCATCCATATCTCTCTATGCAACGTGTCAGTCATCCATTCACATTGCTGATGCAATTCCAAAGAGCTTGGCTAAAGTCTCTTACTGTAAAAACCCTTCAAAGCAGATTCCCCAGGCAAACAGCCATCCTCACCCTTGGCCATGCTGTCAAATATGAAACACAGAGCAGTCTTCAAGGATGAAAAACCATCCCCAAACTGCATTCAGCCGCATCCATGAATCTTAACCAGAGTGCCCGAAGCATCTCGTCTACTTTACATCATATTTTAAGGGGCATGTATTTACCCGGCCATAAAGAACAGCATGAATCGTTATCAGTCTCCCTGCAGAGCTATGCAGTTTAATCTAACACCAGGCAGACAAATATCCGTCTTGCATTAATTCTTTACAGCCAGAGTGTAAGAACTGATGTTCACAAACCCACACGCCTCCAAGGCCAGCATTTGGAGCAGGAGCTGAAGGTTTACTTCTCAATAAGAAATAGCCATGCCTGTTCCCAGTTTGACTACAGTAGTGGGAACAGGCCTGGCTAGATCTTTAGCTTCTTTCGCAGCAATTACAGTCTCAGAGCACCGCTGACCCTCCCCTGCCCAGATTCCCATGAGAACATGACTGCCAGTTCATATTCTTGCAAAGCAAAGATGTTGCAAAAGCATCATCGATTTTCTTCGTTGCAGCTCCCAGACTCCTGCGATACACAGCATGGTATCAGAGAATATACCGAGATCCACCATAGTCAGGCAAAGCAAGATGCTCCTATTTTGGTAAACAAGTCAAATATCCCCTGAAGGGACCTCTGACTGTCCAGTGCCAAAATTCATGTGATAAAATCTCGACCTATTTTTATCCTTTCCTTGCAGGGGTATTATCCAAGCACCGCTGACTTGTCCTCCCTTCCCGCCCCTCATTCCTGGGCTATTGCGGCTTCTCAGACAAATATGGAAAACAAATATGCTCATAGTTTTGCAAGCAAAAACAACATATTTGCCAAGTCCCACTGAGCCTGCCCTGACCCCCTGACAACCCTATTGCTCATTCCTGAGCTACGGCCTCCTGCAAAGCTCGTTCCTTAGGGGAACCCATCCTCACACACTCACTGTGGCCGTGGTGGAGAATTTCCTCAAAAGCTGATGGGCTTTCCACAGCATTTTTGCAGGCTCTTTGGTGCCAGCGGCTCAGAGGTCCGAGGCTTTGCTGCAGCAGCGCGGGGGCGAAGGGAACACCTGTGCCCCGCTCCCGGGGTCCCAGCTGAGGCAGAGGGGGAGGCGGCCCAAGCGGGGAGGTTCGTCTGACGCAACCCGAGCTGGGTGCTGGTGGCCGCGAGCCAGGCAGGCGCGCACACAGGGCAGCAGCAGCAGCAGCTTCGCCAGCGCCCGCCTGCGCGCGCGCGCTCCTCCACGCTGCCCGCGCGGGGTGGGGCCGGGCTGCGGCGCAGGCTCCCGCCTGGTTCGCTGCCAGCTGCCTGGGAGCGGAGGACGACTCCCCTCCTGCTGCACCTGCCCCTCAGTGCGCGGGAAAGCGGGTTGTGTCTTTCTTTGCACTGGGACTACAAAGCCGCCCCGGGGTGGAAAGAGCCGAACTGAGTGGGGAGTTCAAGCAAGAGCAAAGTCCCAACTTGCCCTCTGGGGAGATCAGGCCGGGAGGCGGGAGTTATTTCCCTAGTCCAAGAGGAGAGGTTTTTACTTCTCCCTAGCTGGTTCTAGGTTTCAGAGTAGCAACCGTGTTAGTCTGTATTTGCAAAAAGAACAGGAGGACTTGTAGTACCTTGGAGACTAACAAATTTATTAGAGCACAAGCTTTCGTGGGCTACAGCTCACTTTCATTGGATGCATAGGCTGCAACATATAATAAGATATAGCTATACATACACATACAGATAAGCTGGAAGTTACCATACAAACTGCTTCAGAGTAGCAGCCATCCTTTTCTTCATACAGTGAGCGGCTAATTAGTTAAGATGAGCTATTATCAGCAAGAGAAAAAAACTTTTGTAGTGATGTAACCCTTCTGCCCATCAGAGTTGGCAGCAACAAGGCTCCCCCCTACTTAATACAGTGTTCAGTGATTTCAGCTCTTAGTCAGTTCAGCTGTTTGGTGAATTCAGCTTATAGTAGGGGAGCCTCAGTGCTGGTGCACTGTTAGCCCAAAGTGAGCTCAGCAACCTGTAACTAGACTTCTAATGAAATCAAAATTAGCTCTGATATTCCACAGTGGCAAGAGGAGGAAGTGCAATTAGCATGTAAGACCCTCACCAACAGACCCATGCCACCAAGTATTAATACTTGTCCCCAGCCTCTCTCAATTCACAGAGTTTTGGAACCCATGACCCTTGCCTAGCGAGTGCTACTTAGTTGATGGTGAGTCCCTCCATCATAACAAAAGGCCAAGTACAGTTCCAAGCACAGTTCCCATAATCAGGGTAATAATAATTTATTCTTCCTGCCCCAATAACAGAGACACTGGGGATCCCACAGCAGCCAAAGTGACCATTTGGGCAGCTATGGCCTCATTCTAGGCGGGGTGGGTGTGCCTATGCAAATGAGATCGGCCCCTGAAGTTCTTTTCCACAACTTGCCACACCTCACCACCAGATGTAAGGGTGGAGCTCATCGTGACACTGCTTACAGTGATAATCAAGATGGCCACTACAAAAGTTTTTTTTCCTCCTGCTGATAATAGTGCATCTTAACTAATTATCCTCTCACAGTTTGTATAGTAACTTCCAACTTACCTGTATGTATATGTATGCGTATATATATATATATATCTTACTGTATGTTCCATTCTATGCATCCGATGAAGTGAGCTGTAGCCCACAAAAGCTTATGCTCTAATAAATTTGTTAGTCTCTAAGATGCCACAAGTACTCCTGTTCTAGCTGGTGCCAGTGCAGCAGACAGGAGCGGCTCAGGCATTGCAGAGCTTGCAGGGGAGCGGGGGCAGGCATTTGGTTGCTTTGCTTGCACAAAAGGAGAATAGCTCCGTGGGAAACTGCTTCTTCTCCACAGAACAGGTACTGCAGGTCTGCTCCAGCAGCGTGCCTGCTCCCTGCCCTGCAGGGTGCATTTGATGGAGGAGAGGGTAGTGCTGGCCCTGCTCTAGTCGAGGTCCTACACCGTGCCCAGCACTGGGGTAGACGAGCCTGATCCTGGAGTATGAAATGAGCTTGTAAGTTTCCCTGGTTCGGCTCACTAAGAATCCTGAAGACGAGGGCCCAGAGGAGTGAATTTGATGGGATGTCATTTGAGGAGCCATTAGCCTGAGTGAAGGACACAGGTTTTATGCACTCACTGTAACCCAGGTTGCTGAGGCCACACACTGCTGCATTCAGTACCAGCTGTAGTTCCCATACTTCAATCTCCAGCC
The DNA here is from genome assembly GCF_965152275.1 of Natator depressus. Classification (NCBI taxonomy): domain Eukaryota; kingdom Metazoa; phylum Chordata; order Testudines; family Cheloniidae; genus Natator; species Natator depressus. The sequence continues at coordinate 249,871,808 of NC_134234.1, forward strand.
TTGAGATCCACACACAGTCCTTATCCTCTCTACCGAGCCAGTAAGGTTGCCAGCATTCGTTTGTTTTAAAATGTGTCAAAGATGGATGCTGGTGCCAGTGGTGCAGCCAGCAGTAGCTTCTTGAAAATCCACGTTTTCCACTGCTTGTGATTTTACTGGGAGTCTGGTAATAATGTAGTCTTTGTTTTGTTGGGGTTGTTTTTTCTTTTAAAGCCCCAGCAGTCTTCTGATTACATGAACACTTCAGCTTTAGTTTTAAAAGGTAAGTTTATAGTCCTCAGGGCTGTGGAGAAGAGCTTGAAAATATGAATCTTCCAGGCTCAAAAAACCAGCAAACAAAAATGCCCCCACAGTAGTTATTTTTAAACACCAGTCTCATGATTTCAGGGCCTGACCCCTGATTTCTGAATGCTCGGGGTTGGTAGTACTGTTGGCAGGAGTTTTATTCCTGACCACAGTGTAGAGCAAGAATGGAAAAATGTTAATAACCAGCTCTAGTTGGAAACTTTTGTAAAAAATGACAATTTGATGAAAACCAGAAACAAAATTTCACAATTTTTTTTGGCAAACTTTATCTAACCACCTCGCTCGTCAACCTTTCTTATTCAAATCCCTTTTGTTTTTATTTGAGGTATTGAGTGTAGTAGCTGCAATGCAGATAGAAACCTATCTAGAGGGGAGGGGCTTCATACATCCTTTTATTTAATTACACAGGTAAAAGACAGGCCCCCTCATTGAAACCTACCTGAAATAAAACTCTACCCCACCGCAAGCAGTCTATGTGTTCTATCTCCTATTTCTATTTCTCTTCTCTGCTGCTCTTTCATTGTCATACCCTAATAACAAAAGCATGTTTTTTGGAGAAAAATGTAGCAAGGCAAAGAGAAATAGGGCTCCCCAACCAGCAGTGATGCTGTGCTGAAACCTCCCCCTCTGAAACATCTAATTCATTTGAGCCCTTCTCCATCCTGGGTCCCCTCAGTTTTCTCTACCCACTGGAATTCCTTCTTGAAGGAGGAGGCTGTTTTAGAGTTCCACGGGGAGAGGATGTGAGGGGGACCTCCTCAGGGAGTAGGCAGGACATTGGTAATTTTGAAACACTTTTTCAAAATTGTATCAGGATTAGGGCACCTTGCAGGGTCCTAGAGCCAAGGCTGCAGCCTGAGACCAAACATCTACCCCACAATTAAATAGCCCCTTCGCCAGAGCCCCAGTCAGCTGGCAGTAGCTAGCCCTGGGTTTTAAATTGCACTGTAGACATAAGAGACCCATCCCTAGAAGGAGATGAGGAAGACAGAGGCACATCCTGCTCCAGTCTGTAATACTGTCCTGAAAAGGTCAAACACATAGGAGAGGAGGGAGGGAAGAAAATGGAGAAGTTGGCTATGCCATCATAACATGGACTCATACTTATGAACCATTTCAATGAAAGCAAGACAAGCTTCCTCAATGAGCTTGTAACCAGAACAGAGCTCACTGGAAAAAGGATGGTAGGCAAGGCACCGGTAAAGTATATGCACCTGCCCACTCCTTACCAGATAGGAAAAAAACATTAAAAAGAACGAGGAGTACTAGTGGCACCTTAGAGACTAACAAATTTATTTGAGCATAAGCTTTCATGGGCTAAAACCAGCCACGAAAGCTTATGCTCAAATAAACTTGTTAGTCTCTAAGGTGCCATTAGTATTCCTCGTTCTTTCTGCTGATACAGACTAACACGGCTACTACTCTGAAAAAAACATTGACTCCCTCTTTAGCGTCCATGGCAAAAATCCTTAGGGCTTAATTGTAAGCCCCCTTTCTCCCCTAGTTATCTATATTGCCCATCTGTGTGTAAAGAAGAGAGCTATCATTGCAGGGCAGCTACTCCCCCTCCAATGTAGGGGGCCAGGGAGTGGATTTGCAGGAGTAGGGAGCACAAGAGAGCTAGCACAGAGTGTGAAATAAGTCATGCCAGCCCTTTATCTGGTACAGCTTATTTCTCCCTGGAGTAAAGGGCTGACAAGGACTGAATTGTGACTGTCTCCTAATTCGCTCTGTGGTTTGTTCTGGGTAGCACAGTCATGCACTCCCCCTTATTCAGACCTCACTGTAATTCCACTACAATCCAGACCGTGAATGAGTCTACAGAAACTATAACATTTTCCATAAAACTTTTATAATTAAAAGGATCCTCTGGATTTTTTTTTTTTTTTGGTAGTAAATTGAAAAATCCAGAAGAGTGCCCTTGGCTAATTCTTACTTGGTGTTGTTTTCCTCTCTGGACAGGTCAAATACTAGGGGTGCATTTCCCCCCACATTCTTAGAATTTGTTTAAAGGGTTTTGGGGGTTGAGTGAACACAATTGAAAGGAAGGAGGATTTAGAGAAAATGCAGAGAGACAAAGAGAACATGGGGAAAGTGATAGAGGTGAAGATTGAGAAAAACTGGGAAGATTTAATGACAACATGGGAAAAGAATTTACTGAAAGAAGGAGAAGTTGAGAAATTGATGAAAGCACATAGAAACTTTACATTCAGAGCCCCAATACTATCATACAGGCCCTGACAATAGACACTTTGAAGAGGATCCAGAATCTGTGAAAAATAGTGGATCAGCAATTGTATACATTTCTAATATTTCTGGGAAAATCGGTTTGCTCTTTCCATATGCTTGTGTAAGCTAAAGTTGTGACAGCTGACTTTCAGAAGGTGCATGTTATTTAGTTACAGTTTTTGCATGTTTGTTCACTTGAACCCTGATTAAAATAACAGGACAAAGTGGAGGGAATGCAAGGGAAAACCTCAAGAGTGACTAGGTGGATGGAGGGACTGATGTATAAGGAAAGCTAAGAAACGAAAACAAAAAAATAGATGTCTAGCTTCACAGAGCTAGCACACTAAGGCTAGAAATTCAAGGACCTAGCTACTGTAGTACATGCTGGGGGGCTCAGATGGGATTGTAGCCAGGGCTGCTAGCTCCTCCTACTTCTTGTGCTGCAGCAACAACACTTCTACTTTGGGTGCACTAGTGCAGTCAGAGCTAGCATGGGCATGTCTCCTCAAGCTGGGAATCTCCTCGCTCTACTGCAGAAATACCCTAGAGACACCAAAGCAGGGTACATAGCTGTCTGCTGGTATTTGAAGGGAGTGACAATGAGGATCAGTTTGTGCCTGCCCCCCATGGGTATGTGAAAGGGAAAAGGCATAAGGAGCACTCCCCTCCCTGCAGTCTCTTGTGCCACTGCTGGGCAAGATTCTAACACAGTCCCCATTCTGTTCAGGTAGCACAAAGAATGCTCCCTCCAGGCTAATGCCTACAGTGGTGCTAGCTTCTACAAAGAGGCGTGGAGAGGCAAGGATGGGGCTGTGGTCCTTCCTTCTCTGCACCAGTCAGTAGATCCATCTCCATGGAGAAGGGAGCACATACTGCACCTTATCAAATGGCAGCACTTCCCCTGTTCTCCCATTGTGCTTGCAGCATGCTCTGCTTCTTGGGAATGTCTAATAAGGCCTGGTCTATACTACTGCATTAGATTGACATATGCCACATTAGGTTGAATTTATAATGTGCGTGTCTACACTATCAGCCCTTTCTGCCAACTTAAAGGGCTTGTAAAATCGACGCCTGTACCCCGCTTCAGTGAGAGGAGCGGCACTAGAGTCGACCTTCCTGAGTCGAATTAGGTAGTGTAGACACAATGCTGAGTAATTGGATGGGTTTGGCCTCCGGGAGGTGTCCCAGAGTGCTCCGATATGACCACTCTGGACAGCATTTTGAACTTCACTGCACTTCAGCCAGGTATACAGGAAAAGCCCCGGGAACTTTTGAATTTCATTTCCTGTTTGATCAGCATGGAGAGCTCAATACCACAGCTGACCATGCCTGCTCAGGGCCGCAAATGCTCTCCAGCATGGAGGATACATGAGACACTGGATTTGATTGCTGTGTGGGGAGAAGAGTCTGTGCAGGCAGAGCTCCAAACCACCAGAAGAAATGCTGACATCTATGCTAAAACTGCACAGAGGAGGGGGGTGGGGGAAAGGCTACACTAGGGACACACAGCAGTGCCGTGTGAAAATAAAGGAGCTCAGGCAAGCATACCTGAAGTCAAGGGAGGTGAATAGTTGCTCCGGTTCTGAGCCACAGACATGCCACTTCTATGAGCAGATACATGCAATTCCAGGTGGGGACCCCACCAGTACCCCAACACGCTCTATAAATACCACCCAGGGGACCCAGGCGGCCACAGGCAACAACGAGGAGGACATTGTTGATGAGGAAGAGGAGGAGGAGGAGGAGAATGCGCAGCAGGCAAGCGGAGGATCCATTCTTCCTGACAGCCAGGACCTTTTCCTAACTCTAGAGCCAATCCCCTCCCGGGACCTACTGTTGCAGGACTCTGATGGTGGGGAAGGCACCTTTGGTGAATGCGCACTTGCACTTAACCCCTGAAGTGTGATTATAATTGTAGTTAATGTTTAATTTGAGGTAAACAATTGGGATACAGTGGCGGCCAGTCCAGCTACACAAAGGATGCTCCCCAGAAAAGCCTGTTTATGCACCAGGACTTTCCCCACCAAAAAATGTCCCTGGGTGTGCCCTGACACCACCTCCCCTTTCTTGTGGGCTTACCTTGCCTGCCTGCAAACCGAAATCTGCTGCCCAGCATTCTGCCATGTGTTGTACCTTACTGGTAGGCGCTTCTTTTAGAAGACAAAATGTGGCCATGTATCTCAGGTAATGTATTTATTGCTGTGAAGTGTTTCATTCATTGCAAGAGTTAACCCTCTGTTTTCTGTTTTCAACAATGTATGTTTTTCCTTGCAGCTGCAACATTGTCTGTGGGTGCTTCCTCCACACCAGCACAATGGCTGTCCCAGATTAGAAGGCGAAAAAAGCAGACAAGGAAAGACATGTTCTGTGATTTGATGCATTCCTCCGAGACTGACAGGGCCCAGCTGAATGCATAGAGGCTTACACTCTTGGAGAGCATGCACACCAACCAAGAGGGCAGGAAAACATGCAGGGATCAAGAGCATGACATGCAAGAGGAGATGTTGCGGCTTATGAGGGAGCAAACAGACATGTTGAGGTGTCTGGTTGAGGTGCAGGAAAGGCAGCTAGAGCTTAGAGTCCCGCTGCACCCAATGATGAACCAGCTGCCCTCCTCACCAAGTTCCATATTCTCCTCTCCCACACATCCTAAAGTGGGGGAAAAGCTTCATTATCCCTTGAACTCAACTCCAGGAGATGGTTCGTGGTCTCATTCCCACAGCTTTGATTGCTAGACAGTGCAATTGTAGTAAGCTATGTGTCCTTGCCCCTCCCCCCGTGTTATCAGGCCCTTAGACCCAGGTTATCTTTGATATTCATTGCTGTCTCTGTTCATTGTTTGTTAGCATAATAAAAATGCATAAATTGAGGACAAGAGGCTCTTTATTCATTGTGCACACTGTGGTTGGTGGGGGTTTAGTTTACAGAGCAGTACATGCAAAAAAGGGAAAGGAACAACACACACCTCTGTCATATCAGTGTTGGATCATTCATGAAACTGGTTTCAAAGCCTCTCAGAGATGCAGTGCACCTCAGTGTGCTCTTCTTATTGCCCTGATGTCTGACTGCTCAAAATGGGCTGCCAGGCCATCTGCCTCAACCCCCACACCCCGCCAGAAAGTTTTCCCCCTTACTTTCACAGATATTATGGAGCACACAGCAAGGAGCAACAACATGGGAATATTGCTTTTGCTGAGGTCTAACCTAGTGAGTAAACTGCGCCAGCGGCCCTTTAAACGTCCAAAGGCACATTCTACCACCATCCTGCACTTGTTCAGCCTATGGTTGAACTGCTCCTTACTGCTGTCCAGGCTGCCTGTGTATATGGCTCCATGAGCCACAAGAGCATGGGGTAGGTTGGGTCTCCAAGGATAACTATTGGCATTTCAACATCACCAATGGTAATTTTCCTGTCTGGGAAGAAAATTCCTTCTTGCAGCTGTTCAAACAGCCCAGAGTTCCTAAAGATGCGCGCGTCATGTACCTTTCCCGACCATCCCACGTTGATGTCTGTGAAACGGCCTTTGTGATCCACTAGCACTTGCAACACCATTGAGAAGTACCCCTTGCGGTTTATGTACTCTTTGGCAAGGTGGTCTGGTGCCAAGGTAGGGATGTGTATTCCGTCTATCGCCCCACCACAGTTTGGGAAACGTGCAGGACAGAGTGGATGGCTTTGCCACGATGGGGTTCCCTGAGTCATTACCCTTCTTAGCAGAAGTGAATTGATTGCCCTGGCTACTTGGATCACAGCAGCCCCCACAGTAGATTTACCCACTCCAAAATTATTCCCGACTGACCAGTAGCAATCTGGCACTGCAAGCTGCCCACAGTGCATCGCTCCATGAGTCGATGCTAGCCATGATAGTGAGGATGTGCTCTGCTGACTGAATGTGCATAGTGAGAACATGCAGCATTGACTTGTAAAATTGGAGGCTAAATGTTGATTTAAATAAATTAGACCTAATTTCATAGTGTAGACATGCCCTAAAATGGGGGTACTTCCATTGCACTCCACCAAGGGCTGTGGCTTAAGGCCCCAAGGAAGGGGAGGAATTATTTAGGATATAATTTAGGTATAAAAACTTATAGAATAGGATGGTACAAGGGGAAATAACTAGGAATAATGGAGTGAAATTAAGAAAGGGAAAATAAAGGACAAATATAAAGGAGGGAAAAAATCTTTATGGTGAGGGGTAATATTTTCAGAAGTGCTTAAGGAGCCTAAGACCCATTTTAAAAGTATTTTAGGCACTTAGAGCCTAAATCTCATTGAAAGTCAATGGACTTAGGCCCTTAAACCACTCAAGTGCTTTTGAAAATTTTAGCCAAGATCTATTGGATTATGGAAGTCTTCCAAAAGAATTAGTTGAACTACTATTACTTGGGACATTAAAAAAAAAACACCTAGATTGGACAAAGCACCAGACTATGTCCTATAGGAAGAAAACTTGTACTGGCAGGTAGATGGTTAGATTGTTTTAATAGTATCATAAAAACTAGAGCAGGAAAAAACATGAATTTATAAAGAATAGCTATGGAGTAATCACAGTTGTTCATTTTAAACGTTAAGCACAAAAAGCAAAAATCTCTTAATTTCCAAATATCTTATGCTATCGCTGCTGGTATTTTTTTGCAGACACACTATAATGTCTCCTAATTATATGGTGGAAATTCTTAAATTGTACAATAAAGACCCTGAAAATTTCTGCCCCTGGGCACATGCGCTGCTGCCTCAGGCAAGTGTTCATGTGCTTATCTCATGCCTAAGCCCCAGCATGATCCTTAACCAGATGGAGGTAAGTGTTTCCATGCCTTTCTTGTGGAGCCTGATCCAGTAGGTGTGCTCTGAGCATACCTAACTCTGCACAGAATGGTCATGGGTGGGAGAAAGAGGAGGGTTCCCTTATAAACTCTAGCCCAGGGTGGGAAGCCCAGATTCAATTCCACCCTCTGTTACCTGCAAAAACCTAGGGCACCCCACCTATACCCTATCGAGGGCTCAGGGCATGACCTGGTTAATTTAGGTACCCTCACCCATTCCTTACTGAGGGCTCGGGGTGTAAGGCACCTACCTTTACCCATGGGGCTCAAAGAAAAACCTGGTCAATTTAAGTATCTGCCTTTTCTACAGGGCTTAGGGCTCTATGGGTCTGTGGGATCTTTTCCCAGTGAAAGAGCTTTACACTAAACATTATTTATTAGCAATACACACAGAGAACATATATGCCAAGCAAATGTCTTATGTTCACTACTCCCAATATACAAACTTCACCCGATGGCCAGTCAGGATTCACTTTTCTGTGGATGCTGACGATGCCTTTGCACGTCACGGTCATGCAAAGGGCTCAGAGATCTAGCAGCTTGATGTTGAACTGCAGTTCGGAGATGATTCCCAAATATGTAAAACTAGTTACCTCTTTTAACTTCACTAAACCTATCACATTATTCGATACCCCCAGGTAACAAAATGTAACCAGTTGTGCACTGGCACTTACGTTTCCTCATCCCTGCTCAAATCTTTTTTTACATTTTATCTTTCATGCCTGAATTGCAACTTATTTATGACCTTTATTTGTGCAGATGGTCAGCATAAGAGAAGCCCTAGCCAGCGAATTTATCTATTTTACCATTTGTCGGGGGTCCTTCTGTACCTCCCTAAACTTCCCAGTGCTTGGGTGTCTCTACTTTACAACCCTGGTTGTTATAATGTTTGTTAGGAGCATTCCTGAGGTGGGGGTGCCTTAGCAGCAGGAGAGCATTTTTCTTAATTTTAGTGGTGAAGTCTCTGAGTTTAACACAAGGCTAGTTTAGTATGGGGGGTGAGTTAAGTCCCAGGCCTACACCTCTGTCTGATGAGACAAAGGGATTTGAATAGGGGTCTCCCACTTCTCAAATAAGTGCCCTACACACGGGACTATGGAGTCATTCTCACACTCTCTCTGGCCCAGTGTATATAAAAAAAAAAAATTAAATATGCAAAGTGGAAAATCTTCACCAAGAGAGCTTGAGAGAGACCCATGTCAGACCAGCCCATATTTAGAGCACTCTTCTGCAGCATGGGAGACAAGTTCAAATCCCTTCTCCACATCAGGCAGGAGGACAGATGAACACAAAAGTTTCCCAAATCCTAGGTGAGTGCCCTAACCACTGTGCTAAACAGAAGCCTCCTTCTCTTCCTTCCTCACCCACGTTGCATGGAGTTCACTGCGCTGCCAGTGTTCTTGCAAGAAACAGCTCAGACAACAAAGATGTCTAACTCCAGAAGATGGTTGCCAGCTGCAGATAAAATTAGATAGGTGCCTTATTCTGAGGGGGCAGAGCTTAGGGCACACCCCTCTCATTAGCAACTCCCATTGGCTAATATAAGCAGCTACCCACCTAGTGTAGATTCTGTTCTCAGGCATTTATCTCTTTGAATGCGTTTGTCATAAATATAAAGGGAAGGGTAAACACCTTTAAAATGCCTCCTGGCCAGAGGAAAAACCCTTTCACCTATAAAGGGTTAAGAAGCTAAGACAACCTTGCTGGCACCTGACCAAAAGGACCAATGAGGAGACAAGATACTTTCAAAAGCTTGCGGGAGGGAAAGAAATAAAGCCTCTCTCTGTCTCTGTGATGCTTTTGCCGGGGATAGAACAGGAATGGAGTCTTAGAACTTAGTAAGTAATCTAGCTTGATAGGCGTTAGATTCTGATTCCTTTAAATGGCTGAGAAAATAAGCTGTGCTGAATGGAATGTAGATTCTTGTTTTTGTGTCTTTTTGTAACTTAAGGTTTTGCCTAGAGGGATTCTCTATGTTTTGAATCTAATTACCCTGCAAGGTATTCACTATCCTGATTTTACAGAGGTGATTCTTTTTCTTCTATTAAAATTCTTCTTTTAAGAATCTGATTGCTTTTTCATTGTTCTTAAGATCCAAGGGTTTGGGTCTGTGTTCACCTATGCAAATTGGTGAGGATTTTTATCAAGCCTTCCCCAGGAAAGGGTGTGTAAGGGTTGGGAGGATTTTGGGGGGAAAGATGTTTCCAAACGGGCTCTTTCCCAATTATATACCTGTTAGATGTTTGGTGGTGGCATCAATAAAGTCCAAGGGCAAAAGGTAAAATAGTTTGTACCTTGGAGAACTTTTAACCTAAGCTGGTAAAAGTAAGCTTTGGAGGTTTTCATGCCGGCCCCCACATCTGTACCCTAGAGTTCAGAGTGGGGAAGGAACCCTGACAGCACTGCATAGGGAGCACAGGCAACTAACCCAGGGTTTGTGGGATCCACTGATTTTCAAGGTGCCTATAAGGCACTTTGGGTACATCTACACTGCAATGTAAGCCCAGGGTTAGGAGACCCTGGGTGTGTTAACCTAGGGCTTGGCATGTTTACACTTATTTGTAACCTCAGGTTAGGAATTGTTGAACCTTGGGTCAAATCTGGGGCTCCAGTGTCTACACACCATTAGGAAGGCCTAAGTCCAATCACCCACATTCCAGACTTCCTAGCACCCTTCCAAAACGTGGCCACCCTAGCCCTTTGTTCATGGTGCAGCGTGGGTAAACTTGACTGTCCATAACACTCAATTAAGACTTCTACAGATTATTTGTGATAAAATAGTACCTAGAAGCCCTAAGCAGAGACCAGGACCCCATTGTGCTAGGTGCTGTACAAACACAGAACAAGAAGACAGTCCCTGCCCCCAAAAACTCATCTAACCTCGTACACGGAAGATCCTAATCACTTCCTAGTATTCTGTGGTGTAAGTCTTTAAGTTACTTGCTGAACTTCACATAGAATGGGAGTACTTGTGGCACCTTTAGAGACTAACAAATTTATTTGAGCATAAGCTTTCATGAGCTGCAGCCGATGAAGTCAGCTGTAGCTCATGAAAGCTTATGCTCAAATAAATTTGTTAGTCTCTAAAGGTGCCACAAGTATTCCTTTTCTTTTTGCGAATACAGACTAACACAGCTGTGACTCTGAAACTCTACATAGAATGTGACTCACAATGGTCCAACATAAACCATATATTCACAGACAATGAAATGACTAGAACAATAAACTACTCTCCCCATTGCATCCCTCTTTGGTAATACAATTATCAAGAAAGAAATTATTGTAAATATACAAGTCAATTACAGCATTTTCTGAAATTAACAACAAATATTCTTTTGGCATTCCAGCACTCCCACAGACTTCCCCATAAATATGTATGTGAACGAACTCCACCTTCAACTCATGCAAACCTGGGTAGATAAGCCCTCCTGGTGAATTATACCTGACACTACAATACTTCTCCAAGTGTGCTTATTATTGCTTCTTCCTTAAATACCACATGCAACACAATATAGCAGCAGATGAATAAAGACCCCTTCCTTCTCCCTGAGTCGGCTTGCTTTCTTCCCTGGGTTCTCCAACAGGTGAGCTAATTACCTCATTAGTGCATCATGCTCCCTGCAGGGGTGATCCAATCCAATCAAGTTACCTAACTCCCTCCTACTCTAACCATACCTGGTGCCCTGGGTGATGTAAGTGTCCAGGCTGCTGGCCTCCAATGGGTTCTATTTGTAAAAGTGTCACACTGTAGGAAATAAAAACTTTCTAGTACAAACAAAATTCCATAGAGGTTAACTAATTTTCAGAAATGATGCTCAAAACCTCCAAAGAAGTTCAGCTGAGCAAATTGCATACAAATCACTCCTTAGTCAACATAATACACTTATCAAAGCTAGTCTTGACTGGCTGTCACTAGAAACCTAATCATTTTCACAAGCAAGTCTGAATCAGCGTCAGAAAAAATCCAGCAGCACTTACAACTGAAGGACAAAACCAATGTAACTGAACTGAGTGCCACTCAGTGAATAAACTGAAAAGCATTAGCCAGTCATTTCAAAAACTGCATCATTAAAGGGTAACATGCAGCTTAATGCTTTAAAAAAACTCTGTTACTTAAGCTTAATTCACTTAAAACCTATTTTCCAAATATCTTCTTTCACTATAATATTTTCATTCAAAAGAATTCCCATTTCTGTTTTCCATTTCGTGCTCACATGGACATCTCTATTTTATGCACATCATAACGGTGTGGCTGTTGTGCATGCTGGTTGGTTAGCTCACTTTGTCCTCAGGTTTTGCAGACTTCATAAAAACTGCACACACCCTGAAACACTTTATTCCGTACATATTCAGTTCACAGGTTTTATTTAAAAAAATTGGAAGCCATATCCTAGCTTTGAATATACATGATGGCTCCACTGAGTTCAATGAAAGCTGCATGTACATAGAATATGGCCCTGAATGTCTAGTCTAAATTAGGGCCCAATTCTTAATACCTGCTTAAAGATACTGTGCACCCACAAGTCGTATTGATTTAAATGGAAAGTGAGAGAACCCAGTCCTATGCTGATGCTCAGTATGTTGCACAATCAGGCTCTTAAACTTTTTGTGACCTTTTAAAAGAAACTAAGGCAGATATTTGCACAGGAACCAGGGAATCGAGGGGAGACACCGGTGGTGGTGCTGTGTAACTATTTGATAAAACAGACCAAAAATACATATAGCATCATCTCTCTTCTTTGAAATTATCTTTGAAATAAAGATTGATTTATTGTTTCTGTAATTTGACAAGAAATGAATTTTAACACCATTGTTTCAAGTCTGTTCTTTTCACATCCATTTAAATGAGATGAAAACTGATCAGGGAGATTTAAAATGTCTTAATGAAACACACAGCAAAATTTGTCTTCCCCAGAAAGAGCTTAAACATGAATAAATGCCAAATGGTGGATTTGCTGTCTTCACCCAGATAAGTGCAACATGGGGCAAATCTGGGTGCTGCTTTGTCTATACCCGCTGGTGCTGCTGACACTATTGCAATTGTTCATTTTGCTCTTGATGGTATTGCTAGCACTGCTGCTGTTCCCTTTGGGGTTGATAGTCTTTGTATTTCAGAGTAGCAGCCGTGGTAGTCTGTATTCGCAAAAAGAAAAGGAGAACTTGTGGCACCTTAGAGACGAACACAGTTATTTGAGCATAAGCTTTCGTGAGCTACAGCTCACTTCATCGGATGCATTCAGTGGAAAATACAGTGGGGTATATAAATCTCCCCACTATTCTTTCTATTGACATTGCTGCTGCCATTGCTCTTGATGTCATTGCTACTTGGGCGGCTGGTACAGCGGCTGGTGGCGCTGCTGCTCTGGGTGGTCCTATTCTTGCCGCATCTCCTGGAAGCGTGGGTGCTCCCCACTATTGCTGTTCTTAAACCTATTATTATGCCTGGGGTCGCTCCACTTGCGGACGTGTTATTTGCTTCCTAGAGGCCGTAGTCGGGGCCCCAGTGTATATTGTACAAACGCAGCACAAACTCCCTGCGCTTGAAGAACTTACAATGTAAGTCGACAAGAGCGACACCGGGTGGGGAAACTGAGGCACGGGGGACGACGGTCACGTGCCCGCGGTCACTCAGGAGCGCAGTGTCAGAGCCGGGACTAGCATCCAGGGCTCCTGAGCCCCAAGCTAGCGCCAGGCGTAGCGGCCCCTGCTGCCCATATGGCGCGGCACCTGGCGAGGCTCTTGCGGGACCTGCCCTGGCACCTGCTGCAGTTCCCGCGGCAGCCCCAGGAGGGGGCGCTGCCGCGTCGGCCGATCCGGGCCGGGCCCGGGCTCCTCGGGCGGCTCCATCCCCGCCGCCGCCCCGCCGCACTCCGTTTCCCAGCGTGCAGCGCGCCCGCGCGCGCTGCCGGAAGTCCCGTGTCGGAGGCCGGGCGCCGCTGCCGCTGCCATGGCGCTGGAGACCCTCTCCCCGGACTGGGACTTCGACCGCTTCGACGACGGCTCCCAGAGTAAGCGCGGGGGCGAGAGTCGAGCCCCGGGCCCCTCCCGTCAGCAGCGGGGCGTGGGCAGGAGCCGAAGGGCCGGGAACGGGGACGGTCGCACCCGGTCCTCCAGCGGCTCCACCCCGGCACGCGCGCACCCCGCTCGGCCGGCGGGGCCGGGGAGCGAGCGAGCGAGCGAGCGGCTCCGCCCTGGGCCTCTCCCCTGGGGGTGGGGGGGCAGCGCGCCTTGCCCGGAGCCGGCCAGTGTCCCTGTCGCTGCTGTGTCTGGCTGCCTGGGCTGAGGGTGGGGTGGCGATCGTAGCAATGTCCGGCCTGGAGAGGTCCCCATCTCCAGCCCCCTGCGCTGCGGCAGGGCCAGGTAACCTGCCCTAGCCCATCCCTGGCGGGCGTCTGCCCCCCCGCCCTTGTTCTTACAGACCGCCAGTGATGGGGCTTCCACCGCCTCCCCGGGAAGCCTGTTCCAGAGCGTCACTGGCGGAAAGTTTTTCCTGGTATCTAACCTGGATCTCCCTTGCTGCAGCGTAAGGCGGTTTACTCCTTCTCCTGGCTTCAGTGGCTATGGAGAGCAATTGGTCAGCTTCCTCTGTACAACAGCCCTTAACATATTTTAAGATTATCATCAGGTCCCCCACTCAGTGGTCTTTTTTTCAAGACTAAACATGACCTTTCCTCATAGGTCAGGTTTTTTAAACCTTTCATCATTTTTGTTGCTCTGGCCTGGACTCTCCAGTTTGTCTACGTCTTTCCGAAACTGTGGCACCCAGAGTTAGACACAGTCCTCCAGCTGAGGCCTCACCAGTCCTGAGTAAAGCAAAACAAGTAGCTCCTTTGTGTTACATACAACACTCCTGATAATATCCCCTCAGAATATTAGCCTTTTTCGCAATTGCATGGCATTGTTGACTCATTCAATTTGTGGTTCAGAGGTTCATCTTCCTTTTGTTTCTCCTCCCTCCACATCCTCTAGATCTATTTGAGAGGCTTTAGCAAATGTCCCAAACACTGAGGTGGGAATCAAACATGGGGAGACACTGATTTTCGTCTGGTGTATTTGCATGAATTGTGGATGTTTCCTGCAGAAACAGTGAAGTCTCTTTCGTTGCAGTTTGCTGTCTTGATTAGCCGGATAAGTCATGCTGGAATAAATTAGTTCCGTGATGTGTTTTTGCTGTGGCTGGAAGGGAACTAGGGCATTTGCTTGCAATTTCACTTCAGCTTTTTTTAAAATGATGCTTAACTCTTTGTTAGCCTGCTTGTGTGCCTGTCAAAAATCCATTTTTTCTCTGTCCTTGTAGACAACTTACTTTCTAAACAGACAGTGCATGTGTTGTAAAATGAACGGTCACGCTGCATTAATTACAACAGTTATTACTGAGCAAATATGTCTGTCATGAGCAGATGTTTCACATATACAGTATAAGTTTCCCAAGTGGTTGTCTGTTCATGCTGTACTTATGTTATTTACTTTCAATGAAAACTGACTTGAGGTTTTATTTATAATTTCTGACAATTGTATGCACCGAAAAAGGAAAGGTTAAAGTACAGCTTTTCATAGAACGGTGCCTAATCATTGTTTCCCAGACATTAGCAGGTGTGTGGAGCTGAGAACCTCTGATATGAGGTATTTCTTTCACACCAGCTTGATAGGAGACAAGCAGCTTACTTGTCAATGAGCAAAGTGATAGGAAAACAAAATGGGTATGCCTGTTTTTAAAAGGAAGTCTCTTGTATTCCAAGCAAATTAGATAAAAATCCACGATATGAAAGATTTTTTTTTTAAACTTAGTCTCATTTAACTTGAAAACTAAATCTTATAACTTACTATTAAGTATTATAATCCCTTTAACAGAGGAAAGGGGGGAATCAAATCAGTCTGGTGTAGAATCATAGACTCATAGAAGTGTAGGACTGGAAGGGACCTCGAGAGGTCTTCTAGTCCAGTCCTCTGCACTCAAGGCAGGACTAAATATTATCTAGACCAGGGGTGGGCAAACTATGGCCCACAGGCCGGATCCAGCCCGTCAGGGCTTTGGATCTGGCCCACGGGATTGCCACCCCCGTCGTGCCACGGGCCCTGCACCGCTCCAGGAAGTGGCTGGCACCATGTCCCTGCGGCCCCTGGGGGAGGAGGGGCAGAGGGCTCTGTGCGCTGCCCTTGCCTCCAGACACTGCCCCCCGCAGCTCCCATTGGCCAGGAACGGGGAACTATGGCCAATGGGAGCTTCGGGGGAGGTACCTGCAGGGGAGGGCAGCGTGTGGAGCCCTCTGCCCCCGGCTGCAGGGACGTGGTGCTGGCCGCTTCCCGGAGTGGTGTGGTGCCAGGGTAGGCAGGCAGCCTGCCTGAGCCCCGCTGCGCGCCACTGCCACCTCGGAGCCACTCCAGATAAGCGGTGCTGGGCTGGAGCCCGCAGCCCACACTGCAACCGCCTGCTCTGAGACCCCTCCTGCACCCTAACGCCCTGCCCTGAGCCCCTTCCTGCACACCGCACCCCCTCCCACACCCCGCACTCCCTCCTGCCCCCCAACTCCCTGCCCCAGTCTTACATTCATGGCCCTGCATGCAATTTCCCCACCCAGATATGGCCCTCAGGCCAAAAAATTTACCCACTCCTGATCTAGACCATCGCTGACAGGTGCTTGTCTAACCTGCTCTTAATGTTGCATTAATGTCACGTATATAACTGGGCTTGGCAGAATCCAGCTTTTCTTTTCTTTTGACAGATAATATTGATGTTTATTTTTAAGCACGTTTTCTGTTTTTATATGTCTAAATTTTCACTGTTGCAGGAAATTGTGGGAGGGTTAGAGAATAATTGTAGTAGTAGATGTTGAGATTCAAAAGGTTAAGGCTGGATAACCATTAAAACAGAAATTGTCAACATCACATGTCAAAATAAACAAAGTAAATATCCTTATCTCAAATGCTAAGAAGTTCTCAAGAAGCATTCTTTTTACTTGGCCTATCTGTGAATTTTGATTATCGATGGAAATATTTTTTGTTGGTTTGTGTGTGTACGGTGAAATTCATGTTTACCAACAAAAATCTAATCTTTCCACGCCTATATATAACAATGCAGTTCTCATTCATGAATCCTCATGGGATGATGTATACCCAGTATAGAACTACTGCCTGTTTTATTAATGAATATAAATACAATTAGAGAAATTTTATAATCTTCACTATTGAGTAAGGTTTTGCATTCTCCAAATCTTAGTGGTTTCGTTTTTAATGGCTGACAGGAAACTGAATCAATCAAATCTGAGTACAGTTTATAAAGTATTGTCTCTGCACTGATTTCCTATCCTTCTGTATACTATCTGTATCTTCTGAAGTAGGATTTTTATTCATTGCATGGAAATGACAAAATAAGATTTACTGCGTTCTCTGCTGTCCTTCCAATTAGTTTCTCAAATGAGTGAACTTGTCCAAGTGAAGAAAATATTATCTTTGCACCTACATGAGAAGCTACAAACAAAAGCTGCCTTATTATTCAAACTCTTTCTATAACTGCCTGGCAAACAGCTTCTACCAGTTCAGTGGTTGAACATTTCTCTAAATTTGGCAGCTGACGACAGGTACTTCTAAATTGTTCTAGCCTGGATGTTGGCGTGATTGAGAGATGATTAGTAGATGCCATTGTAACAGATCAGCTGCTTCGGGGGGTAAGCATCTAGCCTGGCATTTGTAACTTTTGCCCTTTGGGTGGTTACCTTCACAATCATAAGAGCTAGAAATGTTTATATTCAGTTAAAGCTTAATCCTATAGAAACCAATGGGTATCTGTCCCACTTCTAGGAAGTGGCAAGCTTTCTACTTGCCTCTTGTGAATGTACTTTTTCAAATACTGAGGTAGCCACCGAATTCCTTCAGTATCCAATTGAACCTACTCTGGTCCTGATTCTGAAAATATCTATGTATGTGGTTAATTTTATTCTCATGAGTAGCCCAACTGAAATCAATGGGACTACTTATATGCTTAATGTTTTTGTGTGTATGTTTGCGGCATCAAAGCTTATATTTTGCCCACTTAATTGTTTTTTATGGGGACAAGATAGAACAGCTGTTTTTCTATTCTACAGGATGCTGCACATCAGTGGTGGAATAGTGTGATTCTTGTTAATATCGTTTATAAAGTATTTTCTCTGCACTGGCTCCCAGGGAAAAAAAACTTATTGCACGCATTTTACCCACAGCAATGAATATATAGCAAAACTATTTCCTTCAGATGTATCAGGTCCTCATATGGCACTGTGCATTTGACTCTAGATGGCACTATGTATTTTGATGGATTTCTGTTAAGCTTGCATAGCATTATACAAAGTTGTTGCCACCTCTACATTAATCCATTTGCTGTGATGCGGTGTGCACATTTAATTGTAAGCATCGACCACAATCGCAGTTTTGCTTTTGCTCTTATTACAGTGGATCACTGGTTCTGTTTGAATCGATGCCTTACTGTTTTTAATAGTGAGAGTTGCATGTTGATTTTTTTTATTGGTATATATATTTGTGTGCAAGGAGTCAGGGGGCGTAAACTATTACAGACACAAAAAAGATGGGTACAGTCAAATAAGTTTGAAAACCACTGATCTAGGCTGTAAAGTCTTTGGGGCAAGTATTCCATTTCTTCGGGGCATTTTAACTACAGTAGAACCTTAGAGTTATGAACTGACCAGTCAACCATGCATTTTATTTGGAGCCAGAAGTACGCAATCAGGCAGCAGCAGAGACCAAAAAAAAAAAAAAAAAAGAGAGAGAGAGCAAATACAGTACAGTACTGGGTTAAATGTAACCTACTAAAAAAGTAGTGTTTTTCTTCTGCATAGTAAATTTTCAAAGATGTATTAAGTCAATGTTCAGTTGTAAATTGTTGAAAGAACAACCATAATGTTTTGTTCAGAGTTATGAACATTTCAGAGTTATGAACAACCTCCATTCCCGAGGTGTTCGTAACTCTGAGGTTCTACTGTATCGCAAAGTGCCTTGAGCTCATATAACACTAAATAAAAATTAAAGAACCCTTCAGCTTAGTGGGTATTGTGTTAATGTAAAGTTTTATTGCTTGATTTGCCCAGTTTGACTTTGTATAACTGTCATTTTTAGGTAGCTTTATTTTCAACAAACTCTAAAATATTCTAAAGTGGTGGTATAATTGCTGTTGCTTTATTCTACCATTGGGGAGGATACAGTAGTCTTAACACACAGGGGAGGCTGAATCCTTGCTTTATATGCAATACTCAACTCAGTCTTAACTATGGAGCAGTAATCTGTGACACTATAGTAACAAGTATACCTTTTTGTATATTTTGATGAATCCAGGTAAATCGGAAATATGGCATTCATTCAGATTTTTGATTTTTAAATACTGTATCATGGTGAAAATAAGTGGAATTTATAAAGATAAGTGACCTGCATACTTAATTTACCAACTTACACAAATATTCTTTATATTTGTGCAGTGGAATGTTGCTCGCATATATCACCACTTTTGGCAGTGAGTGGGCTGCCACACTTCATATGGCCATCTAATTTCTGAGTGGTGGTAGAACAGAATACTCTGACAGAGGGAGAGTTAGCTTGAAGGTTAGAATTCTGGGTGGTGACTTAAGACAACATAATCCTGCAATCAAAGTAGGAGGTAGTGGTGGAAACAGCTATTTTTAATGCAGTTACCAGTGAGTTCTAAGAAGTGATGAGACGCTCATTGCCTCAAGGGTATAATATTACCATAGATGTTTGGCTAGAGGGATCTCTCTTTCAATTAATGTGCAATATTAAGTGACAGATGTCATAATTTATGTTGTCCATATATGCTGTCTCCTTAGTATCTTCATGTTGTACAGTTGATATCCCTGGTAATTTAGCTTGTTTAAGGTCAGTCTTGAAAGTGTCATTTTTTTAGTTTATGCGTAACGGTTTTGCTGCTCCTGGCAAATAACATAGCTTCCCTTTAAATTGATACATTTGAGTTTAAAATCTCATTATAAGCAAGGGAAAAACTTGCATCTTCTTGGTGTCAACCTTGTTAACTGAAAGTGATTTAAGGAGACAATGTTATAAACTAAATAACAGATTAAACTAGATCTTACTTTAAATAATCTGTAGGATATTCCAGTTCAGTGAGTATCCTGTAGAATACTTTAACTTTATGATACTACATAAATATTACTATTTACTCTTAGAAATTCATGCTGAAGTACAGTTGAAGAATTATGGGAAATTTCTTGAGGAGTATACTTCTCAGCTGAGGAGAATAGAAGATGCATTGGATGACTCAGTTGGAGATGTTTGGGACTTCAAACTTGATCCTATAGCATTAAAGGTCTGTATATATTTAATGCATATTGGAATTATCTGTCTTCTACAAATTAAAATAATGCATTTCGGAGGCATTCAGTTGTGATTTCACTAATGATTCTCTGGAATGATCAGATTTATTGGGCAAACATTTTCGTATTCAATCAATACAAAACTGTCAACTTAAATGGAGAAATTTGATTGTCCAGTAGCTTATAGTTCTGTTACCAAGCATCTATGAAAAGCCTTCAGAGATGGAGCCCTCATTTCAGAATGCAATACTTATTCTCTCCTGGGCTGCATGAGAATCATAAGGCTGAAGCTGTTGGTGTCATGGTGTGCCAATCTGGAAGCCAAAAAAAATCTCTTGCTTGCAAATGAGTTATATAGTTGGAAGAGAGTTTGAAGGTATTGCAAGGTCTCTGCCGTTGAACTCTACTAGTCAGATTTCTGAGCTGCATTTATGAGAGAGTAGAATCATCCTGAGGGTATGGTCTTGGCCTAATGGCCTCTTTATCTCCCTATCTGATCAGTGGAATGCCGTTGTCAGCCAAGTTTTGCCTGCATATTTCAGGCTTTAGAGTTTTCTTCCCCAAATGACCTAGGGCAGGTTGTTCTCTGATCGTGTTAGGATGCTGGGATGCTAAATGAGTCCTGTCCCTCCATCATTGATAATTAGGATCTTTGGAGCCTAGATAGTGATTGTGTTGGTCAGACACAAACTCTCTGGAAAAGGATGCTTGCAGGGTGTCTAATTTGGCAATCTACAGCTGCTGGAAAAGGTGTACACCATCTCTTTCTTGTATCCTGTTCAAACCTTTTAGAAGTGTTAGTAACCACTGGCTGTAGAGTCTAGGATGTTCATGGCACTTCTATGGGCCAGTAGCCATTGTGCCTTTTGTCTGGAGTGGACCTGAAGCCTTTTTTAGTTGTGATTTATTTAAAGTGATGCTTCTGTTGGTAGAACTAAATAGAACTATAAACTTTTTTGAATCTTACAAGTTACAGAGAACTGTTTCAAATATCTTTCTAGTAAAGTTACCTTCAGGTAAAATATTTAAAAGTATATTAGTATTAAGATATTTTTAAAAAGCTAAAACAAAAATATTTTTGAGGCTAAGGTTGCACTGTAATCAGTCACTTATATATATTTTCCCTTTACCCTGGAAAGGAAAAGGTCCATGCAATTGTGCCCTTATATTTGTTCAGTTTTTTAATTGTGCCCCAAAATTTTCCCCAACCCATTTTAACCATAAAATAGCAAATTATTGATGGTTGTAGGAGAACATAATTTCACATTATTTTTTTTCTCTGTCCTTTGGAGCTTAGTGAAACTTAAAAGAATCCTACATTCTGAGCAGTTCAAGGAACCAAATTCTTGCATACAATTCTTGTTCTGTACAGAAGAACAGACTATATGAGCACAGTGGTGTAAACTGAGCCATGCATAGATATACTTGCAACTAAAATACAAGTTAGGTTACATTTTGTCTCAATAGCCTCAATGACTGCATTTTAAAGGAGGGCAACACCCCCCCCCCCCCCCACACACAATAGTATCCTCCCTTAAAAGCCAGTTATTTCCCTGGTCTCAAACTTCCTGTCCTTCATGAAGTACAAGATATTAGTTCTTTTTTTATGTTGAATTTACAGGCATTATTTAAAAACAGAATTTAACTTTTATCCCGTTCTGGAACATGCCTGCTTAGAGGGCTAAACTTTGAACTTGTGCATCCAGTCTCAGTGTTAGTGTGCACAAATGGGGTGGAAAAGCTCTTGGCTGACTCTCAAATCCAAAATAGGTGTTTATATATGCAAATACATGTCCTGCCTGCACAAATAAGTATGCACACATTTTTGTGATTGCAAGATTAGAAGCCATTTAAACATTGGGCCCAGTAGATTTGTCTTATAGCAGTCAGGACTTTTTGCTTTAATATTTCTATAATTGTTATAAATTTCACATAGTTCATTTGTCTTTTACCCTTACATACCTTCACGAAACAGGACTTGATGAGTCTATGTAATATGAGAACTGGATATTTCCTCCATGGTAGTGTGCCAGTAGCATACACTTAGTGTCTTTTTGGTACTGAGTGCGTTTGGAACTAGGTTGAAAAAATTAAGTTGCTTAACATAATCACATAAATGGTGATTCCTTTTAGTAATTAAACATATGCTTTTTTAAAGAAAGTCTTCTAATATTTCTATTTTTTAATTAATGTTTAGCTTTTGCCCTATGAACAGTCTTCCCTGCTGGAGCTCATAAATACAGAAAACAAGGTAAAATGCTTTAAACTTAGAATTTTTTAATTATAAGAACTCTGTAGTAAAATCTGTAAATGTTTTTTTCTGTAGAGCGCTTTGAGCATGAAAAGTGCTACAAGTGTCAGATGTGTGTTTATTACACTTTTATACTACCCGTGTAATTCTGTGTTTTTTCCTTGATGAGTCTAGGTTCTGAACAAAGTAATAACTGTGTATGCTGCCCTTTGCTGTGAAATCAAGAAGTTAAAATATGAGGTAATTCCTACAGCCTGTCTTTATTACTGTTAAAAAATGTTTGCAGTTTGGCAAACTGAAATGTAGATTTTGCATCTTGGCTTTTTTTAGCTTCTAATCCTGCAAACATAAGCCATGTATTTTTGTAAATTGAGTATTTATATCTTTTTAATTTGGAAAAAAATCTCTCCTTTTGTTGCTAGGCGGAAACTAAATTTTATAATGGCCTCTTGTTTTATGGAGAAGGAGGTAAGTAGTTCCCTTTATAATGACAGTTAGTGTTATGCTGTTGCTTCTTCTTATATTAAAATAATTGCAGTCTTATGTTCTAGACACTAGAAATTTACTTTTACTACATTTTGGCTATTGATAAAAACCTGAAACTCCTGGTCTCTGTTACAAGACATGACCTGCATATCAGTGTCTTGTAACTACACTGAATTAACATCAAACATCATTAAGATTTTAGTTAGAAAGAGCTATTATCTGCAGTTAAGCACTGGTGTAGTAGTGGGAACTTCCTTGATATTTTGTCTCTGCTTTACGTATGTGTGGACGGCTTATGTGAGAGGCAGGAAGTGGGGACTGATGACAAGAGAGTGTCTGAACACTTTTGGCTTTTAAGGAAGGATTTGGAGAGAGGGCAGGGCACTGGTCGTACAAAGACAGGGAGACCGTTTCTTTCAGAAAGTGCAGCATGAGGCTTTTTTTTTAAAAAAAAGATTTCATCTTCCCTTTTAACACTGAAACCTTTAATGTAGGTTCACACTGCCTTGTATTTTAAAAAAGTACTTTGTGAGCACACATACTATTGCAGTTATTTTTCAAGGTTTCTATATTGAATATAAGTCCTAAAACTCGTATCCAACTCCTCCTCCCTAGTGCATAGATTTTTGCAAGGTGTCTTCGGACAACATGTGGCAACATATATCATGAATTAAATCCTGCTTGTCTTACTCATGAAGAGCCATAATGGCTTCAGTACTTCATGAGTACAGTGAGCAGGGTTTGACACCGCTTGTGCCGTCAAAACATAGGCATATTAGTGCTGGTTAATCACTTGAGTCATTACATTGGCATGAAAGCCACTGGTGGCAATGGATTTAAGGCTGTGATAATACTGAAGGATGGAGGCCACACTTCATTCTGAATTTCTGTAGTTTAAGATCGTGTAAGCCAAATTGTAATACTTTAACATCGACACTTGTTTTTAGAGTCCTGAGGGGTGGGTTACAGTGTCCCATGCCAGTGTGTGTGTGTGTATATGTATGTATATATATACGTATATATATATTTTGACATAACACAGGACTCTGCTTATATAAACGTGGTCATAGGCTTTTTTCCAGTTGGTAGATCGTAAGATCTCACTCTGGGTGAAAGTTACTTTTTTTTTTTTTTACAGCGTAAAACTGACAGGAGATCTGAATTCTCCTCCAAACTGTGCTATTGACCTCCTGTGTGACCTCAGGGCTAGTCACTAAACTTCTGTTTTTCCCATCAGAAAGATAGAGAAGATAATGCCTCTTTTACAGTAGCCTCGTGAAGCTCAGTTCATTAGAGTTTTGTAAAGCCTTTTGAAATCCTTGGATAGACGGTGCTATAGAAGAGTGTAAACTCTTTCAGGTAGAGACTGTGACTAGCACATTCTAGGTGCTATGTAAAATATGACTGTCTTGGTTCTTTTGATGAATCATTTCTCTAACTGCAGATAACTTTTTAAAGCAGACTTCTATCAGACAGGTGTTTAAAGCCTTTTGAATCATAGTGACATACTGCCAAACTGGAACAAAGGTCTCCCTCAAAAATGTTCTGCCTTATTGGCAAGGAGAAAAGAGGGCTGCAGTAGCTATAAGCTTCTTATTCTGTGACAGCAGTTTGGTCCTGCTGTTTCTCCTCTTCCTCCTGGAGAAGCCAGCAACAGGGAGTGGGTGGGAATGCAGTCCTCCAGCCAACAACACCTCTAGATGCACGAGATCCAGCTGTTCCTCTTGTAGCAGCTGCCATAGCAATTGTAGGCTTACCTGGGTGAGCAGAAGCTAGCTAGGTCCCCTTCTTGGAGGGGTCTGAAAACATGAGGCGGAGCATTTTTGAGTTGGCCTCTGGGGGGGAAAAAATATCCGTCCTCCCCACCCCTCCTCTCCCAATGTGACACATTCCTGTCCTCCACCATCACATCACTATGCACAGGGCTGGCCTAGGGGTGGTGTCCGCAAGATGTTTATTTGGGGTACACATCAAATTTAACAGAGTGATTTGTATATAAAAAAGTGTGTGTTGGGGAAAGATACAGTCTTTAGGAATCTCAGAGCCTCCTACTGCAGAAGAGTAGAGCCTAGCTGCTTGTGCCTTTCATCCCCTTTGATTGGTTTATATTGACATACATTTTCAAGGCTATCTTCTTAAAACAAAGTGGGTAGAAACTTTAAAAGGCTGAGATTTTCTTTCACTGGACCTGAAGTCAGCTCTTTTAACAAAGTCTTGCACAAGCCCCCTCCAGACTGCCATTAGAAAAGCAATTATTGTGCATACTATAGTAAGGTTTCAAATTAAATCCACAATACCACAGGTGCTTAATCCCTATTGTGGATTAACTTCTTACCCAATTTAATTTTTAAAATTAAAGCTATTGTTATTCGTTGTGGTGTTGTATAAAAGTTTTAACGCATTAAGTTTTTAATAAAAAGAAAAGGAGGACTTGTGGCACCTTAGAGACTAACAAATTTATTTGAGCATAAGTTTTTGAGAGCTACAGCTCAATAAATTGGTTAGTCTCTAAGGTGCCACAGGTACTCCTTTTCTTTTTGTGAATACAGACTAACATGGCTGCTACTCTGAAACCTGTCATTAAGTTTTTAACAACTCCCAGGTGGATGCATTTTAAAACCCTGTATGCCAGATTTTGTCAGATGAGATTTTATGGCCAATTATAATCACCAGAATAATGTGTTTACAAACATAAATGCTGACACGATGTTAAATTGGTACTCCAGGAAACTTGGTGCTTTGTAACATCCTATTATTTATGTTGAGGGTAGTGCTCTGAAGCCCTAGTTATGGACCAGGACCCCATGGTACTAGGTCCTGTAGAAATACAGAACAAGAAGATGTTCTCTGTTTAGCAAAGCACAGTCAAGTCTTTGTTAAGGATTCATTGGAAATACATTGCCTTATAGCAGTGTGCATTAATTAAAGGTCAAACAAAATTGGTTTGTCATCCAGACTTGAGTGTAATGAATAGGTTTGTCTGATATTCCTAGTCAGTGAAGCTTTTGTTTATCTTTCAAGCCACAGATTCCAGCATGGTGGAAGGTGATTCCCAAATACAGATGGGAAGATTTATTTCATTTTTACAGGTAAAGAGTGCATCTTGGCTTTGGAGCAGTTGTACTCTGTTTTTTTCTACTTCTCAAATGGATTCATCAGTTACAGTATCCTATTTACATCCCATTCAAAGGTATTGGGAATCGCTTTTGTGTGCAGCTTACAATTTCTTGCCTGCACAGCTGTCTCAACCAACCTCCTTCACTCATCCTTTCAAATAGAGAGCTGTTAGGTGCAGTTTGTTCACTATTGTGTTTCTGCACTTAAAGCTGTTTCAAGCACTGTAAGCCCAGTGTGAGAAGGTTAAAAGATTTTCAGATTCGGTTCCCAAATAAACTAGTTTATCTAAACAGACTTCAACAGGAAAAAATGTAGTGAGACTCTGCCACTTTCTGTTAAAGGTCTAGCATTCTGATGCATGTTTCTGATGGTAAATTTTAGTTTCCCACTGAATAAAAAGTGGTAGTGCTGGCATGGATTAAACCATTTGTTTGTTCATCTTCCTTTAGCTCATAGGAAGAGGTAAGATTAAAACAAGCAATTTAAAAAAAAATTGTTGATGCCGCACAAAAAAAATTCTGGGGAATAACATGCCTTTTAGAAACAATTGTGCTTATTACCAAGGACACTTGAATGAAAACAGGATATGTGTTTCCAAGGATTTCCTTTGTTCTTGATGTTCATGCTACACTAGAAGTTATCATTTTTCTGGCATGATTTCCATAGCAAGTGATTGTCCAATCACAAACAGGATCCTGTTGTCATGAAAAATTTACTTGTAGTAAAAAATGAAAAATATATACTGCTTAAGCAAAACTGTGTCTAGAAAATGTAACTTCAGTCTTCATTAAACAGGACTTTATTTACTGTCTTGTAAATATCATGTATCAGAGTTCTTAGTGGTCCCCTTTGGTAGACCAAATATCAGAGGAAAATACTTGCTAAGCTCTCCTGCATGCAGTTACTAATATCTCTGCCTTTTCTTGTGCACTTTCTGTCTCCTGATCTTTGTTCTTTCCCGCTTAGCCATCAACTTTCTTTTTCACTTTTTACCTCCCAATTTCTTCTACTCATCTGTTCAGGGGAGAAGATTTGTTGATGGCTCTGTGGGCCCATGCTACATGTGCTCCTGTGGCTCAGCTGAGAGTTCTGGGAGCTAGGAGGAGAGAGTGGCTGAGTGGGTGTTTGCTTACACTCCTGTATGTAAGATATTACCCCAGGACCATAGAGGAAAGGTTGGGGAGCTTTCAAATAGCTGTATTCGATTCCTGCTTTATAAGAATCTGTAGGAAGAATCTCTCCTTACTGAGTCTGTCCTGTTCCCATTGCTGTGCTCCACTTTCTAGTCCCCAGTAGGAATAGGCTGGTGGCAGTGTCTACCATCTGGGAAACACTAATATGGTAGTGATGTGCAGAGCTGGCAGAGGGATCAGAATATGCTGTTTTCGTATAGCTGCTACATAAACATATTGGCTATTTGTTATGGATTTGACAGTTCTTGGTATCCAGAGATTGTTCTCAGTAGATGTAACAGCTAAATATTTACTGAGGTGATATTAAAGAGACAAACTATCATACTAATTTAGGAATACCTGGCAATGTTTCACTACCGTCTGCAGGATTAAACCACGTAATGTTTAATATACTTAGAAGATTTTCAAAATCTGTCAGTTGTTTGCAGCATAGTCTGTTGCTGACAGTTGGATATGTGCCATGAAATTGGACTTTCTGCCTTAAGGGTTTAAAGAGGCAATGTTAACTGGTTCTAGGCCTGAAATTTAGGTTCTGTTTTTAGAAACCTCAAAGCCAAATACAGAAAGAATGTTTAAATGAAAATGAAGTTAAAACCCAAACAACATTTTTAAGCAAGTGAAAAGCAAAAAGTGAAACTGACCAAGCTGTTCTCATGTCCAAGACGAGTGAAATGTAAACCAACTGCATATATGATAAAAAGCCAATTTAGAATTTTTCAAACTCTTCCGTTTGATATAGTTTAAAGCCAGAAAGTACCAATAGGTCATCTAGTTTGACCTGAATACCTCAGGCCATTACGTTTCACCCAGTTATCCATGTGTTGAGCCCAGTAACTTTTCTGTTTTAGCCAAACACATCTTCCAAAATGGCATCTAGTCTTGAGTTGAAAACTATCCACCACTTCCCTTGGTAATTTGTTATAATTGTTAAGTACTTGCATTTTGAATTTTTTTGGCGTAATTTCTAACTTGAATTTGTCTGGCTTCAGCTTCCATCCATTGGTTCTTGTTATACCTGTCTCCACTAAATTAAAGAGCCCTTTAGTACCTGGTATTTTCTCCACGTGAAGGTACTTATGCACTGTAATCAGGTCACCTCTCAATCTTTTTTTGATAAGCAAAACGGATTGAGCTGTTTAAGTCTCACTGTAAAGCATTTTCTCCAGCCTTAGAGCCACTTTTGTGGCTCTTTTCTGCCCCCTCTTCAGTTTTTCAACATCTTTTTTAAAATGTGGATATTTGAACTGGACACAGTATTCCAATATCGGTCTCACCCATGCTGTATTAAAAAGGTAACAATCACCTCCTACTCCCCCTGTTTATGCATCCAAGGTTCACATTAGCCCTTTTTGCCACAGTATGACACTGTTTATTTGCTTGTCCACTATGACCCCGGATCCTTTTCAAAGTCACTGTTTTCCAGGATACAGTCCCCATTTTATAGGTATGGCCTGTATTCCTGGTACCTAGATATATTTACTTTTGGCTGTATTGAAATGAATTCTGTTTGGATGGGGCCAGCTTACCAAGTGATCCAGATCGCTCTGTATGACTGCCCTGTCCTCGTTATTTACCACTCCACCATTGATTTCAGTGTGTATCATCACTAGTGGAGATTTGCCAGATGACTTCATAATCCTATCCAGTTTACGGCTGCATTTCAAATTTTCACTCCTGTTCTTGTGTTCCTTGCTGAATTCTCTGTCCTCTCCACTTTCAGTTTTAAATCCAGCATGTCAGTAACTCATGAAAATAATCTTTTTTTCTGTCTGTAAGTGTAGCTATTTATCTGTAATCTGTCTGATTTGTGGCTTTAGCTTGGCATGGCTTCAAAGAGAACAATGGTTGTTTAGGGCTAGAGCAGACTTTTTAAACTTTTTAGGCTATGTACCCCTTTCCAAATAATGTAGTCTACCATGTATCCCCATCTGAGATAGACAGAGGTGACACATGGAGGGACACGCAGAGTCACGTGCCCCGCAGATTTCTGCTTTCCATTTAGCAACAGCTTCTAGAGATTTTCAAATTGTGGGTGCGCCTCCCTAGGTGGGTGTGGAGGAATGTTCGGGGGGAGAGGGGGGGAATGGCGATGCTAGGTGGCTCGGGCCGACCCCGCATAGCGGGACTCGTGGAGGGAGCACCACCTCCACCCTCTCACTCACCTCAGTGGGCCACCCAGCCTGTTATAGTCAAAAATTGTAACTCAAAGGGCTGCCTCAGAGTTGAGTTACAATTTTTGCTCTCCCCCCCACCCCCCCTGTCTCCCCCCTAAATCCAGACAGGCTGGGTTGCCCTGCTGACCTGAGGTGAGTCAGGGGATGGAGGTGGCACTCCCTCCCCGAGCCCTGCCCAACGTCACCGGCCCAAGGGCCCCGGGGGGTGGGGTGCACCTCTGTACTAAATAAAATGTATTGTCCACCATTATAGGATTTTTCTCGCATACTCCTTGACAAGAGCTCACATACTTTCAGGGATACATGTAACCCAGTTTGAAAACCACTGGGCTAGAGCATGCTTTTGTTATGGAGTTCATAGAAAGCAGTGGTGCTTACACACACTGCTTGAGGGAGAGTTGTAGGAGGCCTTGTGCCTCAGAAGCATAATGTCTTCTAGGGCTCTTTGTTTGGGGTGGGGTGTAACTTATTACATCTATTTTAAAGGTGTACTATACTCCCCCAAGCAAGCACCAGCTCTTGTCCATTGCATGGGTGAAGTGGGGCAAAGCCTTGCCCACTGTCTACACATTTATCCTGGGAGGAAGCATCTGAGTGAAGCTCCCCTGAGCATCAGGACTGTGGTTCTAGCTAGCCCTATTGATGGCGACTCAATAAGGAAAAGGATCCTTACTCCCTCTTCTGCCTCTGTGTAGCTTCATTAGCCCTAAATCCTAAAGAAACATGCTTCAGGAAATGAGTCTGACTTCCTGTCCAGGCTGCAGTTGTGAGAAGCCTCAGACTGGAATTAGGGAGTTGAACTTGGGGTTCTGGTTGCATGATTGTTGTTCACTGTCTTGGAAATAATACCAATGTATGCAAAATTTGTCATTTCAGGAGCTGTCTTGTTTTGTTACACGGTGCTACGAAGTGGTGATGAATGTAATTCATCAGCTGGCTGTTCTCTATACCAGCAACAAGTAATTATTGGCAGAAATGCTATGTCCCCTTTTTATTATTAAACAAAGTGCAAGATGTTATGATCTCCCTAAAGCATGGTAAACATTATAATACTCTGGTCAGAAAATATGGAGAGTGGTTTTTAATGCAGCCTTATGTGCCCACATAAGCTACTTCTAAAAGGATTTTATTTATTAAAAGAATCATAATCAGCTTTCAGTGTTTTTTTGTGATGAGATGCAAGAATGTCTTTTAAACTAAAAGGCATATTTCAGGAGAGCTGTCTCTTTTCAGAAGGAACAAATCTTGATGCTAATGTGGCTGACCTTTATATCCTTATGCCTCTAATTATTGGATTTAGTCCCTGTCCTACTGGCAGGAGGAATGGATGCCTTATGTTAGCTGAGAGATGCTGTGGAGATGCCAGTCTAACATTTTGAAGAAATGGTAAAATCAAATTGTTTCAGAAGCTTAAAAAAATTAGGTCAACTTATTTAATTTTAATATTATAAATGTGTGATCATAATATCTATTTGAGCAAACCTGATCAGTTTTTTATTTAAACATTAGTATCATAGATATTGTCTTGAGTATGGCTTTATGTCTTCATATGCCAATTTGACAGTAATGATGTCTTGGTATATGGGAGACAGTGTCTTACATCAGAGGGTCTTGGGCATTTACTTACTTTGTCTTTGGTTTCATCTGTAGGATTTAGAGCGTGTGTGTTCAGGTGGAGATGCTATGATTGCTAATTAGTCTTAGTTAATCATTTTTGTATTGTGAATTTTAGTGTATATCACTTGCAGAGACTAAGGGCATGATTTTCAGACATGAAACTCCAGTTGAAGTGAGTGGGAGCTGTGGATGCTTGACACCTCTGAAACTCAAGCCAATTTGTATATCTGGTCTCAATGTACTAGCAACACTCCTTGGCTAAAGTCACATGGGAAGCATATTTAGATTGAATGTTTGCAGTTTATAAAATTTAAAAAAATCATGCAGTTTATAAAATGGCTGAAAAAAGTATGTATACAACACCTGCTATTGAAGGGGATATGCACCCTCCATGATATGTGCATAACTTCTATTGTATTCCCATAAATGAGTCAGTACTAAATCAGTGCAATGTTACTGTTGTAGGGGCCACTGTACTACTGGAGCTGTTATCTGACAAATCGGATGTAAAATAAAAGAATGGGACCACTTATGGTTGCTGAAAGATCTCATGATGTCTTAGAGTTAGGGATGTGAATGCTAGAGCTTTGGCCGTATTCTAAATAGGTTAATTCTTTCTGCCTAAGTTTCCTCTGCTGTTTTAACCAGTTATGGTATTCTTCTGCCCAAGGCTGCTATTTAACAGTACTTTGCATCTCTACACAGATGCACTGTTTCAGTGGTGAATGAAGTGAAGCTGGGTGTCTAGCTTGCGTATCAGTTGGTTAAGTTTGTAAAGTGTTTTGGGACCTTTGGGATGAAAGACACTATAAAAATGCTAATTATTAACATCACTGGGACTTGTTAATATGCGCAACAGCCTAGACCTACAATTTAGCAAACCAATGGTTCATTATGATTTGGAAAATGTTATCAACCTGATATTGCTAAATTGGTTGTCAAAACCAATTTTTAATATGCATTTTTATTATGTGTTGGAATATATTTTTCATTACTGATAATAATTACCACAATGACTTTCTTGAAGTATAATATACAAGAAAAACCTTTAAGAGACTGATACTTCTAACAACAGTTAAAATGTGCAAAATAAATAAGTGCTAGCTAATAATGGAAAAATAAGATATTGTTTTGTTTGCTTATCTGTTGCAGGAATGCACCTAAAATTATAGTGACATCAGGAGTTCATTTTCAGGTGAGATGATTTAAAGCAATGTTTCTCAACCTTTTTGATGCCAGGGACAGGTTTCCTGCCTTCCTAACTGTGTTAGGGAGATCTCAGGGACTGGCTCTGGTCCATGGACCAGTTGTTGAGAAACGGTTTAGAGGATTTTAATTTTTTTTAGTTTTATAAACAAACCTGAAAATCATTTCCAAGTTTTCTTGTGAGAGAGAGGAGAAAAATGAATTAAAGCATAATTTTCAATGTGTGTTGGAATCCTGCTCTCAGGACAGAGTTGTCCAATCACTGTTTCTGATTATTATATGGAAATGGTCATTACATCCAGATATGGCAAATGCTAACTTTTTTAGATTAAAAGTGGATGGGACTTGTGCTTCTGTGTCACAAACACTGTTTGAGAATCCTACCTTCATTGTCAAGACAGGTCAGCTAGCTTATGAGTGGCACCTCCATGCTAACTGTAACAGTCCTTCTCTGTAGTGAAAGAACACTAAAATGGGGTAAAAAAATCTTTGTTTACATGGCATGAAACCATTGGTAACTACTGGAACTTCTTTAACAGACTATGTATGAGCATCTAGGGGAGCTGCTGACAGTCTTACTCACGCTAGATGAAATAGTTGACAATCATGCCACTCTGAAAGACCACTGGACCATGTACAAAAGGTATGCAGTTGGAGCCTTAGACATATTCCCAGTGTAAATATTAAAAACAGGTGGGTAAATTTTGGTCTAAAGAAAATGAGTTGAAAGCCCTGGTATTTGCTAAACTTCTAGGGCTTAAGCCTGTGTCAATGAGAGTTGCCACTGACTTCAGTGGGAGCAGAGTTGGCTCTTCATTGTGTCATCTTACTGGTGCAAGTAAAAACTTACAGTGCCAGATCAAAACCCCTACAAACTTAGCCTGTTACTTGGGCTGCTGATACAACCTTGAGTAGAAGGGTAATGGCTGCTGATGTTTGAGAGAGAATGTATTTGTTAAGAAATCTTATCTTAAAGGGAAGTGTGAACTGTGGCTAAAACTGTACAGTATCCTGTCAGCCCTACTTGAGTCGCCCTATGGACTTGAATAGAAATTTTTGCTTGAGCAGGATCAAGTTCTGTGCAAAATTACTGTAGTGCAAAATCAGTTGAGATTTCATAGAAATCTTCCAATAGGGGTGGATTGTTCTTCTGCAATTTGCCTATGCTGACACAGTGACCTTTAAATTTATTACCTTGTGAAGGGCAGAGACAAATTCTGTTCGGGATGTGTTTAGTGCTGGGGGCCTACATGACCCTGTTTTGAGACTTATCATTTCCTATGACTCCAGACAGCAGCAAGGCAACATAGTGACCAAGGAATCCAAGGAATTTAGACATTAAATATGTTTTCTAATGCTCTCTGCTAGATAACACTGTGTGACATAGCAGGCATTAAGGCCTTTCTTCATTCTTTACCAAAACACTGGTGAAGCCATAATCAAAGAAAGCCTCATTATATGTGCAAGCAAGTTTCTCAGACTCTTGTTTTCCATTCATAACTGCATTACTAGACTCGCTGCTGGAGGCTGTAGCAGATACTCTGTGTAAAAATGAGTTCGCTGTGACTCTGATCACAAATCAGAAAGAGGAATTCACTGTTAAGCAAATGAGGCCACGACTTAGGAAGGCCCTGTGTGCTGATACTAGGGCAGCACAGAGACAGTGACTTACTATGATTCTTTATCCTTGAGTGCCAACAGGGTACTCA
Organism: Natator depressus; assembly: GCF_965152275.1. Classification (NCBI taxonomy): domain Eukaryota; kingdom Metazoa; phylum Chordata; order Testudines; family Cheloniidae; genus Natator; species Natator depressus. The sequence goes on from NC_134234.1 coordinate 249,905,252, forward strand.
GGGTGGCATAAAAGAAGATATGGGCCCTGCCTTAAGGAGCTTACAAGCCACTGCAGATTCACATCTCAGAAAAGGCTAGCAGCAGCTCCTATCAGCTCGAGCAGAGAGGATGCTCTGTTGGCGAGGCTGTTGATAAGGATCTTCTGCATTCAAGTCCCTCAGCTGGGTGCTTACACAGCCGGATGGTGCAAATGGCCAAATTGGCATCTGCACAGCCACTTCCACTCGGCCAACGTGTCCGGATCTGCTCCACAAATGCTGCACCAGGAGGCAGCTGTTTTGATCTACGGAATGGCACCCTCTGTACATGCTGTACATGTGAGGTCACCAGTGTACACACTGCACCCTCTGCACACACTGTACACCCTCTGCACTGCTGTACCCGCTCCACCCTTTGCACACGCTGTACATGTGAGATCACCAAAGGCTCTTATGCAAAGTAAGCTGCCACGGGATAAGAGGGAAGGTGCTCTCATGGATTGGTAACTGGTTAAAAGATAGGAAACAAAGGGTAGATATAAATGGTCAGTTTTCAGAATGGAGAGAGGTAAATATTGATGTCCCCCAGGGGTCTGTTCTGGTACGAGTCCTATTCAACATATTCATAAATGATCTGGAAAAAGGGGTAAACAGTGAGGTGGCAAAATTTGCAGATGATACAAAATTACTAAAGATAGTTAAGACCCAGGCAGACTGCAAAGAGCTACAAAAGGATCTCTCAAAACTGGGTGACTGGGCAACAAAATGGCAGATGAAATTTAATGTTGATAAATGCAAAGTAATGCACATTGGAAAGCATAACCCCAACTATATATGTAAAATGATGGGGTCTAAATTAGGTGTTACCACTCAAGAAAGAGATCTTGGAGTCATTGTGGATAGTTCTCTGGAAACATCCACTCAATGTGCAGTGGCAGTCAAAAAAGAGAACAGAATGCTGGGAATAATTAAGAAAGGGATAGATAATAGGACAGAAAATATCATGTTGCCTCTATAAAAATCCATGGTATGGCAACATCTTGAATACTGTGTGCAGATGTGATTGCCCCATCTCAAAGAAGATATACACCTCTACCCCGATATAACATGAATTCAGATATAACACGGTAAAGCAGCGCTCCGGGGGATCAAAGCAAGTTCGATATAACGCGGTTTCACCTATAATGCAGTAAATTTTTTTGGGTCCCTAGGACAGTGTTATATCTAGGTAGAGGTGTATTGGAATTGGAAAACGTTCAGAAAAGGGCAACAAAAATGATTAGGGGTATGGAATGGCTTCTGTATGAGGAGAGATTAATAAGACTGGGACTTCTCTGCTTGGAAAAGAGACGGCCAAGACCATAACAGGGTTCAAAAAAGGACTAGATATATTCATGGAGGATAGGTCCATCAATGGCTATTAGCCAGGATGGGCAGGAATGGTGTCCCTAGCTTCTGTTTGCCAGAAACTGGGAATGGGTGATGGGATGGATCACTTGATGATTACCTGTTCTGTTCATTCCCTCTGGGGCATCTGGCACTGGCCACTGTCGGAAGACAGGATACTGGGCTAGATGGACCTTTGGTCTGACCCAGTAGGGCCGTTCTTATGTGCAGACAGTGCCATTTTGTAGATCATAAGAATGGCCACACAAAAGGGCAGCTTCCTGGTGCAGCATTTGTGGAGCCGGTCTGGACACGTTTAGGGGTAGACAGCATCGTCTCGCAGGCTGAATCTGGCCTGTTGGACCCAGAACCCCATCTGCTGATGGCACGACCCCATTTGGGGTCACAGCCCACAGTTTGCAACTTATGTGCTAGTGACTCTAGACTCTTAGGGTACAACGACACTGCAGCTGGATTTGTGCTTCCCAATGCGGGTAGGCAGACATGCTAGCTTTAATGGAGCTAACAATAGCAGTGCAGCCAGGGGTAGCATGGGTGGCAGCCTGGGCTAGTTGCCCAAGTATATACTCAGGGAGTTCAGGCAGGTTCAAACTCAGGTGGCTAGCCCAAGCTACCTTGGGCTACACTGCAATTTGTAGCACACTAGCTTGAGAAGAGCTAGCTCATGTCTGTCTACCTATGCTGGGAAGCACTCTCCCAGCTGCAGTGTAGACATACCCTTAGAATGGAGGACTCCTTGAAACAAATATAAGATGCGATACAAACTGTGTTATTTTATTTTAATTGGATTATGTATGTTCTTTCTCAAGGCTACTAAAATCTGTCCATCATAACCCTTCAAAGTTTGGGATTCAGGAAGATAAACTGAAGCCATTTGAGAAGTTGTTGTTAAAACTGGAAGGCCAGTTACTCGATGGAATGATATTCCAGGTAAATAAATTTAGATCATCTAACACACATTCCATTGTACTGTGGGAAGCTGTATCCTAGGGACTTAATTTCTAAAATGTTGTATGATAGGATATTGATCTTCTGTAAGTGCTTTGATTTTCTTTGGATATGATTTAATTTTAGATATTTTCCTTCCAGCTACAATATTTCTGATTTTGAAAGTATTTGCTAAAACCTGAATTTTAACTGCAGCTTCTCATCATACCCCTTAATCATCATCATGCTTGTGCATATGACAAAATAACTTGTGGCTAAAAGGTAATTGTACCTTTCTTGTTCAGCCCAGAAATGTGCAAGTTCATAGCTAGTATTTCTTGCCAGGGAAAAAAAAACCTGAAACATGTTTGAAAATACAGTTTAAATGCATATTGTTTATAAGCCTGCTGGTAGCAGTCTTGTTGAAAAGTGACTGCATTTGTGATACTGACGTTTTAGGCAGATTATGGTATTGACAGAGCCTAGGGAAAATTGTGTGTTGATCAAGCTAATTGGTGCACTGAACAGTAAATTATAAAGTCACAAATCAATAATGAGCCCAGACCTGCACTTTTGTTGTAGTCACTGGGAGTTTTTTCTGAGTAAGAAATGCCGTACTGTAATCAGGTTTGTAACAAGAATTTCATTGATGTGGACACAGTGGAAAAATGAAAACAGACACAGGCATGGAATTAAATGGCAGGCCACAACTTTTATTAGGCTTTAACACAAGTGACGGGTGCTCCCTGCCCATCATCCACACTCTCCTATATGCATTTAATTGGTTCCAGTGCGGGGGTTACAGGGCTTCTTACCATATAACCCATAATGCTGGGTAGCACTCTTCAGTCTACCCCCCAGGATTCTGCTCTCTGAGTCCAACCCTCCCCCTTTCAGGTGCAGCAGGATGGGGACCATGAAGACCACAAGGTCTCCACTTATCACATGAGCATAAGGCCCATCACCAAAATCCCAGGTCTGTTACCTCTGGGAACCATTCATTGCATTCTCTCAACTGTCCTGGAAACCAGCTGCAAGTTTCAACAAGTAAACAGCACCACCCAGTACCTCAGTTAGGTACCCTGCATGTTCATACTTAACCCACTGTGGCTTGCAGGTGCTGTGAGCCAGGCACAAAACTCCCTGGTCCTCCACCAATTGGCCCATGGGAAAAAAGTTCCTTCCTTACCCCCTAAACAGGCAAATGGCTAGATCTGAAGCATCTATCAGGCTGAGTTCCCGTTCCTCATATGGGTGGGTAGGGTGGGCTGCTGGAATGGAGCTGAAACAGGTTCCATGTGGCCCCTACACTGGGCTAAATCCTGGGAGCTGGGGAATGCTGACCAATCAGAATACCTCTTGCCCAGCTGGTCAATGGGTGCCTGAGGCTACCAGGGGACGAGCTACCTATTGTCCCTTGGCGAGTGTCTCCTTTCCTTGCTGCTGGGACTGTCCCCACTGATGCAGGTGGATGGCATGTAGCGATGGCAAATTATGTAAGAAATAAATTGGATTCTACAGGCACGAACAGTCTTTCAAGCCAAAAATTCTGTGTTGTTCTTTTACAAACTTAACAGTCTTGGATATCTTGACCTAAAACTGTGTGGAGATCTTTGTTTTAAGTAAAATCTTTCTTAAACTTTAAATATGGAAATTAAAGGGGTTCAGATGGTGGGAATCAGTGTAGCTGCATTGTCTCAGTGGAACTATGCTGAAATACACCAGCTGAGGATCTGGCCCTTAATACTTAAATTTGAAATTGTAAACTTTTTTTTGATATGTTAAACAAGCATTAAAACAAGATAGACATTTCACGTTATGGTACACTTAGGTCTTTTCTAATTGTTATATCCTAATTAATGTCAGTCCCCTACTCCTACAAATAACCTCCTAAATGCCAATTGTAAGTACACTTTATTGTCAAACAGTTCAGTTTATTCAGCAAGAAATGCTTCTTACTTTATGGAATCGGATCGCCAGCTACATAAGAAGAATTTTCCATTTTAATTCTCTCCGATGTCACATTTATACAAAGACTTTATTGTATGTTTAATTTGGATGGTTCAATGGGAATTTGTCCAGTATGCAAGCAAGACAGTTTTTTTCCTCCTTGACCGGAACAAAGAACGTGAAGAAAATATTAAAACAAAATTATAAATTATTAAATATTTTCCAATATATCCACCAACATACTTTTCCTCTTTCCTTACTAAGGTTACCGTATCATGTGTGTCCTGTTGTTGAATATCTCAGCTTCATGATTCACATCCTAAAAACAAATGAGGCAATACCCTTGATCAGCCAAGAGCTTTTTAGTAATGTATTTTATTCTGGAAATGCATATAATCTCCCACAACTGAGTTGTCTGAGTGCCTTACATAAGCAAAACCAATCAATTACAAAACATAAAGCCCACATTCTTGCTTTAAAAAAAAAAAAAAACCTCTTCCCCCCCCATTACTAAAATTCATTCAGTGTAATAAACCAGACAAAACACATCTGAACATTGACTTCAGCTGTGTTTTAAATTGAAATTATGACTTTCCAGATTCATGCTATGAGACAACCTATTTGTAATAACAATATTCATTGAATGCCCAGACTTCATGGAACTAGCATTGTAAATGAGTCTTGTTTTCTTTCAGGCCTGTATAGAACAACAGTTTGACACTCTCAATGGAGGAGTGGCTGTCTCGAAGAATAGCACTTTTGCTGAAGAGTTTGCACATAGTATTCGCACAATTTTTGCAAATGTTGAAGCTAAACTTGGTAATTCAAGATGCGCTTTTTTTCATGCGGACTTCATTGTTTGTAAAAGTTTTTATATTGTTTGTCTAGAAACAGATTTCAAAAATATTTTCTTCTGTATGTATTTATACAAGGTGAACCCTCAGAAATTGACCAGAGAGATAAGTACGTAGGAATTTGTGGTCTCTTTGTACTGCATTTTCAGATTTTTCGGACAGTAGACAAGAAATTTTACAAATCGTTACTGGACATTGGCAAAAAGGTGAAGATTTTGCTGTTTCCTTTAATAATTTTAAAAATATATTAAAAGCAAAATGAAATTAATTATATTTTAGTTTTTATTAAAATGCAGTATGGTTAGGTTTTTCAAAAGTAAAATATAATTATTCTGAGTACAAAAGAAGGTTGTGTCTACCTCATCTCCATTTCTTTGCTATCAGTATTTGATGTGTCAGCTTTAATATTATTCTAACTTTTTAAAAGCTTATTTTTGGATAAGTTGACTTATTTACTCTCTTGATGGTTTTAGATTGGGTTACAAGCTTGGCTAAGTTACAGAAGTGAAATGTTTTGATTTTATTAAAGATAGTTAATGTTCTTGAGGAGAAAATTTTTTTTTTATTGTGGTTTCTATTTGTGTATTTTTTCTAGTATATTAGGGGATTGAGGAAAGACTTTGTACCTTAATGCTTTGGCCGTAAGATTTCCTGGCATTCGTGCAAAGTGGAAAATCTTGACTACAGTAGAATATATTGTAGCTCATTCAAAATACATGAACATATGAGCAGTGTGTGGCTTACCACACTAGAGAAACATTTACAATAATAATTCTGCATATTGATGTAAATATATGCTTTTCAGGGCAGGAACTTTTTTTTTTTAAATGCATAGCATTTGTGCTGCATACAAAGAATAGTTGATTAATACTGTTAAAGTTTTGCACTCTTTCTGACGTATAACATAGTTCAAGTAAAAAAGTTCTGAGCTTGTGAGGAGTGGTATAATGATTTCTTTTTGTTTTTTTAGATTTTTGTGACTGGAATTAATTACATGTCAATCCTAATTATTAGGAATTGCTACCCATTTGTTTGATTTTAATTTTTTCTCCTCTTTTGGTGCTCTAGGTGCCCGCCATCACATTAACTGCTAATATTATTTGGTTTGCTGATAACTTTCTGATCCAGAAAATGCCAGCTGCTGCCAAACTTCTGGATAGGAGAAGCCATCATGCGATTAAAACTCAAAGGGAGAGTTTTCTACAACAGAAGGCTCAGTTACTTACCAAGTAGGTTTTATAAAGGACTGCACCTTTTGAGATACTACTTATTATCATTAACAAACTTAGAAGAACAAGATGAACATGATATATTGGGGAAAAGTCAACATGGCTTTTGCAAAAGGAAATCATGCCTCAGTCTGTTAGAATTCTTTGAGGGTTTCAACTTTCAGAAAGCCTTTTACAAAGCCCCACACCAAACACTCTTAAGCAAAGTAAGCAGTCATGGGATAGATGGGAAGGTCCTCTCATGGATCCGTAACTGGTTAAAAGGTAGGAAACAAAGTATAGGAATAAACATCAATTTTCCCAATGGAGAGAGATGAAATAGCAGGGTCCCCCAAGGATCTGTACTGGGACCAATGCTATACAACAGAAAAGAGCTGGAAAAGGGGGTAAACAAAGGGGTGTCAAAGTTTTCAGACAATACAAAATGACTCGATAGTTAAGTCCAAAGCTGTCTGTGAAGAGATACAAAGGGATCTCACAAAACTGGGTGACTGGGCAACAAAATGGCAGATGAAATTCAGTGTTGATAAATGCAAAATGTAACGCACTTTGGAAAAATTAATCCCAACGATACATACAAAATGATGGGCTCCAAATTCGTTGTTACCTTGCAAGAAAGATCTTGGAGTCACTATGGATACTTCTCTGAAAATATCTGTTCAGTGGTAAGCACCAGTCAAAGAAAAGTTAACAGAATTTTAGGAACTATTAGGAAAGGAATTAGATAATAAGACAGAAAATATCATAATGCCACTGTATAAATCCATGGTACATTCACACCTTTAATACTGTGTGCAGTTCTGGTCACTCCATCTCAAAAAAGATATATTAATATTGGGAATGGTACAGAGAAAGGCAACAAAAATGATTAGGGCTGAAACAGCTTCCAGATGAGGAGGAGTGATTAAAAAGATTGGGACTGTTCAGTTTAGAAAAGAGATAATTAAATGGGAATATGATAGAGGTCTATAAAATTATGAATGGCATGGAGAAAGTGAATAGGGAAAGTAATATATATTTTTTTTTATTGGACCCACTGCTGTTGGTGAGAGAGTCAAGCTTTTGAGCTTACACAGAGCTCTTCATCAGGACTGGGAAACGTACTCAGAGTGTCCACTCAGTTGTGATCCACTGCGTACGTTTCCCAGACCTGAAGAAGAGCTCTGTCTAAGCTCAGAAGCTTGTCTCTCTCACTTACAGAAGTGAGTAACCTGTTTTTCTTTCTCCAGAGAGATGCAGTCATATTATGTCTTTGTGAGCTCATGGATGACAAAAATGGAATCTATCTTGTCTAAGGAACAGCGGATGGATAAGTTTGCTGAAGACCTTTCTAACAGATGTAATGTCTTTATACAGGTGGGTTATTTTTCACTGTGCTGCTAGTTGAATTATATGTAGTGTATTTGTGCTGCTTTTTGCATGAGGAACTGGGTGATTAGAAGGAAGCTAGTGAGTATTGAAAATGAATCATAGAAGTTATGTGGTCGTCTTAGCGTTCCCTTGCAAATGCAGGGTTTTTCCCTGCAATATGTTCTCAAATGTGTTGTCCAGTTTAGTTCTTAATAGAACTAGAATGGTATAGAATAGAATGATAGAAATGGGGCTTTCTGGGAAGTGAAAAAAGTAGTATGTCTGAGTGAATCTTCATGGGCTGAAGCTGGAATCTTTCCAATGAAGCTTCAGTGGTTTCCCAAGGTAGTTCCCATTTCCCATGTAGTCTTTCTCGAGTATACTGTCAATGCTGAGATGCTTACATTGGGGCAGGGATGAGGGTCAAATTTAGTTGTATTTATCATATTCTTATTTCTAGCAACAAGTTCCAGGCTATTGCCTAATTGTGTTGCACTCAACGACAGTGCTTTGGGATGCTCTCTTTAGCATCTGATGCAATTAATTTTCTTTTCTGGCAAGAGTGCATAGTTTTGCTGTATGTATACATGATTTCTGCATTTATTTCTTTCACATTTTGTATGCCGCTTCCTGACACAACATTGATCAAAAATAAATTCAAGTTTAATAGAGAATGTACAATAGACACAACACTCGTGTCTTCCCCATTAATTTGTCGCAGCTCTGTCCTCACTTCTGCCTTTGTTGATGGATACTGATAGTTCCAGGTTTCAGTATCAGTTTTTTCCTTCTGAGCTCACAGTATACATGAAAAGTTTTTTTTTTATACTTAAACTCTCCTTAAAATGAGAATAAATAAAGAATTAAGAATCTGAAGATATCCCAATGGGAGAATCTATTCTTCTCATTTGGAGTAGTTACTTTTAATATGCTGTGCTATTTCTCTCTATACGAAATTGAAAGTTTCACCTTTAACTTGCTATATTTCTCCAAGTTTTTGCTGTATTCTATTTGAAAGTTGTGTTTTGAATACTTGGATGCTCTTCTGGACTTTCTGGATGTAGCCTAAATTGATTGAAAGAGTTTGCACATTTTAACGCCTATGTTAGTGATATTCTTTGGGTTTTTTTCAGTTTTCCATTCCTTTGTTTTTTATTTTGAAATATGGATTTTTAAAGAATTTGTAGAGGTTTACAATGATTTCATATATCTTACTGATTTCACTTATCTCTTGGGGACTATGCAACTGTTTTTGCTCATCCTAGTCCAATTTCTCCACCTTGATGCCTCTCTTGGTTGGGTTTAGGGTTAGCAGATAGCAAGTGTGAAAAATTGGTACGCTTTTTTTTGGGGTGGGGGTGGCAGGGCGGTATAGTTGCATATATAAGACAAAGCCTCTAATATCGGGACATTTGGTGACCCTAGTTCGGTTACAGTGAACTCGAACTGTGATTAGTCTGTCTGAATGCTTGGTTCACTGGCTTGTGATTTAATTGTACTGATTGTTCCTAAAGCTATAGTTAGCTGACTTAATGACTTGCTGATTCCTTTGCAACTTCATAGTTGCAAATTAACTGACAGATCTTCACTTCCAGTTTCATGTGACTATACGAGCTTGGACTGTCCATAAGAGAGCTGCTTATGCTCTGGAGGGGCTAGTGAAAAGGCAGGAATTTATGTTCTGCATGGTAATAAAAAAATAGAGAATATTTACTTGTCTGACATTACTGTGGAGATTCTTTTTTTCCCCCAATTTGTTTCTAGGGTTTTCTTTATGCTTACAGCCTTAGCACCATCATTAAAACCACAATGAATCTCTACATGTCAATGCAAAAACCTATGACCAAAACCTCAGTGAAAGCATTATGCAGACTTGTGGAACTTCTCAAGGTAGGTTATAGGATTGCATTATGATTTCATCTAAGCATTATCATAGAGCTGCTGTGAGACACCATATGCAAAGAACTGAGTGACAGAATACTTCAGAGTGACTTCTACTTAAAGGTTGGATGGGATGGGGGAGAGAAAGGGAAAATATATTTATGTAATTTCTAAACACCTTCCACAATTTGCTTTTTATCTCAATCCTATTTTTTTGCAGGGAAAGATATTCACTGTTTTGAAGAGTATCTTTCTGAAGTTGAGCTGAAATAGAGAAAACACATAGGGCTAAGATTTTAAAAGAGAAATGGTTACCTCAAGTTAGGGTCTGAAAACCATATATGGATGTCTTAATAAGTGGCCTGATTTTTTGCAAAAGTGTTGGGTGTTCGTCATCTCCAGTTAATCTAAAATACAGGGGTGGTGAAGGGAAATCCTCTATTGCCAGGCGGACAGTGTGGTTAGCATAGAAAGGAATTCCTTAAATTGCCACTTGATGATTAATATGAACCCCTGTGTTTTGGAACTGACTGCAGGCAATAGAACATACATTTTATAGAAGAAGTACGGTTGTGGCAGATTCTGTGACACACATAACTCAGCATCTCCAGCATCAGGCTCTTAACTCTATTTCTATAGCTAAGGTATGTAATCCACGTTTCAATAGTTTCATTTAACCTCTCATTCAAAATCAAAATTTTTTGTCTGATTTTGAAACTGTCTGTGGTCTGGCTCCACCCTGTCCCTTACAATTTCTATTGCTGCTGTTTTTATTACAGCACTTAAGAACCCTAACCAAGAATCAGGGCCCCATTGTTCTAGTCACTGTACTGACATGCAACAAAGATGATATTCCTGTTATGTCGCTCCTCTGTCTTCCCCCAGTGGCACACACTCTCGCTCCATTCTTGTATCCACTTGCTCCTCGTGTCTTGGCCTTGTTCTGATCTTTTCCTGTGACTAGGGCTGTCAAGCAATTAAAAAAATTAAATGCGATTAAGCGCACAATAAAGTGCACTGTTAAACAATAATAGAATACCATTTATTTAAAGATTTTTGGATGTTTTTGACGTTTTCAAATATATTGATTTCAATTACAACACACAATACAAAGTGTACAGTGCTCACTTTTTTTATTTATTTTTGATTACAAGTATTTGCACTGTAAAAAAACCCCCAAAAGAAATAGTACTTTTCAGTTCACCTAATACAAGTACTGTAGTGCAATCTCTTTATCATGAAAGTTGAACTTACAAATGTAGAATTATGTACAAAAAACGGCATTCAAAAACAAAACAATGTAAAATTTTAGAGCCTGCAAGTCCATTCAGTCCTACTTTTTGTTCTGCCAATCAAGTTTGTTTACATTTGCAGGAGGTAATGCTGCCCGCTCCTTGTTTATAATGTCACCTGAAAGTGAGAACAGGTATTCTCATGGCACTGTTCTAGCTGGCGTTGCAAGATATTCACGTGCCTGATGCGCTAAAGATTCATATGTCCCTTCATGCTTCAACCACCATTCCATGGGACATGCTTCCATACTGATGACGGATTCTGCTCGATAACAATCCAAAGTTGTGCGGACCGACTCATGTTCATTTTCATTATCTGAGTCAGATGCCGCCACTAGTAGAAGGTTGATTTTCTTTTTTGGTGGTTCAGGTTCTGTAGTTTCCACTTTGGAGTGTTGCTCTTTTAAGATTTCTGAAAGCATGCTCCATACCTCGTCCCTCTCAGATTTTGGAAGGCACTTCAGATTCTTAAACCTTGGGTCCAGTGCTGTAGCTATTTTTAAAAATCTCACATTGGTATCTTCTTTGTGTTTTGTCAAATCTGCAGTGAAAGTGTTCTTAAAATGAACAGCATGTGCTGGGTAATTATCCGAGACTGCTATAACATGAAATATGTGGCAGAATGTGGGTAAAACAGAGCAGGAGAGATACAATTCTCCCCCCCAAAGAATTCAGTCACAAATTTAATTAACTCATTATTTTTTTAATGAGCGTCATCAGCATGGAAGCATGTTGTCTGGAATGGTGGCTAAAGCATGAAGGAATATACAAATGTTTAGCATATCTGGCACATAAATACCTTGCAATACCAGCTGCATAAGTGCCATGCAAATAGCTATTCTCGCTTTCTGGTGATATTGTAAATAAGAAGAGAGCAGCATTATCTCCTATAAATGTAAACAAACTTGTTTGTCTTAGCGATTGGCTGAACAAGAAGTAGGACTGAGTGGACTTGTAGGCTCTGAAGCTTTACATTGTTTTGTTTTTGAGTGCAGTTATGTAACAAAAAAAAATCTACATTTGTAAGTTGCACTTGCATGACAAAGAGATTGTACTGCACAACTGGTATGAGGTGAATTGAAAAATACTATTTCTTTTGTTTGCCGTTTGTATAGTGCAAATATTTGTAATAAAATAATGTACACTTTGATTTCAGTTATAACACAGAATACAGTATATATGAAAATGTAGAAAAACATCCAAAATATTTAATACATTTCAATTGGTACAGTATTCTATTGTTTAACAGTATGATTAAAACTGATTAATCGCAATTAATTTTTTTAATCGTGATTAATTTTTTTGAGTTAATCGCATGAGTTAACTGCAATTAATCGACAGCCCTACCTGTGACTCCACAGATGGGTGCTGTTCTTTCATTTAGCCTGCCTGTTCTTTGTTACTTTATTACTTTACTGTTATTTTATTAAAGTGATTTGCGATGGTGTGTATAAGCATGCAGGCTGTTACAGTTTTAGGGCCTCACATATACAGTACTTTCAATGATTACTATATAATGTTAAAATTATTTAAAAGGAAAGGGTAGGGTAAATTTAATGCTTATGGAAGTGCCAGTTGTCTGATATAAAATGTACACAGGTGGTATGCAAGCTTCTCCAGAAGTGGGACCAATGCACCTCACTTGGAACACTTGCTGTCCTTGGATTTCTGAAATACGTTATGTGGGCAAAGGGGAAAATGGAGTTTCAGCTTAGCTCTCCTGATGTGAAATGCTAGTATATATGTTCTCTTGCAGCTGAACTCCAAAGGAAGATACATGCATGATGAAAATGGTGCTATTGGATTTTCCATTTCTTCCATTTCTCTTGTGCGCATAATTCTGCTCAGTGTTTAATACATTACATATTTAAACAGTAGATATGCATATTTTTCAGATTCTTACTTAATATATGTAACATAAATTTAGCTATAATCTAGCACATCTCCTCCATCACATTTTTAGTATAAACAAAATGTTTGTTGTAGTTTAATAGACAGATCTAACACATTTCAAGGGTATCACTGTTGAACAGAGAACCAGGAAACCTGTCTGAAACAATAAAGCTGCTATGAAAACTACACGGGCTTTAAAAAATGGGCAATACCCAAATGGTTCAGATAATTGTTCTATAGTTTTTTTACAGCTTTAAATAAATTCCAAGCTTAAAAAATAGCAATATGATCCAAGCGCACTAAAAGATTTGTATGTCAATCGGATACCAGGAATAAGAGATTTACACCCCCCAACCCATTGTATGAATAGACTGATGTTTGTTTAATCCCCTTCTTAAAAAGTAAACAAAAGGCTAATATCAGTAAACAACAGCATAAAGTCACTTACTGGAGGCCCTCTGTGGTACCTGCTAATCTGTTCATGTGTTTTTCCAAATTAATGCAGCATTAGGGTGTACATAGTGTATTCTGCAGCACAGCAGTTGTTTTGCTGCATGTACCTGGAACATGTGACAGCACTGAAGGGGAAGAGTTTCAAGCTGAGCGTATATTCTTATAATCAGAGAAGGAATTCTCTCCTATTGCACCAAATCTTGCAGAGAGTCATACCTCTTTTGAATCAAGTCCATACTCCTAAATAGGAGTCTAGCCAGTCACTGATCACATTCCCACTGAAGTCCGTTGCAAAAAATTCCACATGCTGCAGTGGGAGAAGAATTGGGAGCTCACTTTGGCAGTTGGTCCTTGCTATGTTTTTCCGCTTGCACAATGTGATAGACAAGTGCTGGTTGTCTTGGGGACCTTCTTCATATGTGCACTTATAGATTTGTGGTTATTCAGCCCATAAAGTTGGACACTGCTGGATTTCTTCCTGCTGAAAGAAAGCACTCCTACAGGAACAGTAGAGATGGTGTATACAACAGAAGTGATGTGTACATGCAAAGCTATGTGCATGCTTCCACAATGCCTGTTTACTGTGTACCTGTCTTATGCCAGTGCTGAGTTATGTATCTTTACCAGCATTTACTATAGAGAATCCAATTAAATTTGGTAGGCGAAGTATTCTGGATTCACTTAGCTTGGCGAAGTATTCTGGATTCACTTAATTGGATAGAGAATCCAATTAAATTTGGTAGGCGAAGTATTCTGGATTCACTTAGCTTGGTTCAAAAGGCCTAATTTATAGAATATTACTGGAAATGGTGTGACAAGTGCCCAAATTTTCAAATAAAAGAATAGGCTGCTGCTTTTGGTCTCTGATAACTTTTCCATGAATATAAAATTTGAGCTGCTATTTTTGTTTCTCCCATCAAGAAAAGAGTAATTTCTGACAAAAAATACAGTGAGCAGCGCCTGGATGTGCTCTCTGCTCTGGTATTGGCTGAGAATACCCTCAACGGGCCAAGTACAAAACAGAGGCGCCTTATTGTTTCCCTTGCACTTAGTGTGGGCACACAGCTGGTAAGTGCAACTATTACTCAAACCCCCACTACTGTGTGTTGCCTTGTTAGCTGTAATGAACAGCTTTATCACTCAACTGTTGTGATGACTTTTAAAGTACAGTAATTGCTATTTTCCAGTTAAGTAATAAATGACTCTACCCATTTTCCTCTGCTGTTTTTTTTTTCTTAACAGAAAACATTTAAAGATGAAGAGCTGCTTCCCCTCCAAGTAGTTATGAAGAAACTGGACTTAATCAGTGAACTTAAGGAGCGGTAATCAGCACAAAAGGATGGGATGGGGGGAGGGGAGAAAGCAGTGTCAGCTCGTGTGTTGAGATTTCATGATGCAGTTTATGAAATCTTGCAGGATGTTCTGTGTTCTATACTTAGCTACATGTAGTTGACTGTTTTCATGTACATTGAAGACTAGGATTGGCCAGAATGTGGGCCACAGAATTCTATAATGAAGTCTGTGGCTTCCCTAATCTTTAATAAGGAGGAGTAGCTTGCAGAAATGCAGGTCTTGTTGAGTGGTGCACCATGCTTTTTGTTTGATTTGACATGGACCATCACTTTTGGGGCCTATAGCCTCCTTGGTTTTTATACGTCCATATTAAAGATTAGGCTTCCTGCAGTATGTTGCATTTTACATAAAAACCTCCCTCCTAAGCTGGTGTAAATTGTAACTGGCTGTGAAATGTTTAGTAATGATTTTGTGCAAACACTATTATACACACATTTTATTCCTAGAACCTTGATGGTCTGTGGACCTACACGTATGCTTTGGGCATGTCATGTAAACTCTAGTAACGTAAATGAATTTGTACCATGACAGCGTACCTTCTTAATGCTTTATAAACTGTCAACATTTTCAAGTTCAGTATCTACTGCTAGCATCAGTGAGGAAGAGTCTGCATGTGGCTCAGTATTTTGTCACTGGTGTACAAAATACTGAGCCAGAGACCAGAATAATTCCTTTTCTATAACGTTGCTGTAGGAAGCATAAAGATATCATTACAGAGGTTAGGTATGGTATACCTTGAAAACAGCATTTCAGTAGCTTGATATGGTGCTTACAGATATGATAAGTGAAAATGGGTATCCATTTATCAAAGAGCTTACGTTTTCTTTTGAAGGCCAGTGGAAAAATAATAAATACCATGTACAGGTGTATCTTGAGCATTAGTGCTGTGAAATAACCTGTGGCATAGATGATTGTAAAAAACAAAGGGGGCAGTGCTGCAAAAATATGGTCTTGCTGACATGCAGTTCACTGTCCTTTACATGTTCTTTTGCGCTGCTTCGGGTTTTGTTTAATAACTAAATCTTGCATTTTAGAGTCCGAACACAGTGTGATTGTTGCTTCTTGTATTGGCATCGAGCAGTCTTCCCAATTTATTTAGATGATGTGTATGACAATGCAGTTGATGCATCTAGATTGCAGGTAAATACAAAACCACTGGTCCAGGATGTTAAACTTGATGAATCACTTGTCTGATCCACTGTGACAAATTTATGTTTAATCACTGTTTTAAGAAATGGGCTTGCAAAAGGCTAGAACTGAATACTTGTTAGTTAATCTAATGGGGGGGGGGCACGCAGGGACAGTAGCAACAGATAGCCAATTCAAATGGGCTTACTTAACATTCTTTCCTTCATTGTTTTAGGATAAATGAAACCAAAATGGAATATCAGTCTTCCAATCGCATAGATGATTTTTAAAAAGTTTAAAGCTACAGTATATTAGGTTTTACAAAAACAGTGAGGAGTCCAGTGGCACCTTAAAGACTGGACTCCTCGTTGTTTTTGTGGATACAGACTGACACGGCTACCCCTCTGATACTTAGGTTTTACAATATTGTAGTGACTGTTCATATGAAATAAAATCAACTAGAAAGTGATCCTTGTTCTTTGGATTTGAGATTTTAAATTGTGCGAATTTTAGCCTTTACATGTTAAATATTTTGAGATGTTTGTTGACATATCTGTCTTATGGTTTGCATATTAGTTTCTTTCTGGTTTTTTAGTACATGTTTAGTGCATTACGGGACTGTGTACCTGCTATGATGCATTCAAGACACTTGGAGTCCTATGAGATACTTCTGGAGTGCTATGACAAAGAAATCATGGAAGTTTTAAATGAGGTAATTGTACAAGTTCGGGGTTTACTGTGAGTGGGTCTAATGGTGACAGTTTATTTGAATTGTGTATTAAAGTCAGCTTTTATTGATTGAAATTTAGGATTTTATATAAAACCTATCTAGAAGTCTTTGAGACTGCTGTGAAGTATGGTGATAA
Organism: Natator depressus; assembly: GCF_965152275.1. Classification (NCBI taxonomy): domain Eukaryota; kingdom Metazoa; phylum Chordata; order Testudines; family Cheloniidae; genus Natator; species Natator depressus. The sequence goes on from NC_134234.1 coordinate 249,921,814, forward strand.
GAGTAAAAAATGAACATTTTCTCAATCTCATTTTCTTACCTGGCCTTGTTACCATAGTATCTGAGTACGTTACCATCTTTAATCCTTAGATATCCCTGTGAGTTAGAAAAGGGCTGTTACCCCCATTTTACAGATGCTGACACACAGAGACTAGGTAACATGCTCAAGGTCACACAGGTAGAGCAGGGAATTGAACCCAGATCTCCCAAGTCGTTAGTTAGTGATTTAACCAGTGGACCGTTCTTCCTCTCTCTCCAGTCCCACAACAAATGTAATCTATTCTGGGATTCTAGAGAAAATCTCAGACAAAATAATATATTGAAGGTTTTGCTAAACTGTACAAAGTCTTACTGGAAATGAACCACACCTTTCATAGTAAATCACATCTGTTGTAGACTCATTATACAAACCAGGGGTGCTCAACCTAGGATTGCTCAAACAGGCATTGGAGCTTGCCACCGCCCTGTCCATCCCATATTGTTGGTCCCATCTGAGCTGTTGTAACAAACATGGTTTGAATTTGGTTGACACCAAATGGGTTTTTAAATTAGTTTGAATGGTTGCAGTAATGAGTGTATGTATTTGCAGGGAATGGATGGGCCTCTGCTTAAATCTAGGTAGGAACCACACGGTGCAAAAAATTGTGGAAGCCTCACTTTCTAAATACTTCTGATTAGTCAATGTAAGTGGGTGTCCTAGAACTGATACTATTCATTTATTATCTCATCTCATATTATCCCTAATAACAAGTAGTTATCCATGTAGTTTCTGAATTAGGCCACATCTACACTATCTGCAGGATCGGCGGGTAGTGATTGATCTATCGGGAATCGATTTATCACGTCTAGTGTAGACGCGATAAATTGATCCCCGATCGCTCTGCCGTCGACTCCGGAACTCCTCCACGGCGAGAGGCGGAAGCGGAGTTGACGGGGGAGCGGCGGCCATTGATCCCGCGCCGTGAGGACGCGCAGTAAGTGATTCTAAGTCGATCTAAGATACGTCGACTTCAGCTATGCTATTCTCGTAGCTGAAGTTGCGTATCTTAGATCGATTCCCCCCCCCCAGTGTAGACCAGGCCTTAGTCCTCAGTTTGGCTACAAGGGCATCAACATGGCTTCTTTTGCTAGTGCTAGTTCCAGTCCCTGGTACTCTCTGAAATTTTCAAACAAGGCTTTCTGCTGCAGGTTCACCTATTTCTAAGGTATAGTCACAGTCACGAGGGTCATCAGCCTTCTTGCTCTGTAGGCAAATTTCTTCTCTATTAAAATAGGATTTTGAATGGACTCTTAGCATCATTTTTGTCACTCCCTTGAATAGCACTTGCTGGACAAATTGTGTAAAGAAATAGAAAAGGATCTACGCCTTTCTGTGCACACACACTTAAAGCTCGATGACAGAAATCCTTACAGAGTTGGGATGAAGGATCTGGCCCACTTTTTCTCTCTGAATCCAATTCGATTTTTCAATCGGTTCATTGATATCAAAGGTAGGTTGCATTTAATATACTTTTTTTTTTCTCAGCACTTCTCCACATCTCTATAGTTTCTCTGATAATCCTTCTGGTATTCCTTTATTTTCTTTTTTGCTTAACTATTTCCTTTACGGATTTCTGTGATTGCAGTTGCACCCTAATAATAGCTTGGATACACAAAAGTGGCATTGCAAGCATAATCCATAGTTACTCTTTACCCACCTCTAGTGGCTAGCTTACTTATAGAGGTTTAGGAGTTTGTTGCTTCTGAGCTAGTAGGCTTGGTCCTTCAGCTGAAGTAGTAGAGGCTCATGGCTTTTAGATCCAGAGGTTCTGGGTTCAGTCCCCACAGATGACCCTACTAAGGCTATTGTTACACTGTCTTTTCTTCGAGAGAGCCCAGTTTTAAGTGCCAGTGCAAGAATTTATAGATTTTCCTTTTTTGTTCCTTTGCTATTCCCCAGTAAATTAAGAGCTGCAGTTAATAGTTTAGTGCATACTTTATTATTCTTTTTTCCAGTTTATGTAACACACTACCTAGACAAGACCTTCTACAACCTAACAACTGTAGCTCTTCATGACTGGGCCACATACAGTGAAATGAGGAATTTAGCAACCCAGCGCTATGGCTTAATTATGACAGAAGCACATCTTCCCAGTCAGACTTTAGAACAGGTAAGGAATATGTGTGAGTATGTGCCACTTTATTCTGGAAGTCCTAGATAATTATTCAAGGCTTTAACAAGGTACAGAAACTGAGGAACCCAAAATTAGAGGCCATTTTCTAAAATTTTGGCCGACACGATTTACCCAAGACTAACAAGTCTGTGGCATAACCAAGGTAAAACTCCTGATTCCCAGACCCATACTTCTTCATTTTGAGCAGTGAAATGGTGTAATTAACAGTAAATGATTTTTTTTAAAGTAGCTATTAATTTGTGAACCTTGAATATGGAGGCTTTTACATTTTTATTTGGAAGCTGAGAAAATGGTCCAATTTTTCCGTTTTTGCTTTGCACTTATTAGATATGACTAAAGAACATTGACATTCAAAAATGTTAGAAGATACAAGCAAAAAACCTGAATTTTAATGTGACACTGACTATAAAACTTAAAACAAAACAAACCATAAAATAAATCTAGATCCTGAAGTAGCCCAGAACAAATTGAAAAGATATTTTCACAAAATTGAAAAGTGGTGATTTTCATACATAACTAATTACTTTAATTTGCTTCCAAAAAGACTTTCAGGTTATTAATTTGCACAATTAGCAGTTACTTTGAATACATTTGAATGACTCCCAAGAGGCTGTTGTAATCCATTTAGGATTTTTGCCATATTGTTTCAGGGTCTGGATGTTTTGGAAATCATGAGAAATATTCATGTTTTTGTATCTCGCTACCTCTACAATCTCAATAATCAGGTGAGGTGTATTCTGTCCTCCTACGGGTAGTTTATATCTGATTTTTGTAAGCTTTGGTTTTGGTATGGGGTAAATGATGACCTTTTCTTTGCAGATCTTCATTGAGAGAACTAGCAATAATAAGCATTTGAACACTATCAATATCCGGCACATTGCTAATTCAATTCGAACTCATGGCACAGGAATCATGAACACAACAGTAAGTATCTTCTGGACTGTTTCTTTTTAATCTGTACAGAACAGCATTGGAACTCCAGCATTTCCTGTCCCTTGAGTTTTTAACTGTGCAGTTTTTAATATTGCATGAACATAGCTTTTTAAATTAAATATAACAAAGTAGTCCTCAAACACCAAGCAGTCAACATAAAAAGTCTCTTATGAGTTAAATTACTGGTAGTTACTGTATAAAGTCAGATCTTTGCACAAAGGCCACAGAAATGTCCTGGAAGACCTCTGAATTTCCCTAAAGATGAAAATAAATGTTATCAAATAGAGGTACTATGTTTACAACACTTTAATTTCTAAATAATGGCCCTTATAATTAGAGTGCCATATATCACTACATGTTAAAGTTTGGTAGGATGTTTTTTTTATAACATTTCATTTAAGCAGATCAGGAGAAATGTGATGCTGATGTCTACTAAGTCAACTTAGACTGCCATTTTAGAATTTAGGAAATGCAAGGTCATTTTTTAAGTGGCTTTCTGTGATGTATATATTTCACTTTACTTTGGCTAAAATTTGTCATTGACTTTTACTACTTCCTTCTTTTTTTAAATCTAGATGCTGCTCTATGGTATGGGTTATTAGATAGCTTAGGATTTCTAAATAGAATGAATGTAATGATCTTTGGCAGAAGGACGGCAGTCTGTCTGGTAAAGATGAACACAATCTATAAACTGTAAATAACAGTACTGTTTGTTGAGTCTAGTAAAGCTTTGCAGATGTTTGTTACAACTGAAATTTAATCTGTTTGCATGTTGCATATTTGTAGTAATTGAAGTAATTAAAAAACCTGGTGTGGTGCCAAAGCTTGACTGGAAAATTCAACTGACCCAAAAATGATCAAATTTTGGACTGCCGCTCAATCTCTCACTCTCTCTTTACCCCTCTCTGTCTTTCTGTCCCATTCTTTCTACCAAGCCAGCACAACATCAGAACTTGATGAGCACTATGCACTGAAGGACAAGCACTTTCTCTAAAGCACCATGTACAAAATGAAAATGTTTAGAAATGAGGGTTCTTACTCTTTTTGTGGCAATGCAGGAAAGTGCTTTCTTTTACAAGCATGATGCTAATAATATGTTTTTCTTGTATTGGAGTTGCTTGTCTCAGCGATATCAGGGGCTGAAAGAGTTGTCTTGCAAGTCACAGTGCTTCCTGGTCAGGTGGACGCCTCCTGCCTTATTCACTTTTGACTGCGGTCTAGATTGTCCATGCAGACCAGGGAATGGACTGTGACTTGGGGGGGGGGGGGGGGAGGTGGGGGGCTGTTAATTCCAAGGGACAGTATTTTAGAAAATGTTGAGAAAGTGAAAAGAAGGTGGGAAGGTTATAATGAAACTTTGCATGTAATCTTAGCTATAGAATTTACTACAATGAAAGCAGACATTCAATGAGCTTCACTGTTGTCCTGCTGTGATGAATCCTGGTCACAAGCCACCTGAGGCATGTTGCCCATATGCTAAGAAGGACAAAAACTGGATACTCCAGAACTAGTTCCTATACTAGTCGTGGACTTTAAAAGATCAGCCTATATTCCAGGTTCCCTTTGCCCCCTTACCAGCCTTTCTAAAGGAAATTAAACCTTCCAACAAAAGATTTACCTTCTTTTAGGAGGAAAGTTGCTCAGGTTGAGTCTCTTTGAGATCCACAAAATGGAGCAGGCTGTGTTGAACTTTCCACTTACAAAAAATATGTCATAATATGGAATAAAAGCTTCAAGAAGCTACTGAATGATAGTCACCAGAGAAGCATGTTAATTTGAAAGGGGTTTTTCTAATACTGAATTTTTAATTTTACTCCAGGTTAATTTCACTTACCAGTTTCTGAGGAAAAAGTTCTATATCTTCAGCCAGTTCATGTATGATGAACATATCAAATCCCGATTGATCAAAGATATCCGATTCTTCAGGGAAGTCAAGGATCAAAATGATCATAAGGTACACTACGTCTGGAGTTCTTGGATAAACAATAACTTGATTAAACCCTGTGCTGCCTTTGCCTTGAAAAGCTGATATGCACTGAACTACAAATGTCACTTTTTAAATAAAAGGAAAATTATATGTTTATAGACAAGTGGCACCTTCTGGTCTACCAAAATACAGTGTTGCAGTGTATACAGATTCCTGCATTGAGACTGGCTTATCTCATTCTAATTGCTTACTGAACACTAGATGGTACTCATCAGCAGACACAACATGGCGCTCCTTTGTATTATAGGGTGGGGGTACGTTTATTCTCTTGTTAACCTGATAATGATGCTTGGTGCAGATGTAGTATAGTGTTGTCCTAAACCTTCAGTCCAAATCAAGTTTACCACAGTTACAATAAATATTTGTCTATTTTGTAATAGAGGTCACCGTTGACATGAATGCTGAAATATGGTGGTATGAGTACCGTAGCTATCCCTCTCTCAAAGCCTTGTGCCTAATTCTCATCTCCCACCATTGCATGTCTAATTCTGAAAAATTTGAGGCTTAATGTTTGGAATAAAAATGTACTGGAATGTTCTTTGTATGTAGTTTGCTATTATAAGAAGAGTGCTGTCTTGTTTATATATAGCAGTAACAGATCTCATCTTCGCAATTTGCACACCTGACCTGGTCAAATAACACTTTCACAAACTACTATACATAGACAGGGTTACACTTTCAAAGACGGAACAAAGAATGTGTGTGAATATTCGTGGGGTGGTGGTGGAAGGTAAAATGGTGTTTGACTTGAAAGGTCAAGTAGATTCTTCAAAGATCAATATTCTTACAAATTGCAAAAATTGTTTCTCTAGTATCCCTTTGAGAGAGCAGAGAAGTTCAACCGGGGCATCAGAAAGCTTGGAATAACGCCTGATGGACAAAGTTACCTTGACCAATTCAGGCAGCTCATAAGTCAGATAGGTATGCATCACTGTATCTAAAAATATGGTACAAACATTTTAATGACAGAGATCTTTGTAATCCTGTAACTACACTGCTTGTTTTACTTATATTTTCAGGTTGAGGCCCAAATTCAAGCCTGATATAAGCAGGTGCACTTCCATTGAAGTAATTGGAGTTTTTCCTAATTACACAAAAATGGGTTCTGAATGTTTTAATATAAGACGTATCTAGAGCTTGTATGAATGGTTTTTTATTTGCTTTGGGTTCAATTTTTATTTGTTTGACTGGGGCAACATTCATCCAGGTGGAGTATCTTTCCCACTAAGTACAGTTCTGTTAGACTCGGATACTTCAAAAGGTGTTTTGAATCAAATACAAATGTATGCATATATTATAATAGTTAAATTTGATTTACTAGTTGTAGTAATACTTTTGGCGCACTGATGCCACGAGTAGTGTGGGCATCTAGAACCTGTTCTTACAAACATTTCCTACCAACTGTATCTTACTGCAGCATTTGGACCTTAGTTAAGGAGTTTAAAAATGTAGTACGTGTGAGCACAATCTCCTTAGATGAAGCCAGTCATGGCTCATGTTTTGTTCCTCTAGTTGGACTTTGTGCCATTAAACTCTAAAGCATCTGCATTTTTCTCCATGTAATTAGCTTCAGAATATTTCTCTTGTAAAATCATTCTGGCTACCCCAAGGCACCAGGATTTCAGAGTTAATAGAGATTTTGAAATGTGTACATGTAAATATCTAACTTAGGTATGTTCCTGTTTTTCTTATTTTTTAAAGGCAATGCAATGGGCTATGTGCGAATGATAAGATCTGGTGGACTTCACTGCTGTAGTAGTGCAATTAGGTACCTACATGAATATATTTCATGCTGCTACTAATATTTTATATCCCTGTGCTACCCAGTCATACTGATATTGTCTTAGGAAGGTCTAGTTTTTTTTACATATGCAGCATTTGACTCAGAAGTGCAAAGAGTATTATGAATAAGTATGGCATTTTCCAGGATACCAACTCTGTATTTTATATAAATCTTCTTAGGAAAAGTCCAGCTAGCACATTATTTAGCACTGAACTTGCAAAGCACTAAGTGCCTTTGGGTCCCATTCATGTCAATAGGAGCTAAGGAGCCCAGCACCAAGAAGCATTGTGCACTTAATAAAATAGTTCAAGCAATATTCTCGGCACTGTACAAATGAGACAGTTGCTGCCCCTAACAGCAAAAGACACACCCACAGGACTTGAAGGAGAGCCAAGAGAAGGGAGCTAACTTAGTTTATAAATTCTGACTCCTATGTATTGAACACTTTTGAGCCTCCATAAGAGTGTTGTACATTCTAAGGACACAAGTAAAGACATTCTCCTTGCCCTTCAGAGTTTACAAACACAGTTAACCCATTCCTTTCTATTCAGATAACAATCGAGTTTTGAAAAGTCTGATATCATGTGTTAAGGACACTGTATAAGGATACAAAGGAATTGTATCTCTTGTCCTGCAAACTAGTTCAGAATCCCTTACATTGCAAAATTGACTAATTGGAGTTCCTTTAACTACAAAACCATAACCATTTGTATAGTATAGCACATTACATAGATGAGCTCTTAAAGACCAAGGTGATTATTTATCATTGCATATAGTGCCATAGTGTACATAACATTTTACAGAGAGAACAGGACACAGTTTGTACCCTGTAAAGTTTACAACTAGGTTGTTATACCATATGGTATGTGGCACAAAAAGAGATTGTGTCAGGTGAGGGGAATGGGTGGTTTATGTGCAGTGTTATGAGGCTGGATGTTTTCTCAAGGTGTTCATCATGTTTCCTCTTGTTTGTTAGCTATGATTTTATTTGGATGGTGTGGAAATATGGGTCATGGTTGAAAGATGCTTTTGGAGGAGTGGGAGCTTGGGATTGGGGAGGACACTGCAGAGATAGCAGGGCAGCATGGGGGAGAGCGCAGAGATTCTTGTGGAAGAAAGATAGGAAGGGAACACGGCTGGTAGTGGAATTAACAGACCCTGGGTGAGAAAGAGATGGAAGATGTAAGCAGAGCAGTGTCAGAGCCTTGAAGGCAAGGGTGGTTCATTGTGTAATTTATTTATAATTTAACTTAATTGATGCATCAGTGAGTAAACCACAGTTAAATGTAAACCTAACACACTATAATTGTGTAGGTTTGTTCCTGACCTTGAAGATATTGTTAATTTTGAGGAACTAGTGAAAGAAGAAGGACTTTCAGAAGAAACGCAAAAAGCAGCCAGGTAACTCGACATTGTGTTTTGATTTGTGGGGAGGCAAGCGTCTTTGTTTTTAAACTTGTGTTTTGTGCCTTTCTTATAAAAAATTAAAATGCTTTACAAAAGATAAAATGAAGTTAAAATGTCTTTGTTTAATCAGAGACAATAGAAACTATTGCTTTTAAAGATGCTAAACCGAAAATGACATTTGTACCAATCAGATCCATTTGGGGAACTCAGCTGCTCTGTAAAATTGTCATTTGGTGAGGAAAGTTCTTTAGCCTGTAAATCTCTCAAGTTTTAGAAATCTCCTTTCTGGTTACAGAGAGACTTTAAAAACAAATCTGCTTCACTAATCCTATTCCAAGGCCTGTTCAGATATCGAGGACTCTGGGGAAAGCACCACAGGGCCACCTTGGCTTGTGCAGTGGAAGGAATGGAGGAAAATGAGCACTTCCCATTTGGAACACACTGGTGAAATGTGTAGGAGGAAACCATTGTTTTCAACTGTATTGAGCTCGTCTCAAAAGCATTCTCTCATACAGAGAATAGCAATCGCTGGTGGTGGCCTATCTGAACCACACTTGCTAAAATGTGTTCTGAACACTGACGTCTTTTAAGTGATTCAAGCTTAGATTTCTGTTGGTTTTCTTTCCTTGTTTAGAGGCATCAGAGTGTGACCAGCAGTGGTTACAGGGAATATCTCAATTGGCAAAACTTTCTGATAGTCATCTTTCAAAGCCTGTCTTAAAACTGAATCTTAAATTGCCCTTTTGGGGCTATGGATGGGAAACAGGCAAATCTTCTGCTTTATAGCCTGTACTCTTTACCTGCTGCTAAAATAAGCCCCTTCTTGTGCTAAGTCTATGGATATAACTGTATTCTGCTCACCTATTAGCTGGCTATAGATCCAGTTAACAAAACATGAGCTTTCTTTATCATTTCTGCTGTGAGCAAATACTAGATTTGTTGTCACTTCATGCAGGTGGAAATTCTGAGTTAAACAGAGCGGTGTTTTGAGGCGGTTGAGGGAAGTTTTACTACGTTGCCAGAGTTCCACAACCTTTAGTGCAGTCACACTTGCTATACAGGTCTGGCTTAATTCCTTGCTATATGCTATCTGATTGAGATGTAAACTAATAAAACTTTGCACTCACTTTCACACTACGTTTTTGTCATTGAAAGGAGCTGTCCTGGCTTGGAGTGAATCTCCAGAAAATGTATTCCCATAATTCTGAACTTTTTAAGAGTGTATATGTATAATTTTCTGTTGCACAGCTTCTTTCTGTGTTCACCAGTAATGGTTAATACCCCACACTTGTGGAATTTGGAGGCAGTCCAGTGTTGCTGCTGGAGGCTCCAGGACAAAGCCTAGCCCTTCAGCTCAGGCCTCTAGATTTTCTGTCTCCAGCAATGGAACAAGTTGGTGGTTCGGTTTCCCCTTACCGTCTTTTTCTTCATGCAGCAGCAATTTATCTTCCTTCTCTTCCTCTTCTTCCCCTGGATTGACTATTTGACAGTGAGATGGTTTCAACCACCAAGCTCCACCACTGAAGCACCCTCCTCTCCAGGACACCTCTGCCCCCATTCAGGCATGGCAGAGCTCTCCTGAAAACAGTGGACTAAATCTAAGCAGTGTTTTCCATGTGAGGCACCATTTACAGGCTCTTCAGAGGGCAAATTATGCCCTGCCTGTTCTCTGTCGGGGCACAGGGCTCAGACCGGACTGGCATGTCAGGTCCCCCATCCCAAGAGCTGCAATTCTAATGCAGAGTCTAAGGATGAGGAGGATGCTATCCAGCCAGCTTGGGGTAAGTCCTCCAACAGGACACCCCCTCTCCCCCCCCAAAAAAGATCCCAAAGTCCCTATCATCCAGATACTGAAGTGGGTCCTCTGCTCCCTGGGGAAAGAAGTGGGGCTCCTATACCATTCCCCTTCCTTCCACTAGGACTTGGGGCATTCTCCTGATACTCAGGGGTAGGTCTAGCAAACCTTGAGATTCTGGAATCCCAAAAATCAAAAGTTAGCATCACCTTTTTCAAGGTAGCAATTAGTATTACTAATGAGCAAGTGGGGTGAAAATGCAGGGTCAAACCCCCTCTCCTTTGACTTTACCACCCTGTTCCCTCTAGGGAGTGTGTGCTGGTGCTTTTCTTCTACACAGATTCTCTGAGTTCTGTATCAAGCTCACTGCCCCCTCCCACCTGACAGCATGTCTGGCCCTGCAGAGAAGCCTGTCATTTCCAGGAAGCCCTCCGTCAGATTGCTGCATAGAGGAAATTTCAGTCCAAGGACCCTCACTCACAGCCAGGGAAAGGGGTGCAGGTTTCAGGCAGCAGCAGAATGGGAATTGTGCTTGCTTATCATAGTAATAAAACCTTGCTCTGCCAGGGAAAGGGGTTTTCTCTCTCCTGCTCCCTGTCCCCCTCCACTGGCTGGCTGCTCATTAAAGTGTAAGGAGTACTTCAGGCAGCCTGTGACCAGAACAGAGGCTTCTGAGGATTCTGCTCCCAATGAAGTTGCACCATCATGGGGTTACTGAGGGTTAAGTGAGAAATGCCTTCCCATGTTCAAAATGATCCTGTGACTGAGTAAAGCCCTGAGTGGTATGGGGTTGCTCCTATAGTACTTACTTTGTAGCTAGCCAGCCTTTAGGGAACAGGCAGGCAACCTTTCATGCGGACATCTAAAAAGTGACTTCTACAGTCGAGGTATTTGTACTAGCACCCCTCATTGGTTGAGTGGTCCTCAGACCAGGATAAATAGCATGCTATCTTTCACCTGTAAACTGCCAGGGGAAGTACCACACACACACTACCAAAAAACAAAACCAAAATTAAAAAAAAACCAACCTGCAGGACTTTTCCAGGCCAGGATGCCAGTGGCTTGCAAGGTACTCTAAAATATCTTCCCTTTCAAGCATTATTAAATAGATGTTTTTCTCTAGATGTCTCCTTTGAGGCCATCGTAAGATCCAAATGAGGACAGACTACTGATTTAAAACCAAATGTTAAGCTAAAATATTATGAAATTTTTTTGTTTTGGGACCCTAAGGCTGGTGTAGCAGTAGCTCCACATTTCAGAAGAGGACTTCCTTCCAAAGACTCATAGTACAGCAATTTCAAAGCCTCTGCTACAGCAATTGAGACCAGGTTTCATGTTCTCTGTGTATATAAATCTCCCCACTGTATTTTCCACTGAATGCATCCGATGAAGTGAGCTGTAGCTCACGAAAGCTGATGCTCAAATAAATGTGTTCGTCTCTAAGGTGCCACAAGTCCTCCTTTTCTTTTTGCGAATACAGACTAACACGGCTGCTACTCGGAAACCAGTTGAGACCAGCGGTTTTTCAGATACTCGGTAAGGAAAGCGTACTTGGTGGCAAGTAGCTCATTGTCTGCAGCTATGATCCTGCTTGGAGTGAAACATCACTGGTTCTGACCTAATCAAACCTTTTGTGGTAGTTGTGATAAAATTAGTGACTTACTTCTAACTCGGTGACTACATGGAAGTCCTATTAAACCCATAAATAACAATCAGTCATCTTGAATATTTATATTGTGCCTCCCAATTTACAGGTGAGGAGCTTTTGGGGAAACATCAAAGAAATTAGTAGCTGAGATAGCGGAAAAGCCTTCACCCTCACCTATCAAAGCAAGCATAGCAATCCATTGGTTACTTCAGCACCAAGGGTTTCTGAGAGAACTATTACCTTGGCAGAGGGAAAAATCTGGAGAAATTTCCAAGGAAAGTTAGATAAATTTCCTGCAAACCAACAAAATCCTCAGCATGACAAAGACAAAAAGAGCATTTGTGTATGAGAGCTCACAATTCCCATACAAGACATTTCCTTTGGATTCACAGTCTGCACCAGTAGTCTTATTTGGGCTGGCAGTAGTCTGAGCAAGGCATAGGTTAAAAATTATGCATGCTAATTAGACAGTTGCTGGAAAGGATTCAGACTCGCCAGTTGTTCAAAATCAAGAAGAGCGTTGAATCTGATGCAGAGAATTGTTCTCCCCTGTGTCAAAACAAGCCTGGAATTGGCCATAATTATACAATTATAGTAAATATTTACAAACATCCAAAACTTGTCATTTCCTGGCTATGGTCATCTGTAGCCAATTCTTTCCAGTGGCTAGAATTGCTGGTGTCACACATCTGCTTCATCCCCTGAGCGGGTTTCTCAAAATATGCCTGCAGAAATTCCTTCTGAGGACATGGCACCTGATACAATGCAAAATTAGGCGTCCTTCTCAGATTGCATCCAAATGCCCCTTTGTGGGCAAGTGAGCACAAACAACATGCTGAAAGCCAATCCAATTTTCACTTTCGCTCCTTGTATACTCGCTATGGAAGGAAGCCCTTTGAAAGATAAATTTCCAGAATCTCAGAGCACACATCCTTTTAGTTCACTTTGATGGTTATATTAGTGGTGTGTCTGAACCAAAAAACCTCAATCTCTGCTTCCCACCAAAATAAACATGGCAATATGGTATTGGACCAGTGGTCCATCAAGTCCAGTATCCTGCCTATGACGGTGGCTAGGTACCAGCTCCTTCAGTAGAAAGTGCAAGAAACCACGTACCAGGCAATTATGTGCTCACAGGGGAAGTCTCCTACCTCTTGTAAGAGTTAGAGGTTGGCTTATGATTGAGGCATGAGTGTTTATATCCCTTCCAAATCCAGGGAGAAACCAGAGATCATAGCTTCTCCATGGCAATGGAAATAATGTCTTGGGCAGAGAAAAATCTGCTGCCTTTCAAGACAACTCACATGTAAGATATAGAAGACAGAAAAAAGGGAGAGTTGAAGTTCTCCACTGTCCCAGAAGACACTTCGGATTTGCTAGTTAGTCAAGGAACCCACATAGAACCTGAAGACCAGTCCTCTTGAAGGAGAGCCTTTTTCATCCACAACCATTAACAACGTACAGTTGTTACTGGAAGAGACGTATAGTTCAGCATGGATTCTCCATTAGCTTTGGATGTATTTTGATATCCAGGCAGAACTCAACCAGGTAATTTCATTCATTGATTTAGTCAAATTTGCATTTATGATGTGAAGGGAAACCGAAAGCTCTTTGGAGCAGGGCCTGCCTCTGAGTACTGTGGCTGACACCATGGGGACCTGACCTCTAGGTGCTACCTAGATACAAATATTATAATAAAAAGTTCTGGTGATCTCAGCTACATTAGTTTCTCCAGAATGGTTGGTTTGACTCCTACAGCCAAGCACCAGAGTGTGCAATAGAATGAGAAACATGGGAACCAGCACTAGTGTGGTGTTCCTTATGCAGGCACATCAGAGTCTCCATTTGAGTATCATCAAATGCCCAGATTAATCAATGACAGATTACGCAATCATGTGGCTGGCTTTTCTTGTCGTCATTACCTTCAAAGGGCAGGTTTTGGAATTAGCTCTCCCACCATTTTGTTCTGTTAGCCATCCCTTTGGAAGTTTGTGGCATACATGGGCATTCCTAGTACTCTAAAGATATATCTCAAGCATATGGAGTACAAAAGCCAAGTGTACCCTGTTCCGCTCACTCTATCCAAAATGCCAAGGCTCTAGGACCCCAAAGTTGCTGCAGGCAAGATGTTAGAATCCTACACCAGTTGGCCTGCTAGGAATCTGGGAAACTATTCACAGAAGTCTCTTGAAGCATTGGGGAAAATGTGTATGAGCCTCATCCGAAGAGTTGCAAAGTAAGGGTATGTCTACACTACCCGCCAGATTGGCGGGTAGTGATCGATCTTTCGGGGATCGATTTATTGCGTCTAGTGTAGACGTGATAAGTCGATTGCTCTGCCATCAACTCCTGTACTCCACTGCAGCGAGAGGCGGGAGCGGCGGCAGTCGACCCCGCGCTGTGAGGATGCAAGGTAAGTCAACCTTGTGCTGTGCTGTTCTCGTAGCTGAAGTTGTGTATCTTAGGTTGATTCCCCCCCCCCGCCCCCCCAGTGTAGACCAGGCCTAAGTTTCCATTCGTCTGCAGAAGAAAGCCTTTGGTAGGTGGGTGCTTCTAGGTTGGTTTCTACCTAATTCCTTGCCTTACATGGAGGTAAACCTTTCCCTTCCTGCCTTTTATTCTAATGTAATAATAAACTCTGCATATTCTTTCCCCCCCCCACTTCTAGGATTCACCGCTGGCTACTTCTCGTTAGTGATGAATTAGGAGAGAAGTTGTGCAACAAAATGAGAAATTCCTTACCTAATAATTTTCTTTCTGTTAGCAGTTTCTCTCCTCATTCAGCCACCCTGACAATCTGATAAATTACCAAAATACAAAATGGAATTTTTCTCTAAAGGGAGATTCAGACATATAATTGTTTTAGGTTATTTAATACATTATACCCAGTTGTCTTAATACTAATAATTAGTTGCTGAAGTGTTTCTACAACTGTAGAACAGCTCTTCTGGTGGCCTGGACTGAAGGGCTGGGTTTACTCCTGGAGCCTCTAGCAACAAACATTGGACTGCCTCCAAATCCCATAGGTGGGGTACTAACTATTAGTGATGAATGATGAGAAGAGCTGTCCAACAGAAAATGATCTGATACGAAATTTTCTCATTCTTTGCAGGCAGTTGGATTCTGTCCTCACTGATCTCACACGTAATTCCGCAGAAGGCACAGAGTACTTCAAAATGCTTGTCGACGTGTTTGCTCCTGAATTCCGCAGTCCAAAGAATATGCACTTGCGCAACTTTTACATTATTGTTCCCCCACTGGTTAGTATTTTTGCCACTTAAATTGATGTGATTTTTTTTTTTTGATGTGTGGTTTAATGTTATGCATCATAAGTACATGTGTAGTAAGCTATTCAAGCCGACTTGAGCACCAACTCCCAACAGTGCACAGATGGGACCTCTTTACTGGAAGAGTAACTTTAAAAATCCTTCCATCCATTAAATTAAATCAGTGGAGGAATCTTAATGGCGGAGAGAGAAAAGAGACATCTGGGATAGTATGTGATGAAAAAAGACAGGAATGAAAGGGGAAAAAGCAATGATATTAAATTGCCTCTTCCCCAAAAGTGTCCTTTCAGCAGCAGCTTGGGGACCTCCAACCACTTTTAACTCCAGGTTCTAGTGTATAAACTCTAAGGCCCTCATCCTGCAGTTGGATCTGGTCTGGAAGATCCTTGCCTTCCATGCAGAGCCCCACTGACTTCAGCAGGGTTCTGCCCACTTGGATCTGATGGCATGATCAAGGCCAACATTGGGAACTGTTCACTATTCCAAAACTAGCTTTTGTAATAGAAAATTAGCTGAAAGTGGCTGAACCTCCAGCTGCGATTGTGAAAGATGAGGTGGGATCATGGGCGATATAAATGAGGAAAATAGGGCCACATAATCCAAGGAAAGGCTAGAAAACTAATGAATGAATATATTCAAACAAGAAGGGGGAAAGTTTCTCTCCTTTTCCCTACATCTTTCAGCTGTTTTTCAGAGATGGCTGCATTTCGGAAAGCTTCATTAAATATCTTTTTGAACATTTATACTGAGCTACGCTCTGATGAATGCACCACTCTGGTGTGCGTATTAATAAACTACTGGTTTGCTCACTGCATGAATTGAAGAGAATTGGCATTTCGCCTAAAACACATCCATTGTGTGCTAGTGCTACAATTATATGAAAGAGTAGCTCCATCTAACAGAGTAATAAAACTGCATGAGACTCTCCTGTGTGACTTTCTAAACAAAATTAATTCAATACTAATTTAAAACACTGTCTTTAGTGAGCTTTCGAAAAACATCTTCGATCTTTGGGTTAGGTTTAAGAAAAGGTATTTATTTTGGTTATATTTAGCTGTATTAAAACCTCCATTGGACACCTGCTCCATGCTCCTATTCTATGTCCCTTATATTAAACAATGATATAAAGCACTCGACATCACCAGCAAATATAATGAAAATTATACCGTATATTATTAATTATATTGTACAAACTCAGAACCCTCCAATCCTCAGCTGACCGTCTCCCCAAAAGCCTAGGAAACAGATGGGCTGTCCATCCAAAACCCTTATAAATCAGGGACTCGGAATGTAGCTCGGGTTTTTGGATGTAATTATATTTTACAACTGACAACATTGCAAATGACCACCTTTTATTTTACCAAATCTTACTCTTGGGTTATGTCTACACTATGGATCTGGAGCTGCGCTGCGCTGCCGTAAGGTCTCCCTGTAGCCATTCTATGCCGGCGGGAGAGAGCTCTCTTGTCGACTTACCGCTGTCCACACTGGAGCTTTTGTCGGTGAAACTTATGTTGGCAAGGGGTGTGTGTTTTCACACCCCTGACCGACAAGCGTTTTGCCAACAAAAGTGCTAGTGTAAACAAAGTCTGAAATGACATTCTTTGGGACAACTGCCTTTCCTTCATTTCAGACTCTCAACTTTGTAGAACATTCAATTAGCTGTAAAGAGAAGCTGAATAAAAAGAACAAAGGTGGAGCAGCTTTCACTGATGATGGTTTTGCCATGGGTAAGTTTGACCATACTGTCTTGTCTTCCAGTCAGTTGGCATGATTCAGAGTTTACAAAATAATAATTTGCCACAACTTTTATGTTTAGCATTGCCCACTATTTATGATTTTAAAATTTGAGTTGTCCTTACTTCAGCATGACTGACTTGTGTAGATTATTGCTTTCCAGTTTCAATGGTGTACTTAGTTCCCTTACTTCTCTATGCGAACTACTAGGATAGACAACACTTCACCACAGGAAAATGGAATTTTACACAAGTCTGTTTCATCATTCGTTGGGTGTGTTAGTGATTTTATTTATTTTCAAGATTTTTATTTTCAGGGGCATAAAAGCACATCTAGCTGTGATGTTTTACAAAGTAAAACTTGCTCTTTATTATAGCTTCACAGTTAAGACTTAATTGTAACGTAGCATGTAAAGTGAATAGTCCCAATACTGATATTAGAGGATATTCAAGGGTGTATATATAGAATATGTGCCTTCACTTGTTCAATTTGTTCAATTTGACTTTGGTAAATGGTTTGTTAATGACTGCAGGTGTGGCTTACATTCTAAAGCTTTTGAATCAGTACCAGGAGTTTGATTCACTTCACTGGTTCCAGTCAGTCAGGGAGAAGTATGTGAAGGAGATAAGAGCAGTAGCTAAGCAACAGAACGTGCAATCAACTAGTCAAGATGAAAAGCTACTACAGACTATGAACCTTACCCACAAGCGACTGGAAGTTTGTTTACAGGTACATTATGGTTCCAGTTATATGCCTTGTATTGAACTCCACATTTGCTTGTCTTGGTTCAGTTGGTTATTAGTGCTATAGAAAGCACCATCAAGAATTTGTAGAGACCATTAAACTATTTACTGCTGCCTAGCACAAAAAAATGCCCCTCTCTAAAGAAGGGATGAGCTGGGAGGTATTAATTATATATTTAATGCTGAAAGTGTGCTTGGTGCTTTAAGATGTGTTAGATGAGAAATACCTTGCTCCTAAGAGCTTGAAATCTACAATAGATGGCTAACTTGAGAGAGAATGACTGACGATGGAATTAGGAGGTAGGTAGCAATAAACAATATGATGATGTATATGTTTGTGTATAGAGAGTCAAAGGAGCTTGGTTCATAGCATTGGCTATTATGACTTCTGTGAATTGTGAAGATGAGTAATGTCCCAGCTATCAAACCAAGGAAAGGCAAGCCTTATTCAGTATCTTTTGAAATATAGTAGTTTTAACTTCTAGGCATAAAAATTACAATTCTTTCTGCCTTATGTAGGTAATACCACCTCTTATAGCTGTAAGGTAACATGGAAAATCAGTAATTCAAATGTATAGAAGTAACACCCGTGACACAAGACTTAATCTATTTAATGCACTAATATAAAGTTCTTTTGGCCAGTTTAAGTGCTTTGTAAAATGCATGTGAACAAGGTATAAAGTGGGATTTCCAAAAGCACCTAAGTGACTTAGAAGTATTGACTTTCACTTAGGTGCTTCTGCAGATCCCATTCACATATGCTGTAGATAATAATTCTGTGTATACTACCGCTTACTGAAAGTCTCTTTCTTGTCTCAATATTTTTCATTAGGAGTTTGAACTGCTTTATTTCTCGCTAAGCAGTGCAAGAATATTTTTTAGAGCAGACAAAACTGCAGCAGAAGAAAACCAGGAAAAGAAAGAGAGAGAAGGTTAGTGAATGTTATAGAACTTTTTCAGATCTTGACATTCTTGTGTCTTCAGAGATACCCTGATTAGGATTTTGTGGTTTCCTGTGTAATATGGCTCAGACTTCAACATGGGGCGCTATCTCCTTGTCCTGTGTAACTACATTCTTCTTACTGTCAGTTGATTCAGCAGAACTCCTACACACTCCAGATATTGTTGTCAGAGCCTAATGGTGATTCAGGACTCAAGGACAGCTGATTGTGGTGGTATCTGGAGTGGAGTGAATTTTAAATTGGATTATTGAGCCCAAAAGCCACTGATGGGGGAGGAAGGCAGATAACAGTAATATCACTTAATGGGCTAAATGCATTATCATTCTCACCATCACCAGTTTGGTAATGGTAGACTCCTCCCCTCCACTGTCTTTATGATAAACTCTTTGAAGGAATTCCATTTGAATTATTCATCATTGCTACTAGGTACAGTTCAGTGGCAGTGATTAGGGCTCCATGTCTGTCACTGAGGTCGTGGAAGTCAGAGTCTCTCTGTGACTTCTGCAGCAGCCGTTGTGGCTGACCCCAAGGCCACCCAAGCAGCTGGCCCTGGGGAGAACTACCTTGGCCGCTGCAGGAGCAGCTCCGCAGCCAGCCGCTCGGGTGGCCCCACAGTCAGCCACACAGCTAAGATTTAGTCATGGGTATTTATAGTACAATCAGGGACAGGTCACAGGCCATGAAATTTTGTTTGTTGCCCATTACCTGTCCATGACTTAAACTAAAAATACCCACGACTAAATTGTAGCCTTAGCTGTGATTAAGGAACTATTTTTAACTCTCATACAAAGATCATTGGCAACATGTAGGGAGATAAAGGTTTGAACATACTATACTTCTAACATGCAGATGCTCACAATGTATTTTGTCTTGGCTAATGAACTGCTAATATAGCATTTAGGAAGTATATTGTTGATTCATGGTTTAGGTGACGCGCCCAATTGACATTAGTAGGCGTTATATATATTCAGTGTCAGGAGAATAATCCTACCACACAAATTTCTATAGTCTCTCTTTGGCAGGGAGAGTTAGCATGTGTGGTTGAAAGCCTATCTCTTTAAAAAAATGGAAAGTGCTCACAAGGATTGTGAGGTAGATATATGGTTGTCCCAAGGAATTTAGGAAAATTGCTGTAGTTAATCCCACACAGGTGAATGTAGTGAAGTTGAAAACAGAATTAGTAGCATTTGGCCAGCAATGCCTTTTTAAAGGTAGTACAACCTAAACTTCCTGTCTGTAGTTCTGGTAGGTTCCTACCACAGACGTTATGAGTTTTCGGCTAAAAACACACACAATTTTTCATTTAAAAGAAGTAAATAAAATGTAAGTGTGCCAGAAACATAAAGGAAGTAAACAGAACAAGGGGACCGTCCTGAAAGGATCCATTATTTTTTCTACCAAGGGAAGCTGGCTAGTTCACTAAGGAAACTTTTTTTAGGATGAAATAGCATTAGTTTGCAGGGTCAGGGCCTTATTGCTACACAGTCAGTTAGGATATCTCAGCCCAGAGAATAGAACTGGAACGTTCATGGCATACAGCAAGCTTACTTTTCACAATGTCTGGTTAAAACAAATTATTGCTTTAAATATAACATATCTATTAGTTTCAACTTCTCTTTTTAATTCTTTTTTTCTTCTGTAGAAGAATCTGTTAAAACAAGCAATGGAGACCTCTCCACTGCTGCACCTGCAGATCCTGTTGTGAAATGACATTGCTGGTATGCGTTATTTGTATGAGCTATCAGAATTATTCATTATCCTGTTCTTGCCAATAACTTTTTGTAGGGATAAAATCTCTAGATTTGATTTACCTGTTGTGTTAAAATCAATAGAAAATGGTACAATAGTGTAGCAGTACCCACTGGGCTGCTATAGCTGTGTGTGTGTCCGTATTTCCTTTGGAAAACCCTATTTTTCAGGAGTTTATTACATTATTTACAGAATTTTGCTCTGAGCTGAAACGCAGCATGTAAAACCTTGACTTAGGAACAATTGTTTTCTTAAGTTACAGAAGTGCAGATCAAAATTATTAGTTTACTAATTTCAGATGTTTTCTTGCATCCCTAACTTTAAAACATCACTTAAAAAATCTTGTAGGCCTTTGTTCCATGGTTAGCACAAGGGCATTTTGATCTTTTCAACCAGGAAAAACACTTAAAGACAGACATAATTTGCATTTCTAGTATCTATTGTCTGAAAAATAATTTGGGTGCTGGGAATGCATCATATCCAGAGCATATGTGGCACCTAATACCATAGTCACATACCACACTGTAATGATGCTCTGCATATCTTGTGAATGTAAATTGAGACTGATACACAGTTCAGGAACCCTTATTAATGTTAGCATATCTCAAAGCCTGTATTCTTCATTGATATTGATCCACTGGCATATCATCTGACCTAAAGGGATTAGGGCCCCTTCAGTAGCTCACTTTCCCTGCCTTTTCTTCTTTCATACCAAAGAAGGGGAGACAAAGGAAAACTAAGCTAATGAAACTGCTCTAGGTTTACACTGAAGGTCTGCCTTTCATCTACAAAAGTAAGGAAATTCAGAGAAGAGAAAACCAGAGTTAGCGCTTCCTCTTATGACCAGGCACTGTATGAACGGGTGTCTGTGAATATTTAAGTGATCTTACATTTCATGAATGCTGTAGTACCTAAGCACAAGTTTCAGCCTCAAGTCTGTATCTCCTTACCTTTTTAGGTCTGTTATACCCTTTGTGTTGTCCAAACATAGTCTTACATGCTTTATAATCAACAATAATTGCACTGCAGGCTGTAAAAGCTGCTGTACACTGTGAGAATTCTGTATAACTTAAACATGTGCTTACTACAGTTTTGTAGATTGTGCAAGAGTTAGACAATAGTTATCCAGATTCCTGACTCAAGCAAATGGCTAGACTTATCTTAACATTAAGTGCCAGTTACCACTAACTATGAAAAGGTACTGTTATGTTTTAATCACCCAGAATATAAAACAATGCCTTGCTAGCTAAATAACACGTCAGTTAGTTTAACTGTGACTTGCAGTTTTTTGGCACATCTGGTATGTTTTATTGGACCATAGTTGCCAGTCTCATCTCCTAATTACAGTGCAAGATGCTGTTTTATAAATGTTTCATAATTACTCCAAAGCTGGTCATTGATTATGTATATATGACGAATGTGTGACACACCTGCCCCCCAATTATTTGCCCCCCAATCAGTCACTGATTCATGTAGAAATCTAGGACAAATGATGTTTCGTTGAAACTGAAGGGACCAGATTGGCGCAGAATTTTTTTCCCTAATGCTAAAACCATGATGCAGAAGCATCACAAACCGTTTACTTGGCTGCACTCATTAAATCCTTTATTTGCAATTTGTCATAATTGCTGAGATGGCCCTAAAGAGTGCTGCATACCCTAATTTGTATTTGTTTGAAGTGCTGTTTTATTTCGATGAGACTTTCATACTTAATTTGTAATTATTTGTGTCTAGTTTGACCTCTTTGGGCCAATAGCAAACATTTTCAGCAGTGCTCCTGTATGTGCGTATACATATGTCGCTGTTCCAGACCAGGCTTCAGTCGTATAGTTCATAGGTTCTTGGGGGGTCTGAAGAATCTATGGCTAGAGTCTCTCACTTCTCCTGTAGATTGACTCTGTGTAAACATGTACATTCATGGCACACCTATGCTGTAATAAAGTCTGCACTTTTCCCTTTTGCCCTGTAATTTGGAAGAATGCTTTTACAAACCCTTAATACTTTGCAGTTAATCTTGGGTAGTGTATATGCCTGATCTGTACAGTGACCGAAATTCCACAGAAAGGACTAAAGGCTATTTTTAGTACCCTGTTTAGAGGTAGCATATGTGGATGTGTAATGTATGTGTGAATATATACATATGTACAATGATATAACTTCTTGCTAATATAGGATTGTAGTTAATATATTTGGAACATCTCACTATGCAGTAGAATCTCACTAATGGGGGGAACCATTGTACGGATTCATTCAGTTTCAAGCTGGAGTACTGGGGCACGCTCCCACGTGTGCCAGTGCGGGAGAGCTCCCCATTAAACCCATCCATCTCACTAGGAATTACAACGGCCTGCGGTGCTACTACAGTGAGAACCTGGCCCTGCAGCTCTTGCACGATTGTGGAAGCGAGGCTCTGGGCTGCTGGTCTGCAGAAGGCAGAATCTTGGAAAGCTGCTGTTGCCACTTCACTCCAAAAAGCCCTGGCTAGTGAGGGAACAAGGATGGCCACAGCTGGCTTCATTTTGCTGAGGACTGATAGACCAGCTCCTTAGCTCCTCTTTTCCTTTCAGTCAGTAATGGGGGGGGGGGGACATTGCTGAAAGCTGCTTGTCTTGCCAAGAAAGCAGCAGCAATTGCCCTCTTTCACTTATTCCTGTAGCTGGGCTGAGTGTCACAGGAAGCAGAAGTGTAGCAACAGCCCTTTTAAAAGCCCATGCCCCTCTCCTGACTGAAGAATATGGCAGCCAATCAAGCAGCACCAAAGCCCAGCCTTACAAATCCCTCTGCCGCCCCCCCCTTATTTTCCTTCCCCCCCAACAGCAGTACTGGGGGAGGAGTCTGAGTCTAGTATGTGCTCTAGTCTGATTTCAGGGTCTTACTGAATGCAAGGACTACTCTCATGTGCCCTTTCCATTGGCCCAGTTTGGGGTGGGGGAAGAGATTCCACTGTGATGGCTCCACTAACAGCTGACCTGTCTACACTTCAGTGAGCAGCTAATATGCTTCCAGTGTATATCTGTAGGCTGGTGACTTGCTGAAGTGCAGATTCCTGAGATCCTACTGCATTCTGCAAGTTAGACGGAAATTTGAACTTTACATTGGATGGCCATTGATGACAACCATTTTCAATTTCTCAGGTATGAAGGACCAAATGTAACATGTACTATCTAACTCATTTTACAAAAAGGGTATTTTGTTACCTCTGTCTTTTTTTGGTTCTGAGTAGAGTACACTATGTACAGAAAGTCAATAAATGTAATTTTGAGAACATCATTCTATAATTTTTTGTCTTCAGTAACAAGTGTCCTCTGAACTATAAGCAGGTTTCAGTTCTCCTTTCATAAAAATAGGTAATAGTGTGGCTGTCCTTACAAAGCAGTGCTTGTGTGGCAGGAGTAAAGTGAACAAATCCATACACAGAGGGTTGGAGAAGTAATATTTTGCTCTAATTATAATTATCTTTGCATGGTGCTCACATTCAAACATTCAGTGATAAATCTGATAGGTGTCTGGCCTTCTGTCATACTGATTCCATGCAAAATGGGCATCTGCAAAGATATTTTAGAAGATCCTCCTCTTGTTCTAGTTAACCTTAAGCTCTCTAGTTTCAGAGGGCGGGAGGGATAACTCAGTGGTTTGAGCATTGGCCTGCCAAACCCAGGGTTGTGAGTTGAATCCTTGAGGGGGCCATTTAGGGATCTGGGGCAAAAAATGGGGATTGGTCCTGCTTTGAGCAGGGGGTTGGACTAGATGACCTCCTGAGGTCCCTTCCTACCCTGATATTCTATGAACAGAAAGCTAATTTCTTAGTAAGTGCCCAAAAAGAAATTTAGATTTAATCCAACTGGTTCTAAGCAATCAGCTGTTTTAGCGAAGTTTTTTTTTAAATGAAACTAGATATAGAGAACAGCATGAACCAATGCTGTATGGGTTTTCCTCACTCAGACAGTTTTAGAAGGTTTTCCTGTGGTGTCTGTCTCTAAAGTATTTGCCACTGCATACAGTCTTCAGTGATCCGACAGACCAGCTGCTTCTTGACTATGCAACACAAAATCGCCAAACCTCCATAAGCAAATCCTGTATAACTTATTGCAAATGAAACTGGAGAAAACTCCCTAGACAGTGCACAAAGTGCCTCATTTCAGGCAAGCTCTGTGAAAACACCAGTCACTAACCACAGATTCATAATCTAGCATTTTATTGGTAAACTTTTTTTTATTGAAGACTGTTGCAGACCATCAAACTTTATATTTCACCATAAAATTAATGTTAAACTTACAACCATACTTAATGCTATAGACATACTGACTTATGACCGTTATCCCTGGCTGCTGCTTTCAAGAACCTTAACCATATAAAAATTCCTTGACTATTTGTGGATTCTGTTTGCATTTAGTTGTATTTAAAACTAACAAATCCAGGAGTTGTTTTATATCCAGGATTTATACATTCTGTAATTGAGTAAGTGTGGTCCCCATGAAAATGAATAGGCACTTAAATTTATTTTGTAAGCTTATTCTAGAAGCAATACAAAAATAGATTATTAATAGGAAAAAATTAGTGTTTATCAAATAGTTTTGTAAATAGACTAGCACAAAAGATGAACTCTTGTTACACTTAAAGTATACTAGAAACTAGAAAACTTCATTTGACAATAAAGTAAATAGTGCATTTTTCTTAACCTTCATTCAGATACACTATATCATGCAAACTATGGAAATTACTGATGACTATGGGTACGGAATTTCTACAGTGGCCTAATTTTCAGGGAGGCTGAGCATCCACAACTCCAACTCAAATCAATGAGGTGATCAGTACCTCCAAACTAACCGAAAGCGTATAAATCTGAAGAATGAGATATTAACTCTTTGCTTCGAACAGTCAGCATTTTTCAGCTGACTGCCAGCATCAAGGGGCTAACATTGAAACATTCCACAAAAGATTGTCAGCTATTCCAAACCCAGAAGGCAAAATTCTTCTCTCACTCCATTGTAAATCAAGAGAAACTACACTCAGTTACTCCTTAGTGTAAGAGAGAAGAGAATCTGGCCTAGGGTGTGCACAAACGTATGAAAACCAGAGATCTTTGCAAAAAAGACTCCCTGCTTTCCCCCTTCCCAAACAACATAGGAGAAATGAAAAGTTTATGCTTCTGACTCCTCCCCCCTTTCTTCAGGTATGGCTCCATCCTCTTCTGATTGGTCATTCAATAATTTGAATTTTCCATCATTTGTTAGTGGCATGGACGACATTAACTGAGCTAGTGCTTCTGGATCCTGAAATGAAGATGTTAATGAACACTAAGTTCAACAAGCAGTGGTGTCTTTTTTTTTTTTTTTTTTTTTAGCATATAGAGCTTCTGTTCAAGGTTGTGTTCTCTGCATGACACACATTTTAAAATATAGCACTATATGTAAATGAGATTTTGGCCCCAATCCTGGAAACACGAACAAATAATCCCTTGCAATTCAGTGGGACTACTTGTGCATAAAATTAGACACATGCATGACTGTTTTCAGGATTAGAGCTTTTATTTGCTGCTCTTGCCTAGAATTACTACTCCAGCCCTTGAAAAAATTGGTGAAAGTGGTGGGTAACTTGTCAGCTATTGAAGAAATAATGAGTTTACCCAGTTTTCTAGGAGAAGGGTACTTTTGCTTATTGTGTAAACTATTTTTTCCAGAGAAAACTGTTGATACATCTAACTTGCTTTGGAACTTGTGACACCAGAAATGTGTAGGAAAATTTTGGAAAATCATGAGATTTTGATATGAATCTTCACAACTGTAACTTTCATTTCTTTTGGGTGGAAAAACCACATCCTAACTTTTCAGCCCAGAGGAGAGAAGAATTGGGGATAGTTACAGTGAAGGATGAATGCGGGAAGCTCAATTTTAGGTGCCTTTTTCATTAACTCAGAGCGCATATTTTTAAACTTGACAAGGATTTCCCTGCAGTGGACAACTGCATATATATATATATATATATATATATATATATATATATATATATATATATATATATATATATATATTTAAATTCGATTTAGGTTGGTACAGAATCAGATTAAATGTAAACTTGTGCTGTTTAGCTGACTGAGTTAAATGCATGTCTGTGTTCACTGTGCAGTAGTCTTCAGATCTCGCACTGGACTGTGTTTTATAGACGCTGTAAGATAGCCAAACAGTGCAGTCAAATTTACAGGACATAAATGAGCATTACCGTGAGAGATTAGTGTGGGGAAATCAAAATAGAACACGTATACTTCACCTTTTGAGCCTCAATAATTTCCTTTCCCAAGCTTATTGCATAACAAATCTGCAAAAAAAAAAAATGTAAGTGGACTTTAAAAATCTATGCTAAGTTTTACTAAAAACTAACTTGTATGAAGCATCATCAATGAAAATTCATCATCTCTGAGATCGTTCATATAGCAAGAGCATCTCCCTTTTTAAAAAAAATCCTGTTTCCATAGAAATGGATATCTAAATATGTCTGGTTTCAGAGTAGCAGCCGTGTTAGTCTGTATCTGCAAAAAGAACAGGAGGACTTGTGGCACCTTAGAGACTAACAAATTTATTTGAGCATAAGCTTTCGTGGGCTACACTCACGTCTGTTTTACAAAACTAGGGTCTGCTCCAATGCTTACTGAAGTCAATGGAAAGAATAGTGGCTTCAATGGACCCTTAGTGACCCAAAGCATTATGACACTCAGCTTTTAGATGCTTGGGAAATCACAGAAACAACACTAAGCTCCACAAAGCCTGAGTCAGGCACCTAGACTCCCTGTACAAAGAATGGGGAGAGACCGGTGTCTAAGAATGTGATCCACAAAAAGCCAGCATGCTAGGCAGGGAGCCACCTAAGAGGGGTGCATCCTAAGAACTACTCTCTCATGAAGCTAGACACCTAATTCCGGGCTGCAGGGAGGTGCCTCGCTCCGCTTGCGGTTCACAAGCAGGAACCTGCTGCCTGGAATCAGGCACTTAACTTGCTTCCTGGGAGAAGGAATTACGCACCGCCTCACTCTGCACAAAACAGCTGGAGGATGTGGTGGTGGTGATATACACCTCACAACTTCTAGCCCAATGGTTAGAGCACTCACATAGGATGAGGGAGACCCAAGTTCAATCGGCCGTGCCCCCCTGCCCCAAGGCAGATGGGGAGAGAATTTGATTGAAGAGGATCTCTCACCAGAGCTCTAACTACTGAGCTGTGGGCTATTCTGAGGTGGGCTCCCTCAATTTCTCCTGTCGAAGCTGTTCCATTTTGGATAAATATTTAGTCACTGGGCAAGAGAGAATGATGCTGTAGTTCAGTGGTTAGGATACCTACCTGGGAGGTGGGAGACTAAGCTCCAGTCTCTCTGCTTCCGTGACTCTAATTATTCATACACAGTTGAACAACTTCAACAGGAGAGTGAGAGAAACACCCACATCAGCATGAAATCGGGAGGCAGGTGCCTAACTTAGGTGGATCAGGGCCTTAGTTACTAATGAAAAAGCTCTTCCACATCAGTAGTGGTCTTAAAAATGCAGAACAAAATGGTGGGCTTGTCCCTCCCATCTTTATCTACTTGTTTTTGCACAGCCTTCTGTTATCTCATGTGCAGCTGTATCCATTAGTATCAAACCAGAGACGTATTCTGCATTGTCTTCTCTAAGTTGTTGTAAAGTCTGGGAAATTAGGAAATGTGTTAACACGCTCACTATCCCACAATTCATCTTTCCTTAAAGGTAGTTAGAGAGAAAATATGGGTGAGGTAAGATCTTCTATTGGACCAGTGCCGGTTCATGAGAGAGACAAACTTTTGAGCCACACAGTGCTCTTCACGTCTTGATTGGTCCCTTAGAATGTGTGTTAATTACTTATGCTAAACAATCTGTTCCACCTTGCATTTAGCTGTCACACTGGGAGTACCTTTCCCAGACCTGAAGAAGAGTTCTGTGTAGCTTGAAAGCTTGTCTCTCTCACCAATACATACTGATCCAATAAAAGAGATTACCTCATGCAACTTCTCTCTCCAATAGCCTGGAACTGACACAGCTCCAACTATACTGCATACAACAACTTATATGTAGCGATCACAACACAGGTGACAACCTTGCTTTTGCCAGCATTGGTGCTGGACACTGACTCCTAAGGCCCTAGATCGGGTGGGCAAACTTTTTGGCCCAAGGGCCACATTGGGGTTGCAAAACTGCACAGAGGGCCGGGTAGGGAAGGCTGTGCCTCCCCAAACAGCCTGGCCCCTGTCCCCTGACTACCCCACCCCCTATCCAACTGCGCCCCGCCCCCTTACCATGCCACTCAGAGCAGCAGAGGGCCAGAGTGTGGGTGGCGCAGCGAGCTGAGGCTGCGAGGGAGGGGCAAGCCTCCCCAGCTGGGAGCTCAAGGGCCAGGCAGGACAGGCCCGCAGGCCATAGTTTGCCCACCTCTGCCCCAGATAGTAGCATCAGCATTCACACAAGTTCCTTTCTTTTTATGGGCCTGGACTTACGCTATCACATTTCCCTCAATCATTAGATTAAGAATAAAGGAATCCAGCTGACTCTGTTTCTGTAACATTCCCCCTATAGGAGGCTCCTTAAAGGCAGACAAACACTAGGATTAATTTTTTTAAAAAACTGTATAAAAATACAATATAAAACAATCACAAGACCTTTTCGCCTTCTGTGTTGCTCTCAAAAATATTCGCGCTCATGGATTCTTCCCCCAGAGACTCAGTGACACGGACCACAAAACCAATCAGTCTCTTGTTATCCTGATGGGCAGCAAACTGCGTCACACTGGCAAGTTCAAACTGGAAAAGCATATTAGAAAACTTTAAGGTCAACTAGGTTGGCAGACTGATCCTCTCTGGGATTAAGTGTTATCAGTGCAGAGGGAAACAATCAAAGATGTTGCAGTTATTTAAACTTTACTATCAACACGAAGAATTACTTACAGTTGTTCGTGTAACTTGTGTTTGAGGATCTATTAACCTGCAATTATAAGAAGTTTTAAGTAAGAATACTGAGCAGTTCTGTAATGACTTCGGCCACATAGCTTAAACTTTTTACAAAAGAAAGAGGATCATTATACCTATTTAACATGGGGAAACTGAGGCACGCACTTGAATTGATTTGCCTAAAGTCTTGCAGTAGGTCAGTGTCAAAGCCAGGAATGGAATTCAGCTCCCCTGACTCCCAACCCAGTGCCCTTTGTCCTGGACCATGCTGCCTTTCTGATGGCATAGGAAACTTGGACAGCCTATGTACCATGAACTAGTACTAGACAGGTTTGTACTTGTACATTATCAGATTAATAAAAACATCCAAAATAAAGGTTTTTTTCTCCGAGAGAGAGAGAAAGAGAGAGACAGACCTGACTTGTGCACTGCCTCTCCTAGCTGAAAGTTTTGATGGGGAGGCAGCTTTGACACTTATTTTAAAGCAACAGAAACCGGACAAGTGATCTATTTTGCAGTATTATGTTTCAAATTCAAAGTGAAATAGGAGTGTCTGCACAGAGGCGATCTTTCTAGACCTCTCTGATACTGTTCTTGAAGTAACATGCAGCCTTGCTGCATCCTGAAAGCTTGGATGGGATGATTTCTAACTTGTGAGAGACAAGAAAGGACCCACTTTAATGTGAGTTGGAGTCCTCCACAAAAGCAAGTCTCCGGAGCTGGGGCCCACTGAGGTAAGGAAAAAACCCCAATTTCAAACTTTTAGATAATACTGGAGCAATTTTTGGATTTGTTTATTGCTAGAACTTACACTCTCGCTGTAAAGAGATCTGAGTGGTGGGCCCAGTCATTGGTCCGTTACAAAAGGCAATGGTTACAGTGTGGATGCTATAACCCCCTCCACTGTAGTGACACAATTAGCTTTATCATTAAAAAATTATGCCTGTAAGAGTGGGGCTTTTCCCTGTTCAAACTTTTGCTGTTCTGTCGGTAGAGATCCATATGTGCAAATCTCCTACGCTTTGGGGAAACAGAGGTGGTGTATTTAGAAACAGCTGTCGCTTGTAGATACCTCAAATGGAAAACAGAACAGTAGGGCTAAGAGTGTGTTAAGAATTTTACTCTACCTGAGACTCTTGGTGGTGACCATTAGATGGGATTCAGTTGTACGGAAGATGTTATGGATGGCACGAGCAGCCAACACTTGCCTCATAGCTTCATAAATCACCTCATTTGTATCATCTGATTGAACAGCCATAGATCCTAAAAACCGAACTACAAACATCTGCTGCAAGAGTGAATCTGGAAAACAAAGGAATGTTCTCCTGTTCTACATTGATTCATGCCTGTGTTCAGAGTTATCTAATATTTAATTTTACTATCAGACCTGTTCTGAAAAACTATGGTCAATTACCAGGTCCTAACTTGGGATAACTGTGCCTTTCACATCATTTCCTCTTCAATCATATTCCCTGTTAGCCAGGTTTTAGTCTGACCCAGCTTTACCAAATGCTTGGATTGTGTACAAGTGTAACAAATAAGAATTGCAGCAAATATATATTGAAAATTTTGTAACCGATTAATTTTTCATTAAAGTTTTTTCTTTTTGACTTGCCCTAATAATACACTTGGTCTTTCTCTCACTGCTGCTCTAACTCTGGGATGGTTGATTATTATTAGGTAGTTGGACTGACTGTACAATTTTTTAAAAAATGATAAGTGAAGAATAATTTTGCATAAAGCCTCATCTTAAATCAAGCTAATCCCTGGGTCTAATCCTCATGTGATAACATTTCTGTTTTCGAATTTGTTCTATTCTTGATGGTTTGTTCTGTGGGGTGGCAGGAAAGACAGCATGGTGATTTCTCCTTTCTCTGTGGTCCTCAGACTTTAATGGCTGCTTTCCTGTTCTAATGAGGCCCTAGTAAGCCTTCCTTGATTACTGCATACTAAGCTAAGTGCCCATCTCCAGAACAAGCGCTTATTTACTATTTGTATTATACAGCAGCACCCAGAACTGTAGGGCCCTACCAAATGCATGGTCCATTTTGGTCAGTTGCACAGTCGTAGGATTTTAAAATTACTCAATTTCATGGTTTCAGATGTTTACACCTGAAATGTCACGGTGTTGTAACTGTGAGGGTCCTGACCCAAAAGGGGGGTCATTGGGAGGGGTCGCAAAGCTGTTGTAAGGGCATTACGGGATTGCTACCCTTGCTTCTGCGCTTCCTTCAGACTTGGGCTCTGAAGGCAGCAGCCATGGAGCTTGCTGCAGGCAGCGGAGGTACCTGGAGGTCTGACACCCCCCACCCCCAAACAGTGGCTGTACAGGAGAAGAGGAAGCTCTGTCTCTCCCCACCCCTGCTGGGACTAGCAGCTGAAGTCTGGTGCATGATAGGAGCCCCCAGCTGGGGTATCCCCAGCCCTACCACTTTTCCCCCCTCCAACAGCTAGATTTCACAGAGGAGATCTGATTTCACGGTCCTTGATGTGTTTTTCATGGCCATGATTTGGGTAGAGCCCTACCCATAAGCCTCAGTCGGGATCAGGGCCCCCTTATATTAGGTCAGCATTTCTCAAACTGGGGGTGCCAACCCAAAAGGGGGTCACAAGACTATTGTGGGGGGAGGGGGGGGGAGTTGTGAGAACAGCGACGGCTGGTCGGGCGCCCAGCACTGGTCTGAAAAACCAGCTGTAAAACCGTTAATACCACTAGACATATGCTTGTGACTACTGCCCCACTATAATGAGCCAAAAAAGTGTTTACCTTCCTCATCATTCTTGTTGTCTTCAGACTCTCCAAATGGGTTTGTGCGCCTGAAAAATATTTTTAAGAAAATCTAATCACACACATGTGCTCAGAGCAGCAGATCAGCCGTATTGGTTTGAATGACCATACACAAATGTTGTAAAGGGAATAGCCCTTTCCTCGCAAACCGTTTGGTCAAATATGTCGAACGTTAGCTGGCTGTACCTGCCACCTCTGTTTTGATCCAGGAATTCAGTTGCAGGAAGTACCATGTCAAACTGAATCGGTGTTCCAGGGGCAATTAACTCTGTGCAGTTGGGTTTGGTGGACAGTTCTTTGGGGATGATCTTGTCACTCTCCATCTCCATATTCTTCACATTCTGGCTACAATGAAAATGGAGAAAGGTTTTTGAATGAAAATGTCATGTCAATGTTGGAAGGAAGGCAGGTTTACACCAAATCTCAGTGTTCATTGCCCCACAATAAGCAAACTGCAATATTAAAACGTCACTGAGGCTACGAACTGAATTTCTCTTCCTCTTCATAAATAAAATCACTTACTAATGAGAAGAAATATAGCTACATCCGAAAGGAAGGGCAACAAATTCCAAATGAGCTGCAGTGCCTGCTCTTGGTTACACATTACCACAGTGAATGATGTGCGCACCACTGCCCTCTACTGGTTATAATCAGCACTGTGCAAGTGTATCAGCTCAAATAGTAGAGACCTGTGTTTATTGAGCAGAGGATCTGAGCTGCCTATCTGTGAAGTCCTGAATGGCAAGGGAATGGACATAACGACAACCACCAAAGTTCCTAGATGGTCACAGGTTTGGTACAATACTCAGGAGCAAACTGTGTTTTACGTAACATTCGTCCCTGTTCTTCCTCCCAAAGTTCCTCAGAGTGTGAAACTGCTTTTGAATTTCCTGCAACTGTAGAAATCTCCTACCAATATTTCTGCCTATTTATTTGGATAGCAGAATCTTGATTAGTTTCAATCCTGCAAGATTTTCTGTTTGTACACAATAACGCAGAGCTGACTCTCTGCAACCCAACTAATATTTTTCCTCCATGTAACAATATTCAGTGTAGGTATTTTCCCTGGTTATTCATTATTAAATCATCCAGGGTATCATAAAACCCTGACCAAAGTAAAATTCCCACCTCCTGAGTGAAATGGGAAAGCAAGCACGCAGTGTAGTTGTAGCCGTGTCGGTCCCAGGATATGAGAGAGACAAGGTGGGTGAGGTAATAGCTTTTATTGGACCAACTTCTGTTAGTGAGAGACAAGCTTTCGAGCCACAGATATTCTTTACCCACCTTCTCTTTCTCATTTGACTGGCACGCCCTATGGCTTGTGGGAGCCTATGAGGTCCCTAAGGAATCACAGTAAAATGGGAAGGACTAGTTTTTAGCTGGAGGTCAGTATAGAGTGAGAAAAGATGAAACCTTTGAAGGGTTAGAGATTAGATATGCACAAGCCAGTAAGAAATACATATGCTGTAAAAAAAAATCCTGGCAGGACTGTCTACAAAACTCATACAGAAGTTTTTACCTGCTAAAGTTTGGTAGAGACACTCTACTCTAATTTGCTCTACTTTATTTAGTGCTCTGCTTTTAGGGTCATGCATTCAGAGCATGAATATAGTCAGTCTCTGGAGCTGGCTTTGGACCCCAGTCACAGAGACTGAGGAGTTCCTGCTGGTCAGGCTGGATTTCTCAAGAAAAGAGGGGAGAAAAGTTAAATGGAAAACATTTGTTTTTTAAATCCAGGAGCACACAGCTTCATTATTAACCTCTATTTGGGGATAGAGGGTTTAACAACTGACTTGAATGAGTCCAGGAGATCAGACCCAGCGAAGACTGCTCCTTGTGCTAGTTTCAGAGTACAGACAGGAATAGGGCAAGGCAGTCTACATCAAAAAACTTATTTTTAATTTGCATGGTGACCGCACTCGGGGCCCCCAATTAGCAATCAGGACCCCATTGTGCTGGGCACTATACAAGCCTATAACAAAATGGTCCCAGGCCTGAAGAGTTTACAATCTAAGTACTGTGTGTGCTTCATAAAAAATGAATAGGAGAAACCCCCCCTGTATGTGAAAACTGGAAGTGGCTGGGGCCTTGATCCTGCAAGCTGGACTGCATGCAGCAGAGCCCTGAACTCAGATGGGATCCCATTGCCTTCACTGGGATTCCACACAGGCACAGGGGTCTGCTGGGATGGACAGAGTTGCAGGGTCAGGGCTTCCCACATCTCTCTTGCCCTGTAAGCAGAGTCTGACTGACCGCACAACAGCGAAAATCACTCCTACAGAAAAGCGAAAGCATTACCTGGGACGCAAACTTTCATGTTTTTTTCCGAAGCTTGTGATGGGGGTCACTGCCTGAAGCGCCGTTTGATTTAACTTGATTGCAACAGCCTACAAAACAAAAAGACATTTCACCCTTCCAGAAATGCTATGGGTCCTGGAAAGAACAGATGAAAACAAACAAGCTCTCACCTCTGGATTGTCGGTGAGATAGATCTGCCTAGAGATGTTGTTGATTGCACATATCCACTGTAAGGAGAAAAGAAACTGAACACTCTAAACTGTTTAGTGGATAAGAAAGTAAAAACGTTAACCAGGGAAATATTTTACCTCCTCATATTCTTTTTTACTTTCTGCTTGAAGGGTTATCCCCCTAAAACACAAATACATTAGATTCATGTTTTTCTTGGTATCATTGTTATATTACATGCACTCACTCTCCCTGCACACAGAGACAGTTTCAAGGGGGGGAAGACTCAATAATCTCATAAGTTCATCTTTAACTACTGTGATTCCCTATACTAGATAAGGCTGTAAGAAAATCACAAGCCTTGATTTCGCTGGGGAAACCGCAACTTTTAAACACACGCAACTTTCTATAGCTGCCGTGAATCTGAGTGGGGTTGCGACCCCTAGTGCCAGGCTGCAATACCACTCACTCAGCTTTGCGAGCTGCTGCACAGGGTGGCAATGCCACTCAAACCTGGCCCAGCTGCACTTCCGTCATGCTGGCTTTGAGAGCAAGGCGGGACACATGGTGTCCCTTCTGTGCTGCTGCCCTGTTCGAGAAGGCAGGCCGCATAGCTTGGCAGAAGGTGCTGCAGCTTATATGGGGGTAATTTGTTTTGTAGTACTTGAACTGATCGCACTGAAACCACAGCTCTAACAAGCCACGACTGCAGCTTTCGCACCAAAAAAATCATGACTCTGTTACAGCCTTAATCACAGGGTTGTACTGGACTCCCGGCTCTGCACTCGTGATAATGATACTCACAAGTACTCCAGCTAATGAAGCCTTAACAGCCCTCTGAGATAGGTAAGTCGGTATTATTCACCTTTTGCACATAGAGAACTAAGCTATCATAAATCTACAGAGGCAGCCAGTGTCAGAGCTGGCGTTATTCTGGAATACCTGACTCCACAGTCCTACACTCAGGCTACTAAATTGTGCCTCTGAGTGTGCAGCCAGCAACCCCAGTTGTGTGAATACCCTATTCCTAAATGACACAACATTCATCCTTTATGCAACGTGGGCACTTGATTTTAAATGTGCAAAAATACTCTTTCCTGTAGGTCAGCGTTATGACGGCAATCCAGCTCAGTTAAAATGGCTGTCACTAGGGAACTGTTAACACAATGATTAGGCATTCTGAAACCCCATCTGGTACACCAGACATAAATCGGTTGTTCTCTAACAGAAAACTTGTGACCCATACGATTTTCCTGTAGGTGTGGTGATCTGAAAGCAATATCGTCGGTCTTCACAGTCCACTGCCATTACAGAGCAGTTATCCAGGTCCTGAATCAGTCCTCCAGCTACTGCTCCCCTAGGCTGGCACATCAGGTTTCCACCTTGAGTGAAGAAATAGAGTCTGTCCCAGGTTGTAGTCACCAGGCCTGTTTTACTATAGGGAACACACAGTATTAAGACCAGTTAGCACAGTATTTCTAATTAGAAATAACGCCCAATTCAGTTCCTGGATCAGAAGCCCTCCCTCTGCCCAAACTCTGAGCAAGCCCTGCTGCAGATGCAGGGCTGATCCTTATTTTCAAACGAGGATCTTTGTAACTTGTAAACTAAATTTCAACAAACGTGTCAAAGACACCCATCCACAATGGAGAGACATCCCCAGGGCAAGCTGAAGGTTTAAGGAGCAGTTGGTTTTGAGTGATCCAAGTTTAAAATGAACAATCATGTGCAATACTTCCTGCTGCGAACAGCAGAAGGTTTAGGGAGAACAACTGAGATGAGGCTGCATGGAATTTTATTGTACTCTATAAAAAAAAAAGATACAGTAGAACCTCAGAGTTATGAATACTTTGGGAATGGAGGTTGTTCATAACTCTGAACAAAATGTTATGGTGGTTCTTTCAAAAGTTGACAACTGAATATTGACTTAATAGCTTTGAAACTTTACTCTGCAGAAGTAAAATGCTGCTTTTAACCATCTTAATTTAAATGAAACAAGCACAAAAACATTTTCCTTACCGTGTCAATTTTTTTTTTTTTTCCACTTAACACAGTATTGTATTTGCCCGGGTTTTTGTTTTTTAGTGTCTGCTGCTGCCTGATTGCAAACGTCCAGTTCCAAATGAGGTGTGTGGTTGACCAGTCAGTTCATAACTCTGGTTTTCATAACGCTGAGGTTCTACTGTACTTTTGAGTGATCAGGAGCAGCAGAAATTTCAGCACACATGGCTATATATTTTGAAAAGTTACACTTCTACTAGTAGAATCTTATATTGAAAGTACATCCTTCTATGGAGCCATTTACACAATGCTGTAATCCATCTCTTACACTGCTGTTAAACTGGAACATTTGTAAACCAGTTAACTATCAAAAACTGTTCAAATTAAATGCAAACTGACATTTAAGTTATTTCAAAGACACAATAATCAGGCCCCATCCACCTCTGCTGCTCTTCTATATACATAACTCCTGCTGAAGTCAATGGGAGGTTTAGTAAAAGGAACTCTCCAGGATTGAGCTCTAGTATGGTATATGCTCAACGCTATGGACCTGGTTTCTCTGTACAACTCCTGTCGGTGTAAAGGGAAATTTGTGGAAATACAAAATCTAGCTCCTCCTTGTAAGCAGTATTGCATTTTCATTAGCCCATAAAAGAGGGAACATCCTGATCCCAGTCTCAGAGACTCCAATGAGCTGCAGAGCTCAAACCAACATGACGTTTTATTTTTAGACACTCAAATGCATGAATTCAGGCCTTGTAGGTGAATTCAGCTAGAGGGAAAACCAATTAGTCACAAAAGGGAAGACTTTCACAAGCCCCTAAAATGTCTTAGGCTCCTAAATCCCATTTTCTAAGGTGATTTAGGAACTGAAAGGTAACATTTTCAAAAGTGCCTAAATGATGTAGGAGTCTTAATTCCACTGACTTTCAATGAGACTTCGCCCTGAAATCACTTAGGCGCTTCTGAAAATTTTACTCAAAGAATCTTCATGGTAGAGATAATGCAGAAATCAGTCGCCAGTCACAGACAAACAAGGTGGACTATCCTTCTTACTTTCTAAGATTAAGGTAGCCAGCCTTCTGAATAAGGTTTCTGTTGATTGCTGGTGAGGTGACATCAGAATCTGGGGTGTAAACAGACTCATTAACTGAAAGCAAGTCCTGCTGGGATACTCTCATGGCGTCAGCTTCAGCATCCAACTCTCCCTGTATGCTGGAAAAAATCAAAGCCGTTTTACTGTCAGTCAGTTAACCCAGGGACACATCCAACATGTATCTAATCCTGCAAGAACAAAAATATTTATGTTAAATACATTGTATACTACTGTGGCACAGCTGGATTAAATGCACAAAAGGTGTTTACATGCTGTTCGCTGCTGGTTTGGAGTAGTGGAAAGAGAAAGTGGATTTTTACATGGATTTAATAGGAAAAATAGTTATAAGAATACACATGAAAGGATCTCTATGAGCACTTGGTCAATGAATACAGAAAGGAAGGAAGGAATGGAGAGAGTAATGGCGATTAAGGAATTGCTCCAGTAAATTAATCTGGGATTACAGAAACAAGATCCACCTGCTAGGGACACACTGATCGCTTGTGTAACACTTGTGTATCTGAAGAAGTGGTGTTTTACCCACAAAAGCTTATGCCCTAATAAATCTGATGCAGTCTTTAAGGTGCCACCAGACTCCTTGTTGTTTTGGTACAGGTAAGGCTGTGTTTTTAATTTGGTAGCGACAGTATCGCCAAGTTCTTCACTTGGTGTTTGTCCTGAAATTCTGGTGTCTAAGGACAAGTGTGCTTGGCAGCTAGTTTACTGTAGGCATGCTGTACAAACACATTTACTGTATTTCTACAAAAACAGCATTTACTGTGAATGTATTTCAAACAGTACTACGTTTTTTCTTGGAATGACTACTGTTTGCACCAAGGATGGCTGTTTTCTTCCCCGAACGTTATAAAGGAGAGTGACATGGAGAGAGGAGATATGAAACTGACCAAAAAGCATGAAACGATGGCAGATTATTTTTTGTTTGTCACAGCGGTGCCAAAGGAACAGCCAAAAAAGGGGCCCCATTGTGGTAGGCACTGCACAAACACAGCATAGGACATGTCTCCCCCAACTGGTTACAATCTAGACATGACAGGCACAGGGGGGTGGCGAAGGGGGTGGAATACACAAGCAGAGTGAGCAATGTGATAGCGGGAAACAGCATGTCAGTCCCATTATTTTGGGGGCAGGGGGTGAGTGAGCCGTTTAGTTAGAAGGGGATAAACTACGTGGACAAAAAGGGAAGGGGCTGAGGGGGACAAAGCAGGACTGTGGAGTGAAGCCGAAGTGAAGAAACTGTGAGGGATGTGAAATGCCAACCATTAACAGTGAAAATCAGGCTAGGTTGGTTTGTTTGCTTGTTTGAGACACAAACAAAGCTTCAAGCAGCCAAACAGCGCTTTGTACACATCGTTCTGATTGAAGCTGAGCAAACGGATGCAGTCATTAATACTAAATCGGTATGTTCCTCATAATGTTCCTGCTGGGCTTTATAATAATGTGTCTTGGCTTTCGCGGAACTGGTTTGTTTTTTTCTGAGAACTGCGTGATTAACTGGAGTTCCTATCACTGAACCACTGATTAGTTGATCAGAGCCTTTCGACAGCATGCCACCCACTTTCAGAAATGTTCTGGTGGCAGCTGTAAGGATACAGAAAAGCAGCAGAGTCCTCCATCAGTCACATAGGCCTGGACTCAGTGGGCCAGATTTTTCACAAGGACCACTACTGAGTTGACTTACATGGAATAGCACTCAGGTGCGTAAATCATGGGAGTATGGTTTGCAGAATCTAACCCAATCGGAAGTTGCCACAACTGTCTTATTTACAGAGGTCTTAGAAGAGCAATGCAAGGAATTGTTACTTAAGGAAACACAAGTGATTTGGGGCTAAAACTTAGGTTCTCTTTTTTAGCAGGGGCTCACAAAACCTCTTGTGAGTAGACTTTTTTTAAAATCACTGTAAACAGGAGGGGCAGAATGGGTTCAAACATTCCCCTGCTTACCGGAAACCCTAATCCCGCCGTACTAGTTAGTGCAAGAAAACCAGAAAGTGACACAGACTAAACAGAAGTCTGATCATTCTAGATTCATATTAAAGAAATGGAAAAAGGGAATTTAGCAGCATAAATCTTGAGAAGTATATCAGATTTTAAAAATTCTTTCCATTGCAACACTATTATTGGAAACGTGAATAAGATTTTTTTTTTTAATTTCTATTTTCCTCTTGACAGTGTCCCTTCCAGTGCAGTGAAATCAAGTCTTCTGTAACAAGTTTAAAATAATAAAATCTTCCACATCGATATGATTTAGAAAGCAGACATGGTTAGAATTAAACAAGCAGAACCCAAATCCATCTTCATGTCCCTGTGTAACTCCCATTGTGGTGAATGGTAACTGCAAAAGGATCTCAAAGTACAGAATTCAACCTGGAGAAATAAAAATACACGGATGCAACAACAGACACACTTACAGTGCTGAACAAACATGGATCCACAGTCTCACTATTATGCATTTTCAGCTTTGGAGTAAATTCACATTAACTGATGCTGCCTGTACTAATGTGAAAAGAGAGCTAAGAGGTCTGTGTCAATAAATGCTAGTAGACTACCTCTATACCTTCTTTTTAGTCCTAATGCTTGAGCCAATCAGAAGGCAACATTTTGACGGGTTTCCATGACCTGAGGTACCAATCAGACGTGCTATTAGACTAAAAGTCCTGCCTCTGCAATGCCTCCATTAGAAGCTCATATTTGGCCAGACATCCCTCCTGCCCAAAGAGCCATTCTGGGCTCAGTCAGGAAGTGATTGTGGGTCTGCATGCCCTTGTGTGGTGCTGGCTATTTTAAAAAAGCCTTAGACTGACAGAGTAAGTTTGATGATATGCTTCCCCGGTTATACAAATGGTGGTTAGCTAAAAGTGAGACACCATGGGCTCGATCCCCAGGTGAACTTCAACAGCATTCGGCTCACCTGGGGAGAAGGGGAACAAGGTGACTTTACACCACCTTCCTGCACCCTCTGGTTCCTGATCCTGCAGTCTGCCAGCCCTATTCCACTGAGAATTCTCCTAGTACAGGCTATTCCTCAGAGGCAGCAGCTGGGGCTGACGTTCTAACCACAGTGTCGTTCTAAAATAATGGACAAGGAAGCTCACTGTTTTTAGAATAGGAAAGAAGGAAGCAGTTTGTATTAAGAAAAAGGTATATTATGGAGCACTATTAATAACATTCAGGGCCAAAACGGTCCCTATTTAAGCCAGTCTTCTATGAAAAATGAAAGAAGGGGATCCATTATAATAGGGTTGGTTGCTAAAATGGGACTTTCAATCCTTTGTGGCCTTCTGATGTTTTGGTAGCTGTTGCTGGGAAAGTGGGAATCTGTAAACACCCAGTGGCCTTCTGATCTGCTGAGGCCCTCAAATGGAAAAAGGAGGTATAGCTATACCTGACCTATGCCGTTGTTACTCTGATTGTCCTAACAAGAAAAGAGGTGAGAGCAGCTTCTACAGCTAATAGAATTATGAACCCGGGATTACAGAGCAGTGTCCCAATACTTGTGTCATTTCACTCTCCCAAGAGCGAGACTCCGGCTAGATGGAATGAAGGAAA
The DNA here is from genome assembly GCF_965152275.1 of Natator depressus. Taxonomy (NCBI): domain Eukaryota; kingdom Metazoa; phylum Chordata; order Testudines; family Cheloniidae; genus Natator; species Natator depressus. The sequence continues at coordinate 249,962,883 of NC_134234.1, forward strand.
AGTTCTTCCCTTTTTCAGCTACGGAAAACGGTTTTCAAAACATAGGCTGAAGATATTAGACCGGATAGTCAGCCTTCTGGATCTGGGTAGGTGCCTTGCAAGGACAATATGCTAGAAGACATTCCCCTCCTTTCAGAAAATCTATAACAGCACGAAACATCAGATTTTTCCTACTCACTTTTCCAAGCCCTCCAGGAGTCACTGACTGCACCCAACAGATGGCAAGGAGAGGCAAGAGAAGGAGGTATCGAATAGTTCTGTCACTTAGCTTACAAAAAGAAAATCATCTGGACCTGCACATATAATTTATGCTTATTGGAATGTTTGGACTTCTGCTGGCTGGGATTCCCCTCACAGCTTGCGTGTGAAACTCTGAATGTGTCAGGCAGCAGCAGCTCCTTTAATGCTTCAAAGGCATAACAAATACTCAAAGTAACCCTACAGCGCACATGAAATATGGCACCCATAGAGCTGGCGACTGCCTACCTGAGCCAGACAGCAAGCTGCTTCAACTGCAATTGGGGCCAGTTCTTCCATTACTGAGACCACAACCCTACAGACTTGATCTGCTGCTTGGGAGACTAAACTTTATAGCTCCTGTAGTTGTTGCTGTTCTTTTGGGGTCATAGCAGTGATAGAAACCTGGATGGAGAACATTGCATTTTAGTCCAGGTTAGGCAGGATCTGAGTGACTAAAGGCATATTCATTCTTACGTAGTGTTATAGCTCTGCTTTGCAATGGCTCATTTCCAGGACTTCCCAACTTTGAAAAGCCGTGCCGCCTCAACCCCCAGAAAAATAAAACCAGCTGTGTTCCCTTCAGTCCTACAATGTGAGGTTAAAGGCTGAGTGATAGATTTGAATTTTAATTAAGTTAGATTGTATTTTAAAATGTGTCAGCTTTTTAGTGTAAGGAACGACAGTCAATATTGGATACAAGATGCTTGAAAACGTTATTTAAATTACATTTAAACAGGAAACAGAACATTACTTTCTATGTTTAGAACAGTGTTGCTTAGTGATTTTTTTTTAACAGTAGTGATTGAGGCAACATTGATATTTTTCTTCTAACAAAACATCTCTCCTATATGGAGTTTCTGTGGGTCCTCAGGCTGAGCTTCCTTTCAGTGGGGCTCCTGGGGCTTGTCTCCGCCCTACCTGCAGGGTGGGTTGGGAGAGAAAGGCTGGCATCTCCTCAGTCCACCCACTTGTGGCATCAAAAATATGGATCACTCAGAGGATGCAGGATGATTCCTTCCTTTTTTTTTTTTTAATAGGCTTTGATCACTCAAATAGTTAACAGTGTTGCTATTTAAAAGTATCACCGTTTGCATCTTGGCAACACATTGAGATGAACAGTGCCATTCATGCCTCTTCAAGGTATTGTTTCATACTCTCTGCACACTCAGGCAGACACCACTGCACTGGTTACACTTGGGTCATGTTCTCAAGCTTCTATTCACAATCACACCCAGCTAGAGCCTTTTTTTTTTTTTTTTTTTAAATGAAAGCTGAGACTCTGGAGCACAAGTGAGAGTCCCATCTGCCTATCTGCTTCCAGCTAGTCCTTTGTGCTTTCTCACTGGAGTGTCCACTGGCCTTTGGGAAACCCGGGCCTACTCTGTAACATGTTTCTATGGTCTTAACTAGAGTGTGAAAAGTGCCCTGAATAAACAAATCTACTGTATATAGACAAAACATTCTGGCATCTCATAAACAGAAGGCACATGCTATTGCTGGGGAGCTTAAAAAATGAACTTTAGTCTATGAACGATTTGAAGCATATGGGGGGCATCTTTGTAAGGACTGTTTAATGTGGAAAGGATAAAAGTAAGTCAAAGTAGGAAAAAGGTATATAAAATAAGGAACAGTTTAGTGAAAGCCAGTCATGTGCTTTTATATGCCTTTCGAACAGTCCAGAAACAAGAAGGGTGCTCACTGGAAGTTAGAAGGCAGAAAAATTGAAGCTGAAAAAGAAAATACTTTTGTGCAAACTGTAAAGAGAACTCACTGTTGCAGGATTTTATTCAAGAGAATGGCCTAGTGAAACTGAAAAATAATTAGACACTTCTATGAACAAGAATGGCAGCTGCAGTTGCACGACTGTGGATAAAACTATGACTATCAACTTATGCCCTGAAGCATGAGGATTGATTGCCAGCTGGGATCAGGAACAAATTTTCCAATCTTGGGATAGTATAAAACAGTTGGGCAAGTGCATTGTAGGGGGTTTATTCCTTCCTCTGAACCAGCTGGCATTAGACATTATCACATTCAAGATACCAGAGTACATGAAACATTGGTCAATTCTGGTACGGTAACTCCTTTCTAGTACATATTCCAGGTTATTTATGACCTTTGCTCTCACATGAATTTATATTTAGAAGGCCACCACGCCCAGAAGAGGCAGGGATTTGGATATGCTTTTGTTAAAAAAAAAATGGACCCGTTATTTGCTCTTTACAATCTAATGTCCCACCTAACAGCCTGTTTAGTGCTTTCTCTAATCTGTCCCAGTTAGATTGTAAGCTTTAAAATGTTTTCAGGACTGTCTGTAAGTTTGGATTTCATTGTCAACTTCTGGTCTCATGAGCATTAATTATAAGGAAACCAATTCCATCTCCATTAGAAATGCAAGGAAAAACAAATGTTTGCCAAAGGACAAAATTGGGAAAATATTCAGTAAGGGCCTGATCCAAAGCACACTGAACTCAATAGAAAGACACCCACCAATTTCAATGTAGACTCTAAGATAGCTAGGGCAAGGATTGTCTTTCTTCTATGGTTGTTCAGTACCCAGCATAATGGAGCCCCGATCCTGAGTTTGGGCACTATCATAATATTAATATTCATTAATACTAAATGGGCTTTACATTAGGTCCTAAACTATTAGAAAACAGAAATCAAACAATACAGATTATATAAAACAATGCTATTAAAATGGTTTGGGTTTTTTTTGGCTTAGACTACACTTTTCCCCATTTAAAAGTTTTTCAGTGACATCACATACAGGACACCCTTTTCAAACACAGGTGCTCAACTCCCGAATTTCTGTGCTCATGAAGGTAATTAGGTGTTTATTTACCCTCTTTATGCTCCTAAATGCTGATCTGTGCGTCCAAAGATGGGGTTCTGGATGTCCTTATTAAAGGTACCCAGATTTAAAAAATTGGGCTTACGATCTTATTTAATGTACAGCACAGTATTTGGGCTTTATTCCGAAGATCCTCAATTGCCATTGAAAAAAAATCTCTGGCTCTGCTATGCACGTATTCCCTGCAATGCACAGATAGTATATTCCTTTTATACACACACACACACCCCCCTCCCTACCCATCTGTTCTTTCACACAGTGAAGTGCAAATGAAATTAAAAAAAAAAACCCAATAAACTCTGTTAGTCTGAGCCCAACCCTGCAGCCGTCTGGTGGAACTCCTCTCCTGAGTAAGGACTGCAAGACTGGGCCCTGTGTGGGGCAAGCCCCCAGCCAGGCACGGCAGGACGTTAGTAATCTTGCTTGAATTTAACACAAATAAATACAGAAAACCAAACTGAAACCTAGGTGTTGTGTTACCTTTGAACCATGTTTGAAACTGGTGATAAAAAGCTGTCCATTCTTTTGGAAAACATCTCTGCTCCCTTCTTAAAAAAGTTAATCTGAAAAATATAATAAGGGTATTCTGGAAATTATCTAAGAAAGGTTTGTCAATCAAATAATGGATGGTGGAGCAGATGCCTAACATGATCCTGTGGTGACTGATGTCACAGACTGCCATTCAAATCTAAGGCATTATTGAAACACCAACCTCTCCCTTCCTACCTCTTCCCCCCCAAACATGAAGGTTAGTGGCCACTGACAGTCAACTTACTAATATTAACGCTATTAACTGGCCTAAAGAACCATGTCGCCCCTCTTCCATCCACCAGATTTGTCAGCATTGTGAAGAACCTAATTATGTGCCAGTCAGGGATGCAAAGATGCGTGATCCATGACCAACATAGCTGTGGCGGCAAATGCCCCCTACTGTACATGCAGTTATACCAATAAACCTGTGCTTTTACTGGTACAGCCTGTTTCACTTGGGGGGTAGGGGGGGGCTGGAACAAGCTCTATCAGTAAAAGCGCAGTTTTGCTAGTATAAGCTGTGTCCATACTCGGAGTGCTTTGCTGGTACAGGATACCCATATAGCAAGACCCCCGAAGTACTCCTAGTGTTGACCTGGCCTGAGATGATCCTCCCTAGCAGCTGTGCTCTTAATCAGCGTAACCAGACGAATGCTATGGAAGAAATGGATGGGGCAAGGAAAACAAACCCTACCCATTCTGACCGACTACCCTTCCCAAGAAGAGTTCAGTGAGGTTATTTTAGTTAGTGGCTCTTGAGTTAGATGGAAACCTATAAAACACCATTCATGCATTAACTATTGGTTCATATTAGATCCCGTATCTTATCTTACTCCCACCTCCATGCATAGGAAGAAACAGCTATTGCATATCGTCACTAACAGTTGCTCCTCCCACCAAATTATTTCCAATATGCTAAGCCTCATCCTCACCTTCTCTTTGGAAACATGAAACACAAGGCACACACATTTTAGCAGATTGATTAATATAGACATCTTTCAGTACAAAGACTGATAGGCACTTTACAGCTTCTTATGTATGTATATGAGTTGGCTTCGGGCTGGCCTGGCACTTTGCATTCCCACAGTAACAAGGCATTACCATGTAGGGCATCCAAAGTCCAGGATTCCAGCTTGGCACTTTGTTTCCATACAAGCAGATAAGTGGGAATGCCTTATGTTACTCTGCAGAGATGCCCCAGTGGTTAAAGTAGATTGAAAAAGAAAGGGAAGCACTTGCTGCACCAGCCTGGGAGGGGGAACTGTGAGAAAACACTACTCTCTCTAGACAGGAAGAGGGAGCATCATTTGATTTTAGCTGGTGAAAATCAGTGCAGTCTTCTCCTGCTGTGATTGACACCTGTCCCAAGAGGGAGTAAACTCCCTCTACTGGTGTAAGTGGACAGAGAATTCTTATGTTACATCCCTTTTGCACAGGTGGAGATGATTATGCAAAGAACAGGAGAGTGAAGAAACAGACCCACTCGATTTTTGTCCCAAGTGGAAGTATGAAGCATCAGAAATATCATGCAAAGACCTGTTCTCATGAGATTTCCAGCAGTTTTGCAGACTAAAGCAGTGTGGATAAATTGCAGAGAAGGCCCTGAACTACTTGACTTTTATTTGTGTTTTTTGTGGTTTCCCCCTCACTAGATAATACTGCATAGACCCCAAACTTTTTACCTCGCAACCCCCCACTTACCTCCAGAGCTGGGGCTGGCAGCAGGGCTGCGGCTCTGGGAGGGATGCGGACATGGGTAAGAGGGGCAAGGCCCCAGGCGCGGGGATGGAGGCCGGGGCAGGAGCGGAGCTGGGTGGCACTTCCTGCCCTCCCCGCCACAACGTTCCTCCATGCCTCCCTAGGGGGGCATACCCCACAGTTTGGGAACCTCTGGCATACACTTATTATTTACACTCAGTAGTTTCAAGTCCTGGTTCTCATTTACATTAAGGACCCTTTACATCATTCTGGAAGTGTAAACGGACCTTAACATAGAGCCCTCAAAGTGCTGTACAAATATTAATCAATTAATCCTCCCAACACTCCTGGGCAGTAGGTTTTTAGTAGTACTGCCACATTTTATGGACTTGGAGACTGAGACAGAGACTTGGCCAAAGCCACACAGCAAATGTGGCTGAGCAAGGAATAGTGTATAGGATTTCCTAGCCTTGTGCTCCACCCACTTGACTACACTCACTCTGCTACTGTCCAACACATGCTCCAGTTCCTGTTCACACGAGACTCCTCATCAGCATGCTGAATATCTCATGCTGGGAAGTAAACTGTCACACAGGTGAGCTCATAAAAGTACAAAGTGAACAATGACATGGGAGTAAATTTTGTTGTGATGACAGTTTAGTGTCCATACCATTCAGCCTAGAAAGTGCTGATTTTGCTTTTGTCTGTGTGTGTGTTTTAAAGTAGTAAATTTATGAGTAGCTAAATGTCCAACTATTTTACCATAAATAAAGTACAACTTTGCCTTGCAAAATTTGACTCAATATGCACGTCGTTTGAATACAGAGAGGAAAGCTACAGGTTCACACAGAAAGAATAAAAATGGCAGCACAACATTTTAACAGGAGACTTTCTGAATAAGGTTTTCCCTATTTTCATATGTCAGCTGCCACAACTCCTTCTATGCCAAAATGTCTTGCATATCCCAGAGACATGTTCCTTTAAGTGACATTTTCCACTATCCTGGCTTTACTGTACATACCTGTCCTTGTGTATATCCTAGCATAGGTTCCATCATTGCAATTCTCTTCCTGTACTGCAGAGCATTCAGGGCACAGTAATACTGTAATGATGAAAGATGCTGCTTCCTCCTTGCATTTGCCACCTCCTTTACTACTTCTGTCTTTAGCTGAATAAAAATGTGTGCAGAACTTTAAAACTGGCAGTCATGCAATGCAGAATCATGTTATGGATATATCCAGATCATTTACTGATTAATTTAATGTCATCATTAAATACTTATTTTTTATTATGGAAAACAATATCTCCATGACAAGATAAAAACAAGCATTAGAAGTAAAACAATTAATTAAATCATTTAATATAGGCTCTTCCTGGCAACATATTTAACTGCCTCTCTAACTTTAATTGATGTATGCAGGGTAGTTATTGCTGTGTCGGTCCCAGGGTATTAAGGAGACAAGGGGGTTGTGGTAATATATTTTATTGGACTGACTTCTGTTGGTCAGAGACAGAAACTTTCGAGGACCTGAAGAAGAGCTCTGTGTGGCTCGAAAGCTTGTCTCTCTCACCAAAAGAAGTTTCACCTTGTCTCTCTTCAAGCATATAAGCAGCTCTCTGAGCTATAAATAGTACAACTACTACATATTTTAAATTGTAAGCATCAGGTTATGACTTCAGTTACATCAGCGTAAGTCTGGAGTAATTTCATTGTAGCCGAGATCAGAACCTGGTCCTATGTGTGTGTAATTCATAGAACTAATAATTCTGGGCACAACTCACAGTCTGCTGTATGTCCAAGCACATACATCCGATACAGGAGCTAAACATTGCATTCTGATCTATGATGCAGATCCCTTAAATGATCTTCTGATCTCTCTAAAAGTGTCAAGTCCCCTATTGGTGCAATCTTACATTCTTTGCACACTTTGTACTGAGTGGGAGGCTTGGGTGTGCAAAGAATGCAGGATCGGTCCCATTGATATCACTTCCATGTGCTGGAGGTCGAATGAGAATCAATATCCAAAGACCTGGCAGGCACACTGAAGAGGAGAATGTAGTCCTTTAAGCACAGCAGATATATGGCATTATTACATCACTTCAGGTACAAACACACTGCATCAATAATCCTCTAGTACAGCATCCTCCCCATAGAAGATTGGTAGACACATGGGTTTTACAGCAGGAGGCCTATAAAAATCTTTGTGGTCATTTTGGATTTCTTCTGTCGTGAAAAAGTCATCCTTACAGTTCCCCTTGCTGCTTTATGGCCTCAAATTCAACAAAACGCTTAAGCACACGTGTGACACAGAGGCTGACTCACAGCCCTAGGTGCCCCAAGAAGCAGCACAACGTGACTTACTTGAAACATGTAAATAGTTCCTTCAAGTTAGGCACATGCTTCAGTACCTTTCTCAACTGAGGCCTAAAAGCTTCGTTGCTGACTCAAAAGTCAATCACTGGGAGTCTTGAGCTACTGTGGATTCGATCCACAAAACCCAGAAGTTTGTACATTTGCTAACGCTGTAGTTAAAAATGAATATGTAGGCAGAGCCGCTGATTAAAAACTTTCCGTACATTAAAAACCAAACTATAAGACTTTTTTTACCTTTTCATTTTCTCTTCTTTTCGGTAATCGGCTATACTTTGCCATGGAGAGATCATGTTCTGGAAACAAGAAACATTTTCAGCATCATGGCATGGGTATACAGACAACATGTCTCCGGTGACATAATTAGTGCATGCCATTAGAAACAAACAAAAATATGAAACATACCATTGCTAGCAAGGCCAAAAAGATCCTTTAAAGTGCTTACTTCTGAAATAAAAAAAGTCAACACTTCAGAATGAAGAGAGCGCTATATACATTGCTTATTCAAACAGAATCACAACAAAACTAACTCTCTTTATAGGTACTTGAAGGTCAGTTGCCTCCGTCATTTTATTCCTACAAACAGAAATGTGTAATTTATGTTCGTGTCTTGAAAATAATAAACGAAGAGCAGCACTTACAAAATATTTGCAATGAGCCTCTGGCATCACCCATGCCCCATTTGTTTCATCCATTTGGGTCTTGTCTTAAATTAAATTATACACACCTCAAGGCAAGCACAAATGAGTTCCCAATCCTAACTGGGCCTTTGGGGGGGGTCAACTGCAATATAAGTAATTTCCACCCTCTCTGGGCTCTGCTGTGCTTTACATTACTATTCACTTTATTGATCCACTTCCCTCCTTACTGCAAGGACTACTTCTCTTCCTCCGACGTACCACTTGGTCACATGATGCTCCTCCACTGCTGGTCCCTTGCTGGGACCTCAGGAAAGGAAGCATGGAAGGAAGCACCTGTACATTCAAGTAGGTATGATTTAGATAAACTTCCTTTACTGTACAAGCTCTGAATATGGAAAAAGATCCCGTATGTACAGGTGTAATTTATACAAGGAACCTGCAGGCCACTTTGTCCATTACCAAAGAGGAGCTGTACTTTGCCTAAAAAAGTCTGCTGTTTGAACAACATATTGCCAGTGCTTAAATGACACACACAAAGCTGTGTACCCACCAGTGACTGCCACAGCATATGAACTAGGGCCCTGATCCTGTAACTGGATCAGACCTAATCAGGCAGACCTTTGTGCCTTTGCAGAGCCACAGTGACATCAATGTAGATGCGATTGCTGGGTTGGGGCCAATATTAAAGATACTGGGCAAAATGTTCTGATTGGGGCGAGGAAAGTAAATAAGCTGATTTTCAAAGGTGCTGCTCTCACTGCCCCCTCCCTGGGCACCGTAACTTGCATTAATCTCTTCAGTAAGAATACCCAGTAGGAAACTGTGAAAAGCTTAGAGAGAAATTGCAGGATTTGTGTTCATCACCAAGGTACCATGTGCTCTTGGATGAGCTAGACCAAAACTGTGCTGTAGCTCAAGGCCTCCCCCAGTGTCTGCATCCCTCTAGTGTAAGAGAGTGGAAATTCTGACGCAGCGTCAAATAAACTAGTACATGGAGGTTTTTATTGCATCAAATATGAAAAATAAGGCTGTAAGTAGAGAATTGCTTGTATTATTATTATTATTAGTTAATTTTATCCTACACCAAATTTTCAGTGGGCCACAGATTTCTGTACTGAAAATGCACAGCTGCTCTTGGGAAGCTCTTGGTGGGGAAGCAAGAGATTTTGGCAGCTGGACAGGTGATAGATGGGACTTTGGCATCCACAGAATTGGGAGAGAGTTTGGGTTCTTGACACCTCTGGGGCTTTAGATAGTGGGGATGAGAGATATCTCCTGGCCCTCTCCCCGCCTATGAACAAGGGCAGAGGTGATTTGAAATTTTGGGTGCAAATTACACACACACGGCCAGCGGTATGAAGAGAGACAGGAGCTTTCTGAGGGGCTGGCCCAAGACTATGGAATGAACTCCTCCAGGAACTAAAGACCATCACAAACCTCACCATCTTCTGCTCCAAGTGCAAGGTGCCTTTTCTTTTACCTTCCCTTCTCTGACACAAATATATAGCATTGTGTGTGAATGTGTTAATTAAAAACAAGACACTCTGCTGTGCATACACGCTTCTCCCCCTGGGAAAAGGATGAGAACAAACATGTGACAGATATTAGTCATGTTGCCTAATGCACTACTGAAAGGCACTCAGATACTATGATGAACACATATAAGAGTAGAATAGAAAAATGTAACCCCTTAGGCTCCAGCCCTGCAAACACTTACATGCGTGTTTAACTGTAAGCATGTGAACAGTCTCACTGAAATCAAGTGAGCAAGTTAAGCAGATATGAAAGCATTTGCAGGACAAAGATCTTGGTATTTGGACATTATGTGCCTCTTGTCTGGACACTTACCACAGGCCCATTCATGTCATCATAGTCTTAACCGCTCTATAGTGATGTATGGAAATGAAACGAGCTGAAAATCATCATTTCTCCAAAGCATGTTTTCTTTCACAATTATACTGCAGTTGTTTTCTCTTCCAGTAAAACCAGTTCAAACAAATGTAGGCCCCTAAATGCCTTCTGAGGGGAGCTGAGCCTGGGAACTATTTATTATTATTATTATTATTATTATTGAAAGTTGAGATAGAGTCAATAAAATCTTATGCTTCTCTTGCATGTGCTGATTAGACTCTCTCTGAACTTGCACAGCCCCTTGCTTTCAAAATTATTCCAAATATTTGCACTGTTATTTTGCTTTGTGAGCAAGGAATTTCCAATTTTGTGCCATCCTGCCATCTGGATATTTCCATGGGTGGCACAGAGTTAAAAGGGTTGAGTTGCCTAAACAGGAGGAAAACAGGTATGCTTTGTAGTCAGAAAAATCCTGCCCCTGTTTTTCAAACCCAGTTTTCTCACAGTAGGGTTAATACTACTTCTCCTTTCAGATGTTCACAAGCCTAGTGCACCACTGCACTCCGCCAGCTTTATGCAAGTATGACACCGCTGAATTCAATTAAGTCACATTAGTATAAAAATAGACTACACGGTGGAGAATGTGGCCTTATATTTTAAAATAGGTAGCATGTGTGCTGGACTTCTACAAATTTATGTCTGATCAAAAATGCTCAGTCTAGCAGCAAGTAAGAAAATATCAGATTTTTCTGGCAATTAATACAAAAACAAGTTTCTTAATGACAAATTGATAAATAGTCAACAGCTCACAACGAAATATGTCAGGCATCAAAAGTTATGAGTTGATAGCAATTTGGAATCTAACCAAAACTTACCCGTAAGGTCTTTTTCTCGAAATTGTATGATTGGGAGAACCATTGTGTCCGCAAGCTGTTTTGCCAGCTCAGAATGGAGAATGTTAAGCTGAAAGGGAGAGAAATGATCTAAAATACTGCATTGTGCACAGAGTACTACAGAGGCAAAAGTACTAGAGAGTTATCAGCCCGTGAGCCATATATGCCTGTCTGCAGTGTACTTGTAGCTGTGTCAGCCCAAGGATCTGAGAGAGACAAGCTGGGTAAACAATATTTATTTAAAACATTTAAAAACAATTTACTTAAATATTTAAAACAATATTTATTATTGTTATTACAACTACATTGCATACAATGGAAGATATTGAATTTAGCCATCTGAAATGGAAACTCCATAACATGAAGAAAAAGCATCCCCAGAGGTCTCACCTTCTATAACCGTGTGACCACTACACACAACTACAGATATGCGGAACAGCTCTGTAAACAGACTTCAGAGAAACTGAGGAACCATTTACTGTACTTCACATGCCCCAGAAGGGACCACCTCAAATGAGAAATCATCACAGGCTCCCACACACTGGAGTTTAAAAAAACCAGTAAAGTTACTTGGAAATCATGCAAGAAATCCAAAACAACTATAAAAAAAACACAACAACTGATGACAGCCACCCACAGAACAACAAAAAATGGAACCAACTACAACTACTCCACAACAACAGAACACACCACTGGGAGAAACCAGGGCACCAGTACCCACCACTTGGACACTACACGACACCCAAACATTAACCATTTATCAAGACTAACCCACACTGGAGCTGCATTATCTGTGCTCTAAGGGACTGAACTTCTGCCCTACCTCAGAACCTGACACCATACTAACAACTGGAGAAGTAGAAGAATTCTTTCACCAGAATGACGACACCACTCACAACTACCATGTCTCCACAACAGAAGTTGGTCCAATAAAAGGTATTACCTCATCCATCTTGTCTCTCCAGGTGTATTTAAAAGATTTGTGTTTACATTTCTCTTGGGATTTAAAAATCTCTCAGGGAACTAGTTATTTGGCCAAATAATGCCAGGCGTGGTGGTCGTATGATATTTCTGATCCCAGATGGAGGGAATACCTCAGAAAGACTAGGTGTCATTAATTAATAAATAATAATAATAATAAAATAATAATAATTTTGGCTAGAAACCTGGTTACCTGGGGTATTAAAAACCCATCAAAAACAAACAAATAAGTACTGAGCTAATTTGGGTTGACTCAAATACTGTTTGGTTTTAAGCATTTTTCTCTGGAAACTGAAGGCATAGCACTACTGAATATAATGCAAAATCAGTTGCCACTGAAGTCAGTGGAAAGTCTGCCACTGACTGTGCTAGGAACTGGATCAGATCTGTAGTCATCAACAGTTTTAACAGCTTCAACAAAAACTGACAGTGGTAAATCTCCAACAGTTCCCCAGGACCGCACAAATTAGTCCTGCTCAAGGAGAGGCTTTGAAGCAAAAAGTTTACTACCATGCTATTTACTGGGTAAATGCTGGTTTCTCACTTGGGCTGCACCTGGCACAGTATGCCCACCTTGCACAAACAAAAAGAAAAACCTCCTTGAACATTAACTCAGTTCATTTAGTCTCAGTTTTCAAATTATAAAAAAAAAGTGTTGTTCTTTATACTTTTAAAATTCACATTTTATCAATATTTCCTTATTTATTTGGATTGATTTTTCCCCCTTTTTGGGGCAGGGGAGGGAAATGGATTAAGGCCAATATTTAAAAAAAAAAAAAAAAAAAAAAAAAAAAAAAAGAGCAGCAGCGAGTTAGACTTCTAAAAGCCACATTTAGGCACCTCCTGATTTTAATAAGTGCTGAGCTCCTATTGGGGTCAATGGATTCTACACTCTTGATTTATGCAGCCCTCTCTATTGAAGGCAATGGGAGTTTTGCCTGAATACGGACTGCAAGATCAGGCAGAGAGTGATTTAATCACTGATAAAATGAATACTGATTCTATAAAATATGTCTTTCCCCCACTGTCATTTGGAGTGAAGGGGGAAGGGAAACTGACTCCCAATGAAACTCAACAATGGTTGGGCAGCAGGTGTGCAACAACCACCCTTGGTCATATGGTTCATAATCATACTCTGATCATACCTTGTGTTTCCCGTCAGTCTGTTGTACTTACCTGTTGTCTCCATCTTATTCTTAAGGGCTTGTCTACACGGCAAGATTTTTCAGTTTAACTTTAGTTTTCTCGGCACAAACTGCTTTGCACCCACACACAAAATTTCTTTTTTTGATTCACTCAGTAGCTGTCTATGTTTAACCCTTATTGTAAAAACTTTCCCATGTAGACAAACTCTTAGACTATCAGCTCTTAGAGGCAGGGACTGTCTTTTTGTTCTGTGTTTGTACAATGCCTAGCACAGTGGGGCTATGATGTGTGACAAACCGCTAGGCTGCTACTACAATAAAAATTAAAAACTCATAGTCATCTTCTTTAATGCATGGAACGGGGTGTAGGGATGGTCTATGGAGGAGATACGTAGAACTATTCAATAATCAGTGCAAGTCCCGGAGCAGTGATCTAGGGAAAAGCCACATAGGTAGGAAGGAGTGTCACAGTGTGTTACAGCTGCTACCACAGCCCACACACCATAGCAGTGGCCACGGCTTCTGCACCTGAGTTCAGTGGGTTGGGTGAGAGGGTACTATGCTCTCCAATCCCCAAAGCTTGTTTACTCAAGATGTGCATGGTTAATAAGGATGTCAGCCTAAATGCTTAATTTAATCCTTGCCTGATCCTTTTAAAGGATTCAAAGAGCACCTCAGTTCCTTCACACTAGAGCCTTTGATTAGATTTCGTTAGTAATTAGCCTCTATTAACCACATTCTTTGTTAATGCTCCACACAACAGAGTCAGGACCATTTCCCACTGCTAGAGCTTCTCTTTCCTTTCATTTGTGAATACATTTCAATTTACACAATAGGAACCATTACAAATAAAGGACCCTATTCATAAATGTTTTACTCTCATGGCAAGTCTCTCTTCCCTCTCTGTCCCTCCCTCCCCCCAGCATTTCTGTAGGTGTCTCTTTAAAATCCAGGCCAGAATGTAATCCAGCACATAAAGACAAGTTTTGTGGCATGTTGTTATATATGGATGGGGAGGTCCCTTTTTCCATGTCAATAGCAGCAGGGAGAGAGCATCAGACTGGGCTCAGCTAGGATGCCCATAATCATGCTGGGGCTTGGCAAAAGGTTCCATAGATGAGACCAAAGATGTGATGTTCTATATACTGTCAGGGAGCACTGAGACCCAGGACGTTACTTGTCTGGATCCCTGGCATGGTTGCCAGGTAAGGCCAAATTCTTCAAACCTGTTCTTCCTGTCAAGTCTGCAGAGGCAGAGAACCAGACTGGAGGGGTTAAGTAGCTGTAGAGCTGCCATAACTGGGATTCAGTAAACTCCAGGGGCACAGCTGACATGCCTAGCAGGAGGCTGAGGAAAGGAAGGAGTGGGCAACTTAAAAGGAAAAGCCTTGATTCAACAAAATGGATTCCGTACTCACAGCCAGCAAAGTGGAGGGCTTTGTACCTTGGAAGGGAGAAAACACTGATTTTTGACCTGTTTATACTCCAGTAAGAGGGAACAATGCTTTGAGTGTGTTCTGAGACAGCCTGTTGTGTGACATTAACCATCAATTTAACCATCAATTAACCATCAATTTTTTAAAGATCACCAGAAAGAAATGGCATGGCAGGAAGCAAGTAAGGGCTAAATTAATCTTTAGGGTAACTTTGATTAAGTCAATGGAGTTACCCCAAGCTAATATTTTAGCTTATTTAATCAAGTTTTGTTATTCTGTCTAAATTAGGCCCCAATACAACCCTTTGCTTTTTTACTTTAATGGCAAGCAGAAGTTAAAAGTAAACAAACAGGTACCAGTGTATTTCTGATTACACAAGCAGAGACCCCGTGGAACCTAGAAGGGATGAGATAAGACCAAACAAACCACTCCGACAGTAATGTCATACAAGTACCTAGATACTCAGACCACCCGGGAAACACTATTTCATGCCCAGTGAGGCCATATTTAGAAAAACTCCCATTCCTTAGCAGTGACATGTACTGCCTGGAGAGAATAAAAGCACTGTGTATTCAACTCTGTAGCCTGATTTGAACCAACCCTCTTGCCATCAACCTCCTGCTGAATCCTACAGCATAAACGTCTATGTCATCTTCTGGTGACTATTTGAAACTTCATTAACTATTGCTTGTGCTGCTCCTTTCCCTGGAACATCTGGGCACCGATTGCAGAGTTTAATGCCTAATAGTGTAAAGGCCTTTTTTATCAGAAGGAGACTATAAACTAGCCCAATCCGGTTGATACTTGACCCATTTCAGAATCTCCCGTAATTCCCCTGCCTATTTGGCATAGCCTTGCATTGAGGATGATGCATGAGGGGAGGGGGGAGCCTCAAAGAGATTGAATGGCCCAGATTCACAAAGACCAGGACTTTCAATGGAAGTTATGAGTCTAAATATCTTTGTGGATCTGAGCCAATATTCCCAGCACTCCCCTAGCAATACAAATTGGCACACCTTTAAGAGATGCAATCTACTCGCCCTCACACATATGGGAGTGGGGTTTTGAGCTGTGGCATTGTTCTCCCACTTGGAGCGTTATGCTTCCACTTGGGAGCATCCCAGTAGCAGCCCTACACTCACTCCCCTGAGCAGTGGGGTTGCAACTCTGCCCAACCCTTACCTGGTGTAGGATAAGTATCAAATTAAAGAAGGAAAGTTAGCTTATTGGTTAAGGAAATCTATAGGTGTTGTAAAAATGGACCTCAATAGCATGTAGAAGGAAGGCCTTAAAAATAATGGGTTATAAGGCCAAATGGAATGAAGTAGGCAGGATGTCTGGTTCAAAGAATAACTAATGAAATAAGGGGAAGTTTCTAAAAGGAAGGCCTCTGACTGATAGGGGTGACTACAGGCAATAAGAGGAAAAGGATTTCTCTTAAAAGGAGCCAACATGGACCTTCCCACCCACAAACACCACTTGTTTGTTAAAGGGTATAAAAAGTGAACTCTTCATTGCTAACTCCTGACCATGTTGGAGCCAACCAATATGGGGCCGAGCACCGCTGGGATTAGCCTGTTTGTAAGTATCTTGACCAAATGCTTATAAATGTTTTGTTACTGTTTGGCTGAAGTAAATTGCTTATTATTTAGGCTTTTAAGGCATGGTTAGAGCAATTGTATCGGTACCTTTAGGCCTTTGGATTTAATAAAGGAATTTATGGTTAAATAAGTGTGTTTGGTGGTTTCCCTTATTAATATTTTCAAATATTAATAATAATTCCAACACAAGGCTTATATAAAGTGAATGGGATTTATTACTCCTTCCCCTCCATTACCTGGTTGCACAAAGGCCAGGCAGAATTTAGCCTTTTGTAGTAGTCAGAGGCAAACGGATAAAGAGACAGACAGAGAACATGATGATATTGCTATAGACCATTTAAATTACCTCATCCACTACTTTTGAAAAGTAATGAAGGGTGGATATCACTTCTTCATCTCCTTTACCCAAGGCAAAATTCTGAAAATAAAAATATATATTGATACTGTAAGTCAACAACGTCAGTATACAGACAATATGTCGTACTACATATATGTACAAATAATATACTATTTTTATACATGCACTTTATATTTTAATTTCCTTGTCTAAAGGAATAACGTTTATCTAATTTACTTAAAAGGATTGGTCATACCAAGAATAGGCTGCTTTGCATCTTCATTAATTTACTAACGTAAACATTTTGGACGTCAACAGGCAATTTTCCCCAACGGCTTCAATGGGACCTGAGTCAGGCCAACAATGAGCTGTTTTGAAAATCCTACCCTTTGAACAGACTTTTCATATGCACCATCTAATCAGCTGAATGTTGAGACTCGCAAACATAGAATTTTCAAAACGTACCTGCTTTTCATATGCAAGAAGCTGCTTGGAAAGCTGTTGTGTGGCTAGACACATTTCATTCTACAAAACAAAAAGGAGAGTTTAGTAGAGGTAACCAAAGATATTTAGGATTACTGTGGTTACTACTTTATTATTTGGACAGTGGTTGTGCTTATAGGCCACAAAGAGGACTAGGACCCTGGGGGATATACACACACTGCAAGTGACCTTCCCTGCCTCAAAGATCTCACAGTCGACACTGCGTTAAAAAACCCACGGCACCAAGTCTTAGAGCCCAGGTCAGCTGTCTCAGGCCCGCGGGCCTGGGACTGTGGGGCTACAAATAGCAGCGTAGATGTCTGGGCTCGGGTGAAGCCCGGGCTCTGAGATCTTATCACCTGTGGTGTCTCAGAGCCCAGGCTCCAGCCTGAGTCCAAACTACACTGCAATTTTATAACCCTGCAGCCTGAGCCCCGCAAGCCCAAATCAGCTGACCTGGGCCAGCCATTGCCATGCTGTGGGTCTTTTATTGCAGGGTAGATGTGCCGTATGGCTCTGATTCTGCAATTACTCAAGCACATGCTTAACTCTGTGTACATGAGAAGTCCCAAAGCACTACACCAACTCATATAACCCATGGCCAGTCGGTGTGAATGAGGCTCGGTCTACATTCAATTTTAGTATCTTACTGAAATAATTACATTGGTACAACCTCTAGCATGGATGCAGTTATACCAGGTTAAAGGTGCTTTATACTAGTATAGCTTATTTGCCTAAATTCACCGGAATAACTTGTGCCAATATACAGGTTATACCAGTTATACAGGTATCACTGCATCCACACTAGGGGGTTGTACTGGTATAACTATACAGGTTTCAAACTGTGGTAGCCGTACAAACCTGTGTGTAGAGGAATGCTTAGAGCAATCCCAAACGGGCCAGTGGAACTATTAACATGCATCAATTTAAATACACGCAAAAGGATGGGTTGCAGGACTGAGCCAAATTCAAGAATAAAAAGAATAGGTTGTTTGCGGACACATGGCTAGTCTGGGAGTAACTTTGCGACCATGTACATTGAAAAGGACACAAACTACATCTGATGCCCCCCTTCCCACAGAATGCATTAAACAGCAGCTTCTAAAAAAGTCACAAGTTACACCTTCCCACTCAAAATCTGCAATCCAGAGAAGGAGCCAACTAGTGAAAAGAACTGAGGAGGAATAATGAAAAGGGGTGGGAAAGTAGCCCTGCAACAGGTGAAATCAATCAATCTAAGCCAAAGAGGGGAACTGGTTCGGCCACCGAACCCTAAGGCCAATTTAAAACACCACCATTATTTTGGCGCTACTCGCAATTTCTGGTCTGCAGTGCTCATGTTGCAGAATGAAGCCAGGCACTTAAACTGCACCACAGTCTCAAGGATTTCTCTCCATTACTCCTTCTCGCTCACAGAGATTTCGTATGTCTTTAGGTGCAGGCCTGCCAATGGGGGGAGGGGGGGCGCAAAGGGGGCAATTCCCAGGGGCCCGGATGATTTAAAAGGGCCCGGGCGCCCCTGGCCACAGCACAGCAGGGCTAAGACAGGCATCCTGACCGCCCTCACTCCACGCCACTCCCGGAAGCAGCTGGCATGTCCCTGGGGAGGGGGTCTCCCATTGGCTGGGAACTGCGGCCAATGGGAGCTGTGGGGGCAGTGCCTGCGGACAGCGGCACACAGAGACCCCCTGGGTCCCCCGCCTAGGAGTCGCTGCCAGAGGGGTGGGTCGCTTGCTTTCGGGAGCCGCCCAAGGTAAGTGCTGACCCTCTGACCCCCTCCTGCAGCCCGACCCCCTGCCCCAGCCTAGAGCCCGCACCCCACACCCAAACTCCCTCCCAGAGCCCGCACCCCAACCCCCTGCCCCAGTCCTGAGCCCCTCTGCACCCAAACTCCCTCCCAGAGCCTGCAGCCCAAACTCCCTCCTGCACCCCAGTCCCCTGCCCCCTGCCCCAGCCCTGAGCCTCCTCCCGCACCCAAACTCCCTCCCAGAGCCTGCACCCCCTCCCGCACCCCAATCCTGCCGCAGCCCAGTGAAAGTGAGTGAGGGTGGGGGAGAGCAAGTGACAGAGAGAGGGGGAATGGAGTGAGCAGGGGTGGGGCCTCAGAGAAAGGACGGGACAGCGGTGTGGCAACAAAGGGGCAGGGTGGGGCAAGGGTCTTTGGGTTTGCGCGATTAGACAGTTGGCAACCCTACCGGGCGGGCATATAGAAGCCCTTGCCATGCTGGAAGAGCGCGCCCAGCGGCGCAGCTGGCAGCTCGCTGGGCACCAGCCAGCACAGATGCAGCACCACCCAAATGTCAGGCAGACTGTTCGCACGAGCACGGCTTGTGCATGCATGGGGGGGCCTATTGACTGTTCTGCCCTGGGGCCGGGAATTGCTATCAGCAGGCCGGTTAGGTTGCAAACCCTGTCTCTCATGTGTTTGTTCAGCAGAGAACAATCACAGAGAAGATTTCAACAACAAATAGTATTTAAATAGTACTGAGAAAACAATGTAAAGCTCCCGCAAATCCCATGTTGCTATTAGTTGGTGCTGTCACAATACAGGTGAATGTGAAGATGCTGGGCTTGAAACACCCTCACACCTCTGCTATTTGCCCTCAGGGTCTTCCTTTGGATATCAGAAACCTAGCAAGTGGGGGAAGGCAGGAGTAGGAAAGGAAGCAAGTTCTCTCAGCTAAAGCAGTAGAGTTAACCTACATTTATATCCGTGTAAATGAGAGCAGACTTTGGCTTGGGATATGTAAGAGGGAGACTAAAGATTCCAACAGCATAAGCTTTATCACTAGCCATATAGGTCTGGTTTGTTTCACTGCCATAAAACTGGTGTAACAAACTGGGGAATCAGGTCCTATATATTTGCCCTGGCTAGGTCCCTCCTTTCTCCAGTTATTAGTCCTCTGAATTATTTCTCTTTTAGAGTTCAGATTTTTTTTTTTAAATGAAACACAAACAAGTCAGAGCAGCTCCTAAGCTGCTCTTATTTACACCAATGAGCCAGAGCTAGAGCAGACGCACCATTAGAATCAGGGAGGCAGAACCTGCTCCCTGATGGCTTCCTCTGCCCTTCTGTGCAAGCACATCTTGGTATAGGACAGAATTTGAGTGAAAGACTCTAGAAACAGTCTTTGCATGGGCCTCTACAGCGTCTTAACACCCTGATATACATCTTATCTCCGCTGCAGCGTCACGGTTTTCGGGGGAGGAAGAGTGGTAAAGTCATGTTCAGCCATGAAAAAACAAAGGCCAAATTCTGTCTGGCAGGGTATCTACATGAATGGCTGCAATGCAAGCATAAGGCAAAAGTTGGCTCTCCTAGTTCTGGCCCCCTTAGAACATCATGAAGATGGTTTTTCACAGGCTCTAAGTGATTGGAACGGTGAGTGCAGAGAGCTGTTCTAGGGCATAATCAAGGGCTCAGGGCCTGGTACATGTGTTAAACGGTGTCTATTACATGACCAGGCAATGGCTGCCATATACAGACCCCATAGAGAGTATTCATACTCTCGGCAGGAATAGAGAGAACAGGTGGAGAGGGCTGAAATTTAACCTGGCAGACAGCAAGCACAAGGCCTCCATACACTGAAATAGCACTGAAGCCAACAGACGGTGCTTTCAGTGCTGCACAGGCTGACTATGTGCACTGAGGTGAGTGAGTGTCATTCTGTCAGAATACAGTGAACAGTACTACTGCTTTTGCACCCGTACATGTGAATTCATTTGGGGTTGCTAATGCTTAGTTTCACACACACACACCCACCCACCTGCCAGATTGTGACCCTATTCTAGGTATAAAAATTTTATTAAGTCATTTCCAAACAAACAGAAAACACCAGCATACAAATCAAGTTAATCAGACAGGTGTAAATAGTGCCATATTACCAAGGGACAAGACACAGACAGGACGCTCTGCTCAGCCTGTGGTAACATTGCTTCCTTAAAAACACTTTATTTGGGCAACTCCAGCTTAACCCTCCTCCAATTTGTTCTCAGTCAGGCTTCTTTCTGGCATTGTCTTGGGACCCCTTCCTCTCTCACCACAATCAATCAGCTGAAGGGTTTAAAACTTGTTGTTTGCATTGCCTGTATTTACAGATCCATGAAGCCCTTGGAATCCATTCTAGCAGTTATTAATTCAATTCCACATATTTTCCCCTGGAATAGAGCAAGATACTACTATCCTGAACTGGCTGAAAATAATGTGTTGATCAAGTTGAAGAACAAACATTATTTGTATGTAAATGTACTTTTACCATTAAATAATTAAACACAACATTAGAAAAATCTCT
Organism: Natator depressus; assembly: GCF_965152275.1. NCBI lineage: Eukaryota > Metazoa > Chordata > Testudines > Cheloniidae > Natator > Natator depressus. Next base: position 249,984,237 of record NC_134234.1, read on the forward strand.
TGGAAAACAGCAGAGCAAAGCAAAATAAAGACTATTATAAAAATTTTTCCAACTGTTCAAATTAATCTCTGCCACAATACTCCACAGCTCCTTCTGAAATTTCAGAGTTAATCAAACGCTTTTGTAGTGTGAAAGACAGTAAGGACAGATTACCAACTAGGAAACATATTGAAAGCCTGAGCAGCCTGATAAATCTAAGTGAGGGCAAAATTCATTTTCTTTAGTGCTATACACACAAAACACATGCATTTTCATTAGCTGATTTTATAGAGGGGGAAAAAATCCCCAGGGAAATCACGTACAAATGTTTATTGGGAGGAAGAGAGGACTGGACAGAAATCAGTTCTAATTAAGCAGTGACGACTCTGGATGAATTATTTCATTTAGTTTTGAGCTTAGCTACCAAGTGCTCAGAGCTGTAACAAACCTTTACAACCTTTTCCAAGATCTACCAGCATCAGAGTACATGCTTGTGATAAAGACGACAATGCAATTCATCTAAATCCTTTCTATACCATACAAAAAGGGGCTGTACTTGAAATGCACTGTTTCAACACTTTAGTCAACTCTGGGCCTGATCCTGCTTTCATTCAAGTCAATGGCAAAACTCCCATTTATTAATTTTTGGATCTGAACTTCCCCAAAGTGTCAGTGTTCATATCTGGTCTTCTGGTGTGAATCTACCTTTTATTATAATCTGTCATGCATACAGCTAGTTACCTGATGCAAGAATAGGTTCTTCCTCCCTCCAGTTCATAATGAAAACTCAACTGCACTTATATACAATTTATTTGTGAGACAGTCCATCATTTCTCAACACCTTTTCTTTCCAAATAAGTTCTGTGGTTAAAAACATCAGTCAGATTTAATTAAAATGGGAATTAACCCTAATTATTCAATAGTGGATAGTTACATATAATTGTCTACAAGATTCCAAATAAGAATACCTGTAAAAGGATTCAACTGAGCTATACAATTAGCTTTAAAGGCATTGAGCCATCTCATCATGTCCAACCCCAGAATGATGAATCTTTCTGCAAAGCTACTTTTCTGTGCTAAGGACAGCATTTTCAAAACTTTGCATGTAAACGAGCATGTAAATGATACAAAACTACTTTGCATATCAATGGCAGATAAGGGGGAAAAATATATATACACAATGGTGTGCAATAAAGTTTTAATTGGTATGCTTTGGGGATACCTAATTGCTCACAGATAGGAAGAGGAGGATGTCCACAAGGGATTTATGGATTTTCTTTCTTCTGCGATCATGGAAAGTATCCAACCTTAAACCCAGTCTCAGTTCAAATGGATCTGAGGCTTGAGATGAATGTTTTGCCCAACTCTGTCTAGATGCACATATCTCCTCCTTCTGAAGCACTCAGCTGTCTGGCAATCAGGAAAATGCTACCATTGTAATGATTTAACTTTGCAGAGAGAATGCTTTAGAAATTAAGATCCAAATGCTGGGAGATGCTGAGATCCCCTAGTGTTGAGAGTGATCAGTAGCTCACAGGATCAGGCTATTTTATAGCTTTCCCTGTTTAAGCTGATTCACAATGGCATGTTCAGTCCTCACAAGTAATGAATGGCTTGATGAAGGATTATCTAATAGGAAGAGAAAAGATACAAGTCAAGGCTCTGCTGTAAAACAGTGCCAGCAGCTACAGCAGGATTCTAGTTCTGGAGAGAAAGAATCTTTATAGTTTCCCTGCAAACCAGCTATAATCAGCAGAGCTGTTTATGATGTGTTCTCCTCTCGGTAGCACTTAGATCTCCAAATTCTGCTCTGCAGACCATGGGCATAAACTTGCTTCTAGGCCTGGTGACAATTCCAAAGCTGACCAGCAACACTGAAATGGAGTTCCACGGCATTGTAAATACAATATTCATCATCCACTTAAATCCTGTTTACCTTTAACTGTCTTCTCATTTACATGTGGAGAATATGTCACAGGAAGTGCCCCTCATATAAATAATGCACACTTGTGATCAATATTGCATCATAAATGTACACGGTCCTTTACAAAATCAGTGTTGCCAACTCCACTGATTTTATTGCAAGTCTCGTGTTATATGATATCTGATTTAAAGCCACACGTGGTTATGTGAGAATCTCAACTTTCACTGAAAAAAAAAAAAAAAAGTAAGTTTCTAGCCCTTATGGTTGTAGAGGAAAGCTTGAAAAGAGGACGAGAGTGCACCCACAAAGCTTAAAAACCAGAAGGCAACTAAAAGAAACATTTACAATTATAATATTATTATTAATAATAAATACCCATGATTTTAAACTATTCTCATGATTTTGTAGAGCCTGACTCACGATATTTGGATGTTTCAGACTGCAATACTGCAAAAGAACAAACAACAAAGTCTATGTTCCCAAAGAGCAGGAAACTCATTCATGGATCCAAAACCTTATGAAGTCAATGAAAAGACTCCCATGGACTCCAAAGGGCTTTAAATCAGGCTTTCTGAGCCCCAGGAGTGGTCTTAGATCCAAAAAGAGGCATCACTGAGAGAGTGCAAAAATAAGGATTCATGAATTAAATATGGGGGGGTGGGATGAAACTAGTTTGAAGAACAAACTAAAATAACCTAGGCAGCTCCAAATGACAGCACTGAGCACCAGTTATGTAACTTTGCTTGGTAGCACCTACCTAATCCTCAGGACATTTTCTCCAATGTCTCTTTGCATAAAAATATTTTCTTTCTGCACTGCTAAAGGCAGCATTAGTTTGCTTCTAGTTCTCTCCCCCTTGCTCCCCAGCAGCTACAAACACTGTTAGTATACAAATATATTTATTGGGACTGCTGAAGAAAATGCCATAACACAGACAATGTTCAGCACCTTATTGCACTGTAACTTGTTTCCAGGATTCCCCTTCAGGTGCCTGGTAGATACACTTTAGTCTACAGTGGAATGAAATGGAATTATCTATTTTAAAAAAATATGTTTATTTTGTGGTGCCTTCTTTTCTTTATTCTTGGCATACGAAGGTCCCCATTGGGCCATTACTGTAGCATGATGAGTGGAATTGGAGAATGATGTTCAGATTTCAGGAGGGACTTAATTCAGTGTGGCATGGCACCTGGTGATTGGAAATGCAAGCTGGGGCACAGGCTGCTTGGTTTTAACTCTACAGCCTTATCATGTAAACACTAGCTTCACTTAAGAAAGATCTCTTTCCTACAATTCAGCCTGTCTGACACATCACTATTCTGAATGGCACAGGCACTTCTGGGAGTTCAACCCATCAATAGAAATGAAGCAGCAGTGTTGCCAACTCTCATGATTTTGTCATGAGTCTCATGATAAATATGGTTTTCTTTAAAACCCCAGCTCCTGGAGTCCAGTGGATATGTGATGATTTCAGCCTTCATTCTTCAAGAAAAGGTATGTTTGCAGCCCTCAGGGCTATGGAGAAAGCTTCAAAACGTGACCGCAGTGCACCCTATAGGCTCAAAAAGCAGAAGGCAAATAAAAAGAACCTCAAATCTATTAATTTTACATAATCTCATGATTTTAAAGCCAATCTCATGATTTTTGGTGAGCCTGACTCACGATTTTTGAACATCTGGCAATATTGGCAACCCTTAAATGGGCAGCTGGGATAGACTCTATTGGGAAGCTTTCTTCCATCAGAACATCACAAAGCTAAATTGCTTCTGGCTACAATGCACAGGCAGGAGCATAAAATAAAGCAGGAAGTATAATCTGAACTCATAGAGATGTGATTTATTTATCTTATCTGACCAAAATCAGGTGTTTCTCTGTATTTGGATCCATGTGCTAGTGCATGTTTACTGAACACCTAACCAGATATTAGAACAGTTTCTAGTGCTTGCAATTACAAATGGCATTAACATATATAATTAAGTTGGTGGATACAAGAGGCACCAAAAATACACATGTACAATTCAAATAATTAGACCCCACTACCACCTAATAGGATCCTGTAGCATAAAAAAACAAAAACAAAAAAAAACAAATTGTACTCCCTTCTAGTTATTATAAAACGGTTACCTACAAATAAATAAATAAATAAATAAATAAGCCATCCATACTGGGGAAATACTTCCAGTTTCTCCTTACATGACTTTCAAGCGATCTGATAAATCTTTAAATAAAACCGTGGATGGCAGTTTATAAGCTGGCAGCCAATTAAGTGGATGTTTTGCACACACTGCAGTGTTTCTGGATGGATAACAGCTTGCATTTAGTGCTGATTGCTACCCATAGGAAGCAATACAGTACAGGTGGAGTGAGATCAACACCCCAACACGGTCAGCGTTGGCTGGCTTCACCAAAGAACTGGGTTTTAAGTATGACAAGTGGAGAGCGGACAGGAGCATGGATACAGGAAAACTGAGAGGCCGTCCCAAACAGAGGAGGTAGCACAAGAGGGGTGACTCAGAGGACACAAAGGAGCAGTAAGGAGTAAGATGGTTTCGAGGCAGCAGTGTGGGCCTATGTAAACTCAAGCTCTCAGGCCTCCTACCACTTCCTGGTGCCTCAGTTGGCTTTTCTAGAGACAATGATTCTTGCTTGTGGCCAGGGCGGCTTTAGCAGAGATTTATGGGCTCAGTTGCACACACAGAAACCCCACAGTGGTGGCTTTTGTCCTCTGGGGCTAGGCCTGGCTCTGCGCTCTAGGCACTGTGGCTTGGGGTTACTGACCACCTGCAGCAGCATCCTCTGCCCCCACACCTCTTCTCAGGGAGCCAGGTCCAGCCCCCCAGGGCAGGAGCCGTTGCTGTGGCATGGGTTTGCTCTCTAGGCACCCGCCCCTTCCCAAGCCCCCGCTCCACACCGGGGCAGGATTACAGTTGCAGTACCGGGATACTCCATGTGGTTGATGTCCCTTTGGTTGGGTGAGGAGGCAGCAACGGCTGAGTACACCCATTGAATTGGGAGGCTCCATCCATCACTGACTGACTCATGAAACTCGTCTTTTCTTTTCCTTCTGTTTTCCGTCTTCTCTATTTCTTGCTTCCCCATAACCTTTCCTCTTCTCACTGTCCCACCACACTTTCCCATGCTTTGCTATATTACTGAGTCTCCTACTCCTTGCCAGACCTATTTCCCCCTTCCTCCTTGGCCACTCTTCTCCCAAGCACTGCTTGCATTATCTGTTTTGGGCTCTAAATTTTTGCCAGTGACTACTGATTTTGAGTGCCTGACTTGAGAAATCTCATTTTCAGGGGGCAGGTGCTTAATTTAACCCTTTTTGAAAATCAGGCTCCCTTATGGCAGTGGTTCTCTACCTTTCCAGACTACTGTACCCCTTTCAGGAGTCAGATTTGTCTTGCGTACCCCCAAGTTTCACCTCATTTAAAAACTACTTGCTTACAAAATCAGACATAAAAATACAAAAAAGTGTCACAGCCACTATTACTGAAAAATTGCTCACTTTCTCATTTTGTCTGTATGAAATTTTAGTTTGTACTGACTTCGCTGGGGCTTTTTATGTAGCCTGTTGTAAAACTAGGCAAATATCTAGGTGAGTTGATGTACCCAGTGGAAGACCTCTCTGTACCCCCAGGGCTACACATACCCCTGCTTGAGAACCACTGCTTTAAGTCATCCGAAGTTGGAAACCCAAAGTCAGTCGCTTGTGAAAAGTCAGGCCCTAGTGGCTAATGTTGGATGCATTATCAATGATAATGTCTTACTGCTAGCTGCTTTTAGGATTGCTTCTCGCATCTAACATAAGCCGCATTGCTAATGATCCCTTAGTGGACAGTGTGCTGTCCTGGGGAATAAACATCCTACGACATCAGATTGGGTTTGAGTGCCCAGGGTCCAGAAATGCAGTTTGAAATGAACCTTGGATCAGTAGCAAGAAAATACTAATGTTCAGAGTATCATATTGTCTGTGTGACAGACAATCCCAATAAAATAGTTTGTTTTGCACAGCTTTGCTGTAAATCTTTATACTAAGGTCCTTATATTCTTTGCATGTAATCGTAAAGAATATGTGATGGTTTTTTAGAGCCCGATTCTTTTTTTTTTTTTTAATGAAAGGTAATGGGACCATGGCTGGGAATTTCAGAGGTGCACAGAACGTTTGGAAGCCAGTTCGGATTCATTGTCATGGCAACTGAGCATTGAAAATATCATACTAGACTTTTAAGGCAGCTCTTTTGAGCCACACACCTCTTGTTGCAAAATGAATGATTTTGCTTGCCTCGATGGGGAAGGGGAATAGTGACTGGTTAGACAATTTATTCTGGTTCCAAAGAGAATGTCCTGAAAATAATCTCTGTGTGGATTGCTAATAAGTAGTGGACTCTGCAAGTGATATCTGTTGTATGTTCATGTTTTATTATGAATTCCTCAATTGTGAATAATCTAAATAATCAGGGTCATAATATTAATCGCTAATTGCTATCTGTGTATGGGGCCAAACACACTTTAGCAGTTGTTTCATTAGAATACATCATGGCTTGGCCTCACTGATAGCCCACCAGGAAGTGCTAGCAGTCCTGTTCCTTTTTAAGAGGGAATATGATATAGAAGAATAAGCACAAAAGTAGGGAGCCTTGAGTTCTGAACCTGGCTTTTCTACTCACTCACCTTAGGCAAGTCAATGCCCCTTTGCTTTAGTTTTCTTATTTGTAAAATAAGGGTTATACTTATCTGCTTCCCAAGAATATTGTAAATCAATGTTTACACAGCCATTAAGGTCCCTTAACTCTGAGCTGTGGCAGTCAAAGACAACATCACTGGGTTTTGCCAACCACAACTATTGAAAAATCAGGGGTTAGGCCCACCAAAAATCACAAGACTGGCTTTAAAAATCACTAGTTTCTTTAAAAAAATAAGATCTCTTGTTTTCTTTGGCCCCAATCCATAAAGGTATTTTGGCTTCTAATTTCTATTGAAATCAATGGAACTTAAGAGCCTGAATATCTTTGTGGATCTGGGCATTTTATTTGCATTGTGGGATTTGAGCTTTCAAGGTGCACTTGGGTCACATTTTGTGTCTTTTCTCCACAACTATGAGGGCTAGACATTTACTTTTTAATGAAACCTGAGATTTTCTTGTTGTCACTTGTCTGTTGGAGCTGGGGCTTTAAGTAAAACATCAAATATGACTTGCAATCTAATTGGGACAGTTGGCAACACTGGACCTCCCCCCCACCCCCTTTTTTCCCCCCTCTCTCCTATAAAGATTCAGAGCATTCATTTGAATACAAAGTCACTGAGGTTTAAGGAAAAAATACAGTAAGATGTCCGATTCTGCAAACCGTTACTCATTCAAGCACACCTTACTCACCTGCATAGTCCCACTATGGTCAAAGGGACCTCTTGTGAGAGTGGAGTGGTGCAGGTTTGGGCCCCAAGATGTGGATTCTGTTTCCTGTTCAGAACATTGGGGCAGGGATTTTTAAATTTGATTGCTTAAAATTAGGCATCTAAATCTATATTTAGGCCCCTAATAAAGGTACCTAAATAAGGATCAAGGGGGTAAATTTTGAGATGTCTAAGTGATTTGAGAGTTCAGGTGTCATTTTCAAAAGGAACTTGTGGCCATCTTTTCAAAGGTATTTAGGTGCCTCAAGATGTGGAAAGATGCGTAGTGGGATTTTCAAAAACATCTAAATTAGTTAGGCACCTAGGCACTTTTGAAAATCCCACTAAGTGTTTATCTGCACCTTTTGGTGCCTAAATACTTTTAAAAATATGTCCACTAGGCACTTGGGAGCCTAAAGGCTTGTCTGCACACAAAAATTAATCTGGAATAAGGTAGGATATTAATTTAAATTAGATTAATGATTCCTGATTAATTCCATGTGTGGACACTCCTATTCTGGAATAAGAGTGCCTTATTCCAAATTAGTTTATTTCAGTGGATCAAACTAATCCAAGGAATCCAGTGGAATTAGCTAATTCAAAACAAAACATTCTTATACTGGATTAAGACTGTCCACACGTTGAGTTAATCAGGAACAGACATTCCAGAATAGCTCCCCGTGTAGACAAGCCTTAAACTTCACTACAAATCAGTGGGATTTAGGGTAAATTTTTAAAAAAATCATATGAATGATGTACATACCTAAACCCAATGTTCAAAGGGGATATAGGCATCTAATTGAAAATTTAACCCTAACTTTAGGCAGGCAAGTTTGAAAATGTTGACCTTGCAGTAAACACAAGAGTAAGTGTATGCCATGATTCTTATTTCATTTTTCTGAATAAGCGGATGAACACCAAGACAGAAAGGAGTGACAATATCATAGAGACTAATTTTCAAAAGAGCAGAGCAACCACACAACTTCTGCACAAATCAAAGGGAACTGCAGATGTTCTGCATCTTTGCAAATCAGTGTATCTGTTAGGAGCAGAATAATAAGGTTGCCTCTACTGCTTGGCAAACAAAGTCAACACAAATGAAAGATTACCTGAGCCCCATAGACCCGCTGCATTGCTTGAAGCAACTGGTTTGTATACTCTGTAAGGGTTCCTGCATCTTCTTCAAATACACTAAGCAAGGAGCGAGTCTTTAATAAAAGAAAAAAGCAAAAGGTTTTACTCCCAAATGGAAATATTTAAAAAAAAGAAAAGAAACTATAGCAAAACAAATCAGTCAGCGTAATAAGACTTTGAATATACAGTGTACAGCTTCTTTATATTATCCAACAATATAAAAAAACATAACAATTGATCACTATAATGAGACGGGTAAATTGATGCACAAATAAGTGACGTGATTGGAAGTTTACACTGCAAAGCAATGGCAGAGTCCTCCTGACTAACACCTTCTTGCTCTAATTAGTAGATACTCCTTTCAGCATAGTCAGGAATGTTACAAATCCTGAAATTCCTTTTGCTGATTACAGTAATCAAAGCAATGCCAAGGACTTGTGGTCAAAATACCATCGCTAATTTTATTTCTCTACTGTTAGAATGAATTAAAAGCTCCCCTTGTAATAAAACAAATTATCTTCCATTATGACATCTCAAGAGGCTTCTGAGTTGAACAACTTTTAAAAGAACACTGCCAGAACTGGTAGACTTAAAATTAGATCCAACAGCAGTATGTTGGTTTGTGACAATAGTCATACATATACACTTAGTGCTGCGCATCTGTAAGCATGGTTTCTTCACTCTGCCATTCTGTTTTGTTCTTGTGAGCGGAGGAGCAGCAGAGAGGAAAACATAACTTGTGTTATCTTGGAGAAATGCATCCACTTGGCTTGTTTCAGTGGAATTGCCAAGGACAGCAAATTACATTGTTGCAGTGCTATGTGCCAAGGAGGAAACCAAGGCCAGGGATTAGTGCTGGGCAAGCAAAGGGTAGGTAAAAAGTTGGGATGGCAGTGTAACTTTGACAGTGTCTCTTTAAGAAAGTCATTCTGCACCTTGGTAATTCAAAGTGTCCTAGGAGAGTGGGGTGGGGGGAGAGAAAACCTTTTGTAGTGGTAAACACCCATTTTTTCATGGTTTGTGTGTATAAAAAGATCTTCTGTACTTTCCACAGTATGCATCCGATGAAGTGAGCTGTAGCTCACGAAAGCTTATGCTCAAATAAATTGGTTAGTCTCTAAGGTGCCACAAGTACTCCTTTTCTTTTTGCTAACTGCAGTAGGATCTTGAAAAATGTGTGTAGCAATGCACTGACTAGTCATGTGTATTCGTTCGTATTACATTAATTTTTGTGCTTCCACCATTGGAGAAAGAAAAAGCTAGTGTCCTAACTGGTCAATCCAATCTGTTTGATACTAAATGAAAAGGTCTTCCCTAAATTACTTTGCATTAGTTCCATCTGTCTACCATAAACTCTAGAACTTTAATAATCATATTAGACCTGACACCTCGTCAGTGTTTCATCCTATCTTAGGCATTTCTAATGTGCCCGAAGTATCTAGGTGCTAATCATGGGAATTTATTTTACAGTCTTAGGAAAGCTGTAAGAAGCATCAGTATTTGGGAGGATATACCCTTTGCTTCTCTAAGACATTTACTTTTCTTTACAAATCTCCTTGCAGAGATTTTACATTGCTTCTGAGAGATTCAAACCACTTCTGCTGAGATTTTTGGACTAAGACAATGTCTGATTTCATCTGTCCTGAGCAGTACCAGATTTACCATGGCGCCAATGGCTCCATAGTGCCTAGCCCAAGCTCAGAAGGGGCCCATAACACTCACTTACTCCCGTCTCACAGCGCTACAGAAGTGGAGGCTCTGAGAGCAAGCCTTGGAGCAGCAGGGATCCAGCATGGAAGCTGAGAAACCACGGGGCCCTGAGAACTGTAGTTCCTTGGCAGCTCCCTGCCTATAGAGCCAGCCCTGGAGCAGGGAAAGAACTACATTTCCCAGCATTCCCTTGGAAGCTATCAAGATGAAAGGAAGTGGGGGGAGTGGAGAAGCTGAAACCCCATGCACTGCAGCTTGCTGTGAATGGAGAGCTGGCTGCTAGATGGGAATGGCACTGTGAATGGGAAACAAGTATGCCCAAGGAGTAGAAGGCTTTGGCCCAGATATCACCCTCAGAAGACTTTCCCAGAGTCTTAGGGATTGCTGGTGTGATTAGGGATGCTGGTGTGACCTCGCCTGGCAGCCCCCAAAGAAGGAATTGGGTGGACTAAATGGACAGTGCACCTCTCTATCTGAAGCCTAGCAAGGGACGTATGTGGATCCCACCAGAAGTTAAAATGATAAGTAAGGGAGGGAAGGCTCTACTAGAGGACCTGAGCAGCTTTAGATACAGTAAAGGAGCATTTCCACTTCTGAGCCATGGAAGCAGAAATTGGCTTTTCCTTTCCAGATTTATCCAATATTCAGAAAGGGAATCTAGCACCTGCCTTCCAGATTTGAACACCCTCAAAATTCAGGAGTGCTCAAGCTCAATTTAGGCTGCTGTTACTTCATTTCTTCCAAATCAAATATACTGATCCACTGTAATTTGCTGTAGAAAAAGTAGGATAAAATTGAGCAACAAATGCTGGCATCTTCCCAGGGTTAACTAGGGTTGGAATCGGTATTTTCAACAGCCATTACCATTTTTTAAAATTTTGTTTGTTTAAAAAGAAGACTACATTGGCAAATTTCCCACACAAATGAAGAGTGGAACAAAAGAACAACAAAGACACCTCAACTTTTCCTCATTTCTATAGGACAGTCTTATAATATGGATCCAGATATCCTCCAATCACACAAGCTGAAAATTGTTCCACTTTACTGCAGTTTTGTAACCATGCGGGAACCAGTCCTGTCTGTGTTCTGTGCACATCCAAAATTCCTACTGAATTCAGAAATGCCTTGCTTTTGTGATCATACTACCTGATATTTTCAGCCCTTGTAAGAGAAGCAGGTTTACATTTATTAATTGGGTGGGAAGCCTCTCAGAAAAAATTAGGTGCTATAGATGTTGCTTATTCACTCGGTAATGTGAGACCTTCCTGTCACAATAGTAACCCAGTGCAGCATAGAATGCATTTTGCTCCTAGAGTCTAGAATGGGGTCCTTTGCTTCTATACACAGCCCAATAAAGACAATAAAAAGACTCCCACTCACTTCAACAGGCTTTGGACAGAACTGATTATACATGGGGTAACTCCACTGTCTTCACAGGGTCCTGGTCCCACAGTGGAGGGGGGCCATGTGAGCTTGTGCAGAGCAGCTGCTCAGGGATGGGAACCCCCTGGAACTCTAGCCTCCAAAATCATTCAGGCTGCACTTTCTGCTCGACTATGTGCTAACTGAGGGGTGTGAGAGAATTGGTGGCCTCTGCTGAAGGTGATGTCCATCTCAGGTACTTAAAGCCATGGCCTAGAGGAGGGAAGTGCCTAACTACAGAGTCTGCAGCTGCCTAGGGCCAGCGCTGAGGATTTAGAGTCCATAGTGCCGCCGTTGCAAGGTTCAAGCATGCTCAGCCTTGGAATTGCCACCCCTCCTTAGATTAGTAGCTACAGCTATCTAAGGCTGGTCTCTGGCAATTGGCCCCATGGCTGTAGCCAGAGAAGCTACAGGTGGCTCTGTGACTACTGGGGGCCAATAAGCTAGGAGCAGATAAAGAAACTGGAGTTAACCTAAGGAACAGAGGTCACCCATAGGAAAGGAATGTCAAGGGAAGCTGGGAAAGAGGAAGCAGGTCAGGCTTGCAGGGGAGAATAGCGTCCAAGATAGAAGGGAAACAGCCATGCGGAGTGGTGGTGGTGATCAGGTACTAGACTAGCATGTAGATGGGAGCAGAGGGAGAAAGGCTGGTGACTTCAGGTTCCCAGGGGCTAAGTCCTCACTTTGGGGAAAATGGTGTTTGCAAGTGGCTTGCTCAAATGGCAGGATGGGAGCTGAGGGAGGCATTTGTCAGAACTGATCAGGTATCTACTGGCTGTGGAATTTTATTGGGCTCAGACCACATACAGTGACTGGTGACATAGGGTGGTACTGGAGACATGGTTACAGAAGGTCTGAATGAGGAAGGAGATAAATCTGCGGGGAGTTTCCCCTGATCGCTATGAAAGTTCTGCTCACTGTGGACACTGGTAAACCCACATGGGTGTACAGCTCAATGAGAAAAACTGGGGGCTGAGGAAACTGTGTATGGCAATATATATAGTCATGCAGAGGTGTGATATCAACATGAAAAATGTCTCTGAGATTCAATACTGGGCATACTATGGCACCGCCACACCAGGCCCATACTCGGAGCCCACAATGACTACATGAGGGCCCACAAATATGTTTGGCACCTGGGCCCATAAAAGGTTAATCCGGCCCTGGTGCTGGGAAGTGTCTATTTACAGTGTAAAGTCGTGTTGTCTAGTAATTAAAGCAGGTGACTGGAAGTCCTATTTTAGACTCTGCATGGCTGTACTGGCTTACCCTGGGTAAATCACTTAATCTCACAAAACCTAAGTTTACTAATGTTAAATGGGTATATTACTACCTGTCTTAGAAACATTGTGGGGGATAATTGATGCTTGGAAAGAATTTTAAGATGGTAGGATAAAAAGGAGCATTAGAAGCGCAAAATACTGTTTTCATTAAAACAGCAGCACATACAAATCAAAGACGGAAAGAATTCAAAATACACCAACAGAAAGCTACGTAGGGCCAGATCCTGCAAGCCCTTGGCATGCAGAACTTCCTTCCAAAAGGAAGGGGGCTCCGATTCCTCCCAGCACTGATTTCCTTCCTCCTTTCAATGGAAACCCCATGTTCTGAGAGTTTCCAGGACAGAGCCTCAGTCTGGATTTTAATAATTGAAACACATACTAATTTGCAAAAAATACCTGGATTTGAGTTGTTGCAATCACTGACTACAGTTTTGCTAATTTAAAACTTCTGTTCTCTGTAACCCCATCTTTTCTTTTACCTAACATTGAACATCGTTATACTGTGCTGTGACAAAAGACTGATTCACCAGACACAATAAACAAAGGATCATGGTTACAGGATAAAGCAACAGAATTATGGGAATGTTAAGCAAGAAAATTCTCAGGCCAAGATTTTCAAAAAATAGATGCCTAAAGTTAGCCTCCTAAGTATATATTTACATAATATGGAGCACAGATGGCCCTTAGATGCCTATATCCTATTGAAATTAGCATAGGCTCCTTAAAGCTGGGATTTTTCACTTATTCAGATGCCTAAATATGGAGTCAGCTACTTAATTTTAGGCACCCATTTATTTATTCATTAAATCTTGGCCTCAGTTATTAGCACTTTTGTTCAAAAATAATAAACTCTATAAATGATTCAAATAGTTTGGACATTAAGGTTCAAAATCTTTATGATGTTTCTTTTTAAAATCACTATTTTAAACCAGTGCAACTAACAAACAGATGTATAGTTTCCTTTTTGCTGTTTTGTCAAATTCTTACGTATTAGATAAAGCTACACCAGTGAACCATGGTAATCCAAACATAACCTTTTAACATTTCTGTGGAGGCTTCATTAATCATGCCACCACTCTTGCTGCTGGAAACATGGGGCCAAATCTGGTCTTCACATGAGTGAGTGTTGAATTCAGGATGGCTACTTGGGCGAGTCTGTCTCCTAATCTGCAGTCAAACGCTTTAAATGGAATACATTCATTAGGTGGGGACTTTTTTGTATAATGCTTGGGGACAATGAAGATATAATTACACTACTCTTGGAGAGAAAGTGAGCTTTGCAAACCTTATTAATAAATAACTTATGCCTAATTCTCCACTGCCTGGCACCTTGTCCGAAAGGAATGGTTTTATATCCGTTTTGTTCTGAAAATGACTATAGAAAGTACAGACCAAAAGAGGATCAGGCCCACTTTGTACAAGAATAAATTACTACAGAGGTGCTAGACAGTAAGCTCTTTGGGGGCAGAGGCAGTCTTTTTTGTTCTGTGTTTGTACAGCAACTAGCAAAATGGGGTCCTGGTCCATGACAGACTCCTAGGTGTTACCACAACACAAACGAATAATAGACAGTGGAGAATCAGGCCTCTTTCATGCAAAAAGTTACTATATTGAAAATGTAATTAATTTTGTGAATTAAAAATTTATATAAATGAAATTAATGTATTATTACAAAAATAAGGACCATGTGGCAATTATGGAAAAGTGAAATTATTTTTCCAGAAACCTAGATAAAACAACAAATGATGAAGGAATCAAGCGAGAAATATCCTGCAAAGGTTTAGGTTTATATAGTCTTTACTCTTCCAGTATTTCTACCGATTGCAAAGGAAGGGTTAAACTCCTTTGTTTCAGGCCATTAAAGACTGGGGAGACTTTCAAACCTTAGTCCGTGCTTTCTTTGGTTGCTTTCAGTTTTTGTTAAATTTTTAATCATGTGAGATGGTGTTGATGGAACAGGAAAATGAGTTTACTTAGTGGCTGTATAAAGTTATTCAGAATTAATACTTGCATTGAGCCTTGGAGATGTAAACACCATAACTATCAAGTAATATTAATAATAAATCTACTCTAGTTCACTAAATTGTGGGGTGCCCCCTGTATCAAAAGGAAGGGGGCTCTGATTCCTCCCAGCACTGATTTCCTTCCTCCTGCTGGTCTAGGACCAGCCAATTTGGGGTGGATAGTATAATGGGGTCACAGAGCCTCAGTAGGTCCATCCTGGTGAGACTACTGCTCCTCCTTGCCATGGACCTAGGACTTTACTTCTCTCCTAATTACCAGTCACACCTGTCCTCCTTTCTTTCCTCCCCATATGGCCACTTCCTTTTGTTTCTTTCTTCATCATGCCTTACACACACACCTTCCTACATGTGTCCCTCTTCCCAGCCCTTGGTGAAGTCCCCTCTCTTCCCCATCCATAAACTCCTCCCGCTGACTTCTGTTTCCCTGTGCCCCCATAGTATCTCCCTACCTTCCCCAATTTTCCCCTCCCCACCCTTTTCACCCCCCAATTCTCAGCGTTCCTCCTTCTCACCCATCTCTCCCTCTCACCATCAATACAGGGCACCTGCTAGCCTCTCCTCTGTGTGGAGCATTCCCCAAGTCCATGGTTCGCTTTTCCAATAGGGATGCAGCATTGGCTGCAGCTAGCCTAGCCTGGAGATCACTGTGGTGTCTAGAGCATGCTAGACAGAAGGGAAGAGATCTAGTCTAATACAAGGAAATTCTTCTCCAGCCCCTGAAGGGTGGGTGGAAATGGAAAGGGCAGTAAGAGTGTGGATTTAGTGCTATGAATCCACACAGCGACTGTGTCCCTAAAACCCAGGAACATCCCTGTTTTCAGTGACTGCCCTGGTGTCTCTCTCAGTTTTATAACAAATAATATTGTGTCCCAGTTTTATAAGCCCTGCAGTCTCTCACCACTCTGGTCAGAGGAGCTAGGGAAACCAACAGCAGGCTGGCTAAGTACACATGCACCTCAAGCACCACTGCCTAGGACATGTCGCAGGCTGACACCTTGCCCTCCCCCCATGGGTCCCTCCTCTGGGAAAGCCTTGGAGCCAGCACAGTCACATCCAACTAGTGAGAGGGAGGGGGTAGTTTGACAGAGAAGAGAGGGCAGGGCACCCTTTTCTCATCCCAGGTGCCAACCCCTCCCAGACGGTCTATGAAACCCTCCCCCGCAGTCCTGCCCCCTGTGACAGGTGACCTAATTTCCTCCACTTTGAATCGCCTCAGCCTACTCCTGGGTGGCTACTTCCCTGCCCCCACAGCAAAAAGACGCTGTTCACCTAGGCCGCTGTAAACCCCCTAACCCCTGCCGTGCCTCAGTTTCCCAATCTGTAAAATGGTGGCATGCGCCCCCCCCACCTTTCTTCACGCACACTGGGAGCCGCAGACGCGCAAGGCGGTCTGACCCTAACTCCTGTTATTACCATTTGTTGTTCTTGCTCAGCGTCTCACCCCGGCCCCAAACCCCCAGCCTGGATTGTGGGGCCCCCCTTTGCTCGGGCCTGCTGAATCCCGTGTGGCCTTCACGCCGCTGTCACTGCAGGTGCGTCACGGGCCTCTGCGCTGCACGGCGCCGAGTAGGGCTAGCCCCAGAGCAGCCCCATGGCGCGGCGGGATTCGTGAAAACAACCCTCCTCCCTGTACCGGCCTGCGAACCGCCGCGGCGCCCAGGCGCCTCCCGCCAGCCCGAGACTGGCTCCGGGGGTGCTCCCCGGAGGGAAAGGGCAAGAGCAGCGATTAGACGGGGGTACCTGCGGGCTGTCCTGCAAAGCCTCTTCCAGGAGGAGCTTGTCCACGGCGGGCATGCTGGCTCTCCGAGGAGCGTGAGGAACTGAGCCGGATTCACCCCGCTGCTGCAGGGCGTCCCAGCCCTGACACGTCTTGCTTGGCTGCAGCGCAGAGCGAGACTCCCAACCTGGGCTTCTGGCCCCGCCCCGGCGGGAAGGGAGGCTGCTTTCTGCAGGAGCCAGGTAAACACAGCCGGGCGCGCTCCTGCTCCTGCTCCTCCTCCTGCTCCCAACGCCTCCTTGCAAAAGGCAGCGAGTCACGAGGAAGAGTGACAGCTGGGGAGATCCCCGCGCAGGAAGTGTGGCTGCCGAGCGCTTCCTGCCGCGGTTAACTCTTTGCAAAGCCGCGGGCACGAAACTCTCGCCCAGGCCCAGCGGGGCGGGTGGGTGACTCGGTGCGGCACCAAGAGCCAAAATGAGGGAGGCGGGGAAATTATTCACGCACCGGACACTTACCATGCGGGGGGGGGGGGGGGGAGGGAGGAAGATGGATTTCCAATACTTTCACTTTCGTGTGCCCCTGTGTCCGGTGGGAAGCCCAGGAAAAGTGCGGGGATGCTAAATTTGAGTGGAACTTGGGGACTGAACTGAGGGATGTGCCTGGAGATGAGGGATGGTTGCTAGATATGCGCTGACGCTTTGGGTTGCTGGCCTAACTTCCCAACTGAATTAACTGCCACAGTAAAATTAGTTTAACAGCAAATCCAGTGTTCAGCCTTTAGCGCAGTGGTTCCCAAACCACGAGCTGCATTTTGTCATGGTGGAGAGGTGGTCAGGAGTGGGTTACAATGCCCCGAGCGCAAAGCCCCCAGCCCCAAGCCTCCCTCCAGGATAGGAGCTGCCTCTGTGGGATGAGTGCAGGGGGGTTGCTCTGCAACACTCCCACCTCCCCCTGCAGCAGGCCAGTGACCTGTCTACAACTTTCCCATGGTACCCTGCGTCAGGGGATTTATTAGAACTTATATCCCGACAAAAAGAAAAGGAGGACTTGTGGCACCTGAGAGACTAACAAATTTATTTGAGCATAAGCTTTCGTGAGCTACAGCTCACTTCATCGGATGCATTCAGTGGAAACTGATGAAGTGAGCTGTAGCTCACGAAAGCTTATGGTCAAATAAATTTGTTAGTCTCTAAGGTGCCACTAGTACTCCTTTTCTTTTTGCGAATACAGACTAACACGGCTGCTACTCTATATCCCGACAGTCACTCTCCCGAGGTCTGAGTGATCTGTTCTCCCCACTCTCGCATCTGCAGCCCTGTCCACTGGCACAAGCAGTAAAGGGTATGAGGAGACATGTTTCCTTTCCCCCTCCAACTTTTTATTCTCCTAGAATTGCCCCCCTGGGTGGTGATGTGGATCTCATACATCCTGTCTGTCCCTACATACTTTGTGTTTAAACGTATTGTTGTCTGTCTTGTGTGGGCCAGATTCTGTGCTCTGCTTTTCAAGAAGTGCAGCACAGAAGTCACAGCCCAAAAGTGGAAGTAAAGGGGGCTCCCAGATTCTGGGCTACTCTGTAGGCCCAGTGCAGTCCCTGGTGTAAATTAGAGCAGACTTACTCGTCTGTCTGCTTGGCAGCCCAAAATTACAGGAGCAAAGTGCTCCTGGCTTGTTCCTACACTAAGAGGGAATGTGCTGAGTGCTTCATCCCCTACTAACGAGGGCAAATTTTTAACCTGGGGTATCTTAATTGTGTGAGGTGTCTAAATTCAACATTTGGACATGCCAAAAAGCATTTGGTGACCAAGGCTAATGACTTTTCTGATTTTTCAAAGGTGCTGAAGAGCTGTATCTTTCATTGGTCCAAGGTGTCTGAAGACCAGTAACTGAGGCAACCAAAACCAGCAGCCCCTTTAAAAAGAATGACCTTAAGAGTCCACAGGAACTACACATTGATCAAACAGGAAACATTAAGGGAGGTAAAATGTTGGGTCTAAAATGATCTGACACTGGCCCCACGGAGAAGTTTCCACTCTCTTCATATAGTTATGATGTTGCTCTCACCTTTTTCTTTCTTTCTTTTTTTTTTTAAGTACATACAGGGTGGAATTTCAAAACTGCTCAGCATTGGCCTAACTCTGCTAACATTAATCTCAGTGCCCATCTGTTGCATCTAAATCCCTGTTA
Organism: Natator depressus; assembly: GCF_965152275.1. Taxonomy (NCBI): domain Eukaryota; kingdom Metazoa; phylum Chordata; order Testudines; family Cheloniidae; genus Natator; species Natator depressus. The sequence continues at coordinate 250,003,014 of NC_134234.1, forward strand.
ATTTTTCTGCTTTTGTGTTTCTTAAAACATTATAAACACCTTAAAATGTAAACAAGGTGACTGCTAAAATAGACTGTCCTGATTGCAGAAAGCACAAAAGAAGTGGGGCATAAAGAAAATTTTGCAAATCAACTGCAAGACGGTTAACGTTAATTAAGTTTGACAAAGAGTCATCAGGCACTGTACTTCTGGCTAAGTTATATTGTTTCGGAATTTATGTTGGTCTGATGTTGAATGGTATTCCTTCTGATATGACCCTTTAACCCAATGTGCCAAGTCTGCCTTGGCATGGCTTTGCTCTGCTGGCACTGAAGTTGGACTCTCTGTTCCAGTCCCTTAATTAAAATCAGCAAACTGGATTGTCACGTTGACTTCACTTTGCCTGCCTCAGGAAAGTGACCGCATAGCAACAAAGATAATCAGCTAGTATTTCACACATATCAAGTATAAGACGCGTAGTCAATACATTCATGTCTGGAGAAAACAGAAATAACAAAGTTTTAAATATTAATTGTGTTACAGAGGTCTTTCAGATGGTGTGGTAACCTCTGAAGAAAACTTCTTTACAGAAGACACTTTTGAACCTGTCATGGTAGCACGTGATAGTGTCTGTCTCCATTTGTCTTGGAGTCCTGGCTTTTTTTGTTTTTCTTAAAAACTTTTTAAAAGCCCATTTGAGGCTCAGACTCCATGCTATGACCAGAGGATCCATGCCTCTTAAATTAGCTTCAGGACACTTGTGGATGATTTCTTAACTGTGTCTAGCATGCCACTTCCTTCCTTCAGTAACTGTCCACTTCTTTTTCCTAATGGTTTTGCATACAGGGGAGTAGTTCAACAACAAAGTACTCTGAAATACTTCCCAAACCAAGGTAACACCTGTGGCTTTGCTTCATATCTTCGACACACTCGAGAGCACAACCTTTGAGTGCTCACCTGTTTTTCTTGGTGGCTTTGTTTAGTTAATGATTCAAGTTTGGAAGCCTATAATTATCTTTCCAGCACTGTACCATACTTATTTGGTGTGACTGGTTCTGCTAGTTCTATGCAAACAGGACTCAATGGTATTTAGTGTGCGCATGATCACTGGAGAGACAATTAATTTTTTCATAATTGTGTGTAACAGGGATTATTCAGCTTCATGAATGGAGTAACTTCGCCTTCAGTTCTAGTGAAGGGTAGTGTAACTATTTTAATGTAAAAAATAAAAACTGCAAAATCATAGAGAAAGTAGAGCCTTTTTGTCAGAAAGACCTAAATTGTCATAAGTGACTAGCGATTTTTGGTGTCTTAATTTTTGGGTGCCTAACTTGAGTCACTTTAAATGCTCCAGTCTCTCTGAGGATGCTCAGCACTTCTGAAAATCAGGCCCCTCTATTTTATTTAGATTTTAAAACTCAATATTTAAGCTCCAGAGCTCTGAGCATGCTTGACATAAACTTAAAAGCACAATAAAGAAAAGTTACACAATCAGTCAAAGCAGCAGTACCAGTGGGCAGACTTGCTATAAATTACATTTAAGGTGTCTCAAGTTGAACCCCCCGTCCCCAAACTGATGCATCCAAATTCACCAGTCTCTTTTGAAATTGGTAGCCAAAACCCTTTTAAAAATAGGGGCATAGGAATTGTTACTTTGTATTATCGAACCACATAGGAGCCCCAGTCATGGGCCAGGACCCCATTGTGCTAGTCATTATACAAATACAGAACAAAAAAACAGACTCTGCCCCAAAGAGCTTAAGTTGCCCTATTGGATCATACCAATGGTTCATCTGGTCCGGTATCCTGTCTCTGACAGAGGCTATTACCATTTGTAGGAAGGTGTAAGAATCTAAATAATGGCTAGTTATGGAATAGTGTATCCATAGGAGAAGTAAGACAGTTAGCAGTTCGCTTGGTCCCTAAGGCATGAGAGTTTGTACCTCTTAATATTCTCTTTTATCATAAACAGGTGGAGTTTATTTTATCCATATAAATGTCTAATCCTTTTTTGAATCCTGCTAAACTCTGGCAGTCAATGGCATACAGTTTCAATGAGTTCCATAGCTTAACAATATGTTGTATAAAAATGGAATTCCTTGTATTATTTTTATTTTGCTACCTTTCAATTTAATTGAAAGTTCCCTTGTGCCTACTTACCTTCTCGTTGTTTTGTGTACTTCTGTCATGGGACTTCTTACTTGTCTCCTCTCTGAATATAACAGCCCTTGGGTAAATTTTTCAAAAGCATCTAAGTGACATAGGTGCCTAAGTCCCATTTTAAAAAATGACTTGGGCACTTAGGGACAGATTTTCAAAAGTATTTAGGTGCCTAAAGATAGACAACTACTGGGATTTTCAAAATCACCTAAGTAGATTAGATGCCTAACATCCATTGAAATCAATGAGATTTTGAATATCTGGCCCATAGAAATGCAAGTCTCACTGTGTCAATAAGAGTTAGGCTCCCAAGTTCCTAAATCACTTTTGAAAATGGGAATTATCTTTCTAAGTGTCACAGGCCTTTTTCAAAAGTTTACCCTTAACTTTTCACTCTCCTCAGATCGAATTTTTCCATGCCTCTCTGTACATTTCATTGGACATCTCTAGACCCCTTCCATTTTTGCTGTGTCTTTTTTTGAGATAGCTTGACCAGAACTGAACATTTCATTCAATAAGTGAGTGAACGATTGACTTATATAAGGGCATTGTAACATTTTCTATCGCATTCTTTATATATCTTAATATTTTTGATTGCCCTTTGCACATTGATCAGAGATTTTCATTGAACTGCCGACAATGATGTCAGGGTCCTTTTCCTGAATGGTTATAATTTAGAAATGAGCAATGCATAATAGTAGCCTAAATTGCTTCTTCCACAATGTTTGTTCCCTTGCATTTATGAACACTTCCACTTACCTAGTTTTCTTAGATCCCCCAGGAGTCCTCTCTTGTCCTGAGTTTTCTAAATTGTTTTATTATATGCAAAGTCTAATCATTATAATTAGCTATAATGATACTGAACACTGCAATATTTATTTTTAAAGTACCATAGCTATTTATGGAAAGCTTGTATTAGCATTTTGTGAAATATTTATTCTGGATGTGTTAGTAAGTAGCATTATGGTCTTCATTACATATATGCCGTGCTCTTTGTATGAAACAGGTTTTTCAGTAATTTTGCAAATCTGATGATTTTTTCCAGCTACACTAGTTATAGAGGAACGCATATCACTGTGTTTTCTCCTTCACATATCCCATTATAACTTTAAAGAGCAGATGGCATCATACTTCCTTTTCGGCTGCATATCTTATACTTAGCACTATGAGAAATGGCTGAGTAGTAATATACAGATCACGTGTGCTAAGTTAGCTGAGTCTATTTCTGTATTTAAACATAGAGTGCCTCATATTCTTAAGCTTGGTGCTTAATAACAAGGAGATTCGTAGATTCCAAGGCCAGAAGGGACCAATATGATCATCTAGGCTGACCTCCTGTATACCCAGTCCATAGAACTTCCCCAAAAAACAATGGGACACTGTGAGATCTTTGGACTAGGGGTGGGCTTTTTGTGTAATAATCTCTCCTAAACACTGTACCTATCCTAAATAAATAAAAAGGTTAAACAACTTAATATTACAGCTTTGATGTTTTTAGTCAACAGGATTGCTGCAAAATGGTGGGTTTGAAAAATGACAACCTGATGCCAAATGATGACAATAATATGTATTTTAAAATCTGGAGCAATCCAAAGCAATAGTCAATAGCACATGTATGATGGTATAGCTTAATGACGAAGCATGCACTGTGCAGGGAATTTTAGCTGTTGAGAGAAAGGAATAATATCTTGTGATTTTTAGTTATGAATCACAAAACAGTACCAAGACAAAATAAATACCACTGAGACTTTTGATTTTCATGTAAACAAGGTCATATTTTCATTTTAATGTAAAACACATGGCTTTATTTATTTCCATTAAACCTGTTAGTAATCTCCTAAAATGGATGTTTACAGATGCACTTGATTTCAGTAAACATCTTTATCCTGTATATGATTTGCATTGATTGTGCAGATAAGGTGCATTTTGCAAAGTATATGACTTCAACAGTGCTTGTAAGCATCTATCTCTTTTACTTCCCTCCCCCGCAGAATACCTCCGTCAAGGGAAGGCTAACCTCCATATATAGACTCCTAAGAGGAAGCCTCATTTTTTTGTGATTTATTTTAAGTTAAAAAAAAATCTTAGAATAATTTAAAAAATGAATTGGCTTATCTGCCATCTTGAGTGAGGGAAAGGAATGTGGCTCTTCTAGTGAAGCTAGATAGATAATGCCACCAAAATATATGTGTGTGAGCATGCACTGGCATGCTAATAGAGCCACATTTCTAGCTGCCTGGGTGTTTGAGCCTCACTAGTGAAGAACATTGGGGTTAGTTACATGGTCCTTCTTGCATTTGACTGCGAGCACTGCACACTGAATTCCGCAGAAACCTTCCCCTGCCTGAGGAGCTGCTCAGTCCTGTTCTCCTGATTGGTGATGTAGGTGAGTGTTTTCTTCCCTGCAGTATATTGGAATTATACTGGGGTAACACTTTACATTAAATGCATGTTTAGAAATTTACCAGATTCTTAAGGGCATTTGGGCACCTAACTCATTTATTTCAATGGGAGTGAGGTGCCTAAATAGTGACTTTAAAAATCTGACCTGTAGACCCCGATTCCACAAATACTTACACATGTACTTAACTCTACTCCTGTGTGTAGGTCCATGGAGTACATGGGGATTAGTCACGTATATGACGTTGTTTATGTGCTGTGACAGGGTCTGGTCAGATGGCTACGGGAGAGTGATCGAAGGGAGAGATATTAGCCCCAGGTTAAGCAGGTCCCTTTTCCCTGGGTAAGGTAACAGGGGCAGTTCCAGAACAATCAGAAACTTGCTGGAACCAATTAAGGCAGGCCGGCTAATTAGGACACCTGGAGCCAACTAAGAAGCTTCTAAACTCAATTAAGACAGGCAGGCTAATCAGGGCACCTGGTTTAAAAAGGACCTCATTTCAGTCAGTGAAGGGTGCGCAAGGAGCTGAGAGGGTGTGGGCGTGCTGCTGGAGGACGGAAGAGTACCAATGCTATCTGGCATCAGGAGGAAGGTCCTGTGGTGAGGATACAGAAGGTGTTGGGAGGAGGCCATGGGGAAGTAGCCCAGGGAGTTGTAGCTATCACACGGGTGCTACACGAAACACTGTATACATCTGTGATCCACAGGGCCCTGGACTGGAACCCGGAGTAGAGGGTGGGCCCAGGTTCCCTCCATCCCCCCAACTCCCTATTGGATACAGGAGGAGTTGACCTGGACTGTGGGTCCCACCAGAGGGGAAGGTCCCTGGTCTGTCCCCCGACC